>NC_084663.1:41247992-43747992 GCF_028389875.1 Rhea pennata | reverse complement strand
TCTCCTCACATTTTAGCTATTTGAGAATAGTATTCTGGATAGTTAGAAAGTAACCCTCTGTATTTTCACTAGCAACCCTCTTTTTTCCTCTAGAGAATTCTCGAGACAGACTTCAGCCAGCAATTCTTAATGACCTGAATCAGTCCAGCAGCCGCTCTGCTCTGCTGCCTTGTGCTTGCCACTGTTCTAATAACCTTCAGGTTCAGCAAGTACTTAAAGTTAATTATATCCCTAATGACTTTGCAGACTTGTTTCCAGATATTGTGAACTGGGGCAAGGTTCGAATGTAAATATATGCCCCTGTTTCTCTTGCTAAGATAAGTGATGCCTAGCAAACTGGTATCTGCAGCCATGTAACTCACAAAATTTAGTAAATCAAAGTTTGAGTGTCTTTCAGATTTTTGAAGTAGCTACTTCCTAAATAAGACTTAAGTTTGTATTTAACCGTCTTCAAAGGGAGGTGTCCTCCTGTTTACTGTGTCTCAATATGTATTTTATTAATAGACTTATGCAATAATTTTGTCAGCTGTAGATTATTATTATTTTTTAATTGCAAGTGTAGGCAAAGTTTTGGGTAAATTTTTTTAACTTCCACTCTAGAACTTGGATTTAGTGTGGACTGTTCTGTTTATATATGGTAACCTTAGAGGTTTATTGATTGTTTCAGAGATACTGAGATTCCAGCCCTTCATGAAAGGTGTTAAAGTGTATTTTCCATAAAGTTATGGGAGAGAATCTTGGTTATATAATAATTATTTAAAAGAAATGTTCTTCCCCTCCCCAAAAGTTTTTAATTTCAGTTTACACTTTAACAGCTATTGAGGGATATATAGCAGTGATTCCTAAAACACATATTTCAAACAGAAGTATTTCTACTGTCCTAAAGCAATAGTATCGCAAAGCAAACTTGTTCTTCCAGCCTTACCCCGAGTGCCTAATGTGTGTCATGGAACATTGGGGCAAAAGTCTCAAGAATTATTTTATTTTCCAGCTCTTGTCTTTCCTGGTATTCCTGGGATACTTCCAATTCTTTCCTCCGAGTAACTTGAGAGGTGCTTTTAACTTGCATATCAACACTTGAAAGCTTTAACTCCAAAAATAAATATGGCATCGATGTGGCTACTGTTTCCTTCTCACTGGTTTACATTTTGAATGAAAAAATAGGAAATTTCTTTAAAAAGATGAAATTTCTTGATGAAAGTAATAACTACTTAATAAAGATGAAAAGACAATTATTTGGTTTTTTGGAGACGTGAGAACTCAGAATAACTGAAATGAAATATATGCCTGTGTTTGAAGTCATACTGTTAGTTTTAAATAACATTTACTCTGGAGTGTAATTTGGAAAGTGATTAAAAAAAAAAGAGAGAGAGAGAGAGAGACCTTCTTGCATTTAAGCTTGCGCTGGTGCTGGCATGGCTCGGCTGTGGCTTGCAGCCACAGAGCCTTAGCCTTCTCCCATTCGCCAGATTTGTCTCTTCTCTGCCAGTGATGATACACGCCTCCTCTCCTGTGCTCTTAACAGCTTTCCTAATTAACGCTCTGATCGTGTAGGCGCCAGGGTAATTTGCTGCACTATGTGAACCATATCATTGCTTTACGAAACTATTTTCACTGTAAAGGAAGAATGAGAAACTCATGAACCTTTTCACCACCAGGTCATCTGTCATTGAAAGATGTGATGAACAGGACAAACATTGTTTTTGTTATCCAGTTTAAATAACATCTTTAAAATAATTGGAATTTGAATAATTTGTTTTAGACTGAGAGAAGCTCTGAGTTACTAGCTCTGAGCTATTGCATTAATTTCTATTGCAGTAATAATCTATTTGCGACGATCAGTTAAGAGATAGGGAAAGCAGAGGGGAGGCCTAGACAGAGAGGCTGAAGGGAAGGGTGCTGTATCTTTTTCCCTATTTCTCCCATCCCTTTAAATTTTGTGAACTTAGGGCAGGTTCATGGATGCATCTTTTGATGAAAAGATTCTTCCTTTGACCCAGCAAAAGCAAAATCCTGTGAGCACGTGCAGAGAGCAACTCAGATCCTGCTCCTGTCCTATTAATCCCACGAGTTCTGTTGATCTGATTTTGATCTGTAAGTGGCTGCTTTTCTTTGTGTTCTACTTTAAAGGCTCATCAGGTTTTTCATATGTCTAAATAATGACTTTCTCATGGGTTACTGCAGCCTTGTATGTTCTTTGGTTCATTCTCTGCTCTTTCTTACACCTTACTCCTTTTATCTTTTCTAGAACGCATTGACCTGATTGAACAAAATACAGCTGCTTCAGGGAGATGTGCATTTTCCTTAAAAAAGTAGCTTTCATTTTGCCCTGTAGGTATTAGGTAGAAACAGATAAAACCAGGTTTTTTTCAGACATCGCTTTTTTCTTGTCTATGTTGGACAAGGGAAGTTCGAAAGTGTATGAACATGGATTTGGGGTATTTTTAAAGATGTTTTTCATAGAATAGAATCATAGAATCAGTAAGGTTGGAAGGGACCTCTGGAGATCATCTAGTCCAATCTCCCCGCTCAGCAGGGTCACCTAGAGCATGTTAGATGGGGTTGCATTCAGGCAGGCCTTGAAGGTCTCCAGAGAAGGAGACTCCACAACCTCTCTGGGCAATCTGTTCCAGTGCTCCGTCACTCTCACAGGGAAGAAATTCCCCCTCACGGTCAAGCGGAACTTCTGTGGTTCAATTTCTGCCCATTGCCTCTTATCCTGTCACACGGGACAACTGAAAAGAGTTTGTCCCCATCCCCTTGACACCCTCCCTTCAGGTACTTGTACACATTGATAAGATCCCCCCTCAGTCTTCTCTTCCCCAGGCTGAAGAGGCCCAGCTCTCGCAGCCGTTCCTCATAGGGCAGATGCTCCAGCCCTCTGATCATCCTCGTAGCCCTACACTGGCCTCTCTCCGGTAGCTCCATGTCTGTCTTGTGGGGGGGAGCCCAGAACTGGACACAGTACTCGAGATGAGGCCTCAGCAGGGCTGAGCAGAGGGGCAGGATCACCTCCCTCGACCTGCTGGCAACACTCTTTCTAATGCACCCCAGGAGACCACTGGCCTTCTTGGCTATGAGAGCACATTGCTGGCTCATGGTCAACCTGTCATCCACCAGCACTCCCAGGTCCTTCCCTGCAGGGCTGCTCTCCAGATGGTCAGCCCCCAGCTTGTACTGGTGCATGGAATTATTCCTCCCTAGGTGCAGGACTCTGCACTTGCCCTTGTTGAACCTCAGGAGGTTCCTCTCTGCCCAACTCTCCAGCCTGGCCAGGTCTCTCTGAATGGCAGCACAGCCCTCCAGTGTATCAGCCACTCCTCCCAGCTTGGTACCATCCGCAAACTTGCTGAGGAGGCACTCTGTCCCCTCATCCAAGTCATTGATGAAAAAGTTGAACAGGATGGGACCCAGTACTGAGTCCTGGGGGATGCCACTAGCCACAGGCCTCCAAGTAGACTCCACGCCACTGATGACAACCCTCTGAGCTCTGCCTTTCAGCCAGTTTTCAATCCACCTCACTGTCCACTCGTCTAACCCACACTTGCTGAGCTTCTCTAGGAGGGTGTTCTGGGAGACAGTGTCGAAAGCCTTGCTGAAGTCAAGATAGACAACATCCACTGCTCTCCCCTCATCTACCCAGCCAGTCATTCCCTCATAGAAGACTGTCTGTCAGATTGGTTAAGCATGATTTCCCCTTAAATTCTTTCCCCTTTTTTTCAGTGATAACTTTGATTTTGAGTCCAAAGTCCTAACTTTGTAAGATTATACTATTTTTCACATTGTTTCTCTTAATTTTCCATATTTTAATGTACATGTCTATTTCCCTTGTTCTTGCTTGCTCACTGCATAGCTGTTATCCAGTATGTTGCCTAAAATGCTGTGAAACTGTTAAAGCAGCAGAACTAATATTGCTGAGAAATTAAAATCAATTTAAAGTTACTTTGAATTAATATTTAGTTCCTGTAGAAGTTCTTTAAACTCAAGAGAGGAAAGAGCCAAAGCTGCCCTCTTTTAAGAGGAACAGAATAAAAATGGCACCGCATACCATCAAAGCTAGCGGTAGCAACTGATGTTGCACGTCCCTGAAGATACAATTACACTTCTGGGAATTCATTACCATTTTGTGATCTGTCACCCCTTACCTCTTGATCTAATTCCAAAGGCTTAATAACAGTTGCTATTTAAACCATACATCTGAAAAAAAAGTAAGAAAAAAGAAAATATGAGAGTACCTGATATACAGAGGTACTGAATAAAGATGAGGAAAACCTGATCCTAGATCTGGAATCTGTCATTGTTAACTGGCAGTAGTCAAATAAAGCATTTGTGTAAATAGTAAGCTAATTTTTCAGTTGACTCCTGCATGTTTGATAAATAAGGAGGTTAAGAAAATACTTCTGGTTTCATATATCTGTTACCAAATTCAAATTCTTCAGGTCTGAGTATTTCCCTGCAAGGTGTGAATTGTAAGCTCTACAAGGCAGGAGGTATGTTTATAACTTTGTATTTGTGCTATAGTGGGTCTCCAATTGTGAGATCTGATTCCTGTAAATAAACAAACTTGAATTTGTTAGAGAAGTAGAAATGTTATGGACAGAAAATGTGAGACTAATCTGTATTGCTGCTTTAATTATTGTTCATTAGCTACTCAGAAGCAGACTATATATTAAGCTGTAGGATCTCAATAACTTTATAGGCTTATGGTTTAGGGCAATTAAATAGTTTAATCTTTTCATGACTTATTGTTGGAATCCATCCATTAAACTTAATCTGAAATTCAGAAATAAATTCCACTCAGTCTTGATAGTAGTACTTTAAATAACAAAACACTTAAGACATATAGGGTTTGAATAATATATAGAGTACAGGCTTTCTTTTCTCGTCCTCCTCCTGCACACCACCAAAAGGTAGCCTTACAGATTATAGAAAGAAAGAAAGAAAGAGCATAAAAGGGGCCTGATAACAAGAATGAAGGGAAACACTGGTTTAGCTGGGTAACATAAGTTTAACGCTCTTGCTGTTAGAAATACTTAATTCTGTCCCAACCTGAATGTTTACAATTCTGATTTCTAGGCTATAGAAACAATAAGATGCTGCTTTTCCTCCAGTGTTGCATCCAGAGGGTTCTGCTGGGTGAATGGGAATATGCCTTTATGAACCTTTTATTCCTATTGTTGTCTCTTGACAGCTGAAAGCCTGTGGGAATACGAAGATGACGAGAAATAGTCATCTTCCATCCTCTGTCTTTTGGACACTGATAACCTCCTTTTGTTGCTTATAATTTTCCCATGTTTTTCTCAACAGCTTTACATTTTGTCAAATAATTATAAATAATTAGGAGCAGAGGTCATTTTAGTTTTATTAACTTTACAAGGCTGACTTGGAGACCATGATCCATGATTCTTGCAATGTATGGAACAATAATGTGTCACTGAATATGGAAGTTCTAGGAAGACTGTCTTAATACGATAATGAGAAGCTTACAGGAATCAATGTTGGCCTATATATGGCTGTGTTCGCTTTTGTTCATCATCTGCTTGTTTTCTTCTCTCAGTTCTTGCTAACACATGTATTTATTTTAATGTCAGAAATCTTTGTGACAAACTGAAGAGCAGAGAGAGCGCTATTTGTGTAATGGCTGTTATGCTAAAAAACCATGGGTTTCATGGGTCGTAGATAATGATGAGGGTTTTTTTTATTGCAGCAAACAGAGTTCGTTTTATTATTTGGGTACATGCATGCATCAATTGCATGTACATCCATGCTTGCTGAATGTTTTTATCAGTAGCTCTTTTATTGCATCATCTTTACTGTGTTGTAGTTCACCTTCTCTTTTGGTCTACCAAATAGTTTTTCTTTTTCTGTTTGCAGGTATTTAATTAGTCAAGGAGCACACGTAGGAGCTGTAAATAGTGAAGGAGACACTCCATTAGATATTGCTGAAGAAGAGGCAATGGAAGAGCTGCTTCAGAATGAAGTAAATAGACAAGGTAATTTTGAATATGAAAGGCTGATTTTCTTTTTTTTTTGAATGTTAAATACATTTTGAGAACTTATGTTAAATTAGTGATTTTAAAGTTAGTCTATTTTTTAAAAGACCATTGTCAAAATTGTGTATAGTGCTAATGTTGTCTTCTAGGTATTCAGCTTCTTGAGGAGGAAGAGCTTGGAAGTACTGAACCCACGTGTTGATTGTATTCCTGTGTTCATTGAACTTTCTATAATTTAGGTGCTGTTCAGATACAGTGCATCTGTGATGTGGAAGTTTAAAACTTCTGTATTGAAGTAAAGTGTCGCAGCATTCCATTATAGACAGAAATAGGGACTTACAGGGTGACTCAGATATCAGTTTTAGGTGAATCCAGATCCTAAGGTACCTATTCCTTTCCATTGACTACAAGAGAGCCTAGAATGACTAAAACGAGTAAGCGGCTACACTGCATCGCCTAAATCTCACTGTTTGTCTGTTTTTGACTTTCTGAGTGTCCTTCTGCAGTGCCAAATGTCTGAAACTACTTGAGATAGTCTTAAGTTGCGTTTGGTTTAGTCCTGAGAACTAGTCAGAAATCTTCAAGTTCTTCCTAGTAATTTGTATACTCTTTTAAGAGAGCACCGTATAGGTGAGCATTCATATAATAGCTAATGGATAAGTATTAAGTTTTGATAAAATCTCTTAGCAACATATATCCTGAATACACACTCTTTACTCATAGAAAGTTGCTGGGACAATGCTGGTAGTGATGTCTTTATGAAGGAGTTTGGCCTTTGAAAAAGCTTGACTCATTTTCCCTGCTTTTTTTTTTCCCCTAACACTGCTATTTTCCATGTTCCACTGCTCAAGAGAGTTTTCCAGTAAAAGGTCTTTGAAAGTTTCTTATCTTTTCCATTCCAGAGGGGAGAGAATACTCAGTAGTTGTTGACTCGTCATTTTGAGTCAGATATGCATGTTGTTATCCCCAAACTCCCAATAGAAGAGGAGGAATGATGTAGTCTGAGTTATAATGGAGGCGATGGTACTTGTAGTGAAGATAGAAAATAACGTTTTAGGGGTCAGGGGTCTAGCGGACTGCACCTCCATTACTTTTTACATTTGACCTTTTGCCTCCCTGTCTGAAAGGCTTCTTCAGAACTCCTTGCAAATGTTACATATATTTTTTGTAATGTTGAATTTGTATATCTCTAAGACAAATTTGTGTAATTTAACAGTAAGCTGTTAATTACTTCAGCTTTGCCTTTAATAAATTTGTATGTTTAAACCTGCTTAATGCCCAAACCAAGGAAAGTGGATGACATGACATGCAGAGAAATAAAAGCTAGGTACTAATGTGTAGAAGGAGATTGTAAATTTGACAAAGACTTTGACTCGAATATTTGATACTATTAAATGAATTCTGATGAACAGTTATTAAGGTTAACACACAAGTAACCCCAGGCTAGATGGCTAAGAATATTTCTTTTTGTCTATGCTAACATTATTATTTTATCACTATCATTTTTTTTACCAGTATTAACAGCCTTTGAAAAGTTGTTTTGGGGATGTACCTCAGCCTAAAATCTTTCAAATTGTTTTTGATGCATTTGACTGTGACGTGCTGTGCTTACTGACGCTAGTTCTTTGTAAAATGCCATCACTTGAGAAAAGAACTCTCTTGCAAAACCTCTTCTTTATATGTTATTAAAAATATAGGATTTGTTATATGGTTTGTTACATACATATATGTAATGATTACTTACTTTGTAAATGTTAATTATTTTGAACAGTCCAATTGTAAAATTAGCATTGACAATCTAAATGTCAGTGTTCATTGAAAATTTCAGTGTAGTTTATGTATTTTGTATTGAAAGCTTGCAATGAACTTTCTATGGCACTGTCTGATAAATCCGAGAAGAGTGTTAAATGTTCCCACAATGCAGCTGTTAGCTTTAAAAGGGATCATTCCGCTTATTTTAAAATACTAAGCTTATGTTGCTATGGAAAATCTTGTTTCAAAGTATTCCTGTTACATATTTATATCAGTTGGCTTACTGACTGGCTGAAGGGTTTATAAATGATAGGTCTTTCAAAGGTAATGTGAAAAATACACTACTTGAATAAAGCACCATGTAAGGTGAGAAAAAAATTGCTAGGACTCTGCTTGAAGGTGCCTTGATCTCTGTCTGTGGAGAACAGGGACCTGTATGCTGCTGTGAATAGCGTGACCACACTGTGCACTTTCCTTCTTTTTGTTAACAGTGCACTAAAGCCCAATGTATATATCTATACTTGGAAGTGGCTTAGTAACTTATGCACAGGCCTGTTACAGGATTTGGAAAGGTCTGTATTCATTGCAGTTAAACATACCTAGAGCTGGTTTTGCAGGGTTTCAGGCTAGGTATTTCATGCATGCTTTGTTTTATGTGAATTAATCTTTCACTGTTAACAAATAGTGGGATCTTTTTCATTTTAGGCTTTAGTTATTTATCTTTTTTTAAGTAGCTTGTTTTACTGCTAGACCACCTAGGAATTCCAGTTTTTCATGAAAGTATTGAAGAAGGCCTGCAGCATCCCTCTTCTGAATTTGTGCCTGAAAGTGTGGGAAGTGTGGAAAGTTTACTTGCAGATACGAGATTATAAGAAAAATTTAACAATTGTGGATGAGAATGGAGTAGAAAGGGTGGTATGAACCTGACTGAACTCCCATTCTTGGAGTAGCACGCATTGGTAGCCCACAGGCGATATACCACTAGAGCAGTTCCATCTAGGGCGCCTGTGTGTCAAGAGAGATCTCCTTTGGCCTGTCTCGCCTTCCTTAGTGATGTTGCTGGAATGCATGCGCCTCAGGCGTATCGGGCAGGGTGGGAATCACCAGAGCAGCAGAATCTTCGTAAGAAATTTAACGTTAAAATTGTATTTAAAAAATCTTACCTTGATGATGTGCAATTGCTAGTTCCAGGGCTTGGGGGAGGTGGAGTTGGGGAGGAAAAAAACCCTAGACTCTCCTGGGACACTTACTGAGAAGAATATGGATGTTGGTAAAAATGAAGCAATTTTAATAAAAGCAGTAGTAGAATTGAGGCAATATTTGCATCATTTAACTTGCCTTGATGGAAAGGAAAAGATGGGATTTTAAATCTAGATTTTTTTTTTTTTAATGGAAGGCCAGTTTATGAATTTATTGATCTCAGATGCTTAGTTAACTATTACAACTTGCGAACATACACCCTTTATGTTCGCCTAATGCGCTTATGGTCTACCATCCAGTTTCTGCAGTTATACTTCTATTTATAGGATGCTCCTGAGGAGTTTTTTGGATGAGAAGTGGTAGTACAGATCTTGCTGGATTACAGTACTCATCATAGGTGACTCAGCATGAAGTCTTTGACAAGTGCTTTTGATGGCATCCCCAACTTCCATATAAAGTTGATACTGTAATACAGAATGATTATATCCTTATAACCACTGGAAAAGTGTCCAGTTGCGTATGTGTTGTGGCTAGATAATAGCTTTGAAATAGGGACTTAATTGTTTATCTGAATGTGGAATTAATGCTGATGCATTGTAGCAGTTTCATCTTTGGCTGTACCTGCACCTAAATCCGGTTACCCTTCCCATTTTAGCACTGCTTCTCTCGCATAGTAAAGCATTACCACAGTTCTAGTAACCCACATGAGCTGTTGGGGCTCCACGCAGTTTCATTAGTGCTGACAGGCAAAGATCAGCTAATTTATTTTGGAAAAAAGCTGCTTCGGATGCCGGAAGACTCCTATCCTTGTAGAGGTAAAAGGTGCAGTGTGAAAGTTAAAGAGACATTTTCTGTAATGTCCTTGCCTTTCATCTTTTGTGTATACCTATATTTAATCCTGCATTTGTTACAGTTTCATTTTTAGCATTGCTTAGCTAATGTTATGGTTTCCTACACGTTGGCACCAGCAATCGGAGTTGTTTTGGTGACAAAGATTCTTTGGAAAGATCAGTTTGGTTCATTATGCTTTCAGATAGTTTGAATGCTATGGTGTTAAAAAAGTGAAATTAATAGTAAAGTATTTTGAGTATGCAAAACTTTTGAGTATGAAAATCCTTTTGCTCTTTAATCTCTGCTCTGTCATCCTAGTCTTTTCCCTTTCCCCTCTTTCTCCCATGTTCTTTCCTTCCATTTGATGTTCCTTTTTAAATGCTCCCCTTTGGACTTCTTGTTTCTTTCTTGATGGATACTTCTTCACCGTAAATTACGGTTAATTATACCAGGCCGAGGATTTTGATTCATATGAAACTAGTTTTGGCAGCAAAATTGACTTTATTGATTTATTGTATTGGGAAACAATAGTAAAAGAAACAACTTGTTGTAGCAGAATCGTTAAAACTGATGAGATTTGATGTTTGTTTCTGTTAGAAATCTGAGGAAAGTCACCACGTTAGCTTATCCTTTTTGCTGCTTGTGCAAACCTTCAGCTTTATGTAAGAAGTTTAGAGTCTTCCAGTTGTGCAATTATTCATCCTCTACAGATCATCAGTTTATGTCCATTTTGCATTTGCACAAGTATTGAAATATATTTCAAGGACATATCAAACTGCAATGTCTGGAGACACTAAATTCGCAGAAATAAATTATGGGATAGCACTTGATTCAGCTGTATGTGATGTTACAGGCTTAATACGAAGTAGGATCTGAAGTGCTCATTCTATCTTAGCAGTCAGACTGCAAAATCAAAACTTCCAGCTGTCTAGAGAGGAGATGGTCAGTGATCCAAATTCAGTCATCTTGTTATACAAGTTCTGCTGTAAGCAGCATTGGACATGAAAGAATAGAGCTTTTGTGTTGTTATTATCCCTAAAACTTTGTTTCTTTAGTTATTCTGATCTTCTTATGTGACACCTCTAAATAGTGACCCTTGGTTCAGACTTGTTTCCACGTGTTCTCTAGTTATGCACTCCACATATCACCAAACAAGATCACCCGGTATATTCTGCTGAACGCAGAGCATGACTATGTTAATTTAACAAAGTATTAATAATTCTGAGCTAGGGGACTGGCTATCCTATAGGTGAAACCATAGCACTCTGGTAGTAGGGAAAGCATTTTTCTACCCTACACTTCAAAAGGTGATAAGAATTGGATTTTGATAAATTTTATTGGAACAGTCTTTATTTTAATATTTTGATAGTGTTTTGAGCATATAAATAAGCTATATATATAGAAATAAATAAGCTTAAATTAATTGAATTATTTCTGGAGTATCAGGATGTTGGTTTAATTACTATTTAAAGCTTAAAACCTAGTTTAGTTTTATACTTCATGAAAGGGTGAACTATCTACACAGCATAGTAGGGTATAAAGATTTCATGACACACATGATCGCTTCACAAGTAACAGAATTAGCTGAGTTATGGAAATTATTCCAGTATGATACTGAACTACTATCCTCTTTGCATGATGTGTTTTGGCTATTTTGTGTGCTATATAACAAGCTTTTTTTTTTAACTACCTGTTTAGTTGTTTTTCCGTACAGTTGATATCTTTGTCATGGTCCAATGCCATGTATATAGATTCCATAGAAAGCCACAGAATTCTTTAACCCTTCTTTCGTTAATTTAATTTTCCTTAATGTGATTTCATCCAATTTCTTATTATGATGCTTTATATTACTTCTCTGCAGTGTTTCAACATAGCAGAGTTAGGGAAGTTATCTTTTCCTGTGGAAGCTGTGAAGTTTTCATTTGCACTGTTGAGCATTAGCAGACTTGCAAGTTATGGCACTTAACTTGGGAAGCTGCCGCTGGCCGGGATTAAGTGTTGCCTCTCCTCGCATCTTGAGTAGGGTTAGATGTTGTGGTTGGAAGCAATTTTTGATGATAAAGGCTGTTTATCATCAGATGCCCTTTAAAATTACTTTTAACCACCTAAGTAGTTATTTTGAATTTTAGAAAGTGTTCTCAGGAGGGGAGTTAGTGGGGAGAGGTGAAGTGAGGTGAGTTAAGGTGTGCATGACACTGTGTGGTGGCTATTCAGCATGTATTAGATCACTTCTCATTTTTCAAGGATAAGCAAATGTTCCTTGTTCTTAATTATAGGTAAATGTAATGAGAATCTCTCGCATGTATTGCTTAGCTCAGTTGTGTTTATATAGCTAAAATGCGAACTATTACATTTGTATATAAACAATTCACCTCATAAAGTAAAAAGTGGGTTGATTTTCCAGGCAGTATCAGTAAAACATGCCTTTATATGGCTGAAGAGTGCTGAAACAATGATTCAGCATATAAATCTATGTTGAATTTCATTAAATGTTCATTGAACAGCATCTCATTTTTGAATCTGCTTAGAAGTGTTGAATAACACTTGTTGGTTAAAGACAATGAAAGCATTTAGCAATAAATCATTAATAGATTTAAGAAGTGATGGCCTGCTAGAGTTAATTTTCGTGGTATTGTGAGTGAGTACTCGGATGAGCTCGAGCTCGGAGGCAGCACATTGCCATCTGCGGGCCGTAGGGCGAAGGTGTCTGTCGCGGCTGAGGAGCGGCGTCTTTGCTCCGCTATCCTCGGAGTTCCGCAGACGAAAGCGAGGAGGAAAGTTCATATCAGGTATGGTGAAGGCTGTTTATATTCTCATTTCTATATTTAATAATGGGAAATTTTATTTGGCTTAGCTCTAAGGGTCTCTTTTCTTCCTATGACAAAGTTCGTTTCCCATTTCGGTGCCAGTTATTACTGTGAGGGGTTTGAATTACACTGGCGTATCTCTTTCTGAATCATACCCTTCCGTTATGGTCACCCGCTGCGACGTGATGAGAATTTACTGGCTTTTCATGCTGCATAAACACTGTTATGCTGATGGAGCTGTTCGTCTTCTGCAGTCATCGCGTCTTGTTGGGGCATCAGAAAATTGTTCGTTAGTAATACTGACAGAAGTCTATGTTTGATATTAGTTTTTTTTTTTTCCACAAAAGATTTTTTTTTTTGACATAATTCTTTTTGGTGTAGTGAAAAGTGCGCTTAGACATTAGCTGTTAGAAGTTCAAGATGAGGCTTTGGGAGGAAATTTCCTTGTTAAGTTCTTTCTTTATAGAAAAGCACATTGCAGCTAAGGCGCACACATGAGCAGTTTTGCATTGATACCAATTTCCGTAGCATCACTCAGGTGCAGAAAGTCCCTCGTGCTAATAATTATTCTCAGTTAGAACTGAGTACTGGCATGCCAAGAGGGGACGAGCATAAATGTGACTAACAGATGAAGTGTAAACTCTGTGTTTGCATAATGTTGGTTTTGCAGGCAACACGAAAATGCCCATGATTTTACTCAACAGGGTAATTTTCCTAAGAGAAGGATTTCCTCACTGGGATGGTATGGTGGTAGTTGCTATTGGCAGTTACTCTGTAACATGTGAACTTGCAGCGCAGGGGTGATCTGCTCTGCGGTCTCATTGTGGAAGAAAATCAAATACAAAGGCCCAAAGACTTTACATTTATAATAGTTCGTATGTATAATATTAGGTGTCTTTTGGAGGAATGAGAATATATGATTATGAATGCATTATTGATTCAGTGTTTCTGGTTTTCATTCTTTATATCTGAGTTATAAAGTTTACTCAATATGTAAAACTTGATCTCTGTTCACATTTATGGTCATGGGCTGTCTTGAAAGAGATGGTTATAGAAACTTCCCTCTATTTATTTTTCATCTCCTTTCAGAAAAGTACATTTTAGCTTCTCCTAAGGGCTCTGTCTTGTGGCTGCCTGCATCTTGCAGGCTTAACCTCTAGATCAATAGGTTTTCATCAGTTTCTGATAAAAACTTGATGAGTTTTTACTAAATAAAATGCAAAGAGTAAAATGATTGTTTTAGTGGCTTAAGTGGATGAGTCTAGGAATTCAATAAACTACTTAAAACAATGTATTATCTGTATCAGTTTTATCATAGTTACTAAAGCTATGTCTTTTTTAGGAAGTATTTTATAAATGTGACCTTAACATAAAGTTTTACCAGAATTAAGTTTTTTTTTTTTTTTCAGTTGATCTTTCTTTGTGTTTCTTGCAGTTAAATCCTTTTTAACCTACTTGTAGCGGTGGAAATATCTGATACATTGTACCTTGACTGCAGAATAAAAAAAAAAGGTGTGAACTCTGTTGCAGGCTTTTTTTTTTTTTTTTTTTTTTAGTGAAGCTTATTGCTAATTGAAATGCACATAAAAGCCTCAATTATGTTTCAAAGTTGCATGTTAAAGTGTTTACCATTATTTCTTTAAAAAAAATGCATTTTTAAGTATTTTGAAAAAATTTTATTTATGATGTGAAGATCTCTGGTTAGTTTTCTTTGGAAGAAAATTTATGCCTTGTCACTATTACTATGTGCATACCAAAAGGGAAGGAATTGGCATTATAACTTCATTATAATAGCACAGGCATTTTCATTGTTGGAAGGGGAGTATATCATGTTGTCACATGCTACCAAAACCCGAACAAATCACAAAACAACTTTCCAAAAGCATGTAGTCATTATATTTGTGCTCTTTGTTGCAGTGAAGTTCTGATTTGGGCTTGTCATTTTCAAATTGTTTTTTTCCTGTGTAATGTGGGAATGACATTGTTAGTTATGACAACAGTTATGCTAGAATTGCCTGATTTGATCATAGGAATTCTCAATGAGAAATATTTTATTGTATTTCTGCCCCTCAAAATCAATGAAATACTAATTCATACTTAACATAATAGAAATCTCAGTCCGCCATCCATTGCCTTAAGGGTATTTCAGCAATGCCAGTACACTTGCTTTCAATTTGATGGTTTGTTGACACAGTGCTTTATGTCTGACTTTATATTTTTAAGTGGATTGATAAAACTTCTTGAATCTGTTTTATTGTAATCTGTGTTATCATGTGTTATATAGTAGAAATAATGCATTGCATTATATATTATTTATGTATTATCTATGTTTTTGCCTTTCCTATTATTAATAGATTTTTTAACGAAGGCCATTTTATCCTTCAGTGCAGTTTCTGCTGCATGTGTAAATGGGCAACAGCCACGTTGGGTTTTGTTTGGCTTCCACATTCTGGGGCTTCATTCCCCCTGTGAAGGAGGAATGGCTTGCTTGCTTCCAAGGTGTTAGAGTCCAAAGTTGCTTTCATGATCCAGACTTTGAAATTGCATGAAGATTACTTGTGTAGAGTAGAGTTGGAAAGAAATACTCTAGTTTGCCATAGGTTTGTGTCTGCTTTATTTTGCTGGGCTTTGATTTAGTTGGACAGGCAGGAGAGTTACGTGCTGCAACGTGTTTGTTGGAGGAAAACAGTTTGGGGACAGATGAAGACTCAGCAGGGGATACCGAAAGAAGGTGGAATTAGTTCCCAGTCAAAGAGCAGAAGAGCTTTGCATTTCTGTCTTCAGTGTCTTAAAAATTCTCTTACCTGCTGTTTTTTAGGTTATAAAGGCTGCTACTGAAATTTGTCATTTTATGGGTGGCTAGTAAATCAAATCTGCTTCTAAATTTCATCTGTTTCTGTTATAAAAGTCCAAATTCTTATATTTTGCTTGGAGCAAAATTAGAGATCAGTAAAACAGTAAATATTTCCCAGGACCATGCCTACCAGTGTGTAAGATTAGCTGGATCATGCACAGCGTATGTCACTGACAGCTGGCTTGCTGAGCAGCAGTCTCTTAGTACACTTAGTTCGTCTCTTAGTATTCTTAGTTACTACGTCTCTTTCTACTAAATGCCTAGTATTTTGAAGAATAACCATGCATCAGAGAATATTATAGCTATTTTATTTTCAATATTCTGTATAGCCAGATATAAATGAGACTAATGTTTTCACACTTTATTAAAGTTAAGCTGTAAATTTTCTTTCTTTCTTTAATGGGTCACTTTAGTGATTAATACTGTTACGGTGGAAATTCTTAAAATTGGAGGGCCAGTTCAGTAGCTTTCTGCTTTCCCCTCCCCCGGCTTTCCTCCCTCCTCCCCCGGCTTTCCTCCCCCCCCCCCCCCCCCCGCTTTTTTTTCCCCCCTGCTTTTTTTTCTGCTTTTTTTTCTCCCCTCTCCCCTGTTGAAAAACTGTATCATGCATTCAGAGTGTATACTGATGCTATGGTGGATGTTCCCATAACCTCTTGCGGTTCATTTTCGAAACGATTCGTATCTTTCTGTAAACAGTAATCATATTGTTTCACTATTATTTTTATTTTATCACTTAAGCATGGTACACTTTTGTTACAAAATTTAATTTAAATGCTTAAAATAAAGCATTTTGTGTCCTGTCTCCCCCTCCCCATCTGAATTAGGAGTTGATATAGAGGCAGCTCGAAAAGAAGAAGAACGGATAATGCTTAGAGATGCAAGACAGTGGCTCAACAGCGGCCATATAAACGATGTCAGGCATGCAAAATCTGGTGGTACAGCACTTCACGTTGCTGCTGCTAAGGGCTATACAGAAGTCTTAAAGTAAGTACAGCTTAAATGGAAATTCTTCCTCCTTGATTGTCTCATTGATGTAATGTTGCTGAATTGATAGGATTAGGCACTTCTCACTTTTAGGGATTCTATCTTGGAAAATTACAATTTCTAGAACTATCTTTTCCTCAAAACTGCAATTTTTATCAAGCACTCTTAAATCGTGAATGTGTTGAGGTCATTCAAAATATGAATACAGTGTGCCTAGTGAGTTTGAATACTTATTTAAAAGAAGAAAGAATGGCAAAAAACATTTCTTGTTTCTAAAGCTGACCGTATAAGCAAAACTGATACCTTTTTTTGTACCAATTAGCATTTTGGAAGATGAAGCGTATTTTCAAGACACCATGTTTGTTTATATGTAAAGCAGAGTCCCTGATCCAGACTAAAGCTTTTCAGACCTGAAAGAATAGAGAATTTCATTTTGCTTTCTTTGATGAGACAGTTGTAGAAATTCTTGACTCTTGAAATCTTTCCTGGGAAGCTTCAGACTTTTGGTGTCCCCTGATAGACACATAACTGGTCAAGAATACAATACTACCAATACTGTATAATGTAACAGAGATTAATTTTTTTTATGAAAACTGCATTTAGCAGAATTTCATCACATTTAAAAATAATTTTGGACCAGTATGTTGAACAGAAACATAGATGTTCTTATTTTGAAGCCATATAATAGCTTGAAAATATATAGATAAATACATACATACTTCTCCAGAGGACAAAAAGAAAAAAGATTTAGGGCAATAAATATGGCTTGGTCTTTAGCAGGTACTCAGTAGGAAATATGTTCTTTTCCAGATCTTGTTAATCATTTTTACATTATAAAACCAATGATGCATTTTCATTTGGCAGCCCTAATTCCATAATAAGAGTTTGAAGATTGTGAACCCAAAATGCAAAAAGTTGCTGAGGCATTTGAATGACTATTTCAGAATGGTTTAGGTATCTCCAGGACTGCATATTTTCCTCGTACTCATTTAATTGTTGCTAGAAGTTTCTGTTATCTGTGACTTTCTGGAATTGGAGTCCAGAAAAATCTTACATTTTTACCTTGCCAGTTGCATCAGTAATATGTTCATTTAACTTTGTCACTGTGGTTGTTTCAAAAAAGTGAAATTATGCAACTTGAAAAGATTGTATTTTCATTACCAAAATTTATTTTAGAGTAAGGCATACTTAGTATTACATTGCTTTGTAATTGTAAATACATTGTAAATGTATTTTCCTGCTATGGCAGTGTTAGGAGCAGCTATATACTGTAACTTGAATGAAAATGAGAAGTGTTCATGTGTAAGTATTGCTACCATTCAGATCAGTAGAGCCTTGTAATGCTTTGTGTACACATACAAATTGATTGACAGAGCTTTTAAAATCAGTATAACGTATCATTTACTGTATGGGAATTTTTTTGTTTTGAAGCAGAACTGATACCTCAGCCTGATAAAGAGAAGCAATTTTGTTGGAGGAAAAAAATGTTAACTCACTGGAGAATATTACTATAAAAGTAGTAGCTCTTGAAAAATAGAATTCTTAAAGAATACTTCATGGTCATATGATTTTTTTATAATTATGGGATGAATTTTCAAGAAGTGAATACCTGACCTGACAAACAGTTTTGCATAAACAGTATCTCTTGCCACTTTGCCACTGACATCAAAGCCATCCTTCTGGCTGATCTTTTTGGGGATTGTGCTTCACTGTGTTTAGTACCTGAATACAAAGTCAAGTGCTGCATGCAGGCTGAAAAGCAGATCTTCTGCTGGAGGAGCTCTGCTCCCTCTCGGAAGACAACCAGTGAGTGTTAACACTGGCTTGCTATGGCATCAATTAGTGACAGGAGATGTCATTAGTTTCAAGCAACTAATGTTAGAGTAGAAGTAGGTTTTAATAATTTGCTGGGTAAAAACTGGTTTATCTAACAATTCTTGACATTTTACAGCTTTCCTTTCTTTCAGAAGGCTTTTCTGTTACTGCATGCGTAGATAAAATTATCTAGCTATACAGGAAGAATGGTCTTTAAAGAAATGAACAAGGAAGATTTTTCTTGAATATTTCTTAAGAATAAATATGCCTATTGAACAGTGAAAAAGCAAACATTTCTAGAAAGAAATTGAATTAATATATTCACAATAGCCCAGCTATATTATCATATATTACTTGATGAGAAAGGAGGAGAATATTACTGTAGAACAATTTCATGGTAATATGGCAGTTTAACTATTCTTATCAGCAGTGTCAGGATTTAATTCTTTGAATTTCTTTAGACTTTTAATACAGGCTCACTACGATGTAAATATTAAAGATTATGATGGCTGGACACCGCTTCATGCTGCTGCTCATTGGGGTAAAGAAGAAGCATGTCGCATTTTAGTGGAAAACCTTTGTGATATGGAGGCTGTCAACAAAGTGGTAGGATTTTTATGTAATCCTTGTCAAGATTCAAAGTTCTGGTCTCTAAAGTGACTTTAGAAGCCAGGGTAAGAAAAGTGATGATAAAGTGCTGTTTACTGTACATGGAGCTTTCTATAATGCATGTTTTGTCAAAACAGCATGTTTGTGTTCAGAACTAATTTCTCTGATTTTCTAATTTAATTTCTGGGCCCACTTTACACTTAGCTCTACACTGACTGGTCCGTATGATCTAATCTTTGACAGTGAAATTCAAGCTAGACTAGTTTTATTTACATTTCAGAGATGCATATTACTGGTTAGAATTGCTTATACATACATACAACTGCTTATATAGAGAGTTATGTAACAGAAAGAACAAAGATCAACTGAAATTTCTCACTTCTTGCATATATTAACTTTTTTTGGCTTATTCTTCAGGCAGCTATGTTTGAACTACATATTGGCTTTCCATTTGCTCGCTGAGGGCAATGCTGGTGCCTTTGGCCAGTGTTGCGTATTAGCTTTTGCTGTTAACTCTTAAAAATCATCTTACTGGTTTGGGTGCGCTCTAGGAAACATTTCAGGCATCTTTGGACTCACTGGACATAGCTTGAATGGTTCCTAAACTATTTCTTCAACTTTTATGTTAAGGCCTATGCAGTTTGCTGGCTTTGCAAGATTTAGCTCCCCACAGATAGAAATATTTTAATGATTCACATTGGCATCCTGAGGAGCTGAAACCTTTCATTCAACTGTGTAAGTGCTGAAGCTCCCTTTTGTCTCTTCCCACTACACTTTGCGGCTAGATTCTGATTCGATTCCAAATTCTATTGATACAGTGTATGTAAATCTGCTGCACAACTTTTAAAGTGAATTCTTCATGGAACTTTTCATCAATGTTTTTTAAGGTAATTTAGGGACATATGCAGATACCAGCTCTTAATTAGATCATGAATTAGCAAGCGTTTCTTCCTTGCATAAATGAAAAAAACTACCACTGCTTTATAGTTTTAGTCTTTGTTAAAGACCAGACATCTTGCTTAGAAATCTGGGTTGCTTGCAATAAAAATCAATGAAATCTGGAATTATATTTTAAATAGCTTCAATTCTGCTTCTATGTAATACTTGCAGATGTGTTAATATCAGCTATTTGTATCAGATAATCAAAAGCTGGTGCAATTGGTTCAAGCCACTTTCTCAAGTTATCAGATTTTTTTTACTGGGGTTGTGAAAATGTGAAGGAGGTATTACAGAGAAATTTCTCATGAAAATATGTTCAACTCAGTTGGGGTAAGAATAAAGGAGGTACAGAGGGATAGATGAGCTATTTCATCTGGTGTAGAGGCTTATCTGTGCAAGCTAGGAAAGTTCTGCCTGTTGTGTTGTTCAGTAAGCATTTTTGATTTTAGAGATGATGCACAGTGCAAACTCCATTGAGTTTGTTTTCTGTTATAGGTGCTCAGCATCAGAGAGAACTAAGCCGTTACTGTTTAGGTGCTTAGCTTCAGGTATTAGCTGTTACGAATTGGACTTAGATCTAACTTGTCGATCACAACAGTTTTTTTGCAAAGTATTTTTTTTTTTGTAGTGAAGGTAGGTCTAACTCGATAGTTTTTGGAAATAAATTCACTTAATAGATACCTAAAATTAGAAAGCCAAATTAAAAACTGTAGCCATAATGCAGATATAAACTTGAGATGATTTTGTTGTTTAATTTCAAAGTTAGTACTGTGTTATGGTAAATGGAATAGTTCACATTTCAAAGAAAAGGTCAAGCTGTTTTGGATAATGCTTGCTGAAAGGAGTGGTAGGTGGTCACTGGTAGGTGATCAGAAATTTTTTGGCTGTCGAAAGTAGTGGTTTGGAGGTTCACCCTTCATAGCCATTTAAGAAGCCCAGGCCTTCACAATGTAATTAGCAGTATATTTTTCTTCAGTTAACATTTTGCTGAACTGAAACACGCATTGAGACAAATATGAATGCCTTTCCTTTATCTTGGAAAGCTGTTACGGCCACTTCTAAGTGACAATTGTGTCAGCCTTTATTGTTGCTTACTGTACAGAATTGTTTACATGATTGCTCTTGTCGCAATCATCACAACAAATAATTGATAAATGGATTTGAATAATTACTTTTTTTTTAAAAAAAATGTCTTGCTATGTATGGGATAGTCTAAGGTGGGCAGAATAGTATTGATGAGTGTCCGTCTAAACTGCCTAACTAAACTGGAATAGTTATTTGGAACAGACTGATACTGTGAAAATTATATTCTTTCAAATAGCTTTTCTATTTCTTGATTGTTTTTTCCTTAGAAGGAAACAAAAATTTTATTGAAGTCATGCTTTTATTTCATTATATTATTTGTCAGGTATAAATGTTTTCTGTTTCAATTACAAAAAAACAGGTGTGCAATACTGTTTTCAATCACTGACAGACTAGCAGTTTATAATAAAGCTTGACTTAAACTTTTTAATTTCTCTGTATAGTTGTGCTGCTTACCTGCCTCATCATGTGATAAGGCAACATAATCCATTTTCTTTACATTCTGCTGTACAACATGATGTTTTACTTTTCCACTTCCCCAGGGGCAGACAGCATTTGATGTGGCAGATGAAGATATTCTAGGATATTTAGAAGAATTACAAAAGAAGCAGAATCTGGTAGGCCTTTTGCCTGTACATATAGTATATACACTTCATACATACGGTTGTGGTACATAATTATTCGAATTAGTTTGAAGAATAAGGCATGATTTGAGGCTTCAATTCAGATAATACCATTGTCATCTTAATTCTTTCATGCCCTTATTTGGTCAATTACGTGCAACAGAAAACTTTGGAAGAAGAAAGATGCTGTCTTACTACCTCCTGCAGCAAGCATTTTATGATCTGGAGCACCAACAATGAGCAACTTATTTACCCTAAGTAGTTTGAGATTTTAGAGTCTTTAACTTAGATACTTTCTAAGTTTATATGCATTCTGGTATTTGAAAAAGTTGGAGAAGAGGTGTGCCCATTAATATTTTGTTTAACTGCATCATTCTCTGTGTTTTGAAGCTTCATAGTGAAAAACGGGAAAAGAAATCTCCCCTAATTGAATCTACAGCAATGGATAATAATCAGACACAAAAAACATTCAAAAAGTAAGTAAACTATTAAAAATGGTAAGCTCTTAATAAAAAATACAACTTCACAAGCTGTCACAAAGTCCTGCTTAACTGGCTTTAGTAAATTTTTTAGGATTCATTAAGGATTTTTAATTGAAATTTCAGTAAAGAAACCTTGATTATGGAGCAAGAAAAGAATGCATCTAGTATAGAGTCTCTGGAACATGAAAAAGCAGATGAGGAGGAAGAGGGAAAGAAGGATGAATCCAGCTGTTCTAGTGAAGATGATGATGATGATGACTCGGAATCTGAAGCAGAGACAGGTATGTTATTTGAATCATTTACTTTCTTTAACGTTTTGCTTTGTAATTTTACTTTATTAGTATCATATGCAAAGAGCTAAGTATCTTAAATTTAACTTCAACTTTTTCTGCATATTAGTAAATTTCCAGTCATTCTAAAGCAAGTTTATATATGTCTAAAATAAAGTCATAACACAGACGTAAAGACATAACAAAGAAGTATTTATTGGTGGCTGTTAAGGTTAAAGCTGTTAATCTACTTGTTTGATCCGCTGTTTAGCTTGAATGAAATAGTTGGAATACTGTAAGCCTTAAATTGCGTGTTAAAAAGAACATGAGGAGGTTAGATCAGAAGAAAGACAGAAATAAAGTCTTCATAGTAGTGTTTGCTCACAGAATTGATGTAGAGACTGGAACAGCAGAAGAGCAAACGTCACTTGTTCCTGCCATCCTGAAGTAAACACCAATGAATATGGGAATCTTAGCTCAGATATTCATAATCTAATAGTATATATACTTAATTTTCAGTATTAATGTACTGAAATAAACAGTTTCAAATTAAGATGCTATTTTAATATTAGCTCAAGAAATTACTTCAGTACTTCATTTCAAGGGGAATGTTATTTGGAAAGTTAGAGTTGTATACAAAGAGATGCATTACACTGGACTTCTGAAAATAAGCAGAATGCCATTTTTTAAATTTCTTTATGCAGCCTGAACTAAGGGAAACTAAATGTTTTGCACATTTATGTATAGGACTCTGCAATGCTTAAAGGTGTCTAAGTCCAAATTCTGTGTGGGATGAAGTTAGATGGGAAGGAATGAAGAATCACAGAGTGGTTGAGGTTAACTTGTTATCCACCAGCTCTCCCAGGTCCTTCTCTGCAGAGCTACTTTCCACCCCCATCTGGACTCATGCATGGGCATTATTCCTCCCTAGGCACAGGACCCTATACTTGCCCTTGTTGAACTTCATGAGGTTCCTCTCCACCCAACTCAATCTGTCCAGGTCTGAATGGCAGCACAGCCCTCAGGTGTGTCAGCCACTCCTCCCAGCTTGGTATCATCAGCAAACTTGTTGAGGAGGCACTCTGTCCCCTCATCCAGGTCACTGATGAAAAAGTTGAAGAAGACTGGCCCCAGGACTGACCCCTGGGGTACACTAGCTACAGGCCTCCAACTAGACTCCACGCCACTGATGACAACCTTCTGAGCTCTGCCATTCAGCCAGTTCTCAAGTAACCTCACTCTGCACTCGTCTAACCCACACTTCCTGAGCTTCTCTAGGAGGATATTATGGGAGACAGTGTCAAAAGCCTTGCTGAAGTCAAGATAGACAACATCCACTGCTCTCCCGTCATCTACCCAGCCAGTCATCCCATCATAGAAGGCGATCAGATTGGTTAAGCATGATTTCCGCTTGGTGAATCCATGCTGATTACTCCTAATCACCTTCTTTTCCACCGTATGTCTGGAGATGACATCCAGAATGAGCTGTTGCATCACCTTTCCAGGGATGGAGGTGAGGCTGACTGGCCTATAGTTGCCTGGATCATCTTCCTTGCCCTTTTTGAAGACTGGGGTGACGTTGGCTTTCTTACAGTCCTCAGGCACCTCTCCAGTTCTTAATGACCTTTCAGAGATGATGGAGAGTGGCCTAGCAATAACATTCACCAGCTCCCTCAGCACTTATGGGTGCATCCCATCAGGGCCTATGGATTTATGGGTGTCAAGTTTACCTGAAAGATCTCTAACCCGATCCTCTTCGACCAAAGGAAAGTCTTCCTTTCTTCAGACTCTCTCTTGTCTTCAGGCTTTAGGATTCCTGAGGACTGGCCTTAGCAGTAAAGACTGAAACAAAGAAGGCATTCAGTAACTGCTTTCTCTGTGTCTTTTGTCACCAGGGCACATTCAGCAGCAGGCCCACATTTTCCCTAATGTTCCTTCTGCTACTGATGTATTTAAAGAATCCCTTCTTGTTGTCTTTGACATCCCTTGCCAGACTTAATTCCAAATGGGCCTTTGCCTTCCCTGTCACATCCCTGCATACTCTGACAGTGTTCTTATATTCCTCCCAAGTGGCCTGTCCCTTCTTCCACATTCTGTATACTTCCTTCTTACTGTTGGAGTTTTGCCAGGAGCTCTCTGCTCATCCCTGCAGGTCTCCTGCCCACTTTGCTGGACTTCTTTCTACTTGGGATGCACTGCTCTTGAGCTTGGAGGAAGTGATGCTTGAATATTAACCAGCTCTCTTGGACTCCTCTTTCTTCTAGGGTCCTTACCCATGGGATTCCTCCAATTAGGTCCCTGAAGAGGCTAAATTTTGCTCTCCTGAAGTGCAGTGTTGTGACCCTACATATTGTCTTGCTTTCTTCATGCACCACCTCATGGTCACTGCAGCCAACGCTGCCCCCAACCTTCACATCTTCAACCAGTCCATCTTTTTTTGTTAGTACAAGGTCCAGCAGAACATCTCTCCTTGTTGGCTCCTATACTACCTGTTTCAAGAAGTTGTCATCAGTGCCCTGCCGGAACCTCTTAGACTGTTTTTGACTAGTTGTGTTGTCTTTCCAGCAGACACCAGGGTGGTTGAAGTCCCCTGTGAGAACCAGGGCCTGTGACACTGAGGCTACTTCCAGCTGTCTGTAGAAGCCTTCATTAACTTCCCCTTCCTGATCAGGTGGCCTGTAGTAGACACCCACAACAGTGTCCCCCATGTTAGCCTGTCCTTTAATCCTCACCCACAAGCTCTCGACTTGCTCTTCCTCCACCCCTAGGCAGTGCTTAATACGTTCCAGTTGCGCTGTCACATAAAGAGCAACTCTACCACCTTGCCTTTCTGGCCTGCCTTTCCTAAAAAGCACGTAGCCATCCATGACAGCATTCCAGTCATGCGAGCTATCCCACCACATCTCTGTAGCTGCAATGAAATCTTGGCCCTCTGACCACACACAGATCTCTGATTCTTCCTGTTTATTCCGCATGCTGTGTGCATTGGTGTACAGGCATTTCAGGGAGGTAATCAAGCATACAGGTTTCCCAGGAGGGGTGCAAGAGGATCCTCCATAGTCATGTTCCTTATGCCTTTCCATGGCTGCATGAACCTGCTGGAGGCATCCTGACTTGAGCCGCGTTTTGCTGACTACTGTCTCCTTCGTCAGCAAACAACTCGCTCCTTCCCACATCTTGCTTAGTTTAAAGCCCTCCTTATCAGGCTGACCAACCTATTGGCAAAGACACTAGTGTCCTGCTTAGTGAGGTGGATACCATCTCTCCCCATCAATTGTCAGTCTTCAAACAGGGTCTCATGGTCATAGAAGCCAAAACCCTGTTGCTAACACCAGCAGCACAGCCAGTTTTTAACTTGGAAAAGCTGTCTGCTTCTCCTCTCATCTTTCTCCCTCACTGGCAGGATTGAGGAGAAAATGACCTGGGCTTTTCCCAGACCCTTGACCACCATCCCCAGAGCTCTGAAATCCTGTCTGATGGTTTCCAATTTGCCATTGGTATCATTAGTGCCTGCACGGAAAAGCAGCAGAGGGTAATAGCGCAGCGCATGGGCAAGCCTTAGTCTTTGTATGACATCTCGTATTTGAGCCCCTGGCAGGCAGCAAATCTCTCTAGATAGGAGGTTATGTTGGTGGATAGGTGCCTCTGTCCGCTACAGCAGGGAGTCTTCCACAACAATCATTTGCTGTTTCTTCCCGGTGTTCCTGCAAGGCACACGGTCTGTGACCTCAGCTGCTTCCCTTGAAGCCATGCCCAGATCCTCCTCAGTCTGGAGGTCACTAAACCTGTTCCTCAATTGCAAGTCTTCAGGAGGAATAAGAGCCTTTCTTCCTCTATGAGAAGTGACTAGTTTCCAGCCTTCTTCTACAGTGTCATGATGTACTGTTTCACACGTTACAAAGTCCTCTGGCAACTCCACTGGTGGTTGGGGCTCCTGGAGCTGCACGGTCTCTGAGAATACTCTTATCTATCTCTTGCTCGTCTTCTCAGATGCTACACAGCCTACTGACTTCTTCCTGTAACTCCATTACCTAGTGACACAACTCATCAACAACAGCACACCTTCTGCAGGAGAGCTGACTGCCAGCCCAGGCCTGACGGAGTGGCCCCAAGCATTCCCTGCAGCCTGAGACCTGTAGATCTGCATCTCCTGTCAGACGGTCTGTCTGGGTCGAAGCCTCTGACACAGCTGATGCAGTAATTGCAACAGCTACTGGGGAATGTGCTCTGCAGCATGTCGTGACCCTATCTGAGGAAGTGTACGCTCCTCGGATTGGAAATGAAGGTGCCTTCCTGTACCCTTCTGCGCAAACTGCTGCATGTGTTCACTGCCTCTGTTAGCTGTGCTCAAGATATGGTCAGGGAAAAGGTTTCTCTCTGGTTGAAGAGGACTGGAGTCAAATAGCTTAGCTGTATAGCCTTTGTTCAACAATATGGCTATCTGGGATTTACATGCCTTTCCTGAGTACAGAAAAATATCTTTATCCTTAAAATTTAATGTTTTGGAAGAAACCAACATTTCAGTGCTAAACTGGAAAAAAAAAGTTGTCTGTCTGGCTTTGGAATTATTTGTTCACCTTCAAGTTCTTTCATCCCACATATACAGAGACTGAGGTTTGATAAACTTGGATCATTTGTGATACATAACATGTAGTACTTTCTCAGTCACTGAGCTAACTATAATGTCTCCTGAACTTTATGATTCTGGTAACTGTTCTCTTTGTTACTGGTAGACAGTTTGTGCCAGGAAAATTTGACTCTGACTCAAGAATTAATTTATGTAAACTTTGGGTTTTTTAATATCAACAAGGCTTTATCATACTTTATTTGGCAAGCTACACTTTAAGCTTTTCCCTATGGAGCTGCATCTTTAAGTGTCCTAAGCTTGTTTTTTTCTCTTTTTTTTTCCTATTATTCAGCTTAAGGTGGTTTTCTAGTGAAAAAATAGATTATCGGGAGCATTCTGATTGTAAAATATTCTAACGTTATTCAGTATTCTGAAGTACTGTAAACTGTGTGATTTCTGCTGGGTTGGGATATTTGAAATGTTCTAAAATCTACGTTTTGTTTTATTGATTATGTGGGAATGCAACTTTAAATATATTTCACTCTATAAGACCGAGCATGGAAATACAAGTATGAAACTAGCATGTCCTGAAGGAGAGGAAAACAAGCTGAAAAATAAATAAATCTTCCAACAGTCAAGATTTTTAAACACATTTAAATGTCAGGTTTTTAAACATATTCTATTTGATATAATTGCATATTTTTCGAAAGTTAGTCAGTACTAGTCTCAGCCTTCCTGTCTTTGAAATAATTTTAGAATACAGATGTAAAAAGTCCACTTTCCACTTTTTTCCTGTTATCCTGTCCCTTCCATACTTTCACTGCTGTTTTTTTCCCCATATATTTTTAAAGCTATATTATGCAAATTTGTACCTTGCAAATCTCTAGTGGCTCTAGCTGTATTTTTACACACTTTTCTTAATTCAGATTGTTAGTCCACACTGTCCTGTTGAACTTAGTGTCACCATAACCCAGTTTGTCATTTTTTATTTTGTCTTGTGTTCAAAAGGAACTTTCTGTTAAACACACACTTAGTCATATAAGCTGATAATTTTTTTCATATTGGTATTTTTTTTACTGCCTAAATAATTAATTCCAAACATGTCGTAACTATAAACAAATGTGTAATAGCAATAGCATACTTATGCAATTTCAAATCACAGATTGCTACTTTGCTGAATTTGGATGTCATGAGAACCTTGCCGCCTTTCTAAACAAACTGCTCCTACATTGTATAGGTAATGCAGAAATAGACATGTTTATAGTAAGGCCAAAAGCAGTGGGAACTGAATTCCCGTCCTGCTCAGTACTGCACAGATAGGGTGTAGCAATCTATGCTGAAGAATGTACAATTTAAAAAGGTGAAACAGAAGTGAGGTGTAAAGATATGCTCAAGCAAGTGCAGTGACAACAAGCAAAGAAGGAGAGTGGGAGGTATGCAGGCAGGAAGGACAAAGCATCCACCAACTCTTTCTAAGGTGGAGAAAACAAGAGACCAAGAAGGGGTGAAGCAAACAGCCTGTCAGAGCTCTGGTTGTTTTGCAGAGGCCAGCAAGTCCCTGCCTCTGCCACATCTGCTGGCTAGGGTCTCCAACTGGATTGTTCTCTGTGTAGTTAATTATTTTGTTACATTCAGTATGTACAATTGTCCAAGAATAAACATTTTACTCTGAATTAGCATCTTTCTTTGTTCAAATTAAATATTACATGCCAACATACCTTCCACTGTTAGTTTTTTAAGGTCATTAGCTGTCTACTAATGTATAAATTGTCTAAAGAGATTGTGGAGCCTTTGTAGGCTTTAAAGACCTGATTAAAGTCCTGAGCAACCTGGTCTGTATTCAGTTTTGATTCTGCTTTGAGCAGATTGAATTGGGGATCTCCCGAGGTCACTTTCAACCTGAGTGATTTTGTGCTTCTATGTCTGGACCTCTGGGTGTTTGACACTTGCTGAATTACAAAAGAAAGCTATATTGCATGAGCATTTTTGAAAAAAACTGCTGCTTTTTTCCATGTAACCAAGATAAAGATTGGGAGTGAAAGGAAATCCTGAAGCATAAGTAATAAAACGCTGCTGGGAAAGTTGACTATCACATTTGTTAAAGAGAAATCCAACTCTATGTTGTACAAATCAGGAAATTATAAATGAAAATCTTGACAATATTTTGCAGATAAGACGAAACCCTTGGCCGCTGTGACTAATAATGCAAATACCACCAGTGCACAATCAGCTTCAGTAGCTGTGACAGCGCCTTCGGTAACCGGTGGGCAAGGGACACCTTCATCACCCATTAAAAAGGTAAAATAAAATATTTTTTATTTTTGTAGTTTTAGATTTCTGTTCCTCTATGTAAGCATAAATTGTTTGATTCTGGTGTAAAAAGTGAATTGGGTTTTGCTTTTGTAAACATCAGTCAGTAAGAAATGTAAATTGACACTTACACCCATGCTGTTTAGTACTCTCAAGCAAGCTAACTTCTTAAATACTTTTAGACTTCTTTACCTTCCTTAATGAGAGGTAAGGCAAGGCATGCTGGAAATACATCCATTGTCTTCTACATGCTGAAAATGTGTTCAGGAGAAGTGTGACAGTTAGAAATCAATGGATAATGAAGAATTTTTTTCCGTAAGAATTAAAGTGATAAAGGAGAGTAGTCTGGACTATGTTTTGTTTTGATCATAACTTTTTGCAGTTTCTAAAGAAAATGAGTTTATCTAAAGCTAGATTCCTTAAAAAAAAAAAAAAAAAAATCTGTTGCACAGTGACCAGCATTTTTTTCTGAAACTCATCTTCATCTTTTGAAAGACTTTCATGCAGAAAATTACTATCTCAGTGCCTGTATTTGTGGTGCACTTAAGGAAGAGATGACCGGCATGATTTAACTTTCAGGAGACCTTAGCATTCAGATAATATTTAGGTGCAGAGACCAAAAGGAGTATCTGAAATAAGAAGCAGAAAGTTCTGTAGGTTACAGTCTTGATTTCAATGTAGTTAGAACTTCATAGAAAAAACAGGGAATTGGGGTGCATCATGTATTCAGTGCACAGCTTCAAAAATAAACCCAGACAGGCAATATTGCTTGCGGAAGGCCTTTTCCACTTTGATGTGAAGTTAATCATAATGATTTTGTCTGCCAAAGGGAAGATATATGTGCCTGGGGGAAAGAAAAACCTGCAGTAGACAGTAATGCATAGTCAGAAGATGGTATACAAGTCAAAACTCTATACTTTTTTAGAGTATATAAACAAACTAGATAGTAAGCCAGTAGAGCTTTCTTTATTATCCATTATAACTTTTCTATACACATCATGATCCCTCTTAACCCTCTTCAGATGCTTCTAAGAAGCATATGCAGGGAAGATGGAAACTGTGATAGACTGAAGCCATAGCAGAAAGAGAAATTCAAGGCTGAGGGAAATAGTATGCATTGTATTTAGCTCCCTTGGGCTTATTGGAGCTGTACTTTTACATGCCCTGTACAACCCAATGATAATTCATCTTACAAAGTATACTTTAATGCGCAATATGCAGGAATTGTATTTTAAATTGCCAAACTACGTCATGTTATGTGATGTACTGCTGTACTACAGGGTTAGGCTAACCTTTCTGATCCTACAAACTGCTTTACAAAAATCTTCATAACTGAGATCTACAAGATTCATCTCAACATATTTGAGAGGGGAATTACCAGCAAGAATGACTACTGTTTCCCTTCTCTGGTCCTTTGTGGCTGAGCATACAGCAAGATTTCAGGATGGTCTTGTGATGTTAATCTAAACAGTTCCTGCTGGCTCGATTAGGAGTTACAGTTCTCTGGCAGGGGAGCTGCATTTGGATTTTTCAAGAGCTGCCCAGAATGCAAGAGCCTCAAGTTCTCCATGCAAACCATAGCAAATGGAGGGGTAGGAGAGTGAAAAAGATTGACAGTAATTGCTAGGTAGCTAATTTTGCTTAACTGTGATGAACACAAATATATAGTGTGAATTTTACTGCAAGGAAATAGGCCTACTTTATATGATTCTATTTTTAAAAATCACTGTAGCAATAAAAGCTTTTGTGACAAATGGTTAGTTTAACCAATGTACTCTCCACCCAGTCTTTGTACTACACTTAATTATCTCTGCACTCGTCAATTCTGATGTTTCTAGAACTTCAAATGCTTCATTTTCCTTGTAATCTTCTGAACTTTCTTCATCTTGCAGTCCAGGTTTCCTAGCTTTTGCCTACCAATAAATTTCTTTGTATTATGGAAAAGCATTTTAAGCTGTATGACCTTCCGTGATAGGACGTTACAAACTGTTGCTAGGTGGAATGTGGCTTGATGTTCCGGAGTTGAATGATCAATTAGATATATTTTTTGTACATATTTAAATTATGATATATGGAAAAAATGTGTTTTAAAAAAGGAGGAAATAAGTCTGACTTTTAAGATAACTGTGAAAACCTTTTGTAAAACACTATTACACTGGCATTTAGTTTTAACTTTTTGTAGTAAATAATAGTAAATCTTATGTTCGGTCTTAAAAGCAAAATGTACAGGTTAAAAGTAAACTGCAGTTATCTATATAATACCAAATGTGAAAAAAAATAGGCCCTCTGTATCTACAAAATAAATGGACATTTATGCCAAGATTGATCAACTCATAACATACAGGCATGTGCTGTAATCTACAGAAGTAGTTGCAGCTTATGTCGATGAACACAAAGGCTTTAACTTGTCTAATAGAAGTAAAGATAAAACAGCACTGGGAGATAGAAGTCATCTTGTACCTACTCTTGCACCTACTTACTACCTGTTCTGCTACAATTACTCATTTCCTCTTACATTGTAAATGGTGATACTATCGGTGGTGCAAGATGCGACGTACTGTGGTTGAATTTGGGTTTTCTTTAAACTACATAGCAGTTGATAATACTGCTTTCAGTAAGAGGATACTGAAGTAAGGGGAGGCTGGGAGTGAAAGTACTGGTTTGATGGGTAAGCTAGGATGTGATGTCAGTCTTGATTAAAGGCTGTTGAGGAAATATGAAAGAAAGTAAGAAAAGTAGGAGATAAAATAGTATGAATCTTGCAGTACTCTCAACCACAGTAGGATTTAGGCAGGAACCTTGTTAGGTCAACAAGCTTTGTTGTCTTGTTCTTTGAAAACTGTAATTCTCTCTCTGAATTAGTTAAACAACTCTGTTGTGTTACTGCTTTTTTAATATTTTGTGCTCTAATGAGAAGCTACATAACATAAACATAGGAACAGACTATATGATTTTAAAACAACATTTTCTTTCTGTTTTCATTCTGTCAATCTTCATCTTTGTCTTGTCTTAATTGACTTTAGTATGATTTCATTCCTCCTATCATGCCTGTGGTGGAGTCAGTAGATCCTGCATCATGGAGGCAGGGCTTGCGCAAAACTGGCATTGTTCTTGTGCCCAATAAGGGTGAAAAGTCTATGGTGAGGCTCTGGTGTGCACAGGTTTGTGTATAGGTTGCAAAATAACATATTTAATCAAAATGTTGATACCAAAGTTGCATGGTTTTAAGTTTGTGTATACTTCTGTGTGCATCTCATGATCACAGTGTGTTTTACAAAGTGTGGGTTTTTCCAAGCTAACTTATAGAGGAGTAGTATTTCTTGAGCGGCTTTCTGTTTCTTATCTCATTAACTAATTCAGGAAAAGAGTTTCCAGGTTGTCTCTTATCACAACACTGCTAAAAATCAGCACTTCTGTGATTATAAAAATAGTTGTGTTCTCAAATCTCCACAAAAAGCATGAATTACCATACAAAACTGTAAATTAATAGCCTTTAATTCGCTACTGTGTTTTATAGTTTCCAACATCAACAACCAAGGTTTCTCCCAAAGAGGAAGAGAGGAAGGATGAATCTCCAGCTTCTTGGCGGTTAGGTCTTCGAAAAACTGGTAGTTACGGTGCGCTTGCAGAGATTACTGCTTCCAAGGAAGCTCAGAAAGAAAAGGACTCTGCAGGTGTTATACGTTCCGCTTCAAGTCCTAGACTCTCCTCTTCATTGGACAACAAAGAAAAGGTAATCATTTTCAGTATGAAATAACATTTTGAAGAGTTGATCTACCTCATTTAGCATAGGTGTTAATGGTGTATTGTGAAAGTAAAGAGTTGTCATTAGAGTGTATACCACACTGTCTACTAAAATTCCAACAAGTTATATTGTGCAGCTTCTGTGCAGTCTCTTTAGAAGTATTGTATGGCTTTCTGCTTATTTAGACGACCTTCAACATCTGGTAACCTGGTATGTAGTCTTGTGCTTTTCTTTGAGGCCTGAACTGCTAAGTAGTACTATTTGAAACAGTTGAGGGAGATCAGAGTTGATGGTTTTGGCATCATTTGGAGAGTGATGTTGAAATAATCTTCAGAAGAAGAATATCCTTTTTGTATTACTTAGTCATTCTTGAAGGTATAGTCTTATGTAATTAAACTTTAATACAGTGAGCCAGCTGAATGATTAACTTGGTAGAGGTAACTCGCAGCATATAACTTTTGTGATTCTGTTTCAAGTACAAATTTTTAAATATGTTATCAAGATTAAGAAGGATACTAAACTACTTTCAATCATTAATTTTTCTGTGCTGCAACAAAGCAGAAACAACAGGATTCAAGTCACCGTTATCACTAGAATGAAAATACAAAAAGTTTGCTATTTCTGTTATAGTCCTTATGAACTGTAACTTCAGATTAAAGCTTGTTTGTGTTAATGGAACAATAATAGAAATACAAATGAATTTGTCTTAATGATTTTTTTCCAACAAGTAGAATTATAATCAGTGATTGTAACACTTACTAAAAAATACTTGTATTTCAGGAGAAAGATGGAAAAGGAACTAGACTTGCTTATGTTGCACCTACAATACCAAGACGACTGGCCAGTACCTCTGACATTGATGAAAAAGAAAACAGGTGATTCCAAAGTTATCACTGCTGTTAAATATAAAGTTATTTCATTTGAGAATGGTTGACAAACTTACAGGTTTATGGATGAAATACTAATTTGTAGCATTAGCCTAGTCCCTAGATTATGCTAATACATAGTGTAATCCAATTTCCAAGGGTGTTCAGTCCTTCTAAATCATAATAACCCATTTTAAAATCCAAACTGTTACATGATAAGAGCAGAGCTGGCTGCAGAGGAGAAAATAAGAAAAATCCACAATCATAAAATCGTAAAGCAGATCAAAAGTTCAAAACCCTTGAGGAGTGCTAAAAGCTAGTTTGTCCTGAGCCATGGAGTGCTGCTAATGTGGCTCCATTATTATTTTTGATAAAAATGAAATGCTGCCTTTCATACAGTCTGTGATTAAAACCATATCCAGCGGCGATAACTTACAAAATTGATAGCTAAGTTACAAAAGTAATTCATTTTTAACCACCATTTCTACTTGCCTTGTTTACATCTTCAGTCATCTTTTTGGGGCTGTTTACATTCTTCACTATTAATTTTACTTTACGTTTTGGGTTTAAAAGAAGAGAAAAAAAAAAGTTTAGTTGCATAGACTTGCTACCGTTCAGGATTTGGTATACTTCCACAGCATATTACCTTGTGAAAACTTTCCTGTTTTTCACTTCTCTCCTTTATTGAGGTTCTACTCAGCCAGTTTCTTGGATTAATATACATAAAAATAACTTAAAAGTCTCCCTAATGTCTTGCTTCTGTAGAATTGTATTCAGATAGCTGAATATTAGGTGATCTGAACTGAAAAGTCCTGTCATTGCTCATCATATGTTACTGGAATAATTGTCTCTAAGACGAACGAATCTCCCTACATCCAAAGAGCACCATTTCTGTTGCTACTCTTGAGAAGGATTGAATTCAGAGCAAGCACAAGATAAATATGTGTCGTGTGTTGTGTTTTGAAAATAATATTGCCTAAATTCAGTCTCTAGGTGAACAGGGCTCTTGCAGATGTCGTATACTTTTTAAGTTCTACTTAGTTTTTTAGCATCTCTCATGTTACTTGGCCAATTTTTTAATCTTTTGTTCTACAGTAGGGCATTTTGGATTTTCTGTTTGTGTGTCTCATTCTGTGGGACTACTGTATTCTTCTTTGAGGTTGAATTTACTGGTCAGCTTTGGTTTGTTTTTAACATCAATTGTTCTTATTTCATTTTTTTACTCTTTTGAGATTTCTTTGAAGTCCCATTCTCCAAAGTTTCTTGACTGATTGGTATCTTAAGAATGGGAGATTTATTTCATTATTGTATTTCTTAGAAACTATTATCGTGAGTTGCGAAGAGATTAAATTCTGCTTCAATGTTGAGGTTAATTTGCTAACTCAACCTGCCATCTTAACTACCATAACTTATTGACAAATGTAATTCCAAATCAAAAGTGGATATCAGCAAAACCATGTTTTTCCTAATATGCACTGGGTGAACTGAAGTCATTAGTCTCATTTATTCTAGTGTTGACCAAATGACTTAAGAACCTTCCGTATTCCTAGGTGTGCCAGAGATGAAGGCTGCTTATAACCCAGCCTGTCTTGGCTTGAGTACCTTGACTACTGCATGATTTGCCAGACAGCCCAGATTGCTTATGTAAAACCATAAGAATTTTTTGATGTTTTGTCTGACTTCCTTTACATGTAGAATTTAACCATCTGCTGGTTGGGTACCTTAATGAATGTTTAAGGTTTCTGTTCTGCCTTTGTCTCAGATCAGTCATTGTTGCTTATCTTCTTGTTGGATTCTTGTTCTGCCTGTGTGAACATCTGCTTGTCTGGCTTATGACTGATGTGGTGTAATCCAGATAACTTCCTGTGGTGGGTAATGCAGAGGACTTCCAGATGAATCCCAACTGGGCTTTTAGATAAACAAATCTCAGGCGTTCAGCCTCAGTTGAGTGACTGATTCTGCAGCAAAAGCCGTGAAGTCTGTAGTGTCTTGGCAAAATGATACCTTTTGGCTATTACAAGATTTGTCTTGCATCAAGACCTTTGTACACATGTGGAAGATAATACGGCAGAATTAGTGTTTCTCTTTGGTGTTTACAGGACTGTGCTGGCTTGTGTTTGATCCTTTTTAAAAATTGCTTGCAATTGCAGAAGGGCTAGCATACTTTTTGTGCAAAAGGAAGTAGATTAGAAGTAAATTCTGGAGGCTGTATCAGAACACCTTAAATAATTTTTTGCAAGATTTTGTTATACTTTCCTTCACAAACTTGATTGCTTTATATATGCAGCTTTGTGAAAGACATTTCTTTCTTCCTTCTATCTGAACTTCAAATCTTAAAATGATGTTTTTATTAGAAATTCAGGTTTTTGTATCTCAGTATCAGTGTTTGAGGTAGTTTTCCTAATAGATTTTTTTTACAAGATTGTTTCTTGCTACTATAAACTACAACAACAGACTGAAAAATTCCTTACGACTAAAGTAATGGCAGCTAGTCATGTGTGGCATTGGTGACTTTGGGCCTGTTTACACTAGTGTGGTATCATGTGTTCTAAATGCTCAACAACTTTTGAACTTCCTATCATAACATCCCTAACTGAAAAAACCTTCTAAAAAGCAAGTTATTAAAAGAGAAAGAAAAAAGAGGAAGAAAATAGTCGTTTTCCTTTGGTTGAACTGGAGCATTTCAGGAGCAGACAGAAAAGCCTCTTTTCACTATTTTGAAAAAAAAAAACAAAGCCAGCAATGGTCACAGCTAAAAACTGATGTTTAATTTAATGCGAATTAAATTGCCTTCAGCAGTTTTGATATTTGTTTTCTTTTACATTTCTAGCAGTATTAATATGAATGTAGTATTCTTCCATAGAAGATTGAAAAGAGCTATCCGTAAAAGGTTATTGTTGTTCTACTCTATTTGAGTCCCAATTACCCACGCTTTTCCTCTTTAATTTAAAAGCCCTTTAAACTCCCATCAAAAACAATTTGCTTTAATATGAGTTTGCAAAAATACAATATTTTTTACAGGGACTCATCTGCTAGCTCAATACGTGGTGGCAGTTCGTACACAAGAAGAAAATGGGAGGAAGATGCTAAGAAAAACAGTTTGAATGAAGGTCCTACATCATTAAATACAAGTTATCAAAGAAGGTATGGGATTTTCTCTTGCATTTTCAAGTGTATTTTTTTGTTTGTTTATTTTTCAAAATAATCTTGCAAATTAAGAGAAACAAATTCGTTACTGAATCCCTTACTTTATAAGAACAGTTTAAAATTTAATGTCACCTTTTTAAAATATTGTTCATCATAATGCACTTATGCTGGCATGGTGCTGATATACTTGTTTTAAAGGCACAAGTTTTTACCAGGTTAGAGAGTTGCAGCAACTGTTACTTAATTCAAGTTGCATGCTTCTTTTTTCCTATTGTTTATTTCAATTTGTTTTAAGTTTGACTAGCTCTTTATAGATCTGTTCAGTAGCCAAAGAAAACTATATTTTACATGTTGGAATAGAAGTGTTTCTGCCTGATGTCTGAAACAAAAAGTGGGAAAATACTTTCTCTGAGTTTTGCTTTTAAACGATGGTATCAGAAGTCTTGGGCTGCTTTTTGTAATGTTGGATTACAGCTATGCCTGCCCTGAGTGTCAACATCATAGAATGCATACGTAAAGCTGAAACTAACCTGAATGTATACCAAGTGGTAATTAAAGGGAAAATAATTTTCAAGTGTGCATGGTTGCCATTTCTCAGCATTTTCCCAGAAGTTACCAGATGCTGCAAATACCTATATGACATAACTTTGCTCCGTTCCAGAGTTTAAGTGTGGGTGTTAGAGTAAAGTTCTTCATTGGAGTTTGTTTTTGCAGAAGTTGGTAATAAATATTTAAAATTAATAGATCAGAAGGAAAATCTGTCGTTCGGGTAGCTAAGCTGTCCATTAATTTGTGCGCATGATTTACATTGTGACAGGAACTTAAATACTTTTTTTTCCCCCCTTTCTCTCTATCATGACATACACATATTTAGTGTACATAACACATAATTTTGTTTTCCTATTGTTAGATTTAAGAGAAATGTTGCCCAATTTTGATACTCTTGATTGAAAATGGCAGCATTTGATTTATGAGAACAGTCTGTGGAAGTTAGCTTTCATAAATATTTATGCTTCAACCTTCAAATGTAGTGCAGTCTCACTTTTAAATAATTTTAAATAGTATGTGATGCTTTAACTGTGCATTTCTTTGTTTTTTTCTTTTTTTGACATTTTAGAAGTCATAGCAATGGAAAAAACAGATTAATAGCAGAATGAAAAACAAGCATATTTTAATTAAATCTTTTGTAGTTAGTAGTATTGAGCTCTGTCTATCTTACCTGTGGGATGTTAGATTTAGTTATGGGGAAAGCATCCTGACTTCACAATACAAAATTTGTTTAGCCAGAACAATTGATAGAATTGTAGAAACCACTGGATTATCTTTGCAACTTGAAGAGCAAGGGAAAAGCATGAGTGGGAGGTTAATCTTTTGGGGAGATATTCGAGTTAAAACGAAACAAAAAAACCCAGCACATTTAATCTGTTGAAAGATGTAAGAGGAATGATGTTGATGACATTTTCTTTTCTAACAAGCTTTGGAGTAAACTACATTTTCTGAGGTCTTCAGTGTGGGTGAAACAGCATTTTGAAAATGGGATATTAGGGGCCCTAAGTAGTAGATTCCAGAAGATGCAATCAATTCAGTAATACATATGCCTGTGAGATGCCATTCTTGATTTCCTCTTTCTGTGGAGAAATGGTTAAGACTAAGGGAAACCTCTCTAACCTCTGAAGTCGTAAATCAGGAGCCCTGATCAAGGAAGTAGTGAAGATAATGGCTTTGGAAAACATTTCTTTTGCTCCAGAAGTTTCCAGGGTGTGATCAAGACACAGAACAGACAGGCGTGAATTCAATGGATTATTCAAAGCATTTGTGATATTTTAATGAACAAAGATAAGTAATACAAATGCCTCTGTTGCATATGTCTCTCCTTCAGTGGCTCTTTTGGTAGAAGACAAGATGATTTGATTAGTTCTGGTGTTCCAAGTACTACGTCAACAGTTACCTCTTCTGCTGGTCTTCAGAAAACACTGCCTGCCAGCGCAAACACTACTACAAAGAGTACAACGGGTTCTACTTCAGCAGGTGTACAAAGCAGGTAATGGCATCAACACACTTTATTTTTCTTTTTCTTTTCTTATTTTTTTTGGCAGGTCTACTATGTGCTTATGTACGTGCATGCGTTTTTGTTTAGTAGATTCTGGGATTCTGGATTTTTTCATTTTCCCATTAAATTTGTTTTAATTTTAAACAATTTGGCTCAAAAATCGTGAATGGCTTTCTACTGTGAAGTGATAGCCATGTTGGTAAAATAGAATAAATTCAATTTTAGAAAGATTGAGAATAAAGGTTCAATTATTGTGAACTGTTTCATTCTTAATTTCTTCATTTTAATAGCTCAAGATGAGCTTTCATAGTAGAGATATTCTCAGTTTACTTTCTAGAACAAACAAACAAACAAAAAAATCCATCCCTCAATTTACATGTTATTAGATGTTTAGTAAAGTGCTTTCATTGTTTAGCTGTTTCCTTTTCTCTTTTTTTGTGTTGCTGCTTGTTATGCTGTAGTACCTCAAATCGTTTGTGGGCTGAGGATAGTACTGAGAAAGAAAAGGACAATGTTCCTACTGCAGTGACCGTTCCTGTTGCACCATCTATTGTAAATGCTACAACCACTACCACAGCCATGACTACAGCTACTTCTGGCACTGTGTCCTCAACATCAGAGGTCAGGGAGAGACGGAGGTGTGTAAAGGTCCTAAGAGTAATGTTGCTCTTGTACAAAAGTAATATTCTTTCTTATTTAAAGGAATGTGTTGGTTACCACAAATTTGGATCGACAGTGTGTGAAGCAGTGTTGCTTGCTTACAGTGTATTGAAACAACTAGCAACATGCCTCAGCTTACATTGAAAGTGTAACTATAGGACTATAGATTTTTGGCTGTCCTTGAATTCTCATTTTGTATACAGTGTTTGCTTATTTGTATTTCTATTAATAGATTAAATGAGTCCTCTTAAAAACATCTATAATCAAACTATGTAAAAACACTGGAAAAAATTATGAAAATTAATAATTAAGTAGTTACTAGAAGTGCATTGTTGCACTTTGAGCCACTGGTGGTATGCTAGCAAGTTACTCTGTGGCATTTATTTCATTCTTTTTGTATGTCTGGTGTTTGAGAGAAGAAAACTGAACCAAACACATTCTATTTTATTCTTTGGATAATTTAAGATCTCTTCTATTCAAAAAATATCATACAGTTGTAAATATAATGGTTTAAATGCAATTTACTATGAAGAATGCGTAAATCTTATTTTAAGAATGCTAACAGTATTTTATTTGTTACATGAAGAATGAGTTATGATTGGTGCATATTTATGTTTCTATAAATAGTTGTTATCTCCTATTTATAGAAGCATAACTAAGATCTCACAAGATTGTTAAAATGCTGTTAACTTTCCTGGGTTTTGCTTATTATAGCTGTTTATAAATGTTTATCCCTTTACTCTTCTGCTAAAACCTAAGTTTAGAGTTCTGTGTTGCTCCTGTAATAGTTTTGAAATGTAACTCCTATATCAGCATGTGTATCTCTCTGTGTTTTTGTGGAGTTAATGAAGCTGTTGTTACAGGAGAAACCTGAATTATTGTGATTCATGTTAGGGAGAAGCAACAATGTTTAAAGATTCCACACAGCTTTAGGCCTATTTAGGATATTCAGAGTCTGTTTTCCTCTTGTACTCAAAACTGAGATGAATTAACTTCTATGAAATGGAATTTTTTCCATGCCCTGATGATTCAGGAAGTGTGTGATGTGATACAGTCACATTGCTGACAACCTATTTAAATAACAGTCATAGTTGGAACCTGCATTTTCCCTAACAAAGTTTGACTGCACCCAACAAAGTAATTGCTTTGTGGCATGCAAAAAATGTACTCAAGCAGTGTGTGACAAGTGAATATGTCAGTCTGTCTTAAAAAAAAAAAAAAAATAAGGGGGGGGGGGGAAGGAAGGAAGAAACCCAACAAAAAATAGTTCCAATTTTAAGCTGCAGGTGCCAATTTAGTCTCATATGAACTAGAAAAGCAAAGAGATTCAGAGTTAAGGCTTTCACTTTGTCACTCTGTTGTTTGCTCTCACTAGTGTAAGAGCAAATATATTGCACATATACTTCAGTGTGTGTGTAATATTGCACATATATCCCATAAGATCACAGGGTACTTTTAGGTATCTGCAATTGATCTGAAGTTCCTTAGCTTTTTATTATTTACCTGACCCTGGGCTGATTGTGTAATACTGTTGTAGATACATTCTTGATGCCATATTGAAATACTCATTAAGCCTTAGAAGTCAGCAAAATTGAAATAATTACCATGTGCATGTGAGAAGGTAGCACTGTAAATACCAGCACATGTATCTATGCACATATACAGATACATATATATGTATATATATACATGAAAAATGTTCTATTTATATTAAATATATGTTAAAAAATTTCTTGAGAAATGAAATTAGTTAATCTGTATTTATGCAGTGAAAATATATATTTGGGAAATATTTTTTAGATAATTTTTTCAAAGAATATTTGAGAAGTAAACACATTACAAACTACTTCTAGTGGTAAAGTATGTAATGATGCATCATTTTGGAGTGAACTGCAGAAGCTATGTTCTTTATCTAATTTTCAGGATTGATTTAGAGCAGTGGGGAAGAGAGTAACAAACTGGTAACTTGAAAATCTTTGCATCATAAGTAAAACTGTACAGCTAACCTGTAAGACATCTACAAGGGATGCTAGGGAAGGGCAGTTTCTACTCGGATAGCACCTACAGTGTGAACCTGACACGTTTAGAGTTTGTTTCCCTCACTGGGGATTAAAGTGTTTTACATTTCTTAGAGGAAGTTTCAGATTTCTTGACGAGTACATACAGAAGGTGCTGTATGTAACCTTAAAGGTTACACCCACACTGCAGTCCAAGGAGCATGAGTGGGTTAAAGCTTGTATCTGCCCACCTGGCTAAATGATATATTATCTGGCTCTAAACTGGAACCAGTGCAAACCAACTTTGCTTAATAAATAGTATTTTAGATCATGTTAGCTGAAGCAGTTAATAGGCACCCTTTCCCTGCTATAGCTAGGGCCTCCTGCTCTAGATAGATAGAGCAACTGTTAAAATGCTGTGCAGGGGAACAAGGTAGGGAAATGAATTGATATGTTTGCTCATAGTTTTTTTTTAAGATTAGTCATAGGATAGGGGATGTTTCTGCATTTGTAAATACAACAGCTAATTATAAATATTTTCTTTTAAATCTGGGGTGTAAAGTCATAAGTAGGATAGTCTGTGTAATTGAGTTTTATTTAGAAAAGTTAGCTTGAATTGCTTTGGAACTGGTTTTGGTATGCACTAGCTGACAAAGATGTTACTAGATTGATGATAGAACTGCTCTTTCCATAGATAAATGACTTAATTGTTGATACTGAATTGTTGAAGCTGATGGCTTCTCAGACGTTAGAACATTTGAATCCATAGCCAAAAATTCTTAAATAACAAATTTTTTAAAAAAGACAATCAGAAAATATTTAGAATCTGACTCTACTAGTTTAGTATGGCTAGTTTTGTGATCTGAAGTGGCTCACAAAGGAGTTTTGTGTGTTTTGAAAGTGGCCTTCTTTTAGCAACCTTGTGGTTTTGCTTTTTCCAATCTTTAGCAAATGAGGATTAATAAAGTTATACGGTTAAACTATAACAGCATTGGCACAATATTTTGCAATAAAAAATGAGCAAATGCATTTAATATCTTCCAAATTACTTGACTTGAAATTTAAGGACTTTTTTTAGTTAAGGCACATAGCTGGCACCTTTTCCACTGCTGTAGGAGGGATGATGTGGTAAGCATGATCCTTTGGGTCCATCTAACTTCTCTTAGAATGAATGATGGAGGATGTGATTCCCTGCTAACTCAGCAAGGCTTTTTGTGTGTTTTCTGGGAATTTATTTTCAAGTTCTGTTTTTTCAAAGAGAGTTGACTTACCTGAAGTATGGATTATTCATGTGAAAATGTAGAAACTGCCACCTCAAAGATGTTTGATCTCTGATGCCATGCATGGTATAATTAGCCTTTTCTGCATTAGCAACACAGTTAACTCTTATAAAAGCCTACAAGTTCTATTAAGGATACACATATACACAAATATTTTCTGTGGCTATAGAACTGGCTGAGGTGCTTTACTGTTATATTGGCAGACTGGTGGAATACAAAAAAATTAAGTTATATTTAGAGAAAATTGTGAAAACAAATCTAAATTAAGTAGGAAAACAGTATGTGTTTTAATTGAGTGGTAAAGCTACTATCTTGATGAATAGGACATTATGATATTGATGAAATGTCTAAAATGCAATCTGTCATTTAATATTTAGATGAGTCAGATTTATTCAGTTTAAAAATGTGAACTTCTTACAAGGTGATGTATGTATTTATATAGTATTTAGTTAGAGATTTTCTTCTATCTTGCTTTTCAATCATGTCATCTACCTTGTTTCTTTTCTGTTTAATGTGTTATACAAAAATTGCTGTTTGCCAATTTTGTTTCTAATTAACTCTTTAGATCATACCTCACTCCAGTAAGGGATGAAGAATCAGAGTCCCAAAGAAAAGCTAGATCCAGGCAAGCAAGACAGTCCAGAAGATCTACGCAGGTATAGTTTTATTACAGTTTCTACATCTATGGAAACACTCATGTAACTCACTGAGCACAGTGAAGTTTTAATTTCCCAGTAAAAGCTCCAAATAAACTGATTGGTCTTCCTTCTATAAAACTTAACAGCAAAGGAAATAAATGCCTTTTATTTTCTTCTCCTGAAAGCTTGAGCGCCCTCCATTTTGTGCGCTGAAAGTTTGTTTTTTCTGTTCACCAAAGAATGATTTCATGCAAATTTGAGAGGAGACACTCCTCCACTGAAGAGAAGTTTTTGATTGCCCTATGGTAAAATAGCTTACTCAAGTAATCACATCCGATGTTACAGAGATGTTTGAACCTAAGGCTTTGAATTTTTCAACAACAAACAGCCGTATGCTTACAGCCCAAGACTTTACTTGAGAAATAGGCATGGCATACTGTATTACTTCAGTTTATAAATCTTCTTCTGCATATAGACTGTTGAAGGTAATATGATTGGACTGATCAGCCTATGGATAGCTAAATAAGATCCATGTCATAAATAAGTTAACTTAATTTCTATGGATACAGAAGAGTATTGGGAGAAGGCGTTTTGATATTTACTAATAATTTAGAATCTATTAGCACGTCTCCTTTCAGAGTTTTTCTCTCTCAGTTTAGGTACTGATTTATTTGGTGGTTCTTCACAATTTCTCCTGGAACTATCTTATGTTGAATTTCAGTCAGTGCAATCCTCATACATAAATGGATGCGATAGTGGCAAAGTAGATGATCTTTAAACATTACTTGAATGCTGTCAGAGCAGTGGAGTGATTACAACCATTATCCTCTGGGAAGTGTTTCTCTCCATCTCTTTTTGTGTCTGCTGGCAGACTGAGAATAATCAGTAGAGTAGTGCCTGGATAAAGCAGAATAAAGAAATAGCCAGCATCCTATCTGCTTTAAGACTAAGCCTATAGCTAGAATTCTTTGCTGATATTATTTACAAATCTTTACAGTTGTAAACACCTGAAATGCTTCTGGTAATATTTCCTATTGAGAGGCCTATGCTGTTTGACAGAGGTTTATCCTAGTGGAATTGTTTTTTACCTCATGGTACTAATTGACAACCCTGAAAGACTGTCAAATAACAGGCTGAATATTACTGAATCTTTACAGTGAAGAAGCTACAAAAAATTACTGTATTGCAATCTTATCAGCACAGAAAGCAATTAATTAACTGGTGTCAGCAACTGGAAAGTTGGCTTTGGAGAATAGGATGCATACAGTATTTTCAGCAGTGTTTCACTGAGATACTAGCTGAAAGTGTAATAGAGAAAAGTTGTCATTTTTGTCCTTAAGAAATTGTTAGCTTTCTGAGCTTATTTCAAAACCAATTTTTAGCCTGAGAATTTAAGACTGAATTGCAGCTTTCTCTGCTGCTGTCAATGCAATTTTTGATGCATTGTGGATCTAAAAATCCAATTTTAATGAGTGAATTTGTGAAGTATCAGGACCTTTGAAAATCAGTTTGGTGTGATTTTATTTTTAGGGTTGTTTCAAAATTCTTTAGAATGCTTATGATGGTGATGTGAGGGTCTAGTGGTTTCTTAAATGATTTCTGCATGGGTTTTCTACATGATTTGTATATACTAGTTCAATTGAAGTGTTTGCTGAAGAATCTGTGGTAGATCTCATTAGAAGAAACGCTGCTGATCAAGAAGTGGTAATTGATTTCAAGATTTGAGAAAAAAGCTTATAGGTAGAATTTACTTCTTAATAGGTGGAATTAATTTTCTGAAGCTGAATTTTGTATTTAAAACTGTCTGTGATGAACTATGATCAACTACAATAATGCAGGTTGAGCAATATATTAAGAAGTTGTTTGCTCGCTGCTTATTTTCACAGGGTGTAACACTGACAGATCTTCAAGAAGCTGAAAAAACTATAGGAAGAAGTCGCCCCACACGAACCAGAGAACAAGAGAATGAAGAAAAAGAAAAAGAGGAGAAAGAAAAACAAGATAAAGAAAAGCAAGAAGAAAAGAAAGAATCTGAAACTAAAGACGATGATTATAGACAAAGATATTCCCGAACTGTTGAAGAGGTATTTTCATGATGGGTCTCTTTAGGTAGAGAAATTACATGAATCTTAACTCCAATTACACTATTATAAATACTACCACAAACCTTTATGTACATATTTAAGTGTTTTAATATCCTGTTTTTGTTATGCTTATTTATTTTGGTAAATTAATTTTGACATTTTTCTGCTGAATAGCCGTATCATCGCTATAGACCAACTTCAACTTCAACTTCTTCGTCATCCACCTCTTCGCTGTCCACCTCCACTAGCTCTCTTTCAACTTCAAGTCAACTAAACAGACCAAACAGCCTTATAGGTATAACTTCTGCCTATTCCCGGAGTGGAACAAAGGAAAGTGAGAGAGGTAGGAGTACTATATGTGAAGGGATTTCTTATTTTTAATTGTCAAAGGGCAAATTATGTTTCTAAGGATAGTTCTAAATTGAATGTGATACATAAGACCACTGAGGGTGCATCTTACCCTACTTTCTGTAAGAAAGTTTCCATACAAGGAGGAAAAAAAATTTTCAGGACTTAGTGGTTTTTTACAGCCTTTGACTATGTGAGTCTGGGGTTTTACCTTGGTGGGTCATAGAAATTTCAAAAAGACACTGCCTTCACTGTGCCTATACTGCTTTCATTTCTGCTTTAAGACAGCACTGTAATAAAATACCACACTTGAGAGTTTGAATAGTCACTTGCAAATGTTGAAGAAGAATTATACTCAATTAAATAATTGCTGAATAATTTGATTTTTGTTCCCCTAAGAAATATGAGGAGTTGATGACTGAAGGAGTGGAACGATGCTCTAAAGCATTGAGGGCCTCTCACAGTTTCATCAGCAGCTGAAAAAAGAGGAGACGCAAACATTTTTGGTGTTAGTGTGGTGTTAGCTCATTGTATACCAAGGAAATATACTTCTAGATACCTAACTGGCTGCTTATCCTACTGACTAATCTTATGCTGAAGATTAGTTTGCTTGACTCAGAGGTTAGAAGGAAGCTCTTCTTGGATGTCACAGAGATTCTGCCATCATTTCAAATGTGAATATAGAAATGTGCTATAATTCTCAGAAATCTCTTGCCTTTATAGCTGCTTGTCAAAAGAGGAAGCTTTTGACATACACTGTAATCTGCTGTTCTCTCTCAGTGGCATGCTGCTGTTGATTTGGGAAAAATACTTGAACTAAAATTATTAATTCAGTATAGGGTAACTAATTGAAATTAATAATTTTCTTATACAGAGGATCAGATTAAAGGAGCCGTTGATCTCAAACATCTATGAACTGTATAACAATATTCCATAGATTGGTATTTTCTGAAGATACTATTGAGAAAACTTCAGGGATGTGCTTTCTTACTTTTTTCCTTCTCTGTCCAGAAATGAACTGAAATTTGGATTAAAATTTTTCGGTAATACATACTTACTCTAGGAAACTCCTCCTAGACTGTTCTATAGAAAAGACCCTCATGTGTAAATATTAGCAATAGCAAGTTTTTCAGGTTATGATTTTAGGGCAAGAAACACATTACTGTTTGAAAGATGAGAGGTAAAATTAAATTTATTTAATTGAGGTAGATGTATATTCGCCAGGAATATTTGTATTTCCTTCTTTTCTGTTTTATTCTTTCTTCACGGTAACATACTCGTTTAGCTCTGAAGACTAGTGATGGTAAAGCTTATTAACAGTGATGCTTGGATCTGCACCTTAATCTATAGTTTCTTGCTTTATGAAAGACTAGCAGACTGAATAAAATACATGGTAATAGGTAAATAACTTATGTTTTGACAGCTTTGTTTAATACTTATTTTTTGTACAAATTACTGCTTAACGTGTAGATCAATCAGAATTCTGATGTATTAACTCAGTGTTGAATTGAAACAGAATTTCTTTTAAAGAAAAAAAATCTGTAATATAGTATTAATGCAACCTAGAAGAACCTATTTTATTCTTCAGAGAGGAAAATGGAGAGGTATGTAATGAAAAAGTGGACTCTGAGGAAGATTTATCAGACTTTTAAAATACTCGTTTAATATAGATGTCTTGGTACAAGCAGAAAAGTACTTGTTTCATGAGTGGCAAAGAATTATCTTACACTTCTGTAATTCTGTACTTCATACATTTATTGATATAGGTGTTATTCTAGTTATGTGATGGTTCTGAGTTTTAAAGTCCAATTTATAGTGTATTGTTGTTACACTGAAACATTTTGCTTAGGTGGCTGAGATGGAATCAGTATTTTGCAGTTACCATTTGACAATTTGAACAATATTTACAATATTTTAGAGCTATGTACTGAGGAATGTATATTACTACAAATGTTGTATAGGGTAAGAAGCTCTGTAGCTGATTTTATTTCAGGTTAAAACATTAATTGCAACTGTTGTAGAAGACTGAGGAAATATCTCAGAAGAGTGAATTATTTCTGTGTCATACTTTAAGAAAGCTTTTATTAACAGAAGGGGGCAAAAAAGAAGAAGAAAAGGAGGAAGATAAGTCACAACCTAAATCAATAAGGGAAAGGCGGCGACCAAGAGAAAAACGACGATCTACAGGAGTCTCCTTTTGGACTCAAGATGTAAGTGAAAGACTGCTACTGCTAATGTATAACCGTAGTTTGCAGTGGTACAGAATGTATATTGTACATTCTTAAAGCAGAGAAAAGTTTATAGTAGTATGGTATATAACTACTTGTTCTAGAAAAGTTAGTGCATGTTCAAGGTATGTATTCTCTGAGTCTCATAGGAAGAGTTCAGAAATGAAATAAAAATGTTACGTTAATAATGCTAAAAAGAATTCTAAGAGATCGTAATAACCGTAAGATAATAGGCATTAATCATGGTGTTTATGTAAGGAAAAATAATCATTGAACAATTTTTTTCTATTGCAAGCATACTGCAGCTATAAGAATGAAACTCATATCCCATACATGCTCTTTATATTTTCAATTAGGTAGAATTCTAGTAGTCTTAAATTTTGATACCGAAAGTCTAGAATTTCTTAGTCTCAATAAACTTTCAACATCTTAATTATTTTTCCTCTCTTCTTCTTTCACCAGAGTGATGAAAATGAGCAGGAGCACCAGTCTGATTCAGAAGAAGGAACAAATAAGAAAGAAACTCAGGTAATTACTAAGGAATAAATCATTTGTTAGTTTTCTAACAGATTTTATTTTGATTGTGAAACTGTCATTGCAGTTGGATTAATTAAAAGAGCACATATTGTAAACTATTAGTAAGTTTTTGAGTGTTTTCTGATTCATAACTTTCTGCTATGTTTCAGTTCCATTTTCTTTGCAATTTTTTCTTTCTGTGTGCATATGTGCTAATCTTATCTTTTGGCACATATGAACTATGATCTTTAATAGGATTTTGCTGAAAATTCTAACATGCAGGTCAGGAACACATTGCAGCAAGTTACTCAAGGGAATTTTTGTTTGAATCTTTGTTTCATCTGTTATTTTCAGTGAAATGATATCCTTTGACTAACGCACACTAACTAGAATCTTTTCTGAATTAAAAACAGTGCTGTTGATAACATAATAATGCATGTAATATGAAAAATTTTATATAAGAAAGCTTAGAAAGTTGAAGAGCAGAATCTATCTGATTTCTCCATTGAGGAAAATGGATTTTGGAACAACCTAATTCAGTATTACTAGTCTTGGTAAAAGGACAATGAAAAACAGTATACTGGGCTTGATGTGATCAGCAAATTTCTTATAATCTGATTTGTGCCTGAAAATGGGATGATGAGGGGGGTTAAAAAGGAAGTAGTGACTTATGCTGTGCTATAAAATGTCATGGCAGAATATGTGTCTTTTGGCCTAACCCCAGGAGTAATGCAGTAGGGAATTAGTGTCATTATCAAACAAGAAGACTCCAGTGATGTTTTTCTTGGTTTTGTAAAAGCTTCCATTACACATTTCTTAACTGTCTCAGTTAAGAGAATCACTTGGTCCTTAGATCTTAATTATTCTATATTCTTTTCTGTAGAAATTCATTTTGGTAGAATGTGCACATGGAGCTCCTAATAGGATTAGACTCATATAAAAGTGCAGTCATAGAGTGGTAAATCAGACCTAAAATTATGAATGTGATCTATGATTAAAAGGCTGTATGTGTTGGGGTGAGATACTGGAGAAGAGTTGTAGCATTTGCACCTAATTCATGGTTTGACTTAGAAATCTACTTCAGATTCCATTTCCAAATTTAAAAAATCTTCTAGCTCATACACTTTTTTCCAGACGTTTGTAGTTTGTTTTAATTATAAATCACTATAACATCTGATTCAAGTTCATAGAAAGCTCTGAAATAAGCTTTTAAATGTGTGAACTGAGTTCTCTGTCACACAGCTACATAAATTGATTTTGCTTTGTTAATATAACCTAGTTTGTCACATCAACTGAAGAAAATATGAAGACAACATGAAAGTGAGTTGAATTTAAAAATAAGTATTTTAGGAGTTCTAACAACTTTTTATCCCTAAAGGTAGTTGAAACTACTTTGCGATTTCCAGTCTAGCTTTGAAATTGAGGAGAATGTTCTAACCTTGGTAATATTAGTCCTTTTAGCTATGAAATATCTTGAAGCTTATATACAGTAATTTCACTGTTTTATTATTAAAGTTTGGGTTTTTTTTACATACCAACTATTTATGAGATTTAAAACTTTATGTGGATTTCAAGTATCTTCTTTTCCTTGATGAATAGGCATTTCAAGATGGATATAACTGAGAACTAAATGTTTGGTACTTTTGATGATTCAGTATTTTGCCTTCTCTATAAAGATAAGAATAGAATAGGCATTGATCTAATAGGTAATTTATTCCCAATTATATGACAAAAGATTTTTTTTAATTGTTCAAATACTTGAAAAACCCTGGCACTTTCTATGTTGTCATTGTTAAGTCTAATTTCAGTTTAACACAAACCTGCACACTTCATTGTTGAAAACTGATTTTTTTGCTTTTAAATCCTTTCTCGTTTCTCAGAGGAGAAAAAGAAGGTGATTTGGGATAAATTAAAATGATAGAGAAGAGCTAAAATAAAACTCAGAAAGTATTTATGCTTTTTAAATTATGCTACTTATTTTATGTACTATTCAGAAGACAGAAATCTGTGGAAATACTGAATTTCTCTGTTACTCCCTTATGTGGTGCTGCTGTTGTTTTTATCCCTTGGTGAAGCTACAAGCCAGAGGTTAGAAGACGGTAACTATAAAATTGCAAGAGCTTTGGCAGTAACTCAAGAATTTAAACTAAAGAGAGATCAAGAACAATTGTACATGCTACAAAAATATTGAAGGACTGTAGACAAAATAATTTCTAGCCTGAAATCCTTAGGAACCTGACAAGTGTATTTTATTATTCATTTCAGAGGTCTTTGAAAGAGTAGACTTAAGGTTTCAGTGTGCGCTTTCTTGTTACATATACAGAGGCTATCTCCTGACTACTTAGTTGATCATTCATCCATGAAAGAGAACTGTTAAGGAGAAGTCAAATTTTGCTAACAGCTTATAAGTTGAAGATTGTTGTAATGAAATTTTGTTGAGGCTTTTTAGTGCTAAGAGCTGAGATTTTTCAGTACTGCATTAAGAATGCTATATTACGGGAAAGTGGTGTTTCTGAAGGAAGGATGATCTCAGAACTAAGCTGTAGGATAATAGCTTAAAATAAAGAAGTCTGAAGATCACTTTGGAAGCTGAAGGACTCTTGATTTAAAGAAAACAATGTTTCAGTGAAGCCTGGTTTTCAGTTATATTTTTGCTTGCCTCCTTTCCCATATTTAGCTTGTGAATGTCATCCAGAAATTGAGGCTACAAAGAAATAAATTGTTTCGCAGATAAATCAATTCCATTAAAGTAGCATTGTTCTTGGGAAATGGAGAGTGTTACTTGCCCTGATTTGTTTTACCTTTTAGTTTCTAAGAACAGTTAGGTTTGTCTGAATACTGGAGACAGAAAGAGATGGGAGTCTGGAACTATGCTGTTGGTAGCTGGAGTGTGCCAAAAATAAATACAACCATTTTATGTATGGGTAAACCTTATCTGAATTTAGTAAATATAAAGCATAAAAAAAAAAGAAAAAGAAAGTGCAAGACTCTGCTAAATCTTATCCAATTTATGCATTTTGTCACATTGTTAAAGATGAACTTTTTTCAGAAGTCGCAACAAATTTCAAGGAAGGTGAGAAAAGAATTTTACTAGAACATGCTCAGTAGTAAGTTTCCATAAAGCAAGGCTTTAACTGCGCATACCAAAGTGATACCGCTACTGCAGCAGCTCACATTATCCCCAAACATGCCTGAACAGTGCAGTTAGCTGTCGGCTGCCTGCAGAGGAAGAAGTATTTGGATTAGTTTTCATTTAAGTTTTTGTTCATGAACTCTTTAGAAATTAGTGTGTTTTCTACTTTTCTGATAATTAGATTTTACTTTGAATATAACTCAGGCTGTGGATTAAGATTCCTAGATTTTCTTTCCTTTTTGAAGTGATTTGGGGATAACTATTCAGCCTTCAGAAAAGGATAGTTTTAAGTAGGGATATAAACACCTGATTTATGAGGAGTGGAATGTTGGCCAGACACTCTGAAAAACGACTTAAGGTATAGCAGAGCTGCCAACTCTTGCGATAATACTGAGATTCTGATGTTTGCTGCTGTTCTTAAAAACCTAATTTCCCAAACTGCTGCTTTTTTCTCAGTGAGCCCTTTCCTCAATACTTTTCATTTTTGCCATCTTTTTACTTACTAACGCTGGTACCCCATACTCACTCTATGGCACAGGAGGAAATAATGCAAGAAAAAAGAAAGAGTAGCTTGTAGGAGTTGAGGAAATAGCATTCGAGCACAGAAAACTAAACCCAAGGTATTTGGGAGTTAAGCTTTTCATGAGATGAATATTTGCAGTGTATGTGGTGAATGCGAAATAATAGGGAGAGAAGCAAATGGGAACATGGTAGAGAAATGGCAGTTCTCCGTTCAGAAAACGATCAGGAAAAGGCAAAGACATTTTTGCACAGCAGCAGATAAAGGGTCCTGCTTTTATTAACATTGAAACTTGAAATTTTTGCGATTGGACTGGATTCACAAGAACTCTGGTGGAATATGTGGGAGAGTGATTTAAAAAAAAAACATGGAACAGGCAAAAACTATGTATTTGCAAAATAATTAGGCATTTGGATAAGTACAACAGCCATAGTAAAGTTACAGTAAAATGAAATGTTTTATTTTGTGAGAGACCTGATATGTGGCTTTTGAAAGATGAAAATTATCAATATTAGGAAAATAAATGTCACTAGCACTTCTAATTCTTTGTGGCCTAACATCAGGAACGGATAAAATTTCCGAGCAAATGCCGTGCTCAAGTCTTTTTCAGTTTCGCTGCAATGGGCCTTTTACAAAATCACTCGCTGATAACACTACAAAAAATTGCAGCGGCCATCCATGTGTAACTTCCCTTTCCAGTAGATACCCCGACCACACCAAAACCTGACGTGCCCAAGCAGAAGCTCAGCGCGCGCCTTCAGCCACAGAGCTGCTTCCGGACGCCCTCCGCAGAGAGCTGCGTAGGGGTCGAAGTGAGTGTAAAAAAGAGAGAGGAAGCGTCTTCAAAGCTTTTTTCACTGCTGCTCGCGTGCTGCCAGCGCAGCCTGGGCTCTCGCAGACGGTTCGGCTCTGGGAGCGCGTGATGAGCATCCAGGTCGCAGCGCGCGAGCTGCCTGGGCAGAGAGGGCTGTGTTGGTGTCGCTTGTCCTCGGGCGTGCCGTATGCCAAGCGTACGGAGTTGGGAAAATCTAAAACAAAATTGCAACCAGACGGAATAAACTAAGAAATCAGAGGGGAAAATGAAGAGGAAAGAAACAAGTAAAACTGCATATGCAACCCCTCCGTTTTGTAAAAGGCGAGGAAAACGAGAACAGGCAGGCGCTTGAGAAAGGCACTCCCCTTTCGGTGAGTCGCCGGGGTGGCTGGCGCTTGAGTGGGGCTGCCCACCGTGGCTGGTTTTCTGAACGTGATGGTGCCCGTGCCCTGCTCCTCAGGTTCCCAGGTTCAGCCAGGAGCGCGGGAGCAGGCCGGGGTGGCAATCTCCTGCCTCCAGCAGCCAGGACATCCCCACTGCTGGGACTTCCCTCCCTCAGCAGGTTGCTGCTTCCCCGCCATGTGGAGCTGGAAATTGCCATTTGGGAGCTGGCCCGCGGGCGCTCGGCGAGCTCTAGGGGCTCAGGTGGGCACGTGCCCGTAGCCTGCTTCTTTAGGGTTAAGGTTGGAAGGACCGGCGTAGTGTTTTTCTGAGTACCGCCGTCCTTTGTGGTGCAAAGGGAAAATCTAAAGTCTTTGCAGACAAAGATGGCTCTGTTTTGTCCCGTGTCATGGTCTGTTGTTAGCAGAGGCCTGGCGGTGCGAAGGAAGGTTGTGGGGAGCAGTGGGCGAGGGCCTTTCTGTCGTTCATGGGTTATATGGTGCACTCCTGTAACCTCACACTGATCCTGCTCAAATACAATGTGTAAGATAAGGGTCACGCTGAGGCAGAAGTTAATTCTGATGTGGCCAGCAGCTTAAAAACTCGGCACGTGTAGCTGCGCATCACCCAACTGCGACGTTTTTTGCAAAAATCCCATGGTTCTCGGCATTCTTACTCCTGCGGAAAATAATATTTTGATAGGAGCGGTTAGGCCGGTGCGTGTACTTTTGGGATCCTATATGCAGTGAGTGCACTTAAAGGTGTCAAAGGGAAAATGGAGGGTCTTGTGGAGAATGTGACTGTTTTGCCCTATGCAGGTTGAGAAAATGCAAAAAACTGAGATTCTCAAAAAAAAAAAAAAAAAAAAAAAAAAAGAGAAAGAAAAAGAAAAAGGGGGGGGTGAGGAGAGAAGGCTTTTAGCTGCTGCTAGTTAATGTTATTGGCAGAATCGGCAGATATTCAGGTGAGTATATATCGGTAGCTTTCTTTGAGTGAAATGTCTGTATTGACCACTCAGAGGGGGGAAAAGGCTTATGTGAGCAGTGCAATGCATAGAAGACATTCCCTCACTCTTAAATTATCGCTTTTAATTAAATTTTGTTCAGCAAGTAAAATGAGAGAACTTTGTTCCTGTGGATTCACCTGTAATTAACAAATGCATTGAAATAATATGAAAAATGAGATTACATCATTTAGATGCAGTCTGGTTGGTACTTTCTGTTGTTGGAGTAGCAGCTTGTTCCCCGTGAAGTTTAAATCAGAGTGGTGATCTTGCAGCTTGTCTTAGGTTATCTGAAGCGGCAGTCATTATTATATTGACCTTTCAAAACATTATCTCAGCTGTTACAAAAGAGGGAGAGGGCACAGGGAATTCAGGGAACATGGTTTTGATGCCTTTGATAACAAGGAGGCAAACTGTAAAATGTACCTACTGCTGAAATGACTCTAGTGGTTTAGATGGGCCAGACTTTGTGTGTAATGCTAACTTGCTCGTAATTCATATTTTGGCAAATGCATTCTAGGACATATTTCTTTTCTGTTCCAGACACAACAATGTGGAAGCTTGAAAATGTTGTTTGGATAATAACATGGTGTTGAAAAGCATTTGCACTTGAACATAAATCTGGGACAAGCTTAAATCGTTATGTGGGGGGGTTTTTGAATAAGATTATTGACTTGATCTTGTTTTTCTCTCTTTTTACCCCTCCTTACCCCAGAGTGATAGCCTTTCAAGGTACGTGCAATTTAAACTTCTTAAATTAAGATTATTACCCTTTTTTATTCACATGTTCTGCCTTTTAAGTTCTTTATGTATAAATTCAGCTCAGCTGTGACAGCAAGTTGGGTTAAGCTTAGAAAGTGATATTTAATGTTTATATGGAATATGACTGTAAAGCTACAGTACTGAATCTTTTTCCCTGTGTTGGTAGGACCCTCATAAGACTGGGAAATGTGTTGGGCAGTGTATTTGCAGTGCACTGAAGGCAGGCTAGGCATTTTGTAGAATATACTAGATATAGTCCTGTTCCTGACAAATTTTACAGTATGAAGTCAACATTTACAAAACAGACAAGTGGTTCTTGTTGCCCCTCTTCTAGAATACCCTACTGAAATATTTCAAAGAAACCTCAAGTACGACAGCCTCTGAAAATCAGATTACCTTAAGGTTTGTTACAAGAAAAATACAGAAATATTGATCATTTAAAAAAAAAGTTTTTGTTTGTTTTTAGACCTTTAGAATTATTGTTGGATTTTTCTGTCTGATTCTGCATGAGTCTGTGGTACTTCTATAGTACTACAGTATAGTAAGATGAAACTCAAATGAGCATTAGTCTGGTTGGTGTGAAACTCAAATTAGTCTGGTTGGTGTGGGCTTTTAGTTTCTTATCCTGGTGATATCTTCCAAAAGAAATTGGGCTTTACCAGAAAGCAGACTTCTACAGTTGCCCCAAATAATGCTTATTTCTGTTAAATCACCTCTACAGTTCTTTGTTAAATGTCAGTTTTGAGTGTCTGTGCGTTAGATCTGTGCTTTCATCTTCCAGTGCTGGTTCCTATTGAGTATAATGCTTACAAGAATGTCGTTCTAAATGGGAGAGAGCAAGTAAGCTGCATCTCTCTGCACTAGAAACACTAACAGACTGAATATTAGAAAATGCCCATCCTCATTTATATAGACTATCTAGCCTACAGAAGGCTAAAACTGAAGACGATTGAACTGTGAAACAGTTTGATTGCAGCTGATCCTTTTCGGTTAAACTTATAGAATAATACATATACATATGCTGTGATCTAGTATAAAGACAGATTTATTTGAAGAGGAGGAATTCTGGTTTCCTCTTTCCCTTCATGAAATTGTTTTCCATGTGTGCTGAAAATCTGCCAAACAGAACTACTACAGCACATGATAATGAAGAATGATCAGTGTGAAAGCTTTAAACTTTAATTTTAAACTTTATTTATGCTAGTTGTAATTTAGTGATGAAAAGGATTGACTTGCCTGAGCTCCTTCTGTTGAAATGTTTGACTTTACAATAAATATTCTTGAAATCCCCCTGGTTTACATAAAAAAAAAAAGGGGGGGGGGGAAAGAGAGAGAGAATCCAACTTTCCTGATGTTTTGGAGATTCCTTCTTCCAAAAAAATCAAGTAATACCTATTTTAAAATAAGCCTTCTTTCCTTTACAAATAAAGAATTGAAGTGTCCAAAACAACTTAAATATCTTTAAGACCTGTAAATATTTATTTGAATTAAATATTTTAATTCGGAGATTTCTGGGCATAAAAGGCAGACATTTACATTAAGTCATACTTGGGAATTTGAGGGAATGTAAAAACTTAAAGAAAAGACAATGACAAAGAATCTGAAGGGAGGGTGTCAAGGGGATGGGATTTTCAGTTGTCCCATGCGAAAGGACTAGAGGCAACAGGCAAAAACTGAACCATGGGAAGTTCCGCCTGAATGTGAGGGAGAATTTCTTCACTGAGAGAATGACAGAGCACTGGAACAGGTTGCCCAGAGAGGTTGTAGAGTCTCCTTCTCTGGAGATACTCAAAACCCATCTGGTTGCAACCCTGTCTAACATGCTCTAGGTGACCCTGCTTGAGCAGGGGGTTGGACTGCATGATCTCCAGAAGTCCCTTCGAGCCTTACCCATTCTGTGGCTTAAATAAAATACAAATTATGTTACTGTTTCTCAGTTGAAAAATGGCAAATCCGCAATGCTTGATACAGTGAGTGGTTTCAGTTCAAGTAATGTTTAAAAGCAAAGAGGAAAAAAAAACTTTTCTTTTACAGGTATGATACAGGATCCCTCAGCATGTCTTCAGGTGACCGTTACGACTCAGTGCAGGGGCGATCTGGGTCGCAGAGTTACCTTGAAGATCGAAAACCGTACTGCAGTAGACAAGATAAAGAAGATAGCACTGATTTTAAGAAGGTATCTGATCCAGCAAATTTGGTGTAAAAATAGAATTTTATTGCTGTTTCTTCATAAATAGTCTGGAAATACAAATCCTGCTTAAAGGAACACAGCTGAATGGAAGAGCAGAACAACTGTGCCTTGGGGGAATAAACATTACAAAACAGCTTTTGGCTTTTGCACTTTTCCCTTCGTGGGCAAGTGGAAAATCCAAAGGAGCCAAAATACTTTTTTTTTTTTTTTTTTTTTTTTTTTGACAAATACCATCAGACCATTTTTGTGGTTAATTGTATCATTAAAAATGCTTTACACCTATGTGAAGCTTTTTATTTGATGTCTGCTATGTTATGTACATACAGTATAAAAATGTATTTAGATCTTGCTTCAGAATTGATGAGAGGTTTGTCAAAAGTTTACTGTGGTGTCTAACCTGTAGAAGTCTGAAGCGAAAAAGTGGCCAATATTTTCTAAAGGGTAAGGTAAGTTGCGTGCTCCCTATGCAAAGTTGCATGTTTTTAAGAGATATTTGGTAGCAGGAAGATAGTTCTTCAAAGAGTTTACTAATCTAAACATTTTTAAACTCTGTAACTGATTTTTACTTCTTGGACTATTACTGTATTCTTTTTATATGCAGCTCAGTTATGGTTTTTAAACATTTCAGTAATCTAGGGACAGAAAATGTATATTTATTAAATTAATATTTTCTCTTAGCTTTATGAACAGATTCTAGCTGAAAATGAAAAACTGAAAGCACAGTTACATGATACCAACATGGAACTTACAGATCTTAAACTACAGTTGGAAAAGACCACGCAGGTTTGTATTAACTGAAAAAGACTATATTTATCTGACAAAGTAGATAGCAAACTAGAAGCTCTAGAGAGAAAAGAGGAGAGGATTCTGGTCTTCAGCTGGGAACAGAATGTACAAGGTTGCCTCCTGCTTTTTTTTTTTTTTTTTTTTTTTTTTTTTTTTTTTTTTTTTTTTTTTTTAATAGTTGTGGTTCTTGCCGGCATGTATCTGGAACTTTTTTGCAGGGTATGGAAAAAGGCTTTCCACACTGTTAAGTTTATGTTCAAAATGTCAGTCCGGATTGATTGATTAATTCATAAGTCTCCTGGCAGATTGGCATAACCTACCAGTTCTTCCTGGCTAGTTAGATAGCCTTATCTTACAACTAAAGAGTAAATAGTGCACTCAAGTTACAGATAAAGATAATACTGCTGCATACAGTAATACCAAGTACGTACACAGAACTGAAATTCTTCTGAAATCACTGTAGAATGTTTCCTATTCCCAGATCATGTCAGCCACAATTTACCTGCGCGTGTACTTCAGTGTCTTCCAAATGCACCCTGTAAATATCAGTGAAGTACAAAATGTTTGTTTTGTAATGCTTTTAGATAGAAATATTGTTTTATTCCTATTTGCCAAAGGCTATGTAAAGAGATTAAATTACTAGGGAATGGTCACAGAGGAGGTCCTTGATAAATCCGGTTCATTCTTCCTTATTTTTATTTCAATATTACTTCCCTGAATACATTTTAAAATGCTTTTAAAGACATATGACTTCAGACAGAATACAGTAGTAGTTGCCTTAAGCTAAAATATTCTACCCATATTGCTTTTCCTCAGTTTTATCATTTTCAGAACATGTCCTAGTGTCTTATTAATCTTCTGTTTCAGAGACAAGAAAGATTTGCTGACAGATCACTCTTGGAAATGGAGAAAAGGGTGAGTTTCTGCCAGAAACTCTTAAGTGCTCTAATTCAAGCTTTATTTTAATTTGTTTTGCAACCGCTGGCTTGGATATATTTTAATGGGAACAAAAGCCTTTCTTATAACTTGCATTTTTTAGAAGATCTGGGGATTTTAGCATTCAAACTGGCAATAAATGTGAGATATTCTTGAGATGGGCTTACTTTTAAGAATTGCTTCCAGATCACTTGTCAGTATGTGATAACTAGGTTCTGAATTTGACTGCTGGCCAGGATTCTGCAGCTTGTCCATGTAGTCCCAGAACAGAGTCTGGCACTCTCAAGAGTTAAGCAAATTCAGAGAGCCCCATCTTTTAATAAAATTCCAACATTCAGAGACCTAAATTTTCTCAGAACTTTCCAGAGTCATGTGTGTCGTTTTACCCATTACTACTGGTAATGAAATAGCTGTTTCTATCCCATAGGCATCAGACTTTAAGCCAGGTAATGATATAAGATTAAACATAGTCTTTCTCTTACCTTGTCCTGCAACTTTTTCCAGAGGAAATATGACCCTGGAAGGCAGGAGAGGATTAAATTGGTGAATAATGTGGAAAGAGGGGCATCAGGGTCAGAGGCAAGATGACAGGGGGGGAGGGGTCATGTAATAATTGGACACATGAGATAGACTATGGGATTTCAGAAATTAGACACATGATATTTTTAGGCTGCAGTTTCATACTAGTTTAAAATCTATCCTTAAGAAAATTTAGTTCTGCAACAATTTACAGCAAACTAAATTGGTGCTGTTGTGGTCCTGACTTGCAGCATGTGCCTGGCCATATGTTCCTTTCTGCTCCCCATGCTGATCTTAATGCTCACTTGATCCTGGAGTGACACATTAGATAAACAGGAAAAAACCTAAGTGGACTTTGACAGTCGTAAGTGATGTGGTGTGCCATAAGCTTCACATTCACTAGTCTTACAGGTTAGCTTTCCAGTATTTGTTGGTTTAGAAACCAATGTTTAGTTGTGCAAACTGCGTAGGAAACAAATAAACCTTTGGTATCATCAGCTTTAATTGGTTTTTTGCTTCCTACCGTGACCATACAAGTGGACTCTTTTAATTATTTCATAGATATGCAGCAGCATCCATTATTATATGGATTCCAAGCTGCAGTTTATGTAATACTGCATAGCTTGACATTATTTCAGTTTTAAGTTACTGCTTTGCTTTTTTCCAGAATAAGCTATCACCTGAGAGAATTGGCTGTATTAGGAATTCTTGTTCCCTTTTTTGAAGGAGACACTTAACACAAAAGAAAAATGTCTTTCAGAAATGTTACTTTTTCTAAAGTTATTACTGCCAAAGCTAGCACATAAAAAGATAGATAAAGTTGGTGATATTGGGCTGAAACCCAATTTACATGAGATTAGGAGCTGGTCTTTGTGGTTTATAATTTCAAACTTAAGTCTTTTCAGACAAGAATTTAATACAGAAATTTAGTTGTGATTGTTTCTTCTTTTATTTTCTTCTGACTTTTATTTTGAATAACAAGTTCTGATGCTGTGATCAATGCTCAAAACACTGAGACAGAAGGAATAAAACTACTCTATGTAGTAGTATTTGATTTAGACTTCAGTTCTTAACATCTGTATCAGAGGAGTGATTTCAGAGGCTGATGCAGCATCAAAAGTCCGGTAGTCTTTCATACTAACCTTCCTAGTAGCTAGATCATGTGAGTGATGATACATGCAAGTAACTCTGAAATAGGTTCCTTTCAGGAGAAATTAAATTATTCATAATACAACATTGTTAAAATCTGGAGTTAGTTTCGTAGCTCCAGTGTCTGAAGCAAGCTTCTCAATGCTAGTCATCAATACCTGACCTCTAGAAATAAGCTTGCTAAATTCAGTTCAGATTGTCTGTGAATCTTTAAAAATAATTTTAAAGAGAACTTTTTCATGTGTGTATTGTAAATGTATAAATAAATGTAAAAGGTAAGAATGAACATTTTCCAAGTATAAGACTTCACTAAAATAAAACTAAAGTTGAAGGTGTGTATACAAGATGCATAAAAAAACAGGGAGGGGAAAAGTAAAGCTGTGAGAATAAATGTGGAGAAATAGAAGGCTGGATAGGCACAGCAGAGAAAAGCTGAAGGCATCTAGAAAGTTTTCAAATGGAAACGTAGCTTTTCAGTAAAGAAGATGGAAAAATTTATTAAACACATTTTTTTTTAATTTTGCTACAGTGAATTTCTAAGCTTTGAATTTTATTTAAACTCAGCCTTCAAAAGCAGTGTCCATGAGGTGATTTGGTGATATGTCAACACTGTTCATTTGGAAACTTGAGTACAAGGAAGAGGCTGTTTACATGGATATGGGTGTACACATCTGATCACAACTGCAAAATTCCAGTAAAAAAAAAGATTTTCACTAACAGCCTGTCACTCTGAAAAGTACATTAAAAGTGCTTTGTGGGGTTGAAAAAAGAGTACCTTGATCACACTGCATCAAGTATACTTGTTCCTATTTGTTTTGATAAATACAAATGAGATTGTCTTGTATACACTGAGAAACTGTTATGTATTTTTTTTTCATCTTGAGGACAGCAAAGAAATAGTATTGTGTTCTTTTGTTGGCATTTCTCAAGCCAGTTCCTAAAAGAGAGTAAGCTGTTTGGGAAAAGGAGTGTAGTTTCATCTGTATTGGGAATTTTGCTGTTGGAGGTTTGTTTCTAAGAGGGAGTCTGGCTTTGTTTTAGTTTTTTGGGGAGGGGGATTTTTTTTGCACTTCTAACAAATCTATTCTAGCAAAAGCTGAGTGCAAACATTTGAGAAATGGTGAAAGTTTGGGGGTATTTTGTGTTCCTATAGGATCACGTAATTCTCTGTTACTTGTGATTTGAATGGTCATTTGGAAAGGAAGGCTTTCTGAAAATCAGTGGAATGAAGGAACACAGATGAACAAATATAGTGAAAATGGCTAAATGTCTTTATGTAGTGGCACAGTGGGTTTATTCATGCATTAATGAAAGAGGTATGCATTAGTAAAACAGATCTTGGGAATTTTCCTAGTCATGTGAACTGTTTACTTTATCAAGATGCTTAATAATCAAAACTTTTTTTTTATAATAAAATATGTAGGCTAGTCCATTTAAATGTTTTTTTTATATAATGTGAAGTATACAGAGTTAGTTAAGTTAAGGTCTTAGACAAACTCAACATACCTAGTTAACAAATGCATCAATAGGACTTCAGAATGTGAATTAGTAACTACTGATTTTCTAACTATATGAAATTTTTGGATTTATTTGATCGCTCATTCATCTCTTAGTAATTGCAAGAATTTTCTAATATTGCTTAATATAAGTGCACTGATAATATCCTACAAAACTAGTGGGTAACTGATACAGTTCTGAGTAATGTAAGATGATGTCAGTTTTTTTGTTAGTCACTTGCTTACTGCAGTTAACTCACTGGTACCTACTGTGCCCATTACTATCAGTCAGTGTCATTATGGTAAAATTCTTAACGCAAAAGAATTAAGTACAATAAGCACTAACAACTGAAGTAATCTATTATTTTGCTAAACCTTTACATTATTATTATTTTGCTAAAATGAGAAAATGTTGGGGAATAACTGCACTCTAATTAAACTAAACTCAAATGATTTGTATCTGAAAGGTGACCGGCAAGAGTCAGTATCTACTGGGCGGTATGATCTAACCAAAGTTTTAAACACCTCAGTCAATGCTGCTTGCTGTTTGCATAACACCCTTGTATGCAGATGCATATGTACACTTTGCAATAATCTGTTGCTTTTGCCTTTCACACTTCGGAAAAATCTGAATGTAGAATACTGAATAACCGCAGCTGCTTTTAAATGAGGCACACTGCATTGTCTGACACAAGAAAAGAATTGAAGCTATAAGCCCCTGAGTCTATTGCAATAGCTGTTGATTTGTCACACGTGTTGAAAATGAGGTTTGAACAAAATAGTACCATTTAGAAAATAATGGCAGTGTGTCTGCACTGCAGACTGCAGCATAGTATAGAAAAACCTAAGCTAATTCTAAGTAAGCTAGCTTGGGTACTGTTGTGATCTTTGTAGTCAAAACAACCTAAAGTGCTCTGCAAAGGCTAATTTCTCTTGCTTCTCAGGTAAAGAGAAAAAAAATAAAAGAAATATATACTAGAAACGCAGAAAATATTCAGGAAACATTTACTCAAGAAGCAGGTAGTCTTATGTGGCTAGATTTCTTTGGTACTCTGCTGAACCCATTTAATGTAAGTTTGGGTGTATCTACACTACGTTGCAGTTTATAGTGTGGGCAGATCCGACTGAGCTGAGGCAGATGTTTCAGTTACATTTGCTTGCCTATGAAAGCTTATGCTTTTGTGCTTCTGTTTCTTTTAATATTCTTGTTTGTTTCTGATCATTTTCTGCATTTCTTGTATATTAAGCTATTATGAAAACGTAGCTTATGGAAAAATAAATCCAAACAGTACTTACGAACTCACTAAATCTGAGTAAAGGAAGGGATATATTTTATAGAATTTGAGGTAAATTTTAATATCTCTTCCTCCTAAGTTACTAAAATTCAATATTGTTAAATTTTCTATACATCACCGCCATCACAAGTTTCCTGTCCACACTGTGCTTTTGGTTGTATGGTCTTTGAAACTTGAAATATTTCACTGTTATCACGGTATTTACAAGAATTAATTTTTTAAAAATTGTATTGTTCAGTATTAACACATCTTTTGGTTTAGGAAAGAAGAGCTCTAGAAAGAAGGATATCTGAAATGGAAGAGGAACTGAAAGTAAGTATGGTTGAACTATAGACAACAAAGTGCATGATTATGTCAGTGATTGTAATCAAGATGTTGTATGGCAGTATTACTGGTTGCTGTAATTTCACTAGAAAATAAGTAAATCATAGGCACATTTCCAAATCACTCATCTCATGTAATTTGTAGTGAATTTGTAGTCTGGCATCAGCAGTTGTATGTGTAGGATGTCTTATTTTCTCAGAAAAGTGCTGAGACTTGGACTTGTGTAACAGATTGGTTGACAAATATTCAAAGATGTTTAGAGTGAAATGTACCTTAATCTAATGAAGACAGAATTTCAGACTCCATTTTTCAAATAACTATAGCATATAATTCCATAGACACTTAAGCATTAAATGTTACTTCAACCTCTGTGTCATGATCTTTAAACTATGAATTAGAGAGCATAACTTTGCCAATATCAAAAGAAAAAATTTTATTTGTAAGGAGTGAATAATTTCCTTTTTTTTCAACTACATGTGAACAGAATACCTGGAGAAAAACACTTTTGTAATAAACTCCTGGTGTATTTTTTTCAACCAGTCATGATAGGAGTTTTCTCATTCTCTGGTTTACCACTATTAAGCCCTCTGATATAATTAAAATGATTGACAAACCTGGCAGATCTGTTACACCCTGGGATATAATATCAAGTGGGTCCAACTGAACTGATAGAATTAAAATACAGCTCCAAATCTATTGGAACGTGATGAGATAGAAGATATTTCTGGACTGCGTAATTTTAAAGGATTTTATTATCACCGTCCTGAGATCTGATGTTTGTCATTGATTGATAAAGTTTCCTTTGAAGCTCGTTTTTGAGCTCCCTCTGGTGCTTGGAAACTGCATTAACTTCCAAATACTTTTCATTGAAATATGTGTATTTAAGTTCTTGTTGATATAATTGATGCTGATAAGCAGATGTAACCAGAAGGCAATCATGATATCTTTAGGCTACTTTGGATTCAGGCTAAGATATTTTGGTGTAATGGAGAACACAAAGTTTGAGGTCCCTTGGAGGGGTCTTTAAAAGTAAAATATGTAGAAAGCAAACTACAATATAGTAAAGTAATTATTTCTAAGAGTGAAAGACAGAGCAGATGAGCTCTTATCATCAACTTGTAAATTACTATTAAAGGTGGCTGGAGTTGAGAAAAAAATAAAGAATGCAAATATACTGCCTTTTTCAAAAGCTTATATTGTAAGCAATACATACATGAAAGTTTTGAATTAAAGATAAAAACTATGATTTGTTGTATGGTCATATAAAAGTATATGTTAAACGGATGATTATTTACAGACATTTGAATAGGAGATTTAGTTTGTGCAATTAGGATGTTAAATAAAGAATTCCAGGAATAACTCTCATTGTTAATGTATCCTGAACTGTTCTGGAAAGCTGTGACTAATCACTGCTAGTTCTTAGATTACTTTTCAAGAATGTGCCACTTGTTTGATACTTTCCTTTCACAGTGAGTTATCTACTTTAAACAGGAGTCTGTGTTTTAAGTTTCCTTTCAATTCTACTCATCTCTGGTTCTTCTAAATGTGATGTTTTTTTCTCTTGTTTTCACTCCTGTTTCTTTGATTCCTGCAGAACCTACAACAAATAAAGCAGATTCAGTCTTTGAGACACATAAATGAACGACTGATGACTGAGAATAGGGCCTTGACCAGAGTGGTTGCCAAGCTCTCAGGGTCCTGTAGGCAACTGCGGTCTGTGGACTTGTAATTTCTTCCTTCTCCTTTGTGTAGCCAGGCAGGTGTTGACATTTAGTGTGTGCTCGAGCAGAATTTCACTATTAACAGCTGTGTGTTGGACACGGACTTACTACTTGAGTATGGAAGTGTGGCTACAGCATGGTGTCTGGTGTTCCAAATACAGTTTCTTGTTGCAGGTGTGTTGGTATGGTGTGGTATTATTCTTACTAGTACTGAAGCTTGTGATTTTGTACTCGGAGATAAATTGGCAACAATTCAAGAGGCCTTTGACTTGTTAAAACCTCTGAAACAATTTGAAGGGATTTGAACTAGCACTAGGATACACTGAAGTCGCTCCCTTATTGTAATATGTATGTAAATTCTCAGATTGGTAGATTTAACTTTCTAACACAGAACTTAAGTATTGACCTTCCTCTCTGCAGTATAATTAAAATGCACAGAATTGAAACAAATCCAGTCTGAACTAAAGAATGTCTGAGAAGTGATTTCAGTACTGTGCATTTCTGAACAGTTGCATTAGCAACTTTCTCTCTTACATTGTGTCTTCGGGGTTTAGAAGGGATCAAATTCTTTAATTAAAAAAAAATGTATTAGAGATTCTAGACAAATAATAATTTCATATAGGAACTTCCTGTGGTTCTAGACAATCCTTATTTTTTTTCTAAGAGGATTCAAACTAAGCTTAAAATACCCCGTTTTAGCACTGATTTGAAGGTTATTAATTTGTATTATCGTACATGTAGGCATTCCAATTGTGGACCTATCAGACAAAGACGATACAGACGCACAAAAAATGCTTCTACTATTGTAGATGTGTCACATTGCTTACTGGGTCATCCAGTCCAGTCTCCTCCAGTTAAAAGCATGAACTGTTCATTGCCTTTAGTGCTATTGGAGGGCTTTAAGATGAAAGTTTCAGTGAGTTTCTTCAGAAAGTTTCATCTTCTAAGATCTGTAGGTGAAAAGAAATTAATTTTCCTTCTCCCACCACCCTTCCCTCTTACAAGCAGAGATGAGTAGCTATTTTTTCATTCTGCTCACAGGATCAGATCTCAGCTTTTCCCTACTAAGAGACATGAAATAGAAGGTTTTTCCTTTGGCTCCACATCTTCCTGAAGTCGATCTAACAGTAGGAAGTGGAAAGAAAGCTTGTTCCTGGTCTAGGCCCTGCCTTCCTGTCTGTTCCCTTGTATTAACCCATGCTGAGTGAGTCAGATCTACGCACTGACCTGGCTGAAAACAGATCTTGCGATTAGTTACCTTACTTGCTCCATCTCACCCTGTAGTTGCTTTGTCACTAAACTTAATGCAGAGAAAGCAGCAGGCGCATGTTGCTGCCAGGGAAGGAGCATATTGCTGCCGGGGCCCTTTCGGGGCCACCTGCCTTGCATCAGCTTCAGCTAACAAGGTGGTTTTTCAGCACAATGGAGCTAAGCCAGTGACTGTTGCCCACGGCCATGCGTTCCTACCATGTTTGTTTGTGCTAGCACTGGCATTCCTTTAAACGTGGTAAAGCAGTTAAGGGTGTTAAACTACAGAAAACTATTCAGTATTCCTTTTTGTAGGGGGAGTTTTCAAAGCCACATCATACTGGAGTTCAAGAAGCTGTGGTAGCAGACAGAAAACAATGGAAGCACAGCAAGGAGGTTTGACATTACCTCTTTAGATGGTAGCTTAGCCATTAGTGTGGCTGATTAATCTGAATAGGTACCCTAATAGTTCATGAGCTTTTTATAACCTTAGCTTTTACACAGTGGTTGTACGTAAAAACTGTTAAATCCTAGAGCAAACACACACATTACTATTAGTGTACAAATCTGAGTTGGCTCCACATGTCAGGTGATTATTGAACAATTATTTATTCAACTATAGCACTGCAGTTACCAGTTAATCATATAATAAAGATAGGCAAAATTTGTAATTGGTACAAATTTGTAATTCTAGTCAAAAATCTCATCACAGAAGAATGTTCTTCTATTTTATTGAGAAGTATTGAAAGTCTCAAGTACAGTATGTAATTGTAATTATACTGAGTTTACTGCTAACCCATTTTTTCTGCCCCTCCACAGTAAAAGTCTGTGGTGCCACCTCACAGGAAGTTTTAGTAACATAGGAATTCACTGTGCCAAGAAAATTGTATAAATATTTTTGGCTCAGTTTAAAACACTTTAGGAAGCACAAGCATTTTAGTTATGCTGTTTGAATTTATCCTTCCTGATCAATCTCCTGTTATTCATAACTGCCTTTGTCTGCTATCAGTTTTCCCATATTCTTTAGCACATTTGCTAACAAAAGTGAAAATATTTTGTTAATGCATATTCTACTTATTAGTTTAATCAGGATTAAAACCTATTTATAGGGACTTACAGACTATGAAATGGTGCTGGATTACGTTAAGGCTCTAAATTTGAACAGTGGCTGCTTTGTCAGGATGAGAGTTCACCAGAAAAAATACCAGTTTGTGGGTCTGCTTGGATGTGTTAAGCATTTTTGACTGCAGCTCCCTAGTCAGTAAGTTGAAACACGACTGTGGAGTTAACAGAATTAACAAGACCAGAACCCAACTCCATTGTGCATAGCTAGATGAATGCTCTTGTGGTTCCATGTAGGGTGCTTTACATGGACCCCGTAACAAATTGAACAGCAGGAAAGAAGAGTGTTAGTTGCATTTACTGAACAAACAGTTATTTCATTGTTTGTAGATACACACCATAGAACAAGCTCAGTTTTTTCCTAATATTACAGGTGCACACGCAAATGCATGGTACAGGTGTCTGTTACCTGCATCTGACCCAGTAGCATGTGTTATCTTAGACAACAGTAGTGTTGTGGTTAGACAGAGTCTCCAGGTTGGATTTTTTTCCCCTTCTTTTTCTAATAGAACCTACCCACTATCAAAACAAGACATTAAGAGCTGAGGTCATAAATTCAAGATATCCCGAGCAAAAACATGGAAAGCATTTTATATATGTGCATACATTAGAATCATCTTCAATAATATGATTGCTTCCTGTTTTTTTTCTTACTGCAGGCACTCTATTCAGTAAATGGCAGCACTTCAACGTATTTTAAAATTCTATTTGTTGTTCAGTGTGCAGTTCCATGTTTAACTTGCACTGCCCAAACTTACAGAATATAAAATTATTTCCTCTTAGTGTTTCTGTGAATTTTCTTCTTGCATCATGAGTTTTGCAAAAAGTAACTAAATGTACCTTCATAGAAGATGCGATAGGAGATGGTGGTTATTACCCTATCTTGTAGCTTAGAAAACACATAGCACAGGTATATTTGAAATTGCCAAGCAATTACTTCAGTTGTTCCATTTCAAATACTTTGACATGATTTTTCAGAGTAATCAGCATTTTACAAGACTTTATTTTCAGACCACAGCTTTCACTTGACTGTAATTGAAATTATAGAATTAAAGAACTCGGAGTAGCTCTCAGTGTAAAGCTTGATTTAGGTGGCTTGCCCAAAGCACTGTGGAGCAGAGATGGAATCCAGTATAGCAGAATGATTTTTACATGCTCCAGCTGTGCACACCACCTTTTTTCCCTCGTGTTATCCTGCCTTCATTTCACATCATCTTGTATTTGCAGGAATAGAAACTAGAGCTGTTATAACCAGACTCCTTTAGTGCAGAGACCCCCCCCTCTCTGAGAGGGTCTGCTGTTTGGTGAACTGCTTGTGGACAGTAATCTTGTGGAGAGAATGTGTGAAAGAAGCCTGTACTGTAATGCACAGTTAGTTAATGCTGTATGTTTTAATTTCTCAGTCTCTTCTGTTCCACAGTAATGTTTTGAATATAATGAGGTTAAAAGTATAATTTTAGAATAAGAGGAAAACAAAACTAGGGGGAAAGAAATTTCATCATGAAAAAGTATGTAGCTGTTGTCATCAGTTGAACTTAGACCTCTTGCATGTTCGTGCACCAGAGGTTACTGAATAACCACTCCGCAGGAATAGGCTGTTGCCTCTTACGTAAACTACGTGCTAGAAACCACATATATAATTTAGCCAGGAGTTTTATAGGTGGTTTCTTATCAGTCTGTGAATGCAGATACTGAGAATTTCTGAGATGACTTGTAGTTTCTCCAGCAAGTTACAGTTTACCAGTACAAACCTCTGTGCACTGACTTGTTCTCCTTTCCTGCCTGATCCTGTCCACCTCTCACCTCTCTTGGCTCCTGCCTTCTAGCCTTTGTGCTTGTGTGTCACCTGTCTCCTGTGGCAACCTTAATTTGCCATCTTTAGCTTGTATGCCTGAGTATGCAGCCTGGTGTTTCAGTGATATTTTATGTGTTTATGAACCATCCTGTTCAGAGATAGGATCTCAAGTTCTAGGATGTATGCTTGAACACAGGTCTGGAGGTGGTTGGAAGATTAATGCTGTGAGTTAATGTGCTGAATCACTCGGTATCTGATCCAGGGTGGAATCATCCAAGAGCACAGAGATAGGTATGATTAGCCATGGTATTTTATTTTGAAACAGTGCAAGCATAGCACAGACAGACCTCTTTAAATCATCAGTAATAAAAAAAAAAAAAATAAAGGGATTTTGCACTTCTAGCATCTGAAGCATGTAATTACTTTCCTCATGCTACTGTAAATGCTTTTGTGCAGAGGCTTCTCATCCTCACCGCTCAGTTTTAGTGCATCCAGTCCGAGCATTTGAGAACTCCTGATCTGTAACTCCTAACTGTATCAGGCTAAAAGGTGAGATTTTTCTGAACTGATGATAAGGAGGAGAATGACTGCCAAAGTACTTGCACTGAATAAAGATTTTTATCCCCAATGCTTGTCTAATCTTGTTGCTTTTGCTTAGGGTATAATAACAAATAACCCTTGTGTTTCATTTTTGATAGATGCTACCAGATCTGAAGGCAGACAACCAGAGGCTAAAAGATGAAAATGGGGCCTTGATCAGAGTTATAAGCAAACTTTCCAAATAAAGAGTTTACTACAGCAGCAAATAACGGTATTGCACATCACTAGTAACTCCAGTGGACCATAGTATGGCAGTCACTGGAAGTGTGGGAAGATCCCTTGGAGACTGTCATTTTCAGATATCCTGCCAAACGCCCTCTTACCTGTGTGTTTTTTTGTATCAAGATCATTGTTTCTGTTAAAATGCAGCTGCTGAGAAGATAAAATGACTGAGAAATCTTGTTTACAGCGACAGTATAATAAGGAAAGTGTTCAAGGCCAGATACGCCTCAGATATTTAACCAGTAAGCCTTAGTTGTACATAAACACTTTTACATCAACAAAAGCTTTCAGCTTTCACAGAAGACAGTTACTCAATAACGTTTTTGTTGTGCCACAATTCCCAGTTTTTTTTCTATACTCAGTTTTTCTTTAAATCTTAAGTTTGGATTTGTTTTTTTCCCTTCTAATTATTCATGTACCAGATTTTCTTGTACAGTGTTTTCACAGCTTTACCATTTGCAGAGACCACACACCCTTTTAAATTACCTATTTGTGTAGCTACCTAGAGTTGTATTGTCCAACCACCTGGAACAGAAATGTTTGGTGGAACATTTGCTTTCACTGTTTGTGCAATATGCATTTATTTCCTATACAAAATGCTTTAAGAGTCAGATGAAACTAGAATTATTTTAAGAGTCCTGTTTTCTGCCTTTATTGGTCACATAAAAACAAACAAAAAAAAAGTTTGTAGTGAGAGATGTTAGATCCTGTAATTGTCACATTCATTTGAGCAGGTACTGAGTGATGCTGTATATATAAATGTGTACTGGTTTGATTTTTCAGACCACCACGTGGCATGCTTGAATATATTTCCCTATTGCAAATGTCTGTTAATGCAAATTAGGCTACTCCAGAATAGTGTGTTTAACAAAGTTCATTAATTTTTATGGTATAAAGAATTTAGACATTGTACATTGTATGGAGCCCTATCTTTACAAAAGGTCTAAACTATACAAAATACTTTATCTTTTCCTCCCATTTTTTTCATTTGATAGTGTTCACCATAATAAAAATTGCATAAATATAACTGCTTCACTACATTTCACATACCTGTATTTATCTGAGTGCTGTCCAAAACTGTTGTGCTAGCCAAAGTAATGTTACTAAATCATTGAAAAACATAACCCATTACACTCACATTAATGTTTATATGCACTGTTGTTGCCATGTGAGAAGGCATCTAATTTGATAACACCATCATGTCAGACCATTTTATACATTTCAGTGGCCTTTAAAAACAAAAAAAGTACTTAAGTGAAGATCGCTTTTGTTAGAAACAAACAGCTTTTATATTTTCACTAAACCATTCAGAATATGACATCTTATTGGCACATAGTTTATTGCCTAAAACCACTGAACAGATCAGCCATTAAAACAAATTGTACATTGTAAAGCTTGTAGTAGCTATTGTATTATTGATTATATTGTATACTATATTAAATGTGAATTTGTACCCCTTCATTTAAAAAGGTCATTGTGTTCTACTGCCTACTTGGGGGCGGGGGGTTGTTTTTTGGGGGTGGGATATGTTCTGGTAAGGAAGACATGATGTCCTCTCTCTGTTGATTGGTTTTCTGAAGATCTAAGGTTATGCTCTTACTACCAAGCTCAGGATTCTTGATTTTAAAGGTACACGGATAGTTTGAGATATCTTATTGTAATTGATCTGTACGAGAGGTGGGTCTGAACCATAGGAAACTTCCATTGTCTTATGCTAACATAAAATAAGCAAAGAATTGAACAGTTTGAATGGCTGCAACGTATTGAGTTCTGTTACAAGACAGTTAGGCATATTCTGGATTATATTTGGTAAAGTTTGGGTGCCTGTGAATGATTAAATACATGTTTCTAATATTTTAGTGTTTTATATTTAGGTTATTTATTCTTTATATCTAAAAAAAATGAATGGCTACTGTGCTATATTGATTTTATTGGTAGTACTGAGCAGACCTTGTATCTGCATGAAACTAGTTGCAAAACCCACTATTTTGGAAAAAAAAATGTATTTTGACATATACAAATAAAATGAATACAAACTATTTTAAATGTGTGAAAGTTTTACTGAGAAGACATTGAAATTTGTTATGAATTTAAACCATGTTATAAGTTTGCTATTTAAATTCTTTGGGCATTTTCATTCATTGCATTACTTGGATGCAAAGTTCAAGTACTTTTCAAAGATTGTAATCAAATTGTGATTATTTGCACATCATTGTACATGCACATCTGTAAATGCAACAGTAAAAATGCCATATTTATGCAATCTGTAACAACTTGGACAAATGTTTATATATTTTACATAAACCTGTCTGTGTGCAGAATCTGAGAACGATTTTTTATGCGATACTACCTGAATCTCAAAAAGGAGCTGCTAAACCTGTGTGGTGATCATATTGTACTAGTTGTCTTGCAAACGAACACCTCCCCAGAAAATCCTGCTACCACAGAGACCAAACTGTAGTGGAGGACTATGTTGTTATTTAGGGGGAGATTTGGAACATGAGAAATACCTCACTGCTACTTGCTGGCTCTGGCTAAGCTTGATGAATGAATGGATAACATGGTAATCCGAAAGAGCAACTTTCAGGATATTTTCCCCAGTGTGGAGAGGGATCTTTTTGTGCCAGAACTGACATCAAATAAACTTGGAGGCATGGAAGTAGACCGTGCTTGAGAGTTAGAGGCAAAGGGAACACGCAGAAGCATCCGCAACCGTTAGCAAAGGTGACCCTGTGCAGAGGAGGAATGACCGCATGCGGGAAGGCTGCGCAGGTAGCACAAATCCCTGGCAGATTAGGGAGTGTTTCTGTGTCAAGACTGCATGACTTAGTGGCTCCATTTCTAACTTTAGCCATTACCTAGAATAAGAGACTGCAGCGTGGAATGTCATTTTTTCCAGCCCTTCCTCCTCCAGTGTGAATGATTTCCTTAAGACCTTCCCAGTTCTTCCATAGCTCTTTCAGCCTCTTGCTACTGCCTTTCCAGACTCCAAAAAGAGTAGCTATAACTAATAGTTTTCTTTCTTGCTTGGTAGATCTCTTTGCATTTATTTGCACAAAGCATAAGGGTCTCAGTGTCTCTGTACTTCAGAACAGTCTTCTATGCTAAACTTTGATTTGTGCTCAGGGGAATATTAAAACAAAAGGGTTTAATCCCATTGTGTAGGCATTTATCTTGTTCAGTATTCCTAGCCATGGGGTTTTTTTTTATTTGTTTTTGTTTCTGTGTTGTCTCAGAGCAAATGCTCTCTGGATTCCTTTTTTAAAAAAAGTAAATGTTTACATGTCATCTTATAGAAGGAAGAAAAAGCAGGAAGCTCTCCTGCTTTTGGAGAGCTGAAGATACTTGCTTTAGGAGATGCGGGTCAGGGAGAAATGTCAATTTTTCCTTTTGCCTTTAGCATACACAATATAGGCTCCTAATGGGCTTCTGACCCTGCTACCTGATGTAACAGTGAAGTTTATATTTCAGTAGTGAGCGGTCACCACTTAATGCCAGAAAAACGAGTATGAGCATTGATACAAAATCCGTGGCTCTAAAGAAGAGTGGGTGGCAAGGAGGCTTCTGGCATTGCCAGAAAAGCAACACCGTGTCAGAAAATGAACGTTCATGTGAGGAAAGCAGTGGATACAAGAATTGGTTGAAAGTCAGTTCATGGCCCCAAAGCATGTGAATTCTTGAACAGAGAAAAACAGTCCAAAGTTAGCAGTATCATGAATTACAATAATAATTGTTCTGCTTTTAATACTACTCAGGAGGTATTAATTTTTTTTCTGAATTAAGTTATGGCAAGGAAAATAAGGAGTACACTGACTGGTACTTGTCCTGGGTGATCCTGGAAGCTGCTTGACTCTACACAGCTGGACTTTTACCTTTCCTTTACAAGCAACCTGTCTACAGCTTGTGGCCTTGCGTGCCTGTGTAACTCCAGCTCTTCCGCGAAGGAACCCCAGAAGGTTTCGCCTCTGCTGCGTTGCTCGTGATGCTGGGCAGAAGAGCGATCGGGGGCTGTTGGATCTGCCGCACCTCTGGGAAGCGCAGCCAGGGGTCTTCCCGCGAGCTGCAGCCGGGCATCCTGCGAGCAGCCAGGCTCTCCCTTAGGCAGCGGATGCCGGGGAGTCTTAGCTGGTGGCTTTGGCCTCCAGCCTGGCCACAGGGTTGCTGCTGTGCAACTGTGTAAGTGCAGCTAGTGGGGAAGGTATAGGCAACTAAATGTTTAGTTAGACTGAAACTTATTTTTCCCCTCTAAGCTGTCTCTTCACCTTTTAGTTAATATAATATTGCCGTGAGGCATAGTGTAGCCAGGAGATAATTCTGATATGGCTGTTGTGCAACCGATAGGTTAATGTAAGTTTTGTAGATGAAATTTAACTTCTAGCTGCAGTTCTAAAGACTTGTCACAGGAAAATGTAAGACTAATTCACTAAACAGTGTAGAGTTTTTTTTAAAAAAAACAAAACTCTCCAGTCATATAAACATTACATAATTTTTGTGGAGTCTGTTTTTAAAGGGAGTGGGGAAACAGTCGCAGCTGCAATGTAGAGGGCTGTTTTCCCACCTGTTTACATTTCTTTGTGACTTTTCATTAAGGCTTGCAATTGCATCTTTTGCTTAAATGGCTTATGAAATAGCCATAATTCTTCATTTCTAAAGTAGCTTATGTGGAATTATCAGTACAGACTTTCTGCAACTTCTTACACAGAAAACTCCAGAAGCTTACAATACTGTTGCCATAGGATCGTTGTAATTCTATTAAAAAATGATAGATTTGGAATTTAAAATCCTAGAATAGCTTTGCTGGAGGCCCGCTAGTCGTATCTGTGGAATGACAAATTTTTCCCCCCACTGGGAATAGCCAGTCTGTCTGTTTTGGGATAGGGGAGACAATTTTCCTTAAGTTTTTCAAAAGAAGTACTTGCTATTCATGATTATGTACACATTGTTAACATTTAGCTATGGTGATTCAGCTTCCTTGGGTTCTTAGGTCAAAGCCACTAATAACAAGGGGCAGAACTGTTGGTGAGCAGAGTTATTTGCTTTACATTTGTTTTGATTGCAAGAGCAGCAGTTGGGGTTTGTTGGAGAGTAACAACAGCAAGTTGTTAGCCTGCTGCAGTAAGACTGGGCGCTGCCTCAGCACAGACTGACAGCACAAACCACCGTCATAGCTCCAAAGGTGACTGCAGAGTCCTGCATACAAGATAGGATTAAAAAAAAGAAGAAGAAGAAGAAAGGAAAAACAGAAACCACAATCAATCGCTCACACTTTAAAGGCAGAGCCGCTGCCGCACCGATGAAGTCATCGGCTATTCCTGCTTGTGTCAGCACCTCCCCATTTTGTATTACTGATTAGATAGGAGAAGTATGTAGCCTTTAGAGAAAGGAGGAACTGTGTTCGCTTTTTTTTTCATCTGAAAACATCACCTGTTGGATGTCTAATGTTTCTGATCTGGCCCATGGATAATTATAGCAGGGACAAAAGCCCCACATTCCACACGCCGATTATTTCACCCTTCTTAGTTGGGTTGCGCGCGTCTGCCCTGCAAGCTTACTGGAGCTTAGCAGGAGGTAGCCAAGACAGCACAATTCATCCCCCAGAACATTCTTTTCCCTGGTTTCTGTACCACCGATAGCAAACCATACCTACAGCCTTCCCGAGTGCTTGGCTTTATTGGTGGGAAAAAAAACATGGGGAAAAGTGGGTCACAAGAACTTACTCATTCCATTGATAAAGTATTTTCAGAATTCCACCTATGCCACCTTAGAATATTTTGGACTCCTTAAACAGGCTTTTTTATTTTCTTTTTTTTTTTTTAGGAGAAATGATTTCCCATCCTTCATTATCAGATTACTCGTTTTTGTGTCTTGGATGTGGCAAGGAATTTAAAAAGAGTGTTCTCCCTGCAAAGTACGTTTTTAATGCAAATACGAAGCTCTTCACACCATTTCTGAAAACTCAGATCCATCTGTAAATCAGTGATATTTCTGAGTTTAGTAAAAAAGGTTCAGCTTTCCTTGTAATTTCATGAGTCTAACTTCCATGTAGCTATTTTACTCTTAAAGATTAAAAATTACATTGTAAGTATTCTAGCAATGCCAACAAAACATTAAGTGGGCAGTACTGGCAATTAAATGTCTGGACAATAAGTTAGGAAGTGACTAAGCAAATACATACTTAAACTGACATCAAAATGGGCACCAGCAGAGCAGGGTAGGGGAACGGGACTAGAAAAAGACAAACCTGAAGCGGACAGACTCCAGCCGCCGGATTTGCACACTTTCCTCCCGCTGCCTGCAGTGAGACCCCTCAGCACTGGCTGCCCCGTGCCCCCTTTTTTCCTCCCCACAAAAGAAGACTGCGAAAGTACAAGAGCCCCTTCGTCCTCTTTCATGGCCCCCTTGTATACCTTTGCTTTGATGATACCTCTCCACTTCAGCTCAAAAAGGGCAGGCCTGATCTGATTTGAGGGAGCTGCTACAATTACAGCTAAAATGAAGCTACTGCTTTTGGGGAGTACCCAGAACTGCATCCCAAATCTTCTAGAAGAAAAGGGAATGACTTCATTAAATCAGGTGGTACAAAATACACACTGCTCAGAAAGAAGATTTAATGAAAAAGTGAATGGAAAAAAAAAGCAAACAAAAACTCCCAACATCACAAAAACTGCTTGAAATGGGCATGATTGTTTACCAAGTTAATGCTCACGAATACCAGTTACTAGACACAAAGAACAGACTTTGTAAAGAGCAGTTATAAATTCATATGATTTATAATACAAAGTAACTTCAATTATTAGGAATATTAGCCAGTGAGTCTCCCACTGATACCAGCTCATATCTTTGTTTTTAGCTGTATAAAGAAAGACAAGCAAATTACACTAAGTTCTTTCCTCCCATTTAATCTCAGGCTACAGATGCCATATTTTGTCGTGCAAATTGCCTACTAACACCTCCACAGCTCCTTTAAAATGCCACTGCACTATGAATATAGGGGACCTTCTGCTGCATCCTTTTATTATGCATGTTTATTCCCATGCATGAAAAGGTAGTAATTCTCTCCTATTTAAAATTACAAGGTGGGCAGGGAAGTAATGCTGCTTACGGATTTATGTGCTAATACTACTTTACAAATTCCTGCGTAGAAACGATTACACTGAGATCAGTTTTCAGAGACTTTTTTTTCAGTAAGGCATCAACACAGTGCAAGTGCCCGCTGATGGGGCGTAGCGCAAGCCAGAAGGTGGCACCAGAAAGCTTCTTCAGTGCTGTGACAGCCTCTATCAGCGTCTGAGCCAGGATGAGCCACCACCCTGCCAAAGACTTTCTGCTCTAGGGAGTAAGGCACATGGTCTATGCATCTGGTTGATGTTTGTCTGGGAGGGCAGTGTAGTTTCTATTATCTATATATTAGATTTATATATATATATATAAAAATCTCTATTTTTTTGAAAGAGCATGTAGGAATGGTGCAGACAAGAGTGATGCAAGAAAATTCTACCTTTTAGGCAAGTTACAGTATAACGAGCAGAAATCTCAGTCTATTTTAGACATAGATGATGCCCTGACTTGGTCTGAATGTGGCAAAGACTCATTTTAAATATTCTATCCTGCAAGCCTGCAAAGAAGCTATGTGATTTAACACCCTAAGCACAGTATACAGAGTGCTCCGTTTGGAGACACTACTTGAAATCCATCAGATCTGATGGACAAGAAACTGCTGCCATAGGAGGGCTGGCCAGAGAGTCTGGGAAAAGGATGAGCCTGAGAGTGCAGGCAGGGTCTTGAAGGATCCATTTCTCTCTCAGCATAACTGCAGTGTCTGAAGAGATGCAGGCTGAAGTCTCCTAGGAGTAGCCACTTACAAAGCACTACAGAAAGGCTCAACTAAATCCAAGGGGAGGAGAGGGGAAAAGAAAAAAGCCTCCATGTCAGAAGTTGTCAAGACAGTGTTTTATAGCCGCATTGCACTCGGCTGAAATGCTGTAACACTGACTGCTCAATCCCCTTTCAATATGATCCCAGTGTAAGCATTTTGGTTATGCACTTTGCTTTTAACCACAGCACCCTGTGCACTGCAGGACTTCTTGTGGTCCTCCCTTTTCTTCCTGCAATCTCTCTTCCCTGTTCTTGGCCTTCATGAACACTCCTCACTTCCTCAGTTCTGCACTGATGTGGCTCTGCCTCTATTTCCAAGTCCCCACACAATTATTATTACTATTTTGCAAGAGAGGGCTTCGAGGTCTAATTACATTCTCTGTTACTCAGGATGGTATCAACAACGAGACCTCAAGCACTCCCTGAATTTCTGCAGTTTCTGGGGAGTGGTGCTAAGAATTGCTACATGAAGGCACTGAGCATAAGAACTCCCTTCATATTTTAACAAGCCACTACAAGCTTTCCGGCATGCCGCAGCCTCTGGAGCAACGCTTCCTCATCTTCTGCTTATCTTAGTAATGAGTCTTCCCAGTTGCTCCTCTATGCCACCCACATCTCTCAAGTCCTTCTTGGACATCTGGTTCCAGCACTTCTCATTCAACCCCTCTGGCACTTGCTGCCCATTTCTGCCCCATTAGAAATATGGGGCAGAATAACAAAAACTTTGCTCCTATCCTTCTGCTCAGGTGGTTCTTGTATTTTTTCATTTGCTGCTGCTTCTCTGCTCTTATATTCTCCTTTCAGACCTAACCAATGGTTACTTCTCCCTAGCTAGTTGTTCTACAGTTGTTTCTCCTATTAGCTTCTCTCTACAATTTTCTCCTACTAGCTTCTCTACTTGCCTGTTGCAAGTTTCCTACTGACCCTTCACCAGTCTCTCAGCATCTTTTCTACATCCTGCTCTCCGCAATGCCAGCAGCCTCTACACTTCATATGGTCTCCACCTCTGCTACTCACTCCCAGTCCCCTTTTTCTCACACCTCTTTATCCCAAGTTTCTCAGAGCCACACAGCCCTAATGGCTTCAGAGTTTCCAGTAATCTCTTCCTGACCGCTGGATCTTTTCACTGATAATCTAATCTTTACTTGGTAGGAATGTCTCTACCAAGCCATTTAGTTCCCACCTACTCAAGTTGCCCTGTAATCCACAGACGTTCTTCTACCATAAGCTAAGCACTCTATAAGTCACCTGTTACTGCTTAACCCAGTTATTTACTTCCTCAAGAATCAGCACTATTTTTTACAGGTATCTTTCCTATGTTTCTTCTTCATATCTCTAAACAGTTTCAAGGTGAAAGCAGTGAAAGGTCTTACATTTCTTCCATTGTTTTCATCACGTCAAGGCATTTGCAGGCAAACAATCATTCACTATTTCTTAATTAGTTTCCTTTCATCTCTTTTTGAATCTCAGAGGATCAGAAAGGTTGACAGTTTAAAAGACTTTCCCCATGTCTACTTAAAACAAATATTTATTGAGGTTTTCATAGAATATCATATGCTTAAAAGGCTGCCAAACTAATTCCTTTAGCATCCAACAAAAAAGCAAACGTATAAGGGGATGCCTGTTGGGTCTGTGCCTAATCTGGGAACAAATAGTATAAGCTGAGCATTAACTGTGAACTTGCTTGTGGGCAAGAGGAAGTATGCAACTTGTCCTCTTTCAAGTAACTTTTAAACTTATGACTTCTTTTCAATATGTATTTAAAACTTACTTATCTATTTTTAAAATTTCTCCTAGCAATCTTTTTTTTTAACCTTAAAACAGGAAAAAATGTACGTTATGATCAAAACACAAAATTCCCTTTTAAATATTGTCCACAATTGTTTATATATAATGGTTACAATACAACCAGATAGATTTCGTTCCAATAGTTCACACAAAAATTCAGCCCCAAGCTGTCATTCTAAATGTCTATAGTAAGGCCATGTGTCATTGAAGTAAGATTCATAATGAAAAATACCAAGACAATTTTAACAATAGTAAGTGTATTTTATTTTATGTTCTTTAAGCTATTCTCTCCCTTTGTATTTCATTTGGTTTCTTAGGCACTGACTCTGAATTCTTTTAAATGCTTTCCCGTTCTCTGCTTACACTTACTGATATGTCACAGCCATTGATTGATTGCTGTTTGTGTTTTCCTCTGTTTGTTTTGGACACTTCCAGATGATTGCTACTAATAATCAGTACTAAATTCCTGACATATCTGCTTGATTCCTTTTACAAGGGAATTTCTTTATGGTCCATCATATGAAAAGCAGTACGTCCTAAAAATACTGTGGTGCAGAAGAAAAATATTCGCCAAATCAACTGTTAGCTCAAACAAAGCATTGTAAAAAGCCATCACACTAAATTCTGCATGCATCATCTACCGCATTTCAGTGAAGGCCAAGTTTCTTAGTCAGCTCTTTGAGGAGGTCTGTCAGCCCTAACTATGATTCTTTTGGGATGTAGTTTTGTGCCTACTGCGTATGGTTGGTGTTGCACTTCGTACTGCATGCAACTCTTCATCTGCAAGAGGTTAGATCAAAAGGGTGCAGAATAACAGTTTAACCAAGAAGTGCACAGTGAGAGTCTATAGACCTAGTAAATTTTACAGATTCTATATTGGTCTTTCAAAGAATCAAAATAAGTACTAAGAGCAAAAGGACTATTAAAAAAAAAAAAAAAAGAGAGCGAGAGAGAGCGAGAGAGAGCAAGCCCTAAGGGTTATGAAGTGTAACCAGTACCAACAAGACTGACAGTGAGACTGTAACCACTGGACTTGCTTTCTAATTATTCATTTTGGTGCAGCTTACATACTTTCTTGTTTGGAGACACAGAAAGGCAAGAAGGGAATTGTACAGTTCCATCTGGTAGGGACCAAAGTCTGTTGAACAGTATTTTAAACTTACATTAAGATTTAGCTGAATAGAGGTGAGTACGGTTAGAAGATGCTGTCTTTAAAGAGTAAAAAGGCTCCGCAGCTGTTAATACACATGCTAATAGCTCTTCAGTTCTATTAAGAGCTTTCAGAACGTACAAAGAATTTTGTATCAAGCACTAATGGAGGTCATTAGATGTTGACATCCAATCTGGCAACATACCTGAAAAGCAACAAAGGTATTACTCAAGTAAAACCACAGGTAGCTTAAACCAATGATATTATTTCTGTCATATGGATAGGTGAAGTCAGCTCTTCATTACTAGGACGATAGTATCCTAGCTGGCACGGCAGCTTAGTAACCTGGCGGCTCCTCCATCAGCTACGGCAGTGGCAGCCCAGCTGCCTCTGCAGTGTATCCCTGAGTACTCAGGAGTCCAACGCTTGTGCGGCACGAACGCACACCACACAAAATGTCCACAGCTAGCTCATGCTTTGAAACATGCACAAGCTCTGTCTCTCACGGTGGACCACAAAGATACCAGAGCAGCTCTGTTTTAAAGCAGTTCGTTCCTGGCAAGGTAAGGGTACAGGCTGAACTATTAACCAGTGCACAGCCAAATCTGATGCCTCTGCATCAGATGCCTGGTATTCCTATTACGGGGAAGCATGAGTCTTCTGTGGGACCACTTGGCTCTGACAGACTAAACTCTGCTCAAGTATGTCTGGATGATATGTTACTGTATAAAAATTTTCCCAACATGAGTCATGATACATTTATCTACACTGAATTCCATCTCTGCCACTCAATTTGGCGATTTTGTATTGTTCATTTAATCAAAATTTTTTCTGTATTTTTTTTCTTTTTTTGGCCGCATCCTCCATAAGGAAATGTTCTGCTTTGAGAACCTCCATAGGTCATTTCATAGTGAACACAAAAATAGGAACCATTGTGGAAATACTGTCTTCTCTAAGTGTTTCTTTTGTATCATGATCATTTCCTGGTCCTACTAATTCCCCATTAGGAGATTTATTTTTATGCCTTTTTCAAACCGGTCCTCAAGCACATTCTTACTCTGTCTTATAGTATTCAATTTCCTCTTCCTTCTCTGCTAAACACTGCCAGGGTTGTCAGCTGTAGGGCAGAAAAAGCATGCAGCACAGGACACAAGAAGCAGCAACAGACAATCTCACAGAATGAGATTGTGAATTGTGGCATAAAAGGTTCTTATCATGCCTTTGAAGTCATGTGCACATACACTGAATTGACTCCCATCTCCACAGTCATTCTTACCCAACAGCCATGAACTGGAGACAGATGACAATCCCTGCATTAATTTCTCATACTATCAGATGAAATTATTCACAAAATCAAGCAAATCTCCTTCTGTAAGATTTTTTTTTCCTTTCCACACCACATTCTTCCATCAGTCAGATGAGTGAACGTTGCTATAACAGACAATAATTTGAAGAAGCAGTTTAATTATTTTCAGTCAAATGATAGCTGAGGTGAAGAATGGAAACATATATGCAGAGACAGAACTAGAAGGCATAGACTCTAGGGCTGATCTTGAATGCTAAAACTTCCAAAAAATCCAGCTATTTCATGAACCTCTTATATTGACATGCAAGCTTTTGAATACAGACCTAGCACTTGAAGTAAATGTTTTAAACATGCAATTACATATTACAGCAGAATGTATAAAACCAGTATCTCAGTAAAAGTCAGATTTGTATGAGTTTCCAGGCAACAGTCATAACAAAGTAATGTAGTTAAACCACTAACTACAGTGACTAGAACATAATTCACTGTTAGAACCTTGTAGAGGAAAACCTTGATAGCAGGTGACTACTTGAGACAGTAAGCTTCACTGGATGGTGGGGTGGGAAGAGGAGGGAGGAACAGAATCTCGAATTTTCTCAAAAGAAAAGCTCAGGAAATAAAAATCCATGATGATATTCTAAACCTCTCGGATTTAGATAGTGTGCATAGCTCAGAAGCAGCAGAACAGGGTATTAAATTGCAAGGGAGAACAGTTTATCCACATTTAGATAAAAACAAGAAAACAACCTAGATCAAGTGATAACAGAATTTGATAGGTAAGAAGAGATGAACTGGAGATTAAGAGGGAATTTGAAGAGCAAACAATGCAGATGTAAACAGAAATGAAAACTCTCTCTGTATATATCTAAAATAAAAGGAAGTCGGTTAGAGACAAAATATGCAATCACTTAACTGTTCAGGAATCACACAAAAAGCATCTCTGTGTTGTCTTTGACAGCTCCATACCTTCACTGAGATCTGTTACAAATTCACCTTACAAAGTCACAAGAAAAAGGCCAATCGTCAAGACTACGGAATACCACCGTTTTTAAATCCTTTTGATTGCCTCTGACAAATATTGCTTCTTCTGGTAGAGTTAAAACTGGCAATAATGGAAGAATGCATGGAGAAAGACACTTATCCATTTGGAAGGTGTATCCCACTAGGCATTTATCTCAATCTAAGAATGTGGTCCAAGGCAGCACGAGCGATTTGAGAGGAACATGAGTATTGCTACAGGACAGCAAAGCACTTTCTCGGAAAGTATTAGTAAGAGAAGGCTACCACTTTTATGCGGAGAATTGACATTAGAAATTTCGTGGCAAATATGTGAGGATTTTGCAGAAAGATGAAAGGTTATGAAAGTAATTTAATGGGAAAGGTTTAAAGAGAAGGGTTTTGAAATTTTATGGCTTAAAAAATGAAGCAGAGACATTTCTATGAAGAGGTGTGAATTTAAGCAACTGCAGTTATGGTAGAATAGTGCAGAAATAAGTAGGTAGATAGGTTAGTATCAAGTGATGAGTGTGAGAATTATTCAGCGGGTAAAAATTGAAGCATTTGAGAGGGTAGCTTTAATGGAACAGTACTGGGGTAATCTCTATCTAAATTTTGCAAGAATGATAAAGCACATTAAACACGTATGTATGACATACATAACAGTACATAACTGAAAAAGTTTGCATGGAGAAGAAATGTTAAAAATATTTGAAGGAACTTCAAAGGGGATCAGATATAGGAAGTACTAGATAGGTGGATTTAGGGGAAGAATTTCATGGAAGTTCAGGTAAGAGAGACCCCACAGATGGAGTAAAGTCAAAAGAACAGAAAGAAGAGTGCATGTTTAAGAGAAAGGCAGGCAAACATATATGTAATCTCAACAGAGATTCTGGGGAGAGTTTCCAAAGATGCTAAAGAGGGTGATATAGAGGCAGTGCTTCTGTGGAGAGCATAAAGAGATCAACGAATATATGAAACATTACTGCATTGGGATAACAAGCAAACAGACATTGGCTAGGAATTTGGATGTCGTCCTTAGCTAGCTTAGCCAATAATACTGTGTTAGGGTGTTGACTGTTTTATTTTCCAGCCCTTGAAAACTGCCACTTCATAGATTATTGCTCAGATAAACTTGTACACAGAGCCTTAATAAGATTGGTTAATTTGGTGTAATCTCTAAAAGAAATCACCGAAATATTAAACTGCTTGCAACCTTTTACAAATGATCTATCTTTAAAATGCCTGATCTTAAAAGACACTTCATTTCCTCAAGATTTTAAGAATAAATAATGTTTTTTACTCTAAATTGTAAAATGGAGTGTTTGCTTTTTGCCTGGCAAAGGAGATCAAGACTACCCTACCAAATCCTGATGGTAATTTTACCTCTAGGGGAGAGTCTCATTCCACAATGATGAGTATACAGAAAACACTACTTTCAGGCTTAAGGTCCTTTGTCATTATGCTAGTTTAAAACATGGCTAATAAAATGAATTGTATTGGTAGGCCTTAAAAATATCCCTAAGACATTGCATAAGCAAAGAGAAAAGTGCTGTTTTAAAAATGCTCGCAACCTATTAAGCTATTCTCAGCTGTGGCTGAGGAAAACATGCAGCGTGATACTTACTTAAACTATTTGGGACTTTATCCCTGAAAGCTCTCCAGCACAGAAAACCTTATTGAGATGCAAACATCTGACAGTCAGCATTTTTGTAGTGGGCACTTAAGCCCAACCTCACTCACCACAACATAACTTCTGTTAATATATAACAGACTGTAAAGAACACAAAGCCTTTTTTTGGCACTGACAAAAACCCCAACATTCTTTATAGACACTAGGAAAAAAAAAAAAAAGGTAGATCCAGCTAAAGCCCAGCAATAGCATGCCCTATGCATAAAAAGGGTGGGCAGAAGAGATGCCAAATGGGGCAAACACATCCAAGCCTTGCTAGGTGCCAATGGCTGTCACAGATAAAGGAGCTGAAGCAGCAACTGGGAAGACCCAAGGTAATAGAAAACTAAGAACTAAAATGTATTGCTCTATTTCTCCATATATATAGCCTATTATAAAATAACTTTCTGATCTGGCCGTTTTTACAAATTTTTGGCTGGAGGTGCTGCTCAGGGGGTATAATGAGTAATAATAGTGAGTGAGGGCAAAAATACTGATACTGTCATAGTTATCTTGCTTCTCTCAAGAGAACTTCATTTTATAAAAGGCAGTACTTGAGAGAATGGGAGAAATAATTTGGAGACAAGTTTTCATTTGAATTGTTCTAAATTATGTTTTCAAAAAAAAAAAAAAACAACTGAGTAGTTTTCTAACTTAAAAGCTCTACAGATAAGAATGCAGGGGCTTTGGGGATGAGACCTTCAAATTCTTGTTAAGCACACTTTTTAACCACTTGATGTCAAGGAGAAATTCGACCAACTTTACTAATTTTATATTGTTGAATATTAAGGAGTATTAGAGTTAGTAGAAAATTACATTACAGAATGTTTGCAGCATTTACTTCCTGGTTTATTTTAGTATATTCTCTTAGCTTGAAAAATAAGAGGTTTCTTCTGGACTAAGGACCCTGGTATCTGAACTTCCTTATATACAAACATAAACACCCCTTCAAAACCAACTCCTTCAACAAAAAAAAACCTCAAACCCAAACCAGAGTATAAATCAGACATGAATTCAGTGAAATGAATTATCACCAGAAGGGCACAGAAGGCTGGTATGGTGAGAGAGTGCCAATTACTGTAAAAAAGAACAGGCTACAGAGGCACATACAGCCAAAGCGGTAAGTGGTATGCATGAGGTAAGTCTGTTATACTGCAGGGTATAGACAGGTTGGAGTAAGACATTGGAGAGTCCATTCTTTTATATATATGTGTGTGTGTGTGTATATATATGTACATATATTTGTATGTATGTGTGTATATACACACACACAATGTACAAAGAAAACAAAAACTTCTGGAGAATTTATAATCTAAACTGCTCAAAAATTTTATTAATCTGATGAACAAATTCAGAACTGAATCTAAAAAATGAGGAGTAACTGAGGATATTCTCCCGGCTACATAACGCAGGTTTTCTGTTTTTCCTGTGCCTCTGACATAAACTTGCATCTTTCTCTAGCACACTTCCCTGAACCTACTGGAAATGCCGTAGTCCTTCATTCTCCTTAGTACACCCCTTATAAATCAGGACTAAGCCAATACTAGTGAAACCAGTGATTTACAAAAATAACACAATCAATTTTCAGGGTTCTATTATGATATAGTGAGTTCGGGGGGGCCAGGGGGAGAGACAAGGTTTCCATGCAGGTTCTGCCATTTGATCATTTATAAATCAAATGAAAACTGTATACTTAAATCACATTCACTGCAGGTGTTTTCTCTAATACTTTAAAAGTTAGTTTTCTCAGCTGAAGACTGTGTTATTTGCGAACGAGACATCTTTGAAGCTTTTGCACAGTGGCAGAAGGAAAGCCCTTGCACCTTTGCTTCTCACACCACGAGGGTAACACAGATTCAGCCCCATCCTCACTGCAGATACTAGTGAGGTCTACTAATAACTTCAGTCTGCCCACCAGAGCTGCAGACAAGAGGAAGTTGTTACGCTGTGGGAGTGATTAACTACAGAGTCTTCCTACTATGTACCAGCCCCACTCAGCAGTAGGACGAGTAGCGATCGCTGCATTTTCAGTCACAACACACACCAAGTCCTCGCTGCCTCCATGCGCTTCGCGGAGTCAGGAGCGCTCAAGCTAATGTGGCGCAGCTGCCTATAGCATTTCTCGCCGAGCACAGAGTTTTCCTAATGACCACTGAAGTTAAAAATTCACGAAGTCAGGCTTTTGGCGTGTTATTAGCGACAGCGTGAGGCAGCCGCGCACGGGCACGCGGCCCGGCTCCCGCCGCCCCTCCCCGCTAGCTCCTCACGCCACGGCCCGCCGGGACAAAAAGCCGGCTGCGGAGGGAGGCGGCGGGACTCCCTCGCCGGAGGGGGCTTGAGGCAAACGCCGCGGCGCGGGAGCTCGCGCGGCCGTTGGCAGCTGACCGTTGGCGGCGCCCCCAGCCCTCGCCTGCGGCCCCGCCCGCCTCGCCGCTGCCTCGCCTCCGGCCGGGCTCTGCGCGGGGCAGGTGGCTGCACGGTGCGGCTGCGGCGGCGGGGTCGCAGTGCGCGCCGCGCCGGGCCGAGCCGAGCCGAGCCGAGCCTCCCTGCCCGCCCGCCCGCGGCGCGCGCCCCATTGTTAAGGGCCATGTCGGCAGTTTCCGCCCTCGCTTCGGCTCCGTCCGCGCCGCGATGGGGAAAGGGGAGGGCGGGAGGGGGGGAGCTCGGGAAGCCTCGGGGCCGCGCCGCTCCTTCCGGGACGGCGGGAGGCGGTGCCGCTCACCTGGTGCCGCCGGCGCTGGGGACCGCCCGTGCCGCGGCCCCGCCGGGCGGGAGGTGAGAGCCCGGCGCCGCTCCGCGCCGCTCCGCGGCCGCGCAGCCCTTCCCTCCTCGCCCCCCAGGCAGGCGGCCGGGCGCCGGTGGCGGGTGCGCGGGGGGAGCCGGCACGCGGCGGGCGGGGGGGTGAGGGGAGGTGGGCGGGCGCGCTGGGTCGGAGCCGCGGGAGCTCCGCGCCTGAGGGAGGGCGCTGGTGGCGCCTCGTCCCTCTGGGGGGGAGACGGGGGCCGGGCCGGGCCGTGGGGGCTCGCGGGGAGGCAGGAGGAGGAGGAGGAGGAGGAGGAGGACGGGCCGCGCCGTGGATGTCTCACGGCTCCGCTTTTGTTTCTCTCCAGGGTGTTTGTGCTCCTCCGAGCCCGTCTCTCCGCCCCCGTGCCTGCCGCCCGCCCCGCCGAGCCCTCTCCTCCGCGGGCAGCGGCAGAGCCGCCTCCGGGCGGGCGCTGGTGGCAGAGGTGCAGCTGGGGCGCCCTCGCCGCCGGGAACATGGCGACGGGGGGCTACCGCGGCGCCGGGGGCAGCACCACGGACTTTCTGGAGGAGTGGAAAGCTAAGCGGGAGAAGATGCGGGCCAAGCAGGCGCCGCCGGGCCAGGCGGCCGCGGCCGGGGGCGAGGCCAAGCCGCTCGGGGGCACGTCCTCCGCCGAGCTCAACAACAACCTGCACCCCGGCGGCCCGGCCGCCCCGCCCGAGCGGCCGGCGCCCCCCGGCGGCGGGGCCGTCCACTGCGTCAGCCTCGCCAGCGCCGCCTTGAGCAGGGCCGCCCCCGCCAAGGAGCCGCTGCCGGGCCTGGCCGGCGGCCGGGGGGCAGAGCCTGCCGCCAAGCCCCCGGCCGCCGCCGGCTCCCCGGAGGGCGAGGAGAAGCTGGCCGCCAAGGGGAAGAGCGCCGGCCCCAGCGCCAGGAAGGGGAAAGGGCAGATCGAGAAGAGGAAGCTGCGGGAGAAGCGGAGGTCGACAGGTGTGGTGAACATCCCGGCCGCCGAGGTGAGCCCGCGGGGCGCGGGGGCGCTCGGCCGCCGCCACGGCCGCACCTGAGCCGCGGGCGCGGCGGGAGGCGCCCGGGCGGGCGGCGCTTGAGCTCTGCGTGTGCAGTTTTTATATATATATATATTCACACACACACACACTGTAAGCGTGTTTTCTTTTTCTTCCGGGGGGGGGGGGGAGGGAAAGTCTTCATATTGGCAGGGAGTAACGTCCGTGACTACTGGAAGATCCCACTGAGAGATACGTGCTCATTAAAATGCGATCAAAACGATAGTAACGAAGACCTGATTTATCAGCTCCGAGGAGGTGTTCAGGTGTAAATATTATTCAGCTTGGAACCCGAAAGAATTTCCTGCACTGGAAAAAATGTAGTGGTTTAAAGAGCGGGTTTTTTTTGAAGGCAGAGCAGGATATTTTTATCAGCCAACACTACTGTCCTCTGTGGTTTGCTACTAGTATAAAAATCTGGCATTGATTTATAATACTCCTAGAGGAATTCAGAAGAATGATAACCAAGTCTTCGGCTTTGTGCAGTCAATAAGAAAGGCCAGAGGAAGCTTTAAACAAAGCTATGTTTGGGTCTGCAAGTTTGCATTAATGCTGGTGACCAGGGTCCTTGTAGAAAAAACTTGTGTTATCACTTCCTTTGATTAACACTAGAGATTATTAAAATGACAATAAAAACAAGATATTTGTTCCTAAAGCAGCAGCAGCAGCAGCAGCAGAGAGCCTGTTCTCTCTGTCTGAAGTCACTGGTCCTTTCTTTCGGACATCATAAATACTTTCCCAGCAGTCATTTGTATGTGCGAAGGTATCAGGAGGGGAGGAATGAATGAGTTCTGGGGAAAGAGGAAATCCTTAAAATTGTCTTCTTAAGGGCTTGTCCTGCACTTCTTAATTGAAGTGATTAGTTTCCTTGCTTGCATAGTCTTTACTTCGAGGTGAAGTGTTCTGGCATGGGTCTTGAATACTCCTGCTTTGGAAAGTGATGGATACAAGTGAGGGGTTTTTCTTTCTTTCTTTCTTTCTCTCTCTCTCTCTCTTTTTAATCTTCGAATTTTCTACTCCATAGTTTTTATTTAATACAGAACCCCCTAAATAATTCCCTCCTTCGTGCTCCTATATGGACTTTAGAAATGCCATATCTTTATTTTCCCAAGTAAACCAGTCATGGTTCAGTTAATATTGCTTTTGCATGTTGCAGCAGTTCAGCACTTCATTTTAGGATCTCTGCTGTGTCCCCTTTTCTCAGTCCCTTTCTGAAACTAGTGCCCTTTAATAGTTCCCATTCTTCTCCATCTCCGCCCCCCCCACACTTCTTTATTTCCTTTATTTTCTAAAGTAACCTTCCTCAAAATTTGATTTGCTTTCCAGGAAAACACAATCTTTGCTCAGGAACCTTGAGAATCTGCTACTTGTATATATGTGTGAGTGGATGTGTGGGCCAACATTAACATAGGCATTGAGAAGCAACTTCTTGTCTATTTGCATATATCTTAGGCCCTAATAATTTGGGCATCTGTCACTGTGTAATTGCACTTTGTGGAAGCTTCTTACGTCTTTCTTTTGGTTATTTCTGTAACTAGCGAATAATTATTCTATCAGATATCCAGGGTCAAATATTAATAAATGTTGATAATAGTGATGTCTGTACCAGGTGTTACTGGAAACATCACTATTAGTGAGTGCTACATCTTGACTGACATGTATTTATGCAAAACTACTTTTTTGCAGGTTTTTCACATTTCTTAAATATTTTTAATCATTACTGCTTGTGTTCTTAAGAATTATTTAGCTTGAGAACACTGGATTATTCTTAATGGTGGACAGCTTCAAAAATTACGTGTTCATTTTCAGATGTGAGTAACCATTAATGAATATTCCACAGAATATTTATTTATCCTCTCTTTCATATATCTATTTACTTGTGAGAAAATGTTTTAAAGCACTGATTCAGATATACTAAGTTTAAGTTCTGCTAACTTTCTGTGACCTTAATACTGAATTCCTACCAAAGAAGGCTGTTGTGTAGGTGATAACTTGTTAGAAGAATAAATTGGAGTTTTGTTGATTTTAAACTTCGTTGTTCTTTCTCCTTTAGATGCCAAGTTTAGCTTTAGTATGCTTTACATAGTGACTAGGTAGTACTAATTACTGAATTTAATCACTTAGCACTTCCAGCTCTATCTGTGTGCTTTAATATTACTTTTCCCTGGATGATCTTTTAGAGCTTTATTGGAAAGTTTTTCTTAGCTATGTTTTTTTTTATCATTTTCTAGAACTGAGTTGCCATTTCATGCTATGCTTCTCCTCTTTTATGATTAGCAGGGCACAGTTGGTGGAGAATGACGATAAAGAGGAGATTGTGATGCCTGAAATTAAAGCTGATAACTGCCTATAGAACACGGAAGATACGTAAACCTAGAAGCTTCTTGGCCCACAGGAGAATGCAAAAACATTTTCTACCCCCAATAAATCTAATCTCAGTTGTAACGCAGTGAGAAGATTTAATATTAATGAAGGGTGGTGGAATAGAAAAAGTGAAAGTTTGTGTTGTTCCAGTTATCTTAGAATAGGCGTGAAAAATGTTAGCAGATCATTTTCATTAATTATTAATTTCCTTCCATTCAATAGGAAGGTAATAGGGCTAGATCTTAAACAGTTACATGACTTGAATGTTCAAGACTGAAGCCATAGGGGGAGGCTGTGAAAACAAATGGTGACAGGTTGGGAGTTGTGATGATGTTTTGTATTTAGAGGCCATTGTGCTAGAATTAAAAGCTCTATTTTATCTTCCTGGTGCTTATCTAAGCACTGATGGCTTTTGAAAATGACTTCTGAAATACTTGCAGCTTTTTTTTCCTTTTTACTGGTTATAAAGTAGTTTCTTGATAGCTTGTTGAATCTTAGTAATTTGATTTCACCCTGAATACTATCAGGTACTGGTTAGTTTGGTTTTGTTGCCTCCTAATAGATCTTGAAGTTGTGTTAAAAGTAATTTAAATTGTATCTGAATTCATTACTACTTAAATTTGCTTTTTTAAATATTAAGCTTTATAACCTTCCCCCTTACACATTCAATTTACTGACTCTGCTTTTAACAAAACATATTTCTTAACTTGATGATGAAAGGATTTTTACCAGTCAAGCTTCCTAGCAGGATTTTGAAATTATTCTTTGCTTATTAGCATTTTATCCATAAATGTATAGATTTTAAAGCATGTGAGGTGTAACTTATTTTTGTTATGTTAGAGGTGTTGTTCAGTTTGTAGGTATTCCCTTGGTGTAGGTGTTAAGTTTTCTGTAATATTTTTCCCGTTTGCAGCTGTGCTAATATCTATCCAAGAAGTGCATAGGTTTCCTGTTATGCTGTATATTGACAGTGCTTTGTGAGGATTTACATATACTATTGGACTCATGTTTTGTATTGTTATAGTAATTCTTCTGTCCTGTGCCAAGCAAAACAAAAGTTACACTGGTGAAAGTGCAGCTTTACTTTTTTAATTGTTTACACTGGAGGCTTCTGCTGGCATAGCTTTGTTGGTTACTTTTTTTTCTTTTTTTTTTCTTTTTCCTCCTTGAACCCTGACCAGCAGAATTACAACTATTTCTGTGGTTACCTCTTAAAAAAGGTATATATAAATATATAATCAAAAATTTAGTTGATCTAGAAAGAACAGTTAGCTAACTTTGATTTAATGAACCTATGGACAAAGTTTACATTTTTGTCTAACAGCTGGAAGTTGTCTAAATTCAGAAGTGTTCTTCCGTTAGTAACAGGGTGATGAATGATTTAAAAAGGTGTAAAGAGCTGGGGTCTGTGTATTTTGCACATGAGATAGAACAGTCTCCTGATCCATTTATGGGAAATACTGAAGAAACTTATTAAGTATTTCAAATGTTGAATTTGCTAGGATGTTCAGCCAATTTATGTTCATCTATTGTCTTCTTATGAACACCTATAAGGATATGACTTCTTGAAACCAAGCTGTTGGCTTACTGCCAGGAGTTTGGCTGCTGTTTCAGAGAGGAATGCGTATGTGGTGCCTAGTAGTTGTCAAACTGAGTCACCAAATTGTAAGTAAGCAGAGAGAGATGTGCCCCTTATGTGGGGAAAGAGTTCCTGCTACTAGTGTAGTCCAGTGTGCTGTGTAGATCGACAGGCGGTTGCTGAGCTCCAGTTGGAAAACCTTGAGGAAACTTTAAATGCCAAATGTGTCAGGCTTAGCAATTACTGGGTAAGTTGGAAAGCAACTGAAATTCTCCTCTGAAAGGCTGACAGCGAGAGACGGGAGTGGAATCCTATACCAATGATTGGATTCTTTTGACCAGAAGTTTACCCTAAGGCATATCTTTCTTTGCTGATGCCCTGTTAAGGATTAAATTAAATGAAAGAGCAACTGTAGTCATCTCTCTACCTTAATGAAAGTATCTTTGCGTTGTCTAGCTTCCATGTATATTTCTCTTGTGAAGCAACTTTTTTTTTACATATTTTAGAAGAAAAATGTTTCAGTAAACATTTGTTCAGAAAATATGGGGGAGGGGGGAGGAGAAAGAATTATGCCTAATCAAAGATATCTTTCCCATCCATATAGAGGCATCAGTGCTATGACAAAAGTCTGAAATACGTTTATTTGACCTGGATGACCTTTCATGTTATGTTAGAATGTCCTACTGCTTGCTTTGCTTTATCAAAAATCTGAGAGTATTCGCTCTTCCCAGGAAAAATAGCTTCTTTTACCCTGCCATGTCTGAAGGAAGGACCATATATGGAACAGGAATAAAACGAATTTGTTCACCAAGCAATGTGTTGAGATTATCTTCTTCCAATCTTTCTCTGTTGATGCGCTCGTGAATTCTGTTCAGCCAAGTCTCTGAGCAGTATCTGTTCAAGAGGCACATTCTTTTTTTGTGTGTGTGTGTGTCATTTTTCAGCGTATGACGAACTTAGATCTCAGTTCTTCTTTTGCACATGTGCAAGAATTCACAGGAATCAAGTAGAAACTACTGATTTACTGATTATTTACCTACTTTTTAAAAATTCCAATGCCCGTTCCTACTGGAATGGGAAGAACAGTGGGTGGTGAAAAAGTATCAGAAGCCATTAATTTCCCTCTAATTGTTTTCACTTAGCATTTATCTCTAAATGCAGTTTTAGGAAGGTTGGTTTTTAAAATGATCTTTTAATAATTAGGTGTATTTGGAAAACATTATTGCATTCTTAGTTTTTCACTCTCCTTTTTTGGGATGAATCATCTGAAATGATAGGTAATTGGTTGGAAAATAAATGCAATGTAAGTAAAGTTCTTTATTTACTATTTTGCTCAATTCTGAATTCTGAAAGTATTTCATTTAGGTTGTAATTGGTGGTTGAAAGTTTCTTGAAATGTTCATCCTTGCCAGTTGCTGCCTTTTCTTGCAGGTCTGTCATAGAGCCAATAACCCTAACCCAAATGTAGATGTTAGTTGGCTGAAAAGATAAATACACCCTTGTGTCCTTCCTAGGTTGTTTCTTAGCACTTAAGATTGGAACACTATGTCGTGTCATTGTCTTGTAAGTAGGCTTTAGGAACAAAAAAAAGATTTATCTGGAAAAAAATTAGTGTAGGGTAAAGAGTAGAAACAACCTGTTAGCTGTACGTATAATCTACTTTTAATTTGAAATAAACATGTGAGGCATCTGCTTTTCGGTGGGAGTGGGTTGGTTTCGTTCTTACTGAAAAGTGGAGTGTTTGGAAGGAACATTGATGTGATCAGTTCACACTAAAGTGAACATGCTGCAAGTATGACTTGTCTTCCATTTTTTTTCAAAGTTTCTGTATAATAAGCAATTGCTTTGAGAATATTTGATTGTTTATAAAAATGCCTTAATCTGTTCTTCAAATTGGAAATGATTTGTTTAAATGATAGATTGATCTACAAACCAAAAAACCCTACCTCTTGGCTGTTTGCAACTAGTGGCTCAGGCATATAAGCATGAAAATGAGTCTGATCATGTGGTTAAGACAAGGAGCTAAAGATTTCCCCTCTTTCTCTAAACATTTGTGAATAGTGCATTTCATTGTGATAGGCATGTGATCATATGGTAATACAGGTTGGGAAGGACCTTTGAAAAAGTGGTCTAGCCCAGTCCCCTGCTCAAAGCAGGGCTCATTTTGATCAGGTAGCTCAGGAGGACCTTGTATAGTTGAATTTTGCATATCTCCAAGGGTAAACATCCCATAACTTCACTGGGAAACCTGTTTCTGTGTTTGACCACCTCACTTTTCTTTCTTTCTTTTTCCCCCCTAATATCTAGTTGGAATTTCTTATTCTGGCCTTTTTATCTATTGTCCTGTTGCACTTCTGTGCACTTCTGTTGAGTCTGTCTTAGTCTTCTCTGTGCCTTCCTATTAGGGAGCTGAAGATGTCAATACAATTTATTCTTCCTCTCCTTCCCCCTTCTCTTCTCCAGGTAGAACAAATCCAAATCAAACTGTCCTTGAACTTCAGATGCTGCAGTCCACTGACCATTTTGGTAACACTCCACTGGTTTTGCTCCAGTAAGTCAGTGTCTGTCTTGTTCTGTGTACTTAAAACTGGACACAGTGCTCCAGATGCAGCCTTACATGAGCTGAGTAGAGGAAAAATAACCACTTCTCTTGACCTGCTAGCGATGCTTTTGGTTAGTGTTATGACAAAAGTGTGCAGTTGACCTTCAGTGCTGACTTCAGCTTGCCCAAGAGGACTCAGAGGCCCTTTCCTACAAAGCTAATTTCTAGCCAGCTGGTCCCCTGTCTGTCCTATTGCATCCCAGAGGCAGGCCTTGGATTTTATCTTTATGGAACTTCTTGAGGTTTCTGTTGGCCCATTTGTCCAGGCTGTTGAGGTCTGCCCTCCAGCCTCTCAGCCACTCCCCACAAATTTGTTTTCAGCCAGACTTGCTTAGAGTGCTTGCCACCCCATCATTCAGGTTGTTAATAAAGATACTACATCATACTGGCTCTAGCATCAACCCCCAAGGGATATCTCTAGTAACTGGCTGCCAGTTGCAGTTTATACTACCAGTTACAACTGTTCGAGCCTGAAAGTGCAGCCAATTTTCCACCACCTTATAGCGAACATACCTGGTCTGTATTTCACCAATTTGGTCAGATGGCAAGCCCAAGTCAAAGGCCCTGCTTCACCACGTGTTGTTGAAGAAAACTTTCAAACTTCCTGCAGGTGCTGGTGCAGAAAACCCTGTTACTAGAGCTGTTAACACTAACACAGCTGAATCATTGAGATTGCTTGTGTGGGAGAAATTATGTAGGCTTTTGTAGTTTCCTATTGGTAGCAAAGTGCTGGAAAACTTTTTTCTCCCAGAGCAACAGGACAAAATAATCAGTAGTTTGAACAATGGCAAGGTGTCAGTCCATCTTGTTGCTCAATTATTTTGTCACAGATATATGAAGCTAATAATGCTTTCGAAGACTAATATTAGGATAGATTTTTTTTTTCCCATGAAAAATGTGCAATATCTCAGTATTTAACAATATGAGGAACAGTATTGTAAATCCCTTTAATCTAGGGTATTGTAATGATAGTGTCCTGAATGAAGGAAAACAATGCATTTGTGTTTTGGCTTTATTCTGTGGTTGAATCCCCCTCTACTTTATCTTGTGGGTTAGGTTTAGCTCAGTTTGTTAGAGCGTGGTGCTAATATGCCAAGATTGTGGATTCGATTCCTGTACAGGCCACTTGTTTGAGGGTTGGACTAGATGATCTCCAGAGGTCACTCCCATCCTTACCGATTCTATGATTGTGATGTTTATTCATTTATTTAGAATACCATTTTCTGAAGCTAATGGGTTTACAGAGCAATCTCAGGTCTTTCAGAAGCAAGTTCTAACATTCATAACTGTGGAAATAATAATGAGTAAACCCTGAAGGCTGAAAAAAACAAAAGGATAAATGGAAAAGAACTGCTGTTTCTAAAACCTCAAGGTTTGGAATTACTATAACTTCAAAATGCCTTCAGGACTTTGAGGATCCTGATTCATTAGTTCTGATTATTCAGGGTAGGGAGTACTGAAAGGCTTACCTTTTGAACACATTAGAAAGGAGAGATTTGGAATAAATGACAAAGTACGAAGTATATTGTATGATGAAATTCATCTTTTCTGTTTGGGGGATATTTTATAGTAGACGGAACATGTAATGGGCAATTTGCATTTTGAACTTCCTTACTTTGACTTTGGTTTGACTATTTCTAATGAAACTGCACTGATTCCAGGTCTTAACTTCCAAAGCTAAAATTAATTTAGTCTATGATTAATTTTATACTACAGGTTCAGTAGACTGAAGAATGTTCCACCCCCTTAAAAGAAACCCCAAACAAATGAACAAAAAACAACTCCCGAACACAAAAGGGCACACAAACTCAAGAAGTTTTTTTTTTTAATGAAACTTGCATCCAGACTGGGTAGTGTGCTTTATTTGTGATATATGTCTTGAAAATGTGTATATATTTCTTTTTATATGAAAAAAAATATTTCTATGAGTTAAAAACTTGAAAAAGTAGAAAAATACAGTCATCCTTCCCTCATTTTCAACAGATGTCGTGTTCTCTGTGGATAAGGAAAGAAAGAAAATATGGATGGATTAGTTTAAGCAGTCAGTTATAAACATGTGGAAGACCTGCAAAATCTTTTTTTTTTAATTTCTCCAGATTTATGTTATAATTTTCCTTTACAACAGCCTGTTAATACTTTGAATGTACTATATCCCAGATGTGTTGATTTTAAAGGAACCAAGCTGAAAAAAGCAAACTGCTCTTGAAACAAATAGAAATCCTTCTTGTCCTACAAAAAAAACCTCCTCTCCCCTCACAAAACTTCAAAGTCATGCCTTACTGTATTTTAATTTTGCTTCATGTAACTTGAATATGCATGCATCTTAGTGAATGAGTTTGAGCAGTTACTCTTGTGCCACTTAAAAAAAAAAAAAAAAAAAAGTCTCAAAAATGTGGTTTCTGTGTATGTTCCCAGTAGGAGCTGGTGGGAGCTATGTTTCTTTTTCACAAGAAAAGATTAAAACAAAAAAAGCTCCTGAAACTGAACATGACAATATGAATTGAAATGCAAGGTATTACTTGGTAGAAGCTTGTCATTTTTACTCCATTGCTTTGCTAAATTGTTTTGTAGCTCAAAGTATGCACGGGACTTCTGGAAAACAAGTTATGAGTGTTCAGTTCCACATGAGTCCGTATGCATGTCTTAAAAAGTTCAGACAAATATAATGAATGTAAATCAGATAGTGTAAAGATAACATTATTATATGTGTATTTTTACCTCTGTTGCTTTAACTTGGAGTTGTATATTTAAAGACTCTTCTCAAATGAAAAACTGTAGGTGGATGACTTGTTTCCCATGCTTCATAAGGTCATGGGAAATTAAAATAACCAAAACCCGATGTGTTTTTTTTTTCAGGATTTTACTGCATTTGATCTCCTTCCATGTTGCTAAGAAGGACTAGACCATTTAAGCCTCTTATTCCAGACTTGCAAATGTTATATGCAACTCTATCATATAGTCTTGCATACAGTAATCACACTTCACCTTTAAAATAGCCAAGTTTTGTGTCTAATATGAAAAAATCATTCTCATCGAAGGTAAGCCTCAAAACAAACAAAAAATCCCAATGAAATGAAATAAACCTGTAGCAACCACAGTTTTTACCTATCTTAACCCCTAAATCTCACCCATCCCTAAACAAAAATGTGTGTTAGGCGTTGGTTTTGTATGGTATCTGTTATGCAGTACTTCCCTGGCACTGAGGCAGCATTGGTTTTCCTGAGGTGAAGCCTCTGTAGGTAACTATCGTCTTGAGCCTAAGTCAGAGGTTGTTTTGTAGAAGAGAGACAGACTTGTAGAGGTTGGGTCTGGGGCCTTACTGGGAGCTTTCTGTGTGCAGATGTTGAATCTCAGATTAATTCAGCCTGGATCGGTCATTGGGAGGTCTCTATTCCAGCCTCCTGCTGAAATCAGGGTCAGCTATGGGATCAGATCAGGTTTCTCAAGGCTTTATTCAGTCAGATCCTGAAAACCTCCAAGGATAGAGGCAGCATAGCCTAGCTGGGCAACCCTTTATTCAATGCTTGACTGTCCTCATGGGACATCAAGATGTTCTCCTTGCTATTTCACCAGAACCTCTCTTGTTCAGTTCATGTCTGTTGTCTCTCGTTTCTCCTGCCATGCACTGCTACGAAGAGCCTGACTTAAAGGCTGCCTGAGACAACTGGAAGTAAAAGATTAAAGTTTTTTTTTTTTTTTTTTTCATTTTTTGGCAGAGCAGCAATTTAGGCCTGTTTTACTCAGCCGAAATAACACATACTAATGGGATTTGAGGCATAGAGGTAAGATAGCTGGGTAGAATGCATATAGCACTCAGATGTGTAACAAGTGTTGAATAATTGCCGATCATCTGTGTATATGGCATCTAAGCCAAATGCATGAATGTCATGCAAGACTAGATTGGTAGGCAGGAACAGAACTATCAACAAGTGGGATTTCCCTTCTTTCCTCATTTATTCCCCCCACAGTATTGCTGCACCTTTTTATGTCAGAGGATCTTTCTGTCCTACCTGTTCACTGTAATTATTGATACATGCTTTATGAATTACTTTCTGTGCAATGCACAGCTTAGTGTTTGAAGGAACAAAGTTACAAGTGATTTCCAGGGTCATATGGCCTAACCTTTTTCCACTGCATGCATATAAGGGTCATTTATTCACTCTGTATAGCTCTAGCTTCATTCATGCTCTCAGTTCACCATAAGAAAGTAGCAATTACAGTAGGTCTGACCAAGGAGCAAGCCACTGAGCTCATTACTGTACCACTACAAAGACTGTAAACAGATACCTAGGAAAGAAAAAGAATGTAGCAATTCAGTCGGGTTTTTCTTATGAAATAGTATTTTAGCCTCTTTGCAGTTTTCATCTGGAAGCATCAGATGAAGATTACTAAATAGATAGAAATTAAAATGAATTCATCTTCTAAGTACTTGTTCAGTCTCCACTTGAACCTGTGTAAACTGTGAACATAAAATCATTGGATGGTGAGGTTCATGTTTCTTAACTCTCACAGATGCAGAACCACTTCTATTATTATTATTCCCCCTCCCCCCTGCCATAGAGTACCTATTTGCTTCATTTCATGGTTCTTATTCACAAATTATTCTACAGCAAACCTGTTCTAATGGTTAGGAGATTTTTTTCTGGTTTCAATTTAAGGTTAATTTGCCAGGATCTCTGATCTGTTCCCTTTTTCTTGTCTGACAGGCTGTTCACTCATACTCAGTAATCTACTGCTATTCCTTAGAAATATTTTTTGTGGGCTTGCTGTTGTAACCCCCCTTGCTCTGTGCAAGCATTTGAACTTTGTGGCTCATCAGTTGAGGGAGATGGTTCATCTGATGTAAAACCATAAATTGGCTTAAGTTGCAGTGGACTCATACCTGAAGATGGGCTTTTTTTTGTGGACCAGTTCACATCCAATCCATGTTATTTTATGGACTTCTGGGTTAGCAATTTTTGGATGTTCTTCTGTCTTGTTTGAGATACAGGTCCTTACTGTTGTACTGCTTTGCATAAGAGACATTGTGAATCCTCCTCAGACAAGCTCTTGTGTAGCCAAGTTCAGGTCATTTTGCAAACCAGCTCCTTTTAGTTCATCAGAATTAATCCTTTTGAAATAAGTATCTGGTTAAAGACCCTTTTTAAAGCGGAAAGATAAATATTGTATTAAGTGGACTAACCTGTGGTTGTTCAATCCAATGCAGATTGTTTTCTGAATCTGGTCTTTTGTAATTGTTGTCTCTAGCTACCAAATTCCAATCTCTTTTGATTTTTTTTTTTAATTCAAATAAGAAAGAAGTGTGTGTACTGTAATACCTAGAAGCATCTAGGCCCTACCAGGTAAACAGTTGCCTTGAGCTTAAAAATGCTGACAGTTGGGGGATCTTTTTGCATATTTTATCTTTTCTTTCTATATTTTATTCTGGGGAGAGAAAAGGAAAAAATGTGTTGCAGATTGCTGTTGGATTTTTTTCTTGTATATAAAAATTGCTAAGTGTATGTCAGAGACTGAGACAACTGTCTACAAATTGTATGTGTATAAATGCCACATAAGAAACTAGTTCCTAATGATTGAAGTAGTGATAAAAATAAAGTGCAGTCTTCATTCTTGAATTGGTTTTCTCGATTTTAAAATAGCTTCTCAATTGTTTAGAGTGCTTTTTGTGTTGTTTTACCCCCTTCTTGAAGCCAGTAGCACTAAAGAAAACTAAATTTATCTACATCTTTTATAATTACATAAGAGTATGAAACTCTTCAGTTTGATAGTTTCTTTTTCTTGCGTTTACAAACTATTCTTCAAAGTCTTCTGAGCTTATGAGAACAGACATTTATTTACAAGTTCAGGAGTTAATTGATGTTCTTGTACCTTAAAATAGGTTATTATATCTGTTATTAAAATCTTTCCTAAATTAGGTCTGCTTAAAACAACAATGTACTTTGCCATTTAGAAAGAGCTCTAAGAATGTAGTTTAGTCTGAATAATTCTCCACAAGGTCCAACTAACCAGTTAGTCAATAATGTGTAATTTCAAAGTCCATTAAAAAACCTTTTTTCTATTTGTCAGTTATATTAGGAGTTACTTATTATCATTGTTCAATTAAGTAATGCTTTGCCAAGATAACTATGCCAGTGCCTTGTTTGTGTTACTTTTTTTCTTTTTTGAATATTTTACTTAAGATATTCATTCTAAGTTTAGCAACAGGTCTGCTTGTAGTCTGTGTCCCAGAGTATTAACAACAAATTTGAAATGCAAGGTGTGTGAATTTTTACTTGTGCTCGCGTAGCTTATCAGTTTTTGTAGAGTAAATTCAGCCAGAAATAGTATCATTGCTTTCATCTTCTTGTGTACAATGAACCAAATATCAAAAGTCATTTTGTGTTGGGCGTACACATCACTGGCCAGGCAGCAATTCCTAATGTCTTAGTAACGTGACCTTAGTTAACTAAATAACTTTCCTCCTCTTACCTTTATGACACATGTTCTTTAGATGCTAGAAGCACCGTTTCAGTATCTATTACCTGGAACACAGTATAGATTCCTTGCCTATCTGTTCCATTCTTCTTACTGATTTATTAACTATTTAATTTTCAGCCTTTATGTATAGTGATCAGTTGTTTGTAGTGCCGATGATATTTACCAGAATTACTTCTAGAATAGAAAATCAAAAATTTATCTTTCTCTTTTTTTTCAGAAGCATGATGGGCTTTCATATAAAATAGTTATATAGGTTATATAACTTCTTACATTCTTATATTCAAAGTTTTCTGTGAGGTCTGTTTTCAGTAAAAACCTGTATATTTTGGAATGGAAGCTGGAAGTGCTGGGTCGTGTTGCAGGTTGTTGTCTTGACCCAGTTCTAAATAAGTTGCTTAAGTTCTGTGATTAGATTCTGCCTCTTACACAGCTATGTTCAGAGCTGCTTTTTTTCCCTTCTATAAAACCATTCAGATCCTTACATGAAAAGTGCTATTTAAATTAAAGTACTGTCTCCAATATTAAAGATTTAGTTTTTAATACATATTATATTGTGCTTCAGAGGATAATTCGATGACTTTGTCATTTCAATTAGACCAAAACTGCAAACTTCTATAAAGTACTTAGACATGCTGAATGATTCTGAAATTTAATGAATGTACAGAGTGATTTTATAGAGCAGTTCTTTGGGTCCTTACTTTAAGGGAAAAAAAGTGAAGCAGTAATGAATTGAGATGTTTTGCATTAGTATTTGATGCCAAAAAAACTTATTTTTTAATCATACACATTTCTAATACAGAAATGCTGAGACGAGATTAAAGGGTTTTCAGACTTCTTGCTTTGGCTCATGAAGTTTGAGCACACCAGATTGCAGGCTTCTTCTCTGGGGGAAAAAAATGAGACAAGAACAGCACAGGAGCAAACCTTGGCAGATTTAACAGAAGTGGTTGTTGTGGGAGTTTGTATTACAATGGGCAATGGAGAAGCATTACATTAGGATCATGCTGCTTTTAGCAAGAAGGTATTAAATTCAGTAAATTGAGAAATGAGAAATTTTCAAATTTGGAAATCTACAGCTGAATGTTGAAGTGGCATATAGTTGATATGCTGAGTGCTCTAACGAAGTATTCCAGGGAAGTGGATTGGAATTGTGCATTTTCAGCATACATAACAATTACTTAGGGGCCTACAGTCAGGCATTCTGAAATAATGGGAGAATGAGATTTTGATGGTCCTGAGACATCTGTGAAAGAATTTCCTATTCAGTCTATTTCTCTACTCTCTTGATTTGTTACTAACTGAAAGAATTGAAAAAATCATGAAGTCCTTAATTTTATTTGTCCTTAATGAACTCCTGTGGCTACAAAGACATGGAAACCCTAGAGATAATTCTTTCTTAAAAGGCAATTAAACTAAAAATTAAGAAAACTTGTACAGTAAGTGCATATAAAGACTTCTTGCATCCTGATGAAGATGATATGTATCATAATTGTCTTCCTAAAATAGTGGCGCCTCAGGCAACTGACTTTTATAACAAAATTTGGGACATAGTTTTAGCCTGAGGCAGACAGTGAGTGTACTGCTGTCTAACACTTTTCAGCCATTATGTGTGGTCTGAAACATAAATGGGTGTATTAATATAATTCCATTCTTTGGGTTTGCTTCTTTCAATTAAAAAAAATTAGGCTCGTCAGATGTCAGATCAGTTTTTGTCAAACTTACCCAGAGGCTATTTGAACACAGGTGTTGCTAAGCAGCTCAACACTATAAACCACTTCTCATAGCTTACTACATTTTTTATAAGATGGAAGAGTAGTTGAGACCCAAAACATAGGAAATGGGTATGTATTTGTGCACACATGAAATAAGCCTAGCCACTGTTCTGCTTCCCTTTTTGTTTCTTCATAAATTTCTTCATGTTTTGTTTATTTAAAAAGACTTGGAGATTTTTTCATGTGTTTGTATGTTCTAAAGCTTTTAGCACTTGCTGTGAGCTGGGTCAGAGTGCCTTGAAACTTAGATCTGAAGCCTGAATTCTCTACTCTGTAACCTATCAGTTAGTTATATAGTTTCCCTATGATGAGTTTAGACATCCTCATGGCTTTGTGTAGGCTGGTATGGCTTATTAGTTCAGGTTGAGGGTTGTTTTGTTTTGAGCTCCTGTTTGGGAGCACTGACAGCATTTATGCACTGATGAGCTTGGGGTTAATAAATCATGCTGACCTAACCTGACTCCATCTAAAAGTATTGGGAAATGTACATCTAGAAACGTGCTGTAGAGATATTGAAGCTGACTCTCAGCCCTTCGGATGTCTGCATTGCTTCCCACTTCCAATGGTGTTTACTGGATTTGGCAATATGTTGGATAAATGCAGCTATGTTTTTGAATCAAAGCAGGCTCTACATTGATGCGGCATTCATGTGCCTGAGCATATAAACTCTTTCTCAATACATGTCACAGACCTCAAATCTGAAGCAGCGGTATTATGGGGAAATAATAACGATGAAAAGGCATGGCAAAGGGAGAGCAGAACGATGGAATTTGGGCATGAAATAGGAGAATGCAAAGTGTGTTTCAAGTCAGATATGTACCCACTGCTTTTTAATTATTGGTTCTAAAATGGCACGCAAGTTTACAGACATTTAAAAAACACAGCTGAACGAAATTGTGGTTCACACAAGTGCATATGAATCCAAGCTAAAATGGAGCATTAGCTTGGCTATGTCAAACTGAGCTAAAATCTGAAATGTAAAATTCAAATTCAAACTGTTTTTTCTCCCCCTGAGAGAATCTGAAGCAAATTGCCAAATGCCAGTCTTTGAATTGGTTTGCAGCGGTCACTGGCTCAGCATAGCAGCACTCTGTAGGAATGTTCTCAGGAAGCAGGAATAGAGCTCCTGCTGAAGTTTGGTGGGAATGTGTGGACCAATAAGTGGTATCAGACCAGAATTTTGTCAATATCAAACATAATGATTAGCAAAGAGAAGTTTGGGCTTATAAAATTTTTTTTGCTGCAATTTTATGTAGTTTTTTTTTCCTGTTATTTTCTGCTTTTTATCTAGCTTTCAGAACTGCTTTTTTTTTTTTTTTTTTTTTTTTAAGAGAGATGGTTCTTCTGCTTGGATACTCTGAAATTATTAGAAAACTACACTAACCGTGAATTAATCCCCTAAAATACCAATGTTGTTGCAGAGAGGTGGTATTTATTTTTTCTACCTTCAGAATTTCTGTTTGAAGAAAAGCTTGACAAGTAAATAAAAATTTTGTTTTTCATTTATTTCTAAGTACAACTCAGATACTGCAAGATCAGTATTAAATGTAGAACATTAACATTTTTAACTATATTCTAAAAAGCAAATTGTTTTTAGTCACCAGCAGAACAGTAGGCAAAAGAAAGGACTAAAAAAACTATGAGAGGAGTATCTGACAGGAATCATGAAATAGGTTTGCTGATGAGCTTTACATTCCAGGAAAGACTGAAGTGGAGTTCTTCCCCTTTAAACTAGACTCAAATATCTTAAATGTCATCCTGGGATCTTCCAGCTCATCAAATCTCAAAATACCTGTTGCTCATGGAATTTCATTTGGAAAGAAAAGCTAACTTTGCACCTAGTCCACAGCTATAGAAATTGCATGGAAGTAGGAATTTGTGTGCTACCTTAAAAGAATAACTATCAAAGTTGTTTAGAATGGATGCTGCATTATATCTAAAATGTAGCCTGGACTTTTCTGCCTTGTTTCACATGTTCGAACTATTTTGAAGTCAGCAAACCTGGTAGGTGGGTGGATGTTAAGAGGTGAGCCTAGAGGGGACGGGACTGAAGAGAGGAAGCCGGTGTGCTGAAAGGGATGTGGAAGAGGGGACGGACGAGGTAAGAAGCTGCCTCTCTGGCCAGTGAAGCTTAAAGAAATTTGTGGTAGATCACACCACAGACACTTGTGCATGGAGATAGTGTCCTTGTTCCAAAAATCACATCTGCCTCTGGTCTAGCACCAAAGCAAGTACAGGTGTGACCTGGTTTTGTTCCGGTGTCTAAGGCCCTGGCTCCAGATCAGCCACTGGTACAAGGAAGAGTATGTTTTTACGTGACAGACAGTTCTTCCAAAAAGATTTTAATAGCATGTTCTGTCTTCTCCTTTTGTTTATATAGAGGAAGAGTGTTTGAAAGTGAAGGTTTCTGGAGTTTGCTTTGCTTGTAGGTATAGAATTCTCTACTGTGAAAAATTTTGCTTCAGGTACACAATTACAAGTATTCTAGCCAGAACGTTGTTTTCGTAACAACTCAGCAGCTATTGCTGGAGAATGGTGTGAAAAGTACTATTGTAAGTAGAAGTGAAAATATCTTGAAAACAACAAAAATAATTTATTTACCTTTCTTTTCACTTTCAGAGGTTTTATTAAAACTTTAGTTGTCATACAGCATGTCAGTAAGAAGTCATTCCCCTCATCACTTGTAGTTGCCGGTTTTATTTAACAAGAAAAATCTCCAAATTGCATGTTTAGTCATGCCTTAACTGTATGACAAACAAAATGCCTGAAGCAGATAGCGATAACGGCAAATGGGGACTATCTCCTAGCAAAGAGACACTGGCTCATTAAGCAATCATGTTCATCCCTTGTCTCCCAACTGTTGCTTTTCTTTCTTTCCTCAGAATTCTGGCACTGCGAGATGCTGGCACTAGTATGTACTAGTAATTAAGAGGAGAAAGGATGAAAAGCCTAAATGCCCAAACAAGTTCACTTGAGGTAAAAATGCATGATATCAGGAGAATGTTTCTCATTGATAGTTAAGAGGATTTAATTCATAGCAAGTCTTTTTCCCAAAATAGAACAAAAATCCCAAATATTGGGGGAGGGGGAGAAGTGAGTACCCAATTTAAGTCACAGTTAACAAGCTTCTAATGTCTGTGTTCTTATTTTGAGTGTGAAGTGGAGGAGAGTAGGAGGATGGACAAAAAGCTAGAATAGTTTTGAGGATTAAGTTTTAAAACTGGTTTCTTAGAGGGGAAAGAAAGTCAGGGGAAACTGTATTTGAATCTCTTTGGCTTCACTCAGAACAAGCAGATAGATGGATTTTTTTTTTCTTTTGTAGAAGTACTTTTTTTTCTTTTCTTTTTTTTTTTTTTTTTTGGCCCCTGGTTTATCTCCGAACCTGCTTCTCCATTTGTCACTAATTTGTTTCAGATTAATTTTTTTTCTTATAGCCTATTAGGTGCTCTGTCTACTTGCATGATCAATGGATGATTTATTGTTGTTTATTCTCTGCCATAGAAGCCTATTTAATTAAACAAGATTGATAATTTTCATTAATGAGGTAGCCATTTAATTCTTAAATTCATCAGGACTCTTAGGTGTATACTTCCAGGGATTTGTTTCTTTGCTTCAGGGCTTCATTCTTAGTAGAATTTGTAATGATTATGCAAAACCATGCTTGTAGCAGAACTTAATAAAAATCACCTTTTGAAATTTTAATCGGTTCTTTTTTTTTTTTTTTTTAAGACTGTGCTGGGAGCTTTAAAGTAAGACATGCTTTCAGTCTGTGAATGCATGTTGTATGCCTTGGGCTTTTTTTTCTTTTTATTTTTCTACTTCTTTCCTTTTTTTTTTTTTTTTTTTTTTGGCTCCAGGTATGTCTGAGGTAGAGCAAAGGTCAAATGTTAACCATCTCCTCAAGTTACGGTTCAGATTAAGAAGACATGAATGTCAGGAATTTGCAGGATTGAATTTAGTGAGGCCAGTAATGTCAAACTATTAGTTGAAAATGTGAGGAGAGGGAGAAGGGAATGTGGCAGGAGGGAGGGGGATATTTTTGGAGATATTTAAATACATTTCACCCAGAACAGACTGCTTGTAACAAGGAATGAAACTACAGTGTTGGATTTTGCTTTTTAAGACTGCTATGAGATTGGAAAACATTTTGACTTTGAGCAAAATAAACATTTGCTGTTTTTTGTTGCTCTTAGTTTCGCTTGAATGTTTTAAAACCTTTGAAAGCCTGCAAAATAAATATGTGGTAACTTAATCATGAATGTTTAGTGTTTTTTTTTTTTTTTTTTTTTTTTTTTTTTTTTTTTTTTTTTTTGGGAAGCTTTTCAAGAATGCAGTTATTTTCTGCTTAAATGCCTCTGCTGCTTATAATTTTAATGAGTTTATAGATGAGTGCACTTTTACTTTCAAGACCAATCCTCTTCAAAAGATGGAACTGTCCTTGAAAGGTGGATTTATTTCTAATAGCTTTATAAAAAGCCATCTATCTCCAAAGGGATCTCTTTGTTGTTCAGAACTTAATCCTGACTCTTAAGTATTTCATCTATCGTTCAGAATGTTTTATACACTGCTGCTGGATTGAGTCCCAGCATTTCAAGGGATATCGGGCTTGAGGATAACACAACTGAGTTAGGTTTTACTGAAATAGGACTAAACCTCTACTGCTTCCATCAACTGATCAGACAAGAACTTGTCAGGAATTCAGTGCACATAATTATGTTCTATTTAAACTTGCACCTCTGTTGGAATGACTTAACTTGCTGGTATGTCATTGGCAACAGCAATAGAACCTGGACAATAGGTAACTTTAAGAAAGAATGATTTCTGTTTCTCAGTTGTAAATTATTTGGAAGGCAAGAGAACTACATAGCTGTGTACTGTGTATCCACTGTTTGCTTTCTTTCTTCTTCTTCTTTTTTTTTTTTTAATACTACATATAGTACTTATATGTGTCCGTGATGAATACAGAAGGAATTGGTGTTGGCCACTTCCATCCCATTTCAGATGTTTGGCAGCTGCCTAGTTAGTTCCTGTGAAAACCCCTGGCTAGTCAGCAGGGAGGGGGGTAGCATTCTGGGGCTTACACAATGCAAATCTTTTTGCTGTACCTGTGGATAGAGTAGTGTAACATAAATTGACATATCACCTCCAAGTGTTATTATCTGTTGGGATGTTTAAATGCAGCTTGTTTTGAGAACCAGGTAAGATTCAAATATACCAAGATACGTGCTTTTTTTCTTAAGCTCAATTTGAAGGCAGACTTTATTCCAAAGAAAAGATTTACCAGTTTTCTTTTTCCTGCTGCTATAGTTTGGCACAAGATTTTTATTATTTTGTCTTTAATTCTTAATTTTGTTAAAACATTTAAGTAGAAGCTAATTTATGGCATAGCTCTGGGTCAGTTCAGCCGCTGGTTACGCTAGCCACAGATTTGTGTGTTTGGTCTAAACAATCAATTTCTTTTTAAGTAGGGAAAATATAGAAAATTATCTTGAGAAAAACATGGAAGCATAAGAGCTAGAGAACGTAACTTTTTAGTAAAAATCAAGTTGGCCTGATGTGCCTTGTTCATCAAATCATTGTGTAAAGTAAGTTAGTATAATGGTGATAGGTACATTTGGGCTTTATTAACCAGTGTTTTGTAGACAAATCTGAGTCCAGTTTATCAAATTCTGTAGAATTAATCTTCCCTCCTAAGTCCTGCTGTAGAATGTAGGAAAGCCTGCCTTTCAAAATCACGGTGGAGAAAGGGTTTGAAATCATGATTACTGTATGTTGCTCAGTTATGTAGCTTGGTTTTAGTCATGTTCTTTGGAAGAAGTCTTTTATGCATGTAGTATACATTTTCAGATGGTCTTCACTGGACTTCTTTCAGTGCCATGCAAAATGAATAGTTGAAGGCTTCATCCGCATGTCCCTTCACTTCTCACGAAGATTGTGCTGGCATGTACAAAGTGTGTGCTGCTTTGAGCATCTGTGTGAAGTACATGAAGTACATGCATATTTTTTGTGTTCTCCTTAGAAGATGAGCAGGGTTGTCAGGTAAGTGGGTTGATACTTTTTTTTTTTTTTTTTTTTTTTTTTTCCTTCAGGAAAGTAGAGGTAAAAATAATCTGTTGCAAACATTTTTCCTCTACAACTTCTATCTCATGAACCCATGTTTCAGTTGCAGTAAATCCACCAAAGTTATGGCTCTTAGTGTTAACTGAATGCTTAGATATTCCATGATGGAAGGCTGGGGGGAGGGGGAGGAAAAAAAAAAAAGAAAGAGAGCCAGTGAATATGTAGCTACAGGAAAAGGATGTATTATAAATGAATGCATTGCTATGAAAAATACCAGAAGATAATTCATGCAGGGGAGAAATCTTTCCGAGTGTGTCAATTGTAGTAAACATGTCAATCTAATTTCAGTGAACCATGGATCACGAATCTGTAGGAACCTGGTGTTCCTAGGATCCACTGCATTCAGGACTCCCTGTACAGTCTTTGTGATAGAGTGATATCTGAGCTGTGAATAGACTCTTTCTATATATGTAGCCAGTTGAACATAGAGTAAGAGTTTAAAACCAGAAACTGGCTTTTACAAGCTCTTTCTTTGCGTATTTTCCTCTTAATAAATGCTTCTGATTACTTGCTTAGTTGGATTTTTTTTTGTCAGATTGTTTGCTCCTCTGTTTTTTTTTAATTTATTATTATTATTAGGATACATTCCTTGCACAGGGCTTTGAATTTCAAAAGATTTTGCTTGAATTGTCTTATGAGAGAATTATTAAGCTAGGCCGTTGCCCAAATGTAAGAAAAATAAAAGCTAAACTGACCCTGAGATTTCCAGTTTTGGGGATGGGGGGAACAAAAACATTGACTCCATGAGTGCATCGAAATGTTGGTTGAAAGCAGCCTTTGGAAGTCTCAGAGCAGGACTTCCACCCACTGATCAGGTCAGCCATGACTTGTGCTAGCTGAGGCTTGAAAAACTCCGACGGCGGATTCCACAGCCTGACTCAGTGCTGTACAACCCTTCCAATGAAATATTGTTCCTAACATGTAGTTGACGTAATTGTGGCCATTGCCCTTTGGTATATATGCTGCTTCTGAGGGGACCCTGACTTCATCATCTTTGTAACTAACCTTCAAGTTGTCCTAGGCTGCTATTAAATTGCTCATTTACCACCTCTTTCTTCAGCAGACTAAACAAGCCCACCTTCCTCAACTTCTTGTAGGTCATGTGCTCTGGTCCAGGGGCCCTCTCTAGTTTCTGCTCCACTCATTCACTTTATTGTCTCAAAAATTTCAGAAATAACTCTGATTTTATACTGTAATCATATTTTGGTATGAATGAGGAGTATAAGGCAGAAATTTTGTTGGTTCTTCTTGCCAGTGTTGTCAGTAAGCAGAAGCATACTTGACAGAGGATTTTTTTTAAAAAAGGAGAAAGAAATAAGAACACATTGAAATACAGATGAGATTATTTATCAGAAATATAATTAAAGTTTTCATTTTTCTCAGATCCATTCCTCTCCAGATCTGTCTTGGATCTATGGAGCTTAACTGATTTGACTTGTCTTTAAGAGTCAACATTGCAATCAAGATAGATCCAGAAAGGATATGTCAAATGCAGTAATTCTAAGTAGGAAATAATTTTTAGTTGTTCCTCATTCTTTAGACTGAAGAATTTTAATTGCTAACAGAACCCAAAGTATATCTAGTACCAAAAATAGTCAGTGTTTATTTGGATAGATATGTATTCACATATTTTTAGTATTTTAAGGAGATCTGCTATTGCTTGCAGCATCTGTCCAGGAGTTTCATAGTCCTAGCAGATTATGGCATGCCCATGCAGACATGTTTTTCTCTAGTTGTAGATAGATACTTGAGGATTAACTCTGAATGTGAATATAGCATTAAATGTTTATTCTAACCAGTAGAAAAATACTGTTACTTTTCAGATTTATCCCAGCGTATTAATGAATCTGATAGTATTGTCTCTGTTTAAAAAAAAAAAAAAAAAAAAACTTCTGCACATGCTATATTAATAAAAATGATACAGAATGACTTGGTCAAGATCTTGATCTCTGGATGGCTGTGAAACCCAAAACAATTTTTGCATAGTCCACAAAGCCATTCTATCATACTAGTATTTGGCAATGTTATATTTCTGTTTATCATTAAAGTGCATGCTAGAGACTAACAACTGGCTATTAAGAATCCTAAAAGTTTTTTTTGAACAGATTGAGGTGTTTCTCAAGGAGCATACTTCAAGTTGACTCTAAGTTAATGTTTTAATTACTGCTCTTTGAAATAAATGTCACATCATCATGTAATCTAAAATTTGTGGAAAAGATAGACTTGATAACTACTAATAATGTTGGAGTAGTCATAAAATTCATGTGATACGGTCTCATTCTCAAAGAAAGCTGAATAAAATTTTCTCATCCCCTCAGAACCTCCTTTTCTTTCTTTGACTTGTGCATAAGAAGAGTTCTTCAGTTTTTAATTATTTTGCTATTAAACTAAAGGTCATGTGAGAATCTGCATGAACCAGCTATTTTCCAAGAATCCGTCTCCTGAAAGACGGACCGTTCTAACATACTGCTTCTGCAGCTATAATGTGATGCATGTCAGGGTAAATTAGTGCACAGTTTATTCATTATCCTGCTACATCACAGAAGCTGAATTTTGAATACCCATTACTCTTTATTCTATTAATGCACTTCATTAGTAGTTTTGGACCACAAGTAGAGTTCTAGGTCAATGGCCTTTTTCCGTGAGTGTTAATGGAGCTGTTTTAAAGTCTACTGGAATGTTAAGAATGAAGCTTTATTTCCTTTTTTTGGGGACTTCTTATTTTTGCCAGTTGTATGATAACTTCAAGCTTCTGCATTGCTTTAAGCAGTAAATCAGTATCACTAATTTATTTACTATGAATAATTAGATTTTACAACACAAAGAAATGACATTTAGGCCTTAGCCTTTCAGGAAACTAATTATCATGTATATGAAGATTCCCTCAGTAGTACTACAGGATGGGCAAGTGAATGCTGAGAAGATTTAATGAGGCTTTTCTAAGTTTCTCTATGATGTTAACGCCTGTTTTTACTCTGATGCCCTACTGAGGGGAAAGATCAGATTGGAATGAAAAACAGAGAAATTAAGGAAAGTCTGTCTCAAAATCTAGAAAAAAAGGTTTCCAATAACTGTTTGAAAGCAAGATGTTCAGCCCTTAATATGAAATTATCTTTTCAGATAACAGCTTAAAACTGGCAGCTTCAACTCTAAATATTCAAGAAGTTTATAGAGTTAGATTCAGTAGCTTTGAGAAGTGCAAACTTGTTTAAATTGTTTTAGAAACATGATATTGTAATAAATATTATTCTATTTTGCATGTTGATGGTTGCCTTTTTCAAGGAAAAAGATCAGGAGGAATGAGAATGTTTTCTCTGTGTGTGTGTGTGTGTGTGTGTGTGCGCGCGCGCATGTGTGTGACTGTATCCAAGTTACTATCCGTAACCCAGGTTTTGTTCTGCAGCAGACTAATTTAAATCCTCCTAGGAATGCGCAATCTCCTTGCCAAAGGGTTTCACAGAGTAGTTGAAAGCTGCACTTCAAAATAGGCATTCTTTACAAATACTTCAATTAAAATTTGGTCTTTAAGAGTAGTCCATAATGATGCATGCACTTTGTAGCAAATAGATGTAGCAAATGTTTAATCTGCACTGTTAGCTCACTGAAAGTTCAGCACAGTTAACTTTGCTGAGGAGAAGCACAAGATCTTTGTTAGGAATTTCCACCAGTGCAGCTCTGCAGGGGGTGGTGTTTGAAGAAAACCACAAATTATATCATTATAGGAGTATGATAAACAAAACAAGCTTCTGGGTTGCTTTTTTTAAGTCATTATAATTCTTGTCTTTTTTTCTTTTTTTGAGTATAAATAATAAATGTAGCAAAGCCCGTATAGTCAGATGAACAGCCAAATTTTGTGATATTTGGCTCAACCCACAGATGTTTCAGTCAGTGCCTTCCAGATCTTTCTTCTGAAAGTGCAGAGCCAGCATCTCTTACTAAAAACTGTGGATGCTGCAGATTGGGTTGGACTTGTGGCATTTCCCATAGAAGCTCTGTATGCTTACTGAGTGATCACCAGAGACTGCCTTAAACTTGGGGTTATGGTCAGCCATCATCTGTGATGGTGTTATAGTGACTCTTAATTGTTATTGCTTATCTCTGAGTTAAAGTGTTGTTACTGATAGTGGGTGTGCTGTTAGCCCATTACAATGGAAAATAAGAGATTTATTTAAAACCATCCTTTTAGGTCCTTTTAGGAGAATTAGTCTTTTCAATGCAGAGATCTGGTATTGTGCACAAGGCCAAGTGTTTCACTTGGAGGACCCTGCCTCATTTAAATGTGCTAATTCTTTCTCAGACAGTTATTTAGTTGTAGCCCAAGTCTGTGTTGTGTTGTTCTTTTGCTTAAATCAGTATTATTATAGTATATTGTCAAGTGCTTGCCATGAACAGTACGTGTTCAAGAAATATTTCCATTTCCTGCTTGGAGGAAACAGGAGTATGTATTCATGTTGAAAGAGGATGAAGTAGTATTTTCCAGGGAGTCACTACATCTCGAGTAAGGATAAACATTTGGAAATGAGCATGTCCAGATAACTTGCTTGCAAAGAAGTTGACCAGAGCAGGCTCTGGTCTGTTAATATTAATTTCTAAGAAATCTTAGAATACTGGAGAAGTATTCAGAGAATTTGAGTATAAAGTCATGATAATAGTTTAAAAACAAAATCCAAGAGCATAAATCTAGGTCAATAGAGGCTAGTGTTTAAGTAACTTAATGAGAGTTGTATTTTATATGATTCTATTCTGACTGAAGAGCAAGCAGTGTAATTTAGAAGTTCTTTCTTCCCAGTTTTTTTCTTTTTTTCTTTACCTGGATTTTTTCAGATCTCAATCACAGAAATCTGTTGTAGTCTACTTGTGAATAACTTGTGTGAATAGGAGGGCAGAGTTTATAGGAAAGGTGATAATTTTCATTAAATAAGCAGGGGAAATGGATATGGATCTCAGTTTCTTCTGTAGGTGTGGCAGAACAGTAGCAAACCAAGTTAGAATTGAGTTAGAAACAGTTGGATATGGTCAGGAGCATCCATGTCTCCTCACGACAAGCTGGAGTGCTGCAGACTGGCAGCTGCTGGATGGGGTGATGGCAGAGTCACCCTGCTTCTATGCTGCTTCTCCCAGTCTGCTGTGCAATTCTCATTGGTTTTAGGGGGATGTATGCACGAAGACTGCTGGGTAGAAGTGCCTTGATTAGGAGTACTTTGTTTCTATCTCATTGCAAGACTAGCCTCACAAGTACTAATATATATATATATATATATATATATATATATATATATACATACATATATATATATATATTACATGGATGGGGCTGTAATCATGTTAATAGAAAGGAGTTCTACCTAATGCTGTCAAAAGTGGTACTTAAAGCAGTTAAAAAAAAAAAAAGCCTAAACCCCCTAGTACATAAGGCAAAGTATAATTGTGCTATTACAATCTTTGTTGTCTTGATTTCATTGGATTTTTTCCTCCTAAAATTACCTGCATGTATTAGTGGTGGGAATTACTAATGTGGGAAATGCTGTGTATACAAGGTGGGCATGTTTTAATGACGTGTTTGAGTATCTGCCTGGTCAAAGAGAGGGAGTAATTTGATACAAATTTCTCAAGGAGATAGGCTGCATTTAGTGGTTTATGCCTTTGTCCTGTCTCTTGCTGTGCCTACACACCTATTTTGTAATAGGCAGACTGGCAGGTCTGCAAGTAACCTTTTTCGTTTTCTGATATGCTCATTTTCAGCAGGCTCAGATCCTGTACGGTTAAACACTTGTGCCAGCACAAAAAAAAAAAAAAAAAAAAAAAAAGGCAGCGCAGGTGCCAGAATGAGCAGAAGGTGAGGCTTGAATCTATGTGTATTTACGAATTCATGCTGTTTGTGGTGGAAAAGCCAGGTTAAGAAGTGCATCTTTTTAACTTGTTCGTTTCCTCTTCTGTCGCAATTTCCTTTTTTTTTCAGTTGTAATGGCCCAGCTGTTTGTGGGGCCAAGCTGTAAGAAGATCTATGTTAATCTAGTGTCCATGACTTCTGACTGGTTCTGTTACCTTAATTATCATAAAATGAGGTTATACCTTTATGTGGCATAGTGGTAAAACTTAAAATAGTTAGGTGAGCTGTCCTCATGTTGCTACTTCCAGTAATAGCAACCGTGCAGATTACATAGGAAAAATGTCCTGTAGCCTATGCAACATGTAGGTTAAACAAGCTGCGGTGACCACGTGTCAAAGCTGTGAACTCTGAATCGAGACAGTTTTTTCCCCTTTAAAAACAGGTACTGTATGCTATTATCAAGGACAGCATTTAAATACAAAACACTAGTTTGAATAATATTCTACATTAGTATGTGTTCCAGCTGGACCTGGGCATACAAAAGACTGCTTGCTTTTGGTAGGGTTAGCTCTCTGTTAATAAATGAAGCTGACATGGCTTGCTGGCGTCAGGGAAAGCAGTGTAGAAACCCATGGGTCGAAGTGGGAATGAGAAAGAGCTGGTCTATGGTGGTGCTGATGCGGGCTAATTTAAACTGGTGTGGAGCCTCAGCCCTAGTCTGTCATGTTGTTAAAACTGTTGAGAATCTTGGGGGAGGGAGAGCAGTCTTGTTTCCTTGGCTGGATAAAGCACTTACAAGGGGGCATGTAAAAATAAAAAATAGGAAAAAAAAATCCAAGTAATGAAGTTATTTAAGTGTCCAAATAAAGTTTGGCTTTTGGGTGAAGGTTCAGTTCTCATTTTGTCTGGAGGTGCTTTTCCTTCTTTAAATTGGCTCGTGCTCTTATACAATTGATCACAGATATGCGGAGAGGCTTCTTATTTTTATGTTATTTTTATAGTTTTTGAGAGACTTTTGGACTCCTTGCTCTTCCAAATCTACAGACAAAAGTCAAGGGGGAGCATGGGGGGGAAAGAAGGATTTTAAATCGTTTGTGAACAGAAAGTAACCTTTTGTGTCCTAAAGCCTTCTACTAATTTTTGTGTCTTTGAGTGCAGGTGCTAAAAGGTTAATAGCCAGCCTATCACTTCTATTGTATCAAGAGATTTTGTTCTAACCTAAAGCGATGTTAATTTCCATTTAAGGAAGAATGTCTGCAGGAGCCAGTGGTATTTACTAACTGCGCCTGTGAAAACATTCCTTTTCACCCTCAGATGCTCACTCAGCCTTCTGTTTTCCAAGTGGCATTATTACAGGCTTTAGCTTGTAGTCTGAGAAATTAAAAGCACATTTTAATAACATGAATAGAAGAATCCTCAGTCTGACTCTGGTACTTCTTCACTTGCTTTCCCCTGGCTTGGATTTGAGTACAAGTGTAGCAATGGCCAGGGGGATGTTTTCTTTCTTTTTTTTTTCTTTCTATCTAAAACATGAGATCCCCTACTGCAGCTTTATTTTATCATAAGTTTTCTGCCATAAAGATCCTTAAAACAGGCTTTTTACTGATATAAAATACCACCTGTCTGTGTTATGTTGCTGCATGAGATGAATTCAGCTCTGAATTCCATCTCTGGTGTTGTCACTATTATATTATTATATTATATTATATTATATTATATTATATTATATTATATTATATTATATTATATTAGAATGCTAATTCTCCTCCCCCTCTGCAGTCAGGGTGAATGACTTTAGAGTTTTGACACATAAATGGTTTAGGGCTTTTCCATGGTAACTGTGAGTGCTCTTACCCCGTGGTACCTACAGAATATGTAAAATGATTTACCTTTTTTTCACTGGGGGGAAGGTAGAACTTGAATTACCGCAGATAGGTCTACAGAAAACAGTGCATGTGAACAGTTACCATGGAGAAGATGATGCACGGTGATTTGTGTGTCAGTCTTAACCTCATGCGCTCTTCACGCTCAACAAAAAAAATGAGGGGGGAGGAGAGAAAGGCGTCATGGTCTTTTTAGTCTGTGCTTCAGCTGCTGAGCCCCTCACCAGTAAAGTACTGAGTACGTACAATTATGGTTCACAGAATAGGTTCATTTCAGTACATAGTAAATATTTATGTTTTGTTGAGCATCTTCAATTGATAGATCTCTGAGTACCTCAGAGAAGAGGATTTTAACCTTTATTCTTATTTTACTGTTGGGGAATACATATATGATTGGTGTTTTGAAGCAAAATAACAAATGCCTTGTAAACCTAAATCCTAACGATGTACTTAAGGTGTCTGGCCTGAAAAGGTAGACCTGTTGACATGCACACAAGTCATCAGTTGCTGATGACCTGGCAAAGACTTATTGCTGTGTTGCATACAAGTAACATACCACTGTACATCTGAAAAATAAAAACTGTATCAGTCACTCAACTAATTGGAAAAAAAGAGAAACTGAATGTGAAATTGTTTTTTTGCACAAACTTCTTTGCACTTGAAAATATAAGCTTTTATTTATTTATCTAACATCTTTGCTTTATTTAGAATCTTATTCTGGTTTGATTTGCTGTAGAAATACCATAGCGCTCTAATGTAATGAGCTACGGTATTGTAAGGTTCCAGCGAGTGCAGTTTTGAATTTTGACATGACTCATTACTCTCCCATACTACGTCTCTTCATACCTAGATTGACTTATTTGTGTGTCTTTGCATGTTCTCTGGTCTGAGGTCCCAACAGGCAAAAGCTGCTGCTGTACTAAATTGCTTGAACCTACTTGTACTGTTTTGTGAGCCTAAAGTGCACACATTGAGTGCTCTTGAGTGGTGGAGTCTGGTCTATCTGCATGGTCCCACTCCAAAGTCCTGGATTTTCTTATCTTCTGTGAGGAGGGGTATGTCCAGCTCTATCCCTGATAACTGAAATGTAAAGATTTTGCATGAATGCTGTAGGGGAAACTACTCTGACAGTGGCAGAAAGATCAGGCAAAAGTATAATGTGAAGTTTCGCTTCTCGGAGCAATAGAAACAAATTGTTCTTTACTGCTTGCTTATTCTTGCTGCTCTTAGTCTCACTTCGGTTGCATAGCTCCAAGCATTAGCTATTTTTTTCTATTATTTTTTCCACTGCTCTTTCTGTTCTCCCACACTTTCTCTGCCTTACCCTATCCCTAAATCAATATTGCAGTTCCCTCAGTTCCTCACAGCCTTTGAATGGGAAAAGTCAAAGGCCTGCTGAACTAGTACCACGTTGACTAGGCAGGTGGAAGGCTAACTGAACTAACTTTTTTGTTTATCTATTGAACTGCTTGGCAGCTTATCAGCATCTTTTATGATTACCAAACGGCTAATTTTCAAAAAATGCGTGCAACTGTCGTATCTTTGAGATACTAAGCTATTATCAATTTTAATGCTATTTGCAAGACCCTTCCCTCTGGCATAGGTGACTTCAAAAAACATATAGGGACAAAGGAAATGTGGTTTCTGAGCACTGTTTCCTTAAGAAGTTGGGATACAAATACCAGTGACAGAAGACCTTTGTTCTGTTAGGACATGGGATTGCACTATGAGAACCTGGGTTGAATTTCCATCAGGAGCTTTGCGTTTCTACTGATACGAGCATTGACACGAGCCTTCATACAGAGAAGCTGGCTGCAGCCCCCAAGGAAGAGGTCTCCCTTCCAAATTGCAGAGCTCAAGAGTAATCTCAGAACTGTAAGTTGGGAACCAGCTTGACAATATCATTAGCATTAACTGGTAGGTATAAAATACTTTTCCAAGGAATAGTTACAGTATTGACTGTAGCAGAAACTTTTAAATGGTTGTAGTCTTATTTGGGTAATGCTATCTTAGCAGATATGTGCAATATGATGTGCTCTGTCTACCTGCTTAATCAGTATTTTCCAGTGGCTTTCCTCAGTATTTTCTTTCTCTTCTTGATGTCAGTGCTAGGAGCTTTGAAAGTATTTATTTATTGCCTTTAAAGTCCGTTGTCCAGCTATGAGCCTAGCCTCTTTAATGGGCTTTTTCAGTACTTCCTCTCCCTTTCTGCTTCACAGCTAAGTGTGGAATCCTTATATATCTCCATATAAAATAGCAATCTGTAGTATGACTCAAAAGGAAACAATGGGGAGAGCAGAAAAACTAGCTGGTATTTTTATCAGTATTTCTAAGGATTCAAGAGATCTCACTCCTAAATTAGAAATGTGGTACAACTCTCAAAAAAGCATTATGCAAAAGCTTACTTTTTCCCTTGGGTTTGATTGTGGCTCTAGATCTTTTGTCATGACTTGTCAATATTCACTTCATTGTCAGCAGCCTGTTTAGCTTTGATTAGTATAGCCAATCCCACATCCACTGTGTGTAAACATTGAATGAGATTCAGTTGGACAGAAAAAGAAAAGTGAGTATTATTAGCCCAGTGAGCCAGAGAGAAGAAGCCTATGAAAGCACTGTGCTTCATTTTTAAAAAGCATTTTTAAATGCAACTTATTATTCAGGCAGTTTAAATTGCCACAAACTGCATGCTTAAGAGAGTCTGTAGGATATCTGGAAATAAGGTACAGCAAATAACCTGTTTGATCTCCTTTCAAACCATTCCTCAAATGCTGGTCTCATCTTTCTTATTTCTTTTTAGAAGTACTGTATTTAAGTAAGGGAAGAAAACATGAATATGAATATTCTATATTACCGTGTCATACTAAAGGAAAACTTCTATTTTGAAAACAGTATACTAATCTTCTCCAAGATTTGTTTCTCTCATTGCTCTTCTAGCTTTAGAGAGAAGGGTGCTTCATGTCCTTGGTCTTTATTTACATTAAGATGCATATTTCTGTGTTTTGGACCATTATTTCAATTTGCCTAGTTTTGGCAGAAGTGCGCAGCAATGGAAGTCAGCAAGATGGTGTTTACTGACACTGGAACTCAGTCTGACTAGTCTTTGAGTGGTTTTTGTTTACCCATTGCTCCAGTGGATAAACTGCTCCAGTTTCAGACAGCTTATGTTATCATTAATACCAGGGAAGCTGAACAGGAGCAAGCTTTAGAGGAGAAATACTGTAGGTGGCACCGAGTCTGTAGAAGTTTATGATGCTAATTTAAGATTTTCTTTTTAAGTATATCCAGGAAATTTTTTTCTCTCAATTCTTGCAGTCTTTAACTGTTTGCAGAGTGCAATGCTTCTTCACATATATGTCATGACGCAAATTGTGAAATGTTCCTTCCATGAATGGTACAAACATCCTTAACGTTTCTCTTCCTTTTGGCCTTAACAAATACCTGGTTTCTTCTGCTCAGCCACATATTTGACATCATCATGTTAGGTAGGATGCATCATTTGAGGATGTTGTTCAGGAGGCTAAGGAGATGGTTTTGGTGATTGACTCTACTTCAGAACAAAATTACGATTTTTTTTTTTGTTTGTTAGTTCTGGTTTGTGTGTTCTGGGAAACATTCCCATAACTCTTAGATTTGTTTGTTCAATGCTAATGGTTTTTCCTAGGTACAGAATACAGTCTGCGCTAATTTTGTATCAGTTATAAATAAAAACTAGCAACAGAAAACAGAAAATGTGATGGTAAATGTATTGTCAGAGCAAGGATTTTTAGAACATGGAAGTAAGAAGAGCAATGGCCTTTCAAAAAGGAGGTGGATATTTAATTTTGCTCTGCCATCATTTCGAGCTCTGCTATATTTGAAGTTTTAACCCTGAAGTTCTGGAGGTGTTGCGGAGTGGAACCATCTCCTTATCATGCATTTCAGAAAGGGAAGGATTTGGCTGCTTTTCTCCTAGCCTCTTTGTTTTCTGTTAGCGTGTATGTATCTGTGTATGTATGTGAGTGCAGAGCATTGATGCTTTTTCTTTTGATAAGTGAAGGATCTACATTTTCAAGTAACAGTTTCTTTGTGTAATGGGCATTAGCAGTTTGATTTTCATGTACGAAGATCTCGAGTCAGTTCTGTTGTTTGGTGCTTCCATTCATAGATGGTGATCAATTTTAAAAGACCCAACAGGTTAACTTTGTGTTTATATCATTAAATAGTTTGGCATTTGATAGCTTGCAAATCTGTATCTTTGTCTTCATGTGAAAATATGAATTCAAAATTCATACTCTGTTATGTTCTTCTCTTTTCTAGAAAGATTCAAATAATGCTAGATAGCTTGTTTTTTTTCCAGTTTCTCTGGCATTTTTCCCAGTGACTTAATAATATTAATATCAAGTACTAAGTAGTTAAATTGTGTGTTTCCACCAGTCATTCATGACAAGCCTTGCAATAAAGGATTTTTTGGTGATTAGTTGAAGTTAAACATCTGACTTGAGAACTCATTCGTGTGGTATGCTTGAAGACAGTGATGGCCAAACAGTGTACTTTGCTGAATAACAAACTTCAAATATAGCTGCTTTTTGTTTTTATAACGCAGGGATAATTGACATTTTGGTGTTGATATAATTGATGTTTTATTTAAAGCTTTAAAGAATTCCAAATACTTTGGGTTTTTTTGGTCTAAGACAGAGAAATCATTTCCCCCCCCCCAGAAACATTTCTAAGCATATTTTTAAATGCACTCTGTTGGAAAAAAAATGCAAATTTCATTTACTCTACACTATAAGTATACAAAGCGCGCACTTCTAAGTTCTTATCTCGGGTGAGAAAAGGATAGCGTTCAAGTGAACTGTATACTTATAACCCCAAATATGAGTTCTGACCTGCATCTCACTCTCCTGTAAGTGATAAACGTTTGTCTTTCTGGTTTGCTTTGCTGGCAGCGCAGGCAGGACGAGAGCATCCTACAGCAGCCGTCAGCTGTGTCCTGGCCCACCCGCTGCTCACTGACCCACTGCTGCTTTCGGTCCCTTTTGATCATAGGTACCAAAGAGTCCCATCTTTCATCTTTTTCTGGGTTTAAAAATCTGCGCTTGTGATCACGCTAATTGTTGATGTTGGAAAGCTCAGTCTGGATATGTAGACTTTTAAAAGTGCAAATTGATTGTTCAGATAAGCTGTTCGAGTTTTGTATCCTTTTTTGGACTCTCTGAATGTGAGAGTTAAGGCTGTGTACTTGCAATAAAATAAAATCTTCCACTAGGTAATCCGTATCCATAAAATGGTTTCTAGGTTTTAGTTAGCTTCTGTGGCTAACACTATCCCTTTTCACCTCCTTAAGGATGTTTCTCAACTTGTAGAGGAGAGCACTTGGGCAAGCTGCACCATATGAAAGGCTTGTGTAGTGAAAAATAAGTGATTTTTCCACTTACACTGTTGTTCTAAGAACTACTTTATATAACTGCAAACCTGTTAAACCTGAATATTTGGGGCACTGTTCGGACATTATAATAGAAGCATGATTGAGAAAAATACTGTTTCTGAAGGGGAAAGGTATCATAGGTTTGGGATTTTTACTTGTTCTGTGTGATACGTATGTTTTGAGGAGGGTGATTAGGGAGAGGTTAAGTACTGTATCTGTTCAAAGTCCCTTCCAAACATGTAGGAAAACCATGTTTAACAGATACCAGAGGCATGTATGATAAAGACAGAAGCCATTTGGTTCTCAGTGCTGCACTAACAATAGTGATTATAGAGAAATGGTGTATAGAATAGTCTTCCCATATTTGTAGATAACTTTTTTTGAGCTTTTCTGAATGATTAGGTGTGGGATGAATGATGTTGATTCCCAAAATGCATTTCATTGTAGTTAATTGCTTGCTGAATTTCTTTCAGAATAAAAAGAAATTCTTATACCTTGTACCTTGTCTGTCTGTCTGTCTCTCCCCCCCCCCTTTTTTTTTAACTGTGGAAGTTTCTTGCATATGTTTAAATTTTGTAGAAACTTCAGCACTTTTCCATCATCTTGAATGTGTCAAGCTTTGATAGTGTTTTAAATATTTACTACATACAGAAATGTCCTTGCTCTAAAATTGATTTTTTAAATTGTTCTAAGCAGTTTGGGAGCAAGGGGAAGAAATTGAGGTTTATTTCTTCTAAATTGTCAGCATGTTTAAGAAGATAAAGAAATATCAGAATGATTAGTGGTGCTTATGTTGTGAAGATTCCTATTTATTGCTCAGATGTGATGTTGAACACAAACTGATCGTGTTTGACTGGAAGTACAAATCTGCTTGCACATCCTGCTCTACTCGTTTAAATACGCTGTTACTGCAAGTGCTCGTTATTCTCCAAAAGCTGAAGGCTGCTGTCCCCAGACTTCTGCAAAACGAAAGTTCAAATGGGCTTGCATCTGTTGCAGGCCAAATCAGCTGGGCTAATTAAAATTGTTGAAACTGGCAGGACTGATTTTTTTTTTTTCCAAGATATGAATTGGGAAGCTCTTAGGTATCTACTCTGCCCCCAGAACTGCGAGGCAGAAACAAGTGGACAGAGGGAAGAGGGTAGTGACATTTTGAACGGGCAGAATTTTCTTGTGGAGCAAGTAGCTGTGTCGTGGCATTTAGAAACTAATCTTTTGCATTTAGCCATACTGCTTGCTTTTATGGAAAAGACATCATCCTTCCCCTCCCCTTCCTTTTCTTTTTTTTTTTTTTCTTAGCAATGCACAAATATTTATAGGAAGCGACCCAGTGAATCATTTAAAATGTTCTTTATGCAGTATCTCCGTAAGCTGCAGGCTAGTGGTGCGTTGGAACGTAGGGATATCTTTGTGGCTGTTTCCTTCATCGTCCTGATTCTTTTGAAAGCATCTTAATCTGTTTGTATTTTCCATACTAGAGGTTTACAGAAAAATGTTTATACTGTAGCTTCAAACATTTGCTGAAATGCTAGAAAACCTAAAGAATTTCTGTGGATTCCTTATATTAAGATCAGATGTGAGAATGTCTCATTGAATATCTGCTCTGCAACAACTCAGCTGATTTTAATGGCAAATAAGGGTCTGAAGTGGTATGTGCCTAGCAGCAAAATAAAAAAGCAGGGGGAAGGGAATGGACAGGGAGAATTATATAATATGTCAGAATTACACCTCAGTGGTTACAAGTCCATTTCTGTGATGCTGAAGAAGGAGAATATAGTTATTGTATTTGTGTGTGTGTATATATATATATATATATTTTTTTTTTTTTAACGACATGAAACTAGTTGAGGAAGCAGAGGAATGTATTTGAGAGAACGAAAGCAAAGGCAAGAGTTCATCCGACTGAAATGTTGTACGAGTTGAGGCAGTTTCAGTTGTGAGGTAGTTTGAACAAAACATTTTTTAAAGTATATACCTTCTACATTTTAAATTTTCAAACAATATATTAAATCTGCCAATTGAAACTTGTCTCTTCCTTGATTTTTTTTATTGCTCTACAAGCCAGTCCTATAATTTAAATAGTTTTAAGATTACTAATTAACTGAAATTGTCAGAGAGCTATCTAACAGGCTATTGAATGTAAAGAGTTGTTTTGCATACTAGAAGCAATATTTCATTATGAGTCAAAGAAATGTGGAGTTCTATATTAAGGTTAATGATTCTTAAAACTCTTAGGATAACTAATAGTAAGTTGTAAAATCTTAAAATGCCATAATTATTGCAAAGTTAACTTGTTCTCAGCTAGCATTTCATGGAGGTGGTATACATTTGTGCCTGTATGTATGTATGTATGTATCTATGTATGTGTGCCTCTGGAAAGGGAACATGTTCGCTTGGGAAACCCCAGAAGATTTTGACAGGTACAAAATAATTTGCTTTATGGCAGGAAGGCATTGGCAATATTTCATATCAGCTGCAAATAGTGAGGCACAGCCCATCTACCCGTACCCCTGGTACATCATCTGTAGCAAGGAATAAAAAACCTGCTCCAGTGGTGTAAATGGGAAGGGGAGCAAGCCCCCATAACCTTCAAAATAGAGGTTGCATCCTCCAAGTTAGTTTACTTGAACTGTCTAGCCCTGTTCCTTGCTTGGGAAGAAAGCCTGTGACTAATAACTCTTCTGGGTTTTTAATACTTTTGGATGGCATTGCTTGTTCAATCCTCTCTGGCTTCTTCAGAGTAAGAGAGTGAGAACACGTATCCCTGAACAAATCTCTACCTGAAAATACTTTGTGCAAAGTTTTATAGCTGGACATTTCAGATAATGACATTTCATACCTGTCCAAAACTGCTAAGTACGTAAGTAGTAGACGATCTTTCATCAAAAAACAGGAAATTATTCTTCCTCACAGACCTAGTAGTATTCAGAGAAAAAGTATTTCTGTGAAATGTTTATGGTCTGTAGAAAATGTATGAAAGTGCTTATCTGAAGAAAAGAATTTGCAAATTAAGAAGCACTATTTCTACTTATAAAAAAAAACCATACCTACAGTGTTGAACTTTGAGCTTTATACTTGCCTTTAAAGATGCTTAAAAATAGACAGTTAAACAGTGATTGCATTAAAAAGTTAATTAAAAATAGACTGGTGAAATTGCGCTAGGATTCTGCTATGGGTGGTGCAGTAGAGAATCTAGAGAATCTAAATGGCCTTTATTCAGGTAATTTAAGTTCACTGTCATAAACATAAACCTTTCCTATTTGCCAGCTTTCCAGCGCTTCTGTCACCATCGTATTTGCTCTGGAGCAGCCATTTGTTAGTTTTTTATATGGTAGTGTAATTTTTAGTCAGTAAATAACCCTGTTTTTCATTTTCCAAAATAGTATATTCGAGTGCTCTCATTATATGCTTGTGACAATTTCTTTGTCCTCTGGATGAGAAGATGCTCAAGATTGTCAGTATCAAAGCCCCAGAGTATTGATTTTTTTTTTTCCAAAAAACAGTATGTTAGAAACTTATATTGAAATCCGTTGGCATTCATCTTCATTCTGCTCTAGCGCTGTAGAACAGGGTAACTTACCGTCTGTACTTCTCAAGCTGTTGTGCATTTGTCTGACAATTTTTTTTTCTTGTCTTAGTCTAACTCGGGGTTAGCTCCCCACGTATTTTGTAACTAGGCTTCGCACATACTGTTTTAAAGCAGAGCGTTAGCAAGCAGCTTGTAATGTTATGGGCAAATTTTTTTGAATCTTTGTGTCTGCTTCAAGTTGGTCTTCAAAATACAAGACTGTAGTTTTTCTTTCTGTAGTGTAAATTATACTAATAAAACAAGATACATAGCTGACTTACTGTAAAGGTAGCTGAGCCCTCACTGATCTACGCTGACCTCTGCCTGGCTTTGAACTAGCATAGGTGCAGTGTTGTTCAATTTATTTATTTATTTTCCTCTGTCTCTCTGTGTCACTGCTTTAGAAATGTAATTCTTTTGAATCATATTTCAGTAGATCTGATACAAAACATTTATGATGAAAAGCCAGAAAGTTCTATATTAGTTTAAATTATTAGTAATTAATGAGACTGTTCAACTAATTTAAAATGACTAATTTTAAATAGTAAATTTTCAAAGACAAAACCCCCAAATAATGAAAGTAAAGTTAAGGTGGATAATTCAAACAGATACTTGCATCTTAGCAGATGCCACTGAGTCAGAAAAGAAGGTCAGCTATTGAATTAAGAGTACAGTTAACTTTTTTCCTTTCCATGCTTTCTTGAATTCTATTACATAGAGCTTAAAATATCGGTTATGACAACAGGGATTGCCCTGGGATCTTAGAATCATTAAAAGGGAAGGGACCTTGGGCTCTTGTTCAGAGCAGGCTTAGTACTGAACTTGGGCCATGTTGCTCAGGGCTTTGTCTACGGCTTTGTCAAGTTGGATCTTGATTTGATTATTTCTTTTTTGTGATTAAGAAAAAGCAAGTAGGTGTCAGACTTTATTCTTGTACTTGAGGATATCAGTAACCATCAGAAAACAATTAAACTTTTCTGAATTATAAAATTAATCTTTGGAAATATTAATTCACTGATAAATGAATTTTATGAAGTATGTGAAGCATGCAAAGTAAAATACAAATGCAGTTTTGTAATGGAATATTTTTTGTTTTAGAGCCTAGATGAATATGAAGATGATGAAGCAGGACAGAAGGAGCGGAAGAGGGAGGATGCTATTACCCAGCAGAATACAATACAAAATGAGAGTTCCAGTGCAGATGCAGCTGGCTCATACTTACTACAGGTGAGATCTTGCTTTTCTGGATATACATTACTATTTATTTATTTATTTATTTAATATGTTAAAAAAAAAAAAAAACTCTTGCTGCTGCCTTCTTTGTAATTCTTAACAGTAGGTTATATACTATATGGAAGCAAACATGGAAAATGGGAGTTGTCACATCACTAAAATAAATGGAGTCTGAGGCTCCATAACACATTATTGAACTAGTATCTCAACACATCTCAACATTATTGAGACCTGGTTCTGACACCAGAAGTGTCTGTTTCTGTAGAGTTTTTGAAGATAAAGGTATTAATGTTCACAAAACACTAGTTTGATAAGAAGAGAGACCTGGAGATTGAAATGAAAAAATATCCTTGGATTCAGAGGATGCAGTTGGAGGTAAACTTTTAATAGCTTTTTCAAATCAAGATCCCTAGAATTAGGAAAAGTCAGCTAGTGACTTCCTGCAGACATGATTACTAGTGCTTTAGCAGCATCTTACATAAATTTTGTAGGTAGGAGTAATAATGTTAAATACAGTCTTCCAAATAGTATTCTGCTTCTTTAATTATGTCATCCTTCATTCTCTTCCGCACTGTCACTTGTCTCATCCATTGTGCATCTTTCAGCTTCTGCAACTAATAAAGACCTTAGAAACAAATGTCTTTTCTTGCATAATCCTGACCTGTCTCCTCCGGCATGCTACCTGTAGTAAATGTTCCATTTCTTTCCTTTCTTGCCCTCTTTCTCCTTAGCTGGTCTTGTTTCTTACTCTATTCTGTTACCTACAAGCATGTACAAACACAGCTGTACTTATCCTGCATCACAGTTGCATCTGGTCCCACATCTTGTCCGTGACAGAGATGCCTAGGGAGAAAAGTATAAGAACAGGGCAAGCACATAGTGATATTTCTATACCATCAGTGGCATGTCCTGAACCAGAGTGGGCATTACTGAATTTAACAAGTTTGAATGCACTTTATGGAAATTTGGCCACTCTCTTATGTACTTGTGTAAGCATTTAACATTCAGAATAGCCTATGGCAAAAAATTCTAAAGCTTCATTTTTGAGTTGGACCTGTCATTTGCCACCTATTTCCATCTGATTTCACCAAGGTCTTCCACAGAAAGAGACAGAGAACGACTGCTTCCTTTTTATGTGGTTGGGAGTGCCATAGGGAAGAGAGATATATAGCATAATTCCTCTCAGCTGGCTTTTCTCTAGGCTGAATAATTCTATTTTATTTAGTTGTTTCTTTCACAGAAGGCATTCAATTACATTCCATACTTTTTTTCCAGTTCCATTATGTTTTATTTGAGATGAAGAAAGAGAACTGAAGAATATGCTCAAGATTCAGATTCAGCATGTAGCTATAGAGCAGTACAATGGTGTTTTCTATTCTGTTCTCTGTTTTTTTTCATGACAATTTCTGATACTCTGTTTACCTGTTTGTCCCCTGCTGAGAACTATATTGGCATTTTTGGTCTATTACAACTTCAGCATCATGGGGTTATACCTGAGTGATAATAGGCAGCTCATAGGCTGATGCATATGAAATTAGAAGAATTTTTACCTTTCTGTCTCACTTTCTGTTTATGTACACTGTATTTCATCTCCCATTTCAGCTCCCAGCCTCTCCCAATAGAGAAGTCCTGCATATCTTCATAGCCGACTCTCATCTTTTCTGGTCTGAATAGTATTTGTGGACGTTAGGCTCCTCCCCATTGTTTACCTACCCTTTTCCACATCTCTGTGAATATTAAAACAAACAAACAAACATGTTCCAGGAAGATTTCCTGTGGAGCTCTTTTGAGTGAGCACCCTCATTCACTGCAAAAACTGACTGTTAAGTCATACCAGTTATTTCCTGGCTTTTTATCAGTCATTTATCCATGGGAAGACTCTCTTCTTATCCTAATGCAACTTAATTTCTTTAAGAAGCTTTGGGGAATGTATTTTAGAAGTTCAATAGACTGTCTGCTAGATTTTTCATCTGCATGTTATTTTCATTTAAAGAGCTGTAATTAGACTTGTGAAGTATGATTTTATTTTACAAATGTCCTGATGACTCTTTCCCACAATATAGAATGTATTCATTAATTCTTCTCTTTAGACTTACTAGCATCACTTCACTCAGTGTACATATCAAACTTACTCATCTGTAGTTCTCTAGTTTACTCTAGAAACTTTTTAAACATAGTGATGTTAGCCAATGGAAAATCCTCTGGTGCTAGGGCAATTTTAAGTGAGAGACTATAAACAGCCTGACTATATACAGTAGTTTAACTATTACACTCTTCGACAGCTTCAGTAGCTCCATCAGAGCTCAAAGAGTAAATGCTTTATAATTCTACCAACTTGCTACTGTTCATTTGTTGGTTTGTTCTTTAAGTTCTTATAACCAACACTTCTGTTTGAAACAAATCCTTTGATGAGTCTTCCATAAAGAAGTGCTCTGATGTGGGAGCAAATCTTCCCAAGTTTTTCCATGGTAAACACCAATGAAAATATTTGTGCAGAGACCATAGCAGAGAAATTGTCCTTTGAATGTGCCTCTTAAAGACGACAGTCAGCAACACTAGGCAGATTTGCAACGCCGAATTTTCTATTTGTAGCATTGAACTTTGTTTTTTATTGATATATGTTGTTTCACATTTCCTGAAATAAATTCAGATGATGTGTTTTATTAGACTAAAGCTTGACCCTAGTATGGAGTTTCTGTGGAGTTGTCAGTCCAAGACATTACAGGAAAAAACTTGTCATCTCATGACACTGGCATGCAGGCAGGGTAGCATTGCTGCCTATTGGTTTGCCATTACACCTCCCTGTAGCAGCAACACAGTACTATTTGTTCTCTGCAAAAACAAACACAAATAAAAATAATGAGCTGGATGATCAGCTTGTGATGTTTGGATAATCATTCTGTTTAGTGTAGAAATTACTCAGTGTCTTGAAAAGAGTCTTCCTCATTGGTTGGACGTGAGGCTAGGATGAAATTCTTGCCTACAGAATCGTCATTCACCTAGTGCTATAACTGTAAAATTCCTCTAGAGCACATTGGGTTCATCTTAGCTAGCTTTTGTAATGAACAGGTTAGATGACTGGTCAAGTCATCTAAGCTTACTTTACTAGTGTGACCATTTAGTTATGACTTGTATGTTTAGTCCTAACTCATACAAGAACTTACGAAGATCGAAGGAAAAACATTTCTGATCTTTTAAGCTTTGATTTTGAGTAAGTTTAACATTTCATTGAAACACTGCAGACATATTCTAAAATGAATGCAGTCCAAAGGTATTTCCAAAGAAATACTATGTTGCAATTCTAATTGTTAAAATACTATTCCATACTTTACATGTGATCCAACATGTTGAAAATTTCTGAAGCAGTTGTGTACACCGTTACAAAGCTGCAAATGTTTAATAGAGGCACCTTATAAGCTACACTGAAAGCAGTAAATAAAATTAAATGAGTGAATAAAAGTCTCTAGTGACTTTCTAGCTGTGTGAAAAACTGTTAGGAATGCAGGGAACTGAAATATTACATGCATCTCCATTAGGAAACAGGGCTGAAGATCTGCTTCACACAAGCTTCCTCAGAGTTTTGTATTTGAATCTTATGCAAAGAATATGCTGACAGAGAAGCTTCTCAATTTGAATTGCAGTTTATACCTGGCTAGTTTGTGTTTATTGGCTTTTTATTTTGCACTGCAGCATGAAGTCATACAACATCATTTTGCATGTGCTGTTATTACCCTAAGAGCGTAATAATGATACTCTCAGCTATCTGACCACGGCTTTTCAGAAACATTTTGCATCTAGCTTTCATGTAGTTCTGGCAAAGCAAAGATCTGTGTGCATGCATTCAAGAGCAATAATTGATCTTTATAAGTATATTTTCATGATGTTACTTGCTGTAAATTTCTACCTGTTGTGAAAATTCAGTTGTGCTGCAAGGTACGCCCAAATTTGTCAAGAGACATTTTTTCCCCCAAAAATACTGTTAAGACTAAGCCTAGTATTATTTTACATTTTAAAAAGCGTGATTATAATATTAGTATTCTTTTTTTAAAAAAAAGAGAGAAAAGATTATAATATAAAAATATACACATTAGGAGAATCTGTGTTTAAATATCTGAAGTTGTATATAATTCTGCAAGATCAGATTGTATGTCTCTGACAGCTAAATTACTGCATGTTATTGATCTTAGATTTTCTATGCCTCACATTCCTGTAGGTTTTCTCTTTCTAAACTTCCTATATGTAGAGTGGGGGAAAATTAACCTGACCCATCTCACAGAGATGGTACGATAACAGCCATTAGATTACAAAGCACTTAGGCAGTAATAGTAAATACAATAGAAGAGCTCACAAGGAAATTAATTTTTATTGTATATCTCAACATATTTACATAAATGTGGATTAAAAATTTAAAATTCATTGATGCTTAAATATTAAAGGATCACTTTAATGTAATTTCATCTAAAGTAGGTCTTTTTATGTAGTGTTTTTAAAGTAAATTATAGCAGTTGCATAGAATTTGAAGCAGTGCACAGTTCACAGAGTGATTCTGGTGCTTGAGGTGCTTAACTGAAATGCTTGGCATGACTTGGGACACCCCAATTATTCCTGTGATCTGTATGAAGAAAATCTGGACACAGGAATCTAATCTTACCATGGTCATATATGACCAGTCCCTCACATCAGTAATCTGTGTTAATATGAACAGGTATTCAGAGCAAGCCAGTATGCTAGTTGCAGTAGACACAGCATGGTGGCCACTTCTTGAAAAACAAGCAGAAGCAAAACATTGAGCAGTGCTCACTGAGTACCATCCTGTCTTTGTATTGTACGTAAGCACTCTTGTGGAAAATACCTCATGATGTCATGAAATCAAGATGCATATAGTTCTAGGAATTTGAATGAAAGTTGCCAAGGTTATCAAAATTCTTTCTAAATCGGTTGACTTTGCAGATTTAGTATTCTTCTAAAGCTTTTTGTCTATAATTTTGGAGGCCGGAAGAAAAGCATTGAAACTCTTAAAGTAGCTGATAATACTAACTGCTCTAAGTTCAGGAGTAGTGGGTCTTGGCCAGTATAATTAGAGTTTTTAAAGACAATGATTTGTTTTGCAAAAATAAAATTGCTAGGTTTTAGTTAATTTTTTTGTAATAGACCCATAGTTTTAAAGCAGCGGAGTCCAGATCTCTCAGCAGGAATGCCATGTAATCGATACTGTAGTGGGAGCGTAAGGTGGCTGCCAAAATTTTCTGTGTGTATGTGTTGTGCTGCAGACCTGTGCTTGTCCAGTAAGTCTGAGGTTCCCAAAAGATCTGCACAGGCTCAGCAAGTCTGATTCAACTGTATTGCACATGCACTAACTGATACTGCAAATTTTTGAAAAATCCTTACAAGTGAAATCACAGCCCCCGTTTTCCCCTGAAAAACAAGGAAGCTGAGAACTGGCAGTTACTTCTTTGAGGCCTGAGGGGAACAGGTGACTTGAACAGGCTATAAGCCCAAGAAATTTTTTTGGCAGGCCACATGTAGCCCTGACGCTGTAGGTTGGACATCTCTGCCTTAAGTTATCTGACTTCTGCTTTTGTAGAGAAATATTAATACGTAGTCATCAACATTTGTCTTTATGACAATTAATCAAAGAGATAAATTGTTCCGTTTGCGGAGGGTCTGATTTGTGTTCAGTGTCTAATACTTGTCAGCATAACTTTGATTACCGTTGACAGACAAACCTTGCATTTCTTCAGAAAGAAATACTAAATGATGATCATTTTCTAGTATCTGTGTTCAGTGACATGTACTGCAGTGGCTAAGGAGTTTAAACTTAAAGTTTTGTTTCAGGAGTGCATTTCAGTCCCAATAAAGAAGCATTTAGATTTAACCCACAGTCTTTTATAATTGAATACTAGTTTTCCAGTGCCTGTGCACTAAGTATTCATCTCAAAAAGTTCATGAAAACTAAACCTGAGTCAAGCCTGAATCTGTGACAGCAAAGCAGTGCAGAGACTTCTTACTTCTATTTTAGATTCTCTCTCATGCGTGGGAATTTCAGGAGTTTCAGCATGGTCTGTTCTTTCAAGTACTTTTTAATTCTTGTAAGGACCAAATGAGAAACAATGTGTGTATATTATGATTTCTTAGTTGTAGTTTCTCTAAGTTTGATTGTAAGCCTTCCATTAAGATTTTTTTTATTGTTATTATCATCTGCAGATGTTACTGCTAGCTGCTCAGCCTGTATGAGCCCATTTCTTTATTTCCTAGCTGAATGCATGAAGATATGCTCCAGACTTGTATAAGGGAGTGCATTAGCTAGTGCTATACCAGTTTGGAGCTTTTACATGGCCAGAAGGAATAGCAAGTAGTTTCTCAAATTCCCAACTAATGTTTGGAGCAGCAGGGGCCTTGTGAAGGAATTCATTTTCATTCCCTTATGCTTTTCTTTTTGGACTGGCATCACTTTTAACTCTGGTAAATTGGATACTGGTTTGAAAAGATTCTTTTATCTGCAAAAGAGTAAATAAGGAAATTTTGTCCAGCTGTCAAAAATTATGTGGAATCAGGTATCTCCTCCCAGTCTTCTCTTAAAGTTCTTGAGTAGAAAAGGTGATTATATGTAGCGATACACTGTAGCTGAGGTTTCTGTGGAAGAAGAGTCCTTGGGTAAATGCAGGTTTATTTAAAAGAAAAAGGAAGGACTTCCTTTCGTGCCGTATCTGCTTGTACAAATAAATGACACAGCTTGACTCTTACCAAAAGCTTCTGTAAGATATAGTAACAGTATTGATTCCTGCACTTCTCTGCTGTCTTGTTCTAGAGAGAGAACTTTTGTTAATCCTGTTCTCATGCCAAGAGCAAGTCTGAAGCAAAGTTAATGATGTTCTAAGTACCGGCCAGGGAGAGGAGATGCTCCTGAGTTTGGGGAGGTGGTGGTCCTATGAGTCTTCTCAGAAGCATTCAGGATGCCAGTCAGTTTTCTGTCAGTTTGTAATTATTTGAGAAGAGATCTACCTAAGGGAGTTGAGCAAAGTTTGTTTGCTGGAATCTATGAATAACTCTTTACTTGTGTAATTTGTGACATAGTTCTGTAAGAAACTACATGGACCAGAAGGATTCCTGCCGAATGTCTCGTGTAAGGTGGTGGGGGAGACTATCATAGTGGTGGCTACTGATACCTGCTTGTATGTTTAGATGCTGCATGTTCCACTTACAAAATGGATTAAGGATAGGGAAAGAATCTGCTTCCCTGTATGATTATAGTCTGATGTAATAAATGTGACAGCTTAGAAAGTAGGAGGAAACCAGAATTTAATAGTGTTTGACTGCATTTATACTGCTGAAAAGAACAGGACCTAGGAGTGAGCTCAAACACTGCACTGCTGATTGTGCCTATGGCTTAATTATTAGCAAGCTTTTCTGGCATGATTTTGGTTCATACTGCCTGGTGTTCTCCTATGTCACACCCAGGGACTGTTCATAGGATAACATGCCATGAATGAGTCCTCACAGGAGTATGGACATCAAAACACCAGATTTGGTTGCTTGTATCATGCTCCTAGGTCTTCACTGCCACCTTTACATTCTCAAAACCAACTGCATGCCCCTATTTTATACTCAGGGCCATCCCTCGTGTTATTTCTGAAGCTTTTAGCTCAAAAAAAGAAGTTGTTATTTTGTAGGGGCACCCCATTGGGGCATGGAGGAGCCCCAGAATCAAGCACTTTAGAGTATAGGCATGGCGAGTCTCTGTCACCTGGCCTGGACATCTTTGAGCCCTGCTTTCCAGTCCCTTGGGCTCTGAGAGGGGCATGACTGTGTTGGTGGGGCCAGTGCATGGGCGAACTGCATGGGGGGATGCCTGGGCCACTGCAGGAACCAGGTGAGGCTGGGGTTGAGCTAGAGCTAAAAGGTACCATTGGGTCCTCGCAGATTCAGTAAGAGGCATGGATGTTCGTCATTGCTCCCAATTGCTAGAAGAGTGAAGCCAGCACCTGGCCAGGCTCTACCTGCAGGCAGTTTGGATATGCAGTTCTTAATTCAAGCTGTGCTGTGGCAGGTAAAGTGAGCTGCAGTGTTTTTACTTGTCACGTTGTTCATTGACAGTCCAGAACCACACACACACGTGATGGGAAATTACATACTGTTAGAAGCTTTCCTTTATGAAAAAAAGATGAATAGCTTTACTCCTGGAAGGGCAGCATAGTCAAGAAGTAGAAGAGACTGCTTGGAATCTGAGCTGTATGGACTCCATGTGGGCCCCAGTGAAAGGGAACAGAAAATGCAAAGGAAGCGTCTAAGGAACTGGCAATTTGTGGTGCTGTCCTAAATGATTCTTACATAACTCTGTGTCTGAAAAAATGACTTCTTTTGAGATCTTCTCTTTGGTATTACTCCAAATACATGAAAAGGGAGGAAATAAAGGCAGATAAAGATGTGTGAAGGCAACCACATTAATTGATCTAATTACTTAAGAAACTTACCTTTAGACTTTGTCTCATTCTTTCCTTCTTAAAGAAGGAACTGTCCTTGTATAGATCTGTAATGCTGTTATGTTTCCACTTAGATAAATGTCTTCCTGAAACTTACCTGCCATGATGATGTTACCAAGAAAGTGACCAATTTAGAAATTTGACATTTCAGAAATTTGAAACCATTAAGTTTAGATTTTCTCTCTTTAGCATGTATATAAAAATGATATCCTTCTTTTCCCCTGTGAAACATTTGTAGGTGGCATTCATCTAAATAATCTGCTTCACATCAAAGAGACTGTTCTTTATTGCTGATCTGGAGTTAAGTTTATGAGTGTTGTTACGTGAAAATAGTTCTAACAATTGAATATTAATCTCTGGTACATAAATTTCTCTTTTCCTGCTCAAAATTTTATTACTTCTGTTACGTTTCATTCGCTATGGCATGTTTTAAAAAGATCAGTTGGCTATAAATTAAACAAAGGCCTTTTAAAATGTGTTGTTCCAGTTTGAAAGAGTAGAAGTCAGAGGAAGATCAACATGTGAAAAAATGCTGTGAAGCTGTTTAAAAACAGTAGGTCAACTTGTATTTTTGTTTGATCTTACCAGGTTCCTGTTTCAGTTTATTTTGTAACTGATTAATACGTGGTGATAACTTCATGCTTTCTTAACAGTTCTAGAAATAAAAGCTCATTTTTAGAATGCCTGCTTATAAAAGAGATTTATTGGGTGTGTAAAGAGTGTTTAAGGTCATCTCTTGGAAGTCTACACCAGAAAAAAGTAAAATGTAATGAATCTTAGATTTAAAGTCTTGGCAGCTAGCAGAATAAGGGGAGGGACCCTTTGGGATGTTTTTGTATGTGCAAGTCTTCTGTCCAAGTAGAGATCTGGAAATTACACCGTTAGAGAGGGCATTATATCATTAATATAACTTGCTACTTTTCCAAACTTAGAAGCATCTTAGGGTGCTTCTGAAAAATACAGTTGCAGTGCAAATAGGGAGGGTAAATTCTCCCCACCCCCAGTCGTGAAAGCATTACCATTCAAGATAAAATCGACATTGCATTCCATGAAAAACATCCCCCCGCTTTTTAAATAGTGAAGATTTAGGAGTGGAAATTAAATTGTACCTTTGTGACTGTATTGCTCCTCAAAGTTGTTCTCTTTTGGGGTTGCTTTGATGTGTGTGGGGGGAAAGTGGCGTATTTAATCTTCTGTCTCCTGCTCTTCACACTTGTAGTTATCCTTCATTGGTGATAGAATCAGATTGCCTTTTAGTTGTCAGGCACCAGATGCTATCACACTTCTAAGATCTGAATGAAACTTTGTCCACACTGTGGAAGGAGTGTGTGTAACTACTGTTTCTGTGGAAATAGCAATGTAAATTAGTACTGAGTGTAACAAATAAGTAGATGTAATTAATCAAAATTTGACTCATGTAAGAGATTTGAGTTAACATGATTGGCGGGTTGGAGATAGGCTCTACCCATTCCTTGATATATAAAAAAGGCAAAAAATCCTAGCAATAGGCCTCCTTCCTCCAAACAGTGAATTTGTGCCCTCATGCATCTTGGAGAACACATAGGAGACTTTGTGGGGAGTCCATATTTGGATTACACTTGAAAAAACAATTTGTTTTGATGACCTAACTTGGGTTAAAATTTAACCTTGCATGTTGCAGGAATACCGTTATGCAGCCATAGTTTGAGTTTACGCTGGTATAGTCAAACTCGAAAACACTGCAAGTACTATGCCTAAGTGTATGTACCAGTGTACCCCAGCAGTCTCGTTTGATACAGGCAATTTGCTTTGATTGTTGCTGCTAATTAGTTTGTGAAACTTTAGCCTTCCAGGGAATGGCAGTGAATCATTTTCGTAGTGCAGTTTACTCCAGAGTTTGTACATGTTTAAAAACAATGTTTATTAATTCTTTTTAACTAGTGGGTTTGTAATGGTAGGCTTGATTTAACATCTGGAAATCTTTGTCAGACACTCATAAACACAGACAACTATTTATTTAAAGCCAGATGACTAGCTTGTTTATTATCTGTGTATTGGCCAGATGCAATACCAAGATGAGCCAGGAGCAGAGAGACGACTTACTAGAAGTTGCTTACCTCCTAGTTTGACTAGGGCAGTAGTTTGATTAGTTGACTGCTTGATCACATACATTTTTAACAGTATATTCTACTGTTAAATGGTATTGCAAGATGTCATCGATCATGTTCAAGGAGTAAAAGTAATTTTAAGGGTGTGCATTTTGAATACTGTTTTGAAACTGAAGTGTTTGACAACAACCCTGCATGAAGAACTGATGTTATTAGATGTCTTTGGGAATACTATTTTTTCACCAGTGTGAAGGAAACCACTAGCATAATTGTTACGGGTTACTTCTTTACTAATGACGTTTCCTTTCAGAATTTCCCCAGACATTAAACAGCATTCCTTTTTTAAACGGGAGACTTTCAAATAAATGGGTCATTGCTTATAAAGCAGTTACTTTTACAAATCATTTTTATAAGAGTTATTAGATGTTTTAAACATGGGTTAAAGCTCAAAGTTTAACGAAATAAAGGAATATACATCAGATTTGTAAAATACTAGTTATATGCGTGCCCAATCATCTGCTTTTCATTCTTTGCGGAGCAGAGATGTTCTTCCATTCTCTTTCCCTTCCACCTGTTTTCTGCCTCTAAAAGTGGTGCAGGGGACAAGATCTCAAACTCTAACAGGTGTTTGCTTCATCTTAAGAGTTTTCAAATAGTTTGGAAGTTTAAAACTATTTTTGCTTAACAGACACACAGTGTTGTTTATAGTTGTTTCTAAAACAACCATTGGATAAATAAGACAACATATAGAATAAATTTTCATAGTAGGAGAGCAGATACATAATATATTTCACTGGTGCTTGCATCATCATCTTAAAGAATGATTAGTTTGGAGTTAATTTGTTTATTAAAGTGTTTGTCGTAGGTAGTTGTTTTATGTATTGATTACTGTATATTTTCAGCTTTTGGTTCATAGCTACTTTTAAATAATTAAAAAATTAAAAATAAAAAACACATTATAGGATCAGGTGATAAAAAGGACTAGTTAGTATTCTGCTAATTCCTTTTTTAGTTTTAACAACTGTCATTTGTAGCAAAGAATAATCTCATTTGCTATGTACTTTGTTCCTAAGCATTTGTTTACTTTCCCAGCTTTCGTAAGAATTGTTTTTTCTGAGTAGTACTGCCAAACTTCTGGAAGCTTTCTGTTGAGGTAAATGCAGAAGTGTATGTATATAAATTACTTAATACCATACTTTTACATTTACTGTATGGAAAAATCTTGGCGAATTTGAGGATATACATTACATCCTTTTGATGCCTGGAATAGGGCAGGCACCATGACACATGGATCCCTAGGCTAGGGTATGTGTACTTTCCTAGACTGCAGGGTCATGTGCAAATTCTTCCTTGCTTGTGAATTCTGCCTTTCACTGTGTGCAGAAGTTTGTTTGCCAGGAAGTGTGGCCATACCATCAAGACTTCAGCATTTTCCTAAAAACAAACAAACAAACAAAAAAACTGTATGAAAAAAAGAAGAAACTGCAGAAGCTTAAGAGCTCAGAGTTCCCAATTCATGGGCAAAAGATGTAACTATGGACAGTCAAGTAAAATTTGGACTCAGACGTCTGCTTGTTTGTCTTTCTGCAGCCCAGTTTAAAGTAACAGTTGAACTACTTGTCTGGGGCTACCAGGGCAATGAGGATGTTATGGAGACCATCACCATCAATCCCTGTGACTGATACTGCTGATAAGGCATTCCAGTTTTAATATACAAGGAACATGCATCTTAAGGCATCAGTTGAAACTCCAAAGGCTTTTTAACATCAGTGACAAATTGCCTTGCCAGACAGTGCTGACTGACTTAAAGCTAAAAAAAATTAGACCATGCAGTCCTCCATATGTAAAAGTTCAGATAGGCAAGTATCTAGATAGCAGTGTTAGAGGGCAGAATGAAATCTTTAGAAGCTTCCAGATATTAGATTTGTGTTTGCATAACTTGCTAAGCTGAAAGGATAATGCAGGTGGAAAAAATCAGACAACCGCATAGTTAAGCTTGAAATCTGAATATTGACAATTACCTTCTTTTGGAGACCTTGCTGTCTCCTCTCTTTAAAAAAGCAGGTGAAAGTTTACTATAATGAAATGATATAAATTGCTATGTCCTGTTAATACAAATCAAATATTAAATGCCTAGCATTTTTTCCTTAGTGTAATATAATTTGGTTACCAGTTTTTGGACATAAGAGTGGCAAAGAGAGCTTTTGATTAGAGATGGGAAAGTTAATCTAATCAGCCCATTGGTGTCAAAAGAAGCCTCTCTTCCATCTTTGCACCAGCTCTATGACTTGTAACAGATCCTTGAACTCATTCAACTCACTAAGTGAGGAGGAAAATTATACAAGCAAAAAGGTTTTCTGTTGCGTTACTGGGTTGTCAGCCCATTGAATACTCTGAGCATCAGACCTTGTGCAAGGGGAGGAGTGAAATAGTTGGAGAAGTAGTAAGATCAATAGTTCCATTTTGTACCCCTGAGCTTTGCTTCTTTCTGATGCTGCTGTTGTAAGAAGTGTAAGAAAAAGCAGTGATATAACTGCATATTGAAAAACCTGGCTATTTTAAGGAAGTTCAGTGAAAAGATTTTATCATGTGCATTTTTTCCCCAAATTAACCAGAAGAGTAAATACAGAAGTGAATGCTTCCTGTAAAATTCCCATGCATTCTCTTTAATATGCCTACCTTTCTGTGCCTAGTGACAAAATACTTTCTCCTTTCTTAATGTTTTGCATGTCACAAGTATACTTTACATTGATACTTTTATAATTAAGAAATAGTTAAGTGTTTTCCAAACTATGATTTAAAGACCATGGTTTGATACCTGAGCCATGGGATCCTGTTGCTTTCATGGTGCTTTAAGTTAGGTGCTTTTTGATATGTTTAATATGACTGCTCAAAGACATCTTGGGAATTGGTTCATGGTCCAAATACTTGAGTCACTGCTTTAAGGAAGTATGTAATAGTTTGGGGGTGAAGATTTTTAGCAGCAATATTAGAAGACTTCATTAAGTATCATGAGTGAACAGTGCAGGGCATTTTAAATGATTGCTAAGAACTTTTATACAACATATGGCTGTAAAGAAAGGTAGTTTTATTGGTATGTTCACAGTCTTTCAACTAATCTCTTTGTTCACTGACATGATTCGCTATTAGGTGGGGATTAACAAGTTAACCATCTTAGACTTCGTCTACATTATCAAGTAGTGTGATATGGTAGGAGCAAATCTGCAGAGTGAAACATAGAGATGTTATAGACTGGAATCACAGAATCACTGAAGATAGAATGGACCTCAGGAGGTCCCTCATCCAGCCTAGGGTCTCGTTGACCCCCAAAGCAGGAACAACTAGAGCAGCTTGTTCAGGACTGTATCCAGTCAGCTTTTAAATATCTCCATGGTTAGAAGCTTCAGAACTGCTTTAGGTAATCTGTTCCAGTGTTTGCCCTCATAGTTTAAGAAGAAAAAAAAAAAGAATTCCTATGTTTAAGTTGAGTTTCATATATTTCATTTTGTACCCATTGCCTCTCATCCTGTCACTGGGCACCACTTAGTCTAGCTCCATCTTTTCTTTGTTCCCCTATCATGTATTTATACAAATGGATCAGATCCCCTCTGAGCTTTATCTTCTTCAGGCTGAACAGTCCCAGCTCTCTCAGCCTCTCCTCATATGATAGATGCTCCAAACCTTTAATCATATTTGTGGCCTTTTGCTGGATTCGCTTCAGTATGTCCACATCTATCTTGTACAGGGGAGTCCAGCACTGGATGCAGCACTCCAGATGCACCTTACCACAGCTAAGTACGGGGGAAGGATTGCCTTCCTCAGACTGCTGGCAACACTCTGCCTAATGCAGTCCAGGATGCTGTTGGCCGCCTTTGCCGCGAGGGTCTATTGCTAGCCCGTGTTGAACTTGTTGTCCACCAGGACCCCCAGGTCCTTTCCTGCCAAGCTGCTCTCTAGCTTGTCGGCCCCCAGCTTGTACTGGGGCAAAGGTTTATTCCTCCCCAGGTGCAAAACTTTGCATTTCCTTTTGTTGAATTTTGTGAGGTTCTTCTCTGCCCATTTGTTCAGGCTCTTGAGGACCTTCTGAATGGCAGCACAACCATCCGATATATCAGCTTCTCCTCCCCGTTTTGTATCACCTGCAAACTTGCTGAGGGTGCAGTCAGTCCCATCATCTGGGTCGTTAATGATGCTAGACAGTACTGGCTCCACTGTCCTTCCCTGGGGTATGTCACTGGCGACTGACATCCAGCTGAACTGATCACGCCACTTGAAGCCCAGTAATTCAGTCACTTTTCAGTGCACTTCACTGTCTGCTTACCTAGTCTATATTTCATCAGTTTGTGAAGGTATTATGGGAGACAGGGTTGAAAGACTTGCTAAAGTCAAGATAAACAACATCATCTGCTCTCTCCTCATCCATTTCATTGTAGAGGGCATGATTTCCCCTTCATAAATCTGTGCTGACTGCTGCCAGTCACCTTCATGCCCTTAATATGTTTTTAAATGGCTTCCAGGAGGGTTTATTCCATCTCCTTTGCAGGGATCGTGATGAGGCTGACCTGCATGTTGTTCCCTGGATCTTCCGCCTTGCCATCCTTGAAGATAAGAGTGACATTTGCTTTCTTTCAGTTCTCAGGGGCCTCTATCAATTGCCATGACCTTTCGAAGATAATCCTTAATAAACCTTAAAAATAGAGTTTAATGTGTTGTTTCTTTGCCCTTTTAGAAGTGAGATTAGGTTGCTGTTTCATAGCTGTAAAATGCTGCTTTTCAGATGCTGTTATGAGTGATAAAATAGTTACCAGTGGTAAAACAGCAATTTTATACCATTTTGTGGGCTTCTTTAAATAATTTTTGTGACTTAAACAACTTTGGATATTGTTTTTCTGCTTAGATTAGAGAAGGAAAATGTTAAGTACATATTGCAGAAGTTGAAAATGTTCCATAAAATAAAAAATGCAGCGTAAAATCAAGTTTTGTTTCTATAATAAAAAAAATTTACCATCTTCATTCTTCATGATAAAATAATGTTTTTATCGTAGTTTTTATCTAATTAATTTTTGCTTAGAAAGACAGTAATTAGTGAAGATAGCAAAATGTTTTCAAAGATTTCCAAAGAGGATAGAATCTCTCTTGCATCTTGTTTTGAGAATTCATTACATCCTTTTCTGTAATTAGTGCCATAAATGGACAGAATTTCATGTTTTGCCATTATTTTTTCAGAAATGGCAATTTTTCAGTTCATTAGGTATCTTTTTCAGTTGATTAACTCCGTAAGTATTTGTTCCTGTCCCTTTTCCTAATACTGATGCTTGGGGAAATTTTGCATATGACTAATAAAAATAATTGGTTCGTGTTCTTTTTGCAACAACATCCTTAAAAATATTTATAGGCTTACACTGTCTAATCTGAGCCATCTTTTTATCAGTTGAAGTGTGTCTTAACTTTTCCATGTGATCAGACATTTTTTGGAGGACCTGCAATCACAGCATTATTGATGCAGTTTTCTATTTCTGTTTCAGTTGAGTTTTCTATTTCTTATTTGTACTTAATGCATTAGGGTTTCTCTTTCTCTTTTGTGTTTTTTTTTTTTTTTCAGATTGTGCAACAGAATAAATGTGCTCTTTTTGTTACTCTTTTTGCTTCCATTTCCATCTTTACAGAACCAGAATAAGAGTATAATGGAACTTTTCAAATTAAAAACAGTATATAATCTCAGAAAAAATGACCACTTACTGCATTATGGGAATCTGAAAAATAAAGAAAGAGCATAGCCATACGTAGTTACCATGAGTCAAGTGATGTGTAATACCTTGATTTGGGACTCAGTCTTATAGTAGCTGCTGGTTTGTGTTTTCCTTCAGGCCAGAAGGACAGCAGTGGTGCTGAAAGAGTCCAGAGCAGTTTTGCTCTGCTACTCCTTGACAAACAGATAAGCAGCTATCAAAGTGCATGTTTAAAGATGTAACCAGAAGCTGTCCTTAAGAGTTCTGAGCTCCTTTCAGAAGCAGTAACATGGTTACAGTAATCACAATATTCCATTTATTCCTAACAGCAAATTACTGCAAAACTGAGCAGTTTGAGGGATGGATCTTGCTTTCTTGTCTTACAGGTTTCATTTTCTATGAGATAGTAAAACATTATGCAAGTACAAATAAAAGAAAACTGTTAATAAATTATTTTTTGTTTTCTTTAGGACTCCTCCAGGATGGCTTCAAGCAGATTTAAAAGGTATGAGATCTTCGTTCTCCACGCATTCTAAAATTCTTCTTACATATTTGGATCTGCCAGATACAAAGCTGATTAAGTATCTTGGGTGCTTGTAGTACAGGCCATTGTACTACTACTGTAGATTTATAAGCTGATTTTTGAGTACAGCAAATTTATCAAAAATGATGTTATGTTATTATTTTAAAATAAACTCAGCTGGTATTTTGCTAGGTCTTATTTGTGCAGGACAGTTTCCCAAGTAAGTATCTAACTTGGTATTTTTGACTAACATGACCTCAGAGCCACATGTTTCATTGTTAAGGTATATGAACCACCATCATCTGAAGCCTACTCTAGGAAGATAATTTTGTTGCTTCCTTTGCTATTACTGAAAGAAATTGCTATGATTTCTGTTGTACTACTGTATCAGTTTTAGGGAATACTGTCCATACAGCATGTCCTGTTCTGTTTGTTATTTGTCTGTCTTTTAGCCAGATGTTGCATGGCTCAAGTTCATTAGTCAGAAAATCATTTCAAATTTTTCATTGCACCTGACCAGAGTATGAAATTTTTGCCCATACGGAATTAATATTGACACAGCCATCACAATTATTGCAAAAATTTAATGGTAACATAGGAGCTGAAATATGACAACTGAAATAAAACATTTGTCTAAATATTATTCAACACATAAGTGTGTTGTCTTTTTGATATCCTATATTCAGTGAAATGAATTCATTTGTATTCATTTGTATATATTTCCTTATTATAGAGGTAGTTGCAAGGAGCACCTGCAGTTAGGTACTCTTCAGTAGTATATCATCCACTCCTCAAACTTGTGCATCTATCCTTTTATGCTTAAGCTCAATACTCTGTTTTTGTGCCACAATACTGTCTTGGGTTCGCAGAAACATGGTCCAGTGATGCTTTTTAATGCTGCAGTTTTTTTTGGAATCACTTCGTCATAGGAGAATGTGTAGACTTATTTTCATGATATCTATACAGTTTTGTGATTTGTTTCTTATTGATCAGACACACAAGCTCCACTTCCTGTGCAGAATTTTGTTGCTATTTGTATCTGCAGAATACTGAGCTGTGTGTCATAGTATTTTGCGGCTTTTTGTAAACTCTTACCTTTACTGTGTTCACATTCTATACTACATCATATGCAAAAGCTCAGTTGTTTGCATGGGGGAAAATATAAAAGTTTGAGTAATCTTATACATTCCTAACTGACTTGAAGATAAGCTAGTTCTTCTGATTAGCATTGCAAAACTAGGAAAGCCCAAAGCTAGAAAATGCTGAAATTAGACTTGTTTGTGCAGTGTTAGTTTGGTTTGCTTTATCTATATATATATGATGTACATTCTTTGTTCATGAACTCTTTCCCTCAGGACTTGCATCACATGTAGGAAGAATCATACTTGCTGCAAGCTGCTCTCCAGTATTTCATTCAGTATGTGGCCTTGTATCTTACTCATTGAATAGTCTTCTAACTTCATCTTGAGAACAAATATTATTTTCCTTTGAGGTCATCGTGGTATCTGTGGACAATATTCAGCTGCTTTAATCACAAAAGTCCTTGTTTATTCTTGCAAACTGTTGATTTATTTGCCTCTTCCAACTTCTGCAACAAGTAGAGGTCTGAGAGATAACAGCCTCTTTTGCAGTAATTCTCATTCATTGTAATGTAGATCTGACCTATGTAGCAAATGCTGCAGAAACCCCCCAGAAACAGAAAATGTAGTTGTGTGATTACAACTATTTCCAGAATGTGCACGTTAAAAAGAATCTGTTACTTGAGCTGCTGTAGTTACAGTTGGTCAAAATTTTGTGGATGACCTTCAGAGGCAGAATGAGACTGGTAGACTTTACAGGCATATGATGACAAAAGAGAAAAGGCTACGTTTTCCTAAAGTCTTTGGCTCTCTTGCTCTCTTATGGACAACAAGGGAAGAATGCATTATTTGTCAGAAATTTTCAGATTGTTTTCCTTCCATCTTTACTACTCCTATCCCTTGTCATTTGATTTCGCCCTCTCCATAGCTTTCCCTCACTAGAAGTGACAGCTCTTCATCTCAGCGTTCATCTTCCATCTCACTGGTTTCCATTCCCCAGTTCAGTTAGGCCCCCTTTCTTCTCTCTCACTTTCTCATACATCTTCATATTTAATCATTGAGGTCCTTGTCTTCTCTCTATTCTTTCTCATGATTTCTTTGTTTCGTTTTGTTTAGTTTTTGTTCTGTCTTCATCTTTTGTTTTCCTCTGATTTCTAGTCCTAGGTTACTGATTCCATCCCAGGGTTCTAGTAGCTTCTCCCTCCCTTCTGGTACAACTGTTTCCATGTGTGCGCTGAGATACTCAGCCTCTTGGCGCTAAAGAGGGAAGAGAGACTTATCAAGAGCAGAGAAGATAGATCAGTGCGGTGTGCTTCTCGTGGAATTGCAGTCCTCTCGATACGTTCCAAAGGCTCAAGGAATTGCACAGAATTTACTGCCTATTTAATCAGACATATTAGCTACTTTGCCTTATATGGATGCAACAGTTCATGGTTAAACATTTATATGACAATTCTGAGAGCCATGTTTCCCTGCACACGCATTGACCAGAAGACATGTTTACGAATGAACTCTGCTGGCTGCTGTTGTGTTATTCTACTTCTGTGATGGCTGGCTCAGACAAACTGAGTCTGCCTTGTTATACAGTAAAATAAATGAACGTTTGATGTGGGGATCTTAATCTGTAATTGTGGTCTTTCTTCAGAATTTACTCACACCCCAAAAATTTCTTTAGGTCCTTTGTGTTTGCAAGAAAAACTGCATAAAATATTTTGAAAAGGAAGTGTTGGCTCGATTGTGGTCTATTATGATCCTTTAAGATCTATTAAGAACATTACCAGACTCTCCAGTACTGTGCTTGTACATGACATGTTTATGAGCATATTTGGGAGAACTCTGACACAGCACGTCTTCATGTAAGTATCTTTGTGTAGCAAGAGCCTATATCGACTTCCTCATCTTTAATCTTTATCTAAGCTTTTCTTAATATGATATGCCTCACTTTGGCCATTCTAAGCTACTGTTGCTATAACGGGGGCTACTAGTTTTTGTTCTGTTTTTTGAGTAGTTGTTTTAAACCAACAAGCACATTGCCTTGAATAAATACGGTTTTCTGATTCAACTCCGATGCTATTACCACAGTTTGTGCCATCATTGATTTCTCAAACAAGTGAATGACACTGGTGTATTCTGCTTATTGAAATACGTGAGTGTAATTTATATACAAACATATATTATGGTTCTCTTATATAAGCAAGTAATGGCAAAGCAAGATATGTATATAGCATAGGAATATATTGACAACAACAGAGAATTTATTTTAACAGCTTATTTTAAAGACTGTTTACCATCATCGGAGCTATTTAGCTTCTCAAAACAAATGTTTTAAAAATGTCTTAAATTAAAAATAAAACCTTGCAAATCAGGATTTAAAATAACTTGGAAGATTTTTCATGGTTCATGTATCAGACAGATCAGACTGGATCAGTTTACAGAAAGAGGTAGATTAAAATCTTTTAGTGATTCAGGGATGTTTTCCCCTTGTAATTTCTGTTTATTACTGGAAATAAATACAATATTATGGCTCACAGATAAAATGCCAAACTTCTCCCCCCCCATCTTTTAGAATAATGCTGCACACTGAAATGGAGCTCAACAGGTAGAGACTCTGCCTACTCATTCCAAAGCACTATGTTGTGCTCTAATCCATTTTTAAACTCTTTTATGAATGTTAAATGAGCTATAAGAGATTAGTAGGTCATAATTGGAAGTACTGTGAAGGAAATGTTAAAGCTCTGCTGAAATTCTTTCAATGTTTTTAGATTCCAAAAAAGTTTAAATGTTGCATTAGAACCATTGTTGTGCAGAAATGAACACTTAAAATGGGCAGAGGTTATTCAAGGCCCATTCGGTTTCTGGAAGACACACAAGTAGATTGGGCACATCTGTTCTGACATTTCTTGACTGTTGTATCCCCTTTTCAGCCAATAGTGTTATTATGAAGAAGCTAAAACACTTCATTTCTACAGAAGCTTACAGTGGCCTAGGTTGAGCCGGCTGCAGTGGCTCGCTGTGCCTTGGCCAGTAGCTGTGCCGGCTGGACTTCACCAAGCCCCGCCAGCTGAAGTCAGTTTCTTCCTTTCACTGGGCGGCTGGTTTGCTGGATCAGCTTCCTGCTCGGCCACGTGAAAGCCAAAGCCAGGACAAGTGGAGGAGGCTGGGCATGTGCAGCTGCAGCAAAGGCATGACTGTCTTTCTTTAGCTCAACTCTGAATGCCACAAAGCCACCTTTAGCAGTCCAAAGTAGCCTGTTTAGAAATAGGCTTTTGCTCATTCTTCTGAAGAAGCTATTACTAACTGGCTGGATTTCAAAGTGACATAATCAATTAGGATTTTCCAAATCAAGTGTAGTTACACGATCCTGGAAATGAAAGCAAATATGCTGTAGTTGAAATCAATGAAATCTGGTTTTTATTAGATAGTTTTAATTGGATGAAAGTGCCATTGCTTTTGGACAGTGCTTCAGGAAAACGCTGAAAGAGCCAAAGAGCCATTGGAAGGAGTAAGATTTATTCCGGCATTCTGTAATATGCCTTCAAACCTGACCCTTTTGTGAGTACCTAATTTTACTTTATTTTAAAGGAAATGACTAGAACTTCATTCCAAAACCAAACTTACTGTCTAAAATAGTAGTCAAAGACTATCGTGCAAATTAATTTCATAAGAAGATTTTTATTGAAATACAGCCCAAAAAACCGCCCACCACATTTAAAAGCAAATCATCTTAAATTGCAAAAGCATTTTATCTTTTCAGTACTCTATTACAGGAATACACATCTAATATGAGGTTGCGATAGCCTACTGACAACAACAACAAGCTTCCCCTCCCCCTTATCTTTTGTAAGATGCCAGGGATCTCTGGACTACAGGTTAAAATCTGAAATTAGTAAACTTTTGTTCAGTTAGGAAGCAGAAAAAGCAAGTTTTCGTTTGCAGTCTAAAGCTAAAACTGTTCTGCTGTTGCACACACTTTTTTTTTTTTTAACGTAAGGTTTATGAGGTTCTACTGTTGTTCCATGAAATCTTCAGGCATAAAAGCATTCCCTTAATAGTACAAAATCCTTTTATATATCTAGAAATTATATTCTGATTTCTGTGAGATACTTTACTTGGGCTGGATTTTTTTTTTTAGTGTAGGCTACAAGATCAGTGATGGTATTCCAACCGAGTTTTCTTTTCTGGGTTTAAGGCTCATAAAATGACGTTGTTTCAAAAGATTGAAATTCCATTCTTAGTGAAAGATATGCCTACCGTAGCTCAAATGGTACTTTTTGCTGCTGCTGTTTGTGTTTGGCCACTGGTTGGTTATAAAAAGCAAAATAATGAACCATGTGTATGTCAAACTCCTTCATGACAGATTAAGGTATGTTAAGGTCTAATGCCTAAAAAAATTTTAAATCACTCTAATTTCTTAGCCTCTATGATATGTGCCTTCTGTACTTACTGATGCTGAAAGAAAAGGAATGTTCAGTAGGGTCTTCTCCCCAGTGGAACAGAAGAGGAAGTTTCTGAATTTAAGTTTTAGGAAATATACAGAATAATTACAAAGTTAATTTTCAGTATTAATGAAACCCTTCCTGTCTAGCTATTCTTTTCTTTCAGCTTTCCCATAGGAGCACCTGCCAAGATCACTCACTGGAGTTGAGTTGAGATATTTCAGTATTGCCAAAAGGGATCATTTTTGAGTGAGGAAAAACTGAGTGGATTTTTTGTGTGGTCTAACCATGTGACATTAACAGCATGAAACAACACATCTTTCAAAAAACTGAATGTTCTAGGACTTACAGAGTTAAGCTAAAATATTTCTCTTATGTTGTGTTACAACATGCGTATCCGGTCCTAGAAATGTTTTTTTTAAATCTTCTAGATGAAGAATAAACAGTGCTAAATATGGTAATAACATTAAGCTACAAAATTCCTTACAATTGTGTCAGTGTGCCTTGGAAACTTCACACATGCTAGAGCAAAACAATATTTATATCCATGAAAAGACATTCTTTTGCCAAGATATGCCTGGTTTTGATTTGCACTGTATCCCTCTAGATTTGCACATTGTCAGCAGGGGTTTTCTAGAGTTACGAAATGCATAGCTCTTAAATGAATACATTAATCACATATTTTACTGTATTATAAAGAAAATGTAAAAATACTTATGGTACTTTTCATTCATTTTCTAAGTACTGTAGAAACCCACTGTATACTTTTCAATTGTGCGATTTCTCAATTGAGTTGTCCTTTGAAGAATGAACAAGAGTTCTTGTGTTTGGTTATTTTGATATATAAGTTAAGGTGTTTTTTGATGGATTAGGCAGTGAAAGATCTTTGTCCTTCTGCCTGGTCCCAAGGCATTCTGTTCTGCTGCACTTAATTATGTCTGAGACTCTGCATTGAAGGTAAATACCATTGCTATTAAGAAGAAAATAGCTATGGGAAGAACACTGTGTTAAATTTGTGAGTCAGAGAATTCTTGACTTCTAATATGTGTTCTTTAAATTAGCAGTATTTTTATACATAATGATCATAATGGAGAACGTGATCCCACTTCCTCCATAAACTTTTTTTTAATTAGCTGGCAATGCTTATCTTCTAAGATTCCATTACAGTGCTTTTAAAGGAATAGACACATGATCTGAAACAAGAAAGTTATCACCAGTTAATGATGGAGTGCCTACCAGCTGAACAATGACAAATTAGTATACACTAGAAAATATGTGGAAATGGCACAAAATTAACATGTTAGATCACATAACTTTCCCATTTTGGCTTCTGCTTCTGTTCTCTACCAGAAGACCACATATCCTTACATTTCCATAGTTCATGAAAAGTCAGTTGATTTGTGAAGGATTCTTACATTTTGGACACACACTTGTTTTTCCTCCCTTATCACCTACTTAACAAGACTTCTGGTATACGCTCTGTTACGAGGCTTGCCTTTTTGAAATAGAATTGTTTAGCTCAGTTTTTAATTTTTAAGGACTGGTGGGGAAAGACAGAATTCACCTTATGAAGTGAGACGAGTATCTTTGCCAAGAGGCTGGCTAGCCTGGTAAGGAAAAATGATGGGAGAAATTATGACCTATAGTTCAGTGAAGAAATAAAGAACAGAGTGGAAGGCAAATGAAGCAGGGTCGCAGGAAGAAGAGAGAACTCAGAAATGATTAAATATGACAAAATAAGACTTTCTTTGAGTTTAGCTACACAAATGCAGCCCGGGAAGTAAGCTGGAGGAACTAGAGTGCCTCATGCATTCACGACCAAATTGCTAGAGTAACTGAGGTGTGGAGTAACTGAGCTTGCACAGCTGGGGTGTTGTGATGGGCCAGTTGATACAAGCTCTTCAGGGAAGACAAGCAGAGAAGATGAGGGAGTGTGCCTTCTTTGCAAAGGAGCAAAATAGACATGGGAAACTCTTCTATGGGATAGATGACAGGCTGGGTGAGAGTTTGCAGGTTAGAATCAGAGGAGAGGCCAGTGTGGTGACAGTGTGATGGAAGTTTGTTTCAGGCCACCTGATCAGAGCAAGAAGTGGGAATGAAGTTTTCTCTAAACAAATTGAGGGGCTTCAGTCTCTGCCATCTGCTGGAAGGGCAACACAGTGGAGCCCAAGCAATCCAGAACATTTCTGGCATGTGTCAAGCTAATAACTCCTTGATATAGGCACTAGATAGGCCAACCAAGAGTGATAAAGAGCTGGATCACAAACAAGCAAGAACTAGTTGGGGATGTGATTGATAATCAATGTCAGCCTTGGCTCTACTGACACTGAAACAGTAGAGTCAAAGGTCCTGAGGCAAATGAGGAAGGCAAGTAGCAGAGAGGGATCATGAGATCAGACTTTGGATTCAGGGAACTGGTAGGTGGAGTCCCATTGGAGGCAGCTCTGAAGGGCAAAAGAGCTCAGGGAAGCTGGCAAGACTTTAGGGACAACCTCCTTCTAAGAGCAAGAACAGTCCATCCTGGCACATATAAACAAAATGTATCAGGAAGCTGGCCTTTTTGAAGAGGGAACTCATGCTAGAGCTGTATGTGGGAAGCTGGTACGGGGCTGGAATGCATGGCATATGAGGAGAGGCTGAGGGAATTAGGCTTGTTTAGCCTGGAGAAGAGAAAACTTAGAGGGACCTACAAGCAGGCTTCCAACATCTACAAGGATATTATCAAGAAGACAAAGCCAGGCTCTTTACGTGCGTGCGTGGTGGGAGAGCAAGACACAAAGGGCAGAAATTGAATTGAGAGTTTCTGATTTGATAAAAGGAAAAGCATTTTCACTAAATATTGAAACAGGTTGCCCTGAAAAGTTGTGCTGTCTCCATCCCAAAGATTTTCCGAACTCACCTGTATAAAGGGCTTTCTCTGAGCAACCTGGTCTCATAGCTAACCTTCTTTGAGCAAATGCTTGGACTAGCAACCTGATGTTTCTTCTAAGCTGAATTATTCTATAATCGTATTTATTGTATAAATTAAACTTGTATGATCCTTTTCTGTTTTTAAGATTGGAACATAATGTTTGTGATAAACTTAATCTAAAATTTACCTTCAATAATTACAATATTCCTATCTTGCAAGCTTTTCCTGTTTCTAGAAGATATTTATCTTTTAAATAACATTGATGCTCTTTAGCCACTTTTCTTATGTCAAGGATAATGTTCACTGAAGATATTTTCTTCAAAAGCCCCTTTCCTATCCTCCCTCCTTTAGGAAGACTAGGAAGATGGTCTTTGAGGATCATGCAGGAAGATACTTTGCCCACCCAAGGTTTTTAACATAGTGTTCTGTCATTTCCGTGAATGATTCTAGCCAGCAACTTCATTTTTGCAGTTAGTCCTATCTACTGACGTCATCCTTTTGATTTGGCTTCTGCAGTGTATTCCTTTCACGTAGTGATGCAGGGTACCGCATAATTGGCTCCTGGGCACTACAGGAGCAGGGAATCAGAAAGCATATCACTTCCTTGGGACAACTCATAAGCCATTGACCAGTTGCATCTTCTTTCTCAGATCACGGACTTTGGTATTGATGTGCAGTCAAGGAGTTTGCTGGAACTGCCTATGTAATTCATGGATCACTTGGATATCCAGAGAGGGGACTTCCCCTTGCCCTCCCCACCCATCAAAAAAAACCCCATGATGTTAGAATATTTTCATTAGGGAGCTGCTTGTCAATAACTACCTAGCACTTTGACATTTTCCAACAAAAATCATAGTGTTCCACACCACATGCACACTTTTCTGTTTTATTTCATTAATGCCTAATAATCTTCAGGTCAGTCACCTGACCTGGATGTGGGAGTACTAGAACTGCTGAGTAGGCAATTCTTTCACTGAATGTAAGGCACAAGCTTTAGCCCTTTCTTTTCTTTCATTGCTTCTGATCTTGGCTGCTTTTATATCTGATGTTCTTTTGAAGTTTCTTTATCCAAGAAGAATGTTCCTTAATCTTGAAATGATGAATAGGTATTTTTTAAAATATTTTGGAGTAACAGTCCAAATACTTCGTGCTGTTTTCTCCCACAGTGCCAGTAACTTGGCTTTAATCAGGTTTCATTGATGAGTTGCATATTCTTGATCTGTTTCTTGCAACACAGAAATGCAGCTGTTGCAAGGTGGCTTTCATGTAGCCTTTTAAAAATTCTTTGTAAAAAGCAGAAATCAACAGTTTCTTTTGCCTTTGACTCTTAGTGTAAATTTAATAATCGCTGTTCAAAAAGGCAGGTCATCACCATTCTCTGAAGACTTAGAAAATGTACTAAACAACCAGTTGCTCTGTTGATGAGAACTTGCTAAACATTTTGCTTTGAGGATTCAGGTCATGTGTTTCCTAAATATTTCACTGAATTAAACAATTCGAGTGTTCTTAGATTAGTACTTCCAATAAGGGTGTAAAGTAAGTAAGATTTCTTTCATGCTGGAATCTAGAATAAGAAATGCTAACTCTTCAGAGCTGGTAATATAACTCAATGAATGGATCTTTGTAGCTGCAATAACTTAGATCAGATATGGCTTCAAAACTGCCGTGTCTTTAACCTAAATACTGATTGATCTTAATTTAGATTATTTTCAGGCAAAAGAGTTGCTGATCTCTGGTAGGGATTCAGTGGTAGAGATGATCCAGAGCTTTTTTACAGTGAATTTGTATGTGCTGTTTACATTACCCTGACCAGAAAGAGGAGAACAAAGCAGGCAGAGTACTCTAAAATGTTGCTCTAGAAAAATTATAAGCTATAACGTTCAGTTACAAGGAAATGATACTGATATTGATTGTATCTTGAGATAGTCTAGTACATGACTCTTTTAGGCAGTGAATCCAATGAGTTCTCAGTAACACAAGATCTGGGAAGAGTGCCTTGGAGAGAATCTGTAATGGTTCCTCCCACAACCATTTTGTTAAATGTATGGGTGTCTGTTTTCTTCTTTACTTTTGTAGCACACCTAATGCGCCAGAAGATGATGTTGCAAACAGATATTCCCGAACAACATATAGCAGATACAGCAGGGATGCAAATTCTTCTGGGAATTCTGTACCAAGTAATGCTTTGGAAAAGAGGATTGAGGAACTTGAAAGAGTAAGTACCAACTTATTTCCAAGCAGTATTCCTCTTAAATAAAGTATCTTCCAAATTCAGTGGGGAAATGCTGAATAACATATATAAAAGTTGTGCTAAATACTTGAACTACAGATACTCTTGGCTACAAAAATGAATACAGAATTAGACTGAGAAGAATATGAACTTTTTAATCATCATAAATGTTTAGTTTTGATTTGGTGTGTAAGTGAGGAACAGTTGAGGTAAAGGTAATGTGCTTAGAGCCAGCTGTGTTCTGTGTCTTTCTTGTACTTGTCTCTTAACACACCAACACTGTGCAAATAACTTTTTGGGGAGTGGTGGGAGGAGGTGGGTTGGCTCACTGATTGTTCAGAAAATAAACAAGTGTACTTCTTATCTACTTCTTGTTTGACAAATGTTAATATCCTGAAGTGTTATAAAATTTGTTATCTGGTTGTTCATTGAAGTTTTAAGCAACTTGGATATAGTTTTAAAACAAAATTTCATTTTTTTTAGAAACTTTTCCAAATATCTTTGAATCCTTATGGATGAAAGTTGCTAAGTTAACACAATTTGGATAGATCTTATTTTTTGAAAGGATGAAAATAAAACATATTCTTTAGAAATTGCCATTTTTTTAGACTTAGGGGAGTCTGATTTAAGTGAATGCTCTGTAATCACCTCTTCCAAATCAGTTTTTTTCCAAAATAATTTAATTGTCAATAGCATAGAAAATGGGGGAAGATTTCAGTGCTTTTTTTAAGTATCCTGAGTTTTGATTTGTTGAATTCCTAAGGTGTAAATGTCTTATGTGAAATGTTTCATTTTCTCTCACATTCAAGCCCACAGATCTTACAGTAAGTCTTCATTTTCTTGTTAACCATAATCTAAACAAAATTCTGTATACAATATAACAAGTTTGGAAGCTGAGACGTTAAATATACTCATTTCTCTTATGGGCCCCAGTCCTATTTTACATTTGTGCTTAAGTTGGAAATTAATTAAAATATTATCTCTGGAAATTATCACACAGGTTTACTGTGGGTAAAATATTGTCCTAGACATGTGACTCATTAGCTCCTTGAAATGTATCTGTGGGCTTGACTTCCTGTAGAAAAGGAATTAGAGGTATGTGGTTTTTTGTTTGTTTGTTTTTAATAGTAACAACTTAAAACCATCTCTTTTCAAATAACCTGTTGTATTTGGGACTTCACTACATGTTCTTCTTTAGGAACTTGCAAAGGAGAGACAAGAAAATGTGAGATTAATGAAGATTACACAGGACAAAGAGGAGTTGATTGTTAAGCTGAAGGAAGAAATTGATTTATTAAACAGAGTAAGCATATATTTTCCTATGAGGTGCTATATAAAAAGGATGAAAGGCTCTGTATTCTCTGTGCTCTTCTTTACTAGCCCATATCCATGGGGCAAGATCAGAAGAGAATTAATTAGAGCATATTTTGTACATATGTAACTTTTCGGGAAAAGCAGAAATAAACTATATTTTTCCTAGGTGACTTCTGTTTATCATCATTAATGGATAAAGTTCTAGAAGTTATGTGATTAGAGTAGCTGAATTTCATGTTGCTATAAGTGTTTGTAGAAAAAAGTTATAAAAGTATGCATTTGTTTGCTACCTGTTCTTTCCACTTCTTTCCATATTCAGGAAATAGCATACAAGGCAATTAAGTTCAGTTTTTGTTTGTTTTCCTCAATAATTTTTTTTCTAGGACTTTTTTTAGACAAAGTTGTTACAGCTTTCATTTCATTTTAATCTGTTCTGTTCCATTTAATAATAATAGTTCAGGTAATTTTAGAAAGATTTTGGAGTGTCTAAGTGCTTAGTATATTATATATAATATACACGTGTTCTCAGACTCTGCTGTTCATCCCCAACTAAAGGCAGAGGAAGACATTGGGCAGGGGACTGAACTAGCAGTGCTCATGCAAGATTTGTAGGCAGGAGAAGAGGGATAGAAGAGTGAGGCATACGTGAGAGTAGAACAGGATGAGAAACTTTAAAGTTAGGATAAAATACTAATACAAAGAAGTTCAAGTTTGCCCAGTTTTAAGGGCAAACTGGAGCACTTTTCTAAAACTTATCTTGTACTCCTTGACAGATCCTATCCAATACAGAGACTCGACCAGGGGAATATGCTTCTACTAGTCTAATGCAGATCTCGTGAAAAATCAGAACTAGCTTTGGTCAATCCAGCAGTGAAGAGAGATAATAATTCTATGTGCATAATGCTAAACAGTTTATTTTGCATTATTAATTCGTAACAAAGTAGGACAACATGTTCATAGGTTTGCGGAAGAATCTACATGACTAAAGGAGCTGATACAATCATTCAGAAATAGGTATATTTTATTTCTTTTCATAAAGAAAATTAGAAATTATTGTGTAGGATAGATAAGTATCTCTGGGGAGGTTTCTGTTTTTATTGGGGAATTGGTCTTTATGGCATTCTTCCATTCTGCAAAGAATCTGTCACATCTAAGCTGATGGCCAAGGAAGCTGTCCCTTCTGCACAAGGGATGGGAAAACTACCTAATACTGCCAGTCACACCTGAATTCTTGACTCAGAGGTCAGAAACAACAAGTTAAAAGAACCAAAATCACTGAAAGATTGTGGTTTAGAACCAAGGTGGTTCGTAAAAGTTCCAGAAACTGTTTGTTTTCTTGCTCTATCTGAAGGATGATGTCCTCAATAAAATCCATCAAATGTTGGAATGGAGATGAACTTTGAACATACACAGTAAAATCAAACAGAATCTGTGCATTGCCTGCATTAAAATATGATGGCAACTTCTGCTTATTACGTGAAAAGAAAACATAAAACAGTATTTAGTCCTTCCAAAAAAGGACTTTCTTTATTTGAAAACCTGTTTATTTTAAAATGACTAAAAATATATCTTTCAGAGAGATATATGAAGCCATCTTATCACTACTTCCTATGTGGCCTCTCTTTAAATACAGAAGAGAAAGTTTTCTTAATTTTTTTCTCCATAAGGTCAGCAGTTATCATAGTGTCATCTGGTAGCTTTATTGCAGTACAAGTATGTACTGGCTTGTCTTAAGAACGAAATAACTTTTTTTAAGAACTTTTAGGGTTATCAAAATTTGAAACCAACATGTCCCAAATGATACTTCTATTAAAACAGATAGGATTTTACTCCTTTTATAATAGTTGTTGAATTTTTGAGTGCTTTTATGGTGGCTATCCATGTGGATTTGGAAGAAAGAGAGTTTAACATATTTTTAACAATAGGTAGAAAAATTAGCTATCATTCTCATGGGAGAAGTGCATGAAAGTTAATGTGGCAGTCATATTTGCCTAAGGTTTGTCATCATAATTGAGATTATAAGCAAGCACTCGGACATCTGTTCTTTATAGAACATTATTCTTTAGACCTCCATCAAGATTGGATTCTTAGTTTGGAAAAATGGTTAGGATCCGCAGTCTTCTGTTCAGAGAAGGGGATGCCCTGCTAGCTAAACTCTCCGTAGTTTATGAAAAAGTCTTTAAAAACCTTTGCTGGTAAGTAACCTCAGTGGAGCTCTTGAAATTTAACCTATACATTAGGCTAGTTAAATGTCTTTTCCCTTCAGCAAAAAGTGCTGTTATTGCATATGAAGTTACACAGACATGGAAATAATTTCAAAGAGCCTAAATAACTTCTTAAGATGCCTGTTGCATAACATAGCTTTCTGACTGCTCAATGCTGTGCATGGGTAAAGCTTGCATTCAAACAAATGCTTCTGCACGTTTTAGTCAATCCAAGTGGTCCACAGATGCATCCTTCACTGGCAAAGATCTCTCATTACACCTAAAAAATGTTTTTTTCCAAGAATTCTGAAAACTTCTTGGCAAACTTTTTCTCATTTTAAGTAAATTACGTTTTACTTTAAGAAAAAATATTTTACCGAGATCAGTCAGGACATCACGAAGAAATTTAAAGAACATGGATGACATTTATGTTGAGAACCGAAAAGGGCTTTCCACCATAAATGACTCTGTTTCGTTCCAGTAGATTAGCCACTTAAATTAGGTCTATCAGCCTTGTTTAAAAGAAAGGGATAATTGATTTTTAAAAGTTTGAACTATCTGAAGAGAAAGACATCTCAGTACAGTTAAATATTTGAAAGCTAAGTTCAACTGTTGACTAGTTTACGCTTGGTCACGTCTGATCTCGCTGAGATGTGATAGTTAGTTATGTGTTTGGAGAGAGTCTGTTAGTGAGGATTTACAAGCCAGTTAGTGTGAGTTGTGTAGTCAGTGGTTCCTTTGGTATGTGAAGTCCAAGCTTCCTGCCACAAAGGGACTTTGTGTCCTCTTTTCACTACTAACTATAAATTAAATTAGGATTGTAATTTTGAATAAGAAACTTTAAATTCCAGACTGGCAAAAAACACGTGTCAGCTCATTATCTCCATAGATATTTAAAATGCAGTTCATTATTATTACTGGCTCATATTCGAGAAATTGTTACTTGGAGTAATCTTTGGAATGTTACTCTTGCAGTATAGACGTTCCAAAAACTTTTTTATTTTGAGTAAATTTCAGATATTTTTACATAAAAGCCCTTTAAGCAGCAAAACCCCTTTAAGCAGGCTTTAATAGGTCATCAGCATCTAATGGCTAGGTTAATAGCGAGTTCCAACACAGTATTATGTATACAGAAGTGAAAAATTATCATTTTATTGGAAGAGTATTGTTCCTTCCATCTAATTATTTCCCATTGCTGTGCTGTTGACCTGAACCGCATAAGAGAGAAAACAAAATATGTTTCTCACAGTTACATCATAGTCTGTAATTATCATAATCTTTGCATGAGCAGATATTTAAGTCACTTTTGTGTGTAAATTTCAGAATAGTTAAATGCTGTTCCTGGAAGCCATCTGTACTGTGATTCAACATTAATTCTGTTAGGCAAAGAAAAGTTTATACTAGCAATTTCTTCATTGCACATTACCAAAACAGAGGAGTAGCTGCAAAGGAATTGCAGTGTGGATTTGTGCACTAATTGCCAAAACACCAAATCTGTGCTTTAATTAGCAAATTGAAGAGACTATTTAAATCATAATACTGATTTTAAAAGCCCCAAAAGTCTCTAAAGTGTGCTTTTGGAATGACCCCACTAAAAAGAAACAAGGAAGTAGGCTCCTTATGTCAAATACCATTTAACAAATTAAAGGCTCAAGAGAGAGAATCTTTTTCCTGCTACCGTTTTATATTTAATTTAGCATGACAACAGTAGGGATTTGTGGACTTCATTGCAAAGGCAGCTAAAGTCTCTGATTGTGACCCTGGTTGGTCTCCTTTGCCTGCCTGCTGTTTTCCTCCTTAAAATAGTCTGCTTGGGGTCAGGCCTTTATTTTACCCATTTTTTATTTTTTGTTCTTTCATGTTTTTCATATAGGAAAACTATATTGACTGAAGTAATGCATGTAGTAACAGCCAAATTCACTGTTTTTCACTTAGAAGACTTGGAAAGACTTGGTAGGAAGTCTAGAAGTGAAATGGGAACTGTTTAAATACAGTCATTGGTGGAAGATGGAAAGATATTTGGGATAGAAGTAATCTATTTTAAGCACTTGGTAGCAGTTTAGATAGAAGGTACGATATACCTTTTAATTTTTTCCTAATAGCAAATTGAAAAATGGGCAAGCAGGACTTTTCCTGATTTTTTTTAATATTTAATTTAGAACACGAAGCAAACCTATTACCATAGTCAGTAGTGATGCATATGTGCAAGTGTAATTCTTGCAAATAAGCACAGTCTGGAGAGCAGAAGCAATAGCTGACTAATACACTCTAGGCATATGCCAATAAAATAGTCACCTCCATCCTATTTTGGTTTCCTGTTGCATTCATTCCTTCTGTAGCTCCAGTTTTGATTGTATGTTTCCGCTTATAGGTGCTTATACATGGGAATATAATACCTATGTTTTGTAATTATGGTAACAGGTAGAAAAATGCAGGTTTTAAAAGATTTAAGGGAAGCTACTCTGAAACTCTAATTCCTCATCTTTCAATACACCATGTCTTCTTGATATCGGAGATAAGGTGGTAAATTCCTGCAGCTACTATTTGAGAGTTTATGTTCTGAGAAATATTTGGTTTTATTTTCCTTTTTCGTTTCATAGGACCTAGATGATATAGAAGATGAAAATGAACAATTGAAGCAAGAAAATAAAACCCTGTTAAAAGTTGTTGGACAGCTGACAAGGTAGAAGATTCAAGCCTCAATGAGGAAAGATTTTTAAAAACTACTGATTGAATGTTAAGGTCAATATAGTAATTCTTCCTGTGTTGCAGTTTGTTAAAATAACTGTCTTTATATTTATTATTAGGAAACCAGATGGATGTTTATTTTCATAATACTTTCTTCTTCATTCAATGAAATGGCATCAATTTGGGCATATATTTTTAACTTTCTTTTCAAAGGAGAGTAACAATTTTGACGTATTTCAAAATATTAAAATTATTTGGGTTTTATATCTTCATATTACATCTGGATAAATTACAGTAGTTTAAAATTTGTAGCACCAAGATCACTTTCAGTCTATGTGGGTGTATATTTTTTGAATGAATGGAAGCAATAGATATAAGCTTTGTTTACACAGATCCAAAATATATATTTTGGGAACTATTTCTTTCTTTGTTTAAGCAGCTGTAAAGTGGATGCCTTATTACTGATGTATAACATTTTGCAGATTGATTACTTGCTCTAAAAACTCTTGTATGTTGAGTTTTTTTTTTTTTACTGTATCTGGAAGACTGACAATAGTAGAGAGTAGCTTTTTTTCTATATAACAGTATTCTGGCAGAAGGGGGAGGTTTTACTAAAAAAAAAAATCACCTGCAGTATCAGCATTAGTGAGTTCTTAGAATCATATTGAAGTTGTGCACTGTAGTTTATCTTAAAGCTTTTGCTTTAGCAGTGAAATGCAAGTTTTCTATCAAACAGCGAATTTTTTGGCGTGTTAAGAATACAAAGCCTGGAGCTTTCATTTTGGCAAAGACACTTTTGCAATACACTTTTATTTAAATCTGTTGTCTTAAAATTTGTAGTGATCATAATCAATGTGATGTTTCTGATGTTTTCGTTTTTTTAAGCTGGGTCAAAATTTGTGTATATAACAAACGAGGAGTGTAAGTGATTCATGCCCTTTTGAAATAGCATATTGTTTTAAAAAAACATTTTATCCTTGATTTTAAACTTACAAGGTGTTTGAAAAGTGCCTGTTTAGATGTTACAAACCACTTATGTTGATACACTGATTTTATTATAGCATGATAGTACACAAAATTTTCTTTTTCATAAACCATAGACTTCAGTGAATAATTCTCTCCTTAAAATTCTTGTTAGGCTGAGATATGATGTACTTTATTTCATGTTAATACAGCACACATTTCATCCCTGTCTGAATAAAAAATCTAAGTTTTGGGGTGAGGAGACCGGAAGTGAAATTATTTTGTAGGCTTTTTTTCTCGATGATTTTGAAGCTCAGTGTTGGAAAATGGCATATGTTTATTTTTTGTTACCTTAAAACTTCAGAGCAACTGAAATATATCGTGATGATAGTCATCTAAGATTTGTCAGTTTCTTCCATGATTTCTGTTTAATAAGATATTCTTAAACTTCAAATCCAGGAATTAATATGTGATACTTTTGAATATAGACTAGATTATTCTAGATTCATATATTTTAGTAAGGAGGAGACTTTCATAGCTTCAAATTATTTTACAAGATACTTATGTGCCAGGAATCCTTGAGGTTTCCTTTCACAGTAGAAGAGATCCTATAGGAGACAATTTAAAACTTTAACAGAGTGGTTTAAATGGTGCAAGGATTTTGCCTAGACCTTCTGAACTATACTATTCACCACTGAATATGGCTCTTAATATTAGCCAAGCAGTAAAAAGTCCCTTAATTAATCACTTTCATAAAATCAGAAATTTAAAGTGATAAAAAAATAAATTTCCTTGAGATTATACAGTCTTAGCAAATATGAAACTTTCATTGGAAAAATGTGATTTTCTTCTATGTGTACTAGATAGGGAATGTACTTACAGATTTAAGGCATGGGAAGTCGAATACTGGAGTATGATCAAGGAGATGAGACATTAAAACATCTAGAGACAGATATTAATTTAGAACACAGATATTAATACAGAGGTGTATATGATAGTATTGATACAGAGGTGTACAGTTTTATAAACTGTATTTCATATACATTTTAATCCAAAGGACAATGGCAACAAAGAACATAAACAAGAATTACTTGTCATCGTATTTCCTCCTCTTGGTCTGCATGTGTATTGACTAAAGCTTAGCAGCAGAAATTCCAAAATTAGAATTCCCTTTTTAACCTACATATCCAGTTGATGGGAATATTTATCTCATGGCAGAAGCACTTACGATACCCTACTGTGAAGAGGTGAGGGCAAAGGAAGTTTCCAGATCGTTGAAAAGAGTAATGCTTCAGCTGGAGCATGTGAACAAGGGGCTGTGGGAACTCGCACAGCAAGTACCTTGGGACATTAGTGTTGTTCTGTGTTACTACACAGAGAGAAAACTCTTCACGATTTTAAAAATTCCCACAAATTGTATCTTGAAACGTAACGCTTTTGCTGACGTTTCTTAAGATTTAGGGAGTTCGAGGGAAAGAAGTATTTCTGTAATAAAAAGTTAATTGCAACTTATGTTATCAGCTCTAGGGGAGAAATTTAGTAGTCTCTAGGAAAAAATACATACGTAGACTATTAATAATCATGTAGTCGTAACTTACCGTTACGTTTTTATTTCATTAGCGTATCCTTATAGTCATGCTCAAACACAGAGTAAGGTTTTTTTCTGAGGTGATTTGAAGGGGTTGAATTACCTTGCCAGCAATTTGCTAACCCAAGCCCACTTGCTCTCCGGTCCAGCACCTCGATTGTGTAGTTTTAAAGCAGAGAGAGTGCTTAGGCAAGTGGGAACCCATCTCACTGAGGAAGGCTATATATTTCCTTAATGAATCTAGGTATTTCCATAATGAGGCTAAATTAATTTGTTAGCACTTTTTCTGGATGGCAATGCAATATTAACTGTATGGGTAAATCCCTTGAAAATTCCTGAACTTTATAATGTGGATTGGACTGCAGAGGATCTAGCATTTGTGTTTTGTGGAAACCTAGGTTGTAAAGGAAATTTAAACAGAATAGTATCTCTGTTGGCTAAACTAATAGGACAGAAATTTTTTTCAAGATGCTTTAGTAATGAATGATACATAATACCTGTATTGATCATGAAAATGATGGTCACATACTGTTCTATAGAAAATACTACATCCAGAGCTGGAGGTTCAAATAGTGCAGAAATACTTTTACCATTGATAATATTAATTTACCATTAGTTTTTGAGGGATTTATTCCTTAAAGTGGAGATTAGCAATATATAAATTTTGATGATTTTTACAAGGAAATCCAAAATTACCCTTTTTCCATTTTAAAATAATTAGATTGCTATGATTAAGTTTGATGTTACTTGATGTATATATTAACCAGAAGAGTACAGTCTGTATTTTGTATCTTCAAAGAAAAATCTTTGTTAATTACCAGATTTGTATTGACACATTCAGAGATTATTTTTTCTTTAGATTGTCTGAATTTGAGGGGCAAAGTGAGAAAAGACATTAACAAATAAATGAAGGACTCCAAAGTAGGAAGTATAATCTAGTGAAGTTTTTTATTTAAATGTACTGAGAATTAGCTATAGAGAGATTTGTGATTGGCATAAGCAATATAAAAGATGTAGAGGTTTTAGTTCTAGTTCATTTGAAAATAAAAGGATCAAACTACAGCAAAACTCTTTTCAACTTGCCTGGTATTATTACCACTTGGAAACTTCCTACCACAAGAGAGACTGGTGGAGATACTGAAGATCAAATTATTTTAAAAACTTTGCTATGAAGGCAGAGATACACAGAGTTCAGCCGTGGTTATTTCCAGCTGAATTGAAATAAATCAATATTAGTAGCCAAGTGACTACTGGGAAATAAACACATGAATTATAACTGTAGATATTATCAACATGTTACTGAGCGTCAGTGTTTCTTGAGTTCAAAGACTCCTTTATGAAGATGTCAGCTGAGTCACTCCTTTCTCATCAGTATTAATAAAATCATAAATATGTGGTGTTTTTAATATAAAACATAAACATTGTAGTAGGAAAAAATTAGCACTGCAAGCTATAACTTAAGAAATGGAAAACAGTAAATGAAATATGTGTGGTACCAGTATCTGCTGAGACTAAGGAGCTAAAAGAAAAGAAGATAAAAGAAAATACTCTAAGGTTAAAGTACCTTCTGTAGAATTTTTAAAAGTTCAGCTAAAAATGAAATTAATTCTGCATCCTGTCATTTAATTTAATTTGGAATTTCTCTGCTAAAAGTTCACTACAGATCTGCTTGAGTTGGTCATTCTGGTGTCAATACCTGCATAAGGAGCATTTCTACTTCTGTTATTAAGCATTTCTTTAGAACGAATTAAATATATTCAAGACATAAAGTACTTCCATATGTATTGGATGTAAAAGTCATGATCTTCAAGTACGTTTGTTTACTGTAGTAAATCTGTCTACCATTTCTCCTTGTACTTCCATAGATGTATGTTACCTTGTTAATTTAACCTTTTTGGTTTTATTTCTAGATTTCTGGTGTACTGTTCTTTTCCAGGGTTATGGCTAGTTGTGATTTTTCTGTTCTGAAAAAAATTGAGATAGTTGAGGTTTTCCTCTGAAAATAATTTTGTAATCATAATGCAGAGTCATTTTTTTTAATTTTCATTTTATGCATTAAAAATTTGAAGCATTATTAAACTATAACTAAATATCCATTTTAGTTTTGAACGTTGACTACTTGTGATATTATTTGTGATAATATCAGTTTAAAATAAGATGTTGAGATACTTACTATTGCAGGTAAAAAATATGCTTTTAACTAACAATAAAAATTGTGTGCCTTTGTCCAAATAAAACAAAGTTCTTTTTAATCTAGGCTGACTACTTATTGCATTCAAAGGAGAATTTGTATTGTCCGGCTAAAATGATTGACAACTGGATCTGTGTGTGTGTGTGTGTGTGTGTGTGTGTGTGAGTGTGTGTGTGTGTATTCAGATTCAGTTCTTCAGGTACACCCACACACGGGAGAAATCCCAATACTTCCACTGTACTAATTTTCTACACTCATTCTGCCTTCAGGAGCTTAATGACTGTCCTTCATTCAGTTACATGGAAATGGCCTTTTCTCATACTTCAAAGTTTAAGTTTAGCTTTTCCCCGGAAAAGGGAGTTAAGGATGTTACAGTGGTTCTGCTACACAGGTTAAGTGAGTTGACTTCACAGTGCATTTAATCTCTGAAACTTCCTTATGAATGTATGTTCTCTTTCCCTGCACAGGCAGAATCAGTAAAGACAGTCTCCTCCTCATGCATTGCTACAGACAGAGAGAACAAGTGAGCAATACCATGGATCATCAATAAACACTAGGGAAATTAAATAAACTGTGATACAGTTTTATAAAGGTTAGAATATTGATTGAAAAAAACAACCTGAAATATGAATGCATAAACACATGCATTCAGCAATACGGTTACTTAGGATAAGATATTATGGGCATCTGCATTTAGAGAGTTAACTTTAAAATGTTGGGTAGATTTGCTTCAGGATTTATTATTCCTGCAAGTGACTTCCTTTGCAAAAGACTAATGGCCTTCAGATTTTGTTTGATTTTAAAATTTGGAAGTATTTTCTTCCTTAGTTTGTGCTTCTGGCATTTTACTTCATTCAATCTTTTTGAGAAGTTTTAGGTCCAAGTGCATAAGTGTCTGTTCTATTCTTCTTCTGGACTATTCTTCTGGATACAAAACTATCTGATCTTAGTACTAGTTGTATTTTCCTTCAGATGCTTTAACTTCTCTCTCATAGCCCAGTTCTTCATTTTTTCTTTTGCAATTTGGATATCTTGTTGTTTCCTTTGTTACACTGGAAGCTTCAGGTGGTATCTGTGAAGCTTAACAATGTCCATAAGGTAAACCATTTTTTGTTTTTGTTTTTTCTTTTTTTCAAACAGAAATCAAACTTCTATATACTAAAATTTTCTCATTTGATGAGTAATTACACTGTGGAACCTGCTGCTGTAGGAAGTTGCTTTGGATTGCCAAGAACTTACTGCAATTTTGAGAGGGGTTGAATATTGATGTGTATATTGAGAAGATCTAAAGCTATAGTTACACTGTAAAAAGCTTTGTAAAGGTTCAAATCAGTCTTTAGCTATTAGAAATGAGAATGAAACCTCAGATAGATCTCCAAAGGGTGCTGACATTGAAAGCATTTGGACAGGAATCAGCAACAGGGGTGGTATTCTGATGTGTTTCCAGCATTCCCAAGTAGTTGCAGTTCTGTACTGAGGTCTCCTGCTTTTTCCACCTACGTTTACTTGTTCAAAGTTGACAGCTTGCAGTCTAGCAGCTGACAACCCATCAAGTGTGGAAGCTGCTGCTTACATTATGCTTACACTTTGCATTCCTTGAGCAGGAAGGAAGCTCTGATTACATAGCCCGTATCCACAGCCGCTCTGGCTGATATCTCAGTAAGGATTCTGAGCAAGTATAATTGACTGAAGTTTTCTAGGTTGACTCAAGGCATTTGAAGCAATTTTAAGCACTTGACGTATTTGAAAATTTGATGGGGAAGCAGATGGAGCCTTTTATGCCACGTAAAAAGACTGCGTGTCATTTTATTGGGCAATGGCATGTCTTCTAGGCCTTTTCTTTAAGGGAAAGCTGCTGCCTCCAGAGAATACTTTAAACTCTTTAACACCTTTAAATAAGGCTTATTATCGATCAGGCTGCTCATCTCAACAAAACCAAAAACTCAGGCCTTCTTTTAACAAGCACTAGAAGTTAAATTTCTTTAGAAAAGTCCTGGGAGCAGATTTGAAGGTTAAGCTGTTCAGTATCAAAGGAGGTCTGAAAGTCCTACTGTTTTCCAAGAAAATCTGGCCAAAAAAAGAAAAAACAATGTTCCTGAACGTCTACCTTTGGAGTCACTGATGATCATCTAAGGAAAACTGTGCACATGTGAGTCCATCAGGCCCGTTAATATATTTAAGAATAACAGCAGAGTTACAGAAATGTTTCAGATTTGCATCTTTTGCTAGTTTGGCGCAAACCTTGCAAAACATCCGTAGTAATTAGTAATTGCATTGTAGTTGGTATTGCTAATGAAGGAGTGAGACCTTTCTTCTCTTACCTTTTTTATTTATATATGGTATTAGTCTTTGAGAAATGTTTCTTTAATGTTAATTGCTGAGCAATTAAACAGTTAAAAACACTGACAATAATTGCATAAATCTTGTAAAGAACCTTTGAAGTAAGAATATAAATCTTACAAATCTTTAAATAATGTCTTTGACTCTTAGGTATTTATTACGTAGTAAAACTCTATTACAGACAGTAAAAGAGAAAAACCTGTATAGATAAAAATCTGTATTGCAGAGATAACAGTAATAGCCAAAGTCTGTCCTGTTTTTTTAATCAATATGTTGTATATTTGCAAGAACATCAAACAATGTAGATATCAAACTTTGTTTTGAGAACTGGATTTCTTTAATAAAGGACATAATGAAAACATATTCATATTGGAGCTAATTCTCTGCCTTTTTTCTGATGAACAGAAATGCTATTGAATGTGAACAAGTTTTATAATTCATTAGCTATGTGTTGACTTCTTGGGCTGTTACGGCTGATGAGATCTGTGCTTTCTAAAATAGCAAAAGCACGCACTTAAAATGTGATGACAGCAAAAATGAGAACTTAATCTATGCTTAGTCTTTAAGGGAGGGAACAAAAACAATTTTTATCAGAGTTTCCCTTGATGAAATGACCTGAAGATATTTAGGTATTACAGGCACACTCAACAAGCTATTGCTTAATATCATGTAACAAGGCAGTATTAACTTTGTCCTTTCTTTGTGCTAGGGATGTTATCTAAGAACTATAAGCATAATTTTAAAGAAAAAGAGTGTTTTTCTGTTGCACAAGATTATAGTTGAGAAAACTTCATCTTGATAATTGTCAGCTTGACTTTGGTCCATTATTGTTTATTATCTCTGTAAATCAGATTTTGTACACCAAGATCCTGTGGAATTAAACCTTTGTTTTTCTCTTTATTAGAAATGTTAATCTCTACTTTTGCCTAAGGCTCTTTACAACAATAATGCATTTTAGAGAGTTTAAAATTACGATTACAACAGTGTAAGTGTGGTTACAGCCAGCTACCAAATATATTTAATGGGTGGGGACAGTAAAACCACTGAAGCTTTGCAAGTTCAGACTCTCTAGAAATAACTCTCATATTTCTCTGTGAAGCAATTACGTAGAAAATGCTAATTGTTCCCAACTGAATCACGCTTTCTTTCCACTTAACTGCTTGTGCTTGCTGTATTTTGTTAAAAAAAAAAAAAAAAAAAAAAAAAAAAAAAAAAATTACTTACAAAATCCTGTAATTGTGTTGCTCAGACTTTGTATGTAGAGTTCAGGCAGTGACATTTTAAAAAGATGGGCCACTTCCAACTTTCATTCTTCAGCTTTGGAGTTCTATAAAGATGGCTAAAATCAGGGAGAAAATTAAGGAAAAATAAATTGAGGTGGGGAACAACTTATGCAGGCCTGAATATTACAGAGAGGAACAGTTGTGTAAGGAAGATGAAACCCTAGATTTTCTCCAACGTTTTTCATATAGTTTTCAACAAGAATGAAAAGATGGCAAACTGGATACTTTATTTTATAAAGATCTAAAAATGCTTCTAGTTACTACAGGATAGTGTTTTCAAGAGAAAACTTCATCTCCAGCCCTTCATTTGCTTGCCTGTATACAAATCCTTAAAAGTCAAGAGAATAAGACTTTCAACTTGTCAAGAAATGCAAGTTGCTGATTAAAATTACAGCTTTGATCAGGTCTTTCCTATTTCCTGCTAGACTGTAGGTGACGAGGCAGAAATTCTGGATGTTACTTTCCAAATATGACCTCATTTGTGGTAGCGCTGCAGTAATATCAGTTAGCGTGTCTGATGTTTTTGGGAGCCTGGAGGCTACCGCAGGTATTTAGAGCTCTGGCAGAACTGAAGCGTGATGCGGCTGGCTCTCGGGATGCGGTGGGAGCCCCTCGCTGCCCCTCGGTGGCAGTGCATTGTGGAGGATTTGCATCCTGCACATTTAAATGTGGAGAAGTCTTGTCTACAATGGATACGAGCTCTGTCAAAAACAAGACGCTTGTCTTTGCACTATACCAGATAGTACTATGTAAATGTTACAGAACAAGTTAAGAGAAATCTTTTAAAAAATGCTGTATATAATGTTACTGAGTTAAGTCATTTAACATATTTAAATTTAATTACCTGTGCCTATTCAAACGTGCTGGTGCTTTTGTAGTTTTTTAAAAACACATAAAATAATTATAAGCATATGTGTCATAGTTTTCTATATACAGATTTAGGAATGGTATTTTAAGTAACTGAGAAAGAGTGTATTTAGGTGCTTCCTTTACATAAATTTAAATAACTGTACTTATTTGAAAGGTTAACTGTTCTTTTATAGGAAATGCTAACTAAAATTAGGAGTTTGCTACTAGTGTAATGGTCCATCATTTCTTAGTACTAAAAATTCTAATTTGAAAATTCATGACTTAAAAGTCATGTTCCTGCAAAAACTATAGTCATTATTTTAAGTAATACGTAAGACTACTTAAAGAGGAGATGAAAGGAAACATTTACATTTACCCATTTTATTTAATATTCAGTAACATTTACTTTCCTTCTTATCTGTTTGACCCAGATTTCATGTAAGTATTTTTTGGTTGACTTGCATAACAGCAGGAGAAAGGCACTTCTAGTGCACGAGCACTTGATTATAAAAGCCCAGGAGTGGACAAGGATCTCAGGAAAGGCACTTCTTATTTTTAATAAAGCTGCTGGTGCACCTCTGTAAGTATCCTCTTTATTCAGATTCCTTTTAAGCAGCTGTCAGCAATCTCCTCTGAGAAACTCTCTATTTAGCAATCCCATCCTTTTTATTTTACATCCCTGTCCGTTGCAGTTTAGGCGTCAGTTTGAATGCTGTGAATATTTTAGCCAAGGCACTTGACAGTAGATAGAATTGCATTGGCCACCGTCTGTCAGAGTGTATACCAATATTTGGAAACTGTTAATGGCAATAGCTGTAATTTACTCCGCTAGTGGAAAAACAGTGAATTGCTGTTTGGGGTTTGTATTGGCGGGTGGAAGTGTTCACTGACTCAGTGGCAGCAATGCCTGGCAGGTGTTCACAGGGCTGCGTGTGTAAACCAGAGCAATATTCCCTTCTGAAATTTGTTGATAGAGATCTACATGAAGGGAGTAAATAGGGTATTAGTTCATCTGGGAGGTCAAGGATATGCTCAAAACAGAAACTGAACTCCTGTATCCAGAAGGCCAGGGGATTATTGAGATGGATGAATCAAGTCTTTTGTCTGTCTATTTAGTAGGTAAATGAAGACTCGGACTTCCCAGATGTGTTGCCTAGATGCTTCTGCCTGATCTATATGTAATTAAAGACTCAAGCTTCTCAGTTGGGTCATTTCAGTATCCTTCAGTGGCCTACAGTTACTTTTTAACAAAATTTAAACAAAGACAAGTAGGTCTCATTTGACTACTTTTTTTTCCTTATAAGGTTCTACAGAGAAAAGTGTAATTGCCTTTTTCCCAAGTTTCTTATTGATACCTCTTGAGATTTTTACTGTTCAAGGTGAATTACAGTTCAGTTAACATTCGAAATCTAAGGAAGACTACCCCAGCAGATTACTATTTTCCCTGAAACTGGAGTATTTCAGTATATTTTACCAAACCTTTAATGTCATGGAGACAAAAGCACTCGTGTCACCAAATTCTCAGTATTTGAATCTATTAGCAGTCTTTTCTGGCCCCATGCTGCAGTCAGTGCTATGTGATTAAAGAAAGAAAATAACTGAAGTACGTATTCAGAGAACAAGATTTATAGGTAAGCACTTTGGTTTTTTTTTTTTCCTCTCTTAGACCATGCACTAGATTATATTGTGCTGTCCGCTAAGCTGCTGTGACTAGACAGCTGAACCAACATATTCCGGGGCAGTATCATTAACCAAGTGCTGATATGAAAACCCACCGGACAGGATGAATCAGCTTCCATTTATTTGCAAATTGGCAAAATGTCATGTTCCTCCCCTGCTCTTCCTCTGTGAATTTTTGCCTTTTTTTTTCCCCATGCTCTTTTGCAAATTACACTCTGTTCTGATACTAAGAAACAGGAAGGTTTTAAAGCAAGTCACCTAATTTGTCAGCTGACTTGTTCAGGATTGAGGCAGTGAGACACAGGATGCAGTTTACTAGGCGTTGGCACTAACGAGAATTTTCCTCTTTGTAACATGGCAAAATGCCATATCTTCTCACCAAAGAGACTGAAACAGAACATTATTTTCCTTGTAATTATGGAAGAATTAACATAATAACTGTTTAGAGACCTTGACAAATAGTACTTCAGATTTTAATAAATTTTATCACCTCTTAAAGTAAAGTAATGATTAAATCACTATGTATAAAGCATCCTAATTTGAAGTCATGGACAGAATATTTTTTCCTGTTTTGTCCCATGCAAAATGTTCCATTTGTGAGGTTGTTAAAGATTCTTGGCACTTTCCAGAAGAGATAAAATGACATTCTCAAGAATTATTTTTTTAGTACTTAAAAAAAACAGATGCCTGTAAAATAATATCCTAATGAGCACAGATTGGAACTAAATATTAGACCTTTTATATGCCAAAATAGAAGAAGAAGCACTTGTATTTAGTGTGAGTTTTTAGCAAGCCAGGTTCTACCTTGGAACGTATAAAGAACAAACACACATGTATAAGAATGTTTTAGAGGGCTGGTCTCTGTTGTAGTGAAATGTGTCTTAAAACCGCAGAACAAAGCAAGCTTTGAATATATAGATTACATTATCCTGTGCTGGTAGTCAAGATAGCAGCCAATGTTCAAATTAAACAAGTAGCTGGCTTTTCTTAATAACCTGGCTGCAAGGTCACAGGCGTAGAATGGGACGCTGCAAGAGCAGGCAACGCCTTTGGGGTCAGATTCACTGTCACAAGCCAGCGAAAAGTGTGGCTGCATTTTGGAGCATTTTATCTTCGGTCCGCGCTTTTTTGTGCTGCTTGACTTTGCTGACGTTTTTTTTTTTGGTTTGTTTGTTTGTTTGTATGTCGCAGAGTTTGGGGTGTGCCACCAGGAGACAGGAACTCGTGCAAAGGTCAGACTGGGGAGCAGATAGGGCTTGAGGCGTTTATAAGGAAGTCCACGTGTAAGAAGCATGTTTGTATGAGATGATGATATTTGGCTTGGGAGGGGAAAAACCAATGCGATTGGGTGATACATTAGCCGTATGGAAAGTTCTGCAGTAGCTAGGCCATGCTACACCTGCAGAAAATACTGTAACTTTTTATTTAAAAGTAAATCCTCGTGCCTACTGATTTTGTATTCCCTTTTATTTATTTAGTGCAATAGAGAACAATAGCTACTGGATGCAGAGGAAGCAGAAAGCAACAGAAGAGGGGTTAGAGTGTTAAAAAACAGAGCGTTGCAAAAAGAGAAGGTTTAAAAACAAAATGGGCACAGTAAGGCAAATGTGAGAGGAGAGTGGCGGGAGTCCTTTTGCCAGCAGACAGCCTGTCCCAGCACTCAGCAAAATAATATCAGTCAACCAGAAAGGCATTCAGTCAACTTAGAAAGGCATCCAGACTATGAACTGTGAAAGGTGAGAGCCGGAAGGTTCTTCCTTTTCATGCGTATAATCTCGTTTTAAGGCCACAGTTTTGGTCAGTTTTCAGTTGATAAGATATCTATATACTATTATTAAGCCTGCATAATCTTTGGTAAGCATAGCACTACAGAACTTAAAATGTGTTGCAGATTTTCAATTTTTAAAAGTATATTTGGGACATTTAATTTTACAAATTGTCTCAATGACATGCAGTAAAAAGAAATGAAAACATATCCACAGGTAACGAAGAAAGCTTGGCAGAAGCAAATCCTGGATTTTGGATCAAGAATTGTGAATACTCGGGTGCTTCTTTGTATTCTTTTGTATTTATGAAATTCATACGCAATGAGACTCTATACTTGTTGATAGCAAAGCTGGTTTGGTAGAGCTGCAGAGAAATCTGAGAATTTGCAAACTCTCCAAGAATTAGGCAGAATCTAAAAGACAGCTCATGAAGAAATAACTGTCATGGAATAACTGTGATGTGACCATTTCTTCACTGAATAAAGAGGGAAATAGGCCTACAAATAGCAGCAATAGGAACAGAGCACTGCAAAGTCTATCTACATGCTGGTGTCCCTAGCAATAGTATTCTGCTCCTTTGAATCACAGCTAAAGTAAGAGCAGGGTTATCCAATCTGGGAGAGAACCTAATAGGATGATCTTAGTAAGGAACAGTTTGTAGACTGTACTAAAAAACCAGGCAGCATCAAGTCCTTGGAAAAGATCTTTGAAAAGGAAGAAGAAATGCCATTAGCTCATTCAGAGTGCCAAGTGCATTTGAAGGAAGGGGAGCTTGCTTTCATACTTCTCTAGTCTGCTGTAGAAGGATTCTGATCTTATTTAAGAGGGAATTTCCTTGATAAAGGGGAGAGGTCTCCTAGTATGAGGTTTGCCATGAGAACTATTCAACTCTGGAATCTCTTTCTGTGTATACAGCCATGCTTAGTATTCAAGACAACAAATGTTTTAGCTATCTAGACACTGTAAAAACTTCTCATTCCTTCCCGATTTTTCCAATAAGGGTAAGGTGGTAGCATTTGAAAATGCTACCAAAAAAAAAAAAAAAAAAAAAAAGAAAAAAGAAAAAAAGAAAAGCGTTTGAAATGATTATTTCTTGGAATGAGAGAGGTGGATTTGATGATCATTGTTAAGACTGTGGCTTAATGGGTTTTAGTGTTATTAGAGCGCTGGGTGTTTTGGAAAGCATGCCCAGAACTTAGTATGGCTGTTCTAGAATCTGTTTTTTATATTACTAAATTAGGAATTAAAAACAGATGCAACACAAGGTTAATTAGTCTCCATGTACTTTCCCTTGACACCAAGAAGCCCTTCTGCTAGAAAGCCAGGAAGAGAGGCAGTCTCACAAGTAATTTCACTATACAAGAACAAAAACTAATTCCCAAGTTTCCTCCCAAATATAACCATGTTAAATAGAGGATCTGTTCAGGATTGCATAACTACTTTTGTAGCAGTTACAGAATATGCTTACATGGAAAAGCAACAGTAGGAAAGCATCTGTGTTTCTAGCTTGTCTTTGTAATGTTTTCTTTCCTTTTCTGTTAATATAACACAGGCGCAACTGTATAATCCATTTTTCTTCTTAGTACATTTTCTTCTCATTTGGTCTGTCTTCCTAAATAAAATGAATAGAGTCAGGTTGACAGAGCTAGCCAGTTTCTGCAGAACACTGGCATGTGTTTTGTGGCCCAGAGTTGGGAAATCACTGGTATTAAGTTGTTTATGAAATCTGCTTCTGCAGCCTGTTGACTGGAGAAGGATGTCAGTGCTATTGAGTGGAGGAGGAAGAAATCCCATAGCTTACTTGACCACAAGCTGCTTACGCTTGAACTCTGCTTGTGACACTGACCCCCCTGGATGCTTAATAACAATCTCTTTCCTATAACTCTGCCTGCCTGCTCTGCTGTGAAGGAATGAGGATGACTACCCAGTAATAAAGTCCTGTAGAGCGCTAGGTTATATATACAACAGGTGAGGGTATGAACTCCATCCCAGATACATGGTTTTGTTTTCTAAAGCCTAGTTGCTGCTTTGATAGAGAGATCTAGATATCTCAGTCAAGACCTTTCAATCAGCTGTTTGCTAGAGGCAGCTGCCTGTACGCTCTTCCCAGACTGCATGGGAAGGGTTGGATGAGAGCTAGGATTGTGAAGGCTCTCTGCACCTTGCTCAAGGCAGAAACACTGTGGGGCAGAATGTGCTGATAATATAATGGGAAAAGCCTTCTGGAAGGGCTAGGATCAGAGAATTGTAGTACGGGAAGCGGCCAGCTGGGGAATAAAACTGGAAGCCAGTTCAGCAATCCACTTTTTATCAGAAAAATGCAGATGGTCAGGCTGGAAAATTTCCAAATGAGCCAGAGCAGAGAAGTGGACAAGGAAAGGCAGAAAACATTGCGGCAAGTTGCTTCCTGCATATAAGGTCCCATAGCTTCTCCCTGATCCAGTGAGGCTGAAAGGAACCTGTCTAAATTGTGTGTGTATGTGTGTGTGTGCATGCATTTGTGCGTATAAAAAGTTCCGTCCACAAGTAAAGGAAAAATGATCCAACGAAAGACTGCAATCCCCCTTGATACAAAAGAGGTCCTGCACTGAGTATGAAGAGCTTTACAAGATAAAAGAGACCAAAGCACCTGGTGAGATCCGATCACTAGCTGTATTTGGATTGCTGTTTTGTGCTTGAATTCTCATTCTGAAATGAGAAAGAAAGACTTCTGCTGTAGTTGGAGGCCAGATCATTTTGCGAGGCTTGAAGAGACTAAAACATCCTGAAGGAGAGTTTGTATATAATCACTACATATCAGAAAGGGAGTATTATTTTCTTTCAAATTAAATAGATTGCAGTCTCTTGGAATTGCTATTTAGGAATATTAGTGCATATCTCATCTATACTTTTCCAGAGTGTAATTTTAACATCAGACATACTGTACTACTAGAGATAGATACAAAGAAAAAATACAAATAAATAAACAAAAGGGCCTAATACTGTCGTCCTGAAAAGGTGGAAGACTGCTTTTTAACTGAGAGACTATATAAATGTTTCTGATAAGGAAGAGGTGGGGCTTACATTGTTTTGCCCAGATGATGACTCACTTGCCAATTTAATTGAAAGGGGAATAAAAATACATAGTCTGACTTTCCTCTTATACTGTGCAACATGGTAATTTCATTTTACATAATATCTTTCATAACATGAAGCTCAACAGCTTTACCTAGTTCCTATTACCAGAGCCCTGAAGATGTGCGATAACATGAAGCTCTGCTCTCCCAGCATTTAAATTCCACGCAAACTGTAGCTTTGATAAAGTCGTGTCTCTTGGCCAGACTGTTTACTGTTTCCCCTTTTCAACATTCTTTTCTTGACCTGCGGTGTTAGTTTATGAACTCCATTAAAAATTCCAATGCTTCAGGTCAGTAGATTGTGTAGAGCTCATGGTTTTAAGTAATTCAAGGCTGATTTGGCATGGAGCAGATAGACGGGTGTGTGGCTTGAATGAGATTCAAGTTAGGGTTAGTTAATCCTGATTTGCTTCAACTGATGTGAAACAGCAAGGAAAAAATCCCAAAGTAAGGTACGGACAATAGTGCCAAAGTTGTAGTTATGTGAAATTGAAAGATCAGTGCAGCTGCAATGTTAGAGCTGCGTCTGTTCTAGACCTTGGAGTGAATAACCATTACATTCGTAAATAATTCTCATAATTCATTGCTAACCAGTCAATGTTGATTCTTGTAAGGCTGTGAGCATTTTAAAGATAGTAAGGTACAGTACTTTCTTACTGTAAACTTGGCTTTAATTGTATTTTTAAGACTAGAAATAGAATTCTTTCTATCTGCATTCATAAAGAAGAGTTTAGATACTGGACCAAAAATGTCCTTTTCCTACTGCCTTTTGCTGAAGGCTGGGACAGCAAAACCTTTCCAGGGGAGTAGAAAGGGGACACCAGCACTATAGCTGACATCAAAACTGTCACATTTCCTGAATGTATGTGAATCTGAGCCATTTGGAGATGGCTAGCTGAAAGCAAGACAGGAGCAACACATGTTCTCAAATCTATGAGGGGCTATATCTGATAAAGCCCTAGTGATTGTTGCTGTTTCTGCATGACCATTTACATTTTAAAATGAAAAAATATGACCTGGAAATTTAGAATCTGAAAGGTGGTATATTATATTTTTTCAGAATATCTTCAAATAGACTACAAGTTGCCCTCTACATAGCAGTAGCCACCCAGAAATAAATCCACAAGTGGGTTTTTACTGTTCCATTTGTCATCACAGTGCTGGGTAAGATTAGAGGTGGGTATGAGGAAATAGAAAAGTTACAAAAATCTACTAGAGTAAAATCTTCTGAAGAGAGAGCAAAAGCCAGAGAGTAGATCAGCAGTGTAATCTTAAATGTCATAAACATTTAGGTCTACGATATACTGAGCTCAGTTCTGTTCATAATAATCAATATCTTCCCCTGAGCACACTAAAAGGGAATCTGCTGAAATAAAGGGCAGCAGTCAAAAGAAGTTGTCCTTGTGTTTCGGTGACAAAGCAATGCTAGTGAATTGTTTCGAAACTATTCAGTCATTGCAGACTTTGCAATGTCCGCTACACACATTTTAGCTTCAGAAAGTTGTCCTTGAGAAAAATCATTGAAAATGATTTGTTGTAGCACATGCCAAGCAAATGGCGTGCTTTGATGCAGAAGCTGACTGTGTGTGTGTGCACACACGCGCGTGTGTATACAGATGCACGCGCATGGGGGCCTTGGTTTAAAACATGAAAACATTCAGGCCTTAGTTAAATGTTCTGAGTATTAAAAAAGTGAGTAACAGTAGGGGATGAAAAGCATATTTTTCTTTTATTTTAGAAGTATAGCAAAATTAGATATTTTTCTCATTTTCCTATGTTGGCATTTTCTTAAGTGTGAAGTAATGACACAATATTAGCAATGACATCTGTGCTTGTCAAGTGCTTTTGAAATGAGTGTCTCCGTAGGTTTGAATCTCGGTCTATGCCGAGAGGCTGGTGTTCTCGGTCTGTTCCTGACATCTTGTGGTTACTTTTACACACTGCACAGTAACCTGTGCTGTCATTAACCAGGAACATTACAAGCCCAAGAGCTTAAGAAAAGCATTTTTTAAGCTTCTGGGAAATTGTCATACTAGCGTTTCATGACCATGCAAGATTACCCTGTTGTCGTCTTCTTCACCATATTTACATACCTGAAAACTTCTGCACAAATTCTGCATTTGGAGTTATTCCTGTTTTCAAGTTTCTCTTACAGATTTATTTACTTTGATCTCATTTCAAACAAAAAAAAAAAAAAAAAAAGGAGAAGCATTATTTAAAACATGTATCAAATAGATGAGATGGATTTCAACTCTATCGCGAAGTCTCACTATTTTCTTAAATTTATTCAGCCCCTTGTGTGCAGCTTTGGGGCTTCTGTCATATAACGCCAAAACCTCATAATAGTACATGCTTTATACTCTCATAAATTTAATTCCTTAAGCAAAGCTTAGAGCAATGTTTTCGTGCAAGCTAGGCCACTGCCTCTCATATTTCAGGAATTAACTGAGCTGGTTGTGCGTATATGAAACAGTAGGAAGATAGGTATGTGTTTAATTTTAAAGAAGCTGACTGTTTTGTTTACAGGAATTAACTTTCTAGCCCTTCGCCTTCATTCCTCGCTGCATTCCTTTCATCCAGCGGCCCAGACTGTTTACATGGCCCGCTTCCCTGGAGTTACGCTAAACCCTAGGAAGACGACATTTCGATTTCTCCAACGAGATCTGTTTGGGAAACTCCCCCAGATTAATGGTCTGCGTAGAGACCTGGTGGGAATTTAAAGCCCTGGACTGTCAACACGGGCACGGGGTATGTTCCAGCCGTCCTGAGACACGGGCTGCTGCCAGGGCTCCACGTCTGTTTACTCCTCAAGGTGGTCAAGGATATGACTTCCACGGGTGTGAGACACAGCACAGCCACTTACTTGCTATGTTAGTTCCTTGAATTTATTTAAAGTAAACAAGCCTTTCCGAACGCTTCCTCCTCCCAGCCCCGACTTTGGAGCAGGCAGCCCCACTCCTCCTCCTGCTTCCTTCAGAGCCGCTGCGTGGCTGGCGGCGATTTGCGCTTCCCTTTAAGAGCTTTCCCTGGGTTGTGTGTATACAAGTGAGGCACTGCGGAGCATCCAACTTGCTCACGTTTCTTCTTTGGGCCGCTGTTGGTTTTTTGCAGTGTTCGCTCTCATTTGCTCCATGAGCACGGAGAGCTGCACGTTCCAGTGCCGCAAGGGCTCCGTCCCTCGGCGCTGAGGGTAGTCTGCAAAGCTCCGCACGCAAAAGCAGCTGAAGTACCCTGCTCAGCACTTCCAGTGTCATGGCAAACGATCGTGTTGCTTTTTTTCCCTTACCCTTCTGCTCTCTGAAAGGTCCTCAAATGACTTGCAAAGCTCGTTCAAAATGTGTCTGTATCCTACTTCTCACACAGAGCTGGGACTTGCTTCTCAGACAAGATCATGACTGAAATGAAATTGCCAAGACAACAGAGTCATCGGTGAGTGTTTCAAAGCACCTTAGCTGCTTTTGCCTCTTTCACTGGATCGGATTGAGTATGGTGTACAAAGCATTAAAAGCACTGGCCTTAAACTCCAAAGCTGAGCTAATGCCCTCACCTGATAAAAGGATAATCCTCTCCCTTCTCCTTCTTCTGACGTGGCATGTGGTTATGATCAAACTGACGTGACCAGCACTTAGTAAGGCTTTACAGCACTTGGCACGGTCTGACATGGCATGAACTTACAATTAAGAGAGCAGGCTCCACTGAAGCGCAGAATGTGGTCTGCACTGAGAAGGGTTCCTACATCGCTTCAAAATCTCTGCCAGGATAATATTTTATCCCATGCAGAACCAACTCCTTAGAAGGTGACTTTGGATGTTCTGAGAGATTTATTTTGAAATTGATATTAAATCCGGATGTCCACTTAGAGCTGTCTGCAGGAGCACCGCATGCCTCAGTTCCTGGTATAGGCATCAGGAACAAGCGAGAAGTGTGGCTCCCTGATGCGGTCTCTCACTGCCTTATCACTGAAATTGCTGTCTATCATCTAACCTGCTCTGTCTCTGTTAACGAAATTCCACCATCTACCGCAGGAATTAAAAATCTGGTGCACATGTAGACGGACACCTCTATGTGGATACCTACAGTCAGATGTCTTAAGCTCCCACCCTCATTATAAACTGAACCGATTCTGCAGCATCCGGAAGTACTAGCGCTTTTTTAAAGAAAGTCTATTCCAAACTACCATCCTTGGAAAATCGTTCCAGTTCAGTGAAATCAGTGAGTAACCCTATCAGGAATCCAGTCCTCTTCCACTGTGTGGGAAACGAGTTTTACAAGGAACTCACAATTAACTATTTCTATTATTAAATACCTTTGAGAGTATTCATAGCTGTAGCATCTGGACTCTCAAAATGATGTCATTTCAGCTCTGACATTAACGCTAAAGCTGAAAAATTTCCTGAGAGATGAAATAAATTAATTTCTATTATAATATTCAAAAGGATACTGAACAGATTGAACAAGTCTTCTTTCTCCTTTGCAGAAATGGACCTGTGGTCAGGCAATTTCCATAGCTGCCTATCTAGAAATGTAGGAAATGCATTTTCTTTCAGTTTCTTGATTGCTGTATTTTGCAGTTCCTTTTGGTATATTTAGCAGCTAGGTAGAAGAAAGAAATACAGCAAAGTGCATGGAAAAATTTGAATGCCCTGCAAGTCATCTTCCACAAAGTGGAGCTACAGCTGCACTAAGAGGAAGGAATATGAGTAACATGATAAAAGCATAACAGAACGGTATTCTCAATTTAAGGAAAGTTGCAGCTTGATAGTTGAATATGAAGGACGGATAATTCAACAACCTATCTTTGCAAATGCTTTAGATGATAAAAACGTGACAGATCTAGAAATTAGGCTTCTGATCCTAATCAACCCGACCCTGAATGAGCAATGAAGTGCATATAGTGCTTGCTCACAGCATACCATTTCTTTACCTTGGCATAAATCTTATTTGGGAGTGGGTAGGAAGTGTTGCTCAGAAAAGACAGTGGTGAAAAGAGTGCTTTTGTTTGCAGCTACAGACCAACCAATATGATGTTCTTCTCTAATGTGGAAGTGCACTGCTGTTTCAGTCTGCAGCTTCACTAGATCTCTAAAAACACCTTAGTGATACTTTACTGCTCAGTGAGAGTGTCCAGACATTCTAAAGATTTGAGCTGAATCACAGCCAAAATCCTTATCGTTGCTATATCCAGTGTGGAGCAGAGTGGATCATAAGTAAGTAAGTATGTGGTATTCAATTTCTGTCTACAGGAAAAAAAAAAAGTAATAATGCTTACCTACGCACTGCTGAAATTACTGTTTAGATATGATGGTTAAGGTTTATACAATGTGCTGAAAAGCCGATGTGTTCATTGGTTCTTAGTTACATGTGTGGAAACAGAGGCAAGATGAAGTAAATTACATGAGATTCCCTGAAAAAAAGCCAATTTATTGAGTCATGAATAAAATTTGATCACCTTAGTTACAATGTAGTCTTCTGCCCATGAGGCCAGCAGTTACTTAATTAGCTCGTAAACCCAGAAGTTCATTTAACTGGGACTGTAAGCCCAGCAAAAACACAACTGGAACTGGAAGGATGGTTAGGGCCCTGGAAGGTTTGGGAAATGCAGCCCTAGACTGCAGAGCAGGAAAGAAAATACAGCATGATTCAGTACCAGTGCTGCCACCGGTGAAAGAATTTAGCTTTATAGTTGGGAATGTTTAATGGCAGTTTCACCTGCTTTTTATTTACAGAATCATCATACAGTCTAGCAGATGTCCATCCACAAACTGACACGCTTTCATGTGAAGGCCAGAAACTTGGGTTTGTTAAGCTAACGCTCCAGCACACTTGGCAGGTGAGAGGCAGTGGGTGATGAGTGTCGCTAGACTGACTTGACTAATGCTAGACATCTATGCAGCAGAAATGTTCTGGCTCCTTGTTGCTAGTTTTACCAGTAAAACTCTGACTCAACTCCCTCATATGGCTTTTACACCCGGTAGGAAGGGAAGGGAAGCAAAAAAGGTTGATGCAAAACCTCGCTCTGCTCAAGGTAGGGTCCTTTGCTGCCCTAGACAGTGTCGTTAGAGTAACATCCTGAAACGCCAGTGAAGAGGAAGACCTGGCCATACATCCTGTCTTGGCTACACACACTGTAGTTTTATTAAATATAGGAAACCTGCCTGCCAACCTGTAGCCACAAACTAAGCAAATAGGTTATGGCTCTTTACTAAGTCTGTGCTTTCTGTTATTACACCTAGGGCTAACACTGGACTGTATTTTCCAGATGGAAATGGGGAGCAATGTGTTAGGAATCAGTTGTTTCATGCTATTAGCCAGATCAGTGAATCCCAAGATGTTTATTTGTTTGTTTGTTTTATTTTATATTTTTCCTGACACATTGCTGCTAGTAAGATGAACTACACTCCATGGATAACTGCTTTAGATGATAATTAACAAGATCAACTGTTTTCTTATGTTCTGATAAGTAGTTCAGAGGAAAAGTGTTTTGCAGGGTTTTGAAAACTAACTCAGCTCTAGAGAAACATGTCACAGTAAGTGGCTGTTCTACAGTGTGGGACTATATTGTTAATGAGATGATCAGGAAATGGCATTAATCTTGTCTTCTTTTTTTTTTATATTCTGGGTACAGCAATCTTTAAGCATATTGAAAATCCAGAGACTTTTTGAATAAGGTGGCTTGACTGACGATAAAATGATTGTTTAGTAGATATTATGTTGCTTCTAGTTTCGTATTTGCAAAGTTAAAAGCTAGGGATCTGTAAGCTTTTTGCTGTGGCTTCAGCATTAGTATCTCTTACAATATTATAGTAATGCCTAGGTGCCCAGATTGTGGACCCCAGTTGCGTATGCTCTCCACACTAGGAAAAAAGGAAGACAAATGCAGTAACAGTGTGAGAGTAAATGAAGTAGGAAAGTGTGGTATATGCCATGTAATACACGCAGTGAGGAATGGTGTGTTGCGGCTTAGCTGTAAAGGTGCTCAGCAATACAGTGTGCCAGTGCATATTTATATTGAACAGCTGCTAGTCAAGGAACCTGTTGTGTAATTGTGCGAGGACATGAAATATCCTGTTGTGAAGGAGCCTCTCATCTATCCTTGAACATATCAAGAGTGTAAAAGGATTTATGTAGCTGTCATCCAGAAGATAACTAATGCATGCAAGTACCAACGAAAGTGAATACTGTAAAACAGATAGCCTGGCTATCAGGAAAATGAAGGGGTTCCCAGACAATTAATTTTAAAAACTTGGCTATTCTTTCAATTTATTTTAAAAACTAGATTCCAGTAAGTTCACTTTTACTTCAGCTGCATTGACTTTCCATGTAACATTTGCTATCTACCTTGTTGTCTCATTTAGTTTTGCTTTTTAAGATAACTGGAAATGGATATGGCATAGTAGAGGGTGCAGAAGTTTGTTCCGTGTTCGGAAGAGTCACTGTAAAGAGAGAACGTGAGCCAAACCTGCCTCAGCGATCCAAGGGCTGAGATAGTCGTCTTAGCATGTGATTAAAGGAGAAGTATCTGTGCAACCGGCTTCAAACAAGGCTGGGAGGAGACTGGCTGAAGCTGGCGTGCGGTTCATACTGATCGTCAGCTCCCTCGGTTGTCACAAAATGTGCTTGCATTATGGTGGTAGGAAGCCAGAGAGTTTGCCCTATCTCAGGGAAAGGGTTACAGGAGCTGTGATGAAGGCACTTGAGAAGATGAAAGTCTTGGTGGGGACTGATTTAGAATTTCTGGTATGAGGGGGGGGCGGGAAAAAACCCTGCCCTTGATGCGGCCCCGTCCATCACATTTCAGAAGGGCCACTGCATTTCTTTGAAGTGCTAGTATGACTCATCCGTGCTAATAAGTTATACTATAAGATCACAAAGAAGGTAGACTTACACTGTTTGGGTACAGAAAAGGTATTATATTGTGGGAATGATTAATCATTGTAGCATCTTTCTAATTTATATCTTGAAGCACGTATTAATTGGTTGCAAAGACTTTCGAAACTTGGTGTTTTTCCATAAATCCATGTTCCTAGGAGATTGTTGGGAGCTGTATTCTGCACAGACAATGAACTTTAGAAAGGGAAGAAGAACTGGTTAAGCAGAGGTGGAGCAAGGGAAAGAACGAGCGGAATCAACAGTAGAGCAGTTTGTGCTCAGCTGGGTGATGGAACATTGTAAAAGTAACACAAACAAGCAACAAACATGGGATCAAAATTTAAGTTAGAAGAGATCTTGTTAGTCAGTGACACGGGGAAAGACAAAAATGAATTAGACTATTTGGTCCTGGGCCAGTATGGGAATTGATGAAGGTTTGGTCCCCTGATTTGGCAGTGATTTTTTTTTCCCCTGCATTTCTCCCTCCCCCCCATTTATTCCCCTGTATTATCTGAACATAGAATGTCAGCTAGAGAAGTTCACTTGTTTTCCATGCTTGCTATTATTGCATTCTTAATTACTGCAGATTTAATTATGATCACAGTGCTCAAACTTTTTTTCGCAGCTATTTGGTCATGTTAAATCCAAGGAGTGAAAGCATTAAACAATTCTCATGACTGGACAGGGAGATGCCGTTCTCTATATGGCGAAGTCTTTTTTTCTGAAGCGTGAAGCAAAACTGCAATGATTTCCTGAATCTTCTCAGTTTTTTGTTCTGGAGAATTAAAGCTCAAAGACAGGACAATATATGGCCTAGGTAGGAATCATCTTTGCTTTGGTACAAATCTGTTGCTAGATTCTTTTGCTCTAGTTGTAGTAAGGTAAAAGTGTAGCTAGGAAACATCTATTCATTTGACCCACATTTATTTTTCTGTAAATTTTAATCACCTCCATAAATGTCTTATGCTTCCTCCAAGATTAGCTGGTTTTACATCTATTTCTCACAGCTTTTTCCTGCCAGAGTCTCCCTCAAATCCTTTTTATACGCTATGTCTAAGATACAGAGACTTACCTGGTTCAGCCGCTGTGGAGAGTTTCTTGTTTTATACTAGCTCATATAACAGCTTTTATCAGGGTACTATTTTCCAGTTTTCCAACAGGTGATTTTCAAGCATTAGTCAGCGCTGAAAAGCATTTTGACACATTTGCATGGAGGATGTTATGTGTCAGTGGCGGCAGGAACTGCAATGGGGAAATGCCCTTACTGAAGTCAGGAAGCATCGCAGCTTCCTGGGATGCCGGCGCCTGCTTCTTCCAGGGACCACAGTACCTCTACACAATACTCTGTTGGATGTACTGATGTGTCCCTATGGGTGTGCAAAATATTTTTTATAATTAAACATATTCCAAATAATGTGCATGAAGTTTAAAAATGTATGTGAAGTTAGTAATTTGAATAACATTTTTTATACTCCCACTTCATCATACACTTTCATGTGCATCGTTGGAAACTGTTGAGAAGTCTGTTTTTTATTATTAAATCCTGTAAAAAAAAGATCTGCCTTCATTGTCATTAATGGCTTGAACAGCTCTCCTACTTTCTGATCTTCTTGTATGAAATCGTCTCTAAGAACAGTTTTGTTCACAGCTTGTCCACAATAAGTGAAAAATAGTATTTGGGTTAAAATGCCTGCCTGAATACTTAGTTCTCAGTAGATGAAGATAGCCTCATAATTTACATCTGTTCCAGCTGAAACAATTTTGTACCATTGCTAAATTTTGCCGGCTCATCTTTCAGCTCTATTTTCTAGATCATTAATAAATTTTCAACCACAACAAGGGACCTCTTAACACCCCACTGCTAATGTCACACTGTGCTGAAGTTTGCGCGTTTAATCTTCGGGGGGTGGGGGGGTGGGGGGTGATGGTTCTGACCTATTTCTGCTCCATGAGAAGAACTCTACTTCTTACCCTATGATTACTTCATTTCTGTGCTAACCTGCCATTAGGGCATTTGGCCATGAGGGAGAGAGCACGGTGTGGGCTTGGAGAGCAGTGAGTGAAACCACAGAGGCTGATGAAGCACGAAGGAGCCCGTTAGAGCCAATTCAGCAATTTTTAGCTGCTTTTAAAAACTTCAAAGCTACCTCTGAAGTTCTTAACTGAGTTAAACAATAGAGGCAACCTACTCTATGGAAGAAAGAAAATACAGAAAAGCCATTTGACTTCGTGAATGTCACAGAGAATATCTCCGTAAAGCAGGTTTAAGAACATCATTGCCAGTTTTGCAAAAAGAAGAAAATGTCCTGAGCAGGCTGTAAGTGACTGAGCCTCGGGGTCTGTCTTTGGCGAGGACGAGCAGACGATAACGGTTCTGGCTAAGCGTGAAAGAATCGACCTCAGCGTACGATGCCCTGTTGCAAACTGTCAGGCCTTCGGTCAGGATTTACAGCTGCAGCCCTTCCTCTCTGTGCTCAATGGTCGGTGGAGAAGACAAATACACCCTACACCCGACCCGGAGCTCATCGACGGCAGGTCCATGTTCAGCGCTTCGAACAACCTCTCAGTGACAGCGGTGATCTTCTTAGGAGCGAGCGACACGAAAGAAGAAACCTGCTAGAGCAAGCACAAGTGATAAGGAGAGACTTGTCCTCGGACTCTGGACGAACAGGAGTAAAGTTTGGGGGCTTTGTGCAGGATTGTGGGATATTCTTGATCAGCAACTATTCTGCCACTTTTGTGTATCAGTCATTTGATTTTTTGACAACACCTGCTGGTGCCTCTTTTTAGTGTATGACACTAGTGCATCATGTACTGAATGCTTTCGTTGTTTTTTGTAAGTAATAATAAAGTATACAGAGTTTTGAAATGGTTGACTAAAATTAAATGTGAGCTGTCAAAATGATGAGTCTGGTTCTGTCAGAAGATGAAACTTTTTTTTTTTTGTTTTTGGTCTAGATGACTGATCAAGAGCTCACTGTGCTATTGGCACAGTGTTTGTGTAAAACAAAAAGATTAAACCACCTATCCATCTTCTCCCTACCCAAAAAGCTTGGAAGAAGACTCTTCACCCCCTTGGCATATCTAGCCTGTTCATAAGCACCATGCAGTATCTCTAGAACATCCTTTAGTTTATAGAACTTTTTTTTTTTTTTCACACTGAACACAGCAAGATCTTTAAGTAAACTCCTTAGTATGCCTCTTGTGTCTGAAAATACTGCGTAGGTGTCAGTCATAAAGCACCTCATAGAGTTAAATTTCTTCCAGCACCAGTTGGTCACATACTGTTGCAGCCATTCTCCTGTGCAGTATTAAGAGTGCTCTCTAGATTAAGTGTAAAAGGACTTACTGCACATATGGTAAAGGTAACCAAGACTGGGTAAAACTGTTAAAAAAAAAAAAAAAGGTGCCATCAAAGCACAAACACAGAAAACAAAGCAGTGTAAAAAAAAAAAAAATCTTCTTCATGATGTATACAGAAAATTATTTCAATATAATTTATTTTACCTTTGGACAGCAACCAAAACGAAGTTTGACTTCTAACTGATACTAAAAATAGGGCCTGGACAAGAATTTGCTAGCTATATGAACCGCAGGATAGTTTGTTTATAAAAAAAAAAAAAAACTGAACTGGGAGCCTGGAGTGAAAAATGCTAATGCATAAATAAATAAGGGAACTGACTGTTAGAATAATCAGAAAAATATAATGATCTAATTTTTGCTTTGCAAAAATAACAGGCAATAACTTTCGTTGACTCATGATGTGAAGCGTGATCGAAAGACATAGATTATTTGGTATGTCTTTGCTTTGGTAACTGAGTCTGTCAGTAGGGAAGAATGTTTTTCTTGACAGCTGATTAGGGGTTAAATGAGCTGAATAAAATTGGTAATTTTTGCTGTTTTTCCCACTTAGTATAACACTTATTAGATGAAGCATTTTTCCTTATATTAGTTGTAACCACTAGCTTTACTTGATTAGCTCTGTTAGAAGAACTCATTTTGAGTGACAAAGTTGTCATTTTGGTAGTCTCATTGTGAGCAAAAATGGCCAATACGTACAGGATCAAGATGTTTTTATTTATTTACACTGATAGCCTACGATTCCGGTCCATTCTTAAGAAGCAAACTGCTATTCTTAGGGAAGTACACACTTGGGCTGGCCTTGCAGTGGCTTGGATGACGAAGGAAGGACCACCTCGTAGCAGAAAGGACCAGCAGCATCTCCTAGCTCCATAATACGGTGCCTGCTGGTATCTAGAGGGAAGTACAGTGACGGATTGGGAGTGTTACCTCAGCTCCCGCAGGTCTGTAGCAACTGCTCTCAAACTCGCTTTGGCACTGAGAACCGCCCGGAGAGGTCAGCTTGCCCTCACTTGCTGAGAGATTGAAGGTGAAGTGGCATCTCATCCAGTTGGTGCTCACTGACTCGAGGTGATGGGGAAAAGGAAAAAAGCTGGGAGAAAAGAGAGCACATACTGAGCAGGGGGAATAGGGAAAGCGGTCTGCCCTGGAAACACTTACGAAATAACACTTTTATTCTTAGTAAGCCTTGGTGCAGTCAAAAGCTGTGGTTAGAAGGGTACATACCAGTAATTACCATAATGAGGTTCCTGAAAGGAATGGGCCTATTTCTTTGAGAGCAGGGTAACAGGGACTGCTGTGGAAAATGGTTATATAAAGCAAACAGGGCTACAGTTTTTTGGGGCTGTTTCCCGAGGCTCAGGAACGTAAATTGCTTCACAGCACAATGTTGTTTTGATCATTTTTGATTTGTGGATTCACTTCCTCCCACATCGTTTTTTCCATAAACAGTATTAATCTCTTACATAATGATCTTAAGGCTGCAAGAAGCTTCATTTTATGGCCATCTTAGAAGCAGCTCATGCATTTACGTTAAAATATACCATCTCCCTCCAAACTCACCCTACCACTGCCGTAACCCAGGTCACTAGAGTACTGCCTGGGGCACTACTTGGCGTTTTTGTCACTATATAGAAACTAGCCTTTATTTTGATAAAGAATGATATTCTTGGAGGCCTTGGGAAAACAGGGCAATATTTGTTGGTCTGCAATAAAGATGAAGACTCCTCTACCGGCAAACTCCTGGCTGTGGCTCGGTGTCTTCTGACACACTGGGGAAAACAGCGGTTTGCAGCACCGCTGAAGGTGAAGCAGCAGTTGTTACATTTGGAAAACTTGCTAAATGATGGCTGTGCTAAAGTTTAGAGTGAATTTTTTTTTTTAACTTTAAATCAGAAGAGAAACACTAAGACATCAACAGGAAATAAAACATTTTTATTGAATATCTGTGTAATATGTATGTTATTTTAACGACAACTGGAAAACTACTGTGGGAAGTCACTACACAAAGTGAAACAAAATATAAACCACCTCATCAAAAATGAAGGTAAAATACGGCTAAAGTTGTCAGCTCGCGGGCCACGAGCGATATGGCAGGATTAAACACCCCAAACATTTCTACAAGATACAGAGAAAACCCACACAGAGAAACACTCAAGCAGGCAGTAAATATACACAAAGGCAACTAGGATCTTTCTACAGCATCAGATTCTAATACTTCACACAGCTTTGTCAGAAAGGTACATGTGGCTTCTCTGCGGATGAAAATGTCACCTGGGTCGAACAGCAGGTTCAGTCTCTGAGACGCGCAGCACATTACAAACCAATCCTATGATGACATTCAGTCTGGCAGTGTAGGAAGAGAAAGCATTAAGAATACCTTAACACAACGCATCGGCTCTGGCAGTCTGAACCTGCAGCTATCCCGAATGAACAACTTAAAGTTGGTATCATGAAGCTGAGTATCTGTTCTCCCGCTGGGAATCTGTCTGTCTAGTTCTTCTTTTCTTTGGTGCGGTTTGGTCCTTAAGGTTAAGATTTTTAAAGTATCCCAGCTTGATGCTTTGCATGTATGCGCCTGTTTAGATCAGAAAATGTCTCACTTGTGTTTTTTCCATGTTTCATGTAAAAAAAAAAAAAAAGAAAGAAAAGAAAAAAAATGGGTTTTGCTATTCTTACTTTTGGAGGTGGGGAGCGGTTCAGCTTTTTTTTTTTTTTTTTTAATTCTCCTCCCATTTCTTTGCTGCTTCCTTTATTCCCAATGTACTGAAAGTGTTAGTGCTTGGCCATCTCACTGGCCCCCCCCCACCCCCCCCCAAGACTGTCACACCCCTCTCAGAAGCAAAGCCTTGGAGCGGGTGGTGGAATCTAATTTTCAGTACAGAATTCTGCAATCACGTCCATCCCTTTTTCTTTTCCCTCCCCCAATAATTTGTTTCCAATACAAATGATAAGATGATTAATAGCTACCATCTCATGCCTTCCTCCAAAAGGTATAGCAATTCCACATTTCTGGGGTAGCTTGCAGTGCTGAAAATAATTAATCTTCAAAGTATTATAAATAAATATATTCACAGCTTGGAAAGATAAACAAGGGGCCTCAAAGGATGGTACATAAAATCGAAGTGATGCCCTAAATGACTTGATGAGATGCTACAAGCTGAGATGACATGCTGTCTAGCCGTAAGATGACTGTCTACAATAGAGGGAGGGAGGTTGGAAAAGTAGAATATTGCACAGGGCTTGACAAAATGCTGCGTGGGTCAACCCAATCTATATAACATCCTTGTCCCCTGCATAGCTCGCCAGTTCTAAATTGGTCCGTAATAACTAGAACTGCTTGTGCTATGCGGTCCTTCGGCAGTGCAGTAGAAGGGAATGGCAGTATTATTACAATATCACTACGGAATAAATTGATTGCTATCCACTGAGAAAACTACATTTCTAAGCACACACGGCAGTCACAGTGATACACAGAGCAGTCTTTCAAGACTCTTATGGAATGACTAATAGCTTCATAATAGTGCCATTTACTACATAATAACATTGAAAACATTTAAAAACTCCTCCTGAAACGAGCATCTAGTATACAGAAGAGGTTGCTTCAGTTTTCTAGAACTTGTTCTTTGTTTGTTTTCGCTTTTTTTTTTAAAGGACAAATTAAAACTTAAGTATAAATAGTATATAAAAGGTCACTAGCTGTTCTCTTTTGGCTTACTTTGAAGTGCATTTAGAACTATGGCTAAATTTTGTCATCTTCTGATGGGATTACAATACTGTCTGTTTACCATGAAACTATTTTGTATAATAAACTCACACGACTGTGTCTAAAAAATATTCTGCATTCCTTCTTAATCTGAGTTAGTATAATAAAATATTTTGTTACAAAGTCTAATGTGCAAACTCATTATCATGTGAAATCATGGATGGAATTCACAGTATGCAAATTTCGTATAAAGGTGATAACGGAGAGCTACTCTTGGTTTCATGGCAGCACGTCACGACTGCTGAATCTCCCCCCACCCTCGCCCAGCCCCTAGCCCTGCACAACCCTGCAATGCTGTTTTACTTTGGGTGGTAGATGAAGTTGTTGCCTCCTATGGAACTGCTTCCTCAACTTTCAATCTAAAGCCATTTCAGTCTGTTGCGTGTTCGTTTTGGAATATATACAGAAAAAATTCTATCCTGGCTTCTGGCTACGTTTCCTTGAGGTCAGCCACGGAGCTGCTCAGATCATGCTAAGTCGCCTGTGAAAGAAGTCTACCGAATGGGATCTGCCCCTCCAAGATTCACTGTGTACGCATAGCGTGTTATTAGAACGGTTCAGTTGAAAGCTCAGATTTAAGTTGTCCTTTAAGATGTCAGTGTAACACTACTAGTGCCTTATAAGTTGGAATTTTTTTTCTGGAATGCAGACGATACTATAGTTACCCTATAATATATTATCAGCTCTCCTATATCTCAGTCAATTTACATAATTTAAAATAGAACATCTTATTAAAAACATCTAGATATACACAGATTAGGAAACGCTTACAACATACAAATACACAAACTAGAAATAAATTCTCAGCATACTGGTGTATATATACAACGGTGTGATACAATAAATAATTTCTGTCATGCTCTATCTACACATCATATTGCTTAAAAGAAGAGTAGATCTGGGGGGCAGTGGTGAAATGAAGCGCCTTTAGAGGGCTGTCTACATTTAAATTTGTGCAAATTAAAACAGATTTTGAAAGTACAACTGATCTGTGTTAGGAACACATGGCTGGAAATGAAAGGACCCATATTACTGAGGTATTTACAGATACTGGCTAAAGAGCACTATGTGGGCAAATGCAGAAAGGCTTCTTCTTCTTCTTCTTTTTTTTTTTTTTTTTTTTTTTTGAAATTTAATTTAATTTAATTTACTTCTTGACTGCCAGCATAGCATCTACCTCTTCTTCGGGCTGTAAGGTGTGCCACTGTGCGATGGGCCGCCGGGGGTTGGCCAGCATGTCTGACCAATGTCGCAGCTCCGCGCCAGTGCTGTTGTAGCCCACAAAGACCTTCCCGATGGCATCGTTCTTGCCAATCTTGTCATAGTCCAAAACAGTCACAACAATTTGCACTTTCTAAAATGAGACAAAGAAAGACCAATGAGCACGCTGGGACAGTGCAGGGATGAGTCTCAGGAACAGGCAACTGCAATTCATACTCTTATCAGTTCAAAGCTTTCCGCGTTTGCTTCGTATGAGCCTTTCAAATGAAATCAGGTTCAAAACCTCCATGTTCACTTGAAATTTGCCCCCTTGCATCAAAAAGGGCCTCATCTGGGAATCAAGGCAGTATTTTTCATTTAAGGGATTAGCAGCTCATGGATTTTTTGTTGTTATTGAAGAATGAGTCTGTTAGAGGTCTGCAGAACTAATAGTGATCTTAAGCTAAGCTAAATGAAAAGTAGTGCAATTTAACACACCATTATTAAGTAAGTAAGTAAGTCGAACTCAGCAAGTGCAATTCAGAAATGGCTTTGCTTCAGGGTACCATTTGCAGTGTCTTACTTTATTCTGTTAGTTGCCCTTCTGCTTCTAAACTCTGTCCCAGGCACCCAACGTGCTGGTCAGTCACTTGCAGATAAATTCAGAAGATGATAGCCCACACAGTTTATATACCTATACACGAGTATGTGTGCATGCATATAAACACATGCATACGTCTGTGTGTGTTTGCATGCACGTGAATAAATATGCATGTATTGTGTATATGTATTTACATACAGGAGTCGAGAAAACAGCCTGTATGCTCAGGGGCATTGGAGAGCAGTATAAACTGTACTGTTTCAGGGCTCTGACACACCAGCTCTGCCAGATGCGCTGGGTCTGACCTGCGACTGTTCCAGCGCTGGAGTACCACTTCTGCTGTAGGAACAGTAACCTCTGGCAAACATGGTTAAACTATTCCCACAAAATCTGTGAGAGCCCATCTGTCAGAGCTCATAAACAATTTTCTATTCACTTAGACTAGGGCAAATTGAGAGGGGCTGTTCAAGTTAGGCATTCACGCATGTATTTGTGCGCACAGGCACTCATTCCTCTCAATCAGGTCATTAATATTTGTCAGAGCAGCACAGACAGCTATACTTCCAGCAGCATAGTGTTTTCCTCAACAGCAGCTAAGACTTTACAGCTTTGGACCAATTTTGCTCAACTGTAAACAGTTTTCCTCAGAGACTTTAATTTTTAAAGATGAAGGTACAGCTATTTTCCTCACTCTGTTCCATCCCATAATAAATACACACTGCTCCTCATTCCACATACAGGTTTCTTGAATTGGAGGAAACACATTTCTTCCAAAAAAGTCTTTATTCTCAAGCCTCAGGCTTTTAAATTTAAGGTTTTAAATAAATGTAGATCCTGGAGTTCTTATTAGCATGTTTAATTTCATTGCTGGTAAGAAGAGTAATCTTAAAATTTTATGAGTAAGAGTAATATACTCTTTTAAGCACATCTGCAAGACCAGACTCATGAGATTCCTTTAGAAGATTGTACAAACCACTGAGCCAGGGAAAGAGATGCTTCCAACAGGCACAGAAGTATTTACATAGCTGCTGATGACAAAAGTGTACCTCCGACTCAAGACTCTCTCTCCCCAGAGCACTCATGATACAAGGCAATATCCTTAAGCAAGTATCTCTAGATGCCAAGACGCTTCTTCAATGTTGCTGTTTGCAATATCCTCACTTTTAATGTTGATGGTACCTCCCCAAATGAACATTTCTGTTTTAGATGCATAGTACAATCACAGATATAGAAAGCAGGCATGAGACTATTATTTTATGGTACAAAGAAGTTGCCTGCTGTACCTAGAAGCTAGTTACTATTGGATTTTTTGTTGTTAATCATAGCAAAACAATGCACATTGCAAACAAAGACACTTATGCATTGATCAATAAAGCGGTCAGAACAGCTAGCTCAGATGATTAACTCTTGAGATGACTTTCAGCTCATGGTCTCTGGCTTAAACCTACAGAGAGACATGAGCATCTCTGCCCCTTAGTACTGCACACTGAAGAAACAGCTGCAGTACAAAAAAACCTAACCAGTGCTGGTGAAAAGCACCACCTCTGCTAACAAACACTGGCATTAGCAGTTTTTCTGGTGTGAAGGGGCATTCTTGGGAGCGAAAGTGTCTGGAGACATGACCACTTTGCTACGTACAGCCCGTGATCTATCTTAAAAGTGGCAAAATGTGATTAATCTGCCTGTATCAACAGGACTTGGCTTCCCAGAGGGACCTTCCATTGCGTTGCAAGATGTAACTTCTCAGTTAAGGTTTTGTTTTTAAAACCTGATGCTCCACCATTAACTTCTTTCCAACATTCTACTGCCATAATGCACAGCTGTGAATATGAGCTTACACATGCGCTCCCCTTAAGAGCCAGAATCTGTATTTGCTCTTACATTTTTGAAAAATGATAATGTTTGCCTTTTTTTAGATTCAATAGCTGTACTGCTATCGAGTTGCTTTTAGTGCAAAATAAGCTCTGCTTTCCTTCCGTGATCTCTCTCGTCTTTGCTTTCAAACCATCATGAAACTGGAATAACAACTGCTATTTTCTTATTTGACAGTGAAAGTCTACTTAATGACTTATACATGAATTACCCAAAGGTCACAGTGATTCTTGCACTATAATTCTAAATAACATTTAAAATGTGTTTTTCTAATGATGAAATTACTTCAGAAACTATAATGAAATCACTGCTAAATACAGTCTTTTAAAACTAATTTTAAAGTGGACTTTTTAAATGGACTTTTTTTTTAATGCATTTTGATACATTGACATATGACCAAAGTCTATAATTACAGATTTTAAACTGAGGCTATATAGCGAAGTAAATAGCTATAAAGTCAGTTCGACAAACTTACCAAAAAATAAAGCAAAATTTTGAGCAGTTAAACTACAACTTTTTCTAAAGGGCCTATGAACACTTTCCAAAACTAATTTAGGATTAGAAGACAAAATGCTCAAGCACCTACAGGTTGCACCCAACCCTGCCAAAATTCTGGTTCTTAGATGCTTATTATGAGAATTTTCACAAGCACACAGGCTAGCTTCCATTAAAGTCAATGGGAATGAGGTTCCACTGGATTTCCCATTTTTGATTCCTAAATTCCATAGACACCTCTATACACTATGATGAGTTGTGAAAAAAAATCCTACATGAACTAGTCATGCTTTCAAGTTACTGTTCCTAGGGCCTCGTGTTGTCTACTACAGTTGCTAAAAAATCCAGAATATAGACTTCAAAACCCTTACCATGCTCCCATCTCATCAAGAACATGCTTCAAGTTCCTATAGTCTAAGTTTTCTCTGAAAATGGCTCTGGGCTCCATATTTAAATCCTCACAGTAGCAAGGTATCTAAAACTCACACCTACACCACTCCTAACAACACACAAAGTAAGTATTCCCAGGCTGTTCTAACTGTGGGCTTTAAAACAAAGAGGACCCTGAAAGTCCACCCTTGGCCCCACTCAGAAAAGATACTGTCTCTCTTAAGAGCTTCAGGCTCATGGGGCTGCCAGGCAGGTGGAAAGCCACATGCAGCTCTTCCCTCCAACATATCCAGCCCTGTCAATGAATGCTCTAAGAAGTCAGTAAGATGAAAAAAAAAAAAAAGATTCAACAGTAACGGTTAGGGCCTAACAAAAATGGAGGTGGCCAGTAACAACTGATGTTCGTGTGGTTTACATGAGCCAGATCAGAGGATGGATTGAAGGTCTCTCCCTTTCCAAGCGAATCACTCGGCTTGCAGGGTGACTTTGGCTCTCTGGCCAGTCATGTACTTTGTTATTTAAGGAGAAACAAGAGTGTCACACTCCCACCGCAAGCCACAGCCACAGGTCATTACAGTACATGCTTGAGGCTTTGAAGACTCAGGTACATATTCACATAAGGGAGAGCAGGGAATGGGATGTGGGTTTCCCACATGTCTCTGGGGTGGTTAAAGGTTCTCCACTCCTTCTCCTGTGAGAAAAGGTTAGTTAATGTCAGAAGTTAAATCCTCAGTGAGAGATGACTTGCTTCTCCGTAGCCCACTGGCAGCTATCTAAGTTCCCAAAACAAATGGCACACTCCCTCTTCCTGGCATTTTCCATGGCTAGTGTAGATGACTTCCAGGTCAGTGCGCTGGCCTCTGAGGTCCCCCATTACAGGCCCCAGGCTCTCCAAGAACAACCCCTGGAGAACTCTTTGGGCTATGACTCCACTGAGTTGACAAGAAAACTGATACTGCAGTCCTGACCGCTGAGATTATCAAATGTCTTTCTTTTCACTGGAAAAGTTTTCATGATGTGGTGGAAAAGTTTTAATGATGTGGTGGAAAAATGAAAAAAAACTTATGACTAAATAGTGTGTTTTTCTTAAGACAGATGCTGCAATACTTTCAACAAACAGGAACTATAAATGCATAGGTAACACAAATGTGAGTGATGATGCCAATTTAGCATTTCAAATAATATGGAGAAAATTGTTGTTTATTCATTTTCTTTTAGCCCTACATGTTCTGCGGGCACATTTCTTCACTATCTCCCTGTGGAATTTTTTTTTCCAGAATCCATTTCTGTTAACATAAAATGTCAGTTATCCATTTCTCACTGATGAATCAAAGCTTCGTAAGTACTGTGCATTTTATCTGTTCCCTCTTGAAGCAGTCACACTCATCTAATGTAGTGCAGGGCTGGCACCTAGGTGCTAATGAAAGCAGGCACACATGATAATTAACAAGGTTCCTGTTAAATATTTATCAGGGCTGAGAAATGGAATGCAGAGAGAAGACAAAACACTGTTTGACATTACCTGGATTTGCTCGAAGGGTACTTCAAAGCTGAACGACTCATTGTAGTAGGGATTCAGGGTGTTCTTCTTAATTGTCGTCTTTTTCTTCTTCAGCCTCTTACCATTCTGCATCAGATGGATTTTCACATAGGGATCTAAATAATCACAGAGAAAAGGAAGGGGTAAGAAAGGTAGTTCTATGTTTTTTTTTCCTACAGATTTTAATTCCCCAGATTTGATGAAAAAAAAAGAAATATCTTTAACAACAGACACCTCATATTTACACAAAGTCTTCATTTCCACTACCTAAAATGTGGGGAAGGAAAATAACTCCTGTAAGATTACAAAGTGTTCCAGGTGGAATAATGCACAGACTTTTATTGCATTTTCTCCTTACCAGGGCTAGGGACGGGTAAGTTCCCACCTGCTTTTGTTCTGTATTTCATGAATTCTACTGGAAATATTATTTATTTACTGGAAAGGTTTCTTTGCAATGGGGCCTGGCATGGTGGGGTGGTTTTAGGGCAGTCTGATTTCTAACCACCAGGCAGCTCTTCTCATTGCTCTCTTGCGAGGATGGATGCTGCTGTTTTTCCTGTCTTCTCACCTCCCCGGTGGGTTGTGACTGACACAGTGCAGTATCCATTAGTCTGGCACGCAGCTAGATTACATGCCCGTAAAGGACTTCATCCCTTAAATACTAGTTTTGTATCTTAGTGTTACATGCAGCTATAATAAGGTTCAGGCCACAATATCCATATAAATTATGAATTGTTTTGCGACGCTCTCCTGCATTCTCATTGTTATTTTGTGTGACTTCTGGTGGCCAAGTAACAGAACTGATTTAGTACCTCATCAAATATTCCTCACACAAGCAGAATTCTCCTTGAAGTTACTGCTGTGAAGTGATACCTCAGTGGTTATACTTTCAGTGGAAATTTTGCCCGCTTAAAAAAAAAAAAAATAGAGGTATGAGTCTTTAACCTGTTGCAGGAACTACATTCCTATTTAGAGAATGAACTTGCAGTTCCTCTTTCATGGTGGTGTAAATTAGCAGCACTTTCCCTGATCTCAGTCATTTTTTTTTTGTCTACGCCTAGCATGAAACTTTGTTCTAAGAGACTCAAGCTTGTGTTTTCCAAAAACCAGTATGTTACATGCAAATCTGGGTAAGTTACACCTCTTGGCTTTAAGGAGCTGAACTGCGACATAGCTCTCGGGAAGCCTTCCCTCCAGCAACTCGGTAGGAGTCACACAAAACTCCTGTCAGCCACAAGTCATTTGTGGCACAAACTAAGAGACCCTGAATGTGAGCTATCAAGGGAAAGATCTTCTATTTCCCCTTCTGAGAAAAGGATCAGGATATGGAAGAAAGACAAAAGAACACCAATATTAAATACTATCACTCTGAACAAACCATCCTTTAAGACTGTCCAGTGAAACTCATGCTTGGAGTATCTGAGAAGAACTGCATTTAGCTACAGTCAAAATATGCCTTCTTGTGAAAGCCCTGGGAGTTCAGAGCAGTGAGGTTTCTGGAGAGACTGTTTCACAGTATGTGGTACCCATGAAGGGAATGTAACTTTGGCGGTGGACGCTTCAGGCCAGCAGTCAAAGCTATAATAAGATCCTAAGTCTGTTAGAAGAAACTAGGCAAATTCTAACTGAGAAACAGGCATGTATTTTAGTAGTGAGACCTCTTAGCCCTGGAATAGCTTCTTGATGCATGTGGTGAACTCTCTGTTGCAGAGAGTTAAGACTTCTCTCTCTCCAGAAAGATACAAGTTCAAACACAGATTAAATTACGGTAGTACTATGCTCTAGGCTAGACAGGGGATTGCAAGGGTTCCTTTTGGTTGCTCTGTGTATGAATTAAGGAGTATTTGTTAAGAGCCTCAATGCTAACAAAAAGGCAACAGAGTTCTATTTCCTCTTCAATATTGGATCCAACATCACTGCTTATAGCATTTTGAAGGTGGAAAACCTGGAGTCCCTCAACATTAGTTGATACTTGAGAAGATCTCATCACTTTTGCTGAGGCTCCATGCTGAATGCACAATTGTTTCGACATGCAAAAAAAAAAAAATTTAGGTATAGATAATAAATCATAAGACAATTCATCAGTGAAGAAGCCAATGGCAGTGTGTTAAAATACGGAAATGAGATATGATGCTGTTGTTAGAATATAACTTGAACAACTACAGTGAGCTGGCAGGCTAAGCAGTGCAGTAATATGTTGCTGTTATTAAGGGTATTAGAACAAAAGAATTCTAATAAAATGAACTTACTAGATATCAGAAGTCAATAGTTTACTGACTTCTGTCAGTATACACAGATTGGATTGTTTTTCATATGCCCATCAGGAATTCTATAGTCATTAATGGTTTACAAAGCAGTGCAGATACATATTCTTATCTAAATAAACATGCCATATTTTGGAGAAAACTATTTTTAATCTAGAATTCAAGTGTATGTGAATGTTTGGAGGCTGCTTGCACACTTACTTAACATGATTTGCTTCTATTGCTTTTAATAGATTTTCTATCTTTACACTGGCATTAGAGCAAAATCTAATCCTGGATAACTCATAGCCATGGGACCGAAGAAGCTAGGTTTCTGTGGTTCCTTTTTTTATGTGCTAACCAGCTTCTTATGTTTGTCCCTCAGATGATTTATTTTGAGTTAAGCTCAATGAAAGGCCAGTTTTAGTACCAAAGATCCAAATGGTACTGGATTGCTACTATAGTGCAAAACCAGCAACAGCAGTGATCCCAAATAGAGCACTGAAGGGGATATATCATGTGGGCCAGTGTCCTTGGGTTTTATTTTTCAGAGCAATCTTTAGTGCAAAATTGTCATAGAAAACCAACAGCAAATTAAATGTCACCTATACAAAATCATATTTCTAATTCTAATGTCAAAGGAAAGTATTATATAACATTTATTTTACTAATCACGCAAATGCTGCTAACCAGAATGGGGTGTGCAGCTCAAGTAAGTGGATGCATCATTAGAGGGCTGAACCGAGTTTATCGTCATCAGACTGTACATCCACTTTCTGTTTCTCCAAGTACCCTGGTCTTACCTAGTCCTCCTCTCTTTCTTCCGGGTCTCATATGTGACCCCCCCAAAACCTGCCTTCTCTTCAGTTACACTCTCCGTCATTCCACTGCATTATCGCTAACTGCGATCTACACAGACAGTCTGAAACCGAAGCACACATTTTCTTGCAACTTCACAAATAAATCTCTGGAAAAGAAAGATTTCTGTTCCACCAAATAACCTAAATAAATAAACAGAAATAAATTGACTGCTTGGAGTCAATTATTGGAAGAAGGGAACATAATCAAAAGGAAGCACAATCTCTGAGAAGTGCCAGTCTCCAGCGATTTTTCTGAGATAAAGTTTAGTGCTAATAGAAACTGCTCTTATCTGTACTTGTAACACAACCTCAGTTCTGGCACCATTACTCAGGCTGAGTAATACTTTTATATGTAAATAATCTGACTGAATAAGTGAGACTAATAAGGATGTAAGAACTTACATTGTAGCCCAACAATGATAAATTGTATGTTAAGTGCATAGTGTGGGTGTAAAGGGTGGAATTCTTTTGACCGAACGTAAATGTCTCTATCTGATGCCATCACCTCTAGCCAATGAAAAGAAATAAGCATTTCTCTTCAGATATGCTGGATAATTATCTCATCTCAGAGTAGATATCTGTCTTTGGTCAAGTGAACTACACCTCAAAAATATTTATTTCTCTGCACTATACAAGAAAGCCCGCAGTAATTAGTTTTGATGTAAACAGTTATATTGTGAATATTTAAAATTTGAAAAGGTGAATATCATGCCGTTTTTCCCTACAATTTTGTTCTCTTCAAGTAAAGAGAGTTTTAGGTCCACATTAAATCCATAGGTAGCTCTAGGTGGACCTTATCCATCTATGTAGAAGGGATATTGCATCGAGCATACTACAGACGTTCCTCTGCTAAAGGGACCTTGCTTAACAACTCATGTTAAGCAATGTGTGGGATTAAATAAAATTCTGCTATTTATTCACTCATTAACGGTCTATCCATGAATGCTAAAAAGCTGTAAAATTCATAACTAATTGTGCACTGTGGATTTTACAACAACATCTCAAGGGAGACTAGCTGAACAGCTTTTAAAGCATTGGGGGACCAACTGACAAATTTTGTTTTCCTGAAGTTTACAGCAAGATGCCAATACATTATTTAAAATGTAAGGAAGTGAAATGGTATGTAGTAACAGGTAAAGCCTTCTTGATTCATTTGGACTGCAAGACCAATCTACAAATAAAATCCTCTTAAAATAAAGGCTAGTTCATCATCACCATCATGTAGACAAGATGTACTTCATTACTAGAAGTCTAAAAAAAAGTAAACTTGACGTTTGAAAGAAAAAATACATCTCAGAAAAAGAAAACCATGGCTAATGGAAATATTTGAGGAAAAACTGGAAATTGAGAGTGGCTGTTGGCGGATTTTAAGGTGAAGATTATGTTATAGAGATCAGTAGTTAATGAAAAATCATTTTCCACTTAGGCAGGGCAGAATTTAGCGCACACATTTCCAAGTGTATGGATCTTCAGCAGAAAAATGTCAACAAAGTCCTCAGCTTGGAATGGTTTCACTACAAGGGTTTATTCTGAACACAAACATAAAGATGGTGCTGATCTTTGATAAATATTTGTAAGGCTTCTGTAATCTAATCACAATACAAAAAGCAAGCAGCTAGAAAGTTGACAAAATTGAAAAATGCTGCAGGGGAAACACTGAAAATTGATTAGGTATGTGGTTACAGTCCCGAGTCTGTGCGGGGCGGGGGGTGTAGCAGTTTAAAGAAAAAAAATGTGCACAGCTCTGTGCAATGGGATTAGGCAAAACCTTCCGCAAGCCTAGAGTTAAGCCTAATGTGATTAATAGGAAAAAAACTTGAGCCAGAACAAACTAGTAATAAATATAGCTGAATAAAGTTTCATATCACAAAACACTGTAATAAGGAGAGGTTCTCAAAATGTAGAAACTGAGAAGAAATACAGGGCCAGAGTTGCCTCCAGCTGTATCTTTGTCTTCAAAATTTTCAGGGTAACTGGGTGCTAGTTAGCAAGTGTTCTTTTCCCATCAGAAGAAAATTTATACCAAACCTGTGCTAAGGCTCGCATTGCTGACATGGATGTAGTAAAGGTGTCAGCAGACAGCAGAGTTTCCATTTTAAGAAGCAGAATAAATTCTTGGAAGAGTTCGGAAATTCATCCAACACATAAAGTCAGATTCGGAAATGCAGCTTTATAAATGGAGCCGAAAACAGAGTTAGGACAGAAGTGACTTGCGGGGTGGGTCATTAAGACCCATAATGATGCTCACCCTACAGTGGCACAGCCGGCCGGAGAGAAGAGGAAAGGCCAAGCCTTTGGCCAGAGCAGGCAGGGCGAGAACCAGTGTCGCAGCCTTCACCCATCGCTCCTCCATGCAAATGCTCTTCAGACACAACTTTTTTGGCTCAGGAGAACGGGCAATTCTATACAGCACCTGATTTTATTGCCATTAGAGACTGGGCTGAGGATGAATGCTGACAGCATCGCCGATACCCGTGTGCTTTCTGCTGCCTTTGGTGAGCAGCGGCACCGGTTTCCACAGCTGTAAAGCAGCTGGGCTCCTGGGAGAAGGGCAAAAGAGGCCAAACTTTCCTGGTAATTCCCACGGATTTGCTGATTTTTTCCCAGGGATCCTGGGCCATCCTCCCTCTGCAGGCCTATAAACCCTCCTCTCCCAAGAGAGAGATGATTCACATGACGCCTGTGGCTTTTAGGCCATAGATGATTTGCCTTAACTTTTTTCCTGCTGTTTATTCATGGGTGGAAGGCGGGGGATAATTAAGGCCTCTGGAATAATGAGTTTAGAGTGATATTGCGCCCTGATTGTCTAAACTAATATTTTTTAGATGAATGGAAAGCCTCAGACTGGGAAGGAAAGCCAGAGGGGGGAAAATGCGTTATCTAGGGAAGAAGTAATATAAGGTACAATTACCAAGAAGCAGTACACACACTATGGTAAATTCTAGACTGCATAAAAGTTATGGTTTATACTCATTGACGCAAGCTGTTGGGCCTTCTACCTTCCTCCACAAATGAGCAAATTAAAGGTGGAACATTATCTTTAAAGAGCAGCTGATGTCTCAAGGGAAATACTGAAACACATTCTCATTAGAAGCACAAAGAAGGTTGGCACAAAAGCTAGAGCTGTTTTTTCTCTTCTCTCTTCTCTTCTCTTCTCTTCTCTTCTCTTCTCTTCTCTTCTCTTCTCTTCTCTTCTCTTCTCTTCTCTTCTCTTCTCTTCCACAACATTTCCTCGAAAACAGGACTGTTGATTTGTTCAAGTTTACTTGTTGCATAATGTTCAGTCCTCAGCCAGTGCTCCTAGTTTCCACAGCCCCATGAGCCTGTGCGTTACTTGATGTTTAGATGCCAAATCTGTAGCTGAAGAAAATACTTGATCGATGCACAAGAGAAAGGTGGGTAGCGCAGCATTAGTTGCAGGTCCCTGGGTAGTGTCTAGGCCAGTCCTGACGCCAGCAAAGCACTTCTTAAAATCATTAAAACAGGTGTGCTGAGGAGTTAAGCGTGTGCCCGGCAGCTTTGCCAAACATCATCCATAGCAAACTGGGCATGAATGGAGCTAAGAAATTGCAACGGGCCCAGTCAGGGTGCCAGAGAGGCCACGGACAGCTGTAAGGCGTTTAGTTAAAAAAACTCCTATTACACCTGCCTATGCCCGTGGCGGGACTCCGTGGGAGGAAGGAGGTGTTGGAAACGCGACAGCGAGCCAGCGGCTCCCTTGCCTGTGTGTCCCGGGCTGAGACAGCCAAACACGCCGCACGCCCACGGGAGGAACCGCACAGGGCCCAAGGGCTACTCAGGCAGCAGGGGAGCCTGTATTTCCACCCGTAGCGCTTCCAACGCCCTGGCAAATGCTACAGCACCAGATGGGGAAAGTAGCATAAAACTGGGGGGGGAGAAAAAAAAGCAGCCAAAACTCTTATTCAAAAAGAGCTCAAATTAGTGCTTATGAGCTTATGATTAAATTTACTGCCAGCACAAGGGCAGTTGATCTGGCTCCCTTGTATCCAAGCAATTCATTTCAACACTTGCACAAGAGCAAAACAAATAGTTTTATAAAGTGCCGTAAACGTGGTTGAACCAACAGGAAAATGCACCATAAGTTTCGGCTCTGCGTAGTCACAGAATACCCCAGCGGGAAAGCAAAGCAATTGGCCAAGCACTTCGTAAACGCGGCTACATGGAAGCTACGAACACCAGCGCAGGAAACCTTGCTGCACCGTATTTGTACAAAAAAGGGGTGGAACTGAGTGCTCACGAAGCCCAAGTGCAGCTAGGAAATGCAGCAGCATTTCCTACACAGGAAGACAGGAAACGCAGGAGCGCTCGTGAGGAGCTGTGAGCCTGGGACGGGCGGCTGCTGAGCACAGATCTTCGGCGAGGGGCGCCGCTGGCTGGGGCCGAGGGACCGAGCGGCGGCAGCTCACGCGCTGGCACGGGTTGCCCCGGGGGGGGAAGTCGTACCGCAAAACAACCAGGCCCTTGGCGCCTCCGCCGAAGCCGTGGGCGCCGGAGGAGGCCTGGGTGCCCGAGGACGGCGTTCGGAGGCACAAGGCCTAAACAAGCGTGCAAAAAAGGCCAAGGTGAGGAATTATGTTTTGCCTTTTCAAGCCTCCACTGTTTTCTGGTCGTGTGGCTATTGATGTTTTAGGCAAAAATGCTGTTTCTTCAACTGCAAGAAACTGCGGGGGTCTTGCTCTGTCAGGCATTTCTGTTCACACGACCGTTTTGGTGCACTGCCGGATTTAGACATCTGGAATGGCGGTCACAAGAGAGACGAGCGTGCCGCAGGAAAGCCACTGCGCGCCCCCAAAACCCCACAGTAGCTGTGAGGCAAAAGAAATCCTAATCTCAGGTCGCACTGCGGACAGATAAAAGTTCCCCCGTTACTGGATAATAAAGAAAATCAAACTGGAGCGAGTGGCAGTATTCACTGCAAGGAAGCAATGAGCACTGAAGTACGGAGAAACTCCATTAAACCCAGCAACAAGGCTAACCAGTTTATTAGCAATTTACTTCAGCAAGAATATCCATTTCGCCTTACAGTCTTTCCACGTCTACACTGTCACGGTAGGGTTTCGGGGCTCGCTTGCACGCCAGCGTGGTGCTACCACGTTCCAACCGTCTTTACAGGAAAGAAGGCGAGTCCAGCGTGCCGCAGGGTAACCTGCCTCCTCGCCCCGAGAGGGCTGCAGGCAGCACGCTGAAACGCAGACCAAGGCAGTGACAAAAGCTGCCTCACGTAGGAACCCCGAACTATCAGCCTGCGCACGTGGCAGCGTTTTTTTTCCAAAGGCAGCAAACCCCCTAATGACTGCACAGTCCATATCCTCCCAGCCAAGGATAACGTGAGGTGAATTGGGAGGAAAAGCGGAGGGCAGCAGAAACAGCAAAGCAAAGCAGCAGTACGTGTTGCCTAGATGTGATAGAAAAGGTGGGAAACCCCCAGCTGCATTAGTTCATATAAATGAAACGTCAGACAAATGCAAAGCTATACACTGAAAAGTAACTGTGATGTTCTGAATAAAAACTTATTACTGCTACTTAACAAACTGCTTTTCTTCATTCGGGTAAACATTTAGTCTTCATCAACATGGAAGAGAGATGTTTTATGATTCAGAGGATTAAACTAGAAATACCATTGACAGCTAATACTGCAGAAACGCTGCAGTACTGAAGGAATGAGAAAAAAAGTCTTACAGTTTCTGTGACTACCAAGAAAGCAACCCGATCCACACCTTTCCCAGCTGAAAAACCAACCCTAGCTGTGCTTTATCAAAGTCAATATTTGTTTTAAAAGCATATCAAGTCTTTCAAGGTATGTTTCATTCATCAATGGTTGTATACAAAGGGAGCCCATGACTGGCCAGTTTTCAGTCTTTTCCTTACTTTTTTGAAATATGTTCCCATTTCTTTTTCTACCTGAAAAGTTTATATTTGTATACCATTTGGCTTTCATTTTGCTTGCGTTATTGTTCTGTCAGATTTGAGGTTTAAGGGAAACGTGCACATGGAATTAAGGAGTTGCATGATTGCAGTTGTGCTTTAAGCCTACAGAATCACTAGAAGAAAATACTCTCTCCTGCCCCACACACCCACTGTTGGTTAGGCAGGATTTCAGGATATATTTGGCTATTTATACAGGCTATTTTTGGCATCACTGTGATTCACTGGGTCAACGTCTTCCCTGCTTCCAATCAGATACCATCAATCCTATATATGAAACTTAAAGCAACTCGGGATACACACACTTGCTTCTGTTTGGCTAGACACAGAGACTTTATGAGCCCTTTCCCTACTCCCTGCTCCGGAAAAGGCTCATGACAAGCCAGCCAGTTTCCTAGTTCTCTTCCTGGAGAGAAGATGACTCCTGGCATAATACAAGGCACCTGCCCAATGAGTAAAAGGGGCCACTTTTTGGACTATGTTTCCCAATAGTGCTGGGAAATTTACTCTTTGTTCCGACTAAATTTAGGCACTACAGTCAGGAAAAAAAGCTCTAAAACAGATTTTCTTAGGATGGGCAACATCATAATCTCAACATCAGCAAGAGAAGTTACCGTATAGGCTAAATTTATCAACAGTTTCAACTGAGTTCAACTAATTTACATGCATTTATAAAAAATGACAACTTCTTAAAAATCTATTTTGCATTTTCAAAAAAAAAAAAAAAAAAAAAAAAGTTTTGCAAAGCCTGAAGGCCAGCTTTTGAACTCAGGTACTTGCAGAATGAGGGTTGGGAGCCTGCACGTCTCTGCTGATTCCACATAATGAAAAGCAGTGACCTGAAACTTAAGGCACTTTACTCTTACTTAAATAAAAGTAGCATCTATGCGAGATTATATCTACCAAAGAGTTATATAAGTGCTGAAGCTCTTGGTAGAACAAACAATTTACTTCCCTACAGTGCCCCAGGCAAGCTGCAAATAAGTACAAGGCAATGAGGTCTCTGTGTTGTAAACAGAATACTATAAAATTTAAGCGCTAATATTCAAGGCAGAGTAAAGAACAAATGTTCAAGGCCAACAGCAGTAAAAATTCTCTGCTTCTGAGAACGTTATTCCAATCATAAGACAAGAGAGTCGATAACTTGACAAATTGTATTGTTAGATGAAAGATGGAAGTATTTCTGATACCATGGTCAGTAGCTCATGCCCCAATATTCCCAAAGATTCTTCAAATTCTACCAGGCACTTAATGGCACAAATGGGTATTTGACTAACATGTTATGGTTTCACCACTTACTGCATACAGCTTTGGCTTAAAACGCAGTGTAACATGACCAAACCTATCAGAAATCCAAAGGTACATGAGTTTTCAGCTTCGATACCTGTTATGAATTCAGACAGCAGAGATATAGTTTGGTGCAAAAGTGCTTGAGCGGACTGATCTTATGCTTCACTGACAAACCAGATTAAATCTCGGCAGCTCAGCATATTTCCTTTTGCTACTCCATTGAAACAAGATCTTGATGCAGTCTAGTCAAGGGATCATGTGCTATAATAAAATCAAACCACTCAAGAATCCAAAAAGCACCTATGAATTTCAGAAACCCTCTGACTTTTCAGAATTTAAAGTAGGAATATGTGAAAAATTAAGCCCGAGTGTTGCGGGGATTAGATGATGAGGGGTATGTTGATAAATACAGAAATTGATCAATATTTTTATTTGGAAGCAACAGATGCAAATGATGGTAAGAGAAGGGTGGGTGCCACTGTGGTTCCAAGCCAAGGCAGTACTTGTAGAGTGTAATACAGAATACAAATAATTTCAAGAAAAATAAGCTGGAAGAGCTTTTCAAGAAACGTTCACCAAATTTCAAATAGATTTTCAAAGAAAGTGGACCCATCGGTCCATTTTCAAGGACACTCAACTCTTGCTGAAAATCACTGGCAAGGATGATAAGCAACTAATTTCCCTGGAATCTTTGGCTTCAGGTTTCATTTGGAAACTCCTTTTGAACGTTTGCCTGCACCAGTCGGTACCTACATGCTTGTGACAACAGGCCTCTTTTTTTTTGTCTGAATAGTGAAGATGAAGGCAGTCACTCAGCAACAATAATAAGACATAGTTTAAATTCTTATTGCTTAATGTACATCCCCAATAATGGCAATTAATCAGCAAAGAAGAGTATTAGATTTGTGGACTTCAGAAAGACAAAATATTTTCCTCCCAGAAATGAAGAGTACAAATGTTAAAATAAAATGACCAAAGGAGAACTGAGGTTTTAACTAAAAAATACCCAGATTTAGCAAACAATAAACTTGTCTTTCTGATACCTTTAGGAGTGACAGGGAGCGAGAGGGAGCACCTCCTGTTAGCTTGCCATTAGCACAAAGGAAAACAATTGCAGGGCTTAGGGAGGATTTAGCTTTAACAAATGCTTATCACAAAGTCATGGCACTGCACACTATTATTCTGTATTTGGAATGAAATTAATTTCTAGCTCCATATTAACCTTTTAGAGACCCTGTCTGGTGGAGGAATTTAATCCTTTGGATTTTGGTATTTCACTGACAAAGGCTGTTGCTGGACTTGGTGAGCTGGACAATCTATTATCTGAAGAACAATTTATTAAAAAATACAGCAAACTGGTCTTCTATAAGCAGACAGCAGATATATCAAAGCATTTAAAAGTTCAGTTTCTTAAAACAGAAAAATAAAATAAAATAAAAAGGAAAACCTTGAGTTTTTTTCAGTTCCTTTATCATTTAATTCATCTGTGCTGTGGCAGTATGCTTCAGGCCATATGCTCATATAATAAAAACTTCATTGTGATAGAGTAGGTGCTTTCCAAAGTTAAAGGAAAAATCTTTTCAGGTGTTGTCAAGAAAGCCTGCTGAGCAACCTAACAGGAAACAATTTGTAGCCTCAGTGCAAAGTAAGACAAAACCGGTGATTTAAAGAGTAGTGAAAGCAAAAATTTCAGGAGGGGCGGGAAAGCCCATTTTCTGGTCTTGGTTCGCATGAGAGTGACAAGTATCTTTGTTTGTCTCTGCGGGGCTCTTTTCTCGCTGCATTCCACAAGCTGAGAGGAGCTCTCTGGGACTCGCACAAAATCTGCTTTCGCTACCATATTAGGAATCAAACTGAGTAGCAAAAGCCCCTGGCTGAGTGGGGATAAATCAACAGGGAATGTATTTGCCTTCCAGCCAAATGAGTAAAGCAAAGTGATTGAGGAAACAAAATAAATAATAATTAAAAAACAAATCCCAAGCAGTAGGACTTGCTGCTGCTTTATCTGTTTCTACTTTTACAGTACTTCCTATACCAAAGTGTAGTTAGAAAGTAGCAGATCTTGAGAAAATCCTGTTCCTTACTTTTTTTTTCTTGCTATAGAGTGAATAATCCTGAGACACATATCAATGATCAGCATTAAACATTTTTAACATATCCATGCATCACTGCATGGTAGTGGAGCCAGTGTATATTGACAGAAATCTCAGTTTACAGCAACTGTCAGTATGGCCCTTCCACCAAGATTTCGCTTAATCATAGATGTAGTCAGTTCCTTCATTAGTGATCAGCCTTGTACTCCACAGGAAATCTCATCTTAAGTATATACATTGTTAAATGACTCAGCTACTTAGGTATGAAAGTGGAACACAGTACTTGAGCTTATACTTGAGTGTAGACATACAGAATACATCTGTATCCTGAATAGTCTTCAATAGGAAAAAGTCTGAAGGGTATTAATTCATTACGCCATCGGTGAAAGGAAGCAACTCTGTATAGCTATGACTGAAATCCATAGATTTAGTATCCATTCTGCATGAATGTGGGCTAAATTTGCAAGGCCACATCAGTGCATAGTTGCATTCATGATGCAAGATTGTCCTTATACAACTTTTGTTTGCAAAGTTCAGGGTGCCAGCAGCTAAATCCACCGCGTCAAGTTACATGTGAGACCTGAAGTAGCTGGCATATTCTGAGAGTGCTTAGTGGAGGATGCTGGGAGAGGAAAGAGGCAGAGGAATACCCATTTTGGGTTAACTCTTCCAACTACCAGTATTTAAGTAGTTTGTCGCCCTGGGTTGCCATGCCCTGTCCAGTGGAAGTGTAGGCATTGAATAATGAAACCAAAGACTAAAGCACCACCAGGTTATGCAAAAACCTGAAGGAGCTCCATCAGCTAAATGTTCTTAGAACTTTTCTACAAAAATATTTCCATTTCCAAATCTAGCTGTCACTCTTGAACCATGTTTGCTATAAACCACTGCTATACAGCTACAAAGGCCAAGCCCGATCTCGAAACACTGAACCCACCATAGCAAAACTATTGAGGTGGTTAAAAAAAAAAAGGACTGCCAAGTTCAGCCTGAGTCAAAACTTTTATGATTGCAGTCAACAAGGCGTACTTGTTTTCTTGCTATAGTTAAGTATATAACAGATGAAAGATTGAAATTGAACCTTAAGAAAGATCACAGATTAAGTTCATAAACTTTTTTGTGGAAAGTCCCTGCCCTTACTTCGAGCCTGGCAAGTGCTGTGACGGTGGCTGCTCAGAGTATGCAGGCTTTCCAGGTGTCAACCGCTCAGGGAAGATGCAACACGGAGGCTGGAAGGACTCCAGGCATGTTGGCTGGAATCATATATCACACGGCGCTGTATCATGTCCCCTCTTGATACAGAGCCACCCGCAGTGTAACCCTTCTAACTGCTCTCACATTGTGTAAGGGAGCCATATCAACGTGCTTAACAAAATGAAGATATAGGTAAGGTTTCTTTCCCCCCCTCCTTTCTGAAATCCATATGAGCTTAGTTTTTGGCATCTGTTATTTCACAGAGAGACAGAAAACTGTCAGGAGAATAAGTAAAAGCAGGGAGACTGATGCATTATTGAGCAGCAAGAATAGCACAGCCTAAGCAACCTCGTATGTCATTTGTGATGGTTGCAATGGGTAGAGAGCAAAGAAATTGTCATATCCACACTTTGTTCTAACTCTTGACCATTAGGGATTCAGTGGCATCCCTTTTATGACACAGCAGAAATGTGTATGGTGGTTCCCACACAGAATTTATTTCAAAGGGTTGAAAAGATAGTGACAAAAATTATATTTAGCCCATGGAAAAAACATCACCTCTTCTAAGAGGAGAGGTAGTTTGTGAAAGGGGGTAGAACAGCAATAAAAAGAAATTTGAATATCTCTTACTTGTTTAAGGGAAGAAAATCACCAGGAGTCTGTTAAACAGCATGTTGTCACAGTATGAAACTAAGCAATGGCTGAGGGAACGCAGAAATGGGATGGCAGTCATAGCTTTCTATGGCCTATGAGACAAGAAGAAAACTGCAGTTTCCTAATTACTTGACGTGTCCTCTCTGGCATACTGATTTCATTGTTATTTTTTCTCCTTTCTTGCAAAGGCTTTGCAGCTGCATGCTCTTGTCAGCTCCAAGCATGCCGATTTCCCAAAAGCAAGTCTTAACTACTCAAATACCCACAAGCTATATGAACATTAGCAAACAGAAACAGTCTATAATGCAAGGAAAGTTGTGGCAAGATATTGCTATCCAGCCCAAAAAACAAAAGAAGGAAAAATGTAAGTTCACAGGACAGACTGGTATCTTTTTGACCGTTGGACTGCCTGCCACACTACTCTTACAGTTTGTATGGACATTGCTTGGACCCACCCTCAAAACCCCAACTCACACTCAGTAAACATAGCTCCTCTGTGGACCCAACAAGGGGTGGAAGATACGAAAGAAGCTTTTCTATGGCATTACACAACTCTGTGCTAGTCAGCAATTGGAGCCTAGAAGCCGGATTTCACCCTGGAGCCAGGGACAGCCCTGTGGCTTGTAAGGGCTTAAACTAAATTCAGGCTGAGTCACTCTACAAGGTGAGGTGGTGGCACCCAGTGGTTGCAACTGAATAACTCAACCCACAACTGCCTTGCTGTTTTTTTTTTTTTTCCCTCAATGGGAGTGAGCACGGAGGCTGCATTCTGTTTTCTCAAGTTATGCTTGTGACTATTAAAAATAAAAATACTGCTGGGCTGAGTAGGAATCTAAAGACAGTACTATTTGAAACCCTGTTCCCTTTTATTCCAGATTATGGAATTTCTATCATCTGTATTATTGATTAAAAGGAGAAAAGAAGGAGATAGTATTTAGAGAAGACTATTTTTTTCACCAAGTTGATTAGATTCCTCTTTGCAAGACAGTTATGACATACCTTGTAATGAATGTTGCTCACCTAGAAGGAAATATTGCTCAACTAAGAGTTGGTGTATAAGGAGTAATAATACAATGTTCAAAGTGAAAGTTGTGCATTACAAAGAAAAGCAGGCAATTTAGCGAAAAGATGTGAAAAATACAGCTTTTATACTGCTGTAATTTTCTGTCAGTTAATTTTTCTTCAAATCAGCCAGAAATAAAGAAAGAAAAGTGGATTTAATCTAAACCCTGAGTATTACTGGCACACTTTTGGTATCTTAACGAGATGTCTTTAAAGCTTTAAAACGAGCTCGGTTACGTCTGTCTGCCTACGACCAGCTATGCGCCGCACTCCAGCATTTTAGCTTTGCCTTTCACTTCGTTCTTCTCATTCTAACCACAGCCAGTTCCAGACAGGGCTGTAACCAAAATCCACCGGAGTTTTTGAAACGCCCTGTATTTTTCTGCTTCTCATGGAATTACCAGAGCTTTTGTTTCCTAAACTTTTCAACTTGCCGTCAACATGTCGTGGCTTGTTAAAATGTTGTCCTTCACTCAACCCCAGACTGTGAAAATACAGTACATTACAAAAAGATTTGACACTTATTTAAAAAAATACCCACATACTCCAACTTTATATGCTTTCCTTTTTGTAAGTAAAGAGGTGACTTTGCCAGCCATTTCTAAAGGATTAAAAAGCCTGCTGTGTCATATCATATATCTTCACTCAATCTCTAATGCAACCAGAGAGCACAAAGGCTGAGAGAAAACCTTTTATCATTTGCAGTTATTGACTAGGCCAGAATACAGTATTAGGTACTTCAGAAACTTTTAGCTAAAACTTCTCTGCTTTGAAAAAATGGCTGATCTTGTAAGGGAAGGAAAGCAAGCGTTTTAAGCTCAAAAAGGTTATTATTATTATCTAGCAGTCCAACACATTTCAGGGAAAAATTGTTGGGGGCACTTTAAATAACAACCTATTTTCTACTACAGTGCTACAATACTCCCAAAGTTTTTGGATGGTCTGAATCACTTTATACACTAGGCTGAAAGTTGCTTGGGGAGAGCTTTAGCTGCCTTCAGTGATAGGGTCTCTTATTACTTAAAAAAAATGTATATCTCGGAAGTCAAAGGCAGTTTAAAAAAAGAGCAGCTTCAATGAGAGTGAAAGCCGGTGTTTCGTTCTGCAGCTCTTTGGCTGAGCTGCAGGTGACTTTAATGGTATGTAAGGGTGTCTAGCAAAATGCCAGGAGAATCCTTTTCTCTGGACAGCCTCTTGGAAGTGCTGCTGCATCGTGGCTTTCACAAACTAGCAAGTCAGAGGAAAGGCTGATATTAAACACTGAAGTAGTGCCCCCAGCCAGAGGCCAAGGAGTTTGCAAAACAATCATATAAAATTTTTTATATATATATTTTATATATATATAAATATATATAATATTATATATAAATTCATAATTTTTTGCACATATGAAAATACATTTTGAAATTCTTTCTATTTGCTAATGTTCCTGAAGGTTAGGTTTGCTTTTTGCCTTCTGTTTCAGGGTGAATCAGAATCTGGGCCTTGTTCTACAGCAGCAGGCTACTTAACGACCATAGATAACCCACCGAAAAGCTCTGGCCTTGAGGTTCACACCAACAACCAGCTCCTGTAAGTACTAGAGAAGTGAGATTGTAAAATCAGCTGTATGAAAACTTCGTAAATACCGCACTGCTGCCAACTCTTGTGATTTTTTATCACAATCCTTGAGATATGCAGTATACATTTTAAAGCCTTACTTTCCTGGAGTAATGCAATCATGTGAGATTCACTTTTTCATTTCAAACCAACAAAACATTTTCTAATTCTCATGGCTAGAAATAAAAGGTTGAAAGCATAGAATCAAAAGCTTCAAATTAGAACTAATTTATTTATTTTTACTCAGAAAGATAAGAATTTTGTACTGCTACTGCCCTCCATATCATCAACAGTATACTATAAAACTGAGCCATTTGCGACCTTTTTTCTTGTGTCATGTCACTTCGACCATCGTGAACCTGCAGAAAAATAACTTAAAAAACATAGTCAAGGAAGCCTTTCATCAGTAGTGTTGCCTAACATTTCTTCCAGGAAATTTGCAGAACTGAGTGAATTCAGAATCAGTCAAAATAAAATCTTTGGAACGTTCTTGCTGGTGTCCTCCTTTGACAGAAGATGATGACATTAGTAGCCTAATGAACTGGGCAAAAACCAAAATAGGAACAGGAGAACAACCAGAAGCGTACTGGTTGACTCGCTACCAGGTCAGTACGAATTCAGCTTCACAGGTGTTCTCACAATTTTGGTAAATATTTTTCTAGCCACTGTAGTCCATGTTACACTGTTTTTACTGTTGGGAGAAGATTTATCACTAAATTTCCTACAGCCTTCTTCCAGCTTAGAGTGTGATAAAAAGCTCCTTTGCCAATTATTATTTAGATATTCTCCTGAGGAGAAAATAAAGCAATTTAGAAGATTAATCAGACAAAAGTAGGGTTTTGAAGTGCTGGACACAAATATCCTCCCTGCAGCTTCCACAGCAAAATAGCTCTGCCACATAACTCGCAGACGGTGCCTGTTTATTCTGCTTTGGTTTGGCCAAAAACAAACTAAGGGTTTGGGCAAGTGTGAAACAAAGGTGGCAAGGAAAGGGAGTGGGATATAAGGAGTAATTTTCTCAGACTGCGTAACTTGAGGCTCCTTATACAGTAAGTATGCAGAGAAGCACCTGAGTTATGCTCTTACTCTGAGTCACTCTGAAAGGACCTTATAAATGCTTTTAAGGGGAGACAAGAGAAAAGCAAGGCCCTCGTCTACAATGTGACTACGATCCTAAAGATTTCAAATTAGTCTGGCATCCCTCATCCTCACGTACTGCACTCAAACAACTTCCGTATTTTATCACGCTCAATTAATAACATTGGCTTTCTTGCGCCTGGTTTGTTAACATGGATTAAAGATTTGGATCACCTTAATCACAGTTCTCCAGCTTTCTTTTTATGTGCCTAGCTTATGCCTGTTTATCCTACACTCCATAAAATGAGATCCACCTCTTAAAGAAACTTTGAGGGAAGATTAAATATCCAAATCATCATTTTATTGTTTTGGACATCCGACTTCCACTGATGTTTGGCCATGATTACAACCTGAAACAAGATATTTTCTTCCAGGATTCAGTGCACAAGCTCCCTTGGCAGTCATTTTTTATCAGATTTGATGTTATCTGTATGTGTAAAAGCAAAGAGGGCACACCGTAACTAGCCAATATGATTTTTAGCAAACACATGGATTATTTCACCAAATGATTACTTCATCAAGCTCGTATCTTCTAGCTGAGCTACAGATGATCTTTTAGAAAGACACCAAACTAGATTTACAGACTTCAGGCTGCTTGGTTAGCTCATATTCTCTGTCTTTAAATTGCTTTCACACAGACTCTCTTGGGATGACTCTCTTATTACACACATTATCAACTCTCCTCATTCCTCTTTGGGGCTTTGATAGGATTTAAAGAAACCCAACAAACTCAAAAACCTCTTAATAGCTATGAGTACCTCTGAAACTGATATATTCTTTTCCTTCTTTATGTATCAAATCTGTAAGTTTTAGCTTATAATGGTGTGATTCACTAATAAGTGGTATTCACCATTTCATGTGAAGAATTGGAAATATCAGAGTAACACAGTTACTGCAGAACAAAAAGATTTGATTCAGTAATTTAAAATAACTAGATAGTTGAGCTACATTATATAAAGTAAGACCTTCCATAAGGCTTCATGGCTATTACAAGCTACATATCTAAAGGTAGATTCAGCTTGGTACAACTACAAAACTGAGGATATTCAGCTTTGTTTAATGGAGATGACATCTATCTTTCATCTGTTGATTGCAGTAACCTTTTCAAAATAAAAACAATGATTAAAAGAAGAATTGTAAAGGCTGGGGAAAAGCACAACAATTCTCTCTATCTTTGTGGCCCTCTATAGGTTTCCGAAAGACTAGATCAAAACACAATTTATGTCATGGAAGAATTAATTGAATATAGTTGGAAGATAACAGCGACCTATTCGTTTTGAAACAGAGTTGATCGATAAAACCTTTTGACTGCTTTGAAAAATGATGTTTCTTAAGAATTGCAAGAGGCCAGCTAGCTAGTTTTGCATCCCAGCTCCTGGCAGAACTATTTTTTTTTAATCATTTAAAAAAAAGAGGCCCTGGAAATGGTTCCCTGCTCCAAAGGAAGTTACACTCTCCAAATGCGTAGTTTAGAAATCTCTGGCTGTGTTCTTTCCTAGGAGTAGAAACTTTAGCATCTGTAAGATCAGAGAGCAGGTAAGTCAAGTTTTGAGGAACTCAGAGGAACCAAGCACTAACATTTTTTTTCTAAATTGTTGTCTCGGCTTCCTGAACGCTTCAGTGTAAATGATGTTATTTTCACATCGCTCTCTCATATAACGGAAATAAAAGTTTCCTCGTTCCACAGGCAGTGTCTGAGTCTTCCTCCCGCACGATAAAACAAATCTGAGTTGTGCACGAGTGAGGCATCCCAGATTGGATTTACTGGCAATTAAAAACGCTGCACTACAAAAGCTCGGACGGACCGAGGAACAGGAACTGGCCGAGCCTGCTGCAGACGGCGGAGCAAGGAGGCGGGCGAGCTCTGCCGCCCGCGCGGGGCGGGAGCCGGCGGCCCGTCCCGTCTGACCAGCGGCTCGGCGCGCGACACCCGCACAGCGGGCGCGACCGCAGCTCTGCTGCCGGCACAGGCACGAGAGCGCCCCGGGCAGCGCTCGGCAGAGAGGCACCGCGGATCAGCGCCGGCGCGGCGACGTCGCCCCCGGCCCGGCGAGCGGTGAGGGCCTGGTCGCGCCGCGCGGCGCTCGCTCCCGCGCCCAGCTGCAGGCCCCCGGCGCTCGCCGGGCCGCCGAGCGCCTTGGCGCTGCCCGGCAGTCGCCTTCGCGGCGACTAACCACCTTCCGACTACGTCAGGTGATTTAAAACCAGACACGGCTCCCGTCAGAATACATGGGCACGCTGCCGTCGTCTTTGGCGCAATTGTGTCTGTTCAGACAAGCACAGAATTAGGCCAATAGTGCCCTACCAGGCTAAATCGTGCAAGTACTTATCGGTAAGGGTTATTCTGTTTTCTTTGTAATGGCATTATTTCCACAAAAACAGTTATCTAGCCACTTAGTTATAAAAACACGTAGGAACACCATGATGTCTATCATTAGGTTTATGAGTGTCTTTCGTTATTATTAATTCTAATAGTGCTATCTGGGGATAATGAATCGCAACAGGGGCGCTGCTTCAGCTGTTGTAGCACCGTAGATCCACCAGACCAGAACAGCTACCTGCTGCATTAGGATAGTTCTGACACCCTTTGCCTTTTTCCCTGTAAATTTTGTTTTTTTCCCCGTTTTCTCTGCTCTCAGCTTCCTACTGTAAACAAAAACGGTGGCAATATTTTCCTCTCTGATAAATGTTTTAGCGACTTCTCAATTTATATTTGCATCAGTCTGCCCCTTTCCATTCAGATTGATAGTCAGGTCCACTGGAAATGTCAAGATCAGCAAGAGGCAAAGCACATTTGTCGAAATTTCAGAAGCCTAGTCTAAACTCGCCATCTAACATTGAAAATATCAGGAACACTCCTTCATGAAGCAATATGACATAGTTGTTCAAAATGATGGGATTACCTGTTTTTTAGGTCTGATTCATACCTTTATACCTTGCTAAACTATTTACATCTGGGCTGAAAGAGCATAAAGCCATGACTTTGCAGGCTGGTAACACTTTACATCGTCTTTCAAACACAGCTACATGACTGAACAAGTCTGTGGTCGAATTAGGAAATCAGGTTCATGCTCATCCCTAGGCCAATTCCCTAATAATGATTTTCCATCTTGCAATCTGAAGTTCAGTTTAAGGACTGAGGAGAGACAAAAACTGTCTTTTCCCTCAAGACAGTTTGTCTAGCTCAGATCTAAACATCATCAAAAAATATGTTAGGAATGTACCATGTTCATTTATATGTGAATAACTTTTTATTTGTTCCTTGTTTCTTTCTCTCTTGAGGGCGATAGTCCAGGTACTCTTCTGGCATCTGAAATCATTGCTATTATCTTGCACCTGGGAAGTCATTTACCACTGAGATTGGCACCTCTTTTTGTAATCTACTGCTCATGCATATTAAGCCTGCTAGATATTTATATGTTCTTAGAGACTCCGACTGCATCAGCTTCATGGCCAGAATATGACTGCTTAGGTCTAAAGTCAGGATTTTAAAAAGAATATGTCCTATAGATAGCTTCTACAGTACGTAAGATGTAATGTAAATGCACAGTATGCACAGGGAAAGGCACTCCATCTTAGTTTCCTATCGCAGGTATTTTTTTTGAATTTTACGGTGTCACATCTTTGTTTGTAAGAGAATTTGCTAACATATTACTGACTGTATGTATTTCATATAGTCCTAATTTCCTTAGCACATAATCCATTAGAAATAGTACTCATATGACTGCAATTAAAATACAAACTCAAAATGCTAAATTGATAGGTTCTGTGAACACTACATTGCATTTCTCTTCAATTTGAATACTTAAGGATTTTGAAATTAAGCTTTACCATATTAGTCTGAAAGACCTAACCCTTGCGTTTAGCAGAAACAAAGAAAAAAATGTTAGCGCTTGTTTTGTGTACTTCTACACTATTTTAGTTAGAGCAAAATGACCATTTTCATAGCCATTTTGCTTAAGTGGAGCTGAGTATGACAATTTCTTTGGAATGGTTAAAATACTCATTAATTCATCAGGGTTCTCCATGCTAGAGCATATTAGTCCAAAGGCTGTTGTTATCTCAGAAATTCTTGTGCTCAATTATTCTGTGCAAAGCTTTAGCTAATCGCCATATGTAGACTCATGTTGTTGTCCTGTATTTTCTCACACATTTTGTACTTGCAGGTTTCTTGCACTACAAGCACAGCAGGCTGAACAAAAAAAATTCCTAATCTCTTTCCTAATCTCACTTCTGCTAGTCATTTAATAATATGCAGTGCTTATTTTCTGTACTCAGAGGTCAAGTAAAGATGGTAATAGTTCTAAAAGAGGATGTCTTTCTCTTTTCATGGAAATCTTACCCATGTCTAGAAAATAATGACAAGAGCCCATTTTAGTTGTTGGCCACCTTCTTCATATACATGTTAGAACTAATGACTTGTGGATTTTTTTTATTAAATTATTTTTTTCCTTTTCAAATTACTAGCATCAAGCTTTCAAGTTCTCTTTAGAGTGAACATTTTAGGACTAGAAAAAAACGTTTTTCCTGGCTTTTAAAATTCTTTTGCAGCATATAAGCAGGAGCAATGCTATGTTCAAATTATTGTTAAGAAATTTGCTTGGAGGCTGATTTTGAGATTACTACAATTCTAGAATATTACAGTTCTAGAAGCAGGTTATATATTCTAGCATTAGTCATCAATGTACAGAAATTTCCTTCTTACTATTAGGTCTCTTTCAATAGGTTTCATCTTCTATGCACAATTAAAGAGAATAAGAGATAAGAGAGAATCTCTGCCCCCAACAGCCAGCAATGCAAATACAGCCTAACACTATGAATGTTTCATACAAATACCATCTTTTTTCCATCTCACAAACTGCAATCAGAATATCACTTTAAAGAATTTATCTGAAAATTTTCAACAACATGCATTTTTTTTTCAGTGGTGGAAGAAATGAAGCCTAGTAATTAGCAGCATTTTACTAGGAGTGAAATGCTAGAAGTACTGCTTGCTTTCGTTATGTTGAGTGATCACTTTAGTACTGAATGCAGAAAGAATGCATAATAGTGAGAAAGGACAATTTTGAGGTATGCAATCCTCTTCCTTTCAACCAGACAGGAAAAGTTATATTCCTCTTTTTCATCCAACTGATCCTATAACTTGCATGGCAATATTTACATGATATAGAAGTCAGAATTGAGTCGCAGAGGAAGGCTTGTATTCACAGCACTGCTAGATTACCCTCATAAACTGTCTCTTTATACAGTCTAGCACAGTGGGATCCTGATCCATGGCCAGGACTACTGTGCACAAATAAGCAGTAATAACATGATTGTTGCATTAAAGAATTATAGGCTACACTGTCAGGATAGTATCAATTAATATTGCACTGCAGATTTTGCTGTTTGTTTAAAGAAGGCAAGATGTTTTTATTGTGTATTCTTCAGCTAAGGTGTTCGTTAGTAGCTCTCAGAGTTACGCTTAGCCTAATCCAAGTTGGCTATACAATATCCACAATTGACGCCTCCCATAAATCACTCTCTGAGGATACAATTCGGCTGTAAAAGCAGAACAGTCAAACAATATTTCAGCATTGGGGTATTAAACACCCTTTATGCACAAAAATTAGGAAAAATATTGCCGTGTAAGTAAAAGAATGCCTTTTGAGTAGCATAAATAATAAAAACTAAATAGTAAAGAAGTAACAAAAAGTAACACATTTCTTTCACACATGTCATGAAAACAGAATAAACATGACATATGCATTTGTCACTTCAAATTCTGTGATGGTACTGTACAGTTGGGTATATAAAACTGGAGCTATACTAGGTCGGTATAAAGTTCTTTAAAATTGAAGTATTCTTTATGAAAAACACTGTATTATTTCACTCACAAGGTAATTTGTGAAGTGATAAAATTTGGATCCATCTGAAAATAACTGAATTGCTTATAAGCTGGCATCATTATTGGAGAAATCATAAAAATGAGAAAAAGAAGAAAACAGGCAAAAAAAATTGCAAAAAGGGTTTCCACAAATTTTCATGAAGCATGCCACCTAGACAAGAGAGAGGAGAAAGCCTTGGTAGTTACTGGCAGTAGGAATGATTACGCCTGACCACTGAATGAAATGCTGAAAACTTGGTCTCTCTGAGCAGAAGAGACATTGCCCACCACAGCTACGCTTTGGGTTACATCTGTGAAGATGTTCAGGCACCACAGGATGCACATATCCACAACATTTCTCATTAGCCCTAAAAATACCAGAAATTGCCCATGGGGCACATTTCTACCAGTGGCACATTACCATTGCCAAAAGTAGTAGCAGATTTCCAATATATACCCAACAATATACTGAGCTATGCAGCACTTCCATTTACCCTAACTCCAGTAAAATTTTTTCATTTACCATGCAAGAGACAACCATGTGGAACCTTTTTTTTTTAAGCTGGAGAATGGTGGAGATGTGATATATTCTCCTATTTTCCTTCTATTCCCTGGACCAGTGATAGACTTTGGATTTCTGAACATTACTGTGTGATACAAATCTCATTTAAACATTATCGCACTCAAGAAGTTCGGTTATGGTCTTCATTTTTTATCCTGAATCAGAGATGTCTAATTGTTAAGTTGAAATACGGTCACTACTTAACGAACGAAGCAGCTTTCAACTAACAAACAACCTTGCACGCATGCTTATTAATTCAGTGTGTACCCATACTTATCCCATACACGTGCACACACCTTGCAGGAACGACCGTATATGATGTACAATGCTGATTTAACGTTGTATGGGGGAAATGACTGTTCATTTCTTCCAGGCTGCCTTGGTTATAAAAACTACGAATTATTCTGATTTGGAAACCATGTGGGAGTGAGGGTGGACGACACCTGTTCGGTACCATCCCTGCAGGAGCATTACTCCTACATAAGGGATTTACGTAGTGTGAAAAGCTAGTATTTACAGGTTTTTATTTACTATATAAATGACTGTACACTGTAGACAGACTATTGACCAAATCACCAAGTGTAACAAGCTGGAATCCACGTCTCTGCTCACATACTCATTTGACAGAATTACGAGTTCAGGCTGCTACTATTCTAGTCTTATTTTTCTCTCACACTTGCTCTTTTACTTTCACCTTCATTACTATTACAACAACAACTATGCTGCCACGTACGTATTCCAAAAAGTCTTAACATTATATGACTATTAAAATCACCAAGTGATCAGCTTCCTATTATTATTCTTATTTCCTACACCAAGGGGTGTGTATTCTCAGGTATGTACAACAGGCCAAAGCATTGCTCCAGCGGTGCAAACTTCCTTACATAAACCTAGTGTGATTCAGTGACATTTGCTCAGCTGAAAAGTCTTTGAAAAATATTTTCTAGTCATTTGGCTAGACGCCTCTTTGGCTCATGCCCTTTATCACCACTGGGTGATTCATGGCTTCATGTATCTGAGAATCAATTCGGTAGCAACTGCTGTTCATTTTCTACCTTGAAGAGATAGGACTGCAGCCAATTTCTCTGGAAAATACAAACCCAACTTACACAATTTAAAAACACAGTGGCATTATGTACTCTTAAAAGGTTACAGCTACTTTAAATCTAAACTCATCAGAAGGCAAATCTTTTGCCTCCCCTGGGGGCTTCCCTCCAAGCAAAAGGCCATCTTGCATACAGAGATCAGTGGGAGCTCCAGTGCTTCCTACCAGCCAAGCCCTTTAGACAAGGCTGTGGCTCTGCAGCTTAAAATCAGTCAGAGCTAGAAACCAGCCCTGTAGTTTGGGGGGTGCCTGGACCATGCCCTCCAGAAATTCATCATGAGGCTGCCTGTTCGATAAGGTCCTCTTTCTCTACATGTCTTCTAGTGAGGGAAGGGATTGCGGGGAGGCTGAAGGCCTGCATGGTGTCCTTCTTGCTTTTGGTTTTCTGGAGAATTTACATTATTGCTTCTTGCTGCCTGACTAGAAGCACATACACCGTAAGACCATGATATATTCTGTCCACAGCATGTGAACAGATAGCAAGGGGATACTAGCACTTTGGTCGTGCCGAGAGCATACTTTCAGTTGCATGATAGAAGAAAGATTGGAGTATTTAAGCCCTGCTGTGCTCCCATACCAGGTGAACAGTTCCTTATCGTTGCTTTAAATTATAGAGTTGAGAGTATGTGAAAGCTGCAATGCAGTTATTTCTTAGTTTCCTATCTAGTTTTATACTTCACTTTCTAAATTCTTGTTACAAAAACAGCGCCTGTCTCCAACTCCACTCTTCAATATCCTTTATTCTTCTATCTTGTTTTTCACTTACTACTGAATCTTCTTACTTTTTTTGTAACTTTATTTTGGAGTGCTTCAATACATGATTAATACTGTGAATGATTTCAGTTATCTCTGAAAGCTTTTCTAGAATATCTATTTTACTTAGCTAAATATTTTGGTGGATTTCAAAGAGTTAACAACTAATAGCTCCTGTTGCTGAGCAAAGTATTCTTTTCTATACACATGCATCAGTCTGAAGAATGGACCAGCTTGCTCCATGCTTACATACAAGTAAAAATGTAACTCTTAAATATATGGATTTGAGATTAATCTAATCTATCTACTTATGTAACACAATCAATCTACGTACATTTAAATATGTTTGTATTTTGTTATGGCACTTGGGTACCTCAAATGACTAAGATCTACCACTAAATTAATGACACCCGCAGAGAATTGTCAGGCCCCAATTACTTGTATGCTGCTGCTGTCACTGAACTGAGTAAATAGTCTGTCTGGGTTGCAGTACAGACAGTGGAGATGATGTACTGTAATGCAGATTCCAGTCCTGTGCATTAGCATAGCAGCTCAGTGTATGAAGCATTTATGCTGTGTTAACTTAAAAGAATCGGCTTCATTCCCATGTAATACACAACTAATAATTACATTGAAAGCCTCCAATTAAAGCCATATTTGAAAGCCTTCCAGACCTGCTGAATCCCAAACAAGGAATGGTCAGTGTCAAGTAAAAATTAAATTAAAATGCATTTGATAAAAACCTTAATTAAAAGTGTGTCAGAACAAATACACCTCACTTAATGTCCTGAAGCCCATTAAATTTCAATATGACAAAGTGCCACTAGGTGTGAATACCAGTGATTCAATGCTGCTAGAGATTCAGTGCTGTTTTCCAAACAGCTCTTATTTGCCCTGCAGATTTTTGGCCCTGGGATCATTCCTTTTGAGCCTTGTCTCTGCAGCAGAGAGGAAAAGTGGCATCTCAGAAAAGTTATCTCCAAAAAGCCCAAGACCTGCCCAAGCAGCCAGCCTTTGGGAGGTGGTAAAGAACAGACACAGATAGTTGGTGTTCCCAGCTCCTGACCTACCGGCTGCACTACCAGAAGTATTTGCATCAGCTGTGAGCACCCAGGGAGCTGGCAAAGACGAACAGCTCTAGCAGTATTGCCCTTCGGACCTTCCTGCACTGAGATTCAATGCACATCTGAGAGGACCACAGGAGCCAGCTAACCCTGAAGTTGTCCTTGATTCTGGTTCTGGTCTACCCGAGAGTAACCTTTGGTGCCACCATACCTGTCACCAGCAACACCAATCCAGGACAATATGAAAAGACTAGACCTTACACTCTCTCCTCCCAAAAGGTAAACAGAATAAATCCCTACCATTTTCTCCAAAGTTTTTCCCCTACCAATATGTTTTTTTCTTATCTCAGGATAATCATAGATAGATTGTACTTTTCTAATTGTTTTCATTCAGTTACTCCTCCAGATTAATAGACTAATACAACTGAAAATCACTGCCATTTCCACACACTGGTATTTTTGAAAACAGAGGCTTATCTTTAAAACTGATTGATAGCGAAATATTGAATAATACAGGCTCCTATTATAAAAATCTACCAGAGATGTAATCTCCAAACCAGTTGCAAAACCCTCAGACAAGAAGCCCAGAAATCATTATAGCACAATGTAATTAGTTTATGATTTTATCAGTGTGCATGTCAGCAGGAGCAAGAAAAGGACTACTCTTCACAGAGACAATTCTATCACAACAAGGCTTACAAAGATATTAATGTAAAAGCTTCTCTTTGTCTGAAAATCTTTTGCCATGGCAACTTAAAATCAACTGCTTCCAAGTGATTTTAAAGCTTAACCATCCTTCGTAACCTTTGAGCTGCAGACCTGGTATTTCAACTATAACTATTAAATCTTCCTAACAGATATATACATTATCTCTACAAAGACCTGCATGATAAGCAGGTCCATTTACTTGACAGGGACAAGTAATCATTTCAGGTCTCATTCGTGACAGAAATTAGTCAGAAATTATCAGAAATCGTGTATTCAAATCACTCAAACTCTTGGATACAGGCTCCCAGAACGGCTGGGGCATTGAGATGTTTTTTGCATTACAATGAAGCTTCTTTTCACTGAACTGTCTTTTTGTGCTGCTTTGCACTTGCTGACAGCGTTGATCCTCTTATCGTCTTCAAGGATATCTGATAAGAATTATCTGATTCAATGGGAACTTGAGACAGTTTCAGCTACAGATGTACCAAAATTTACTTTGAAATCCACAGACGCTCTTCTATTCAGTCAGTGAGACTGAGCACATAGATATAAGCTGAACAAAATCTATTACAAATTTCAAATAGCAAATTGTGTACCGCAGCTTCTGTGAATATATGAACTGCACAGAGTACATTTTTAGCCATGACTTTTTAAGCTGTGTTGGGCTAATGGCTCTTAGGCTTGCACATCACAAGCAGTGACTGTAAACAAGTTAACGGACCTGAAAAAATATCCGACACTATGCATTTCTTAAGAAGTGCTTACCATTTTCTGTTCATCCATTATATTTCTGATTCATATTCAGATGATGGCAGGGAAGAATAATATCTAGAATTCTACTAAGTGGCTTTTGGGGTAATGTTTTGTGGGGCCTGAATTCTCCTAGACAAAAGTCCATGGAGATCTTAGTTAAATGCAGTCATGATAGAAATAATATATAACATGGCCATATATTCTCTGTGAAGAAAGAGATTTGCACACAGTGAAGGAGGTGGGAGAATCTCAAGGCTCTGGGTCAAAAAGCTGTGAATGTATTCAGGAAATTCATGGCTTATTATTATTACTGCCACAGTAGCCCTCAGAGGCCCCTTTCAGTTGGACATTGGCTCCATGCTCATTGGCTCCAAGGCAGCACTGTTTCAGGTTAGAGATGATATGAGAGCAAACAACGGGATATAGAAATGCTTTCCAAGGTCAAACTTAGCCTTACGGCCCAAAATATCATTTAGGTGCACACAGAATAACATTGGCACATTTTAGGTACCCAAAATAGTAAATGCAAGAAGATCTTAACATGGGTATGTGGGAAACCATAGGTACCAGTGTTTTGTGGAAAAATATTTCTAAGTGTCCAATGTTCTACCACTGCACGTTCCACAGAACACAACCATCTGGATTCCCCACATGTCAAGATCTCCTCACTGTCCTAAAACTTTAAGAGATACAGAAAATTGCACACTCGAATCCCTTTGGGAGGTTGTCTGGCATGCTCAGTTCATGCTTAGCATGGGGAGAGAGGTTGTCACTGAGCTCTGCACGAAGCACAGCCTTCAAAAACTCAGTCAAAAATGTAGTTGCCTGTGGAAACAGAGAAGGTGGTTTTGGGTTTTCATGAATGGCATATGAACTTGGGAAGCAACAAATCTGCTTGTGTTTCCTGCTTAATGGCAAGGAAGGCAATCCTCTATCATCTCTAAGAATTTCCTAATCACCAGGCTCTAGTCTTGGTTAGTCATTAGGAAATCAAATCCTTTTCTGAAATCTGGGCACAAGTAAATGAGAAGGAAAGGATCCTGCAGCAGGAAGATCACCTTGTAGGAAACATCTTGACTTTGTAAACCAGTGGTTAGGACACTCAGATGTATAAGGACAAACGAAGATCTGTAGTTTAAGAGATTTTACTCTGGTAGGATCACACAAGCTTTCTGCATGAGGAAGTCATAAATTAAAATCCAAAGGCATACACCAAAGCAGTAACCATAACTTAAGATTTCCCTGACAGTTTCAGGCACTATTACTAAATTAGTCATGTTCCCATGGCACCCGTATCTTCACTGCCTCATGCAATTGCACATGTAGAGCCATAGGGAATATTAATATATAGAGACTCCCTGCGAATTGCTAGAGGTACTTCTTAGAGAAATACAGTTGAACTTTATCTCTTTAGATTTTGTTTTGATGCCTTAGAGAATCAGGATTCTTACTAGTCTAAGCTTGCCTTGAAATAATATTTTTATCATTTAGTACTACATTTAGCACTACATTGACCTCCAGGAATCAGCTTTTCGACAGAGGAGCTCAAGGGAGTGCAATACATACATTTTTCTTCTGCATACTCCTTTTCAAATTTGGCTATCCAAGTCAAGATAGATGGCTAAATTAGCATGGACTCCGTTATTTCCCTATTGAATGCACTCAGGTAAGCATTAGCTTAAGTCCAGAAATTTCTACGAAGCCACAAGTATTAGAAAGAATTTCTTGAATCAAGTCCTTTATTCATAAACAAAACATTGACAGCCTCTCTGTGCTATCAGAGCTGTGTAAAAGCATAACTGGGACATCAACCCTCTGCTTCTCAGCTTATGAAGGCTTGGCCCTGAACAGCTGATGCAGTGCATATTTGGTCACTGTGACTGACTGAACTGGGAGAAGCTGGTAAAAGAACATTTTAAGATGTACTTAAGACTGTAAGCACAGATGGGATTTGGAGAAGCACATAGCTAAGTACATTCCAGAGAATCACTGAAATCTAATACGACTTCTTATTCTGTACCTCAAGACACATAAATGACTTCAAAATGTGACTAGATGTCCACCCTCTTGTTTTTAAAATTCGCTGTATTGTTTTACTCAACAATTTTCTTCCATAGTTAAGTGCAAAATAATATATATATATGTATATATATATGCTTGCTCCTTTTGTCTGTTAAAAATCACCTGCTTGGTACTATAATTGCATGCCACTTTTTTGCATATGCTAAGCAACAAATAAAGATGTATCAGTGGTCTATTTATCTTTGTAAAAGAAAGAAATTCACCTACACTAGTTCACTTGTATGAATTTTCCTTCTTTGAAATAAAAATGTTGTTAGAAGTTTTAAAATAAAGCTTGTCATTCTCTACATTTCCTTTAATTTATTAGTATGTTGTATATTGAGCTTCTTGTCCATAGCAGAGCGTAGATCTGGACGTCTGATGCCACCATATGCTGTGCTGTCAAATGTGTTGATGTAAAATTTGAAAATGTGCTTTTGAGCCAATGTTAATGCTTCAGCTTACCAGGACTTTAGAGAGGAAAAGGCAAGCTTTATGTGGATTTAGTGTGGCTATTGACAAGCTTGTGCTGTTCTACAGTAGTTTGTATTTTATGACCATTGTCAAAACCATAATGTGACTGTCTTTTAGTTTGCCCAAATCTTTGGTGATGCATAGTTGGCATCTCTTGGTGTCTTTTCCCAAACCAAAATTTTTGCCGTCCTGACAATTTGCATGTATTTTCTTTCAAATAATTTTCACTGGAATTATTTAGGCTTTTAACATCCCTTTGAGTATCATTATTTATCATGATAACCTGATTAAGTATCATGATAACCTGATTAAGTCATCAAGTGATTTACTGTTTCTTATATGCCCTATTTCTTTCACTCTGATTAGCTTGTGAGACAATCTCTAATCACAGTGCTTTTTCTTTTTAATATGGCTTGCAGAGTATTTAGAAATGATTGCTATTCAGGCAGATTTTTTTCTACACATGTAAAAATTTGTAGGGAAATTGTTGAGAAGAAATAAAAAACAGATGATAGACAATATTCCTTCATATTTCCTGATGCTAAAAAGGTGGCATTCATTTATGAAAAGACAGAACAAACATCAAGTCAACACAAAGTGGTCCAGCAATAGGCCAAAACCTTTCCCAAATCTGTGGCCATATACGTATATTAAAAAAAAAAAAAAAATTACAAAATCAAAAATCTGAGTTCTCTCACCCTTTACATGATTAAGTAGAAACTTCACCTGATGAAAATCAATGGGACAATTTGTGAATATGTCTCACTGGCATGTTGTGGAATGGCAGAATCTATATGTCACACACACTTTTCATTTCTTAAGGTATGTATGAATTTGAGAGACAAGGAGGAAAACAAACATTCACTGTACATGGAAGGATAAAACAGGAGAAAGATGGCTTTTAAACTTCTGAGAATAAATAAAAACCAGTAGAGGAAAACATCGGTAGAAATATAAAACTGAATGTGAAAGTTTTGTGGATGACCAGAACAATATCTTTCATTGAAACAACACTGGAATTAATACAGGACAGTATTGTTCCATATGGATGTTTGGATCTCTGCCAGAAAAACTGCACCATCTTCCTTTTATCAAAAAGTGGCCTGAAATTATGTATGATACAGTAAGACTACCTTACTTTTCAACATACCAGACATGGTACTGACTAGGCAAATACACTAAGAATAGTCCTGAGACAGTGCCTGCCTGTAAATCTGACCCAAAGATATTGAGGGATAGTTTAATTAGCGTCATCCTTCAGATACCCAGGCCACTGCCATAAAATCTGAGTTTCATGAATGGGTGTTGTCATTAGCCATATTGAGAAGTCTAGAGCCCAAACTCCCCCACCTTTCTCATTATGCAGTGAGTACAATAGCTTTATCTATAGATGGCAGCACTATCAATTTACTTACTTCACCCTGTTATCAAGCACATGAGATAAATAGCCATAAACAGCATACAGAACACACACTTATACAATGCATCTCATTTAGTATGCCTGATTGCTGTAATATATAAAAGTCAAACAAACAAAAAAACATTCCCCTAGGGTTCTTCACATTTGAAGCAGATTTCATGGAAATTTAACTCAATTTCAGGAATATAATTGAACTAACAATCTGTTCTCTCAGACAGGATGTCCCCTGCTTGATATTATGCAGGGCTGGACAGGTGCCAAAGCAGATTTGAATGTACCTCAAAGTGCTTGGGAAAAATGACTGGCTTTTCTAAAAGCAAGATTTATGAGCTGGATAGGTCAAGCAGTAGCACTATGGATGATGTTATTCTTCCTTTCTATTTCCTATCAGCATTCAGATATGGTTAAATTGTAAACAAAGAGAAAATATAGCAAACACTGTAAACAAGAAAAGCCAATGTGCTTATCTAGTGAGTGCTTAGCAAAAATGAAACCTATATGCAAATACATAGCAATGAAATGCTTGGGGACTGTGCTCTGTGCCCAGATATGAAGCCAACAGTCAAGAAGCCAAAACAGGCTTTCTAAAATCAGAGTATGACTTAGGTTATTCAGATTCAGGGTCTCCCATGCACAGAGAGCAATTAAAACTAGAGATGAAGTAACAGAATGATTTTGAACAAACATATAGATTTTTAAAAAGTATTCGTTTCAGCCAGAAACTAGAAAGAAAAAAAGTCTCCACTGAAGAAAATGAGAATATATTTAAATATGAATCACCACAGAATGTTTGCCACTCGGTTTGCAAAAAAATAAAGTAAGTATATTTTTTTCTGTTTATGTTCCCAAGGAAACACAGTCTAGCAGATCATCCTGTCTTTTTTGTGTAAAAGTACCAGCCTGGTGATTGACCACCCCCTTTCCACATCTTTTTAGTATATTGGCCAGTGTAAATTAAACTTGACAGGATCACAGGGCTCTCAGGGATATTAAATTCCTTTAAATACAAGCTTTGTGAAAGTACATGGCCAGGTGGAATACGAGAGCCAACTAAGTATCACTGTATGAGGTGAAAGATGCAACATGGTCTTACCTCTTATCACACATCAGAAAATACATGTGGGAAAGAGATACTATGGGTGGAAAAAGGTTTCAATTGAAGTATGCATTTTATTAGACATCATAATATGCATAATATAACACTCAGAAATTCAAAACAAAATTTGCATTTTCTGCTGCTCAGAGAACTGCACTTTAAACTACCTGAAGACTACCATTGGCCTTGGCTTTTTGGCAGCTGTTAATGCAACGGAATATTCCCTGAGTGCAAAATCTACCTTAAGATTATGTTATGATATCAGTAGCATATGCCGTGCTTATTCATGTAATCTGAAGTTGAGGATCTAATACTTAGATGTTACAGCAGTTGGTATTTTATAAATGTCATAGACACATTACTTACATAACAAAAAGTGTGTGCTGGTGTATTTGGAAGATGTGTCTATTGTCTGAATAATTTTCACTTATGAAACATAGATGATTGTCTATCCCTTGGCCTGGATCCTCTCACAGTTCTCCATTTTTTTATGAGAAGAATCCAAACCCCCAGTCAAAAACATTCAATCCATGGCCCAGATAGACCAGAAACAATGCGACTTTCTCATATCAGAATCAATTTCTTGACTAATTGAGGTTAAAGAACTCACTCAATTTAGGAAATCACTCACTCACTCTCCCACAGTGACCACCAGAAGATGAAGGCTGAGCAGCAGATGGAAACGCTGCTCTTGTTTTCCCAACCAGAAGCCAGATAGTAATGTCCTGAAGTACATGCTCCCTCAGCAATGGGGCACTATGGAAAGTCTCCTGGAATGGCTGAGCCAGTACTTGGCCTTCACCATCCAGGAAGAAGTTGGATCCAGTTCCCTTTAAGCTTGCTGCAGCTCCAGTGAAAGCAACTTTGAATGACAACAGCAAGAAACTTCTCCCAGAAACAAAGTTTTGTTTCCAGAGCATTCTAGATCCAGATCCCAAATATATTATTTGTACAGTAACATACAGCTTCTTTTTAATTAAATATTTTCCTCTATGTTTTTTTAGCCATAAGGGAGCAGCCTGCATTAACTTAGCTGCCAACCAGCTGAAACCATTTGCCGTGCAAGACTTGCTGATGCTGTCACATAGTTACATAAGCATTTCTTCACATCCCACATAGCCATGGCTTCTGAACTTAAACAACCTGTCATGTTGCATGGTCTCATAATTACCACTTTTAGCATCCTTCAAATGTCGACAGCCATGTGATGGTTTCTGATGGAAAACAAGTGATAAAGCCGAGCACCCAAACTCAGCTTCTTGGAACTTACTACATGAACATATCCCTCATGCCAATATTATAAAAATAATGGCCCCAGAGCCAGCTGCACTAGAAAGATTTCTGGAGAGACGCAGAGTTTAAGACGCTTTCTCACCAGGGCTAAGTCATGCCATTGATATATTCTCTTTCTTGGGAGGGTGGATTTAGCCTGTAGACTTGTGTAGCTAAAGTGTTCTATGAAATGGGAATTCTGTGGACATATACAAAAAAAAAGGTGCCGCAGGTTAGGTTTGATAGCTAAGATTAAACTATCCTTACTTCTCCCAGCTGAAGTAATTCCTAGGGGGATGCTGCTGAGTTGCATAGGTCACATTCAGATCCTGAAATCCTCATGTATCAGTACTTGAAGGACATGAATTAAAATTTGGTTCTGCCTACTGTTAAATCATGCACAGATTTATAATGTACATATGATGTGACATAACTCACAATACAGAGCTCACAAGTCTTACAAGACTTTCTACTTTCCCCCAAAATATAAAAAACCCACTGAATTTTACAGTGGGTGGGATTCTATATGGTAGATTTCCCTTTATCCATGTTTTGTAAGAAAAAACCTGAATATTATTCATCAATCATTGGTCAGTTGTGTCAGATAAGACTTGAATTTTGCAGTCAAATAAGGAAATTTATGTCTGTTGGCATATATACTGGACAGATGATATGAGATCTGTGCTTTATTTGTGTCTTTCTTTGATGAGAGTCATATATTTTAACATACAATGATTATTACATTAATATCTAATGTGATTGGATGCCAAAAGAAAACCCTGCGCATAAAAATTTTGCTTTAAGATGAGTGAAAAATGCCGCTATTTGTAAATTTGAGAACAGCTCAGCAGAAATGAAAGGATTCATGCAGGGAACCAGCAATAGCATATTCATCAACAAGACAGAAAAAAAGACAGCATAATTAAAAAAAAAGAAAGACAATCTTAATCTCCTCCAATGGAATAAAACCACTGGACTAACAACTGTAAAATGTCAGAAGGAAATTTTTGCTTCAAAACACCAGGTTTGCTGTCTTACCAACAAGACTGGTATACTGAAGAAAAAACACTTTTTTTTTTTTTTTTTTTAGTTTTAAAACAATTACAGTCTTAGGAGGGGAAAGTGGACCACATTACTCTTTATCTTTAGCTTAACAAAACCACCTTAGCTGTCCAAACAAAACTAAGTATCTAAATAAAGGTCTGGCTTGTGAAGATAACCTCACTCATGCTCAGGCTTGTCTTGCCCTTCAATGCATCTGGAAGTGTCACAGAAATGAGACATACGCACTTGACAATAATATCAACTGGAATTAGGTGGCTCTAAGACAGTCTGGCCTGTGTTGACAGGCAGAAGTACGGCCCAAATGCTGGCTTTTCTACAACATTTATGAATGAATTTATGAATGAAACTGAGAGGTAAAATATTAGGAAAGAGAACACCACTGAGATTCATATCATTCTTCTGAGATACACAAAAGGCACAATGAGGACACCTGAATGTTGGCCCCTGAGTCTCAATCAGCGATCGCATTGCTTCCTGTCACTTACGGAAAGGTAAGGGGAATTTTTCTTCAATGGGGTTCATAGAAGAAAAGGCAGGACTTGACCTTTTACCTTCAGTTAGAAAGTTTTGGAAAATGAATTTTGGAACTGGGAATGGAAACAGTCTTTTTCATTTTTGTTGAATGATAAACCTCTTGTGGCTGCCAGGGGAGAGCTTTACCTGTCAAATTTGTGAACAGATTGGAACAACTATCACCTATAACGCGTATAAGTAATGATACTGACAAGCTAGAAGCTTTCTTCCTCTATTTCTTGTTAAAATAAAGTATAAATTTGCTAGAAGCATCACTTTATCTTCCTAGCTGTATTTTTCAGTCCAGTGTATTAGAAAACACATGAAGTTCCCTTCTTCATATACAACCCTTGCTCACTTCAGGGACGATGCAGGATCAGGTGTCTAACCTGTGAAATGGTTCTTTCTGTTGAGATGCACACGCAAGGCAGTTACGCTTCGGAAACAGAGCCACGAGGCCCATAAGATGTAACCACATAAGAACTAGTAGAAACTAATTGCCTTTCCCGCCCATGAGGGATTAAACAAAGAAAAATGTGAGGGGGATTTTAATGTACAAACCAGGTTTTAAGATTGCTTCTCCTCCTTCATAAAGTCCTACAAACTCCATCAAACTTCAGCTGCACAAAAATGCTTGTGCTGTCTTAAGAACCTGTATGACTTTACGTAGTGCTAAAAAAGAAATACTCTCAATTATACTTTTCAAGCTTCTGTGAACATTTTAGCACTAATCTGAACTGTATTTATAGAGATGAAAAAAGTCATTTTCTTTCTGAGCTCATCTTTTAATTTTTTCTTCTAACTCATTAAAAAAATGTAAGAAATAGGCTGCAATTTTCAGAGTAAAAATAAATTAAACTTACTTGTAAGAGAACAACTCTGACTAATTTCCCTAAAGACTACAGAATCTATCTACAGTATTTCGACATCTATTTTACAGCCACTCATATTTTTATGAAATTCTTGTAGAGCTTGAAAACTCAAAGTATTAACCATCTCATTTTCATACAAGTAATTAACACGTATGTTTTCACATTTGCTTTGGGAGCTGCATAACCAAATAAAAACACTATATTACAAGTAGAAATAAGTGCACACACACACACACACACAATGCATCATGTAGACATGGCTATTCAAGTAAAAGAAAAAGAAGTCTCCCTGCTCTCTGTTTTGGAGAAGGTGTGGGGGAGAAATCAATGGCAATGCTAAAAAATTATGATTACTGGCTGACAGAGTCCACATAGCTAGTCGCTGATCTGGTGCACCTTTGGTCAGTGTGGATGACTAAGGAGATAGATACACACCTATAACTACACTTCTTCCCTTTTTCAAACCAAGCAGCTACTGTATGACGATTCTGAATGAGTCCAGGCATTTTTTTGGGCAGTGTTTGTCCCACGGTTACTAAGGTTTCTAAGAGCAATGTTTGTACATTGGTAATTAGCAAGTACAATCTCTTTTTCCTCATTTTAGGCATAGCAGGAAAAAAAGAGCAGAATGATTTGACTTTGCCTCTTTGTCAGAACTGCCACTTTTGATGGTTCATTTAAGACAATATATATATTATTGTGTGCAGTAGCCTGTAGCATATGATTCAGTGCAAAATCTGTACTCAGTCCATAATGGATAATTACCTGACAGCTCCTCATAAGAACCCCCAAAATGCCCTGAAATAGGAGAGCTTATGTATCTTTTCACATTGCTTCTATGATGAGTATCTTGCCATGTTGAATCCCTTTTAATTTTGGAATCACCTTCTTCAGCTCTCAACTTGAGGAAGAAGGTGATCTGAAGTCAAAGATTCAAATTGGTTTAGAAGAAACAACTCCAAAAGGCCTTATCTACCTCTTGAAAGAGGACTATTTCAGACAGGAAATCCCTTGTCACTGCCCAGTATTGGGGAAGATATCACCAACAGGAACATTAATCTCGTAGCAGGGAGAGATTTTAATACGACAGAGGCTTGAGGACTGATCCTGTCACCACTGTAGGAACACAAAATGGAATTTACTGTGATGCTGTGAGACTATTTTGGAAGCACTGGAGAGGTGCATTGCTGTTTCAGCCATTGACTGTTGGAAATTCTGCCAGTGAGTGAATTACAGTAGAGATATTGTAAAAATCCTCACTGTAACTAGAGATCTTAAAATATTTGTTGGTACTGATCTCTGCTGGATCCTTTAGGATTAAGCTAGTTGTAAATGCAGCTGGTGTGGTGGTGTTTATTTTTTATTTTTAATTTTGTCTTAATAAGGCTGTTTTCTTTTCTCTTAATGTTCACTGAATTATGCTTACAGTATGGCTTATATCAAGGCCTTGGCACTAATAGTGTATTTCTCTTCCCATAATATTACATTCATGTTAGCTAGCTTTTAGGGTTTCTTCTGTTTTAATGAAGTTATTAAAGTGAATGTTCTGACCTGCATAATTCATGAGCATTCACTCTCTCTTCAAAGATCTGGTCTCTAAACTATTTTTTATTTTTCAGTGACATTCTTTTAAAAGAATATACAACAAAGCCCTTTGAATTTTTCGGCAATATTTAAAATAAATATGTAATTGAGAAAACTAGCTCTATTTCTGCTGCAGTATTATTTGGTCCCCAGAGGTGGTTCTGGCTTATAGTATCTGCTTGGCAGATACAAAGAAGCACTATGTATCTTCTATTCATAACTTATAAATATTGAGATTAACTTTCACACATAATGGATGGGACTGTGGGCCATGGTCTCTTCCATGGCAGCGTCTGCAGCCTTCTGCAGAAGGAAGATCACCCGGATCCCATCACAACTCTTTTTCTCTTTGCAGTTCTTCCTTAGCATTAATCTGGCATAAATAGGTGCGATTTAGGGGCTGCTGTAATGTATGCTACTTGGCAACAGTTCCCAAGGTAATCTTGGAGCTCTTCTCCCTGTCCAAACTCCGGGTCTGACCAGGAGGAATGGTGAGAGGCAGCATTGCTAAGGAGATAAGGGAAGAAAGAAAAGCTTGCTACTAGGATACGTTCCTGCTAATTAGGCTGACTAAAGGCTAAGCATATTAAAATAATACACATAAAATACAAATACATCAGTTTTCAAAGTTTTTTAGAAGGAATAAATCATTTTGAAATTAATCCAGAAAGGATGATAAGCTATTTTAAGGCTTATACTTGTTATCAGCTACTAAAAAGTGAAACATTTTAGCAAAAATGCATTAAAGCAAAACAGTATTTTGCCAGCAATATATACTGCCACTGGAGTTCTTAAGACCGTGCTTTAAGCCAAAGGGCCTGGGTGCCTATAAACACCCATAGCAACAGTTTGTTCAGGTGCCAGTCCCAGTTGCTTCTGAAAGTTCAGAGGGAAAAGTTTTCCAACGTATTCGGGTGATTTATTTCAATGATCAGCTCAGTCAAAACAGGTAAAGCTGCAGGAAGTTAGATGTGGTAAGAGTTAAACGACTGTTTTTTCTTTGGAAAATAAGAAAAAATTACAACTATGAAGCAAGATTAAGATGAATTTAAATAAAGGCTTCATACTTGCTCATTTAAAGCAGTAACTGAAATTACCACCACTCTGATTTGAATGAATATCTCATCGGGGAGATGCAGATAATTCCTGCTGTCTTTCTGGGGCAGAAGGGATTGTAAACCTGAATAAAGTATCCCAAAGCATAGACAACCCTTGTGATCTTAATGGCATTGCTGAGCAGTGCTGTGTCCTTCTGGAGAAATTAGTTGAACTTTGTCTTTACAGGCTGTTTGTTGAGATCAAACTGCAAGCTGGTTTTGAACTCTTTCAGTTTTGCAAATTATCTAAATGCAATTAAAAAGAAAATCCCACAATTACTTAGGAGTCTAAGTTCTCTTTATTTTCAGTAAGACATAAGCTTTTAAGTCATTTAGATATTTTGAGTGAAGAATACCTATAATGCCATGTAACAGAGGTTTATCAAACTCAGATAGATAAATAAAAATCATCGCTTTATAGCCAACATTCCTACATATCACCTGCCAGATGTCAGATTCATTAAAAATGCATTTGAATATAATTTAAATAATTAAAATGCCATTTTAAAAAATGCATAATTGTTTGCCAGAGGCTCTTGGTAACCAGAAGTAATAATTTTCACTTGTTGTGGTGACTTGATGAGTGCAGGCTGAACAGTTTCGGTGTCTGAGCCAAGGTTTGCTTTAGTCACAGCCTGATGTTGCAATTAAGTTTAAGACCTGGGAGTTTATTGTTCAGATGGGTGATCTGTTTTTTTTCACAAGGAGTCTAATGAATTTGATGATTAGTCTGTTGTCTTTTACTGTCTGTTTCCAAAGTAGTTTGCACTTGGCTTTTGACTGCTTATAAAATTTATGGAAAAGTTCAGGCTGCTGGAGGTAGTGCTTTGTTTGCAAGTGTAGCAACCATTAAATAGGATACATATACTGCCTAGCTGGGTCACCAGCAGATTCACTGAAGAAATGTGAGGGGAGGCAGTACTTTCAATTGATTTTGACTTGTCTGTTGGTTTTGACAGGTGTCTTGTTAAGTAGGCTGCACTTCAGGACAATAAAAATACATATGTTTAAAATTAAGCATGTTCTTGACCACAATTATGGATGCATTCCACTTTTTAATACATTACTGAACAGAAGTGCAGAAGGCTACAGAGCCACTATGACTGACTGGTGGTTTGCTCTTGGGTAAAAGATACTGCAACTGTTCAAGTTTTCTACATTACTGAGGAGCAAAGGTATAGCAGATACTTAACAGAAGTAGTCATACTAAAATGTACAGGGAAGCGGGTGTCTGGGCGCCGTCCTTCCGGCAGTGTGGCTAACCTCCCCTGTGCGGCATGGAGCCAGGCGGCAGAAAAAGCCCTGCTCTTTCCAAATATCTGCCTTTGGCCTTTCCAGCATCTTCTCCGAAAGAGGTGAGAATAACAAAAACATATTTTAAACTCAAAAACCAGACACTTCTGGCCTACTTTTGACAAACTTCTGGCATTTTTTAAATCTGTGACACCTACATAATTTTCAGCTCTTGGTAATGGCCTTCCCTTGGTGACAGTAAGTGCTCTGGTGCGTACAGGTAACATTCAGAACGCATTTGGTTGTTAATATTTTCCCACCTCCACTGCAATGCAAAACTTTCTGTCTTGCAAAATGGAAAGCAATTTCAGTTTCTAGAGAAAAATAACAAAACTAGTGGGAAAAGTGTTCACTAATTGAGATAAAATCCTGCCACCTTCACTGTCACTAAACAGTGCCTTACTTTGAGAATAGGTATTATTTAATGTGAATAATGACAACAAAATCTCAGCTTGATTTCAGAAGTTCTTTCTGCATAATTTATTCAAAAGAGAAATTCCCTAATGGAAGATACTGGATCCACTTTAAACTAACATTATTTTATCTATAATTACTGCCTCAGGAATACCATACTAACTGCCATTTATCACTGTCAGTGACTTTTGAATTCTTACTACAAGCACAGTATCCCACTGGGTTTGTTTGTCTCTGAGAGAACATGATGTTTTTAGGTTGAAATGGCCCTAAAAAATGAGAACAAAACCTATCATCCCCATGAAATGTATTTAAATGTCCTTTTACACTGTTCTGGCACTTTAGCACATACAGGAGAGCAAACGACCATTTTCTCTCGTTATTTGCAGCACAATGCATTATATTTTCCTCCTGAAGTTTGTAAGCCTTCAATTCATTAGTGCTCCCTCTGTTCCCTTCTTTTCTTACAAGTTGAGTAGCCATTATTTATCACTGTTTATAGCCATTATTTATCATTATTTGTTGCAAACCCTGGGAAAGAATACAGATGCTCTGGTTCTTACGCCTGTACTTTAGTCACAAAAAACATGCTTTGTCATTACGAGAGTCCAGTCTTTCATTAGTATACAGTTTGCAAGGAAACGTGCATAAGAACATTAATTTGCAATAGGTTCAGTTTAGAATGGTAGGGAAACTCTTAGTGGTGTGTGCTGAAGTGGTGTCCACATCTTAAACTGGGTGTTGAAAAGCTAGACTTGATTCAGACAAGAACTACAATGATGTTCTGATGACTTTTACATTATGGCGTCTCTTGCTGTACAGTGAAAGACTTCAAAAGCAAATAAAATAAAATAAAGATACCTGGTAACTAGTAAGAGACTTGTTCCTCCTCATTTTGTGACCAATCCCCTTGTCATTGTTCATCAAAAATAGCAAACAAAACCTCCAAGCTTACTTTGGTCGGGTTATAATTTCTATTTATATTTTGAGTTTATCTCTTATCTTGTGCTAAGAAGATTGGAAACAAAAGCCAAACACAGCAATAAAAGTTTTCAGTTCTAGAGCTGTGCTGGAGACATCATCATTCCCCCTGTTGAAAATGTTCCTTTTGAGTGCAAGGTACATAAAACAAATTTATCCCGGAAAGACCTATCCTTATAAAGCATCTTGTCATTTAATTTGGCCTCGGCTAATTGGCAATTCAGACAGTAATTGGCTTCCAAGAACTCCAGACACAGCAGAGAGCATGGAGCTCCACTAGCTCTCGTGACACAGTGCCACCCCAGGGACATGGCCCTGCCACAACGTGTGCTGAATGCACCCGCCCTCCGAGACGAGATATGTGCCCTCACTTGGAGCCTGCCTACGACAGAAGACCACAAGGATTATTTGTAGGCATTGTGCATCCTGGAGGCACCAGCCTCCTCAACTACCCCAAGTGCAAGACCATCGTTTTGATTGCCAGTGCATAGGTGAACACAGAGCGAGAGAACGTGGCTCTCTCCTTCCCGGCTTTGTGCATTGGCCAGTCATACCTGAGCCCTTCAGATGAGACAGTTATCCCACCACCTCAACCAGTAGTCAGCATGGTGACCTGTTGTAAGTCCCTCTGTTATGTATTATCATTAACATTGCAGGGAAATGCTCACATTTTGTGAGATTAAACAGACAATAGGAATTGTAGTCGGATTTCTTTCTTTCTTTTTTTTTTTTTTTTTTTTTTCCTCCTGCCTGAATAGTCCGTATTTATCTCCAGGCAACAGAGAAGAAGGAAAGTACAGAGAGCTTGCAATGTCATCTGACTGTTTAACTCTTCAGACCTCGTCTAGGAGTGGAATGCAATGCATAATGAAATTCCCTTTTTTAAGCTAGAAAGAGTTCTGATACACTCAATCATTTACTGCGTTTCAGAAAACACAAAACACATTTTTTCAGACTGTGAACAAGAGCCCTTAACTTCTCAACCAAGAGAATGGAAAGTGAGTTGTTTTTCAGGCCAACGAGCCTGTACAACCTACAAGGAGATATTTATGCACTTACCTGATAGTCCACCAACGTCCATCTTCTTCAGGTTCTTTGCCTCTAGAATGACGACAGTCAGCTTGCCAGCAGTAGGCACATAACGGAGGGAGAAGCAGATATCACCCAGTTTTTCTTGCTGGAAAGCAAACAAGACATAGTGTGAGTTTTTTTTTATTTTTTTTTTTTTTGTTCTTAATCATTTTTGTACTTTTTAAATATAGTTGTAAAAGCCACAAAGACAATCAACAGGACTACATTTCAAATTCCTTCTGTAAAATAAAATGTTCAAATTAACAACATAAGGTATGTGCCACAAGTTGCCTAGCTTAAATCCTTGATAACCTCAAGTCTGTTGTAGCAACTGGATGTCACAAGAACTACTCTGTATGGAGCCAAACAGCAAGATATGTGCTGGCTACGATGCAGGCTACACAGCTTTCATCAGCACTTCATCTCAGACAATCCGGCTCCCGCAGATACTATTTGACATTTAACATCAACCGACAGAGGCATGATTTTTTTTCCAGATTGTGTTTCAGTGGAAGTCAATTAACACACATGCACACACCACCACTAGACTGTTTTTTGCAGAACAAGGATGTGGGTCTTTCTCACCGTACTTTGTCACAAAAGCAGAAAAGTGCAATAACCAACAAGCACAAAGCAATCTATAAAAAAGCTCTGTCTCCCATCTGACTGGCAAAATAGAGGGCAGAGAGGCTGGGAAAGCTCACAGTGCATCCCTCCTGCCATCACAAATAGCTGGAAGGATTTGGTTTTGCCTTCAGCCTCACGCCTATCAGCTGGGATCCTGCCAAACACAACCTTCCATCATTCATTGCTTCGTATTTTCTCAACAGGTCTGGCATAGAGGGAAAGGCTTAATTATGTTCAGAATTATAGGAACTTTGTTTCAAAAGTAAAGAGTAATCTATTTGAACTTGCAGACGTAAGAGAGAGCAAAGAGCAGAGCACCGCTTAGAAAAAAATCATTAGGATGATGAGAGCTGCCTTTCTGCTTTCTCTGAGGCACAGTGGTATCTCTAGGGGGTTAACTACGGTGCTTTTGAGAGAAGACGAATCAGGTTACACTAAATAGCCCTATAAGGCATTTCTGACAGCACTGTTTCTCTTTCAAAGACAGCAGTCCTTATGGCACATATCTATTTCCACAATTTATTCTGGCAGTAGACTATAAAGCTATAAAGTACATTTCTGTCAAGATATGGCTCCAGTGGCTTTTTTTTTATTATTATTATTATTTTTGGACTGTATTCCAAGGTTGCTTGTTGAAAAGTTTCGGGGGCATACCCAAGCTCTTTGCCAAGAAGAATGCTCTTTTCCTTCTCCCCCCTGCCTCCAAAAAAAACCAAAAAAGACATGGCAATGTAGGAGGTTTGAAAAGCCAAGGGGAAAGAGACAAACCAGAACCTCATCCAGAAAGCACCAGGAGCACCACTGATAGCAACTGTTCACAAATCCATAGAGGCAGTTGACATTTCACAGAGAAAAAACAGCCCATGTTCTAAGGATTTTGCCATGTAAAATCCACCAAAATGCTCTTTTTTTTTTTTTTTTCAAACTGGGAGCTTAAGTTTCTAAGTCATTTAAGATAAGTTGAATTTCAACCATTAAGCCAGATTGTTGGCATTGCATTAGAAATAGATGTCTAGCTAAACAGATACTTAAAACCTGTTTTTAGAAGCACTTCTGAAGATTAAATAAATATGTTGTCTTAAGGTGTTTTATTTACTGTAATCTGTGCAAATGAAGTATATACATATCTCTGTGTGCGTTAGCACTTTTGAAAGTTAAATCCCTACTGAATAGCATATACTGCATATATTGTAATTTCCTTATCTCAACAGCTCTTACACATAATCACATTTTATCCAGGTTTAGATAAAATCTGCAGTATATCCACCTGAAGGGTGTGTGCCAGATAGTCAGCTATACTTCAAAGTTTACATTTTCCTCCTGTATCTAAAGTTGCATGGCTCCACTTTAGAAGACATTCTTGGGGATGCAGGAATCTAGTTACGTTGTTTTAAATGAAGGATCGGAGCCTTACATTTTAAGAACTACTTGGCATCATGTAGTTATTGTTCCTTTTAATTTTCAAAAACTTAGAAACTTCAAAAATACTATAATACCTATAAGATGGTAGACTCTGAAATAATCATTATATGCTGGGAACAAGACATTAGGATTGTAATAGATAGCTCCATGCAGAACATTAGCTCAGTGATCACCAGTGGTCAAAAAACGTATAGAACTAACATAAAGTTAAAAAAAAAATTAGGGAAGGCACAGCAGGAAGGAACAGAATAGCTTATGATGTTAAATATATCCATCCATGTATAAAAAACTGTATAAATGCATGTGCACCTCTATCTTGAAAACTGGTATGGTTATTGTGTTCCTCCCCCCACCTCTAAAAAAAAAAAAAAAAAAAAGTATATGGTAGAATTTGGAAAAGTTTCAAGAAGAGTACGAGGAATGATCAAAGATATGACACAGGTTCCGTATCAGGAACAGCTAAGTAGATTAAGACTCTTCAGGTGGGAAAGGAGATAATTGAGAAAAGGTAGCTTAGAGACCTTGACTGCCCCAGCAAAGCTATAAAGATATTATGACCTGGTTTGAAAAAAAGAGACCCTGGTATCACAAAATTTACATTTTTAACTCATATCTAAAGAACCCAAGATATCTTTCAGGGCATGGACTGCATTTTTGTGGATACTTACTAATCCTCTTTGTCCATATAGGCTGTTCAAAATACCAGCATAGATTCTGACCATGGAAATACGGATTTTAGGTGTTCAGTCTGCATAGCTCATGCTCAGCTCTAACCGACCATGCAATGGCCTGGTGACAGCAATACACGCTCCTGTTCCCTTGACATTCAGTTTTGGAACTGGCTGTGTTTGCTGGGCTCACGGTGAAGTTGATCTATCACTTGCAGCTTGTTTAGAATGGAAGAAATCAATTGCCCACTGATTTGTGTTATCACAATCATAGATAACCCAGCCTCCTTGCATCCTTCGCAGTAGCTGCTCTATTACCTGGTAGACTTGGTTTAAATTAGCCTGCTTGATTTATGGCACTTTGCATAAGACCGAAACAGAGCATGTTTGAAAGTTCTGCTTCGTCTCCCATTTCAGACACCATTGTACTCACATATTATCCAACACATGAAGGCTCTGCCATCAGACCTGGGTTCAGGAGGCAGCAGTTTAGTTATAGCGGCATGGGAACTTGCATTCCTCAGAAATGTACCTCATTTACTGGCTAACATTTATTTCCGTAGTTATTTTTCAATTAATACTGCACTTCCTATATACAGTTCCTTGGATTGCTCTTATCCAGCTATTTCTACATGTGTATGTGTATTTGTGTTGAGACTGGAGCATGTTTAGTAAGCACAAAATTGTATTAGGATAGTTGTTTCTGATCTGGGTGCTTCAGCAGAGGCTGGAGGAGGTACTTTACAAACACAGTTATTGCCACAGAGTCCATCACCTCTCACCAGCCTTTTTCCATCCGCAATCATGTTATGCTTCTGTGCAAATACTGCAATTGTCTACACAGAAGAGTAATTTTATGAGAGCATTTAATGCATTTTTAGCCTCTTTTAATGTAATTTTAGCTGCGGGAAGCATGGAGGAGAAGCCAGTACCTTGTAAACAGCAGTTTTTTGTAGATCACCAGCAAGCTATGGGAAATGGCAGCAGGTGATGGACTCATTCTAGTGAATAACTTGAAGAAAAAGCATAGGTACCTCTTTAAATTCCAATAGAATGACATTTAGTACTTTTTTTGTTGTTATTAAAATCTGTATAACTGCATTCCTCAGTATTTCTTGTACGTTTACATTTTCTCTTTGCATGACTGCCACAGGTTTTCTGTTCCTAGGTAGGTTTGTATTTTTTTTCTATAATTCCTTAAAATATTTGTTGGGCAAAAAATACTGCGAGTGGCAGCACTGCAATGAAGCAACAAAAAGCAATCACTAGAGGTGGGGTTTGCAGGAGATAATTACAAACCCCTGCAGGGCTATGAGGTACAGATGAGTGCTTCTGGCATGGTGATTATCTCATGAAGGTGCCTTATTGTTATTATGAATTTCTTTCAGCCCGATGTATAAATAATTTATGTTAGTAAATTACTTTGATCTCTGATGGAAACTGCAAGTTAGTGTTAGAAACTTCCAACTGGGAGGTTCACAGACATTAACCTATTCATGTATAATGCCTAAACACCAATCAAAAGACTTGCTCCATCTAAGCAACTTCATAATTTCATTACATTTAAAGAGGATGCGATGCAGTAAAACATAAATGACATAGACAGCACTGGTACCACTTCTTCAGCTTATAAAAAGCTATTTAAGGCCCTCTTGAGAACCTGGTCTTTTTAGAGAAGGCTCCAGGTGGCTCCTGCCTGTCTCACATCTCCTGCTTTCTCTTGTCAGTATTCACTTTGGCCTTGGTAACGGTGTTCTAAAGAGCTATTGAGAGAAATGCTATTTATGCAGATTATTCTCATTCACATTACAGAATCTCTACCAGTAATATCCGTCTTCTTCATATAAATATTCTCCATATTTTCATGTAAGAAGATACAAAAAAGTTGATGCTTGTAGCTCTTTTGGTAAAGCAAAACCAAAATAACGAGCCACAGCACCCGAGGGTTTTTCCTAATGGGACCTAAGACTCCAAAATAGTCAGTGGAAGGATGTAAACACACAATGGGGTAGATTTCCAAATTCAGTACCAGTTTTTGATTCTGGGTATTTGCATAAGCTTCAGAGAAACACAGTAGGATGTGTTTGTGGGTGAAGACCCAAAATACAATCTTCCACCAATCAATATTTGCAATACGAGCCAATATTGTTCACTGTATAGTTTTCACGCCAATTAGAATGTTTTAACATTCTCTGGAGAAAACAGGGACAGCACAAAAATGGGTTATAAGCTAACTGACTTCTTTCAAATTCAGGAAAACTGTAAGGACAGAATCTCTAATTCTAACCAATACGAAGTAAAAATCCTACATCCACGGGCTTCAGTTAGGTCACTGCATTCTGTGTCCACTTATAGAGACCTCAAATCTAACAAATTTGTTCTCCTGGCATGTCAGCAATGAATACATGAAGCCACCAAGGCATCATTCTAACACTAGCAGCAGAATCGCTGCACTGTTAGATGCACAGATGAATAGATGCAGAAATTGATAACGTGGACTGGCCACAACTTCAAGTAAGCCACTGTAGCAAGTGGGCAGAATTAGCTACCCATACACATAGCTGGGACCTATAATTGGGAAAATATCATGTGTCATGTCCCCCTCCCCCTCCCCACCAGTACAAACAGGGAGCATACTGAGAAATGGAGAATGAGATACTGGTTTGCTGGGCTCCTTCCTTTTCTTTAAATATGAAATTTTATTTCTGCAACAGCTGCCTTCAACATTACAAGCTTCAAGCACATTACAGTTTTAATAAATACATAGTTAAAGAATCAAGTAAAAAATCCTAGCCTTGCAATAGGTACTATCAGGCAAGAAAGAAAATCTTTTGCTCTTAGACTTGCAAATCAGGAAACAGATGACCCATAATATGAAGATCTTTCTGCCACAATTAGGCAAAGGAGTGGGAAGTGAGCAAGAAGTTCTTAAAATCCAGTTTACATAAACAGGCTAGAAATAGATGGTACAGGAGAGAAAGGAAAAGGAGATCAGAAAAAAAAAAAAAGAAAAGCTGGAGGGAGATTTCAGCTAATGTGTCAGCCCATTCTTATGTCCCTTTTGGAGACTCTCACCTGAATATTTATGCACAGCAAGTATCACTGCATCTCCAGGTCTATGGACTATTTGGGGGAGAAAGTACTGAGGATGAATAGGAAAGGCAGAATTTTCCTGTGCCTTTTCAATCCAAAGGCAGAAGCAGATACTTCAGACTTATGAAATGTTAACTACAAACCCAGTCAATATAAACTTAAAGGCTTTAACAACTAAATCACTAGCCTGACAAGCAGAACAATTCCTTTAGTGTCAAAAAGAATTTCAAGTCTGTGAACACAGCAGCAATGCTGTTAGATAGCTAGCACTAACCAGGTGCAAAATGCCTCTGGAGATAAGGAGGAACCTTCCTCCTGGCTGCATACATTGCACTTTTGAAGAAAATCTCTTAAAATAATACAAGTATGAACAGATGAGTGCCCTGTTGTTCACTTGCTTATTCAGGGATCAGTCTTTATTCATAGGAATAACCCACTTGTCTTCTAAAATGGAAGTACAAAGTATCTGTGGGCAAAAGACTTTCATCTTTGATTTCACTAACATTATTTCAGAGATGCATTTCATAGGTCGTACTCTCTTCAAACGTGAAAGCTTGGCCATAAAGGGAAGTTCCTGTTAGTGTTCAGTTACAAGCCACATAACAAGTGAATTAAGAGGAAAAGCAAAGTGAAATAAGTTATAAAAGGAGATCTAAAGAGAAACAAAGTGAAGATCCAGAGAGCCTGTTTCAGATGCTATAAAAAAGGGATCAGCGGTGACAGCAGTCTAAGAGGGGACAGAAAGGAGACTGATGCTAGGTGAACAGGGAACAGAAATAGAATCAAAGGTCCGCAAGGGAAGTTTTAAAAGAGAGAAGTTTTAGAGAGGACCGGGAACAACCTTTCAAAGTGAATTTATTAGAGGTATCAGGAGGTGATATCTGTAGGCATATAGTTATGATATAAAGCAGGAGTGTGCAAGAGCTAAGCGAAACAGCTTTAATTGCATATTCCTTTCCACTGCTTTCCCTACCACAGTCCTACTCTGCGACTCCTTTGTCATACCACCTCTGTAAAGCAGCACTGTTTTTTACCTTTGCTTAAAGGGAACAGAGCTGGCAGGATCTTCCTATGGAAATAACATCTATGTTTTTCACTCTGAACAGCACCACTTGGCATAGAAATTATCATCACTGTTCTTCACAGATCTCTGTCTTCTTTTTGCAAACTATCTATATTTATATATGTATACATAAAAACCCCTAGCTGATTCCATTTATTTTAAGTGCCTTAATTATGTAATACTCTCCAACTCACTGGTAAATCAGATTTGAAAGCAAGTTGGGCAATAATCTGAACCAATCATTGTTATTAAAAAAATTAACGGACAGGTTCTGTCAGCTCACTTCTTTTTCTCCTCTATATTACATTTTTAACTGTTTACAGAAAGCATTTTTATTAATGCTTTTTAAAAAGCAGAACAAATAGAAAGAATAAACACCATCATTATTAGTGGAAGATGACACTTCATGGTCATCAGTTTAAAAGCATTGCAATCAGTGTTGGCTCTTGCAAAATGAGAAAAGCAGTGGCTGACAGTACTTGAAATCAAAAATTAGCAGAAATGCACCCTTTGATTGCCAAACAGGAGACCGTGATGCCAAATGTACTGAGTTCTTAATTAAACAAGAGTATGATTTTCTTCAATAAATGAGAAAGGTGGGAATGAATTAAAACAAACATAGATCCCCAAACATCATAGACTGGCTTTCAGTAACTCTTTGCCTACCCACAAATGCTTGCAGCTGGCTGTTCTGCTCTAATGATTGCATCTCGTTCTGTTTTGCCACTTGGCTTCTCCTCAGCTCCTGCCTGATCATATTTCTAAATGTCACTCACGTTTATGCAGGCTACTGCACAAAACAAAATTAATTTAACTGAATGGCACATTAATGTTATTACTTTTGACAGCATGGAAAACTTATTAACTATAGCATGTCACAAGGCTAGTCTTTGAGTGGGTAGTCTAAGTACAACATTGAGAAGAAATGTAATACATTTGAAACATTTTTTTTTGGATTATCAGACACTATGAGAAGTCAAATCACAAAGCTTTCCCATAATTATTAGAAAATTACATGTGTATTGCACTCTACAGATAATCCTTGTCCTACTGTGATAGCATACTGGAAGGTACAGCCCAGCACCCTTGTTTGAGTTGAAAACAGCTCTTGTAGTAAGTATGGGCAGTTTAATGCTTAGTTAGTGTACTACCAAAAGATTGTGTGGTTTCTGAAAGTGCTCAAAGGCTTTAGACTATGGATTGAAATTGTAGCATACATCAGAAAATATACAGGGTCAGTAGATATCAGGGAACTGTAATAAAAAGCCCAAGAACCAAATCAATTACGGATTACTTATTTATACCCCAAATAACATCTTATATATAGTGTACTATTTTCCTTAAAATAACACATGCAGATTTTAGACAGGGTCAGTATTCCATTTTATGTGGTGATGTATTAAAACCTTGGCACGAACATAGTCCTTGCTACAGTGGCATTACATTTTCAATTAATGACAAGACAGAACAAATAGATTAAACAAACCAGTAGGTGGGAATGAGTGGAATGATGGAATGAGTAATTCCCTATAGCTTCTGGTAAATTCTGCTAAAATCCAACATCTCCACTGAATGATTATCAGGTGAATTCAGTCATGCCATTACTGACACTATACCGTATATTTTTGTTTGAGCTGCAAGAAGCACAAAGATAAATTCAGTGGAATTTGTGGATTAACTTCACAGACAACCACTTTTTTCCCCTTTCTTCTGCAACAGAATAAAAAGATCTTGCACCTTGACTAGTCAGAGCTCCACTACAAACAAATGGTTCCCTGTGCAGTGACACTAACAGAGTCTAGTTCATTCGACTCCCGTGGGTTTATTTTCTCCCATTTCCTGCTTGCATTAACACCAGCTCAGCTTTCATGTTTTCCCAGGACATCCCCCTGCACTACCCTCAGCTTTCTTCCATGACTGCAGATCACAAACCCACATAACACAGAAGAGTTGCTTCTTTAGGAAATACAGCTGAAAAGGAACTGGGGTTGCTAATGGCCAAACCACATTCAGGTAATGTGAGTCAACAGCTGAAAGGTGAAGTCTTACGACAAGACACTTCTCCATTTGTGATTTAGCAAGATGATAAGACTCTTTGCTTCAAACATAATTTTATCTAAGCTAATACCATTCTTCTATTTCCGTCCACTGCTTTTGTTCTACTACTTTGTGCTATTCTATTTCTGTCTACTGCTTTCAGCTCAGGCAGGATCTGAAATCCCTCTCTGTTCTCCATTTGGGAAGTTGTGATTTATTTTCCTCTTTCACTAACTTTTGTACTGGATATTTTTCCAAAGCCTCTAAACATCCTGTTAAGGTGGGATAGGGTAAAGGATACAGATCTGGAAAAGAGGCAAGATGAAAATCCTCAGAAAAGCTCAAGGCTCTCTTTCTCTACTGCCTCCTGGTTTTAAGGAACTCAGAAATATATAAAATGCTCTCTCATATCATTTCAATATTCAGTAATTTCCCAGCTAGAATGAAGAAACTAATTTTCTCAGAATATTTTGAAATAGTAAGTTGAAACAGTGCATGAAGAATGAAGAAACTCTTTCCACAGCCCTATGCATTATAAGTTTTAAGTTCAACTTATTAAGAATTTTTCTTCTAAACTACTGCTATGTATTCAATCCTATTGACTTTTCCTTACCAAACTCATGTCCACTTCTAAACCAAGCTTTCAAAAAGATATTTTTATGAAGATACTGACATGTATTACAGTTTTTGGCTAAAAATATACAGACAAAAACCTCTTTTATTATTCCACTTTCCTTGACTATTTCACTTTGAAAAATGTACTCTCTTAACACATTCTTTAGGAAGACAAGTCAGCTCATCAAAGGTCATCGTAGCAATCAGTACTACACACTGAATTTTATTAATCTCTTCAGTAAGAAGAAAGAGGTCACTGCAGTCATCTATAAAAATCTAGGAAAGAAGACTCTACTTATCAAGAGATCTCTGGCTCAATGATGTTCATTTTTAATAAATCTTAGTCTGGAAGGAAAATTCCAGAAGACTGGAACACTGCTAATGTTATGCCCATATTACTCAAAAAGGCCAAATGGGAAGAAGGTGGTATCTATCGGCCCATGTGCCTTTTATCGAACCCAGATAAAATAAAGGAAGAACTCATAAAAGTTTGCATTAATTACAGTTTAAAGGATACAAGATATAATGAATGTGTAGTCACATGGTTTTATGTAAACTACGTCTTGTCAGCTAAAACTAGATTCATTTTGTGACAAGACTGTATATTTGGTTTAATAAGAAAACATTCATTAAGCTATTTCAACTTACTATTTCAAAATATTCTGAGAAAAATATTAGTTAATTTTTTTTTTGTTTTTCTGTTCAAGGTCTACTGCTATTCTTACAAATGTAAGAGATAAAATTTCTACTGATAAAGTTAACAGGTGATGCAAGAATTAGCATAAGCATAAATAATAATGACAGAGGTTGGTCAGTGAGAAAGTGCTAAATCACTTAGCTGGAGTCAGTCACAGAAAGTACATTTTCTCACAGCCAAAAGCAAAAGGTATACATCCTAAGACAAAGAACTCAGATTGTATCTAAGTATCTACTGAATCTGGAACTATCTCTTACATGGCAGTGCCTCCTGGTGAGGATTTAGGGTTATAAGCCGCAGACTATGAACTGCTAATGCAACACTATGGAACAGACTCAGCAGTAAGAATGAGCAGAAGTAGCAAGTGACTTTGGCAGGAATATCCAGAACATGGCATATGGTTCTTGTGTAAATAATTTTTAAAGCTGCTGCAAACTAAGAAAAATGTAAAAAGCCAAAACTCTTATTGGAAAGGGGGAGAAAAAGCCTAATAGAGATAAAAGATGAATTTCTGTAGCTTTTTAAGAGGATTGAAAGTGACTTGATTACAGCGCATAAGTACACCCATGAAGAGGAAACACCAGTATTAAAGGGCTTGAATCTAGTGAAGAAGGGCATAACAAGAGCCAAGGACTGGAAGTGGAATCTAAAAGCATGTAAATAAGAAATAAAGTAGACAGTTTTAACTCAGAGAGAGAATAACTGCTGAAGTTATCAGAGAAGTGTATTTTTCTCCATCTCCTGATGTCTTCAAATCAGTAACTTGTAGCCTATTTTGATTTGTAGACCCTCTAAGACTTTCCAGCAGAGGTGCAAAGCTGTCTACAGTGAATGCAGGTCTACTGGCAATAGCCTACTCTTTGTGAGATCTCAAGCAGAATTTTCCAATGGAATTTTCACAAAATTCTGATTAGATTATATCAAAATGTTTCATGGGATACTTGGTTTTAGTGATCCTCCATCAAAAAAGCATGTTGGATAGTGTTGAAAGGCAGAATACAATGAGGAAATCAGAGCTTTCAAAGCTTGTAGTCTATGGCCATGTAACTATGATGAACTGTCATGGTCTGAAATTCAGATTATTGCTAGCTCCCTGCTCCAGAACCAAGCAAATCTAGCTTCCAAGCTTGTCAGGGGGTTTCCTCGTGCTCCCTCCCTCCCAGCTTGGCATGGGAGGGCTGGGGGGGGGGAGGGGTAACACACTATCTCCCAGATGCTTCCAGTTTCCTACATTGCCTTTGATTACAGGGGATTCTTTAATAAGCTCCTAAAAGATTTAGGAGCCCTCCAGATTTAGGGCAGACAACCTCATTTTGTTTAGAAAATATCCTATTTGACGGAAATAGTAATATTTCTAATCTAAACAAAAGGCCTTTGAAATGACATTTTTTTTTAAAAAAAGATAATTTTAATGCTAGCTAGTTTAGGATCTATGCAAGTAAAACAGATAAAATTTAAAGAACTCTCATATTCAGCAAGTCAGAAGAGCGCCTATAGTCGTGTCCTCTGGTGATAAACCCAATGAATCAATGAACAGGTGCACTAGAAAGTTGAAGAAGCATGTTGCAGTGTTTACATACAAGATATTCTCAGCTTTATATTTAGTGGTTGCACTTAAGGATGATAAACTAATATCATCCTTAAGGATGATAAGCTAATTTTTAAGATAGGGAAGATATAAACAGGAAAGTTTCAGTCTTAAATTCTTATATAATGTGACCAGTGTTTGTGCTCGCAGGAACTTGCACTAATTGTAAAACTCTGAAGTTAAAATCCAAGCAGAAAGCCAATATTCTCAAAATCCAAGCATATGATTGCTGCTGCAAATGTAGTAGGGCTTAATTAAAATCTCTTCTCATTTAAAATTATTATGTATCAGAAAATATTAATTATTTTGGAGTTCTACGTTTTTGAATAAGAAGGTTGTAACTTTCAATACACTGCATGTGCATTTTTTTCAGCTAGGCAGATGGATAAAACTGAAAGCACACAATTGTCCATTAAGAAATCAACCAAGAGTTTACCATCACAGACATACATTCTGAAGAAATGATCATGCCTGTTAAGTGATTTTAAATGCTGTAATGATTTCAAGGACATGTTGAAAGGTATGGTCCTGGAGAAATATCATTGTTAGCTACACCAAATCACAATGGGATTAACTGTTCCTCATTGCAAAAATGGGTGGGGAAGCCCACACTCCAGTACATATTTAGATGGAACATCACATTCAGATGGAAAAAAAAACCTGGAAACAGCGTTTTTTGAAGGCTCTGATATTTATTTCATATAAAAATGTTTAGGAGTGACAGAAAAAGAAAATGCAGGGACAAAAATTAATATAAAAAGAAAGGAGTCTTGGTTACAGCGATGTGCTGTGAGAACTGAAGCTTCTACTTTGTGTTGCAGAATTGCAATAGTTGTACCTATTTTCTGTACAATAGGTAAAAGCAAAAAAATTAGAGTAATCAAAATTAATTCAAATGACCTCCTGGAAAACTTGCCTGCTCTAAAACATCACAGAAAATGAATGTTCAGCCTGACTGGTTAATGTAAAAGTCTGAATGAATAAAACCACTTTCAGCATAATTCACTGCTATCTAATTCTGGGCCGGGCATTAACAGAGAGGCTGGGGATGTCAGCTGCAGACCTCGAGGCACTCGCGTGAGAGTGAGATGCTGCCAGCTCAGAAGCCTGAACTCTAGTAATCAACAGCAGAGATCCTGCAAATTTTCAGTTATTATGGAAGATATGGAAAACCAAAAGTAAACTAACTAGGTTCCAGGCAACCCAGCAGCTCTGAAGATTACCAGGAGCAGCTTAAACAGAACTGAAAATTGGTTAAGGATCTAATGGAGGGCTCAGGCCTCATCTGGCTACAGCCATCTGTACCACCAAGAAGCCGCACTGCCCTGTTCTACACTGACAGCATCGCAAACAAGTTATAAACTCTGCATAACAGTAATCTTCCAGGGAGTGATTTAAGCAAGAATTTCAGAACAAGGCTTTCATCTAAAAAAACGATATTTGAACTCAAGATCAGCCACAATTGGAAAGAGACACTGGAGAAGGGCTCTCAAATTTAGTTGCTATTATCTGTGATGGCGGAAGAGGCAGTAAGTCCTAATTCTGTTCCATTGTAGGGGAATGCACCTAGCTGGTCAAGCAGCAATGACATATGACATACTGCTTCAAACTCTCTTCCACATTGCCAGTTTGGAAATTCCTGCCTTTGGCGCTACTTCAGCGACAGTAATTGCAGATACCATCTTCAAGGAGAATGTCCAGGCCTCCATTTCACTGGATTCAATTCAAGATATTTCTCTTTACCTAGTGTTAGGCCATCAAGAAGCTCTGAGAAACAGCCAGACGGGATCTGGGTTCAAGAAGGAGAACGGAATGGAATTTCATCCACACACTGATGGCCTCAGCTCAACATGAGTTGCATTCTTCTCTCAGTAGATAGCAGGAACAGTCATTCTCTTGGCAATGAGTATTTTCAAGTCCTCCACAGAGAAAATTTTGTACCTGAAAACTGTGTGTGGAAGGGACAGAGCAACTGTAGTACCACTCCATCCACCTATGCAGCCAGGCAGCTGTCCAAAACAAAAAAGGTCATTGTAAATGCAGTTAAAGGCTGCTGCCAAAACTATTCAAGTCTTCATAAAAGCTTTTTAAGTTCCATCAGAAGATACATCATAAAGGTAAGATCTATTTCGGCTCTCTCGCACACACACAGAATGAGAACATGCTGAGGAGAGAGGAGGCGGAATGAGTCACACAACTCTGACCTCTGGCCAATGTAGATACTACAGGTAACACCAGCTTAAGGCTGTGCAGGCTAAAAAGTGCTCCTTGATTATTGTTAACTGATTCAGGTGTTTGGAATGATGGTAGAGGTTAAAAAAAAGCCTATAAGAATGACAAACTAAGAAATCAGCCGAAGTTCTATGTATTTCTCCCCTTCTGTGGTTGGTGATACAAATGTCTGGAGAGAAAGGTAGAGGACAGAGGGAAAATGGTTTGAATTTAAACAGTGGCATCATCTTGGAGTAAAATTGCTCACTATTAGAACTCTAGATGACAGAGAGGTTAAAAAACAAATTGAATCGTGTATCACCAAAATTATAAACGTACATGCTCAGATAAGCTACAGAAAAGTATTTATATCTATCTTATTTTCTTCTTTAAATTTTATGTATCATATATAGTTACATATGAACATCCAAGAATAATAGTACTTGCTTTGATCTGTTTGACTGGAAGTGAAAGTCTAGCTATGATCAGTCCTTTGAAAGACCTGTGTACATGGCACAGACACCAAGAACCTAAAATCTAGAAATGTCAGTTTTCCATTAACCTACAAGGCAAGAAAACATAAAATGCAGAAACAGAGATATTCTATGAAAAGGGCTTTTCCTGCAAGTTATTATTTTGTATAACAGCATCCTACCAAGACTGAATTAGACACGAACAAGAGAAAAATGCTGCACTATTCCAAAGTATTTAGAATCTAATTTAAATCATGATGTCCTGACTGTCTTTTTCTTCTGTGTTATGATAATAACAATCACAGAGTAGGCTGCAGAAGGAAAGAGGGAAGAGGTACAGGGCTGACTGTACCAAAACCATCCAGTTACATCAACAGTCTATATGAGTAATTTCTTGGGCCTTTGGTGGAAGGTTGAGTTTAACTAACAGGTAACTTAGGAACAGGTTATCACTATCTATTACCTATCCGGCCTACAAATAAGACCTGGTAATATGCCCTAACTTCATGCCTTCTACCTCTTAAAAATATTATCGTAAATACAATAAAAGTCCAATACCATCAGACTGCTAATACAGTACTATGTTCCAGATTCTAACTGTGATTTTTCTAAAATAAGGACATTTGGTGCCAATTTGTGTCACAGGTACAATGCAACGTGCTTCAAGTGCCAGTTAAGCACGTTGTTAAACTAAACTGAAACACAACAGGCTCTGAAAAGAGGTTAAATGGTTACTATGGTAATCCCTGACATGGTACAAATTGGTGTTTAAGAGCTGAGAGAGGAAAAAAAATGAAGGAAATGATTAATCTCTCTCTCTCTTAGACTACTATTCCTAAATCTTTGTCTTCAAGCTTTTCAGAAATACATCTTTCTCTGATCTTTCTGGAAACTATGGTCCTTTAGTTCTACATGGAGTGGGCACAGCAAAGATAGAAGAGAGCCACATCAGATGCCTCAGCTTTTCTCTGAGCAAGCTGTCTCCGTCTTTGAGAGAGCCGCTCTTCCTTCCTGCCTGTCACTGTTCTGAAGGTTGCTGAGAAGGTTTCCTGCTAATGACACTTATGATGGAGTATTTTGATACAGTCATCTCACAGCTTCCCTTAGCTCCTCATCCTGGTTCATGAAACAGCAATCAGATAATGACTTTTGTCACTCTGTCGGTTTGCAAGGAAAGGGGACAAAAAGACATATGATATTAAACATCTAACAAAGTTTTTGACTGGAATCCTAGTGAGGGCTGCGGATTCTACCCTTGGATAATGCATTTACAGATGCTGTAATAAGAAGAATAAGTAAATAAATAAAATAAATAAAAGTCATGGTGCAGAATAATACAGGAAAATTGCATTTATAGCATATTCTATGGTCCTTTCACACCAAATGGCAGATTCTGCAGGTGCATGTACAATCTCGCCTGGATTACAGAGCTATTATTAATAATTGGTAACACTCCATAGCAGATTGGGGCTGAATTCCCTGGAATTCCTTCTGCAGCTTTAATCTGAGACACCTCCACATCACGTACCTTTAGCACCTTCCCCTCTCAGCACACTTCAGCCCATGCAAATGACTGATATGGTAACTGACTGAATTACCTGCAGGTAGATCGCAGAGTATTTCCAGGATCTAAGCAATGCAGATTCTGCTTAAGTCTTGCTAACATGAATTTTTAAGCCTTTCTCTCACCATCTTTCTAAAAAGCCATCACAGAAAACCTCTTCAAAACATTGCTTTCCAAACCCTACTGTACATTTAACATCCAAGTCCAGTGCTTTTGAATCTCCCGTGGTTGGCCTGCCCTATTTTCTCTGTCAAGCTTTTAAAAATATCCTATCCTTGAGCATTAAGAACCAAAACAACTATGTTACAAGAGACAAAAATGGGGAATCTTTCTTCCACTATTTCCTTCCTTTGGCCTTGTAACTCCATTTCATTTCAGTGAATTTCTGCAAGGTCTTTAGGAATGTGCCTTGTTGCAAATCATTATTAATATTATTTTGTATATGGATTATTAGATGTTTACACTGACTGTAGATGCACAGGCAAAGATGTAGATGCAAAGGACCCCCTTTGTCAGCACAGTTGTACCTCAAGATGCCCTACTGCTTTTGAAAATCAATGGTAATAAGTACGTTTCTGACAAATATGCAAAGCAAGTTTTTCTGATCTCTGGAGAGAATACTATCTGGAAACCAATGGGCCCCATCAGAGCCTGAATTTAACACTGTCTCTGTACTTCTGCTTCATTTTTACTGTCTCTGTAATTCAATTTAATGTCTGTAAAGAAAGACGGTTTGAGATGAATCAAGACAACTTCCCTTTTGATTTCAAGGAAGCCAATTATGTTCTTTTTGTTATGAAACAAGAGTACCTCTGATCTCCAAAGGTGGGTTTCTTTTCCAGAGAGGGAGTAAAGAAACAGAATATTCAGCAAAGGTACATGGTGGGATTGCCGAAAATTTCAATATGAAAGGTGAGAAAAGAAATGTAGAATTCTAATAGCCTGGAATGAAGAGTTGCAACTGCTCTATTTGAATCATAGGGTTTTACGTTTCAAATCATAGCATTTTAATATCTTAAATTTCAAGATGAAAAGCAGATAATTAGCTGTTGAAGAATTTCACATCAGGCTTGCTTATCCTCAGACTTAAGCCATCTCCCATATTTTAAGAGACTCTGTTCTGTTCCCTGTCTCACTATCAAATTCAGTTCTTCTTGAGGACAGCCGTTGCACTACTCTATGCATGTTTAACATAGTGCATTTACTGTATGCAACTCTGCCACAAAATTTGAAAATTAAAAGGTCCTTAGATTTAAAATTTAAAGTTTTAAGTGGTTGTAAGATGGGGTGAACTTGAGAAAACTTGAATACCATGCAGAAAACGTAGTGATCCAATTTAATATGCAGCTAAATAAATGCAACCTCACATTTTAAATTTGTCTGACACTCTGACAGCATCTCCATAGGGATAATGATACTTTCTTTTGCAAAGCACTATGATATCTGCAAAGCTGTGTAAGAGCTAAGAGTTATTATTAGAGATGGGAAGAGGCCTATTAGATCGTCTGTCCATCTCTGGTATAACGGAAAATGACAGTGATTTGCTGCTGTGATTTGACAGTGACATTTTTACAAATGTCCTTTCCTCTAAACTCTCTGCAAGTGTCAGCGCTGAGGATGCAACGAGGTAGATGGCTTACTAGTTTTGTCAATCTCCAACTTCTATGAAGGTTACTGAAGGTACTCCTGCTTTCAACTTATTTTTTGGAGATGGAGAAAAGAATAATCTGTATGAATAGCATACATGCCAAATTTCACAGAATTAGACTTCCATATTCCAGTTGCAGACTGCCTGCATCTCCTGTGCCTGCAAGGAAGTGCTGTGGCACCTCTCCTGCTCAGGGCTGTGCGTGGCATACAAAGGAAGCTGTAGTACTGCTCTCTGTCTGTCTGGTGTGTCCAGGTTCCCACCACAAGGGCCATGCACAAAAGGTGCCCAATACAGCCCACTGCAACATGAGCACATCTGCATCAGATAAACAAATTCACGGTGGATGTCGTGATGTATAATGCATGGAGTCGTACACGCTGGCACTCCTAGTGGATCTGCAGAAGTGTTTGTGCTGGATTCTGGCAAGCTGAAGGTCCTTCTCCCCAAGGAAGAAGGTTCTGCTTCTCTACGGCTTTCAAAGGAGAGCCCTTCCTGTTCCTCTTTGTATTCCCATACTCCCCCAAATTTCTTGGAATGCTTGCTATGACAGGTTTTGAATTTAAGTGCCAATATAACAAAGTGTCTGGAGAGAAATTGGGTGAAGTATGCAGGAGATGACTCTCAATATGATTCATACTGCTGTGACCGAAGGAGAGGTCTGTCTGGCCTTCTGTACTGGAGTGATAACAGATATTAAATGCAGTGTGTACTCAGATAAAGTTAATGGCAGTGACATCTGGTAGATGACACAGAGGAGCAAACTCCTATCATCTGTTTTTTTACACTCTGTGCCCAAACCATTATATGTCAGACTTGGTAATAGAGAACAATCTTTCAGTATCTACCATTCTTCCCTGCCATGCTCTCAGTCATACAAGACTGAAGGACTATTAGATACATCACCCACCATATATTCACAAAGGTAGTAGAGCTAAAAGCAGCTGGTGAAAAAGGATTCAAGTACTTAGCTCATTAATAGTGGCCTCCCCAATACTTAGCAGTCATTGCGCAGACTAGTACACTCCCAAAGCACTCCACAGTCATAACAAAAGTTTATGTAGTCTTTTACTTTCCAAGTGCTTAACCAGTAAACATATTAATAAGACTTTTCCCAGAAGAGAATGGAATGTCACAGAGATGCCATTCAAATGGCTGGGCCTTGAGAGGTAGGTAATCTTCAAATATTTCATTAAACCTTCATCCTCTGCCACGAATTTCAAGCCCATATAGAAAAAAGGATGGAAAGTACAATGGAGCTTTATGAGCAAAAAGAAGAATAACTGCTTGTAAAATTATATCCTCTTCTGCAGTTATAGTGCTCATTAAATTGTATATTCTATGATGTGCACCAACTGAATTCTGCATAAAGTGAAATGAATCTACCGATGCCACCTAGACGACTATTTCAAAGCGACTGGTCATGTTTGCCTCTGATGTGCTTTGGTATACATCTGTTTTCAGGTCATAATGAAAACATTAAGAATAGTTTGGTACACTTAATCGACAATATATTTAGAATTCTAATTAGTGGTAGGTTGTTAGGAAGTAACACATCTATCAAATGCCGTAAGGGCGAAAAACAAAACAAAACATGCCATTCTTCACATGGTATAGACTATCTACAAGTACACTTTTCAGGGACAAATTCACATTTTGCAATTACAAAATGTAAGCTATTTTGTAAAGACTTTTTGTGTTAAAACATAATTACATCTGTCATAGAATTTTGGGAGGAAATCCAGTTGCTTAAGGTTTTAACTCCAAATTTATCATGTTTTCTTACAACTAGTGAGCCAGGCTGCCACACCATGCTTATAATCACTAACAAGATATAAGGACGTGTCTGTTGCTACACATCTGGCTTAGGTAAATCATGTTGGCCTTTGTACTTGCAGTACTGTATTTGTTAATTCTGAAGCCAGAGTACTGCTTCATGTGCGTTTTTGCAAGCCAAAGTCCATAGTATCAATTCTGTACTATAAAAAATGTCTTGAAGTTACACACATGTGCAGTATACATACGATAAAATGTTTCTGTTAACCTATTTCAGCTTCCCAGGTGTTCTCCATCTCCTCACCACCTGATAGTTATAAAATGCCAGACAGATCAAAAAGTAAAGTAGTATTACTCTGAAGTTTTGGACATTTCCTAGTAGCTAACAGTGATATGAAGTGACACAGATTGCCTCAGACAAGCTGTGAAAGTATCAGCCTTAATTGTTGCAGGAGACCAAAACCCACTAAGCACCAGGTATGCCTGGTCCTACTATGGGCACTCTGTTTACAAACTTTGGGTTTTGGTGCATTATGTCTGCTGCAAATTCTGCACTGCCTGCTGTATTAGCTGATACCGCTCTCCTGCCGCTCTCTGTCCCTTGCTTATTATGGCATACATATTGCCAGCTAAAGTTTGTCTGGCGTCTTTGCTGCTGAGCAAAGAGGCTGGCACACTGAAGACAGTGAGCTACTTGGCAGTAGTCAAACATGGAAACACGAATGACATTTCCTGTGGAACACGGCTCCCCAGACCATTAAGGATGTAACTCTCTTGGTTTTTGGTAGAGATTTCTTCCCTACATTGTGCTAAGCAATTCTTTAAATCAGGCTCAACATAGGTGTGGTAAAGGTTCTAAAACAGTACAAACACAAATGAAGACATTTCGGTTTAACTATACTTGACTTACCTAACTCTTGCCTAACTGGTTTCTATGGGATCACATTTTATTTGTACAGTAAGCTCAAGAGCTCTTGTAGAGAAGCAACAATTTTATCACACAGAAAACTAAGCTTAACTAAGTCTCCAGCTATTGTATGTTATGACAATTTTCCATATTCCCTGGATCCTTTGGATGCTTATGAGCAGAGATGCAGAAGTGAAACAGAAGCCTCTCTTTATTACAAAGAAAAAAAAAAAGGGAGTGTGTGCTAGCACATTTTTTCAGGTACATTTTCACAGGATCATATAGTCTGGCTTCTTATTAAAAAAAGCCACACTTCAGTTATGGCTTCAAAAAGGCCCTATAAAAAAAAAACTTTACAAAAATGACAATGTTTTTTCTGCATATGCAGCACATGAAATATGAAAAAAGGTGAGGGCAGAAGCTCAAATAAATATTGAAGAAAGCTAGTCTCTTCTAGTTACCATGACCCTCATGCAAATATGGTATTTGCATAAACAAATGACAAATATATGTAAGACTACACATCTGCCAGTTCAGTTGGGCTCTGAAAGCACAAATAAGGATCATCTTAGATTTACACCCTGCTGCAAATTGTTCAGACTTCTTGAAATACTCTTCCAGTTTCCAAATACCATAAGAATTATTTCTTTGAACTACCTTCTTTTATTTCAATAAAAAGTTCCTTTCAAGTCAGAATGTATTTCCGCTTCTTACACCTTACAATATTTCAGTACTAGAAGGAGCTTACACTGGTCAATACCTTTTTCAAGCTACTTTAACATCATTTTGTATTAGCAGAGTAGGAACCTTTTGAAGGAATCAAGGGAGTGGGTCAGTCTGTGAATGTGAGATAGCAAATCCAGTGTTTTGTTCCACAATGTAAATGAAAGCCCGCTCTAATCTCTACCATATTATCAGTCACCTATGTATGGGAATATTATTGTTTATGTTCTAAAAGGTTAAATTTATATTAAAAAGGTAGAGATTAAATTCTTTTTTGTGCACTTTGTGGCTATATTTTATGCTTTTTGCAACAGAGAAACAGGAGACATTCATATCACACATATTAGTAGAATAAAAGTTCAGTCTATAGAATTCAGAATTAGTGATACTTAATAAAATTTAGAAGGATTAGAACACTCTAATTTCACATTTTTAGCTCTCCAGTGTGTTTGGACTTCAAAGGCATAAAGCCCTTGAAGTGTAAAAGTTTTTGCATTTTCATTTTTAGCTCTAAGAGTGGAAGAAAAATACACCGGGTATTGTGGTTATCAATGTCACAGGCAATTTCAATTAGAAAGTCCTGCAAATAATGTCCCAATCAAAAAAAATCCCATGCAGGACAGCCTCAATGTAGAAATAACTTTCAAATTAATAAGAAGTAGAAGAAATAGATCTGAAAATATACTCTTCAAAAACAACACTGTAAAAGGCAAGACTATGAAATCTACCATCTTTCAAAATCTAAGAAGGCAGCATGGTGCTGTTGAAAATTAAAAAGGGGAATGGAAAAAATTATTTGCTGGATTGTTCTCAACTTGTATTCTGAATCCAATACTCAGCTTTTCATCACCTGTATTAAGGAAAAATGTCATCCAAAGATTGTTCTTTTAATTATAGAAGCTGAGGTTGGAATACAAAGCAGTTTATTAGCTAAATCAGACAACAAGGAAGTGAGACTAGAATTCATTCTTCTCTCACCAGAGAACTGAAGCATGCTGTGCACTCTGACTATTATGAGTTGGCAGATATTATCTAGCAATCAAAAGGAAAAATAAAGTAAAACTGAGTAGAAAATGTTCTTATAGTAAGTAAAAAGGTGGCCTCGTCAGTATGAAGAATCTCACAGAATGCAAAATTTAGTTACGAAATATTTCCAAAAAGTATCTGGTGTACATGTACTTACTAAATAAAGAACCTACAAGATGTTGACAGAGAGAGGAAAATAGTATAAGGTGATCAATAGTAGAGAAGATGCTGCTCATTCCAAGATCTTTGTTAAATGCATAATTCTAATCAACGATTATTATTGTATAGCAGTTCAATAAAACAGTAAAGTATTTCAATGAAGATCTGCCATTATCTTCACACACAATAAGATGTTTTGAGATGCAAACATTCAGAACTATTATGGCCACAAAAAGCCTATGTGCACACTGCTCTTTTAAAATGCAAATTTTAGGTACACAGACCACACCAACTCAAGAAAAAGTCAAGCTCATGAAAACTTCCTTAATATGTCGCTTAAAGTATCAGAAAGATTGATTTAAAAATATCCTAAAAGTAGGATTAATACAGGAGAGTGTAGCATGCCAATACCATGTAGTATTGAAAAAGATGCTTATCAAAAATTCTGATAGCAGATGGGAACCGTCTTGGCAAAAAGATGTTGCTTGTTTGACTGTTTCTCCAGCTGAGGATAAAAGTATCCTGAAAAAAACAAATGATTTTTCCTACCTCTTCCTTCTCAGCACTTTGCAAGTCTCTCCACTCCTCTGTCACATGACCAAAGTCCACTGTGTTCATCGCAACTTTATATTCCCCAATGATATCATGTTTGGAGAAACGATCAAAGTCATAAACTGCCATCACTAAAGTTTTTCCACCCAGCTCTGAGTATGGCACCTGTAAAGGAGAGAAAAATGACAAACTCTCAGACAATAAAGATGAGTCCACTACAATGCAAATCTATTTCTTTGGTTTATCAGCTGTCATCTCAGGTAAATTGAACTGCAGGGAAAATTATGAGGTATATTTGTTTCAGCATCACCAGATGCAGTATTTTGTGAGAAGAGGCTATAGCACTCAATAGAACCAGGTGGCAGCTCACTCATCACTCTCTGGGTTTTTTCCATTCCACTCCAAATTATTTGTGGGTGATGAAACTGAAATGGGAAGCCCAATTATTTGCACTGAAGACATATGAACTTTTAACACAATAGTATCTTTTCCTCAATAAATCAGCTGTCATCACTTAGAAATGGGTAGCTCTCACACTGATGAAAAAACAGAATTGGCTTACTGTATCTGACACAAAGTAATTAGACACTGAATAGTTCTCTTACAGTACAACTACCTATTACTTGCCAAGGCATATTTTTCATTATTATACCTTTCACACTGTAGACACTAAGGTTCATTCTAAGTCACACTGCACAGTTAGAAATCGTGGTGGCAGAAAGCCAAGTTCTGACTAATTCTCCAGCTGCTCTGATGGGCTTCGGACAGATGCTGTAGGTTAAGATGTTTATGAGTCACATTTTTAATATTCAGACAAAGATGTGCAGTTCAGGTAAGCTACACTTGAGTGGCTGTCTGGAAAAGTCTGACTGAGGAATTGTTTGGACTTAACATTGAACACTTGCTCAATTTGAATATATTTTGCAAGCATAAATGGTTTCCATGGGTTTCAGTAAACATTTCTTTATTAATTGTCATACAAAAAGAGAAATGAAAGCATGGCATTATAATTGGCCATGCTAACAGCTATATGTTCCGGTCTGTTTAAACCCTAGGAGCCCGACGTACTTTGTTACTGTTTGGCTTCGACTTGCTTTTTAAAATACTGACTAATAACATGAGTAGTTTTTCTTCTTCATGTTAAATAATGTTTAGAAGAAACTTTTCAAGGTGAGGGCCAGCTCCAGTTTTCATTATTGTGTACAATAATTCCAGGAGCTATAAGGCTGTGTATTGTATTAAAAGGAAATAAATACTATAGCAAAATCTATTCTGATTCTATAAATTAGTTATATAATTAGCATTCTAAAAAGCTACAGAAGGCAAGGGTGTATGGAAGACAAAATTCTAAATAATTTCATATGCATTTTACAGAGCATTAAAACCAGGAAAACAGAAATGTTTTAAAGCTTCTTTTTCCATCAGTTTACAATACTGCTTAATGGATCCCATCTTTTGGATTGCATAAAAAGACTACACTTATTCATTTATTTATCACTAACTTGACTTCAATAAAGTTTAGTTATTTTGCAAGGAGATCTATGCTCCCTCCATTTGGCGCTTCTAAAGCAGCATCAGCCTTGTTTGGGGCAACAGAGGATGTTCTTGGCTCCTTTAAAGGCTTGTTCCCCTTCCCTGCTTTCTACTCTGCTCAGAGATATTCAGCCTAGTGACTTAATGCAGGTGAGACACTGGTAGAGACACACACAGAGGAGTGTTTTTCTTGCCCTGACAGATTGCTCTGGACCCAGTCTAAGAGAGACCTGCACTGCGGAGCTGCACCATGGGTGTCTGAGAAATGGAAGGGGAGTAACACAAGAAACCACCTAAAGAAGATAAGGGACGGGGTTTGGGTCTCAAGAAGGAACAGGGCAGAGAAATAGCCCCTCTCTTTCTCCTCAGCCTTTCACTGCGAGGAAAGCAGGTGGCTCACACCCGCAATCCTGGGACAGGGCAGCAACATGGAGCCGGGCTGCCCCAGAGGCAGCTCTGTGCCATAGAGGGGTAGGAGGGTTGCCAACAGCAGCCATGCACTATGCAAGTGTTTCAGAGGAGCAAGGCTTTGACAAAATAAGTGAAATATTGTAGCGGTTCCCAGAAAAGTCATTTATTAAAATTGCAGCACTAGTTCACTGATATTCTTGGTCACTTGTCTTTTTTACTGAAGTCTCCAGAAGAATGATAGTATTTGGCATGCTTGGTTGGCTTTCTCTCGAGTATAGAAAACAGTATCCAGGGGATGATCAGTACCTTACTGAGATGCACGTAAACACCTCTGCCAGTTCTTGCTTAGAAAGCTGTAATTTTCTTCTGGAGAGTAAAATCTGAATATTAAAGATGTGACTGAAAACAAGTGGACATTATAGCCCAGGAGTGGATGCTCTGATTTATAATTTGTGCCTTCATTTTCGATGACAGGATTATTGGTTATTTCTGTCTCTTTTTTTTTTCGTTTGTGTGTGCTGCACTGGAATCTGTAATTTATAACTCTGTTTTCTTTTAAATAGTCTCTTAGGAAAGCGCAAGAAAAAAATTCATCCCCACAAAAGATTATTATCTTCAAGGGAAAAAATAAGCTTATGCATGCAGTAGTAGTTGTGACCTCCAGGGATATCTTTCTCATTGAATGATTACACAGCCTGAGACTTTCCCTGTTCCTGTTTTCAATCTGTAGCTGTCATTATAAGACTGGGCATAGAGAGAAAGGCCTAAAGTAACAGCAGAGAAATCTATATTAGGAGAAGGCCTTTGAAACATGCTGAATTGAATTCCTTTATTGTATTTAACTGGAGTTTAGGCATGGCTACAGTTTTAGGAAGACACTATTGATAGATACTATCAGAAAAACTTTAATATTACAATGTTAATCCTGACTACAGTTATTTAATATTGATATCATTAACCTCAGTCAGAATTTCTTCTTATATGTAAAGTAGTATAGTAAAGAATTGATATGACAGGATAGATGCAAAGTGCAACAAGATTAATCTGATGTGTTTTCCTTCATCCATTTGCCTTCCTTGAGTTTTAATTTATTTTTGAGGGAAAAAGAAATGGTATACTGAAATTCATAAATCAGACAACAAAGATATTTAAAGAAAATCCTTTAGTTTTAGTAAAATTCACCTGACATTTATCAAAATGTCACTCTTTTCCTATTTTCTTATAAGTAGTCTCCGACCATTACATATGAATCAGACTGCCATAAATCAGGATAGCTCAAGTCTTTTACACCTGGTGAGGATCTGTCCCTGAGTTATACCATTCTTATCATTAGATTGAATTTCAGAGGTTTCTGCAACTGAAAAATTCACTATGCCTTGGTTACCAATAAACTAAGATGTGTCTGATTTTGTAGCATGAGATGACTAGCATGCATAGTGATTAAAGAAAGACGTTTCAAAAAATACCTTGAATGTAAATTGCTCATTGAAAACAGGGTTAAGGGTCTTTCTGTGCACTTTTGTCTCATATTTCTTCTTCTTATCAGGTAGAAGGAAAACTTTCACATAGGGATCAGATGTACCACCCATATCTAATGCAGGCAGCTCAGCTGCTTGGATGATCCCAACCAAAAGCTGAAAAGAGAGAAAAACAGCAGAATGAAATTTCAAATAGGTATTTATAAAAAAATTGTAACAGAAAAATACACACACACAGGAACACACACACAGATACACACACACGTGTGCGTTATTTCTGGTCTATGAAAAACTGTTTTCCCCCTTTTAGGAAACTCTTCAAGGAAGGCAACAGAACCAAAGCTATAGCCTACAAAACCAATTATGGCAGATGCAGACTCTACAAAGGCTGTTTTTAAGCAGAAAAGAGATTTTTAAAGGGCAGCTGATTACAGCTAAATACAGAATTCATCTTTTTAAAGACTGCAATCAAATAACTTTCAATTGCTGTCGCCTCTTGTGAATTATTTTTCTATGCTGAAGACCACGAATAGAAATCACATTATTAAACAATCAAGAATGTATAATTTTGACCACAAAATTTGTATTCTAAATCCTCAACACAGAACCCTCCTCACCCTCAAACGCAAGAAGGATATACATTAAGTACAAATCTTCAGGTAGAACTTCACTGAAAACAAGTGAGTCTTGCAGTTACCTAAGTAACCTAAGTTACCTATGGATAATGTTTTCAAAAAAAAAAAAAAAAAAAAAAAAACTCACGTAATATCTAGTAACTAAGTTCTAATGTCAATTCTTCATTTCATTGCAAGACAGGCAAATTAGTTTCTTAAATGTCATTTTAAAAATAAAGTGGGATTACATTTGAAACTTTTAAATGCAGTGGCCATTTTTGAGTATTATAAATGAAGGCTTATATTGTTCTAAACTGATCTCTACTACAGTTTATACTACAATAATATGTAGACCTCTCAATCTATGTTAGGCCTCATCAGCAGAAGGAAGTTAGGGGAGGAATATATTTTTAATCTTCGTTTCATGGACGTGGAACTAATATAAATATTCATGAGACTCATTAAGATCAACCTGAAGACAAGAGATTAAGAACTGGGAAATAAATCTGAAAAAACGTTCTTCTAAATGAGTGCATTTGCTCCTCTCATGGATGAACTCTTTGAAACACAAGCTCCAACAACTGGAAAACAAAACACTATAGTCAGGCTAGGAAAGAAGCTCCTAGATTCAAGATATTCTTCAAAGTTGGATTTATTTCTGCTGATTTTAAATTCATAGTATGGCCTGCACCCCTTCCCACCTGTGGGCTCGTAAGCTCCATGAAGCATGTTTCTTTAGCTGTATCGAACACTTTTTCCTTTTTGCTCTCATTGTTATTCTAAATGCATCATTGTTCATAAATACATTAATAGGCTCAGCATCTACATCAAGTCTTTCACATCAAAGAGTGAAAGACAAGTCTATGACTTTTAGTTAATAGTGGAAAAGCAATTCACCTCCCTTTGAAAATTTCTCTCCCTAAAACTGAAGCATCAGGCTCTGAAGAGTACTTTGGTCATCTCATCTCCATTTTTAATCCTCTGTAATATGGTGAATAACAAATGAATTTCTGGTTTGTAGTTTCATGCCACCAAGCTACAACAACCTAACTAAATCTCTTGTTTTACTTTTTTGTATTATCTATCCCCAAACAAATTCCAGAGTGCAACCCAGTTTAGGGCAGCAAAATAAAATAGGAATAGGAATAGGAATAGGAATAATTTATTACCTTAATTAAATACTACACACTTTCAGAGTTGTTGCTCTCTCATCCTATTTCCTTTTGTATAGTTCTAAAAATCAACATGACATTTCCTTCAACAAAATTCATAAAGAAAGCTTGTTTTTATATTCTAAGAAAACTAAAATACATTTGTCAGAACACATTTGCAGATTTTGCTTTCCCCTTTTAGATCTTCTGCTTTTGAAGGATCTAGTATTTCATACTGATTTCAAGAGGGATCAGTGTGACTCATCACATGAACTGGGAGAAGGATTTTGTTGAAGAGTTTGCTTTGGGAGTTGAGGAAAAGGTCCTTTTGCCATAGGTTCTTGAAAAGCTTCCGAATTCTTTTGTGTCCTGCTTTGACAAACAAGCATGGGTAGTCAGAAGACAGTCAAAAAGATGGGGAAATACTATATATTATGCCAGATCATAACTGTCTGCAAATAAACTGCTGCTGACACAGAGAATTTTCTTAATTTCTCTTTCTGTTCTTTGTCTTGCAACAAGTGAGTGTGCTGCATTACATAAACAGTATCAGATAAAGAATCTGAATTCATACTGTGGAAATAAGTCACAAGTACATGTAGAAGTCAGTTCAGACGCAGTTGGAGTTAACAAGGATTTCAGTTCAGTAGTCATTTTTTTTCCCTAAATAGAGAAGAATGATGCGTTTTGATTGAAGTTGTTAAAAAATGAAATATGTGATATGTGTTTTCAATTTCACTGGAAGACATGCAGTAGAAGTAAGGAAGATGTTTTCATGTGTTTTGCCCTAAAGTGAAGAACAGTGAGTTTTAACGAGAGTCTACAAATTGTAGTAATTGATGAAGGTGACCACAACCATGGCAAGAAGCCACGGAGTGGGAAAAATACAGTCTATCCCAGAATGCGGGCCTGACCAAACCTGTTAAGTGGGTTGGTTCTATATTTACATCACATTAGAGTCTCCTTTCCTACTGAAAACCTGGGGAAGTATGCCAAAGTTTGGTCTTACCAATGTAACACCTCAGCATCAGAAAATACTACAGAAGGAGTATCAGCCCTTGACCGGAGATTCTTTCTGTCCAACTTTCCTGTTCTTTGGGAGATAGATCTTTTTATTTGGAATCTAGTATAAAACTGTCTGTTGGCTGATAGACATACTTTTATGGGGAACAGCAGAATCTGATGCAGCAAGTTAATAATGCAAAGTGGGGTCTTGATACAGTGACAGCAAGCTACTCCCAGTAGTCTTACGAACTTGCTAAAAGACTGCTGATGAATCACCTTACTTCCATGTTACTTTCCTTTTTCCCATCTTTTCTTTGCTTCCATTTTAAACGTCTGAAGGCAGATGCTATCTTTTACTGTCTGTATGTAGACTCCATAGTATAATGTGGTTTCATATTGATTGGTGATACTTTAATATAAAGTACTACTAATAATTAGATAAAATCAAGTATTCAATTTTGATTAAAGATGTAATATGGATTCAGAATATACTGAATATCAATTTAGTAGTACTTCTATCATGAACCTTCAGTCTTGCTTTCTCTCTCTACTCAGTGGAAGCAAATAAGGTTTTCAGAAGTACGTACAGTACCTAAATGTGTTACTTCACTCTTCCCTTGCCCACATAGAAATGAAACGGCACAGATTGTGTGCTTCAAACCTGGTTATTCTGGAAGTCATAATCCAAAGAATATTGGATTTTCCCTAGTTTCTCCACTTCTTTGGGTTCTTCTTTCTCTTCCCCATCAGTCAGCCCAGTCTCAGCATCATCATCCTTAAGAGCCTAGAAAGAAGGAAAGTAATACTAATAAAAAAGGCTAGCTCTTAAGTACAAGTTCAAAATAGACACTGTCCTCAGATCTATTGTAAAGCAATTAAAAGCAAGCATGACAGCAGAAATCCATATATGCAGTTTACATATATATTTATACTAATTAGGTTGCTCAATAAAACTTCAAAATCAGCAAGCAAGCAATGGAAGTAGGAAGAAAACTTCTTGGAATATTGCAAGCAACAATTGTTATAAAACCTGGAAGTAGAAAGAAAGCATAAACTTGATATTAAAAAATTCTTCTGGACTCGCACTGTCTCTTAAAGAGGCACAAGGAGGCAAACATGCTATTAAATAAGCAAAGTCACATCATTCAACTTACAAATATCTTAGCAATGTCAAACCTAGCTGTGCATGCTGTGAATTGTTTGCAATCGGCAACATGTTTCTGTAGGTTTACTATGACAAAGACAATGTGCAGTGGATGAATTCTTCCTACAATCATATGCCAAACATTTTTCATGTTTATTTAGAATGAATATGGAAGCAAAGTTTTCACCATGCCATTAGCAAATGCATGTTTCCTCCTTCCCTCCCCCCTACCAAAATCCATTTCCTTTTTCTTCATTCTCACTATAAAGCTGGGCTGAACTAAACTGATTGAAAGCTGATTTTAGTTTGCTTAGAAAAAAATACAGAAGTAAAGAAACATAAACTGCTTAGAGTTTTGTCTACTACACAAAACCTGCTACTTTTAAGGGACGCAGCAGTTATCTTAGATTCTGTGCACAATTAAAACACTAAGTGATATCATCATTTTTGCTGTACCAGAAAGCAGAAGTGTTTGCACTGTGAAGAATGGAATTCATACAATTATTAAACCATATGAACAATAACTAGCTATATAGTTTTCATTCAACCAGGTTCTTACCTGAGCAAGAACTGAAAAATGGGCCAAAGTAATGAGGCAAACAGCGAAAAACTTTTGTGGAAAATGTGAAAATAAATTTGAGAGTGTGAAAACAAAGAATCAATACTGTGCACCTATCTAAAACTGTTATCTGCATAATACAGAAGGCAATATATGGTTATCTATGAGAGCCTTATCTGGATGAAAATGGCTTCAATATGGAGCTTCTGCCTGCACAGACAGATTATAAACTGCAAGATTTGTTCTGTCTTGTTTTGTTTTTGTTCCTTCACAATGTTGGATGGTCTGAAGAAAGCTATAGCAGTTACAAATAATAGGTTGCAGCTGCAGCTCTATATCTGAAGAGAGAGAGAAGTTGGAACAAAGACTGGAAACTAGCTATACCCATGGTTGATGCTGGTTGGTGAAAGAAAGAAAGACTATAAAAGCATTTGCAGTCTCGCTCAGCCATGAAGACAGCAGGGCTGTGCAACAGTGTGGGTGTGGTAAGAGAGAAGATTGATCTCTGAAGTAGAAAATGTTATTTTTCAGGAGCCAGTTCTAAATTCAAAAGGTCAGACTGAAAATTGCATAGAATTAAGCAATTATTTTTCTACTTTTGAAATAAGCTAGAACTTCAGCTGATGTAGCTCAACTGAAATCAATGGAACAACATTGATTTATGCAGGCTGAGGAGCTGGGTTAGCATTAAACATGTGAATGTTAATGAACAACAGACTCAGTTTACTAGGAATATGAATTACAGTGTGTGTGAATGAGATCGGTGAGGGAGGCGGATAGTGGATGAGAATCACCTGTAATGTTTTTGAGCCAAATCATTTTTATTTGGAAGTGCTAAACTGCCTGAAATGAAAGTCATTTTGAGTTATTTTAATTCCTGAGCTGGTAGCGAGTTCCCTGGCTGTAGCAAACCCCCACTTTTGTTAACAGAGAAACAAACATGACACTACAAAACTGACAGGCTCTAAGGCAAGAGGGAACTGGATTGGAGAGAAGCCAGCCCGAGGCTCAGCCCTTGCAGGACCATACATGGGGCTTTCAGGATATGGACTGAGATGATCATATCAGACTCCTTCCATTCACTAGGAATAAAAATAAGCTTCAAGACTCTCTGATCATGAAAAATTATGAAGATGTGACTCACTCAGTGCAACCGAGGCAACAACATCTGTCTCAGTCCAGAGACACTAGGAAGCAATAACTCACAGTTGGATGTTAACTCCAAGACACACTGCTTTGAATCATCTCAGTACTGCCCCAGTAGAGAGCTTCACAGTAGAAGAATGATTAACAGCACCTGTATAGTTATCCAGACAGATATATCCTGGTTGCTGGGATAAGTACTGGCCACTCTGCTGCTACATCTAGTGTTGTTACGGGATTTTTTTGAGGGGGACTACTCTACAGCCATTCCTCAGGGATAAAAGGGACCAGCCTCTCTGATAATGCAAAGAGAACTGTCTATGCTATTTTCTAGGTACAATGCATTTGTAAGCATTGCATTGAGGCAATAGATACATCTCTGTATTCTCTCTCTAGAGAAATGATAAACTCCTCTGCATAGCTAAACAACCTGGGAAATGCCAAAGTGATGGGTAACCCAATGTGAAGAAGTTCTTACGATATGACTCTAGAAAATAATATGAGAAGCAAAGGAAACTATGTGCTTCTTGCAGTGCTTCAACTTATGCTTCAAATGCAGTTAGAACATGCTGAATGATTGGGAAACTCTCCTCCACAGGTTATGGCAGGCCTATTGGAAGGTGAAAGCTATTTCCCAGGAGAGAGAAAATGGTCCACACTACTCACATCGGCTGAGGAGCTACATGATTCTTTTTGACCTTGACTCAGAAATACTGAAGAACTACAAAATACTAAGAACGAGACAGAGTGTTCTGATTTTGCCAGAGTTGTGGAGCATGGGGAGGGAGGAAATGAGAAATGATTATCTCTAAGCAGTCTGTATATAATAGTTTTTATCTTTAAGAGAGGAATTTGCTTTCAAACTAGGAGCCAATGCTTTAAGAAGAAGTTGAGTCAAAGGAAGCACAGAAATTTCTCATGTTTGATGCAGCTGCTGTGTTCCAAAGAGAAGGAAGAATTGGACTGCTTCAAAGCACTTGAAACACCCCATAGGGATTTTCATTTTGTATTGAGATTCTCCGAAAGATCAATATTTAATGGAATAGTACTGCAAACCTCAATTTATAGCACACTGTACGGGATCTTATTGTTGTATTGCTACAATCAATTAAAATACGCAGCTATATTTTACTGGTTTTGGAGACAATAAAATATTTTTAATTACAAGCCAGCCTTTTCCTCAAGCCTCTCCAACTGACATAATTGCAATCAGAAAGGCTGTATTTAGATCCAGAGGAATATAATCCTTTCTTTTCCTTTCTTAATATTTAATTCTGTGACATTTTTAATGCTTTTTCTGTGAAATACACAGCATAGAAACACATTATTACATAGTACCAGAGATAGAATTTAGTTTTTCTAATTTGGGATGACTGTGAAGTTCACTCAAGCGATTTCTTTGTCTGCGTAACATATGCAGAAACACACAGCAACAGAACTACCATACCTCTTACATGTGTGTAAGTGTCTGAAAAACGTACACTTATGTATAAGCAGGTATAAAAATAGACAAGAAAAGTGTTAACCCAACACAACTGTCACCAGGTGATATATTCATATCTAATGAAATCATAAAGTAGAAAATGTTATGTTGTGTTATGAATCTCAGTACAGCCATACAGTAGACAATATGCTTTATTAGAGCTTGAAGGCAAATGAATCTTTTTGAGCAATGTATTGTTTGATCCACATTTGAATGAGCTCTGTAACTAGTTCTAGCCAAGGGTGTAGACATGAATCTACATATGCCGTCAGGATTTTCTTTCTGTGCCACACTTAGTCAACTTTTTCGAAGCTCATCTACTGTGTAGAGGTTTCTACAAAAAAAGAAGGCTAAATTACAGCAATTCAAGATACACAGTCTCAATCTGCTGGTTCTTTCTTCACTTCCATAACATAATTAAGGGTGGTTTTACAGTCTCTTATTTTCTTCTGAGCTGTTAAAGAAAATACTTCATTTTCATATTTTGTAGACTCATCTTTTGCACCAGAAGAAAGATGAAAGAAAAAAAGAACAGCACTTCTGCAGATTCTACACCTTGGAGTGGGTTTTCACGTTTCCTGGGCTTCTTCACTGTTCCACTCCACAAGGCAACAAAAGCCACTTTGCAATGCCAGCTGCTCTTCTGCTGCATTGAACTTCCCTTCCTTCCAGTTCAGTTCCACCAAAAGCTCTGCACCCTGTGACTGGGTTTACATCACTACTATCAAGCACAAGACACAGAGAGATTCCAGGAATTAAAACATCTTTATGCATGTTTCTATTTAATCCCTCCCTAAATTTCTCATAGAAATCATGAGGGTCTGCAACGGATTTAGTACAGTTGGTCTTTTATTTGTCTTCAGATTCTATAAATGCAAAAGCTCCAAGAAAACAAACTAATATGAGATTCAAATACTGAAACTGCTTGAGGTAGCGTGCTTCTTTGCCTCCTATAAAGGAGGCCACAGAGGCCACAATCATGACTGAGTCACTATCACAACACAAGGCTCCATCAAGGAGTATTCTGCTCTGTTATCTTAGTGTTGCGTTTGTTAATGACTAGTTCATTTCTCAATCTTTTTAGGACTGCACACGGAGTGTCTTTCATCGTCGTATGTAAAGAAATACCTTCATTAACAATGCTTTTAGGACTGCTTCCTTTCATGGGCTGACCCATGATTTCATTTTTAAGGAAACAGTTACCAATAAACAAGAATGAGAAACCTTAGGCAGGAAAAAATACCACATAAACTGCAGCCTGTAAGCTTATGTGCTGCACAGCGCATGTTGCAGTCTGAATTCCATCTAAGTTTATCCCATCAATCATTCTTTTTGTTCACATGGTGAAGGGGATATTTTTTTAATGTGTGAATGATGCCCAGTCCTCAGGCTTGTGCAGTGCCTGTTGAATAGAAGAAAACAGTATTATTCTGTAGAGAAAATGTTCTGTGCCATGTCCAACAATGAATTTATCTCAAAGGCAATTTTTCCTCCTATTGATGTCCATGCTTAGGAATGGCTGTATTTCCACTAATGGTGGTGCATCTCTTATCAATTTCTTTCACATTCAAGAGCAACATAACTCTGACCTGGCCAATCCTTATTCCAGAGGGACAAGAAAAGCCTTTAAAAATTCCTGTCCAGGTCACCAGAAAAGCCTGCTCTTCTTGCAATTGTAACATATTGTCTATCAGAGTCCCTCAGAAGGAAAGGCAAAATCTCATTCTTTCAGCATCTGCTTTCTCTCCATGAATTAATTTAAAGAGCATGTTGTGCCTGGGTTTCCAGGGGCTGAGTCAGGCTTTGGTCACTGTGAAATCCACTTTGCTATTACTGCCGCAGGATTGTTGGCCTCACACACCAGCAGTGGGCCACACCGACACAGAGAATGAGCGAGATCCTGCTGTGTCTAGCATGCGATGCCTTGACATTACTTTCTTGCTTGTTATCCAGGTTTTAAATTGTCTGCTGGATTATTCAAAAGGCTTAACTCCTTTAGGAGCTCTATGACATGGGATACAAGTTATAAAGTTCTGCTTAAGAGCTCATGAGATATTGTTCCGATACAGAAATATTGACTTCTTTTGGTGCAATACAGCAAATGCTGGAGAGTGTTTAATGTAAAATGTGGAGAAGTACATTCAAGGTGGAGCTGTTAAGTCCCCAGATCAGCTGTTTTTCTTGTAGCCAGCCTTTCTTTGCTGAAAAAAGATGCTGACAATCTCAACCTGGGGGCTCAGTTTGGAAGTCCACCTTGTGGGCTGGGGCTCCGTTCTGGATGCAGGGCCCACATGCACAAACAGAAAGAAGCAAGTGCTCCTGCAAGTACGCTTGCATGCTCTGCCCCCACTTCCCATATGGCAGTGGCTGGTTGTGCTGAGCACCAGGCTGTGCGTAGGAGGCAGCTTTAGGCTGCTTGGCCAGTGAGTGCTACTCAGTCAATTGTTCTTCATCCTCCCCAAATGTATGGCGGCAGGCCAGACGGAAGCATGCTTTGGGCCAGAGCTGGCTCCTGGGTATGACAGGACCACTCTGAGTACCAAATTTATTTCCATTTGACAAATTTGTCATACTATATCATTAGGGCTACATCTATTTAACAGTGAAAATAAAGCTAAATATAGCCAGACATGATTTATGCAATGTCGCACTGATACACAGAGAAAAAAGCTGGCAAAGAGCTGTCCTTTGGCTCAGTTGCTCAGAAAAGAGATAAGATCATCCTTTGAGCATCCTTTAAAGAGGGCTTTATCAGTATCTGATTTTCTCTTGCTTGAAGACAATTTTGCTATTCATACTTATCATCCATCATTTTGTTTGCAATGAAAAAATGCCTTTACTTAAGAAATAAACATTTAAATATTCCCCATAGGGTTGGAAGTGTATAGCTCATTGATAGGAACTGCTGTTCCTGTTGTATTCATATCCACTGGGTATGTTTCTGGGTATTCATATCCACTAGCTTCAGGCACTTACTATAAGAGTTTAGCTCCCCATATAATCAGTAGATACAGGTAAATGCCTTGAGAGTGTGATTCAGACCACTCAATTTAGGGAATAATTGCATATTGCTAATGCCATTCCTAAACATCTTGCATTAGGAACCTGTAGACTCTGGTCTTGAATAAAGAATTCAAAATTTGGTCTGTTAAGCAAGAGAACACAAGAAAGAAAAATCCTTAACTACAGAAGTTTCCAAAGGCTAGACTTTCAGTATAGCAAACAAGACATGTAAGAAAATGAGTAAGGCCTGTATCTTCATATCACCCTTTCAATAAAATAGGTTACAATGAATATAAGTAATAAATAAAGTAATAAATGAATTATTTTACAGGAAAAATATTTTTAAAAGGAGGAAACAGAAACTCAGGAAGCATGCAAAGCAAGCTTACTATGTCTTCTTGGGAATGACCGAGAGGAAGAGACAAGAAAGCAAATAAGCCCAGATTTGTGGCTTACAGCTGTTGCCTCTGAATTTCCAAGGGTATGAAAGTCTAATATAAATCTATAGTTAAAAGAGAGTTTTGTGGAAAGCCCTGCAGAACACAAATACTCATCTATAGCAGTGCATTATCATAAACCTGTTAATTTCATGTTTATCATGAAGTCTTCCGCATCCTGCACAGTTGGTTTCTGTGACAAGAGAAAATGCAGGATGATAGGTCAAGCTTTTTTTCCAAGAATGTCTTGTTCGCATTATTTCTGAATAATTGTCTGCTTTCTAATGGCTCTGCAGCACATATTGTCTTTCTGAGTCTGAATTAGAATGGCTCACTGCATTATGAATAAGCCTTGGCCAACATAAACTTCCGTGTGGGTTAAAAGATGCCAACAAATGGGAAATGGTGTGCTGAGACAGGTGGCTTCATGGAATGAATACACTACTCTCCGGGGATTCAGCTGGGGAAATAAGCAAGCAAGCAAATGAAAATTGCAGAAGCAAAAAACAATACCAGCAAGAGAATTCCCTTCCTTCAGATAGATCCTATCAGATTATTACTGTCAATAAAAGCATGAGCTCCTTCAAGTGAAATCCAGGCTCTATGGAAGTCAGCGTGGAATCTACTGACTTGATTTTGGCTAGAATCTTCATGCTTATGCTTTACAGCCCAACTTACATTATTTTGAAATATTTCTGAGGGTATGTAACAATAGAAAGCTTTTTCCTTTAGTATTTTCTTTCAATGAGGGCAAGAGCGTTTACTGCTGAACAGCTAAAATGATGAAGTGAAATAATGTACATAAATCGTTATACGTTGAAGTTTGGTTGGGTGCAATTGCATCTCTCTGTACTATATAATTTAAAATGCCCAAATATTTCGCAGCTACTAATGCATGAACATTAATCAGAATATTCTGACGAGGTTGGCATTATTACCCCAATGTAAAAGGAAAGCCTATATAAAAGGAAAACAAACACGCAAAGAAGTCAAGTGACTGACTGAAAGCCACAGTAAAACAGTAGCAGAGCCAAGAATATACTCCATATATTCCAGGGTATCCTCCATATTCCTGACCCCAAATCTCCTGTTTCACCTAACAGACATATTCTCTGTAAAACCAAAATCTTTCACTCACAACAGTGTTTCAACCTGATGCAATGAGAAATGACTGCGATATTAAATCTCCTTCTCCACAAATGCTTTGTGACCTAATAAAAGTTCAGACCACTGCAGCAATTATTCTCCAAGCAATAGGGCTAAATTTTAGTAATTTTTCAGTGCCACCGTTCCGATTAAGTCTCCTCCTCTCCATAGCCTACAGGCTGAGCTTAAGAAAGAATTTTGCTGTACCAATGCATTAAACTCAGACCCAATAAATCAGCAGCTATTATGGTGTCTCTAGAGCTGGATGCTTGTTGTTTTTGTTTTTGTTTTTTTTTTTCCTGAAGAAAAAAACTGTGGGAGACATTAAAGGCATGGCAGATACTGGAAAACTATAAAGATAAAAACTGAGATGGGAAGGTCTTATAAAAATATTGATGCTAGTCTTCACTCAGTTACTCCAATACAATTCTGGAGTAAGACTACTTAGAAGACTTTGGTATGGAGCATGCTTTGATAAGGAACTTAACATGTGCACACTGTACTGAGATGATGAGAGAGCCAGTTTCATGAGGTACCAACCTGCAAGTTTCATGAGGTACCAATCATTTTAGTGACATTAAGAAAAAGACATTAAAAATACATACTGTTTTAGCCTGCTTTCGATATGGTGACATTTAAACAAAAAGGAAATAAACCCCACAAGTTATTTTTATGTGCCTATTGATTTTAAACTTGAGCTTTCTAGTACAGTTTGACTAAGTTTTAACTATAGAAAAAAAAGGACAGCTGCTTTTCCTATCCCCTCCTCTAGCACTTCTCATCCCAAAAAGAAAATACTCAATCAATTTAGTTCAGCCTCTTGATGTGTGTGTCAAAGCTACATATAAATCTCAGCTGAGGAGCCAGAGCTGTCAGAACACTATACGTATCAGAGCTTTAGACTAGGTGCGTCCAAATAGCAAGATAAACCTACCGCAAGTGACAATCCAGAACAGTCATGAGACACAACATAGACAAGGAGGACATAGAAGGAAGAAATAAAAATTAAAACATCCACACACAAACAGTAGCAAAAACCATGGAGAAATGACCTTTTTTGGTAATGATACATTCTTATGATGATTTGCCTCCGGTAGTAACCATCTCATTCTCCAACTGGCTTTTGTGCAGCTCTATGTTCTACTTGAACAAGTACAAATTGCCTGCAGCGTAAAAGGGTTTCAAGACTGAAAACCTAATTTCATTTTTCACTTTTCTCCTGCTTTACAGTAACCAATTTTACTCATAATCTATACTATTTCATAAACAATTTCTCATTCAAAATATCAGATCAGAAGCTGCGTTCAGCAAAGTGGACTTTTTGAAGCATAAGTCTTCTAACAGAAGACAAAATATCATTCTTCTTTCTGTACTGTCTAGCTACCATGTATGACTATTGATCCGACTGAGTCTGTGTATCAAAAGGACCTTTAACTATGTCTAGCTATATGGCTATAAAAGGATTTGGCATGTATCTACAGGTCAGCACCAGCAGGTCATCACAGGCAAATCAGAAGTTCTCTTTGACAAACAAAACCAGACTACGATTGAAATTACACCTCTGGAGGCTGATATTTTAGATTTACCAAGTGCTACTCCCTTTCAGGTTTTGTGTGCTTAGGGAGCTAGGATCTTGCAAGATGCCAAGTGCCTATCAACCGTTATTACGCACTCTCAGCTAAAGGCAGCAGGTGATTAGCACTTGCAGGTTCAGCCCTAACAAGGACTTAATTCATTAAGTGATCTTTCTGGTTTTTGGAAAACATTTCAGATCTTTTGTACTCTACCGTGCCCTTTACAAGGGCATTAGATTTCCATCTTGATTTTCAATTACATTTATTTTCTTTTACATTAAAATTGGCTTCTTTAAATAGCCTTCTTCCTCTTTCTATTTTATGTGAGAGCCCTAAAGTGATTCATTTCTCATTACTGAAATATTTTACATTTAGCACTGCGTTGACTTCAGCTTGGGTATACTACAACTTGCACTGATAAATCAAGATTAAAGTGTCAATATCAGTCATGCTGAAAAAAAAGAAAGACAGGCAAGATTTCTTAAATTAGGAATTAAGTCAGTAAAAGCTATTCAATGCCAAGGGCTTAAATTCATAAGACAAATCAGACAAACTGCTAAATATGAATTTAAGAGGCTAATTCTAGCAGCCTATTTTTGAAAACCCAGACAGTGGAGAGGAAGCTTGCTTGGAGAGTGTGTGATGCATCCTTCCACTTATTAAAAATATGACATTTACATCAACTAGGACTCTACCATCTTTAGGTGTAACTCTGTAAAACTAAAGCATATTGATTAAATTCTGAAATATTTGGACAAAAATATTTTAAAATAATTATACAGATTATTTTGAATGGACTCTCCAAATCTCTCATAATCTGTAGAACATTTCAAAGTACAGAGATGAGCTTCATGAATCTTTTTTTAATCAAAATTTCCACTTAAAAGATAAATATTAAATTCATTATTAATTTTGTAACGTAATTTTTCATTTAAAATATTTTTGTTCCTAGAATCCTTGGTCATTTATCCACGTCCTAAAAAATATAATTAAAAACACGTAATTCTATATTGTAAATACAACAATGGTCTTACATGATATGGAACAAACTCCACATAAATATCAGTCAACAAATTCCACATTATTTGTCCCACAAAACAGTATTGGGTTTGTTATCATTAGTGTCATTGCTACAACATAACAAATATCACAAAGAATATTTCCACAAATATAATTACAGTTCTTCCAAATTATTCTTGCTCCAATAACAGGAAGCTGGTTAACAGTAACCCAAAGTAACCCAAAAACTGATGATCTGATTTTCCATGCACAGCTGAGGGGAAATATCTCACAATTACTTAATATTAATAACCTAGAACAAAGTCTATAAATCAAACACAGGGAATCTATGAATGCTAAATCAAGGTGCTTACAGAAAACAGATTTCTTTCACATCCATCATATGGAGAAAACAAAATCAGTATAATTTTTTTTTTTCAAGTGAGGACCCAAAACTTCTGCTCCAGTGCTTTCTGATCTCAGGCTCACTGATCTTCTTACCTCAGGAATGTGACTTACAAGTGTGTCTACATTAGTGATTTAAGGTTTAAGAACCTGGCGAGGTTCTTTTTAGGTGTGAATTCGCCTTGTGCCTATTCTTGGAGTCACGCAGCACGCACTCCAGCACACCAGCATCGTACATGAAGTGTCTTCCCTACTGGTGGAGACACAGCTGAAGCAGTGCACCAGGGTGCTATCTAGTGCGCTCTACTTGTCTGCAGATACAAGGTTCTCCAGCCATTTGCTTTCTTTGCCTGTGCAAGATTGCTGGTCGTGGTACAGCAATCTGGGATGGCTGCACAGAAGTCTGCTTTGTATTGCCTACTAGCTGTAGAAACGTGATGTACACCTAGGACAGGCAACTGGTGTGAACTGTGTTAGTTGTAAGCATGCAATGTGAACGTGGGGTCTGAGAACCAAAACGGACTGTACAAAATCAAACCTCACTCTCTCCCTCATCACTCAGATGATGACACTATATAGTGGCCACTATAAAATATTGATATATACAGCTTAAATGTAAAGTTAACTGATGTCCAGTGCATCAACATTTCAGTAGTGGCTTCTACAATTAAGTAGCATGAACAGGAACAAAACAACTGGATTTACAGTGATTTTCTTTTTCCACTGAGCAACAACAACAACAACAAAATCTGTCTTCTTGGCCATACTTGAAACCGGAAATAGCTATGTATCTTCAAAGCTTATCTAGTATTTTCTGCCAGAAAATCAGAGCTCCTTTCAGGCTCTACTCAGGTGATCCAATTGCAGCCAGTCATCAGGCTCATAAGGCCACCTCATCATCCTTTCCCGATTTTGTTCTTTCCCTGTGATTTCTTATTTGCCTGGAGAATCATGCGAACCTGCCTGGGGCTCTTTTGGAGCAGCTGACAGGCCACACTGGAGGCTGCTTCATTGCTCTACAGTGGCATCCCACCATTTCTGGACTGCTCTGTGAGCCTCTTAGCTACTGTGCTCTAGGCTTTTCCTGGATATTGCTGCTGATCAGCTGGCCCCATTCCTTGAACTCCCAAGTTTGGCTTATACTGCCAATCAATCTGCCTCCAGCCGAACGTTCTGCACACACTAGATCCCAACCTGTGGAAGGAACTACTTATTACTACCATATTTCATCTATCTTCAGCTGAATAAGCATTCCTGGACTGCTCCGGATCAACCTTACCACGGATTTTGGAAAGAAAATTTTGAGCATACAGTATCTTTAAATTTACTGACTCCTACTGAAAGGGTTTTTCAAAGCAGTAATCTAAGTTTCCTCATTATTTTTATTTGAAAATATATGCCTCTTAGTCTTCTTAGCTTAAGAAATCTGACCATGCAGTAAGGATAGATGGCTTCAAATTTATTTCTCCATTCTGGTACTCATTCTCAACAGTTTGCCACGTGAATTCATAGCACCCTAATCATCAGGTAAGAGGACAATACAAAGACCTAGTCGGAAGAAGCTTTTTTTTCTTCCAAGAACATGTTAATCAATTAAGTCTGTAGCCCTGAGAATTAAGTCCCGGTCTTCTGCTCTTTTGACATAAAGCAGACCTGATAGACATGTTTTTCTGACACTGTGAAAAAGATGCTGCTCAAAGGACATCATGCTAATCTTTTCCTCCAAGTTACTCAGCTGACTTACTGCTAGAAGTATGTTCTGTTATCTTCAGCCTCTTCCTCTATCCTACGAATATAATTTTCCCATCATCACTTTGCTGAATTCTCCTGTGTTCTTCCTTTTTGGTTGTTTTCCTTTGTTCCTTTGATTGTCATTTTATCTATTATACTATGCTGTTTGTTTGTCACTCAGCTAAATTTTTGCTCTTCTGTGAAAAGAGATTCAGAGTGTAAAGCTACTTGTTTATCATGTAAGGTCAAGAGTACTGCTAGAAATATAAACATATATAAGCACCATATTTGGTCCTGTTCAAAGTCCTGAAAAAAAAGGATAGTGAAAACAGCTCACAGCTACATTTTGGGGACAACCAAGATACTCTTTTCCTTTCCAGATGAATCATTACATGCTCATTATTCTTTAACAGGGAAGGGAAATTGGTTGACTGCTTTATCAGTGATGCCATACCCCAATTTATCTTTTGTGCCACCACCAAGAAGGCACTGCCAATAATTTCCTTCTTCCCAGAGGCCCTAGAGAGGCAACAGGCAGAAGCATTTGTAGACACATCAGACAGAATCCTTCAAATGCAACTTAAGAGTTAAAGAAAAGGAGAGAGACTTTACCTGGTCTTTCATGGTCTTCCCTAAATCTTTAACATCTTTCATGTTAATAGCATTCTTCCCTCCCTTCTCCTTTCCCTTCTTCTTGTTCTTCTTTTTGAACAAGCATTTCTTACAGAGACAAAAGCAGCAGGTAAGGATTAATAAGACTGCAACTATGGCTATGGCTATTAAGGCCCAAGGTGGCACTGGAAGAGAAAAAGAAACACACACAAACAGAAAGTGGTAAACTGTTAGTAGGATTAAATTAAGAAACAAGCACATTTCTCTCACAGCCAAGCCTTTTTCAATGAAAATGCCTTGCAGCATTTTCAATGAAAATGCATACCTGAGATTCTTTCTAAGATGCCCTGTCATCATGTGTACGTTTCTCCCAGCTAAGCATTTGCACACACAACACCAATTTAACACATCATGTGGGATCTGTTTACATGCCTGGTGAAAAATATCAAGCTAACTTGCAGCTATTTTGATTAATCAACCAGCTTAAAACAATATGCCCAAAATGTTTACACTGTGCAAATCTGTAAAATGCACAGCACATTCGAGAATTCACTTGCTTCTTTTTTAAACCATCTCTACAACCCACCTGGCATTGTGGCTGGCTTGGGTGGGACTGTGTGGGAACTTCCCTCTCTCAGAACAGCATGTGATCCAAGCAGTTGTTTTTAATGAACAGCCTTTCTCCTCTGCCCACTGCTGTACTTGGCAGACTGGCACACTCCTCATAGCAGATGCAGGTTGAGATCACTAGTAAACACTGACCAAGGACAGAGGACTGTCCAGTCCAAGACTATGCTATTAGTCATAATGCCCTAGCACTACCATGGTTTACTAAGTAACTATATTTTCGTCTAAGTTCCTGCAAAGAAAAGCAATGTTCCATTCATGTATTCAGTCCACGGCTCTGGACATAGCTGAAGTACAAATAAATAGTACCAAATACTAACTATGATAATGTGGTCTTGTTAAAGATCAGAATTTTGGAAAGAAGAAATTAAGATGACACTTTAATACAAGTACTTCAGACAAGAATTAATCTTCATAGAAATCAACTTTAATGATGAATGTTCCCCATATTTAAAGAAAATACTGGACAAAACATTAAGTGTTATAAACTGTCATTCTCTAAAATCTCAGAATGCATTCAGTCTATCAGGGCTGCAAAATACTCTCTCAGCACATTACCCAAAGGTCTCTAATATAATACAGAGCAAAAATGAAGAGTGAATCAAATCTGATGTGTTCACACCAGTGAATCACAGAAAAGAATGGACAATAGAGAAAATTAATTGCTCAAAGGAGCTAAGCAGAGTGTAAAGCACAGTCACAGGAATTTCCACTAGAAAATTCCATTTCAGGAACAGGACAAAGCATCTTCATCTTCATACTCTAAGTTTAAGAGCCATATTTCTAACTTTTATTCCAATGTCCTTGGTGATTGATACAAAAATAATGTAGCAGAATAGTTAAACAATATTTCTGTAACACTTCTTGTGCCTCCAAATGTTCATTTAACACAGCTGCTATAAGAGAGAAGCAGTACCATACATAGAGCAAATGAGAACTGATTACTAAACAAATGAATGTTAAAATATAAACAGTGAATAGATTAACAGCTGTTTAAGGGATGTATTTTATGAAGTCATCAGCAACAATTCTGCAGTTAAAGTTGCATTTAGATTTGCACTTATCCCAACTTAAAATCTCTATTTCATGCATTAATGATTTAATTTTATCTTCAAATCTGGTGGAATAAGACTTCATGGAACAACTGGCTCTCCTACAAAATTTTATTTTTTCATCAAAGAACCACTGCCTTTCACTGTTGTGTGTTTTTTTCAAGTTCTATATTTCACTTACCCTGTGGTAGACACAGCCTTTTAAATTGTACTTATATAACATTATGCTTTCCATCTGAGCTTATTTAGAGGAATTATGTCCATATGAAATGAATGATGTGCCTACATTCACCAGCTATCTGCTGTGCTGCCTTGTCAGCAGAGCTCTAAGCATGGCTCCAGGGAAGAGAAGCAGCAGCACAAACATGGGAAGGGATAGTGTAGGCAGGGTTGGCACCAAAGGAGGAAACAAAAGGGACACACTAAGCATCACAGGGTGCTTAGTGTGGGTTGTATATGTATGCATGCTACAGATGAAAAAGCTGGTGTAGACAGCAAAGCTAGGTGCCTGTGTGCTGAAATAAATGTTGTGTAAAGCGGTATCCTGGCACTGTTGCCTCGCTTCTGCAGTCTGAACAACGTAAGGAGCCCTGTGGAGTGGTTCAAACACTTGCAGATATCTTCAGCTTCTCTTTTGTGATGCGTTGTCTGTTCTCATCTATTTGTAATTTAATTTCCACCACGAGCACTTCTGATACAATTAAATGATCAGCAAATTAATATCTGAGACATCAAGAATCATGCAGATTTCCTCATTTATCTCTTCAAAGAAAATACCCTCCTTTTTTTGTTAAAGAAAGCCTAAGTAATAAAGGAAATAATTTTCTGAAGGGTAATCCAAAATCTGGACATTTCCAAAACAGCTTCAACATGCAAGTCTGAAAAAGCACAGCAAAAAAGAATGGATGTTTTCCCTAATAAAAGCACACTATCTCTGTCAAGCAGATGGCTCATCAGAATATTGCCACTGACAGAGATTGCCCAACCAAACATTGCTGGCGCTCAACATACATTTTAGAGTTAAGACAGGTAAAATCTACAGATAGCACAGGCTTTCAAGTGATGCTTGTTTCCTTTCAGAAGCATTATTTAAGTAATTCCAAATGTTAATTATTTTACACAATACAGAGAAGATTTTCCAAACTGAATAAAGACTTGTAAGGTTTTCACTATTTTTATGCTTCCCAATTCATGACATGACATGATCAGGGAGCTTGCTATCCAGAAAAAGATGAGCTTCTAAAAACTAGTTTTCTGCAAAGTGTGGTGGACAGCCCAGGACGAAATGACCAAACTCATTAGTTTCTGTTTTGAAAACTAACACCTGCAGCCTTTAATTTTCTGGCATACGAGACCTATATCTATAAATACCTTATGGATAGCATGTGAACTTTCCTGATATTGCAGAATGGATCACTTCAAAGATGGATAATGGTTAATCACAATTAGCATTTCTTACCCATATGCAATATTTTCAAATAATTTCATTTCCCTGGTGTTCTCTATAGTTTGAAGACTAACTCCATCTGCTTTGAATCAGTTTGATCAGCTTCTGTAGTTCAGTGTGAAACCTCAGGGGGTCTTTGGACATGAATATTGAACAAAGGAGCTCTGTAGCAGATGAAGGACAGTGGGTGACACAAAAAACACAGACCTCAACCAACTGATGAAGTGAGCCAGGAGCTTCCTGTACAACTTGTCTTACCCAATGTCAGCACAAGGGGGTGCCTTGAAACAAGCAATATTCCCCTATGCTATCAAGGAAAAGCTAGTTTAGATATAATTAATGTACGTGTAAGCATTCTGGTATGTCAATGCTATATTCTCTGTTTTGTTCCTGTGGGCAAATAAATAATACTTATTTGGAAAAAGCTGTCATGAACCACTACATGATTCAATGATTCTTAAAGGCTGTTAAAGAAAATCTACAGGAGGGGATCTGCCGATGTAGCATAGTTACTAAGCAAGGTCTTGAATTAGTCTTGTTGATCCAGTCAAAACAGGGCACATTCTAAGACTACATTCAGAAATGCAGGAATAAAGCCTACTATCTGTAAAAGGAGACTACAGAGAAAATAAAATGCATGGCAGAGCAATAGCAGGGAACTGAAAGAAATAAGCTCTAAGGACTGTGTTAACCAAGCATTTTAGGTACCAATTCTGCATCCTCCACTCATGCTGAAGAGCAGTCTGATACGGATGCAGCTAAAGAAATTGTGAACTCTCCTTCCCCTCTCTGTCTTTTCCCACCATGAATGTTAGCCAGGGTTATGTGCATTATTTGGTGTATTTGTAGCCATTTGATTATACAGACCTTTCATAAATATGGCAGCTGTGGTACACTTCCATTGTGACTTTAGTTTGGGCTATGAGTGCACTTATGAGGCAAATCTCTGGACCATTCTCACTTACCATGCTTGGACTCTCATTGTTCAGCAGTCTGGGAGTCCATGAAGATACTAAATGGGAATATATGCCCCCAGAGCTCATCTAGTGGTACTCCAGCTGCAGAAGATCCACAAGCCATGAGCAGACCTCTCAAATATCACCCCCGTGACGTGGGCAGTGTGGTTTCAGGTCCTAAGTACCAACAGCCTCATACTACAGATTTCTTTTATTGCCCTGTACTAAATATAGGTTGTTTCTCAACCTATCATTAAATGTTGTTCCACTGAATACACTAGGTTTAAAGGAAAAAAATTATTAACGAGTTACTCAGTTAAAGAGCTAAAAATTATGCTCTTTAAAAGAATCCTTACTTAGCCTTACAAAATGTCTGGAAGGGTAAAATGCCTTGGGTCTGATACTGACATTTTGGCTAGACAATCTAAAATTATCAAATGCCTCCGAGGACATTTGACTCTAGAGGAGAAGACGGTAAGAAGGACAACAGAAAGTGTGTAACAGTATCAAAGTGCTATGGTCCGTAGGACAGAAAAAAATCCTTAATGCTAATAATTTTCCCTCCTTTCTGTGTAAAACTTTGCTATCTTTAAAAAGGATCTGAAGAGAGAGAAGGTCAAGAAAGAACAGAGATGAATTACAAAGTGAAGACTGCTGTACCAAGAATGCCATCCATCCACTGATCACCCTCATGTAAACAAGAACTGTCCCACTTAAACCAGGGCTGACAGCAAAGGACTATCAGATGCTGGCAGATTCTATATTATTCTACAAAGGAGGCCATTGACATGTCAGAATTGATAAATATTAATAACCTGTGTTTCAGAAGGGGCATGATACTTAATAAACAGGAAGCTGCAATTGCCAAATTGTTGTATGTGAAGTGCACTGTATTAATCTAAAGCTGTGGTAGCTGAACATTGAGAACACTGGCAGTTTTCATTTATTAAACTATAGTTTTATCTTAGCTTTTTTGCACTTACTGCTTCTAATCAGGGAGAAAAGATAATATATAGCTCTATTTACAATTTCTGTACACAAACTCCCCAAGGGCCATGTTCTGAGTACTGGTTTGACTTTCATTAGAAGTTACTTAAAAAAAAAGAAAATATACTGAGAGCAAGGACCCAGGTAATAGATACCACTATTCACAGCAGAAGGAATACAGAAGTGATCAATACAAAGAAAAGAAAATGTTGATACATGCTAGAATGTCATGTAAAACAAGGAGAGAAAACTGCAAATACATACAAATACTGATGATTTCAATACGAGCTTTCAGGCTTATAAGGCTACATTTCCTCACCAAACACCATTATATATGATATCTAACTTTAACAGTGTGTTTTCAACATATTATTTCCACTTTCTTATGTTTATCTTGGATTTTTTATGTGGCGCAAATTAATGGCTTTACTTTTGACCTGTCACTAGAAGGAACTATTATTAAATAGCTTAACGAAAGCTCTCATGCTGACATTTCCCCTCTTTCTCATTTGAGCATTCAGTGTGCTGTTGCATAATGCTATCTCTATAAATAGTTTATAGAAGTTACCAAAGCTTTAACTGAGCTAAAAAATGTGTGTTTTGACAGCAAAAGTTCCCCACATGTAAATTAGCCTGTGAAAGTGCACTGATCAGATGGGCTTCATCGATCAAATACACTCCTGCCTATGACTTATTTTGTTAGCCATAATCATGTGAAATTATTCAAACTTTGTACAACTGAACACTCCTATCTTCACCAGTAAACTGACACTGAATTTAGCAGTAACCCTAAACACAGCTACAAATTCAGCCCATGTTCAGGCTGCTCCTGATGGCCCACTGTACTTGATGTGCCTACTATAGGCTTCCAAAGCTGAAGGCCAAAATGCATAAAATGACTAAAATATTTATCTGAAGGTGAAATCACACAATACTGGTATTTGCAGGCATTCAAATTTATTCTTGTTAGTATTAATTCACTTTCTAGGGCACATGGTAGGTTCTCTGTCCTGGTAAAAACCATCTACTCAACAGCATATCTTCTTTCTACAGAGCAGAACTATTCCTGTCTCTGTTGCTTTCTCCTTCTCTTTCTGCCCTGCTCAGTCTGATCAGCTGCTCTGCTCCTCATCTCTGGAGATGCACCACAGTGGAAGTGAGGCAGATGAGTTTCCAGGTATGACAGGACGGTGAGTCAGCCAAAAAAGTCTAAGTGAAGCTGCCAGGATGCCTCTTTCTTCAGAGAGATCACAAGGGCTTTCAAGCTCAAATGTCAGGTTTCATCTGAATAAATACTAAAACAAATAGCTCCTCTGTTAATCAGCCTATTCCCCCCCAAACCCAAGATGAAACAGAATATAAATAAAAAGGAGATAAAACTGAGCGGAGCCTGCTGTGTCACAGCAGATTGGTTCTTGCAGGCTGGCTTTCAGCCTAGCCACCTTGCGGCAGCTAATGCTGCACGGCGCCTCGGGAAAGTTCCTGGTGTCAGCTTCAATGCCTGGCTGGCCTGCTCCATGCCGCGCTCTGTGCCGTGCCCTGTGTCCTGCTCCGTGCCACGCTCTGTGCCCTGCTGCACGTCCTGCCCCGTGCCCTGGCCCACAGGCTTTGTGCAGCACCGCCAGCTCACTGCTCCTCCTCTCTTGCACCCGCTTCCCTGCTGCCTGCTCTTCCCTCCCCCTTCCTCATGCAATTCTCCCCCGAGCATTTTCCATAGCTCTCAGCAAATGAGCCATATCCCCACTGCTGCTAATGTCTCCCCAACTTGATGTGCAACAGCCCCAAGGAGAAACTGGCTCCCCGCTGTGCAGCCACGTCCCTTATGAAGCACCGTAACACGACGCAGTCTAACAGACAAAACAAGTCCCATCTCCCTGGCCAAATCTGAGGTCACTTAGTATAGAAAATGGAGTAGGGAAAGACAAGACTTCTGGGGAAGATGTTTTCTGTCAGAGAAAGCACTAGACACACTGAGTAGCTGGGGAAGAAGAAGAAAGCTGGAGCTTCTAACCAAACCTGGAAGCCAGACAGGCTTGCTGAAGGCTTTCCAAAAACATGTATTTGCACCAACACCAGCTGAAGGCAGATACTTTCCTGAGAAGGGACAAAACAACTCATGGGGTGAATATTCAGCACAGAAGAAAAAAAAAAAAAAAAAAGGGAACTGCAGAAGTTGAGATGAGTGTTTCCAATCATGTTGTGGACAATGGTATTTTGCGGTTAAAGAGCATTTCACTTTTCCTGTGACATTTACTATATGTTACACTTCAAATTTTGATTGATAGGCTGAAGGAAAAAAAGCAGTAAAAAAGAAGTCATGCCTGTGATTTTAAACTGACATTTTCAAAGGAACAAAATGCTCCAGTCATATCAGTCCCAGGATTCAGAAATCTAAAGAACGAGACTAAAAAGTAATGAAATTGATGGGAAAAATCAATTTGTATACAAATATGTACACTTGATTTTCTTATCAGATTTCATTCATGGTATGCAATGATCACTGTTTTTATTTTTTTTCAAGTTTTTGAGCACTTGGGAACCTATTTGTGTCCCATTTTCAGGGTTTTCCCTGCAAATATGAGGCTAGAGTTGTACCTTGCTTTTTGAAACATGAATTGTAGTTCTTGCATACCAGAAAAATTAGTCACACATAGACCATGTTGAATTTTAAGTTTCAAAATTAGATAAAAACTTCATTGCCAAGGAAGGAAAACTAATTCTGTATATTTTGTTATAAAATATTATGCAACTGTAATACCTTTCTTGAAAAAAGGAAATGAATTTATGACTTCTGACAAGATGAAATCATTCAGACTCTCTTTGTAAGTCAGTGGCCTGTTAACATACACAAACTTAACATAGAATGTTATTTGATATAGGCTTAGGGTTTAAAGGAGAACAGCTACTGTTAAAAGAATTGACCATCACTGGACTCAGACACTAAGTTTCCCCTAAAAGTAATTACCAATTTTACTTCTTACTGAGATTTAACATTCATTTAGAAGATCTCAAATAAAAATATCTCTTATATAGCACTTTTCATCAGTCGATCTCAAAGGATCACCTAACAGCAGTAGGTATTACATCTGTAGAAATGCAGACATTAAAACACAGAGAATAAGATGACTTTGGTTAGCATTATAGAGAAGACACCATGGGTGCACTAGTGTACATTACTGACTGCTGCAGTGCAATGAGAACAACAGGGGCTTCACTTGCTGCAGGCACGTTTCCAGGACCATGTGTCCCTACTATGTCTTCACCCAGGTGTGCATGCTGCATGACTCCAAGCAGAGGCAACACGAATTCACACCTGAAAGGAACCCCTTCAGCACACTAAATCACTAATGTTCAGCACCCTGTGTGATACCAGAGCCAAGCACCAGTCAGAACTATCTCAGTCCCCGCTCCAGGCCCTGCAAGACTGTAACGTCTCCTGCACATCTCACTGGAGCATCAATTCTCCAGCATGCAGAGGTTCATCCAGCTGCTCAGGAAGCAATTTTGATCACTTCTTCCAAGCAGGAAGTCAGAGGACTGCTGCCATATTGTATTTGTTACTATTTGATACAAAATAGTGAAGCAGTTGAAAAAGAAGACTGGAACATAGCGCTTCCCACCTGGCTATGGAGCAATTACTGTCAGCAGAGTAATTATTGTCTCTTGAAAACTGAGTATGTTCCTGGTTTGCAGACCGAAAATGTACCATGTTTGCAGAGTGTCTGGACCTTTAATAATCAATTTTGTTTATCACTGCAGAGAGGTAATTTAAATAAACAGGCTTACAGTTTTATTTATCATGATGTGCTACTATTGATAATTTTTTTTACCTATTAAAGTTATTAAAATAATCATTTTTTCCTGATTCTTGCCATTTTATTATCAAAACAGCAACGCTGTGCCTAGAATCCATAGACTAAGACAAAACAGTAAAGTATGGGATAGCAGAACATAAACAGATTTTACCTATTTCTCATATATATCAAATCTGATGAATTTACCCACCGAACTAACTGTCCTGTTCCTCAGCCTTGTAGCCAATTCAGACCTATTAAAATTTTTAGTGACATTCTCAGTGAAATTTACTATCTCCAAATGTGCAATAAGACTAAATGTCAAAAAGTAAAGCATTTTTTAGCTTGTAAATAATATTTTGAACTTTGAATTCATAAGAAGTGTGATACTATCTCCCTTAGGAGTTGATCTTTTGCCTCAATCCACTTCAGAGGCAGGTAGAGCCTTATTATTGACTCTGAACAGATACTAAGCAGGTTCATATACCTGCTTTATCTAGTCCTTCAAGAGGTTCGGGATGAACCTACTTCCCCCCACTCCCCATTATATAAGATAAAGCCAGTTTAAAAGGACTCACCTACAGAATGAAAAGTACTATCTGTGCACTATATCTGCTCTTCACCTCATCACGAAACATATATATTCTGCAGTTAAAAATCATGGGAACAGTTCGTTTCTAAAATCTGTTAACACTTTCAGATGTAAAAGCCTTTGTTGTTGGTTTTAATTTTGTATCACTTCATTAGGAAAGCATTTAGATACTTAAATGCAGAAATTAGTGAGAAAGACCAATTTCCAATAGGTTCGAGAACATTTTCCTATCTTCACTGTCCAGCATGATCTAAAAAAAATTTAACTGCATACCTGTAGTAGTGAAAAATCAATTAAAAGAACAATCAAGGAGCAAACCAAAACCAACCTCCTTCTTCCAGCTAGAATTAAATCTTTGTTTTTAAATTTATTTTTTCTGAATGATAGGCCAGTTGCAGTATGTAGGCAGAAATTGCTAGTATGAGGAGATGCATTTTCTCCTGTGACAGGATTGTATCTATAAATGTGTAATTCTTTTGCTGGGTAATGGTGTTTACCCAGTGAAATCAACTGCATGCCTGCATTTCTTGATCTGTCATTTTAAATGTGCAGATATAACTTTGAATGAACAAGATTCATTAAATATTATCATTATTAATAGGCACTCATTTGTGTGTAGGTAGTGCCTAAAGGCACCAACTCAGAAAACATGCCTCACCAGATCAGACAGTGCTCACAGAAGAGAGGAAAAGACAGCCTTGCCTGTGAGGCCTCCCGGCGCATGGTCCCAGGTCTGCGCTGCGGGGTATGTAGGCGTCTCGGTCTGGCTCCGGTGAGTCACTCGTATACCCTCACCCCACCTCAGCACTAGGCTCGTGCACTACCACGTCCAGTCTGTCCCAGCACATTGTCAAGCACACCCTTGTGCACACACTTCCTAAATAATCTTCTTCCCTAAATAACCTCAACAAGATCCTCTTTGCATGGTTTGTCTGTACCATGACTGTTTTGTATCCAAACCTGTTAATGCGAGGCCAGCTGTAAGACCTCCAAACCGTCAGTGTCCCTCACTGCTCTCTCTTTGCCACGTGTGTCTGTGCAGGAAATAGTTGCTGTGCCCACAAGGCTTGGGCAGCCTTGGTGCTAACTCTAGGACCAGGTCATCATCATAGCACACTCTACATCTTCCTTCCACCTAGGACATGAATGCCCCTTTCCTGGAGAGAAGCTGGAAAGCCAGCCTGGAACCTCCATAGCTCACGAGTGGCCAAGTTTATGGCCAGTGGCCAAGGTTATTGCCAGGACTGGGCCCTGAAACAGAGAAACTGTTTTTGGCTGGGACCCTCAGAAAAGAACTGAGCTGACTGCATTCTTGCAGCAATAGCAATTAGCCACAGGTGACTCAGATTCCAGCCACGGTCCTTTCTGCTCTTCCAGACCAATCTCCAAATCAAGGCAGAGGGTTGTTCCCCAGACTCTTGGGCAATTATGAAACCAGTTGGCAGAAGGCACCTCATAACAGGAATGCCCCAAATAAAATCTGGTACATTCAATAACTCTTTAGGCTGCACCATCTTGTCTACAACCTCTGTTCCTTCCCAGAAGTCACTTCTAGCACTCAAGCTCCTGAGGCACCTCAGTACTAGACTTATATTACAATTGATTTTGGAGACAGTCTAAGGCAGGTCCTAAAAAGACTTTTCTGAGACAGAGAATTGGTGATAAAATGCAAGAACAAGCAAGCTATCTTTAAAGGAAATAGTCATTTATGAAGCCTTAACCACTGTGTTTCTAGACCTGCAATCAAGAGATTACACACTCTCACAATATTAATTCTGTCAAAGCTAACAGGACTTGACTAATAGGACTTGATTTTTCACATAAATGGTTGTACCTTAATCACATGAACCCTCTATGTGAAAGGAAATTCCCTATCCCTAGTCACCACAACCAAAACACTTAAGAGGGTCATATTTGTTTCTGTGGTGTCCACAAAACCAAGCATATCCTTGTAATAGTTACGTGCAGTTGTTGATAGGCACAGCCGGCATGAGCCATGCACATGTTCAGAGAGGTTGTCAACAAGATACACTTTGTTAGTCTGGTGTCAAATTTGGATGCAACTGGATGCTAGGATTGCTAGGTAATCTTGGTCCTGGTGCATGGACAGCAAGCCATTGGTCTGGCACATCATATTATGAGCAAGGGTTCATACCACGTGTCAGAGCTAGAGTGCAGCAGAGCAGGATGCAAGTGCTGCACTCTGCTGTTCCACTTCCTGGCTGGCTCTCTGTCCACTGCTGTGGGAGTAAGCAAGGCTGGCTATGGCTATAGATATTGATCTTTCCAAGGGGATCAAATTGTCTATTGATTCAGCTGTGTAGGGCATAAGGGAGAGCACTCCTGGCACGCACCTCTGGCATTGATGTGGCACTCTGGTCAACCCAGTAAATCTGAGAAAGCAAACCAGCTACATTGCAGATTTTTTGAGACTGTTATACGAGCAGCACTGCGTCATGGGAATGGGAGCATAACAATGTGGACTCGGCTGCACTGATATGTGAAAAGTCTGGCAAGATGCTCTAGTTAAGTGAGATATTCTGGACTGCATAGTCTGTGAGACTGCTTGCTGGGCTTTGTGCTGAAGCCCATCCATAGCATGATCCCAAGGCTGATCCAGGTATTCTAACTAAAATATTTTCACAACCTCAATCTGTTAGGCTGTGTGGCTGGTATTTACATCAGCTTTGTAACTTTTGAGGGAGCTGGTACTAACGACCCAGCTGTCCTGGGTGTTGGCATAGTGTTGGGATAGAAAGAGAGACTTGTTCCCACAGCATTCCTCACCCCCATCTAAACAATAACCACAAAAGAAAACTCTCCCCACTCCTTCCTGGCCAGGATAAATTCCCCCAGAAAACACCATGATGTGAACATGCACAACAATTTTTGCAGCAGCCAGTTCTACCATGGTGCGATATGGCTGACAATATGAAGATGTGTTATAAGATGATGATTATAAAGGTACAGAATTTAGTGCAATATGGGTATTATTAGACACTTACACTGTTAATACAAAAAAGATTTAATTTGTTTATTCACTGACAATACAACTGAAGTCTCTTGGGCAAAATGTTGTTTTCATTTTCTATAAAAAAAGGTAGGCGTTGATCTTTTTCTTTCTAAACCTTCAATTTTATTTTAAAAGACTGAAGCAGAGAATCTAAATATAAGTTGTGCCCTTGCCTAGTATTTCAGCCTCCTTTATTCTGCAAGAAACTATCAAAGCTGCAACCCACATAACAGTGATAGTCTTTGTAGGAAGAAATCTATTTTCAAGATGCAGTTAAGGTTAATAGCCACGTTGTTCTTCTTTTATAGAAGCTCATTTAGCAGCACCATTATGATGAGGATGATGATGATTGATTACTAACTTCTGCCATTTTGCACAAAAAGCACGATTCCTGATTGGCTAACTAGCAATGCAGTAATGGTCATTAACTTTCTTGCAGGAACCACTGCCAAAGTGATAAATAGATTTGGTTTACATTAGCCACCAGCCTAAAAGCATCATTTGACCTCATTAATAGCTCTAATCAAATCTGGAGTTATGCCCCCCCTAAGAAGGGCAGCAAGGACTATCCTTTTTAGGACAAGAACTCAGAGTGTTTTTTTCTGGCCTCCATAAATACAAAAGTTGAAATGTTCTTCCATTGAGGTAAGGTCAGCATTCTCTCCAAAATGCTTTGTGTAAATGCTATATATGTTCATTTTTTCCCCTCACTTCTTATTCAGTCTGGGACAATGTAAAACTGTTCTTAGGAGATGTTAACATTACATAGCCTTCCTTTCTGTGAAGGCCAAGGAAGCTGCACTGCTTGGAAAAGTCCTCAGTTTGTTGAAGGAACTAAGAACATAAGCTTTGTTTATATATGCCTGGAATTTCCCATTAGTATGTTGAAATCTGCATCAGAATTATATGGTTGTTGTGTGCATTTAGTGTCTGTGAAAAGAAAAAGCTGCAGACTGCCTTTTGACCTCTTAATCCAGACTTCCTACATGCTACCTGAACACTTCTATAAGGTATAACACTGTTGCTGCGCTTCTCAGTTTGCATATCTAGCAGCTGAGGACAATATTAGTAGTTATTAATTTTGCATTCCTGGAATATATTTGCTCTCATGTTGTGCTTCAGACTTCTGCTAATTAGCCTGAATAATTAATTTACATAAGCTCTAGTCAGGCCTTATATTCATCTAGGCTATGAGTAAGTGTTACAGCTATAACCCAAAGTTAGCACTTAAGGTGGAAGGGATGATGTGGACCTGAAAGAGCTCTGGAAAGGACTGTTTTATAAGCACATGTATCATCCTGAAGGACAGCACAAAATGTTCTTGCCCAGTGTGGATTAATGCAGGTAGTTTGTCCCAGTGCTTCCTTTGTCCTGTTAATCTTATTGTCTATCAGCAAAAACAACTATTATCGGTTTGACTCATATGATAGCAACTCTCACAAAAAAATCTCACCTAGTATTTTTATCTGCCTTTTTTTTTTAACCTGACATGAAGTAGAGGTGAAGTATGACTCTGTGAGCTTTGGGACAGAGCAGGAACCATCAGAAAGAAGACCTTTTTCAGCTACTTCTAGGTTTTATTTGATCAGTGTTGCTTTTTCTAAAATAGAGCAATGCTAAGAATGACAATCAGAAATCTGTTCTTCCTTCTCAATTTGATCTATATTTTGAATTATTTCCTTCAAAATGGCATGATTTCAACATGAGTTAAAAGTGCTCTCATCTGTTATAGCTTCCAGTCTGATGTGGAGAGCATGTTGCTGGGTTATATGGTTTTGAGTGATGTCATGATGATAAAGGAATTCAATCCAAGTCTCCCCATCTCCTGGAGGAGCACTCCAGCTTTTAGACTAACGCATAAAAAGTGAAGGGATGTGCTACCAGCACAGAATCAGAAGACTCAGCCTTGTTCCATCCCCATTCCCTGCAACAGAATGACTGTAGGCATCCCTCCTTCAGAGGGGAATCTGTATTCCCCAGAGTTAAGCGGACTGTGAACCAGTCTGCTGCTCTGAACCACATGCTGAGGCTTTCAGCAGAAAACTCTCCTTCATTTTAACCCCTGTACCTGGCTTGCTCCTGGACAACCAATCTGTGAGGTCTTTCATTCTTCTGAGACCCCCTTGACTCCCTCCCGTGCTGAGTTTGAAGTCCAGGCATATAATACCGAATGCAGGATGCAAGTTTTTCTCCATTTGTATCAGTCATTTTTCCTGGATATGACAGAAGGAAACAAGCCCCTCTCTCAGTACCACAGCCCACCTTTCATTATCTGCGCTAGGCATCAGTTTTGCCTTATGCTGCAGTTGAAAACCAGACCCTTCAAGGCACTTACATCCTTTATGGGATCTCATTGTACAAGTTTAGTTCACAGAAGGGCCATTTCCTTCCTTTATCTTCCTCTATTGGATCTTACTGGCAGCGAGTGTGCTCAGCACAGATCCTACAAGTATGTCTAGGCCAGACTTTCTCCACCACATGAAGCACCCCTGTGAGGGCATTCTGCAAACTCAGCCTCTGAAACGTTACCAGTTTCTTCTGCTCCGTGGGAAGAGAGCTAGAATCCATACCTTATGTGGACTCTGCACATCAATTATTAGATATTCTGGGTTGACTTTGTTTCAGTAAACGGTCATCAGGGTCTGTCTCAAAACTCTGTAACAGACCTGGAGCTACAGTCCTATAGATTACATAACTCCATGCTCATGGAATTATGTTGATCTATGGTGGTATTAAGACATAGCTTTTCATCTTTGAACGGCTTTCTGAATGCCAAATTGCTAGTTGTCTTAATCAGAGCTTTTTTCTTCCCCATTTTAACCCAGATAGCCAGGAGAAGATGATCAGTCCATCACTAAATCATGAGAATGGAGAACCTGATCCTGTGCCGAGAGCACACTTCCCTCCTGAGATCAGCATGTTTCCACTGTAGTAATATTTTTCTCCAGAATTTAAAGTCAATCTTTGCAGCTGCTCTACATGGACACATTTTCCTATTGCTGTTCAACAACCCTCTGTATCCCCTGCCTGCTTAAAAGTTCATCCCACTTATTAAAATTGTTTAATTAAAACTCATTCTTCTTGCTGGATTAATTTCATTACTACTGATCAAAGAGGCTGAAAAACCCAAAATCTTAAATTTAAGGCATACAGCACAGTTCTTGCTTCTGTCTTACATAAATACAATCAAATTTAAAGCAATTAAACTGAAGTTTAGTCAAAATGCATAAATAAAAATGAAAAGGAAATGCCATAATTAAACACTGGAAAACTGATAACTCCTGGAATTAAAAGTCAGAGTAAAAGCCTTCTCAAATCAATGCTCCTGATGATTTCAGTACAACTAAGATTCTGCCCCAAGTTCCCAGTTTCTCATGTACTCTGCCATTAACAAAAGAAGCAGCTGTGCTCTCTCCTGATAATAACAACTTTGCAATAGCTAATTGACAATTCCTTCAAACCTGTAGCATTACCAGTAATAACAATCAATTTTCAGTCTCCTCAGAACTCAGTTAACCTAGCTATAGCAGACAAGGAGAGGCAGCAAAAGAAAATAGGCTCTGTGATGCATGAAGAAATAAAAATGAAAAGATCATAAAGAAAAACAAACATTCAGGGTAAAAGAGCAATCAATAAAGTCCAAAGCTTGCAACTTTGAAAATAAGTGCTCTGAAGGAATTTAAATAAGTATAAAAGGAATTCTCAGAAAGATTTATTTAACAGTGAACTAGTTCTTCAGTGCAATTTCCTTTTTTCTTTCCTTGTCTGATTTTCTCTTAGGCCAGTTCATATACCGTATATGCTGCCACATGACAATGACATATTGATCTGTAATTCATATACATTCTTCCACAATGATTATTCCAGCAAACAAAAGGTTAACACACTTAAATGAATGCAAATGAGATAGTGGTTTATTATTGGCTGAAAGTGCCTAGAAGCAGACTAATAGTGATACACAGATGCAGCTTTGCATCTGTAGTCTAATTAAAACTAATCTAATTAAATATGGTGCATCTGTAAAGCAGCTTGAGCACTGCACAAAACACAGAATTTCTTTTATAGTTGGAAAGAGCTTCCAAGAAGCTAGTCAGGCTGTCATTTAACTTTATTTGGAACCACTTTAATAGCAGGTGAGTAATCAGCAAAGAAATTCCATCTAGATGCTTTCAAATTGTTCCATTCACAGAAGCAGTAATAAGGTACCTTTAGACCATCACAACAATAACTGAGGCCAAGTTGACTGGGCAGGATAATGTCCATTCATTAGACAAAACAATACTGTTGGAAAAAAGCGAAAAGCTTCAAGCCACAAGTCATCCTGCAGCCTCACTAATTGAGGCAGAATTCAGCTACAAAGACACTAATGCAGAGGTGTTATTTTATGGACACAAATTGTCCGCAGCAAAATCAGGCATGATCAAAACCTTGTCTTTATCAAGAGATTTCTTTTAAAATCTCCTTATCATAGAACGATTTTTTTTTTCCTGGCAAAAACTGTGTATAGTATACTGACTGTATTCTGTATGAAAACTTACTGCTCACAATTCAAATATTTCCATAACTGATTCTAGCACTGAGAACTGAAACAGCCACAAGGTAATGAAATAATGTTTAGGCTTTAAAATCCATGACCCTGGACCCAGCATACACTCTGCCAGCTGTGAGACCTGTGTGAAAGCACACATCACAGACGTTTCCTGCCTTCTCCCCCCCCCCCCCCCCCCGCCCCCGAAAGAAAATAAGGACAAAAAAAGTAAGCTTCAAATTAGAAAATGGTTTTAAAAATCCTTAAAGTAGCAATTCTTATCAGGTGAAAAAGGGGGTCAAAGGCAGACAAACCTCAAGGAGTTCTTTACAATATACTTCCATAAGGTATTAGAGCAGACAGACAGACTCTGCCTATCCACATCTTAGAGAAGAAGGAGGCTTGTTCCAACTGCCTTGATCTTGTTGCAGCCTAAAATAACTACACTTGTAGAAAGCCACTGATATAAATGTATTGTGTATAAATGGGCTGCTGGCAAGTGTCTGAACCCATGCAGGACAAATGGGCTGTCAAGATCTGGTTGCCTTCCTCCTCTCTCCCTTTCTCAGTGTTCACCAGATTGCTAAAATATTGAATTCCAATACGGCCTTGACTTTGTAAGGCAGGTACAGCTCTACATCATTGGCAACGCTTCACATTAAAGTGAGATTCACAGAATAAGAGCATGGAAGAAGATGTAAAATTATATTGTAGATATAAGACTTTTCTAGAAGGACAGCAAACTGGCTGTTGGTACTGTTTTATATAAAATATTCACTGGATGAAAAACTGAAATAACCTTGAGGGTAGAGCTCTGTATTCTTCTTCTGGTGCTAACCTAACTATTCAGCTATTTACCCCATACAAGCCACAGGCTAGGCTGCATTTGGCCAGCCCCTAGGCTTTCCCTGATTCCAGGATCTGTTCCTGATTCCAATGCAGATGAATCCCTTATTGAAAATAGGGTCTGCTACTTGACAAATGTACATGAAGGGCTCTATTTTCAAATAGAATTCATAAATGAAGAAAATTATGTCTCAAAAGACATTTTCATTGCTGCCTGATGTTTCTGGAGAAGTAGAGCTCTGATTTGGGTCCTTTCTACTGTAAATAGATCCATTAATTCCAGAAATACTGTGCTGAGCAATGTTTTCAGGATTAGGTCTTGAGGTGAACTTACAAGCACTTAGAAAAATTCATTGGTTACTTTTGACAGCATCCCTTTAACCTAGGAAGGTAAGTGTGGGGATACGTAGAAAAGGGGTATCTTGGTAAGTCATAGGTAATTTTCAAATTAAACGTCAGTAAGAAAATGCTAAGCAAATAGTAATTTTCATGGTGTTTTTCTATATGCTGGTCTGAAATGTAGGCCACTCCAGAAGCTTGCAAAAGGCACCTTTCATAATTCAAAACCTGCATTAAGGTGAGGCTTTTGTACTGCACGGGCTGTCATAGAGGCCTGTGCACCAGAATGAATATCCTATCCTCCTTTGTGGATATCTGCATTGAAGGCTAATAGCACTGTGAACTACAGTAAAAAGCCTTAGGGTAACAGGAATTCCAAAAAAGTTGCTTTTTTCCCCCTAAATATGTAATATAAAGAAAAGTTTGAAAGCACTTTACACCAGATTCAAATTATTCAGATACATAATTTTTAAAATATTTTATTTCATCTAGGTATCATACAATTATAAAGGAATGAAAAAGGTACTGTGAAATATGTTATTATTTTTACACCCCATTTTGATCTCAGGGCAATCTGTATCGTATAAACTGTGGTAAAAACAAGTGCTTGTATATACACATTGCATTTATTTATTTATTATATACTTATTAGTCATCTATTATCTGTGTATTGCTTTTTTACTTGCCTTTATTATTACTCTTAAATAATTTTGATCACTCTTTGCTCCTAGTTAGGTTAGCACAATATATAGCACCTATAAGACAAAGAGCTTGCCTTATTAGGGCTCAGCAGCCTGTGAATTGTTATTAAATCAGTACAGAGTTTCAAGGTTAAGAATATCATAAATACAGAATGGTGATTTATACATAATAAAACAACTCCCAAGAGATTATTTTAGGAAGATTAACATTATTTTTAAAATAATATGGGATATTACATTCAAAGTTTCTATTTTTTTCCAGAGTTATAAATGCTAATAACTTGACGAGCTCACTACTTAATTGTGTGAATCTCAGGCCCGTGCTGCCTTTGTCTTTGGTTCTTTGAACCAAAGATATCAGATAGATCAATATTAATTTCCACAAATTCTTTCCGAAATATATCTGCAGATATTTGCCTTGCTTTCTGATCACTGATACTAGCATATTCTCTGCAGTACAGTGAAATTAAGACTAATTGGGTGAAAACTCAAATAAGGTTTCCAGCAACTAGTAGACAACTTCAGCTCATTTTGGGAGTACAGTTTGTGAATGAGACTTCACAAACTCATGAATCTTCTATGTAGTGAGGAGGCTGCCCTTGAACTGAGGAAAAGGAAGACCACATCAATAATAGCCTTCAATAGCGCTTCAGAGCCAAAGTTATGCCTCCATGCAGTGAATGTTTGAGCATATGAGAAATGCAATTGGCACGGGTAAAAATGGGTCTATCAATTATACTTTAGTAAGGATAAAGTTTTTGTCTTCATTATGCAATGAGCTTAGAAGGTAATATTATTTCTATGCTGTGACTAGTATTTAGCTCATCCCAAATCATAAATAACTTATGTTGGCAGTGTCGTGCTAAGCAGACACCACTAACGCGAGTGAGCCTGGTTATACTTATTCAAGTACATCATAGTAGAGGTGACACTTAAGGGAAGAGTGAGCCCTTCTCCGGAGCAGACAGCTAAATGGCATTTACCTCACTGCCGATGGCTCAGAGATCCAGTATCTCTGCAGTGGCTTTCACAGATTAAACCTTTGGAGAATTGAAATAAAACACCCTAAATCAAACCCTATTAAACAGCTCTCTATTTGATCAGTCAAAATATTTTAATTATGAGAGCATCATGGCCAACACATAGACTATCTTTTGATTGATAGCCTTTTTATCCCTTTCTGAAGTGAATTTCACACAACATATCCCTTGGAAGTGGCTAGCAATTATTTAATTGGCCTCACATGCCTTAAAGTAAGTCAGTTCATACCAGGAGAAACAACTTCTTTCTGGAAGCCAGCACTGTAATCAATTTTGGATTCCTTTGACCTCTCTGTAATCCTGGTAATGCTGAAATTTATCCTCGCTGGTCTCTGTTCTTGATCCTTACCTGAGACCACCCAGAACTTTGCTGACAGCCACTAACGTTGCAGGAGCATATGCAACACACTTTTCTCTTCTGGCTCTCCTGCCAAAAATTTGTCTTGTCCAACTAGTAGCTGATCATTTAGAAAACACTTGAGTGGTGATGTGAGATTTCCAGTTCATGGGTCAGTGGAGGGATGTTCAACATATTCATGGGGTAAGGAGCAGCCATTGACATGAGCGTGGTTATTCTGCAGCAAAAAAGAGCTAGTCCTTCTCTCATTACATCTGCCATTGTGACAGGAAAAACCTATGTATTTTACAGTACATTAGACCTGAAGCTACTAAGAAATAAACATCAGTATTCAGTGGTCTGTTTTGCTAGAAGGTTTTCTGAAAGATTTTCACTCCTTCTTAGAATGCGTTGTGTGAAGTAGAAGGAAAAGTATTTAGGATACAATAGACAGAAGAGAAAGACTGGTTTACGTTTTTTCTTTTTCATTAGAAGCACCTTATGCCAGACAGACGACACAGAAAATGAAGTAGAGACTAGCACCCGCAGGGAGTTTTATGCCTCTCTCAGCCATATGTCAAAAAAGTTTCAGAGATCTTAACTCTTCTCTTTTCTCTGATAGATTAGTGAGGAGGCAGCTGTATTATCTGTGAAAGCCTTAGCATGGCAAAACTCTGCTTTTTCTGGAAAGGCAGGAAGCAGAAATGACAGGAGTCACACATGCTGTGTGATGAGCAAGCCAGGGAAAAGAGGAAGTAGATGAAAGTTTGTGAGAAGAACTGGAGCTGTAAGTCACAAATTAGTGTCACTCAGATGACAGATGTGACCTCGAATTCTTACGAGCCATACATCTCATCAGCCTGCTCTGTAATAGTAATTCTCAGAACATCAGACCTACTGATACGGAGGTTGTGAAGACATATACTGTCATTAGTGGTCATCTGCCTGGTGGAAGCAAATGCATTAGCTGCATCTTTTTGGAGGACAAAGGGGAAGGTAGGTAAAGGTATTTCTTGATAAGAGTCTGCATAGTTTGAAACATTTTAGAAAATTACCCCATATTATTACTTGACAAAATTTTTGCACTGGCATACTTCATTAGAGAAGTTTTTCAATCATATCTTATTATTACAGGTAACAGTGACTAATTGCCATCACAAAGACTCAATTTTTTCCTTAGAAAGGGCCATGTAATGAAAGATCATCTAGTAGCAGGACAGGAACAAAGAGATTTTACAGTTTTTAATTCTCCACACCCAAATGTCAATATAGACAAAATAATGGTGCAAAAGCCCCTTATTTTCATTATGCCATAAAATATTCTGGGAAAACAGACACCATCAGCATCACTTTGCTACAGCAAGCATCCTCATTGCCACTTCAGCCTCCTAATGGCTCCCAACCATCATTCTGACAATGCTGAGTGAGTAACAAACTGCTGTAATTCAGCATTTTCACAGTTTGGGCGCAGCCTCATTAAGCTCGGGAACTGGATGGTAAGTACACCTCCCCAACAACTGTAAGCACAGACATCATTTATTTCTATCCTATACTGAGGTAAGCGTATTGTAGCTTGTCTCTACATGTTGAAACAAACAAACAAACAAAAAACGCCAAACCAACTTTGAAACAGAGTGGCATTTTAACACTTGTTAATCTATTAAAAATGACCCATCTTAGTATGCATCACTGTGATATAAAGTACGGTCTTAGTACTTTATCACGCCCCTGGCACAAGGGGGAAAGATTAAGAAGTCTGTCCCAACAGAGAACTACTGGTGGCATTGGGGGCAACCCTTGACTTCTGCCTGCAAGGATTAAAAGCACTTTAATCCTTGTGGATCCCAGTGGCTGGGTTCATCCACTAAAAAAAGTCTTGAAGCCTGAGGAATTTGCAAGCTGACTCACAGATGCTTCTCAGCACTGAAACTGCAAGGAGGGAAGAATTAGTGGGGCATCACATTGTGTTTATCGCCACAGACTCTTCAATTTACCCACCAAAAAGCTAAACAATTCCCTTGAGTTCATGGGTGACCTAAACTAAGCAAAAAAGAAGAAAGATAAACAACATCATCTGCCAGTCTCCTGGATCCCTCTCCAGTGCAGAAAGCCACACCACGGTGCTATGCTTCCCTCTGAGTCAGTAATGCTGAGGAATTGTGTTAGATACACATTGATGCAAGGATTTCTGCGCTTTGGAGGCAGCATAAAAACGATGCTCTAAGCTTTTTTGCTGATAAAAGATCCCCTAGTATTTTCCCAAAAGGACTGTAATGCCTTATGGTCCCATCCAACTCTCATTAAACTAAATGGAAAGAACCTCAATCACTTGTGTGGAAATTGGATGTTTTCAAGGTTGGCCCAAATCCCAAGTGAGGTAATTACATTCTTCCAACAGCTTCCATTGGAAGTTTTCAAATCTCCCCTTCCCCAAATCATCTCAAAGTAGCACTGTACTGATCATTTAAACTTAACAACTGCCCCAAATGCTGTCTTTTTTTCTGATTGCAATCATGAAAATGTTGTAATAGGTCATGGGTCCATATAACAAAAAGTGTACAGTTCTCAACAAAGCTGCCTACTAACGTGAAATGGGAGAAAAAATTGCACTGATATTTACAAATGTATGAAAAGATGAAAAGTTTGTTATTACTACCACACCTGTGTGTAATATAAGTTTCTAAAATTGCATGATGTACATACTTACAAAGTTTTAATAAGCAGAGCTAAGATAAAATTTATATATACATATATATGTATATATTCTGTTCTTGTTCTACTAGGAATTATTGGGATAAATACTCAGTTGAACAGAATGAAAATGCCTCTTGTCATTATCACTATAAATTTTTATCTAGTTTTCTTATTAAATCATATTCTAGGTGGCAATGGAAAGTAGTAGCAACGTTAGATAGATCCATGTACTGTGCAGAGTCTAAGTTCAACTGTCAATAGTCACCAAATGAAAAGGAGCTGTTGCAAATCAAGGATGTCGTACAGCTTAAACACTTCAGTTATGCATCAACTGGATAGAAAAACAATTTTTCTAAATAGGTCCCTTCTTCCACTCTGTATCTTCCTACATACCTATATTTATACCTAGAAAAGCAGTGTGCATAAGTATTTTTGTAGCCTACAATCACTGTTAGATAAATGCATGGCTGTCTCAGAATAGCTGTCAGTCAAGTCAATTTTGACATTTCTTCATGCTATTTTATCATCCTCGATGTTATGCCCTGAGTTCAGATAACATTAAGCCTTCTCATTTGTCCGCTGTGCCCTCACCCCTATCTCCCCATGCTGTTTTCTGTCAACTGGGACACCTAGCAGTCCTAGGACTTAAAACCCATCAATAAATATTTTATAAGGAAAGAGAATTTAGAAATTGGTATTCTGGAACAGTTTCATATGAAGTGATTACCATCACAGAGTTGTAATCTAAAATGCTATGCTAGACTGAAATTTATGAATAGTAAGCTTGCCTTATCTTCCTCTGTCATCCTTCCTTTGCCCTTGCTGCAAGTCAGTCTGCACCCATGGAATATTACAGACACGTAACTGACTGCTGGGCTGTGACCTGAAATGCTACATTCCAGCTCAGAGCAAGTGTTTGCTGAAAATTGCATACTGAGGTCTTGGAAACCATTGTAAAATAGTTGGCCTTGGAGGAGGAGGAGTTTTTAAACGTAAAGAAGAAACAAGTCTTAACGTTGGGCTAGCAAGTATATTGTTTGTGATTTTTTTTGCATGTGAGTTCTAGCTAGGAGAATAGTGTTAATAAATACATAAATGAAATAACAGAAAGAAAATTTAATTAACTTGGTAAGGAGGGATTGTAAAAATACCTGTAAGAAAGAAATAAAAATTAGTATCAATGTATTATCTAGGTGAAGAAAGTACTGCCTCTTTATACACTGTTTCCAGTTAAAAAAAAATATAGTCTGATGCTTGTTCCAGTCCTGGAGGTTTCCTCCCTTTTGGAGTGCTGCCATTTGAGGAATGGACCTAGGAGGAGAAAATTTCTCATGTGGAAATGACTTTCAGTTTTATCAGCAGCTCACCAGCTTTAGGATATTCCCTCTCCTTTCCACTTCAAGGAAGTGTCACTTCTCTACTATGTAAAATGGGTGCTTTTAACTGGCAACACAGGAGCTGCCAGCAGAGGCTGGGGAATATGATTTAGGTGTGCAGCCTAATACACCTGGGTTCTTGGTCTTCCGGAGACTGAAGGAGATCAAAGGATCAAGTTGAAAAACTAATTTGGATCTGTCTCTTCTGTAGAAACAACTAGAAAAGAAATGCAGGATTCATGGGGTCAGATGCTGTAGCCTAGTGAGTAGGACACTTTTTTAAGAGAAAGGAGCCCTGAATATCTACTGATACTTCCTTTTGTCCAATGACATTTCACTGCAAAACGCATATGCTGTCCTTCAGTCAGGTCTCTGGTCCCGTACGTTCCCTCATTCTTCATCAGATCAGACTTTGATGAAAGCGAGTGAGCCAACTGATCAGTCTCTTAGTCAGGGACATGGTTTCAGGCTGTGAACTTGTCTGTTACAAAGGCCGTATCTAGGGTTCTTCTTAGACGTAAAAGTCTGTGAGATCAATATGATTTCAGGCATATCTCCCCCCAGTTTCCCCTTTTGGATAAACTGGGCCTCCTGCTTCTGGTTCCTTCTGAAGAGAACTAAGGCATTTAATTCAGATTTAAGAATTTGACTTCCAGAGCTTGGTTCCTAAAAATTAAGTGTAGAAACCCTTAGCATTTCTGGAGCTCATTTTGCCATGTAGGCTGAAATGCTTTTCCCATCTGAAAGGACAAACCTCATCTTTCACTTTGGCGGCTCTTGCTGCAATAGAGAAACAGTGCCAACTACAGTACTGAAACATGCCCCCAGATGATATAGGGGCTGTGAGCAAATTAGGGAGCTCTTGCTGAAGTTGATAATTAAGATTAGATTCAGATTCAGAAACCTGCGCAGGAGTAAGCAGATGGCTCACTCAGCTGCCAGCTGGAGCTCAGCCTTCCTCCGGCAGCCGTTCAAGTTCAGCAGCAGCAGCTCCTTCTGTAGAGTCAGAGCAAAGTCTACCCATACCAAGATCTTTTGGAAGATTTGAGGCCACCTCCAGACCTCGTGCAAACTCGCTGGGTGCTCTGAAAGCAGCAGGGATTTCCTGATTTAAACAGTTCAAGAGCTCACCTGAAACATTAGTTGAACTAACAAAGATGGAAAAAAAATGCAGGAAAGGATGTTATGGACCTACAGAGTTCCTGAGAGTGGTTGCTATAAGTCAGGAGCTTAATATTTTGCGCACCTTGGAGATGTGGGCCTAATTGTCGGAAGTCTAAAAACGTATCATATACCAATGAAGGTACTTTTGTCTTATTAAAAATTTTAAAATAAATACCTTAGACAATATGTATCAACCAAAATAAGTGAGATATCATATACTTATAATCCTTCACAGGAGACTTCAGTTTGGATAATTTTCAGCATCAAACTCACTCGAATCTAAGTAGAATTTTTAAAAGTAACAATAAAGAATGACATTTTATTTTTAATCTGTGCCCACTTACAACACTGCTTCAATAAAACAGAGGCTTCATTATCTACTCTTGGTTCACATAAAAATGCACAATAACATCTTATAGTTTGTAGCTGGGGTATGGAAGTAAAATCAATCTTGTCACTAATTCCTATATTTTATTGCACATTTATAGACTATATTTTTAAAGCAAATCTATTAAACATAGTCCCAAGTGCTTCTTTTCTTTTACACAGTATGTTTTTAAGAAACAATCTTTAAATGTATTGTCAATTTTAAGATGAGCACAATTGTTCCGTAAACTCTCTTTATAGAGCATTTTCAGTGCAAGATTATGAACTGAATTGTAACATGTATTTTTGTAAACACTTCATCTGCTTAAGGCTGAAAAAGACTAGCAAAGATTGTAGTTATTTTATGTATGTAAACATAATTTCAATGGATACTTCTCTCAGAAAGTAATGAAATTTTAAGAGACTTTCCCAGTACTGAATGTAAGCCAGCAAACGTTCAGTTTTTGGCTTGTAAACTGAATTCTCTACACAATTTCTAAGGCACTGGTACAACCTGACATATCTATAGTGCAATAAAATACATACACACACACACTAACATATAAAATAATAATTACAATGATGTGCCAGGGGGGACTCCTCAGAGGGTACTCAGGGACCCCTTGTTAAAATCCTGTCACCAAACAAAAGGTAGATGCTCGCCCCTATTTCCACGATAGATGAATTTCACCCTCAGGGCAGTAAAATTTGATCTGAAAAGGGTTTTTATTTTTTCATAGTTTGTTGAAATGTTCTCGGCATCATGTATTTTACAGGAGGACGTGCTTCTCTGTGCCCTTGTTTCAGATTACACAACTCAAAAACAACTGCTGTTTCTGAAAATGATGTTTCAGGCAGGTGCGATCAATAACGTATAATTCTGTTTGACGCAGAGGTTATGCTCCCAGTGTGGTTCTGGTTAAGAGACAGTATTTCTTTTCCAATTGGATGAAGCGTTCACAAGATGCTGTAGAAAAGCACCTGAGGTTAGAGCGCTCTGGGCTGTCCTCCATGCCGAGGGTGTAGTGTTCAAGCTGTAGGAGTTGGCTGTTTTCTCCTTTACCCCTCAGTTTGTCAGCCAAGATGCCAGCCAGCCCAGGAACAGGGTCCTGGCTGAGACTGAAATGCATCAGATATGTGGGATGAGCTTTCTCTGATCAGAAGAGCTACGTAACCTGCTAGTGAGCACGTATGCTTGCCTGTGCCTGGCCCACTTATGGTCTGCTACACCACCATCAGGCTAGAGCAGCTCCTACTTTTTACTACTCTGAGGTCCCTCGCTCAATCCTGCATGTGAGGAAGCAAGTCGCAACAGTCAGACCCAAAACAGGACATGCTAAGGGGATCATATCAGAAGGCACTAGAAAATAACTCATGGCTTTAAAAATTTTTCTCTTGATAAAATCAACCATTAAAAGATGCACAGCACATAATTCAGTGGAATCTAAGATCATGCACTATTCCCTCCAGACAAGGAAGGAATTTTAGGCTTTTCTTTGCCTAATGATTTCTGTGTCTTATGGATGTACCTGGACAATATTTTCAAACTTTTCCCTACCAGTAAAACGTTTTTTTTTTTTTTTTTTTCTAAATGAAAAAAAATGCTGAAGTTCTCATATAACCACTGAATGCTGGGAGTGGGATTTTCAGTAAAAAATCAAAGTAATCTGTGTTTTGCATTTAAATTGCTGTAGTTAGAAATCCTATTTTTTTCCTATTACTGTACTGTAATATCTCTTTTTTTATCTATTCTGTGTTCCAAAACAAATCTTTTTTCTTAATTTCCCACATTTCTTCTTCAGTGCAAAAGCTGCATGTATTTGCTTGACATGTGCAACATGACTATCACTGGCATGTAGTATGCTTATATAAATAATAGCTATTGCTGAGAATTTCACTCTGATTTTCAGTATTTGGCTCTCTTGAATAATCCAGTACTGAAATCACAGAATCACAGAACGATTAAGGTTGGAAGGGACCTCTGGAGATCATCTAGTCCAACTCCCTTGCTCAAGCAGGGTGACATAGAGTATGTTAGACAGGATTGTGGCCAGGTGGATTAGAGCATCTCCAGAGAAGGAGACTTCACAACCTCTCTGCACAACCTGTTCTAGGGCTCTGTCACTCTCACAGTAAAGAAATTTTTCCTTATATTCAAGTGGAACTTCCTATGTTTCAGCTTGGAAATCTGGAAGGATTCTCTCAGCAACATTTTGCTTCTTTGTTATGAACTTAGGAAAGAACCTGTCCTCTTTGCACTCTGCCAGTGCCACCTCTACTATAGAAAAAACCATAGAAGAAATAGTGCAGTGAAGAGTCTGAATTCATTTTCTGCACATCATCAAATGGTCAGTTCCGTAAGAATTAGATTTCAGTAAGACCCTGCACATAAAATCTTCAATTTTCTAATCACAGACATAAGACATTAATACATCCAACCCTAATGTTGATGCTGAATAAGAATGAAAATTAACAAATGAATTTTATTGTCAATAAAAGATGCAAGAAGAACTCTTAATACAACCTCAACTGGTCAATGAAGAAAAGTAGAAGGGCAGAAAAGAGATCAGCAAGAAGAAACAAATAATGAGCTGTGCCTATGATGATAGCTAAAGGCTGAGCAAGACCTGAAGCTTTAACTTAAATGGCTGAATATATAAATCAAGGATTATTGTATTTGCTAATTTACCCAAATATATCTACAAGCCTGTACTTTGACTTATCAAGTTGCTACTCAGAACGAAACTAGACATGATTCTTATGGTTTGCATTTGCTTTCCTAAGATTATTTTCATATTTTTATATTACAGTTTCCTCTGTAGCCTCCAGCCCCTTTTGCTTTGAGAGTTACTCATCAAGCCAAGGAGAGGTAAATAAGCCTTTGTCTGCACAGCAGAAAATAAGATGTGAAATAAATCTGAACATAGGTTTTTAGCCTGAGTCATGACCCAGGTTTGAGCACCTGGTTTTGGGGACTGTCAGTCCACTGTACAAGATGAAAATCAAACTAAGGGTTTTTGAGCAGCAGCTACTGAGGCCAAGTGGAGCTGCAGACCAGTCAAACATTTCAAAATATTGCTGGTGCAGAAACAGACCTTTTTATCCAAGTAGCACGTAGGACAGCAAAAGTGTTATAAATACACAATAACTTCCTATTAATGAGTTAACAATAGTGTCCTGGATTGAATGCGTTCAGACATTACAGCTATTGAGAAGTACGCTGCAAGCAGTAACAGAGTATTATTAGTCAGCGCAATGCTGGGATTTTACTGGTTGAGCATTTTGTTTATGGTGTAGCTGGAACAAGGTCATCTGTTCATACAGGAAATTCGTATTTTTAGGAAATATATCAAGACTACTTTGATTTTATAAAGATGCTTATTAAGTAAATTAATGTTGACTAATGTTAAGTTTTATCTTTGTACAGTTATTATCAGCACCCTGACATTTAAAGCCTCAACCCAAAAGCTGCTGCTGTCTTGAATTCCCATAGTCATGCAGAAGTTAGAACTTCCTTGTTGTAAGTATATTGCAAAAAAAAGAGAATTTTGCTAGCCTGTAGACAAGGACCTAGATGGAAAAGAAGAGAGATGAAGGAGAGAAAGAATAAACATGTCTTTAAAAGACTTCAAATACCATTTCATTTTCAGAAGTTTTAAGTTCCATTTTATCTGCTTTGTTTTACCCACTTCTTAAGGTGTTGGAATTAAGGTTGGAATTTCATTTAAAATGAAAAATGTATAATCTGAGATAGTGTCTTTTTTTCTCCTTCTGGCAAACAGTTTAAAAATTCTGCAGATTAAAGATAAACTGGGATAGAAAGTAGAGAAGAACCAATTAAGATGCAGTGACTTACATACAGTGCAATTATTGAAAAACAACTGTACTGCGATTATGCAAACCAGCCATTCACAACCAAAATGCAGGGATTTACATAACTGAGAAAAAACTCTTCACAGTTATGCTTCAGTAACCTTACAGGATTCTTACACTTTAATTGTATGACTCACTGTAGCAAACTGATTCCACTTCCTTTATCTAGAGTAAAACGCATGGTAGGACATCACCATGCTGAATGATCTACGCGTTTTCCGAAGTCCGTACTCTTCTGACCCCACATGCAGCTCATGTTCTTCTTTAAAGAGGAATAGAACAACGAAAGGCCAGAACCTCTGCTTCCGGCAATCGAGATTTTAACAGGGCTTATATACGACATCACGACTGTTAGAAATGTATACTAACACAAACGGCACCTCTGTTTTTCTTGAAACTTCTCTTTCTCATTCTCTTAAATTAATCTGTTTTTGATAGAAGTAAGACTTCTGTAATCTGTAATGCATAAACTACAGGAGGAAACATCAGTGCTATTTTAACTGCACAGACCATATTTTGGATTTTTGCAAAGAGAAATCTTAATAGGGATCCTGACATTTTTAGTTAGTTAAGTGTGTCTAGTCTATTTAACTTGTGGCCTTTATACGGTCTACAAAACATACCATTTTAAAAACAGGACTATTCTATTCTAAGCCTCATGGTAGGAACAGTATTTATTCAGTTGGGTATAGCATGACGTACCTCTATTTTTGTCATCACATATTCCACTATTTGAGCAGCTTTTTACACAAGTGTAACTTGATATTATGGATTTTCTGTGGAAAGCTGTAAGGAGGAAGCCATATACAAACTAGCCGCTAACACAGTTGGGTATTTTTAATCATTTTACCCTATACTTTCTGTCAATACGGATACATTATATCTTATTATACATCCATTAAATCATGATAGCTTATTTTCCATCTGGAGATGTTTTAGGCTGAGACAACTACGACAGCAATATCCCTCTCCATTACTTCTGTATCGCACCTAGACAACAGAGGACTGAAAAAAATTTCTCTCAGAGCAGCCACTGAGCTTTCAAAGTCTTCCTTGTCAAGGCGAGGAATAGGACACTTTTGGAAGTTATTAATGAAAAAAGATATATGAGCAAACACGCTTGTGCTCCACCTGCAAAGACTGGAGAACTTGGCTCACTATGGGCATTTCTCCGGCATGTGGCAGGCTCACGGTCAAGCCTCCAGTTCGACTCTACTACAGCAAAAGCTTGGTTCATACACCACACGTATTCTTAGATACAAGGACGTGTGCTACCCAAAGGGAGGCTCTTCACCACCTCTCTGCTCTTTCCCCTCTCACATGGCAAGAAATTCCATCCAGATCAGAAACTGCCTATAAAAAAGAACTGGCTGGAACAAGTGTACCTTCTGATTTTGTTTTAAGAGAGATTCCCCCAAAATTCACAATGAATCATGAGAATGTCGGGCAATTTTTCTACCCTGAGTAAAATCCTGAGCTTTGGGACAGGCTAACAGCACCTCACTGCTAACTCCCTACTCTGATAAAACAAAAAAGTAGTAAGGAAAGGCTATCATCGTCTCATAGGGAAATGAAGTTTCCTCTCCCTCCAGATATTTCTAAGACAGGCTGACTTTTAAGGTAACTTAAAAGCTTTCATGATCTATTTGATTCAGCTTATAAAGGACAGTTGTTTTTTGGACAACAAACATACTTAGACTTGCCTATTGCAGCTCGTTCATGGAGGGCTGGTTACTGTTCTCAAAAGGGAAAACAGAAGCTCTTTGGACATAAGATGCTCCAAAAGGTCAACAGCACTATTTCACTCAGAGCTACTTCAGCAAATGTATGCCCCAGCCCTCTGCCTCTTTGCAACATCACATTCAGAGCCTCTGCAGGGAGGGCAGATGGCTCATCTGGGAACTGGTGTGGGATTTGTGACCGCCCGGTTCATTGAGCGTTTCTGCCACAGAATTTCTGCATGACCCTAAAGGTCTTCATTTCTAAAACGGGGCAACAATATACATTTACCTTACAGTAATAACGTAAGACAAACTTGTTAAAGGTTGTGGAAGTTTCTAACACAATACATTAAAAATAACACAGACAACCTTGCCCATATTTGTTCCTGTAAAATAGCTCCATATTACAAACAAAAACTATGTTAAAACTTAAAGTTTTCCAACCGCCCTCTGAACAGTTAAAAGTAGTCTCTATCTCAAAACTGGAAAGAGAGACATGAGTGGAAATGGCTACTGTTGGGTTGCAGCTGAAGCACTGTTGTTACTAAAATGAAAAACGAGAGGCATAAGCTGCAAGAGGCAATCACGGCACACAGTGAGGGTCCAAGTTTTTAAACATTTAGGGTTTGTCTTCTGAAACAGCGATCTGGTGGAAACTTTAAGAGAATGCAGTGGGCTTTCTGCCAAAATAGGGGTATTATTATAGGTAGGAGGATAAACTAATACAAGAAATAAAGATGAAAATGATCACACTACTCAATTAATCCTGCCTGGAGGCATGACAGAATGAAGACAGTTGCTTTGGTTGGGTTATTTGGAAGCACAGGAGGATTATCAAGGTTTTTCTCAGTGCTCTAAAGATGCAGATTCCTATTTTGTTTAATATGATGTTCAAAGGAACTTCTCTAAGTGAATAAAAGGAGAGCTGCCACATCTTTTATTCTCACTATCAGCGTAACATACTACATTTTATAATAGCTGAAGTATATTTCATAATAAATAGAGCTGTTCTAAGGTTCAGTACATTTTCCCGAGCAAACACTTTTATTCTATTTAGTAGGGTTTTTTTGAACAAATCAAAAAAGGATAAGTTTTATTTGGAAAGATTCTCAGAACTGGACTTTCCACTTGCTTTCATTGTTGTTTAAAAAAAGATGAGGCAGTGAATTCAAAATTCATCTCAATCTGCAGACTTTTTCCTAGACCTACCAACCCCAGAGTTCCACACAGTGCAATCCGTTTACACCTTTGTTATGCTAAAATTAAAGCTGAAAAATAAAAGGATATCTACATATAAGTGTCATCTACCTCATTTACATTGCAAACTGAGCTATGAATTGAAGCATAAAATGTCTCAAATGCCGACCATTTCTCCCTTTATATCTTGTCTTGTCTTTTCTTTTCTTTTCTCCTGTTCTTTTTTCTTCTAGTAGTTTTGTTTTCCCCATGATACCATCAAGCAATTTCATTTGAATATGGTCTGCACCGGACTGTGCAGATTACCAAGCTAATGACTTACAGACTTCTTAACACTGTAGCACCTCTGTTCTTGCAAGTGAGAATTTTGAGTGACAGAGCAAAGCTGTTTGCTATCAATTTTTCAAAAACTGCATCTGCCAGATTGCCAAGATCCATTTCCAAGATAAAAAATCGATTAATATTCTAATTTGTTACCTGTCATTATCAGTCATACAACATTCTTTTATACAAATGATAACCTTTTAAAAATGAAAACTATTATATATAATACAATGCTTCCCTAAATATTTTTTAAATTTACTTATTCTTCTGAAGTAAAAATTATTATTACACTTTCTAGCACAGATCAGGAAGGACCCTATTGATTTTACAGAAATATACATCAGTACTTTTAAAGGATTCTGCACAGATGAGGAACTCGTGCCAGCAAAGTTCCACGACTGATCTAACAGGGTTACTGACAGGGAAAAGTATGGCTATCTTTCCACATTAATGCTATATTAGAGCTACTTCCTTGTTAAAAAGGCATTTTTTCCACCTTTTCCACCTTTTCTAATCCTCCAAGATAGACAGTTACTTTATTTTCTCAACATTTACGAGTTCTGGCCAAATTTCACTTTAAGGTAATGTGCCAACACACATTTATAATAGTAATAATAGTTTATTTTCTGGTCTGATGGCCACTTTAAAGCTATGCCATTCCAGTTTTGATGATTCAACAATAATTTATCTGTAAAACTAAAAAAAACAATTTGATATCGCAAGAACAGAGTCAGAACACATCTGAGTTGGTCCCTATCTTTTCCACTACAACTAGTTCTAAGGATGTTACAAAGCCAGGTTTACCTTCAGATTTTTCCACTTTTGACTAGAAAACATGTAATATGCTCTCTAGATAAGAGACAAAGAAGAAAATTCCAAGTTAACTCTACTATGCTGGCAGCAGCTTTTTAATCAATCAAATTTTACTTACGTGGAATTTTATTCAGCTCATTCATGAACTTCTCTTTTAACTTAGAAAATGCATCTTCTTTTCCGCCGCCTCCCCCAGGACTGGCTGGCTCGGTGACATTACTTGGAGGGGCTGCTGCTACTGTGGTAGCTGGCGGTGCTGCCAGGGCCTCATGATGACTTTCGCTCACCATTTTAACCCTTGGGTTAGCTGTTGGAAAAACAAAAAAAAGAAAAACAAAAGAGAACAAACACAAAAGTAAATGTTTAAATCATTAAAATGGATCTCATATCAATAAAGTACTAAATAGGCAGCATACTACTCGGTGCTCCCTGGGTAAATATAACTGCATCAGCATATTGCTTCATATTCTTCATACAATATTTATTAGACCAGAGGGAAAAGTCTTTTGCAGGGTTAATTTCAGCCAGAATCGTTTTATTGCTTACAGTTCTTCTCTTATAGTGTTGAATTTTGAAGTGCTGAATTTCAAACCTCAAAATTCCTGTAGAACTCTGATGTAAGTTTACCTTTTGCTTTTCGCTATTGAAAGTGTGAATAAATTGCCTGATAACTGCTCTCAACGTGCAAACTTCACATTGTATTTACAGGATTATTTACCTCAGAGAGTTACAGAGGAGCAGACCCATAGCCAAAGTTTTTATATAAAATAAACAAAGTGATAAGGATATAACAAAAACACTTCCAATTTTCCTGTCAAAGTCATAACCTGTTGTTTTCCATTTAAGCGAGTTGTATCTTAAACGGAAATTGATTTGCATCCATTTTTATCTTCACTTATTGAAGGCAATTTTCCTTCCAGTTACTTTGTGTGACATTTGCTACAGACAATATTCTGTTAAATTATTCACAGGTCTCATTGGTGTATTCGTGAAGCTATGACATCTGTAGGATATCTAAATGCAGCTATATAGAAGAATCTGAAAGCCTGTCACAAATATAATCCCACACCAGCATATTTTCGATGTAATGTTGTTCAATGAGCATTCTGCAAAACCTTTACTTGAACTTTCAGCATAAAGCAATGAATTTTGGGCCAGCGGGGTGAAGGTGGAGATGAGACGCAAAATGCAATTTCAATATCACAAGAAGGTCGGCTGAAATGTTTACATTGCTTTTGAACACATTGTTCTGATCTTCTGCTGCATCCTAAATATCACTGATGTGAATAATCATGCTATGTTTTTCTTCAGAGAACTGTCAGGAGAAAGGAGTTTGAGAGATAATAAACATTCATTATTGCTCTGAGTACACAATTGCTCTCAGTCCCAAAAGAAACTTAGCCTTCGACCTGTCAAAGCTGAGAAATTTGAACATCATCATATAAAAAAATTGCAAAATACCAAAATTAAAGGGGCTTGAGAGCATCTGACTGTGTACAACCCGAGGAATCAGGAGCTTTCTTGCCTTACGTGACTGTTTTCATGGATGTTGCTGGAAGTGCTCAAATCGCTAAGTCAAAACGAGGACTGGCTTTCCGTCCTTCAACTTTACTTCCACCAGCCTGCAGCCAGGCAGACCTGTTAGCACCCGTCTGTAGGCAGAATTAACCTTTTGAAATCACCCGGACCATTCTTGTCATTAACCAGGGGCATGAGCATAATACTGTCATCCTATGAAGAAGATTTCTGCCAAACAGGGGACTGGCCTTGTTCTGAAGAAGCCATTTGGTGGCTGTTTTGTAGCAATTTTTTTGATGCGACACCAAATGAAGCACTATTCCCTGCCTGCCCATTGCTTCTGCCTTCGCCCTCACAGTCTCCAGCCTAATATAAAATCATGTTGATGTTGACACATAATATGTATGCGCTCTAGCTCCATAAATATTTCATAAGCATGCAGTCTTATCTATTTGCCTGTAACAACATGGGAGCAGCTCACTATCTAAAGCAGACTGATGTTGATGGAAAGATTCCAGTTAATATCCATGAACTTTGGCTCAGGTCCGATGTCTGCTAAGATTTCCCCACTCGCCTCCCACAATAACAATAGGGAAAACATGTACTGCATAATTTGTGTACTATGAAATAATGTGCCAGCTATTTCAGATTAGAAGACTTATTCCATATGCTCTGGTGAATGCCAAATACTATAAAGCAAAACATGCAGAGCCATCGGCTGTAAACATCAGTGCTGTTTTATAATATAGCATTTTGTCAATGAATGTCAGTTAAATCAGAAGAAAAGTTGTATGACGTATCATAATTAAATCAAAATTAAATTGCTTAATTATAATATATTGCTTAATTATTTCAGGCCTGGCAGTTGACTATTTTGTTTCGTAATGGAAGACACAATTTGCAACGATGACTTTCAGCTAATTAAAAATTAAGGCAAATGTTGTAATTTATTTGCTTCCCATTTTGGAGCTATATTTTGAAAATATATTAGAAGAACAAATTTGAAGTGTTACACTTCCATTTATTTAAAAGAAAAGAAAAAATAACAGGAACAACCCTCAGCAGATTCCTAGTGCAGTTAGAGGTCACTACATCTAATGAGGCATGCACAAATGCTTTGAGACTAGCTACAGAGCCTTCAACCTTTACACACCAATGACACTGTCCTGGTATTTTAAATAGGTGTGAAGGGACTGATAAAGAGTCTTGTCTCAGAAAAAAGCTTTCTGCAGTAAAGAAGTTTCTGAAGAGCACATGCCTACTCCCTCACGGAGATAACATCTAATGGATTCTATTATTTCAGTACAGCAATACTCCACAATAATGGTATAAACGCTGTGGCATTGTTAGAGACTGTAGATACCGGATAATTAGACTTAAATTGGCCTTTTATAAAAAAAGGTTACTTTAATTCTGCAGTGCACTGCAGGTAAAGATCTACAAAATACTAGGAGATTATGTGCCATTTATGAAATGACAGTTGCAAGTACAAGCATAAAAAATTACATGTAGGTTAAAATGAAATGGCATTGAATTCAATTATGATTTCCATTTCCATTGTTCATTATAATGATTATACTAGTAGGTAGGAAACATTACATGTTGTTGCATGTACATTTGTAGTCATAAATAAGAGTAAAATTTAATTTATATGCTTCTATAAAAAACAGCACAGATCACATTCCTTAAGCATGCTGATTACAAAATAGATTGAAAATAAAGCACTGAACAAATATATGGAATATTTAGATACAATACTTGTAGTTTCTACACAAGAATAGGCAAGTCTCAACTAAAAATCTGGAGATGACGGTCTGAAGGTGGCCATGGATTGAGAATCCTGCTCTTCCTTGCGCAAGAAAAATTCTGACAAAAATAAGTATGTAATTTCCTCTGAAAAGGAAGCAAAGTTATCCTCTTTCACAATAGCCAAGAGCTGCTAAGTTTTTACATCTGAATAAATGCACTGTGGAGTTTCACCACATGCAAGAGATTTCCTTATGGCAACATAAAGTATTGGCTGGCTGCCTTAATATTCTAGTGTGGATCTTGCTGGTAAGAGCTCTGTTGGAGCCTACCTCATACGAGGGGAGTAGAAAAGAGGAGGAGGACTTCAGAAATGGTTGATGACAGAGCATGGAGAAGCCCCTGGAACTTAGACAAGAAGAAATACGGTCCAGAGGCACCAACTGCTCTTCCCAAACATTCAAGTATAACCAAGCTAGTGTGTGGCAGTGCTAATCAAATGAGAAATTTTTACATATTGTAAATTGGTTTTGAAAAATAAACTGAACAGCATGATAAAATTCATTAGAGAAATAAGGAATGCTCAAAGTGAATCTGATAAAAGTAGGATCTTCAGGTTTTAGTATGAAGGTAAAAGTCAGGGTGGTGTATTATCTTTCGGCAAACATTGGGGGGATTTACTATAGAATCCAACAAAAAAAAAAAAAAAAAAAAAAAAAAAAAAAAAAAGAAGAAGAAGAAGAAGCCAAAAGGACACCAGAGTGAGTGTTTATGGTTTCTCTGTGGCTAAATTACAGTCCGTCTGCCAACGATCTAGTGGATTCTTAATTTCATTGACAGGAAATTGGTGCCATCCCTACCACATGGTGTTTTCCAGATAATTTAATTTTGCTTGCTCCTTCTCTTTTCACCTGAATGCAAAATGGGTGGAGTGAGGAGAGAACAAATAGATCAGACCTCCCACGCTGACCAAGTCATTCCCTCACAAGGAGAGCTTTACTGGAGAGTATCCTTTTACCTTGCTGCCTCTCAAATTTTTCTACCATGCTAAAACTTAAAATGAATGCAATTATTGAAAGCTTACAAATACAGTGTTTCTATGGGTAATTCTAGATGTTTGCATAAGTGCTTGTTACCATTCTTTCAATGATGAACGCTGTAGCTGCTAGGAACCTGGTCACAGCACCTCAGTAAGCACAGGAAATCATAAACTTGCATCTAGGTTCTTAAATGGTATTTCTTGTACAGCTTATTCAGCATCCCAAATATGTTCACCTCCACAGCTGCATTTAGCTTAGAATCCAATCACAAAACTTATCTAAAAAAAAAAAATATTGCCCATGTACGTATCACTTGAGTTCCTCCGTCATTTTTGTTTACAGCTGCTGTGCACTGAGAGAGAAAGAAACTATTAGCTTGCAGTGACAATATGTTCATGGTAAGTATGCACTGCTACCAGAGAAAGGTTTCACACCACATTGAAAATTTACCGTCTTCCATTAGAATCTTTTTAATGAAATTAATTCATCATTAAGAAGATGGGAATATTACCAGAATGTCTAAAGATATCTACAATAAACGATCTCTTCCTAGATGTAAGTATTCTGGGGTGTGAATAATACATATTTTACTTATTCATTGTCACATTAATGAAATATGCTATCTTTCTAGCTTCAGTAAGGGACATTTATTTTAAAGGACAAGCTCAGAAAAGAACCTTTCTAGCTTTTTATAACTACATTTGCAGAAGAAAGGAAGGTCATGCTAAAGATGTCATATCAAATTAGCCTTTTCAGCACCACCACAAACGCATAAAATACAATCCGTACTTAGTACTGCTTTAGAGACAATACAGGAAAGGCCTAACATTTCTCGTAGAAGAAAATTTACAGGGAAAGCTTGGTTGGGGGAATTCAGGTGTCCTGGTGCCTGTGCTGCCACAGATGCACAAGAAATGCCCCAGCATCCACAGAATCACATCTCAATGTCTCTTTTAGTGGAGAAGAGATGTTTCTTCTCCTGCCATATGTAAACCACCAACTTAGCTGACTTTTTTTAGAGCCCAGCTGTACATAAACCCTTTAAAACTGCTTTCCAATGCTTGCTAGTAATACTAGGTCAGTAGTTTCATTGGCTTGATTGTGGAAAAAATGCACAAACATAGAACTTATGCCACCAATTTCAATCTATCCAGGTATATGATTACCAGTTTAGCAGCAGCAGCAGCCACAGGTAGGAAAGATCTAAAATACCCCAAACTGTCTCTTTTGAGTCCTACAGAGGAATAATACCTTAAAATTCTGATTTTCTCTTTGGGTCTTTGGACAGTACGTATGAACAGCTGATTTTGGTTCAAAATATTTATGAACTTTCTTGTGCAAAGGACTGTATTTCTGAGCTCCATTTGGACTAACACTTGTAGTAACTGTAAGTGCCATACAAAACACAGAGTTTCTATCTTGGACAACAACATGCAGATGACTCCAGAACAGCTCCAATCCCAGGCCTTGACTATGGCAGATTAGCTGTGAACACACTAAGCAAATGAGCAAGATAAAGCACCTAAATCTCCTTTAAAAGCCCACAGCTACTCTACTGTTCAGTTTTAGAAATGACCATGCCTCTGGTGTACTGTCAAAGGAGTATCACTAATTTGGGAGTAGGAGGGAGGAATATGGTGCTGTAGACAGGAGGAGGACCAAGAGGTGGTGAGTCAGTAGGGATGGGGCCTGCACATGCACAGAAGTGGGGACTTCTGAGCCTCAGTCTAAGAAAGCGTGGGAGTGGAAGAGGAGTCCTATAACAAGTCAGGCAGAAGTGCTGCAACTCCGAGGAAGCAGAGACGAGGACAGCTTGGCAGAAATATTTTTGACAGTTAGCTGAAATTGCTAGTTTTGGGAGCCAACAGCTAGTTAGACTGAGTTATCTACAGCACAATCCTGGACCAAGCAACAATCTTCCCATTGTTAGTCACCAGCTCAGTATCAGTCTTTAGAATTTGCTTAAAATAGGAGCAAACATCCTTAGAAAAATATCAGGAAAAAAAGCAAACTTCATGGCCAACCCCAAACTCATTCTTTGTTTTTGTAGGTTCGAACATATTTCCTTCTCTCCTGAGACAGCCACTTAGTTACTATTTCAGGTGCTTCTGGCAGTGTAACTCTATAGAAGTTTTGTGCATTGAGTATCAGCTTCAGTACTGGTTCACCTCCAATATCCAGACAGAACACCAATCAGAAACATCTAAAAAGTCATGAAAAAATGAAATCCTGTAAGATTTCCTGTCTAATGTTCACACTGCAAACCTATTATCTGAGTACGAGTTATATCCAAATAATATCCAAATCTTTATGTCCTGTTCTTAACCTACTCTTTGTTTATTGTTACTTTTTGTTTACTACATATTTAATGAAGGTAGAATATATGTAGAATAAGCACAACTCACAGTTCACTGTCATGATAAACACATTGTATTTAATCAAAATCATTAGATAGTATGATTTAATCTCTATGCATGTTTCAAAACGAACCATAAAATGTCACAGAAAATGATCTACCCAGTGGACAGCAAGCCATCTGACTATTTTAGGAGGGATGTGGACACAGTGAAAATAGGAGAAAGACTAAGTCCTTAGTACATAGGATAATCTACCTGTTTCTCTTTAATTTTTTTTTATCACCAATTATTAAATAAGGTGGAATTGCTCAACATACAGGCCTCCAAAATATCTCATGATGCAGAGTCTATGCAAGAGAAACTTTGGCTCTGATTTTCAGAAAGAACCTCAGTCTGGTGACTTTATCTATGAATAGCTAATCGACACATATTTTACCATACTGAGCCCTGCAAAATGGCACTTTCAGAATCACCCCCTAAGTTGTTGATAAGAGTGCTGTTGATTTAAATGAGAACAGTGAGGCCAGCAGTAAATTCTTTCCAGCTAAAAGCCATAATTTCTGACTGCACTTCAAGCTTTGATTCCTGCAATGCGGAAGCGCATACAGGAGCCCTGGGAGTCACAGCACAGAGAAACATAAAAATCAAGAGCAAGCAACAATGCGGCAAGTCAAGAGTTGCAAGCCCCTCGCACAGATTCACAATATAAATGCCTGTTTCCTTGACTGTGTTCTGAAACTATTATTTTCCCCTAAGTGAAAGACATTTCTTAGTCATGTATTTCTTTTGATTTTTTTTAAAGGTAATGGGGCTACAGACAGGCCTGTCTCTCTGGATGTTGACACTGTTGTCATGTTTCAGCAGCAGTAAGGTTCCCAAACCTGTCAAAGTGTCAGAATACGTGCAATTTAACCCCCCTCTCTTCCTCTACTACTGCAAATGCTGCATCAAAATCACGGAAGTCCTTGATACTAGCCAGAGTTATGAATAGGAATGAAGGGAAGAAAGAAGCTACAGTAATTTCCTCCCACATGATCATTCTGTCATCTTTCACACTTGCATCTTGTTTCCTGAAGCTGTAATCTGCATTTCTACTCCCCTGGTATTTACTTCCAGACTTCCTTTACACAGCAGTATAAGACAAAAGAACTCATATAAAAATTAGTGTTCAACTGCATTTAAGCATGAAATTCTAATAAAGTCCACAGAGAATTCTTGCTGTTCTGAAATCATTTACAGTAATCCTACAAATAATGAAGCCCTTTATATCAATAAAATCCTGTTGTTTACATTGCATAAGATCAATTTACATTCACACATTTGGCTATTGTCCAATCAATGTCCCTAGTAAAGCACAGAAACTAGTGAAGTGACACAGAGATCAACCATGCAGCAGTAAAATTAATAAGGAAGAATACAACAGAAACAGTAAAATAATAGAGAGGGACACTAGTAATATTCTGGTTTTGGTATCTGAAGGTCACAATTCACTATTTCCCTTTTGAATTTTACTTCTATTGGTATTTCCTCCTTGGCCCTACCTCTGCACTCAGTAACTGTGGGATTAGTAACATTAACTAGGAAGAAGAAGGATGATGCGTGCAATGCAGAACTAAAGACGGGGAGCCGAGATATGCAATTCAGTGCTACCTCACGGAGTTTCAAAATAGCCGGCACCTCAGAGTGTGAGTCTGCTCCGACAAGTGACTACATAAAAATGGCACCTTCTTCCTGAAAAAGATCTCCTCCCTATAGATATTCAGTCATATATGCTGAATTAAATGACTACTATATTCAGACTTCACTACTGAGCGCCTCTCTTTCTGTTTTATGTACAGTAACAAAAGCGTAAAAGAACTAGTGCAGGATTCTGCATTATGAATATAATTATTTATCAATTTTCAAAGACCACCCAATTGTATCTCTAAGAACCTACTGCAGGTTATAGTTATACCTGAAGGTATGGGATTATACCCTTATAGCCAAGCATACAGAATTTGGGCGGCAATACTGGCAGTAGGTGGGAGAAGCAAACAGCTCAGCTGATTTTTCAGATCCTATGCTAAAATTACATAGCTGGCATTTAGAAAAAAGTTTTTGTACTTGTAAACAATTCACTTCTGGCGTGAAAGTTTTAACATGCATCACCCAAGTGTACTAATGGGAAAAATACTCAGTTGTGACTGAATTAGCTTTGCAAATTGTGTGTGATAAGGGATTCAGATGTATCAGACAGGTGTAATTTATTTTTTAAAAATTGTCATTAATTCATTATATGTATCAAATACGTATATGTAAAGTACATGTGTGTGTACAAATACATCTCTTTGTATACATACATCCTGGTATAAACCGCCCATGCATGCACTAATGATATGCTACTATGCTGTAAGGTGCTGTAAGTACTAGGATTTGACTGTCAATAATGCATGGTTTGAATCAAAGAATCTTCTTATAAACAGATTGTGGTTTTGTGGGGAAATAGATAATTTTCATGAATAGTGATGCTGATAAGAAGATTTCCAGAGTTTTTTTCAGCCACATCATGTCAGCACTGGAATCAGGAACAATATTGCAAAAACCATGAATGTAAGCCGACTGACTGTGACAGCTTCTGTTAATTGCAGACAAATGGAAATTACTATTTCATGAATGCCGCCAATCCAGGAAACAATAGCATGGAGTGCAGGAAGCATCTGCATTTAGATTTGTTTTTTTAAGTTAAAAATAAAAATCAAAAAAAGTTACTTGATATTTATGGTTAATTACTGTTCTGACATTTTGACGGCAATCTTATCAGCACACAGAAAGAGAAATAGTGGAAATTGGAACTAATTGTCCCATAATGACTGATACTTCTTCCTCCTGTACAGAGTGATATGCCTGTCATCCAGTAGCTTTCCACACACAAGAGGGAAAAATACCAATCAATTATGAGACAATTAATAATTTCTAACTTGTAACATTTTTCTACTAAAAAAAAAATCCTAAATCTGAGCTCAAAAATGATGGATCCTCTATACCATGTTTAAAAAGGTATTCTTATGAACATGTACATCTGGAATTATTTTAAAAGTAACTAAGAACTCTAAACTGAGGAAGTTTATAAAAACATCAGTAAAAATACTACTTTTTGCTGTATTATTATTTCTTGTTCTGTTGCTATTTCCATAGATGAACAATTTTGCAAGAACCCTATTCGCAAGAATGCTACACCTAAAATGTATCAGCAATAAAGGAGAAAACATGAATCTTCAAAATGGAAGATGAGGAAGTAACAAATGGAAAAAAAATATTTGGATAATTTTTGCTTAATTATAGTTGAGGACAGAATGGAAATTCAGAGATTTTCATAAATTTAAAACTTTCAGGATTTTTGCATGTGGGAGCACTGGATATGATCACTTGAGTCAGACTTGGCAACAAAATACTCTGCTCATGGTAGAAAGGTCATTCAATGACTAATTGCTCCCAAACTGTGCCATGCCTCTTTTAGCACTAATACGAGGAGTAATGCAGAGAGGTTTTTTCTGGCTCTTCTTATTCCCAGTCACTAATAATTCTTTACTTTATTAATGTTACTCTTCTATGTAAGTGTACCGTAAAATCATGTCAACCTAAGGCAGGAATCAGCATCATGTGGGGAACACCCCACACGAATTACACCATGAGATCACTGAGATCACTTCTGACAGATGTTTGTTTGAACCTGTCTTAAAAGAAGACAGTTTAACCTGTCTTAAAGGAAGGTAGTTTTACAACAGTTTTCAGTGGGTAGTGGTTTCCATCTCAAGTGATAAAACAGATTTTCCAAAAATGTAACCTCTTTCTTTTCTTGCATATAAAGTTGATGCTTGATTTGTATAGGTTGCCATATTCTCCTAAGTAATCGCTGATGGACTGTCATGTTCCCACCTCTTCCCTAGACTAAACAAAGCTGATGTGACATAGGTTTGAATCTGTTTGGATGGATGGCAGGCCTGGACCTCAGGTTACCTTCACTGAGGAGTCTTCTCTCATCACTAGGTTTTGTGTAAAATAGTGTTGCTGCCCCCCTTTGCATGTGCACTGAAAGACAGGAGTCATCGCTCTTCAGCTTTTCAGAAAAAAGAGCTTGGACACCTGCCTTCTGGAGAGGAAGTCTCACCTTGAAGAAAGACAGTCTGAGGAGGAGCAGGATTTATGAGTCATTGCTGTTTTTAGCATATCCTGCTGACTAGGCAGCTCCTCACTCGGCAGGCTGGCTGCTGAGCATCCCATTGTGAAATATGTCTCCTGGACATATGGGATGCTTGGTCTAAAGCTATGATGTTGCCTAAGTTTGAAGAGAACAGGGATATTTATATGCACAACATAGGGAGCCTATGATCAAATTCACAACTTGGATTTGCTCCATTTGCACAGATAAAATGACAAAAACAGTCTGTCTCGGAGTCTGCCTCAGATGATACAGCCCTTTCTGGGTCATGAGCATCACTCATTTCCATTTGAAAGTTCAGCATAGCTTTGAAACAAACTTGGAGGACTGAGACAGCTGAAGGACTGAGGCCAACTGAAATGCCTGGGCTGAATTCTGAAATCAGTTCTCCTGACTGGCATCAGATTGCCCCATCCAGGACAGCAGGTAAAGTCCTGGTGCATCATGCCCTTTCAGACCGAAAGATGGATCTATCCCCAACTTGGACAACACTCTGCAGTAACTCTGCTCTGACTGAGGCAGTGATTGATAGACTATGCTGCCTCATTAGCCACTTACTGCTGTAGGAGGGCAACTAAGGTTAGCACGGTTGCCAAAACAACCTGGGGAGCTAGAAATCCTACTTAACAGGCACAGTTGATTTATTGCTATTGTTGGCTTTCCCAATTTTGTTCTGTGCTTCTTTCTTTTGCCCAGTAGAGTTCTCTGGTTTAAACCACTGACTCATTGTTTGTTAGAGGGAAAAGGATGTTCATCAAGAACCTGTAAGCGGGAAAATTCAGTTTTTCAAGTTTGAGCATGGAAACTTGAGCAAATTTTACTTACACTTTCCAGAAAGAACCAATTAGTAACTGAACTGGAACACCTGACTGATTATAGCATAGTTCCAGGAATATAATTACTTAAATTTTGTGCAGCAGGTACTGCTACTGTGGAGAGATCTCTAGCAGTTAGACATCTTAATGTACATTGTCACATACCCTAAGTTTTCCTGTAGATATAGCTGCTTGAGCTATTGTCCTACTGGGACATCAGGAGAGAGATACAGAAAGGCTGCATGTACAGCAAGTGCTGTATAGTAAACGTTCATGCACAAAAACAAGAGTTGAAGTGAGTAAAGACATACAAAAGAATCCAAGAGCTATACTTTGTGTTGACCTCCTATTGATATAATTTTTAAAAAATCTGTTCTGTTTAAGACTTTAATTTCTTTGATGATGATTGCATTCATGTTCTCTAATTTGCTGGTCATGATCCTTAACCTAAACATCATCCAATTAAAAACAAAACAAAAAATTTGCTTACTGATCATATACAGAAAGGAAAACATCACGCAGCACAAAGAACAAAGACAGTTAGTTATACAATGGATTCCAACTTTTTTTAGATCACTACAGATCTAGAAGCAGACAAGTAGACAACCATGTATCAAACTTCTAGCTGAAAACAGTATCAGTTCTGCTATTGCAGGACCTGTGGTCTGCTGAGCACTCTGCGGCACAGCAGACCGCAGTCAGGGAACTTCAGCTGTAAGACAGACAGACAGATTCCCTCTGGCAAGGTGGGTTACCACCTCCTGGCTGCTAACCTGGACTAACTGAGAGAGACTGAGAAAATGCAGAGGTTCTTTCGTCACCCACCCTCAATGCTGCTGCATGTGCTCACGAGGAGGAAGTGGCCAGGACAGACAAGTGATTTTTTGACTTCTTTTCCAGCCCCTGGTACTCTGGTAGCTGTGGTAGCTGCCTTTTTTTTTTTCTTTTTTTTTTCTTTTTTTTTTTTTTTTTTCATTTAGAATCTGTAAACTGAAGTGTTTTGCTATGGAAAGGATGACGATACTGAGTAGAATCAGAAGCAGGATGTAGGGAGGCTAACATGATCTTTTAGCACCTGTCAGCACTGTATTTCTGCTTTGTGGTATGGGCAGTGTTTCTTCATCAAAGCACGTAAACCTAGGACTGGTATCAAAAGATAATGCAAGAGCATTACTTGCAAGACCTTGCTCCTATATGATGAATGTAGGACTAATTATCAAAGAAATCATTGGTTTTCTTTAACAAACTTGCAGCCAAGAGCTTTCTAGAGATTACTCCTTCATTATAAAAAAGGAGCACAAAAGGATTCAACATGAGTGATGAAACTGTTTGCTTTCTCTTTAGAAGGAAGTAATAAATAAGTTAGCACTCTTTCTGCGAAGAAAAAAGATATTAGAGAGGAAGCACATGGGTGTATTGTTCTGTAGCACGTGTATTTGATGAGCTCCAGAAATCTCTTTGGAAGAGAAAAGATGTATTATAGTGTGTGTAAAGAAGAAATCTTCAGTATCAGGCTGTTATCTAGTTGCCAAGGGCTGGTTCTTGATGAAAACAGAGCAGAATAGAATGGATAGTTTAAACACTGTGAGGTAAAAGCAGAAAATGGACTTACAGCAGAAGGAACGTTCACAATGGAATAAAAGTGGATGCAGCAAAATGTTAAGAGCGTGACAAGAGAAAGATTATCATAAATATGAAGACAGGAAAGTCAAAGTTTCGTCTTCTCTCCAACAAAGCTCTTGGAGAAAGAAAATTAGTCTTTCTGGAATGCTGACTAGCAAAGGAAAGAAAAGATAAAAAGAAGAATACCACTTCAATGTCATTTTAAATGAAGCAGTAATTACTACAACTTTAATTATAAGTTTGTATTTCTTGTTTACTATTAATTGCTAGCTTGAAACAAAGTATCTTTGGACTTCATTCTGCTCACATTTTTGTTACTCAAAAACTTACATAGGATAATCTTAAATTCTTTAAACACACACAGAAGTCTTTTTCTCCAAATTGAAAAATGTATTATCTGATTCTTTTAACACATGAAGTAGTATTTTTTTCTTGTCTTATGCCCATTATAAAAACAACAGTTGCAAATTGGCAGAGCACCTACAGAATAAGCAAGTTACCCCACAGAGGGAACAACTGCAGCTTCCTTGCCCTCTAAATGCATAGTCTGGTAGTCCCTGAAGAGTTTAACAACCCTGGAGTCAGCGTGAGAAGTAAATCCTCACCGAAAGTCCCTTTCTATTGAAATATGGGCTAATGTGGCATCTGTGTTTCAGCTGCTCTCAGCTGTCACAGTAGGAGAGAGAGGCAGCGTTTATGGCAACCAGTGATATTTGTGTTTAATCCATAAGCACGCGCAGTGACTGGAATTTTCATCACCTTTCCAACCATCTGAAAACAATAATTGTTAGCTCTGTTAAATATCTTCTCTTTCTAAACCAATACTTTCCAAATGCAAATTGTAGTCACAGCTGCAAAGGAAATCTACTGCCAAAATACACCATTGGGAGAGAAGAAAATATAGTGGCAGCTGGCTGTCTCCAAAGAGGGAGAATGTCATCTCCGTGAAACACGGTCAGCTCTTGCAGAAGAAATGCTACAGAGGAAGGAACTGCAATACCAACCAGCCACTGGCTTATAGCGGGGGTTGATAATGGACAAAAATTGGACGTTGTAACTTTGGTAGAAGAAGGTAAGAAACAGGAGGGTGGGAAGAAGCACTGTGGCAGGATGTGCACGCTTGCATGCAAAACTAAACCTTAATCCAAACTGTCTAGTGTAAAGATGCTTTCTGTTCTTTACCTCTCTTGCTCAACCATTTATTATTCTTTGTGCCTGCAGAATCCAGACTCCAAGCAGACTTGGTGACTGCTTCACTAATTATGTGTTTACTCTACATTCTAGTCCCATGAGTTTCTAATTAGTAGGGGACAGTTTGAAGAACAAAACCCAGGGAGGTTATGCAGCTTTTCAGTACAGCTTAACCAACCAAGTTCTGATGATACAATGTTGCAAAAAAGGCTTGCTGCCTGTGACACAGGAATAGCTCAATACTGCAGCTGGATGCGAAGTGGGGACCTGTGAGGTGAGACACCGCAGGTGACGACAGCTGTCCTACAGCACTAAGTTTTCCTGTCGGGGCTCACCTCAGAGGGGAACCTACCTGTGGCTGGGTTACGACAGGGCAGAAGTGAAAATCTCAAGCTCCTGAAGGTTGTCCCTGAAGCCTTTGTTTTTCTACTTTTAAATCCAACATAACAAGAACCTCTAATTACATGATCACTACCTGTATTGCTGGGTCATTTGCAATGCTCAAATCAAGAACTTTTAGACTTACAGTACAGCTGCTTTCCAGCCTAGTTTACTACTAACAACAGCAGTTTCTGAGTCTTGTCTGCATTGGAAGAGAACAGCAGACACTCTGCCTTGTCATGCCATTAGCTGTGAGCCAGCAGTGGAATAGTGGATATTGTGGTCCTAGGTTTCTATATTCTGCTTAACCAGGGAGACTATTGCCTAGCATTTATAGCAGGGACTGCACCCTGTGGTGCACTGCAGCAGCATCTATGGGCAGGCAAGTCCAGGCAAGGGCACTCACCTTGTCATCATCAGATATCAGATATAATGCACAACTTGCATTAAAGTCTTTCCAGATAAATCACTTGTACCTTTTCTGAAGACCTAGTTTCTCCTTCTGCCTTATATGGTGGCTTTAGCGGTGCCCCACTACTCTTCCCTTTGCTCCTGGCTGTCTTTTGCTCTCATTTTCCCTTGTCCTGGTGTATTGTCCATGCTACCGTAAGAATTACATTTCTCTATTTCATTAACTGTCTTCAGCCTCTCTCTTTAGATCCCTCCCCAAACATATTCTCTCTCCTGTCCTCTATTCTTCCTCTTTATCTCACCTCACTATGTGTAATATTAATAGGACAGATTTTCAGAGGCAGAAATAGAAATTTAGACACTTAGCTATTGTTCATGCCTTTCAAATATCTTCTCCTACATCTTCATAGGTCTCTTGCAATGTGGCAGGACCCCTTCTTACTTTTAACTTTCCTCCTCTTCATTTGTCCCTTCCTTTCTCTGTTCGCTTTATTCTTTATTGCTTATCTAACTTAGGCCATAGCTATCCCAGTAGATCTTTGCAGCACAGACATGCCAGCAAAACTTCTAAGATATGTAGTCATCCCAGTGGAAGATAGCTTTTGTCAGCCTGTATTTTCTCATTTCAGAAAGAAGTGCAACTGCATCAGCAAACATGCCTCTACTTCATAAAATCCAGTTACACACATGGGATTCAGTCAATGCAATAACAGCGACAGAACACACAACTTCAGACAGCCCTTGATGCAGAGGCTGTCCTGCCAGAATCTAAAAAAGCAATGCAGAATGTTAATTGTGGCACAAAATAAGTATTTGATAGGATGCATTTACAGATCCTGATTCTCTGTGTTTACCCAAAGGGCTAAGGAAGTGGTTCCTTTTGTGGAGTTTAACTTCAACAGTTCAACAATTTAATGGGTGCAAAAAAAATCTGTTCATTTAGCGTAGCTTGTATGATTAATAAACAGATCTTTTCAGATCTTTTTCATAAATCACAACTGCTTAGGAGTGATGGAAATATTAATTTAAAATGGCTGTCTCATTAGAATACCAGACAGTTAAAAGGCTTGTGTAAGAAAATTCATTATAACAGTACAGAAAAAAAGGACTGTTTTTGGCAAACCTGTACATCTCATTGTGCACTGCACCTTAACGATGCTGTGTGAAATTTAATTGGCTATATTTTGAATCTATCACTTCCACTTGTAATGGAAACTAGTATAGAAAAGGTAAAAGGAAATTGTGTTTTGGGCATCTGTTAGGAACAACTTACAACTTTTGTTAATACAAATCTTAATAAACTCTTTCAGTTTTACAATTTAATAAGTTATTTTGATTTTATGTTCTAGGCATACAAGATTGAGAACCTCTCTCTCCTGATTCATGAGAGAAATTGAAAAGAAAGTATTTCGTGTAAACAGAGAGTCCTCAAATGCACCCTTTCGGAAGTGAAATACAACGTGACCTAAAAAGTCTTTCCTCACAGACTAAATTGTCTCTTCTGAAAGTACCTTCACTACCTTTGAAAAGCTACAAAATCTCATTCCTTTGTGCACTTATGAACCTCCAAGCAATAGAGGTTTAGGAGAAATTTCCTATATGACACATCACAACAAGTTGTTTTAAGATTTAAGATTTTTTAAGATGTCTTTTTGAAGCATCTGATGCTAAACACTGACAGATGCTGCATACCATGTTGGATGAATACTAACCTATATTGAACTGGATATAGGTTATATCCAGATATAGGTTTCTATCTGATACAGTAAGTCTTTATAGATCTGTATACTCTTAAACATGGAGCAGTGCTTAACTGTATTCCTAGGTCTGCTGCATTTCTGTTGCATGCTTTACACACAAAATATGAATCATGGTTAGGCTGTGTAAATATGGGAAGGTCACCCAGCTCACCTTCATTTAATTATACTAAACTGACTATAATGCTTAAGAAGCCTAGAAGTTAAACAACCCAATTCACTTCTGCTGTAGTAACTCCTACCGTTTTATAGTAACATACTGCATCGTGGTAAGTTCTGAAGTCATTTTGAAGGTCACCACCAGCGTTTGCTTAGTTCAGGGCTAACTATACGAGTTTTTTCATATTTTCTTGTCTATCATCATTTCATCTGAATGAAAACTTTCCTTCTTATTGTCTGGTGTGGAATTCTTTTGCTTTGCTTTATTTTTATTAAGCAAGGTATGGATATGAAGCAGATGAAAAGGAAAGGGTTAATGTTTGAAAATAATGTCTTCCCATTAGTCACTCAATAATAATCACAGTTTATAATTACTATTTTAAATGCGTGAAGATGAAATTTTGTGAGTTCAATTCAAGCACTGCAGAATGTAGCAAATTTGAAATGTTTAAGGTATATCTGATGAAATATTTTGCTGCTTACAGAGAATAAACTGTAAGTAGTTAAAAACATGATTCTTTGTGTGTGCAGTAGTCACCTTTGTTACTCTGGGAAGATGTATAAGAACTGTCAGTGAGAACTAATTAAATACTTCAGTTAATATGCAGGTTTTGTAAATGAGCACAGCTCTCGGCAGACACCATATACTTCTTAATGAACTGGCCCAAAGAGAGGCAGTTTTGACCAGAGAAAACTTTCTTTGAAAAAAACAAATACAGAAGCAGATTCTGTTTTGACATCTTTGTTCTGCTGCACAGCTTGTAAACTGCACAGCAGGGTTTTAGGTGGGTTCAGTTTCTAAGCACAGAAGAGATGCTTTCTTTGGCATACTATATAATCATTGGAAGAGCAAATCATTTTCAGTGAAGCTTATGAATTCCACAAGCTCTAGGCATTGGACAGTGTTCAAAGATCTTACAATTTCGGAAATATAACAATCTTGGATTTTTTTCCCTTGAAAATAGGAAAATAAAATATAAGTCTTAAAGGTACCAAGAACAAGGCTACATGTGTAAATGTTTGCAAATTCTACCTTTGAGAATGCAGTTCTGACTTTCCTATTTGTTCACCTCACACTATGTTTCAAATTTTTGAATATTGTAATTTCTATTCAGTAATATGCTGTTTATTTTCTATACAACTAGCTCCCTGTAATCCATTATTTCACTCCAACAGGCTTATAAGCATAACAGGTTTCATAACAGAATCTGTAGAACTTTTTTTTCAGAAGTCAGGTGAAATATTTGTAATACAAAATATCGTCAAATTTAGTAAGCACAAATGAATAATGGGCTGTGCTATTTAACATGTTAAATTCTTAATTAAAATCATTCATTTCTAAAGAATGAAAATTAACAGAACATTACCAACTTTACAAATACTGCTAGTGGATTTTCACCTGACATTAAAATACAAATTTATAGTAAAAATTATGTTATTGTGGTGTTTAATAATGATTGTCTTATTTAATAACACCACATTTATTACAAACTATTAATAAAGCAGTTAAATCCTGAAATTTTATCTATGTCTGAACATAATGCTGTTCCATTTGTATTCCAGTGAATTCTGATATACAGAGCACAGATTATTCCATGACACTTCACATGCTTAGTGATGTATCAGGCCAGAAACAACAGCCAATCAGACTAAAACTACTACGAGCTACAAACTGTAGGCAGTCTAATTGTCATGTTAGCTTCACATACGTATTTCCTGTCTCCTGGATGCTTAGAAGACTGCTTGGGATTTATGCAAAATCTTTTTCTCTCTGTAAAGATGCATTAATAGCACTCTTTTTATTGTCTACGTTCCAGTGGTCTCATAAGACTTGAATCCCAAAATATCTAATCAGAAATCTTGATTTCTAATTCATCTTTGAAGTTTGGATGCATTTTTCATAAGTTCTAAAAATAAAGAGTTCTGTCTTCTGCAGTGGCATGTGATGCATATGCATGAAGGCACTGTGACAAAATTCCAAGGCATTTTAAGAAATGTAAATGGAAGGAAAACATAGTAGCAAAATATGATGCAGCATTTTAGTCTTTCAAATACAGGAAGTCTCTGAATATATCAATATAATTAAGGGCAACCCAGTGACAATTACAGACAAAATAGGGTCATGCACTGGAGCTACTGTTTGGAGGCTATTGAGGTATAGTCTAGAAGCAAAAAGTACTCATTCCTTTGAACATGGCTTTTCACTGAATGTGTGGATAAGCTTAACCAATGCTCAGCTCAATTATACCCAAATACAACCACAAGGAAACAAATAAATCTTCTGGAAACTGCTGTTTTCAAGAATGATTGTTTCACAGAGTTGTGAAAGCTTAATTCATTGTTTCCATCCTTAACTCAGTCTGTTGTGTCAGACGGTTAAGATGCTATGGATGAGCAAATATTTTTTTGATTTCTAGAAAAAGTTGTTCATTTTATAAATATCAGCTCTGAAATAACCCAAACTGGAAGAACAGCGCACCTCCCAGTTATTCGTAATAAGAACTAAAACAACTGAGAAAAGTGCTGATGTGAAATGAAAAGGGTTAAATGTATGCTTTCATAAAAGACAGACTTCCACAAAAAATGTTCCCCAGAAGACTCTTTGTAAGCAATGATGCATATGTACTGATGAAAGGCATTTTGGAAAAATGCTCCCGAATAGTATAAGAATTTTAAAAACTCTAAAGTATGTGAAAAATGTAGACCAAAGTGAAAGTTAGCTGGGAGATAAAGCAAGTAAAGCCACAGATTCCAGCATTCTACTACTGCAAGCAATAGTGCAATACAGTCGTTTTTTGAGATTTGCTAAAATTCCTCTTCAATTCAGTTCAGGCTGTTTCTTCTCCTAATCTTACAGGATAGTTCTTGGATCTCATAGTTCTAATGGTTGGAAATCTTCCTTTATTTTCCAACCTAAGTTTACTCCTAGTCAGCCTTTTCTTTTAGTTTCTATAGTATTTTGCCCTTACTGGTATTTATATCTACAATATTTTCCAATATTCTTCTCATTCTTCTTTTTCCAAATTTAACAAGCTTGCTCTCTTACTCTCTTGTTGTAAAATCCCAGTTACCCAGTCCCCTGATGATCTTATTAGACTTTTTCCTATTTTTCAACACTCTTGCCGTAATCTGGATACATCATACCAGTCCTGAGAGCATCTGCTATCATTGCCAAGAGACTGATAGAGAAACAGAGTATCTCAGAAGAAAGTAGAGGGGTACTGAGAGCATCTTGGACGGCACTGAGCCTATGATGACACAAGTAGGCCAGTACAATTACTGTGAAATACAGTTTTGCTTTGTGCAGCTGCTACCTATGATCATCTTTGTCCTCTCTCCATTATGCACCTACTTTTTAAGTGTTATTTTAGGCCCTGCTTACTGAACCCCTTCCTGGTGCCTGCTATAGACACCTCAGGAGCCTGGCTTTGTAAAGAGATTGTAAGGCACAGGAGTGACAGAATGGAAAATAATGATTAAAAGCTGAAAAATAATTTTATTACCTGAAGCTAAATATTTTTTCTGACCTAACCACAGCTTTCTTTATCATGACAAATTTGATCAAAAAAAAAAAAAAAAAAATTAGCCCAAGTTGAATTGGATGACTCTTTTAATTAAGGTTTCCAAGTGATTGTTCAGGATACCTGTATCAGGATACATACATTAATCCTCATATAAGGATTGACAGTATGTGGATGAGGCATTCCCAAATGATGCTTTTTCAGCTGTAGCTGCTCTGACAAGCTAGAGAGATTTCTGCTCACTGTTCGCTTCCTCCTTGGGAGGAGAAAAAAGAGGTACACTAAGTTTAGAAAATATATACAAAATAAATGAAGACTTGACTAACTCAAGCAGTAGAGTCCAATGCAGTATTGCAACATTCAGTGCACCCTACTCATCATCGACTATCTCTTGTTATGTAATATTTATTAACAAACTTTGGATAAGAAGACTGTGGAGTGTAGCAATTAAATGCTAGAAAGAGCAAAAGCAGATCTCAAGTTCTGGTAAGAGAAATAACTAATTAAATAGTAATGGCCATGGCTTCAGAATCCTATGAGTCTATAAATTCCCCAACTCTGTATTTCTCAAAGCTCAATATTAACATTTACACTCAGTGAGCATTTTAAAGGGCTAGTGCTGTTTTCCTCTTTGACCTTAATTGATGTTTCAGACTGGTATTTCAGTATTCTCAAGTCAGCTTCCTCCCCTGACACCAGCAGTACCATCAGCAGAAAGAAAAGCCTGGGCTAAATTCAGATGCAAAGTTTCCTTCTTCTTTACAGGTGATGCTGCCTTGGGATAGAATTAGTATCTGTCTACCCCCATTTTTCCTACTGCAGAAGGAATTCAGTAACTAATGCTGAAGGGGAGGAGACAAATCTGCAGGGAAAATGCTAACCTAAAAAGACCCATGATGAGAAGGAAGAGGAAATCTTGAAAGAGGTACCTATCAAGGGATGAAAGGAAGAATAAACCACTTAAAAAGTGCTAGAGGTAATAAAATAGTCATGGAAGAAGGTGACAGACAGAGAGCTGATTGTTGAGTGCAATTTAGGAGACAGAATAGAAAAACAGAAAGGAGAAAAACAAAGTGAGAGAGCAGACTCTAAAAGACGAAATATAGAAGCGGGAAAAAAGAATGCAATAAAAGAATGAGTCACAGGCCACAAGGAAGGTCACAAGAAGGAAAGTAAGAAGCGGAGGGAATGATAAATAAAAAACTACATAATGCTGAGGCTCTCTCATTTAGTCTACTTATATTAATTGCCATCCTTGGAATGTATTCTACAGATCTTCCAATTTTAAAAAGGTGAAGTTTATTTTGATCCCTCCTATAGCACAATACTGTTGAACATGATGGACTATATATCTGAAACATGAAATAAAGACAAAAGATAATTTATTTTTGATATCTTCTGGCAAAGGTAAGAACTTTTGGACTGGCTACCTCAAAATTCAGTCAAGTCACTCCGTGCCCCACTCAGTGGCCCCTCAGTGAGCACCTTTCCACTCCCCACAGTCCTAGGGGACAGCTTTCCTGATAGGACAGTAACAGGACAGGGGAAAGGGAGAGGAGAAAAGAAGGTATACTCCTCACTGCTAATGCCCACTACAATGGCATCTACATGAAGAAGTCGAAGGACAGCAATAGATACCTCCAGGAGCTACTACAAAGGCTTGTGCTCAGCTCTAAATCTTCCCAGGAAGGAGTGTCTCTCCCTTTCCATTGCCAAATAGAGTCTTAGGCTGGCAGAAGTGTCTGCCACAAACCTTGGTACATTCCTTCTAACTCTCTCTCTCTCTTTTTTTTTTTTTTTTTTTTTTGCATCACTTCTAAATAATGTGGACTTCGTAATGAAGTGGCCACAGGTGCCCCAGCAGTGGATTGACTTTAAGGAATTTCAGTTCCACCACTAACACCTAGTTCTGATGGAGCAATGCTAATTAGAAAGACTAATGAAGATACCAGCCTGTTGTTTCTTTACATATAGCACTGGAGAAACCACAGGAGACAGCCAACAGCAACAAGGCATTTTCTTCTCAAATTCCAAGGCAAAAGATTCAATAGTAACATCTAGCAACACTGCCCGTGACGTGACCAAACCACAGGTCTGGTCTCAGTTTATCACGGTTTGGGCTCATGGGTTTTCAACATCCTGGACACATCTGGAAACAAACCCACCCTCTCAATCCCTCTCCAGTTCGCATGGTAACGTGCACTACCTACAGGAAGAAACTTTCGGCAATCATCTTAGTAAAGCACATATGGATGAAAACTGGTGGAAATGGGGCCCACACGTGGGCGGTTTGAGTGCAGAAAGCAGACATGGGTGCAGGCTCGCAGCCAGAGAAGTAGTAGAAACAGTGAGAGCAGGATGGCTGTGAGGGATGTATTGCTTTCGCTTTTCCCATCCCAGGCCCCAGCTCTGTCACAGAGGCGGGGGAGATTTTTGCTGCATTCTGCCCATTAGCTGGGATGATCCTTGTGACCCACTTCTGGCGTGTGTCTCCTACCCATGGAGTAATCCTGCTCTAATCCACGCTTCTAGAAAACAAGATCACTAGTTTGTATGGTACAAAGGTTATTATGAAGCCATCAAATTTTATGAAGTAATTCAGAATGGGCTTTCACGTTCTATTTACAAATACAACTTCTTCATGAAGGCTGCTGGCATAATTTTCATCTTTTCCAGGCAGCCATTATCATGTAATATTAGTACCACAGTTTATATCAGCTAGTAAAACCACCATGCTTGTACATGCTGCAGTTTGTAATGTAGCTGTTAAAAGTACCTAGTTAGAGCAAACAACAGTAAGTTGACTACTGTATATATTGTTGCAATGAATAGCTTCAATATTTTCTACTATATCTCCTCTGAGTATGAGAAAATGTTTTGAATGTAGCCTGACTAGAGAAACTACACAACTTTACAAAAACAAAATACAACATAACCAGTCCCACAACAAACTTCTCCCCTCATCACCATATTATTGTCCTTAGCTACTAAAACAGCGTAGAACAAATCTCAGCAGTGCTAGAAAACCAAAACTTAATGTTAACCTCAGCAAAGACTAGGTAGCATTTTAACTTCAGAAAAAAGTAACAAGACTATCATGTATCTGTCTTCAGAAAATGCTTTCCGCTTAAGAAAACTCACATGAAGTATAGCTCCTTGGTAAAAACACAGATAATTACCATTTACATGCATATATCTATATCTATATATATGTTTTTGACACGCTTAAAGAAACGCATCCTCAATCTCTAAAAGACAAGGTCCAATCAAACATTAAAGGAATAAAATGAACAATAACTTCTACAGAAATCATTCTTTGAACCCATGGAATATAACTGAGAAAAAAGTCCCCTTCTAAAGACTTTCAACACAGTTTCAGAACCACTGTAAAATGTAACAGAAAATTACACAGCCATTTGACTGACTTAAAAATTCTACAGAAAAAATATAATTCAAGGTTTGTATAGAATTCTCTTTGCAAAATGCAGTAGTGTTATAATTGTCCTACCTAGTCTTAGGTAAACCTTACTTCCTCCTGGACCCTGGACTCTGAATCCTTGTCCAAAAGCAGCGGAAGCTCACTGCTCATGCAAAGTGAAAAGCAATTCAAGGCTGCTCTGAGTTGCTATTTTGTAAACTTCTCTGAAACTGTACAATCCAGTAACATGGAAAACAAAACATTATCTCCCTCATGCAGCAACAGGTAGATTTAAAAGAATTTTTAATCTATTGCGACTATATATATTTTTAATTTGTTCTCATCTGGTGAAAACCTTCTACAGTACATAATTAAATAGAATTAAATAGAAATGTAGTAAGCAAGTTGAGTATCCTATTAAGTAATAACATCATGTTCCTTTATCTAAAAGTTAGCTATAGACCTTGTTCGTCCATAAATGACTGCTTTTGACCAATTGAGTTTGAATACTGCTCAAATTTCCATAAAATTTGAAGTTGGCTATGTATGAAGGCTGTAGGTGGAAGCAGTGATAGAGAGCCTACAGACAGGCCACAAACGATGCCATTCCACTGCGGAACAGGAGGAAGCGAACAAAGTTGCAGGAGTGCCAGAAGTCAGCTGTGGTATTTTGGGTGCGTGTAGAACAAGGCCCGAAGCTGGGCACAGGATAAACAGAGATTCTCTGATTTAATCCAGGGAGCATTTTGTAGGGTGGATAGCAGCTAGCACAGATACACTGCATTTTGACAACAGGTAGCATCTCTTTCTATAAAGTTATCAAGCTCTACAAAACCAGCTGGATTTTGCTTTAGAAGTGCTAACATTTCAGAATACAGTTAAAAGTGACACCCCCTTGCTTAAAAACATACTGAAGTACCTCATCTCCTTTAATGAGACTTTGATTTATAATTTGATTGTCTAAGAAAAGAGCTGGGCACACTGATTTGCCTTTACTGTGTAGAGATGATTATTCCTTATTAGAGAGAATGTTCTCTGTTATTAACCTGGAGGCTGCTGATATCTTGTATCTAATCCAACTTGCTCACTGAATGATTTTTAGCAGGAAATGTGGCTCTTATTTCAAATGCAAATTTTCTCCATATATTGCATTAAAGCTATCAAAATAAAATCTAGTACCTGTTAATTTAAACACAGAAAAAGATATTTTAAATTAAATGTTTGCTTGCAGATATCGTAAATCAGAGACATACTTAATACTGATTGTGTATTTAATGCATGTTGAGGTATCAAAAATAAAATGCTCAGTCTCACCTGAGAAGTGCAAACAATCAGCTGTACAGTGCAGTTGGGTAAAACTCTTTGAAGTGATCAATGGAGAAGCAAAAGAAAGGGCACTTATTTCCTCCATGTTAACTGAGTTACAGCATGTATTTTTAGCAAAACAGTATCAGCACAGATTTTCAGAGATCCTGAGAAGGCACAAAATCTCACTGAAGATGAGGGGAGAGAGGGTACTCATCAATTCTGAAAATCAGGTTATTGGAAGGCTTTTCTAACAACAGCTTATTTTAGGTTTCTTAGCAGATGTTGTCTTGCTGCTGTAGAACAAACTTAACAGAAATGAATCATAATTTCTGAAGCACCTGGTTGAACTTCTCAAAGCCATCTTACATTTAATCGAAGAGGTATACAAATGGCCTGAGTACTTTACCACTCCTACCCCAGGAAACTTCCTTTGAGGCTGACTATCCCGGTGGCAAGGTTACTTTAGACAGTAGATGGCATTAGCTACCTCAGCGTCATTTTTGCTGTACAGTTTACAAAGTGGGTCAGCTACAGCCCGTGGCTGTGGATGTGTTCCCAGCAGGCTGAGGAGGAAAAATAGATAAATAAATAAATAAATAAACAAGAGAGGAGTAAGATGTTGTTTTCTTTTGTTAATTACTCTTGCCATATTTTAGTTGTTTCACTGGACAACATAATTAGACAACGTGGGAAAAAGATCCATGAGTAGGCAGACCAGCATGGACATCTGTGTGCGGGGAGCGCTCCCGCCGCTGCGGGGGCCCCCAGCACCCCGGGGCCTCGCGCGGAGGCCGGGGCTAGCACAGCAAAGCCGTTCAAAGATACGAAGGGAACGACAGCGAGTGGGTGACACTACAGCTCTAATTCTTATCTAGATAGTAGCTTTTTAAAAGAATGCCTTCCATTTGCCTTTGTGCTAAAATTTAGGTTGATAAAAATACACACACATATACATACACTAGACAAAATCTCAACCTTGTATTATTTAAATATCCAATGGGAATGTTCAGATATTCCTCTGAAGTGCTTCCAACCCAAACCCTGCAGTTAAACACTATGAAAGTGTGTTTGTACGTGTCTGAGACCTATAATCTCAAATTGGCTAGTGTTGAGCAGGAAACAATTCCCTTCTCATGCAAAAAAAAAAAAAAAAAAAAAAAAAAAAAAAAATCAAGCATAATTTTCCTCCTTTCATACTGAGATGGATTTGACAAACTTCAAAGCCCTTTCTTAAAAAGTTTGAAATACTTCTGCTCCCTGCTCCAGCAGCCAGGGATTGGAGCACACCCGGGGATCGTCGAGAAGCCGCAAGGCACGGCAGGGGCTCTCGCACGCCTCCCCACCAAAGCCGTGCTGCAGCCGCTGCGGGGTCAGGAAAGCTCTGTCTCCTCCTTATCCCTTTACAGCTAGCACTAACATTCCCGTAGACCCTTTTGAATCCGTAGGTCTTAATTGCAAAACCAAAAAGTCTTATGTTTTGAGGAAAGAGGTTGGGTTTTTGACAGGGTATGGGGAGAGGAGAAGGGGTAGATGATAACAGGCTTTCACTGTGTTGTAGAAAATGTTGAAAACAACTTCTTCAGGCACTCTGCTTGACTTTTCCATTTGATTGTTGATTAACCTACACGCCTTCCTTGATTTTACTCACTTGTATTTTCAAGGTAACAACTCACAACCTCACAACAGAATTTCTCATTTGCAGCTAGTGTCTCTTGTTGAAATTTCATATATTTAATTTGGATGTATATCTGAGCTTGAGCAAACTTTGCTCTTTGCTTTTCTGTGATAAATATACATTTTTGATCCACACTGAATATGCTTATTATATATTTTCCACTCTACTGAAAAAATAATTTTCTTTGAAAAGTATGCTCCACTCCTTCACCTGAGTTGCCACCTCCACATATTGACAGATATAACAGGTGAATCTTGGTTTGGCAAAATGATTACATGCTCAGGCAAACCACAAAATGACTACTCTAGCACCTTCTGTCCTGCTACGTACAATCACAGGATTCACCCAAATTTGCCCTTATGATTTTGTACTGTGATATATACATCTAAATGCTAAACTGAAGTCAGCTGGAGTTTTTCATACTGCCATAGCACATAAATGCAACAAATCACTTACCAGCAAACCCTCCCTTTTCTTGAGATTCTGAATTCGCTGGATTACCTTCTACCATGTGTCTTGAGTTCCCTTAAGCTAACTATTCTGAATATTCTCTTACCAGAGGGGGAATGCAAAAATGGGATGGCTGACAGCAAGGAGATATTATCTCTGTTTATATGGGTAACTGAAGCACAGAAAATTAGGGACTTTATCAGTATTATATAGAGTATTATGGAAAAACTTACTCCCAGATTCCCATTCCAGTATCTTTACATCCAAAATATTGTACCACCATAGTTCTGTAAGTGTCAATATAAAACAAAAATGTTAGGCTGAAAGATGAAGTAGGAACATAAAACCAAATAAGCAAAATCAGCAACACAACAAAATTGAGAGAAATCTTAAAATGCTGTCTGATGTAGTTTCCTTGTGAGCACCTTTCCTCTCCTTCAAATTTCAGCATCTCTTGATGTCTCACTTTTCTGTAATAAGTAGCAGGGCAGCACGACACCTTCAGAACTTGGAGATAAGCATGAGTTTAATGCGTAACTCACATGTTAATGTATAGCTTAAACTCAGTCCACCAGACAGTAATGTGAAGAGTAGCAAAATGAGGATAAAAGTCCTTACAAATACAGAAACACAGGATACCATTTCATCAAAGGTAAAAGATTTTGCATCCAGCCATTAAAATGTCTAGCCCTGGAAACATGAAGCTTCTTGCAAGCCTAAATATGGCATCATACAAGAGAGTTCACAATATATGAACCTTATTTCCTGCAAGGAATTCTCAGTTAAAAACCATGAGAAACTACTGTTGAAATAAACCACAAAAATAGCACCTGGATTCTTTCAGGACTGTAACCCATCTTGCTCTGTTCTCAGAAAATTTATGCCAAATGTACAAACTGCAAATTATGCCAGAATAATTATTTATTCTATAAAAAAGATATTTCAGCTTCAATTCAGAACACTTTTTTTTTTTTTTAAACCAACAAAGAGAAACAATGGCAATTTCAGTCCCAAAACACTGACTTGGCAGAAGGCTTGAGCTGCTGTTCTTAGACTCAACGACACTAAAAGCTTAATAAAATGACTTTGCCTGGGAACTCACAACACACAAAGGACAAGTGAAGAGATCCAATTTTGAAGGGAAATGAAGAGTTTAGAAAGACAACAGTGACCATTTTAGCAATATTTTTCAAGGTTTGAAACTTGTATTTGATATTTTAGAAAGAAAATCGGAAGAAATGAAATTCCAAGGCAGGCTTAAGGAAAGTATCAAGCTACTTCAGATAGCAATGCATGACTATAATCTGTATATACTTCAATTCCTGAACACTGCAATGACAAGAAAACCTCCACACACATCAGAACAAGAGAAGAGATGATTAGGTAAAATAAGTATCTTGAGTCTTTTCCAAACAGAACACCCCTCCTAACAAACCTTCATATATGAAATGCCAGTCATTATAACAGATGGAGGGATTATTTTTTTATCAGCAGTAAGTTCCAAATTTGCAATTTTCAATGAATTAAACATCTGCTGAAAATTTCGTGCTACGTCTGAGAGTAGTACCCAGAACAATTCACGTGATGTGCATGTTAACATTACTATGCTATTACATACGACTTGAAGATCTGGTTTATGCACCTAATACTGGGGAAGCTCCCCAGTTAATACAACTTTTTAAGATTTGTGAAGCAAACTCACACTACCAGATGAAGGCAAGAATTTTAAATAGCAGCAGGCCCTACTCATATAAAGAAGCATGGCAAGAGTCAATTATCTATGTAAAATTATTTATTTTTCTGTTTTTTCTTGTCCTTTATCCAGCAGCATTTCCCCAGCAAAGACTGGCCCAAATGGTTCAGTCTGACACAACCTTTTATATCAGCTGAATTTCAATCCCTTTTCAATAGTATTTGCCCTGATAGAAGACAATTTGGCTTAAGTTGTACAGATTAACAGCACAAATACTGACTCACATGTGGAATTTCCAGAGCTGCACAACGTGATTCATATTAAGTTTGCAGTCCTGGAGCAATATTCAACAATAAATAATAGGGAGGAAGTGCATCTCAATGTAAATATCTAAATAAATAAATTACTGGACTATCTCTTCCTCCAAAGTCTGGCCCCATAAATTAAAATAACCTGACATTATTCTGAAATGTAATTTTTTAGAAGAAAGAATATTTTTTCTACAAACGGTAATGCAGTTTTTCTCTTGATCACTTAGCTGAATGCTGTATTGTTCAGTCCCTTACAAAAATACTGAAATAAGGCTGTCAGGCCGAATAGCACCTCAGACTTAGAAAGGGTAACCTCAGATTTAGAAGGGGTAAGTCTAAACTCTCATGGATTTGCTACTGCTATCTTCTTGCTAATGAAGTATGCCTGATTTGTACCACCATAAATGAAATCAGGAAAAAGAATCAACCAGTCATTGGAATGCTAGTCTTAGACTTTAGGTTCAACCCTGTCACAGAAATGATTCATCACAGAAAACTCTCATGAACTTTGTTAGGTCACTAAAGGATGTTTCAGTAGATACCGAATATCCTGATGCAGCACTAGGTGAAGAGATCTGTTCCTTGTTGTGAGCTGCTAAAATGACAGACCATCAAGACACTGTTTAACCACAAAAACAAACAAACAAAAAAGTATATGGGATTTGTAAGAACTAGCATTAAGCTAAGATTTAAAAATTGGTAGAAAGGTCTATCATATAATTTCTTGTGCTAAGAAATATTAAGGCTCACAGAAAACATAGCACAGGGATTCAAATGCTACATGAGATATCTGTTGTCCATTTGAGGTCTGTTGAAGCTTATTTTGCAGCCCCTGCTGGCAGCTCTGGGGTCTCTGTCCAACCCTTGGCTGTTAAGGCAACCTTGACAGATGTCTGATCATTAACTGATCTTGCCTATGCAATGAGTTTCCCTTTTCTTTCATGATTTTAATAACCTACCTCTGCAACAGCTCTAGTATGGATTTATCTCTCATCGGTTGATGACGAGAACTGTATGCAGTATTCCAACTGGAATTTTACCCATGTCTCATTAAAGTAACACATCTCTATTTTTCCTCAATATCTTGCCTGATCATTCCTAGGAATCTTTCAGTTCTCCACGGTGGTGTCTTTAGTCACCCCTCAATTGATCTTTTATTCCTTGTCCTTTTCAAGGGATGAGATCCCAGACATGGAAGAATTTTTTTTGTCATTGATTACCTTTCATTTTGTAGTTATAAATACTACCAATTTCTAATGATCTTCTCCTCAGTTGCATCTCTCTTCCTGAATAATATCGCATTCCTTCCACAAGATGCCAACACTTTCAAAATTTGTATCCTCAGCAAATTTCTTAATTTTCTTGGCCTTCTGGCCAAGTTGTTAAATGAATAATATTGATCCAGGACTTTAAATTCCTTTAATAACTGTACTAATAACCTCCTCTTCATCTAATAATTTTCAACACAGCCTATCATTCTCCCCTTTTCCAGTTTGTTAATCACTTCACAGCTTTTATATAGATTTACAGTATAAGTAAGACCTTTTTTTATGTGCTATCATATCAAATGCAATAAAGTCCAGACAGATAAAGTCTTCTGAACTTCCTTTGTTGAGAAAAGAAAGTAATTTCATCAAAAAACATGATCAGGTTGGTATGGCATTGTCTATCTCTGGTAATTACATGCGGGCTTCCATTACATCCATATCTTTAATTATTGTTTCCATCAAAATATCTTCTAAATCCTTGTATATTACTGAGATCAGACTAATGTTCTGCCATTGCTCAAATCACCTTTTAATACAAAAGCAAGAAAATAACAATTTTTATGCATAATAAAGTGCATTTCCCAGCCACACTTAAACCATAGATTTTTAAAACATCATTTTCTAAATCTAGGACATCTCTAAATTATTCACAGTTTTCGAAAAACCACAGGCAATATGAAATGAAAATAGGCATGATAAATTAAAAAGAAAACAAAAAAATTCCCAAATATGTTACCACTTCTGAAAACTCATATGAATTATCCATGCTATTACTCAAATATATTATTTTAAATTAAAGATGTAATCAGTTTATTTTGCTTAAAATGAATTTTAATATAATGAAGCCTATCTGAAAACACAAAATATCTAATCTTTAAGCTTACTGTTCTGAGGTATTAATATTTCTCTCTAGTACAATCCTTCTGTCGGGAAGAAAGGTAGAGTTTATCCTCAGATGTGGAATTTCCAGACTACAGTGTTTCATGCCCCAACAGAACTGATTCATCAGCTTGACATTTCATGATGTTTACTCAGGAGAAGACGTCATGGAACACAAGCCTAAACTGATATCTTAATCAATTTTCAAAGTGGTTCAATTTTCAGATTGACTGCTGAAGAACAGGGAGAAAAGTAAAGGGTGTAATATTTAGAGCAGCTGCACACACGCAACTGCTTCGGATTAATGCAGCGGCTTGGGTTCTCACCACCGCTGCAAAGCAGGCGTCTTACCGAGGCAGCTTCCTTGTAGGTCGGTGTGCTTAGCTTTAAGAACTCAGATCAGGCAGCTTTATATAAGTAGCACTTGGCATGTATGGAGAATATGAAGCAACAATCCTGAAGTAGGCAGAATTTGCATGAAGTAAACGGTAACATGTTATCTGCAAAATATTCTAGATGTGGTTTGAGTTGAAAATTGTATAAACATGTACATAACATGAACAGACATATCTGACTGTTAGTTTTAACATAGTCATTTCCACTCAGACTACTTCATAGAAACCAATGATATTGCTCTTTAGTGACATTTCGATATTATTTTACACTTCTGTAGAAAGGTTTGAAAGATTTAACTTAAGAATCACGTGAAATGGTATTAATGTAATATTAAAAACTGGCTGTGGCTTAGATTTCAGTAAATCTTTATGTGAGAGGAATAAGAAACTTACAGTTATCTCTGTAGTTCAAGTAACAGTTTATGGATAATTTAACTGGAAAGCATAATAGATTTATATGCTATGTTTGCAGTGAGAAACTGCAAAATAGAATAATCTCATTCTTTCCTGTCATAGGCACTGAAACAAGCTCATTCATGCCTCTGAAGACAAGGTCCCCAATATATCTGAAATGAAATTCCAGAATCTTTATTTAGGGTCAGTGTGGAGGATTTGGGTGCAGTAACTCACACTAGAAAAAGGAGGGCAGTATACAATGAGGAAGGTGTATGATGAGGAAATGTGAAAACAGAGAAAAGGAAGGTTCTTTACTGTTACATGCTTACTCCTGAAACAGCCTGTTATCATAAACATCAACATCTTTTCATTGCAAAAATTGTTTTACAAATCACTATCAGCACTATTAGCACTTGTATGTCCAGCTCAACATCCTTTCTTCCATAATATCATCATTTATATGCAAAAAATAATGTGGGTGATTTAATATGCTTATCAGTCCTTGTACTAATTAATGAATGCATATTTTCCACCAGCAGTTGGGCTTAATAACAGTGTTTTTAAAAAGATACAAACTGTGTGTCAAAGTAATCACTAAGCTGTAATGAACCTGGGCTAACTTTTCTTTTTTTTTAATGTGTATCTGTACCCTTGCTGGTGTGTAAAGGGTAGAATTCAGCAGTTTCAGGCTAGCAATTTCAATCACAGTGCATTACATAGGGAAGCTAAAGTTTAATTATTATGTATATTAGCCACCTTGAACAAAGCCCAACAGATACAAACTGCTTTGGAAACCTTTCTCATCAAGATAAAATGCAACAGATTAGACATGCATGGAGGAAGCTTGCTTCAGCTGTGTTTAAAAGGATCTGAAATGCAAAGGACTTAAATTGTCATCTTTGATAGCAGATTACTGGACAGAAAGACAGATTTGAAGAGTTACAAGAACTCCCAGTTAAATTCACCAATTTGTACAAACTCTTCATGTTATTTTATCTGTTTTTTTCTTCAGTAGAACCTATAAAGTTGAAGACAGAAGTTCTACTACTGAACCAAGACAGTGCTTCCACTTGGTTATTCCAATAATATCTTTGTAAATTCAACTTGGGGAATGATTTCTTTAGCCACTGTTCAGCTAGGAAATCCCACCAGCAGCAGTATTTACTTTCCTTGTTGGTCCTAGAGGCATACAGGTTAAATACTGTGCATCTGAGATAAGCTGTACCTTTTCTCCCCTAAGCAGTACTTAAGAATTGCTGTTTAAAATGTTATCTAGGCATCTTACAATCCTTTTCCTAGAAGCATTTCATTTGACTTGGAAATATTAAACAGTTTTAACTCTTATGGACTCCATAAAATACTATGAACTTTTGCAATTTATTTCAAACACACAATACCAGCATCATTAGTAATCAGTACTTTGTGTTGACTCTTTTTCATACAGCTCTATTAATCTTAAGACATATTAGAGCTTTAACTAGAACTCTTAGGGCACAGAGGACCTGCAGAGCAGGATTTGTCTCACTTGACTTTAGGTACCAAGTTTGAGCCAATCGCTGACTAGGAAAAGAATCGGGAATAGAGAGAAATGGACACCTGCAGAGGAAAGTGTCAACAGGATTTCATCTGATTTTTATATGTTTTTATACAATGCCTAAGGTTTAAATATCTGAAATTAGGTAGGATGAATCCAACCCTTGGCAGGTTTATAAGGTGCCATGCATTGCACTGTAATTTGTTTCCCAGACTGGAAAATAATGATTACCCTGAAGAAGAGAGTGAATCTTAGGAAAATATACATAAGGAAAGAAAAGAGCATAGTGATGGTAAATACCAGTCTGTGAGAAACATAAAGTGTATTTTATATACATGAACAGAAGAAGTAAATTTCAGTTTGGTTTAAGCTGTAAGATTCGCTTTAGTAAAAAGCTAATGTATAGCTTTAATAACAACTATGAAGAAGAAGAAAGGAGAAATGAATACAAGAAAAAATATAAAGCAGTTTAGTGTCATTTTATACATTATTGCCCTTAGACTATGAACAGTACATAAAAAGAAGATTTTAAGATCCATTTTATTTGGTTAGAGGGAGACTGAAAAAGAAGCTTTTTCCAAGCAGTTGGCCTGTTGAAGTATTCACTGTGATTGAATCTATGTGAAAAAGGTGGGTTGCTATTTACAAGTTTCATTTATATGAAAATGACCACCCGCTATGGTAATGAAAAAGTCAGTATGTTAAGATTTCAGAAATATCTTTTTATGAGCCTTTCTTTCACCATCCTTACAAATATTGCTGAATAGTAATAGAAATTATTTTCTATATTTTCTGCTTGAAGTTTAAAAGAAAGGAAGAACCCTTAACATAAAACAATAGTTAGAATGGAAAAAATGATTTGACCGTGGTCCCCATCACCTCCACTACCTCTGCAAAACAAAACAAAAAACATAATGCACTTTCAGCTATCACTACAGCAATTCCACATTTTATATTCAAAACCCGTAATGCTTTCAGATAGTGCCAGATTTGAGAAACTGAAAAATGGTTAAGAAATCTACCTCATTCCCTATTGCACATAATCCTACACAAGTATATGAAATCCTTGGTTGAATAATATTGCCTTAGTTATCTGTGAATCCTTTTCCCACTTACCTATTGTTTGCTATGAGAGGAGATGAATGTTAATATCTATTAAGGCTAATACCCTTTTGTTCTAGAGGAGCTCCTGTCCTCACACACAGGCACAGCTGTTCTTGGGGTATCATTACTATGGTTCAGTAGAAATGATGTAACAAGACCTCTCCTGATCTCAAGGAGGCAGAGGTACTACTGGAAAGTATTTTATTTGCCCCTAACCTTTAGAATTCATTCTTTTCACTCGTCCTCATTTTATAGGGGATCTGATTTGCTAACTGCCTGGATACGTTACACAAAACACCTATGTACATAGACATACGCTAGAGCATGTGGCATCTGGGAACTCAGAAGCTTGAGGGATTTTCCTTTTTTATGTGGAGAAGGATTTTGATGATTTGGATATCAAAGATTATGCTGAGATTTGTGGATTTTATAAACCAGAACAAATAAATGAAATAGGTACTTTTATCACAGCATTTCCCAAAGTTCTAACATGGACATCCTAGCAATGGACATTTTACCATGTTAATCATTTCCAACACGGAGATGACCATAGTAGCACTACTCCTTAACACAGAGATTTCAACAGAGAAATCAAACTCTCTTTGGAGATTTAGGGTTGAAGATATTTATAGCAGCAAAACTATATAACTTGTGGGTATTCCACATATTAGCACTGAATTCCAAGTTAGTTGTAAAACAAAAATAAAAACAACAAAATAGAAGAAAATACTTAAAGAGAAAAGCAAAAAATCCTCCCAGAAAGGGAGATAAGGGATGGTCCCACCAGAGTTCAGGGCTCACCCAGATACAAGATACATGGTGCAGTTCTTACACAATAAACCAACTACAAGTCTGGTGCTACCCTTATTAAGACCATTTAAGTTTCTTAACAGTGCAGTGGCTCAGTAAAAAATTTGTATAATTTAAGCAGTGTATCAAAGATTTCGGCTTTTATCTTCCCAGTGAGGACCTGGAAATTAAAAATATCCCTTTGGCCCTGTTTTCATTTCATGCAGCTTTTCTGTGCTCTGAAGAGATATACTAATATATACTCATTCTTTGGAATGCCCGAGCAATCGACTTCTTGGCCACAACTGGGCAGACTTTTCTTCCCCAAAAGAATGACCTCTGCAAACTAGAATTTCCCCCTAACATAGCTGTTATTAGACTTGATTCCTCTTTCAAGCTCACCCCATTGAGCTGTCAAAGCAATCATCAGCCACCAAGAAAGCAGGTTCAAAGCCTGAGACACACTTGTTATGGCTGAACTTTTGGAAATGTGAAGTCTTGACAAGAGTCTGTCTTATTTCTAGCACCCTGCCACTTCTACAACCTGTTCTCTAACCAGAATTTGCTGAAATAAAGATTCTCCTTGCCTTCAGTTAACTTCCTGTCAAGCTTTAGCTACCTCCTCTTATCCTCACCCTTCTACTCACCTTCCCAATATATGTATTGTATCCTTCTGCTCTGTTTTGCTGCTTCCAATTAGCTGTGCTTACTCTCTCATTGACTCTTCACTGTTCTACTGGTCAGACTCCACTCCTTTTTCATTCCCTCTTCCTTTCTTGCAAACTTCCCTCCCATTACCTTTCTTAAGTGCTTGCTACTCACCCTTGCTACAACCATCTTTAAAATAAGCCCTAGTGAGACCACATCTAGAGTGCTGTGTCTAGTTCTGGGCTCCCCAATACAAGACAGACATGGACATACCAGAGCAAGTCCAGTAAAGGGCCACAAAGATGATCAAGAGACTGCAACATCTCTCATATGGGGAGAGACTGAGAGAGCTGGGGCTGTTCGGCCTGGAAAAGAGAAGGCTCTGAGGGATCTTGTCAATGTATGTAAATATCTCACAGGGGAAGAGTGAGGAAGATGGCATCATGGTCTTCTCAGAGGTGCCCAGTGACAGGATGGGAGGCAATGGGCACAATCTGAAATGCAGGAAATTCCATTTAAATATAAGAAGTCTTTTCATTGTGAGGGTGCTTGAATATTGGAGCAGGATGCCCAGAAAGGCTGTGGAGTCTCCATCCTTGGAGATGCTCTAAACTTGACTGGACACAGTCCTGAGGGAGCTGCTTAGCTGATCCTGCTTTGAGCAGGGGGGTTGGACTAGACCCAGACTAGGTGTTCAGAGGTCCCTTTCAACTATTCTGTGATTCTGTGAAAATCAAGCATTGCACACTGAAAATGGTAAGAGGGCAGCAATTAAAACAATGATGTCTTCTTCCAAATCTCCCATCCCTTGAGCCAATCACTATTATCTGTTATTTCTTTTGTTACTCTTTTGTCTAATTTTAGATTACAAACACTTCAGGGCATGGATGACTTTTTTTATTTGTCTGTGATGTGAACCGCAGCTATATATAAACTGTATAAATGATTAATAATAATTTGTGTAGCAACACAAGGGCAAGCCAGAGCTCCATCTCCAACTCCCAGTTAATAATCCAGTAAGAGGATAGAAGTAAAATAAATAGTCTACAGATCAGAATACTTTTTTTTACTACTTTTATATTAATTTTCCCTATATATGCTGTTTGAATACACTGGCCAGTATATTCCACCTTAATAATGTTACAAAAAGTCAGAGAAGAAGAGATTCTAAATTTCACAAATTTAAGAAAACTTGACTTTTTCTGCAGAATAAAAAGGTTCTCTAATTCAAAAGGTCAGAGAGAAAATGTTAATGAAAACAAAACCCAGTCAAGTCAAATAAAAAAGGAAAATAAACAGGGATTTTGCTTCAGGCAGCTTGAATCTGATTTAAGCAGCACTCCTGGAAGAATCCAGCTGTTGTTTACTGAAATGTAAAATATTGTGCTTATTCTTTCATGTGACAGCATTCCTGATCCTTCAAATCAGGATGTAACATATTTCTTTCCATCGACAATAATCTAAGAACATTTTATGTAGAGTAACTAATCCGAGCAATTACCTGAAAGATAATTGCTTAGATTTTATAGAACAGGACAGCTAACCCAATGTATTTTGATTTTAATTGCTAGTATTTAATAAAGAACAAAGCCAAATACACCCATACATTAATGTTTTACAGCAGAATTACAGATATTTTAATAGTGATTGAACAAGTCTATGATCATCTTTGTTTTATAGCCTCAGAGCTTAAACTAATTTTAGCTAATGCTGAGTTGGGCTACACTTTGGCAATTACAGTATATCATTCATATTAACAATTTACTCCTTTTCTCTGAACATATACTAAATTTCCACATTTACTGCATTGAAAAGATATCATAATTCCCTCAATACAGCAGGATAACCCCAAAGTTTCAAAGTTATGCATTATTAAGAAGAAAAGGATATAGCCTTCCTTAGGAATATAACTTATGGCAAGTCTGGACAGAGACTATCAACCTACACAAAGTCTTCAAAATCATAAGCTGCAAAAGCCATCTGCACTTCTATCTAACATCTCTAAAAACAACATGCAGTCATGCCTCATCTCTAGTTCCTGATTATTAACAGAAGATGAATGAGACACTACTGCTACTACATAAAATATCATTTCTATTCTATATTTCTGTACTAAGCTATATTCTATACAATTGCATATACGATACATATTCAATATTATGGCACTAAACATTCAGTGCAATTTTATGCTGCTTATAAAAGCTAAAAAGGTCAGCAGAGAGAGATACACTCCCACAATCTGTGCTTAAACATTTATTTCAGTCTCATGGTCTCCAAGCTTTCACAAGTGCTTTAAGAGGAGATTGGAAAGAATTTGCTGCCCACTCACGATGATGTCTTATAAAAGGTTCTTCAAAAACGGATCAAAGGCTGTAATTTCCATGTCATTTCTGTCCAATTTCCTTTTCTCTTAATGTTTTCATTTTTGAAATGGCTATGATTGCAATCCAATTTTGCCCACACAGCACTGCAGGTCTAAATGAATCATTTATCACAAACTTTTTGTCTTTTGGCTGCTCATGATTTTATTTGCTTTGCAATTTTTTAATTTTATTTTTTGGTACTATTTATATTGCATTGCAATTACCTTCATAATTATACCTGCAGTGATTCACATTATTCTGTTCCCAGATGCCTCATTAAGACTTCTGATCCAACCCAATTGAACTTTAATATTGGTGTTAATTTTTCCTCCTCCTCCTCTCTCACTAAAAAGATTTTCATATGGATCTTTCCACAGCAAGAACTTTTCTTTTTTGTCTTTCCCACAGCATACATTGAATGCTGATATTTTGCACTGCATTTGCTGAGTAGGAAATGCTTTACATATGAACCTCGTGTCTTTTTTTTCCATTCTATGTTTTCATATACAGAAAAAAAACCCTTTGAGATGCTAAAGTTTAGCATATATGCCATTGATTCTCATTATCTACCTAGAAAAAATGTGACATACTGAATAACAACTGTGTTGCTCTTCAACATAAAAGAGTACCAGCCATAAGTAGAGAGATTCTCCATCATTTGACTAAATGTTTTAAAGCTCCTTACTTCTGATTTACATAAAAAATAAATATAAGCTCTTTTGGCATAGTTTAATCAGCAAATGATCTTTTAAAAGGGATTTTAAAACTCCCCCACCTGCTGGCTTTCAAAATTAGGAGAGAAATTTCAGAATGCATTGTCATTTAGCCTCTTCCCTAAAAAACAAAGACTAATATAATACATTTTACTTTATTTACTGTTTTCCTCCAACTTCTCTCTCTGTTCCAATAGTTAACCTTTAATAACAGTATTATTTATAAAAGTTTATGCATACCACAAGATTAAATGTTTTTTCAAGGATAAATTTTATTGCTATACTTCTCTTCAAATTTGTCTTTCAATAAAAAACAATATGGCATATTACACAATGATAAAAAGATTTGTCTCCATGGAATATATAACTTATCACTTATCAAAAGTGAAAAAAATAAAGTATTTATAATCATTACCGATTAGTTGATAAGTCAGACAATACAGTAACAAATATAGCAATATTCAGAACTTCCTGCAGTCTGATGATGCATGGCTAAAATACCCCAGATTTTCATTGCCACTGTGCTCTAATCAATGAGTCTGACAGCTCTTAATATTTCAGCTGCAGATGGACTTCTGAGAAGGCAAAAAAACACGCTGTAGTTGGAAGTCTCTTGTTTGAAAGCAAAGGACTAAATTTCAGGGTTGTATACAAAGAATAAATTAATAAAATCTGTATTTATTAATGATGCTGTAGACCAGGAGCAGAAGTTCTCTGGAAGCTTTTATGGTCAGATCTGACACAGGTCAAAACTTGACTGTGGTGAGAAGGTGGAAGTCACTGGAATCCATATTAAACTTCTATACATATGTACCTGCCTTACACATAGTTAACAATCAAAGTGATAAACAAACTACTGTGACCAAAGGAAACTAGAATATGTATCGAAGTGGATGGGCAAGAATAAATGCCAGACGAAATAAAATCTATCATTATTTGTTTTACTATAGGCTGTCTCATATAAGAAAAGCAGACTATTTATTACCATTTCTCTGTTTCCTGTTATTTGATAATCGAATGAACAAAAGAGTGATGGAAATTAATGGAAATGTGTTCAAAATGCTTTGATTTGGAGGCAGGGGGTAGGAGAGGTCAGTCACAAATGAAATTCAGTGAAATATTTCTGTGAGTTATTCAAAAACTATGAAAAAGCAATGATTAGGCAAATAAAAGTAAATTTTCATAGGTGTGAAATATGCTGTAATACAAAAAGAATAAAGAAAGAAGTAAAACAAGCCATTTTATCGAGTCTCAATGCTTATAAAACTAGTTTAACTTCAATGAAAGTAGCTACTAAAAGAAGATAAAACCCTCTTTCTTTACTTAATTTAGCCAAGTGAGATTATGAGGGAGTAGAAAGATGCTGTTTCTGGAGTCTTTTTTTATATTTTTCATCTAAAAACATGCAAGCCACATTCTATTCTCAGAAATGCTGATAAAAAATATAAACTGCAAAAATGACATTGATGTCAGTAGAGCTAACCTAGATTTATACTTATGTAATGCAGAGCAAAGTTTATCCCCATACATCTAATATTATCTGATGGAGAGTTAGAATTTCCTCTATACGTGAATGACTTCCTGTAATGCTGTGTTGCTTTTAAGCACCATTTAAAATCAATAATCAATAATACTTGCTAGGAGTACAAGATCAAAACCTGCCTCATTTCACATTAGAAAAAAAAATCCAAAGTAAGCAACAATTGATTCAAGAGGATACTTTGGATTTCTTCTGGTGTCACTGAGACTAGCATCTATTCTACTGAGATAGTCGAATTTTCTTCTACTAGAAATGTTATTTTGGCTCCTAGAGTATTATGATCCATATTTAGAAAGGTATTTAGGAATCATTAAAGTCTGCTGAATGTAGACTTAGAAATGCTTTGTAAGTCTGGGCCTGAAGGTATGTTATCACATCAAGTGTAGTTTGGTCTTCTCAACACTTACAATTCTTGTTCTTATTTTTTTGTGCAGAAAGATAAAGTCAAGCAATATTCAGTCCTCTTGATTTTCAAGGGAAAAAAGGCCAGAATGGTGGTTACAGCACTATGGTAAGATTTAGCAGTGAATAACTCGGCTTTGATTTCTCTCCAATGCTATCAACCACAACTAGACTACAATGGCTGAGATGCTTTCTCCATTAAGAAAAGTAAACAGTTACTATATTATAGCAAAGTAAGAAGAGAAAGTAACAGCTAAATAGAATGTCATTATTTGTTTGCAGGTTTAGTCTAATACCAGCTCTTCGTTCCTTCCCAGAAGTGCTACCAATTTTCAAACAGAAAGAAATACTGAGAACATAGCATACAACAGAGTAATACATAACAGAAAATGATCATTCATCTAAACGTACAGAAAGTCATACATGTACATACAGCTGCTGTTCCTTAGGGTGGAAAAAAAAAGCTCCTGGCAACATTATTTACTACAAAATTCATTCAATAAAGCTTATTAAGGGTGTCATTTATAGAAAGCATCATAGTTACATGTTACATACATGTGTGTATACATCCAAATGTATTTTAAATGACTTACACAGCAACAAAAGGTCTCACCAACTTTAAAGTAAGTCTATACATAAACTCTACAACTGACTTTTTGCTCTGTGTCCTAATTCTTACATCTGTTGTCACCAGCTGGGTTTACCTGAGGTGTAAAATGGCACTTGTTGATATGGACCGGTGTTCTTTGCGACTTTGCAACATGTCATCTTTTATTAAGCAGTTCAAAGAAACAGTTTGCCCTTCCATCTATGACATGACTACCATAAATAAATACATTAAAATATGCTAAACTGTATGCACATGCAGACATTCTCAATCTCTCTTTCTCTCTCTATATATTCTTTATACATATATATATATATATACACACACACTCTGTATATGACATACCTAGAAAAAAGCCCTCAAGCAACAGTCCATGGATTTCAAAGGAATTGTACTTCTCACAATAAAGTCTTGAGTAGAAGTGCAATGAGAATAAAACTTAAATCTCACAATAAAATTGCATATGAACTGAATGAGCAATAACGAGAGATAGATACACAGTTATGTCTCTGAGTTTTTACTAGATTTTTCACCCAACTATCACTAATGTTGCTGTATTTGATTGATTGCAATTTTATCCATTTATAAGCTTTGTGCCAAAAGGAAACATTTTGTTCCATTCATCTTAGCAAGCGACACAATGTTCCCTGGCATGTGACATTAATAAAAAGTTGTGTTGCCTGTCTCTCTCAGTTGGTCACATGATTTTTGGTAGTCTTTAGTGTTCAGAAAAACTTCAGAAAGAAAGTCACATCCCTATTTAAATCTAAAATGAATTTCCAAAAATAAATGTAACTATGGGAAAAAAACCCAAATTTTGATAATTTACATTGCATGTCTCCCCGAGCACATCATATCTTCCCCTCATTCTCTGTAGAATCAATACGAAAGCCTTAGATTTGCTTTTCTTTCTGCTTGGGGATATCTTCGAGTTACCAAAAGCAAGATTAGATTCTCACATGGCCTTCAGGATCGACCCTCTTCACAGCTCTACCAAAATGCTCCGTAAAGTGACCTAGCACCGACTTTCCACGTGACAAACCAGTCCACCACTGCTGCTTGCTGCTCACTGAACGATGATTCTGACATTTTGAGGAGCTTTCCTAAGGTTTTACAGTAGGCACAGCAATACAGCATACTGCTTGAAGCAAATTTCCACTCTTTCTTTAAGCAATGCTGCTCACGTCTCACACAAGACAGCTACTTGAGCACATTCAAGGGCATTCCCCAAGAAGCAATATGCTAATTCTGTATCTCTAGCTAAACTGGGTTCTGATGCACAACCAAACACACCAACAAAGGAACTGAATTAATGACACAGACTGTTTAACATAATGAACCGTACTGCTAAGGTAATATATTATTATTGTATCATAACATCAAATATATTACATGCATATACAGATACACAAATATCCTTTATTGACAAATAATTAGTACAAAAAATTACTACAGATCTGATTTCAGCACACTCATTTCTTGTGCACAACTGTTAATTAAGTTAGAAAATGTAATTTTACCATTTCAATATTAAGAAGTCACCTCAAATGTATGTTATTCTAAAGAATTACTTCATTCTTGCAACAAATTCATAATTTCTCAGTAGATATGTTTAGGTAAACCATCAACTTATTTCTAGCTGTTTTCATTTTCTTCAGCAGCTATTGTCTCTATGTTTCATACTAAAGCTCAGCAATGCTTTATATTAATACTCATTGAACTTACACAACTGCTGTAGTTGTATGAATATGCACAAACACAAGGAACAGCACTCTAAAAATAACAGATTTCATAACGGAAAAAATATTTATCAGTTGTTTCCTTCAAAAAAATAAGCATTTCTTTGTACAGGGAAAAAAACTCCAAGCACTATGCGTGATATATAGATGCATTTACTAGCAAATTATGCAAGACAAGGACAGGGAAGTACAGAGTATTGAAAGGACTTCATAAAAAAATATGTGGAAATCCAGCCTGTTCCTTCTGTGATAGAGCATAGGCCATTTGCATGCAAAATACTCATTGTGTGGTCAAACTTAAAAAATGTACTTTGTAACTAGCAATCCCATTGCTGACACTAGAACAAGGAAGAATTATTTTTGTCTGGTAAAAACTACAGCTGTAATATTCTTAACGATTTTATAATTTTCCAGACATCTGGTTATGAATGCTATATAGCAAAAATCTGTTATTGATAGAAGAAAATACGCCATAGTGATATACTGCTATAAGGAAATATGCTATAGACACTACAGTGATGCCTTTCTTGACTCCGAGTGCTTTAAGGTGGTAATACTAACGTTGTAGTTTTGACGGCTTAGGAAAATGGAAGGAGAGGAAAAGTAAGCTTGGACAAGAAATAGCTGTCATGACACATATTGAGACAACAGGCAAAAATGGACACGATACTGGATGCATCAGCTCAAACTGGAGAGTTGGGAGGAAATGACCTGATTCAGAGGCTTGCTGATACTGGAAAGAGGAGGAGGTCTTGCCTTCATTCCTCCTTACTGCTTTTCCCTATTCCTGGCTGTGTGGTCCCACAAACTCTTTTGCACTTTGATGTTCATTGGCTCCTGCTGTGAAATAATTCTACTTATTAGTAAAGGAGTAAAATATCAATTTTTGCTACTAGGTTCTTTTTGCTGGGTTAGTAAATGTATTGGCTCATGGTAAGTCCCAGAGTTATGTGAACTGTGAACCACAGACAGAAACAGGGAAGTTCAATACTAAAGGAGGAAATACTTAGACAAACAACATTAATTATCAATTAAGGTTAACAACTTGTACATTTATAAAGTATCTGATGGAACAATGGGGAGAATTTTCTTTCGCTGCGTTCATAATATAGTCATGTTGGAAAAAATCTTACATTTTTGTGAAATCTGATTCATGTTCTATAAATCTTCCCATCTCTTACATCATGGTCAACTGTGTAGGTTTAACTTGAGCCCTAAAGCTGCAGGCATTTCTTGGCAATTCTACTGCACTTTCTAGGAAAAACAGACCAAGGGCTTAGACCCTGCCAGCCTACAACCATGAGATACAGACCCAATGAATTCTCTTCATCTCTCTTTTATCCAACCAGGAAGGAGGGTGAAAAGAGAAGTGAAGACAGATGCTGTGTTGAACAGAGCCGTGCACTCCCAGGGCTGTGTTGACATACTTGGGTTGTAGTGAGTTAATATGTCATGACACGGTGCTGTGACAGACCACACAGTGATAAAGTGCTACAAGGCAAACACGGCAACTTCGCGTGAGAGCAGCGTCTGCAAGTCACACCGTGGCCGGCTGCAACTTTATTTGAAGGGAGAGCTGCTTGTTTATTCTCACATCTGTGATTAGCGCTATTTTCACACCACTGGTGAAGTTCTGTATCAATATACACAGGTCCCAATCCTGTTTTTACCACTCAAGGGAAACAGCCATCACCATGAAATCAATGCGGTATGATAAATAAGGAATCCAGATTTTAGTTTATTGTGTTCAAGCTTTTCTATTCTTACTTCTATGCCTTCATTATGTAGCATTCTCCTCTCTCCATTTTATTATTTCCAGTTAGAGCCTTCTCTCAAAAATGTTCTCACCTTAAATGATACTTAAGTAAGTAGACATTTAATGCAGTAACTGCACTTTAAAATTAATTAATGCAATGAAGTGCCATGATCAAGAATGCCTTAGTTATTTGCAAAGGACAGATACCACAAAAGTCCAGGTCTTTCTTGTGCAGGATATGGCAGCTTCAGGTAAACAAAAGCAATCTCCATGCAGTTAGAGATAAAACATGTACTGTGGAGAGTCAGAAAGTCACACTACTCATCTTTCACAGATAAACAATTGGGGAAGACTGCAAATGAGGCAACTTGTCTACATTCCTGTAAAAACAAGAGCCACAATTTGAACCTGTATCTCCACGGGTGTTCACCAAAATGGGGCAATTCAAAGAGCTTCAGAGAAAGAATTTTCCTTCAGTGTTGATGCATGTAAGTTCAGTCGTAGCTGAAAGTGTTTTGTGCTTATGTTTGCTGCACATTAGATAGTTCAACCATTACAGTAGTTTCAAATCATAGTCTAGCCAATGTGGCAAAGATTTCACTCTGTTATATCTACAGCTATCAACTGTCAAAATTAACTTTCCTTGCGGTTCTCTTCTATTGTATTTTATACACCTAAGAGATCTCTTTACATCCCCTTAACCCTTTGTCATAGGCTATCTGCTCAGAAAAAACTCTTCAGAGACTTAAGAAATAATGAAAAAAGCCAAGTAACTGAAGAGAAAATTTAAGGCCTTAAAATATACCCTACAGCTCCATAGGTTCTATCATATGTCAACTGAGGCAAGTCATCTGGGATTTACAGTTCCATACTAGACCTGCAGCGGTGATTGGTGATGTTAACATCAACCTCCTACCGCTTCTCTCTCTCAGCTAACATCAGGAAACGGAATCAGTACCAGAAATATCAGAAATACTGTAACTACTTCACATCTTTTCATCATCTGTCTCCTTCACAAGAGAAGCACCAACAAAAAGCTAAAGGACCTATACAAAGTCCTGCATACTGAGACAGCCAATATCAAAGTCTGATTATCACCCATAACATCCTATTTTCCGCCACAAAGAATTTGTTAACTACTCAGAGACTTGGTTAGGTAGGTTGAGCTCTGCATTTATTTATATATGTGTATATACATATATACACACACATATATATGCATGTATACACCGACACCTGCAGATATTCACACAGATATGCACACATATATAGAGATACATATATATATATACACACATTCATGCATATATATGTGTGTGTGTGCATGCATATATGTATCTGCAGATCTAGAAATCAAAGAGAGGATTCAGGAATTGTTAATAATGACAATGAAAAAAACCCCAAGACAATGCAGCATACTGATTTCCTCTTAAGAGTTATCTTTTTTATCTGCTCTTATTTTCAGGTTCTTTTTCCACTTTCCATGGTCCTTCTCCACTAAGTGCTTGTTCAGTACGCAGAGTTCATTGGCACACAGAAAACTGCCAATGGTCTCACCTGATCACAGGTCATTTTTGTAACTGACTCAGAAACCAACCAAACGTCAGGTCCCCCAAGTTGCCTGAGCAGCATGAAAAAGCTGGACAGTCAGCAGCTAAGTGAGAATTCTCATCACATGCCCAGCTCTTGCATAGCTCCCACCAGTTGACTGCAGCAGAGCAGCCAGAGCAGACCTCACACCAGCTTGCATGGGTGTCTCAACACGTTAGGGCAAGGTGGTATAAGTTAACATAGTCCCCGACGTTCCCATCTACCCTCAGCTTCAGTGTAGCTGAAATCTGCCCTCGTAATTTGTGAGTTGTCACCCAGCCAGTAACTTCAGAGCAAGAAGGTCTGAACTGTGGCAGATTTTTATTAAAAAAAAAAAAGTTAATGCAAATAACAAAAAGTTAATACAAAAGTTAATACAAATACAACTCGACAATCAAGTTTGCTCACTGGGATTTTTTCGCCTCTAATTAGAATGCTAACTCTAGTCTGCAAAATGCTCAAATACCTTTTAATTAGTATGACACATTAATATTCCAATTCATTAAGCTACTCTTCCTTACTTAAGAGTCAAGACAGAGAATGGAAAAATTAGTCCAAATAAATCCAAAACACTCTTGAATATATTCTCACTTTAGCACCTTTACTTTCCACAAGTTTTCAAGATCATGCTTATTTTACCAACTGCAGAATTCTTACAAAACTCTAAAATGAGACAGGGCAAAAGAAAGTTCCTAAAAACACTGACTCATACCTTGGAACATATTTTAGAAGCTACTGCAATATAAACACTTAGGTACAATGAAACATTACATTTTGTGTATTTATTTTTTTATGGAGCAGATATACACATTCTGTATTTTAAGTCATTGGTTTAAAGCAAATGATTGCAAGTCTCTCTACCATAAATAGATAAAATAGTTTGTTCTTAATGTCTCTGTGAATTCTTTATCTTTGTGTGCGCCTATTTTAGAGAAATATGCAAATACTTGCCAATATACCATGTAATGGTACTACTAAAAATTTCTGTGTAAAGAAAAATGCTTTATAATGCTAAGCTAATAAAGAAAAAATATTCAAACATTTCATTTCAACTAGAAAACCCCACGTTTATTCTGAGAATCTAAAATACTGTTTGTGTGAGGGAAGCAAATATGTTCAGTTTTGCTCTTTGTACCTGTTTTAGTTTTAACTTTATACTGTGGTCAGTAATTTGTAAGTAATATACTGAAAGTTATGTACATAGTTATGACTGAAAATGACACTTTCTAATACCATACTTTGGTCACTGTACACTGCTAGCAGAAGCTAACATCAAACGGTCTCAGAAAAGGACAAAATATTCCTTAAACAGTACTTGGAATGCTTTGGTAGGGGGGTCACTTTGGAGATGTGTATGTAATAAACCACAGGAATAATACACAGAAAACCACTCTGCAAAGCATTACCAATCCCAGCAAACCCTTCTTCAGTAGTGAGCAGACCATCCTTCTCACACTGTTATTTAGATTTTCTTGTCTTAATCTTTGTTCTGAAAATAAATCGCTGAAATTAAAATACCGTCCTTATTGTCAGTGCAGAAATAGTACGATTTTCCAGTGCTATTCTCTTGCTCAAGAATCAATTAGAGGGTATCACCCCACAGGTCTATGTATAAAGGCCTAATCCAGCAAGGCACCAAGAGCTGAGACCCTGTTACGGCAAAGCATTAGCGTCAGTGCAACTCAAAACTGTGCTTTCTTTGCTGACCCACAGCCAGAGAGATTACAAAGCCAGGAGGGACTAGTGTTATCCTGCAGTCTGACCGCTGCTGCTAGGAAGGGCTTGGGAATTCCCAGAAGAAGGTCCTATTTGTAGCACAGAGTATCTCTTAGAAAGTCACATGACTTTGATTTACAAACTTCCAGTCCTGAAGAATTCATCATCGCTGTCTTCAGAGGTGTCACAATGGTTATTTATTGGATGAATTAATCTACTTTCTATTACCAATCTGCTTACCTCTTTGTCTGCTAGGTTTAAACTACTTCCAGATTTCTTTTTCCCATGTATACAGTCATACCCTGATATCAAGTCTTCTCTTAACATTTTCTTTGCTAAGTAAATTAGATAAAACACCTCAAAGCAATATTGCTATGCAGCACATTTTCTACTTAGTCTTGTGGCTCTCTGAGCCCTCTTCAGGTTTTCAACATCCTTCCTAAACAGTGGGAAAACAGGTTAGGTACTGTATTCAATAGCTAGACAGAGGTAAAGAGGTAAAATGACATCCTTATTTTTATTCCATATTCCCCTGTTTACATATTTGGTGATTACATTAGCTCTTGCTGTCGGTTGTTCTGGATGGAAAACATAGGCTCAAATTACTATCCATTATTCCACCTACACAATTTTCAGAGATTTCCTGGCTAGCATCTCCCATTCTGTGACTTGAGTTGCTTTCCTTATCTCTTAACTTGTGATTATTAAAACATACTGTTTGCTTGAGCACAGTTCAGCTCTTTACTATTTAAGTTCCACATCTGGATTTCCATTATTTTGCCTGATATTGATGTCAGACTGACAGGTTTGAATTACCTAGGTTATCAGCATGACCTTAACTCTCCACAGGCTTCTGGAACATTCCCAGTGCTCCAAGATGTAATGAAAATCAGTATTAAAAAACCTGAGAGTTCTTTCTCTAACCCTCTAAAAACATTTCAGTGTAACTTATCCCGATTGACTGGCTTAGGATTTCCAGCTTCAGTAGCCTTAGTGACTGCTGCAGTACAAAGAATTTCCTAATCATCATGCAGTGGTAGTACAACAACCAGCTTTCTCTCAAATATAGAACACAAATATTTATGAACACTCCTAGCTTTAATTCCTCTTGTCTGCCACAGACTCTTTACTCCATCAGAACCATCTTTTCTGCAACGCTAATTCAACTATTACTGCTTACTGACTTTCAGAGATGGGATTGAAGTAGATCAAGTTCAGTGCATTGCAAACATACATGCAGTGTAAACATGCATGTGGTAGGGGATAGCCACAGAAAACCACAGTTAAAGATATTTTAAAGGAAGAAGAAAGGTTTTAATGTGAAGATCATCATGACAAAGGTCACTAACCAAGAAGCTTTTCCCAAAGCGTTCTGAAGTTTAGGCAGTTACATACTCATTTTTTACATCTGCAAAATATTAGAGATTCCTCTTTCTGAGGAGTTAAACACTTGCCTAATTATCTATGGAAGCAAAAAGAACAAATCCTGCAAGATTCTACTTAGCACAGTAACACTAAACTTCTTGTAAAGCTACAGCCAAGCAAATGAATTTCATAGCAGGTTCAAAAAAGCATCTCATGATGGTCCTTTAATATCAAGAAATCAGAAGCAAAAGGGTCCCAGAGGCATAGAAAGCACTTTGAAACTTAAGAAATTCCTGCCAAGCTGGAGAGAATTCATCAAAAAGGAGCTTAAAAAAAAGCTTAAGTAAGAAACCCCACATGCAATCTCTGGTTCATGAAGGAGTGAGGTCACTCATTCTTTAGCTTGACATTGAGCAATGTAGTGCTACTAGGCATTACACCAAAACTGTACAGTCTCTGTCCTCTTTCTTGCTGGTAAATTAAAATATCTGAACAGTCACGGATAAGATCTTTGGACAGGGAGGTAGTCCCACAGAAATAGCTGGCTCTATATGGAATTGGTGACATTCACAAGCAGTAGGAACATTTAGTAGGCAAATTTTTGGACTCACATCTGGCCCAGGATGTGCAGCACAAATGACAAATGTTTGACAACCAAGTATTTATTTTTTTAAAAAAAACAAAACTATGGATAAAATAAACAATCATCCCACTGAAAACTTAGCTGTAGTAGGCTGATTCCATGATGTTCACAAATCTTTTTGACATAATCCTGAAATCCTTCAATTTTCACTGAAGTGTCAGCAGAAGAGAATGCTTACCTAGGTTGGAGAATTGTACCCATGTACGAAAGTGCAAAGTTATTTTAATAATAATAATAGCACTATTCTACTACAGACATTTTCAAGCAGCTTTCCGCAATATTCCTTGAAGGTAAAACACAGGGCACAAGTGGAATCTACATGCAAGTTTGGTCATATTCACTGACATGATTTTCTAGCCTTTTGCATGACTCTCCCATTTTAATATGAAAGGGATTCAACTCCTTGAATTTACAACTGCCTTAATATTGCTAGGATTGCAAGTAGTCAGACATCTAAACGTGCTCTATTCATCTGATTATATGGATACTTTTGTGCTTTAAACTGTTAACTTTTTAATCTAACTATATGAATGTCAGCTGCTAGTGATGAGGCAGACACATGAGTAAATGCCTTTTCCTAAGACCACCTGCACGTACTTGGCTTCAAGTGACACACTGTTGCTCTGAACGGGATGATCTATACAAAGTTGTTCCAAAATACAAGCACTCTCAGAAGCTGCCGCAGCTAGCAGCCATTGTAAACCCAACCAGGACAGCTGGGTGCGTATTTTATTTTAACTAAGAGTATCAAAGGGGAAAAAAAAAGAACAAGTCAAGTATTACCACCAGAAGATTAACACAGAGGTGATTGTTTGCTATTTCTTTTTTTCAGATTTAATGCATGCATTATATTACTGAAATGGATAAAATACTTAAAATGTATTTTCCTTTTTGCATAGGGAAAAGGAGAGACCGATAAAAATCAGTTGTGTCTTACCAAGTCTGTAAGGAAATTATGCTCTTTCATTCTTTTCCGATATATCATTTGAAGGAAGCAAGTCAAGAAACCCCAAATGGTTCTTCATAACAAAATTAATTTATAAAGAATTTAAACTTTGAAGATGCTTTCTATCAAACTTTCTTAATATCAGATATTTTTAAGTGAATAATTATACTTGAATTAACAAATTGGAAAGGCATTTATGAATTTATCTCTCCGTGGAGAGAATGAAAGACTTAAGTGTTATGCAGTGAAAAATCAAGGACAGGGAGGTTGCTAAGCACTGCATAGGGCCGCAGGGACTGCAGCAACATTTTTGAACTGCTGGAGAAGAGGAACGCCAGGATGGTACCACCTAAATGACGGACAAGGGTGCAGATCTCAGTGAATGATTTTGTATGAATATTGAACTGCTAGACAGAGTACATGTGGAGAAAATACTGAAGACAGAATTGGAGTAGAAACACAGATGTGAGAACTAGGTCTTCAATTAGCTTGCACTGCTGAATCTATATCATGCTGTTTCATGTTGTCTGAAAAATATATATATATATTAATTTTCTACTAGTTTTAGTTTTTACTAATAACAACAATTTTTTATCACTCTCCATGTATATATCTCCTCTAATTAACTATCATAATTGCATTTAAGTTATACTTAGATATGGGTATGCACCAAGAAACTCACCAATATTCAGCTTAAATCACATGCACTCACAATCAATTCCTAATCAGACAAAGTTAGTTTTCATTCTAAATCAGACCAGCAGGTTAGGTATTTTCAAGTCTTACTTGACTCTTTGATAGGATTACTTTTGTCTGTAGGTTAAATCTTAAAATACATCTTTTGCATTACTTGAGCTAAGTATCATTGATAAGCACTAGAATCTTGAGTAAACACATAAATGTAAAATAGTAAGCAAAGGAGAAGAAGATATGGATGACAATGTGATTTATTAAATAAAATACACCAAAAACCTTAAATCAAAATAATCTCTTAAGTTTTCTACACATGCCACAACCCCCAACCCAATCATTAAAAAACCTAATGTATATGCTTTAAACCAAACATATACTAGTCAAAGAATACTGATCCTGCTAAGTCAATGGCAAACATACTGCTGACTTTCGAAGTACCAGATTTCATCCACTACATACAAATGTTGACATATTTCCAAAGAATGTTTAATATTGTCTGGAATAATATTCTCCAGGAGGAAAGCCCTATTTGTGACAGCCTCATGACAGAGGATTGAAAATGCCTTGGGTCAGCCTTTCCTGTTTAACTTGCAATGTTTTAAAAAGTATACCCTGATCATTAACACCTTCAGAACCAAACATATGCTTTAATCATAGGCGTTTTTTTCCTCTCATGATTTGAGAAAGAAAAGTAATTGCTTGTTGTTAGATGTTAGCTAGAGACATGGGAAGCAACAATAGTTAATGCAAGGTTTTCTCACTGATAAGTCACCTAAAAAGATGATTAAAATATTGCTGGTACAAGAGTGATGAATAAACGTATAAAATAATGACAAAGAAAAAATTTCAATACTGGACGATTTGGCTTGGCCACCGTCTTCATAAATTCTCTCTCTCCTCCAGTGCGAAGAGATCTATACCCACCAAAAATAGTTAAGTAACTTTTCACCCACAAAAGACTATTTTTTTAGCACATCATTTCAATCCTTCTTCTCCTATAGAGAAGATAGAGCTTTCTGCAAAGTTTTTGGAAGTACATGGCCTAGTTCTTTATATACACACACATATACTCTAGAAAGAACTTAAAACCTGTTTTGTAAGTTATGTGTGACAAATGGCATATTGATATGAATTGGTGCATTGCAAGTGGTGGAGTGCTCCAACACATAAAGTGAAAGACATTATTATTGTTGCTATAAATACTTTGCATTGTAAAATCGGGCTATACTTTTGTCTGAGAGGCTGATACAGCTGCACTTCTTACATCAGAAAACAAAGGAAAACAGAAAAAAATAGTAACTTGGCAATATAAAATGATACTAAAATTGCCTCTGTTTCTGGCCCCACTGAAAGCATAATAATCTCTGAATGATCCCATTATAAGCTGAATAGAATGGACACAGGCATAGCTTCCATTTTTTGTAGGACCCCAAATCCCTTGAATCATCTCAGCTCCAATACAGATAACAGCCTTATTTAATTTCTTAATTAAATCATCTAGCTCTCTTTCCTGTAAAGTGAAATGTTTATGGTTCATCATAAATCCTTTTCTTCCTTTTGCCCATCAAAGCATTATGAGATGCTTTGTACACTATGACTTTAAAGAAAACTTGAGATGGAACGTTCCTGTGTGCCTGAGCCCCCTGGGACCTTAGAAGAATTACTTTGGTGAAGACTGTAAAAGATAAATGCCTGAAATACCATTCTAATGTCATATTTAAGCATCTGAGGCTGTGAGAGGATGAAAAAGTTACGTGGTAAGACAAACACATACATCCAGAAGATGAAAACTGCCTGTGTATTGAGTTCATCTTTCCATTCCACAAATATGAGTTTGCTTTCTCTTCTCTTCTCTTCTCTTCTCTTCTCTTCTCTTCTCTTCTCTTCTCTTCTCTTCTCTTCTCTTCTCTTCTCATTCTCATTCTCATTCTCATTCTCATTCTTTTTCCTGACTTTCAGCCCTATTGAGTTCCCACAGCTCTCAGCAGACCCAGAGAGAACACCAAGGTAATCACCACTTCGGTAAAACTCAACCAAATGTCTCCGTGCCCAAAGAAGGGATCAAAATCCTACTTCAGAGATGGATATTTTTTAAAGTCTGCCTAAATTTATCTGCTCCACTTTTTCTGTTATTTGTTGAACAATAATAGCATTTTACTGCCTCATGTTTAAAAAGCACTTTGGGGTCCTCAGCTGAAAGACACTATTCAATTACTGTCACAAAATCGTTGCTAAAAATGAGATTCCCTGGTATGCCAATTTTCTAATCAGTGCAAGAACACTAAGTTCAAAAGTTCACCTGGATTCTAACTGGATTCCTAATCTGTTTAGGAAATGAAAAAGAGAAGGCAGAAAATGTCCAGCGTCCAGGGAAAAATGTCCAGTGGTAACAGGACACAAGGAGAAAAGAGCAAGTACAGTAAAAGATACCGTAAAATGGTTCTGAGAAAGCAAGGGACAAAAATCAAATTGTAAGTGTGACTGCTTTAAAAAACAGAGCACTAGGAACATTAGCTTTGTCGTTATTCCTGCTATTTTACATCATACACAATCCCTACTAGCTGTTTTTGATACACTTCCCTTTCAAAATTCCCCACAGAAATGGCTGAGAAACCAAATGATTTGTGAATCCTGCCTGTCCACAAATGCTTTCAAAGGCTAACTTAAGATGTCAGATTGCAAATGTTTTTTTTTTTTTTGCTAATTATGAGGTTGACCTAATATAAATACAAAACCTTGTGCTCAGACTCACAGCTTTGCAGTAACCAGTACTCCCCATGAAAACCAAGATTAAGGTGATTCTGCCCATAATGTGGAATGAGACTTTCTGTTGCTATCAGTATCTGTAAAATAATGTTTTCAAAGCTAATATTAGTTGATTTTATTTGGAATTTCCAATATGAGACACATTAAATGGACACAGGTTTTAGGAATTATGGGGCACCAATTTTTAGGAAATTGACCATAGTGATCTAAATATTACATTTTATATCTTTTTTTTTTAATTTTTTTTTTTTTTAAATCTTGATTCCAACACTAATGTTTCTCAAAGTAACACCTCCACTTGATTTGGCAAAAAAAAGAAGTAAAGTTTACACTAAGTAAGGATGTCATATGTCAGCATCAAGCAAAATCACTTTAAACTCCTGAGATATTTTTCTTTTTCTTTTCCCAGAATACCACACATCCATGTGGCAGAGGCATGTTTGACCTATTCACTGAACCATCTGTTTAACTGTAGAAAAGTATCTCATGTCCATGTTCCTTTCTTCTTGACACAAAAGTCACACACTGTCTGCGGAGGAAAGACAACCATACAAAACAAAATCCTATCTATAAACATTAACCTAAAGTTTCAATTCACTACCACTGTACATACAATTCCACTGAAACATTTGCTGTTTCCCTTTCTTTGAAGAAATTGTTTATTTCCTTTAAGAATGTTGAGTTCCAGATATGCAGTTGGACACTGCAAACTGCATGGCAGGCTCCTCTGCCCAAACTTAATTCACTGACACTGTGTTCCTTCATAGTCGATGGCAAGAAACAGCTCCCTCAAAGATGAGTCACTCTATTCTAGAATAGGGATTGAAATCAAATAAGATGAATTGCCTTTCCACTGGCTGTAAAAGCAACTGAGGTGTATACTGTAAACTTAGATATCCAACTTCCAGGTATCTACTACTGAACAAAATAAAGTTCACTCCCAAATCATTAAAATTAACATGAGAGAGTGCCACAATTTTCAAGAGTTTATTGCAAATGGCCATTTTACCCTGCCTTAGATATTTTTTCCAGTTTCAGCAACAGTATTAATCCATTTGACTGATACTGATGACTGCAGTTTTTACCTTCATGCTTCATACACTCAGGTATGTCAAGCCTGCAATTCTATCTGATCACACCCATGTTCTGATGTCAGGGTGCTCCTGAAGTATGGCGAGATGGAACTAAAGCTAATTTCTGGAAATAAAAAAGCTGAAAATTTTTAAGAACATTACAAAAAACATAAATATTGCAGAAAGCAACATGGTTAGAGAAGAGACAGAAAAGTCTTGTAACATTACATATTTGTGCAATAAAATAAGTTCAAAATATATCAGAAATGAACATCAGTAATTACCATTGCTCATAACAGAATGTAATCATATTGGGTCACAATTTCCGAGATAACTCTACACAGCATCCAGACAAGGTAAAAAAGGAAAGTTGAGAACATAAAGTACAGATTAACACATCCACCCTCTATGCTTGCACTTGACTATTTTACATATAAAGCTTATCTGGGGCACCAGTAACTACAATCAATGAAACATGCAAATCTTGCAGACAAAGCATAAATATCTGTTTTATTAATATGATCTTGTGTGCATGTTAAATCAGAAAGCGACAAGGTTAAAATCCTACTGAAACAAGTAGGACCTTACTCTAAGCAAAGCAAATCAAAACTTTTGTATTTGGCCTTTACATACTAGCACTTAGCTTTCAAGTCATAGCAAATATTTTAATTGCTTACACCACATAATATTGCTTCAGTGCCACTCAACAGGAAAAGAATTATGGTTCTATTTTAAAATAAATTGAGTAAAAATATTTTGTAAATGAACAGTCAATCTGCTACTGTGCTGTATGTATTTGGCAGGGGAAAAAGCTGTTTATAATGCATTTCAGTGCAAGTTAAAGTTCTCTTCAGCAAAACTGGTGCTATTGCAATAATTTTTATTCTATTCTTGTAAGGAAGCAGACATCCCTTAGCAGTGTGATATTATTTCAACTTATCTGGCTCATTTACGTTTCTGTTGATGAAATAGCAGATGAGAACACGAGGACTCTAATTTGATGCTACAACTATGGAAATGATGGATTACTTTTTAAAACCAGTTATATTAATAGAAAGAGTTAGAACAAGACCTAACCACCATGTTGACTTCAAGTTGCAGAACAAGACCTAACCACCATGTTGACTTCAAGTTGCAGAACTTCACATAAGCTTTGGCTAATTCTTCTATGAGATTGTACTATCTTCTTAGTACCTGAGATACAAGGCTAAGGCTAAAAACTGACTAATGGATTGAAATTTTTCTGGTGTGGTTAATTGCTGAGACACTTTCAACCCCCATTAGACTGGAGAGTGGAAGCAAAGCCACTTTGAAACCATTTCATCTGTATTGTCAACTTCTCATTCTTCAAACGAGGGCAGGTAGACGATATGGGCAGCAAGTACATCCCCTGCTTTGCTCCTGATGTTCCACCCATAGGTCTGGGTGGAGGGTCTGTAGGCTGGGACAAGAGTATTCCCTGACAGCCCCACCTGGAGGCTGAATGTGGAGGGGTCTGCATGGCCCTACCTTGGTGACACACATGCCCATATGCCTTTGAAACCTTTGCAGCTGTGAGCTGCAGGAAGGGAGAACTAAGTCTGTTCTTGACTGGGAGGGTGGAAGGAAGGAAATGCTGTTTGCCTCGAGATTAATGACCAAAAAGTAACAAGAAGTAAACTCCGCCTGGTGATCACTACCCAGAAGTAACATGAGGAAGAGACCAGCAACAGAGGATGAAAGGGAGAATGACTGGATTAAATCATCAAAAGTAATATTCAGTTCAGTAACCCATGAAATGCAAGAGACCAGTCATATAAAATCAGCATGGTAAAACAATGTGTGGGTGTGTGGGTGACTGAGAGAACCATGAGGTATGCTAGGAAGATCTTCCAAAAACCCCAAAAGAGCAGCCACCAGCAGGTCTGACTGCTGCACAGAGGTGGTGGCCTCACAAGACCCTCATCCTCATCACTGGACCCAGGATGAAGTAGGCTACATGCTGTACTCTTACTTGGTCCATGGTCACCACAATCCCATCCTTTTCAGTGATCTCAGCTGACATGGGTGCCCTCGTCCAGTCATCTGGTGAGATAGATGGACGGGATCACGACTTCCCTGGTGTAGCTGCGGCACAGGCTATAGATGGTGCGTGACTAGTCATGTGTGAGTGAGGGTGTGTGTCTATGTGTTTTTCAAGTGTTATTATTTGTAATCATTGTTTAGGTAGGAGTTTGTTCAGTACTATTACTTTACTAAATTTAGTTATTATTGCCTCATTGATATTAATTAAGAAAAATATTCGAATTGAGCAAGGACTTGTGTATTTCTCTGACATAACCTCACCAACACAGCACACCATGACAAATTAGGTGTGCAGTATGTGGGCAGAAGGCATTAAAAATAATCAAGAGCTACAAATCGATCTTTGTGTCGCAGTGCCACCCGGGTACTCTGCGACAAAGCGGTATGGAAGGTGGCAGCATGAGGTTGTGACCCTGTGGGGGCAGGGTGCCTGAAGAAAACTTTCATAATTCTGACTATGACTATCGTGAAACATCATGCTACGCTCATCATCAAATTTATTATGCTGTCCTTTACTACAATCCAAATACGATCACTTTCAAGTGCTACCATGACGGTAACAGAAGAAATGCATTAATTTCCCCATTTGTTTGGAAAAATAAATGTATTTGAGAAAAAAAAGAGAACAGACAATACTACAGAAATGGAGAGAATGACTTCAAGCCTGTAATAAATTATTTCCTGTTTTGCAGTTTCAAGTGCTGGGGACACTTTCTTACTTGCTTGGATAGAGTTTCTTCATTATATACGGTCTAATACACGCAGAAGTAATAACTCAGTAGAAACTGTCAGTGGGCTAACCAGCAAGGTTAGGGAGCTGCCTCCATATATAATAAAAATACGCTCTGGTGCAAAGTCTAACTACAGCTGATAGAGCCCATGATCAAGCTCCTGCAAGACAGAGAGAAGACAGTTAAGATAGAAGGGTCTTTGAAAAGGGGACTCCTGTATATAGTAAATATTATACAACCTCAGTAAATGAAGATCTCATGCCAACCTAAAACAACAACTAGATGGGGAAAAGGTCTTCTCTTCCATGCGCTCTATAAAAAGAACTCTCACCTTTAAGGGCCATTGTCTGCTTTGTACACATCTTTTTGTGTTTTAATTATGCTTTTATACCAAGTACTGTAGAGGGGTTTCTGATACAAAAGCCTCATTTCAAATGCAATTAGGTAGATCAAGAAAAGAGTGAAACAGATCAGACAGTATCTTAATTAGTCATTGCTCAGTTTTGCCAGTAGTCCTGTACTGTCATGGTCAAATATTCTCCCCAAAGGTGCCAGTGGCAGGAAATATTAGCTTTTAGAACCAGACAAACTTTACTTCCGAGTTAATGTTACTGAAATTCTTAAGATTAAGATTTTTGCAGTAAATGCACTTTTTGCATAATGCACAGCATTTTAGTAATATCCACTGAAAGATGCAGCCCACTATGAAAAATGTTTGCCTTGAACTGGTCGTTAGTAATCTTATTCTTTCCAAAATGAAAAATGACTGTAATATGTACATGATATTAGAAACTAAGGCAAGTTAGCACAGATTTTCCTTTAATATCATATTTTTTTTTGACTTGCCACAGAACAAAGGTCCAAAATTATTTTTCTTTTCTGTACATTTTTTTGGCATTGAAAGATAGCTTGGAAAAGATGATGAAGATATTCATTTACACATCACACCGAAGTTCATTTCTTTTATTTCTGTTGGTGCTTTTGAAAAAGTCTAAAGAAATTCTTTTATTTGTCTAATTTATATACCCTTCCTATGCCTGCATACTGCCACTTTAGATACCTCACCTGTAATAACAATGAAAAATTGCTGTATGCCTCATGCTGTGTTTTTTCATCTGCTATAGAAGCTCACTCCAGCTACCATAAGAGAGTTCACTTGTGAGTAGTAACAAATTTAATTTAACCCCAGTAAGTCACGATTTTTTCATCTTAATAGCTATTCTGTACAGCCTGGGAAACTCATTAATGGAAAGACTCTCAAGTCTAGTTCATCTCTTTTATGGGAATGAACTAGATTACCTAGAAGAATGTATTTCTTTACAAGACAGATAACTCAGAGACGTCCTGAACTACAACTGTCTATACTAGTTACTGACACATTCGGCACCTTTATACAGGCCTCTTGAGGCATCAAGTGTACTTACTTCAATACTGTAGTACTGAATGACATATGACAAAAAATTGTTTGCTGTGTTTTTTAAAACTATGTCTGGCTTAGAAAAAATTCATACAAAGATAACTGGTATCATTCATCATTGAAGTGAACTGTAATTGTTACCTGCATTGCTCAAGAGGCAGCAGCATATTCCTTCATTTCTCACTCCTATGACCTGATGAGGTATGATACTAGCTAGACAGACATCCAAAAGGCATTAGTACCTTAACTTGTCACTGTTTAAATTTAAGTTAACTAAGGAGGCAGTAACTCCTCCCTTGAATTATGAGACAAAAATTGTATCTCACTAATGTGAACCTTACGACAGTCATGGTGAATACTGGGTATCCGAATCCAGCGTAAAAGGACCAACAGTTACTTTCCCTGCTATGTCAAAAATAACATTCTGTACATATATGTCCCCAAAACCTTAAACTGTACAATTTGTCCAGGAAAAGAAAAAAAGAGGGGGAAAAAAAAGAGAAAGAAAACAAAAGCAGAGCATGGTGTGGAGAAAACGGGTGAATCACCATTAAAAACTTGTTTTCCTGAACTGACTACAGAGATGTAATACTTCACGTTCTGGGAGGAAAGAAAATGCATTCCTTTAGTGTCTTTGCTAAAGATGAAAAGAAGAGCTATATTCTGCAAATGCTAAACAACAAGATAGTTTATTTTACCACAGTCTGCCAAATCATAGCCATTTCTGCCCTTATAGAATCAAGATTTTAGAAGGAAAGAAGTCCTGGACATAGCATGAAAGTATACTTCATTCAAAGTGGTCTCAAGACAAGCCAAGATAAACACAAAGCAAACTGTTTGACTAAAACTGAATTAAGATTATGGACCTATAGCAACAAACAGAAGAATGATAAACTAAATTCTGAATCACCTGTGGCTAAAATAGCCACGGAATTTTGTAAAGGACAAGGACAAATAAATGCTATTTTTACAAAGTGTTCCACTTTAAAAAATGAGTATATAAAAAAAAAAATCAAAGAGACTTAAGCATACAAAAGATGAGTCAATGATTCATCTTGCCTAATCTTAGGTGCCTACAACATAGACATTTACAGCTGAGCTAGTCAGCGCTGTGGGGAGACTAACAGAAGCCTAATCAAGTTATTTAATGGTGGCTAGAGCACAGTTCCTCTCATTCTAAGAAACAGATCTAAAAAAGGGTGATGATTGATTAATTCCATCTATGAGTCCCTGTCTTCCTTACTGATGGCAGTAATTCAGGTATCTTCACCTGAGCTAGTCATCCTAAAGCCTCTTTCCAGCACTATAGAGTTGCTATTAACTATTTTGGACCAACTCAGTGAGTATTTTGCTCTTCTTAAAGTAGAAATCTAAAGCTGATCCACCATGAATGTACCTATTTCTCTTTACTGACTACAAAAGGAGCTAAGGGTGACTAAGACATATATATATGGCACATATTGGAAAAAAGATAACTTAGAGCCTGCAACTGTGAACCTCCATAAAGTGTTAGTCTGTTGCCTTTGTATGGATAGTGAATTCCAGCTTGGAGCAAAACCCAGTTTTCCACTCTAGCCAAACTGAACAGTAATAGATTTGAATATATTTAATACTCCTGATTCCTTTAAGGTTTCACTTTCATATTTTTCTGTACTTCTGATCAAGGAGAAAAACAAAAAGTAAGACGAGAAAGGTTATTCTAACTTTTCAGGATTTCAAATCTTATACACTTCATATATTCATATATTTAAGAAATAAAGTTTATAGTTTGAGTTTGTCACAACATAACTCAAGCAATATGAATCGCAGCAATAAAGACTTAGGTACCACCAGTTTACCACCACTTTTATTAGTGTGGTGTGGAAAAGCTTCCTACTCAAAGCTTTACCTCACATCACCATGCAATAATTTAGAGACAGATATTTTCATCCCAGCACAGATAAAAGTTTTCCAATCCAGCAACCCACTAAAAGAGAAAATGGTTTAGACACTGAATCCTTCCCTATGGACACATACTATCCTTCACATGTAAAAGTGGCTTATTGACTATGATGAAAATTTACCTTTCACCTGCAGCAGATTGCTATTCCATAGTAAGAAGCACTACTACACATCAGTGGGTCATGTCTGCCCTGAGTAGCCCATTTAACTTTTAACATACACAACCCAGTATGAAGCCCTCGCACTATAGAAGCAATGCTGTTCGCATGTACTCATAGTATTCATATACTGCCTTTAAAGGGGTCCAAAATCATGAGATTGACATAATGACTTTTTTTTTAGGGGATTACTATGAAATCACTTTCTACTCATTTGGCTTTTTGACCTGGAAGAAAATGACCAAAAAGGTTCGGTTCCCTCAAAATCAGACACTAGAAAATGATGCCTTTAAAAAAGAGAGAAGTGGCGATTCTTAGTTAAACACTTAATCTCAGGAGCTTAAGCTTTAAAAATACACTCACTTCAAATATTGAAAGGCTTTCAGAATCATAGAATCAGTAAGGTTGGAAGGGACCTCTGGAGATCATCTAGTCCAACCTCCCTGCTCAGCAGGGTATTTTGACAAATGACAGATGCTTGGTTTCTGTAAGCAAATCCAGTTTTAATTTTCTCTATATTTACCTTATCTTGCTCGCCTATGTTAATCTGATTTCTCAGTTGCAAAAGTAAGTTTAATTCAATACATTTTCTGGAGAACTAGGTTTTCACAAAGTTTTCTGATGGCTACATTTTCTGAAAATTACACAATTTTATTAAGAATCAGTTGGTGAAGACCAAAAATTTATGAAGGCAAAAACTGAAGTATTTCTAGTCAAAAACACAGATGTTTCTGATTCAAGGTGACTGTTAGAATTCATGGGTACTGCAGCTCTGCTATGCAAAGACACCAAAGCTAGAACAAGACATTCATGCAAGGGAGATGTTTAGCCTGGTATCTAGACCATGAGACACCTCAACAGGAATTCCTATGAAACGTAATTCCGGTGTTTTGAGAAAGAGTTTTGTATTAATTTTTTAGTATTTAAACATAATTTAGCATAAGTTAATCAAAAAAAAATACATTCAGAGGAAACCTTTTTTTAATAACAAAATCTGCATTTTGGTAAAAGAAACACACACACAAATGAAATCAGAAGTTCTGTTTTCCTACATGATCCACATGCAAGTGCTTTCTTTTGTGAGTGTCTCAAACATTAGCCTGCCGACAGGGAACTCTCACCTTCCTCATCTGTCAGAATCATCCTGGAGCGCTCTGCAAATCTACCACTGAATGACTGGTGTATCAATTCCTAATCCATATCTTCAGACTTATCATTATGACTTTGACATAGTACCAATACTTTTCACAAACAAAGGCTATGTAAATAAGTGTTAATATTGGCAGGACACATTTTAACTGAGTTTTTCTTTTCCACGCTTCCAAGTATATGAGCTCTTTGATAACGATTTTTGTAGTCATTACTAACACTTTCCACCAGAAGATTGATTTCCATTAGAACAGCAGTAACAGTAGTCTCTATTATTTTGAATGCTTGAGAAGTTTTGATATTCAGGGTTGATGTTTAGATAGAATAAAACTCATAAAAACAGTCAAGACACTGTATTATTATAGTACAATGAATGTACAATGAAATAAATGTGTAGCATATGCAACTTAGAAACATCCACATTCATTTATGTGTGATATCCATAATATTATAAGGTTGTCTCACAAGAACTGTCTTGCAGTAATAGCATGCCTATATCAAACGAAGAGGAGTAAATAACTACAGATGAAGTCCTATGCTTCTCTTGACAAACTGGTCTGGGTACTCTCCAAAATGCACTTTAATCTACCTCAGGTGTCTTTATATTACACTGCACCCTACAACACACAGACTATCCATCACACATGGATGTTGATCCCGCCTTTTTCTTGAAAGAGCTATAGAAAATCAAGCAGCAGTAATAATATTCAAGTGTACTGCATCGCCAGAGGAGAGGGAGGCAAAAAAAAAATCAGGAGATAAAAAATACTGACCTTAGTTTGCAACTTATATCTGTCACTGGCTGATAGAAGTACCATAAAAACCAGAGGAGGTCATTTCTCATTCACAGAGAAATCCATGAGATGACTTTGATATTTTATTTGCATTACTGGAAGTAATTTAGGCAGCATATTTTTGTTCCAAATGTAATGCTACTTCCTTATTTGCCAGACAGTTGAGAAACTTAATAAAATCCAGTGGAAAACATAACTCAGAAAAGCTTAAAAAGAACCATTAGAAGAGGAAAAGCTGAGAAAGCAAATCTGCTTCAAAATTGATCAAATATATGCTGGCAAATTTTACATCACGGTCCTGTCTCAAATGATACTGGTATCTACTTTGTTTGAAGAACGAACTGCATATGCAAGGCTGCAGGCTTGTATATTCATTGTAATTTCATGAAGGAAATTCCATTAATTACTTATTAATCCAGTACAGTGGTTTTCATACACTTTATTCATACAGAATAAAATCTGTGCCTTTAAAACTTTAATAGATGGGGGTTAGACTGAGGAGATTGGTGAATACAAACAGACTTTTTCACATTCACATCAGTGGTTCAAATCCAGATAATGTTTCTGGGGACCAAGAGAAACCATCTGTTTAGTAGCCTACATGAAATGAGTTGATGATCTCAAATATAACCCCTACCAGGCGTATGTTCATCACCTGCTTGATTGACACACTTGTTGATAGACAGCAAAGAACAAAAACTGACCTATTTTCACATCAAGAGCTGAACCTACAGAACAGGTTGAAATATATTACTACGGCAGAAGCTTGTACTAATACTGTTCGTACGGAAATTGTTCTGCAGATAACAGAGAGATAATTTCAGTTGTCAACAATGGAGGTTGTTATGTACTGAATTACATAACAGAACTGGAGTCAGGGACAGCCTGTTCTTCTATGTATCTATATAGTGTTTTTCACATATGTTTTTAAATGCCTGTAACTAATTTTTTTTCTAGCTCAGAACAAAGAACTTCAAAATTCCTTTAAAATGGGTGAAAGCTAGTTGAAAATTAACATAAGTTTTAAGTTAAAACAGACTGACCTAAATGTGAAGTATCTCAGCCACTCTTCATAAGGAATATCTTTCCTCTAGTCCAATTCCTTTGTCTCCCCATTTATATTTTTCCCCAGTGCTATCTCCTTTCTTTACATCGTTCTTTTTATTTACTCTCTAACCTAATCAGATTTTACTTTTACTACAAAAGTGATTTGAAGTTAATACTTACAATTTAATTTCTACTAATTCAGGCACCCAAAATCACATTATGCAAATAGTTCAGAAATTATTACAGAAGCCATACAAAAATAACTAAACTGTAAAAAAATGTACTGGAATCCACAGCATAATCATGTTATATTTCCTCTCTTGCGCTCTACTAGTATACTCAGTACTATGTCCATACACTCTGATATGGTTAGCTACTGTGATCACTCTTTTACGGGAAATTTCATTCTCATAGAGAATACTTTATGGATTCTTCCACTTTATCAATCTTCTCACCAAGAAAGAAATCAACTTCAGTACCACACAGGCACTGGAATAGTGACAAAGTCTAAGATCTTCCACTTCACATGTTCTTCTGCAGGCTATCACAATCTGGAAAAATGACCAGGAAGTCTCTAGTCAATTTTCCACCTGGACAGTTCAGATAAATAATTGCTAAAAGCAACAGCATCCTGTGCTTTCTTGTACTTACTTCTTTCTCAACACGAAAAGGTAGATTTCAGTAATAGTTTGTAATAGTATTTCCTATGTACTGCACTGCAGAAGCAGTGATATCTAAGCTTTGATTGATTATCTGTATTCTGAAACAGCAATCAAATAATAATGACCCTCAAGAGAGACTGCCAGCACAGGAGCCAGACCCTAATACAGGTTACTTGTGTGGGTCTAGATCCTGACACTACAAATCCGTACCAGCCCAAAGTGCCAGCAAGCTATGCTTTATCTGTATTAATATGCTGGAAATATGGCTGCACACATCTCTACTTGATCTGTCTACAACTTCACAAAGTGATGCAGCAGCGTGGCAGAACTGAAGTCATCCTCCCTTTCATGGTGTTACCCATGATCTAGGAGGAACCACCAGAGGGGAATTAGTTCATTGTCTCCCTACACCCTCCTGCAAGGCTTAGTACAATATGTCTGCAGGAGACATAGTTTGGTATCAAATTCTTTCAGACAGGGACTGCATTTTTTGTTACAGGTTTGTACAGGATTTGAACAAGCGGGCTCTTGATCCATAATGAGGACATCTCGTCAGTGTCATATTAATAATCAAACTCCATTAAGCACCAGATGAAATGCAATTCAGCCCAACTACTGTACTTCTGTTGAAAGCCATTTATCTTGGTTTTACAATAGGCTCAGAGTAAAAAGAAAGTACAAGGTCATCATAAGCACCCCAAATCAGCTTTTTACATTACATTTCAGTAAAGAACAAAGATCATAATGAAATGCTCTTCATTTGGAAGACAACTTATCTATTTATATGTAATAAAGAAGAGAATTTAGTATTCCTGTGATACTGAAAGGAATGGATGCATGAAATGCCAGGCCTCCAGCTTGGGGCCTTCTGAATAGACATGGTTTGGAGAGCCAAACTGCAAATGTTCTTAACCCAAAGGTGACCTTGTTTTTCAATGCTGATTGGAGAAAATTGCCAGTAGTGATTTTCTTTCACGTTCACTCTCTCCATGACCTTTCCACTTTGCTCATCATTTAGACAGATGTTTATTTTCTTCTTCTCACAATTCATTTCAATTATCATCATTATCTCCTTGGCAAAGCTGATTTAAAAACACATTTTTTGTCCTGCCTTTGACTGAGTAAGATCAAGAATAAGACGAAGGCCCATTTTCTTTTAGCCTTTTAGGATGGGAGCTCCAGAACTGTAGAAGAGCCATAGGGAAAGCATTGTCTCCACGGCTCTTCATTTAAACCTAGCTGCTAACAACTACGGTACCCTGCATAGATGCTGCTGTTTTCAACTCAGAGGGTCTTTGAGATTATTTGACCATTTCTATCCAAGGAATAATTTCCTGGAATAAGTGTTTCTCCCCAACCCTCTCGCCAGTGATAGCTGACTAGCCTTGACAGGCAATCAAAGTTTCCCACCAAGTGAACTGTTATCAACCCATTACAGTTCAAACTAGCTTGACACGGGTGGTGTCCACCTTTTTGTAGGAGGGGGGTTGTCCAGATAAATAAAGGAGCATCACATTTAATGGGAGCTCTGTATCTCATTTATTTGTATCTCATTCCAAAGGGAAAATTAAAGGAAAATAGAAACAACAGAGAATCCAAATGGATTTTGCTATGTGAATGATACACTGGGTGGTCTCTCAGGCCAAACACAATCCATAAAGAGCATCCAGGCAGACTGCCACACTATTACAGATTACTGCACTTCAATACCAGGCATATTTTCTGCTATACTTGATATCTTGTTCAAGTTTAACAGTACAAAACCATGAGAAGTATTGCCCTTGAATAATGAGGGATAGAGGACAGCTATGATAAGCTCCATTCTCTGCAAAACTGTAATTTTGGTGTAACATGATTCATTTGAACTCCCTGAAAATATATACTGCAGACCAACTTTTGGTCTTAAATCAACAATTTTCTTTGGAGAAACTAGAAGTTGCAGCTTTAGACCTCTACCTCCCTCTGAATGTGAAGATGAAGTATAATTCACATAAGTAGTAACAGTGAAGATCATCATGTGCTTAAAATGGTTGCAGATTCACTAAGATACCATTTTTTGCAAACTCTGCATTTACTTCATATTGAAAGTTACATTTTTTTCTTCCTACAGAAATATTTCAAACAACTTTCGTCACTCTCTATTTTGTTTACTTATCATTTATTTTAACTAGTATTTTATGGTATGCAACATCCTCAGAAAAAATATGTCCAAAAAAACTATCCTGGTCAATTTAAAACAAAGTAGTTCCATATATTTCAATTCAAATGCTGACTTTTTTAATATGTATCCTTATATCTCCTAACAGTTAGTATCTAGTATTTTGTTAGTAACTATACAGACAGTTCTATTAGTACTTGATTTTTAGGTCAGCACAACAGCATGAACTATTTTTTTCAATTTGAACAGTACACCTGTGGAATACTGCCCAAATATATGTAATGAAATATTAAGATTTATCTAAGAAAAGCAGCTAAATTAAAAATTTGGCAGTTATAAAATGCTTCAATTTGTTGTTTATACATGTTTTAGGATTTAACTTTTTATAAATGACTAATTAATTAATAGAGGATTTTATGAGTCAACTTGCTCTTAGTCTCTTTACAAAATCCACCTACCTCCATCTACCCTACAGTAAAATTACAATATTCTGTGGGGCTATTTTCTTCTCTTACTGCTCTTTTTTTCCCCAAAAAACTTTTAAAATCTAATCCTAAAGCAAGAAATATGCGGTACAGAGGATTTCTAAACCAAACAGAATTAGCTCTACAAGGTCTGACTGTTTTTAACTACCTTTCATCATCCATTCCTTATTGCCGTCCATCCTGGATCATCCCTTTTCATTCCATTCCTGCATTCAGTGTTGATTATGAGACAGGTAGCAAAAAGGCTTTCTATTTATCTCTAGAATCTAGAACCTAACATTCTGGAGCTGTTATAAAAGATATTTCCTTGGTCCTTGCAGACACCCAGCATGATTTCCCCCCGCCCTCCAAAAAAAAAAAAAAAAAAAAGAAAAGAAAAGAAATGCATTAGGAACTTGCAAGTAAGAGTGACAGGCTCATCTGTTTGTCACTAGAGAAAGGCATGTTATTTGGAAGGAGGTCTCTAGCCAGTTTGTTCTGTCTCAAAGCACTTTTGAGTCCTGGTCAAACAACCTTCACTTCCCACAAGTAAAGACCATTATAAGCCATCTGGCTTAAAAACAAAGAGGAAAAGATCATTGTAACTAAGTAAGATTAAGGTTTACAAATACCACTACAACTTACAAAATGTATGGATGCATGCTCAGATCTCTAATGCTAATTGATATTCAGTCTTCTGATGCATTCCTTTTAGGGATAAAAACTCTTGGGGAATATGAAAGAGCCCTAATGACCAGGTGAAATGCTTATAATGTTGTCCTGTAAGTCCCAACCTCCCCACGTTCACAAACCCCGAAAGAAGACAAGTGCACAACGCTTCGGTGGCCTCTCCAACATCCAAGTCAGCCCTGAATGAGGAGAACAAACAACACATTCGAGCTTCATTATGTTTCTTCACTGAATCTTTCCATTAGAATAAAATTTCCTTGTTGACTGTTTTTCAAACCCTTCACCCATGTGTACACATATTTTACGATCAGTAAACACTAAAGATTTCAATGGGAGTATTTTGACCAGTTACATTCTTGTGTTTTTACTTTTTGGCAGTATAAAAAAGGTAAGTTTAAGCTTGCCTGATCCATGTAAAAATACAAAAGCTTCACAATATTCAGATGCAATGGATAAGAATTATGTATTTTGTAATTTCACCAATACTAAATATTAATTCAGTGGTGACATAAAAAGAATGATTTTTACTTCATCCATTTTGTTTGGTCTGAGTTATTAAGACAAATCCAGAACTTTTAATTATAAAGTTCTTAATAATATTTATTCCTTTTTAATAGTGATCACTTTTTAAGAGTGATCACTGGAACTAAATTAGGAAAAAAGTCACTCCAAACTTACTTCACAAACACGAAAATACTACAGTACAATAAATGTAACATTCATAGTCATATAATGTCATTCATATAATGAATTGAATTATTCATTATAATACATTATTGAATGGGTGATTATTTCATATTTCTGCACACCTATAAAGGTAATTCTACCAGTGTATCTACTAGGACCTGGGAGTTTCCCAGATCCAGAAATCATATGTTTTGAGCTTTTTTTTTTTCCCCCTATGGAATGAAAAATCTTTAACATAATATTATTTTTTCTTAAAAAATTGCACACTTGCAAAGACTTTTTCTTTTTCTCTTTGGCAAATCATGTTTGTGTTTTGGTTTAATACACCTTCAGCAATTTTGATGGAAGGGGACATTTGAATAAAAGTAGCATAAAATTTCTCATTACACATTTTCTAGGTCAAACTGTTCTCATGAACAGAAAGAAGAAATATTTACACTGTTAACACTAGCACAGTTTTCAGTACTCTGGTTACATATGACAGCCTGAAATCAATGGAATTAGCTATCCAAGATCCTGCTTTGAAGATGTAAGCTGGACTGAATACTGACTCTAGTTTAATCTTACTGCTGTCTGGATATCAGACAAGTGTTAAACAATACTAACCCTGGTTTAATCTTATTGCTGTCTTGGTATCAAACATAAAGACCATGCTAAGAAGTGCACTTACACAGATGATGGCTTTTGGTTTGTGCTTCATGTAGTTATTTCCACATTTACCCTAGTGAAGCTCCAAAGGACAAAAGAAAAATCAATACTAACATTCTAGACCAATTCAAAATTGTTCTCCAGAATATCTTCTTTAGTGCTGCTCACATATTCTGAAAGAACATGTGGTAAGCTAATGACAGAGATCATGAGATGTCTGAGAAGTCTTTTTCTTAACTCAGATCCATCTTAGGAAAATGTTTATTAGCTCAGAAAGAACAAAAGAACTCAACCACATGACAAACTCATTAAAGAAGCCACCACTGAGCAGTTCTCCAGCTGGACAATAACAAATGTGCTAAGTCCATGACTCTAAACTGATAGCTCTTGGAACCATTTAGCTCATGTTAAAGAGCTCTTACTTTTCAGAGAACTAATGCTCGTTGTGCACTGAAAATCATACTCCTTTAAACCATCGTAAGAAGGACACTCACAAATCACTAAATCTTCTAAAAATATAAGCAAGAGTGCCTAACTCATAAGTGATTAGAAAACAAAGAAAAGCAAAGCTTTTCTTGCTAGACCCAACCATAATGGTCTGCAGGTGAGTAGACGAAGGGAGGAATGGAGTATGGAGAGTAAAATAAAACAAAAGAATACAATGGCATTCTTTCTTGAAAATACAATTTCGTAAGACTAATGGAAACAACAGTGGTTTAGAAAACTTTATGATAATTCTCATGCATATGCAGCCACTTATATATATATATAAAAAAAAACAGACTATGTCCAATGGAAACATGTTACTATTTTGCAAGCCTTGATCACGCCCAAAGAAATTTGAAGCTTCAGTTCGATGTTAATCAGTCAATTTCAGAAATTAGGAAGGTCTTATTAAAATACCAAAAGAAAATATGTCTCACCAATAGAAGAAAAACTAACTTCCATTAACAGGAAGTATCTAGAAACCCATGATTTTTAGCTAAAATAAATCAGCAGTCATCCTTAGAGAAAACATTGCCCAGAAATTCTGTATCTTTGGAAGAGGTGCCTTCTGTTTAGGTATACACTGTTTATAAAACTTATGCCATGGCACAGTTCATATGTAATCCTTTTAAACAATTTTGAACCATAAGAAGTTCAAACTACAAAATTAATTATTTCTATTTCACTGTTTTTTTAGAATACACAATGTCTTAAAGAGAATACTCAATTCCTGTCTGAAATATTTTAAATTAATCCTAGAACTAACATACTACCATTGCTATAACTAAAGAAGATTATAGGGTGTATAATCACCCACATACGGTAATAAAATGATAAATCCTAAATAGTTTGACAGGATGTTCTCAAATGCTTGATACTAAATTTTATTTCTAGCTCATGAAAAAAATCGACTACATATGTCTTTCCTTTGAATTTGATGTTGGTAGGATTAAAATAAAACAGCCTAGGTTATTATCTAGGTTATTAAAAGTTAGTGCAGAGATTTCTCTTACCAAGTTACCAACATACTGCACAGGCTTTAATAAAATCGTATGTTCATAAGCCAGGACTAGAAGAGACGTTTGCAGCCAGGAGCAGGCAGGAGGTACAGCGAACAAAGTCTTACTTAAAAGACAAGTCCAGCGCAAAGCAGCAGTGAGGCCTGGACTGGTTTATCCTTCTCCCTGGGGAGTTACCTCACACAAGACCAGACAGATCATATTCACCCCCAAGTTGTTACACAGTCCTTACTGGGATAGTCCCAGCAGGTAGCAATCAATGAAACACAAACGTTTCAGTATGGATTGGCAGGTGTTTTTCATCTCAGTCTAAAGTGAACAGAAAAAGAAAAAACAGCATGCAGAAAAAAAGCCACTATTACTCCTTCTAGATTAGTCAAAATTCAGCTATACCACATATCTGCTCTCATTGCTAAGGTCTATTCCTCACATCATTTATTTGGATCGAAGGAGACTTGTACAAAAAAGTAAAATTTGAGAAGCCAACATCTATTACATTTTAAATTTGCACAACTAGGACATCACAGTTATTACGCTTCTGAAACACTATTTTGCTGAATTCCAAAATGAACATTCAATAAAAGAACACAAAAAAGACCTTTCTATGTAAAGAGAAGAAAGTTATATTAAAAAAACGCTATTAAAGCACCAGCTTGTTGAAAAATAATGCTATAAAAGCATACTGTGGCATTTCCACATGATTGCTGTGTAGAATATGTTACGTAATGGAGTTTGATTTCTATTTGCATTGAGGGCAGAGACAACAAATGCTGTTTATATTTCCTTGTAACTATAGATAACAAAGAGTTCAGTGCTTCATAAAAACAAACATTTACAGGTCTGAAAGTCTTCATTCAAGAAATAATTGAGCAAAAAATCTCACTTATAATCTAACAGCTGCTGAATGCCTAACTTTTGGCCTTCTTTACTACTTCTAAAAAACATTTGTGACTGCTGTATATTATCATAGATGTATTGAGGCTTATTTGATTCAACAATACTATTTGGGAAAGATGCCTCTTTTTTAAAAAAGTGACTTATTAATATGAAATGAGAAAATCGAGTAGGTGGAAGAATATTTTACAGATTCATGTAAATCGCCCTGATGGATTATAAATGAGATGTGTTCATATGTGTACGTAAATATAAAATATAAAATATAAAAATAATTTAACTGAGAGTCTGCTGTACACAGCAAACTGTGGCCTTGGGAAAGAACCATGTCAAATGCCATTTGATGCTGCTCAGCCAGGCACATATAAAGGCACATTGCACCAATAATATTTGACAACACTGGCTGTGCTTTTTCTGCTTCAGTGGTTAGCTTGTCCAAATTCCAGACAAAGCAACACACAAATAGTTTATAAGGAGCTACACTGTCAGCATCATGCTCTCAAAGCAGTGACCAGCCTGGTTTCCAAATAAGCATACTTCATATTCCAGGTTTGAATTGATGAAATAACAAGAGGAGGAAGAGAAATCCACTGCCCTTAGGTCATCAAAAAGTCATCTTTTGAAAATGAAATTACCAGCAGTCAGCTTGACATTCAACTTTGATGTGCAATAAGCACTTATTTTTTTTCAACAGTGTTTCCAAGGCACTTATTTTTTCCCAAACAACTATTAAGTATAGCTCCTGCATCTGGACAGAGATTTGAATAAAAATGTCTCATATTTTACATTGAAAAGCAGATATATCTAAAAACACCAATACTGTAAGCTGCATAGGGAAAAACTACTGAGTTATGTATCAACATAATAAGACAGCTTCAAAGATGAATAATTTTCTTCTACGCTGTGATTTACACACATTATGGGAGTGATCCGCAATGAAGTCAGGAAAGGATGGTACCCTTCCACGACTTCCATAGCCTCAGCTTGGTTTATATTCTCAACAGAAAGTTCTCAGGCTACAGCAAGAGCACAGATGGGTTCACACGCTTCCCATTTGCTTCCCTCCAATCCTGGGGTTGGTGGAGGAGCATGGAGACACTGGAAATTTGACCAGGGCTTTGACTCAGAGCCGAAGGCCGGATGCACTATCTGTCCACAGGCCAAACCCTTCAACCCGAGCTGTATAACCTCAGTTAGGCTGGCCAAGAAGATCATTCAGCAGGAGACCAGAGCCCTCCACTCTCGACTAAGCTCTCTCTGAACTAGCAGATCAGCGTAGAGCCACGCAGCTCTTGTATTCCTTTGAGAAACTTTGAACTTTAAAAAGTTATTTTGCCTCTGTCACTGTGCGGGAGTAACAGTAGTATGTAAACCCTCCTACAGCACCTCAGAGCAAACTGAACACGGGCCTGAGCTGCCCTCGGTACTGATGATTTTCCTTGAGAAGCTTTACACAGCTTCAGGCTTACCTCTGCAGCTGTTGCCCTAGGAAAGCCTCCACATCAGCAATTCTGCCTTGAGCTCTGCAGACGTACTGACAGTGAGTCCCAGGCATGGCACAGGGGCACCCTAGGTGGAGCTTTAACGAGGCCAGTTTTAAACAGCAGCCAAGTTCCAGGAATTCACCAGCAATCCACCTGTAGCTCTTCATGTCCCTGACATCAGAAATCAAGGGGAGGGCTTATCTGACTAAGCATTCAGCTGGAGAAGAAAAAGATTTAAAAGCCAGCATCTGGTGTAAACAGCTCCACACAGCACCCATAATTTATTACTGCAAACGTTCGTGCAAGGTTTGCAGGTCTCACTCTTTGGAAAGTATAACCCATCTGTAAATAACATCTAAGTGAATCATGCTTCATTCCTGTTCTCTGTGGCCCTTTCTTCCATTAGCGGTTTCTAGTGGCCACCAAAAGGGTGAGGGGAGGCAGAGAAAAAAGGCTAGAGCAGAACAAACCTTTTCTCTCAGCGTTATAGTGACAGATCATTACACAGCTTCTTTCCAACGGTTCCGTTTCCGTTCCGCCCCTCTTGGGAATCCTGTTCCGTTCCTCAGAACAAAACTCCTCCTGTTTGGAGTTCACCTTTCAACTCCAAAGAAGAAAGATAGCTCCCAAACCCAAAGAGTCTGAAGGAAACCTCTCTTCTTGTACTAGATCTGGTTAATATATGTAGAATCAAATACTGCCCAGTTGGATTTCATTAACCTTCGTGCTGTTTGTCTAATTTCACATTCAATTTCCCTGTTGTTTCCTGCTCATCCATTTTCTTTCCTTCACACATGGCAAGCATTGGCGCTCTACCCTCTTTTGGAAGCTGTCCCTTTATCCAGGCCGTTATTCAAAGCAAAAGATAAGCTCCTAGTGGAACCAACAGGAAGTTTTATTTTCTTTCCTTCTCTGTTGTACTAAATGCAATGTCTTCAAACCTGCTGCTTAATAACTGATACTTAAAACTATGTGCATTAAGCTACTGCACTGTTTCTTTTTGAATTGTTTCCAGGAATTTAATAGCAAAACAGTATCACATGTTTAATGCTACTGCAAATCACTAGAGTGTAATATTCAATCAGATCATCATTTTCATGCAAGTAAAGCTTTTATTCCAGCAAGGGAATCGTGCACAGGAAGCAGGGCTACAGAAATTTGGGCCTAACTTCTTCCCCCCAGTTCTAACCATCCTAACCATGATCACAAGCAGTCTGAATGGCACACTTTATTTCTGTTGTGCAGCTTTCCCTACTGCAATGGCATGAAAAACTATGTGGGAGAAGGGAGGAAGAGCAAAGGAGCAGGATGAGATGAGATGCTGTACCCAGAAAGTGAAATTATGTGTTATTTGGGGGGAAGTAGGAAAAGATACCTAACCTCTGCCCACGCGACTTCTGCTCTCCATTTTGGCTAATATTAAACTTAAAACTCTAACTTAAAATTGTATCCTGAGTGACTGCGCAGCATCTCTCTGTCTGCTAGCTGAGGACAGTTCTCCCTCCCAGCTCCACTGTCACCTACGGCAAAGGGGATGTAGCACTTAAATGAAGAGATGAAGTGAAAATCAAAGTGCCGCACTGATTAAATGTTTGGAGTCTTAGAAATACGTGGAGCTATTCATTTTCCTTAGTTAGAGATAACGTAAGATCAGCACGCCAAATTGCTAAAACTGACTTGTAGACTTTCATTTTTAAATCGATACTTCTAACAAGTCAAACAGCTCACAACAATTTTTTCCCCCAAGAATTAGAGCACAAATTAGAGCTGGAGGGGCTAACGCAAAGAGCAAAATCTTGACAGCTGTTTCAAGGCTGATACTGAGCCTCTTAACTTCGAACCATCCACTGCTCTGTAACACTTCAATCAGCTGTTTTGTCACCTCCTACTATTCTAAGTCCAGCTTTTGCACTGCTTTAAGGATTTAAGTCAGTAAGTTCTAAAAATATTTTTTGCTAAGTCAATCCTGAGGTCATTTCTAATTAGATTAACTTGTACATGGTCTTTGACATTATCTTGTCCAAGCTTTAAACACAATTGACACTGTGGCATGACATATTTTAAGTTGTTTTCTAATTAATACTGTTTTTATTTTTGAAAATTCAGAACTGAAAATAGCTTGATACTATGATAGATTCACAATGTCCAGTTTTTATATATAAAGACACCATTAACAGAGACTCCTTAAAACATAAAATAATTAATTACACTGTAAAATCATAACTTTTACCTTCCAGTATACAAAGAAGAAAAACTCACAGATATGGACTCCAACACTTTTGCTTTAACATGAAAGATATTAACAGAAACATGCCCTAGAATATGGTACATGTATGTAAGATGTAAACCAAGTGTTTGTGTGCGTAAGGAGACAATATAGAGTCCTTTACAACATACTTCAACAGAATGGTGAATTTTGCAAAAGGAGATTTGGAAAATAACAAGGAAAAAAGTATGTCCTTGTTTTGGCTAGAGAAAGTTGTTAGGTTAGATCTTTTATCTATCATTTAAAAAAGTATTTCCTAAATTCAGCCTAATCAAGAGACTCATCAGACAGTACTGTGATCCATATTTCCTAAATGTTCACTCGCTCTCTTCTTTTCCTCCAATACTCCTCTATGTTCAATGAAAGTTATTTTCTGTTGAGCCAGTATTGGATCAGAAGTGTTAAATATTAGTTTGGTTGGTAAGAATTTTTTCAGCTCCAGATTGGATGATATTGGCAGAGTTCTGTGAAAAAACTTGCACATCACCCTAGCAAAGTGTTCCAACTTCAACTGATAACACTAAGCTATCAGTTTCAGCTCATTAAATTCACTCCTCTCTTTTACAATTAAAAAATTATAAATGTAAAAATAGGAGCATTTGAGTAGCTCATCTATCAGTATATTACATTCATCTTTGCATTCATTTGCAATTCTATATTTGACCTTGATATTTTCCAAGGTTCTGACAATCAAAACAGCAAAACAGTTTGTTGTAAACATGTACTAACCAGATTTATTCCAGAGAAAGGAAGACAGCACAGTATTAAGCGAGATTTGAAAACAGGCTTAAGTTCTTCAATAGAAGTAAACTGTCACTTAATGAAAGTCTATCAGATACTTCATTTATCCTTTCATGGCAGTCATTTAAATCTCAGCACAATACAGTAGTATTAGATCCTGTAATTGAATTTTTTCTTGCTTTGTCCTCCAACTTAATGAGTATGATTTATATACTGATTTTTATAAAGAAGTAGATTTAGAAGTTTACTTCAAAAGATGTTTATCTCCAACCCAGAGCTTTTGAATTTTATCATATGGAGAGATGTAGAAGAAACTATTTTAAATACTTTGTGATAAGCAACACCTCAGGCCTATTCTTAAGAGCTGTCAGTACTTCTGATTATGAGGCTCTGTTTATTCTGCCAAATCTGTTTTGACTGAAATACCCACATTGTATATCTTCCTCAAATTGATTAAAATATTAGGGGGAAAAAAAAGATCTTTTGGGGGGTGTGTGGGGAGGAATCTTTCCCAGAGAAGTTTTACTTCCCCACCTGTTTCTAGTCTGCCAGAAGGTTCACCCTGGCACCAGAAATGTGTCAACTTCTGTGAAGTGACTAAATTTGGCTATTCGATGAGTCTTCCAAAAAAAAACCCAAACAAACAAAATCCCTCCAGTTCATCTATGTGCAGTAGAGACTCGAGATCAGCAACTACATCCGTATGACCAAATCTCCATCTGCAGTGAACTTGCTTTAGCTAAGAACGCGAGGACTGAAGACATCTCCTGTACAGAAGGAGAAAACAAGAGTATCTCCATGGTGCTACATACAGGAACCTAGAATAAAAGGACCATTTTTTCCACATGAAGCCCTACTGGCAACTAGATGGTATGAAAAAGCACACAAGATAAAAGACTTGACTGGGTTTGAATCTCTGAGAAAGGAATAGCTGAAGGCAAGAATCCTATTCTACAGGGATGCCTGATGGGAGGTCAGAGGTACATATGTTCTGAGACTGACACCAGAAAAGAGACCGGACAGGCAGGAGGGATGGAAACTGGAGCGAATGCCAAGGAACCCGGCTTGTCCGACAGCCAGGGAGCAATGGCGAACTAGGGAAGGGAGGGAAGGCACAGAGACCCAGACAGAAGCCCAAGGGGAGAAAGAGGCTGGAAAAGAGCACACAAGGATGTGGCAAAGTAGGATGAATTGCTTAGGGAAGACTGTATGTGATCCAGAGAAAAGGATTAGTGGTAGTGGAAATGGGAGCAGAGAGCAACACCACATAGAAGTGCTCCTCCTCCAATATCTGTCTTTGAACTCAAAGTTTCCCAACAAATAGCTGTGAAACACGTTAACAAAGTGTCTGGCCTCCTTCTAATTGCAAGTCCCTCCAACTGAGGGTTTGAATGCAGTATATGCTACAAAAAATGAAGCATTCTGCAAAAATCAACATGGTAAAAATCTTGTATTCACCGGACACAAAAAACAAACAGACACTTTTGTGCCTAATGTCATCATGCCCCATTTATAAAATGGAACTAACAACTCTTCCCCTTTTTATGTGGTTGCTACAAAGTTTATTAGCATCTGTGCACTATAGCATTATACCTGCTACACAGTATTGTTATAATAAGTATCACAGATAAACCCACAGGAAAAACAATCTGTCTTCAGAGAAAATTTGAATAACAGATGGTAAATATCCCACTAAAAAAAAGGATAAAACAAACATGAACTTTCTCCATTTTGCTTATATTCTAGAATGCTTTGCCTCATTCAGTTTAGTATATGATCATACAATTAAAGTTGCATATGCTCAAGCCAATGGAAAGACTTATTTATTTCTAGCAATTCCTAGCTTTTAAACGTTTCATTTAAAAACTGCACTGTTTTTAGTCTACATATGTGTTATATGCATATATGATGATACTGCATTGTGATGAGATTAAATGAATTCTATGAAAAATACATGAAAAATTTGTTAGATGCTTTTTCCTGATAAATTATTTGCAATTCAGACGTTAGCTTTTGGTCATTAAATATTGAAGAACTGCTTCTTCTTTTAATATCTTGATTACTGCATAGTTATAGCTCATTATTTTGGAGTTTTAATGCCAAAACTTTTGAAAGCAAAAAAGTAGTACTCTCATGGACATGAACCTACACATATTAAGAAACATAAATGTACATACACATGCATACTTTCATATGCACCTACAAAACTTTCATAAACAAAAGTACATTAACTCTTTCTTCTTCAGCCACAATTTTATATGAATATTTCCCACTATTACACAATGTTCACTTTCACAATAACAAAATCCAAAGTTACTCCTTTTCCAAGAGTATTTCTAAATATTGAATCTTTTTGCACAGAATTGAAAATGTGAGGGCATAAAACTGTGTTTTGGCATCTATGTTAAAGTCCTCAGAGCCCATTATTGAGAATGCTCATTGGATATGCAAAGAGTAATGAAACATAAAATAATGAAAATGTTGTTTATAATGACTAGGGTAAGAGTCTGAATGATCTATAGAACTTTACTTGCTACCAAAGTCTGTTATGGCATGTTAGACCCATGTCTCCTGTTTCTAATGTCATTGCAGAATTCAGAATGAATATTAAAATATACTGCATCACGAAGAATACTAAAAATCTGTTTCTTACCTGTACTGGTGGTATTTTCATATTCATTATATATTCACTAACTTTCCATTCTGCTTTGTTTTTATTCACATATGAAGAATAACACTAACTCACAGTGAAATAGGTTATGACAGCACAGAATTCAATTGCCTTATTTTTAGGCAATACTGAAAACCATATATTCAGATTATTTTGAAGACTGTTCCATGTGTTTTCTCAATGGCAACAGTTGTTGTATCAGATTATTATTTCATTTATTCAGATATAGGAATATTAAGCTGAAGGCTAGGTTTTCCAAGTCCAAAAATGTACTGATTTGTAATCCATTAGCTCATTTTAAACATGCAATTTGTGCAAGTATAATTTTGGTACAAATAACTCTAAATTGAAACATGGACATTTAATCAAACAGCTCTAAAAGAATATTGTGTTTTTTTCTTGAGTCTTTTGAAACTGAATTGGCGCAAGTCTACAAATTCTGAATTCCTTAACTGATGCATCACAGTGGAGGTTGAAAAAGATTTGTTTTCAGATTGCTTGACTTTTCCTATTGCATGCAAACAAACAACACTTATGCTGCGTTTACAAACCTAAGGGAGACCTTAGCTACTCTTATTTCCAAGGTAAAAAGAGGAAAAAATTACTGACAGAATGGATTACAAGAAGAATTTACAGTGGAGCGATTGGTTGGTTGAACAAAGCCTGTGCTTCACCCATTCAGCGGCCTTTACGAGGGAACTGGGGTGGCAAGCCAATTTTCATTTCGGCCTTCAAACTGACAAGCAATGTCAATCAATGCACTGAGGATTTTGAAGTATGGTTCTGTTGCCTACTGCGGTGCATCATGTAATTTCATTTTGTTTATCTAAATAGGTTTTGGTTCTTTCAGCCTTACAGACACGAAGATTTTTCTGAGTCAGCTCTGTGGAGGTCTGTAAGCGAATTCTTACACTCAGGAAAATGTAAGCTCTTTTTCACCCATTCTTCTACAACGTTTGTAGGGGCAAAATGGATAGGGTCATGTTTTAGCCCAAATGTGACCGGAGAAGGGGAAGTAGCAATAAGAAACTGCAAAGAAAGATAGGACAGAAAGAGAAAATACTGAGAATAGAAGTATAGTGAAAGTACAAAGAAGACCAACACAAAAAATGGTAGAACATAAAGTGAATACTTGAAAGGGGATAAAAAAAAAATTACTCAGTGGAAATTTAGTAAGGAGGAGTGGAATAATGTAGAAAAACATAGAATAGGAAAAGTAAAATGTAATTTTTGAGAGGAAGCTGCCTTTCCCAGCTTTTTAATTTAAGGTTTACTCATAATCTAGCTAGTTTTACAAACACATGAGAAGACTGATGGCTTTTGACAGAAAAAAGATGACACATTCCCCTCCAGAACTGACCCTACATAGACATGTGGTCATTCTTATTATCTCTTACTTGAAAGACTAACATGATAGCAAAGCTTTCCCTCTGCTAAAAATTCCCTTTCAGATTCCATAATATGACTAAAATCAAGACATGTTTTACATCTGTTTCTGCAGTGTTTTGGAACTGAAGCTTTCCAGACTGATAAAGGATCTACTGGTGATAAGGAATTTTCATTTTTCTTGACTGGCAGTTTCAAATATATTTTTCATAATATAGGCCAGATGTTGCGCTGTCATAAGACAGCAGCTCTCAAAAGCTGCAAGGGGACTGTCTGAGGATAAGTTTTTGTGCGTTGTAGCTAGCGAACAGAAAAGAAAAAAACAGCAGTATTTGAGAAATTATATTGACCTTCATAAAGCTCCCCCCAAATATGTACTTTTAAAAATAAAAATATTATTCCTGATGCTTTTAGTTTGGGAAAATTTCTGAGTTTTGTCTCCAAATCTGTTTCTACTTTTTATATCACTTTCTGTATTTTGTATATAAATTCAGATCAAAATTTGACATGACAGATCATCTATTTCATTATTGTTATTTCATGCAGTATTAACTAAGTCAACTGTATTTCCAGATCAGGATGATTTTTATTTGTACATGACATGAGCACAGTGGGTGAACAAGAGACAATAATTAAAAATTGAATCAGGGAGGTCCTGACTGTGTATGAGGAAAAATATTTTCACAAGGGGATAATGAAGGAGTAATACAGGTTGCCCAGACAGACTGCTGAACTTCCATCCCTGGAGGTTTTTAAGACTTAACCAATACGGCTCTGAGTAACCTAGTCCAAATTCAGTGTTGACCTTGCTTTGCACAGGAAGTTAGGCGAGGAGACATCCCAAAATCCCATCCAACCTGCATGATTCTATTAGTCTACATTCTCCAAGCTCACTTGAGACTCTTGGAGTCAACCAGTTTACTCTCTGCCATGTCGTATACTGAGAATATCGTCTGGTCATTGATGATTACCACATTCCTTTTTAGATCTCTGTCTTACCAGCTCTCTGAAGAAAGGGGTGTATGAGCCGTACACTCGTCAGTGTTTCAATAACCACTTAACAGTCACATCACCTTGTGGGATGGAGTGTTTTCTGTGTACCAGAATCACCAGGTCTATCACTGTAAGAAATTTTAGGGTAAAATGATACGTTTCCTTAACATAATAATGGAAGAAAGTTACAAAGTGGAAAAAGAGATGCATTACTTTGATTATACTTAATAAAGAGCCTTCTTTGACAATGTATTCCCATCTTTCCTCTTAACTAGCTTGAGTTTCTCCTCTCAGTCGAGAGGAAGTTTCTCTTGCTTCCTTTGCAACATACACATACATGCTGCTGTCAGCTCCCCTCTTTGGAATATGGAAAACCTTCCAAATCATCTTACATGCCACCTGAAGTTAGCATGTCATACCTACTTCACCATGCATACAGGATGCTGCTTTCTTGACACCTACAACTAGCACTGAAACTTCACATTCTACTGTAGTTAGTAAATCATTACTTTCCTTCCCTATTCCTTAAGGTACTTTTATTAATGTACCTACACTGTATTTTACCTAGAACATCACTGGATTCAGTCATTTTTCTGGATATAAATTTCCACGAACACAATGGTAAAAACGCTCCACACCCACAGTATTAAATTCACAATCCCTTTACTAATATTGTAATTATTTTTCCTTTTGAGTAAGATATAAATATGGAACATTACGCCTCACTAGGCAAAATGAGGAATAAGTATTGTGACTAAGTAATATTTTCTTATCCATTAGTTTTATAGTGACTTATCATGAAAACATCATCACATCTCATAGTAATGAGAAAGTCTGATGCTAAGATTTTCAATAAGAAAATTTAAAAAATCAAATACTGTACTAAGTAAAGATTTACTGTATTCTAGATCTGTGTGTTATGCTGGAACAGAATAAATAACCTAATTCTAAACTGAATTATTATCATAATGTAAAAATAAAAATTCGATAAAATGATTAAGTAGACTACTTTATCACAGGTATTTATTATGAAAATAATGATTTATTATCCCAAATACTCAAATGTCTTGACAAAAAAAAAAAAAGACAAGAATGACAAACAGGAAACTTGTAGGGCTAATATCTTGTTAACTTTCTATTTCTGCCAAATTACAAAATTAATGCTGCAAACATGAAAAAAAACATTTCTAAATTAAAAAATCACTTGAATATGATTCCACTTTTTTTCTCTGAAATACTATTTGAAAATCACAGCTCAGATGTGTCAAAATCTTTTCAAAACAGATATTCAGAATTGTGAAAAACTTCTATCTGTTGTGCTTTTCAACAGAAGGAACATTGCAGTTCCAGGGCAGTGTAGGGCAGCTTCACAAACATAAGAGCATCAGAATTGTGTATAAATTAGAAGAACTTGGGCAATTGAATCTAATCTGTTTATTTTTCACATCATGCTAATATGTTATTACAAATGTAATAATCATATTATTACTATTATTAACAAGATGAACTTATATTTGTTGTTAATGGTCTCTTACAACCAACCTTCATGGCAGGCTATATTTTCATCTTGGTTTCCATGATCTGAGTGATTTTAATAAAATTAAGTAGATAATAAAAAAGGCTCTGAGAGCAAAATTCTTAAATGAATAATAGATGCTATTTAGGAAAACAAAAACTGTTTCTCTAAAGGCATTCATTGCTTACAGTAAAACTTTAGGCAGTAAGAATAAACTATGCTAGTGAACTGATAAGATTATTCAAATGAAACAGAATTATCTAACTTGGAAATCTAATCTTAGTGAAGCCAATAAGTACAGTATGCATAAGCATAAAATATCTAGACTACTTCAAATTTTGAAGATCAAGTATGATTTACTTCTTAAATAGCCTAATGGTAATTAACTGCTGGACACTTATCTGCCCAGAAATAAGACTGCAAAAAGTTTTGTATTTTAACTGCGTAATTATCTGCAAGTTACCATGGTAACTGGCATTAACCACAACATCCTTTACAGTGCAGCTTTCAATTATACATATAAACTTCATCTCTTCTCCCCAAGCCCTTTCTTTCTTCCCCAAGCTTTGACATAAAATATTAATTTAGATATAAAGAGTGAATTTAACTTTTACTGTAGAACAGAAAATAACAGTGCAGGCAGTAAGAATTGATCTTTTTCACAGCTGCCTGTTACCCCCACTGAAATTGGGATAATTACATGCACTCTAGAAAACAGCTCTACTATACAGTGACCTTTCATACGGGGCTATTACATATTATTCCCAATTCTGTTAAAGACCATTATTCACTCCCTTTTATAGCCTGAAGTTTCAACAGACCATGAACACATCCTGCAAAAAACAGACTTTTAAAAACATAGTTGTAGATTAAAACATGCCTTTTTAGGTACCACCTGTAGAAAACTACAGAGTGACAGAATGTAACCATTTTGTATGGAGGGCTTTTCTTTTCTTTCTTTCTTTCTTTTTTCTTTCTCTTTTTCTTCTTCTTCTTTTTTTTTTTTTTTTTTTTTTTGATTAGCACACTCAGTAGCTAAAACATCATCTTGGGACAAAATTCAAAGTTTCATAGATACATGTGTGAACTGTTTGAATTCCTTCAGTATTTCTGCTTAAGATGCAACACAATCTGGAAAGGCCAAGTTCCTAATGAAAAACTTGAAAATGAACTAGTCTCTTCTCCCAGAGCTTTGAATATCTAAATCATCCACCTAAAGAAATCAGGCAGCAGTTGTCAGAACGGTGAACTAAGGGAAGTTAATTAAGAGACCTGCTTTTGCTAGGCTACCTCAGACATGCACCTTTAATTAAAACGCTACAAAACTTACCTGTGTGCCTTGACAGCTCGGCTGCAAAACAAGTGGGCGGCATTCAGTAGAATTATATTTCGAAAGGCATCACACAGTGCTTAGAATGTGATAGGCTCGGTCTCTGGGGAAGGGCCATCTAACGGGCTATCCTCAAGCAACCCTCAGCTGCTAGTTTAAGAAGCAGCGTTACTGTAACCCAAGGATGAACTGACTGCTTGCCCTGATAACAAGTGCTACTTACGGTAGGCATCATCAAAAGTTCTGCATTTCCCTAAGCAGGCGTAAAGAAAAATTAAGAAGTGGTAGGAGAGCACAGGAACAAACACATGTAGACTAGAAAAAGTTACTTGACTTCCTGCTATGGTTGTGGCAGCTTTGGCAACTGCCTATCTTATAATGCTGTCTAAGACAGGGAAAGCCAACTCTCTTAAAGCACAGAACCTCCTGGTACGTGTAATCATCATGAAAAATTCTAGAAGCTAATTTCTCCTAGCCAAAGTATCTTTTACCAAGGAGTGGTACAAAATGAGAATTAGTGAAAGGCCACTAGGCACTCATAAAGTAAGACTATATTGATACTAACAAATATTAAATACCACCTGCACATCCAAATACAATTATTAAACAAAGAATAAAATACTAAATGTAAAAAGCAAATACATAGTAAGATGTATAATATCAAGAATGCAGTATTAAGCACACGTAAACAGAAAAGAGAGAATAAATAAGTATAAAACAGAGAATAAAACCTCTAAAACCGACTATTCTTCTTCTTTACCAGCAGGACTTACCTAGCTACAAGCCACATCCTACCTAGCAACAACTGTTAACTACAGTACAAACATGCTTTATTCTCCAGTCAGGGGAAGAAATTGTCTTGCAGAATTTCAGAGTTGCATGAAAGAGCTGCAAGGTAACAGGAGTGGAATCTCTGCAAACAGAACTTTCCCATAGCAGCTACCATTTTTCTAGGGGATATTTCTATAGATCGTGAGCTACGCTAGCAGATACGTCTTTGTAGACTCATTCCCTTATCCTCTGATCACATCATTTAATCACCAAGGCATTGCCAAGCTCTTCTCCACACACAGGAAGGGGAGCTGAGCAGCGGTCCACGCATTTACCTCTTCTATGCAGCACTGTAATTGATTTTACTTTAGGTTGTCTTTTAGAACTACTAATGTGAAGATTATCGTCTTATGTAAGAGCTAATAAGGTGCTGGGTATACGTGACCAAGGAAGGAGACAAAATCTAAGGTGAATACGCGCTAGTTCACAGTAATTGTGTTAATTCTTGTAATTTTTTCTTTGGATTGTATTTTATTTGTGATCCAGTCACAAGGTGATAAGATAACCAGAGGCACTGACATACGAAACTCTATTGAAAAGCAAAGCGGCAAATCTCACTCATTCCAAGTTTCTCTTGGGTAAAGTGTTGCGTTGTAACTCACTGTTCCAGAAAAAAAGGGTTAATACGCCTGAAAAGTTTCAGCCACCAGAGAAGCATCGCTGCACCAACAGCACCAGAAAATGACAAGGCAACCAAACAGTGGACAAGCTCCTGCCAACAACCCTTACAAGGGACAGAAAATTGCACTTAGTAAGGACAGAGTATTTGTATAAAACAAATAAACAGTCCAGTTGCAACGCACAGACACGTGCATGTTCTCTGGTGTGATGAAGCTGCTTCAGCAGAGATCCCACATGGGCACTGAAACCAAGAGATGTGCAGATTCTGTGACCAGTTGCCTAAAATCCCAAATGAACTACAATTGTTCAGTAAAAGTTTACAAAAGCTATGCATACAAAATACAACGGTTAAAACCGTTTAATCTGTGACCAAGCATCAATATATGCCACAGATACCTAATTGTGAGAACATTTAAGACAGCTTTTTACATCATTTCAGGGAATAACAACTGCTCCCGACAGATCTGGTATGATTTGTCAATGCCAAATATTTCTCCTTTTTTTACTAGCCTAAAAGAAAAAGGTAAAAATTTATAAATGTATACTTGTATTCTAGGTGAAAATAACAGAAATTCTACAAAAAAAGATACTGGAAGTGAAGGCAAACCACAAGAGAGAATCAGCTACCAGCAATCTTTCATCAGACTACCTACAGTAGCTTAGTACTATTTTGACAAGATCTGTACCTTCTTCCTTCAAGTTCTGTCTTGCCACTGCTCTTGTTTACCAATATAGTTAACTTGTACATGTAACGAAAATTGTTTCAATCCTTCCTTTTCATTAGAAGCTTTCAGAATATAATTCTTGGCCTCTTCTATTCTTACACATATCACTATTACTGAACACAGAATATCATGAACTTGTGTATGTTTAGTTATCATTTTCTCCATGACAGTTCTCAGATACATCTGCTCACCCTTCTATCTTTAATTTCAATCTCTTGCCCTTTCTGAGACAAATCAATGGTTACATTAAATTCTAGTGGCCAAATAAATTTCATTCAATCTCTTAGGCTTCAGAGAAGTAAGAAGTAACAACATGAGTATTAAATATCTTAGATAAATGAAGTTACTATGGAGATCTCTTGTTAATCTAAATAACTGTGGCATCTTTCATCCTTCTTTCTTTGTGTTATCTCTGCATGTCCCTAATTATTTCTGTTCTATATTATTATTTCTGAGTATAACTGTAAGTATCCTAGAAAAACAAATAAGCAAATTCTTCCTTCTACTGGCACCACACCAAGTCCAAACACGATATCTGAGAAGAATTTAAGGAGAGGTAAGCAACCTAAAAGCTCACAAATGCTTCTGTGCACGTTCTATTTACAGGTATGTTCTGACGTATCCTGCTTTCTTCTCTTTTTTCTTCTTGCTGTGGTCATGGGGTGTTTCCTTGCCTATGAAATTTGCAATTGGGATTGGACCCCAGGGCTCATCAGCTCCTCCTGCTTTTGCCATGAGAAGTACTAAGTAAATGTTTGGTAAATTTTAAAATAATTTACATGTAAACATTATCTAAATCTCCTGTAAAGTATTTCTAAAACCCCAATTTGGTATAACTTTCGAAAGTAGATGCACAATAGCTCAAAATCAGCTGTCAAAGCTCGTTTCACTGTAAATCTATGAGTCTGAAGTTGTTAAGGGAACTGTCCAATTACCTAGTCATAATTTTCAAGGGTATCTTCTGCTAAAGAAGTTGTGACAGCACTTACACTTTATTCCTAAGCTAATAAATCGATGAAGCAACATTTTGGTAACTGGAATATATGTCTAGAAATAAGCAAGGCTAATTAGGGATAGGCATGGCGCATGCTGATTCATCCCCCAAAGCCTCCCATTACAGTTACCAGCACAGCAGTGCTCAGTGCTACAGAAATGCCTTTTCTCAGATATCTCAATCAACTTTCTGAAGACTCCTTCGAGTGACAGTTCCAATTGATTTACAGTCCTAAGGTGATATTCAAGGCCTCTCACAAGGCTCGTCTGGCTTTCTAGCAACAAAAAGAATTTGGATGAAACTGTGAAAGGAACGTAACAGAACTTTCCTTACTCAGGCATTTATCTACAAGAGAGAGGAATTTCTATTTCTGCCTAAGAGAATATTTGAAAATAATCCAGAAAGAAAACACACTGCTGCTTTAAGGTCTCCTTGTAGCCATGACGGCTTTATGTAGCAAGGATTCACAACTGTCATGTAATTCTTGGAGTGTTAACAGCTTTCCTTGTACCATGCAACTCATGACAGTTTGTAACTCAAAACCTTTCTCTTTCTCGCTTACAGACCAACAGATTAGCTCACAAGACTGGTTTATTAGTCAATAAACACAGATTGTTCAACACTTTACTGAACATCATATACATTTTAAAAAAAAACTCCTATTGACATTGCACAGAAAAGAATGTGTGTAGTTTTTGAAAAAGTATCAACTTGCTTAATTATCCATATTTTTTCAGTGTTGTGTCTATATCCCTCAGCTGACTGTTGGTTGCACTTTGGCATTGTTACTTCTGGCAACCTAATGCTGAAGCAAAGCTGTACCTTGGAATGGTACGCCTGGTTTAACATATTGCAACAAATAAAAGGACACTTAGGATTAATAAAACAGAGCTTTATTTAGTCTGTATAAAGATCATTAAAAAATAAACCCTCAAGGTTCCATAATCTTGTCATATCGTTTCTGTTTTCATATGCTTAATCTTGGAGATCCCCTTCCGCAAGCCTAATATCGTATTTCTTAATAATACATTTTCTTCATTTAAGCCTCCTAAAATTCTGTCTCACAGTAAAAATGAACCATTTTCCAGGGCTTCTGGTTGATTTCTTTCAATTATGCATTGGAATTTCAGCTGAGAGAAAGCTATTTGACAACTGAGGACATAATGTTCCAGCAAAACAGAGGAAAAAGAGTGAGAGAGACAGAGAAAGCAAATGAGAGAGACTGAGTGAGTGCACATGCATGCGTGCAGGCAAGAAGAACAGAAACAAACATGGGGCTTTGTGCAGCTCTTATTAAAATATTTAATCAGCAGAAAACAGAACCTCTTCAAACAGATGAGAAATAACATGGTATAGGCAGATAATTTAGGAAAATACTATATGCTAAAGTTAACAGCTTAACTGCCAACAAAAAGATACTCGGAATAGAGGTAATATGTTCGTGTATCATAAGCCAATTTAGAGTGTTCAATCTGAACCAAGCCACCTTATCCCATACCCAACGAACAGAGAAAAGGGGGTAGCAGAAGCAAAGTTACACAGTTTGCTGACTGGGATATTGAGGGGTCCAAAGGCTTTGGCTCTGAGCTAACATAATATAGGTATAAACATAATATAGGTACAGATGCCAGGTTCCCTCATGGTTCTGTAACATGGCAGTAAGATATTTGGACACTAGGATGAAAGCATGAACATCTAAACGCAACTGCTTTCTCTCTACTTAGATGCAGTGCTTATCATATGAACAGGCACCGTAGTCACAGATCTCCAGCAGACATGAAGCAAAAGAAATGTCATTTTGTCCCTACTATTACCTCTTCGAAATGTAATGTATTATCTCTTCACTGCAATGAAGGAGATCAGGGACCACAGAAACAGTGAGGTGACAGATTAGGTGACTGTGGTAAATTAGGGGCCTTTTCCACAGGAGTATATTGAAGGCAGGGCTAGAAGGGGAACCAAGGAACGTTGACAGGAACATAAACAAAATGTCAGAGTAGCAGATAACAGATCAAGATAATTATTTATATAATAATAGTATAATAATAATATAGTAATAATATAATAGTAATTACAATATTTATTTATTTTATCATTTATTATAATTATTATCAGGATGGGAGGGCTTGGCCTGTTTAGCCTGAGAAGACTCAGAGGGTATCTTATCAATGTCTATAAATATCTTAAGGGAGGGTGTCAAGAGGATGGGGCCGGACTCTGATCAGTGGTGCCATGCAACAGGACTAGAGGCAACAGGCACAAACTGAAACACAGGAAGTTCTGCCTGAATATAAGGAACAACTGCTTTACTGTGAGAGTGACAGAGCACAGGAACAGGTTGCCCAGAGAGGTTGTGGAGTCTCCTTCTCTGGAGATATTCAAATCCACCCGGCCACAATCCTGTCTAACATGCTCTAGGTGACCCTGCTTGAGCAAGGGGGTTGGACTAGATGATCTCCAGAGGTCCCTTCCAGCCTCAGCCGTTCTGTGATTCTGTGATTATACCAGAGCATTCCTCTTTCACACTCCCATCTCACTATTCCTACTTGCAAGGTCTGTTGTTTTTTTTCCAGGAGAATGAACATGGTACGCAGGGAGAGTTTACTGTGGTTAAAAATCCAAAGGGAACTCCGATAGATGTTCACAGGATTTGTTCATAGTCTCACATTGGTATTTTCCAGATTAGAAGACACCAAACAAACCAATAATTAGATGGAATTTTATTTTTCTTAAAGTCATAGTTATTTAAAAATAGAAATAATTTAGGTTGCTTTTACCGTATGTTTAAAATAATTAGATACAGATGGACACATTTATTAAACAGACCAGAATAGTAGCTCCTTCTATGTAGTATGCTCTTTTGGACAAATTGATATTCAGAGATGTCTCAGGATTTGAAAGAGTAACAATAAATATAGCAGTACATAGTTCTCCTGCGGTTTTTAAAGATCTTTGCAATACCAGGACAATAACTGTCGCATTCTTTTCAGGCCAGTTACAGCACTATCAAGCTCTTCTTGAATGTTAGAAAGCTGTGAAAGCTACTGTGTAAGGTCCATGCTGGGGTTGCATGCACAGCTTTTGGGATACTTAAATTCACTGTTTAGCTTCACAGGCAATTAGTGTGCATAGGATTATAGTTGTGATTTAATATAATCATAGAATCACAGCATTGGTAAGGTTGGAAGGGACCTCTGGAGATCATCTAGTCCAACCCTCAAATGAGTGGCCCGTACAGGGATCGAACCTGCAACCTTGGCATTATTAGCATCATGCTCTAACCATGAGCTAAACCTAACCCCCAATATAATGACCCTACTCAGTAGATTATTAATGTAAGTGACAATTATTACTTCTTTCAAACATATGTGAAAATTATACAAATGCTGAGCGTTTACAAAGTTCCTATGCCTTAATGATTGCTTCATACAAACTACATATAACTTACTTCTCTTCATTTATCATTTTTAAAAGCTAGTCACATTCCAGATTCATTCAGTGTCATTTATTTTTATTTTAAAATGGCTATGGAACTGGTCCATAAGGATTGAAATAAGGATTAGTTCAAGAGTGCAGCTGGAGTCTCTACACTGACAAGACTCTGAAGTGCAAATAGGCAAATTTCATTGAAAATTACAAAATGATGACCATATAGCAACTGATACAGCACTTCCTTATTATAAGCACAGCTGTGTATACTGTCAGTATTTAGACCTTTCAGGAAAGCATACGGTTTTATACATAAACAGTCACTGCTTCTATGATCCTTAAGAAACGTCTGAGTATATACTTAAAAAGTTTAGATGTAATTCCCATTTTAAAAACTCTCTCTATATATATATTTGCCCAAAAGACCAGAACTCTCCAGAAGGTATCACTGTTATTGACAAGGTAAACTATTAACAGTTTAATAGCTAATGGTTTAACAAATAATAGTTTAATGCAGTTTTAAGAGCCTCGAATTATTACCCCTGAAGTAAAATTAGTTCTTTAAATAAACCCTGTGTTAAGCATTTTACTTAAAGACCCTGAGACATGCTTCTAAGAGCAAAATCCCATTAGAACTGGTTAAGACTGTACAGTCTAAATGACATCTTACTCCTCTTTTCTCATCCTTCTTCCCTAAAACATATGTTCTCACTTGCCATCACAGCCTATAAGGACGAGTGAAAAAGGCTTATGGTATAAGAGCAGTCCGGACACTGTTTCTGTTAGAAGTGAATAGGTATTGAGAGACTTATTATTTGAAAGATCAAAGTGCACTGCCGTAGAGTACTAGCTGAGCTCTCCCAGCTATCATGCATTTTGCACAGTATTTCCAGACTTTGCAGTAAATGTTTGGGGAAGTTCCCTGGAAGTGCCAACTCCTGGATCCACGCAATTACATGAAAATCCCATCTTTCAATGAAGAATGCATTTCTAAACCTTGAGATTTTGGAGGAGAGTTTAAACATGGGACCGAAGGAATCAGGCAGTAGTGAAAAAACTCCAAAATATAAGACTTATTAAAAATATTTTAAAAACTATTGAAAACTATTTAAAAATATTTTTAATGACCCAACTAAACCTTCTGGCATGCTTGAGTCGGGAAACATGGTCTATATGTTACCTGCATTACAATCACTTTGTTCAAAAACTGGTGCCTTCAGCTCAAATCACCGTTGTTTCATTTGGCTTAGGAAGTTCACCACATTGCCCCCAAACAGCCTGTAACCCCGTCTATCCATTTTGTTTGGTTGTATTTAAAAACCGGGCTACAATAACAGTTCAAAGGTCAGCGAAGCTGCACTAAATGACACAGTACAGTTTTTCTTATTAGGAGATTTTAATCACAACTATTAAATACGGCCTGTAAGTAAGAAGTAAAACAAACCAAAACAAATGATGAACCTCACTATTTGAAATGCAGGTAGTGCAGAGCCATAACAAAAACTGGAAGAGTGCAGAAATCTGAAGTTAAAGCTTCCATGTTTGTGGATCACAGAAGCAGTTCACTATAGTACATCCCTGGAAGTTGCCTCAGTAATTGCGTAAAACTGCTGCCATGTGTATACAAAGCATGACTTAATGCAAAAAACCCCCTCTTTTCTAATGGAAGATTACTATGACTGTGAAAGAGCCTTATTTAAAATCACAGTCAAGCTGATAGTCAATTTAATGTTTAAAAATAGCTAACTATAGTACAGTAACACACTATACAAAGATAAGAAACTGAGCACATTTTAACCCTACTGAGTTAAGACATCCTGTGAAAATCCAACACGCAAACTAAACAGTAAATATCCAGCTTTTGAAAGCTAATGTGTAAAGGTGGTTAAATTCTAGTGGCATGATCTGGGGGTAGCATAATCCATGCATTTGGCCCAGAGACTAAAAAAAGGGTGCTCAATCCTTTTATTATTATTTGATGGACAGAGAGTAGTTGGCAAATGCACAGCATGTGTAATTCAGAATAAATTTATCCAATGGCATTTAAAAATGAAAAACACAACATAGATTTCAAGTGTAAAACTTCTAAATAATGGAATCTAAGATAAAATATCAGCCAATCATCTATTTAAAAGGTTAAATGGTTTAAATGGTTAAATTCCTGCCTCATAAAAATGTGATTACAAGACTTCTGGTGCACCTGGAAAACACATCATTTGAGAATGTGTCTAGAAAAGTATGTGTTTACCAATTGAAGAAAAAGCTGAGAAACTGCAAAAGATAAATTAAATATTGGAGAGTAATCAATCACAGTGCTAAAATGATAGATGACAACCAAACTGAAGCCCCAGAGACATTTTGCAAAATTAGGTTGCATAAGTAGCATACCTCAAAGCACTACAGAATCTAAATCCATGCCAGAGATTTCACATTAAAAAAATGCAAAGCTGAAGCTGTAATACAAGATCGATTAAAAAAAAAAAGAAAAAACTCTTTTTGAGGCACAGAATTTTGTAAGCAAATGACTCAGAGAATATACTACTCTGAATAGTCTTAACATGATAACAAAAACAGAGACAAAAAAATCGTTACACTATGCAAATGTTGCTTTATACTTTACCAACAAGTTTATACTTCCATTACGGGGTAGGGGGTGGAGGAGGGAGTGAAACTAATTTATGGGAAGACCTCATTATAGAATTCAGGTAGTGTGAACGCTCAAATGAACTATTATATCCAAACCTGCAGTATATGCACATGAATCTTAATGGGCAATGAGAAAACCTAGGAGCATAGGTAATGAGGGCACTTCCATCCTGCTTCTAGATTACTGTATTGCAATGAAAGATTGAAACTATAATATAGTGGAAGATTATTGTGATTAGCAGAGAACATTCAGAAACCACAGGCTCATTTCTTTTTGAAGGCTCATAAATTCAACTTACACAAAATTGGCCCTTCCAAAACCAAGGATCTGTTCATTTAGCTACCCTACCTCGGGCACGCTGCATACCTCTGGATATTATATGGTAAGTGGTAAAATACAAAACACGGTGGCTTCGGAAATAGAAATGACTGTAAACAACTATAATATTTGGTGCTTATGAGCTAATGGTAAGTAAAACATGAATTTAGTTCCTCTCCATGCAATGGAGTCAGACTGCCCACACAATCATTTTCGACAGGCCAAGCCTCCTCGCATCCGATTATAGTAGAATGTAGTTCCACCATCCTCCTTAGGTATTAGCTCTTAATTTGTGCAGTCTCCTAAATTGTATCACATTACCTGAACCTGAATTTATGCAAGAAGAATGGAAAAACTATCATTAACCAGGAGCCATCAAAAATGTCAATTACATGATAAACCAAAGTATGTAGCAGATGACACTGCTGCAGATTGACACTCTGTGTAAACACCTTTTTTTGGTACATAGATTACAAAATCTTTCTCCCTCCTCCACAAAAGCATGAGTCTGATCTTTCAAAATATCAAAGCCAAATGATAAAGGTCTTACATTTAAAATAAAGATGATAAAAATTAAAAAAACCACAAAACGTAGTTTATATAATTGCTTTTATTTTGTCCTTTCTTAGTAAGAACTTAGAACAAATTAATTTTATCTGTTTCTAGAATCCAGTATTTTTGCTTGTTAGCTCTGAGCTTTTTGAAATTAAGCTTTTAATTCAGGAAAATGGTTGAGAAAAAGACTTCAAAAAAATTAAAAACGAAGACACATAATTTAACAAACCCAGTGTCAAGGGAATGATTTATTGCTTAGTGTAAAAATAACACAGTTCACAAGGGATGTATTTTAAGTTAACCCAAAGGCAGTCTACGTGGACTTCCCTACATGCCAAATGTATAGTCTAATGAAGTTGGTAACATTGCTCCTCACCAATGATGGATGAAAGTTAAACCTAATTTTATTTCTGTTTTATTATTCTAATTTCCCATGTATATTCCAAAGAGAGTGCTAAATAAATTACACATTGCAAATGTTAAATAACTACTGTACATTTTCATTTCTGTAATTATATATTCATTGTTAGAGCATTTGTAGTTTATAATCATAATACCATGACTGATAAAATTAACTGATGGATACTACGAAAAGGTTCCATCAACCTATTCTGCCAGCAGGAGAGAATTTGCATGATGGAGTATCAGTAAGAGTTGATTAATTTTTTCTCACTGCACACAGATAAATCAAGGCTATTCTGAAATAGCTGTCTGTGAGTTCTGGTCAGTTGATAGAGGAATACAAGTAAAGAGAATATGTTTCTGTAATAGTAAAATTCACTTTCTACAAACAGGTCTGCAGCATCTTCTCAATTTGTTGTATGCATACATCATTTGTGTTATATGAACTGCTTGGAATTGCTAACATTTATACATGTTTTCATCAGTCATCTGCCACCAAAACTTAAGATCCTGGGGAAAAGTATAACTAATTTGTTTGAAGGTATCCTGTGTTTTAAATAACAACTCCCAAAACTCCCACTGTATTTCTCTGCATGTCAAATAAAAATTGCAAGAACCGAGCCATATATATTTCATATATTGCAATCCTTCACAATTCCTCAGACATAAGTATACGGCATTGTTCAATGCATTATTGGATTCCTTTGGTCTGCAGTATATCTATTTCATACTATAAATACCTAGCAAGCTCAGAATTTGTCCAATATCAGGAATATTCTACAAGTCAAATCTGCAAAGAGGAAGAAAAGATGGCACTGTGTGGGAGATATGAGGAGAAATTATTAAGTTAGAGTAGTTTACCTGTGTAGATACAAGACTTGAAAAATAAAGAGTACAGAGAGGTATGACAGCACATATGGAATATAAACCATAGGAAGTGAGAAGGAAAAGGGGAGAAAATGGAGGACTGAGAGAATGTCAAGACTAAAAATTCAATACTGATAGAAGCAGCAGTGGAAAAATAGAAGGAATGAATAATTAAAATACAACAATAGAAGTGTTGTGGATTTTTCAGATTTTTTAAAAGTTGATTTGTTTTCCAATGATCTGCTTAAAAACATACGTGTCACATACATCTGAAAAATGCCTACTAGTAGCTCAGTTGGGTGCGTTATATAAATAGTCATACATATATAGCATCTGATTGTCAAAGAAGAGTTATGTTTCCTTCAGCCTCAGAGAAATGTCATACATTTCCTTTCATGACGTCAGTAATTAAACTTAATGATAAGATCTGTCATTGAACTTGGTTGCTCAGGGAGACATTGGGCATATTTTTGCTATTGAGGTTTACAATTTTTTTCCCACCAGGGAATTATTTTTATTTGCATGCCATAAAATATCCAAGATGTATTCCTGTCCAAGTCCAGTCTGTTCCACATACTTGTTTGGCTAAATGAATAGAGATTTCATATGTGCCAATAAATAAAATTCCTTCAGTTCAGAGGTGTGCTATACTTTCACACATACATTCTGTAAGTAAAGTGTTACTGAACTGCACATGTCCTCTGGAAGGTACATACTGTCAACAACCTTCTCCCACAAAGAGGTAGCCTCTACTAGGACATAACACAGAGGAATTGTTCTGTTTGAATTGCTAGTAAGAATGCCTTAACATTGCATTCACCCACGTTGGTGAATAGGATATTGCTACCCTTTGATACCCAATAATGCAATACAACCATACCCCCTGCTTCTCTACCAGGTCACATAACTCAAGATTTGCAATAAAAGCACTGTCTGTTTTCCACTGTGTCACAACTAGTACTTCATTCAGCAACCTGAGATTATTTTCAAAGGACAACATCAGTAACATCATCCAAAACACAAACACGTCTTTTTCTTGTCTCAACAGATATTCTTAATTTCTTGATATTTTATAAAAGAGTATTTATCAAAGACTTTACAATCTTATCAATCTTTACAAGCAGCTGTGCATTGTAGGCTTGTAGGTGATTGGTCTGAAACAGTAATCAAAGATTAACTGGGTAACACAAACGCATAAACCTCTTTTACTTTCTGATGTTCCCACCCAACAGGAACTGACTATATACACTCAAAACCTAAGTACTGGTCTCCAAAATTTCAAATGTAAACAAATTTTAGAGTAATACTATTTTAGCTTGGTACTTTCCAGCAACACAATTGACCTTTTTTGAGAAGTAAAAGGCTAGAGCTGTATTTTCACTATGGGCAGCAATGAAGATACATTGCATGGATTATCTGGGCCTCCTACCTTAGATGATTATAGGATGAATAAAATTGAATTGTGAAATGAAGCTGAGTTGGATAGAAGGTAGGAATATTTACTGCACTAATTTCTTTTACTTGTTAAAAGAACAGCATTAGGAAAAAATGCCCGAGATGCAAGTACAAATAGTTTTCAGCTTTAGAGTATGTAATCAGTTCACTTACTATTCACAAAACAGATTGCGTGCGTAACTCTCTTCTCTTTGTTTATTCAGGATTCCCCGTCTCTGTAAGAAAAACAAATAAATATATTTATCATCTATGCAAAATAAATGACCTCGTTTCATTTGCACTACAGACGTTTGTCAGTTTTACATTTAGTTTTGGTTAACTCCAAGAGTTATAGTGTAAGATTTTCATGAAAGAGTCCAGAAAAGAAGAAAATCCACGCGACTCCTTTTTCTTAAAAGACAAAGTTTCCAGTCTTATTCCTACAATACAAGGAGAAATGCAGAATCCACAGATTCTGGGGACAAATATCTTCTGAAACTTGTTACCACATTCTGGGCATCTAAACCACACCTGGACACCTGCGGCTCTCCCCAGTTTGGGGAAGGTGAGAGGTTTTCACATCCGTGGCCATGGCAATTGTCCATTTAAAATTAAATTCTCACGGTGCATTAGATCTTGGCCAAATTACTTCATTGCACTGAAGAATAAAAGAAGAAACTGTGTGTACCTCCGTGACAGCCGTACCCTTTTCCCCCAGCCCTTTGCAGGAGAAGCATGGGGACGTGCTGCAGAGGGATGTTTGATGCTTCACTCCCACTGTTTCATGCTGGCAATTAGCATAATAAGCACTGATCACAGCACACCAGCTGCTGAGCCTTTCTTGGGCGCTTTACAGGCATCACAACAGAGGTGAGTTTTAAGGCAGGATTTGAAGGCACACAGCACACTGGCTTTGCAGATTTTTACAAGGAACAATTTTCATGAATAAAGGCAGCATGGGAGAAGAGAGGAAATTGGACTTATGGGCATTAAGGGCTGGCAACATTGGCAGAAACTGAAGCCTGAAAGCAGGTAAGACATGAAAGAGCAGGCAGGATCAAACCATGCAGGCACTTAAATGCAAGATGAGTAATTTGTTTGATGCAGTTAAAAAGGAAAGTCAAAGGGATGGTTGCCAAGATAGGTGAATATATTTTTACTTTAGGATCAACTTTTCCAGAGAAGGATGAAACTGTCATTACCTAAAATTGTCAGCCTACATCACATCAACTCTTACTGTACTCTTTAAAAAAGGCAAATCATGATTCCCTCCAGCATCGCCCTCCAAATTAATCAGGCTATTATCTTTAATGACTCAAATAAAAAAGGAACCAGAATGTAATTGATTTTAAAATCTACTTTTCCCCCTTTTTTTTGGTAAGAAATTAACACTGCCTCCTATGTGGTTCTTTCAACATTTGTGATGTCCCAGAAGCCACTCTTTTGTATGACAATCCACTGAAGAAACCTGCTAGGCAACGAATCATGGCTGTTTAAGCTGAGGGCTATACATTCCATGAGTCTGAAGCATATAGTATTATTTTGTTAATGATTTTTAAACCCTTAAAAAACTGTAAGGGTTAGCTCTTCTCATTAGCAGCCTATTCTGTTAAATTCTAGACATCAATCAGAAGTAGTGGAGCACTCAAATATTGCCAAATTAGCTGGACAGTGATATGAAACCCATGTCTCAAAAAAGCTTTAGAATAATTCAGATGCTGATGCAAAACCCAGCTGTGGGATCAACTCATTTCTTTCCTAGAGTTTGCAGCATACCTGAAAATAGCCTTGGTAGGCCTTATATAGCTTGGTGCTCCTTATCAGCTGTAGAAAAATCTAGTGATACAGGCCTGATTTGAACTACTGTACTTAAATATCTCTTGCAAGGGTTTAACCAAAATTTTGTCTCCCCCTGTCATTGAAACCCTCCCAAACTTACGGATTTAAAATTCAAATACGAATCTGAACTTTTCCTAATCTGCATGCATAAAGCCTGACCTATCCTTGCAGGGATAGTTTTCAGCTAAAAGCCCCAATCCCAACCATTTTCCCTGGGGTTTAAACCCAGGGTTTTGGTTCAGGTCTCCAAGTACATCTTGCATCGGAATAGAGGTAGCTCCAAGCACCTTAGAGAAATTAACACAGTCACACCGGCGCTGTGGTACCCTGTCTCAGTCTTCCCCTGTTTCTCTAAGCTGTCTGTGTCAAGCTGTGTCATATTATTACTGAGCCTTTCTGAAGATTAACTGTTTCTTCTGCTGCAAAGACAGAAAATGTGAAAGAAAGAAAAGATGGATGTTTACTCGAGTACTAATTGGAAATAACTGAACAAAAATACAGGTCATGTTCTAGATAGGAGAAGCAAGATTAAGCAAAACCATGAGTGAGAGTGATGCTTCATTAAGGGAAAATAGAGACTGCCTGCCTGCTCCCTTCAAGTTGACAGAGGGTGTTTCTAAAATGTACAAAAAACGTAATGCAGATCTGGAATGAACAAGTGAAAAACAATCAATAAAAATCAACAATAACCCTGAAGACTTCCAACACTCTTTGAAAGGATTTGCAGAGCTAAAAATATATATAAACAGAAAAGATTCATCTTTGTAGAGAAAGATCAAAAAATTACAAGAGAAATTCAACTGTCCTTCTGTTGCTTACTATTAAACATATGCTATTTTTTATAAGATGTGCTGGAAGATTAATTCATACACCCTTGGTTATGGACTCCTGTGGGTCTTCAGTGCAGGAGATCCCCTACAGTGATAACTATATTTCTAGAGCTACAAATAGCATGTCATATTACTAGTATCTTTCAAGACTCAGTTTTCATTTCAATACTATTTGAAAGGGCAGACTTTTTCTAATGAAACCATTGGAAATATCAACAGAAATACATTTTGAGATGCTTGAATACATCTTGCAATAACCCTCCGAAGCATAATCTGTGTTTTACAAACGGTATCTATAGAAGACACTTTAGGTCATGTAACTGCAGGATAAGTAATCATTTAAATGATCTGCAACTTTTACTTCAGTTAGTCGTAAGGATATGCAAAAGCCATCAAAACAAAATCTTTTTTAGTTAATTCTAAGTGCTCTGTTCCCAGTTACACTTAATTGTAACCAGTTATGGAAATAGTGTCATTAAGCCATGGTAGAAAAACTGGACCTCTAAAATAAACGAAACTCAATCAGCTACACTGAACTTAGGAACATGCATCCAAATTTTCGCTCATGCAATGAAATCCTACTCCACTGCAATCAAGGGAGTTTTTGCAGTTTTCTTCAGGAAACTCTTTTTTAAGTCATATAGAAACAGAGTAGATTTATATATGTTACAGGCAACAAAGAACCTTTTAGCATCACAAAATCATGACCAAAATAAGCCTTTTATTATATACTTCATAATTCACCTTGAACCACATTATGAAAGACTAAAGAGTAGTTGCATGGTCATTAGCATTCTTCAAGATCTCTTAGGCCACCTGCAGTTTTTTTTTTCTTTTTTTAAATTTATCATTAGTTTTGTATGTCTAGGCAAGAAGAACTAGGTGGTCTTTTCTAAACTGTATGAAGAAACAATTTCTGTGTTTCTATGATTATGCACTAAACAGTCATGAGTAGAGCATCTGGCTATTATTTGTATACTTTTTTCTCTTTTTTCTTTTAAAGATTGAGGAATAATATTGCAGAGTCAACCTCTATACTCTTGAGCAATAAAAGCTGCAAATATGTGTGTACTACACTTCAGTGTCTATTTGAGAACACAACTGGACATTTATCTTATAAAGAAATGAAAGCTTTGGAAGCCAGTTAGTTTCAGGAGGGGTTTGTTTCTGATAAAGCTGAAACTTCTCCCAAGTTTGCTGAGGAGTTTATTAATTGTCTATGGAACCTGAGGACATCCCTTTCTGTGGCCTGTGTGGGAGGCTTTGAATAAGCTTCAGCTGCAAATTTTGGGACGCAAAGTCATATATATTAAACCAAAGGACAAACTTAAAATTGTGGGTGATGGACTGCTCAATTTACACAGCTTCAAAACCCAGCTTTAGTAGTGTTAGAAAAAAAAATTAGAGTTTCAAATTTTATTCTCAACCTTAGAATCATTTATGGGAGAGAAAATCAGATTAATTAAAAGTGGAAGTTACATAGTATTATGAATAGACTGACATTCTGTAAAACAGAAAAGTGACATCTAGGAAAATGAGGCTATCATTCGATTATGAAGTATAAATTATCTAATGAACCAGTACATAGTCTGGATAATTTCTAGTTGCATAATGTGCAACAAATGAAATGTATTTTGAGAAAATGGAGTTGTGTGGGCATTTATTAATTGATTCACATATTGAAACAGAAATTGTCCTACATCAACAACTTTAAAATCCTTAGCCATATGCATAAGTCTAATATTTTATAGGCTTAATTTGCTCAACATGAACTTTTTACTGTGAGTAACATTGATTTTGTTGAAGCCTCAAATAAGTCACAGAACAGATCTGAGGATTAGTTTAGATGAGATTTAAAGCACACACTGTGAATCCCTACACAACCATCACTTAAAACACTATCCGTTCAGGCCCAGATGGATTGCTATGGCAACAGAATCCCAAATACCAGGTTTGTAACTAACAAAAATGTAAATTATTGATGAACTCCGAGTTGTCTCTCTTGGACACCCTCCTATTCAAATACCAAACCTTATGGTTAGAGTACAGAGAAAAGGTTGATATGCAATTTCCCCAGCCCAGTGAGCACTAATCCCAAAGGATTTCATTAAATCTCTTGGCTTAAATTTTTATTCTTGGAACAGCAGTCAGCAAGGAAGGATTACATTAAAACAGGCACTATTGAGGTCATTACTGCCTGAACTCAGGCCTGTAATATAACAGAACAAGAACCAATTTTAAATACACCCCCACAAGAAGAACTAAATAGCACTCATTTAAATTACCACATTTTAGATGACAGCAGTCTTCCCCTCATGCCCACCCCCTGCCTTCTTGCTAATAAGCAATGCTGGAGAGCAGTACAGAAGAGGAGACAACAATATCCCTGTTCCTTGATACCCAGGCACATGTAGCGCTGCCGAGGGGCAGTGCATGAACTGGTGAGTCGCAGCACAACGAAGGGAAGGAGGCTCATAGTCTTTGATATTCTTTCTATAAATCAAAAATCCAAAGTAAAAAAGTTCTCTAGCAAACAAGCCAACCAGAAAAAAAGCATTTTTTTGGCCATCTCTGTTGTAAATTTGGTGAAAAATCTGGTAATTAGCCAGTTTAACTAGGGAATAAATACTAGCAGGAAAGCCAAGCACTTCTGCGGACCCCTTTTTTGAAAGCCTCTCAACCGTACACAGAATTGGATTAACTCAGCGAGCGCCACACAGACACACATTTTGGACTATAACAGTCCATAGGGTTTTAAAACAACTTTAAGACAGCAAATGAAGTCTAAGTATTTTTTAAAAATAAAATAAAATTAAAAAGTATTTTTTGAAAATTCTCTGAGGTGTTCTCAGATTTTTTGAGAGTATTAAACTCTTCCCTAGTATCTATCCAGGACAATAACACTATACGTTTTCCCCTCTACTGCATGCATTTTGTAGTGGAACAAATGTAATTCTAGTGTATAAATGGGATGTCAGAAGTGCCAGAGATACGGATGTACACCAAATGTGTCACAGACTCCCAGAAAATCTTTGCATGTGACAGACAGTCAAAGCAGACAAGTTGGATGTGTTCAAACTATATAGGGATACTTCAACAATTTTGCTGCATTTGCCAATTATGAAACTGCTCTGGGAAGATTCTCCACAGTGCGTATCTTGCTAAACTTGCTTTGTGATTTCGGGTATGTCTCTGCCATTTACTTTGAAATTAACAGGATTTTAGCCTTTACATGGTTTTTATATTTGCATATACGAACACACAGGAATACTATTAACATTTATAAGAAGCTCTAAGAAGTTTATACAACAGAAGGTGACTTCATTTTCCTAAGCGAAACTTTTCAGGACATCAGTTGAAGCAATCAGTACTCATACCATGACACTTCATTGAGCTAATCCCAAATATTTTCTGTTTTTCCTAGCCAAAAAGAGAAAGAGCTGCCATTATCTTCTGAATCACTTCCCAGCAAAGAAATCCAGCCCTTCCCAAGTTGCTTCATAACACTATTTGAAACAAAGGGAAACCAGATTTCTTTGATTATATGAAATAATAAGAAAATAGTTCCAGCAAAAATTGATTTCAGGAGTCATATTTGGGTTACTTGCTACAGCTATTGACCAAAGATTTATTCAGAAGCATAATGAAGGTTATTAATCAGTCTCCCAAATCCTTCCTAGAAAGATAACATAGATCTCCCCATTAGCAGCTGGTGCCTTTTATGGAACTAACACAAGTCATCTAACTGTAATCACTTTTAAGAACTTTAATACCTTCAATATTTGGCTGTATTTCAGTGCTTAGAAAGGCAATATCTAATTGCTTTTATCACAGCACAAAAGAACTTGCTGAAATATCCACTGCAGGAAGTGATTATATGTTACATAATGCTGCTAATCATTTTGTTCTAAAAGTTTGGCATGAGGCTTTTTTTTTAATTTATTTATTTCTCAATTCTACTTTACAGCAAAGTACTAATGTGGGCCAGCAATTCACCCATGAAAACTGATACTCAGTAGCACTTGAGCAGCTGTAGCAATGTAATCCTATGGGTGAGTTGTTTTCATGGCCTTTCTGTATTACTCTAAGGAGACTCAGAGTGGCAACTTCAATTTTTGCTCGCCATCTAAATTTATCACTTGACCAAAAAGAATGTTTAGAGTAAGAGCAGACCATAAGCACTTATTTTGAAGTTCACCTGGATATTTGCACTGTGAAATGATAAGTCACTATGGGTATAATTGTAACCCCCACTTTCTCTTATATACGCTAAGTTTTATTCCTGATACTAGTTTAATTCTCCTAAAAAAATGATTACAAAGAAATATAAAAGTCTACTAAGCCAAAATACAAACAAAACCAAGTCATCCTCTACTTTTACTAGTCCTAGTAGTCGTGGTTACATACTGCTCAGATTTCCGTCAAGCAATAAGCCAAATTCTGCAAAACCGGGTGTATCAGTTTCTGAAAGTGCCGTGCTCAAAAATGTTGCTTGCTCTGCATCTATCATGCAACAGTCTTTGTTCCACACCACCCGCTCTCTACTCCCTTTCATTTTTCTGCAACTATCTGGGAGCTTCAGAGCACAAGACAACAGTTTTTTTCCTTCATATGAAATTTCAGTACTCTCATGGTCACAATTAGCTTAAAAAAATTTTAACTAATACAAGAATGAAATGTCATCAACTTAATGAAGATTTTTCTCTACAGGAAGAGATGAAATACTGTCTCTTTTTGTGGTCAGCAGCAGTAAAGAATGAAAACTTGAGAATCTGTAACTAAAGTGGAAAGCACTGATTATTTAAACTAGCACTGTATTGGATAATTAACAGAATAAATAAATATACTTGAAGATTTAAAATATTTTTCCAGCTACAGTATATAACGCTTTATTAATCCAAATTTATCAAAAATTTCATTACTATTTATTAGCATTACATGAACTTCATCATGCAAAATAGCAAGTAAGCAGCATGAATGAAAGCATTTCACATCCATATGGCCAGAGAATTAGGATAGCAAAATCATGAGCATTTAGTTAAGAATCCCAAAATATTTGCAATCTTCTTTTTTTTTCTTAAATTACTGTACTATTTCCATCTTTGTTACATTTGTCAAAAGAATGGGATTACTATTAATGAGTCTGTTGTATAATCATCTTAATGTCTGTAGGAAAATATTAATTTATCTTCTACCACCATCTTTTTCATCCCCAGCATATAAGACTACTACTCCTCCTTGCAGTTAGTCAAAAAAGCTTAAACAATTGATAAAAATTGCATTTTGATAGGAGAATGATTCTACAGCACAAACAAAGAAGCCAAAAAGAAAATGAACTACTATAAAGTAACTGGATTTGACGGTGATACCCCCAGAATTTAGAGAATTGAACAGAGGAGATTTTGTATAACTCTCTGTTATATTTACAGCTGTCAGATTTTTCAAAGTCTACTTCTGACACTGCCAAGTGCCTTTCATATTCAGTACTGTCCAGAACACTTTTTTTTTTTTTTTTCTTCTCTCTCAGTGATCGTCATTGTTGCAGACCACTGTCTCCTGGACGGAGCAGAATACAGAGCCATTACGGAAGTAAAAATCACATGCGCTGCTCAGTATGGCTGGCCCTCAAAGAAGTAGTGCGATGACTGGCCAGTCAATCTTTATGTTTCTTCAGTCCTTTTGCCTAGACAGAGATAAGCTACCACACAGATACCAAAAAAAACCTGAACAAAATTTTTTAAAAATTTCAGCCAAAAACCTTGTTTATGTATAAAATACGTGAATGCCAAGTGCAATGCAAATGAGAGTTTACAGTCAGGCTACAACCTGCTGGAGAATCTTATATAACCTAAATTGTACAAGTGAACCTTGGGTGACAAATGCCAATAGCCTGTGAGAAGTACTGGATGAGTATATTAGATGTAAATGTTATGTTCAGTATATGTTGCAAATGGTATATGGGTATCTGTGGCAAATGCTACCTCGATTCTCCGAAGCTGCAAAGGCAACTAGCAGTCACTCCAGCAGTTCAGCAGGGTCTCCTACCTCTGAGACAAACGCTCGTCGGCCCGGCAGGCCGTGCAAGCGAGAGCAGAACTGGTCCTAAGAGCAAAGCGCAGGAGGTGTCTTTGTGCAGCACGGCCAAGTCGCGTCTCTTGCCTTAGCTTGTAGCACAAAGTATCTGGCCACCTTGGCTTCCTTACCTGACCAGTAAATTGGTTAGGGCTGGCCTGTGCAACAAAAGTAAAATTCTTCTCCTCTCATCTGGAAGCACAGTGGAAGTGTTAGCTACCCCACTGCAGCTGGGATTTGGGCCTAAATTAATAATTTTATTAGGTCATACAGGGAAGGCACTTCAGTATTTTAGGACTTATTTCTTTACATTATATACACATGCTGTACAAATGCAGATAATTTTGTAATCCTAGAGGCAAAACTCTGTAGTATTGTGACTGTTTTCATCTTGAAACTAGAAGTGAAAAACTAGAGACTGGAGGATGGAGGCAGACCTTCTTTTAATCAGCCAGGTGTTACCCTGCGTTGTGACAGAAGAGCTTAACAGCCAGTCCTTGCAGATTATATCGAAAGATATTATTACAAAATGCAGGATAAAAGACAAGTGGTAGTTTTGCCAGTCTATATGAAAGGAAAAAAGGAACCATCAAGTCCACGTTCAGAAAATCTGATAGCCTGATCCAAAAGTAGCACACCATACTTCGCAGATTCTAGGTACAGATGGCTAGGAACATTAAAGAGGCAGTTATAGTTATTGTTCCTTACATAGCAGAGTAAAGAAAAGACATCTTGATATTGTATTTGGCTATAAAATCAACTTCCTCAGCTAGATATTGCCAGAAGGAATCTATTGGAAATCTCTACTTAGTGAAAATCAAATAATTACCTTGTAATTATCACCTCATGTGTCACATTTAATGTAAGCATCTCTGTATCAAAGAAAATTCAAGAAAGCTCTATTTGAAATCCCTAAAAATCCCATATGGCAGATATTTTAATTGGGCTACTTCTGTTAACGTTGTTAAGTATTCTACATATTCCAATATTTCTCTTTGTAGACCCACATGTTTAACCCAAACAACCATTTAATTTAATCTTCCTATCCATTTTGAGGAATCCTGTTAAGTTTTTGATTATTAGATTCTTTGAAGTATAGCTTACTCAGACCTACCGTTAGCCACTTCATAAAAACTACTGATTTGCACTCAAATAGCACACTGGAGCAGTTTGAAGGGAAAAACCATTTGTTCTGTCTCAGTTGATGTATGGAGTAATTTTCTGAGATTCTTTCATTGCAATTTGCAAACACATTAGCAAAGACTATAAAACAAAAGCAATCTGTACTACCCATGGCCCAGAAGAGGCAGAAACAGAAAGTTAGAAAATATAACAGATGTCTGAATCATCTTGAGGCTGGGACGCACTCTACCTCAACACAGAAAATCATTATCCAAAATGTGTCGCATTTGTTTTTCCAACGGACATACCAAGCCTGACCAGTAAGCACTAAATATTGCAACACACTCTTAAAACTGGTTCTACCAGACATTTTAAAAGGGGTCCAAAGATGGAAAACTTAACAGTAGACAATTCAGAGGAGCAACACTGCAATTATTTTACAAGACTTTTTCTAGCCTCTTTGTCCAGTCTCTTCAGTTTCATCCCCAATTCTGTATTCAGCCTTGCTCTGAAAAAGGATTTATTTCCCTTTCTTCTTTCTCTATTAAACTGCTATACTGCTATAGCCCTTACAGCAACCCCTAAAGCAGAAAGTTGCTCAACACTGAAACATTAAAGTTCTCTGTGGAATAATCCAAAACAGAGTTTAGCAGAACCCACTAGACAGATTTTGCACTGCTTTTTAAAACAACGTATACGTAAAGGAATAAACTGTAAGTAGAAAGGTGATATCTAAAATGCATTTATAGATAGTGAGGGCTAATATGACAGACATCAGTAAGCAGAATGATTGTTTCAGCACCTCTCAGCACAGACTTTAAACAAATCAAGTAAACACCACATGATGTATCTAAAATTGTATTTCAGCATCTGGCAAAAAGGAACTATCTGTTAAAGACCATCTAGTTCAAGGAAGCCCTTAATAAGAGTTTCTATAAAAAGAGAATTTGAAATTGCCTGTCAACAAATCAGTAGCTGCCCTTTCTGAAGCTGACAGGTGCTTTTTGGCATTAATGTGATGACCATAAATACTTCTTGAGCAGGGTACAATCAATTGCTTTAATCAATTTCTACTATCGCTCATGAGGTATGCAGACAATTTTCTAATCTACGCTTTCCAGTGACATTAAATATGCATGTTCAGCAAACTCTGGCAAACCAGACTGTCAGTTTCTTTTCCTTTTGACAAAAATCAGCATTCTGCCTATAAGGTTACAATCTTGTCTCAAGAAGAACTGAAGTGTGGGGCTCTTAGGCTAAATTCATTCTCCTAGAATACAATAACACAGTCCACAGCAGTGCCAGCCTTTAGCAAAGCTCTGTGATACATGGAGATTTTAGGACACAGTGTGAAATGTTGCTTTACTAAAAGAACAACCTGACAGCTTAAAATGGGAACATTAGGAACGCATTCAGATACAGAGATATATATCAATAGATTATTAGTCAAATATCTTTGTTAATTATTTTTTTAAAGTTCAGTCCATGCATTAGGAAATTCAAGGCAGTGTTACTCTAAAGTAAGACTGCATAAGATTAGCAATCAATGTTTGTCTTTAGAAAAGATAAAATATCAAAGAAATAAATGTCTCTTCCTGTGATCTTAGTTTTTTCTCCTTATTCTCTACCTGTTCCTATACTAAAAGGGGCTTCAGAGTTGAGACTTGCCCTTCTTTGCACCAAGATAGTTCCTTTAAGTAAATGGTAAGAAACTTCTTCAAACTACTTTTATATGAATCTTATAACACCCCTAAGAATAGCTGAAAAAGAAGCTCAGACAGGCTAAGTTATCCTAACTGCAAAGCAATTCGGCATGATATGAAAATCCAGATCTACATTTTTATCTCTTAAACAGTGCTCTCTCCTAAATGTGAATTTGCAATGAGATATAACAACAAAATAGACCAATGTGACTTTTGCTTTCAACAGATATCTTTCATGCATATTACAGATAATATGCTTATCTTGGCCTGTTGAGAAAATGTTTCTGCCTTTAGTTTTTGCAGCGTCAATATGAAAAAAATGAACCTTTTGAACAGATCACCAAAAATGCTGACAAAAGCAAAGAGGACTCTTAAAAGATTTTGGGAAAACTAGGCTGACAGATAGCACTGGGGAAAAAAAGGCTGAAAAAAAGAGTGGAAGGTATCTGAGAGATGAAAGTTTAGATATTATTTGACACATGAGCAGCACTGTAAGTGCACAACTAAGCATAACAGAATAGAATGGGGAAAGAAAGCACTGGCTGGATATAAAAAAGCCCTTCTTTTGACTCTGAAATACTTTAAGGTAAATAGTGAAGTTCAGCTATGCGTGAAATTTAAAGTTGGATAAGGAAAAGCATGAGAAAGGATACAGTTAGAACCACACTGCATTAGTAGAGAGGAGAACTAGTAGAACTAAATGTCTATTTTTTTTGTTTCAACTTTCCTCTCAGTGAATATCAAGTTATTATTGTGGAGACACGTGGAACTATAAAAATTAATACAGGGTTAGAAGTCAAGAACTTTGGAGCTATAACCCTGAATTGGTCACTGACCTGCTCTGATACCATGTGTGTTCAGTTTCTCTACTAGTAATGTAGAGCAGCAAGAGCCGACTCATGAAGGAGCTTCGAAGATTAATTGGATTGTGTAGCATTTTGAATACCAGATGCCACCTTTTAAATTTCTTGGAGTACTTCTATGGATCAGACCTATCGGACTGGGTTTTAGTCAATGTCTATAAAAAAGCTGACTTCAGTAGCAGAGAACCAAAGCAACATTGAGTGTTTTCTAAAATTTCACCCTTTAATTACTAATCCATTTGCCACAGGGACTGAACGTTTGCATCTCTGGCACTGTTTGATTTCCAGAATTAAATTGGAGGATAGTGTGAGTTCTCCTTTGGCCTTAAGGCTTTAAGATTGCTTTTTAAAGCATTATAAAAAATATATATTAACTGTTTTATCCCTCTGTTCACTTGTTGCACCATCTTGTTTTGCAAAATTCTTTGAAGCTGCAAGAGCCTTTTACTATTCATCTGCAGAGGGCTCATCGCAGTTGACTCTCTGAGTGAGACTGTATTACAAGAAACAAGTATATGTTTACCCTACTAAATGCCAAGGAGACAGTACAGTAAAGAAACAAGGAATTATTCAACCTGGAAGTAATGTATTCGTGGAGAAGTTTAAACAAAGTAGAAGAAGCAGTACAGGGCCAACGGACTGCAAGATGATTAACAGTATTTGCTATCAATTGGCAGCATTTACTGGCTTGCTTAAGCATAATAAAGTAAATTCAAGGACAATTCTGACTTGCTTTACTGTTCCATGTTTCACTCACATAGAGAATTTACTTTTTTGTTTACTTTTTCTTGCAACTCACACTTACTACTTAAAGTAAATAAAATACTAGAATACAAATTTTTTATCTTCAGTAGCACTAAACAAAATCACACTACAACAGAGAAATGTGACAGAGACATATCTGTATTTGCAGATGTGTATGCCTTTGTTAAGGAGTATTCACTCACCCATACATGCCCCTTTTCCTTACATGATTTCCCAAAATCATGCTCCAATCCTATTGCATGTAGCCATTCTCAATTTATTTGGGGATTTTCAGTTATGAACTAGAGTGCATTAAAGAAGGATTAGATAAAATCACTGCATTAGCATATGACAGACATATATTGTATACTTTATCTGTTTAAAAGATTGAGACAGAACTATTTACTTTAGACAGCATAGTGGAATCCAATTAGGATGTGCATACAACTTAATGTGTATATAGACATCATCTTAAAAATCTGCCATTTACGTATATAAAGGAAGGTATAGTGTTTAGAATATGACTACGTGTCATACTGCCTTACAAAATATATGTTGTCAAAGGACCACCCATATCTGGGATGCTGAGTTTTCTTTTGGTCACGCAGTCTTGAGTTACACAAGGGAAGCAGGGAGATGACCCTAATTTAAAAGCATCTAGGGTAGCAGTGAAAAACTTACATCATTCTGTGGAAAAACAGTGAAGCTCTTCACCCTAGGGCTGTATGAAAACCTTCAGATTGGTCACTCTGCTACTGTGAAATAGTAATCCCAATGAACACTATGTCATTCATGGTATCAGAATAACAGAGGAAGATAATGAGCTTCAGCCCTGGATGTGACACACAGAGATGGAGTGAGAGACTTTATCTAACAGAGGTTCTAGGTCTTTATTCTGCCTGGATTCCCTCTGAAGGCTTAAGTAACGTAAGAAAAAGAGAGAGTGAAGGATATTGTCATTTATAGTGATAATTATCTTGGCAGGAGGCAAAAAGGTTGTGCTGCAGGAGTACAGGAACATCTCTTTTGGAGGTCTGCTAAGCATATTGATTTGGCATATTCTGTATCACAAGCATATTTATTAAAAACAGCACTTTATTTACACTAGTCTTCCAAGTGCCAGTATAAAAGTTTACTTCTGAAATTTTTGATTTAACGTAATAAATACAAATAATAACTTTCTTCTTTTACCATTACACTGCCGAGATCAAAGTGAATAGTTTCTCTCAAATAAGGAAGGAGCAAGAAACAAAATCAATTATCAACTGGCTGATGCCTATTTCTGCTTGAAAGTAACAGGCAGACTTGCACTGGAGATGGCAGTCCCAATAAACCTGCTATCAATGCCAGTGCATTGCCCCATGGAGGAAGGTGGCAAAGGACACGCAGCATGTTAAGATTACAAAGGCAAAGCAAACAGGGGTCCAGTTCAGCTGGAAGGATTTCTAGCTCTGCTGGCTCCAGGAATAGCACTGAGCAGGCCAGAGCACTAACTTTAACCGCTCCTTAGTAATGAAGACTGACATGATGTGAAAATTTTGATAGAACATGGAAAAAAAAAATCCTCCCTGGGGATCAAATCCACTACAAAAATGGAGAGTCTGGTATTTTTTGGCAGAGATGGTCTAATTCATCCTGCTGCTTAGCTCTAGCTACCTTGTTCAAAGCTAAGCCAGACAGCTCTGCGTAACACTACGATTTCCTACATAACCTATCCTAAGACGCTGATCTGGATGCGAGATGACAAGGAATGAAATGACAAGGTTCCAAGACTTCCGGTGGTTAACGAGGTACCGTATGAGAACATGGAAATGAACTATCCTAGGACAAGGAAGGGATCACCCAAGTCATCGCCTGTAGCCTCCTGCAACCACACACACACACACACAAAAAAAAAAAAAAAAAAAAGAAAGAAAGAAACATGGAAGAAGAGATACTTGGGCTACAAGGGCTTTAAAGAATATTCTGCATGTTGCCAAAACTACTAGCCACAGAACACCTCCTACTACCCTGGAACATCTTGACACCTTTCAAAGGTGCAAAATACTAAATAAACCCCTAAGCCACTCAAAGAATGCCAGAGCGCTCAAGAACACCATAGACGTCCTAAGGCTTTGCAGTAATAAACAATTTATTAGTTGAAATGCCCAGATTATAGTTTCATGAGGATGGGAGCTTTCTGCTTTTTCTACTGTCTTTTTATACTATTTGCGGATGAGAGGAATACAAAGTTTATAATGGCTTTGCACTTCTACAGTGTTCACAGTGTAGCTTTTGAGAATTTTTATTCAGCCCAGGGGAAAGGTGATGGGCCTGGGTCACTTCACCAGATTCTAATACGGTTCAGTAAAACTGGCCCGTGCAATTTTCATACAGCATTATCAGTATGTTGCACCCACGGCTTCCTTTGTGCCTTACACTGGCTCTCTGTTCCTTCCCCTAGGTAATCTTTCTCCTCATTTTTTAAGGAGTTAGTAAACTAAATCTTTGGTTTGTTGGCTATACATTTTGGCAGGTTAACTTCATTCACTGCTCAGTTCTAAGCATACACTTCTCCTCAGATCAAGAAACAGCTATCAACTTTATATTTATCCACTTTAGCATGATCAGAAGGCGTTTTCCTGTGAGATGCCAAATTCCCTAAACAATAGCTATAGCTTGTGGAGAGAATAAAGACACTCAGCAAGATGCTTAAGCACATACTCAACTACCTTTAGTAGTCTGAAAACCTCTGAGAGTACTTCTGTGCGTAAAATTAAACATATGTTTATATAACTGAATCAGTGAATAGTCCTCACAAGTCAGGCTAGGAGAGAGCCATAACGTTAAAATTTGGTGAAAACGGCCCAGATGCATCTGACTATAAATCAACCAGAAAATCACAGCACTTTAATTATGCTTTGCTGTTCTGCTCAGGCATGCTTGCAGTTTTGAATTTTGATGGTTGCATGTTAACTGAATTCTGTACAAGGATCAAGCATGTCCTGAGACAGATAATCTTTCTCGTGCATTATTATCTTGCACTATCAGACACAGTTTTCATGTGAGGCAAATACACCAGTTCCTGTGCCCCTATGTCTCATCTTGAAATTGATTCCAATTCCTGTATGTCAACAAAAGGCAAACAAATGATCACCCCCCCCCCCCCAGTATCTGGGTGCAAACAGAAGCAGGATCATTTCCTTACGGAGACTCTGAACGCCCTGTTGTTGACCTTGTCAGTTATGGTTACGCACGTATTAGGCTTACAGTATAGCTGCATCGTTAACTTTCAGGTTGCACCTCCAAACAAATTCTCTTGCCATTCATCTCTAATGATTATATAGATAACATGAAATGCTTTTAGATTACTTCAGAGACTCTCATCTTAGAAATATTGTTAAGGTTGTAAGTAGACATTCATTTCAACTACTCCCTAACTCCAAAACTAAAAATGTTCCCAGTCTGACAGTAGTTAAATTTTGAACAGTTCTGGACTAATTAATCGTGCTGTTTCTAAGAAAAATAATAGTATCTTTTGAAAAGGGAAAAGCTTAACTTGGGTTTCTTCAGAATGCTTTGCAAATTTAAGATTTCTCTGTCTTCTTCTTTCTCAAGCCAACTATAATTAAACTGAGGTAGATTTTAAAATATACAATAAATATAAAATAGATTTTGGGGCAAAAAGAAATACAGAGCAGATTCCAATACCTTCATTTGCTTTATGCGGCTCTCCACTTCCAAATTATCTCTACTGAACTGTTTCCATAACAATAATCTTATCATATTTGGGAATGTAATATTGAAATGAACATAGGTAAAATAAAAGTATCATCAGATGTACTGATGGGAAAAAAAATAGGCTTATACATTTATATTTGAATCTCCTTTTAAAGGAAAGAAAAAAACTTGTGTCAACCTCTTTCTCATATATAGTAGTGATGACTAGCTATCACAAGCTCTAGCTCTGTTCCCCCACATATGCACAGATATGGACACAAATGTACCCTTTATAGAACAGTAACCAAATTTAAAGAAATACTATAAAACTGCACTTCTCGCAATTGCCTTTTATGTCCTAAATGGTATTGCTTCATCTTTGTCTTGATGTTTTGGGGAAGATGCGACAAGAAGTTAAAAGCAATCCTCTATTCCAGAATTGGGGAATAGAAATTCCAAATGTCAAAAGAATGATCTCACACCAGGCTTCCCTGGTGTGAAATTCCAAAAGGAATTTGAAAACTTATTTCAAAATTATCAGGAAAAGATTTGGCAACTCTTTTTTTTGAGGAAAAGGAGGTCATTTTTCTTTTCTTTCTAAGTAAAATGAACATTTTGTAATATATGTCATAAATCTTCAAACAAATGAAAAATAATTCAAATAACTAATTATGCTATCCAAAGGGATCTTTTGGTGAGCTGTACATACTCAAAAAAACCCACATTCTTTTTAGACTTAAAAATTAAATTATGGATAACTATAATATTTTTAAAGCCTAGGAAAAAAATAGTACATATTTAATATAAAATGGCTCCTTTGTCCAGTTCCTCCTGCATTCTTTTTTCTGCTCCATCAGATTACATTGCATTACAGATAATACTCTTATCCAAGCAATTCCAAGAGAAGTTTTTAAAATGAAAGGTTTACAAACGCCAGCATTATTTCAAAGGCAGACATCTATACTATCTTGTAGGCTTTAATTTTACAGCTACCACTGTATAAGATTATTATCTTAAAGTTCGAGGAATGTTTCTCTTTTAACTTACTATCAGAGATGTGGTTGGAACCAAGAATGGTCTTTCTGCTTTTTGTTTGTACATTCCCTTCTACAAGGAAGGTCTTGCACACAATGTGGAGTCTCAGACACTGCCCCAATACATTGTAAGATACAAGAATCTTCGTTATCAATTTCCACAAAGCATTTCATTTACTTTGGATACTAAGCCTTGTGCATTATACAGTTTTATGACAGAAAAATGGAAGACATATGATCTCTAGCTATTAGTTTTCTTAATTTTTAAGAAACTGAAGTCTGCATACATTGTGGTAAAAAATTGTTTGTTTTGTTCATATTGAGCAAACCTGGCTGATGTTTTTTAAAAGAATCTGGGAAATAATTTGTTTTTATTTGGCCTAAAACAAATATTCCAAGATAAATCTGTTAGTAGCAATGACAGCAATGCTCAGGGACTGAAAGGGCATCTTGTATCCTGCAAAAACTAAATCACCTGTTAGTTCCCTGATAGGTCAGTCTTTAGAAGAGATTTATGTTTTGAGGCCAGAAAAAAGTTGCTGAATTTCATGAAATATGAGATTCCTTTTAAAACAATATAGAACTATTTCCAGCTCAATGAACATATATTTTGCAATCTCTCCTCCTCCTTCATTCTTTTTCTGACCTATAACCTCCAAATTCCATTTCCTATTTCTGTTCAGTCTGAATGCCCTTGGGTGAAAAGTTGGGACCAAATCAATTTCTTTCACTACAAATCTGTTCCATCCTCTTTCAGCTCAGCTGCTGTCCCGGCCAAGAAGCAATTATTTTTTGTTTCTAATGAATATCACGCCTTCCACCTTATTATAGTTTTCACTTCACCTCAAGATCCTCTACTGTTATGTGATATATCAAACTTCTTCACTCGTTTCAGCAGAATTTGTCCTCTCTCTTCACTGTTTTCTATCAGCTGCCTGCCTCCTCTTTGTCCATCGTCCTTTCCTTCTCCTGTTTCCAATTCAAGGCCTTCTAGACTTCTTATTCCTTTATTCTTTGATTTATTCTATATCACTTTTGCCTCTAATTTTCATGCCATGACAATGCTCCAGAACGCATTTGTCCTTTTTCACTCTTCTGTCTAGTTTCTAACCCCTTCCCTAATTACTTCCTTCAGCTCAATTCTGTTATTTCCCCACCCTGCTCTGACCTCCCCATCTCTTCTCGTTTTCTGACTCATTGTTTTCAAATACTAAGAAAGAATGAAGCAATTTCTAGTCCCAGTAATTTTGTCCCAGTGATTATACTACCGAAAATAATTGGCTCAGCTACTACAAAGTGAAGTATGGATGCTTCATCACAATTCATCTACTGAGAGACTTCTGGTCAGTGATGTCAGTCTACAAAAACAGAAATGTGCATGCTTGTAATTTGTACTTATTGTTATGCTTGCAAGTGATTCAGTTCTCCATACAATAACTAAAATTTCCCGAAGAGATGACATGTGCTTCTGCATGTCTCACAATTTGCTTTATATTCTGAAATGATTTCAGAAAAGCCTGACTTCAGAACATTAAGTGCCCTTGCCCAGGGGAAAAATATTAAGATATCTCAGTGTGGACACTTAAAAAAGCATGATCCTGAATCATTAGACCTTCTGAAAATCATAGCAGGTATATATTAATATATGCGTTTTTTTTTAAAAAAAAGACAACATATGCGATTATGGGTAACAAGTATTTGTCACCAAGGTAGCACGGCTCTCTGAAAGGATGAAATTCCATAGCAGACACTGCACTTCGAGACTGATGGTGTCAGCTCCACATAACTACCATCTATCTCAAGAACTAAACTTCTAACCAATTTATAATTTAGAGTGAATGGAATAAATCAACAGGCTATAGAGATACACTACATAAGGATGTGGCAGGCAGCATTAACAGCATGGATGTTTTAAAAAATCTGCAAATACCCTCTTGTTGTTAAAAGTCATGTTCACATTAAACCAATCTTGTGCAACATGACAATACAAGTATTTCTCCCTTGTTTATGATAAGTGTAATATCTGGTAGAGAACAGAATGAAAGACATCAAGACATGTAACTATTTTTTGTACGTAGACCTTCCACAGTAAAAGTGAACTGACTGCATATTAGCCAATTCCGCATTGAGCGTTGTGGTGTACATAATATGATATGTCTTAAAATCAAGTGCAGTTCATATTCTCTAGTTTCAAGCAACCCCAAAACATCATTCAGATTTCTTGGCTTGAGTTCAGAAGTGCTGGCACTTACATTTATTCTTGCTACCTGTTGAGGAAGCAATTGTAAAATATTGTAAAAATTTTATATCTTATTGTAAAATAAAGTTTAATCTTTCTTGAAAATCTATTTAATAAAAGGACATGAATCAAAAATCTACTCAAAAGATATTTTCAGATATGAATGATTTCCTTTTCCAAACTTACAAAAAGTGATGTACTTTCTGTTAAAAAACTAATGGACACAAGAGGAAACTGTTCATTTGAGTATGCAGTTAAGAACATAGATTTTGTAAGACAAAATTCTGAGTTTGGCCACCCTGGATAACAGGAAAACAACAAAAAAGCAATGTTTAACTAGGCATTTTTGCACCTTACAGTGTAGTTATGCTCTAACTGTAGCTAATATTTTGGAGTTATCAAGTTCTCTGAAGACAGCTTGACTTCTTCTTCTTCTTTTTTTTTTTTTTTTTTTTTTTTTTTAACTTTTTTTCAGGCCAAAGCTCCAGCTGACCACCATGAAGGGAGGAACACAAGGAAAGACAAGTATAATTTTCCTAACTGAAAATCTGAAAGCACTTTACAAAGAGTGTTGATTGTATTCCATCTCAGAATTACTGCATCCCTTTCAACTCATTCTCTGTAGAGCTAAGCAGTGAGAATAGTTATCGTACATTGACTCTGTACTCACTTCATGTAATTGCATTTCTTAATCTGTTGGCTCTTGAAGAATAGTTCTTTATATTGCCATCTTTTATTTCTACAGTTATCTACATCACACAGTTTGGGTTCCTCTTGTTACAATGTAGAGTTATATCAGAAATAAAGAATCTCTTGAGGTTATAGGAAGAATTATTGGAACGAATGAACTCAACCATATCGATTTTCTGCATGAATAATGTGTATACCTTGCTCAGTTGAGCTCTTTCTCACACATTGGATCCACGCTTGGACATTAGCCACTGTGGAAATTTTGTCAATTGGAAACAGCCAAGAAGGCCCTCTGGCACACACATCTGTCAGGATTTCTTGGTTTAGCTGCACAATGCTACCCTATGGCATGAAGCAAATGAGTCACATCTTGCCTTGTCCCTGGTTAAATTGATTTAGGTAGATCGAAATTACACGTTTGAAAATAACCAGAGTTCACAGATACAAAAATTAAAAAGCTGTTAATTTATCTTGATGAAGAAAGACCTTCATAATGTATTTCATTTACACTCCAGGGCACAAATATCATTAATGTCAAGGTCAGTGAAGAAGAGTGTTGATCATTCAAATAATTTGTTTTAGTTTTGAACTGTCAGATTCTATATGAGCTATGAATGTAGTATTCATTCTCTTGCCATATACAGCAACATGGGTTTTGTTTCTCAAAATGAGGTTTTGCATCTGTTCAGAGTGTAAGTGTCACTTCACAGTTAAGCATCACATTCTACAGCAATTCGTAAGGTTGTTGGTAGAAAAGATTGTACTATTCTGCTTGATGTGAAACAGCTACTAGTAAAATGAGTTATGAAAAAGGAAATTGCTTTTTACAAATAGAGTCTAATAACTTTTTCTGTGTTCTTTCTCATAATTATTCTGCTTCTGCTACAATGCAATAAAAAGTTGCCTAAGGAATACTGTTGGAGGCAGACTTGCAGACAGCACTGCAGCATTCTTTAAGTATCCATCAAGTTGTTTAATGCAAGATACAGTACTTCTATCAGACATGCTTTCATGCTTTGCTTTGTAATGTTTATCCTGATGAGCTATGTTGCTGCAAGCTCCAGTAACTCGTTCAGCTATCTTCTTAATGAACTACAGGACCTATGTCAGCTACTCTCAACTGCTGTCATTCATGAGTTATCTTAAAGAGATTACCTTTTATGGAGAAGCAACAGGAAAGAGTTCACTCTTATTCTAGTATATAGGTTAATCAACATGCAGAACTATTTATAAACTTATTTGTATAGATTAAAAGAAATTCAGCAACAGCTTTATCAAAGCTGCAAAGTCAAGCACCTGTAAGTTTAGAGATGTTGTACAGCCTTGGTTTTGCCCCCTCTTTAATCCCTTCATTGTACTAAATTATTAACATGGCATCAGAATTTCAGATCCACAGTGGAAAAATGAATGTTTTGGAGGTTATGTTTGAGTGGTTAAAGCAATTCCTGGAAAGTCATTGCTGTTGGTTTTTTTTTTTTTTCTTTGTAAGCAGGGAAGTAAATACGTACCACAAACAGCGTTATTTGCTATAGATTTGAACTGCTGTGAGCTGTAGTTACACAGCTGACAGAAGAAAGCCAGTACTCCAGCTGAGAGGAGCACACACTGATGTCTGTGGTTCACCTACAAGATCCACTAGATGAGGGAAGACAGGAGAAGAAAGGCCTGATTTTGCAGAAGTCGTGAGCTGGACACAAAGCAGACAGGCAGAAAGAATCCAAGAGGAACCCACTCTTGATCTGGACTGCTTCACTAGCTCCTAGGTAGTCTCACTGCAGTGGTTGGCATAGTCCTATACAACTGTTTCACTAGCTCCTAGGCAGTCTCACTGCAGTGCTTGGCATAGTCCTACACAGCTGTTCAGAGTGGATGTTTCAGATCACAAAAACCTACCACAGAAACTCTCAGAAAGGGACCTATCACCATGGGAATTTCTGGCCAAACTGAAAAAAAAGGTCTGAAAAAGAGAGAATGGAAAGTCATTTTCAGTTGAACTACAAAGTGAACATTTTTATTATGGATTTCCAACCCTTTTGTTCAATTTAAATAATTATTGAGAGATTTTTAAGCAAAGAGAAGAATCAAAATTTTGTTTTCAAGATGTCTAAAATAACCACATCAGATCTTATTTTTAGGGTAAGTCTGAATGGTTGTTATCCTGCCAATCAATTCCAAGAATCCAGTCAAAACTCACAAATATCTCAATGAACTTAAATATAAGTTCTGTGAAAATAGTTGAATCAAAATATTTTGACTCACTGGCTTGCAACTATAGCATTCTGCCTGTGTTGTGTCTTTTCTTGTTCTATAGCAGAATCTAGTATTAAAAACAAAACAAAACAAAAAAAACAGGGCACTGGAAGAAAGTGCATCTTTGACATTAAAACTGATTTTATGTAAAACTGACATTTATCATACAAACACTTTCAAATGCCATACATATTATGGTATTCAATTGCCACCACTGTGCAGTCAAATTTGGGCTGGGAATGTTGAGTGAGTTTTGTACACTTTCAATTTTTTCACTGGATGGAAGCAGTGAAAGGGTAATTTTAAAAGCTGGTTTCAAACTTTACAGGCATTTCAAAGGACAAATGAAGAAGTTTTCCTCTAGGGCCTTAAGATTAATTTTATGAATAGAAGTATGAAAAGCCAAACTGCAAGGGAGTAAGTGAAAGGAAGCTGAGGAAACAGAAGAAAAAATTCAGCTCAGGAATTTATAAGTTAATAGAAACAGGATACTAACTTGTACAGAAGAACAGAGGGAAGAGAAAAGGCAGAGATATACTTCAAAGGGAAAGGAAAATTTTTGAACAGACTAAGGGAGAGATTGGATGGAAATGTTACACATTTTGTATTTCTGAGAAAGGAAAGTTACGTGGTGATTTTGGTTTTCCTCAGAGGAACTAACAAAATAAAAGAAAAAACGTTATTAAGAGACCTGAGTTTTGGCAGCTATTGATTGAGCTTCCACAGATTTAGAAAGGTAGCAGATTTCACTTTCGATTATTGGCATCAAAATACCAAGAGCATGCAGAAATATAAAACCTGAGAATGACTTGCAAAAACTGCCATCGAGGAAAATTCAGAATAAGCAAAAGTCAAGATATTACACTTCTTTTGAGTAAGCAGTATTTCTAATTCAAAATGTACTCACAGTAGCAGAGACTACTGCATCTCCTCAAGTACTCATTAATTTTAGAAATGTATTTTTTGCTTTAAATATATGATTCTGTCACAGGCCTATGTTTCTGTCACTGTTCTTACTGATTAATATTTAAATTGATTCCAATTTTGAAAACTTGCCTTTTTACTTTAAAAGTTACCTCATATATCACACATTCTATTAAATAGTATTGCCATTTTGTACAGCATTGTAATTATAACCAGCACAAAAGATGCTCAGCTGAAGTATACAGCTGTTTAAATATAGACAAATCTATTCAAAACACAGATGTACATCTTGTGACAAAAATACAAAAACCTAAAAATCAAAACCAAAACACAAATCCACATCAGTTTTAACCCCAGTTGCAATATTCTTAGTATCATTAATGTATACACATACAATCTTGTACAGAGATGCTTGAGTGCATACATTAAATCTGTTTGATATTGCTATCAGTTAAATTTGTCCAGTAATGGTAATAACAATGCTTGGTGAGTAACTAACAAGTTGAAGAAGGAAACTAACATTTCCTCATTTTAATTATGTTTTTAATAAAATATTGTAAGTATTAAAAATACAAACAAGCAACAAAAATGCTTCTTTTCCTCCTCTTCAAATTAGTTTCCCACAAACCATATGAAGCTATCAGCTAATAACAACGCTCTCTTAGCAGTCTTGAATAGTAATACTTGAACATAACACTAATAGCACTTTTATTTAACATTCATATTAATATATTAAAAATGAATTTAATTGAATGATACAAAGTTTGTGAATAGGATTTTACATGAAAAGAATAAAGAAAATATTTGCAGACTGAGGAAGACTAGGCAGGACAGGAATACTGATAGATGATAGAGGCACAAAATTTAAAGTAATATATGTTATGCATTTGGGGAAAGTAAACCAAGAGCAACACAGGTCTACCTAGACCTGTATATCATGTTTCAGGTAACATGGAAAAAAGCAGGATGTAGTAGTAATTTGACGTCATGGCTGACAACTGCTAGAAAAGGCTACTGTGGTCTTAGAGTATGAAAGCAAGAGGATTACTTCTAAGTCAAGAGAAATAATGGTCCCATTAAACAAAATCCTAATGTCAGAGGCTGTATCTAACTTCTCCAGGTTTCAATCTCTGCAGTACCTCTATATATGATTTTAAGGGCTCAGTCTCTGATCCTGAGCTTTCCTCACACAAAGCAGATAAGAATGACTTGGCCATTTACCTTTCCAGTGAGGAAAAAATGCATTCAAGGCAATCTTTTAATAGATAGCGTTCAGAGAGGATCAAACTTTACAGAAGAAACATGCTTATTCTGGAAGGAGGAGTATGTGCGAGTTGAAATAAACATGAGAAAGATATAGCAGCATTTATTAAAGGGAAATCTGATGAACTTACAACCAAAATTTATGTAGTCTTCTATCTTCTAAAAAACTAAGTACACATATTGTAGAACAAACATCTATTGACAAACTGAACGGTTCAACCTTCAACATAGAGGCTACATTTCCTGATGCTCAAAATACTTCTCTCTCTCCCAAAGACATATTCTTTTGGGAGATAATAAGTATCAAGTATCTTCAAAATTTCAGTAACTTACACTTATTGTGCGAGCTCCTAAGCCTGTGAGCATGACTTTGTTTGTTTTTGCTAACTATTTGTCCCCTGTTAGTTGTCAGAATGTTCTATTTATTTGTTTAAGCTGATACGGATGTTGACTTTTCTACTGGAGATAGTAAAAATCACTGTTGAAGCAAAGAAAAATAAAAAATTGGTGGTTACTAGAATCTACAATAGGAAGGTAGGAATTGTCTTTCTATAGCAGGGCTGGTTATGAAAAAGGGCTAAACAACTCCAAAATGCAAGGTATAAACATATGTTATATGCCACTCTTGAAGTGTCATTACCAGTCTAGGACACTAAGTTGAAAGACACTCAAATTCTTTAACACAGAGAATCTGGAGAGCTTATCCAGAGATTAAAAAGTTAGTTTATGATGAAAGGCTTCAAGAATTCTGAATCTGTTCAGTATCTAAAAGAAGAGTAAAATGATCATAGCAGGTACCAATGAACTCGAAGTAAGTACTATACAGATTATAAATGCAGCAGAATGAGTAATGAGGATAGGAAGATAGAAAGGAAAATAACATACCACAGGAAAGGGTGCTGATACTTCTCTAAGTTGTGCAAGAAGCACTGGAGCATATGAAGGTAGTGATAAGACTGCTAAGAGGATTGACATGTACTTAAATATTCAATATTATTTTCCAGCTGATAAACTAGCTGCTCCTGTCCAAGGCAGCTGGATGGACCTGGTGGATCTATGCTTTTCCTCAGTTTTGACATGTGATAGATTACAGTCGGGAGTCATTGGGGTTGTTTGCTTGAGCAGAACTTTACACCCCTAAGACTGTAACAGCGCAACGTTTGTTCTTTATATCATAACTTTCTTTTCATGACTGAACACTGAAAAGGGGCACCTGTTGCTGTACCTTCTCTTCTGGTACCTTGTTCAGGATCTCAGGCTCCTTATGGAAAGAAAATCTAATAAGCTTAGACTTATTTCTTCTTTCCATTGTCTACTCTTTCATTCTTTTTGTTTTTACTGACTAAAGTATCTGTCTTGCCCTACTTGTTGCTTGTCACACTGATACTGATCTGCTTGACTCCGTTTATTGTTCCTACTCCATCCAGTTCACCAATAAACTCTAATTCTGTTAACTGTTCTGTAAGCATTATAAAATAGTGGCCTTTCAACTCCACCTGTCATTTTATTGTTCATCTCATACACCTGTCTTCAAGCCTTTCCTTTCTGAAGCATTTGTAACACTTGGTTCAGGTTCCTTAGGTTTGTGGACTGCTCTCTCCTTATCAGTGCTTTCTACACAATCAGTTCTTACGCCACATTTTAAATCCTTCCAACTTAACACCTCTGCAGTCTTTATTACTGTCTCCACTCTTTTTCTTAATTTTTCTTACACTCTGTGGTCCTGTGGTTTAGTTTTCACTCAGCTTTTGCCTTAGAGTTTCTTCTTTCACTACTATACTGCACTGTCCCACCTTTTAATTTTCTTTCTAGGGAGTACTGTAGATTGAGCTATAATTTGTGAGTCACGTCTTCTTCACAACTAGACAGTCCTCTTTTCTGTGTACGACATTTTTTCCAGCATATCGCTCAAACTGACTAACGGTCAGTTAGTATCTCAAACTAACCACAGCCAGTCCAGAGTAAGTCTGACTTCTCCAAATCCTTTACCTGTATTCTGGCTTTTCCATTTCTCAGTGTGTAACCTCACTAGTAAGAATGTTTCTGCGGTGGCTTGTTCTTAAGTTAAATTCTTCTTTCTGTACATAAAAAATCCCAAACAAACAGTATGTTTTCTCATCACAGTGAAAAACACTGTCTGTAGTCTAACTTTTTTCTTTCTTGGTAATTATAATCTCCTTGCCTTCCCCTCAGCACTTGCTCACCTTTCATAGATCTCTTCTGATCTAGTCCTCAGATCTTCTTATTCACCCAACAAAATCAGCCTTATCAAAACGATCATTTCTCTTTCAGTTCTTCCCTTTTTAACTTCTTTCAAGCTTCTTCCAACGCCATCATTATCAGGACCCCACAAATCTGTATTCAGATAATTCCTAAAAAATACATTTTGTGGAATGACAAACTAACCCACACTGGCTAACATAAACTTTCCACCTCAACACTGTACAGTAATGAAATAAACCAAGTAATGCTGTAATAAGCATTTCCAACAGGTTTCTAAGTGCATCTCTTTGTCTGCAAGATCCAAAACTAGAAGTTGTTTTTCCTTTGTATCTCATGTGAATTTAAATACCTGAGCCCAGTCTACAGGCAACCCTAGTATAAAATTCCCTTCATAAACTAAGGATGCTGCAATCTAAGCCTTTTTGCTTATATTGGAAAACTATTCCAACTGTATGAATAGCAAGCAACCTCCTAACATTACTCTAAATTAATACCTGGACATTTTTACTCCTGCTTGTTCTTGAAAGCATCTGGGTGCTTCACAAATACTAAAAGTAAAAGAGTTTAACATACAAAGAGAAAATTCAGACAGAAATTTTGTCTCTATGGGGGAAAAATTTGTAGGATATTTGAAAAACTTTGTCTTCCAACAAAATTTTATCTTTCAAAACACTCGCAACAAAAGCTGCCAGACATTAACGGAGACAGTGGTGTTGCTGTGATTACAGGATTCATATATGATATGTTTTTGCCAAAAGTAAATTGAGCGGCTAATTAAAACCTAGATTGGATGAACTTATCTTTTCACCTCAAACTTTAAGAAGGTAAGTTTAGACACGGTCTATAATTTGATGTACTTTGAATGTTATTCTGCCTGCCACTATCTTCATCGTGAAGCTTATCCAAGAGAAAATTGCACTCCTGCAATATGATGCAAAATACTTATATCTCACACTTATTAGAAGTGTATATTCCTGTTGCCATTCTTGTTTTCAAATCTAACTCAAAAAATGAAAAACTATGCACTTTCTGCATTACTGACTCTATAAATATGGCATTAAGTGTGATGCATTATGGCTGTGGTTGCAATACAAAGAAGTTCTATCACAAACTTAGCAGGAACAACCTGTGCAATCCTGTAATCCAATTTAACACTGCATAAACAACAGACCAGTACACATTATCACATACCTATACCTATACATCTATATACACATACATATCCTTATATATATTTTATGTACATATCTACACATACACACACGCACACAAGCATCTTTTCTGAAAACATAAAAAACGCAATGTTAGTGACTAATTATATAATCATATAACAGCAACTTAATTACTGTTACTCCCTTCCTCAGGTTTCTAGGGATGGGAAAAAAGACAAGTCATTCTTCTGAATCTTCTAGAAGAATTTAGCAGTAATACAACCATCAAATTAATGTAGTGTTTAGCAAGGCTGTACTACATGCATTGCAAGTGTTGACATGGAATATAAATTAAGTCAGCTAGAGGCAAGAGTTCAGACAATTCAATAAATACAGAATCAGATTGTTTACAGTTTAGTCACCTGAATATTGAAATTGATACTCAAGAGCCACAGAGTTTCAAGATCACCAAACAAGAGAAAAGAAGCTGGTTGAACAAATTATTCTAAGCATATTTTAAAAACAGGAATAGATAGAATTTAGTCTTTGAGGATTAGATGCAGCACATTCAATCTTTCATCTTGAATCTAGAAATATATTACTATTCCTTGTCCCAAAGCCATACCTACAAGAGAGAATAAGTTATTCATGAAAGTAAATTATGAAGAATGAATAGAAAGCACATGCCATGATGAGTTTTAATTTACTACTCCAGCTAACCTCTGGGGACACTGCTCCGATATGTTTTATTCCCTTATGAAATTGACTCTTTCCATACAATTTCTCCTAAAATCTGCATCTAGACTGAAACTATTTTAAAGTGATTTTAATTAAGCCTTTTTGTAGCACAACAGAGTGTATATACTAGATTTATTAAATAATAATTTAGAAATTCTCCATTGTGCCCTGTAGTCCCTCATCCTATATATCTGAATTCTTTCATCATGCATATGATTAAAGGAGAAAATTTACTTAAAGTAAAATTACAAAATCTTAAAATTATCTAAAACAAATCTGCTGGTTAATCTAATCATTCATCTTAATCCATGTAAATTAAACATTTCTAGAGTTTTTAAAATGGAACAAAAGTCTGCCAAAATTAGAACTTAGTTCAGTAAAAAAAAAAATGATGACGAGCTTTATGTCATAAGACAGAAAACAATATTCTCTTGTTATCCTAACATAAAGTTGTTTCCTTTTTAATATTACAAAAATATTTCCATTGTAACTCAAAACTACATTAATTTTTAAATTATTTTTACTTTTGAAGTGGACTAGAATTTGGTTGAGAAAAAGTAGTGATAACATGTAGAGGCATGGTGCAGACTGTACAAAGGTCAATCCATTGTCCACTTCCCCTGACACACATCACTGAATTCAAAGGAATTGCTAAAATGTGACCATCTTGCAAACACAGACTGTAGCCTCTATCCTTATTCACCTCAGCTGTATAATTCTAACACATCCAAACAGCATAAGCATAATGGAATTTACAGCAGGGTGAAGAGGTACCTGAAGAAACAGAAAACAACTCTTTGTACTTCATCATATATATCTGTAAAAAACTCAGGAAAGAATAATGACCTATTATTTATTACCTATTTTAATTATGTATTATTTATTATAACATCTATCATAATTGTCTGTTCTTTTCTTACCTCCTCATTCATATCCCCTTATGTCAGATGGTTTTTTCTCTGTTTTCTATAAATCACCATATTGGGTAGGTGAAAGATACTACCAGATCAAGACAGGATTGTTTAAAGATGTAAATGACCATGCATGTTTAAAGATACAGCAAGTCTTACCTAGCTTCACGTACTTATGATGACTGGTTAGAAAAACTGGATAGCAGAAAGTATAATCATCTCAAGCCCTCTGCCCTGCTCTTCAGACAGTTCTTGCTACTCTTAAGCCAAGGACAACTGATTTGCTCATTAGCCAGCTCTTAAACTCCCAGCAAGTTTTTAACACTGATGTATTATGGTGAACCAAAGATGGAGTAAGTCAAATGAACAGATTAGACATTACTCCCTGAGAGGAGACACCATCTATCAGGAAGGTGAGGACAGAAACTCATCCCTGCTGAAGTCATTTCACTTTAATCTACTAAGTTTGTCAGGCTTTTAAATTAAAGTAGCATATTAGCAGAAGAACCACTTCAGGAACTTGTTGGTTAAGCTTCAGATACTTAACAAAAACTACAGGACACAAAGCTTGAGATAACTAAATTGGCAAAGTCGGGAGAATAAACTTTAAAGTGTTTGGCCTTCTGCTTTCAGTCTGGAGCAAGCCATAATGCGGATAAATGAAAAAGCAGAGATAATGGAGCTTTAAAAATTTAATCAAAATGTTTGGCTGAGTAATTTATCCAAATCTGCAGCCTTATGTCTTCATATTAAATACTTTTCCCAAAAAATCCTCTGTAAGCAGACAAAATATATATAAAGAAGTCAAAACTTCTACAGATTCAATATCACGTATAAGGGTGGTATTTTAGAGCACCACAGAACTACTGTAGTACTAGAATGCAGTAAGCAGATAAACAAACTAGTAGGGAACTTCACTGTGCAGCCGAGACTATTTTGTCCTTATGTATATCCAGCGTTGAGCATAATGAGATATAACAGATTAAATAACATCACCCTTCAAAATGCCTGTAAAGTTTTCTGCTCTTTTCATGTTACTAGAGCAAAGACACGTGACCAGCAAATTTCCTACGACTATAAACCAGCATAAGAAATTGGGTATATGACCCTTTGGGGGAACACGAATAAACTGAGAAATTACCTATTGTCTAATGGGAAGTCATTGATCTCTGCCCACCACCTGCTTAGTCCAACTGCTTATTTAACACTTTAGATGACAGCAATACTTCATCTCAAAAATTACCCTTCCTGAAACTAATGAATATAGTGTTGTAATTTTAACTAGATTCAGATTTATCTTTAGCTTTGGCTGTGCAGTTCAGTTCATTAGTTATTGACAGTGACTACAGTGTTTGGGTAACAACTTAATCCACAAATTGCCCCACTAAAACCAACATAACCAAACATGTAATAGTTGCCTCAACAACTCTTACATGGGATATGATGTTTATTTTAAGGTACCATCCCCTTCATGATATCTGGATACAACACTTGAATTTGATTAAGAAAACTTTGGCTACTAATTGGTAGGCACTTACTCTGATCTTAAGGTCAATCAGGAGGGCTGGCTGTGATGCCTACAGGAAATGCAATTCAGTCACTGCTGAAATGTACTTCAAGAGAGAAGGGAAGTCCAGTATTCCACTGGCAATTACTTAAATATGAGTAAGATATCCTTCCTTTCTTTAAAGAGTTTGTAATCCAGAAAATACCTGACTAGGGGATTTACAGATTCAAACGAATAACCATTAGACACAAGTTACAGTAACTCCCACTTAGTACATCTGCATCTCAAAATGAGATATTCAGAGACAGAAAATGCTGCTGAATTCAGCTGCCACCAACCAAATGAGTGGACGTGGTCCTTTGAGAGATGGGAGAAAGTGGTGCTAACATATATGTGGCCCGTATGTTAGAACTTTCTAGTTTGTTTCCAGATTTTCTACGGATAAAGACTTTGAATTGGTGTCCATTTATTTTCAGCAAACCAATATATTCACGGACAGTGTTTCTGCTGTGTCACTGTTAAATTTTGGTCTAAACAATTTTTTTTTTTTTTTTAAGTATTCTAAGCCAGTGTGGACAAAACAACATGCAAAGAACTGTTCAGATGAGATCATCAAATCATGGATTACTTGTACACAACAGTAAATGAACTCTTCCACAGGTAGGTAAAATAGTAGAGGGAAAAAGGTGATACAAAAATTCCTTGACCCAAAAAATTACTTTCATGTCCTTCCAATTTAAGAGGAATATGTTGATTTGTAAGGGAAGCAACTGCCTCACACTCATGGAGTAACTGGTAACTCGGCCTTATGTCATTATCCCATCACCTTTCTCATGCTGCTCAAAAGAGAATGCACCTCAGTGGCTATATGTATGCACTTACATCCTAAACATAAAGCATGTAAGAATATAGGTTTCTTATATTTATTATATAACATTCTCCACACAAGAACACAGGAGAGAGACTTGGAAAGTTGTGAACTTCTCATGCTGCTTTTAAATAGACAATAAAATGCACATTTTAAAACATTCTTCAGTGTAGCATGATCTGAATGTATCTTTCAGCAGCACATGTTGGGATTGCATTAATAAAGAAATAGTCATTTTGCTGCTGGTGGAAGAAACAACAGCAGAATGAATAGCAGTAGAGAGATACTGTAAAAAGAAGATGTAGATTTTTATCTGTGCATTACTGTCTTGTAAACAACTGTTCATTTGTTAAGTGTATTTTGAGCTTAGAAATATGTCAGGCATGCCCTTGTATATGAATCATGTGAAGTTTTGAAGGAGTAGAAAGAAATTTTGCAGCCAATACCCTTCATTTACAACTAGTTTGTGCTAAAATAATTTATCAGTCTTATTTAACTGTTGCTATATCGTGCAGTACATGGACATCCTAACTGATGTGGGTTAGAGTTCTGCTATCAAATAAAAATCAGAACAGCTGTCTTTTGGAATATCCAGTAAGCTCCCTTGCATCTTTGCTGCTAAAACCAACCACATACTCTAAGGATATCCACCTGCTGTTACGTGTCTGTTTGTCCCTGAAAAGTAGACCTACCTCTGTTTATAATTTCCCCATTTAAGAGCACAATTTTTATTTTATACTGTACTCAGGTTTACAAAATGGAAAGTAATCCCATGTCACTGCCGCCATCTGTTCCTAATATGGTGAAGATGGAATGACACGATGAGACGGAAGCTCTCTCCTCTCTCCACCTGTTCCCTCTGTTTTTAGTATCATTCCAGTACACTTTAAACCTTACTTACAAAAGCTCACGCTCACCATACAGATACTCCTGTCCATCTTCTCTTACATACACATCCACAAAAAAGCCCCCGGACAGTGTGTATGTCAGATCCTTTCCTTCACCCAGTCCAGGACAGATATATGAGGAGAGATATTTTTTGCTTCAAAATTCATTATTTTAGTTCAAGCTGCAGAGTGTTGTGTGCTTTGGTCAGGAGGTTACCATTTCAGTCTGCTACAACAACCCCATTAAAAACCACCACAGAAATAGGACCTGGTCTAAGATCTGAAGTGCTATAAGCCTTAGTCACTCAATATGAGCTTTGTCGATCTAGAGGAAATATATAATCTCTGAGCAGTGGATATGTACCTTCTTCAATAGTACCCAATTCCTAAAGGGCAGAGTTTTTCCACAGCTGCAGAACATCTTGCTTCTTTTTTCACACAAGCTGTTAGATACTCATATGCTGAGCTCAGCAGTCCTGGCCTCTAGCATTGCTTTTCCTGAGATGAAGGCCATACCATGCACTGACTCTTTTGTGGAATGCAGGACTCCTTAAACTTGTTCACTGCTTCTGTCAAGCCCTACTGATAACCAATCAGCCAAAATACTTTTAGTTTTCTCATAATATAGAGCAGATGATTGCCACTGTTCTTCTCTTCAGCTCAGATATCCTGCTAATGAAACACTCAAGTTTCTCCACAAAATCTTTAGTCAGTCAACAGTGAATGTGAATGTGCAGACCAAGAGTTACAAAGTGAAAGTCCCATAAGAGGACCACCATACAGGTTAAGCACTGTAAAATCAAGAAATACATGCTCAAAAATACACCGCATCTTTTAAACAAATTTATATTTTAAAAAGTATTTAATACAGCTGTAGAGTAAATCTCCTTCAAGGTTTGCAACATGATTTGCAAAAATTCAGAAAATTCAATGATTTAAAATTTTGTCTGTTTATCCCACTCAAGTTGGAAATATAATCACTCTGAAGTATGCTTTTCTCCAAATATGGAGTCTCATAATGAAAGCCTTCAAAATGAAAATGATTTCTGATGTACTAAAGTAGTTTACATATGATTTAGAAAGACTCCATTTTTAGAAGCTCTGTTCATAAATAACTTAAAATCTGAATTTCAAATTCTGTAAACTTGGTTTCTTCGGGTTGGTTTGGGTTGGATACCAAGCAAAAATAACTTTAAAATATTTTTGTGGTTGTTGCGTAACCATAGTATCAGACCTACTGTCTTCACGAATTTTTCTCTCAAATTTTGGACTCAAAAATATCATTTTCCTACTACTTTTTTTCCCAAAAATGAGAGGCTCTAATACACATTTAGTGCTTACCTTCTAACTTGTTAGACATTTAAATAAGTACCTAACTTTTAACTAACTTTAATTAGTGCCTAACTTCTTTTTTGAAAAGTAGTCCTGAGAATAAGACCTTCAGGTACTACTCTGGAAAATGTGGAACTACCGAGCCAAGGAGACTTGACAGATAACTGAGACACATCACACAGTTCATACTGTACATTTTTTTAAGTGCACAGAGGCTTTTCTGTGACAAATATAAAATTAGAAATTATTGGAGAAATAAAACTCTGCAAACATTGAAACTTAAAAAGCATCAAAAATTCATTTTTATGATATATTTAACTCTTATCCCAAATATTCCCAAGAGTCCATATCAGAAAGTCATGTATTTAAACATGTTCTACATGTAAGCATCTAGTATTTTCACTCATTTAGATTGGAATTCATAAAGCAAGATTTATGGCTGTATTTATATTGTATTTATAGCCACAGTTCTTCAATGGTGTGAGACCTTATATAGATGGTATCAAGTTCTATATGTTTGCAATTCCACACGGATTTTTGCAGCTGACCATTATTTATGTCCTTTTTTTTTTCAAAACAGCAGATTATAAAGTATATTTTCCCTCTTTGCTTTCTGTCCTCATCACTATCTCTGGTTTGGAGAATGGACCAAGTGTCAAATACCTTGAAGAGTCCAATTACTGTAGCTATGAACAGAGAGAATCATGGCCTTCAGCAATTAACAATTTATTCAGAAAACTATCTGCCAAATGGAACAAATAATCCCATGAGTGAAAAACAAAGACCTGTTCACTCCTTGTTTGGACAATGATTTATTTGGATCTGTGGGCCTGTTTGCCATGCTAAAGCTGTTTTTATGGTCTCTGTTTCTGAAGATATCTGAAAAACTAAGGCAGCAATATGCTGCTACGCTTTTCAAAACATTGGTCTGATGCAAAGCCTTGATGGACGCCTACCTAACTAATGCATGTAGCTATTACTTTGTATTTTCCTTCTTTATTACATTTTCAGAATCAAAAGAAGATAAGCATTACCACAAGTCACTGTTATCAATACCAAGGAGACATGCACACAAAAGATGCTTGAACAAAATGAAATTTTGCATGTCAGCAGTAGACAGGCTGCTGTTGGAAAGTGGCAGATAATTAAATTTTAGGGAGAACCACAAATTTTGGACCTTTCATAGTGATGTGATCTGTCAGACCCAGATAAGAATTTGTATTTTAAAAATATACAGGATTTCATATCATGTCATCTTTAATGTGAGAACAAAAAACACCAGCTGTTTATACAAACAGTTGCAACCCATTTGTCACACTGTAAAGGACAGCCATCATATTTCTGATGTTACATAATAAAGCAGGAAGTAGTGTTCATCCAGTTTTCCAAAACTGCCAAGTTTTATACATCTTGGGCATATAAATTGTGGATCCAGCATAGTATGGAAGACAAAAATTTTTGAATACTTTTAAGGAAGGAAAATAATTTGAAATTCTTTCTGATGCTATATATGAAAGCCTAGAGGCAAACTTCTGCCATAGCATGCTCTGCTCCATGGACTTTGTGTTGCATAACACATGGCTAGCAAATTGTACTGTGGCAAAAAAAAAGAATAAATATTACAGAAAATAACTTTATATCTACCATAAGCACTGTCCTGCTGAAAATAAAAATTATTTCCTTAAAATACATTAAGGACTGTTTGTTTGTACTTGCATAGGCATTTAGAAAGAAGAGTTTCCTTGCAATCAATATTATTGAACTAACATAAAAAACAGAGATCAGTTTCCAGACTATCCTGAGAAAATTACCTTTACTTTCATTGGCTGTTTAAACTGTTTGAGGGACAACTTGGGGACTGAATTTGGGAACTGATCTTACTAATTTGGGTAGTCCAATTATAGGGAGTGGCGGAACTTCATTCTTCATTATAATACTAAAAATGCTTGTCATTAGTTAATGAGATGAATGGTATTTGCTGCATATGGTGTATGAAGGTGTCAGTGCCCATTCACCCTAGCCTTCTTCAGTGAAGGCTCAAAACTGTTGAGTTGTAGAGTTTCATGAGCTGCTTAAACTGATTTAAGGCTTTTCTTTTGCCAAAAGAGATGAGATACAGGCCATTATTTCCCACACTGCACAATTCCTTGTGAGCCAGTAATAAGGCTGATCTGGTTGGAAATCCGTTAATGTTTAGTGCTGCAACAAGAAGGAGGATAAGAACATTTTCAGCAAAACTGCAGTTTTAGGCTATCATGAAACCCTACCATTGCACTGGTTCAGGCTCATGATTCCAAGGTACCTCAGAAACTAAGAAACTTAAATACTTTTCAGACTTACACCACATCTGCTCCCCTCCTCTACACTGCAGCTCCTTACAATGGTCTATCCTGATTTATTCAGGTATAGAGATAGTCAGACACATCCTGTTGGGTTTTTTGTTGCAAGCTGGTGTGTACGTCACTTGATCAAACCTGTGACAGCACCAAAGACTTGCCGACCCAAAATAAACTTATGGTCTACCTGTCCTCTATCTGACAAGAGACAACAGAAATTACTTCAAAAAAAGTGTGTGATACCTTGCAACCTCTGGAACATAATCTGCTCCATGTAAGAATCTATCCTTTGCCCTAAATATAAAGATTTTTTATCTTTTTTAAACTTCTTGCTAGAATTTACTGTTATAATTTTCATTACCAAATAAATTCCAATCTATTTTGAATCTTACCAGCTTCTTGGCTTCATCCTATAGAAGGTTGGTTGGGCTTTTACCCATTAGTTAAAAATCACAATATTCTTCCCACATATGGTCAAATCTTTTCCATGGTGTTTGTATGTGTATACATTCCCTGTGAAGCTAATTTCTTCCACGTGTTTTTAGTTTCTTTTTTTCTATGCCAAAAGGAAAGAAAAGCCATGTTCCCCCAACGACATAAACATATGCAGGAAAATGAGTGTCTGTTTCCTGACCATCACTGATGCTGAGCTTGACTGGGAGAAGCAGCAGGGACTCCAAGTACCACCTCTGGCTCAGTGAGCTGACTGTTTGATTGTTCTCATTTTATTTAACTGCTTATGTATAATTGCTGCTGTTTTAGACTGTAACACAATAAATGTAGCACTGTGGGAAGAAAGAAACCTTTTTTGCACCAGCAATTTTATTCTCTTTCTTATAAGAGAGAGTAAGACCTGCATTTAACTATATTACTTCTGTGAATTTTTAATTTCCCACAAAAAAACCTTCAGTATGCCTGATTCATTTTTGATTACGAAACCCAGAAATCTCATTTCACTCTATGTTGCCAGTATTGGATACTTTAAATTAGTTTCAGCTAAGTAGGTAGTAAAAAGTGTTATTTAATATTTCCAAAAGATTAATTGAAGTATTTTTTGTATTTACTGTCCTCCTTAATTTTAATGGCTGCAGGCATCACAGGTCTAGGTTAAATTCAATTTTCACTGTTGCTATATGGATTACCTTTAAGATGGAAATGATTACAGAAAGCAAGATGTATCCCTCTACAGCCTAGGGATTTTCATTTATCATTGGAGTGCGGGCTCCCAGAGGAAGATTTAAGAAGAGAAGTACTAGTTCGGAGAACAGGAGATCAAATAAATAAATAAAAATAAAACGGGCAAACATTTATCTATTCAGATAGGCTTACATTACACCAAACTTTGCTTTTTAAGATAAGCCTTCAAAGTCTAGCAACATTATTCACCTGTAATTTTGTTGCCTTAGCACTCTATTCTTGAACAGTCCAATGACAATAAGCATCTTTCCACTATACAAGACTTTGTTGTCTAGAAAATTTAAAAACATAATAAAGTTATTGAAAAGACAAAAAACCACCCTGGAATACGTTGGGAAAATGTGTTTTTTCTTAACAAACTTGAAGAACTTATAGGAAACATTTATCTTTTGGGCAGATAGCAGACACTGGCTTATAAGATGTCTTCTTTTTAATATAGCATATTGACTGCATAAATCCGTCATCTTTTTTCTGGGCCTGTACCATTTACAGCTTTCCTCTGTGCTATGTGGGGATTCTTTCAGTGAAGACCTGAGCACCATTTCATATTTGTAGAATGTCCAAAGCAACTGCTGTGGAAGCAATAGTTCCCATAACAGAACTGTTTTCATCCATGTTAGCATAACATTTTTTTTTTAAAGGGAGGTGGGAGAAGACAAAAAATCAACACCAAAATCAGCACATCATAAATACTACTAAATGAAAAATAATATTAAAGAAAAATTACTTGTAAAACACTTAATGGAATGAAACACTTAAGACTCTGCTTATTAAAGCACTCCTTTTAATCTACCTGGTAACATGCTACACAGACACCAACAATACTGAGAACTGCCAAACAAATTCTATGAATGGAGTGCCAGATTAAGAACTGGTAAGTATCTGGAGTTTACTGCTGCACTGCCTGGAACAGAGCAGTCTGCAGCAGAACCCCAGATCTTCTTGCATTCCTAAGTGCCCTGTGTAGATTTTCTGAATTCATTCTTATTCCATTTTTGCTTTGATTTTACTTTTCCACTTCATATTTACCTTATAGGCAGCTTCACTCTATTCCACATTCCTATGAACCTTATTGTAGCTCATGGGTATATGTGGATAATCTGTTTTGTAGCAATCTACCTCAGGGCACGAGACAAATGTGCATGCAAGTCCTTGAAGCCACCGCTCAAATGGAATTCAGATCCCAAAACATTCCCAGAACATTCACCTTTATTTAAATTAGTCCAAGTTATCTATGATAACAGATTTAAACACTGGTGATTCACTTAACTCCCAGACATACTCATAGACAGTATTTCATATTCTCAGAAGAAACTGTCTGTAACTGAAACACACATGATAGTGAACAAAGATGAAAATTAATTTTATCACTTTGATGAGCACACTACGACTTCAATAGAACTAATTTTCAAGTTTTGGTGGAACAGGGACAAATGCAGCGTAATTAGAAAATAAAATATTTTTTCAATCTCTTTCTATGTTCAGCACAGAGCTGTACTGCATTTTAGTACTGAAAATAAAAGGAAGGCTTTGGGCAAATTGAGAGCCACTGCTAAAACCACAGATTGAGAGTTAGTCTCACAAGAGTCTCCACAGCACAAAAGGATAGTATTGTTCTTTCCAAGTGAGTTATTTTCCTGAGGGACAGTTTATTTTGAGGGCTCATTGCTTTGGATTTTCATGTGCCTTTTCACTTGTTTTGTGAACTTTCATTGGGAAGTGCCCTGACGTTTCATTGTCTTTATACATTGCTGCTTTTCATTTGACCTGTGAATGATCTCCATCTCCACAAGCATTCTGTGAAACATCCACACAAACAAACAGAAAAAGCATAAAAAGCTCTAACCTCAATGAAGGCCTGAAGCCCTTGTAGTGTAAACAATTAACTGGTATGGAAACATGTGATGAACAACTGAAGTCCGGTATCTTCAGACTATACAGGAACAGTTTTCATTTGTTAAAAGGAGCGGTTTTAGCGTAATGTAATGTTTCACTGAAATTGCATCAAGTCTGGCAATTATAAGTAATCTTAACAGAATAAGATTGTTTCTCTTATTCTCCTCATCCCTGGAGGAGACATCGAAGTGACTGGGTGATGCCAGGCTATTCAGGCTCTAACAAGTAATGCTATTTAGATTTAACATATTAAGAAAAGTATCAATGCAGTTTCCTAAAGCCAGCTTCTTTAATTAATTTCAAATAATTACCAATGCAAGACATACTGAAACAAAGCTAAAAAGGCTAGTAATAAATTTTCATTGTTGATGTTGAAGCAAGTATTTTCAGATAAAGCAGTAACAGTAGCAGTATAATAAATTAATTTCCAAGTGCCATACCACGAGTAAAGGAGTGAAACAACCTTAGAAAAGTTCTAAAAATATCTTCCTTTCCCCTTGCAACACCAGTTCTACAGAGTTGTAAATTAAAGGGCTGAAAGGGCTTTCATTTACTAATATCTAAGAGTACAGCTTATTTTTACTAATTGTCTTTCTAAAAAGAATAACACTTTATTATCAGTATAATTACCTTACAGGAAATAAAGATGTTATTAGCAAACATGTTTATGTATGCTCTCTATTAATACAATCATTATTAACGATATAAAATTCATTTATGGCTCCTAAAATCAGAAAAGTCAAAATACAGGATCCAGAATGCAAGACTGATGTTATAATCATAGCTGCTAATTTCAGTGTGCTGTCAACATCATCAGCACAGGGAGCTTTTAAAATGTCTTAGACCAAGGAAGCGATGTGACTGGCTGGTGGAGACTGAGTTGTGCAATAATAAGCTCAAATGGAACTTGTTCGGTAAAAAGCAAGGCAGACACAGCTACAACCTGATCACAACAATGTAATATAAGCAGCTCCCATTGTTTAAGGTATTCACATGCTAAAAAACACACTACTGAATGTATAAATCAAACACAAAACACACTCAGAAGTGATCTGTATAGCTGTGCACAAAGGCAGATGCCACAGCATATTTTTGTAAGATGCAAGGCTGCTCAAGATCATCTATGGATAATGAACCATGACAGCTTGGGATTTGATGAAATGCAACTTGATGGTGAGAGAAGGCAAAGAATAAAAGTACTATCTGAACAGTCAGCAAATGCATATAAACTATTTTTTCATCTTGCATTTCAGTATGAATATGATGTATTGCCACAAAATTATACTTCACTAATTCAATACACTTTACATCAGAAAAAGCTATTTCTTTAAATTATTTACTACCTCCATTTTATTTCTAGGAAAGCACCAAGCACTACAGCATTTAACAGAGTACAGAAGGTAAGAGAATCCATGTTTATTTAAAATACCTTATATGATTGGCATCAATGCAGTTCTCTTTTCACAGCGAAATCTTGAAAGAAGGTTCTATCAGTCAGTTTCTAGTTTCTTCACAGCTCAGAAAAAATCCCTTTTCTTTTTTCCCTTTAAGAGAAAGACATTCCATGTAAACACTTGTTTTTACCTATGCAGCTGTATTTTCTATCTTTGCCCAAACAACTGCTGTTTAAGAACTCCTTTAATTATACTTGGCTTTTTCATTGCCTTTCAGCTATTGATCATCAGAAATTGATTATCATGACAATGATTCAGGTTATTAAGACACACAGAAAAAAATGCATTAACAAATTTTCTTCAGTATTGATTCATTTGGATAGCTTTCTTAGTGTGCACCAATAATATGTATTTCTGCAGATTTTATCAATGAGTTAAGTATGGTAAATTTTAGAGATCTGATACAGGACCTATTTTTTCTTTTGCTGTATCCCACAAGGTTCCATAAGCTAGCACACTCAGTGAATTCATCTGATGTCAAAAAGTCCTAAGCTCATATAAACATTTTTTTCCCTTCTATACACAGCCAGGCAAGTTCAAAATAGTTTGCATTAGGGGGCAAAGTGAGATGAGTAAGTTCAATCTTTAGACTCGAGCAATTTCGTAAAACTATTCAACCTATACCTTAAATTCTTTTTTTCTCCTCACTTCTGTTTTCCTTCTAGAGAGTCTCCTATTCTGATAAATTGAGAATTCATTTAGCTAGAAGCTCAGGAAAGACTGACTGCTTACTGTGCTAGAAGCTGTTTGAACAAGGCTGTTATAGATCTTTAAGATTTTTATAATTTAAATCCCTGAGGCAGGCAAAGGATAGGAGTAAAGCTATATCAACATATTTATTCTACAGATGGAAGCTGAGCTACATAAAATTAAACAATATGCTGAAGGTCATATAGGGAGTCTGGTTTCAGGAACCTTCTTGGTCTTGAATCCTTGCCCAATACCTTAATCATGCACCACAAAAACATAAAAAGCTGTCAGTCTCATTTTGACTATTTTCCTTAGTATGAAAGGGAAACAATTTTCCATTTTTTTGAAGGTCTTCGTAATAGTTGTGACAGTAAACATTCTTAGAAATTAAGATTCTTTTAAACAATAAAAGCATTGCATAATTCAAAGTTCATTAAAAAGTATTTTGAGTACTCTGAAACTTTTTCATTATTTAAGTACTAACAAATCAATATTGTTAACTAAATCAGTAAAAACAATGATATTTCATAAAAATGTAGATATTTTTAATATGCCTTCTGTTTTTTAAGGAGTAAGGCCTGTATCAAAAATGGAACTGCTTTGAATTTACAGTCACCAAAGTTGTTGGGCAACAAGAACTTATGCCACCCCACAGTGTGCCTTTTCCTTCAAAAAAGAAAGGCCAGATCCTCCAAATGACTCCAGGAGCTAAGGCCTTAATGAAATAAATATCTGGAAAAGTTGTTTTAAAATGTTTCAGTTTTCACAGTCAACAATTAATTTATACTTTGTGACTGTCTGGATAGAATATTTATCAAAACAAGCAAGTAAAATTAAACTCATTAGATGCAAACACAACATCAATAAAAGAACACTGTTGCAATGCCAAGTGCTCAAAGTTTAATTCAACTTCTTTCTGAGGTTTTATAACAATCTCTAACTATGAGTCAGATATTTTTGTAAGCCATGCTTATCTCGTGCCGAGTTTTTTTTTTTTTTTAAGGAAATTAAAGGGTCCCTCTGACACTAAAATGCTAATATTTGACACCAAATATTGAGATACTTGGATACTGATTTTTACTTTTCTTCTTCAGAGCACTTAGCATATCCGGTATGTTCCTATATACTGAAGCACAGGACCCACTGAATTCCATTTTCCTACCTTCCTGGCTCATTTCTCAAGCAATCTCAGTTCTATTCTGCTAGGATTACTTGCTGATGCTAATGGAAGTATGTCAGCAGCTCTAAGTCTGCCATCCTTGCGTCCAATTCCTTAATTAATCTGTCATCCCTAGAGCTCCCTGACAATTCTCAATCTTTTTGTGTGGCCAGTCCCAGTTTTCCACTCCTTGTGCAAATTTTATGTTCCGTCCCATCAGTGTCCATTCCCCAGGCCACCTCTCAACCTATTGCTTTTGCCCATTAAGCCTTGGTCATACCCCCACCAGTTCAACCCTGACAGTTTTTCTCCCTTACTGGCACTCTTTTCTCCACTTGGGTACTAGCTGGGTGCCAGCAGGCACAAGTGAGCCCAGCTGGGGCTGGTTCCTTCCCGAAACAGTCATCAGGAGCCTTCAGTGGAAACTGTGGCTCTGTGTTTTGGCCGAGGGACACGAGTATGTGCGGTCACTCTGCAGCAATGCTGTGTGCCTGCTACAGCCAGCAGCAGGAGCTGAGAGAAGCTCGAGCGCGTTTAACGATGACTGCTAATGAAGATTTTGCATTTTCATAACCAAACTCTTTTGCCTCTCTGAACTCTGGTGCCTTCTAAAAGGCTCTACAGTTTCGCTCATTCTGCGTGGCTATTCAGAGGAACGGCCAGAGGCACGCTCTTCAGCTTTGGCGCCTCCCTCGCAGAAGGCACTATTAGGAACACTAGCTCCACTTGAAAAAAAGCTTTCAAAGATGACACTTACTTTTGTGTAGGAATCTTAACTGGGTACAAAATTCCTGGTTAGAAGCAACTATTTCTAGGGCAGTTAGCCTTTGCGAGTCAGGAAGAGATGAATGCTCAATAAGTAAGTTCTAGTATGTTAACAGAGGTAACTGTGAAACGTGAGCCATGTTTCAACAAGAATTTTCAGGTTTTCTTAGAAATTTAAAACTTCTCTCTACAAGTCCCTTGGGTAGCAGAATGAACCTCTGTCACTTATTGGATGAACAGCGCATAATACTTTGCGTAATGAAATTAAGCAGCCTGAAATACATGTGAACATGACTAATGAGACAAAATGCAGCAGGAAAACCAAGCAGATGGGTTGAACATTCTGGAACAGTGTAGCAAGGAAGGAGCTGAATGTTTGGGGGATTTTTTGCAGAATACATACAGAAACACAAATATAATCTTTGCATTTCTGTATAATACTGCATCTGTCAGCACTTTGATGATCTGTGTATCACAAATGAGAGCTGTGCCAGAATATTAACAGTCTCTGTGGAAAACCTTCATTTGTCTTTCATAGAGATGCAAAAAGCAAACAAAATGCAGGCGCAGGGTGGGAAGGAGTTTCCTTCTGTATTTTGGGTCTTGTTTTTTAAATTGCATAAAAAGACACTTATGCTAGTGGCATACTTTTATGAACTAGTCTTGCTTCATCAAGGGTCTGCTTCTCAGAGACTCTCCCAGTAGTATAAACATTTGGGGGGAAAAAAAACCTGAAAGAATGATGGCAGTAATTATCAGAAAACAACAGGAAAAGACTTTTTTAACAAGAAAGATCAGTGATCAGCTTATGAAGGATAGTACCAGAAACACAGAAAAATTAAGATAAAATCAGTTTGCTTTCCTTGCTGTACAGGAAAAAAAAAATCCATGGAAAAGAGTAAGTGCTCATTTCTAGAATTCGAGCTAAATTATGAGGTAGCTTCTCCTTGAGAGGTATTCCTTGGCAGGAGGGTATAATTCTGCTTTGCAAGCAATCCGTAACAACGCTGGCTATTGACATCTGCAAACTTTTGAGCATGCCTGCACTCTGTTATAAAGAGTAGAATAAGCAGATGTAGGAAGTAAAAGTATTAATCTGAATAAATTTATGATGTTTTCCTTCTGTCTTCTCCATCACAAATGATTGTAATAAAATGCTTTCAGGTGCGTATTTTCTGAACAGCTGAGATTTTTCTGCACTAGGAAACTTTATTGGGTGTTTTTGAAAAGAGAACAAAGATGCTACCTATGATCAGCTACATAAAGATGTCAACGAAGTAATCTTATACAATATTCAGAAGAATACTTTGTTATTTTATTTTACTTTGGTAAGTATAATATTCTGTTCCACTGTTGGTGCTAATGATGCAACTGTGGCCCACCTATCACATATCTGACAACTACAAACTCCAATTAGTTAGGACTCACAGTGCAATTTGCTGGCACAGAGGCAATCTGGTGGCACAGAGTAAAGATTCAGGCTCTTTGCTCTCTATAGCTAATTGTCAAAATGTATCTCTACATCATGTGCATTGCTTTCCCTTTGTAAAGTTTAAAAATTTTAGAATCATAATTTCATGGAGCATCACTGCTCAGGAGCAAAAACCCCAAAGATCTTTTAATTCTGAAAGACTGTAATGATATTTCTTCACTATTTTTCCAATGACTCCAGATGGTAATTATAACTCCTGTAGCAAAAAATACTTCTTTCAGAGACTGAGGCAAGCTAAAACTTAATTCTGCTCTGCAACATGGACAAGAGTCTCTAAAAACCTGGCATCTTCAGTCAGCAAGATCCTTCAGTCAGTCTTGACCTAAATTCATCACATGACACACACAGAGATTTGGACGATCTCTGTTTTACTGCAAATGATTCTTAATGACATTACTGAAGTTTTTAAGCCTCAATTCAAGAAGTGTTATAAAATAAAGTCTTTGTTACATGATGAATGACCTTAAATGAGAACTGCAACACACATATATCATTCTAGTCCATATTATTTGTATCCGGTCCTCCCTTCTCTTCAATTTTACACCTTGGCAGGTATCAAACCTATTGGCAAATTCCACCTTATGTCTCTTTCCTTGCAGCTTTTTAGCATAACTAGTTTTAAATGTGAATACCTATACAGCACTAATAAAGATGTACGTTTTAAAATCTCAGTTCATTTTATTGTTGGTCAAATGGAGTGTGCAAACATTCTGGTAACCATCTCTACCAACCACAGGTCTGGGATATTGTATAATATATCGACAGACCAGGCATCCAATACAGTATTGCAAGGGAAAGTATCAACTGGTAATTTCTATCTCATTACTGCTGTAAAAATGATAATGTCCTACTGTAATGCTGTTTGTAAATAAATTCAACTGTAAAGCTGAGTTTCAGTGATTTTCTAGAATAATTTGTATTGAAATCGAGGGCCTAAACTATACTTCTACTGCACAGTTAAGTAAAATGTATTGTATATCTATAGATTGCATTGTAACTGTATACGGAGAAAAGCCAGCAATCATAAAGGAATTGAGTAGCAACAAAATTCAAAACAAACAAAAGAAGGTGGTACTTTGTTCAGTGTGTGGATGATCTACGATCCCAGAAAGATGTCTGGGATGCAAAAATGTTTTAAAAAGTTTCAAGGGGAAATTGAACAAGTACCTGGAAGAGAGATTAATTGAGAGTTAGAGAAACCACATCAGAAATCAGGAAATCCCTGGAACTGGGAATAGTCAGACACTGAGAGAATTTTCTGTGAGAGCTGTGTAACACATTATCATCCTGTTCCTCTTCTCTGAAAATCTGCTATGGCTTGCTGCAGGCAGAATGCTGAACTATGCAGATCTCAGATTATAAGAATCCCTGGTCTGAATTCATGGGACCATTACTGTGTTTTAATAAGAGTTTGCCCTACATTTTTGCCCGAGTAAAGGCAAGGAAAGAGATGCCTACGTATTCCAGAGATTAGGGAAAAATGCTGTATGACGCATCTGCATCACCCGCTGATCTGCTGATCTGCACTGTATTGCATGTAAGCCCATTTCTACTGAACAAATGTGTATGGCTTATGCTTGGTATGTTTGTGACAATCATTCTAGCTAGCAGTGCAACCACAGCTAGAGTGCTAGCTCTCAGTCATATAGAAAATACGTGATTCAAAAAGCATATGAGAAAGTTTCACAGCTATCCTGGAAGGGAAATGTAGCCAAACTTTCCAAACAGTTGTTCTATAAGCAATCTGGGATTAAACTCTGCAAGATTGTCATTGCAACATGCCCACTCTTCTTGCTCCTCAAAATAGTATAGGAAAAAGGTAAGAAAAATTGTAAATTTCAAATAAATTTTATATGCTAACATAGCATATATTTATACAAGGCAGAAAAGTGTAAATATAGACTCCAATAGGATGGCCTAAAAACTAGGAGGAACTCCATTTCATCTTGCCTGGTAAAATGAATGCAGCGCATAAACTGACTGCAGCACAGCCAGGTGAACACAAAGAGTTGTAACAGTCTCATCTAGTAACTACAACGGAGACAAACTTGTTCTTCTTTTATACATGTACTAGGTATCCATATGGTAGCGCGTAATTAGAGACTTATAATAAACCCAACCTGGAAGACATATGGCCAACAACTTTCTGTTGTCACCCTTCAAGAAAACGTGCCTGTCTTCACGTACCACTATTCAAGCCCTTATGTGTTTTCCAGTCTCCCTGGTCTCAGCAGGATTTTTTTTTTTTTTACTTTCTCCTTGCAATATTTTTCCCCATGAGAATTTGAACTTAAACTCTTGTTTTTTATTTAAATCATGCGATTGTAAAGAAGGAAATTTTGGTCCTTTTCCCTGCTTCTTTCTCAAAAGCAACTAGGCAATAAATATATGCAAATACACACATCAGTCTGCACCACCTAATATATCACTGGGATGTTGTCATTTAACCAACAGGAGCCAAAATAAGTATTTTAAATACTACTCTGTGCTACCAGCCTTTGTGAAAAATTCTACATAACAATTACTCCTCCAAACTCCACTTTTCTTTGTATCATTTTGTATCATTTTTTGGCTTTAACTACATCTCAGATTATGAACATTCATTTCTACTATAGCCGAAGTAGACTGTATGACAGACATCTTGTTTTGATATTCCCAAAACTTTTTTTCTCCACATGAATGCTGAAACATACAATGAAAAGTAAGAATCAAGCGTCCACTACAGAGTGAACACATCAATTTTATGATTTCTTTATACTGTGCCAAGTCCTATCCTCAAACCTTTATTCTGACCCCTCTTACCAAGCCTATTCCATACTGATCAACTCATTTACTTGCAACTGTGGAACAATTTCAAGATTAAACTATGAGCGTGACCTTCAATTTATGAAAGACATCAAAACACAAGATCAATCTGATGGTATAAGACCTCAGTGCAGATGGAAACTAAACTTGCTGGATTTTTTTTAATGCTACAAGTGAAAACACCCCAAACACATAAAACTACCATTGACAGGGAAGGTTTCTGAGGTTCTGTCTTCCTGCTCTCTGCATGTGCTCAATTAGCAAATAATAAAGTCAACTGATGTGACCAGCTGATAACTCGTAAAGCCAAATTAAGAGTTTAATGTTGTTTGTTGACATCCAGCTGATGTACAGTGTGCTACTCTAGAAAATGCTGTGTGTCCTTTTATAACGATAAAACAAATTTCACAAGGCTTTGGCAATGAGAGCTTACAGATTATCAAGATATTGTACATTATCTCAGGTTGGCTTCTGTTCAAAACAGTAGCTTATTACGTAATGAGGTTGGAAAGAAGTATTCTCCCTACAAACAGCTTTGACTGAGTTTCACATTCTTCTCACACACACACAAAGAAAAGAAAAATCTGCTTGTGAAGTGTTGTTTCCTAACTGCAACATTTAAAAGGAAGGTTGCTATTTCCTCTGGCAAAGACTTATGATCATAAAAAAATACTGTAGCCACGAAACCAAAAAAATATACAATCAAATTATAAATCCCAGAAGGCAAGAACTTATCACGTGTATCCAGGCAGAGCTCTCTCACAGCTAGAGATCAGATAAAGATTTTAATTAGCTCCCTTGAAAATTGGTGTTCATATTAAAAACGAAAGAATAGTTCATCATCATGTCTTTTCCATCCAGTATCCAAGAAGCTTGCCTGTCAATATATACGTTAAAGCTCTAAACTCAAGCAACGATATAGGTGAGCCCATAAAGCAGTCTAAGTACGGTAAATTGGAGAGCTGTTTACAAGGGGAGTACTTGGAGTTCCTATGGCCCAATGAGTCAACACAGGTTGGACAACCAGTTTTTATAGTTGCTCTTATTATTTGGAAATGGGAAAACAGGGGAACATCAGAGCCTATTTACAATATTGAAACCAACTTCTCAACAGCAATGATATAAATTACATCACTATATGAGATTCTTAAATTACTTCAGACAAACAAATGTACTGTACAGTTAGTGCTGCCTTGGCAGAGGAAAAAGTACAAGACCCACACATTATTTTGGATATTCTGCTTTTATTAATACCTTGAACACATAATATTAATGTAATTAATGTGTTAATGCCCACTCTGTAGTTCTATACTAGCCAAGATGTGGTAAAGATAACATTTCTAATGACTTTGATTTGCCTCTGAAGTACTACTTTCTTAAGCATGAGGAAATCTAACACTTGAACACTGAATAGGGGGGGAATACAGTATATACTGCTTCTGCATGCGTGTAGATGAAATGCAGCATTTCTGTCCTTTAGTTCTCGCCTTAACTAGACATTCTGAAAGACAACATGATCTAATTGCAGATTAATGCTTTTATTTGTCTCCAGCCTCAAAGTAGAAAGCGAAGAAAATAAGCAGACATAATTTTATTATTGCATGATGCATTCTGAGCACCAAAAATAAGTTCATACGCATTGATATAGTCTCTATGTAATGAGCAAAATGCCATGACCAATGCTTCCATAAGCCTTTCATTACCTCAAGTGTATCACCCACAAAAGTCCATTACAAATACATAAGAAATATACTAAATACATAACAAGTCTACTTAGCTTACTAAGAATTTTCTGAGTTTTTGTTAGTATTAGAGATCAGTCTTAAAAACTGTGAAGTAACATATGTGTAGTAACATGAGATGCCTTCTGAGAGCCTCCAACAGAATGCTAAGCAATACAAAAGATTTGATCAGAGAAGTAATAACACAGTTCTATAAAACCTTTAAATAAGCAAATGACCACGGACATAATCAGGACATCAGGCAACACTTGCATCCTTTTTCCTGTTTTGTTTTCAAATTTTTAATCTAATGTTTTTATTTTAATTGCAGATAAGCTAACACTGCTACTACACTTCTAGTTGTTAGCTTTTTGGCTATCTCTAAACAGAGGGATTCAGAAGGATTGTCAACCTTCAGGTATTCATCACTCTTACATTTCAGATCATGTCAGCATGACATCTAATTGCATGTAATGATCTCTACCCATTTGTTTTCTCCTGTTCTTTCCACCATGGTTTCCAGGCACACTGACAAACGAGGCAACCAGGATCTCAGAAAGCTCTACTCATGAGGTCTAGCTGTAGTTTTTGAGATCACTGTTATCAAACCAGATGCCACTTCCATTTCTTCCAGTCATTTCTGTCTTCTTATCATTTCACTTTCCTAATTTCAGTGCAAGGAAAAATACTTAACTGTCTCAGCTCCAACTTGTATGTTACAAACATCACAAATACCTCGTGTCCATAACTGTATCACCTCTTCTGTTTTTTCTACTTTCTCCATTTTCTTCCCCGTAATTTGTATCCTGCCAAACCTTGTCCAGTCCTTGAAAATCTCATTCTTTGTGTACTTAACATCTCTCAGTGTCCTTCTATTCCGTACATTTCTTTCATTTCTCTTAAAACTACAAGTACACCCCAACCCATCCAGGAACTTATCTGTCATGCCCTCTGTTGCCCTTTCAAAGCAATCTGTGCTTCAATAGAGCTCATGCATATTACAGCTGAATAGCCGTCTTTAATGATATAAACACAACTTCTAAAGTCTGTGAATACACACATATAAAAGGAAGTGTAAAGATAATGAAATAAACAGCTCTGATTTTTATCCCTTTTCAAAGTTTAGTCCAGGAGTATTATAATGTGGCCAAATATTACAGGAGTCAAAACTTAATCTCCAGTATAAATGTTATATTGCATTGCACTCAAGAAAACAGAAGGTTGACTCACTGCAATTTTGTCGGTCTATACTGAACTGAAACAAACTGGAGTAGCAATTCATAACACAACAGCCTTGTTGGCAGTTGCATAGGCTGTCCGGGCTATTCAGATATTCTATAAATGATGGCTCAGAAAGCCACAATTAACAGTGTGCAAAGACGGGATGATGAATCATCAGGTAGTTTAACTTTGCCTGATTAAACGTTTTGTTTTTAAACCACCTGCATTGTATTGCTTGATCTACCAAGATGGATCAAATTGTTCTCAGTCGTTTTCTACAAACTAGACAAGCTTACAAATGATAAGTTTCATTGTATTATGAGACTGATGCCAAACTAAAGAGCTATGTATTATGTGATTCCAATTACTAGTTTTTGGCCAAGGATTTAATATCAGCTTTATTAAAGACTAATCTAATCCAGATTTATCAAACCTCTAATTGCTTTGTGTCATATTGAAGTAATTTTAGTTTTTGTCTACCTATTTTCAAAATAAATTTATTAGTCCTCCTGAAATGTAATCTTTTTTAGCTATTTTTTGCTCAACTGGCAACTAAATAGATTACAACTACAGTAACTGCAGACACAGCTCAGCCAGATCATACCTGATTTTGACCAGTGTAAATGCTATTGGTACTCTCAGTACATGTAGTCTTCTGTTTAGACAAAAGGATGAGGTATTTAGATGCCTAAAGATGCATACAAGCACCTAAAAGGGTTTACAAAAGTGTCTAAATGAGTAAGCACCTTATTTCCATGGACTTTCATGAGAGTTAGGCAACTACAATGTTTAGTCACTTTTGTAAAACCTACTGCATTCCTCTCTTCAACTTTGGTCACCTCAAAATATATTTTAAGAATGTTCTATGTTAATTAGATATTGCTTTTCCCAAAGGAAACCATCAGAGTAGAACAATTAAAGCAATGTAGCAACTCTTAAAACCAGGGCACAAAAAATCTGCCCTATGAGCTCTATATTTTAAAAATTAAACTCTTGGGTAATAGAATCAACCTCGTCTCCAGGTTCTGCGATTGCAAGATTATTCCTCATTGCATATATAAAGCCTTAGTTTACTATTTTTATATGATATATATTACTATATAATATCTATGATATTAAGCTTTCCCCTCATCTTTATGTTATTTCAGTTTTCAGCCTAGATTTTGGAATTGTGTTGAGGATCATTTTCTGTAGTCACGGTATTGTAGATTTATGTCACTTTCGACATAAAATGCCAGTCAGGAACTTGGTAACAACCTGGTTTTACATGTTCATTTAAGGAGCTAAGTACTAAATGAATTTTCTTTAATCTTTTTTCTAATTGTTGGTGGACTGATTTATTAGAGTAGGTGGAGAGGGGAAAAACTGTTATTTCATATTGAGAGTTTTTTACGGGATCCTAGATCGCTAAAATCAGAGCCCCAGTGTGCTGCAAACATCGAGACAAAAGAGAAAAAAAAGATAACAATAAAACAAAGAGTTCAAACATGTTAAAAGTTCATTATCTGTCATATTGTCACTGAAGAATCAGCACATAGTACTTGGTTACTTCCAGGAATTGCCACATGTACTCAGAACTCCTATTGTTATTGGAAAATCTACTGTAATTCCTACTAAGCAATGACAGTTTAGTAAGAACATTACAACAGAGATGATAAGCTACGTACTGTTATCCAACTAAAGGTACAGCAGATGTAAAGACAAAAACATAAGGATGGCCAAGAAGAAAAAGTACTCATTTAGTTCTTAAAACTGGGAGAAGCTTAAGAAGATTTTATTATATATGAAAAAGAAGCAGAACAAGAGTTCCTCTATAAACACACAAGGCTTTTCTTACTTAATACCACAAAACAGTATTTTAAGAAATAATATTGATAGATTGTAATTCTGCTTTTGGAAGAAATTAGGGGAAGTGAGTAATGAATATTTTTGTTTTACGCTACCAAACATTGCTTTTGCTATCATTTCTTTCTACATATTGTAGGAGCATTCAAAATCATATTCAAGCTACAGGTCAAATGAGACATCTGAGCAACCTACCTCAGAGGCTATCTCAAGGCACGCATTCTAGCACATCAAATAGCACTGGTCTAGAACAAACAGACGCAAGGCCAAGTTCTGCTTCTATTTCAGGCTGTCTCTTGTGGAGAATTTAGAAGTCAGTAACAAGCGTCATAGAAATGCTTCACGTTTTGCAAGATCACAGTTGATTAATTATGGCCTACAATAGTATTCAAACAGAAATGGAGCATCAAGATCCTGTAGGACTGCAGTGAGTGAGCCATCAGGTGTGATCCTACAGAATGCCAGGAAATAAAGAGATCATCTCACCACAGCAATTATCAAGGAGGAATAAAAACAAACCAAACAATACTGCTGTATTAGCTAGTCACAATGTCACATTGACTTATTGTTAAATCTATCAAATTTGAACATACTGATCCCTTCTATTATGGCTAGTCTAATATATACCTTTTAACTCATGAAAACAAGAATTACTCATTTAAGATCCATTCAGTTGTCCTGGATATATTTATATCCATGATTTTCTATACACGGGTTTGTGTATTCTTTGAAACACACGCTGAGAAACAATATTATGAGAATTGAGTATGTCAGGAGATAATGTTCCACCATTGTTTAAGTGGTGGAGAACACAGATGTACAATGAACTACACTGGAAAGGAGGGCAATGTGCTGCCACAAAAGCAGCTTGCAGCATGTAATATTGGAGGTTTTTATAAAGTAGAGCTGTGACTGAAACTAGAGTAAGCTTTACTCATAATAACAAACTGCAAATAGTAATTAATAATGACCCAATTATTAGCAAAAATAGATTTCAATTTTAAAAGTCAAATATATAGATGGGTGGAAGCAAAGAGCAAAATGACTGGTTAAGAAAATTCAATACTTTTCAGCCACAAATAAGAAAACTGAGTCTCCATCTATATTTTCTTTACCAAAAAACAATACAACAAAGCCTGCTATCACACTATCTTTTAACAACAGATCTTGTTTTCTTTTAATTACATTGTTACAGTTGAGTGAGGAGGATTTATTTCATTAGATCATATTTCTTTACAACCATTCCCAATATTAAACACTAAACTGGTACACCATTGAGACAAGAGGGTACTTTCACCCTATTCCTTAAATCACTTAAACCTCTTTAGTAATTCCTTAACACTGATTTAACTGGTGATGCAACTGAAAAGCTAGCTGAGCATCTTCATCACTTTCACCTATATCCAGTATCTCCAGTGATTTATAAGAGGACAGATTTGCATACACATCCCATATTGCTATAAGCCTTTCTGCTAACCTGAAAGGGGTTCATCACTGGTTGCTATTATTCTTTTGGAAACTTCTTTGCTGTGCAAGGGATTTTTTTCCCCCCACATAGCTTAACTAACCCTTGGAAGGATTCTTTAAATACTTAAAATCAGCAAAGCACCCAATAGCTCTCATTGCAAAGACAGTCACCTAATAAAACAATACCAAAAGTTCTCTAACAACAGGGGTTGTATCACTAGATGTGTAAGTGATGTAAGTCTTCACTTGACTTTTTTTCTTGAGAATGAAATTTCTGAGGAAGAACAAAACAATGTTTGCAAGGAAGAGCGCTGCACTTCCTGAGTCCTTGTTATGGTGCAGAGGTCTTTAAAATTAAAAGCCATTAAAAAGCAAAACAGTGTCTCCTGACTCTAATTTCAAAGCCAGAACTTGTAGTCTCTGCAAATAGTACTTCTAAGTAGTCAGTAGTACTACTAACCTGACTAAACCCTGTTCAGTACAAAGGCTACAGAAATGGGCTATTAACTTGAGCTGTGATCAAAGCTAACGTAAAAGTTAAGTATTCTCTAAAATCATTTTTTCTGGGGATTTGTACCTCTTTCGGCTGAGACAGCTATCTGCTCTCTCTTGTAGTAACTGGGGCTCCTACATTGCTTGGATCTTTGCCATTATGTACACTCAGCACCCCACGCAATACCTGTGTGTTTCTCGACCAGGTGCTGCAGCGGTCCCACAGCACAGGTGAGTATGGCCTTCACCAGGTACTCCCAGGAACACAAGAGGAAGCTTCTGCTTTAAAAATCTGGCAAACACACACACACACGCACCCTCAGCAACCCGAGCAACTCACGAAACTTTCATGATCCCCTTCCTGTCCCTGCAGATATGACTGATCAACGTTATGCCCCAGAATTATATTGTTATGTATATATAACAAGATAATGCTGTTATGGAAACTGTTAATTCAGACACCAGGATGCAAACAAATCAAGGCAATGCTGCTATATATACAAGTAAAAATTATCAGAAAAGTCGTCGTCCACAGCTCAAAAAAGAAATTGGAAAAAAAAGCTCTAAAGAAACCCTATGATCTCTTGAGATATACAGTTCAAGGCTTTGCTGTGTACTACTAAATGAATATACTGAATATACTACTAATGAATAACAAGCAAAAGGAACATGATTTTTCTTAGTAGTGAATTCTATCAGCAATTAAACTAGCTTTTTGAAATGGCAAACTAAATTACATTAGTGACACAGCATCTGGCAAGTAAGAGAAAACTTAGTGTGCTTTTAATGCAACACATTATGGTGCACTCGAATTATTCATAAGCTTGAAAAATACTGTACTCCTTCCAAAAGGCAAAAAAGACCCCCACTAATAATTGTATCATCCAGACAAATAAGGTCAAGAAAGTTAGTAGAACTTTCCCTAATGCTTTTGGTGTGTAAACAGAAAGAAAAAACTAAATGCAAATTAAGCTTTGACCTCTCACTTTTTTTCCCATTTTAACCTTTTTTACTTAACCCAAACTAGGCTATAATCATACACAGTCATTTTTTCCTCTGAGCTGAACAAATTATTACAATGTATTAGTAGACTGTATTAATTCATATTAGTTTTCTATTACCCTGTATCTGTGAATCTGTGGTTGCCTCTGAAGAACATCCATCTTCCTCTTCCAGGTTCAAAATCTTGCTGCTCTTGTTTTTCTCACATTCTTGTATGTGAACTGAGAACCTTCAGTCCTCATTCTACCCATAGCAGAGCACCCATTTCTACTCCACTGAAGCACCTAAACCCCCTGATCTGCCTAGTCCTCACTTCCTCCTTACTCTCCATGCCTACCTAGCAACAGACTTGCTCATTGCCTCTGTATTTTTATTTCTTCACTTCCTACATTAATTTCTGCTCTCTGTATTCAACTTAAAACTTCTGACTCCAAAGTGCTTTGTTTATTCTGAGAGATTTCACATTCAACCTGTCTTTGGCGAACAAGCTACCATGTGATCAGCATTTTCCATTTCCTCCTCTCTGTCTTCTAAAAAAACCCACTTAATCTGAACACTAATTTGACCTATCCACCAAAAAAACAGAAGCTAACACCTTATTTTAACACAGATCAATGATAACACGAAGTTTTAAACATATTCTTTTATTTGCGTAGGTCTCAGGCTACACTAAAACTGAGTGAATAAGTCATGGTACTCCTTTGAGTATCTGTCTAACCTATTCATATGTGCAGTGTATTGCAAATAGAAAATTGCTTCAAAGTTTTCTGTATGAAAATAAGAACAAAAAAAGACAGCGGGCCCAACTATTTAAATGATTTAAATATATTTTATTCCTTCCAAGTACTTGTTTTTTGTGTACATACATATACACACCAGGTGGAATCAGTAATAAATAAATGTACTAGTCTTGTTCCCATGGTAGCTGACGTAGATGAAAATAAAAGCAGAGATAAAAACTCTGTACGTAAGTATTTGGCCAATTATAATTCTCAATTTAAAAGCAAGATTAAATGGGAAAGAAGGATGCTGGAAATAGGAAGAAAATTTTTGCAATAAGAAGAAAGAAGAATTTGATCAGCAAAGAAAGTTTAAGACAAGAACTATGGGGATAAAATAAGAATTGTAAGCATTAAGTGACGGAACTTTGGAACATATAGTAAAAGATTTTTCACCTATATGAATAAAACACAAACAAGAAAAATGAAGAAGGAATCACTCTAGAGTGAGGATAATACAGAGCTTATATTATGGCCTGATAAGGACAAAAATATTGATTACAGGGATGAAGATAATACAGGTAACAGAAGTGAAGGCATGATATAATAGCTGATTTTACAACTCAGATGAAAGAAATATTCAAGCAGTTTAAGTTGAGGGTGATAGGAGAGCTTCCACCTCAAACTGAAAGAACTGGAAGATGAAATTTCAGGTAGGAAGATCCCTATCCTATCCTATAGAAATAGAACAAAGTAGACCAGCATAGAATAGCAAAGTATGGCAGGTGAAAGAAATATGGACAATTAATGACAAGTAGGTCTAATCTCAGTTGTGGGCAAGTTTCTACAGGAAATTTTTAGAGAAAGTATATTTAAAGGCATGAAGGTCAAGGGAAGATGTAAAGGTGGATCACACAAGATTAATTCAGTAGCTTTCCTGGACATTGCCTTTTTTAATATAATAGAAATATATATAGATCTCATACAAGTTCTCACATGGTGCCACATGGGGAATTATTAGCAAATCTGGAGGAAATCAGGATTAATACAGGGAATATAAGGTCAACAAGAAACTAACTAAAGGGCAAATGGAAGCGATTAGCTGAAAGTTTCAGGCTATAGGGAAGATACTAAGAAAGTTCCTCAATGATCAGTCTTGGGAGCAACCTTGCTAAGTATTTTCATAATGACCTTGGCAAAGGTGCAGAAAAGAGTTGCCAAAATGATCAGATAAATGTAAAAGTCTATCTGACAAAAAAACCTAAAAGTGCTTAACCATGTCTGGTCTAATGAAATGGACACTAAGATGCTAAAACACTAAAATATGTCACTGAACAGGACACTAAAGGTGTTCCATTTCTCAGATCCCAAACCTGTAACTTATCCCCTTCTCAACACATATGCCTTCTAACTTGTTTAAAGATCTAAAGTAGCACAGACACAACATTTTTGCTTTGTTTTAGCATAACTATTCATATTCAATAGAAAAGATGCACTTAGTTTATGCAATCTGAAAGAATAGAGAGGGAAAAAGAGTTTTCAGGATCCCACCGCATATCTGTACTGCTCTTTCATTAACAGTCACTTTCCAGAATAGGCTCACATGTGCATTTTTTCCTAAAGAGGTCAGAACTGAGAAAAGACTAGTACTTACCTTTTTGTAAAGAAAGAGTCTAATCTAATTAGACACACGAATTTTGACAGTATCACAGACATTTATAAAGGGAGATTTAAAGAGCATTACCCTTTTTATTTGTCTGAACAGAAACTACTAAGGAGAGGGGTGTAGTCAAGGCAGGACAGTGTCAGTGAAGCCCTTAGGACTCCTTTTATTGCATGTTAAGGTCAGGACTCTGTTGGACCAAATCAAGAGCCAAGAACTGGCTGGGCATTTGAGATGCTTAATAACTGATTTTAAAGGCCAGCTTAATACTTACTAATACAGCTGTTGGCTGAACAGCATCTTGGCTAAATATACCCTCCTCAGAGCCTGTGCTATTATAGAATGACATACTTTTCTATCCTGTATGTTTTGCATTGTCACATTGTTGGAGCATTTAATCAGCTCATGCTGCTTGGTGCTCCAAGCACCTGACTGAAATGGATGTAAACTCTTCCCAAAGTTAGTCTGCAAATTCATAGACTATTATTAGACATTACTCTTTTAAGTCAGCAGTTCACATCCTAGCACAAGCACAGTCCTTAGATTTAATTGCCTATTACCACGTTTGCTTCTTTCATTTATAATTTATTTTAACATTAGTTTAAACACACAACCATTAGAAGCTACCTCTATCAAAACAAAGATAGAGGTAAGAAAATGTGCCATCACATTTAGCAATATTTAGAGCTTATTTCTACCCTGTATGAAGTAAACAAGGACAGATAACATTAACGATAACACTAGGAAACCATTACACAGATACAAATACACAGATACACAGAATGCAGATACAAAAGAAATTACACACAACTATGCACAAGTTATTTCACTCAGAGTACAATTTTCTGGCTGACCATTCACAAGTATATTCTGTCTCCAACACTGCCTTGCAACAAGTAAGTACTCAAACTTGTGCCTCTATTATTAGTACGACAGTTATTTTCTAATAGTTCCTGACGGCAGTGAAGTCGCATAGGATTTACATCTGTTGATGGATGAAAGAATACAGCTCAGCGGTTTCAATTCAACTTGCTCTGAACAAAAAGATGTTCACCCTCTTTTACCACAAAACTTTAAAAATACATTTGGGCTTGGCTTACAGCAGCATCCTAGAGTGCTTCATGTAGGACAAGCATGTATCTGCTGAGTTTAATGAAAGACATGCTGCTCTAGCAACAGTCACAGATATATATTAACAATTATACTGCAATCACTGTGCTACATGCAAAGAGAAAGCTATAAATGCTTCTGTTTACATTCAACTGGCTTCATTTCTCCTACCTAAGATACGGGCTGCTCTGTACCCACTGACGTAAGTGGTGTCACAGGAAGCGTTGCCGAGATTTTGCACCACTTTACTGAAGTGCAAAAGCTACCGTTACTCCCGGTTTCTCCTCCTCCCTTGGGTCTTTCTGTACCAGTCTACACAGGATCTGATAAATTATAGTTTTGGTGAGCTCATTTGAGAGCTGAAAAGCACAGACTGTATTTTTAAAGCACCGGGCCCTCTAGAACCCACTTTCTGCACATTCATTTTTTTTATATTTGCTCTGAACTCCACCTTCGAGGTAATTCACATCTCATCACCAGCCATCTTGACTAGCTGGCTTGCAAGTGCAATAAATTACTTTGATCCTAGATCCCTAGAAATGCAGAATGATTTAAAAAATCGCTTTGACAACTGAACCCCAAATTTACATTTAAATGAGATACTACTTGAAAAAATAACTATCTCATGTTAGTCCAAAACTATTAAAATGTTCAGTTTTAGAGCTTGCCTTCTTTTATGTAGCTCTGGAGTACAAACTTCAGTCAATGCTCGGCTGTTCTGTTTATTAGAATCTACCATTTAATCCACAGAACTTATACTTGTTTAGTACTGCAGTTTCATCAAGATCTCTTAAGTAATCTACGAAAAAGGTTGTTGGGTAAATAGAATCTTAGACATCACACACTGCTCAGTGATTACCCTAGAAATCCTTAGCTCAGCAGTGCTAAGCAAAATTACTGGAGCGCCGCATTTACTTTTGTTGTCACTTAAGTGCTCTCTCTTATTTCTGGTAGTTTTTAATCAGCTAACTGGTTTTGTCCTTGTTAGACTTTGCAAATGCAGTCTATGTAGCAAACCACACAAAGAGAGCAGCTGTTCCCTCTATGTTATTGTATATTACTTCACTTCCTGGACTAGATTTATGTCACTGGTTCAATCTGTCACCTAATTGTGGGGGAAAAAAAAAAGTTGGGTTACTAAGAAAAACATGTAAATCATAAATGTAGAATGATTTCCAGTGAGTGTGGGAATACCGTGAATGTGTTGAGTCTTCACATTTTTCTTAGGATGGTGGGGAATTAATTTGTTTCTTTCCAGTGCCCGTTAAATAAATGATGTTGTTATCTCAGGTGACATGTCAGCAGAAAGCTAACATGCAATAGAGGCAGTACACAATACTAATGAAACACTCCAGAGGCAAATCTGGTACACTGTCATTAATTCAAACTTTATGGTAGGTTTTCTTATCAGTGAAGCCACCTTTTCCAATTTCTCTTTCTCTACTTGCTTTATCCATATTAAGCCCAAAGGAACAAGAAAGCTTTTGGACATGGCTTGCTGAATATTGGCATGATTAATACTTGCTCCCTGACAGCTGTTTGAATTGAGGTGTTCTGCCACTGTAAATAGCCTGGAGTGTTTTCATATCGAGGTTTGGCTTTTGAGGAAGTTCTTCTTGTACGCAGAAGGGGATAAGAGGAGAGAGGGGCTGCAAACCCATTTTCTACACTCGCCCTACTTCCTATAATAGCACTGCAGCAGTCATGGTCAGGATCACAGCATCTGGAATTCTAAAATAATGCTAATTCTGAATGAACATCAGGTGCTAACAATTTATTCTATATAAAAAGGTGATGCTTACTTGGTCATCAAGAGGCAGCTCCTGCTGAAACACAAATGGGGCCCCACTGATTATTCATGGCAGCACAAGTGCCAACAATTAAATAAGGTATCAAGGAAAAAGCTCTCTCCAATTAACTGCAGGCCTGTGCCCTGAGGGTCACTGAAGATTTCTAAACAAATCTGAATTGCCTTTTTAATATAATCATCATAGCATCCCCCTGACAAAGGCAAGGATTGTGGCCATTTTCTAGATGAAACTGATAGAAAAAGGTGACAGCAAAAGGTTACCAGATAACATGGTCTAGTCCCTGCCTATTATAAGCCAGTACACTTTTGTCCTGTCACATCTCCCTATTCAACCAGGATGTATCTTCTATTTCTCTGGCCAAAAGACACCAGGTGCTCAGGAGAATTAATGGGGAGAAGACCTCTGCCAAAAGGTGCTTTTTCATTACCCCCGCCCTCTCCTGTTCTCTATAATCACAAATTGGTCGAGTTCATTAACCATGAACTGAAGGAACCTATCACCATGGCCTTCCTAAAATTTAGATGCAACTCATGAGGATCTAGGATAATGCTTGTAAAACAACCCACAGGATCAAGTTTAGCTCTGTCATAACAACTGAATTTGGTGTGTGGTGATTAGAGCAAAACTCACAAAAAAAATGAACCAGTGTGTTCACTTCTAAGAGTACCTTCTCATAACAGAAGAAATAAAATATCTTTAAGGAAATCTCAGATTAATTATAGTAACTGACAACAGTTGGCCCTAAAACCTAGTCTTGCCCACATGATTACAGATCTCGATTTTTTTTTTTTTCTGAAAAGCTGATAATGGATTTTGGTGCCTGACTTCCCATGACATGCTGAAGACTGATTTTCAGTGCCTCGGAAAAGCCAAGTCCCTTTAGGAAGAGGGAAGGCAATGTTTCCTTCTATTGCATCTCTTTTTCCGCTCACCATGAATGTCATGTGCATACTTCAGAAGCACAAGACACCTTCCTGTTTTGTGCTGAATACTGTTTTTTGCTCAATTTCTAATCAGTCGCTTGTTAAGGGAGCTGCAAAAACGCACAAAGACAGCAGCTGTTCCTTCGCTGTTGCAAACACGTGCAGCTCCCTCTGCAAACACTACTTGAGGCACTAGCCAGAAGTGGCTGCTAAAGCACAGTAAGGCCTTCCAGCACCCCAACCTATGTGGCTCTCTTGCGGGATAACTTTCACTCTCAACTGAAGACCTTTCAGCATTTTATTTAATACAAGTTTTCACCTCATTAAAACATTTTTCAAAGATGTCACTTTAATGAGTATATGATCTAAAGGCACTGAGCATGCTTTAAAAACTCTAATACAAGTATTTTTTTTTAATAGTCTACATGTATTGCATCAAATGTTATTTTACTATTTGGCAATTTTTGTGGCAATTACAAGGGCCCAAACATTCGGTGTCAAACTACAATTAACAAAATTACGTGTAATATCTAAGATAAACATATGCACTGAGGTAGGCAAAAATAGAGTGTTTTCTAAACCGCAGGTCAGAGGTACAAGGTGTATTAAGTAATGAACACAAAAACAGAATAGTTCAAAATCAAAAAGGAACATCTAGGCTAATACTCCATCTCATTACACCATGGAACAAAGCTCAACAGTTTTTAAACAGGCAATATATGAGTCTTCATGACAGTGCCCATCTAGGTCTTACGTTAACTTCCTTAATCTTCCACAACTTATTAAAAAACATTGATAAAATCAGATTAAAATGAAAGTATTCAAACCTCTACGGATATAATTTTGGTTCTAAATGGAAGGAAGTCATTGGCATGCTTCTTTAAAGCACCACCAGTTTAGCATGCTCAAATGCAGGATCCTGACCACAATGACCAGTGATTTCAAAAGAAATTTCAAAGTCCAGTCCATGATTTTAAGACATGCTCCAAAGGCTTTTCGATTAGAATAGTCTATCTTCTCCTAAGAAAGAAACCCACCTTTTTCTGCTTTGGTTCAGTGGAGACCTTTTGTGTGAACAGAGCTCTGTGACAGAGCAAGGGATACAGCCATAACAATTAATTTGTGGCGTCTTGGTCCAAATATCTACTAATCAAGAACTGAGATTCATACAGCTTGCTAGCTATTCAATTCCCAAGGAAGACATATGACCCTCCATTTTTAAAAGCTAATGTGAAAGATAACAACAGTCTTTACAAGAAGAGCAAGTTTTACCAAACAGGAACTATTTTCCTTGGATAGCTTCTGATTTTTTGGTCAGTCTTTCTACTAGGTTTTAAACAAATGCTTCCATTTTTGTTTATAAAGAAGCATTCTACACTGTATGCTTTGCAGTGAAGTTTTTCTAGAATAAAAGGTATACCACCAGGTTGCTACGTGAAAACTGCCAAGAAAATATCTAATTATGACTTCGGTTTGTGTTATTGTGAAAATAATGAGTGAAAAAGAAATCAGATGGATTGTAATGAGAATTTAAGCATACTCTACTGTATTTTCTACACATTTTAACCAAATCATCAAGCAAATTAATGAGACAGTATCCAATGTTCTCCTTAGTTTCTTTGATAGCGTTATATCCTTAAAGTTATATAAATTATCAAGATAGTGAATGGCAAAATGTCTAAAATGTCTAATAAAAATTCATTGTAGGATTTGAATCCAGATGCATTTTGAATTTAATGAACTAACCCCACATCGTTACCTATATAAGTTACTTATAACTGTAGTAAATTATAAATTAATCTGTTTCACTGAGGGAACATAGGCTTAAGATCGTCAAAAGGAATACTTTGTACCTAGCAAATCAGTTAGATATACAATTCTTCATCTCCAGATATCACAAATAATAAGCAAATATGCTAATTGCCGGTATTTATAGTTTTGTTTGTAGAGCAAACCTGTACTTAAACATCTATTTAGAGAGTAATTACCTGTGAGAAGACCATAATTGGACATGTCTCATGCGAAGCGGCCGACATCGCTGATGGCAGCGTCTCCGTGTCCTCGTGTAATGCAAGTCACCCGTCCCTCATGAAGGGCAGCCCCCTTTCTCTTACTGATACGAGCTCCTTCAGGGGTGCTCAGCACATGGATGCTCTGAGAAGCCTTAAGCTACGTAAGTAGAGTTGCCTCTAGCTGGAAAATGCCCTCCACGCCTGGCGAGCCAGCCTTCCTCCAAAGAGCTGCCATCGCACTCTCCTCTCCCACTGCCCCTGCAGTGGGAAGAGACTCCAGCCAGATGTCCCCAGCTCTGCTCTTTTCTTTGACCCTCCCTCCTCTTACCATGACAAGGGCGCAGGTCCTTCATCTTTAGGAGGGAAATGGCATTTTTATCTATGTACTAAAAAGCCTTGAGTGGCTCTGTACAAGACTAAAATTAGAATTTTTTTTCCATTTACACTAGCTGATACAATGAAGGAGAGAATCAGCCCCCTAAAGCAAATAGTACTTGCACCTTCAGTACAAGAAATATATACAAAATCTAAAATACTTTCTATCTGAGTGAGGATATAAATTAAATTTATGCCAAGTATATGCTAGTGACACAAAGTAATTTTTCGTGGTAATTTCTGAGTGGGAATGTCCAGGCAATAGCCTGTCCAGTAGAGACACAGCTATAGTAAAAAAAGCTTGCCTGGAAAAGGTGAAAGAAGTCTGATAAGTTAGAGAGTTGCATTAAGTGTAACAAGTTTCTGGAGCTGTTCCTGCTGAGCTATAATCTGGTTTGCCTGTCATCCTTGCTCTGATACCATTTTGCACAGAGCTCAAAAAACAGCAACACGTTCTCTATGTTTCATGCCACGTGGTTAAACAAATCTTTCCCAAATTTCTCAAAAAAACATAGTTCCTTGCCATGCAACACTCATGCTTTTTTCTGGAGTTTATTATTGAAATGTGACAACAAATAAACATTAGCTCAAATAGTCTCCTCAGCCCTTAAGCACTTACATAACTCCCTTCCTAAAATCTGCTTAGCTTGAGCCTCTCTGTTAAGAGAATCATACCCATTTCCTGTATAACCCAGTAGGCAAACAACTCATTTCTGGCATGGCAGAAGCCAGTAGCATCCACATATACTAATGACAGGAAATGTTTTAGTCAAATACTACTTGTTGTTAGAGAAACTGTGCAAGTGGGTCAAGTGATTAGCCTCTCTGAGAAGCTGCAGAAGAGTTACTCTACTTCAACATCTTCCTCTGCTATTCAACTGAAATAATCACTCAAGTTTAATGAAATATTTAAACTGTTTAAAACATGCAGGCAATTCTCATTATTAACATGGAAAGTGATGCCTAAGACGACCAGCTTTAAATCTGAGAAAGGTTAGATAGTCATGCAAAATAATACAAAAAAATGTACACACTGACCACTCTCTAATTTTAGTCATAACAAATCTAAATAGATAAACATATATGATTCATTAAAATATATCAACAAAGTATATAACAGTAGTATTAAATTCTCAACACTCCAGTGGTCTATGTTGAAAAGGCAGGTTTTTGTTGTTTGTGCTGTTTTTGTAAAGAGAACTGTATAAATTAGAAAACTGATATAGTGTATTTTTCATTTAATTTGTAGTTTTAAAACAAAAAGAACAGAAATAGTCCTCTGCAGCTTTGCAAACAGGTTTGCCAAAGGACTAGATACCTCCCAGAAAGGGTTTCTGTTTGAAACCTAAGAGATATTCCTTAATATTCCCTTCACCTTATCTTCCAGAAATTGGTACCGGGCTGACTGGTTCAGTGTCCATTGCACACACAAGTCTATCCTCAGTTACTTTCAAAAACCCAAGAGTCACTAGAAATCTCTGTTACTCAAGCCCAGTGGTACCATTCCAACTTTCAAATCTGGCAGAAAAGTTGAGGGCCTATAAATGCATAACGCATACAACTTTTTTTAATGTTTAGTGTCAGAAACAAAGGCAGCATGCCTAATTTCATTATAATGTCACAAATTAGCCTCCTTTAACCTAGCAACAGTCATTTGGCACAGTGGCTTAGTTTTCCATTAACTTCACTAATCATATTCCAAGCCCCAGTAATGATTTAATATATTGTGTTCATTGCCAGTTTTGCTGCTGCCAGCATTTTACCTGCTTTCTTCCACTCTCCCAACCTTCTGTCATCGACACAGCCTACGCAAGGGGACAGTTAGTCGTCCACACTTCTGTCCATCAGAGACACTGATTATCTTTATTTCCTCTGTGCCAATACTGCTACATAAACTGAATACATTTGCTATCACTTCTCATTACCAGAACAAAATGTCATCTCTAACTGGAAAAATCAAAGTGGGAAAGTTGAGCAAGTTCAAAAAAAAATTCTACATTATCTAAGAAATTTGTAAAATGAAGTGCTTACCCACCAAAAAAAGCTTTGATGTCTACTCATCATTTTACGCATCAGTAAAATTTTGCACTGTTTTTTTCCCAATCTAGAACAGATTAATTCACTTCTCTCTTTCATTTGAAGAGTATTTTAATCCTCAGCAGTATCCCAGGCGTGCTCTTTAAATGGTCTTGTGTTCTTCTTCTAACTTTTCACCTCACAGGACTATTTCTTACTGCTTCACTTTCACCCCCTTGTCTTTCCAGAGCTTATGTTTCACACCATCTTTGAGTATACTTCTTACACTAATATCATCATTGTTCTAGCTGAGTGAAGCTCCCAGTGAAAAATGACAGTAAGAAAACATGTCAAGTATTCTGGAACTAATCAGGCTTTGGGGGAATTTGATTAAGCATGACAATGTGATGACACCCTCTAGATTCTAGACAAATTGCATACACTTTTAAGTACTTAGACTGGACACCTAAACCACACAAATTTTATTTCTTCTTGAACTATTAACCTTTACTGGAGTTATGCCTTGCAAGGGAGAGAAGCATTGCAAAATCCTTTTTTGCACTTTCTGCTTCTCCAGAATCTAACATAGCTTGAGAGCCTTTTGAAACAAAATAGGATAATCAATGTATTAGACACTGTACAGATTTTTCATTAAAATTCCCTTTAAGGTTTGTATTAATTGAATTTGGTGGCTACTTCTGTGTCTTGCCTATATCATTCTATACAGAATTTTTATACAGTGCTTACACTACAGGAATGAAGTGTTCATTACCCCCTCTTAACATTAGCTGTGGTTGTTGTTTCTCTATATGTTTCTGATGAAGGTGAAAGAACATTTAACCACCCTTCCCTTGGCATTTGCCCTGTGACATCCAAAATGGGACTGGTGTGCAGCCATCTGGTAGGATAACCTTTCCTATATCATGGTCAGAAATGGTCCCAGAAGAGATTAAGTGACTTAAAACAAATTGTGCCAACTAACTTGGACCTGTTTTAAGCAAATACCTGTAGTTATTGTCCTAATGCACGTATTACTTGCAAGTTCATCAGTAGATTAAAATAAGCAACAAGAGGAATTCTAGTAGAAACTTTATGCATGTATGGAGAATAAAGGAAACTACAAATATGTTGGACTAATTCTGAATACTGCACATTCCATTATATCTTCATAGTCAAGTCTGAGAGGAGAGGGAAGTGAAGTCAAAGACTTCACATCAATATTTCAATCTACTTAAAAAAAAAGTACTTCAGACTTTCCTTGAAGCTCTTGGTCAAGTATCTACAAGAAAATCAGTATGTTTTACTGCTTGTCAATACAGAATAAATCATGCTCTTGCTAATTATAAACCTTGCACAGATGCAGGGCAAAGAAACCAGAGTGAATGAGAAATACAGTGTGCTTCACTGTTGTTACGGGGAAAACCAGAATATGGCTGCATCTTCTTGCCCACACTGAACTACAGAGCATGTAATCAGATCCATCATCTCTTCCCAGAAAGGCAAACATCAACAGCACTTTAACCAAGTGCTGGATGGAACAAGAGATCAGTTTGGCCCATGCCCAGCTACTTAAGATAAGAGTGAATGGGGAAGCAAGGAACATACACACCCATACAGACTGTACCTGTGTTAAAAAATAACAGGACTTTATAGCAAGTGTGTTAAATTGGGTAAAACAAAATCTGAAAAAAATACATGTGTACTTTGATATATATCTCCTAAAAACTAGGCTGGCTAATATATTTAATATTTCTAACTCTATTAATTGCTTAAGTATCACGTCTTTCAGGATTAAGCTATCTCTGACACCAAGTGATTCAGATTTCCTTTTCTGACGTATCTAAATCCAAGACTTAGAGCCATTTTACATCATTGCACATTTGTCTTACTACACAAAAGAATGGAGAACTTAGAGCTCAGTTTTGTGCAGTTCTCAGTGAATTTGTTTTCTCAATTACTTCAAAATGGTGATGCAGTAAGTGATCTTTACCAAATACTGTGAAAAAACAGCAGGCATCAGCTAGTCAGGCTCTCATTTCCGAGTTTCTGGTGACATCTTTTTTACTGACTCCAAGGCTGGAATAACAGAAAACTAATGTTTCAGTCCTGTACCATTTGATAAATTACAGGGTTTTTGGTAGATGGTGGTGCTGGTGGTTTTTTCCTAGCAATACCAGGAAGGACTGTAATGCTTACAAGCAAGTCATTGCCCTTTTAAGTAGAGAGGATGATTGCTCCATAGAGGAGTTTTCCCTGGAGAGAGGAGAAAGAAAAACATGAGAGGGAGATTTGGCAGCAGCATATGCTAGACAAGTCACCTTTAATGGACAACTGATACAAAGAAGTTAGTTGCAGTCCTGCAGGTGTTTTTTTCAGTGTGTACTTTTACAATCATTGTCAAGGAAAGATAATAGACAGGAGAAGCTGGTGCTATTAAAAAAAATATTGATTTAGGCATAAATACAAGTCACAGTGAAGTCACACTTCCCAAGTTTATATACAAGCACAAAGAGATTGGAAAGTGGAGAGATTCATAAGACTGATGTTTCTAGAGAAATGAACCACTGAAGAAGCAATTAAATGCCTCAATTTGAAAGAATATTAGCAAACAAACATATAGTTATAGAAGTAATTAAAAGCATTTTGATTGCTTCATAATGGGCACAGCTAATCAAGCTTGTTCATAATCAAAGTGTGTTCTGTTAATTTGAAACATAACTGTAAAAAGTAAGTACACTAATGAAGAACAGGCTATGCTATAATGCAGAAGGTACAACTTGGATAAAATCTGCCCAGGTACACTGTATCCATGCTGCTTCTCTGCACTGTATATGTATCTGCTGCGTCAGATTGTTGAAAAGAGCATCTGTTCATCAACAGCCCAGTTACTTATGTCCCAGGGAGGCTGTTTCAAGTAGGTCAGTGATGTGGAGGAATGTATGAATCCACACTTCTGTACCTCTCAGCTGCCTACAGCAGATGACATTTCAGCCTATAGGCTATTGCAATACAGGACACCCTTCCAGGTAGGTTGGGGAGACGACTGTGTATTTCTGTCCCTAACTGGCTAGGGATCATTTCAGCCCTCATCCAAGGAATGCTATTATTTATGTGAGTGAAAGCAAATCTGAACCTTTTGCCTTTCCTCCTTTTTATGCAATAAGCAAAATAACTCATTTAATGATGGCAGGCAAAAAGAGAGGAGGAATGATCTAGATGATGCATAATACAGAGCAATATAATTTTGATCACAATTCATATGTGTACAAGCTTGACCTACCAATCTCTTTTTGGTCATCTTAATGACAGTGTCATGCCACTCATTCTATAATATTTCAGTCCAACCAAACTGGAGGAAATGTTGAAAACAAAAAAAATGTGCATTTCTGAGAAAACTCCTTTGCTGCACTACCTATTCTTCTCAAAAGGCAGGAATACGCGTGGTAGCTCATATGCATTAGCGTAAGTAGCAGCAACTCACTCTTCAGTGGCACTTACCAGTCAATTTCCAAGTATTTTACCAAGGAGAGCAGTATCATTTTCTCAATAGTACAGACGAAGACAGTGAATAATTTGCCCAGGGTCAGCGCAAGCCAGCGGCAGAGCTGGGATTGTAACTCAAGTCTCAAGTCCCAGTCTGGTAACAGACCACAAATCTAGAAGATTGAAACAAGCAGCTCTTCCCCTCTCCCAATTTAAAATTATACTTTCACATCTGAAAGTTATATACACATTGAATATACATGACAAATCACCTTAAAATGCCAATGGGATACAATAATAATCATTTATTATTTACTTGATACTGTTGTTATAATCTGTATTTAAAAAGCTTAAATATGGATACTTACTTGAAATACAAGGGTCTTTAGGAAAAAGAATTCTAGTTCCTTCAGGTTTCTTGGTATACAAATTCTCAAATCAACTAAGGCACCTCATTTACGCTTAGAGAAATAAAAAATACCGTATTTCTGTCTTATATCTAAAAGAAAACAACTCAGGTTTCTTGGGAGCTACTTGAATTCACCTTTGTTTTTCAGGCTGATATATTTATGGTATTATTTCAAAGATTTTGGAAAATAGAACTTGACTCAGTCTTATTTTTAACTACATTAGCATGAATTTGAAGAAAATGGTACTGTCACGAGGTTTGGTATTTATGCTTACAAGTTACTTTACTGATATGAAGCAACATGTTGATACCCTTTAATCAATCTTATCGTTCATCCTTTCCTTTCCAACTTCCCTTCTTACAGTACAATCCAAGAGTAGTATAGGAAGCAGAAAAAGAGTGCAACAAAGCACACAGGTCAGATTATATATTAGGTATCAACACTGTTTGTTCTGGGTACTGCTATTCATATTCTGGGAAATTTGAAATACGTTTAAAACTTTTTATGTAGATGAATAAAATATATATCCAAGTTAATTAAATTAATAGCCACAGTTATCTGAAACAAAATTCTCAGCTTAGAAGCAGATTAAGTGCAACACTTAGATTCTGAAAGCTTCCTTGGCTTACTGTCTACTGCATATCCGTCACCCTACTGGGACTACTATAAGACTTAAGAGAGAAACTGTGGGCAAAGCTCCACTTTCCATTCGTGCAAGTGGTCATTTCTCCCACTCTCGATTTCTGAGCAGCAAGTTCTAGAGCTGCTTAGCAAATTACATGAGAGCTAACAGGAGGAAGAAGGTATTTCAACTTGTTCCCTTTGCCTTTAGCCCTGTGCCAAGGCACCCTGAGAAGACAGACGTAGTGTTTTAGTCATTCTAAATTCAGTGTCATCCTAAAGCAGTTGATTATTATCATGCCTTCTGTCAATGAGAAGCTAGTAATGTCTTACGTCCATTTATTACTAAACTTAGTAAACTTCTTGATGTACAGAGAATTACAAAACAGAAATTTCAATGTATGAGGAGATTCCACAGAGAAACGCTCACACTTAAAAGCCAAACAGTTCCATGAGCACTGAGCTATCTAACAGCCTAGTACTGGCAAAACAGGTGGTGTTTCTTTCCCTTCCTCCTGGCCACATACCCTCTCTCTTCCCTCAATTCTCCCACTGGATCTTGTCAGACACCTTTTATAAGCTAGCTTGGCTCTTCTAACAAGGCAGAGTGGTCTTTGCTTTTTTGTGCAATTAGTGAGCTTAAGCAGTTCTTGGTAAGCACGATACCCATTCCAAACATTAAGCATTGGGAATGCAGAGGAAATAAAAAGCAGAGAAGAAATTTCCCCTATTGCTGGCAATGAATTGTCTGGAATCACCCTTTAAGTCTCTGAATGAAGAAATGGGGACAGTATTATCCTGCTCTGAGATGAGGAACTGTTAAATCTTCAATCAAAAAAGTTATGCTGTAACAGAGAGACATTTATGTCTCCAAAGAAACAGAAGGATTTTCATTTTATTTTAAAAATATGCTGATTAAGCTAGAAACAGACAAGTTTGAGGAGAAAATATCAATCTGCATTGATTCCCAGAAGAATTTCAAAATGGAAATTAATCAGGAAGATGGATGCAATCAGTTGCAATCTGAGGTTAGAGAATGACAGAATTTCCAGCAAGCTGAAAGTCTGGGAAGTCTACAGCAAGTCAAAGCTGGACGAAGGGGGCAAGGGAGGGAAGGAAAAGGGGTGGAGAGGAAGGGTGAAGAGAAAAGGGAGTAGGGAAAGAAAGGAAGGAAGGAGAGCTTTCCAATTTAATTTCAGGGTAAAGAGACCAAGCATCACTTATCTTTCATTTTCCTTCCATATCTTTCATAAGCATGTTAGAGATCTTATAAACGTTTCACACTCAGCTCTCCAGCCAAGTAGTCAAAGGATAAAGGAACGTACTCACATACACGCTGCAAAGAAGATGTTGAGAACTGTATCAAATAAATACAGAAGAACTGTTAGTGCAGTAATGGTGATAAAACAGCAAAGTGCAGTATGCCTGAACTTGGATGGTCCCTTGGGATTTTTCTACACACTGCTTAACTTCTATGGTGTCCTGCAGAGTCCCACCAAAAAAACTTCTAGGCTTTGCAATAGACTGGATTGTACAATAAATGTATGTGACCACAAGAGCATCAGACCCTACACAGAATCAGCGGTACAGTACAGACAAGGCTTTGTGGACTGTGACACTGGCAATAGTATCAGCTGTAAAGGTATTCACCATTATTTCTCTGATTGCACAGGAATATGCTCAGCAGTTGCACTTTTAGAAGATGACAGAGAAAACAATAATAGGGCACTATGTGAAAAAAATGAAATGCTATAACATCAGAATAAAAATGCAGCTCTTGTATGTACTTGCTTTTTCTTTCTTACTTATAAGCTACCCATGATATAGGCTGTGAATAATGCAAAAAAGCAACTGGATGATGTTAATGCATCTCTTAAATATTATAGCCTTTTCTGTGGGCCCTAAACGTAACAGTTTCCATTTCAAAAGCATAAAAGCAGTTGCATCAACCAAGTATCATTGAATCCACCTTACTACAACTTACTTTAGCACAGTAAAAATTGTATGCAGCTGTATACCAGGAGTTATTAGTAGTGGATTCCACTGTAATTTTAGAAGTGTGAAAGATAACAAACCAAAAACCTGTCCAGGGTGCTGAAATAATTATTCTAAGTCAATAAGCTTCTTAATATTTCAGGCATTAGAAATTTTAGTTTCACCTAGGTTTAAAAATCTAAAGAACTGGGCTTCCTAAAAACATTAGTTTTCAGTGTGGCATACTGTTTACATTATACTCTGTTCAGTTTGAATTTCATACAGACTCAACTGCCTCCTACATAATAGGAGGAATAAAAAGAAATATTCCGTCCCGGAATAAAAAGGACTACTTTTTTTTTTTTTTTCCTTCCCCCTTTCTCCTTTCAGGCATAAAATGTAGGAATGATAGAAGCAGGCAACGTGTCTCCAGTGTAGCATTTTGGCTCTATTAGTCAAAGTGTTGTATTCCTTAAGTATACATTAGAGGATAGATGTGCATATAAAATACCATATGTCAGTTTCAAAGCTATAATTTACACAGTTATTTAAACTTATGCAAATGAGGATATTAAAGTTGAGACACACACCAATAAAAGGAAATTATAAGTTAAAGCTGTCACATCATCCTTAACTTTCTGCAAGTGACTAGGTATAGCAGAACATATGGCGTGTACGCTCTCCCACTGTTCTCCGAACTCCTGAGAGGAGACCATATGTGCTGTATTACCTAGACACAACAGGACAAGTTGAGAACACATGGTAGCCCTACCTCCCCACGTAACTCTTACAAATCTCAGAAGTATTTCGAAATAATTCTTATGTGGTCACACTTTCCTTCTGGGTTTTATTACAGTACAAAAGTGACTAGAATGAGTGCTTCAGCCTAGTTTCAAATCACAATCCAGGTAAGTAGTCTGCAATAGGGAAGTGTGGTCAAGTGCTGGAGAATTCAAGATTTGCAAGCAAGATTCACAGGATTTTATGTTCTGTAACATACTTATTGTGTAAAATGAAAAACAGTGTGTTTAGTGTAGTTTGGTGCAAGTCCCTTAGTCCTCCAACCTACACATCATTAGACTTTTACCTACTTCAGCTGGAAACCAGTGTCATGGAAAGTTCATCTCCTTACTGTATCAAGTACTCAACCTCCTACAGTTTTCCAATACATATAATATTGGATATAAAGTTTAAACAACTTAATAGGGTGAAGTTTGATAACTGCGGCCAAGTTTTAAAGACAACACGCAAAAGTCACATAGAGCTGATGATACATGCCAGAGATGCAATAAAATATTAGCAGCACAGAGAAAAAAAAATGATACCGCAGTTTGCTTTGCAAAAATAGCAGAAGTTCAGTTTTACCCTATTTTATACAAAATGTGTTTTAATTAGGAGATGATTATAGTGTACCTGTTCCTATTTCCATGGTAAAAAAAAAAACAAAAAAAAAACTCTTACTACTCCAAGTTTTATTTTATTTAATGAAAAAAATGATCATTTATAGACAGGTCGTTTATAGAATAACCTCTCTACACACTCGTGTAATATACTCTGCTTCAGAACTTTAAAATGCTTTAATAAAAAATATTTAAGGTAAGCAAGTCATCTAGGGGTTTAAGTCATGAGGGACAGTTTTAGTGAATCCACCTATAATAATGGCAAAACTGCTATTTTTAAAGAAAGAATCAAAGTTCCTGAGACTTTTTGCTTATTCCTCTCAACATTAAATTGTCAGAACTTTGAAGTTTTACAAGACATCTTAACTCACACTACAAACGTTACTTGAACACAGCTCAAAATGAATAGGCTCACAAAAGCTCTTTGTTACTGGCATTATCTGCTTGGAATTTACAAATTTACAAAACAATGAAAGCATTTGAGATTAGAGTGGTGTCTTTTAACTAAGAAGCCTTTACTACAGTAGCCTAGTCACTTTTTCTAGAAACCATTCATGGAAAAACAGGCTCAACCTTTCAGAGACCTTCCACTTGCCTAGACTGTGATGAGAGACTCTACTAAATGGATCACATATATCAGGGGAGGAAGGGGAGGAAAGTGGTCTGTGCGGATGTGGCACACGTGTGGATCAGGTGACATACTTGCTACTAAGTAAGACACATGACAGAAGCGATGCCTTACAGCTGCCTGCTCTTCAAAATGCTGTTTTGTACCTAGAAAATCTGTGCCATTCAGTTGGGAGTCTATGAAACTATAGATTTGCTGCAGCGAGAGTGGACAGATTTGGATCAACTGAATCTCTCACTGACAGACTGAGATGTGTCCCAGTATCTTCCACTGTACTATGCAAATGCTCACAAAACACACAAACAACGAATGAAGGCAGTGTAAACAAACTGCTATTTATTCTGCATGTTTGGAAATGCTGCTGCTGCTGGTTCTCCAGAAAGCATAGCCTTAGTGTAAGTTATGTTAAGATCACTGATAAACTGTGAGAGCTAACTAGACCCGAGACTACCATTATTTCAAATCGTTGATGACTACGTGGCAGCAGTTTCACTTATCAGGGCTTCATGAAGCTGTTGTCACAAAAAGACGACATAACCTCTCTGGCCAAATGCACAAGAGGGACTAGCAAGTGCTCCTCATTCTTCCTGCTAGCTTCAATTTTGAAAAGAGAACATCCTCTCAGTTGAAAAAATAAAAATAAAAGAGAGGCAATTATACTAATACCTCCAACAGGCTCTGCCTTGAGGATGTTCCCACAACACACCGCAATTGCTAATATGGAAGAAAGAGTTCAATCTATGTAGCAGAAAGGTGCTGCAGGTTAATCTCTAAAGACTGCGATGACCGCACTGAAGAAATCAAGACGAGTTCCAGATGTCACTGTAAGCTGTTACCTCAACTGAAAAAAAGGCTTAGAAATGCAGTAACTCATTGTAATGAACAGTGTATGCGGCTCTCTGTCTTGTAAAAGAAAGGAGATGAAGTTATTTTGCCACCGTTTGTTCTTTGCGCAGCTCAGACAGGCTGCACCATTCCAGTATATACATCCTATTGATCACATTTGATGTCAGCCTCAAATGGCCCAGTTAATAATTGAAGTTACTTCAAAGTTGCATTCTCATAGCAGATAAAGTATATTATGCTCAAATTAAAAATCTTTCTCAAAGGACATAAAAAACACTACTCTTCATCAGCTATGTTAAGGAAATTAGATCTTCCTGACCACTTTATAAACTCTGGAGCAAGTACTGGCCCTACACTTTTGAGAGGGGAAAAAACCCACTCTTATTTAATATTAGTAAATTATTTCTGCGAGATCATGTGAATGGAGAAGGACTGTGAGCCCCAACCCCCCCCCCCTTTTTTTTTTTTTTGTACTGTAAAATTCCTTCTGGAATCTGAAGATATGACGAGCAATCTGCTAAAAGTGCATGAGAAGCCTGTTGTGCTGTGATCAGTCAGGTTTACTAAGTTTGTACTCCATTTTTCCTCCTTGTCCATAGTCACCAGCATCTCCTGGCAGTGCACTTCATCTAAATACCAAATGCCATTGACTGCTGGCACCAGTCCCTCACAGGATTCAAATGATGCTGCAGGATGGTAGGAAGTGCTAGCTTAGAGGAGGATTCTGATGGGGCAGATTAGTAAGAAAGTGAGAACAGAGCACACCCGAAACACAAATAGAAAATGGCACCCTAGAGGGAAGGTTTTAGTACTGCAATGTTTATCCTCCAGTGACTCTTCTGTTACTTGGTCATTCTCCCTTCCCTATTGTCTTAGTCACTCCCAAAAAAGAATCATGATGTGTTGAAGAACTGAAATTTTTCCTCTCGTTCAAGCTGTGAAACATCTTAGCTGAACAATACTTAAATGTCAACACAAATGTGTTCTGGTGTACAGAAAAAAGTATTATTATTAGAAATCACAGCTGCTATTACATTTCATAGTCAAGTGGATTATGTTGTCTAGAAATAGTTTTAGACAACAGCTTTTTGAAGCTCCAGCCACATACTGTAACCAATTTCATCTGCTCTAACTGACATGGTACTAAGGTCCAAATTTCTTACCTAAGTGGTAAATTTTCCAAAGTTCAGATATATCTGGGATTCTGTTCTGAATTTATTTAACCAGGCTTAATTTTGCGTAGGTGGTCATAATCATTCAAAGCCTTGTCCAAACTCCTGAAACTCCAGTGGTTTATCACAATGATGGGACTGCTTGCATTGCTTCCCCTCACTCCTCTTGGGATTTTTCATATAAACTTCAAATTTTTGGCCTCATTCATTAGGAGGAAATTTCAGAACTTTCCAAATTTAGAAATAATTTAAGCAAAATGACCTGTGTGCTCTCATTGCTTTAAGAGTTAAAAGGTCCAACTTGTCCCCTTTTCAGAGCTTGGAGAAACCATTTAAAAATACCATTAAAAAAAAATTCCAGGAGGAGGGAGAAACAATCATTTCTGTGCAAATCTGTATTATCCATTTCATGAAAATGACAGAAGAAGGCCTGTTTCCTTCAGACATTGCCAATGTTCCCAGCTCCTCTGCTTCCCTGTTTTTGATCTTTTCTCTCCTGTGTACCTTTTAAACCTACAAGAGTGCTCTGTACCTTTGAATTCTGTGTTTTACGCTTTTTCTTGCCAGATTAGATTCACAGAGTGGCCAAAAGGAAGAAGATAGTGCCAGAAACATTAGCACTGACAATTTCCATCTCTTAACAAGTCCTCAGCATTAGCTGTTGTACTAATACATCTGACTAAGCTGTGTAATAAAGTTTAACTGCATTTTGCATCTGACTAAGAACTAGCTAGCTAAAACTGTTCTCTTCTTTGTCTGCATTTGAATAAGACACGTACTGGAGTTAAACTGATCTATTCATCTAATAAATAGCACTGCAATAACTATATCAAAATAAAGTATTCCTAAACTATTACAGATGGTTCCATACATATTATTGGAAAATTTTCACCATCAATCACCAGTGCACCATCAATCAGTCCCTAAATGGAGTATGTTGAAATTAAATTACTAATGTTCAACCAATAACCACATTTACTGCTCTCTAGTCCTGCCAGTTATTAAATGCCTTGTAAGGTCACATAAACAATTTTGCATGACTTCCAAAATAATCATACCTGGCATTTAATTTCCTTTTTTCCCTTAAGTAATACTATTTTAGGTTTGTCTTAAATGAATCTAAGCTACTCTCCTCCTTTCGACATTTATTCTTAGAAGAAACAGGTTCTTCAGCTGGTATCTTTTTTTTTTCTTGATATCTAGTTGATTAACCATATTAAAACACACTTAAATTATCAGTGATAAAAACAGAGTTAATACCAATGACTAATTAAAAAGTATCAGGTAAGCTTAACATAGCTGTTAAGTTGCTTATAGCTTTAACATATTAACAAACTGAACAATGGGGCTAAAATAATGTATGCTTCACCTCCTACCCAGCCAGTCTTTGCGAAGGAAACAAGCTTTTAGAGTAAAACTACTGGTTTTCAAGGACGAAGGAATAAGTAGGTAGTTTTCTAAGTGTTAGCATTCTCTCACTTTCCTCTTCCATATTCCCCACACTGTTTCCAGTATGCTAGTTTCATTTAAAATATGAGGGTATGTAAGTGGCCAAAAGTGTTGAGCCATGAAAATATATGCAAATTTGGTCAGTTTGAAACTCTTAAAAATTGTTCATTATTGCTGAACTTTGATCTGACCTGTTATTTTTGCTATAGAAAGCTGGTCTAAAACTAAAGATGAAAACAAACTTTAGGTCCATCTCCTTCAGTTGTCATATTTATAATGCTTTGCACTTTACTGGTACCATGTAGAGCAAGATGCACGCAACCTTACTCTAGCCTTTTTGCAGGTCTCTACTACATATTAAGCTTTCAGTCCTCTGTCTCAGCTGAATGATGAGAAGGGTAGTAAACAACTCTGAGGACTCCAAGAAGACTGAGGATGGTCTTGGGGGATTAGAGATCCTGATCAAAACTTTAGAAAAATTAGTTCTTACATGACAGCAGGGGTGAGAAATGGGTGGGAAGGAAACTATCATGACAAGTAAAGACAACAGAAATAAAAGTTGCCTGGGCAACATTATAATTAGCATTGCCTGATTTTCAGTGCTTAGCTTCACAGCTTTAACATTAATCTACTGTACATAATCTTATCCTTTATACGCACACTAGATTGTGAGAACAATCTGAGATCAACAAAAGCTTGCATCTCTATTTTGCAAAATGATGCCTAAGTTATCCAGCACAGTAAAACATGAACTGTACTTTATTTAATTCTAAAACTTAGTCATTTGAACACATATGTCAACACCAAAGATTGTATTTTTCACTTTTACTCAAATAGTAAGGTGCTCCATGTGTTTTCCCTTTCTTATCACTAAAAAAAGTTCACTTGCAAAGAAAACATATATATATTCTTTCAATTCAATAAGACATTGAGCTTAGCTTGCAGATATATCATGCAAACAAATTTCTTCTCAAAATTGCTTCAGTCAAAATTGCTTCAGTCACCATTTAGCTACATAAATGAAGTGTTATTTAAACTTGAATATTCCACATTTAGAAAAATCCACTGCTGTGTAAAAAAATTAAGAATGCTAGGTTGAGGCAAAATGTTATAAAATAAAGCACTGCAAAACCTTTGTCTCTCCCTTTTTCTGTGTGTATAAAACCTTAATTTAGTGCATGTTACAAGACACAGTTTTGCCAGTAAGAGCAATAAATCAAATGGTAAACTCTGTAAAGTCATGAGTAGTGAAATTATCATTCAATATAACCACATTCTTGTGGCAGGTAAGACTTCATTTATAATGCAAACCAAATTAAGTTTTTATATTGGAAAATTAAGAAAATATTACTCAGAATACTACTCAGGCTTCAACTGCAAGTCTTCTCCATCCTATTACAAAAAGGGGAGAGGAGGATTTATACTTATGAAGTAAACCCACTGACTTAATGGGATAATTCCTGGTATCAGCAATTTCCTTACCTATCATAGCTCCCACTTTTGTTGCTTCATGACTCAGTTTTGTAAGTTTAGTATATACTGCATAATACATCGATGATTTTTCAGTTTTTTTCCTCAAAAATGATTCATTTTGAATTTGATCCATTCTTCATCAAAATCATAAGAAAGTAATATTTGTACAGTATATTTATACAGTAATATTTGGACTGGTCCTTCAGGTTTTAGAAGTACCTGGCTAGACTATTATTCCCATATATGGGAATATAATATTTTTGGTCATCTTCTTCTCTAAAGCAAGACAGTTGGAGGACTATGACCTCCTTTACCTAACCTGAGATGAAAAAAGTCAGTTAAACTATAATCAAGTGACTTTAGCTAAAGGGAGGATGACTACAATAACTCTAGAGTCCGGTTAGCTTGTTTTACCTTTTACTCAAGTTTTACCATCCAAGAAAATGTCACCTGGAACGATGGATTCGTTTACTATGCCAAGAACATCCAGGCACTAAAAACTAATTAAAATTACCCTTTGTGTAGCTTAGAATCTATTAAACTTTAAAGTCGGATTTTTGCTATTACTCAGCAAGCATAATAAAGAAGCCTTGCAGATTTGAATTATTCTTTCTCTTTCTTGGCAAGTCTTTAGTGAAATTTCAACAATGAAAATCACAGGAACATGATGCTTCAGTGAAAAGTGAATTGAGTATTGAAAATGGTGGTGTTTTATTCAACACTGTCCTGTTGCTCTCCTTAGTTATTTGTCCTAGATGCTATTTGCTTTGGAAAGAAAATATTTTTTGTTTGTCTCAGCATTTGTTCAGAGTTTTGCACAGTGGCACAGAACTAGGCTTTGTACACAAATTGCTCTTTTATGCAATCTTGAAAGAATTTCTTCTGATACTACAATTTTTTAAGACTAACACACATGCCTAAATAATAAATCATTGCCTATTTGGGGGTGAATCAGCTGCCAAACATTGACTTCTCTTTGTGCATGTGGACCTACCCCAAACAGTTGGCAAGCTGCTACATGGAAGATGTCTTCCAAATGGGATGAGTTCACTGTCTCATTCCTTGCTTTATTTCCAGTCTCTTCTCCTGCTACAGATACCTGACTTGATTTTAGATCATCTTCCTCTTTGTTTTAACCTATGGGCTCTATTATCCAGGATTCCCAGTGCTGGTACCAACTAGCATTCTTTGGCTCTGGCTCCTTGGCTTCTCTTTCTGATCCCAACTGAATTTGGCAGTTGGATGCTGGTTTTCCTAACCAACAGCCTTTCCTACCTTCCTGCAAAAAGCTCAAAACAGGGAGATGCGCAGAGGACCACAACCTTTCTTACATTCTGTTTTCATTTTAAAACAGAGAGTAAGGTATGTTTGATCTACTGTTTCCAAAATATTCCTTTCAACATTTTTCTAAACAATCTATACTTTTATCACCTACCTATTTTCCTTTCCTCTTCACCTTTTCAGTAGGCTTGGAAGAGAAGAATAGCTATCCTTGTACTGCATACTTTGATAAACACCTACTAGTAAACACAGGTGCCAAGAATAAAGAGGTAGCTATTTCTTTAACCATTAAATGCTCACACATGCTTTGAGGACAGGAGAAGTATTTTTCATTTAAAGTTTCAAAACTCAAACAAAATTGAAGTTCCACAGATTTCAGCAGTAAACAGTATCATGGGCTTAGGAAGCATGATGCTGACAACACTGATTCTACCTTCAATGACAACATGTAGCCAAGGTCAGAACTCAGAGAACATTTTATCATTCTCACCTCTTCACTACTAATATAGAAATCTTCAGCTTTTTGCTAGCTGAAGCATATTCATTCGCTGATAATGCTAAATAAAAAGTTCCACAAAAAAGTAAATCAAAATTTTGAACTGCTTCACAGTAATCCCATATAAAAGCTATACGAACAACTGCAGTGGAGAGTGAAAGCTGCCTTTAGTTTGTATCTTTAAAATTAACCATGTACTATTAAAATTTCACTAACAATTTCTTGACCACGTTGTAGAAACAACCAAACCTAGAGGACCTAATTGTTGGGAAATAGGGAAATTTTAATAATATGCATAATTAATTTAATTGGCATTGTCCAATGACAGAGAGACTATTTACTTTGAGGGTAACATTAAGGTCCCACAGTTTAAAATAAACCTTGCTCATTAACTGTATGCATAGTGAAAAAAGGGATGGGGGAAATAAGTGTTTTCAGTATTGCTAATAGAAAAAATGTTTGCAAATGTCTTATACTAAATGCATATGTTACAAAACCAAACAATGAGATGCTGTTAAAAGGTGATGCTTTTGGAAACCTACATTATAAGCACTTACACATGATTTGATTTTTCCTGGAAAGATTTTTTTTTTTTTTTTTTTTTTTTAACAGAGAGAGAAAATAATCCACAGCTCAAAACAAAGGGGATTCTGTGTGTCTGGAAGGAAGGGGGGTATTGCCAATGACAATTTAAATTTTCAAGCTTTATATACTAACTATACATAGAAACTCCAGTTACTCTGAACATTATCATGGAGAATTACCTGACACTTCAACTGATGACTAATTTTGCCACCCAATGGTAATTGAACAGTTCTCTCCTGTGGGACATAAACTGAGCACATAGCTTCCAAAGTGTCTGGAAAATTCTTAAATGTTTTCCTTCACTTGTATTTGCAAAGCATTATGCCACTGTCTTACTAGGTTTCTTTCTATTTTTTCATCTTTCCACTCTGCAAGTGGGTCTTGCAAGTCTATGCAAAGATTATAAACCTCTTTCTCTGTTAGCTTAGGTTTGTTTTGCAGGACTTCTAAAACGGTTTACTGAGACCTGTACTTAGGTGATTAGTGCCATTTAAGACACTCTGGGTACATGCCGCATATCCCAGAGGTCCACCTGGCACTGCAGCAGGCTGTGGGTTTCAGATAGATCTTGCGTTGAATCAGTCAGCCCCACAGAGAAAACTCCCATAACCTAACACATCTCAGAAGGAAATACATGCCTCTGTGTGAGCAAATGAATCAACATCTCTCCTACCTCTGTTATCTTGTGAAACGGGAAAAAGAAGATGAAAAATGTTACAATAATTCAAATTCAAGCCAGTAAAGGCCTGCCTCCACAACAGAGAACGTGAACCAAGTCTGAGCTCTCTTCCTAATCATTACAACTACTGCTCAGAGATAATCTTCCCTAAAAGACCTTCCTCTTCTCATTTGTCTTCCTCTCTTCTTTGTCTGACTGGCCAGCTGCAAGTGTTCACTCAAAAATACTGGCTATTTCCTTGTTTATTGGTAGCTTAAGCCTCAGTATTCTGCATGGTAATGTAATTAACGTTAGCACAGTCTGAACACTGCGTGGCTCCTTATGGGAAATAAGAGTCACTAGCTGTGGTAGTATTAAATACATATCTCAGCTACATCTCCATTTTGGGGGGATACAGCTATTTGGGACACACGATGCATCTGTAAAATGCCAAAGTTTGTTTCTATTCTTTTCCATCAGCTATCCTTTTAAAATACAGTATTGACTCATCATGAGCCTCTTAGATTCCTTAGACTGTGACCAACTTTCTCTCAAAGTTTAAGAAAGAGAAAAACTAACCAACAAATTCTGCTCCTTAGACATCCTCTAGGTCAAAACTAGACCAAACAGACATACAATTTTCTTCAACCAGAATAACTCTATGATATTTTAGATTTTTTAGTTACAAAACTACCTATCCTTTCTGTATGTTCTTTACATAACAGTGCTGTTAAAAACCCCAGATACTATCAGCATACGTATTTTTGAGGTCCAGCAAATGCCTGGTTTGGAAAAAAATCTCCAGAAGCTGCATTTTTCAGTATCTCACATAAACCAGAGCTGTTGCTGTAACATGACCCAAATTGAGAAATCTCAGGCACAGAGATTTCACATTACAGTATTTACTTCATTATATTCTACTACAACTTGTAGGTGACTATTGACTGTGCAGAATCCCATGGAGAAAAAAAAAATCTAGTAAGTATTTTCTCCTGCCTTACCTACCAAATTATAGACACAACAGGAACTAACCGACATTTCTGCTGAAGGGGACTGTATTGCTATACTATAGTCTAACTACAAAAAATGGCTTTCTTCCTTGATTAAACTATTGTTTAGACCAAAAATGTAAAGATACAGAACAGACATCTGAAACACAGGAGTAACTACTCACAGCTCAAGGTTAAGTTGACATCTAGAAAGCAAAGTAAGAGTGGGGACATAACACCTCAAGTTTCCAGGACCAGCAGCTACAACAGCATTTCCCCTCATGGCCTTGGGCAAGTTGCTTAATCTCTCTAGATGAGAGCCTCTGTCTATAAAAATGATGATAATGATATTTACTTACCTCTCTCAGAGGAGATGTGAAAACTAATTAAAAATAATTTATGTAAAGGGCTCCGAATCTGAAAAGCACTACGTAAAGTGCTAAGGAAAATAATGTTTATATAAAAGACTGAGGGGAAAAGAAGATTGCCATTACACTGTAATGTATCAGTTTAAGGGGGGGGAAAAAAGAAAAAAAGAAAAAAAGAAAAAAAAACACGTAGCTCAATCTTCCTTTCTTCCATTTGTATGTCCAGCTAAAATTAGGTAGCTAAGATTATTTTCCTATGAAGTAGCAGTGCATTTATTGTATTAAGGCATTTTCAAACCATTGAGAAACATTTACAAAAAACTGTACTTAAATCTACTTCTCTTGTCTTAAGTCAGGTATATGATTAAAGGAAGCAGTTACCAAACTTGCCCTTCAGATTCCAAAATCAATCATACAGACATAACTCAGTGATGTGAATTTGTTATAAGTTTTCTTCTCCATAGATACCTCGACATTTGTTTTGGTCAAAATCTGAGTACTATTCCCCCAGTCACACTGAAATCAATGAAATTCACTGCCTTCAAAGGGACCAGATAAAGGCCTTTATTTTCTAATTTCACAAACATGTGGAAGAACTGTAGCTGAACACAGGGTGTTACCAGGAAGAGATTCATTCTCTTTCATGCCTACAGATGTGTAGCCACATCTCAAGAGCAGCTGAGCAATTTGAATAGAATATTTGGAATAATAGAGAATCATTTGGAATAATAGAGAATTACTGCTTGAAAACAGGAGTAGGGAAAGAGAGAGAGAGAGAGAGAGAGAGAGAGAGAGAGATAGGTGGAAGTAGGTTAAACCTTAGGACCACTGTAACACAATTTCTGCATATCCCCGCATTTAAAAAGTTTACCAAACACAACAACACTTGAGCTTTTTTTTTTTTTTTTTTTGGGGGGGGGGGGAGGGGGTCCTCTTTCCAGTGTCACACAAACACCAAGTTAAATTGATAATCTTAGAGACCTAGATCTGTAAAATTAGAGGAATGGTATCTCAAAAGGTAGTCAAGATTCATCCGTGGCAAAAATACTTCTTCATAATTAATACCATCACCACATCCTTAACATCACTTAAGTTATGAAGTAGTATTTAAGTGAAAACTAAAGAAATAGTTATTGTAGTTAAGTCCAGACAGCAGCACAAAATTCATGGAGAAAAGTTAAAAGAATCAGAAATAAAATAAATATATCTTCATCTGAGATATCTTTAATCACTGTTTATTAACTTGATGATTTTACAGAGTCATTCTCCATCAGAAAACCACATTCACTGGCCTGGGATAAATTCCAGTTTCAGAACCTTCTAAAGAAAGGAATAAATGTGTAGTTGTAACTTTGTTATAGCATTATAAATACTTAAAATAAGTAACTACATACTGTATTTGATTTTTAGTTCCCTTCTGTGCATGACTCAATCAAGGGAATGTATATATAAACTAGAAAACAAAAACCACACAGTTAATCTACTAAAACAGAGGGATTCTCGCTTCATACTTCCTGGCCAATTAAGCTATTTAACTGCACATTGAAAAACAGGAGTTTCTTCCTGGAAAGATGAGCTGGAAGATATACTGTAATAGTATGGCATACAGAACACAAATCTAAATAAGATCTTTAGTGATCATTTAATCCAAATGCAAATGCTGTGCTTATAGACCACAATCTATAGAAATTTGTCCTAACTGTAAATTCCAGGATATTTTAAGGCCTTCCTAGGTTACTCCAGTATTCACTGTCCTTTTAGTTAGAAAGTTTTTCCTAGTAACACACTTGCATGTTCTATGCTGCAAATTAAGATAGCATTCTTTAGGTCCAAGTGACCAAGCAAAACAAATGTTACTTACACCAACTTTTGTTGATTGCTATTATCAATTTCCCTTAATTTTAAACTAATCAAAGTATATAAGAGTTGACCACTGCATAAGAGGTTTGAAAGGAGAGAAAACAGCTGGAGAAGAGACCAAGGTGATTTAAACTGGTTGTTTAAACTGGACAAGACAGGAGTTTTGGAGATTATATCTCCTAATATCAAAAACAAAAAAAGCATACCACTTTAGGCTATTGAATATATTTATATTTAGGCACCACTTTAATAGACTACTGAAATACAGGCAGTAAAGTGTACAACATCAGATGGTAACAAAGTAGGGCTGAGCAGTGGCCGATTAAGAGCCATGTTCACAGGAATAGGTCATTTAAAAAAAATTTTTTGAATATAAAGTGCTCTTTGATCTAGGTCTAGGTAACTGATTGTTTTTCTTGCATACATCTGAATGTAACTCAGAATCTAAGTTCAGCTACTCTTATTTACATCTAGGTCTTCTTCCACTTCTTAGATTAAAAATTACTAATCAGACAGATCAGAGCTGTTGATTAATGCACTTCATAATTACAAACAGTTCTATAGATGGCATAATTGTTTTAGAAAGCACTTCTTGATTAGTATAAAGGTGAATAAGAGTGTCAATATAAAAAGCCTGACTGCACACATATACAGCTTAACAATTCCCTCTGCATCTCTATGCCTGCTCTAATATCCTATTACAAACCAAATCATTAGCATTCTGAGCCATAGTGAAAAATAGTAACCAGCATTATCTCTGGTTTAATGTTTTTCCGATTGGATAATTCTGTTATTTTTTTCAGAGGGTATACTTCATCTTTAGAACAGTTAGATATTACTTGGGGTTATTGATGTTGAAATCGGAACAACTGAAACTAATTTAGAATCATGTGTTGTTTAATCTTTTATACTGTAAGTTTTAATTATTCTGCTACTTTATTACGCTTTCAAAAAGAAAATTAGCCTTAGGCAGAAAGATTACAGAAGATGCTTATATCTCAGTATCTCACAGCATATTTTGGGAAGCACAGTGGGGTGTGCATGTCAAGTGTTTCACTGTAAGGCTTCCCCTCTCCCCACCCCAAATGGGCTTTTCAATGCATTTGTTCCCCCTTCAAATTGATTGCTAATTATCCACAGGCAGTAATACCCTGCTGGTCCCTGCAATTTTTTAAGTTTCATATTTTACAAATTTCAAACACCTTCCTAAAAGTAAAACCAAGATCAATCAACACTGTCAAAAGCTATTCTGATCAGTATTTTTTTCTAACGAGTTCACATTTCAAATAGAAAATTTCAACTGTGATAAAGATAACTGTTCATAAAATGTCAGCTATCCTAGTTATAAACGAAAGGGTTTGTGAAGACACTAACAAAGTAACTCAGCATGTGTTATTTTTCCTAAAGAAAAAAATATGTACTTTTGATCATTTTTATGTGGCCTAAATTAACTCCCATTCTGATCATTTAATTACTTTAATAAAATCTAACAGCAGCAGAGTATAAACTTTCTTTATACTAGAACTCACATTTGTGTTTCCTAAATGTTGACGTTAATACTTAACTAGTTAAGTTACACCATTATAACTGACTTTGAATAATAATGTAAAAAAGTGAAATTTTAACAAATACAACAAATTTAAGTTGTCACTTTGCTCAATGCCACAAGAACATTCCCTTCCTCTTTTCCCCGGATAAATCAATCTTCCTTAAAAATGTACTTATGGAGTATTTTATTTGGAATCTGCTCTTTGTACATGAGTTTGAGTTACCACCACCAAGACCTTCTTGATAAACAATTCTTAGAAGAAAACGTTTATACATAAACTTTTATAGTTCTCCCTGCTTACCACTCCCATTCTCTCCCGAGGCAGTCTCCATGACTGTCATGTGTCATCAGGACAGATCTTTCTCTTTCCTTATACAGACAGAATATGAAATCTGCTTCAACCATATCTGAGAACTGCTACGCCTAACCTGACCTTAGGTTGAAGTTAAACTGTATCTCTTAAGTGCCCCAACACAAAACTTTCCACCTGAGATCTGAGGGTTTTCGTATTTATTTTTACCTCACACACGTTTTACGTGCGTGCATGCGTGCGTGTGTGTGTGTATAAAATCTCTTCTCTACAAAATAAATAAATAAAAAGTTAAGGCTTCTGCAGTAAGCAGTGGATTTAACATGAGCAACACAGTGGAAAGAATGTGTGGATTTGCTTTGCAACACAGATTTTTAATGGGCTGAAAGAAGTATACAGGGAAAAGTATAGATTCTACAAATCCAAACACCCATCAGCAAATCAGCAGCCCAAATTACAATATGGAATGTTACCCAAAATAAAGTTGTCAGAAGATATTTGGACAAAATGTGGATGTGATAGAAATAAATGCACTTAAAATGAACAGAACAGCCTAAAGTATACTTGAAAGCCCATGCTACCACAGGTTCAAATGAGGATTTATGAATTATATAAACTATGACAAGTCTTTCCCCCACCCCCTTAACGTTTAGGGCTGCACTGTGAACTTGAGATGTGGAAACTATAATCTTGCAAGCAGGCATGATATTGGTAGCCTCTTTACAAGCTAACTTGTATTTCAACCTGTAATCTGCATATTTTAACAGCTTTTTCATTAGCTAAAAGCATGCATCAGCATTGCCAAGAATATCAGCAGCACTGAGACAGGTAATAGTTATCTGAAGAGTAAGTTCTTTCTATTTTTTTTTTTTTTTTTTTTTTAAGAATTTTGGCATTTTCTGATACCTATTTCAGGGCTGACCCTTATCCTTTTTATATGGTACTGGCAATAGGAAATCTTGTAGTATTTTCTTTATTCAAAGGGAAGTGGTTTTTGAGGAAACCTACTTTTCTTTAACCTTGCAGAATAAAGGGACCTCTCCTCCATGATCAAAATATGAGCAATTTCTCAGTTTATAAAAAGCTCCAGAAGTTTACATTGGAGATACAGACCACTTCAGCCACTACAGTGTTGATTCTTTACAGTTTGAACCACAAGCATAAATATATGCTTAACCAGCACTAAGCATGAAGTGTTACAGCTGCCATGAGCAAATACCATCATGAGGCCAACTCAGAAGATGACATTGGCTTATTATAATTATTATAATTTTAATCATTATTCCTTGTGCTGAACTACCTGAAAAACAAAGTATCCACAAGGTAGCTTTCAGTCCAGCTGTACATATCATAGTCACAAGTAATACCCATTTCCTCCATGGAACTTACAAGTAATCTCCCAGAACTGCGTAAGAGAGAGAAGGCAACTGTTGCGTTTGGTTGCATCTCCACTGTGACAGCACATAGAAGCACTGATGAAACTGAGATGCTTCTAACTACTACCCCATCTTATGACCTGTTTCACCACAGTGCTAGTGGAACAAAATGGTTTAACAAGTAGCAACAACCTTATTTTAATGGTAAAAACAGAAGTGACATCATGGGAAGAAGGAAAGCGTGAAGGAGTGAATAGGATATAAAGAATTATAGTGTTCCCAAATCCAATATATACTTCTCAAATCTTTAAGTGTAGTCTGTCTGCCTGCTACTGATAAAAACTGAATAAAAGGAATGATAGCATACAAGACTAGAAGTAGTGTTTTAGTTTCAGCAACTTCCACATATGAATCTATTTTTTTAAAAAAATCTATCATTAATTTTAAAATTGCTTTGAGATCAAAAAATAATAATTTTGAATAAATCATTACACTCAAGGTCTAAGTCCTTGGAGTCCTTATGCAAGACTTTCATGACAATTCTTCCAACAACAGATCCCGGCTCTGAACAGAAAAAATTCCACCCTCAAGGTGAGGACAAACCAGCTTCATATGGAGACACTGACAGATAATTGTTTGTTTAAATAAAGAGGGGTTCCTCCTGAGCTGTACCTCACGACCACTTAAGCATTCTGTAAGTAATCACTTCCTCATATAGGTATGACCTACACCTCAGTTTAGATTTACAATGACTATTTCCTTCCTTGTCTAAGGGAGTAAAACTTCAATAATGGCTTTGGTTTTGCTCATTGAAAACAAAAAATAAGTGATCCAAAGTTTTGAATCAATCACTGCCACTAGTGTATTATGCTCGTGTGTTTTGAGACTTGCTGTACAAACAGAGTAAGATAAACATTCACCCTCTTCCATTAAGAACTGCTCTCTATGCAAGCACTCAGTCAAATAGCCTAAGAGATTTTTTAAAAAGCACTATAACAGCAAAACAAAGAAAGCTGTATAGACAAAGTAAAATCTCAAATCATTTTTTCTGGAGGCCTGTAGCTAGCAGTGTTCCCCAGGGGTCAACACTGGCTCCCATCCCATTCAATTTATTCATCAGCCACCTGGATAAAGAGGCAGAGTGCCTCCTCACCAAGTCTGCTGATGATACCAAGCTGGGAGGAGTGGCTGACACATCTGAGGGCTGTGCTGCCATTCAGAGAGACCTGGCCAGGCTGGAGAGCTGGGCAGAGAGGAACCTCCTGAGGTTCAACAAGGGCAAGTGCAGAGTCCAGCACCTAGGGAGGAATAATTCCATGCACCAGTACAAGCTGGGGGCTGACCATCTGGAGAGCAGCTCTGCAGGGAAGGACCTGGGAGTGCTGGTGGATGACAGGTTGACCATGAGCCAGCAATGTGCCCTTGTGGCCAAGAAGGCCAATGGTATCCTGGGCTGCATTAGGAAGAGCGTTGCCAGCAGGTCAAGGGAGGTGATCCTGCCCCTCCACTCAGCCCTGGGGAGGCCTCATCTCAAGTACTGTGTCCAGCTCTGGGCTCCCCAGTACAAGAGAGACATAGAGCTACCGGAGAGAGTCAGCGTAGGGCTACAAAGATGATCAGAGAGCTGGAGCACCTGCCCTATGAGGAACAGCTGCAAGAGCTGGGCTAGTTTAGCCGGGAGAGGAGAAGGATCTTGTCCATGCATATAAGTACCTGAAGGGAGGGTGTCACGGGGATGGGACTAAACTCTTTTCAGTTGTCCTATACCAAAGTACAAGAGGAAATGGGCACAAACTGAAGCACAGGAAGGTGCTTCATGAGGAGGAATTTCTTCCCTGTGAGAGTGACAGAGCACTGGACCAGGTTGCCCAGAGGTTGTAGAGTCTCCTTCTCTGGAGATGTTCAAAGCCCTGCACCCCTGACTGACATGAGAAGACAGGATTGAGAGGTAATCTTAGCAACATCTACAACTATCTTTGGGAAAGGTGTAAAGAAGATGGAGCCAGATTTTTCTCAGTGGTGCCCAGGAACAGGAAGAGAGGCAGCAGGCACAAATTGAAACATAGGAAGCTCTGTCCGAACACGAGGAAAAGCTTCTCTACTGTGAGGGTGACTGAGTACTGGAACAGGTTACCCCGACACATCTTCCTTGGAGACACTCAAAACCCACACGGACCCAATCCTTTGAAACATGCTCTAGGTAACTCTGCTTGAGCATGAGGGTTGGACTGGATTATCTCCACAGATCCTTTCCAACCTCAACCATCTTGTGATTCTCTCATGCCCTGGCCTACATCACACTATTTATTTAGGTTTCTCTATTTCTGCCACAGATGAAGAAACATTCAGCACCAAAATAGTGGAGTGAAATGAGACACTTTCTCAGGATGTATTTCCACTTTAATACTTTCTGATTCTTGAGGATTAAATTTGGGTTTACAGTGTTAATAAAGTAACAAAGTAAACAAGAAAGTAAACAAGAATACAAAGAAATAAGCAAGCATAGGGCATAGAGTGAATCTTCCAAGAACAGGTGCTTCTTTTCCTATTTTCCTGTTATTTTTGTTAGAAAAGTTAGTTGTATTAGATCCAATTCTTTTACTGCCCAGGCAAGCAGTAGCCCTATCAAGGCTTCTGATAGGTAACATTATCAAATTTTTTTTTTTTAGGAAGGACAGGTGGTTGCCTAGATAAAACAGGCCAAAACTTAGCTTAGTAAGTCAGGCAGTATTTTAAGCTGCAAGTATCTTCTTTAGGTTCATTAGGCTTTAAGTTTCAAGGACATCTACAGAAAAATATCTGAAGAAAAATATTGAGAATTTTAAATTCAGTAATTTGTGGATTTCTTTTTTAAGGATCTTGTTTAATTGTGAAGTATCTAACTTCAATTTCAGTGCACATGTTGGACAGTACAAGGCAGTTGGGGGGGGAGAGAGAGAAAAGCTTCTACAATCAGTTAACCTTTGCTTTCAGAATGAAAACAGCATCTTCAACTTCACCAATCATCTATGACTGTGCAAGAGCTATAGAACACAGGCAATGCTGTCTGTTGTACTAGCAGAAGTGAAACATATTCCAAGATTAGCCATCTGTTAAAATAAGGGTACTTGCCTGATAGATATTTGCAGTTGTCACATCAGTGTATTTCTTAAATGCTTCAAGATTGACATAAGTCTGAAGTGGGACCATCTTTGAAATGGGACTGAAATGTGGGGTTGGTTCCCAGCCCTACATGGAATTCAGTGTAGGGTCTTCAGAAAGCCATTTAAGCTATGATTACATAAATAGCAACAGATTGAGTGCCTCATTTATTGTAAGCAGAACGAGCTAGACATACCTGAGAATCTGATTCTCAAAGGAGTTTTAAAGAGATCACACCATTGAGTTTGGTACAGTAGATTTAAGAGCTTTTTCAGGCACTCTAATGTCATAGAAGAGCCAACACACAAATTAGGAAGGGCATAGCATTTTTATTATAAAGAATGCCTGGTTATTTTGAGACGTCTGTGATAAGAGATCTAGGTTATAGGTTTCCCCAGGTGAAGAAATGGCAAGTATGATGATCCAGTTCAGCAGTTTCAAAGTAATGACTTTTTAAAGTCATCAAGTTAAACTTTAATTAATTTCTAGATTCCCCCTGTCTCAAGGGGACAGGAGAGGGAGGAAGCAGTCTTACAGTGTAATATAGGATTCCTCATCCCCATGCCTCCTTGCTCAGATCCACCTTCCATCCTCTCTGCTTCTGAATTATCTGGTTCCTTCTCTGTAATGCCTAGTCCTTCCAGGAAGATAGGGACATTGAGAACACAGAAGATGCAGCTTTTCCAACAGCCAAAATAAAAGTAGACACAAAAACCCAACTGCAAAGAAAGTCATGATAATCCAGAGCAGGAGACATCAAGTACAAATGCAATTTTAAGAAAGTGTTATCTGTTAAACTCCAAGGCTCTGATGCTAGAGAATATTTTAGAAATTCAGCTCCCATTGATTTCAAGCCTGTCCCCTAAAAATTATTCATGAACCAGATTAAGTCCAGCTAAAACACAGATATGCTACAGCTTCTGAAAGAAGGCCACTGCAGTTTGATATTCCTAGTAGAATAATAAACATTTAAGACTTGCAAAAGTCAAGGTACAGGTATTCATATTATCCAAGAATAATATGAATAAGTTTAAAATAAAAAGGGATGACAAATATAAGCTTCTGAGAATGCAGACTAGAAACTGAAAATCTGCTGACAAAAAGTCTTATTTATCCATCTTGTTTCTCTTGTCATGCATTAGTCCAAAACCAAGAATCTTCATTCTCATTGCTATATACATTGAATCAAACGGACAACCAGCGGATAGAAACGGCTCTGGCCATTTATACTGTGAGAACATACTTAATATGGACTACTGAAATCAGTAATTTTGTGTAATGACAGACACCATAGAGGCTTTGACAGTGTACAAGATATTAAGAACTACATATTTTCCTCTATTTCTCTGAACGTAAATTTGCGTTTCCAAAGAACTGATAAAGGCAGAAAATAATGCAGCTTGCTTGAAACCTCTGGGCTGCGCTAGCTAACGCTCAGTCGTCCAATGGACTATGTTAATGCCTAGATCAGTAATGTGGCTAGGATAAGTTACAGAATGGAACGCAAGGTTCATTTTACTTCTGTGCATGACTTATAAATGATTACATTATGATATTCATTAGTCTACATATTGCACCAAGAAGAACACCTATTCAAAAACATCAAGATTCTTTACAGAAGCAATAATGCAGGGGAGGACCCATGGAAATGCCAAATTGGGAAAGAGTGACATGCTGAACACATCACTTTCAGGATTAGTACCAAAACAACCTTTTTAATTGGCAGAATTTAGAAATAAAATAAGTGTACCCTGCTCTACTAAAAAGGTTTAAATACATCAATTCACAACAAGAAAAGTAATAATCACCCCACCAAGATAAGACAATACATATAAATAATGTAGAATTTATCTTTCAATTTTGACTGTTTTTAGCCCATCAAATCATCTAGAAAGTTACCACTTAACTGCACAACTCCAAACCAATATCTAAATGAAGGCTTCTACTTTCCTACTCTTTTCTCTATCCTCTAGCTATGCAATCCTGCTTCCTCTTTTGCACTTGCACTCATGCTCAAATGAGTGGGCTATGAGCAAGTTCAGTGATCGGAACTTGCCAGCCAAAATAATTACCTTTCTCCTCTCCCGGAATCACTTTCTGTTGGCTCAGTTCCTTGCACTGACTTACCATCTGGTCATACAAAAGCAAGTACCATGGAGTTAAGGGAAAGAAGGAGAAGCTAAGGCTTGATGGCAGTCCAAGCTGAGCTGCTATAGCTCAGCACTCTCCCCCCCCCTTACTCTGGTTGCAATGTAGAGGACAGTTCTTTCTAGCTGTCCCATCACATGAAAACAGTAGCATATTACATCTGAGGAGATGGATCCTGCCATTAGACAAAAAGACATTAGTCCTGGTATATCCTGCTAATCCTGTGAGCAATCACTTCTAATACATACATTTTTACAGTTTGTGAGATATCCGTTGACAACCAAACCATATGACTCCTGCCTACCATAACTGGGCACAATCAATTAAATTCATATCGGGGCAGGGGGATGAGGGGAGGGAGAGAAGTCATTATCATTTGGATTTCCACTGGATAAAAGGCAATGAATTTGAAAACACACCACTCTACTATTTGGAAGAGTATTCCAAATGACAGTAAGTACCACGCTATGAAAAACTGGTTTTATGAATATTTAGAATAACTAGCAACTCCTAAGAAACAGACATATTTAAAATAGTAAGTCCATTCTTCTGAATGTTTCAAAAAAAATTGTAATGTAGGAAAAAGTTAAAGTTATCAGTATTTTTAAAGCCTCCTTAGATTAAAAGGAATTTATAAAGATAAGTGGGATCCCTGTTAGGAAAATTTATCAGACTAGTAGAATAAATTTCCCTCTATCTAGTGCTGTTCCTGTGTGTTCATAACTGAGTCTTGTTTGCACTCATCTTTGAGGAAAGAGTTAACCCAGCCGATAATTGCAAGCTTTCTTTAGCTAAAGAAAGAGATAAAGGAGGATTTAAAGACCATTTTCAACTAGCTTCATAATACACTGAAAGGTCACTTGCTTGTTCAACTAACTCTAACTTGAAGTTGATTGGCTCTTAAAAGGCTGTGATCTTCAAACCACTTTCATTTACAGAACAAAAAGATAAACCCAGATTTGGGGGGGGGGGGGGGAGCATGGAATCACAGAAAGTACCATATAAGTTTCTGATTTACCACATTAACAGTAGTAGCTCTGGTTACTACCTGAAAAAAAAATCTAATTTTAATCTAAAATATTTTAAAGTATTTTTTTTTATTTACCTATCAACATATTTTCTAAGTACATGAATAATCCACCTATAAAGAAACCACAAAAAAACCTACCTCTGCTCTGAGCATCATTTCTCTCTTTCAATCCATGCCATATATTTCTTTATCACCATTACTTGAAGAAATGGGCCAGCAAACCATAATACATCTCATCTTGCCAGAATGAAATAAGAACTTATAATTGTAAGCTGCACATTTTGCCTTTCTAAATTAGCACATTTAACTTATAATTTCCTCCCCAATATAAAAAAAATGATCTTAATTTCAGAGTTAAAGTTACATTAAACTACTGTTTAAGATGCTAAGTCTACCCTTTAGATTGTTTTATTAATCAGCAAGCACTGTTAAAGGCCATTCCCAAGGGAACTCATTTTTGAGAGAATTAACTTTATTTTTCTTTTGGTTGCACCACAGGTCTTTCAAGATCAACAGATTTATTTTCTCAATTTATATAAACTACCTACTGAAATATAGTTGTGAGAGTCACAGAAGAGAAAGACAAATGAACAAGATGGCACCAACCTGGGAAGCCAGTGTTCTTGTTCACATGGTTTCATAGTCTAAGAGTCAGACTGTTTTGCTTCAATTTCATATATTTACCAGAGTTCATTACACATTAACATATACAAATATCAAAACAGTATATATTAAGGCTACACAGAGAATTCATATGCAAAACAATATGTAAATGCATCTAGTCAAGAATTTCTGACCTATTTTGTTGAGTATATTTTTACATACATAATTGGGTCACATTCCACTAATATCATGCTTTCCTCTTCAACTCATTTTTATTCATTTATTTTATCACATTTGAACAGCTTCTGCTAATCCTATTCTCTGTCATTTTTGGATTATAGCAGTGTAGAACTTTAACATCATTTTAGCTGACAGATAGGATTTCTGGCAACCCTAAAGATGTGGGCGGAAAAGGCTGCAGAGTGAAATGGTTTTCTTCATGCGCACCTATTAGTTACAGTACCAGGCTGCATTAGAAGGCCTGCAAACAAAGCTGCAGATTCAAAAAAATTCTAAAGGAAATGCTTGAGTTATTTTTATGATTAATATTTGTAATCCAACTATTAAATAATTCACAAACAGTGCTCACTTCCAGCCTGCTAGGTGGGTCAACACACCTGGAAGCAACAGCAATTTGCATAATACAGATGAAAATATTGCAGACACGTGCTACAATTTGTAAATTGTTTTCATGGTAACCATAACAGTTATTTTGCTAGTATCCCTGTTCCGCTCTTACCTCTTTAAGAAACCACTTTCCTACATTTGTCTGTGAATCTTCTGTTCATAGTATTTTGAAAGTAAAACTGATTAAGTACTAGCCAAATTATAACCTCAAATTCATGACAGAATGAGGTCAGTAAGAGTTGTACATCCACATCTGAAGGATGTACCAGCTTGAGTGCTTCCTGCATCCTCTACAGCTGTGCGCATAATTTGTCTATGTTTATCACAATTCCCTCTCCCAAGCCTATATTAAAATAATGGTTAGGTTGCAAGGATAAGCACTTTAAAGTTAAGAAAAGACAGAAAAGACTGCTAGCACAAAGCTAATTCAGCCCCCTAGTGCAATACAGTCTTTATTTATTTATTTATTTATTTAAGGCTCTACTATTTTTCTCCACAGGATCCTGCTTCATTTAGCGCACAGGATGCTCTGGGGATTAATTTGGGTTATGTAGTCAAGGAGTCTGTCAGTAGAATCCAGCTTCATTTGCTGCAGTAATGGGAAACTGTAGTAAATGAAGCAGATGAGTGCTTCCATCTCTTTCCTTCCCATCACTCATTCCCAGATCCCATTTCCCTTCCCTTCCTATTTTCCTGACTCACATTCACAGATTTCAAGTGGCAACACCTTTGACCATGCTTTTTCACCTCTTCCCAGCAACTCCTCATCTCCAAGTATGCCATCTACCTCCAGGTTGGCCTCATCACCTGGACATAACAGAGGCTGCCTTTCTCTACAAATTACCTGGGCAGCATAAGGGGGAACATAAGAGCTGAGGAGAGACAGGATAAGCAAGTTCCATACCCAGCACTCATCAGCCAAGACAAGCAATTGCAGCAAAAACTTTGATTAGATCCTTACAGTATTATTGAGTGGATACTACCTACTTTTTGAGAAAGTAGTTTCCAGACTGCAAACATTCTTATTTTTTTTTTTCCTTTAGGTGCTTTGCCACTTAGTTCATAACGAGGACTAACTGAATTCAGTCTTGACTGAATATTAGAAATACTTCAAGTTTAGTATACTAATTAATAAACTTGTTATTCATATTACAATAACTATTTTAAATTTACTGATGGATCATTGCAACAACTTCTGAATTGATAAATGCTAAGCAGCAGCTACAGCTAGATACCAATTTTACATGCACTACCTCAAAGTGATTGGGTACAGCTTTTATTTAAACAAATAATTGCCATTAGAAATCTATTAGGCTTTTAGGAGTTGCTATTCAGTTTGGATCCAGCATTTCAAGAAAGAGAAATTGGGTAGCAGCTTTCTCATGTGTCCAGATGCAATGCTGGGTTTGCCAGGGTGTAGATGGTAACCACAGAAGCATGAAGTCATTACTGAACATTAGAATTACAAACAGATCAATATGCAATTGTAAGAGTGAGCAGCATACACAATGACGCCTCTTAATCGAGCTCAGCTTAACCAAAACTCTCATACGTCTTATTTTGGTAATATACTTTTGAGCAGTATTCAGAGTTAGCGTAGTGGGTAGGAATGGCAGCTGGCTAGTCTAAAAATCAGTTTGTTTTTATTTCCTCACATTTAGATTTTAGGACTAGCAAGAGGGATGAATACCAGAGAAGTTTCTAAATTATCTGAAATACCACACTAATTCTATTCCCTTTACTCATCTGTTTTTGTGATAACTTCATAGAAAGACTGCATAGAACAAATTCATAGGAATACTTAGCAAAAAAACTGAGGTAGGAAGTTGAAACTATGTATTTGCTTACTCTGAAGCTTTCAAAAAGGGACAGTCACACAGCAAAATGTATTCTGCTTTTATAAAGTAAAATTGGTGAATTCATTTTAATATGGTTGAACTAAAACTTTCAACCTTTACCATATCACATAAGTCTCGGGCACATTTTAAACAGCGCTTATTTCTAGTACATAGTATTGAGAGATTCATCAAATCTGTAGGGCTTAAGTAGCTCATAAAAACAAGACAGCAAGCTAGATATTGAATATCTAAAATTACAATCAACGTGACAAGAAACAGTATGTCACCAAAGCTAGTGACTGCTAAATTATGATGATGTTTCACAATTTTCACCACATTTTCTTGCATACTGTTTGTTAGTCTTGCATTGAATAAGACTTCCCCCCCATTTAGCAAAATAAGTTTAGACCTGTATATTTGTCTGCACTTCTGAAGGAGAAAAGAAACATATTTGAACTCAGGCATTTCTCATTCACACTAGAGTTCTAAAACCTTAAATCCAAGTTCAATTCACTTCAGCCTTCCTCAATAAGTTTGAGCGCTTTCTTCTTCAGTCTGTATGCTAAGTCTTATGGCTATTTAACATCTGTTGGGATTTTCTTCTTTACAGGAATACATACACAAAACAGACCCTTTTTGCTTGCTTGATATTCCAGTCTACTTTTGATCTGTTAGTGAAAATAGGCCAGAGTCCACAAAGTACTTGCATTCTACATACAATCATTTTGAAAATTGATGATGACAGAGGCCAGGAAAGCAGTTTCCAAAATCCTTACCTAAATATTTGGCATTAACATTTTCCAGATAACTTCCACAGCTGCCAGAATTCAAGTCCAACAGAGCTGTTTCTGTTTTTTGACAGTGTTAGGCACCATAGCAGTCTTACCCTGTTTGAGACACCTAAAGGTAAGAAACACCTTTCGTCATGGCACCATTTCTTTTTATCCTTGATCATTAAGGATGCATTCCTCACTTAAGACACCACTCACTCGCAACTCACACTTGAGACACTATTCACTTCCTTATCTGAAGGAAGAGGCAAGCTTTTTGCATCTCTAAGTGATATCTGCACTGAAAAATATGGTCAGAAGACAGTAGTTTTGCTTCTTTTAGTAACTGAAGAAAAGCCATTCAATAAAACACACAAATGGCTGTCCTAGGTATGTAAAATTCAGAAGCAATCCTAAGGACAAGACCAGAAATACAAGTATCTTCTCTGAACTCTTTCTAGGAAGTAGCCAACTTGAAGCAGATCACTGTATGATAAGTATTCAGTACTATCTTTTATTTTAGAAAAGAAAGTCTTTGTTTCTTGGTGGAAAAAAAAAATACATACACTTATCTACAGAAGAGGGCTCAGAGCTGCTGAAACTCAAGTCCCTGCAGCCCAAAGTTAGTAAGTAAGATATGAGTATCAAGACAGAAGACATTGCCTACCAATCCCTCTCTTAGAATTAGTATTCCAACTTTTGGAAAGCTTATTCTAAGGGTAACTCATTGGCTACAGAGTTAACATTCTTTTCTTACATTAAGTTTGTGAATTCCATGTTAGGTAACAAGTATTAATAAGATAATTATGATTCTCAGCATCACAGTGTTTAAGATTCTTAGTGGATGCAGGCCTAAGTAACTCAAACTTGCTTTTAGGTTTTCTTCAACTATTATAACCCAGGCACTCATACCTTTTCTTAAAAATATTCATCTCAACAGCAGTGAAATCTCTTATCACTTTGGTTTTTGGAACTGACTTCTGAAGTGCACTCACTATCACCAAGAGTCAAAGCCTAATTTTTAATCTTTGGGGAAGATGCGGGAAAGTAGAGTCCCTTGGAGTGCTATGGTGAATCTCACATCACCTGAGGGTCATTTGCCTCCCTTCCTGGCCCTCTTGTGCAAAGCTCCACTGGTCAGGGCTAATGGTGATGAGGACAAAAGCTTGGCAATCTGTGTTTGTGAAGAAATAGTGAAAGGAAACAACTGTTTAAAGGCATCTTGTTTTTTCAGTCCTTGACACCAGCAACACAGTTGCTCCTTTCTGTTTTTTCTATAAAACAATAAAATTATATGTATCTTACATTTAAAAATAATCCCTTTAGCTTAGCAGCTCAAAAGGACAAAACAGCTAGTGCAGCTACTGCTAAGTTAACTGATGGACAGCTTAATACAGGTACTTTGGCTTCCTCCCAATTACAGATACACTATTCTTAAAATGTAAGCATTACATTTACATGCACATATTGCATATTTACATACACACAAATATTTCCATACTCATTCTGAAGTCTTTATGTTCATAAAAGCTTTATAATCAGAGGCTTAGCTGTGAAACTGGAGAGGTGGTTTGTATGCACAGTACTTAAACACTCAAAGCGTAGTTACCCAAGAAAGCACTTCAAAGCTACTCTGGAACTATCTTGACTGAACAACACTTACTGGGCATCTCCAAGTTCTCTCCCACAAATAGACAAGGTGAGAGAAGCTGAGGGAAGGCATAGGTCGGTAAGAACAGTGAGGGCACCTGGAGCCAGAAAAACATGACAGACTAAAGGCAGATCATTATTACTGGCAGGCACATCAAGTAACAGTGCAAACTCTGGGACATCAGTGCATATTGCATATAAAGTTATGTGTGCACATCCAAGTCATCTACGTAATACCATATACTTACTCTTGAACATATGGGATTCAGTAATATGCATGCACTCTGAAAGAGAGCATGACCAAGAGTGTCTTCTGCTGACATAGAAAAATAGGTTTCAGAAACCTATTTTTCTATGTTTTGGTGCAACAATAGATATAACATTTCCAAGATTTGAAGAAAAAAATTCTTAATGGCTTCTTTCTGGATCCCATCAGGTGATCATGTAAATAGTTAGCTGATAGCACTCGGAAACCTATTAATAAACATTTCAAGTGATATTCAGTTTATCTTTTAGTTATTCCTTTAAGAGAGTCAGAAATTCTTTCAGCTTTGTAGAACCAAAATATCACACATGAGAATGAGCATCTGATTATCCATTGTATTATAGACATATAAAGCTACAAACACAACAAGTTACACGTGCAAACATGTACATCCTGATTGCAATATGTAATGTAGATGTTTTTATCATTATTCAGTATAGTTGTGCAAATGCTTGATAGTGAACTTTTAGCCACATTTTAAAAAAATTACTGTGTATAAAGTCTTTCTGAACTACAGCTAGACAAATACGCATTAGTTTTGAATGCTGATCAAAAATACTAGGAATGCTAATGTTGATTAGAATTAAATGAATTTTCCTCACTAAATATTCAAAGCAACATCTTCAGTACTATGCTTTAATAGACCACATACACAGGGACAGAGTCCATAAGGGGGAAGGATGGAAATTCAAGGTATGCTCATATGATAAAAGCCTAGTCAATGTATTTGCAAGTTAGGAGAAAATAGCTCATTGCCTTCATTTTTATACCCATTTATACCTAGCTGGATGCTCTACAAGAACTGTCATGAAACGGTACCCTAAAGTAACTTTGCCTGCTGAACAGAAGTCAATAGTAGCTATTCTTTTCACACTCAAAGGTGTACTAAAGTTTACTATAATGCCTACTAAAGCGTATGAAAAGACTGAATGAATGAAGAGCCCAGAGGCAACCTGTAAGATCTGCTAAGCCACCATACTGCTCTAGCAAACGAGATTTGGGCCACCAGCCACCTGTTTCTCAGAAAATCCACGCGTATTTCAAAGAGCTAACGTTGGATGCATCTGACCTTTGAGATCCCTGACTGGGAAGACATGCAGGCTTGCCAAAAGGCAACTTTATCCAGAGTCATATCAGAAATGTGCTCAAAGTACCTCTAGCTTCACAGCTTCTGTAACATATGAATAAAAATTGCCTTTGGGTTAAATGTGCATAAAGCCTGATTTTAGCAGGATGCATGCCCAGCACATGCTGAAAACAAGGCACTTCTGAATGTGCTTCAAGCTGGGCATTGCTGATATAACCAGTCATTTACAAATCCTGACTTACATAAACAGTAATAATAATTTAGCTGTTCAGTTTTTCTATTCTCTCAAAAAAAAAAGTTTGAGAGAGGTCTTCTCAGGTGTTTACTCCCGTAAGTGCCAGAGAAGGGCAAGAATATTAAGCATGTCTAAGCTTTCACATTGTTACATTCTTACCATTTTAAACTTTTCAGCATCTAGAGTAGTAGAAGTATCAAGCTGTTCATCACAGTAGCATCTGTCTTGGATAATTCCTTCTCTGGCAAAAGAAACATTTCAACAACCAAATAATCCTAGTAGCACACTGACCACATCTTGAGTTTGGGCATATGTCCCACGTATATTCACTTCAAAAGCAATGAAGCACAACCTAAAACTGAAAGTAATAATATGTTACTATCTATACAATGGAAGGGAACTCCTGTACAGTTTTTCCTCCTATTCTCTGCAGGAAAAATAATTTTCAAACTCCTTAAAGAACAGTGTTATTACTTTTGGCAGGAAAAAAAAAAAAGAAAAATGAGTTGTTTTCTCTCTAAAATACAGTTTAGTGAAAATAAAGTTTAAAAAAGATTCAGTATAAAAATTGGAAGCATTATTTGGAGTCAAGTTTCTATACTGTTTTTAGTTTTCTTGTAGCTTAAGTCTGTCCAAAAAACAATTGTTCATTTCTATGAATGATGCAACAGAAGGTCAAATATGTTTAAAAAAAGCAGAAAAAAAATGACATTGACATCCTTAGAATGTGAACTACTTATACCTTTAATATCAAAAAGTATTTTTGTTCAGTTTTCAGCAAAAAGTTTAATTTCTATACTTGTTGTGGAATGGAATTTCTTAAATCCAAATCACTTGCATAACTGGAATCTGAGTTTTTTAATGAACGAGTTTGTGTAACACAATGCTTGGTAAGCATAGAAGAGGAATTCAGAGGGTTATTCGGTTTTGTAACAAGCAGAATTGAGAAGTGATTGTGCATTATGACAGAGACTGATACATCTAAATTGCTCAACAATGTCAACAAGTGATTTGACTGACTGGATTTCTGCTGTCGAACAGAGAGAAGCCTCAAACCATTTAAACAAATTTATGAAATTTCCCCCCAACTCTTTAATACTGAATACCAGTATAACGATCTTTGCCATTCTCCAAAATGTGAAAAATATTGTCATGATCTGAACATGGGACTTTGACTTCCTCTTGCAGCTATTCAATGCGATAACCATCTGAACTTACACATTTACAGCTATTATTTTTAACACAGCCATGGAAGAGCTATAACAACTTTAATTCACAAGTGGAAGCTTCTAAACAAACTTTAGAAAATTAAAAAAAAGAAAATCCTGAGGCAAAGTCTTGCAGCAGTAATGGGCAGATAGAAGTTTTCCAGTTTTCAGAAAAAACACACACATGCTAATAAACCATAATGAGAAATTCTAGAATTCAACAGTACTGCTTAGACTAAAGCAATAATCATCTATCCAAGTATAATAGGAGTTTATAGAAGTTATTTAGAAAACAAAGCCATTAATTTCCTCCTCATAAACCATTCAAAATGTTTCACAGTATTCTCTTAATCACTCTAGTACACTTTTACGAGCAGACACATCAATGATGTGTAGTCTGAAGAGATCTTCAGCTCAGAAATGCCACATTTCTCTTATGCCAACTATTAGATGTGGCCAGGGTTTCCAAGATCTCTTAGCAGAAGCCAACACAGAGCAGCCATATAATGACAGTATCCCAAACTTATTTTGTAAGCTTTATTTTTTAATGGGAGTACATGTCACTTGCACAGATCACCTTTACTTTAGATGGATTTCCAGAGGGTCACATGCCTTGAGCATCATCTAGAATAAGTGCCTTAAAACAGACTTCAGTGCTTACCCATCATAACCATCAGGTTTTCTGGAGGGAACAGAACAGCAGTACACAGAAATCCAGACTTTAATCACTGAAGAACAGTTGATTAACCCACTGAATCAAAGTGATAATTAGATATCACCCTATTGACTCTGTGCTTATCTTGTTTATTGTTCTAAAGAGAGTTATTTTTGATTATATACATAACATCCATTTAGCCTTCCCATTATATTAAGCGCTATTTGTCTATTTGCCTTTTAATCAGAGCTTTACTGCTGGTACCCATGTTTTTTTTTAAAAAAAAAAAAAAAAGAAAAAAAACTGTGAGGGGGAAAGTAGAAAGTCTGGGGAAAAACTGGAAGGTAAAGATTTAGGGGAAGAAGCATCCAAACTGAAGAGGCATAGCACAGCCAAAGGTAAAAACCAATCTGTAAACAGTACTTGTGCTTTCCAAAAAAAAAAAAAAAAAAAAAAAAAAAAAAAAAGTGCCCTTTAACACACGATGCTGACTTTACATTTTCCCTTCTCTGGTGAGGACCAATTCTAAAAGTGGTGGTGGTGGCGGGAGATGGGGGAAAGCAGAGGGAACAAAAATCCCCACACAATTGTTAACATATTGCACCTGACATACCTGGTGTTGCATTTATGAACATCTCTACTATAGCACGCTGGAAAAAATAACTTAATATGAAAATACCTCTTGGAGAAAACAAAACAAAAAATCTAAATGTTTGGGTACAGTGGATGCTTTTTGAAGCATCCGTAAATTCAATTTCACTAGAAAGGTGATAGGTGTTTGCACTTTCTGCTATTTTGATTTCAATTGAGCCTTGGAATCTTCTTTCCACAAAAGGAATCTACTTCAATCAAAGCCTTCCTATCTGGAAATGAAAGGACCAGAGTAATTGCTACAGGATGGGCCACTGAACTGGTCTAAAACTGCTAAAGCATCCAGCACCTTGGGCTCTATTTGATGGCAGAGGCCTGCAGCTGAACAGATTGGACAATGCATGTCCCAGCCCTCACATGCATAGAAGCCATCTGGAAACAAACAGCTCAATCATGAAAGAGTAAAGATAACAAGGAAAATTTGAGCTCCTTGATCAGAAAGTGAGGAGACAACTGCTTATCTCCTTAACACTCCTGTTTTAAGGAAAAACATTGCATATTCACAGAGGCTTATCTCCCCTTTATACCTCTGTCTAACAAGGATATTAAGAGTACTGCTGTTCAATAGCCAAGAGTCAATTATGTGAGGGAAGGGCTAGTACATTATTAGACTGAAGTTGATGCCATCAACAGAGGCATCACAGACAAAACAAATAGTTTGCTATAAACAAATATCCAGAGGGTCTCATCAACTTTGCAGAAATCCTCAGTAACTCTTAATACACTAAATTTAAGCCCACAGCATTCTCTCTCAGAATAATACTCAAGAAAAACATCAGCTGGAAAAGGAAACAAAACAAGTCAAACACTATTTATCATTTGGGGTCAGATTTTTGCCCTGTCATAGAATAGTCGGCAGTCAATAAGCCACACTAATAAATATATGATTTATGTGAGGCTAAGGCCAACTTCATGGAGATCTATGGCTACCAAGTCACACTGTGCCAGCAACCGTTTGGGCCCTGGATCTTTTGAAAAGATGCTACCAAGAACCAGCTTCAGCCTTCCCTGAACTTCAAGAGTTCACCTTTAAGAAGACCCATCAAATTACTTCCTGGTAACCTGACTCCAGATTGCACTATAGTTTCTGAGTGTTTTTCATAAAGCCAAGGGACAACAGATGCATTTTTTCTTTGAGCCTTGTGATAAGCCCACAGCATCCCATCAAATCCAGCTCCGTTCAGCAAATATTCCTCACCACTGAGCTGAGGGGAAAGATGTCACGTACATTCTTAAGAGGGTCTGGAAAAAACAAAAGAAACAATACTGCAGAGCAAATCTTTCTGATGGAAGATTGATCTGGGATTTATTAATACAGTCAGCCCTCAGATGATGAGAAAGGAATTAAAGCTGCTAAGATTTTTTTTAACCCTATTTTAACAAAGTGAGAGAGAAACAAAGTTGTTTTCCCTCATTAAACAGTGATTTTAATCCCTTACTCAGGGATTATCTCAGATTTCTAAAATAACTTTTCTTCTGCTACCAACAACTTCTGCTTTATTTATACATTGGCCAACATATTATCAGCCTCTTTTACATGGGTGAATATCAATGTACAGGGAGGAAAAAGTAGGGCAGGGAGAGAATACAGGTAAGTGAGAATTTCCACATTTGTGGAGAAAAATAGGTGTACTCTGACAGCATGACAGACTTTGAACTTACTACTTTGCATTTATACATAGTTTACGTCTGGCTTATAAAAGTTCATTTATCTAAGAAAACAGGATGTTTAGCTGTTAACTCGAAGATATAAATGAGCAACACATGATATCACTAAATTGACCATTCTGCTGTGATTTTATTTTTTTGAGAGAATATTATTTTTTTTCCCCTAGACCATTCTAATTTGACACTTCAGTTCTAATGTGAAGATATAATTTTTAGTATATACAGTACTGTGGAACAATAGCTATTTTCCAATTTTTAAAGGAGGGAATTGCATAAGCTTAAAATATACATCCTTTATGCTCTGTGTTGCTAGCTTCTGTTTTATCTTAACACAGAGTTTTCCCTGCCCAGTGTTTTTTCTAGCACTTCCAGCACTTCATTGATTTTTTTTTTAAACACACCCTGAAGCCTTAACATCAGTGTACTCCCTATAAAGGAATGCAATGCAATGAATTTAAGGAGGTCACCTATAACCAAGATCATTGAAGCAGGTTCCTAGGTGGAAATTACACAAAGCTATTCAAATAGATTCTGTGCTACTGCTCAGAAAACATGACTTCTTCTCAGTCACAACCCAAACCAAAACTATAGCTTTAAGATGCATTAAGGTAAGGAGGCAGCAAGCAAGGCAGATCCAAGCTAACTCCAAAGCACTGCATCAGGTGCTCTACAAAGCAAAACGCACACTCTAGCAATATCTGAGCTTTGCTGATTAGAGGAAAGGTGCTGCAACAAACCTCTCCTCATTTTGTCAAGTTTGATCATTGCTATCTCTACTGCTTGCGCGAATTTATTTAGTTCCCTGCCTACTTCAGGCAAAATACAAAGCTTAGAAAAGCTGACAGCACTCTGCATCACTTCAGCATGCATGTTTCAGGAATCAAAATACTTCCTAATTGCTATGATCCATAAGAATAAGGTGTTTCCTTTCATACAATCACACTTGTACCATTTCAGCCAGTTGGACAAGACTGGCTTTAACTAGTTGCCCATAGCCATCAACCTAGGTATAAGATACTTGTGTCCAATACAGTGGACCTTCATTTAAGGTTTTACTGACAAGATGTCCAATCTTTTACAGAGCTGATGGTAATTACCACAATATCCTCAGAGTTCCTAAAAGTTTGCTCTTTGACAGCTCTGCACACATCCTGTAAGTAGATTCATTGGCTATTTTATAAGGCAAAACAACATGGAAATTTAGCTCTGAATATTCTTTTAAATCTAGTCTCTTACACAATAAAGCTGATGCAATAGTGAGGCTGACATTCCCATGAATCTAATACAGTAATATAAACTGCAGCAAAATAATTTTAACCAAACTTGACATTTCCAAATATTATCTCTTGCCCCCCTCTTCAGTTCAGTTACTTTATTTGCAATTGTTAAAATCAGCTTTAAACATCTACTACACATTAGTTTTATCAGCATAGAATCTAGTTATACTCTTTATTAAAGATGCTATTTTGATTAATGCTGTTAATTTGCACTCAGAAAATCTGGGGTCAATTTTCAGCCATTCCACATGCTCCCCAATGAGGCCTGATGTATAGCATTTACAATTCAGATGTCCCGTGTTAGGTGTCTAAAAATTAGCTGATTAAGTCTCATCTAGTGATCCCAGACTTTTTACAGTCACTGAAAAGAAAAATATCTCCAGAGAGCAGTCCACTTCCTGTTAAGGCAGATGCCTAAGGTAGGTCAAATGAATCACCTTCTGAGGTTATTTAAAGTTAAATAAGATGAATCTCATCCTTAATCTCCCTCTGCCATTGATCCCTATCTGTCAAAATTAATTATCAATAGGACACATATGAAGCTTACCATGTGTTAGTATGATTGGGTCCTACATAGTGTAAGTGACAGTTGATGCGTATAAACTTGTGACTATTATTCAGGAAAAAAAAAAATCCTAAAATCGTTACTTAAGTCTTCACATCAGTTTACCTCTACCTTCAGGACAGGCTACCAGGGCAGTTAAGTCTTGTCGTTCAGTATGTTTCACCCATTTTTGATATCACATATCAGAATAGGACTAGATTTTCTCCTATATCCAACTTACAATAGAAAAAAAAGGAACAGGAATCTAACAACTGCATCAAGCTTTAAGCAGATAAAGTAATTTCAGCAATACTTAAAAGGCTAACTACTTCAGGCCAGAAACAATTTCTAAAAGTTTCTATTACAGAAATCAAAGTTCTGTTACATTAGCTCCCCAGAACAGAGCCAGTTTACCTGCTTTATACCTGTTAAATTCCTTCCTGGCCATATGGGGCTAAAATACAGCCCCTTTGTACCATCCTCACTGCAAACAACTTCAGTCTCAGCTGTGAATGCGGCACTATGTGCTAAACAGTTTTCTTTGTAAACAAGCTAAAAAAAAATTTTACCCACTTCTCACCTGGCAAGCCAGATTACTGGGGAATTATAAGCCTTTATTTTGATTTAAAACTAATGGATTTACATTTATACTGTGATGAGAGTAAAACGCCTTTAAAGAGTAACTCAGCATAACTTCTAATCAGAGAGCATCAAATCCAGTGTCCGAGGGCTCTAGTATGAACAATATATCCTTTATGATTAGGCATTCTTAAATACATTTGTGTTTTGCTCACAGACAAGGAATGTTCACGTATTTTCACGTATGAGGTTTCTGTGATACAATAACTCTTGATGAAGACAGTTGATATGCTTATAGCAAGGAATTGTTTATTGATCTCTAGTGGCCTTAAATAATGGCATTTTTTCAGCATTTGGGCTAATTATTATTTGTTTTGCACAACAGGCCACATCCTCAGTCAGAGATCCAGCTCCTATTACGTGAGGCACAGTATAAACACATTACAAGATATGTCAGTCTCTGTTCTAAAGAGACTGCAAAGCAAATACTGCCTCTTGCAAACATGGTAACTCCTTGATGAAACAGCTGTCACAGGTTACAACCCATATTTGGAACTCATATAGCATTAACCAAGGACATGGAGAGGTAAGCCATCACCCCTTATTCTTTATTTCATACAAAAAAAGGATGTCTGCACCATATATTAGGATGCTTGCCAAAAAGCTATGAAAAAAACCCCAAATATGTTTTTGATTTCCCAGTAACATGTCAAAGCAAGAAAGAACAACTAGCTAGGAGGAAGGAAAAAAAAAAACACACACACACACATGCACACACTAGATGGCTCTTAAACATATTTTTAAGTGATAATGATACTAACTGAGCTTTTATGCAACCTTCCAACTCCAAGCACTTTAAAAAAAAACCCTAAATCTATGGGACATAATTCAGCTCACGCAACAAAATGAAATATTATTTACAAAGAAATATGTAATAAAAATTCTGTTTTAAGCCAACCAGAATTGGATGCATGTCACACTAAGCCTGATGGAAAAAAGCACAGTGGCCTGAGGCAGTTCCTTGCTTTGCAACAAGAAACAGTTTCAGGGCATATATCCACTTCAGGCTAGCATGTGCCTCTTTTCTAGGGAGACATGCGCACATATCCCCACCACCACATACAGGTATTTACTGCCACTTCAACTATATGTACCCTTGCAATGATGCTGGCACCTACAGCAAACATGCCTATTTCATGTTGTTAGGTTTGCTGAGGCCACGTTCCACTTCTGCTAGGTAGTGTGAGCTCATCATCTTTCTCTCTGCACCAATACGTACAGAATTTGACTGTCACTGAACAACATATTCAGTGCCTCGATTCACACACTTCATTACTAAGCCCATTGCCTTTAGTTCCTTCTAGTCCTACTGCAATTGCAGACATGCACAGAAAGCCCACACACTCAAGATAACCTGACTGATCATAAATGCTATTAGCAAGTCCATTGATTAGGAGTAGAAAAAGTTTCAATAAACCCTCCTTTAAAAAAAAAAAAATAATAATAATAATTAGAGGGCACTAGGGCACAAAGTAAAACTGTGCTTATTGTTTACTCAAGTTACTTATAATATGCCTCTCAAACTTTTGCTGAGACTTTATTCAACATGATTATCACTAAACCTGATTGAAGCTCCTTTAAGTATCTTATTAACACCATGGCTGTAAGTAGGGCTAGCTGAAATAATATTTTTTATGGTTCAAGTCTGAGTGCTTATATTGCCACATTAGCATAATTTCTAAGCTATTCATAATCATCAATACACTTATCCTAATAGTACCTGTGAAATTGCAAATTTTAGCCTAATGGAAGGAGAAAAATGAATAATATCTATTAAATTGTGATTATATCATCAACTAGGCTTGGTACTCACTCCATCCTCCCATGTCCTTTTGTCCACCCTTATAACATCTTTTTAGCTTCACACTCTTTCACCTACTTGAAAACATTCAAAGCCAACACACTGCATACTGTTAAGAGTTTCTTCCTGAAGAGAAATAATCTCTTCATCACACAAAAAGGTCAAAAAACTGAGTGGGAGAGGGAAATAACACCTCAGACTACGGGAATACCAGATGACAATTTATTCCAGCAATTAATTTAGCTTTCTTCTGCTAAATCAGTTCTTAACACTGTTGAACTCTCACTCTGTTTTAAAATAAAAGTAGTTGAAAGGCAGAGACATTACCAAGAGCCAAATTTCAACCTAAAGCAAAAGAAAACAAATGCATGTTAAATGGTCCTAGTTTCATGCTGATACTAAAAGGTAATTCCCAAGCCATAACTAGAGACAAGTTGACAAGTTCCATTAAAATAGTACTGATTGTCTCTTCACCAATATCCAATAAACACATTTTGTAGTCTGGTTGATGGCTACAAAAAAAAAAAAAAAAAAATCTGTAAGTTATCTGGAAAGGCAGAAATAAACTTTGGCTTTAGGGACATATCCAAGTCCTTCAATAGCAGCATTGATGGTCCCTATTATGCCAGTAGAAGTCTGATTCATTACATCAAGTGAACACTTGGCTGGTTGTCACTTTGGAAGCCAACTGACACCATTTGGATAAACTGTGCTCAGTTCAGAATTCTGACTTCTTCAGCTGCTTAGTATTGAGCCAGAAATATTTAGTACTATTCTTCTAAGAAGTTAATTTTACACCTGGCTTATCTATAATAATACAGAATTTGTGTCAATATTTGTAAGGATTAACTTGTTCTAGAGTAAACAGCTCAAAATTATTAGCCAATGTACAATTTGTAAAGCCATTATTTGCATGTTAAATATTAAAACAGCTCCAAGTCATTATTAAAAGTGGACATATGTTTTGAAAATGAAAAAGTGCAAGAAAGAATCACAGCGCATTATTTCAGGCATTTTTTTTTTGCCCCAGATGATTTTACCTGAAGACTTGTTTTAGTATTTTCTCACTAAGATAACAGTGATAAATTAAGAGAGAGTAATCTTTCAATACTATTGTGTAGGATCTCTAAAAATGAAACAGATACACAAGATAAGAGTACTGAAGGCCTTAAAGCAGCTACAGCATTATCATGAAGAAACAACTGACCTCTGTCAAGGTCACATGAACATTTTTCTGTTGTTTCACTGCTCTAACTAGCAGCTACTAAGCAAGCTGAATCCGAAGAGCAAATGCAAGATAATACCTCATTACTAGCAAGTGAAAAATAACTAGGATGAATTGTATTTTGTGCTTGTATTGACAATACCAGCAGTCGTCAAGCCATAGATTGTTACGTGGAAAGAGGAAATGGAGGCTTCTAACTAAGATAAATTTAACCTAACGCAAAACAGTATGCACTATACAAAGTGTCCTGGCTCAGACATCAGGAGTGATGATTACTGCCCATAAGGCTAGCTCCAGAACGCATTTTGACCTGACTGATAGGTATCTGTACACTGAAAAAAAGCATATTTACACAAGCCCAGGTCAGACTGATCAGATATATACATGATATCTGATGTAAGTAGGTAAATAGCATGCAAATTCAGGAGAAAACCCCAAAGCCTAAAGATTCAGCAATAAATACATTAGGCTTTTCCAACATACTGATGTCTCACTAGAGAGAAGAAAAAGGCAATGCTGTGTCATGAATTAAAAACTGGCTAAGCCACAGACAGGAAGTGGAAGCAAGTGATTCCTTCTCAATATTCACACAGTGATTAATTTATTTACTGTCCCGTAAAATGAAACTAGAAAGCAGATGGAACAGATGACATACAAATGACTTCCAAATTATGTAAGAAAAATTGAACAAAAACAGGTATTCTTTTTAAAAAGAAAGATTTCTCATTAATAAATACAATGAAACACTCCTAATAAGTAGATTTTAAGACACTGATGGGTGAAGTAAACAGGAAGAACAATAATCTATTTTGATGGCCTTTAAATCAGATTGTGAAGCTTAACACTAGAGAAATAAACAAAAAAAACTTGTCAGTAAGGTGGGACAAAACAGGATTATAAAATACAGTGACAGCTTGAGAGAAGTTCAAAGAGAAGCTTCTCACGCTACAAGAGTAACACAGCACACCACCTATTTATAAAACACATCATTTGATCCAAGAGACTAAGTGACAGCAAGTTCAACATGTTGGTTGACTTTAAGGCCAGGAGAGGTAGTTTGTTCTTATGGATTAGCCCAGCAGTTTCTGTATCAAATCTAGAGCTTCTATTTGGTCCGGTTACAAAGATACGAAATATTGATCAAAAACACTTTGAGCAGAGGTGATTCCCCATCTCCTCAGTAAGCTGGTCCATACACTTGCTACTCCAACTGATAAGAACAGATATGTTACTCTGGCCTGAACTCTTCTGGTACACAGGTCCAGCGATGCTGCTGCCTGATCTGTCAGCCAGGAAAGCACAATGCAGTACTAGCACTCTCTTCACTGTGCAGGAATCGAGGAAGCTCTTTGCTTTCTCTTTGTAAAGCTACACATGCCAAACTCTTTGGATTATCATTAAGAAGCATACTTGGCAAATCTCAAGTCACTCCACTCCTAAGTCTCCCAATTAATTCTAGTTTTCCAGCATCCTTTTTGAAGTCAGTCATATCATTTTAGCGACATGTGAAACCTGCAATAAGTAATACTTTCTCCTTCTACTCCAAAAATCTTTGGCTGCTTTACTTTTTTTTCTTTTTTTAACTGGAAGTAGGCAGAATTATCACAGCTCACTCTGTTAAAACAAACATCTAGATAAATTAGAATGAGACATTGAAGTCAGTCTGTAACACCACTTTTCCCAACTTTACTAATTGTTTGATTTTTGTATCAATTTTGTTCTTACAGATATTTTATCCTACATCATTTTTAAAGGTAACAGAGTTGGAATAATACAGATGATCCCTCATTTACTGCTGCTTGCAATCAAGTAAACAACTTTTAATCAGTATACATAGACAATGGTGCCTTCAGACAGTTTTCTTTTTTAAAATCCTACATTAAACCAAACACCTTATAAAACACATCGACAAGACTTAAGAAAAACAAGTATTTTGTTGAAATTAAGTTATGTTGATTGGGATGAATTACACTATCATCTTTAAATAATACAGCAAGTAGTTGATTTTTTTCCCTATTATACTGGCTCATAATGACATGAAATCACACTATGATTTCCATCATTTTTGATTTTCACACATGCCTTCTATCATCAAACCTTGGTATATGAAGGAATTTTTGAAGTTAAATACAAATTCAAAAATCAGTAAGAAAATATTCTGCATAACTTTAAATAGGAATAAGAAATATAATAAATAAGAAATTCCTTGTTATAAGCAGCCATTATACACAGATTATGCACAGATTTATACATTATATACAAATGGACATTAGAACTAACATCCAACTGTAATTCTGGTATTTGGAAAAATACGACCACTGTTAAGAGACAAGGTTCTAAATCAGATAAACCATTTTTCAAGGAGTTTTTATCCCCAAGACTTGCACAAAAGCACTAGCAATTATTTTTAACTGCTATATCTGCATGGTTATCCAAACACAGGCTGATGAAGGACTTTGCTACTAATCTTATATCACAGAGCCAAGCCGGGTGATAGTTGCCAGCTTTCCCATATTGCATTTGCTACATTGATTTTCAACCACATACAGTGCAGCAATACTCTTAAGATAAAAAGTATAAAGCAGAACTGGTAAACAGGTTTATAATCAACTTCATTAAATCACCACCAAGCAGCTTTGAGGCATACATTATCAGCTGTCCTACTTGGTCACTATAACCACGGCTACATTATTGAAACCATCACAGTACAATTTGGGTACTTCTGTAAATCCTCAATAACATCTGGAAATCTTATAGCCAACATAGTTAAATAACCAAGTTATTTTTAGCTACTTCTAAATAAAAGTTTATTTTGCAGAATTAATTATATTTCAGAATTAATGAAAAACAAATAGTTTGCTCAGACAATTTCTAATGACATTTTATACTTGTATAGTCTTCCATTTTAAAGACCCGTGTAAGTAGTAGCAGCTTCTCAGATAACTATTTATTATGCTGCACAGGAGGCAGTCCAGATTTACTTGATGTTCTAATATACTTTTCCCAGCATGTTCAGGGTTAGCTAGAAAAGAAAGTGGCATCCTGAGCTGGCAAAAACCTGCAAAAATGTAAGAGACAGTATCTCTCCCTCTAGGAGAGAGAGGAACAAGTGTTCTGTGCCTGCAATTCTGGGGAAAATGTCTTCAGATATGATTTCAGAAAAAAAGAAAACCCACAAGGTTAGAAAAATGTTCAACCCTCTCATAAGTACATGGAAGACCCTGGACACACCATTCACTAAACCACTGGGAGGAGGGGGAGAAACTTAATCTAAAACAACTTGGACAGCTATCAAAAGTAGTACAAACAAAGTAGTTTTATCACAGCCCATTTCTTGCTTTCAGTCATTATGTTTCATGCAGAAAGATATTTTTGATTTAAAGAGACAACTTTTTCCACATACTGCTTGTGCAAATCATTCCTCTAGTCCATAGCACTTCCTGAAAAAGCTTGCCCGTAGCCTGCTCTTATCCTCTCACCAAAAGAAATTATGAAGAGCCCTTGACAGTTGCCTTCTTTCTTAGGCATTCTGCTTCAATATCTGGTATTTTTGTAAGAGATATAACAGTATAACCAGTCTTTCTTAATCCCCTCTCTTACTGGAGCGTATTACAGAGGAGTAAAGCCTACTCTAGCAAAAGGCTTTTGTACATAACAATCCTGAAAATATTTGTTAACATAACGCTTTGTTTATTCAGTCTGGCAAATGCTTTTATTTTAACCTCAAGTATCTTTAGTAAATGTCAGTGGTAAACACAAATTCATAGTTGGCTAACAAGCTTCCCTTATGTGTACTTCTAATTAAGCTTCTTCCTAGATACAGAGTAATGTTTAAAACAAACATATTCTATAGAGAATCAAAGTAAATCAAATGATCACATATTTCTCTTCATGAAAACACACATTTAGATGGGCATCACAAGCAGAAGAAAAGGGATCGTGGTACCCATGCATAAAAATACTTCCATGCTTTTATTCTGGAATACAGAAAAATATTTGCTTGTCCTTTTCAGTTCTAATGCAAACTTTGATGTCTCTTCCACAGCAAGTAATGTAAGAATGCATACTCTTATTCAGAACTCAGTTGCCACTAAGAATTTATCTGTGTTTAAATATGCATAAACATACACTTATGCATAAGGATTTTTTAAACTAACCAGATTGCTGAATGGGTAAGAAAAAACTGCAATATGCTAAATGAGAGCTTCATTTTTTATGCAATGAAACATCAATTAACTTTAAGTTCTATAAGGTAGAGTGGCTTAAAAACTTCTGCTAAGACACTAAGCTACTTTTTCTTCTTACATATTACAGCAAACCCTGTCAAAAGACCATAAAAATTGATTTTATGTTTCCCTTCTCTTTATGCTAGGTGAACTAGTATAGATTTTTTTTCCCCTCAGTTTCTGATGAACAGAATCTTCCTTTATCTTACACCTTCCAAACTACTATGCCAATCGAAGCTGAGTGTTTTCTGGGTTCTAACAACTGATTTACACTACCAGTAAGATAGGAGCAAGTTTTGGATTATAAACCAAATATTATTTTATATTTACGGTTTTAAAAGAGCTGCTAGTCTGTCATTAGACACTCTGATACAGAGAATGTTTTATTCCATTTCCACTGCTATAGTATACATGGTAAGTGATATTTATTCAGTGGAAGTGTTAGAATTGCACAGTTAATCTATGAGCTACCTCTTTAAATTCCAGTATCAATCCTTAAAACGGATTTAGCATCTTTCGCATCAAACATTAATAAGGTTCACTTAGGCACTCTTAATGCGAAGGAAAATTGGGCTCGTATGAAATGGCTACACTGGAACATTTCATGCTTTTGCAAGTGCAGGAGCATGATTATTTCCTACAGTATGTCATTATCTTCTGCCCTGTGGTTCTTTTTTTTTTTTAAAAAAAAATCTTCTCACTCAGGCTGCCTGCACTATGTTTTCAAGCTATGTAGTTTTCAATTTATGAATTGCATGCACGCAAATTTTGAGTGACTATACCACAAGCCAAGTAATAGACCACATTAAAGTATATTCCCTTTGGACACTACTAATAGAACTACAATTGCAAAAATAGTTGGAAGAAAAAAAAAGATATATTTGACTGAAACATGGAAATCAGGTCATTTGTTTCCAATATAGGTGAGAAAATACTATTCCAGATGCACGTAGAATTTCCTTATACTTTTTCTGAACGGGTTTGTTTAAGCATAGCTAACAATATCAATTCATATACTCACAAGGCAAATCAATTTGTTGCCACCTTGTCCTTGTACCCAAAAGCTCTCCCCTGCCTTTTCAGGATCCCTTCTAAAACAACTGTTCATCTGTAACTCTAGATGTCACCCCACCAAGAAGAGGAGCCTCCTCCTGCGTCTACAATTACTGTCTTCTCTTTTTTAGGATTAAAAGAACTCTCTCAGATAATACAGCAGTTTAAACAACATGTAATAGATTAACAGAAAACACAGTTGGCAGATTGGATTTTTGAAGGATCAATATTGCAGCTGTTGATTAGTAGCAGGCTGTAGTTGCAAGCTACAACATATGTGTATCTAGAATTACTGTACTGAACATCTATACGGAAAACAGTATTCTGAAGACAGGGAAATACTACTGAATTACATCATTTTACATTAAGTTTACAAGGTCATAAGCACGGACTTTCCTCTTCTTCACTCACAAATGGGTATTAAGTAAGGAAAATAAGACTTGACAACCCTCCCCCTCCAAACAATCAAAGGAAATGATTTATTTGGATGCCAACATCTGTCTCCAGATTGTGGCCAAGCGCTTTTCTGCGCTTATTTGGAAAGCTTTTCCACTTGGAAAGCTTTCCAGTTACATTTACCTAGAGGTTTCTCTCTACCACTTCTCATCTGACAGAAATCACTCAGCTGGGTCTGATGAATAATAGCAAAAGGCAGCTTGTATCAGAGATGATTGAATTACAGATTGTTGAAAGTACTATAAAGGCTCATTCCAATGACTACATTTAATTTACTTACTATACTTGCTACTAGAAGCTGGTAGTTGTTTGATATCTTTATTTCACAAGACTTGAAACAAAAGAAACATTAACATTCTTCGCCACTTCCCAACTACTCTACCTAGAAGTTTTCAATAAGCCAATTTAACTTTTAAACAGAGCATTGATCCTGCATCTGCATCATATGTGGGCATGCAAAATGGGCTATAATATAATTGGAAAACACATCAAGGAAGTTGCATAAATAAAACGAAGGAAATAATGTCCAAGAAAGCAAGATGAAATTGCGAGGGGGGGGGGAGGAGAGAATAATAACTAAATAAGTAGCTTGATAACCTAAGTAATGGAGGATTTTTTGTTTGTTTGTTTTGAATTGGTGCGATAATTATTAGGTTTTGTCCGCCTGGCAGCAGGAAAGGTCAGTCCTGGGGAGGGTTGAGGGTGCTGGGGGGCGCAGCTCCCACTCCCGGGACAACCTCCATCCCCCATTCCCGCCGGAGGGGCAGGAGGAGGAGGAGAGAAGGGGGCGCCCAGGCACCGCCAGGTGGGAGAAGCAACTTGGATGGCGTCCGTCGGGGACCGCCCGCCCTCGGGCAGCGCTCCGCGGGCGTGGAGAAGAAGGGAGCCGAGCCCCGCGGCGGCCGCCGGCACCGGGCCGGCGCTCCCGCTCTGCCCGCCGCCCCCGCGGAGACCGGGGGGGGGGGGCCGGGATGTGTGCGTGTATGGGAGGGTGGGAGTGGGGGTGCGCCTAACCGCCGCCCGCGGCCGTTGGCGCGGCCGCCCCCGCAGCACGTGCTCCCCCCACGCGCGCGGCAGCCGCCTCGCCCTCCTCCCTCCCTCCCTCCCCCCCGCACACGGCCCCGCCCGCCGGGAAGCCCCCGCTGCCGGGCGCTGCCCGCCGCCCCGCGCGCTGCCTCACCTCCGGCGCTCTCCCCGCGGCGGCACCACACACGCGGGCGCTGCCCTGCCCTGCCCTGCCCCGCCCCGCTCCGCTCCGCCCGCCCGCGGAGGGGGGCCAGGCGGCGATGCTCAACGGGCGGCGCGGGGGTGCGCGGCGGGTCGCCCCCGCGCGGGCAGGCTGCCCCAGCGCCCCGCGGCGAGCCGGGCGGCAAGTTTCGGCGACGGCTGCGGTGGTGGCGGCGGCGGCGGCGGCGGCAGCGGGCGGGCGGCGGAGGCGGCACGGGGGCTGCGCGGCGCCGGGGAGCGCCACCACACTGCAGCGGCTCCAGGAATCCCTCCCGCGAGAGGCAGCCCATCACCCCCGGCCCGCCTCCCTCATTGGCTGGGAGGCGGGGAGCCTGGCGCCGCCAGCCAATGGCGCCGCGCCCGCTATGGGTGGAGCCGCGGCGGCGGTCGCGCCCATCCCGCGGCCGCGCGGTCCCTGGCTGCCCCGGCGGGCGGGGCCGCGCGGCGGGTGGGGGATCCCCGCGCATGGCCGCCGGGGTCGGCGCGGGGGCCGCGAGGCGGCGGCGTGGGCGGCCGCGCGCCGCGGCGGCCGTTGGGGCGGTTGGTGGAGGGCGACCGGGGCGGGGGAGGGGGGAGGTGTTCGGGGCTTCCCCGGCCGGTGCTCGGGGCTCTCCAGCAAGCGGCTGGCGCTGGGCGGCTGCGGGGAGGGGGCTGCTCCATCGGTAGCCGCGCTTGCACCAGAGCAGGGTTTCTCGCATTTTCAGGTAAGGAAATGTAACAGTTAACTTAATTCCGTAGGTCCCTCCACTCTGAACTGGAGCTTTGATTAACATTGGTCTCCAAAATGTAACTGTAACAAATTCAATTAACAGAGGCACATTTCTTCAACTTTTAATTAGATCCATCCTATTTGTCTAATGTTTAATATAACATAAAGAGCTACTCAGAATCCGGAGGGAAATGGGAATAGATTTAGATGTTAAGTTTAGCTTTTAAAGATACAGCAGGCTGAAGTTCTTTGTTCTTCAGCTTGTTATTGTTGAATGTATCTTCTCAAAGTCACAGGAGAAAAATAAAAATTTATTTACAAAGTCTAAAAATAATACCGTGATATTTGCATAATATTTTTCCCTGACCTTTAATTGACCTCAGGAAACCAAATATACAGGTTGCAGCCTATGCTTGATGCACAGCAGTACAGGATGCTGCTGAATCTTTAGTAACATATTTCATAACCATTTACTTGGCTTCACTTAGAACACATCTAACATATAGCTTAATATGATGCATAGCAAATGTGGGCATCCTTCAGCATGCCATCGTTTGCAGCCAACTGAGAAAGTCTTCAAGCTCTGAGGCATATCCAGAAGTAAGTGATTTACTTTGATTTCCACAAAACACCTACCCTACCTCTAGTTAGGTGCTGATGTTTGCCTCTGAAAAGTCACAGTCCTTTTCCAGCTCTGTTCAAATACATGTTTTCTGATCCCGTCTGTGCTAGACATGTCATCTGTTAGTCATATTATAATATGTGTCTTTCGTATATAGGCAGATTAGGCCATGAGAGGGAAAGGGGAAAGGAAAGGAAAGGAAAGGAAAGGAAAGAAAAGGAAAGGAAAGGAAAGGAAAGGATGGTTCTTCCTGACCTGCACAGAAGAAGGCAGAAGCAACTGCTGTAACTTTTCCTGTGCACGCAACATACAGTCACCAGTGCCCAGATTTCTCTGTGTAATTTCTCTGTCCCAATACAACAGATCTCTGTAATTGTTTTGTCTAGGATCATTTATCTGGTCAGTTTAAAAAAAAAAAAAAAAAAAAAAAAAAAAAAAAAAAAAAAGCTATTTTATTGCTGATAACTGTATGAACCTGGTGCTATGTTCCTAAGAGCAAAACAAGCAGAAGTCTGTGGGAGTCTTGCATTCACAAGGCATGACACATCATACCCTGTCTTAGTGTTGGAGCACAGAAAAAATATCATTTAGGCCCAATGGTGCTGCCCTAGTGTACAGACAGTAAGAAACAGAAATCTCTCTAGCAGTAGCCCTGTAGAGTGTAGACTGTCCCTTTCTCACTCATTATTGGTGGGAGACCATACACAGAGGCTGTATGGGGGACATTTCACCTGATCTCCTTTCTAAGATTGGTAATTTGCGCTGGAAAAAATTGCTGCAGAAGTTTCGTTCCTTTTAGCACACATACTGTACTTGCTTTGGTTCCTTTCAGACCAGCTTTCAGAAGCTGATTCGTATAGAAAAAGGTCGCTGATCATATAAACAAGTTCTACTTCAGTACTGCATCCTCAAAGAAATGGAAAGTTACTGTCCAATCACAGTGTTTAATTAAACATAAAGAAGCTGTGAAATTTGAGGGAGAACATGCATGTCCTGAATGGGCAAAGAAGTTCTAGAAGAGCTCAGGAGCCACTAGATGAATATTTCAAGTACCGGCCAAATGCTCATCACTAAATTCACAAAATACAGATCATTGCATTTATCATTATTACTATTATTGTGTCTTCCACAGTTGTGTTCAGAAAAGGAGAAGATGTCCTATGTTGAGAAAAAAAAAGAAGAAATGCACAAAGCCAGAAGAAATGATGTTCTAAAATGTTAGACCTATTCTATTTTGTTCTTATAATGCTTATTAGTGCCTCAAAAGAGGATCTTAAGTGATGTCTACTGTTCAGATATTCAGTCAGGAATCCTGTAAAGTATGAATGAAGAACTATACTCTGATTTTTCCCTCATATCTCTTGTTTTTAATTTAAATTTTGACTGAGCCAGAGGTACAGGAGCATCTGGAAAGAATCTGAATAAAAATGCAAGACCAGAAATAATTCAACATTGCATTTTTATTTTTTGTTTCCTGTGAACTATTTTCTTCAAGGTAAGACCTCAATATTAGAAAGTAATATGATCCATAAAAGGTAAATTTTGAAAATAAGAGACTCTTGCTTGCTTCATTAAAAAATGAGAAAGCATGGGCAGAGGCCAAAGAAAGCAAAGTACTTTCAGGCCTACCCAGGGAAATTTTACAGCTCATAAAGAGTAGCTCCATCAGCCATTGTGTGACCAAGTATCAAGACTGCCACAATTAGATGTACAAGATGGAAAATGAGGGCAAATCGGCTGTGGGTGAATGAGCAAATGATATTGATGGCATATTAACTTACTTACGAGATAGAATTTAGAGCTGTAAACTAACAGGGATTGAACTGTGTCCAGTCTTGTGTTGCCAAAGTTCACAGGTACCTATTTTTACCAGAAAGAGACTTTTATTTTGTTCTTCATTCTCATTTTATTTCATTCTCATTGTTCCCTTTTTCATGTGTGTGTGTTTTCTATTCTCAGGTATTTGGGGCAGCTCATATACCTAAAGACGAAGAAACTAGCTTTTGATTAAGTAGATGGGACAGCATTTAAAAAGAGGTTCTGATTCTGAGAGCATGTTTCTAAAACTGTCCATCTTATGAAATGAAATGTCCACTCTTTACAGTTCAGTGAGTATCCCAGGGCTGGTATATACAGCTGAAAACTAGAATCTTGAGATTCCATTTTATAACACTATAATCTCACCACTGATTTCAATTTCAGGTGACAGTGATGTATTTAGAAGGCACATTCTTAGTCAGAAAGTCAAGTCTACATCAGGAGAACATGAAACAGTTGAAATCAAAGAGAGAAAGCTAAATCCCAAGAGTGGGAATTAACCTTCAGTAAAACAAATAAATACTAGAGTAACTACTCAGCTGTACACAGCTAACAAAAGCAAGTGTGTCATGTAAAGTCTCTTTGAAGATGATTTTTGGAGCAATGTGTGAGATGAGTTGGACAGAGGGAGTGGAGGGAAGTTTTTTTTTCATTCTAGTTATAAATCAAAGGGTAAAATCAAAGAACAAGAGTTCTTGTTAGTCCATCAACTGATATTTATCTCAGCATGTCATTTTGATTTTATTGTTTTCTTGCAGTTGATCTCTACGCATCTGCTGCTTCTTGTAAGTTGTTTAGGCAGAGATGGCTTCTTCTGGTCTGCATTTGTGTAGTACCTCACACAAGAGAGCTCCTGCTTTGTGCCCAGGGCTCCTGGACACTGTGGTAATATAAATGAAAATGGTAACAGAGGTACTCTTTTATGAGGGAGTATTCAGGTGTAATCAAACTAACCTGTATGTGTTTTGCACAGATGTCAGCTGCATAATGCAAAGATCTATCTGAGTCAGTGTCAGTCTGTTCCCCTGTAGATGGTGCCCCTAGTTCAGGGATTGTGTTTTGGGTTGACAGCTATGTTTTCCTAATCTTCCTCTTTGCTTTGGAAATCAGCTTTCTCCATAAAAAAGAGAGAAACTTGTACTTCTGGAAAACAGCATTTTCACAGTGGGAAGGACAAAGTAGACTGAAGTCTTGGTTTTCTTTTCAGGCAGAATCTCCTATATAAAATGAAGAACTACTGAACCATAGATTCTAGCATTCCGCAGATATTATTAATCTCCAGTCTTGCCCTACTGTGATAAATATTACAGCTTCCCCAGTGTAAGATTTCTAATCACTAGTGACCATATATATCATACAGACGACTGTGTAATAAAAAGAATAGAAAGTGGAACTTCTAATTTAATTTTGTGGTGCTGACCTTCACAAAGCAGAAGGAAGAGCTCTGTAATGGCAGTCAATGTTACCTCTGAGGAGAGGGTCGAGAGTTAAACAAGGTCTTTTCAAATGGATACACGATTGTCACAATACGCATAAGAGACATCCTTGTCATTCCATTGTCTCTGCTAGCTATAAAATAGGGATGACATTAACTCAATCTTGCTAGCCTCGGATGAATTGCGTGTGTAAGTGCAAAATATGCTACTACCTTGAGAGCAGAGTGAGAGTGAATATATATTAGAAGGCATCATTAACTCAGACTAAGATATAGATAAAAACTTAGGCTCCAGGCTTTCTACATTTCATGTCTCTAATTTGAGAGCTCCACAAAACCTTCATCATGCAGCAGACATACAAGGATCACAAAAGGCCAACCCAGGCATGAAGCATGACAAGCTCTATCATTTATGTATGCAGAGTAGGCCAAGAACATCCATGTGAAGAAAAAATAGGATAAAGTTGTTAGACAACAAAACCAGTTAATGTGCTTTTAGATTTCAGAAGTCAGTATTTTTGAATATCAGTACTTGGATAAATAAATTTTCAATGAATTTGTTTGCATTTAGATCACATAGTCATTTTTTCAAAGGCATAGAGAAATTTCCCTAGTTCATTTATTTATTTTCCCTAGTTTATTTATTATTTATTTAAAGTACCAAATACAAGCTTCAGGATTTTTTTTATGTGACAGTCACCATCTCATAATACGGTTTCCTTTTTTTTAATGTATATATTTTCCTTACAGAAACACAGTCACTGCACAATTCCTATGCTTAGACTACTGTTGGGACCTAAAAGCTTGCAAACCCCATACCTAAATGAATTAGAAATTGTATGTCATTAATATAACTAGGAGGGAAATATTTTTAATTACAATTTCTTCATAGCTAAGTTTTAGCCTATATGCAATTTAGTAAAGTAGTTGCTTCTGGCAATTCTGTCTGTCAGCACCATTTTGTTTGCAAACGAAAAGGCTGGCTTTGTTTCCTGTACTGCTTTTTCTATAGCATATGCCATATCCTTCAAATTACATGACCATAAGACTAAAGCTCTGTGAATGTAACTGTATTGTTAATATGCTAAGGTCACTGGAAGTGGCATTTCCACAAAACTTAGTAGATATTTATCCAAGTCAAAACTGAATTTTTAATCATTGCAATGGGTTAACTTTAAAAAAAATCGTTTTTAAGCAGAAGAAAAAATAAATCCTACCCGGTGAACCTAATTTTCCTCACAATTACACCGGTATAAATCTCTAGTAAGATATGCTGTCTTAAAAGCATAGTCTCCATGAATGCTATCTTCCATAAATCAAGTTAACTTAGAGATTCAAAGAAGAAGTTAATGTGGCAATGAATAATTTTAATTCAAGTCCTGAGCTTACATACAAAGTTTTGAGGTAAGGGAGACTCCAATTGCACACTGGAGACAAAGTTTCTTCCTTCTTCAGTAGTGCTTACTAAATCTGGGGCAATGACTGGTGAACAGTATCACCATCCCGAGGTGCTCATAAATCCATGAATAAGAATCTACCCATCTCCTTCCTTGTTTCTGGTTTTGACCTCCATTTTAGTTACTGTTCCTTCTACCTTCCTTCTCCTCCATATTACTTGTTCATCTGGGAATGTATTTGTAACAACTTTGCTAATCTTACTGAGAAATGATCTGGACAATCACAATTGTCCTCTTCATCCTTGACACCAAACCAAGCAATTCAGAGACTCTCATATCAACTCAACCCAGGGCCACACAATAGTTCTTAACTCCACTTTGCCTCCAGAGATAATTCTACATTTTTTGTGGCCATTTCTTTCTAGCTATAAGGACCATACCAGTGTATATCCCAGTGCAACGTAGGAGTGAAGCAGTGAAACGAGACAGGAGCAAGCCCATCACTAGCTGTAAAACTCCTCCTGTTATTTCTTTCCAACTTGTGAAAAGGAATTTATCTTCCCATCTCCAGTGTCTTCCTAAAATTTTGTCTTATGAGAACTGGGAAGGAAAGATGAGCCTGTTTCTCCAAGAAACAGGATTGATGCTTCTCTCTTAGGGATAGAAGTAAAGAAGGCAGTAAGAATTACAATTTCCTCCTCTGTTTTGGTAAGTACAATAATGAAGTGTTCCCTGCTAAGTAATGGAAAACTCACTAAATTACTAATTTGTTTTTAATTCTTGTTTTTGTGTAACAGAAGTAACGAGTCAGGAATTATACTGAATGGATAAAACAAAAAATGAAAAGAATAAAAACAGAATAAAAGCAATTTAGGACAGAGATAACAAAGTATAAAGGTTCTCATCACTAGAAGCCCATCCTTGCCTAGAGTGAAATCAGACTAAGAGCTTGCTAGCTTAAGAACCCAATAATTTGATCCTAGGAAAAAGTTCAGCCCAGAAGAGTATTTAGTACTAATCAGTTTAAGGATTTGGGGCAATATCTTCTTGTCCTTAAATGTCAGATTTCAAAGAAATGGTGATTTTATATTATCTTTGATGTTGGAACTCTAAATTAAAATGTTCTTTCTAAAGATAAGAGCCTAGATTAAGTTACCCTGAAATTTACAATGGACTCCTTCATGCCTTAACTTTCTTGCTTCTGCTGGAATCTATGACCCACACTTTCCATGCCATAATCACAGAAAGGCATTACAATCATTATTCGTTCATATATCATATAACTTCATAAATTGAAGGTATCTGCAGAATAACCTCAGGGATTTATTAGAGCAACAGTCATGCCTCCTAAGTTTAAAAAGGCCTGTTCAATGCTAAACCTTTTTATTAACTAGCTCTTCACTTTGGCTTTTCCTCTGAAAATTATTAAGCTTCATCTCAGACCAAATTGATTTCTTAAGGAAAGTGGTCATGCCTTTTTTTGTGTGTTACAGGGGTTCATAAAAATGTCCACGTTTGGCTTTTTCAAAAAGATTTATACTGGTTTGTTTTGTCTTGTACTCTAATTCAAGTGGAACTTGTTTGATTTGTCTTGCAGTTTCTTCTCCTAAAAAAATCCTGATAGTTTTCTTTGACTGAAAGAGGATATTTGCTGAAGTTATTTACAGTTTAATTGCCAGTTTAATTACAATCTAATGTCTCCTTTACTGTGACACACTCTACTCTGCAGGCTGAGCTGGAATAGATTACAGAAGTCACAGTGGCAATAGATTCACCCTCGTCTGGAGTTGGACAGCCTCATGCTCTTGTCAGAAGAGCAGCCCTAAAAACCAGCACTGACTCTCTAGTGCTGATTACAACATGAAGAAAATTCTGACCAAACATTTCAGTGCTTTAACCATGTCTTGAATAGACAGAATATTATAGGGGTTTCCACTAATTTCTGTACTGCTGCTATGTTGGTGAACATACTGGGGAATCTCCTACAAAAGACTCGTGCTTATTGGCATGAGTATAGAGAGTAGTTGGTGCTTTTTGTGTGTTTTACCTCTCTTCAGTATGGATGCTGTTGTACCACATCTGACCAGTTCAGAGTCCTACAAAAGATCCCAGTAATTTTTGTCTCGTGCAAGGGTTGTAACCCTCACTCCCATACTACAAAAACCTTCAATTGGAAAGTACCTTCAGGGGTTATCTAGTTGATCCACTGGCTCAAAGCATATCTGAATAGAGCAGGTTGCTGTGGGCCTTGTCCAGCCAAAATCTGAGTATCTCAAAGGATGAAGATTCAAAAACCTTTCTGGGTAATCTGGTGCAATATTTGATAGTCCTTGTGGTGAAAAAAAAAGAGTTTTCCTTGTATCTAATTGGAATTTCATGTGTTCCAAATTGTGTCTGTTGCCTATTACCAAGGACCTTTGGGAAGGCTCTGACTCCATCTTCCCTATATCCTCCCTTTCGATAGTGATAAGAAGGCAGCAGTAAGATCTCCTCTTAGCCTCCCAGGCAGCAACATGGGCAGGCTGCTCCACAAGGGAAGACAAGCCAGGAGCTAGTCAGTCACAGTAATGCACACAGAGGCAGTGACTTCCTTTTCAAGGAGCTAGGAAATTCAATCAGCAAGTCAGGGTCAAGATCAGGTCCAGCGACAGTCTGGTGAATAGGGTCAGCCACAGTCCAGTGGTGACCCAGTAAGCCCTTAATGTTGAGGCAGGTGCAAGATCAAACCAGAAAGTCAAGTCATCAGGTCAGGAATCAGGGTTAGAATCAGGGAGGTGAGAGATCGGTGCAGATGTAAATGCAGTGTAGCTCAGGAGGATAACAAGGGCAAAGTCTTCAGCTGGAAAGCAGCTCTCAAGCAAAGGTGGAGGGAGCCCTCACTGGAGCCTCTTTCTTCACAACAGCTCTTACTAGCAAGCTTGAACACTAGCAGTTAAAAAAAAAATCGAAGGGGATGGGGACCTGACATAGCCTTCTCTTCTCCAGAGAAGAGAACAAATTCAGCTCTGTCAGCCTCCCCTCATGCTCCAGGAACTCTCCAGGCCCTGATCATCTAGCTAACCCATCTCTGGATTCACTCCAGGATGTCAAGTCTTTGTTGTACTGCAAAGTCCAAACCTGAACATAGTACTCAAGATGTGGTTTTACAGGTACTGAACAGAGGGAAAGGATGGCTCCCCTTGACCTACTGGCCTTTTCTCTTGCTAATACAGCCAAACATTTAGTTTGTCCTTTACTGTTTGTCTTTGCTGCCAGGACATGCTGCTGACTCATGTTCATGTCTCCTAGTCATGGTTATAGAGCTGGCCCTTAATCTGTTGTGAAACTGAAGCACCTAAAGGCAGCATGTGTGTCTGCCCAGCCACGATCAGAACCAGCCAAAACTGGGGCAGCTTTCCACACCTGCTTCATGAAATCTGTGTCAGGGAGGCCATGAGCCAATCTCTGAGGGCCCATAACCATCCCCGTTCGGCAAGGGCTCCAAACCAGCTTGCCAGGCCTGAAAGCCTGCAGCTGCTGAGGTAGTTGATGACTCAGGGGAAGGAATCTGCTGTCATGACTATACCTTGTTGATGTCACTGTCTTCCTACATGGAAAGACTGCCTATTGCAGCGGTGGCGTTATCTGCTAAAGGGACTAAATACGTCAGAGATCATATTGATCATATTGATCATTGAACATACATGCTGCTGACAGGAGGAGAGGGTCAGGCTTCTCAGACAAATGTGACAGCTTCAGGCTGCCAGCATTAACAGATTCAAGAGGAGATGGCACTGCAGGAGCAACAGAAAGCTCTGGAAAAGTCTCATTAGTTCTTCTCCTAACCTCCTCAACAGCAGAAGGGGAAACTATGGGATAATCATATATATAGATCCTATATCCTCTTTAGGAAAGGATAGATAGCAGGAACCAGCTTGGCAGCCTGACACTTTTGTCTGGCAACAAAACACATCACAAGCCGGACAATGTGACTCTGGCTCAGTGCAGCCCACGCACACCATTTAGTATGTGCATATATATCAGGGAATATAATCCTTCCTAGGCATCTGAAGCTGATTTGTGTACCTGGGCACAAAGCAGGCCCTAGGCCCAGCTCTACTCTGCTTTTCTAGCCATGCATTAATTTTGAAACTGCATCATGCACACTGAGAACAAAAATGTGCTGTGGGATCTTAGTGACAGCTTTCTTGTTAGGACTGTTATTTACTTGCATGGCATGGCCATGATATGATTGCAACCCCCCTTTTTTTTTCAGGAAACCTCCCTGTGAAGACTAACCCCTATCTACCTCTGTTCCAACAGAAAGGCTGTTTCAAGATCCCTCATGCCCACCTACCTCAGAACAGGCTTATCCAGTCCTTTCTGAGACTACAGGGGCAGGGGCATGAAGTAGCTGGCACTCTAGCAGAATGCAAAAGCAAAGGGAACAGTGGCTTTTGTTATTGGAGCTCAGGAGTTAGCATTAGTTCTATTGCAGCCTTCCTTTGTGTTACATGCATGCAGATGACATCCTGAGCTGCTCTTCTGTAATGAGAGAGGATCCAGATCCACTGTCTATTGCTGCACTGAACAAGGGAGTTAGAGGGTTCTGTTCTGCTGTGGCTAGTCAAGGCAAAAGTATCTTTAGCAGCTTCACAAAGCTACAGAAGGCAAAACAGGCAGATACCTGACACAATGAATACTCCTGGCATGGTAAAACAAGGATAACATTTACTCCCACACAAGTCCAGGTTGCAAATACATAGATCCTATACCTTCCTTTGTAGCTAGTTATGCAGCCTCTCATTGACAAAGGCCTACAGGATGGAAGATTTATATCCTTTTCTCCTGTTGTAGAACTAGACCACCTAGGATGGTGATTAACTGATATGAATACAATTTATGGCTACAAAAAGTTGGGGAAGCTGTGTTATGCCAGGCAGTGGAGGAGAACAGGGATTCATCTGAAATCATTCAGTTATGAGTGACATACAGGAAGTTTTTGTACATCTCTATCATCTTAAGAGAAGATTTCCCAGCCCAAACTAATGACCAGGAATGATTAAGCTTGAAGGACTGATGACTACTTGCTTAGATCAGGAGCTCTGGAGGAGTATGCCATACAGCTGACAACTGTGACCACTGTCATCCTGAAAACCTGCTTTTGGTTGCTCTAGGCCATGAGAAGATTGTTGGAACTGATCTCACAAACATCACTTCCTCCAAGCTCAAGAGCAGTGCATCCCTATGAGTAAGAAGTGCAGCAAAAGGGGCAGGAAACCTATATGGGTGAGCAAGAAGCTCCTGGCCAAATTCAGACAGAAGAAGAAAATACACAGAATGTGGAAGAGGGGACAGGCTACTTGGGAGAATTATAGGAATGCAGCCAGAGTATGTAGAGATGCTGCAAGGAAGGCTAAGGCCCAGCTGGAATTGAGTCTGGCAAGGGATGTCAAGGACAACAGGAAGGGCTTCTTCAAATACATCAGCAGCAAGAGGAGGACTAGGGAAAATGTGGGCTTGCCACTGAATGGGGTGGGGGCCCTGGTGACAAGGGATACAGAGAAGGCAGAATTACTGAATGCCTTCTTTGCTTCAGTCTTCACTGCTAAGGGCAGCCCCCAGGAATCCTGCAGCCTGGACATGAGGGAGAAAGTCCAGAGAACGGAAGACTTTCCTTTGGTTGAGGAGGAAAGGATTAGAGACCTTCTGGGCAGGCTAGACATCCACAAATCCATGGGCCCAGTTGAGATTCACCCACGGGTATTGAGGGAGTTGGCGGATGTTGTTGCCAAGCTGCTCTCCATCATCTTTGAAAGGTCCTGGAGAACTGGAGAGGTGCCTGAGGACTGGAAGAAAGCCAGTGTCACTCCAGTCTTCAAAAAGGGCAAGAAGGAGGACCCAGGCAACTATAGGCCAGTCAGCCTCGTCTCCATCCCTGGAAAGGTGATGGAACAGCTCATTCTGGATGTCATCTCCGGACATATGGAGGAAAAGAAGGTGATCAGGAGTAGCCAGCATGGATTCACCAAGGGGAAATCCTGCTTAACCAACCTGATAGCCTTCTAGGATGGAATGACTGGCTGCGTAGATGAGGGGAGAGCAGTGGACGGTGTGTACCTTGACTTCAGCAAGGCTTTTGACACTGTCTCCCAGAACACCCTCCTAGAGAAGCTCAGGAAGTGTGGGTTAGACGAGTGGACAGTGAGGTGGATTGAAAACTGGCTGAAAGGCAGAGCTCAGAGGGTCGTCATCAGTGGTGTGGAGTCTAGTTGGAGGCCTGTGGCTAGTGGCACCCCCCAGGGCCCAGTACTGGGTCCCATCCTGTTCAACTTTTTCATCAGTGACCTGGATGAGGGACAGAGTGCCTCCTCAGCAAGTTTGCTGATGATACCAAGCTGGGAGGAGTGGCTGACACATCTGAGGGCTGTGCTGCCATTCAGAGAGACCTGGCCAGGCTGGAGAGCTGGGCAGAGAGGAACCTCCTGAGGTTCAACAAGGGCAAGTGCAGAGTCCTGCACCTAGGGAGGAATAATTCCACACACCAGTACAAGCTGGGGGCTGGCCATCTGGAGAGCAGCTCTGCAGGGAAGGACTTGGGAGTGCTGGTGGATGACAGGTTGACCCTGAGCCAGCAATGTGCCCTTGTGGCCAAGAAGGCCAATGGTATCCTGGGCTGCATTAGAAAGAGTATTGCCAGCAGGTCGAGGGAGGTGATCCTAATGTTATTCTAAAGTGAATTATTATGCTATGTATGCAATATGCTTACCTTTACTACACCAGTGGTAAAGCTAGCGTAACAATGAAAAGAGGAGACTGTTCTAATGGCACGGAGAACATACTATGTATTTGAAACTTGGTTTGGAATTGAAAAGAGTCAGGTACTAGCTGGAGAAAGATGAAAAAGGGTCTTTCTAATATTGTTTCTTTAAATCTAATGGGTTGCTGGAACTCTCTGGAACAATTTTAATGTATGGAGCAAAGTCTTTCACTTTCTAGAACTATGATTTAAATATCCAATTTCAGTAACAGTTCCATTTACAGCACTTTTTTTTCCCAGAGAACTGTGTATATTTATTCTTTCAATGGAAAAAAAATCAAATGGCTTGTTCCATGAGAAAAAGTAAAATAAATGTAATATTTGTGCCAACAGATGACAATGCATTTCACTGCCTTTCTTCTCTACTTCCTTTCATTTCAAAGCTGCTAGAATGTATACTTCTGGAACAGCTTTTGCTATATATCCTTGTCTTCAGATCACACTACTTCAGACAGAAGAGTATTGGAGAATTAACTGAATTAAAATTCTCCTAATAAGCCACTCAGAAGTGGCTAATATCATGATAAACAATCTCTGCAGCTCTTGCTGGAACCACCAGCACTATCTGAGGTTGAATATTATTATTATTATTATTATTCAATATCCTCTCCCTCAGGATGTCATTTCTGATGTGATTTTCTAATCAGTTTTTTTCATTTTTAGTTTCTTATCTTGACTTCTGTATCCTTGCCATAATATTTATGAATGTTCCACGTAAGAACTGTAATTAAACTTCCTTTTTTTCTCTGTGCTTTTAGCCTCTAATGCACAATACGATATTATAGTCCTAAATTAGAAGAGTCAGAATCCACTACTGTAAACTCCTGGGAAGGTTTCCAGAAGTACATTCTGGTTTGGGTCATGTAATCAATTGCACTGACATGCTACTCTACTGATAATGGTGTACAAAGATCTCTGTACAGATATAACAAGGATCTAGGACTTCTGTGAATCCGAATTTCTACAGTGGTGCTCATGATGAAAGGGACCAGATAATCTAAGGTCTGAGAATGTTCATGACCAGTTCTCTTCCAACTACTTCATAACTTAACCCTCATCTATTTCTGATATGTAGATGTGAGTACTGTCATTTAAATGAAGGTACCTGCATACTTCAAGTCAGTCTGTTCTTGTTCTTCACAGTGTGAGATGTGTTTAGCTATGGGAGCACAGCTTTATTTTTCTAAATTTCATGTTTTGTTTGTATTTAAGTTCATCATTTTACTCCCAGTTCTCTATAGAATACAAATTCTTCCTCCATTTTTTCCTGCCCTAACGCTGCATGTAATATTTAAATCTCATTTAAACTAGGCTTAACATATTCTTCCTGTATGTGACTCAGTCTATACAGGATGCATTATTTAGCCCAAATTTTCCATTACTAAACCCCTCAGAAATGTAACACTTATAACTGACAATTTTGGGATATGACATTATGTTTTCCACTTGGACAATTTTAATGGTCTCTTGTCTGGTTTAGTAGAATCTACACTTTTCAGGTTAGAACTAATTTAGAAGGGTGAAGCTAGTTTGATCTTTTGCTGTCCTAACTTCTCATATTCAAATTTTTTACTTAAATGTCTCAATTCGCTTCTAGTTCTTCATATATTCACTTATTGGCATTGGCTCTAAGAATGTTGGTCCTTTGCTCAATCTCGGTGTCTTTCTGGAGATTTCCTTCATAGAATCATAGAATCAGTAAGGTTGGAAGGGACCTCCGGAGATCATCTAGTCCAACCCCCCTGCTCAGCAGGGTCACTTAGAGCATGGCAGACAGGGTTGCATCCTTGCATCTAGGTGGGCCTTGAAGATCTCCAGAGAAGGAGACTCCACAACCTCTCTGGGCAACCTGTTCCAGGGCTCCGTTGCTCTCACAGAGAAGAAATTCCCCCTCACGGTCAGGCAGAACTTCCTGTGGTTCAATTTCTGCCCATTGCCTCTTATCCTGTCACACGGGACAACTGAAAAGAGTTTGTCCCCATCCCCTTGACACCCTCCCTTCAGGTACTTGTACACATTGATAAGATCCCCCCGCAATCTTCTCTTCCCCAGGCTGAAAAGGCCCAGCTCTCACAGCCCTTCCTCACAGGGGAGGTGCTCCAGCCCTCTGATCATCTTTGTAGACCTACGCTGACTCTCTCCAGTAGCTCTATGTCTCTCTTGTACTGGGGAGCCCAGAACTGGACACAGTACTTGAGATGAGGCCTCCCCAGGGCTGAGTGGAGGGGCAGGATCACCTCCCTCGACCTGCTGGCAATACTCTTTCTAATGCAGCCCAGGATACCATTGGCCTTCTTGGCCACAAGGGCACATTGCTGGCTCAGGGTCAACCTGTCATCCACCAGCACTCCCAGGTCCTTCCCTGCAGAGCTGCTCTCCAGATGGTCAGCCCCCAGCTTGTACTGGTGTGTGGAATTATTCCTCCCTAGGTGCAGGACTCTGCACTTGCCCTTGTTGAACCTCAGGAGGTTCCTCTCTGCCCAGCTCTCCAGCCTGGCCAGGTCTCTCTGAATGGCAGCACAGCCCTCAGGTGTGTCAGCCACTCCTCCCAGCTTGGTATCATCAGCAAACTTGCTGAGGAGGCACTCTGTCCCTCATCCAGGTCACTGATGAAAAAGTTGAACAGGATGGGACCCAGTACTGGGCCCTGGGGGGTGCCACTAGCCACAGGCCTCCAACTAGACTCCACACCACTGATGACGACCCTCTGAGCTCTGCCTTTCAGCCAGTTTTCAATCCACCTCACTGTCCACTCGTCTAACCCACACTTCCTGAGCTTCTCTAGGAGGGTGTTCTGGGAGACAGTGTCAAAAGCCTTGCTGAAGTCAAGGTACACACCGTCCACTGCTCTCCCCTCATCTACGCAGCCAGTCATTCCATCCTAGAAGGCTATCAGGTTGGTTAAGCAGGATTTCCCCTTGGTGAATCCATGCTGGCTACTCCTGATCACCTTCTTTTCCTCCATATGTCTGGATGTTTTGTTCCATTAAGTATTCCCTTGACAGATTTCTGTTGCATCATCACAGAGCTTTAAACCAATGGTTACAATAAAAACATAAAAAAGTTATTCCTGCATCATTGTAATTTGCTTTAAAGAAAATTTACCTCTTTTCTTTTAAAGTCCTAAGAAGCTCAAATACAGATAAGCACAAAAACATTGCCTATAGCAGCAAAAACCTCTCAGCTTCTAAAAATGTTTTTGTTCATTTTCAAGAATTCAGGTTGGCTGTTTTCTTGGCAGAACCAGTCGGCAATTAAAACTAAGGAAGAGCTGGAACCTCTCTTCCTTACAATGTTCCAAACACAGAGCCATTAGTTACAGAAAGGTCATCATAGAACGCAAAACAGAATCACAGTTTTATGTAGAATTGAATTTACCACAGTACAGTTGTTGAAGCTCAGTATCCAAAGAGTTTAAGAGAGAGAGCTTATCTGAAAATGGCAGATTCCCAGTGGTACTGCAATGGGAATACACAATGGCAGGGAGGTGAACGAAAGACACTGTAGGTTCAAATTTCCATACTTTAGTCCAAGGCAGAGGCAATATCTGTGCCAGGAGCCCTGTTCGGGACAGTCTTATTGAGGCTGGGTTCACGGGGTGAATGCAGGGCCTCCAGGTGACATTACATGCTGTTGGTTCTGGGCTTGGGAGAGCAAGACTAACTCCCTTGCGTCAACCAGTGTATTGGGGAAAAGGCTTGGAAATCACATTTGCATCAGGCCTGTGTCTGCTCTGCTAGAACACGTCGACTTAATGAATTTCCTCAAACAGTGTCTATCAAAATGGATATAACATGAATACCAATCAGAAAAGATTCAGAGTTTTAAAAATTGGTTTACATGAAGCCTCTCTCAGCATCTGTTAGTAGCTCCTAGGTTGGGCTAGAACCATATAACATCCTGCTCATTGACTAACTCTCAGATGTTTTCTGTTATTAAAATGCCAGTCATATTATATCACTAGAACACATTTAGCATAACTGTTTTGCATTGGCATCCATATGTTTCTGATGTTTGTTCTGCATTTTCTCTTCCCTCTGATTCTACCGTGATTTCAATCTTCTCTTCTTCCATTTTTATTTTTAAATAATTCATAGCTTGTAGTTTGAGAGCCAGTCTGCTTATCTTTTAAAACAGATCTTTCTCTTTCAACTCAGAAGAAGAAATGGTAAAATCAGTGTAACATAGCTGGGATAAGCAAATGGACATTTTTTCACAGAATTTAGATGCTCTCTTTCTTTCTCAGTCAAAACTTGGAAGCCAGTTTAATTATGATTGTCCCTCTGCAAAAGAGCAGTCCAATACATGCACTATCATTTCAAAAAAGAAGTTGTTTTGGAAAAACTTATGTGGAATGGTGCAGCATAACCTGAGTCATGTAATTTAAAGTACATTCCAAGTCATTAATAAATCATTATCCCCAAAATACCTTCGAAATTAATATACTGCATTTTATTTGTGTGTCATATTTCAAATGCAATTTTTAAAAAGTAGTATTGTAACTTATCCCTAGTAAAAATAGAAACAGGAATTCAAAATTTTGCTTCAGTGAGCTCAACTTCTCTTGACATTCAGCACTCTTCGTACAACTCCACTCTGAGTGTCAGGTTTTCATGAAAGTTTCAGATTTATTTTTTACTTGCTTTACATTTGTAGCTAGCTTAAAAACATTATTCAGTAAAGCCTGAAAAAACAGCACCCAAGTCCCAAATAAGACAGGAACAAACATGATCTACAAATTCTTTTTCTTCTTCTTCTTCTTCTTTTTTTTTTTAATTTCATTTTCAAGTCAGCCTTTGGAGATTTAAGGCTTAGCTCTGTTTGTTTGAATAGTTGTCATTGGCAATACTAAAGATCCTCAAATCCTCTGCAATCCAGTCATTAAGTGGTATGTAGCAATAACAATACATACAAATTCACATTTACTGAACTATTAAAAATCATTATTAGAAATAAAAAGCTAGATGACCAAAAATCATACAACTTTATGTCCAAAGACACAGAACCCCCTTTTTTTTCTGCACTTGTATTCATTAGTTTAGGGTAAATACTGAACACCTATCATTCCAGGACCTTAGTAAAAGCTACATCAACTTCTAAATACAGCAGAGTAATAGTAATAAGACGATGGTAGCCTCTGCCTCAATCAGTCAGAAAAACTTTTCCTTCTTACCAAAATATTAACCCATACAGGTAAAACTATTATTAGGGAACAGGTACTTCAGCTTAGAGTAAATCCCTATCTAAATAAGAGGGTTTCCTCTGATAATCTTCAGGATGACTATGTATGTTCTGGAAATCTCCTAGGAGGCCTTCTTCTACAGAAGCATCAGCATCTCACTAGCGTAGGCTGGGATTGCTCAAGTGTGGAGGATTCTTGGGAAAATTTGCTAGTTTTGTGTGAACCTACCACACATTCTGGCTGATGCAGGGATGGCTTTATCTGCAAAGGTAAACTCTTTTCTACATTTTTCTGTTTCTGTTGAACTACCTATCTGCTCTTGCATAAGATTTTCAGCTACACCTTTTCCTGTTACGTCACAGTAAATCTATCTGCTTTCTGATGTTTTAAAACTCCAGTGCTTTTCCTGGTTTAAGATTTTCTTTACACTTTCAATTACTTATTCTTATCATTTGGGTTATTATTGAGTTATTATTATTTGGGTTAATTACTTCTAGAATTCACACACTACTAAGAAGTCTGTACAGAATCCAAAAATCCCCAAGACTGTAGATGTTTTCAGATGCTTGGGTTTGCACGTATCCATGATGGTTCTTAACCTCTAGGCCTTTGTGATTCCTGTGCAATTGTTTCACTTTGCTACAAATTATCAGTGAGTTAAACTGGACCCTGCCCATCTTCTACTGATACAAGAACCCTCCCATTTGTTCAGCAATGGTAGTTTAGATCAAGTCACTGCTTGCAGTGGGAGTGGAACATGACCACAGTCCTGCAGATCTTACAAAAAGCCAGTCTGACATCAAAACTATGCAACTGCAGAGCTGGAAGGCAGATAAGATTAGGCATTTACACTATTTGGTAGGTGAATTAAGTGGAAGAGGTGATAAAAAAAAGCTCTAATATCTTTTGCATTGCCCCCCTTCAATTTAACCAAATTATATTACCTCATTGTTAGCAAATTTAACCTCATTAGCTGTGAAACTAATGGAATGCAGATTTCTTCCCTCAGATCAGATGATTTGCTCAGAAGAATAAATCAGATGTTCTGAGGAAAACAAGTGTATCAACATATCTGTTCAAAGGAGCAAAGCAGGAGGTCTGATTCCTTGCAGAATGATTTTGAAACTTCTGGGCAAAACAATGTCAGTGCAATAAAAAAGAATCCTGCTCTGCGTAAGTGCAACATATAAAAGAAGAGGGTACTTACATAAATAAACTTTATTTCATAAAGTATGAAAGGAAAAGGCTAAGGAAGAAGGCAGGAAAGAAAGCCATACAGTTACAATAGACATCAAGCCCTGTACGGTCTTGAGTCTAAATTGTGCTCTAGAGATACCTTTCTGGCTGTAAGTAAGGCTGTCTGGATTCAAAACTTAGGTTAATAACATAGTGAATTAGTAAATCATTCCTTTTCTGACCTGACAATCATTGGTGAGCAGAAAGTCTGTTGGCCTTGTAATTACAAGTAGGACAGGCAACAAACGAGGAATGTTTTGGAGACCTTTTTAGAAGAGAAGACAAGGTCTTGTTTCCCTTCCAAACTGGATATTATTTTGGCTCATCTACCTTTTTCTCAGATTCTATGCCATTCTCTTCTTTTATTCTTCCCATTTGTCTTCTTTTAAATATCTTTCTCTAGTGTAACTCCCTAAAATATTCTTGATTCAGTGATGTTGGCAGGAGATGCCAATTCATTTTAAATCAAATTCTATAGGAATGTATTCGTTTCAATGAAACTACAGCTGAAAGCTATTATGGGCTCCAATTTTGAATCCGGTAACAAAATTAAAATTAAAAAAAATCCCAGGAGCTCTTCTGGCTACTAGATTTTAGGTTAGTGGTGCTTGCTCAGGAACTGAGACTGCAAATTCAAGTCCCTGCTCCGTCCAATTTGGATCTGGGTCATCTGCATTTCAGGCAAGTGTCCTGCTTAGGAAGCCAAGACATCAGCTTCTCTTATCCAACAAATATACTTCATTTAAACAAACTGAAAATAGGAGGCATTCAGCTCCTTTCATGTTAGACAGAGGAGGCAATTGCACGTGGACCCCCTCATTCTTTTGACCACCCTAAGCCATGGGGCTGATCCAGGAACTGTCTCTCAATTTCAAAAGACCTATTTCTCTCCTGTAAGTAAACAACATCAAAAGCCTCATTAAACAGGATTTTTATATTCCAACTAGCATTTTTGTTAAAACTTCAGTCATCACTGACTTGGCACTGCAGAGATGTTCTGCCTGGTTCCAGAGATGGAGCCAAGAAACATGGTGAGGGAATTGAGAGGAGGCAGGCTCCCCGCTCTCCCTTGACATCTACCCCTTACTCTCAGTTCCCAGATTCAAGCCTGAAAAGTAGATGGTGAAAAGAAGGAGGAAGACTTGTCCTCAGATAGGAGGGGCAGCAGGGGTAGCAGAGCTTGCCTGAAGCAGTCTTTAAGCAGCTTTTCTTGAGAGGAAAACCGGTAAATAGAAATTTAGAAGTTTGTCATCCTTTTGAAATATTGAACTCCATGTTTACTTCATGCTCTCTCTGGATTTACAAATGTGAGCTATTTTCATCCAAACTGAAAGAAAAAGCACAGGCAAATTGGCATGTGCAGTAACCAGCTTCTTCCTATCTCATACTGGGCCTATTATGAAGCTCTATTTTAGCTTTCCTTTTCTTTCCCAAAAGACCTGTTAAACTCAGTTTTAAAGAGGTTTACAGCATAATCAAACTAGCTCAGCACAGCATGTATTCACATCTTCTTCTCATATTATTAGAAAATCTGCTTTCAAGTATGTTTGCATCCCATTGCATTTTGGGAATTCTGGAGATTATAAATAAAAGCGTCTTCTGTTCTTGAAAGCACCTTCAGGCAGGTTCTTTTAACAAATGCGTCTGCACAACATTAGAGAATTCAGTGTAAAGTTCACTGTTACCAAAAAAAAAAAAAAAAAAAAAAAAGTGTTCCTCCCATTACACTTACCAAAGAAGTATTTTAGGCACGCTAGTTTAAGACATATCTTTAAAAGTCTGAACTTTGCAAAAACACAACAAAACCCTTTTATCTTCTTAATATATATGTTTGCTTTGCTGCTTGCAGGCTATAACTTCCGTTGTTTGTTGCTTGTTTACTTATTGCACATATTTTTCCAAAGCACAGAATTCAACCTGCAAATACCACCTGGAATCAGCATACAGACGTGACCTTATCACAAAGTGCCAGATGGATATGGCAGATAGGAAGAGAGCTATGTGAAAAGTAGATATTTTCATTTGCACTTTTTCACGAGTCTTTCTGAGATATGGGAGAGGATTAATCCTTCTTCTTCATGAAGGTTGGATGCACACTCACACACACATCCAATGGGAAATTCATATCAGGTCTGCCACTTTTATCTGATCTGTGAACTGACAGATTTGAATGCAAATAAGACCATTAAGATTTCAGAGAAAATACTGGTTTTAAATCACTTAGTTAATAGAAAAGATCTCCTCAAATTCTGAGATGTTATAAAATGATTTGTGGATAGTTGGTTATATAGTGCTCGGAAACTAGAAGAGTTCCATAAAAAGGTCCACCCAAATGTAAGAGATAATGACATATTCAAAATGTGAACTAACTGGTTATACAAGCCACTTTTATCTGAGGTTCTTAAATGTATGACAAGTGTCTTCCCTCCCACATTCCCACAACAGAATGAAGAGTATCAGAAGAGAAAATGGGAATTACTCATAACTGCTGCGGAAATGAAAAGATGAAGACCAACAGACTTCATTGATGAGAATGAGAACAATAATGTTTTCCATAGATAAAATACGTACTTTCAGCAATTTGGCTCGCAAAGAGAAAATCAATTAGAAAAAAGTCAAATTCTGCTGCCTGTGTATAAAATTCTTTATTAAATGGCCAATATTGAGCAGTCTAGTGGAGGCTGCCTGATTCCAGTGTACAAGTACCCAAGCTGGAATTAAGACCTACTATGCACACCCACTGTGTAGTTTGATAAACTAACAAGAGAAAATGTGGGAAATAATAGTTTATAAAAAAGAGTACTTCTTACTCTGAAGAATTGACTCCCAACTATTTTCAGAGCTGATTTCAACAGGAAATCCAAAACATCAAATTTTTCAGCAGGCAAGAAAAGAAGTGACTATTGCTGTTGGCACACACATGTTTATAAAGAACCTCTTCTTAAAGAGTTTTGACTCAAGAGTTAAAATACATACAGTTTTTAAATCAGCCACATCTTAATTCAGTAAACATTTGTCTTTGCTCCTACCACATGAATATATGTTCATGTTTTAGTTCTTGCCAAATGTAATTTAATTAAATTAAAAATATATAGGCTGTTACTTTTCAGAATCAATGACTTCATGGAATATTACAATACGAAGTCAAAGAATCCGTTGAGTTCATTTTTAATTTTATAATATTCTGCTTAATAATGTCTATTAAAACATCCATTAAAAGACCATCATGCTAATTTAACTGGGAACATATAATAGATGCTATTGGAATGGTTCCATTAAATTAATGTTAGAGACTTAATGTCTTAAATATATGTTATTAAAAAGAGTAATGTGGCATTAATTAAAAGCAAGCTAGGGCTTCACTCACAAAAGAAAATGTTCTTACCTAGTAAACTCCAAAATATTTTGAGTAACAAAACATTTTCTGCTTTGATTTCATGTCCTCTACATTTTATCATTATTTTTCCTTTAGTATAAAGACTTCAACTGTGCTATATAATCACATGAAATGTCAAATGAGTATAAAATATATGCCACCACAGTGATAGACTGCTTCCCAGTTTCTTTCTCTCTCTCTTTTTTTAATAGTAAATACTCAAAAGAACCAAAATAGTCTTTATGTCCAAGTTTTATTGAAGCTATTTTCTGGCTTTGCTGATATAAATCTATCATTTTTAAGATTTCTTTTTCATTCGCTCTAATTCATAATAGCCCAAGCTACTGAAAGGTAGGAAAAGAAACAGCATGTTTGACTGATGGTGTTTGACTGCTTTGAGACAGAAACATAAATGTAAGTCTCATCACACATACCAATGGCAGAGCTGAAGTGAGTGCAAACAACATGAAGAGCCAAAGCCATGGTTCATTACAAATGTCACAATATTACATAGCTTACAGACGGTGTTCAGGCCAACATGGCTTTTCACCACCTTGAAATGCAAGCCACTGTACTCTCTTAACCAGGGTCTGAATACTAGATAACTCCATTCTTTAGCTTGAAGGTGATTGCTTTTCTCTGGCATCACAGAACCGGAAAAACAGAGCAAAAATAAACACATGAGAAAGAAAATATCATGAAGATAATGTTCATAGTCACATCTCCAATAGGGAACAAGATTTACATCACTTCGTAGGCTCATATTTCCTGACATTTGTCCTAGCATATTATGATCAAAAAACTAAAGCATTGGCTGGGAAACACCGCAGGAAGGATTAAATTAAATGATTATGTAAACGTCCAAGGGAAGACAGCTTCCCCTTGCATCCTGGCTGCTAGAAACCTTTTACAGTTTATTTAGAGACTGCCTCTTTTCCAAGATAGCAGGCTCCCGTTTAGGGATCCCCTGTTGATTTTTAGCCCGTTTTATTAGGTATGCGTTGCCCAACAGTTACCGTCTCCTTGAACGGAGCCGACTGCCAAACGAGCAGCTGCTGCTCGCAGCCTGCTCACCGGTGCCAGCCAGCGAGGGACCGCAGCCTAGCTGCAAGCGAGGATAACATCTTTCCCAGTCCACCAAGGTAATCTTAGGTTGAGGCGTGATTAAAAATCTCGAGGACTACACTGAGAAGAAACAAATATGCTGTGTTCCAAGGCCCCGTATTTCTAATGAAGAATTATTCCCTGCAAGGAAGAGCAGCTTACATTTGAAAGTTAAAAAACAAAAATGATTCCCTGGTTCTACCCTCCCCCCAGTTGCTTAAAATATTTCATGCGGGGAATTCAATTCGGTGAAAGCTGAGAGAATTGAACAGCAAATGGGTTTTTAAAATAGATTGGACAGGTTTATAGCCTATGTAAAACAAAAATAATCAGATCTTATTCCTGTGCTAAACTGATTACCTTCAGCTCCAGTACTGCATAACAGGCATGGTTGTAAGGCAAGGGGAGGAGGACTGCAAAAATAGAAGGATCGTATTTAGCTCAACAGTGGCTAGGTTTTTTCCTCATGCAAAGTACAGGAAGAGAGCAATGTTGATGCCCACATTAGTAGACTTTCCATGCAACCAGAAGATTATCTGAGGTTCAATAAGTTTTCTTTAACTTTTCATTTTCATTTTTATTTTGCTTTAGAGAATTACTTACACCCAGTTGCCAAAAATGCGTGAGGAGTGTATGTGATACTATCTGGCACTACTGGGCACCAAGCTCTCTAGGGAAAACTTCATTTTCAACTTTCAGGCTTTCCTTCATTTTCACTCTCCTCGCTAAGATACCTTTTTAACTCATCCTGGTCTCCTACAACTCACATTATCCGAATCTTTACATCCAGGGGGATCAACTGTGCTGAGAGTGTAAAGGGAATACTAAATTTATCATACTGGTTTCATACTTTACACATTTTAAACAGCTACACCAAAGAAGCAGTGAAGGATCAGACCTCAGTAACCTTCTATAAGCAGTTTACAGAGGCCTTTTTACAATAGAAAATAAAGGTGTGATTTTAACTCCATAAAATTAGCTTGTGTTCACTTACCTATGCACATATCCTAGATTACAGATAAAAAGAGTAGGTAGATAATGTTTCAATGAGTGCCAGCCAAGTAAGTTGAACATTAACAAAGAAGTTGAATAGTATTTTAAATTTACATCATTGAGATTCTCTGAGATGACCTGTGCTCATTTTATTTAAACTGACATCTGAAGAAATATTTGGTTTTTCCTTATAATTTATTTACCACATATATTATGGACAAACACTTAAAAATATAGGACAAAGTTTTATCAATATATTTTATTACTATTTTAATTCACCACTATTAACAATTTTTCAAATTATAACAAGATGCTTTTATCAAATTAAGGATTAAAACAGTATTTTAGAAAGATTGTAGCCCACCAAACCCAGAAATAACAAAAACCACTTATTTAATGAATTTTAAGTTTGGCTTTCACACAAAAGGGAAGATTCCATTCTGAATGCTGAAAAACTGAAATTGTTACAACCCTCTCAAAATAGTCATTTACAGTTTTAAAACAGTGCAAATAGGAAAAAAACAAAAACAAAAACAACCCCCCAAATTAACACATCCTCTAACAAGAAAATACCTGATTAGATTAGATTTCTAATACAGTGCCTTATTAGAAATGATGAGCTCCAGCAAATGGCCTAGAAAATAGAGTTCTTGACTCTAACTCCTGAGTCATTCCTCTCATTTCATGGTTCCCTTCCACATTAAAGCATGCTGCTGAGCCATCTGTGAACTGAAGATTTGCTATGCCAAACTTTTCAGATGATACCAGGACACTAGCTGATTCAGATTCTTTAATTTTGGTGGTCAAACTGCCCCCAAACCAAAAGGAGGTGTTTTGAGAGATGCCACTGATAAGCAGCAAGGTTCTCATGGAAAAGCCATCTCTGGAAAATAATCTTGAGTTGAGTGTTAAGGAGATGGTTCACTTCATATGACTAGATAAGCGAAATGAAAGGAAAGATAAACAAAAAGTAAATTTTGCAAAAAGCACAAAGGTGCTCCGTTTCAAAAGGACAGACATGGGTAAAATTTGAAGAACTGCCAGAATCACTCAGTATGGACAACTGGGTTGAGGACTCCAGGACTTGCATGTAGAGGAAGATTATAATTTCTTCCAGTCAATGCATGCAAAGCTGTCTGTAACTTATACCCCAAATGACACAGGGTTTAAACAATCTGCTGGTTACGGATCTATTTGGCTGCCTGACTACTTCAAGAAGGATATTTCAGAACAAGCAGAGAGCCTATACAGGAAAGAGGACAGACTGATCAGAAAAGAAATGTTTGCTTAGGAGGTCAAGAAGTTCAGCGATAGGATAAGATGTGCAGAAAATATAAAAATAATAAAAGCTTCTTCAGCAATACCAGTAAAAAAAAAAAAAAAAAAAAAACTAGAGGTTTCATATAGTAGGGAGAAAATAAGAGCTTCGATGTGATGCCTTTAGTAGCACAAATAATTTGTTATTTTTCAAAACAGGACTGTGATATTAACTAGTAGGACAAAAGCAAGAGGGTAACAAAAATGAGAAAGAGTAATTCAAACAGCTATATATGCTCAAACTAGAAAATGGGTATTAGATATTTTCTGTCAGAGAATTTTGGAAGAAAGGCCACATGAGCTTATAAATTTGAAAGTGTGTGTTTTTAATAAATCCTTTCAGTAAGAAGTGTTACTATGTGACTGGAGAATAGGAAAAAGTAGTACTGATATTTTCAGTAGAGAGTAAATGTGATTCAGGCAAATACAAGCTTGTTATTTTGTCTGCATTTAAGGTATTATAACAACCAGTAAATGAAAGCTCATTAGAGACAAGGAGAGTATGAGGAAGTGGATGAAATATAATGAGAAATTAACAAAAGTAGATTGGGCAAAAGTAGTCTGATAATCAGTTTTCTAGACAGAAGCAACACAGTGGACCTTAACTATGTTTATTTCTGAGGCACTGGATCCTGAGTCAAATGAAAAATTGTATTGCAATTGGAGGGGCTAACCATTGGTAGGGAAATGGGAAAGACTGATCCGAGGGAGATAGAGTGGGTAGTGCTGAAAGAACAGTTGTAGGCTGGAGGAAGGTTATTAGTGACATTTCCAAGGCTCTGATTTTGTCTGAGAGCTTCATTAATGACAGCAGCACCAGCAACAGGCTAAAATTTTCTGATGGCTAAAAAACAAAAACAAACAAACAACCAAAAAAAAAAAAAAAAAGCAAGAAATAGAGCAGGAAGGAGGTAGAAGAGCCTTCTTCCAAAGAGGATGGAGCACTTTACATCTGTCAGGGTCAGGTGAAATGACCGCTATAATGGCAATGATTGGATTTGATGACAGAGAGGTCCCTTTCAGATCTGAATTATATTCCTATTTCTTTGCATTCATCAGGATGCTTCAGATCCAGAAGCCCATCTTCAACCTTTTATTTAATTTGCATTTCACAAACCACATGCTAAACTGGCATGGATATCACTTCCCATTTGGATGCATAAGCAGTTTACATGTTCTTTGAACAGTCTGCCCACAGTATACAGATGCTCTGGAGTCAGAAAGATATTGCTTATGAATCTGAGTGGATCCCACTGCCAGGTTCATCGTGCCAGTAAAGCCCATAACATATGCACCAAGACCTAAAACTCATATCAGATCATACTGACCAAGAATAAAGATCAGTTAGATATTTTAATACGAGTATTGGCATATGCTAATACTACTTTAACGCTTACCATTGAACTGTCAGGCTACATATAAATGTGCTCTGTCTTTTTCCTCCAAATCACCAAATTTTACATGTTCCAATTTTTTTATTACTGGAACCCTCCCCTGCAGGTCTCCTAGATGTTAAAGTGTTCAGCTGGAAAGGGTCACTTTAATTTAAGCACAAATGAGATCTCTTTTGATGGTTTCAGACCATCTGCACAGAGTTTCAAATGACTTTCTGCTGAGATGTGAGCTCAGCTGCTCATACAAAAAGTAAGAAGGGATGTTTCTTATGTCACCAGGATCCTCTAGCTGGTCCTGCTGCCTTGGAGAGTAGCACAAATGAGTGAAAACCGATAGCAATATGTTCTGCCAACAAAATCGTTAGTGCAGGTTGGTCTTTTGCTCCAGGTGGAGTGTTAGATTCGAACTGAACTCAAGTCTGAGTTGCGTATAGAAATCCTTCCTTTAAGGGTGTGACCAACGTGACTTGGTTTGCACTTCAGGAAATAGTCATTCACTTCTTCTGGTGACATAATTAGTGGTACGACCGCTCTCTTGTGTTAGCTCTTCAGTGAAAACGGAGCCTAAATGTGTGTCTTTACTATAGAGTTAATTTCAGTGATAGGAATTCATACGTTAGGAGCTAAAAGGTTTCTGTCCTACTTGTGGGCAGTGCTTTTACAGACATGAACCCTCTCCAAGGGTAGGTTATAAGTTTACAGTGAAGCTTTCAGAAACCTAGTTGGAGAAGCTGCCCTGCTTCCACCTCTGGCACAGATTCTCTTTCTTACTGTAGCTTTTAAACTGCTTCACTGTTCTCTTTTCTCTCCTTGATTATATATTCATACGTAAAAGTAAGTGTGGAATAAGTGGCTGCCTTATGAGTGCAGTGTCCCAGAATGTAGAGCTGCTATCTACAGAGAACATTTATTCATTTGGGGGCCTGCAAGGCCACCGTGAGAGCAGTAACGTAATCTGACTGCAACTGCACGTAACTGAGGGCAGCCACTCCACAAAGCCTTGCAGCTGCTGACCTAGGGAATGCTACATTCACAGCAAGTCACAGAAAGGCACCAAAAACACGTGCAGGTGGCCTTGAGTTGTGCAAGCAGCCTACAGGGTTTTAAACAGTTCAGATTTATTCAGTGTGACAGTCCCTGTATAATAAGTTCGAACTTGGAGACTGTGAAATACGAAGTTTCCACGTTTTTTTTGACTGTGATAAGGAAAATAGGTTACAGCTTTTCATGTAAGTGATTGGCATACACTTCATCATCACTTTTAAGGTTCTGAACAGCACCACTCCTGCACACATCTTGTTTCCCCTTCTATTACACTATCTCTCAGGCAACAGTGCTCAGGCAGAGCTTCCCATCTTTTGAAGCCCAGTAGGTCCTTCTTTATAATCCAACTTCTTTTTCATTCTAGCTCCAGACATAGAATAGACTCCCTCCTCTCTTTGCTAGCCACCTACCTGCTGAAAACTTTTTTCCTGGAGAAAGTTTTGTGTTCACTGCGTTTCACCATGCTGGTCATGTTTCTAATAAGCTAAAATTATTAAGTATTAAAGTGAATTACTGAGTTGTCTATTTTTGATATTATACTCTTTTCCTTTCCTCTTCCCCTTTCCCTTTTCTCTGGATTTTGCCAAATATAGATCAGTCAAACCAATGAATTCAGTGGAACTCTAAAACTGGCCAAATCCATCCACAAAAATCAAAATCTAAACCTTGCAAGCTCTGTTTCAGCAAGAATCTTTCAAGCTTTCATTTCCTGTGCTACCACAGAGTTAAGTCACACATCTCATATCTCAGCATCGTTTTCTCTGGCATTAAACATGTCCATTCCTGTCTCAACAAAGCTGCCTGTTGTTGTAGTCAGTTAGCAGCTCCAGCCCGCACCTTAGTGTTAATTAATACCGTTACACAGTTAGCTGTATTCTCATTATAATGTAGTGAAAGATCTGGCTGAATACAAGTAACAACCTGGCCAGTTCCCTTTACTATCCCTAGAATGTTGGAAGTTGTGAGGTAAAAATACAAAATATGTATGTACAAAACTTCTACAGCTCTGCAAAAGTATGTTCATATGAATAGAGCAGATTTCTGCTAGGTGTGTCTTTTGGAGAAACTAGCTTGCACTGAGTTGTTGATGAGGCTGCAACAAAACTGTATTTGCATGGAGTCTAGGCACATCTTCTGCTCTAAAATGGTTCTACTAGAACTGCAAAATGCAGTTCTTAGTCCACTCATGAAGACGCCTGATCTTTCCTGTCCGAGTTAAAGAAGAGCTTTGGTGGAACGAGAATTCTTTCCAGTTCTTAACATTTCTCTCAATATTCATTTCTACTTATTCCTTGCTTCAGACCAAATGGTTTTCCAAAGTGAAGATTATATTGCATGATCTCCATTTTCTATTAAACCCCAAGTGTACAGCGAGCACCTGCTGATTTCTGTCATTAGTCAACACGATTTTACTGAAGGTAGCCCAGCTATTTTCCACATGGTATATTTTTTCACGTTATACTAAGTCCCTGCTACACAGTCTCTTTTATCTCTTTTATCCTTTTTCTTAATTCACTAGCAACACTCTGTCAGCACCTTTTAAAGTCGCGTCGGTACTAACAGCATCTTAAGCATCCTTAAGCATCAGCAAAACACATATGTTCTAATGTTTCACATGCCCCTGCAGCAAGCACAGTTACACAATGATCTGGAAAAAAATCCTCCTTTTTCTTGAAATTCTGTCAAACAATATTGTGCTCTTACTATTATTAAGATTACAATGATAATATGGAAAATGTGTTTTGGCTTTTATAGGTTTTTTTGTCTTGATAAAATATTGCTAGGAACTCTCTGTGCCTGCTGAAGTGATGGAATCACATTTATATCTGAAATAAGAAAAGTAGATGAAAGCAGGCAGAAAAAAAATGATGCTACTTAAGAGCAAAGCAATCAGGTGCTCTGTAAAGATGGCACTTTTTTATTTAAAAAAGCTGTACATATCTCTAGTCAAAAGTCAGGAATCGAAAATAAGGAGAATTTGAGCTGCGTCATTTGCTCCAACAGTATTCTCCCCACCTACTCTCTTCATCTGTCTTCCTTTTCCATTTACCTTGACTGAGTGGGAGAACAGGCAACGAAAGGCAGTGAGGAAAGGTGGGTTTAGTTCCCTGGAAAATCAGCATCACTGTTCTACACATCAGGATGCTGTAGCTGTCTGGGCTCATTCTGCACACTGAACTAACCTGCAGCACAAATTTTCTTCCTCCATTTGCTTATTTTAAGCTTCAGCTAGTTACAAATGCTTAATCATCTTAGTAAGCTCACCCAGTGGAAACATTAGAAAAATAGTCTTTAGCTTAGAATTTTGACTACAAGGTGTTTTTAAGGTGAATGTAGACTCTTGTGTGCTCTGTGTGTCCATAATGCATATGTGAGCATGTTTTGCATGCATGCATGTGTGCGTACATAAGTGCACAAGCTGACACACATCTCACAAGGAAAACAGTAAAGGGCATTTTTCCTGGCTTTGGGGCCAGGAATTTAAAGATGACAGAGATATATGTATATATTTTACGTGAATAAAAATGCTACAGGAAGCTCGCAACAGCTTTGTTCCAGTGCCTATCTCTTTGTAGAAGTAAATTTCTGACTTGTTTACAAGGCTCTGAAATTTCAATTAACTCCCCTCACAACTGCTCTGTACAGTTAATTTCTTTAAGGTACTGGTTATCTCTCTTTTTGCTGTAGGTTTAGACAGTGCTTAGCATAATGCATCACTAGTGCTCACTATTTCTGTAAGCGAACACTGAACAAGCTAAGAAACCGAGCAGCTTTTAACTGCTGAAGTAAATTAGGTAGCATTCATCATCGATAGAGTGTTTACTAAGTCCTTTGGGGAAGGGGTTTCTTTCTTCTCCTTTTTCTTTCCTTCAGATTTCCTCAACTCAGAGATTCATGAACTGTGTATTGAATTTCAACCTGCAGTTCATGAATCACTTAGATGCCGGCCTGATTAAATAATAACAAGAACATTTCCATAGAAATGGACTCATTATTATGCTACTTTCAATATTTTCAGATGGCAGTTACAGAAAAAGTCCCTCTAAAAATACCCTTACTTTAGGATAAAGATTTTGGTTTTGAAGGAGGTAGTCCTCCTGCACTTAAAGGAGGTGCTTGCGTTATTTCAGCATAGGAAAATCTTTGTTCTGAACTGAGATACTAATTTGTCATTTGCTTGTCCATGATAAATGTTTGTGTGACAGAGTGCTGATCATCAGCATGAATTGCTTGTGTTACAACCCAACAGCTTGCATTTTATTGTAACTAGTTTCTAGCTATATCTTAGACCAAGACTGAATGTCTGATAACTTACAATTGGAATAAAATATTTTGGTGTTCTTACCTGAATTAAAATGTGTCCTTTTCGTTTGTTGAGCTGACCTAAGATTTTCATTTTCAGCCACAGCAACTCTAAACTGCATTACTTGTGAGAGCACACTACTGCTATTATTTGGCTCCTACTTGGTGCCCCTGTTTTGCTTTTAGACTAGACTTCCTGGTGGGTATGTATGTTTGCCATTCACTCAGCATTAGAAGGTTCCATAATGTATCAAACAGCTTTGCTAAAAGTGTGACTGCAATGATGTCAGGCCCAAATGACTGTTTCTTGGTAGTCATAAGTTGCAAGAGAAAAAGGAGAAGTATTTTTGTTTAAGAGAAATTTTAGCAAAAGTACCATTTTCTTTAGCATCTGATGCAGCTTTCTCTCAACTACTGCTCTCAAATATATAACTTAGTTGTCAAGAGCTCTAATTTTCTGTTGGAAACTGTAATTATCAATTTCAGTGCAATTTTATATGTCTTTATTTTTCCACCTCAGTTCATAAAACTCTTACGCAAGTACAACTGAAATTAATTGCAATTTGTTACTTGTCTATAAAGCATTCAATATTTAACAACTTTTGCTATATATTCAAGTCTGTTTCCACAGGAAAAGTGTTTTTTTTCCCAGCACATTTAAAAAAGAAGTGAAAATATCAAAGTCAACAAACTCTAAGATTTGAAGATAGGGTTTGAAGACTAAACACCAAACAGTTATGAAGCATGCATAACTACGATGTTGAAACACTCAGCACACAACAGCCCTCAGACAAAAATATCTACATCTTGTGTCTTCTCAAGCTTTTTTCAAGTTGAAAGCTTGTTTCAAGCCTTAAGTAATTCACAGAATCACAGAACTATAAAATAGTCAGCGTAGGAAAAGACTTCTGGAGTCTATCTGGTCCAATTGCCCACTCAAAACTGGCCAACCTTAAAGTTATATTAGGTTATTCCAGGCCTTGTCCAGATGAGTTTTGAACACCTCCAAGGATGGAGATTCTATAGCCTATCCGGGGAAGCTCTCTCAGTGTTTGCTCCCTTTGTGAAGAATTTTTCCCTTATATCTAATGGTAGTTTCCCTTGCTGCAGTTTGCATCCATTCTTTCTCCCTTTTCATCATACAACTCTGCCTCAGTCATATCCATCGCCTACTGTTGAATAGCTGCAAGCAGCAATAAGGTCTCCACGTAGCCTTCTCTTCTTCAGGCTGAACTGACCCAGTTTGTTAAGCCTCACCTTGCACATCAAGGCCCCTGAATATCTTGGTGACCCTCCACTGATCTGCTTTATCCTAGTGTTTCTTTTGCTAAAAGTTGTCATTAGGTTATTAATTTATCATTGATCTATTACTTCACTGGTTGCATGACCTTATAAATGTCAATGACATTATGATGCTACATAAGAAGGAGCAGACTGTGAAAACATAAGTAACATTTGTTACTGGAAGCGTTTTTCCTGGTTTGTGTGACCTTTGAGGAACAGAGAACAGCATATGGATACACACATACAAATGCAGAAAAGAAAAATTCTAATGGGAGAAAAACATTTAAAACCTTTCCAGCTGCAAGGTGGGGACAGAATTCACTTCTGGAGACATGCCTCAAGATTTTTGAGTGTTCAAAACTGATATCTGTCTCCTGTAATGCTGAAATCATTTGACTTACAAGGAAAAGTGACTGAGAAGTTCTATAATTTTTGATGTTGTGTAACAAAGATATTATATGACATGTTCTCCATAGCATACTTTTCTGATTATACATTATATGTTGGGCATCAGCTGTAAGTAAATACTTATTTTTCATTTTTTTGCAAACAATATATTCCCTTAAAATTAATCAGCATCAGCAGCTGTGCTGTCAAAGCTCAATTTTCTCACATTTTTTGGTATTAGTTACTCAGATTCCTCCTGTCTTAAAAACTATCGGGTAGACAGGGCTTCCAACTGAATATGTCTTTTCTGTGGCAGGTGAAGTAATTTCTGTTTGCAGTTTATAAAATAAAATAATTCCTTTAATAGTAATATTGTAAAAATAAAGATAATAGAAACTGCAGGTTCCTTTGGGAGAGTGAATATTCATAATTTCCTCAGTCATTTCCAATTCCTTGCTTTTTCTGACTATACTCTTCTGTCTTCAAGCTGTTCTTGTCCTCAGTTCAGAGTAAACACATTTCTCTTTCCAGCTGCACTAAATGGTTCTCCTTAAACTTTCTGCTCAACAGTACAGTCTATACCAGCAGTATAATACAGCAAAGCTTCATAAGGGATGAAGTACTGCTATTTTTATAGGATGCAAACTAGATTAAAATTCACAAAGAGCTCTGGTATGATCCCTACTTACAAACTTCTAGTATCTGCCAGAAAAAAAATGCTTGTTACTGTATTTCAAAAAACTCACTTGCACACAGTATTCGCCCAATAAGAAATAGTGATTCCCTTATGAATCATAAGCAAGAAGCCAACCCTTACAAATGAAGCTATATGAATACTTTGTTTTCAGGCTTTAAATTTAGTTCGGTCTTAGGACAACACAAAAGAACAATCACTTTTAAGCTTTGTGGTTAGTTTTTGCTGAATGTACAGATTTCCTAAGGACGTATTCTACACTGCAAAGAAAGTTGAACCAACAGCTACACCGCTTGACGTTGCTTTGTGAAGGTTCGTTTGATTGATTGCTTGACCAGTTTCAGCTTGCTTTTACTCCAGTGGCAAATGAACCAAATCAGAGGCGGTCATCTCCACCCTTGCGTTGGATCCAGCCCTCTGGCTACCAGCGGGCGCTTGCCGGTATAACAGACCCTGCTTCTTGCAAATGAGGTCAGACTGAGCGAGTCTGCCAAGGTGGAAACTGAAGTGGGATATTCTTTGGGGGAGGTGGAGCTGTCTGTTGGTTGCTATAGAGGAGACAGGCACGGCTGTAGTTTCATCTCATTTATAATCTGTCTAGCGAATGCAACCTCATTTATTTATAGCCCCTAATGCAATAAGTAAGTAATTTGAAAAAAAAAAAATATTAGTCTCAAAATGTCTGGCTTATCTCTTGGTGATTTCTAGCCAGGATCCTCAAGCATATTTCACTTAGACAACCAATAGCGATCACAGATATTTCAGGATGCAAGGCAAGCCTGACTTTAACAAAGAAGTTTGCATTCAAACTACTTTATGTTCTAGCAAGGCTACTGAACTGGGAACTCTGTAATTGAACTTTGAGGATTACCACCTCTGTTCTCAATTTGATATAGTTCATAGCATTTTCAAATTGGGATATTAGAAGGGAGGAGATTTTGTGTGCTTTTTAAGAGACTGATTATAGCTGGGACAGAATTCTTCATTTGCAGTTATAATTTCTTTTGTGGTTGAATCCACAGGTGGATGCATGAACAAAGACTGGATGTTTACACTATAGGCTAAATCATATAGTGTTTTTCTATCAAAACACAGTTTCAGAGTGAATCATTCTAGTTGGATTCCACCTGTCATCTAATCAGTATGTTAGGAAATAGTAAATTTAAATCTCAGCATGGGAAGGAGATGACAAAAATCAATCTTTCTTCACTGGCATGTATCATTACCTTGCTGTTGATTGTTTTGCATTTAGCAATGTCTGCTTTTATTTGTTTCTTTTCAGAGTTCACGTAAGTGAACACTATGTAGAACAAATTTTCTGCCTTAGCAGTTTGAAGGATAGAGCTTCCCTCCTCCTACCCTCCAAAAGTGACTTCTATGACCTGATATACTTTAATGTTAAAAGCAACAGTGACTGTACATATTTCTCTGACAACCAGTACTTTTTAATTAGATGTGGACTTTTAAGAGAAGAACTTTTGTGTTTTGCCATCTTAAAGTTATGCTCTCAATATGCAGAAGTTCCAACCATATCTTGAAAAAAACTGTAATACTTTGGGAAATGCCTGGAGGGCTCTGCATGAACACCCCCTGCTGCTAATTATGGACTTGCCAAAGTTAGTCAATGTTTATGTAGCAGCAGAATAAAATTAAATATTTTTGTACACTTCCACGCCAGAGCTAGAACAGAAATCCAGTATCAAAACTTATCTGCAGTGCATTTGAATCCATTAGACCCCAGTAAACAAAAAGGAATAAAAATTATTTGTTTCAAGTGCCATTGGAATTCCAAGAAGGAAAAAATGCTCTTATTTGTCAAAGGACAAAATTAATAAGTATCCATATTTAATTAGTTTTAAAATCAGCAAAAACATTGGGGGAGTTGCCTGACATTTTTCTGGAGTGTTTAAAGTATTGTTATATGTTTTTGAACCAAATGTGTTCCTTTTCTGGTTAGAGATTCATTTATTGCGACCTTCCAAATTGTAAGGCTATTTTATTATAGCAGACATCTTCAAAGCAAGGCAGCCTATGACTAAGCAAGAATAAATCAGCTCAATTTTCCTCTCTCAATCCATTTTCTTTAGGCTGAAGACTTCTATCCTTTTGCTTGGAGGAAGCAATAGTGGTTGTTTGCTTCTTGACAACGAAGGAATATTATCTCAACGAGGGTCATTTATTCCAGTGCATCCTTATCAACGACTGCAACATCCCACTTTTACATCTCAGAGGTACGCTGCTGTATAGCTGCCTATTAGGAAATGACAAGCATGGTCAAATGATACCAAGTGGTTAGATAAAAACGAGGGAAGGTGAAGACGCTGAGAAAAAGGAAGACAAGAAGAGAGGGAGGCATCAAAGAACCCAAGACAGAATGATGAAAAACCACCGTAGCAACAACGGCCCTGCCTAATTCAACCTATCAGCCTGCAGAAGAGCAGCGTTCTCCTCAGTGAACCCTACTGAAATTTGCACCTGCTGCCTCCTGCCTTGGTCGCTGGGGCCGGGAGAAGCAGTACCGTTAGGAGGCTTCTGAAAAGCGGCAGCAATTGTCGTTTGCTGGTGAAAAGCATCATAGATTAGCAGCACAAGACTAAAGCAGGGGCTGGAGAGGGGTACAAACAAGCATGGTGAGAGGGTCATCAGCAGATCTGAAGGGAGCAATATGCTTGGTAATGTATATCTTTGGCAATATATATCCTTGCTGAAAATAAGTAACCTTATTTTTAAGAGTTAAATGTGATTTCATGAAGTAGAGAAGGACTAGGGTTCTAGGTAGGTCCTAAGGTAAAGTCCAGGTTTCCTTTCCTATAATCAGGAGCATCTGGGAAGGCTCCATGGTTAACCAAAAATACATCTTCCCTGCTTGTTGTCTTAGCTTGATTATTCCTCTGCTCTGTCTCCATGGCTGGCCATCATTAGTGCAGCTTTCTGCCTGAAGGTGCACGTTCTTCATTTTTTTCAGCTTTATAACTGGAAAAGTCTGCCCTAAAATCATTATTACCCTGAGAAGTAGGTCATATCTTCCCAGTAAAGTAGAAACAGTAATATGCAACACGAAAGTATGTATGTTCTTGTGCTGTTAATTAGAAATAAAGCTTCATTTGCCCAAAGGAATCCGGTCCATATTAATGTTTAAATTAAACACTGAGTACATTTTCAGAAAGAATATTCTTTTTGATCACTGAAACTTAAGTGTTTCAATGAATTATTCCCTAGGGTGTTCTTGGGAAATATTTGCCTTATGCTCAAAACATTTGTGAACTGTACCTCTCCAAACAATTAGGATGTTTAGTCATACAACAGTTACACACAAATAACAAGACAGTGACAAAACTAATGGAGCGGGTTTTATCAAAATGACTACTCTCTTGCTTAAAAGGAAGGAAATTATAGCAAGGGCTACAAAGAAGAAAATTACATGTTGTCAACATTTATTTTGCACAAAAGGAAAGTTGTGTTGTTCCATGCTCACTGTAGCAGCAAATTGAAAGAAAAGATCCATGTATAAACACTTTGTAATTTCAACTATAAGATACCTTTCAAGCTTCAAGGAGAAATCTGAAGAGTTGAACTACTATCATGATCTTTGTTGCTGTGACCACCTGAATGATCCTGCCTGGATCAGACACAGAAAACAAGCAGTACTTGCCTGCTGCTGTGCAGGTCCTGCGATACAGACTAAGAAACCTCTATGGGATAAAGAGTGTGTCCATCTGAGCGCCACAGACCTACCCAGAAGTATTTGGAAGGGCAGAGTGAATTTTTAAGAATTACACAGAATCAAATGTTGCTACAACAACTCTATCTCTGCAAAGTTACTGTGAGAAAAGTGGAGTGAGGGTTCCTACCTTCAGATGAGACATTTAAAACACTTGTCATGTGTCCCCAAAAGGGTGTATGTTAATGACACACTTTCTTTTGCCTGTAGAGATAAGTAGGCCTTGTCTAAACTTATAAATTACATAGTTTAATTGAAATCAGTTTTAAAATCAATTCCGTTAACTCTGTGCCTCTGAATGCACTGACGCAAATCAAACAGGAGAGAAACAGGTTTAAACTGATTAAGGAGAGGGTACAGAAACACTGAATATAACACCGCTTCTGTAGCCTTGGCAAATGCAGATATAAGCTGGGTTGAGGCAAGACAAATTTAAGGCTAACAGTATAAAAGTTTATATTTCAGGGAGATGGAGGATAGCCAGAACTTATTGGGACAATTTGCTCAGTTTCGGTCCTGTTTGCACCATGCCTCACTTAAGGTCGTTTGCTCTCACGAGCATTAAATTCAGTAACAATTTCTTTTATATTTCCATTCCAATGCATCGTGAATCTTTTTCACTTAACAAGTGACACAGCTTAGCTCGCATGAAATTGCTTCCAGAAAGGAGTGAGACACCTTGGCAAACATTAATTCATTTAGAAACCTTTAAATCCTTCAGGAAAAAAACACACTGAAATCTTGGAGAGATGCTCTGCTCAGCATCGTGCTCAGAGACTGGTGATGCAAAGTATGTGAGAAGGGCAAAGAGGTTTCTCAGCAGAGCTGATCTCCTACAGGTTGGCTGGGCAGCCCTTCTCACTTCCTTAGCAAACTGCAGGTGCACTGCCTCCAGCATTCGTTGTGCATCAAAGCCCCCACAGACTCCTAAAAATAAGGCTCCTTATCCCTAATCTTATACTCCATAATACGCAGCCACAGCCTCAGGGAATTTTTCTAGATGTTTCTGATGCAGTCAACAGACTTGTACCATGATTGTATGGTTGGATTTTCTTTTTTTAAGCACTACCCCTCTAAAAGTGACTCTACAGCTTAGAGTCTTACCTCATTTCTCATCAGTAAAATCCTATGCAGCATTCACTGGTGGTTGTGGTTGTCCTGTGAGAGTGGGTATAGCTATGTAGCTGCTGCTGGTGATTTCAGTACTGATTTTCCTCCTTACATCTATTTCCTCTAAGAAAAAAGGGTGTAGAAGGAAGAAAAATATCCTCTCCTATAATATTTTTTTCTGTTAATGGCATACATGAATGTAAAAAATAATGAGACTCAGTTTATGTTTGGCCTCTATCATCATTCAAGCCCGATTGCCATAAAGCCTTCAGTATAGCACCTTCTTGCTCTTAGTGATAAGAACAGCAATTTGCCTGTTGACTTCAGCAGGAGAAAAGCAGGCCTTCAGTGAAGCAACTCTCTAGGCAGACACCACATTTTTACAGTTAAGCAGCAATGAAGTCAGAAGTACATTTCACTTTGTTGTTACGAGATTGGGCTTTTTTAAGACTAAACCTTAGGAATGACAATCTAATAGATACCACATCACTAGTCAAACATTTCTTCTGGTGCTTCCCTTCACCCTTAACAGTATTTCACTACAGATCTTAGTGCTTCATTAGCATGTAATAACAGGATGAGGGTAATTGTCAAAATCTGTTTTGCTTCTCATTATTAAAATAAATTAATGATGGTTCTTGAAATTATGAAGGATTGTCACTTCCAGTGGTCTAAACATATTAAGCTATTTTTTGGGGAGAAAACAATAAGACAGCATCAACAAGACTGACATTTATTTCAAACTTCTACTCTAAAATCTGCAGCTAACAAGGTCAAAAAGCTTTTGGTGAATTATGGGACAGGAATTCTTAAGATGATTTGCAGCAAGAATTTATTATGAAGTCAAAATTGTATTGTCAGGAGGATGCAGATATGTAGCGAATATGAGCAAAATACAGTCCATCTACTTTACATGCTGTAAAGTGTTGAAGATAGGAATGATTCACAACCGTACAAATTTGCAGTTCTGAAACTGTAGGAATTATTTCCTCTTGTGTCAACCTTTGAGAAGGAATAGCTTTGCACATGGCTAAAGTATGGAAATAACTGTTTTTTTTCTCTCTATAAGATAGAAGACTTCTGTTTCCTGCTGTTTAATTAAACTTTACAATGAATAACTCAGATATGTAAGAATGAATTTGCTAGAAGAGGACCAGACCATGCAGTTTAAACTTGTCCTCCAAGGGCTCCCTCGCTGAGATTTCCTTTGTTCTATTCCCAACAATGGAGATTCCACTGGCCTTTTTTATTTTTTTTCTCTCTCTTTCTTTTATTCTCTGAATGTATAAGGGATCTTCCACATGGCTCAGTATCACCCTTGAAAGGCTGTTGCAATATACCTCAGAAGAAGTCAAATAAATGTTCTTAAGAAGCTAATAGACAGTATGGAACTACAGAGTTGGATGAAAAACACATCCTGACCCTGACCCCTTCCCTCCCACTACCCCCTACCACCAAAAAAAAAAAAAAAAAAAAAAAAAAAAAAAAAAAAGAGAGAGAGAGAGAGTTACAAGGAATCTACTCTTACCTGTAGGTCTTTTCAGATGACACACTCACTTTGACCTCATGCAAATACAGATGTGTGTTGTACAGACACCTATGATGCCAGCTCTAAGCGCAGTCCTTCCTTGTTTGCTTTATTGTGCTATTGCTAAACAATCTAGTGCTTCACTTGAAATACTTCACAGCATACAACAAAGTCTCTCAAAGCACTGCTTTAGCTTTTCAATGCAGCTTTTCTGAAAGAGAATCCCTGTGTTCTGACCCTGCCAACATGGGAACCGTGAGATAAAGAAATGGTTGACTCACTCCATTTACAAACCAATCTATATCTAATTAGTGTATCCTTGCAATAGCCCTGGAAGGTATATAAATATTGCTGCTTACAGGAATCTGAGGCAGAAGAGAATGAATTCTGATGTGTTTTAAAAAAATGCCTTTAACTCATTAAGTGAAAGCAGATTAAGCAGTGATATGCTGTGACTGCATCTTATGAAGTACAGTTTATGCCCCTGCTGACTACAGTTCGAGTTTACAGAACTTTTATTTTTACTGTGTTACCAATGCTTTACAATTTTGTTGACTTGCACAGCCATGAACTGTTTTTCTGAGAACACTTATGAAGAGCACTACTATGGAAAGCTACTATAGTTGAACTGTTCTCAATTCTCAAACCAAAGAGAGGAGATTTTATCCTCTTGTTAAGAAAGTCTCTGACTTGCTGGTAAATAGGTATTTTCTTCCCAACTCCTGGGAAGTATATGACGCAAGATAAGAGAGCATGTATAGGAGCTGAACACAACACAACAGAACAAGTGAGGTGAAAATGTAGGTGTATTGAAATATGCGTCTAATTTGTTTCTCCCAGAGTCCTATCCCCTTTTTACAGGTAATAAGGGGCCTCTGAGGGGGCTTTTAAAGCTCCTGGTAGAATATAAACATAAGAATAAAATTAATATAAAAAAGTAACATGTGGCAGAAAATTTTTGTTCTCTAAATAAAATCTGAGTCATTGGTCTCTGGACTGATTGCAAGTTTAGCTGATAAATTTATTCAGCCCAGTCATTTTGGTGTCTTGAGCATCTCCTCTTAGCAAATAGTATAATTTAATATTATATATAGGTGTACTTCTCTTAGGGTGCTCTGGTGATTCTGGGAACCAGACTCAGTAAGAACCTGAGTATTCTGCAACTGAGAAGACAATACTGTCTTATATTATCATCATCAGGGAATACCACATGTTTCCTGTCACTGCCTAAAGCAGCCAGTCTGAAACACATTTTTTTCTTTGCAGTTTCTACCTTTATTATTTAGCAAAAAGAAACTTCTTTTCTTTGACTGGATGTCACGTGAACATAACCAGAATAGCCACAACTGATTTTGAACATCTTGAAGGAACCTATTACACAAATAAAGTGCACTTTGGGGCTTCCATTTTGATGAGTTAAAAGAAAGGCATTTTCAGATTGATGCATGCTTGGGAATGCTAATGAGCAGTCTTGAACACACAACTAAACAGCCAAGTTAGAATGCTAGTGAATAGTCATCTTCCCCAGGCTGTGTCTGCCAAACAGTGGCTAACAATTTTATTTTGATCACAAAAGCTTCTTCCTCTCTATATGACTATCTTTCTCTTTCTTTTTTCCTCCCCTCCCCTCCCCTTCTCTTCCCTTCCCTCTTTTCTTTTTTTTCTCTTCTCTTCTCTTCTCTTCTCTTCTCTTCTCTTCTCTTCTCTTCTCTTCTCTTCTCTTCTCTTCTCTTCTCTTCTCTCTTTTCTTATTCCTATTCCTTTTCTTTTGGCTATTCTACGAGGTGAGGATTTTAAAACCACAAAACCTAGATGTACAAATGTTTCTGTTTTTCACAGAATCACAGAATAATTGGGGTTGGAAGGAACTTCTGGAGACCACCTGGTCCAACCTGCTCAAGTAGGGTCAACAGGTTGCCTAGGACTGTGTCAAGTTAGGTTTTGAATGTCTCTGAGGATGGACACTCCAATAACCTCTCCGAGCAGCTGCTCCAGTGTTTGACTACCCTTGTAGTGAAGTGTTTTCTTATGATCAGATGTAATTGTTTCAATTTTTGTCCATTGCCACTTGTTCTGTCACTGAGCACCACTGAGAAGAGTCTCCCTCTGTCTTCTTTATACACAGGTATTTTTTTTCCCACATCAGGTACTTACACACATTGGCAAGATCCCTCTGACCCTTTTCTCCAGGCTGAACAGTCCCAGCTCTCTCATTCTCTCCCTATACGACAGATGCTCCAATCCCTTCATCATCTTCTTGGCTCTTTGCTGGACTCACTCTAGTGAATCCATGTCTGTGTTGTACTCAGGAGCCCAGCAATGGATACAGCACTACAGATGTGGCCTCACCAGTGCTGAGTAGGAGAGGAAGGATCACCCCCCTTGAACCATTGGCAACACTCTGCCTAATGAAGCCCAGGAAGCTGCTGGCCTTCTTTGCTGCGGAGGCATATCGCTGTCTCATGTTCCACTCCTTGTCCAGGAGGATCCCTGCATGCTCCTCTGCAAAGCTGTTTTCCAGCTCATCAGGCTGTGCTGGTGCAAGAGGTTATTTATTCCCAGAGACAGGACTTTGCATTTCCCTTTGTTGAACTTCATGAGGTTCCTGTCAGCCTGTTGCTTCAGCCTGTCAAGGTCCTTCTGAATGGCAGCACAACCATCTGGTACACCAGCCACTCCTCTCAGTTTTGTGTCATCAGCAAACTTGCTGAGGGCGCACCTTCTCCCATCATCCAGGTCATTTATGAAGATGTTAGACAGTACTGGATCCAGTATTGACCCCTGGCAGACACCACTAGTGACTGGCCTCCAGCTGGACTTCACAATCCTCTAAGATCAGCCATTCAGTCAGTTTTCAATCAAGCTCACTATCCATTTATCTAGCCCATACTTCATCAGCTTGTCTATGAAGATGTTATGGGAGACAGTGTAAAAAGCCTTACTAAAGTCAAGGTAACAACACCCACTGCAGTGAAGATTACTGACAGATAATTCTCAAAATTTCAATAGCCCAAGCTGGAAGAACACATAATAAACTGAATATTTACATACTTCCTATACATATTTATGAATCTACTGACATTTCCCTTCTGTAAGGTCCAGTCTGTTTTATTACTATTTATGTCTCAGCACCTGGCAGAGCTGATGAGAGCTCAGCACATTAGTAACTCCCTATGCTCTCCTAGAGTGGTAGCTGAGGTTATCCTTCTAGGCCTGGTGGATTTAAAATAAGACCTGGCCTCATTTAAGTATGCCTTCCTCAGAATGGTCTTACCAATCTATAGTACGAAGAACATCCTCAGATGCCAACAACTGGAAAAGCCTAAAAGATAAACTGTAGCACATAAATGGGGTGATATATTGCAGCAGATAGAAACTTTATGATGCATTTATATTCTCAACAGACATGAAAAGATAGAGGCCAAATCTGAGACTATAAAGAGATAATGTGATAGTTATCACTGAGAAATGAAAGTATCAGCATGGAAAAAATGACGGGGAAATTAAAAATATTTAAATAGGGAGAGAGGATAGCAATTAAGACCATGAAGATTTTACATTATTTTTATTAAATTGGTTTATATTGAAAAAAAATGGAGAAATATATAAATGAACCAAGTAAGAGACAGACACTGAAGACAAAAATGCTCTGAGAGCAGGCCCAAGTAATAGTTTCTTGGTCCAGGGACTATCAAAAGGAAAAATCAGTACCATCCAAGGTTAAAAGTAATGTAAAATTCCTAAGTGGCCATAACTGTCCAAACAGGAAGGAATGATAGAGTAATTCAATTACACTGAAACATAAATTAAACACATTTGTCAGTGAGTTCTAATGGCAAGATACAGTGACTTTATGCAGGTGAAGTCTACAGAAGAAGAAACTTCTCCCATATATTTACCAGAACTTTGACTAATATTTATGCTAAGGATCCTTCAAAAGGCCATGTCACCTTGCATTTTTTCTTGAAATGAGCAACATAATAATGACAGACATTGGTTCTTCTAAAAATAACGTTCATGTTTAGTGGCCAAAAATGCTATCAACAAAGTGGCTCTTTAAATGTTTTACATAAACTGTTTCCATCCTTAAGTCCTTTGTATATGAATATATATACTCTTTTTAGATATCTGAATGTGATTTTACAAACTATTAAATATTCACAGAGCCAGCATGCACTCCTGAAATCCTCATTTTGGTCATATTAAAAATGGTCAAGTTAGTCTGTTAAAAATGGCCTGTTGACGTACCTGACATTACTGAAGCTGTCTTGCAATGTCAGTATTGTTTATGCTAGCTTCTTTACAAGCCAAAAGAAAATTTCCCTCTGTCATCGTCCTGTTTCCTCTTAAAAGAAATCACCCAGGCTTAAACATTCTACTTATCTAACTTCTGACTGAGAACTGAACTTCTGCTCTGCCAGATAACCACTTATCTTCAGGCAACATAGTATTCTAGAAATTTAACAGGTTGTGGTTGTTAGTAATTGCATTTGCTGAAATCCCAGCCCATAGAACATACTGTATCTTATTAGAAGGCTGTGTCTTCCAGAAAGACTTTTCTTAGTTTGGGAACTGCTGTGTCATTATTCAGCTATGAGAACATGCAGATACCACATACATGCATAACCATATCTGAGATCTCCTATCTAACTTCATTGCTTCTATAGCACAATTCTGATGGCTATTCAATGAAAGATGGGAGAGACACCAAGCTAGGAAAATATAGTTCTTGAATTACTAAATACCATAGGAATTTGCTAGAATTACTGCTTCAAAATCCAGTTATCATAGGCTCTATGTTCCAATAGTGTTAATGCTAAAGTACAGTTATTTCCATATTATTTTTAAATATTAGGCATTATTATTTTCAAAATATCTAATTCTTAATTTCAAAGTATCAGATGGGATGCATTTGCTTTGGCCGTTAATGATGACTAAAGCTAGAGCAAAAAGAAAAAGATTCTAAATCACAAGACCTGAAATGATATTTAGGAACAGCAAAAAGTTCAGGATTCACCCATTTCAAAGGTCAAACAGGAATAAATAAGATAAGACAAGGCTGTGAACTTTTATTAAAGCAATAAGATCTTGACTTTGTATACTGGCTACTGTCTGAACACTATACAAACATTAATAACACATTATAACTTCTGCAAGTTTTACAGTCTCCATTTTACAGATCGGAGAAAGTGAAGGAATAGACCAAGTTATGGTTTGTCTAAACTCTCAGAAGTGCCACTTAGATGAACCTAAAAGAGCTTTTGCTTTGCGGTATTACAGAATAACCCAAAGTCCCGATATTTTTAACAGGGTAACTCATACTGATGGAGCTAGACCCTTAGTTCCTGAAGATGCACGCTTAAAAATTAACTGTCTTGTTCGTAGACACACATAGGCGGAAGTGGCACTAGAAAGCTCTGTTTGGATTTTTGCCTTGGGGTTTACACATTGCAATGATTCAACAGATACCAACCAATAACTTAGGTAAGATGCCCTTTGTGTATATACATAAAAGATTAATTTGCAGTTTCTGTTTAGTTTGTTCAGGGCTTTGAAATCTAGCTTACCCTGGTGTATTCTGAATGGTCAGCCCCTTTGAAGCCAGCTCAAACCTAGTTTACCCAGCTGAGACTAATCAGAGGATATATCCACCAAGCCATGTTTTGTCTTGCTCTTTGTGAAATGTTGGTGCTCTTTAATTAACCTTTTGTAAGGTAAGATTTCCCTTACAAGCATCTTTTAAATCTAGATAACTGTTGTATTTTCTGTTGCTAGAGAAAACCTGTATATCTGTTCTATGGTGCAGAACATAGTGCAGGTACACGTCAGCTAATACTGACCAGAGCATACATATCTACCAGTAAAGAGCATAAGAAATACCCAGTGCATCAGGCCAATGATCAGTCTACCCCACTGTCTGCCTGGAATTGTGAAAAGTTATTTAGGAAAAGCATGCAACCCTGGCCATCTTCTGTGGTGCTTTCCTCTGCTTTTCTCTCAGCATTCACAGTCCATGGCTGAGTGATGCTAATGAGTGTGTCCGTGACTATCCCTCTTTAATACCTGTTTATGTATTTTTGTCCATGAATTTCTCAAATCCCTTTGAACCTGTTGATGCTATCTGTCTCTACAACCTGTTAAGGAATTAATTACAGAAATTCGCTATCCACTGTGTAAAGAATAATCCTCTTTGCTGTTTTTCCACTAATTTCACTGAGTGCTCTCCAGTTCTTGTAGTGCAGGATTTGTTGAATAATGGTCCACGTTCACCTTACTCTGCAGCAATGATTTTATCATAACCCCCTTCAGTCTTCTGCTCTCCAAAGTGAGAAGTCCCGACCTTTTTTTTGTCCCTCATCAAAAGCACCTACTCCATGTCTTTAATGATCTTAGTAGCCCTTCTCTATATCTTTTGTCACCTCGCTCCCAGCTCAATAAACATTCATTGCAAAGCTGAACTGATTAGATCAGCCTGTGCTGGGCTGGGTGTCCCTGCACCAGTTCTTTTGTGCATGGTGCAGTCCTTCTACAGAAATGTAATATTACATCCACCTCCTGCAACAGCAAAGCTGCCTACATTCCCATTCAGTATGATCAAAATAGGTGCAGTAGCTCTGCTTCTATGCAGAAAGATGGTTTTTTTCTATTTGAAGGAAATAGAATTGAAAGAATAGGAATAGAATAGGAAGCTATTTTATTATGCTTTTAAAATGGATTTAGAGATGCTGGCAATTTCCAGAAAAGCTTTGTTTTAACTCTTGTGCCAAACCTCACAATATTACTGCTTGATCATGCATTGATCTAGCCAAAAAGCAGCTTGTGCACTCTGACTGATTAAATCAACTTTTAAAATACAACTTCCAAAATTCTCAGGCTTTATTTTGTATATAAATGTAACATAGTCCTTTTAATCTTTTAGGGTGCTTATCTTAAGCATCTAAAAATATAAGCAATTCCCATAGGCTGCAAGTAAGAAGAGACATAGCAGTTTTATTAGATAAAATTATAAAGGATTCAGAAGAAGGAATAAGGTGAACTGTTTGGTCCAAATAGGTGACACAATCCCATCTCTGGGGCAACTGAATTAGTGACTTGGTTCTGTTACAGTTTTAACAGTTAGCCAAGCATCACAATATTATCTTGGAATTCAAAAGTCACAAATTTTCTTTCCCCAGTCAGCCACGGACTCTGTGCAACTATGAGTGTGCTACACAGGTCACGGATTATTCTAGTAAAACTCCATAGGAATAATAGCTTAAATACCTTTTTAAAACTTTATTTTCCCCATGTCTACATTTTTTTTCCTATATTGGGAGCATAATATTGCTATTGGGAGCATAATACTACTACTCTGAAATTACTGGAAGACCTAGGTTGGCTTCACTTCACTGCATTTCAGAGGTAAAAAATTTAGACATCTAAGAGATCCAGACACTTTACAATCAAAAGAGTAGGCACCAGCAAGTGTGATGTCTGACCTATTTTGGAATATATTTCCACTTGCACATAATGTAGGTTCCCAGTTTGTCTCTGGGCTCTGATCTTCCACACGGTTAGTGGGGTCCTCTGGATTCTCCGGTTCTCCTTGGAGTAAGTTTCCAGGAGAGCTCAAGATAAAAAAACTGAGTGTGGCTCTGATAGCTCCTTACCAGCCTTACTCCCAAAAGGCAGTGGGGATGACATCCTGCCAGATGTGGTTTTTTTCACTCTCCAGAAATCTGAAAATCACCCCAAACCTTGCCAGGTCAAGTACTGTCCTTCCCATGATACCATGGTAGTTTTCAGACCATACAACATATACTCCCATCATCAGTTTATAAATACATTGCTCTGGAGGGCTGCTTCCCTACAGACACTTCAAAGTGAAAGCCATAAAAATATGTAGTTATAGACCTGTATACCTTGGCGTGGCAATCAGGTTACCAGAAGAGACCTGGGCCAAGTTCTCTGTAGTGCGGGACCAACAAGTCTGTTCTAAAGGAGGTTGCTCAGAGGCAGAGAGACACAAATCACACTTACCATGGCCAGATACTCAATTTAAAGCAGATGATTCTCTTAGTACTTCCATATCCTCCCTTGGCATACTGAAGTACTGCATAAGGGAGATTTAGCAGTACTGTAAGAGGTAGTTTGGCCAAATTGCCAGTGGTATATATTTTGTTAAGGCACTAGCTTTTCAATCATGCATGCATTTACCTAATTCCTTTTCCCAATAACAGCTATTCACTCGAATGTTATGATTTTGATCTCTTCATACTGTCACTGCTTCTTGGTGAAGCTTGAAAATATCTCGAGGCTGAATGAGATCTTAGTTTAGCTAAAAATAGACTCAAGCAATTCTAAGACAAATGTATTGCAAATATGGAGCATAAAAAGGTCTCTCTGAAAAAAAAAAAAGAAAAAACCTTGCATCTTTGCCAAAGCCACTGCAAAGTTCTCCATCTCTTCATTAGTTTAATATTCAAATGCTAGAATGAAAATGATTCTTGCTCTTCCTCATAAGGACTACTTAAAAATGGAAATGACTCTAAATTACCAGGCAATAGTTTCCCCTCAGGAAGTTTGCAACTTTTTGCCAGTAGTTACTTCTACCATTTCTTCTATTTATACAGTCCTTCAGTGACTGTCAGATGCTGTGTTTGCTGAAGGCTATTTGTCCTCCATAATGAAGTTTGTGATCTACCTGCTATATAAGAAATACGCAAAAATAGAATGGGGAAATAAAAAGGATGCATGTCTTACGTGATGCGCCTGGTGGCTACAGAGATTATACTGGTTCAGGTACATCCACCTTACTCAAGAGTCCTACCACAGAATAAATACAATGTAGATTTTTCATAACCCTGAGAAACGTTGATTATTGATATAGCTGATTATTCCTCAGCTCACTGGCAGCATTTTAGCCTGTTCTGAACTAAATAGGATCTTACTGCAGTAAAGAACTTCTAACAACCACTTAACATGTAGAGAAAAAAGCCTGGCTGTCCAGTATTGACACAGGTTGAAGTCTAGGTGGTAAGGTCCTACAGAAGAGGAAGTTCTACCAAATGGCAGTTGAGAACTTTCCTGGAAACTCTTGAGAACTGCACAATGAACAGGCAAGAGAGCAAACCCAGTCGTCTACGTACACGCACGTACCGCACAAATGAGCCAGATTTGCTGCGTGTCTGAAATTTGCTGCGTGTCTTCAACACTTAGTATGACAGTGCAAAATATTACTGGTTCCTTAAACCTTTCTCATGAATGATATGAAAATTTCTTTAACAGTTATACACCAGAATGCTAAAAACCTTGAGAAGAGAAAGGTCAGTTTCTCAGTTTCCTAACTACTAGAAAACTTCAAGACGGATGGTGCCATCTGCTGTGAGGGAAGAAGGATCAAATAATCCTTTCTGCCACTCCACAGGAGAAAGAGGAGAGCACCACCTCAGCAGACCACTCATTCTGGATTGAATCACAATTTATTTTTCCAAATATTCTGCAAAACTTGAAACTCATGGCCTGGAAAGAAGAGTCCAACAGATAAATGCCCTTCATAATATTACTTCCCTTTTCACCCTTTAAGGATTTTCTGCTAAATGTAATATGGAGGTGCTGTTCTTAGTCAGTACGTTTTAAGCTGGAAAGTTCCAAGGGAAACAAATTCAATAAGCTTTGAATTAGAAATCTTAATGTCAGGAGGCTGCACAGAGCTTTCACCTTGATCCACTGAAGTCCACAAAGTTTCTATGAATTAATGCTGAGGAGGATGAACTGAGGAGAGGAAAAGAGCATCAAATTTGCGTGGAGCTAAAAGGCATGAACCCAAACGATACTGATGCTTTTCAGAGACACTAATCTATAAGAGGGGTGCTACAGAAAGAATGCTTTAGTTTTCAGTAGCCTGCAAAAAATGAAAGGTGGAATTGGGTTTTGGTTTAGGCTTTTTGATTGTTTGCTTTAGGTTAGTATGAGAAGTTATTTCTCAAGGAGAAAAAATAAGGTGTAAAATCACATAAAGGGCCATGCTGGGGTGTCTAGCATGCATTGTTTTCAGGGATAGTTTTATCCTTATTTTCTTCCCTTTCTGCCTGATTAATACATGATGATTTAATAAAGCTGTAACATGAAAATATTAATAATGATTATGTATAAGACAGAAAGGAATGATAAGAAGTATAGCTCTTTCGTGTACAAAGTGCCAAGTCTTAAGAATACTTAGGTCTACATTTCTTTTCTGCTGTCATAGGTAACTACTTGAAGCTGGTCTCCCCTGAGGGTGCATGTTCAGCAGGACTGGCCTCATTCTTTACTTAAAAAGTATAGGTAGATAAGCAGCTGGTGAAGAGTGTCAATCTACAATTAATGAAATTAAAACAAGGCTGCTCCAGATATAGAAGTTGTGTTTAGCCTTGAATTTTTATCAAATTGACTCAGATAGTCTGACCTATGCATCGCTATTAGCACAGCTGAATTCATGGAGCACACATTCAAAGCTGGCTTTGATATAGTAACTAAATTAAAATTGATTTTGTAATGGGAATGATCTTGCATTCTTTCCTTAGTTGAAGATCTCACTTTAAGCTAAGTGGCCTGGATTTGACAAGCCAAGGGAACCAAATCATTCATACATGATAGCAGACAAGATCACCATGAAGAAGAACTGTATGGACACAAGATTACTGATGACAGTAAAAAAATGTATTACACACCACATACTGTTCCTTCCTTTGCAGTTGTGCCATTGCTAGGCAACTGCAAATGGATGAATAATAGATTTCAGATGTATACCTTTACTCCTAAATTAGCCTTCATTTAGTGGATCATGAAAGGGTTTTGTAAAAAACAGTCATTATGCTTCTGATCAGAGTCCTGTATGACTTTGCTATCAACAAAGACAAGCAAATAGATTATTTCTAACATGAACAACTTTTATTGATAAACATCAGTGTACATGGATATTTTAAAAAATGCAGCCTTCTATTAATAGAGCATTTTCTCAAACAAATTTTCATACTCTAATTTCTTTATTTGCCATGTCCTGATGTTGTGCAAGCTGAGAGCCACATAGACAATGACATCATCATCGACAGGCAATCAGGATTTTCCGTCGGCACTTACATTAAAAAAACTCCATAAAATTTACTGCAGTAGAGACTGTGTGTAGTGTACAACAGGTGATAACTTTTTACTTGAGCAAGTAACCTTGTGACTTGGCTGTCATTTAGAATCTACTATTATTCAACTCCCACTGCATTTCGTACATGCTTCAGCAAACATTTAAATTCACAGTTCTAACTATGTTGCAACAGCAAGGGAAGAGAAACTCCGCTACAAAAGTGTTAGAAGTGTTTGATAATTCACACTTCCTCTATAGCCTGCTGCTCCTTATAAAAACAAAACAAAAAAACCCCCAAATCAGTCCCTTGATAATAAGCTTCCTTTGTCAAAGCTTCAGTTACAGTTTGATGAAAAAATATTCCTAAATGTCAAGAACCATGCAGTCTGATAAATATGGATGACATTTAAAAAGCAGAGGAGGTAGTTTCTACAAAAGCAGAAGAGGCAAGAAGAAATGTAATATGAATTTACAGAAAAAAATAGTTTTGCACCATGTATTTTCCTCATATACTGACTGTTTTGTGCTCCTGGTTCTGTTTTTCAGGATGACCATGACCTCATGTCAAATGCCTCATTTCCATGTTGTAGTGTTTCTTCGGTGGAAAACAGCACATTTGAGTGGCCCAGGCCTTTCTGCTTGTAATCGTTCAGTATAATTGATTGAGAAGATGGAGTCAGAGAACCACCAAATATTTTCATTCTTTAAAGGTGCTTAAATTTAGCAAAAGATGACACCCTGGGCAAATGGAATGACACATGCTCATAAATTGCTAACTGTGTGATACAGATCAATCACAGCCTTCAGTGATTAGTCTTTAAACAAGTCTGTGTCATGAACAGACTCAGTGGAATTGACTTCCTGAACGTTAACAAACAGAAGGGGAAGATCCCTCGCTTTTAACAATTTTAAAAACTCTCTTCTCAGAAAAATTAAAAGTTGAGTCTTTGTTAGCAGGTTGAAGCAGAAATCTAGGTTCTCTGTATTACTCGTGCTGAGTCTGCCAGTTCCTTCTACTGCAGGTCTCTGTCAGAACGGCAGTCTTTAAGAATGCTATAGCAGAATAATATATTATCACTTAATAAACAATTAATTGAAAAGTAATGTGCGATTAAAAAGAAGTGAATGGGCTTTTCAACGATAGGTTAGAAATGCGTGCCAGTGTGACTACAGTGATAATACATGTGAAATAGGATGTCGTGAATTTGCTGTTTTCACCTCCAGGAGATTTATTGTCCTGCCAGAGCTAAGAGCTGAGGATTAAATGTGATCGAATAATAAGTAACCGTCTTACACCAGCAGCATTCACAGGTCCTGGGTACCATCACCACCATGTTAACTATAGCTGTTCAGATTTACTTTTCAAGATACAGTAACAGGAGCAGGCAGATCCAGTCCATACTGTTAACTTAGCAGTAGTATAACTGGTCTATACACAACTATATGTTGTGTTGTTAGTGGCTACTCACTAAGGTACCCTGCCATCTGCGAGCTGCTAAACCAAAGTTACTTTTGTCAAACTTTAGTAGCTATGAACGAAAAGTAGCCTAACACATTACAAAATTATCAAGGGAAAATTTATTCCTGGACAAATTTTATAAGGTCCTATGCTTGACCTATTTTGAAGTGTAAAATATATGCCTCTTACATTTAATTTAAATATATAAGAATGTAAAATAAATACCTCTCCAATTACTTTATTAATGGATCTTAACCCTTATTATAAAGGTCTGTTGAGACAACTTTCATGTGAAAACAGTAACATACAGCGAATTTATCTCAGATATCAAAACACACTTCTCTTCATGTATGATGCCATTACCACAAATTTCCCCAATAGCATGAAAGCTGTTGGACAGCTCATTAAAAATGCTATCCTTTTACCACCTATATGGCTTCCATCAGCTTGATGCATTAACTCAAATATGTCTCCAGCACTGATTAACTGGACTCCACATTACTTCTTTGCACTGATGAAGTATTATGGTATCAACTCTGCAGATGACAATCCAGTACCGAGAGACCACAAGTTACCTGTAAATCATTGTACAAAAACTATGTAGGAGATCTGTTAAGTGAACTCATGTATCCCATCCTTAAAGCAATCCCTAAATCTCAATCCGACGATGTGTAGTTTACAAGGATTCCCCTTTCCTGAGCTTTTTGAGGCAAACAGATGGTTTTTGGATTATTGCAAGACTGGATTGGTTCCCAAACTCCTGCACTTATGTATACCAAAGGGAAAAAAATGCTTCTGTCATGTCAGAATAGTACTCCTCTGGGGAACGTGAGGGGTGTAGTCCAATCTCAGACAGAAGTATAATGTCCTATTGGCAGACATCTTTTCAAAGAGCGATTAATGTATCAACACTGAAAAAGTCTGCAAAACCCTACTAAATATATACATATGTATGTATGTATATATATATATATATATTTCTCTAAATGATAAATGAGGGAGAAGTTGCAGGAAGAGAAGAAATTTCGTAGTATTGGTTTTGCAGGAAGGCACAAATCTTCTAGCCCTCTCACAAGGCATTTACCCAATCTTGTCACTCCATTTCTGAGAAAATATAGCTGTTCTGCCAGTGATCAGCTAGCGTACAGAAATGTGACATTTTGTTACAGTATGTGCCATTTCATCTCCTGCACTATGAGAAGGTTCCAAAGTAAGGACACAAGCCACCAGTTTCTGAACCAGCCCTAATAACTGTTTCATCCTGATCCTAGTGAAGTCAATGTGAGCTTTGCCACTGTTTTTAGGGTGACCAAAATTAGACCCTTTGGGACCGAGCGCCTCTATCCTGTGGTTAAATAGCATATTTGCGTATTCAGGTCATTGTTTTCAGGCTCATGCACAATATGGCTATATTACATGCCCTACAGCACAGATGAAATACATTTAGGTTATCTGTTAAAAGAATCAGTTGCACATGCACTCACACACAGCTGCAGCAACTGTCCAGAAGGCATGTGATTTGCTGTATATTGTATCTGAAATCATAACCTTGCTTATAAAAACCTGATCTGCCCTTGTGTAGTCCGCTGTGTTAGCGTGCTTTTGTTTTTTGTTGTTGATTTCTCAAGAGAGCTTTCCTTCTTGCACTGGGCTGTTTGATATGCACAGCACAGCAGTACCTTTAACTGGAATGGTACTTATACGGAGGGAAACATGTTCTTGTCATTTCCCCTCCTTCTTGGGAGTGCTTTGCAAAAATTACTTTTCATGAAAAAAATCGTTGCATCTTCTAAGAGTGATGGAATTCAAGCAGCAAAAGACTAATCAGAAGGTTATTTAAAACAGAATCCCTTTGTTTAAGTATTCATATCCCTTAAAATAAAAAATTATTGAAGGAATACATGTTTAAAAATTAATAAAATATAACTTTTTCAGATACAGTGGGTACTTTTTCATAAAACCATGTATTTGAGAATGAAAACCATCTCCTATTTTTTGAAGCATTGTCATCTTCTTTTTAAGGCAAATGTAAGAATATCTTTGTCTTCAGGAATAGCACTTTTGCATGAACTTTGAATCCCAACCCCCAGCCATCAGCTTCTTCCTAGATTAGCTGAGTGCATTGGGTCTATTTAACCATTAGCTTTTATTGAAGGATAGATGAATATCAGTCCCTGAAGAATGGTGAATTAGCTACTGCCTTGTAGCAAAGCATTTTCCCTTTTCACTCTACAATAGGTCTGCTATAAGCACAGCTTTTCATAATACAACTAGCAAGTAAAGTGGCAGGTCTGGAGAAGAAAATGGAAATCTTTTGGAGAAAAAGAGTGTAATGTGCAGGGCTCTTGCTTTCATTTTAGTAACCTTAGAATAAGGTGAACTTTCCAGAATAGTCTTTTATGATAAAAGGGTTTGACTGATACTTAGCTGGTCCAAAAATATTTTAGTGAGTATTAAACAACCTATGTTTAATAGTATATAGAAAAGTCATCATCTCTTATGAAAAACAAAGACTTCAAAATGTGGAAATGTGGAAGATTTGAAATGAAGGGTGTGAAATATGAAATTCAACCATATAACCCCCCCAAAAAAAAAATCAACAAGAAAAACTTGATAAAGACTATTTAAAACAAATGAAGTTATTTCTTTTGCTGTATCTATGTTTATCCTACTTATTTTCCTTTGCTCACAGGGAATGAGTTTCCTCTCTTTCTTTGCCTCCATATGTAAAACTGAAATGACATCAGTTTAAGAAGCAAGATGAGTCAGAAATATTGGCTTTTTCCCTTTATTTGGGAATACTTGTGTTTACTTCAAAGGAAAAAGTGGATTTCTTTCCTTTCAATTTGAAAGGATATTCTTGCTAAGCCAGCATAAATAAATCTTCATGTTTTCTTCAACAGAGAACTAATGGAGGAAGAGAGAAGGGAGCTACAGCTGCTGATACATGAGAGCCTGGTAACCACAGTACCAATAACCTTAGAAGCAGAGGACAGGTGCTGCAGAAGTAGAAAAAAAACACAGGTGATCTAGACACTGCAATTTCTTCCCTCACAAGCATCAGGGCCCTTGAAATTTAATCACTTTGTATTTTACTGGCAGGGGATGCCCAGTGAGACGAAAAAACACACGAAGAGTAGTTTGGGTTTAAAGCAGAGAAACATGAAACAGACTTAGGAAAATAGAGGAGCACATTTTCTGGAGGTCCCTCAGTTGTCAGGACAATTGACTGCATCTCGGTGGACGAGAAATAGGGATTTAGGAGAAATATGCAGGAAGGGAAGATGACGACTGCTGTTCTGGGTTTGTTTTTCCAGGAGCTCATCTTCACAAGCGACAAAATACAAGTTTTGATAACAAAAGTTACAGATGCACTGACTTTTAAAAAGTTTGATAGTTTCAATAATTTTAAAAATCACCACACCATTCTGAAAGACAGGAGAGAGCGATGGTTCAGGCTACCTGAAACATGCTCAGGGATCAGCTCACTGGTCGGAGGGGATCTCTGAAATATGAGAGCCCCTTGTGGGCCTATAGGAACTGCCAACTTCAGTTTGTTTTTTCTTGCACATCCATGCTGCACTGGCCAGCACTTCTGCTGGTCATTCCATCCTTCCCTTCTTGATGAAAATATTACAGGTAGAAATCCCTCAAAGAAATGAATGAGATGAATTTACGGGCCCATGCTTTGAAGGACAGATTCTCTCTGTTGAAATGAAAGGAGAGTTCCTGTGGCAAGTTAGGGGCTTGTTCATGTTTCGTAATCAACTTAAGCTCAAAGGTCTTGGTTTAATCCACTTGGCCTTTAAGGCCTGGGAATCTAAGAGCCCAGCTGCCTTTTAGAAAGAGCTCACCTGTTTCTAGATCGAGGTTCATGAAGGCAGAGATAATCTAGTTACAGGTCAGTGTCTATAAGCTGGCCATCTTCTACTGGGCTGGGCTGTAAGGCAGACCCTGCCCTGTCCAAATGGGCAGGATCTGCCAGGAGAACAGAAATAAAACCTTAGGTTCACAAATATTCTATTTGCCCCATCTTCTCTGTAAGTATTACCCTTCACTTCTGTGTTACAGGTTTAAAAACAGAAAAACAACTCAAACCTACTTTGCATTTCCTGCACCAACCTGAAAGTAATTGTAAGATTTTTTTTTTTTTTTTTCTGTTTAGGACAATACAGTTAACCTAGTGTTTGAAGTCTCTTGGTCAACTTCAGCTAGATAGTGCCTTTCAGAATAAAATTAGTGATAAAAATCCCTGGCTGGGGAAGTACAAAGTGTGTCTCGCACAGTAAACATTGGTCTGTGATTAGGCAAAGCCTACATGCGGCAGAGGAGGAAACGTTCACTGGGATAACAGTCCAAGTGGCAGAATGGCAAGTTTTTGCGTCCACATTTGAAGACAATTTCATTACATGTGTTGTCAAGTGCTGACCTGCAGCTGTAACAACAGAACAGCACATTTCTGAAAGAGAGAGAGCTCAAAAAGGAGTGGTTATGCCCTGAGATGCATTTTTTATTGAGAAAGCAGTCCTGTCCTGTTCCCCCAGCTCACCTGGCTCCTCGCCTCACAGTGTGCAGCAGAGCCCAGCCTCCGCCTGGACAGGACCTCTCAAGAAGACCATAGACTTACGTAGAAAGATACCTTCTCTTCAGAGTGAGCTCAGACGTGTGTTTAACTGATAGTACAGAAGTCTCTCTTGCGCTGTCTACTGAGTCTCACCCACATGTGCCCCAAAAGCACAAAAGCTTTGCAAGGTCTGAAGGCAAGCCTGAAAAATCAAGCGTGTATCAGCCTAGGCCTCTCTCTGAACTATTGGTTTAGAACTGATCTGCTTTCTAGGTCAATGAAATTTGGGTTATTTATCTACTACACAAGAGTGAAGGGTAACCATTGAAAATGTAAGGATAAACAGAATTTTACTGTCCAGGATATGGGAGTGTATGGTAATGAAGCATCTTCAGTCAAAAATAATTCAGTAGTTATGCTTCCCATTATTAATCTGTGTTACCTCATGACTGATTAAAGCCCATATAATGAACAAGGCAGACCTTCTTTGGACGCCACCACGGTGATTTCAGGGATTACTAAATGCCAACCTGACACTGGTCAAAGAGTGGTGACAGAGCTTTTAGCTTGGAAAAAAATGGAAAGATACAGAAATATTTGTTTCAAATAGCAAGAGAAATGTAGCACACTGATGTAGAGGTCACTTGCCCATGAAAAGTAAGACAGCACGTTATCCTGTTCCTTCCTCGTTGGTGGCAGCCACAGGACCCAGGAGCTAAGTAGTGACAGAAACAGTCCTAGTGACATCTGGCTCCTTGGCAGCCTCCCCTGGCAGCTCTGGAGTCGCCTCTAGGCATGTCACATGGTTAGTTTGTTGATGGACTGTCTGCAGCTCCAGACTGTTTGATAAAAACCATTATAAAATATCAAAGGCATGTAGAATATTTGGAGATGTGTCATATGCTTTTGCCCAATATAACTGACATTTGTAAGATTTACTACATGTTAGAGAAGCGTGTTTGTGCACAGTGTGTCTCATATTTGTGCTGAAACATGAAGAATTTTTTGCAACCACATTTTGGCTGTGTATACTACTTTTCCCACCCATGAACTGCCCTAAGCCAGTATTTTCTTCTGAGAGCTCTTCTGCATGTAGTGCAATCTGCACAGTACAAGTGACCAGACTGTAGAGCGACTAGAACAATCAAGTGGCTGTAAAAGAACTAGGTCCTATATTTATCTTCTAATTTCAAAAGACTTAATCAAATGGTTAATCAGAAAGATAGGGGTTTTGTTTCCTAGCATAAGTGGTATTTATCCTTATCTCTGTTGTACTCTTTGGTGGACACATTGAATGAATTTCCTATGTATATAGTTATCCAGCATCCACCCAGTATTTGTTGGTGCAGGAGCCACATGCCCATTTTATCACTCTTTGCTTGAATTTTCATCTTTCTTTGCAAGATTAGAGATTTTCACTCATCCCAGAAACTTGGGGATTAAGATAGCAGCCTCCTTGCAGGAGTTTGTGGTTGCTTCTATGTCCAAGGTTCCCTTCCAGCAACTGCAAACAGCTTCAGCTTCCTTAGCACTTTCTAGGTCAATGGTTCGGAATCTTTCTTGATCCTCGCAGCCTTAGGACTGCAAATTAAACTTTTTTAGCTTAGAAGGCACCAGGTAAGGATGTTTCCCAATTAACAGTACCTTTCTTGCTTAAGAACTTTATCTCTTTATTTTTTTTTCCCCTTTTCATTTTCTCCTTACTACTCTCCCTAAAAATCATTTGATTATCCCCACGCCATCAGGCGAGATACCATCTCACTGATAAACTTAATGTTTGGCATGATATATTGAACCCCCTGAAGCCAGTGATTTGGAATAGGAACACTGATGTGGTCTATGCTGCAGACAGGTGGAGTTTTAATACATATTTTTAGAGATAATATTTCTTTTAAATGAACAATGTATTTCCTAGAAACTCATATAGATTCTATTTTGTGACTATGGAAACTACAAAGCCTATATACTTGAAATATGCAAGCAATTTTGTAATCTTCCAACCAACATAATTAGCTTAATCCTCTAGCCCAACATATAACAAATGAGCAAATTAAAAAAACAAACAGCCAGAACAAATCAGCTAAACATAATACCATGTCTGCTAAGGTAAGAGTATTGATCTGCTTATGAATTACTTCTAAGCAACAACATCCTGAATCAATAAATATGATACTCCTCACAATAGTAATATTTACCCCTATAAATCCTTTAATTGACCTTTTTTCTCCTCCCACACATGCTGACTGAAAACAAAAAAGGATCATCTATAGTGTTAGCTGAAGACTAAGGTTGATTACTAGGAAAGAATATCATTACAGAGATCAATGGAGTGGCGCATTAGCCCTCCAAGAGATTGTGGTTCTGTAATAATTTGAGTTATGCTGGAAAAGGACTTACAAAGCTGTCTGAAGAATTGACTGGCTTTGTTGTGGGGATAGCTGAGAGCATTGCAGCTCACAGGCACGTGGAAGCTGAAGGATAAAGCTTAGTACCTGATACTTATGCTAATTATAGTGACAACTGATGAGGTCCCAGCTTGTGGTTACACTCAGCAAAATTCAGGTCAGGACACTCTGGCTGGGCAAGTTCATTCCCATTCTGCCCTGTGAGTTAATGGCTATAGGAAAGGCTGCTTACCACTAAGTACACAGCATGTATACCCCAAACCAGCATCTAACACAGAGCTATATCTGGGATTATGCTCCAAAAGTTAAGCTGGTACAAGATAATTCTGTGAATATTTATTAGCTTTGATTAAACTCACATATCAACCAACTTTTTTAGAAGCAATAATTCAAAACTGAGACATTAAAAATAGCTTAATTATGATATATCTATATCCTATTCATCCCCCAAAACTAAGAATCCAGTGCCATTAATTAGTGTGCCCACTGAGATTGCTAACAAGGTCACTAATTGATAACAGAGCCTTCTCTATGCAACCTATGAAGTCTGGAACATCATTTCAAATACGATCAGAAAAACTGTCCCTCACTGCTTTCAGGTCACAGTGTCAGTCACATTTCTTTGCCACTGTATTTATTCTCCTTCTCACCACAAAAGTGAGTCACTAGAAGAAATATTTGAGTGAAGTAAGAGACCCGTATCACCCAGATCTGGAAAACAGTTTCATGAGGTTTCTTCTTAAAATATAGATACTTTTTCACTTTACACAGCTAAAACTGATATTTGCTGGTCTTTGTAACTTAAACAAGGTTTTAATTTTTATACATACATTAAGTTTTAATTCAATAGAAGCACTTATTGGACACTAAAAAGTAATATAAAAATAAATTTCAAGCTACAGCATATGAGAATATACTTTACCCATAGAAAACATTGCAGCCATTGCAACATTTTTTTTTTGTGAAAATTGACAAAGTGCTCAAATTAGGGGCCTGATCAAAGAACAGAAGAAAGAAAAGAGTAACTCTGAAACAATTTTCACTATGTCTACTCATGTGCAACTATTAATGGCACAAGGATAAGTATTTTACAAGTGTCCATAAATGTAACCTATAGTTTCCAGTGGGGCTAAATTAGGCACCTATTTTAGCCATGGCTGTGGCATAAGGATGTGGTACTGGAAGAAAATGGGTAGCAATCTCATTAACCACTAGCAAGCATGCTCAGGAGTGAGCTGCGGCATGAGGTCTGGCATGGTGCCACTGCTGTGCTGGAGCCTTGGTGGGAGGCATCTGCCTTGCTCCCCAGAATCGGGTATTACTAAGCACGAAAAGAAACATAGAGATAAAACTCAGATTAAGCCCTTTCAGAAATTTTCAAGCTAAAGAAGAAGTTATGTGCATGATTAGAAAGTGTTGAAAAGTAAGTGATATGAAATGATATGTGGACCTAAAGTATGAACCCTACATAGCTAGTGTTTTGGATTAGAATTGGTCTTCAAATTTTCTGTTTTGTTGGCTGCTACATATCTGATCTTAAATTTCATAATTAAACAATATCCAATATGTAAATACCTCATCTTGTATCCTAGGAGAAGCAACAGCACAAAGGCTACTCTAACTTATCTTCAACTAACAGTAGTAATACTTAGTGAGAAGAGAGGTAATTTTAATTAAAATGTAACTGTCATCAAAAGTCAATAACAGGCACTCATGGACAGCATCAATCAATCATTTGTAATTGATTTTATTCTCAGTTAATTGTCATATAGCTCTTAATCAAAAAAAAAAAAAACAGATGTAAAAACATGGAAGCTGCACAGTGTCAACTAATAAACATCTGGGAGACTGGTGAAAAGATTTTCTGGAGCATTTCTGCAAGTATTTATGGACATAAGAATGTGCAAGAACAATTCCATTGAAATCAATGGGACAGCAAGTGAGCATTATCTGTATTGAAACTTATGTCTGTAGTTAGCATCCCTGAGCACCTTGGCCAAGGCTCAGGAGTGAAGTTTAACAACAAACCAGCTCAGTGCTGTGTTTCTGGTAGATCTTTTACAATATTTTGGAGGTATCTGTCTATCTATCCTTCCAAAAGATATGCTAAAGTTCCAAACCATCCATTTTTTCATTATTTCTGTTTAATTCTTTTTTTTCATTGATTGCAGTCTCACTGACTCATGCTGAAGAGGTGGAGTGGCTTGGCAATCAAAACACAGAACTTTAAAAAGCTCAAAATTGGTTTGGTACATTACAATAATTTCCAAGATTTCATTAAACCCCCAAATCCTGATGCCCAGTTCAGTGAAAAATATTATAATATTAAATGTAAAATCACAACAGGATTCCACTCTCTTGATAAGAGACCACAGAAGATTGGCAAATGATCCCATAATTAGAGAGTAATGCATAATAAAGAGGGTTTTTTATGTAAGAGAACATTAAATTTTGAAAGTCAGGCATTTAAAACTCAAGAAATGAAGGTAGAACATGGCCCTGAAGAAACAGGGCCTGCTGTGAGCAGGCAGACTGAATCTCCAGAGGTCCCTTCCAACCTCAACCATTCTATTGTTCCTTCAGATATGCCTCTCATGCAAAGGCATTATATATTCAGACATAATTACACGGTCCTATGCTATTATTTTCCACAAGAAAAATAATTCAGAGACTGCTCACTGAAGGCCATAGGATTTTTTCCAGTGTGCTTTAGATAAAATCCACAGTTCATATGGTGGATAGTATCCAGTGAATGAAAGAATAAGACTGGCTTTTGCTTTGAAATAATAATTACAAAAGCAGGACAGAGCAAGAAATCAAGGAATACGTGTTGTCAACCCAAACTATTTTAATTTATCAATGGATAGAACATTAAACAAATCTAACCGTTAGTTAACCAGTGTATTAGATGCATTATTTTTGTTCACTGCTCAGCGAGTGAAGCCCTGCATAGATGTTTGTATGGTATGCATGCCATTCTGAGCCAGTATTTGCTCTGAATTGCTTCAGTATCAATTTAAAATAACTCCTTTACCTACAACTGAACTATTCCAAATTTATTCTGATCTAATTGTAAGAGAACTAGACCCATGGTCAAGAAGAAATTGTCTGGGCTCATGTCTGTCATAAAGTTTGATTGTGTAGTGAATAGGAAATTTAATCCTGCGTAGGGGTTTATTTGTAGTTTGCAGTGCTTGTAAGCTATCAAACTAGCATTCAATACTGAAAAACTTTATGCTGATTGACTGGAATGGCCACTGTGAAAATAATGAACAATAAGATTTGTCTTCTTTGATGTCTAATCAATTTTTGCTTTGCCTTTTGATTATTTTGTGTGATAGATTTTGAATGATAGTTTGTTCTCTCCCTCCTCATCAAATGCAACATCTGTTATATCTTCTGGGATCCAGCTCTCCAGTCAGTGAGTGGTGTTCCATGGAATTACATTCTTCTGTCAGATTGTGTTTAAATAAAACATCTACATTTAACAATAGCTAGCAAAAAGAATGGCAAGCAAGGAACTGTTGCTGCTGGACCCCAGGAAAGTAAGAATTCATTTACTCAGTCTTGAAAAAACATTCCTCATTGTGGAAAGTGTAGAATGCATTCTGGATTTGAGTCCAGTTAATTTGCTTTTATCTTTTGACTATAATGCCATTTTGCAGAAAGTCTGAGAGAAGTCATTGTAGAGGTGATAAAGTATCCTATTTTCCATCTTGTCCGTCTCCTGTCTCCTATCATTTCTTATACTTGCTAGTTCAGTTCATCTCAGCTAAGGGACTGAGTCGCTGGCAGAGAGACGGCAGGTCTGCCCCATAGCTGTAAGTCCTAGAGAGAGAGACCCTCCAGCCCACTGTGGTCTCTGGCAGCTACGCAGAGTAGATCCATAGCAATGGGAGGAGCTGTGACTGAGCACCATTTCCACAAAAAGCCGTTATTTTCAAAGCTCTTCAGCCAAAGCAGCTGACTATTACAAAGAAACATTTCAGAAATATACATACCAGTTTTTGTCTTTCATTACTTCTGGCTTCATGATATCATGAAGACAAAAACTGGTACTCTTTTCCAAGAAAAAAAGCTTTGAGTCTCTACCAAAAGATGCACAGCTTCCTCACAGTACTGAAACTTTTAAAAATTCAAGCCTTTTAAATGCTTTTGGTGCATCTATGTATATTTCTGAAATGTTTCTTTGTAAAGAAGAAGCTTCTGACCAGAAGTAGAAATGCTCAGTAGTTTGTCTTACTTTTGGGCACAGAGGGAAAGATACTGAAATAGAATTTCTCAGTAACAATAAACTAAACCTCTACCACATTTTATTTTGATGACACATTGTATTATTTCGGTTGCCTTTTCACCTTATCTTCCTAGTGGAACAATTACCTTTGGGAGACTGAGTCATATAATGAAAAGCAAGAAACTTAGGAGCTTGGCCAGAAGATAGTTCAGAGCCAGAGGAAATAAACAAGGAATTGCATCTTTTATAAATTATACACTGTAAACTAGTGCTAGTATTAAACACTGTGAAGTAAACTTAACCTTGAACCTGCATAAGATTTTTATAAATGAAGAGGCAACAGAACAGGAAAAGTAATTCATATTTTCCTTTGAGTAATAAGGTTCACAGATCCACTGTAATGAACACTTCAGATTGCTTTCAAAACTGAGGACAGAGCTTTCAGCCCAGCAGCGGGGTGCTGCTAGCTCATCTCTTGAATTCATCTGTAGATGCAATAACTTCTATCACCAAGGTAATCTGTCTACTTTCTTAAATTACAAATTGTGTTAGTCTAGACTAGTAAAAGGTGATGTACTGGTATTATTGTGATATCTGGGATGCTTTTTCTGTGCCGTATTTTGCATTGCCGTGTCACAACTTCCCCCCTCCCCCCAGGAATGGAAATAGCTGGGTACGGCTCTCCAACATCCTCCAATCCTTCCAGTACCTTCCAGATATATTAGAAAAGATCAGGAGATGATCAGAGAGAGGAAGGTCTCTAATACACAGGGATAAATCATCTTCATGTTGCACGTGCTTTCAACAGGACTGCAGCACAGTCATCTGGTGGGGGAGCTCAAGTGTAGCTACCCAAGACAGACTATAACACATACATCTTTATCTTTGATCTTTTCATTAGTTTCGTTGCCCCTAACCACTGTGATAAAACTCCCTGATACGACATAAGTCAGACAAGAGATGCAAGTCCGAGCTAACAGGCAAATCCCAACTGGTGTTTCACCATAGCAAACAGCTGAGAAACAGCAATCTTGGAGCAGAAAAGAAAAGAGGGAGGCAAAAAGTTGGAGCCAACGAGGCATAGTACATTGCTACTCTTTTCGAGTGAACTAAGTGTTGAGATAACTAATGTTAGCTAGTCACTGATTTAGATAGTGGGTAGAATTTATGTAATCAGTAGTGTAAAAATTTTTATTCTGTTACGTGATTTACTGTGGTTCTAAAGATAACTCTCCAAAGATTAATAGAAGGTGAAGTTTCCTGAATTTTTGTAAGGATCTAAATCTAACTTCAGAAAAGGGCATTGGCATCCACCTCAGAAACCTAAGTTTGGTTCCTAAGTTCCTTATACAATGAATTGAGTGAATTATGTACCAAGAGATGTTTGTCAACAGTCCAGTCACTGAGGAAGAGTGCAGCTAAAGCCTGTTGATAGAAATTGCAAGAAACAATGTTTTTGAAGAAAAATCTATTTCTCTCTCATTACCAGGGAAATTTGGATGCTGATGTGACTCACAGATTATTGGCTTCCCTCCAGGAAAGGCATGGTCTTCTGATGATCCAAGCTACTTGAAATCCCTCCTTTTCTTTGATGTTTTGTGCTAATTAAGGTCAGAGTGAGTGTTTTTGCTAAAACAGGCTCCTGTCTCTCATCTCTGAATGCAGAACATCACAGCAAGCATAATTCAGAGGCCAGGATCCCAGCCTTCCACTGCACAGGACTGCAAGCCCCTTCCTTTCCACTCCTTCACTTTTACCTGTTGGAAATACGATAGTCTTAGCAAACTGGATATCTTCTTTTTCTTCTTTTTCATGTGAAGGATTTCCATGCACCAGGTCTGATTTTCTTGATTCTTCTGTGATAATACCCACTTTTGAGGGAGAAAATAACAGCAGTCACTAGTTATATCTATTTGGTCTACTAATGCATGCCCTTTAGGCATACTTGGAACCGGATAAACAAACTTCTGCCCAGAATCTGAAATTCTTTTCCTCTCCTACTCAATAGATCCAATCACTCCACATGTTCTTTTCAAAAATGTGTGGGAAAGTGAGAAGTTCTCATCTTTAGTGTCATTATCCTGTGGGTCAGAAAGCGCCAGCAAATGTTTCATCTGTAGATTCTGCTTTGTAGAATGTGTGGTCAGAGAGAAATAGAGTATAGCAAAAACAAATGTTTGCCAATACACTCAGATATAGGACTCACTTTTTCTTAATTCTTCCTGTTCTACAGGGAACTTGACAACCTAGTAAAACTGAGAGGTCAACTAAATGTTTGTAGGTTTTTCATTCTGGTATCCCCATGCCATTCTTATTGATTTTTTTTATATAAGGAATGTAAATACAAACTGAGTCTTGTTCAACTGCTGAACCATTTTCACTGTTACCTGCAGCAGGCATCACCTTTCAGTTACGTAATACGACAGGCACATCTAAATCCCTCTGTCCTCTCCCGTGACCACTTTTGGTTCTTTCACCATGTGTCAAAGCAAAATATGAACACTCCATTATTGGTTTGATTTCTCGTGTCCCCCTTCTTTTCAAGTTAGTTGACAGTAAACAATAGTAATTTAATTTTAAGATACTATAGCTTGTATATGAAATATACACCTAATTAAGCATTCAGAAGAAACTTAAGGGAGAATATTTGATTTGCCTGTTCTATTTGCAGGCACAATATAATCCTGATGTTCTATCAAGACAAAACTCAGAAGTTCAGTCATTCAAAATGGTGTAATATAAATCATGACTCTCAAAATTATGCAGAATTGCTCCTGAAGTTTTACAAATGTGATAGATGAAGAGCAGTTCTCCAAGGAACAAATGGTTGTAGGTCTGTGACATATAGATGGTGACATGAATATTCAGAAAGTTTGTTGTAGAATTCAGTGTAATCCACATACCAGCCAAAATAACCCTGTCTTGAATCTGAAATCTGTGGACTGATAATAATATTAGACCTCTAGAGGTCATCTAGTTCAACCCTCTCTGCTGCTCCCAAAGCAATGATGTCGTAGATCAGGTTGCTCAGGGCTGGGCCCTGTCAAATTTTGAGTATCTCCGAAGATGGAGATTATGCAAGTTCTCTGGACAATCTGTTCCAATGTTTGATTGCCCTCACTGTGAATTTTCTTTTTCATAATATCTAGTTATAATTTCCCATGCTACAAGTAGCCTTTGTTGTCTCTTTGTTTCAGCAATGCAGACACAATCTCAAATGAAAGTCACTTTTTCATATTAGTCTCTCCAAACATTGGAAAGCTACTACTATAGGGGAACCCACTGGAGACATCTAGAATACCCAAAGCTACCAAGGAAAAGAAAAGTTTCCACAAAAATGGGAAACAGGAAAGTTGTCAAATCCAACTCTGCAAATTCAGAAAGGAAATGTACCTTCCCTCTCAAAAAATAACTTCCATAATTGTTTAATGTCTGAATAGGAAGATTAAAATATTTGAAATATTGAAGCTTTTATAACAAATTCATGTGTACTACAAATGACAGTTCGAAACTAGACTGCATCAGATACATGGCTTTAGTTTTCAGCACAGTTGGCTGATTACTCACCTTTATCTGTCACCAACCAGCTGTCTGCTAAGAGGAAGATCACTGAAGACAGTTAACAACCATTTTGGTTTGTCCAGGCAAATGAAGGATTAGCTCTTTTATTATATAGCGGTGAAACTGATTACATTATTTGTGTGGTTCTAGTGGAGAAAACTGACAGCAAATATACTTCTATGTCTTATTAAAATGTGTCTTTGATCCAGGTGACTCAACTGGTATATTAGTTTACCCGTACACAAGGGCAAATGGACAATCTAAGCTCACAAATGTTGCAAAAGAAAAAGAAAAGCTATTTATTCATGTCTGTGCAAAAATAATTATAGCCTTTTCAAATCAGCAATTTATTCATACTTATTCAAAGGTTTTAATAATGCAAATGTTTTAGTATCATGACTGCATTTGTCCATGCTTTAACAAAAAAGAAAGAAATTAGTTATCCTATTCCAAAGTCAGTGCTGATAGTTGTAGAATTAAAAATTGCAGTGCCTGACCTTCAGTCACCTATATCTGTCAGAAATCAAGATTTGAAACAACTTTTCTAATGATTCTTTACAGCCTTAACTTTCCATTAGATTTCTCTGTTGTAACAGAGAATGGCTGTAACAGAGATGGCTGGGGACTGACTGCAGACTTGATTCCAAGAAGCAAAGCTCCATGTAAAACAAAGAATCTGTGTGAATAGATCCACTTTATTATTAATTTCTTTTGAGAAAAAAAAAAAATCTCTTTGGTAGAGTGCTTTGCAAAACGAGAAGGACCATGCCTGTAATTCTGGCCACTGTAGGACCCAAAGTTGAAAGAATGCTGACCTGCACATCGTCTATATGACAACATGCTACTACTTGCTGAGGATGAAAGGAGAGTTCTTTACAAATAAGGAAAACTGCTCTCAATTATTTTTGAGAGGGATGGAAGCTTGAACTCTTACTGATGCATTCTGAAAAGCCTTCTTCTCTTGCAAAATTGAAAGCTGAGTTGGAAATAAAGAGCATAAGCCAAGGGGTCCTATACTGCCTTCTGGGTTTTTCGGCAAGTTGTCGCTTGCTCTGAGGATCATGGTGGTTGTAGGTGTATGCGAGTGACATTCACTGTAACTGAAGCCATGAATGTTAAGCTGTGCAATCAGATGTGATAGCCCACAAAAGGATCTGGGATGACCACCCAAAGCATCTCAGTCTTCTAAGCATGTTTGGAAATCCCTTGCCCCCAAAACACCCTTCTTCTGCCCTGGTCTAAATGCAGATCTACTAAATATACCTCATAACGTTTTCTGGAAAATTTCCTATGAATCTACATGGTACAGAGTAGTCTGTGTCTTCACCTAGGATATTTGTCTTAGTAAGTACAACTCCCCCAGGTTAAAAAGGAAAGCTAAAGTAGAAGAAGGTGTCCCAGCACTACTCGGAGGTGTGGTCACTGGTGCAAGCTATAAGTGAGTTCTGATCTAGACTTCATCTTGCATATTGCCTTGCTGGCAAACTTTGTCTACAGACTTGTTGGCAAGTGGGGTAGGGACTGAAATTTCTCCAAAGTCAGTTCTTTTTCTTTCTTGTCTCCTATCTATTCTTGTGTGGGAGTAACTCAGCTAGGACTAGGCTTTCAAGAAAAATTCACTTGGCTTAGATGCTACTTGAACTCCCCAATGTACCTTTCAGAAAAGGGTGCACTACAGAAGACACTGATTTTCCTTTGTTTAGTCCACAGTGCAAATATCTACTGAAACAAGCAGAAGAAAACAGAATAAAACAATGAAAATGTCTCCCCAAGAAATCCAAGACCAGCCCTGGGATACATCTGGGAATTACACAGATTTAGACTAACAATTCAGTTCAACAAAGTTTGAAGCTTAAAATTCAAAATTCTCAGAAAAAAGTTGCAGATTGGGGAATTGCAGGCTCTAGTTTTCCTTGCCTGCTAGGAAGAAGAAAGTTGGCAGCACTGTTACAATGTATGGAATTCCCCATCTGCAAGTGATGAATATGTCTCATACTGCTTTCAGCCACCTAGTAGGCTGAAGTACCAGAATAATAAACCCGTGGGCTTCAATGAAAAAAAAATAGATGACTTCTGCAGATGAGAGACTTGCATATAAGAGCAAAGCTAGCATGTGTCAGCCAAGCGCATATAAGCATACTCCTGTAATGAGTTGAGAAATCTGTTTTAACTTTTGTGAATTCTCTTTAATACTGTAAGCTCTCATGTGAGTCAGATGCCAAACAATAAACTGACTGAAGGTTTTGTCTATCTCAGTATCTTCATCTGTGCAGAAGCAGAAACAAACACTGGGCTAACAGGGGAAGCTGCCTCTTCCTGATGCTAGACCTATTCATGTGGAAGAGCCACTGGCTGCTCCACAGAAGAAACAGCCTGGCCAAGGGTACCACTAACTTAGTTAGTCATCCAGCAAATCAGAATGGGGGGTCTTTTGTCAAGAACAGGTGGAATTTATTTTTTCAAGGATCTCTGGCTGGTTGTTTTAGACAGGAGTAGTGGCAGAAAAGGAATAAGATGTGGAAGAAAAAAAGACTGAGGGAAATCCTGGAGGATTTGAATAGTCTGTGCTGCCATCAGCAGCAATTGCAAGCTGTTGCTGAGGCTTTAGTGCATGTGTCTCCCTTGCAACTGATGAGAATATTTGCCCCAGTTGGCTTCTGTGCCCTTTCTTAAAGTCTGGCTACTGCACTGGTAGAACCATGCTTCCACTCAGTTTCTCCACCAGCAAAAGGTTTATATTAGCTTCTCATAGTATCCAAAAGTTGTTAGTGTAAAACACTTGAGAAATTCATAGTCTAGTTCAGAAACAGCTGCCCTTGTAACAAGAATGGTGAGGCTCAGCCCCATCTCTGTGTTGTGCAAGAAGGACCAAGACAACTGCATGCAGGCCCCTTGCTGTGGTCCTGGCCAACCTGGTGTCCACCACAACCAAGCAGTGGCAATCAGAGAGACAGCATAGTTGGGAGGCTCAACTCAGCTTCTGGGGAAAGTGTCCTTCTCCCCCAAACTGTGTGCATCTCTGTAACCTGCTATAATGCTATTTGGGGGATGAGGGTGGTGCTAGAGCCATTGAGGTGGAACAGCAGGTAGGAACTAAACAGCTCTTTGCTCCCACTCTGGCATACCTATGCTGATATATTAAAGTGTCAGAATTAGCTGTCTTGTGGGAAAACAAGAACCTGGAGGTTTTGGACTTTTCCCATAACTCATCCAGCTGGAACATGCTCATCATTATTGTCTCCACTTCACTCCTTCTGTTACTGTGGAATCAATCTATTCTCATTTATTATGTCCTCTTTAGAAATATGAAACAGGGGGAAAAAAAGTAAGCATATCAGTAACTAACTCCTCCTCAGCTGCCAGCACCATGAAAAAGGATTTAGCCAAGCAAACCTCTACTTCTTTCTGGATTCACAGCACAGATGCAGAGTTAATGTAAGCTGTTTCAAAACTTGACACTGTTTAGATAAATGTGCACCAGGTATAATAGACATGTGCTGCATTTATAATACGAGCCACATTCCTTACCTATTAAGCATAAACCACATATTTAGTGCAATATTAACAAGATGAATTCAGATAACCCATTTTCCATTTACTTGTTAGTGGATATATCCTTAAAATATCCACTTCTGTTAAGATACTTTTAAAAGCCCCACAGAAATCCTAAAGCACATCTGGATGGGTAATGAGAGAGAGTAATTTTCTTACAGACTATTTGTTCAGGTCCAGTCCAGACCAGTAGTAACCTAAAGCTGTTATCGTGTAGTTATCCGATAGCTTTATTCCCCATAGACAAGTGTGCCCATTAAAATTATGCAACAGCTGGCATAAATCGGCTTCTTGCTGGCTTTCTCAAAAGAGAAGCAAAGGAAACTGTGTGTTTGGAATCTAAATGATTCCTCCCATGAGGTGGTCTGGCCAGCACGGGTAGAGGCTCTTTAATTGGAAAGGGAAACCTGAACTTTGTACATAACGGGTGAATAAATGGAAAGCTTCGGTCTGCAGGACTGTCAGATTGGTAGCTTTCACACTCACTCAAATCAAATACCACATCTGAATGGAAGAAATTAAATGTAAATATGCAGGAACCAGTGCCAAGGCCAGTGAAATCAGAAAGCAGATTACATTATTTTGGTTCTAAGTCTCAAAAAATATCAGTATTCCAGATCTCAGTGCCTAGATCTTAGTGCCTATAAAGATGGCTTATCATGTTTTAGAAAAGATACAAAAGACCTCAATATTTTATCCTATGAACTGCCACCAAAGTGAAAAAATATTTTAAAAATTGCTTCTCATACCTCAAACCAGGTATTCACGTAAAGAGGCATTAATTGGACGCTACCATTGCTATCAACAGAAATTTCTGTCTGCTAAACCCAAGCTCTTTGTGAATTATAAGCAGCGCACGCCTGTATTTACTGTGCCCAGTTACTGATGAATCATGTCAGTGAGCTAATTTATAGAGTTTACAGAGTAATCACTAGGCAAGTCATTGAAAACAAATATTAAACATTCCAGAAGTTTATCCTGAACTATCTTGGGACACATTTATACTGCCACAATTTAAGCATTAAGGTGGTAAGCCTCCTGAGCTTGCAAGAAAATGAGTCTGTCGCTTTGTGGGCTGGCTGTCCACTTCAGAAGCTATGACTCTGGCAAGGTCAGTCACTAGCACCAGCTTTCACTGTGATCCAGGTTACCTCTCGGCTCAGGAAGGCAAGTCGCTAGTCACAGACAGCTGGTGCACACTAATGCATGTAGTCTATACTCCTGACTGTCAATATGTGAAGTACCAGCTGTAAGGAAACATAAATTGTACAGTTGATTTGGTTTTGCATATCAAATATGTGCACCATATTATTCACAGATTCTGTTAATTAATCCTGATGAAATCATAATGAAAAGAACATTAACAGTAATAGATCTGGATGAGATGAAATTTCAGACCTTCCTGACATTCTCATTTGTGGCACATACCACATTAAGAAACAACCAACCAGCACCCCTTCTGCAATATAACTATTAGCTTTCCCAGAGGTAAAACAGAAGGTCATCTTAAAAGTCTGATTTTCTACAATAAATGACAATGCTTTAAATGGCACAGAACAGAATACAAGCATTAGCGCTACTGCTTCCGTAAAGCTATTCTGCTGGAGACAGTATACAGCCCCCCTTTGGCATGTGATTCCTTTTCCAAACAGCTTTCCAATTTAGCTTTCCACAGGCTAGTTTAACTGAGTAGCTAGAAGTAATGCATATATGTCATGATGTTTCATTAGCCCCCTTTTTTTTTAATTAACAGCATTCCTTACAAGATACGTTCTGTGGCCATAATACACCTAGAGAGTTGTATTTGCATGGTGGGATAAATGAGGGTTTACCCCAGAGAGATAACAGGGTTGTTCAAAGTTACATCTTCTCTCTAATGATCAGGTGAAGGCAAAGGCAAATGGCAAAGTCCGGACTTTCATGGAAGTCCTGCTGGCAGCATCAGTGGCGGCTGTTGAGGGTGGGCCGCATTAATACCTCTCTGGGGATGGTCCCCAAGCTGGTCATGGACTGCCACTGGAGGCCACTGAGAGCTCACCTCAAACCCCTTCTTGCAGGGCAGCTGGTACCAGAAGCCAGGATTAAACAAAGAGAAATCATAATCTGAGGCAGAATATAGCCATGAGACATACATTTCAGCCAAGTTAAAAACTGTTGTGTAATTTCTCATCCGGGTTGTAATACCATTTGTTTAATCAATCCTTTCTTTGGCATGGTTCATACTTCTAAAGTTACTGTTTTATCTTCTCTCCCTCAAACCGGAACACATATTTTTATTTTAAATGCAACTGATAAAATCAAAAAGTACCTCAAGCTTTACATATCTGCAATCCTGATGTTATAACACCTCCAGCTGACTAGGTAAACTGATGATCACATCAGAACAAATTTTCAGCAGAAAATATAAAAGATGCAGTCACATTATGCAGAGGTAACATGCTGCTTATTCCAGGAAAGTCTGCAGTTGGATGGAAAGAAGGGAAGCAATGAAGAAACCCTGGAATAAAATATCCGTCTTTGACTACCATAGAAGACAAATCCCTGTGGTCATTTCAAATGGCTTTAAAAAGCTCTCCACATAGCACTTTGCTAAAGTATACATAAATAGGAGACTGGTATCACAGTTTATCTTTCATTTTCTTGTATATTTGTACTCATGGCTCGTGAAGGCCTAAAAATGAGTACATATAAAACCCAAGTTATATCCATCTGTCACTGGCACTAAAGGCTGCTGCATTTTAAATCACTTCAGCATACTGCTTTCACGGTGACTCAGCCCTGACAGGGGTGTTCACCCCAAGGGTGAGAAAATGATTCAGTATTCATTAGTCTACCTTAACGCAATCTCTCTTCAGCAGGAGGATAGCCCGCTGTATGCCTTATTTGTGGTTGTTTTTATGATTTATCCACTGAGGATTGACCTACAATCAAGAACTTTACTTAAAACCTTTTGTCATACACTTAAACACCAGTCCTGAGATAAAGCTGAACTAAAAGCACCGATGCTAATTTCTGACTTTGCCTTTCTTTCATTTTGAGAGCTTCACATCAAGTATTTGAACAAAACAATTCGACTCTACTGTGCAGACAGGCAACTTTTTTCTTCAGTCACAGAACTTCTGTTCTCCAAGAGTTTTTCCTGAAAAAGGAATTGTTGAGAGAATTGCTGAGACACTGCTCTCAGTACACCACTATACAGACATGCGCCCTAAATGTGTGCAGAACTTAAGGATAGTGCTGTGATGCAAAACTGAAGTAAAAATATTGAGCCTTCTGTGGCAAAACCGGACTCCTGTCATTTATGATGGTGGCAGAATGGGCTCCACTTCCCTGCGGAACAGGGAGCAATGGGTGAAACTCCAACACATTCTTTTCAAATAAACCTGATAAACATTTTTTTCTTTGCCTGAGGGTGAAATTATCAGCCTCCCAAGGATAGATTTAGAAGATCCAAGTGCTTTCAAATATCTAGTCAATTTATAGATAGTGGTTTTCCATATAATCCCACGATTGAAGAACGAATGAAGCTGACTGTCAGCGGTTCTGTTAGGTAAGGACTCGGACCGATTTTATTCTTCTGTGTCAAGCCGGTGTCACTTATTTGGGGAAAAATGTCCCTGTGTGAACTCAGTGTTTTTGAGGTACTCCTTACTCCAGGAGAAAAGGAGAGGAATTTGCCTATACTTCATACAAACATAAATGTGTTTTGATTTTTTTTTAATCACTCTTCCCTCCCATAAACTCCAAATATTAACAACTGGAGTCAGCATTAGACATCAGATAATTCTCAAAAATTTGTCTCTGAAACTATGTCAGTTGTGGGATATTCTTCAATAGTCTTTTTTTTTTTTAATTCAGCAAAGATTTCCCCTAACTCAAGAGGAACAAGTTTTTTATTTTGTCCTTGGCTTTTTTTTTGTGCATAAGAGGATCTCACGAAATAAAAAATTACAACACTGAAGGCTAATGGTAGAATTCAGCCTACATACCTATGCTCTATAAATCATCATTTGAATCAGTTTTTCTAACTGTTGCTAGATGCTCTATATTTTAAGTCATCTAATCTGCTTTATATTAACTGATAAAATGTATGTTTTAAGCAATTCTTTTAATTTCATGTGTGTGGAGAGTTGTTTTCTGAACCATATCAGATGGCGAACTGAGACTTCACAATGTCCAGCACCCATCACTTGATCCAGTATCCATGTCAAATGGTCTAATTAAACTTCTCGTGACCTTGATTGTGACCAAAGTGCTTGTAAAATCCTATTTAGTAAGGATTAACTTCTCTGTACTTTGTATACACCTTCATGTTACCATTTTTAAGACTGCCAGACAAATACCAGTAATAATGTTTTGTATGTCTGGTACACACTGGTATTTTTGATCCTTCTGCTTTTCAGCTAAGCAGATGGTAAACGGATGAATGCTGTGAAGCTATATGGAAGCATGTGATGCTGTGAAGATATAAATAAGTGGAGTAAAACAATGTTTTTAGCTAACTTCCGATTTCAACTTCTGCAAGCATTGTAGCGAGAAAAATGGTAACATTTACTGATTAAGGCTATAAAGAGAACTATAATGAGAACACTCGATCAATAAACTAAGATGAACTATGTTGGACTGGGATTTCAGGGGTTTATTTTACATTAAGAAATATTTAATTGTCAGCAACTAATGCCCTAACAGTATTTGAGTCGATATTTCAAAGATGAGAAGTACCAAAGCAGTTTTATGCATGGCTATATAGGTTGCCCTTGTTTATAATTAGGTGTTAACATTCCCTTTGATTTCTGGACTTAGTCAAGAACTGAAACTATTGGAATGTTTCTTGGGTTTATTTCACCTTAGGATGACAGAAGGTTCTGCATATTTTATTTCATGATCCATACAATAGCAAACATTCGATTATGCAGCATCTTTTTACTACTAATTTCATATGAACATTGCTCACACAACTCTACAAAAATATTTTTAAGCTGTTGGTACTGCAAAGTCAGTCTGAAGTTGAGAAAAATCAGTTTTTGCTGTTTGTCTGTCACCAGTATGGGGATTTTTTTTTGTTTACTTAGGATTTTTTTTTTTTTTTTTTTTTTTTTTTGATACCTGTCAAAAGCAAACTGGACTATGTTCACTCTACCCAGATATGAGTACTGGAATAGAAGAGAGAATTTCATGAAAAGCTTTAAAGTGCCCTCAAACTGACCTTTATTTTTGTATGTAGGAACTAAATTACATTAACATACAGGCTTTTTCCCAGGTAATCATTTTGTGCCCATAGCTAGCAGTTTTTCTGACTATTATTTGAGTTTTTTTGAATACTATCTACTTTCTGGACCTCATTTAATGTCCAGCCAAGCTAGTAGAAAGACACTCATCCATACCAACAGCCTTGGAATCAAACCCTTCCCCTCAAACAAGCAGATCTGTATGCAATTCTTATGTGGAGAAATTGCTACTATACCATTTAAAAAAACCTGATAGTTTTTGATGCCTTTTCAGGAAGTCATCAAATTGTATGAAGGAATAAAGAACTGCCTGATGGGACAATGCTCCTCCCTTCTTTCAAACAGACACATTCAAACCTAAACAATTTCCCCTTTCATATTTTACCATATATTTCAGCTCATTACCTCAATTTCTACTCATTCTGTCAGCTATAAAATAGTGAAAGTGGCACACTGACTTAAAAGATCATGCAATTTTGCAGTGCATTATGTATAATCAGTTCTCATGAGTATTAGTTTAGCAAGATTCAGCCATTTTTGCTTTGAACACTTTCATTCTTATTTCTTAGGAGGATGAGACTTAATTCTATCACAGCAAGAAAACATAAAGTGCCTTTGTCAACTAAAAAAAAACTCGGTAAAGATCAGAAGACTTGTCTGTATTCAAATCCATGTGAAAAGAATATGCTGTTAAAAATAAAGTCAGAGATGTGGAAATATTGTTACTATAGCCGATACTTTACCTCACAGGAAAGAGAAAGTGAAAATTTGTCCTGAACTCCTCTATTAAAATAGCAAAAAGGTAAAGCAAAACCAAAACCAAACAAAATTAAAAAAAGATATGAAAATGAAAAGTCAAAATAGGTTCCAAGATATCCTCTTAGTTCATGGGACTGAGTCCCTTCATTGGTGCTGGTAGTATCTAGTCATCAGCTTGCTGTACATGTGAAATCCTTTCCCAACAGAACCATGTGGACGAAATCAACTCTACCTGACAGCTTTCTACAGGGTGTTCCTATCTAAAAGGGGAAGGGAGGGGGATCCATTGCTGCACCAGGACTGCAGCTTTAGTTTATGAAGGATATTCTCTTCTCCCTATGGATAAACTTGTCTCTTGGGTAAAAAGCTCTGGAATACACATGAGGTTGCAGAGGGAGAAGGAACAGTTCAGAGTACGTTCAGTACTATTACATTTCCCATAGTTCTACATATAAACATGAATACTGTCAGTAGCTCTCTTGCTTGCAACTTATTCATGACTGTTCATAAGAAAATGTCTGATAGCCAGAATTTGACAGGTGCTTCATAAGCTTTTCCGTTTCCTCTTTACTGGAGTTTAATTTCCTTTACTCATTTAATTGCTTGTATTCCCAAACTTTCAAAGCCTTTCCTCTTAAAAATGGATTTGCAAAAGCAGAAGACAACCACTTCAGCAAATGTTTTTGAAATACCCTGTCAGAATATGAATGTACATTTCTTCAAGACTTGAAAAAGGAAAAATAAGAGAAGAAATGTCTTTGCCTATTCTGTCTAGTGTAAAATATCTAAATGTTAAGAGTTTGCCTGTAACTAGACCTCTGAACATTACAAGTGCCCATCAGCAGCTATTTGGTCTTTGCAGGACAGAGGAAATTCAGTCAAGTCTCTTGTCTCTTCACGCATCTTGACAAATACTACCTCTAACGTCCACAAGGTAACACAAATAAGGGAGTTCCTTTCTTTACCATTCATAGAGACTTTTGAACACTGTGAAGGCTGAACAGTTTGGATACACTTATCTGTGAAGAAGACAAAGATCTATTTGCAGTAATGCAACCTATTTACAGAGAAAAGCCGTGGTACGACTAGGGTATAAAAATATCTTAACATAGTGGGAAAGAGTGTTTAGAATACATATAAGTGTTGTCTGCAGATTTGAATTATTAATTCTCTATGATAGTGACAGAATAACCTAATTAATGCTAAGAAATGATGTGGCTGCCATACCATGCAGTGGTAGGTAGCACATCATGATGATATACACATTTGGTCTTTTAACCTTCATTTGCTGCGGTTACTCTTGGTAAGATGACTGAAAAGTAACTAAATTGATAATTTAATATTTAAAAATAGATTCAAGTTACACTTTGTACTTTACTTCACCATGGTAACCATGGTTAGGATATATACATATTTTTTGTCATGAGCTTTAAATAAAGCTAATTGGATTAATGATTAAGAACCAGAATTGATAGTTCATTGACATATCTATATCTTCTCTTTTGTAAAAGTGAGTCATTAGGTGAAGGAGGGATAGGATGTGTTCACGGACATTTTATTTCACTAAATCTAGTTTTATGTGTAACACCTATGTATCTAAAAGTCTGATTGACATATGAGGGGGCTTTCTATCTCTATGAACTTAGATCTTGTATAAACCAGATTCTGTCCAGCGGATTGCCAGCAGATTTCCAGCAGTTATGTGAACACTTAAAATAAGTTTGAAGTCAGGCCCTGACCCACTGAGCCTTGTGATTCTTACCAACTCTTTATTACAGAATACATTTTTTTTTTCAATTTTGCTACAGCTACACTGAGACATCCAACTTTCTCAAACTCAAGTGCAGAACAAAAGACCTACCATCATACTCATTACTTATTTATTTATTATTAAAGCTATATCTAAAATATGTATAGATTAGTGAGCAAACAATAATTACAGAGTAAGATGTCTCCAGTGTCCTCTTCTCTTTTGGTACATACTTCCTTCTACAGTTGTCTTTCCACCTCAGACTCTCTTTCTTCAAGATCTATGTGCTGCTGTTTTGCTATTATCACTGGCTCTGAAGAAAGTAGACTACTACATTGCCTTCAGAAAAGATCGGATGTCTTGCTGACTCAGTTTTTCACTCCCTATAGAGATATTTGAGTTTAATGTCATTGACCTTCCATGTGAAGCAAAACACTTCAGAGCTGGTGACTGATATTGGAGCTACAACCACCACACCAGAGAGCACAGGGGACAAGTCACCTGCAGATTTGACTGGGCAAGTAAGCATCTATTTTCGGTGCATTTTGAGTGCCAGTCTTCATCATCAGCCCTTCCTGTCGAAGTTGATGGTGATGTTCCTGTGTTTCCCCAAGGCTGATGCTGGCTCACACAGACCCGCCCCAAGAAAGCCAGCAGGCCCCAGCTGATGCAGATGGCCATGCAGTACACGCCCCTGTGTTAATTATAAGAGATCTTATTACACCCTGTTGATAGAGAAGCCTCCTAAAGCACAGAATGTGTGCACCCACAAAACCAAGACATAACCACAACCAGGGCATGCTCCTTCCATTGAGCCAAGCTACCCAAGCACGTCCTGTATCTTTCATTGTGGAGAAGCAAGACGAGCTGACCTCCAGCCTGGTTCTCAGAAAGCAGTTCTGGCTTTTCTGCATGCCAGGGAACCCATCTACCCCACAGCATGTAGCTCTGCTGAAAAAACAGCACTGAAATCCACTGCTAACATGACCTAGAGAAAGGTGGGAGTAGGTGGCAGCACACCCAGTTGTTCTAGCATAATGCAGAAGAGTGTGCCAGCCATAGGTCCTGGCTGTGACATCCAGCAGAAGGGACTTTATGGGAGGACATAAACAGTACTTGTTTTCTTGTGTTGTGCAAAAATAGCAAGCAGCAGTGGTGTCAGCTATCTAATTTGTCAACATTATTTATGAACTCTCTTCTCTCCTGTTCTCATTTTTCCCTGATAGCAAGTGATTGTGCAAGTGCAAAGTTTGAATACGCGGTCCCTCTAATATTAAAGCTAAGGAAGTGAGTTTTTTCCCTCGCTGTTACAGCCCTTCTACACATACAATGATGTTGCTCCTTCTGCAATGGGCTGTATTGTGCTTAAACAGTTTCTGAAAAAATTGGATATCTATGATTTGGCCTAATTAACACTAACCAAGATGATTAACCCAACTAGGAATCCCCTCCCCCAAATTCACCTTCAGCATGATTCTAGTTCTTTCATTTTCTTTTACTAGGGATCTGCAAAGCAGGAAAGGCCTACTGGCATTAGCCAGAAAACTAATGATTATGAATAACATTGAAGAATAAGTTGCATCTTCTGCATTTAGTACTTGTTCAAAAGCACATCTCTCCCATTGCTCTTAAAATAACTCATTATTTTTGTGAGGTTTTAAATTTAGATTTTTTTTTTTTTTTTACTTTCTGCATTCCATCTTATTTTGCTCAAAGACAGAAAGACTGTACTATTATTTAGAACGGTTTTCATAGTTATTTTTGCATAGCAACAAAATCTTTGTTCTTTTTGTTTGTTCAGAAAAGAATAGGCATCCAGCCTCTCTGTGCTCCAATTGATATATCACATCTATATTTACAAATGATTTCTTTCACAATCTATGAAAATATTTCTGTGCTTTACTTTTCTATATAATATAAAGTATTCTTTAGTCGAATACAGTAGGTATAACTTACTATGCTTGATGAGCATAAAATTATTGATGATCTCAATTTTGGATGAGCTAGGAAAGCAAAGATGGAGTCCTAGTCCCAAGGAAGACCTTAGGGGTTCTAAAACTGTCTTTGAGGCATCATATTTTATTCCAAAATTGGGATTCATAGTTAAAAAAAAAATGAATGAAAGTAGAAAATCAATCTGCTGAACTAGAACAGGCATCATATTACCATCATCATCATCATGTACTTGTATTGTCTGAGAGCTCAGGAGACACTCTGAATTAATCAGTCAGTTAAAAAAAAAAGTAAGAAAGAAAAAAAAGAAAGAAAAGAAAAAAGTATTCCCTGCCTTAAAGATATAACTTAAAGACATAAAGATGAATGCAGACAGGGTACACTCAGGAAATAAGAAAATATTGCTCAGCAGAAGTCATGATGATGCCAGCACAACATCACCACATGAATATCATACCAATATAGGAACATAGAGGAGGACATTAAGTTAGAAATGGCTATGCAGAACATCTACAGAATGGCAGGGGAAATAAGTGGACAAAACCACAGCTTTGAAAGTGTTGTGTTTGTATAAGTGGTGACAGGTGACAAGGAAAAGCAGAGCCCCAGAGAGAGGTCAGAGTGAAGATGCTCTCCAAAGTTTGTGAAACTTAGTAACCATCCAAGACAAATGTAGAATGGAGTTCAGCTCTTCTTATTTTGCTCAAATGTTACTACTTTGGATTATCATCAATATTGGAACCCTAAATCAAAGGAGAGCTTTTGCAATATAGAAATAACAATTTAGTGTTTAAGGATTTTACTTTTAAATTTGATTTTTTGAGGGGGAGTTATTTTGGGAAGAAGGGTGTGGAGGAAAGCTATTAAAATCTGTACTAGATTTGATAGGAATCCAAGGTCATTAGCTGTGTCCTTTAAAGGGCCATTTGACATCAAACTTTCACACCATAATAGGTTTTAATCAACAGCTAAAGTGTAGCAAAGCCAGTCACCTCCAGGAGAACAGCAAAATTCCCCGTCTGTGACTACCTATGCTGTTTTAATTCTCATCTATGCTAGACATTTCTCATTACATTCACTGTAAAGGTAACTATGTTTTCTATACACTTAAGTGCTAAACGGTCAAGGGAATTCTTGCAGATACTGCAAAAAGTGATACTCATTCTACTTTTTGCAAGTATTTTCATGGAAATCATAACTACCTTTGATATCTCAATGACTCTATTTTTCAAGTAAACCTAGTAGCTGTTAGATCATATGTATTAATATAAAGTAATAGTTTTAACAAATTTTTTATACTTTGCCATATTTCTTTCTAAAAAAAGTATTTCAAAAGGTAACACATTCACTTGTAAATGCTGATCCTCTGTTTAGTAAAAAGGATTAAGTCATGGTCATTGTAGCATGTCTCATTGCTTCTGGATAGAAAAGATTACACTATGTTATCTTTGTAAAGATGGGTAGTTGTGATTCACACCAGTCCAAGTCTTCTTCAAGAGAGGAAGTTATGATAACATTTGGAAAACTTCATTCTACCTGCTGATTTATTGGTAAGTGAGCTCAGTACTTATGCTGATGTTACTTTCTAATGGAGAGAAAAAAATGCTGACTGCATCCCTTAAAGATGGGGGCTGACAAAGCCACATGTGCTCATTAGAAGACTAGGATCCTTCTTAGAGGAAAATCTTTGAAAAATCCTCTGTTAGAAGCTTCCCACACCCAGCAGGGAGCTGTTGACTCATTTGGTCTTGTCCAAGGTGCTGGCGGAAAGAGAGAGTAAAGTCCTAAGCAGAGCTGCACTTCTCAGTGAAGCTTTGATTTCACTTGTAGCACTGGGTCTGCAGGGAGATTGCAGCAAAAGAGCGAAATTTGGAAATCAGTTATTATGAAAAATGCCCCAATTAAGATGAACTTTTTGAACTGATTTTTGAAATAGAACAACTGAGCCCCGCTTGTATACTAAAAATGATCTCTGGCTTGTGTCCTTACATTTGTGCATGATCTAACCTAGCTTCTTGATACATTGACCTTGCACACTCCATTCAGAGTTTCAAAATTAAGTCAATAACTTCTCAAACATAGCCATTTTTCTCCCCCAAAGATTATAGTAAAAAGAATCGAAAAGCTCCTATTGCCTTTTTTATTTTTATTTTTAAGTTGCATGGACAACAACATCAACTAAACTACACAGTTTTGGCAAAAATATATAGTTTTCTCTTCATTAGACTTTTAAGGTAAGAGGTAAATGTAAATATACTTTCTGTTTCAGAGCTTATAGAGTTACATTTTTATTTTATATGTTAAGGCAAGAATATGAATCTTGGAACAATAACAACTTTCCAGGTAAGCTTGAAAACAAAAGGTTCTGACTTTACCAAAAATGAGTATGTCATCTTTTTATTCCACAAAACAGACACATTGACAGACATCAAGGGAACTGCTGAATTTTAAAGTTCTATAGTCTCTGAGAGAAAAATAACATTCATGACAGCAATTGTAGACACTATTCCTTCACATCTCTTGGTTTGCACCTGTAAAAGTGACAGAGATGCCTCGGTCTGCCTTATGCAGGTCATGCCTAATATCTGAGTTAGCTATGCACTGGTTCTACCTTCTTCTACACAATAAGCCAATCAAAAATGAGTTGTCTTCAATGTTTATATAAGTCTCAGAAAGTATGAGTGTGGACTTGATTTTCTGTCTTTCACAGGTTAAGATTTTCCTTCCCTTCACTGAATTTTCATGTCACTTGGGCTGTAACAATTGCTTTTTACAACCCATTTCACATGGGACACATCCTACTTAACCCACGCCAAGTAAAAGGTAGGTCCCTAGTCAGCTTATTGCCTCACACTTCTGTGGAAATGGAAAGATTAGGTTTCTTCACCTGTTTCAATGAACCGAAAAAAAAATAATACCCCACCCTCAAAACTGTAGAGAAAGAGTGAGTAATAGTAGTGAAGCAATCAAGAAATGCTTTTGCAATGTGGTTTGGCAGAACAAAGTCCGTAGCTTTTTAGACAGCATTCAATCTACAAAGGCTATTTACTCTATGTAGGCCCATAAATACAACTACATCTGCTGCCGTTCTGCACATCTCATTACAGAGAGACAATGACAGACTGGAAGGAATCCAGGGAATCATACAGAAATGATAATTCTCTGGCAAGACAGCCTTATGGAAATATTAGATGGGCTAAATACGTACCAGTTAAGCTAAAGAGTAGCTAATGGAGCTCGAATTCTACAGCCATTTGAATAATATAGGTAAAGGAGATAGGAATACACGGATTTTGTTTGGCTAGCTTTCACCTTGGTATAATGATTTCACTGAGTTCATGGTAACGAACTCAGTGTTTTCCTTACAGTAGGAAAAAGTCTTCAGCTGTATCACCCACAGTGCTGGTTTATACTAACGTAGAAGTACTACATCCATGTGTGGATATAGCTGCAGACTGCCCCTTCCCAACCAAACAACCCCATATCTCCCCACAACCTCAGTAGAAGAAGTGCCAGAAAGCACCTTCCCTATTGCACAATAAGGGCAATGATTCCTCCTCAACTGCCAGCTCGTTCACACGGGTGAACACCCAAGCTTTCGTTGCATTTCTTGTCTTGATACATTGCTGTAATTTTGAGCATTCCTAAGATGTGGAAGTGAATTTAACTTCCTGCCTGAAGGTACGTGAATGCTGACTTGGAAAGAATCTTTCCAATCCTAATTAATTGATTAAAGTTTCTGTCTGGAATGGTGCACTACATGGACGTACACGGAGGAAAAAGCACATCCTTGGGATCTACACAAGTGATATAAAGCAAATGTCACTGCAGCTCTGCAACTTTATTATTTTATGATCAAGAATCCAATTTTCCTTGACAAATAAATTTGGTTGAAAATCCAAATAATTTACTGGGGCAGGAGAAAAGTAAAATCAGAATTATGTGAACAAACTACAGCTCTAGTCCAACTATTAACCCACTGAGAAATTTGACTTAGTACAGAAATACTGAGAAAAAGTTTTCTATCAAGGAAATAGTACAGCTATATATTATTCCACATGCACAGTTTATCCAGAACTCTTTCCAGATCCAGAAAGATTCTTCTCCAGATTCTTCTCCAGAATAATTCTGTAAAGTTAAAGTTTTTAAAATTTTGTCACGTACAAAGTGCTCGCTCCAATACCTTCAGTTCAAGAGCAACAAAAGAATCACTTTCTAAAGAAGTTTTAAAATGTTTCCTAGTAATAGCCATTGCTTAAAAAGATTATTTTTGAGGACTGAATAATTCCTTCTATGCTATGACTCTAGGAAAAATTCTCAGTAATTTCATTTTTCTACCCAGAGAATCTGAAAGAAGAAGAGCTAAATCCTTCTGATCTGTATCAGTCACGAACAGTCATGAGGCCAGCTGTATCAGCATGATAACCATAATCTGATCAGTAATGGTAAAGATTTCTTTTTCTGTTAAGTGCTGTTTATTTTGAGGGATCTACCAAACATAATCAATGTATAATACAGAGATCTTAAGTTATTTTTATTTAGCTTACTGTATGAAATAACATCACTCCGTTTTTTAATTCAAACAGTGCATAAGTGCAAATACTAGTTGTCAGTGAAAATAGCATTTATTCTAAGAAATCTTGCCATCATTTTCATTACTTGCTATAATGCAAAAGTAAGTTTAGCTTAAATCAAATATATAAATTAAAACATAGATATTTAAAGAAGATAACAGGAAGTTCTCTCTCCTATAACTTACTAAAATGTATGATATTACTGTTTTATCCAAAGTCTCCAGCGAGATTTGCTATTGGTTTACATATAAGAAACTACAGGAGAAGGAGTATTAATTTCAGATATCTATATAACCAAAAGGAGGAAAATAGTAAATTACACCCCTCTGTGAGAGAAAGGATTAAACAGTATTTAAGGTATTTGCTAGGTAACATCCCCAGAAGTTTTAAAGGGCAACGATAACAGTGGTAAGAGCACAGCACGCAGAGCAGGGCAGACGGGAGAGGTGCAGAAGGAGGGTTGCTCAGCAGGACAGCACACAGGCCAGCCTTGGCGGCACAGACCTGGTGTCCATGCCTGGCAGCTGGATCTTGTCTTTCCAGAAAGGAGACCCTAAACCAATGAAAACTGCTGCCAACAACAGCCTGTGCAAACCCCATTTGGCTGCCAAACTCCAGCAACATCAGGCTGTGAAGTTGTTTTTCCCCTTTGTTGCCAGACTTATGAAGGCACTGTCACTGTGATGCCTTTTTTTGAATCTGGTATTTTTTTCAACGACACATTGGTAAACATACATCTTTTTTTTTTTTTTTTTTTTTTTTTTTAATTTTCTACAACAAGACTTAGAAGGGCACCAGAGCCAACTGTATATAAAGCTCTACACCTGCATTTTTATGGGGAAAAACACAAGCAAAAATAATAATCAGTGAATACATGTTTTCCTTTTAGTGGCTAGGTTGGCAGTGGTTTTGTTTTGTATGACAAGCTTTCATGACAAGGCAAGAGAGACAGCTGTGCTCAGAATTGTGCACCTGTAGCATAAATCCTCTCCCTGCATCAGCTGACTAGGGGGTAAAAAGAGATTTAAACATGAAAAAAATACTTGGCAAAGGTTTTTAATTTTGTACAAGAAATGATAGAAACATTAAGCATGCTGAGCACTGTCTCACAACTTATTAAAAAGAGTTATCAGCTTGAAAGCAATTTAGAAGCAGACACCTTATACAGTACATTCACTGACAGCAAGCAATCATACTGTCTCAGAATGAGAAATCATAGAAGTGAATAAAACTGGTGGAGAAGTAAGTCCACCTAGAGTCTGAATGACGAAGGAGGAGACTCCAAGTCAATTTATAATCTTTTAAGCAAAATTTCCACGTCTGCCTCCAAATTTAAGATGCCCTAATACAAATGCAATAGGCTGCCATCCTGCTTTCTTGTAGCATATCTATATATGTGACTGATGGTATAAACCTAATTAGGGAGGAACCCTAAAGTTTACACTACCTAAGGAGGCACAACTTTGCCTCCACAGGCCTAACTTCATACCAGTGTCTATGACCGTGAGGGGACTGGCATGACCGACATATTTTGTTTTCACCAGAAATTCTATGTTCATGTTGGAAGAGGTATGTATAGCAAAATATCTTAACCTTTATAGGGCTCCAGTAAAAAACAGTTTCAGTCTTAGCTGTCTTTGGGAATAGATAGTTTATCAAAAAAGAAAAAAAAGCCTACTTTAATGATAAGATGGTCACTGTCTTACAAAGCTTCCTGTATGTCTCCCGAGAACTTCAATAATACTTTAAGATTCCAGACTATGTCAGTTTGTTTTTTCTTAAGACTGTGTAAAATCTGAGCTTTGTGCATATGAATACTTGGAAGGAATGGAAGAGCATCGCTTGGTGATATTCATGCATGTTCCTTGCACAGTCAGATGTGAGTCAGATGTGAGCAGTGCAAAAGCCAGGTATCCACGTTAGAGGGATGTGGTCACCAAATTCACTCCCTACCAAGTAACAGGGCACCTGGCCTTTCCTTTGTGCAATCGTTTTGCATGAAAGGTTGGCAATATCTCTTTGCCTCCGATAAAAAGCATGCACTGCCCTCATCTGTCTTCTGTACTTCTACTATGCAGCATCTCAGACACTTGAAGTTGCAGGGTGCGTGACTATTGATGACCCCCAACATACAAACCAGTCAAACCTATTAAAAAATTACATCTGTTTCTCATATCAGCTTGGCAAGTCAGAATACAATAGGTCTAGTTTTGGATACATCGGAGCTTCATGATACTCAGGTAACACAAATTGCCGCTCACAGGCACAGCAATACTTTCCAGTCTTGTGTGCAACGGGGGATGAATAAATGCTTTTATGTACCTCAATAGAATTTTAAACTGTTACTTTCCATCACCATAGTTTTTCTGAGCAACAGCGCTGGAAAAGCTTTACAGTGGAATCACACCTCCACGACTTACTTTCAGCTGTGCCCGCTGCATAACTGAACACCATCTGTCAAGAAGGCGGCACAGCGGAGCGTTGCAATAGCAGCCCAGGCTCATTTTTGAAACATTGGCAATGGCTGCGTGGCAGAACGACTGGGAGCTGCACAAGCGAGGCAACAGCTTCCTATGGCAGCGCTCTGGGAAGCAGCAAGCAGCTCCATGCCACAAAACAGATCTGGGCTCCCAGGGGTCTCAAACAACAGGCTGTGCTGTCAGGGAGAAGTTACTGCAGGTGGTTCATCGTACTTGCTGTATAAGATCTCTAATCTGCTGTTGCTAGCAGAGGCAGAGCCTATGCCTTGCAGTGCCTTTTATCCCGCCCTTTCTTATGTGCTCCCATGAACAGATATACCAATATTTGGGTAAAAAGTGTTTCGGCACAGAGAGCATGTTTGTGAGCAACTGTAACATGCTCAACTGCTTTTATTGTTAATGGAATATGGGAGAAATGAAGCATGCATCAAAAAGATAAGGAGTAAGGATTTGTCATAGCTTTAAACTCTATCTGCACTACAATCAAAGGAAAGAAACTGAATTTACAGCGAATTTCTGCTCTCACTTAATATGCTTCAGAAAGTTGAATTCAAATCTCACATGCTGGGGGTTACATGTATCAGACTTCATTATATAAGGAATTTGAAATTAGCAGCAGTTACTTAGCATAGCATTTGACGGCTGTTTGATCCAAAAGCTGATCATCAAATTTAGAGGGAGAAGAGCTAGGTATAAAAGAGCTTCCACCTGGGAACGTCCTGTAGGGTCATAGTGCAAGCAGAAGGCTTTCTTCAGAGCCTTGTGAAATCAAAGAGAAACTTTCCATTAATTTTGTGGTGATTTGTGTAAGACCTTCGGTAAGACTCCTATGTATAGAGGTGGGATTGACAAGGAGAGAGAAGGGGGTTTGAGCATGACAAGACTGGGCAAAGGTCATTTTTCAAGAAAGAAAGAAACTAGCTGGTGCAGCTCTGGAGTTTTATAGGGATCGGAGGAACAGCAGGAGCCCTCTCAAGATTCACCAGAGGATGATAACTTTACATATAGGCTTGATTTTACAAAATTTCCTCTAACAAAAGCAAAAAAGAATGTAGCGGCCAGTCAGAGATTTCTGTCTAGGATTCATCTAGACAGAATGTAGTAGTCGGTGGAGAGTGAGGAACAGCCTCAAAACAATTCATTTGACCTACTTCTTTCTGCTGACAGCAAAGGAAGCTGAGATGACTATCTTAGACTGCACCAAAGCAACTCTTAAAGTGTTAAATTTACTTAATGAGAATGCAGCTTAGCTGCTACTAAGCAGTGTTATATGAAGACCTCAAAAGGTAATCTAGTCTCTAATTCTTGGAGCCTGTCTTTTTTAAGACCCAGTTGTGATTTTGCAATTATATCTGTTTCAGAGAAGAGTTTACTTAAAAGAACCAAATTATGTTAAATGCCTTTTTTCTTAAAAAAAAAAAAAAATCTGCAAAACTGCCTATTTAGAGAACAATGACACTGTAATTGCCATTGTTTATTCCGGCTGTGCAGAACAACGGGACTTGAGCAGGTGGAGGCTTTCTAACACTTTTGGCTGTGACCAGAATTGCTGAACACTAATCTAGGAACTCCTCATGCCTCTTTTTGCATTGCTCTGAGATGTAGTACACGGGAGGAAAAAAAAAAAGACCTCAGAAGCATCAAGGCTGGGCATTTGGAGTGGTGTGGTGGTGAAAGTTACTGTAAGGAAAGGTAAGCAATGAAAAGGATTGCTTAGGGATTGGTTATGGAGCTGCCTGCGTTGGAGATTTTAAGGATTACATACGTTGTGTATAGCTGATCCTAACCTTGGACAGATGGATGGTCTTTAAGATCTTTAAGATCTTTGACCTTATAATACTGACATGGCTAAAGATGCATAGCCTTGATTAATTTTCCAAATATCAATTAAAAATATTAGATAATTTAGAATGCAGATAAGGCATTATGTGGAATTACATGCAGTACTTGTGTAATGTCTAGAATTAAACCACAATCAGTCCTACATAAACTAAGACTTTGGCTATGCAATTTCAAAGTTTTCTACCATACTGACCAAATGTTTACCTCACTAACTTCTTCATTAGTTCACTCTTTCCTATATTTTGACGGGTCCTTAAGAATCAGGACTACTTTTTAATGTGACAAGCACACACACACACATATATGTATAGGTTTGGTAGCCTTTATTGAAAGATCAATCAGACAATCAAAAAATCATTCACCTTAGCCAAAAGTTCTATCAGCAGAAGTGATATATGCATCAAAAATACGTGATAATTATTTCTTTCAAATGATCTTACAAGCTTGCTCTTGAGCTTCTGATGTTGAGCATGGTGGACATATTGCAACATCTTATCATTAAGAAGAATCCTAACAGGCATCAGTGCAATAAACAGCAAATGACTGGATGACATTAGAAGTACTTTATTAGTTGACATAGATGGGAAGGAAAAGGAAAACCACTCGGAAAATAGTGCTTAACGGTGTTAAAAAAAAAAAAAAAAAAAAAAAAAAAAAAAAAGATGAAGATGTGAAAAGATAAATTAAGTTAAAAAAAAGTTGAAGTGTAAAGGTAAAGCTACATTCAGAGCCTCCTAACATCAAATCAAATGCATATAGAAATGAGAGAGGAGAAAGATAAGGAATTAAAAATCCCCATAAAACAGATGCTATTTCCATATCATATCATGATATTAGGCTCTGTAACGAGGACTCCATTTAATGCCACGTCAAGTGACACTACTATACACTTTCTTGCTTCATGTGCTTGTCCCAAACATTAATATTGTCTTAAAAAAAATCTTTTCATGATGTCATGCAACATGATCAGAAAAAGTAACTGCAAAGTTCCTCAATAGAAATGGCTTCTAGTAGATAATATACTTTCTCCATTTTATGCATGAACTGCAGCATAGACTATACTTCTAAAATTTAAGGTTGTTGAGGCTATATGTCATCTTCTTTATGCCTCTTGCAAACCATTCTTTAAGAAGAATTCAAGTCCTCCAGGAAGAAAAGTGCATCTAATGAGTAGATCTACCACAGGTACCTAAGCTCTTGTTAAAGATCTAACTCGAGTTCATCCTCACTTGTTGTACTTTTCATGCAATTTTTTTCTGACTCTTCTTGTTATTATAAGAGTGAAAGTTATAGTAACTTGCATAAAATCAATGTTCAGTTTCTAGCTCTATTTATACTTCCTGAAACAAAAAATAAACCTTTGATATTTGGGGAATGATTGCTATGAGAAATTTGTAGAGTCAACTCATTACACATAGATAGCATGCAAGAGGGAGTGTGTGTGTGTGTGTTTGCGTGTACTTGTACATATATTCTCTGTAACTGAATTGTATGATTATAAGCAAAATGAACAAAGCTATGGATGCTAAGAATAGTTACTTGAATGATGAGGCAAAATTAAAGATAACATCTTCCAAGAGACATAAAATGTTACATAAAGTAACTTCAGAATTCCAAGGGTAAAATTTGACATACAGAAAGAAAATGATGAAATCTGTTAAAATACTGGATTTATTTTTGAAAAGTCATATTTTTTCCATTACCGTAACAAATCTTCATGCATGTATTTCAGAGTGACCATCAGAAAACTGAGAGTAAATTTAATTGTTGTACTGAAAAATGAAGAGCAGCCTGGACCAAGCTATTGGAAAAGTGAACAACTGCCAGTTCCTGAACTTAGTGCATGCAGTTCCCAGCTACTCTCTGCACCTGCAATGCTGAATATCCATTCTGTTTATTTCAGAGAGCTGAGGACAAAACCCAAATTTGACTCCTACAAAGTACTTCAGACAGATGAATGTGCCTTGCAGATATTACAAGGGAACTGGAAAAACAACACTCCTCACAAAAACAGTGGCAAAGTCTGGCAATTCAGCTCCTAACAGAGATTACCAAATGCACAAACAGTTACCTTTTTTGAAACATGCAATGTATTTTCCTGCTTTATTCTGAAATTCAGTCGCTGATTCAAGAATGAAACTATAGTAATGGTAACATCTTTGCAAATTCTAAAATTGGAATTAAAGACAGGTAGAAGCATAATAAAAAATATAAGCTCCTATACAAATATTTAAAACAATTTAAAACTTTTTCAAAATGCAATTTTACTCTATAGATTGTGTATTACTATTTAATCATTAAATAAGACACTCTACAGTATTTTTGGAGAACATCACTATAAAATTTTGTAAGTTTATATCTGTGGCTAAAATGCAGTTTTGATGGAAATTGCACTTCGTAAAGAAATTTGGCAATGATATTTCTAGCCACTGATTTTGAATAAAAATACCTCTTGATTTCTATCAGTCCTAAGTATTAGCTTTTTATGTATCTGCATAGATGAAGGCAATGACACAAGCAGGTTGAGCGTGCATGTGCTCAGGCAGGATTTATAACTCTAAGGGCGGTAATGACCACATCTTGAGCCATGCAGAGGCATAAGTGAGATAAGAGGCTACGCCTCATGCTCCAGATAGCACTTTTTGCAAGTTAAGACACATCATGGTGCAGCATCAAAGCTGAAGTCTGCCAAAACCCTGGGAATTAAATCGGTCCATTTTATTCTTCTTTGACATCTTGAGATGAAAGGCCTGGAACACAACATGTTTTCTTCAGACCTCTCTCTCAAAGAGAGACATTTGGATACAGCCAGATGAATACATTACTGCAGAATACACTAAGGAGTTAACTTGCAACATGGTAACAAAGTTCATGACTTACTCCATTCAAATTTATCATTAATCCTTCATTAGCAATTAAAATGTTAGGCCAGCCAGGAGTTTCAGGGTGTAAACTGGCAATTGCTGGTGTATAGGTCTCATGACACGTGTTTAAATCAGCTTATTCCACAGAGACTTGTTTGTCTGTGGGTGTGCCAGGCATTTAAAGGATGCTGTCCAAGCACTAAGGAGTCACAAACATGATATTTGGGACAGTGACCTGCTTACTATTTATATTTCAAACTGAGTCAGGCTAAATGGATTTTTGAAAGCTTCTTAAGGAAGATTTAGAGGAAGGAGCATAATCCAAGAATGGAATAAACTGAGGAAAAGATTTTTTTTCACCTGAATATTTACATTCCTCAGTTTACCTGTTTGCTATTGTGTTGTATGACAGAACAAAATATAAAGATGACAAATTAGAAAAAATACTAAAGACTAATCACATAGGCCTTGTCTCAAAACATCATCTGCTGAATGGTGAGAAAACTATCTTTACTTGGGAAATGCTCACTTGCCTGATTCCAGGCAGGCTAACATGATTATTTTTCCTTAGACCTATGCCTGAGGACTGAAAGCAGTATGAACTGCTAGATAGACTTGAAAGAAAGATGCTAACTAGCAACCTAAGTGAATTTCTAACAAAGAGCTACTAACTGAATACTACAGGAATAGCCTTGCTGTCCCAGATCAGGAGCAAGGAGATCTAAATTGCACTAAGTGTATCTAACACATGCAAGGAAAGATGGTTTGTTTTGAGAATGAGTGCACTGAGAACCTGCAGAAGACCCAAGACGTAGTGACCTGTTGTCCCTCAGAAAGGGAAGACTAACCCTAGGAATGTAAGGCTTGAGTCTGGCAGCTCTCTTCCAAAACATCTGAGGCCTGTTAAAAACATGCTTTCAGGAGCTGAGGCTTTATTTTCTAACTGCTTAAATAAATATCAAAGCAAGATCTCCTGAAAAGTGTTTTAGAAGGCAAAGAAGAAAAGTAACTTAATTTGTAACTCTGAATATTTGACATTTTCAAGAATCCTGCATCCTGTATCACTGAAGATTTTCCTGTACTTTACACCAGATAAGGCTCAAAAGTCATTAAATACACCCCCAGTAAAATCTAATTCTGTAATATTAGTGGATCTTGACTAGACTTCCATTTTTACCTTTGCTATTTCTTTAAATAAATATATTTAAGTATCATTGTACAGCAACTTTTATGAGAAGTAAAACAGAAAACTACATGGAAACAGTACACTGACACAAAAGAAGCTGAGCACTCAGGCAGGAATTCCCCTAAAATACACACATATCGGAAGGCCACAATACCTTATCAATGAGATATAAGATCATTATAGCAATTATTCTTCCTTTCTTGTCTTTAAGACAGCATATAGCATTCAATTTTCAAGTTGGAAATGATATTTATTCTTTACACATTCCAGCAGAGTATCTGCTGCCGATTTCTCTGTGTGAATTCCCTTTCTTAAGGGGTTTCAAGTTGCCTCAGAACACTTAGCTTATTTATATGATGCTTAAATCTCATCCACCCACAAGTCACCCTTTTTCCCAAATCCGTAGGCAAGCATGATTCTGAAGGTTTTTTCGACTGCACTTTTTACAGAAGTGGGCAATACGCATTTAACATTATCGTCACTTAGTCTCAGGTTTGCTCAAGCATAGCCTGTGCTTGCTGAAGTGTACACAACCTTTAAAGTTCATCTACCAGCTTTTGGAGACTGTTAAAGACCCTACTTAGAAATGATTTTGCTAAACATCTCACATTATTCCTCATTTCTCTCCCTATCACTCCTGGTGCTGAATTTCATGAAAATAATTCTGCATATGAATATCTGAGACAGAATTACAGTATCATAACCAGCATTATGACTCCAGACAGAGAATATACAGGTAGCAACTTATTTCCTTTTGTTAGAAAGGAAGGAAAGATTGCTGGGCATGCATATTGTTCAGCCAGAAGCATTTATGAATAGAATATCACTTTCAAATAAAATCAGCAGTCAGTCATTTTACAAAATACACTGAAAATATACCATTTACACTGAAACTAATGATCAGTGTCTTGGGGCTGATTGTCTTTGGTGTCTCAAAAGGTACCACATACATCAAAGCATCTGGAGGACCTTTATAAGACATTTCTCCAGTGTGAATTCTCTGGTGTTTAGTGAGCTAATATTGATCTTTTCTTTACTGGGGCCACTGAAGGATGCCACAGCTGCACAACGCTTGACAAAGTTAATTATCTCCAAGACCTTTAATCTTCTGCCAAATGTGGCTGAAATTGGCCAACAGAATAAAAATGGCTGAGATTTCTTTTCAGTGTGAAAGTAGGCATGAAAGTCAGAGCACAGGATCACACACACAGTTTTCCAAACAAAATGTGACGGTCTCCCACACCTCCCTCCTCTGCCAGTGGCTTAAATGCTGCCCTCACCAAACACGTATTACAGTTAATACCATTGATTTTAGGGCTGTTAATGTGCACAAAAATTACAGCTCATATTATTTGATGTCCATTAGCACACTTTGTAATCAGGCTGTACATAACAGAATGTACTGAAATCTCTGACAGTAATTCCTCGTACTTTCGGCTCATATGGAAATAAGCACGCATCTCCCAGGTGAAGCAGTATACTGGAGTCTCATGCATCCTACTAAATGCAGTCCTGTTTTTCAGTTAGTCTGAATACTGTACTCCTTCAACTGAAATGCAACGTTCACAAGTACGCTTGGCAAGTGCAGCAGACTTTTCTGTTTATTTCACCACACAGAATGTGCTTCATCTTCACCGGCCATATTAAAATTCAATCTAACAATGTGTTTCTGGCTTTCAAACCAACATTTCATTTATTTTCATAGACAGTTGAGCATGTATTAGATGCTAATTTTGTGCATCGTGAATAGTATTTTCAACTTCTCGGTAATTTTCATATTTGTATCTTTCCTCTATTAGACTATAGTGTCATGGGGAACTGCACCGCTGAAGCATCTCTAATTGCAAAGCGCTAATCCCCTATTCATCTCTGGTGATCTCTACTGGTAGTATGCAATACACAAAATATGCTCCCCCCTGCCACTGGATTAAAACTTACACATTTGCCAACAAGTACAGACCATATTTTTGAATATGTCAGTAATGAAAAGACATGGGCATAGATAAGGGTTTCAGGACTCTGATATGGAGGTAGAAAGGTGCCAGCCCAGACCTCAAGCAGAAACACACACACTTGCGCACACACTTCCTCCTTCAGGACCTGAAGAGGGGAAAAGGATGGAGGGATGGGCAAATAAATAAACAAAAAATCTGCAGAAACAGCTGGCATTGCTGCTGCTGATGTGGTTCCAGTTGTTGATCTAGCTGGAACCACCTCGTGTGGACTATAATGGACTGACTGTTATATAGCCACTGGCAAAACTCTGGAACTGGCTTGTACCTGGTGGTAGTAGTTGTTAGAAAGAATTCTGCTGGTGGCAGTAGGTACCGGAAGGGATTAAATGTCTCTCTGTATCAAATGAAGCAAGTATTTCTGTATCGTCATCCCTGTTCCAAGAGCAGAAATGATGGAATATTCATAGATATTCTTCTCATTTTCTGCAGGTGACTTTCTGATGGCCTGAACATGGTGGCCTCTGACGCTGGCCTCCTGGCAGGTAGGGAAACCCAAGCTACCCAGTAAACATCATCTCTGGGTGCTGGTGAGGGAAAGGTGTGACTTGGTGGTAGGATGCTACCGTGGAGGCAAAAAGACTGAAGGAAAAGACTAAGCTAACGCCTTTGGAAAAAAAAAATGACATATTTGCAGAAAGATTTGGAAGAGAGTATTTAGAGAGTCAGATCGGATCAGACAACCTTGTGTGAGCAGGCAGACATCGAGTAGAGCGCGGAGTTTTTTTTCCCTCATCTCAGCAATAAGGATCGCTCCATCGGGAGCTGCAGAATCCAGCCAGCACCATGAGTTTTAGCTTAAAACTTGACTCAGCAAGAAAATTGGTGTTTAAGAATATGGCAATAATCTATGATTCCCTGCTGCAAGATGTCTTCTATAGAATAATCAACAACAACAAAATCCAGCATTTCTCTGAGATATTTCTGTCGTTCTCTACTTAAAACTCTAAATTGGCATTTTTAAAATTCAATAGCAACATCTTGGCAAAGATGCAAAGGGAGAATGACAGTTTTCCAAAACTGCTCTTATGGCGTATGCCTATTAAATCGAGGTGCTGTGCTCTAAGATGGATCCCCTTAGTACTATACCCATTAAGTTAAGAAAAAAAATTTCAGGCTCACAATTCAATCTTAATATTTCATTCAAATGTAGGACATTTTTATGTGTGTTTATTATCAGTCTTTGACTAACTCATTCAAAGCTCATTTCTGTAACAAATCAAGAATGAAAATACTTTTAATTATATCATGCATCAGAAATTCATTGACTAAGTAATTACAAGTTTATCATAAAACAGCCCTTATGGGACCTTATCAGGGATTTCCTAGGAGTAGGCAGCCTCAGAAAGTTAATGAAAAAAAAATTATTTTGAGCTTCCCAAACTAAGTCAAATACAAACAAAATATTCTGAAGCATTCACAGAATACTAGAGGAATCTCTGCCTCATTTTAGGAAAACAAGCAAACAAAAAAAAGCTATAAACTGATTAAATCAGGTCAGATTCCCACTTCACTGTTTTTTCCAAGTCATCCCACAAAAAAGGGAGTTAGGGATTACTGATAAAAATAAATCTGTTTAAGAGCTCCAACACTGCTTACCTCTTTTCTTCCCCCTTGATTCCTTTAATGACATGTTTTACCAACATACATATTTTCAAGAACTAGAAAAATATGTAAGTGATGTAAAGATCACTTTACAGTATACAGAAGGTGTTGTCTACCAATAAACATACAGATTTCTGCTTAATATACCCCAGAAGTAACCTAACTTAATTTATTCAAATATACAGTATATTTTTCTCTCTATTGACATCAACTAGAGATATGTAAACTAGCATAGGAATGGCTATTTAATTTATAGATTTAATTATAGAAGTAGTAATAAACTATCTAACCCTAAACAAGTCCAGATTAAATGATAATCACGTTTTATTTTTACGTCCTCCTTTCCCGATCCGTACGTCTGGACTGACATACAGATCTGCAGACGTAAGGCAACTGATCTGAACTGCTTCCTTTTCACGCTGTGCGTGTAACGAGCGCTGCTTGCCTCGACCACACGGTTCCCCAGGCACTCACAGTGGACTAAATAACTCCCAGATAAGCAGATGCAAGAGCGTGCTCTTACGTCCTTACGTTGCAGATTTCACGGGGACAATTCGGTCCTTTGTTTAGCAAAATCCCTTCCCCCTGTTTTGGGAACTGCGAACACGTGCACGGATACCGTGCTGCCTCTGCCGCCCTTCGTTGGGGACCTGCCCATGCCTTCCCCGTCTGCTGCCACGCAGCCCAAAATGGGTCAGCTTGACGCACAGGCAGCAGCTGTGAGGAATCAGGTGCGTGCGGACCCAGGCGATGAACATGTCCTACTGGGAAGAGGCACAGATCTCCACTGGGGATGGATCTAAGTCTTTAAATCTAGCAGAAGTGCTCCTCTGATCCCAACCTACCTAAATACGGTGACTGTATATGTGTATACGTATTAAAAAAACCCACACAGAGGACATATGCATGAAAGTTCCTGCTCTCTTTTTTGCTGGTATTGTATTTTCTTTGCAAATCATGAATGGAAGGCAGGCTTAGAGAAGAAGTGAGAAATGGTTTCCTACGAGAGCAAAATATGGTTGCAGAACTGCTCTCTCCACCTACACAGTGGCAAGATCAGGACAAAGCTGCAGATCTATTCCCAGATCAAAGTAGATTCTAAGGGAGAAGAGGAGGGAATAAAAAACAGCAACAAAAATCTTAACAGGAAATTGTAAAGATATATGTGACTTAAACTATAGCTTTTGGGTAGTACATGGGCAGCACAAAAGATTTTAATGGTGCTGCATTGTCTGAAATCCTTGCAATATTCTGCACTGAATTTAAATCTCAGCAAATACATTAAGGATGACTCTGTACTAGCCAGAAAAAGCAAACTGTTCCTTCCCGGCTCCTGATGAATCACGTGTATGATGCAGGAGAACAGATAGTGGATAATGGTCAATACTTTATGGAAGGCTGCCTTGGGATGACAACTGTACTCCATAACGTGTATCATAGTGTTCAGAAGATTTGGAGGGAATGAGAGGGGGCTTTAAAAAACAAACCCAAAACATTACAGCGAGCACAACCCTGTATTTCTAACCTCATTCCCAAACAGCTCTGATCCTTAGTCAGTCTCACAAATATACAAGTCAAAACAGAGGAAATAAAAGTAAGAAATAATTACATACAGGATAAAAAAATGCTGTTTAAAATAAACTCACATAATCAAATCACATGGGTGATTTGCAAGTGGACTTTATGAACAATAATGAAGTCAGAGGAGTTATATCAACTATATTATATTATTTTATACATACTTTGCATAATGCATAACTGATCCATATCATGGTTAAAATATAAAAAGTTAATTATATTATATATCATTAATAATATTACATTATAATAGAGTGGCTATAGCATAAATGATACATAGCTGCTAACATATTGTTGAGAATAGGTTCTCTACAAGAAAACTTTTGTTTATCTAAGTAATTTTTTTTTACGCACAATCTAAAGTTTTACATTGTCACTTTCAAGAATATATTATGGGGATGTCTGCTCACCGACTAGGCTTAGCTGCTGCCTAGCACGGTGAAAATAATTCAAACTGCATTCATTGCTTCTGTAATTATTTTAAGTGACTTCTAATCAGGATTTAAGGACCATGCCTATACTCTAATTTTTAATTACAAGCTGAGCCTTGAAGAACTTTAGCTTGACTCAAGAGGCCCTGATGTATGCTGCTCACGACTCATTCATGCTAGCCCACCAATTATTCCATGGCAGTGTGGAAAGAGAAACCAATCTTTTTAAAAGAGAAAGCGATGCCTACAATATGCCCCTCATAAGCTTATATGGATATCTGAAAATCTGCATTCTATAACATGATGTTTGTAAAACAAACTAAAACAACAAAATACTCCAACTAGTTCTACAAGTCAACATATCTGATAGAGGCAAATTTTCTTTCATGAGAAATGTTCCACTGATGGAGAAACATCTCTTTAAACCAATTTCCAAGAAGGACAGGCTGGAAAAATTAGCTGTATGCTAACGCTCTTCAGGAGTTATATGTTATCAGCACAGAATTTGGGAGCCATGAGACTGCACAAGTTAAAAACCTTTCCAAAGAAAATCTTAGATCATGGGTAATGTTAATGGAAGGCAACTGCTTTTCAACTAAGACATATTTCCTGCAATCTGGGTGCAGTCCAGCGGGAAATTCCTAGTTTGGGCAGAAAACGTGATTAAAAAAAAGAAAATGCAAACCCTGTTGAATTGACTCAAAATCATTACAAAAACTGCAACCATCTTGATTTCCCTCTCACTTCATTAGGAAAACAAACTGAATTAGAAAGCCCATGTAAAGGAGAGTTGTTTCAGGGCTTGTCTCCTGCTTATGAGTGATTAATATGTAAAGTCAGCTGAAGAACATTTGCATTTTTTCCTGGCAGGTGAAAACAGAGATATCAGGACCAAATTCATCTCCAACGACAACTCATTAGGCTCAATAGAATTACGCTAGGACAGCTTTTAACATTGTTGCGAAAACAAAACAAAACAGAAACTTCAGTTCTTCAGCGAACAAGTATTTCTGTCTTCGTTTACCTAGATTGCTTTAAAGGAAATAATTTGCAAAGCTATGAGACAATTTCTGTTTAACAATCGAGGCTTTTATCTTCACACACCTTGTCTTCTAACCTAGAAGACTAACCCGCTGTGTCCTCATAATGCTAAAGTTGCACGTTTTTTAACTAATTACGCTGAATCTTCTCGCAGAGTGCTTCTGAATAAGAGGGTAAAATGCTCTCCAGTTTGATATCTTCAGCAACAGGTGCATCGTGTAATACCGCATCTCCCTCTCTGCAGGACAAGGAACTGGGATTCAAGACACTGGGTTTATTTCTTTAGCACTTTGAAGAAACCCCTCTCACATCCTAATCGGATAAAACTGCTTGAGCTGTTACAAGGCTTAACCAGTAATAACCTTACTCTGCACTTTTGCCCAGTGGCCTCTGCGGATAGACACAAAATGTTAAAAGTGAGACTCAGGTAGGGAATGGCATACTTAACTGCCATTATAAAATTAGAAATCCTTGCTACATTAGCACACAAGAGTGCTACTTAGGTTTCCCATTGCTTCAGCTTAGTCATTTGAGATGTGGGGAAGACAGAAGTCCTAATAACAGCGTCGGTGAAAATCCCAGGCTCGTATCTTGGCTGAAGATGCATCTTCATTAGTGGCCAAAACACTGCTGTTCCTGCAGTCCTCGGGGCAGGAGTTCTTCTCAGCTCTAACAGAAAAAAAGTTCCTATCAGCTCTATGCTCTCAGAGTGGAGATAACATGGGATTTTCTTTTTTTTCTTGAAAGCAAATATTCAATAGAGCAAAGAAACCTATAACTCTTGCAAGAGCCTCACTTTACATCAGCCACCCTCCCCCATTTAGACACTTAGAACGTACCAAGAATTCTGTAGTTTATATTAGTCTACAGTGGGCAATTAGTAAAGAAAAACAACAGTATTTTACAGTCAAACTCTCCCACGTTCACCGTAACTTTCTGAGGAATTTTCCACATTGACAGACAAAGCTTTAGTGAGGGGAATTCACCAAAGACAGCTGAGATTCCTACCCATCATAAAAGCAGAAAACCTTAACTGTAAAGTCCTCCTGCTTCTACAGATGGAAGTAATTAACAGGAAAACTCTCATGAGATTATTAGAGCCTTCATTTTATATGGACAAGAGCTTATTTAAAATACCCATTTAAAATGGCCTTGCCCATTTAAAGAATATTTTGCCTGTTTTGAATATGCCAGAAGGGTTGAAATGTCAGCGTTGCCCTAGGGAAGATGCAGTTACAAAAGCGCTCATGAAAATATAATATCACGTGCGAAGCACGGCAAAGATAGCATAAAGATCTTGATACCAGCACACATCTATACTGTGGCTTTTAATGACAAGATTATGTACATACGTACCTTACCAAGATGGTTGCTTGATAAAACTTACCAAGCCTGCAACTCAGTTTAAAAACAAAAGCTTTAGTATTTTCTATGTTTGCAGTGTTGTCAGGCTGTAATAGGTGGACACAAGAAAAGTCCTAAGGACAAAGTAGGGGATGGAAATTTAACAGATGATTTGGCTGCAATTGCACAGATCTTTTTTGGTGTACTTATTTTTATCGCCATTCCACTAGATTTAAAATTTTATTTGCTAAGCTGTGGATACTTTTTTCTCATTTTTACTCAGTAAAACATTGCTAATCAGAACTATATTCTTAGTTATACGCAGCAGCCCCATTCAGCTGCTAGGAAAGAGGGAAAGGCTCCAAACTGGCATATTTTCCTCCTTATAAAAATATTGAGCATTTTGAATGTCCATGTCATTATCAAGCAATATAAAAGAGACCTCTTAAAAATAAAAAAGAGAAATAAAATCTTAACTTGTTCCCAATCATGTTGGCTGCAGAATATATGATTTTATTAGCATCTGCATCAGGCTCAGAGAGTGAGTTTTGGTCCTTTCCAGTTTAGTCTGGGATCAGAAGAAGCAATTTTTCCCCTTTTTTGTTAGTTTGTTTTGTTCTGGCTGCTCTCACTCAGATGAGCAATTCCCTTTAGCAGTGAGATGAACCTCTCTGAGGTCATACCGTCCACTAGCTTCCTGGAGCTGAGATATAGCAAGATGAATTTAAGCTGCATGATGTTATTCTATTCCATTTCTTCTATCTTTCAGGGACAGATCCCAGCTCAGAAGGGCACTTTAATTCAATTTGGATTCTATACTGGGAACTTGTATATAGCCCTTCCAGCAGTGTTCCTTTACGAAAGAAGCCTGTACCTCAAAGATAGCTGGTCACCATGCAGAAATAAAGTTATTAAGACAACTTCATATTTTTTCTAATTTTTTTAAGTCTGACTTAGATACAAACACCATAATGGGGAAGAAGGGGAGAAAGAAACAAATGATTCCATTACTTTGTCCAGCTACACACCCATCATTATCACACATTTCAGTCTTTGGAAAAAAAAAAAAAGTACTCCAAAAGTTTTTATCGTTAGTTAATTTTTACCAAAATTCTGTAAACTCTGTATTTTGAAAAAGATACTCTCTCCCCTTCACTACAGTGGACTCCAGAGTTCAATTCTGAGAACTTCTTTCTTTAATGTACAAAATTTTAAGTCCCATATATACGACTTGCTAATTCTCTCTATCCCTACTTGACCACCATGCTCCTTACTGTCCCAATCAGGACCACTCCTAACAGTGCCCATTCCACTCCTGCTGCCCCCCCAAGCATATCTATACTATTAGTTAAACCCAAGCATCTCTTAAGCTGTGGCTTATTGCAGTCTGAATACTCCTATAGTGAATAACCTCCTCTTGTTCATTTATCAAATTCCACTTTTGGAGAAGTCCAGAAGATGAGATGCTCCAGAGAAACTCTGCCAACCGTATAGGGGGTTACATGCAGTTATAAGGAACTACAGCCCTCTGAATAATCAATCCCAGAAAAATGTAATCTCAAAGTATTTTAACTGTCTCAAGGTGTTTTGGGGTTGTACATTTTTAAGTCCAAGTCCTCCTTGCCTTAATCATGTGATTAAACATAATAAAGTCACAAGGTTGGTTTATATTTTGCATGAATAACAGGCAATACAAAGGCAAAAATGGCACAAGATAAGTGAAGGCTAGAGCTGAAAACTGGGTAAGAAATACAGAACACACAAATTACATAAAAATACTATAGCTTCATCTTTCCTGTAAAGTCCTAGAACATGTAGATTCCCCATAGTACAAAATCCTGCTGAATGACCATCAGCTGACACATTGTGAAACTCTTCTCTAAATGCCTTCTATTCTCTGCACTGCTTCATTCTGCTCCCTCCCGCCCCAGGATCTTACAGGTCCACATCAATATTCATCTGTATTTATTGATGCAAGCTCTGCTAAGTGTTTCCATTTAATTAATTGGTTCAGTTTGTTTCAGCACTGATTGACTCAAGTCCTAGCTTCCATTAATCTTCCCTGCTGACCATGACAAAGCTTTTGTAATTCTGTCCCACTCATACAAGTGGCAGATCATTTTTCAGCTCCATTTCATGTTACTTTTTGCAGCAGAAGCTTCTTTCTCCCATGGCCAAGGGCAGCACAGGTTAAAATGCTAAGCAGCACTTTAAGAACCAAGTGACAGCTCTTGGTTTTGTTAGCCAAGGTATCCTCCAGCATCGCTGATGCAGAGCAAAGCTTGAACTTTGCAGCAGGTTGCAAAATAGAATAAAACTTTGGAACAACTGCCGAGACATCTTTCTCTCTTGCGTCGGGAGGCCTGTTTCTCATATTTTAGCACTTTTCATTGAAGTACTAAGCAAATACATAGACTTTATAGACATTTTTGGTCTTGATTAAAAACAAAAAGAAATGAGCCATTCAAGGTCACACCAAATATCAAAAGGAGTTCTGAGAGAGCCAAATCCCAGTTGAATCCCCTGATAATCACAATTTTACAAAACCATTGCAAAACACTGTTTTGAGGCCTGAAGAACTGAGTGGTATGACACATTTCAAACATATTTTCTGCTGGACTATTTGGGGGAAACTATTTCTTTCCCTCTCTTCAAGCATCAGGAAGTCAAGTAGGAAAAAATGAGAGCAGATATACATGTTCATGTGCCGAGGTAATTGATAGATAACAGCGTGCCTTGAGATGAAAGAACAAGGAGATGCCATAAATCAGCCTTTGGTTCCCCAAAGGATTGTAGAGACCCTCAAGAACAGCAAGAGATACTCTTGCACATTAACTTCATCTTCTTAAAACCCTACTGAGGAGAGAGAAGTTTTACACTGTCATAACTGGACAGGACACAGTAGTAGAGACACTGTTAGAAAAACAATTAGAGTCCTCATCCGTCATTAGCTAAGTAGTAGATACCGAGTCTTAATGCATCTAGAATAGCTCTTCTCTAACAGGGACTAGGACAAGAATAGTCTATGGCCGTTAAATTAAACATAAGCTATGGAGATTCACTTTCTCCTTGGAAGCCCCCACTCCCCCCACCTCTTTTATAAATTTTAAGAATGCCCTGGAGTAAGAGTACTTTTGGGAAACTGCCTTTTTCAGCTCATAGAGAGGCTGAAGCAATAGGCTGCTCAGAGGATACTTAACTGCATCCCTGTTTTATTATACAAAATAAACCTTTCCCTGATATAATTATAAAAGGAAAAATAAATCCTATTCTGTGGTACAGGAGGATTTTATCACTTATTCAGAATGCTAAACTGGGAGACAATGAAAGTCAACCCAGTAGGTGAAGCAGTTTGCAGTTAAAACTTACATAATTTGATTTTGTTCATTTTTACCTTTGAAAAAAGGAGTGGGTAGTGCAGCTTTCAGACAGAGCTGAAGGATGAAATTTGAATGCTTCAATAAAGCAAGAAGCACCTGAAAACAGCACTAGAATGATAAGTGTTTTGCAAACTTAACGAGTAGCCATTACACACGTCGCTGCAGTTCGGGAGTACGTTATTTCTAGAACAGGTAATCGAAGAAATCATGTCAAATTTCACAATGCTAGTAGCAATTATATTTGCCAAGGTTATTATCCCTTGGTACTCACCCTGTTCAGACAGCAACACTTTCTTCCTTCAGGCAACTCCAGACACATCAGGAGGACTGAGATTTGTTCATATGCCAGCAGTGCTGCCAGCTGGACTGAAACCTGAACGTTTGAGTGCTGAGTTTACAGAGGGGAGAAAAGTCCAGACAGCTGCTGGAGGGGGACTACAGCTTCAGGGCAGTGTTTTACCTGAAGAGGAAGACAGAGAGACCGGGAGCAAATTAAGGGCAGATTAGAAGCAAAGAGAAGGGAAAGGAAATCACAGAATGGTAAGGTTGGATGGGACCTCTGGAAATCATCCAGTCCAACCCTTAGCGTAGCCCATAAGGGGACTGAACCTGCAACCTTGGCATTAGCAGCGCCAAGCTCTAACCAGCTGAGCTAAACCTGCCCCCAAGGGAAGGGAAAAAAGTCCAACCATACAACACAGGCTCTTAACTTCTTTACTTAGCTGTGGTGAAACTGAATAGGCAGGAAAAAACTGGGGAAGCCTTAATCTTTCTGCCTAAATGACTTTCAGGCACTAGTTCAGGAGCAAGGCAGCGTATGCAAGTCAAAAAAGGATTTTGTCATACAACAATATTTAGTGCTCTGGGAAGAAAATGCACCTGCTTTTGGAAGGTGAACGTTCTCCTTTTCCCTTTTTCTACCTCAGCTCGAGTTTAGAAGTTAATCCTTAAGCTTTTTGGTAGGTGTAACCTTGTCTACACTGATCAAATGTTTCTCCAGCCCCCATTGACACAACCAATTTATTAAAGACTGGATACTTTTCTTCTCTTTACTGGTCAGATAGTATCTCCGTAATCCCTAGTGCCATCTGTGTTGTGCACTCTGCTGCTGGTGGTAGCAGAGCCGACCGACTCGTGCGGTACGTGCCTTTTGATCATACAACACAGGAACTTCAAACGTGATGCCAGGCGAAAGGGAGGGAGAAACAGCTAAAATGGAAATTAATTTATCCTGCCCATGTCCAGTCTTTCCCTGAGGCAGAGCAGCAGGATAATATGGAGACAAGCTAACTCCCTTTCCCAGAACCAAATAAGCACAAATAGAAAAAACCTTATTAAGTCATGCAGTCCTCTAGCTTATCACTGTAGGGTTGTTCTTTACAGTATATATTGTAGGCTGTAGTTTTAAATGCCTTAACCACTGAAGCAACCAGAATTTCCCTTAGGATTTTATTCCACAGTCTAATAGATCTCATTCTGAGGAAATAAAAGGACAATAATTGCGAAAGCCTGCCATCTGTCAGATTTTGAAAGCCATAGATAAAAATTACCTACAAAACTACAATAAAAGCTTGTGATGTATGACACTGCAGAGTTTAGAAATGCTGAAATTAGTGTAAGAGTATTCAACTTTATGTATAGCTAGTTTATGATTTCCATCCGACTATTAGATACTACTATCTTTTCCTTCCTGACCCTGTCTCAGAATGGGCAGTGCTCGCTCAGTGAGCTGACAGCGACTGTTTTGCCTTCTCATTTTTCAGGGCTTGGCTTCAGGCGCATAAAAACTTCTCTGAAGATTCATTTCCTTAAAGGCTTTTCTCTGGTGCTCTTCACAGCACTGTTTGGACGTTTCACAAATGCTGTGCTCCGGGCACCCTTGGGAGCTGACAGGAGTGGTGCTAGGCCCATCTGACAGCCGAAGAACTGAGGCGTGGAGCCCTCACAACGTTCAGGTGCTCAGCCTGAACCCCCAGAGCCTGAATCTTCAGAATACCTGGGTTTAAGTACTATCACATCCCCCTGAGGTGCAGCTGCTACTGCATCAACTACAGTGAAGTGCAGGTAGTACTCCTGCACGTCAGACCACACGTCCCAGGCTGCCCAGCAACTGAGAATTGAAAGTAGTGAGAATCTGTGCAAAGCGCTGGTTTAGTGCTGGACAGATTCCAAAATTAGACCCCTGTCCACTTACAGGATTACATAGCCTCAAGTTCCCTACACAATATCCACGAATAAGATTCACAAACACACTGCTGGTCTAGTAAAACCTATTCCACATTGCATGAAATAATACTTACTCACTAGACTACAGGAGGAGAACAAGCCTCAGACTTAACAGACAGGCATTCATGGACATGTGCTTATGGATAACAGGTGCAAAACAGAAGTGTGAGGAAGCTGAGTTCTGATCTTACTTCAAGCAAATGTTTTAACTATTTCCGTCAAGTGGAAGCAATTTCAGCAGAAAGCAGTGGGTGATTTCAGCCAAGGAATGCTGCTCACTGGAGTCGTCAGAGTACATTGGCCAGTTGAATAATTTTAAGCCAAGTCTCCCACATCCTAAATGAATGTTCTAGCCACTGCGATCCTGGAAAAACACTGGTGATATTGCCTTTGCCAGTGGCACCTTGCATTGCACTAGACCTAATCTAATAGGTAGGCTCTGAAACAGATGCCTAATCAAAAAAGACAGGCAAAAGAATGGCAATTTGCAAAACTTGACAAGATTTAGTTCTAAGATAGATAGTTATTCAGCACTGCCAAGACTTACAAGAAGTAGCATAGGAAAATTACTGGCACAAATGCAGGTATCTGGGGACTTAGAGTGCCTAACTGTGGAGGAAAGGCAAATTCAAACACGATGCTGACTGTTGACATTAGCCTGTGCCACCACATTTAGACCCACTGCACCATGCTCTGTTAATGGTCTATTCTAAGCAGTAAGTTTTTGTGTGTGCATTAATGTTATTGCTCTCTGTTTGCTTGGACCAAAATTCTCTAATAATCTCTACTATATACGTGAGAGGTCCTATCCAGGTCAATCAGATGAAACCAAATATCTCCCTCATGCCAGCTTCTGGCTTCCAACATAGATATGAGTATTTTTGGCCTGAAAGCTGGGGCCATCTATCACAAACGAGAAAAAACCCAACGTGCATCAGCCATATATCAGTGTGGAACAACACCATAGCATGTTTATATGCTATAGTCTGTTGTAAGATACCTGCATTAATTCAATCCTAATGTACATCTAGTGTCAGAGGTCATAGCATGAACTAGACCCCTCCCAGGGTGATGGTTAGTTATAGTCACCTAATATACACTATACCACCACGTCTTTATTATTATCTAGTCTAAATAAAATAAACTTACCTGGGTAGTGTATGCTACAAACACATGCACACTGTGTGAGAGAGTGTCCTCTCTCTGGAAGCACTAGTGCCGTAAGAGGCACTGGGATGACAGATCCCACTCTAGGCTCTGCAGAGGAGCGTACTCCAACGGGAGGAGGCTTTGATGCTTTGATTCCACAGGTCCAAGCTTGATTGGAGTCTGCTCATCCTCCTCAAGCTACCTCTGCCCTAAACCTGGCTGCTCCCAACAGGCACATCTCCTCAACTAGCAAGTCCTAGAATTGCTCTAGTTCCTCATCCCATTCCCAGCCCTTTTGCATAGCTAGCCCTCATCTACTCTTCCGCTCTGCTGCCAGTTCCCTCACTCCCTTCTCCACGCTTCTTGCGAACTAGTCTCATTTTCCCATTCTGGTTCCTCATCTACGTTTTCCTTTTCTTCCACCCTAAGCTTCCAGTTGTTTTCTGAACTCCAACCTCTGTCCCCACTATCTCGTTCAGCCTCGCTCCCTGGTTTCTCTGTCTGAGCAGTTCCTGCTCTCCTACTGGTACTGGAGCTTCTTTTCAGACCTATTTCTCCTTTTGCCCATTTTCCCTGTTCCTGCGCCTCTCTCCAAGCCACCTGGCAGGCCACAAGCACTGTCTGTTCCCAGTCTTACCCCAAGAAATTTCAGTTTACATGGGCTTGTAGTCAAACTCTCCCAATCTTCCTCCCCACTTTGACTCACAGTCCTAGTTTCTTACTCCTTTGCCAGCCATCTACCCAGTCTTTCTGTCCTGGTGCTGCCTTGTACCCTGTGCCTTCAAACCACAGAGCTTAGTCCTGCAAACTGCCAAATCAAGGGGCAAGTAAAGAACTCTGGAAAGACAAACTATTCAGTCTGGATGCCTAGATCATGCATAATTGAAGCAGCCTAGAACTGCCATGGCAGGAAGAAATTCTGCTCAGCTCCACATTCAGGGAAAATGACATTTTCAGGGCATTTATATGCTGGAATTTCAAAGTATGTGTGAACTGTCTACATCCACTTATCGAGCTTGTGTGGATTTTCCAGTATACAAAAATTACTCCCACTAAATGCCAAATCAGGCTCCAAGCAAGGAGTTTGGAAAGAAAAATATAGTTCTGATAATTTATACTCTCATAAACTTCCTTTACACCAATCTCTCTTTTGAAATAAGAAAGCAAGGTTATTGGATTATAAAATAACTCCACAGAGCCTTAAACATTCTTCTCAGCATTCTGCCAAACTCTTCTGCAACAGAACAAATGAATTAAAAGAGAAAAACAAGAAGGTGTAATGACTTCCATAGAGAGTCAACATCTGAAGACTGTCACTTGAAGACCAAATTACAGAACTGGATACAAACCTTTCCTAACTTTCTTACAAGAGTGGCCTGTTATGGATTAGCTAGTCACAGAGGCATGATGAACTCAAAACACATTACATGTGTTTGTACTAACAAACAAAGAAGGACTGGTTGGAGACGTGAAGGATGAGGGCAGCCTTGATGGCAGTGACCATGAGATGGTGGAGTTCAGGATCCTACAAAAAGGAAGCAGGGTAGTAAGTAGGATTACAACCCTGGACTTCAGGAGAGCAGACTTTGGGCTCTTCAGGGACTATCTACTTGGAGGAATCTCATGGGTCAGGGCCCTAGAAGGAAGGGAGGTCCAGGAGAGCTGGTTAATATTCAAGCATCACTTCCTCCAAACTCGAGATTGATGCATCCCTATGAGTAAGAAGTCAAGCAAAGGGGGCAGAAGACCTGCATGGATGATCAGGGAGCTCCTGGCAAAACTCAAACAGAAGAAGGAAGTAAGCAGAAAGTGGAAGAACGGACACACAACTTGGGAGGAATATAGGAATACTGTCAGAGTATGCAGGGATGCGATGAGGAAGGCTAAGGCCCATTTGGAATTAAATCTGGCAAGGGATGTCAAGGACCACCAGAAGGGCTTCTTCAAATACATCAGTAGCAAAAGGAAGACTAGGGAAAATGTGGGACCACTGCTGAATAGGATGAGAACCCTGGTGATGAAGGATGCAGAGAAGGCAGAGTTACTGAATGCCTTCTTTGCTTCAGTCTTTACTGCTAAGGCTGGCCCTCAGGAATCACAGAGCCTGGAGACAAGAGAGAAAGTCTGGAGAACGGAGGACTTTCCCTTGGTTGAGGATGGTTAGGATAGAGATCATTTAGGCAAACCTGATAGCCACAAATCTATGGGCCCTGGTAGGATGCACCCATGAGTGCTGAGGGAGCTGCTGGATGTTATTGTTAGGCCACTCCATCATCTTTGAAAGGTCATGGAGAACAGGAAAGGTGCCTGAGAACTAGAAGAAAGCCAGTGTCACTCTGGTTTTCAAGAAGGGCAAAAAGGAGGACTCGGAAAACTACAGGCAGGTCAGCCTCACCTCCATCCCTGGAAAGGTGATGGAACAGCTCATTCTGGATGTCATCTCCAGACATATGGAGGATAAGAAAGTAATCAGGAGTAATCTGCAAGGGGAAATCCTGCCTAACCAACCTGATAGCCTTCTATGATGGAATGACTGGCTGGGTAGATGAGGGGAGAGCAGTGGATGTTGTCTACTTCTATTTCAGCACGGCTTTCAGCACTGTCCCCCTTAACATCCTTCTAAGTAAGATCAGGAAGTGTGGGTTAGATGACTGGATAGTAAGGTGGTTTGGGAACTGACTGAAAGGCAGAGCTCAGAGGGTTGTCTTAAGTGTGCAGATTTTAGCTGGAGGCCTGTAGCTAGCGGTGTCCCCCAGGGGTCGATACTGGGTCCAGTCCTGTTCAACTTTTTCATCAGTGACCTGGATGAGGGGACAAAGTGCCTCTTCAGCAAGTTTGCTGATGATATCAAACTAAGAGGAGTGGCTGATATACCAGAGGGCTGTGCTGCCATTCAGAGAGACCTGGACAGGCTGGAGAGATGGATGGAGAGGAACCTCATGAAGTTCCACAAGGGCAAGTGCAGAGTCCTGCACCTAGGGAGGAATAACCCCAGGCACCAGAACAAGCTGGGGGCTGACCTTCTGGAGAGCCGCTCTGCAGAGAAGGACTTGGGAGTGGTGGTGGATGACAGGTTGACCATGAGCCAGCAATGTGCCCTTGTGGCCAAGAAGGCCAATGGTCTCCTGGGGTGCATTAGGAAGACTGTTGCCAGCAGATCGAGGGAGGTGATTCTGCTGCTCCACTCAGCCCTGGTGAGGCCACATCTTGAGTACTGTGTCCAGTTCTGGGCTCCCCAGTACAAGAGAGACATGGAGCTACTGGAGAGAGTCCAGCGTGGGGCTACGAAGATGATCAGAGGGCTGGAGCACCTGCCCTATGAGGAACAGCTGCGAGAGCTGGGTCTGTTTAGCTTGGAGAAGACAAGACTGAGAGGGGACCTTAGCAATGTCTATAAATATTTTAAGGGATAGCGTCAAGAGGATGGGGCCAGACTCTTTTCAATAGTGCCATGCGACGGGATGAGAGGCAATAGGCACAAACTGACACGCAGGAAGTTCAATCTGAACGTGAGGATAAGCTTCTTTACTGTGAAAGTGACTGACCCCTGGAACAGGTTGCCAGAGAGGTTGTGGGGTCTTCTTCTCTGGAGATATTCAAATCCTGCCTGGAGGCAATCCTGTCTAATGGGCAGCAGGTGACCCTGACTGAGAAGGAAAGTTGGACTAGATGACTTCCAGAGGTCCCTTCCAACCTCAGCTGTCTTGTGAGTCTATGATTCTATGATACATATGCACAACAAAAAAAACAATCCAAAACTTAAACACTGGAAAAGTAAAAGTAAAGTCATCATTTCCAAGTTCTTGCATTATCTCATTCAGGGAAAATTAAGCACACAAATGACTGCAGATCAGAATGTTCTATTTGAACAGAATGAAATACATGCTGAAGTCTACGGTATCTACGGTATCTTACATGCATAGTCATGTTTATCTAATATTTTTAGACCTCTGTTTGGGGTACACCAGATTAATTAAAAATAGTAATTTAGGTTGTTTCGCTTGTGAATTCTTTTTTTCACAAGTTTTAATTAAATATAGCAAGAAAAACAGTAATTGCGCTAAATAGCATGTTGTGAAGTAAAACCACTCAGTAGTCAAAGCGAAATAATAATGTAAAACCTAAAATGCTAATAACATACTATGAATGTAATGATCAGCTGATTAGCCATTTAATTTCTCACTTGAAATCAAATTTACATACCTAACATATCAATTCAGATGTGACGGTAACATTAAAATTAAATATGTGGTTTGGTATTTCAGTAAATGACAGACATTGGTTAAATAGAAATAATACTAGCCTTTGGGACAAACATCTAGAGCACATTGCCTAATTCATTTCATTTTCAAATGAACAAAGCTTGGCTCTGATTGCTCTGTATTTTTCTTACAGATATGCCTGGAAGGACTTGTTGTTAACTCTGGAGACTGAAAGATGGTGGCTATAAAAATGAGCCCCATTTACTGTGTCAAAAATCAAGCTGTCAAGCAGAAGACTGGTTCAAACAGTACAGCAGCTCACCAGAGAGGATGGTCGAGGATATGGCCTATGCAGAAGAGCTGCTCACCAAGAAGGTTACCTCTCTAGTTTCCAGTTTTTCTAGTAATGAATAACTTGTATGATTTCACTCTCAAGAAATAAATATCAGATTTTCAAGGCCATTTTTTAATTGCGAAACAATCCCTCTCCCCTGAAAATTTATGACTTATGATTTAGCTCATCATATTTCAAAAAAAAGTCCACTTTGGCTCACACATCCACAAAATGTAGTATCTGCTTTGCTGCTGATCCTGTGGAGTAACTTCAGAGTTATGAAGAGTAAAATGTTAGGAAAAAAAATGAAGATGTGGCTCCTGATGCAATTTTCCTCTGTACTGCTAATTAATGCATTGTTGATTAGACCATGTGTCTGAGATAACTATACATTATAACAACTTTTCCATTCTAAATTCCTATTTATAAGTCTGGGAACATAAACACATTGCAATCCATCATGGAAGGATTATCACTGTGCTTTTTAAATGGGATTGAGAAACAGTAAGGAAAAGTAAAAATGTATTTTTTTATCCAAAGGAAAAGAATTGAACTTCCCTATAGCAGACCTCCCCTCTCTTCTTCTTTTCTCTTTGAGAAAGATACTGGCCTTGAATGTAAATATGCACAGGAGAGAGAGAAAAGGAGGGGGGGGAAATGGCAGATCAGGACTATTTTTGCCGTTACACATTTGAAATGATAGAAACAGAGCCTAAGGAGATGTAGGAACAGTCAAAGTGCAAGCTGTGTGGTGAAACCTCTTTGTGGCAATTACACAGTTATACGGATTGTCATATAGGGCTAGGGTTTGTCATATGATGATCACTGCTAAAGCATACCTATGTATATATATACATTGTGTCCAGGTACACGCAAGGGAGCAAAAAATATTCCTCGCCCTGTGACATTTAAGGCTTTTAGTTACTTCTGTTGCTACTTACCATGGTTATTTGTCCCATCTGCACAGCAATATGCTGTGCATCAACTTGTGAATGATATAGGAGATCTCCACCTACATAAATGAGAACATAAATGGACTGAAAGTTAACTGGCAAAGTAGCTTGAAATACTGTGCTAGTTTTGCCTTTACTCCTTGCTGAATTTCTGCAGCTTTTACCTGGTTTTGCAGAATTTACAGTTGTTGAGCACAACACTGTTTCTGTGTTGTCAGTCTACCAAGCAGTACGCAGTTTCGGAGACAAGCTTTGCTGCAAGCCTATGTCTTCTTACTTTTCAGTTCTTAACTCAAACTCAACTTTTCTCACTATGAAGCACTTCTATCTGTCAAGCATTGCCATGCCATAGGAATTAATCTGGAATATGTGGGCGTTCGACTGCTTCAACTTTCCTAGCACATATTTATCTCAAAATAATGCATATACATTCCCTTTGCAGTAGAAGAGCAAATTGTGCTTTACCCAGGCATAAAGGATTAATAAAAAACCATTGGAAAGATCGAGAGCGTGGCTGCCCAAGGCACACAGAGCATCCTGCCTTCTGGGATCTGCATGCCCTTTCTGTGAGTCGCACGCCCCTGCTTTCAGCAGTGCTTAGGAGAGTTTTGTTAAGAAAAGCACTGTTAGAAAACAGTAAGACTGGTATATTCCAAACCATGCAGCCTTCCTGGAGAATGTTACACTGGACACAGGTTCATCTCCTTGACTCTTCCTCTGATTTGGGTGGAGTGGAAACAATTCAGGTGCTGATTACAAGCCGCAGTCCAGCCTGCCGGAGGGGTGTGTGATTAGTAAATCCAAAGGCTATAGTGGCAGAGTGAATATTGATGATGTATTTCTTCACAAAACAGAGCAAAAGTTTGCAGCTATGCTATCATTTTATTGAATGTTAAGGAAAAAGCATGCATTTTGTTCTTCAGGAATACTCTTATTACGAGAGTTTCAGGATGCTAGCCCCTTTACTACATTAAAACTCAAAAAGTGCGTTAGAAGCCTGACAGCCAGATAATGAGCTTCTATTTCCAGATTTTATCACTTTGGCTTAATGGGCAAGCAAGATGTCGCCACAGCATAGAAGAGCCATGGTAACTCCTTGCCATGCCTCTGCTCCGAGGCCAGGTCATCCAAAACGGCTGAAGAGTCGCCCCATTCATCTTCTCCCCGATAGCCCTAATGACACTTCTGGAGCAGACAGCTGGCGTGAGCAACAGCAGCTCTGAAGCAACTTTAATGAGCTTCTTGGACACGGGCTGGCATTTGTTACCTGAGGCTCAGGGAGATGCACCAGTGTCTTAATGCCTCCTTCCTTCTACTTCAAGTGTGCTTTAAGCACTGTTCCACTATCCCAGCAAGTCACAGCCAAACTGCAAGCTATTAGTTACTGCCGAGAGAAGGAGCTGGCCACAAGTAGAGGAGGAGGAAGAGCTTAGCCTTACGATTATTTGTTACAGCTCTATATTCAAATGATTTTTTCACCATCAGGCTTTCTTTCTCAATCTGTTAACTGAACAGTCACTGCATCCATCTGCAAATACAGCTTTTGCAGTAAATAAGAAGCTCATGGTGAGTTTAAAAACAAAGAACTGATGTAATTCTGTCCAAGGGAACTTGTATTTCTTGCAATAAAAAAAAAATGACACTTCTATAATTATTAATAAGATCAGGTAGCATTGTCATTCTCAGATAATGCAGAGAGAAAAACACAACTCTTACTGAATCCTCATAACAAACAGAGATAGAAACCAGAACCCAGAACATGACTGATTTCTTTAAGGCACTGTAATGAATCACTGTCATTGCTTCTGTTTGCTGGATCCACAGCACTCAGGCCTGAAACTGAACAACCAGACCACACTATAATAATTACCATTTGCTCTATAGCAAGATCGGAAATGTTGCAGTAAACTGAAGTTCAAGGCCAGAGCAGTTCCTTAGCATATTCGCTGGGAAACAGAGCACTGACACAGCTGTATCCTTTCATAATGCCTGGGATCTTCAGACTTCCTCGAATAGCCACATTTTTATCAATCAGTTAAATTCCTCATCAAAGTTGTCAAACTATCCAGTCTCTCAGTTTTTATTCATCCTATATATTCATTCAATAGCAGAGACAGTAATAATTGCTTTCTTGGCCATTGATTTTTCCCCACTATGACTGAAAGATTCATGTTTTACTATTTCCCATTTTAACCCTATTGCCTTTTACTATGATGGGATTCAGGCTGCTGCTCATTTTTTAATTTGTCCTGGGGTTTTGGCAGCTTTTGTCTGTCTTGTGTTGAAACCTGTCACTGCTGATACCTCACTGACCGCGAGTCAGGACAGAGGGGGAAGCTGGCTCAGCCATAGTGAAAGTGGTCAGGGTTGCATTTCTTAAGCGAGCTGATGCTACCGATAGAAATGACTTGCAAAGCGATTTCTGTGCTTTTTTGCAGCGTAACTACACATGCTGCAGGCTCACAGGAGGAAGCAGCAGCTCAGGAGATAACGCTGATGGATTACTGGAATGAGAAAGTTGTTCCAAAGACAGCTTTGCTGCTGATCCTGTTTGTCACACTTGAATAAAAAGGGAGTGGGAGGACATTATCCTTCACCACAGCTGCTACTGGTGGAAAAACTAGGGAATGAGTTTGGGGGATTTTACAATCTGGCCCCCAATCAAATATCACTGTATTTCTCTTATCAGTACCAGCACGCTCCTCAGTTTCTGTTTATTTTATCCAGTACCATCCTGTTTCTATACTTTCTTGTAGTTCAGTCCCAGCCTTTCTTTCCAGTTTACAGCCGTTTTGTTCACCATTTAAACTCTGCATCGAAAGAAAGCCCGCGGCGAGAGTGAGGAGCCAAAATGTCAGAGAAGCACCGCTGGCCCCGCACCCCCAGCCCGCGCGCGGGCTCTGCCCGGCCTGTGCCAGCGCCTGCCGCCGCTGCCTCCCGACGCTTTCAGGCAGCCCGTGGTCGCTTGCGCATAACCTCCACCAGGAACACCCACCGCTGAGTTCAGCAGCGGCAGCAGCCTGCGATTTCTTTACTTCTTATGAAATACCACATTTTTGGAAGAAAACAAAAAAAAAAAAGAAACCCACTACCTGACACCAGCATAATTGCTCGGTTTTATGTTTTCAAGGCCCATTTAAATTCATTTTGGAGAGAAATCCTCTTGCACAGCCTCTTGAGCAGATAGGAGACATTCTGAGAGCCTGCAAAAGGATTTGGTTTTAAGGAATTACTGAGTCGTAACAGGTTTTAGGGAATCGTGTTCATTATACCCTGCTGATGGCAGATTTATACAGAGCAAAGAAGACCAACTATCACAACAGTGGCTAGATAACTGGCAGCTCCCCTATGCTAAACACTTTACTGCCTTCCCTAGCACACATTACCCTACCTACCTCAGATGAAGTCCAAATAAATTCATAAAAATATCATTACTGCTAAGCTCTGAGTAGTATAGATATAAATTACCCAGACAACAATGTGACTTGCCGTCAGGCTGCCAAAAGGGAACAACTACAATTGCTGATTTGAAATTTTCTGTCTTGGTCTTTCAGTTTTCTAACTGTAGGGCATGTATGAAACTGCATTGCATAAAGACTATGAATTCTTCATAGTCTTTATAGACTATGAACTCTTAATGAGTAAACTATCTTGTTTAAGAATTGGAGGTGCATTTTTCAATCTTTACTAAGTCTTACATGTCAAAGCTAAAGGTTTAAGGTAAGTTTTGTAAATACATTGTTATGCTCCTTGGAAATGAGCTTAGAAGTAAAAGAGAACTTTATCTTCAGACAGGCTCAGGGACAGAGGGTGAAGTTAACATTAATTCCTCCTGCATCTGCCACTTCACTTAATTTTAAGAGCTAGCTGATGTGCAATGAACCTGACAAGCTTTTAAGAAATTGGGATTTTTTATTATCTTTTTTTACTATTTTGCTTTAACTTCTAAGCAACCTCATGTAGAGATGTGAAATTGCATGACAGAACATCTAAAATCCAACACAGTCTGCATGCATCACTCCACTTGGCTATTAATTTGAAAATAAAGTCAAGTTTTTTTCTGTTTCCCCCCAAAATAATAATGAAACACAATTGTTCCCTGGACTGGCTGATAAACCAAATGCTGCAAGTTCCAGTTTAATTTACTTGATAATAAACTTTAGCAAGGACATGATATGTTATGCTCAAAGAGGAAATTAGCATGTCACTTACTAAAGCAGATAGTATTCACTAGATGTGTGGGCATCTTCTGTATTCTTCTCATTCCTTGGCTTTTTCACCTCTATTCTCAGCCCTTTATGCTGAGAGAGAAATGTGAATGCTTATCCGCAAACACACCTTCGTAGTTCTCATTTCTCATATAAATCAACAACTCATAGCAAATGACAGAGCTGGCAATATTTTTTCACTATCCATGCCCTCAATTAACACCATTCCAGTGGCACCCCTGCTAGAATGGGATTTTTCCCATATTTCTCTTAGCAGGATCCACAGTCGCAAATCTAGTAAGTATAAATCCACACAGTATGTTTTCACTAATTTCATTCAGCCTTTCAGTGACATTATCCAAAAATCTCTATTAGCATTTTGTATTTGGTATCCCATGTGGTGATACGGCCAAGGTGAGAGAGGGAAGCTCTTACGGTTGCTGTTTAGAGACAGTTAATTCTGCAGAGGATTTCAGAGGTTGTTCTCCGAACATTAGCAGGCTCAAAACACAGGCCTTTTACAACCCAGCCACTTACTCATTGCTTTGTGCCCTTTGTGGATACTCCCTGCACTATTACTGAACAAGGATGAGAAGCAGTTCAGCAGCTGCAGTACATCAGGCCTCTGGTGGGCCCAAACCTTTTCACAGTGCACTAGCTGCAAAACTATAGATCACACTGCTCAGCTGCTTCCATATACAACTATGTCTAAACAAAACTATCTTTAAATATTTTCTTAAAAAATCTTTTAAAAGGCTTTTCAGTTCCAGAATTTTGTGACTGGGCAACTATTTTCAATTACAGTTGATTGCTGTGACTGAAATTTGAATGATTTCCATTGAATTGATGTGTTGAGGAATAGTGACCGAAACCATCTTTGGCATGTGGTTTCATACATGAAGTGATTCTGCTGACTTGATTCTAACTAGATGTAGCTCTCTCTTGTAGGGGTCATGTGCTGCTTTACACGAGTGATGAAGTGGAATTGTATTCTTTCTTATTCCCAAGTATCTCTGAAACATTTTCAGACTAAACTTGCTATTAATTTGTTGAACTGAACTTCATTAAGAGCTCAAATAGCAAACATTCAGCTGTGTACTAACAGTATATAAATCATATTTTGCTGCTTTATTCAACAAAATAAATTTCCAGTTGAACTCAATAGGACTAGTCACACTGCCTAGGGGAGTGATTCCTTAACTGAGGGGACTGAATTAGATTCCTTTACCTTCATAATCTATATTCTCTCAAGAGGCCAAAACACTGAGAATGAAATTGAGCTAAAATGCAGCTTATACTGTGTGTTCTGGATTGCCTACAGGAGAAATTATTACCTATGTGACGACCTGTCCTATTAATTTAGGTATATAAGTCAGAGGCCTAAAGCTAACATGACTGCACACAAATGACACATTCAGCTGGGATAAATATCTAGATATGGGTATGGCCCGACATGAGAGTTACACTATCTTCTCCAAATTTTCAAGGGCCAGCAGGCGCTCAGATCCTTCCAGGACCATGATGCTTTCCAAGGCTCAGACCTTTCTGTTAGGACTAACCAGTTCCAGGACATACTGTCCTTCACACCAAAAACAGCAGTTACCCTGGGGCTCCCTTCTACTTCCCTGGAGTGTTTGCAGAACTACTCTAGGTGCCATCTCTAAGAAAGGCAAGAAGGAGGAACCAGAGAGTTGGAAGTCAGCCAGCCTCATCTCAGTCCCTGGAAAGATCACACAACCTGTCTTTTAGGGACACATTAACAAACATGGGAAGGACAAAAAGTTAAAGTGGTAGTCAATATGTATTTAGCAGGGGCAAGTGATGTTCAACCAACCTGACTGCCTCCTCCAACAAAATGCCTGGTTCTGTGAACAAGGGGAGTCCTGCAGAAGTGATGTACCTCAGCTTTAGGAAAGCTTTTGACACTATCTCCTGCAACATTCTCATTTAGCAGCTGAGGAAGTATGACCTGGAAGAGTATACAGTTAGGGGGACTGAAAATTGTCTGGATCTCTGGGCTCAAGAGATGCTGATTGATGGTTTATCATCTGGCTGGCGGCCAGTTATGAGCAGAGTAATCAGCAGATAAACTGCTGCTTATATTTCTGTATCACCTGCAAGCTTATCAAGGATACTAAATTGAGAAGTGTGGTTTACACAATGAACAGCAAAATTTAATCCAAACCTTGATAAACTTGCAAATGGGACCAACAGAAACCTCACAAAGTTCAACAAGCAGAACTGCAAAGTTCTGCCCCGAGCAGCGTAAGCTCATATAAAATTAAAGGCTGAAAATCAACTGGCTGAGTAGCAGCCCGGAAGAAAAGAAGAGCTACGACAGGCTCCAGGATGAGTATGTTCTGTGAGTAACACTGCACAGACTGTGTTAAGATAAGTTGGTCAGCATATCAGGGGAAGCTGTTATTACCCTACTCTTGAAGCCAGTGAGGCTGCATGTGGAAGAGTAAGTCGAGTTTTGGACCACCTACTGGAGAGGATCCTGTGGAGTCTGTTAGGATGTAGGCCTGGGGCCACATGGAAAGGTTGAGGGAGCTGGTATTCCTTAGTCTGCTGAAAAGGAGGCTAAAGTTTGTTTTAAGAGTAGCCAGTGACTGCTTGAAGGCTAGTTAAAAAACAGAAGTTAATGGAATCAAACTCTTCCTACTAGTGGTAGATAAAATCTATAGCAACAGCTGCAGATTGTGCTTATGGAGGCTAAAATTGGTCATTAGGAAAAACTTTTTACTAGAAGGAAAATCTTTGCAGTGCAGTGCCGGGAGCAGCTGCCCATGGAAGCTGTTCAGTCACTATCCTTGAAAGTTTTTTCAAGATTCAGTCATACAAAGCCGTAGCTGACCTGACCTGGTGCTAGTCCTGCTTTTTAGGAGAGATATTGGACTAAATGACCTCCACAGGTATCTCTGAAAACTTGCTGTGGCAAACAGTCTTATGTTTCTTATCCATCACTTTTTACACTGAGTAGGAATTTCTGAATCTACACCTTGAATTCTGGCTGCTTCATAGGGTTTGAAGATTCACAGTATGGAAAATACCTTTTTCATGGTTGTCTGGAAATCCTCAATTTTATCCCCTCAGTATGTAAAATACATATACTAGTAAGACCTGGCCCCTGTGGTGAAAACAGTATGGAATGTAACTGCCCATGCAGTTGTTTATGGGACATCCTGGTTTTCAACATCTTGGCCTTTCAACTTTATTAATTATGGTTTAAAATTCTACTTTTCTATAACAAACCTAGAATTAATAACCACAAGTGTTTGAACTACTCTACCACCAGAATGCCCATCTCAGAAAATTTCTCATAAAGGACTAACAAAGGAGAACTCTATTACTCCAAGAGATGGTGTTGAAGAATCCAATTCAACAAATAGTCTTTCTGGACTTATGTAACAAATAACATTATAACAAATAGTCTTTTCTGGACTCCCACCGTCTCCTCCTTCCACACACAGAGAGGGAGGGAGGTGAAAACCTCCTTGGGATGACTTTCACCTTCCTTTCCCCACACAAATAAGGATAGTCCCAACTGCAATTCTATAGCACTCAGTTCAGTTCAGCCTCTTTACAGCACATGTACGCACTCATTAATTTTAACATATTCTTGACTCTTGTCAACCCCTGCCTGTTACTGGAGGCAATTGATTATTTCAAATAATTCTCATCTCAGTCATACCTGAATGCAATTTCATGGGACAAGAGTAAAATATATCCCTACCTAAGGATTTCCTGTTTCCAAGTTTCAAATGCCACGGGGAGAAAACAAAACAAAACAAAACAAAACAAAATGGGGAAAAGGAAGAAAATATCAGGAAGCCTAAACATAGAAATTACAATCCTTTTCTAATTTAGGTTTTAAACCAGTAAAGGGAACCAATAGATATGATAAAAAAGTGTCTTACACTCAGAACGTTCTATTTTAAGACAGGAATTTACATTTTTCTTGAATTAGAAGAAGGTGCTCCCTTTTTGTCCTAATGCCAGCAAAACTGCAGAATTTGGCACAACAATAACTGAAATATAGTCAGAGAAAATAAGCTTTAATTATTGTACCACCTTAGAAGCTGTATTTTTGGGCCAGCAGAAAGCTCTACTTATGGATTTGCTTCATTTTCTTTGCTTGGTAAGACCTCACTCACATATCTTGCTTTATTATTCTCACTCTTTAAACCTGCATTGGAGATAACTAGGAAATTAACTTCCTACATGCCTATGGGTGTTCACCTAGGGCCTTTACAACTTGTCTCACACAATTTCTGTTTGTATTGCAAAGGCTATCATAAAAGCACATATTAAGGCTTCAAAGAAAGCATAGACAAGTAAGAGGAAAATAGCACCAATCATTTAACTAAAGGCTTGGTCACGCAGTGCATGCACAGAAAAGGTGAGAGGGAGGGATGGTGAGTTTGAATGGCCACAGATATTAACCCATTCTGCCTATTTCATTCCCTTCTTCTTCTCCCCCACCGCATCTGGGCTCCTGATCCCTGTCTCCTCATCTCCATCTTTTGACTTGTCTTTCTGACTCCATTTCTCCCCCAAATACCACCTTTGTTATCCTATTTGCCTGTGCATGTAGCAGAGAAAATTTGTCTGAACTGTTGCCATCTCTTGAGGCTTTAAGTAAGTCACTGTTACCAAGTGGGAGTTTTGGATTATTGCCCAAATAAAGCTGCTTTCCAAGTGTAACTGATGTGGGCTTTGGGTGAGGTGTGGATGTGCCGCTGTGGATGAGGGTAGTTGCACTCATCATTGCTGCTGCCTCTGGGTCAGCCAAGATATAGCTGCAGAGCAGGTGTGTGTCCACCTTTTTCTTCTCCTCTTATATGCCCTTCACACACTTCCTTCAAACCTGCTGCCCAGGTGTCCCTGCCCCTCTTGATGCCCTGATGAACAGAGGAGCCCATCACCGCAAGGCTCAGGTCAGCAGGTGAACACCTACCATATGCTACATGCTGATGAGACACATGCTGTTCCTCTGACTCCTAATTTAAAAACTGTCAAGGGAAACCTGTTACTGGCATTTGTGATATGCTATTGATGACGAAACAACAAGATGATACCTAGAAGTGTGTCCTCAACTTTCAAAAAGAAAGGGTAATGTTATCAGGGTTTCTCAGCTTTTTCAAGGAGGCTTTAGACCACCTCTCCAATCTTTTAGAGTTGGGAGAGATACCAGCCTCTTTTTATACCCTCTGTGGTGGGAATTCCCTACCTGAATCTTCAAAGATACTGAAACATGATAAGCAGAAGCTCTTCTGGGATAGCAGTCTCATGGGGCTTAATATCACAATGTAACTCATTCCAGTTATTTATACGTATTGCAATACATATTGTTAGAGAACTAACGTGAACTTTAACATTCACATCCCTCAAAGCATTTGGCTTAAATGAATACTTCATTTTCACAAGTAAAAGGCAAGCTGAGACTTGATTGTTAAGTCTTGCTCTCCAGTGAATTCTACCGCAGAAATTATGAATCTTCACTCTCTTTTCTCCTGAACAAAGCTGTTGTTATATTATTTATAGAGTGAGGCTCTGAATAGAACTATGGCTAATAGCTAATATGTTCTCAACACCTTGCACAATTGTGTCAGACTCCTCAGGGATAACATTTCCACTTTTTGATGCTTTCTGGAAGAGCTAGGTTTTCTTTTGCCATAGAAACTACAAGCCTAGAATTATATTTACTGTAAGTGAATTTTCTTTAGCCTGCCCTATTTTTCTGGCTATTGCACCAATATCATCCCCTACCTCATCCTCTAACATGTGGTAATTTCGGTTAGAATGGATTAACTCTTGATTTGGTGCTCTCTGTAGAAAATATCTAAAGTGACATAATGAATGCATTGTCTTCTCCAAGCATGCATATTATTTCCTTATTTGCAGCACACTGGTCTGTGTAAAGCCCAGATAATTCTATTAAGCAATGTTCTAGCTCTTCTCTCCTATTTCCATTAATGGCTTCTGGATTCTCAGCTGTTTCCTACCTTATAGCTAAAAGAACTTAGGAAAATCTGGCAGGTTCCTTGACATGCAGCTATGTTTTTTTAATTCTTCATCACATTTTAAAAATCCCTACTGGGTAATGAATTTTCTGATCATTCAAAGTCAAGCAAGTCAAGGAGTCTATTATATTAATGGCATCTTTCACTGCTTAAAAATTCAAAAGGAGCAAGGTATGACACCATTTAAGAAATAATGGCAGCAGGGGGGACAAGCCCAGCCAATGCATGGCATGAAGCCCTGCGCATTGTAAGTACCTATGGCTGGAACTACTGTGGCACTTGAAAATTCAGTGCCCTAAAAGGAGAAGATTTTTTCTCAGAATGTGGTAAGACCTTTTTCTTTTTCTCAGCTTACAGTATCTGCGCAATACATGAAAGGACAGATTCTGGTGGTACCTGCTTTAGGCCAGCACCCATTTTGTAGAGAAGTCACACTATCACTAATTTCATTATAGAAGAAGTAGAGGTCAAGGTTAAGGTGAAAGTCAAGGTCGAGGTAGCAGTATCTTTTGGACACTCAAGAACAACTATAGAGAAAAAGTTTGAGGGATATTCTCAGATCTCTCCTCCTTCTAAACATAGGCTCTCAAAAGCAGTAGTTATGTTGTTCAATAAGGTAAATTACATCAGTCAGAGAGTAAACAATAATCATAATGACTGTAATAAAGTAATGAATGATATCTGAAATGATTCATAGCAACTGCAATAATTTGAATTTTATCTAAATTCTGTAAACATTTAGTATTAGCCAAAAATCCCCCTACCCTCAGCTCAAAACCATACACAGAAAAATCCCTAAACTATCAGTGATTTTTCACTGTGCTAGAGACTATGAAGAATCTGTCTACATAATCTTAATTAATTTTGTTTGATTTTATGAACTCTATTTATGACTATGACCTCTGGTTTGCTTTAAAACTTTCTTTTTATGGTAGAAAAAGGCAGTATCTTTGAATCTGAAACAGGAACATCAAAGACTGTCATCAAAGAGACAGGCTCTTCAGGAGGAACAAAAAGAGACGATTCACCAGGCACATCAGAAGACTGAGCTGAGTAAGTGAAGGCCTGGAAAGACACATTCTCCCTAAGGATGCTGCAAGGTGCCCCAGCAATGGTGATGGTACAAGAGGGAGGAGTTTGCTGTCAGATATCGTTGTGTTTTGTTTGCGTTTGTAAATCTTCTCAGCTGTCTGGGAATAAAGATGCTGCAAGGTTCAGAAGGGCTTCTGTAAAGCAGACCAGTTTCTTCCTTTCATTTGCCCTACAGTCAAAGAGTTAAACCACAGACTCAGTGTCAGTAGGGTCCTGAGCAGTGCCTGCGAGGGGTTTACAGCTTGCTGTACTAGCAGCTCCAGCAGTTGTATTGGGAGTCAAGGACATGAGCTGTAGCCTTCCAGAAAGGGGGTCACAGGAAGCCAACATCCTTTTTTCCCCTCAAAGGTGTGCTTCACATGCCAAAACTAGGGGCAGTGTCCATGCTTCTGACCTGATTATACAGAATTCACAATGTCCTAGTTGTAATTTGGTAGAGCAGGATTATCCCCCACATCCACATATCTTCATTTCAGACAGCTGCTTACTGTTGGCAAGAAAAATACACTTTCTAACAGAATATCAAGCTTTTCAGAGGCCAGCAGATGACTATGACTTTCAATTTTCACTTGCCTGGGCTCAATTAGAACTAACAGTGTAGTTCAGAAGAGGTTCCAAAACCTTCAGCCTATGCCATTTGCTCTCCCTCCTTTGCTATTTCTGTTTCAGCATCTGCTTTTCTCCAAATAGGTATAGATTTCCCTCTCTCCTTCTAGATAGCTGTCCAGATTTAATATAAGCTGCTCATTGCAACATCAAAAAAAAAACCCACAAAGTCTAACAGAAATAGTCAATTTCTTCTGTCATTTCCTAAAATCTGAGTGCATAACCCAGTTATCTCACCAAGCATTTAACAGAGCCTTAGTGTATGTACTCATGCAAGTTTGAAAGGGAGACAAAAAACATTAAATTCTAGGGGGTTAATTTCTACAGAATCATATGGAGATATGCCATTTAAGAAGGCTTAAGAGTTCCCCAGGATGGTCCACAGTTAATTACTCATTCCTAGATGATTGAGGAATGTTTAGATTCATGGCCCTGGGGTACAGAAATGATCAATCTCTTCCGTTATCTGTTCTTTTATACTTAAGTCAGTCTCCCCAGTTCTTGAATCTTGCCCGTATCTGTTCCTGCTTTCTCTCCAGTGCCTCCCTCTGTCATTCCTAAACTTATCTCCTGTTCTCTACTGCCACCGAGTAGGAGCTCATTCTACTCCTTACTCCCTCTCACTTCAGGTAACTTCCCACTCTGTTGTTTATATTCCCATCTAGATCTTTTACATTTTAATAATTGTTACCGGTCCCAGCTCTCACCACTGTCCTCTGCTCTGAAGCCTCCTTTGCACTTCTTCTGCACATCTTCTCCCCTGTCCCTCACCCTTCTGTGTTTTGTTCCAACCTTTCCCTGTTGATAAAAAAAAGATGCTTTCCAGCATAGCTTAGACCTTTTCAGAGGCCAGTAGATGAGATATGAGAGATAGGATATAGATGCCAGGATTGACAAGAACACCTCTGTAATATGTGAGAATTTTGCTACCAGATTTAGAAGTCACTATTGAACATAAACACATGGAGATATGACCAAATGTGGTTGGGTTTTCAGGGATTTTTTTTTCTTTGTTTTGTTTTTTTTAAAAAATGGCGGAAGAGTCTATCCTTGAAACCGATATAATACCCTGTTCAGTTACAATTTTCTGCTCCAAGGCTTGGGAACAATAGAATTTATCAAGCAAACCAAGCAAACAGCTGTTGAAGTTTTACTTTTTTAACATGAGAAAAGCTCTTTTTTTTTTTTTTTTTTTTTTTAATCTCAGTTCTGGAAATAGTTCAAACTTTCACAAACAAAAAGAGATCCACCTGCGCCAGAAAAATTATCATTCTGAACAGTTCAAGTTGTCAAATCGTACAGGCATTTTATAACAGGATCTCACAGTACAGAGTGTAGGACCATCTTAGTCATACAGATGTACATCTTATCCTGATAATGATGGCCTGGTATAGTAGGGAGTCGGATACAGTCCTTGTAAATTTAGCACAATATTTTAAATGTGTTTTCTGAAAGCACAAGTCCTCGGTTGTTGTAGGCTGTACATCTCACCACTTTGTGTTCTCATCATGTCAAATCCTTCAAGTGAAGTGACATTACACTGAGTCTGCACTAAACAGCGCTGGTGATTCACTAGACTGCAGCCTTCCTTTTAAGCCTGCGCTGCGCCCATGCTCCAAGAGGGTTTATTAAAGGCACCCTGATGATGCAGGTTTAATCCTTTGATGGGACTTGCCGTTGTGATGGGACCCCTTTTTGAGCATTTAACACTCATAGCAGTTTCTGTAAAAGCCACAGTAGGCCTCTTAACCTGGACAAGTTCCAGCTCAGGAACAACATGCTGAAAACTGAAATCCCTAGACAGTTTCAGTGGTAGAAATCAAGTTACTCTTTAAATTGTTTATTATTGATGAAGAATTTAAACAGTAGTTGTTGTCAACACCAGAGGTGATTATATTCTGTCCTTCATTCTGTCCTGTGCTCATTACAGATCAGTTCCCCACATCTTAGGGGTGTTATGAAGAATAATTGTTTCAGTCACTGCAAAGGCACTGCAGATTTTTATATAGGAGGTGCCATGTAAGTGTTAAGTATTATTACATTGCTTTCAACTTAAAGGTTAAAGCAGTCTTTTTTTTTTTTTTTTTTTTTTTTAGTAGAACTTGCAGCTAGATCCACACTAGCTTGAAAATACAGTTCTCAGGAAACCTGGAAAGGAATTTTTTCCATGGGCTAGGCAAACAGCATGCTAAAATATTTGTGAACCTGACATGTAAATTCATAATAACTTTACTAGCTAGAATGCAGCATTAAAAGGAGCTTGTTACATTTCCTATTTTGAATGCAATAAAAAATAACTATAAATCATATTTAGAAAATGGAGTTGTAAAATGCCTCTTTGAAAAAAAAATAAGAAAGAACAGAGCTTGCCAGAATCTTTAAAGCAGACCAGTCTTCCAGAATGAGAATGAGTCATCTATAATCACACATCACATTTTCTAAGCAGTTCTTTGTCAGGTGTATATGTTTAATTTCCTGCCGGGTTTTTAATTCTGCCAGATAACCTGGTGGGGGAGAAAGGGAAGATGTTTGAGTCATGAGAGTTTTTTTGTTGTCTTCCCCTCCCTCCCCCCTCTCTAAAACCGTCAGTTGGACAGCTCGCATCCTGCTCTGTTACAGTGCCAAATAGAAGAAAAAGGCAGCTAACATTTGCAGCAAGAGATTCAGGTTCCTTACAGTATTTTTACTTTTCCTCCACGGGAATTCGAGCGGGCTGACTTTGACTGTTGTCCTAGAAGGCAAGAGAAGCAGCCTCCTGCAGCAGGGCTCCGGTGGGTGCCGGTCCCACAGCCACCGCGGCCTCGGGCCGATTTTGACCCGCAGCCCGTGGCACAGCTGCGTGCAGGCTCGTGCCCGCGGAAAGCTGCACGCTCGTCTGCAGAGAGGCGCAGCGAAGGGGTAAAGGCAGAGAGGCTCAACCACCTAGGGGGAAAAAAAAGCGAGGAGAGGAAAGCGCTCTCCCTTCCTTAGGCTGCGGTGAAACATGTTTGTTAATAAGCCCTATGCATTTCTCCAACCTTTTGCATAATAAGAACCACCTCTCTGAAGAAAGGGACTGATTTAGGCATTTGGGCTGCTAATAAATCTTCCTTTGATCTTGCAAAGAATTCTTGCACAGAATTTGCTTAACCACCAGAAAAGATTTTGCCAAGTAAGAGTTGGTCTCTCCAGCAGTCAGGCCTCCACCGCGGCTGGAGTTTTCTGAATTCCCGGTCTGAAAGTCAGAGGGTCAGACTGTGGTTTTGGGGCAGCCCCGAAGAAAGGATATGTTTCCCACAACAACCTCTTCAAAAACTTCAGTTCTGAGCTAAAACAGAGGCATTCCCAGATTGCTTTGTCTTCTTTGCCTATTTGCTTCAAGTTTTATAGCTGCAAGAGGGAAGTCTGCAATCTTGATCACTCTCACAATGCACAAATGCGAAAATGCGCAGCAGCCTGCATGAATTTAAATCACTCTCCTAAATACTCCTAAGGCATCCAGCTCCCACAAACGTGCCTATACAGGAGCCTCTCAGAACATTAGGGCGTATAATCCTCTAGTAAGTGCTAAGTAGGCTGCTATTTTTCCAAGCAGAGAGCGCTATTCTTTTCCCTCCCCCACATCCCCCTCCAAGAAACGTGGTTCTCATAAGAGCAAAATGGAGACTCTATTTCAGGTCTCCATAAAAGCACACACGGAGAACGAAAAAAGAAAAAAAATCAATATGAGCCCCTTTGGCAGCTGAAATTAGATGCTTCATAATGCTGTGCCAGTCTCACTGAGCATCATGTACTTTACCTTCTGTGCCTTTTCACTTCTTTCTGTCCCTTTACCAGCAGGAATAAAATACAGTGCTGTTTTTTGTGAGTTTGGGCGGGGGAGGAGTCAACTTTTCATACGCCTTAGGATTTTTTTTATTAATAGCGAGAAAAAGTCACATCCCAAATCAGTGGTAGGTATCCCTTTTAATTAATTGCTCCAATGTCAGGTGTTTCTAGTTCGATTAGATTGTCAGGGAGCATATTTTGATTGTATTCTAACAATACTAAATTGCTAATTTTAACGAAAGCTCACTGATAAGGATGATACAGGATATGATAGAACAGGCAGAAACAGTACGTATGATAGAATACCCTGAGACCGGTTGAAGGAATACGATTCTGAGATTTCCTGGAGCTATAAACATGTCCTGGTCGGAGCCTTCTAAATGGACCATTTCATTTGGAGTGGCTGTGTGAAAATACTCTTAGATAGTCAACTGGAAAGAACAACATCAGGCAGAAATTCTGAATATACTATTTAAAATATCCTATGTAGCAATTTTGGGAGAAGAAGATGAGAACCTCATGTAAACTGCAACTTTTTCTACTAATAACCAGTGAAAGACAATACTGTTGGCCATTCCTGGGAGAGGAGCGTGTTTCAGTTGTTAGCTGTTTCTGCCCTTTACTGACCTTTGCAATCCTGATTAAATCAAGAGGCCAAATGCTCACTCCTGTTCAACGTGCTGCCTGGCTAAGGCAGCAAAAAACAGCAGGAGAAACACCCTGAGGAGCACTCGAGGATGCTTCTGTCAGAGAAGTGGAGGATGGCCCAAGGTTTGGTGAGAAGGGCAAAGAAACCAGCTGAGCTGTAACAAAGAAGCTTCTCCAGGACAGTCCAGGATGGAGTCGTTAAAGCTGTTACAGCCCACAGTGACTCCACTTAATTTGTGATTGAGACAAAGAAGTCACCTCTTTTGAATGGAGTAAAATTTAACTATTTTGTGTACAGCACAGAAACCCCCGACACCTAAACTTTCTACTTTTTTCTTGTGCTGCAGAGAGGAAGCAACTATTGACAGAGAGACTCAGAATGGAGGGACATATTGCTTCTTGTTCCTAGGGGCTACCAAAAGAAGCCTGCATAGAAGTCAGTTCCAGGATTTTAATATTTTTAATTTTTAATATCAGCACGATCTATTGTTTAATAGCATCTCAGTTTATTAACAGATGTTACCAACAGCAATATAAGCTAAAATAAAATGTCTTCATTTCAGTTAAATATCTGATGGCAGCATTTTGAACTGTGGTCAAGGCAACAGGTGTACGTCCTGTATCACTTGTGCCCTTGCCAAGGGTCACAAAATGTTGAATTCGCGCCTGTGACCTCTGTGTATTGACGAAGGTCATTTTAATGTGAGGACATCTGCACTGAGCCATATGGTGAGCTAGAAATGGTGTGATCACCTCTCAAAATATGTTGCAGAGATATTATTCTGGTGCCACATGCCCTCTGGTATCTCCAGCCAGAGTCTTATTTATCACACAGTAAAAGCATAATCATTCTAAGAAAAATGACCTGGAATATCTACAAAAATAAATAAATAAATAAATAAATAAATAAATGCTTCAACAATAATATTCCCTGCTGGATCTGAAGATCATCTCATGGACATTGCTCTGTTACATGCCCTCACCTTTGGCTTGGGACACACATTGCGCTTGCTGCAATCCATCATAGGACTAGTGAAGATAGGAACTCTCACAAGCCATGAATTAATGAGCCTAATTAGAGGGAAGGGCAGGTTATTTCTGCTCCTGTTCACATGGCATCACAACGTAAGCCCACAACATAGCCCAGTCCCCAGAAGACATGATGAAAAGAGCCCCACCGGTGGGCACCCAGAAGAGGAAAGCTCTTTCGAATGGCTGGTTCCCAGTGCGCTGAACATTGTATGAACGTGGAAGGAACTGGCATAAGGCTTAGATTTGTCCAGGTATATGTTGCTATCTTCACACAGCAGGAATTGTTCAGCCTAGTAATGCAGTATAAGAAGTCGTCCTACACAGATGGAGTTGGCATTAAAATGAAAGGAGGGCTAGGACAGGAATTCGGCTCCCAAATAAGTAGTCCTTGTGTAAGAACGCTGTCCAAAATAACCAGGAAAGCCAGCTCGCCTGTTCTCAAAAAACTGCCTTACTGTTGTTAAGCATATTAAGAGGATTAGAATCAGGATGTGCTGAACACACGTGAAACACCTGCGATAAATGCTCCTAAAAATAACTCAGCAGCACAGAGCCCTTACTGGGGCACAAATTACTTGATAAAAGCTGGAAAGCCAAGGTTGTTTTTGTTTTTCTTTGTCAAAGCCATTCTTTCTTCCAGGAAACAGTGCTCTAGTGTTGGGTTTCAATGGGATTCTTATCATTCAGATGCAGAATGTAACATTTTAGTGATTGTCCTGTTTTCTCTAACCATGTTATTCCACTGTTACGTTTGAAGTGCTTGATGAACTGATAAATGAAGGAAAATGCAATACTTCATAGAATGGAAGAAAACCTATTTCCAAGAGGATTCTTTGATTTCAGGAGAAGTTTCCATTCCCTACACAAAAAAAAATGGCTTTTGACTGATCTGTAAAGTTTGTTCAGGATAAGAGATTGATGAGATTTGTCACAGTCAAGTAATTTAAACTCAGCTCTAAATGAGTCAGCAACACCACCATGCTTTTTGAAAGAAGGAGAGATAATGAAGGATTTTGCCACCAAGGATGCATAGTTACAGAGGGTAGCTTTTCATTTCCCAAATTGCTTCCCTCCTGGAAGATCGCCAATAATTAAGAGAAAATCAGTCCTGACACACAAAAACATGGCTTCGGTACCACAATGAAAGATTATGAACTGAATGGTTTTAGAGGAATACTGTAGAAATATGAATAATCATTTAGCAAATCTTCTAATCTATTAACGAGATTCCCAGTGAGCTCACGAAAGCTTTACCTCTTAATGGACAGGGTTTAGTTCCGTGAGATTGCTAGTCCAAGGATAATAAATGTATCCGTAGCCTTACTTTCAGCTCGTGACGTCTGCTATTATGTTGGAGGTACGTGAAGCCAGCCTGAGCATTACTGAGAGAGCCAGTGCCAAATCCAAAAACTGCATTTAACAGTTCTGCCTGATCCTACAAAAACAAATTCCCCGTGGCTATTTTTCAATGGGAAAATCCATCCAGAATACTCTGCAGCCCGTGTGAGCCAGGCAGTGGTAGAAGGGAATCGGGAGGGCTGTTACTTTTACCTGCTCCTTCCTTCTCAGAGAGCTTTTTCTTAGTAAATACTAATAATCTCCTGGCAGCGCCTGTAGGCTCTTGGACAATAAGAACATACTGCAGGGAATCTATACTTAGGCGGCTGTGCTGAACTGTGAGAGAAGCCTTAGAGCACGCTAGTTTAACTACCAAATCGTATTTCCAGCATCTGTGCAGTTCGTCTCTGGTGAAATACTGCATTTGAGAGTTCCACTAATTTATTTCTGCTCTTACCAATTGACTTGCCCTGCATATTAATATTAACAATGATGTTTGCACAAATGGGTTCATTAATTCAAATTTCATTTCCTTTCCAAATAGTAGTATATGTAAAGGACAATAACCAATGCAATGTGATTTTACCCATGGCCATTATATGTGGGTACACAATATCACATTTATTTCCTTCTAGAAGTATTGCTTTTAAATGAGCAAAGGATATTAAAATAGTGTTAGCTTTCCTCCTTTCTCAAAGTATTTTAAGGATGAGAGTGGTAGGGAAGGAGAAGACATTTAAATTGAAGCTGGAGTTTGACATTATCTGAGGGCTTGGTTCAGAGTATACCCCCTCCAATGGGATTATTTCCTTTTACTTTGTTAAGGTTTGGTACAGGCCCATAATGAACATTATCAAAAGAGTCCCAGCAGACACCGAAAATCTTCTAGAAACTGTGCTTTCACTTCATCACAGCAGAGTTGGTATTTAATTGAGTCATGATGTTTGTAAGAAAGAAATATGTTATAAAGCATTGCTGAAAAATATTATGAATTGCACCGGCAAAAAAAAAAAAAAAAAAAAAAAAACAAATAACAAAAAACTCAGATTCTCAACTTAAATCTCATGTGCCAAAGAAAATTAGCAAACATTCATTTGTAAGTTAAATTAGGATTGTTTTTCAGATTAGGAGCACAGAAGTGGGTCAACTGATAGTTGCAATCATACTTCAGTGTTAGATTGTACAGCAGGGAAGATAATCAAGTAAGTTAAAGCTGCCTCTGGGAAACTCAAGCCGTAACACTTAAGGAAACAGAACAGAGTTGTACTAGCTCTTGAGTTTTTAATAGATGAGACCCTGAATAATGAGGAAAACACAATTAGATCCTTCAGCTCAGGCAAAATACTAAGCAGATCACTTGATCTTGTTTCCATAATAAATAAGGGCAGTTACTGAGGAGTAATGGTGGTATTACTGGATTTTCAAACCCAGGGTCGTCCACATTCCCCCAGAGAAAATGCCAGGCAAAGGCACTTCAGTCCAACGTCAATGCTGCCATCCTGTGTGGTCAGTACCTGTCAGCTCAGTGTTTTTCAGTTGGATTTTTTGAAGAAAACTCTACCTATATTTTAAAAACCTTACCAAGGTGGGTAAAAATTGTGGGTTTCTAAAGAGAAGCTTTGCCCACTTTCAGTGGGAAGCACTTTTATTATTTTCTACCGAGTCTATCTTAAGATCTGTTTACCAAAATGAGATAAAGGATCACACAGTGCATGTCAAAGACATTTCCCAGTGGAGTACACATCTTCAGGCAACTCAGCTGGCCTCAGGGAGTGGAAATATACAGTGTCACGAAGACATCACGCTGGCACCTATTCTCCAGAAACATTGCAAAGATAACAGGGATGAGTTGATTGATTATTTCCCAATACAATCTACATATTTTATTTTTCCGTATTGTTTAGCAGAGGTTTATTAAGTCATTTCTGTGGAACAGATACCACGTAGTTCTGCTTCCAGCTGAGAAATTGGTAGTCACTGCCAAAATGTCAATAGCTTTCAAGTTGTTGTGGGTTTCTTTCCCTTTAGACCAGAACACTGAGAAATGACAGGCAAATATTAACTCTTAATGAAGCAGAAGCATGGCATGGGAGCTGGTTCAGCTTATTTATTTCATCTAGAACTTTAAAAAATGGAGCTAAACACTTGCCACTATTGCATGAAACCCTGAGGGTATAAGATTTGTCTGTAAGCACTTCTAGTGCTCTGCACTAAACAGGCTACATTCTGGCACGTGTTTTCACGGCAGAACTTTTCTGAATATGAGGGCATTAAGTGCCATTAAGTGGTTTTTTCCTCCAATATGGTTCTCTCTCTCACCATCACAGGCAAACATACAGTAAAAATTTCATTCAGAAAGGTCTATGGGACATCTAATCCATAAACATCTATATAAAATACCTCTCAGTACCCTCTGAGTACCTCTCAGGCTTAAAGGCTTATTGTCAAACAGTAAAAGCAGTAACTACAAAGTGTCACAAAAACAGAGCAGGAGAGATTGAGAGTCTCTGCAATAGCAGGAAATTTAAGTTGAATTGTTGGATGATCTTTGGTAATGGCCCATGCAAAAGCGCAAGAAAAACAGAAATAAAACAGAGCCTGAATATCTGCCCTGAGGTACTGTTCTTCCCTTCCCACAAATGAGTCAGTCTGTTTAAACCAGAGCAAGCTACTCCAATCAAGCCCCTGAGAAATTTTAAAAGTAGTAGGAATAATTCCGTACCGTTGCCTGCAACCTGTGTCTGAAAAAAGGACAGTTCCTCCTCTTCTCTGTTTCCCTCCAACCAAGTAACACATTCAGGGAAAAATTCCTCATGTAGCTTTCCCCTTCTCATTCTCCCTGCTTCACCTTCCTGTTCAAGTATCCCTACTACCCAGAACCTCATAATAATTCTTTTCAGAGACACCCTCTGCATTTTGATTTAAATTTACGGAATCAAAAGAACCACCCTGAGAAAAAAAACTCTCCTTAGCATAAAGTTGGCAGACTTTCTCCCTCGTTGATAGCAGGGATTTGGGTGTGTTGCCAACAGTGACTTTGATAATAGTCTCACTCTCTTGCTGACAATTAATGTAGGCTTCCCTGTTAGACTAGTAAATAGGCCTTCAAAATGTCAGAATCCGTCCAGGTTGAATATTGTGGATAGTAATTGTTAATAAATAAATTAAAAAAGACAGTTAATGGGAATTGACAGTATCTGGCTGAAATGCAATTGGGTACAAAGACAGTAATGCTCGCTTGTAGCGGTCGCAGGGGGCCAGCCTATACCGCCTTACGGTTGTTGAGGAGCATATCCCTCAATCTCACCAGCGAAACCGAGGCGGTTGCTCACTGACCGAATCAGATATTATTCACATGAGTAAAGAACACAAAATCTGTCACCAGGCAAGGCATAGCAAGGTCTTTCTGCAACCCAGACTGCCACTGCAAGGGCTCATGTTTGTAAGCAGTCTTGACGAACACTGCGATTTAAATGGCTGGAATAAACCTTATCCTCCAGCTGCTTAGTACTCGGTGGTTGCAAGACAAAACTCGGAGCAGAGGGGCTCCCAGTTATGTCTAATTAGGAAGAAGAGCTATGAAAAGTCCTTCTTGCTCAACCCAGGAAAAGGGGGGTAAGGAACACTTGTTCTTTGCCTTTTGTTCTAGTATCACGCAAGTTTACAATATTTGCCACTGGATCGAAATAAATGTTGAACCTTGTAACTTTACCTTCTGTAAGAGGATTTGAAGAGTAAAGCAACTGACAGTTGTTGAGGTGCCTCACATGTCTCTGAGCCACCTCTGTTTTCAAAAATGCTGGTTTGTCGGCAGGCAGACATTTAACCAAGTTCTGCAGGCTAAGCTGTAAAACACTGCTGCCCTTTTTGACCCAAGCAGTTAGACAGAGGATTTTGGTTCAAAGGAAGAGCTAAGATTAGACAGGCATTTCTCCTGTGCAGCCTGTGTATTTATGATTGAGGCTCCCCAACCAAACAAGAACAGAACTCAGGCATTAGGCTCTCCGCAGAAAATTCAGAGCTTCTGTTTGTGTAGTCCTCTCTCCTGAAATACTTGATCTTTAGTTTTCTTCCAACTATAACTTTTTTTTTTAGACTCTCTAATGTTACTCCCATCTTTTTCACACTGAGACAGAAATATATACATATTTCCCTACCAAAAGAAAGCTTAATCCTTAACCATATCTCTTTATCTACATGTTTCTTGCAAATATCCCTGCGGTGACTGTTGACATATGCTACCTCTCTCTCGACTAGAAGATACTATAGATTTAAAAGACAAAGATTTCTCAAAATTCTCTATTAATAACAAGGGGTGTGAAATGTTAATGTTGGGAGATTTACTCCAACCAAGTCTTGCTACAAAAGATGATATATATGTCCTTAACACATTTCAGATAAGGCAGACATTTTACTTCTGTGCTGTATTGACCATAACTGCTCAGTACATGCAAAGGGTATTATAAAAAACAATTACAAATTTACTTTGGACTGTATTAGGAGATATAAATTTAACCTTCTGTTTAGAGAGGAAAGAGTTGTTATGTATTTTTAAATTTCAGATTAACTATCTCTGTTTTCAGCAAGCTTTACATATTTTCATTTTTAAATGTAAAATATGTTTTATCCTTGGAAAAAATTATCAGTTTGGCAGCAAACTTATTCTGAAAGCTGGAGGAATTTTTATTCTGCAGCAACAGAAATACTGTTTTTATTTTGTGTTGGTCTTCTTTAGAACTGAGCAATCTGGTTATTTAAAAAATAAACCAAGATTATGTTTCAGTATGCCATATTCTGCAGGCAAAAAATATCAGAATTGCAGAACACTGTAATCACTGCAAATGGGAAACTGGAACTGATAAGCCTGGTTTCCCATATAATCATTTCAGGTAAGCTGGTGACAGCTGAAATCAAATTCTGGAAATGAGCAGCTGTGTCTTTAAATGGCTGAGTTCCTTCTACCTCTTCCCTGGAGATGTAGATTTAAGTTTAAAGGGGGGAGGGGGGGAGAGAAGATAGTTTAAGGATTGATAATACTGCTCTTAAACCAAAATGTCTTCTTCATTTTTGCTAATATGTTCAGAAGGAGAAGGCTTTTGATTGAGGAAACAGTGTAAAATCCAAGCCTCATTTTGAAGAATAGCTTCTTCCCCTCTGTTCCAAGTACTTTCTCTCTTGCCTTTTATTAACAATATGTTTATTTGTTGGACTCTGCATGCACTGAAGTGATAAGGAGGTGCTGGACTTGTCAGTCAGCTAGAAGGCTGAGTGTTCCCCGTGGAAAAGGTAAAAAAAAAAAATTAAAGATTGTTGCTTGTGGATTTGATTTTAATTTTTGTATTTTGTTCTGTTTTGTTTTCTACAAGCTTCTCTACAGCTAGACGAGCAGGGAAGAGAAATTCCAGCTTTAGGAGAGCTGAGACCGTGTGGTTGATGTATGATAAGTCTTCATTTTTGGTAGGGTGGTTAGAATTTCTGAGGTCTGCTGGCTGGGTATTAATTCTCAAAGAGGTGGTCATGAGGGGGAGGGGTAGGATATCACAACTTTGGATATGACAGGAATCCAGAGAGGGGATAGGAGTTAGAGAAACACAAAAGGGGAGGAGAAACATCTTCCCCCCCAGGAAAAAGGGATTTTTTTTCCAGGTAGAAACGCAAGGGGAATGACTCTGGACAGTATGAGGGGCTGTCTTGAGGGTGGGAGCTATGATCAAAGCACCGTTAGCAATGCAGTTGCTGCTCTGAACTAAATCTGCATCTCTCTTATCCTATTAACCCAGAAGGCTGGGTTATATTTACCACTTGCTCTAGTTAATGACCAGCACAGAGCAGCACCACCCCTAGAGCAACTTGAGGATGGAGCTGATATCTCTGGTGCTCCACATGGTTGCTGGCATCCTCATCCTCCTCCCACCACAGGGATGCTACCTGCTCTCGCCAGCTACCTGGGGCATCAACCACTCCACCGTGATGGGGCCACCCTCTCCGCTGGGCTTGGGGAAGGACAAAGGGAGTCCATGTCTGCTCCCATGCTACCATTCAACACCAGCCCTGTGACCATATTGACAAGAAATGTAGAAAAAAAGCCATGAGAGGTTCCTCTCTTCACTGTATTGTAAACTGCAAAATACGTGCCCAGGAAAGGGGGGGGGGGGTGAGAGATTTACCATTAAAAGTTTTCTTTTCCATCTGTCATTTAGGATCTTCAAGAACGAGCAGAAATTTCTGAAGAGGGCTGGATGCACACAAATATCTCCACTGAAGGGAAGGAGCAAGATGCAACCACCACCACAAGTCAAACTCTCTCTGCTTCCTCCATGCCACAAAAAGCTGTAATGAGAGTAAAGATCCTTGAAAAACATAACACTCTCCCAGCCTGGATGAACCTTTCTCAGCAAGTCCAAAACACAGGGAATGTTGTAGATCTTTTGATTCACTCTTCACTCCCTGAGGGGCATCGATTTCTCTGACCACTGGGCCCACTCTCCCACATCCTCTTCAAGGGCTGAGTGCTCATTGCTTCCTCTGACACGTGCTGCTGGAACTGAACAGTGATTCTCACTCACCAAACCTCTTTTATTCCAGTAAACTCACTATTTTACACCTTTTATTTATAAGAAATATATTCAAGTTTTTTACTAATACTTCTGGCTTTGGTAGAAACAGGAAATGTCCAGCTATTGCTTCTCAGAGGTTTCCAAGAGAGCTGACAGTTACAGTGTATGGGATTAATTAATTGCCCCTAAGCATAAAATTAAAAATTGCCCACTAAAGGTGCGGTCTTATTCCCAACTGGAGGCGGCACCGAGGGGGATAATTGAGCTCAGCTCTTATTCATGGCACCCAGCAAATGCACAAAGTAAGGCACAGAAAGATAAAGCGAGTAATTTTCCCTACAAGCCAATGCGAGATTTAGCAGCCTAATGTAATACCGATGGCAGCACTCAGAGTCCATCCCACTGAGGACAGCCAGAGCTGTGCTGGTAAGGTAAATGGAGGAAAGATTAGGCCCTATGCCAAAGGCTTGTAGACCCAAAGTAGCACATGCAGCCTTCATCTGCAGATCCTTTAAGAGCCAAATTGGCCTTCTCAGTTCATCTTCTCTTGTCCACCTAGAGGACATTAGACACTGCATGTTCAAAATAAAGTTTAGCAGAAATTCCAGTTCACATTCAGGGACCTCATTCTTGACGAAGAGGCTGAGAGCAGGTGGGTGCCTCTAGCTGGGGATGACTGCTGTGTCAGACGTGGACTGAGCTAGCTCGTCCTGATTACCCTAGCCTTGTTGCACGAGAATTTGTAGCATATTTCCTCGGAAACAAAGAAACACGGCAGATAAGCCAGACAGAGATCGGCATGCATCTCTCTCCCAGAGATACTGAGTGTTATTATCTTAGAAGGCAGCACTGCCATCTGGGGGATGGAAAAGTAATATTTCAGCTGTAGCTCAGCTACAGTAAGGGTGGTGGTGGTGGAGAACATGGAAAAATAAATAGAAGCCTGTGGTAGCTCACGATGATGATATGCTTTTCTTACAGTGTACATAAATCAACAATACCCTCTTGGACTATTGCTTTCAAACAGGGCAGCATTATTTTTCACTTTAATACAAAGGTTCTACCCTTCCAAGAGCATAAGTGGGGTCTCGCCTTTTTAATGTTTATATCATTTAGCAACTGGCTGCATGGTGCAAATACTCTGTAATGAATTCGCTGTAATTCCTTGAATTATAATATTATTCCCTTTTTGCTCGCTTATACCAGCAAACAAGGGCAGAGGTGATTTGCTGAACCCAGCTAATAAACAATTCCAGAGTCCAGTCTGCAGTCTTTGAAATTCATAACAAATAATAATGCAGATATTACCATACCCATATCTTTTGACATCCTACTGAGCCTACTGTCATATTCTTTACACACGGCATTTATGCTGAAACATGCGTCTTATTCCTGGGAAAATTGCTGTCCTTTCTTCCCTCTCATCTAGGTCTGCCAGGATTTCCTTCTGTCTCACTAATGAAGAAAGTGACGGCACGTACTTACATAGCTAATTATTTCTCTGATTTAGCCTAAAGTCCTTGAAGAATATAGAGTTAGCAATCTTTTTAAAAAAATCAGCAAAATGATTTATAAACAAATATGATATTCCTGCATGTAGCCAACTGCTCCTGACATCCTAAACAGCCTGTATGGTTTTCTCCATCGGTGTGTCGATGCCAACGCAGGGTGTGATGGCACAACAAGCATCAGCCAACCTGAACCCACACTGCAGCCGCCGTGGGTGACTCCAGCTCTACCCTTCGCTTTGTGCCTCCAACCTTTATCTTGTGTTGGCATCGTAGCTAGTTTGCCACAGCCAGCTGATAAGGGAATGGACCACACTGAAGTCTTTGGCTTTTTTCCCCCACACTCCAGATGAAGTTACTGTGCAGCTCCCTGCTACCTGACACAAGGGAAAGGCTGAGATCCAGCAGCTGCAAATGCTTCTTGGAGAGGCAGTGCAAGACACATAGCTGCTTACACTGAGCATAAAACCACATCCTCCCATATGCAGTTTATAAACCCAGTAATTGTATTGTATTCGAGGTGGCATATTTAAGACAAAAATTCTGATAGTCCATGAATTTTCTAAAAGAACAAAGCCCTTATTTTATGTCCATAAAGCATACCCAAGAGACCCCTGTTGTAATAAGTCCAAAACAACATAAAGCGGCTGAACAAGATTCTTACGATTGAATGCACAGAGGTTTTTATGTGGATTCTTATATGAATGCCACAGGGATGGATTACCCCAGACAATATCATTCGAACTGACTTGCTACTTACTTTTTATTTGCCATTTAACTGCAAATGACTGTCCCCTGCACAAAGCCACTGTCTTTTTATATCATTAATTATTTTACTGAACCTGTCTATCTTACCTCTGCTGAGGGCTTTCCATGCAATAGACACAGAACATTTTTAAAATCCTGTCTTACATACCCCCAAACAGTTTCCCACAATTCCTATGAAAGAATACTTCACAATAAATTCTGAATATTCCCTTATGCAGATATTCATGGTATATAAGTCTTTTTCTCCAATGAGTGGCGCTAATCTCCCAGATTACATCCCAAGGAGAAACTGGTGAGCCATTCAATTACCATCAACCATGTCATCATTTTTTTGTTATCCCAGTGTACGTTTGAGGCAGGCTTTACTTATACAGCAGCATAGAAGTCCTTTAGCACAGCATCTATTTGGTATTTTGGAGCTGTTTGGCAGTTTGCTGCAAGATGAAGTGCATGGAGGGTGGCTCTCGAGCCATCTGCAGTCCAGGTAGGACACCCTGGCCCAGAACTGGGTCCTCCAAGCCCTCAGCAGCAAGGAGAGGTGCCCTGGGAGAGACGGTTGCTCCCTCAGCAGCAACCCAGCTTGCAAGACCTACAGGAGCCACTCCTTTCCCCATTTCTCCCATATATATGGAAACTGTGGCCATGGGAAGGTTTCAGAGCCTGACTTGCTAAGATTGGCCATGCTTGGCCCACAGCATCCTAAAGCAAATTTTTGCATATTTGTCATACCACAGAGGCCTGCTTCTGGGATAGCTGGAGGGAGCCAGGCTTTAGTTTCCTTACACAAGAATAGAAGTTACTATATTACTGAGGTCTGCCAGAATTTTTTGTACTTCTGTAGTACTGAATTTAGCTATAATATAAGATATTAAAAATGTTATCTTTATTATTGAGCAACAGCAGAAAAATACCATTCTGGCCTTCTAGTCAATTACATTAGATGCCATTGATAAGGTCCAAAATATATTTGCACATTCTTAACTGAGACAATAAAATTCCTCTTCAGATATAATAAATCATGCAATAAACCCCCCTTCAGTTTACATAAAAACTGGTGTCTGTAGCATTAAGACTATGTAATACCCTAGCATCTCAGGTCAGCTTAGTGGGTTCTTTTTGTTTTGAAAGTCTCAAAGCACTTATGAACCCCAAAAGATGCAGATGGTGTATTCAAAGCTGCCCAGGGGGTTTGGGCACCCAAATCTCATTAATTATAATGGAAAAATGGGCTTTCAACTCCCAGAGGCAAGTTTGAAAACCTCAGCCAGATGGTATTGTTATTAAAGCACAGAACTGGGAGCTAAGAGCTGACGTGAAGAGCTTCACAAAGAAAACGGTGCAGCACACAAGAACGAGTAGCATTAGCTTTCTAAAAAAACATGGGTACTTGACTACCCATCTCAGAGTCCTACTATTCTTCATTTAGTGAAAAACTCATAGGCACATAAATTTTAGCTTTGTTGCGTCCTGTTGCATCTCTCTAAGCCAATTCCTCCCTGTCTGCTGAGGCTGCTTTGAACTTGATGGCCTTAAAGTGGGTTCCAATGGCCAGTGAAGACCCAGCTATGTCTAACAGAGATCTCAACTGGTGTAAGTTTAGGTAAGATAATTTCTTTCCTCAGGCCCCAGCTATGAGGGAAACTAGGAAAAATTGAGTGTGACCCGATCTTCTATCCAGCAGAGACGCTATTACAGTACAATTTAGAGTGCTCTCATGAATGGCTGGTTATTCATCTCCACCACCTCCCTCTGTAGCCACAGAGGATACTTGTCATCCTTTCACAGCTCTTAGAGTCATCCCTTTTTCCTTCAAGGCCATAGAAAACTATCAGTTTCACAAGTTAATAAACACAGGCAAATATTATGTCCTTAACTGATGGGCTTTGGTGAAGTTTGGCTCAGCATGAGAGATCCTCCTAAGGTAAGTGCTGCCATAGTGGTAGAAGTGGCTGATATGTGTCTACTTGTTATAATGGTGACTTAAAACAGTGACTTAAAACAGACAGTCTAGCCATCATTTTCTGCGGAGGCGAAACCAAGCAGAAAGAGATTATATAACCCCTTCCCTCTCATACTTCTGAATTATTTTTTCAACTCAGTGAGTGCTACCTATGTTATAAAAGATTCACACTGGAATCAGTCACGATGGACTGCATGCCAATATGTATGAAGGCTTTTAACAGTTGAGCAGAGGAAATAAAAAAATATCTTAATCCAGTTAAAAGTGGAGAATTCAGCTATCTATCCATTTTTGTGTTCTCTGCTATGTGAGAGTCAGGGAATCAAAAGGAATAGCAATACTGTGTGCTCACACAGAGAAAAAAGCTAGAGAAGGAGGAAATTAGAGCTTCTTTGCAGTATTAGCTTCTTCCTTAAATTATACAGATCTCTCCGCAGAATTTGGTGGAGTGACCAGAGACAGATGGATCCATGTTCTAATCAGCACTGGAAGAACTGCTTGCTGTAAACACAGATATTAAATTTGTTTGTGACAGCATTCATTTTCATTTGACAACATTCTGGCCTCTTTAACTAGAATTAAAGCCTGCAGACAGTCAATGACTGCACAGCTCTTGAGACGCTGTGATTTTGCAGAGTGGAAGGACATTTCCTGCTGCAGAGCCAAAGCAAATTCTGGGATCATCAGTGGCTGTGAGATTCACAGACCATACAATAGTTGCTCCTGTATAACCACTGTAAAAGAATCACCTGAGTTATGTCTCAGGGATTTATTAGATGTCTACCCCCTTATCGCTTTATAGCAGAAAATTCATTCCTTTCTTTCCTTTGTTCTGTGTTACAGGATATTGGTGGACTCTCAAAAATCAAAACCAGAGGAAACTGTCTATTTGAAAGAAAATTTAGGCATTACATTTCAGAAAGATTATCCTTGGGGTCAAAGCATTCATAATCTACCAGTTCAGTTCATCCTCCACCCCCTCTAGTCCTATGCTTTTGCATCTTCCAGTCTTTGCAGGCAGCCTCCCGTAGGACACAGTGGCTCCCCAGGAACCTGAAGTGATAACTTCTTGCTTGGCATTGCATTTGCTCTGAAAATGAGGGAGTGGTGAAGGTGGAAAAACACTGGTGGTATGCAGTGTTTCATCTGTATTACATGCAACACTGAACCCGCTCCTGGAAAACGATAATTGGGGTATGTGCAAGCTGATTCTGCTCAGTTAAACGGAGCAGCCAGCTCATGGTGTGCCCTTGCTGGGGAAACCGAATGGCTGCTGAATATGCTCAAAACTCTCGGTGGGAGTGGTGAAACCAACTCACACCTATAAACTGCTGCAGTTATAACTCCCATAGGAGATAGATAGAAAGGTTAAAAGTACTCCCAAATGTACACAACTGCAGTAGGTACAGGTTGTTAAAGAGGTTTTGGAAGCAGAAGCAGAAAGTACCATGCAGCAGCAGAGGAGCCCTCGGAGAAGTAGCCACGTGAAGGTAAAGTAGGACAGTAAGGAATCTGGATTTTTGACCTTCATCCCAAGAATGGAAAGGCAGGGAAATGAATGTAGACTGGAGACTAGTAGAATATATATTTGGAAGTATCAGCAGCCGATGAGTTATAAACAGCTGCCAGGGTCAGAATATGGGACAGGAATGGCTTTTGGCCTGACTGTATATAGTTGCTCTTCTGTCATTTAGTATTGCGCCAAGATCTCTATACTTGTACTCGTAGGCGAAAGCAAAGTGGACTTAGTGAAAGCAAAGAGCATCTGTACATCTATTTACTTCTGCCATGATGATTCTTTGAAGAACTCAGAGGCTAGCACTCTGAGTAATATCAGACTTAATCTAAATATGAAGTGTAAGGGTATTTCCTAAGGAATGAGGAAACTCAAGTGCAGGATTTTTCTTAGAAGTGAGTTGTGGAGGATTACCCCCAAGTCTGCCCAGGAGGCCCTGAAAGAAGCCAGCCCTGCAGACTATTCAGACCAAGTGAGGCTCAAGAGCTGATGAGGCCAGTGTGGTGATATCCTTACCCAGTAATCTGGTCAACTAGGGGACATGCGACTGGTATCAGTGTGGGACCATGTGGAAGGAAATGTTACAGCTTCTCCAGGGCTTTTTTTTTTTTTTTTTTTTTTGCAAATCAAAAATTAACTTGTTCCCATGTTTATAAATTGTATGTTGCTTTCTCTTACAATACCATATAAAACAGATAGAAACAGGCTCAAAATGAACATACTGATGCTGCCTGAACTGTAACAGGGGATAGCTATATATAGGAAAAAAACGTCCTTCATCTTTGCCTTATCTTGAAAGGCAGCAAGCGAAACTTTTTCCCCCCTTCTCCTAAGCAGCCTTGCCTGAGGCCTTTCTTTTAGTCACACTGCAAGGAAGAGCCTTAAGGAGCCATCACAGGGCCCAGCCTGCCCTTTCTAATATGTATCCCTTTTTTGTTAAGGAGGCCACTTTAATTGAAAATATGTCTGCTTGAAAAAGAACAAGGGTCATGAACTTGCTCTACGGTGGGAGCCTTCAGGAAAGAAGCGGTCCAGCTCTGTTAAAGTGTCTTTCTCCACGAGCCGGATGCCGTCTCTGCAGAATTCAGCTCTGGTCGTAGGCATGTCGTCCCTCCTCCCCCTCTGCTCAACGGCCCCACTTTTGCGACTGGTCCGGCAGTGTCAGCCGATGTAAGCCCAGGCAGGGTACCTCTTAAAGACAGCTTCCTGGTGAAGGTGAGACAAGGGCACAGACCCTGATTGCAGGGGTGCCCATCATCCCTAACGAGCAGTCAGGGCAGCTCCTCTCATCCACTCCGAACAGCAGGGCATCTGCAGATGCTCAAGCTACACTTACTGTTTGTAAAACTGTCCTAGCTCATGCTGCCCTAGTAATTTTCAGTTGCATGGTGGCATTTTGCCAACAACAACAACAACAAAAAATCCAACACAAAGGACTGCAAATCATAACCTAAGGATTAAGCCTTCCTTAGACTGTGAAGTTTACAAAAGCAGTGGAAGAAAAGAGGAATAAAAATCATGGGCCAGTTATCAAACCTAATGCTAATTGTAATGGTTACAGTAAAGCTGAAAGCGTTTTTCAGAAACCTGAAGCAATATCAGAAAATGCATTTAGTCTTTCACTGGATATGCTTCCTCCTTTTTGATGATCAAGCGAGCTCATTCATCCCATTTAAAATAATTTAATCTCCACACCCAACAAAACATGGCATTTATAGTCTTATCCGCACACTGAAAGGATGTTTTCTTTCCAATACAAAGCTTTTTCCATAACCTATGGTGGATGCCTCCAACTCGTTACACAGGTATTGCTCTCCAGCCCCACCTTCACCACAGACACTCACTTGTGAAAGATCTGCCTGGAGGAAGCCTTTAAAAACAGATCTATACTCTTCAAATGTCCAGTGAAAACACAAAGAGGATTAGTGACACCTCATTTCTTCTACCTACTGCAATCAACTGGGAACTTCAAAAGGGCAACTTTATACTTTTGAAGCCTACGTTGTGGGGGGTAAATTGATTCTTTTACCCTAAATCTTTGTCAGGTGGTAGGAGTTGAACTGATTTCCTTTGAGTTCCCGTGAGTTTCGTAACAAGTAGTCCATCGTTCCACTTTGCTGCTCCCATCACCTCTCACTGACGGTAGAGACAGACCCATTTACCCTTTTTTTTTTTCCTGAAAGAGAAGCCACAATGAATTTAAGTCAATCACTCTCCTTTAGATGTTAGCAGAATGAAGATAGGAACATTGCTGTTGAATTACAGCTAGAAAGTTATTGCCCCCTTCAGAAATATGCCAATATTGGAGGGCCAGATTTTTAAATGGGGTAAATCAATAGAGTTGCATTCTTACCTAAGCTTCTAAGGAAAGGCTTTCACACTCAGTCTAGATAGATGCCTGATCTCTAGCATGTGACTATTTCCATGTATCACTCTTATAAACCATTTCCAAGGGATAGCACAGTATAAATTTTGATAATGAAAAGATTCATGTAAACAGAATGACTGGCAACATGACATCCACTTTACTCAATCAAAAACGAACGTGATGTATCCAATATAACCCAAAGTTACTGTGAAAAGCAAACATTCGTAATTCATCTATGAGAACAGCAACAGAAGCAGATTAATGACTGCTTCCATATGAGATATAGGATAGAAACATTTTAGTCGGAAGCAAAGTTCACACAGTATTTGCTTCATATTCTGGTTATCCAGTTTTATTGTCTGAACCCAAGAGGTCCTGATTCAACAACGAGCTCAAGTGCATACTTCAGCATTGCTAAAGCCTTTGGAGCAGTGCAGGAATAGTTGTAGCTGCCCCTACCAGTGCCTGCTGAGGGCTGTGCAGGCAAAAGCAAGCAGCCTTGGATCAAATCTCTGTTGAGATGGGCTGGAGTATAATAATTTAAGCTTAAGTTAGGAAAGTAGCTACCAAATGAAATAAAGATTCTAGTTAACTTGGATTGTACTTGGTTAGAAATTCAAGGCAGGCATTTTCCCCCTGCAGTTTTGCAATCTATTTTGAAAGACATTTACTCCCTCTTTGCCCCCCAGCTCCACCCAACCGTGACACTCGTCGAGAAGAAGCTACTCGGCTTCATTGCATGACATGAGCTGTCTAGCTCACAAGCAGGTAAACCCTCTCCTCCCCTCCAAACCTTTTCTGACTAATCTGTATTGATCACCTCTTTCTTTATATTAGCTCAAAGTTGCAACACAGTAAAATGGTGGAGTGGGACTGTAGCAAATTCCTGGTGACTCCTTGTCACAGGGGTGAAGTTTGAAATGCAGATTAATTGCAGTCTTTATTCTAACAGAAAATTTCCATCTGGGCTTGTACCTAGGTCTCATTTTATGTCACTGTTGTTGTCACTCCCTCCAGTTAGAAAAGGAGGAGCCCTGGGTTTTGATTCAAGCTTCTAATGAGAGAAGAACAGAAACCTGCTGAAAAGAGCAGAAGGTATCCATATGGGTGAGCGCAGAAGCCAGATAGACAGTGGTATAAATTAAACTGCTAGAGCTAATCCTTCAAGAAACTGGGTTTGGGAGGGCTCCTAGCATATACTATTGCAAGGATTAGCTCTAACCATTGGTTTAGCATATAAAAGTGGGTATCATTAGAGATAACTGAAACCTGATGGAAGAGAAAGACATGAGCCAAAGGACACACTCTCTTCAGGAAACAGAGAAATCAAGGTGATGGTGCAAATATCACCTGCATTAACAACATAATGAGACATGAAGTAGGAGAAAGAATAACACAGACAAAGCAGAATGTCTTTTGAGTCTAATCATTTCCAGGAAGGACAGTACCAAGACTCTTCAGAGGCAGTTTTTTTCTTAGGAGAAGCCCTCATGGAGTGAGATCTGCAGAACATCAGATCTGAGGTAGAAGGAAGAAAGCAGAATTAATCACCCTGCATCTCTGAGCTTCAAACAAGGCAAAACGTGATCCAATCTCATGTTAATGTGATGGTCTGCTGTTCCTCAGGGAGTGCTCCAGTGTCTCAAGAACCCAAGAACAACAATTTTGTCCTTGGTATCACTCTCTGATTGCTGATTCTCTGTTTAGGAAGTGAAGAATCAATATTAATAAAATTATGATGAAATGAATAGATAATAGTTGGCAGAGAACAACCCCCCATTGCAATAAAGCAGTCACAGTGAGGTAAGAAAATTATACCTGATAATTACATAGCCACTGTAACCCGTAGCAGAAACTATCCTGGAATAAAAGCAGCAGGACAGCGATATATTATCTATTTTTATTATTCTGTTTACTTCACATAAGATTTTGCCAGCAGGGGTACTAGCAGGGTTTCATCTGCAAGACAGACATTTTTATTTCCATATGTTCAAGGTACCTGACTCGCAATGGAAACTGTGCAGATTGAGCAGATGCAGTATCCTTTTCCTAGCCTGGCAAAGGCATCAAAAACTTGAGCTATTGGAAGAGACTTGGAGAACTTGGCTTGTTAAGCTAAACAAAATGAAGAAAGAGGGTGGATAAGACTTCTATCTATTAATACATTGGGAGGAGGAAGAGAGAATAAATGCAGAGACACAGGAACTTTTTAAACTCAGAGGCAGTACAGGCACAAGAATAAATGAGTACAAAGCAGTCACGAATACATTTAGGCTGGAAATGGAAAAAGGCTCCTTACCATCACAGGAGTGAAGCAGTTTTATAATAGGAAAAAAGAGGTTAGAAATTTAACTAGTGTTTAAGACACAGCTTAAGCAGTATTGTTTAATGAATGGAATTGTACATATCATGAAAAAGAAATGATGAAAAGAGAAAAATTCAATTGGAAAGATTCCTTCTAGTTCAATTTTTGCCAGCGAAATCCTTTTTGATTTTTTTCTAGAGTTCTAGATAGAGAATTAATAAACACCCTTTCTTTACTGTTGCCATAAGTTATTTTTTCAATTACAACAATAGGAACAAAACTTTAAAAGGGAGACTAATTAAAATGCAAATATCATGATAATAGTCACCTTTCTTTCTTATTTTTTTTTCATTTGCCATAGCTCACAATTAATAAATGTGACACCAAAGACAGAGATCTAATGAGCATATTTGAAAGACCAAATGATCAGCTTTATTTACTTAGGATTTGCTGAATAGTAATGCAGTGTTTCAAGGGGAGACAAGTTAAATCATTTGATGAAGATGGGGTAGAACTTACTTTCAAGGCACTTAAGATTATTGCCTTATTGTAGGGATCATTGTACTTGGACATATGCTAAATAAGAATGAAGAAGATTTCTTTTTTAACATTCCCTTTACAAATCACAGTTTAAGATACCACCGAAAATGTTATAGTAAAAAAAAAAAAAAAAAAAAAAATCTTATTCACTCTTACTACTCTGATGGACTGATGCCCTATATTATCAGGACAAAATGAGGCAGAAGTTTGCCAACACACTTGTATTTAACCTTATTGACATTCAGTCTCCTCCTCATATTACAGAGGTGCTGGGACAACAAAGAGATTTTCCTTAAAGTGGTAATATACACACCTGAGCATAACAACGAAACTTCTGAGAGCCAGTGAAAATTGATATGACCTCCACATTCAAAAGACTTTCTAAAAAAGGTAGTTTTAAAACTCCTCAATAGTAGAATTAAGCACCAAGAGTATTATTGATTTCAAACAGAAATTAGATGGTTGAATATCTCCAGTCTTCTTTAGAAGGCCAATTGTCCTATCTTGCTCTGTACATTCAAGTAATTGTACTATATAGCACATTGCACAGTTATACGGATATGACTGCAGTACTGTTTTAAACTATTTTAAATTATACCGAGAATCTATTCAAGCTGCTTGACTCAAAAAGCTGGTAACTATGTAACATGAGATTTTGAATACAGTCCATCAAATCCTAGGAGACGTATTAGAGAGTAGTGCCTAACAAAATAACATAGCAAAAAGAACAATCATTTTATCTGTAATGTCTATACTATTTTATTATATTATTTTGTAAAAACATGTTTCACTTGAAAATGGGATATCTTGGATTAGGAATATCAGGAAGTGTTAACGAAGTCTATAGTCCTCTCCTGAAAGAAGTACAACTGACATCCATGACCCTCAGAGACTTAAAGGGCTCCTGCAGTAGGCAACATTTAAGAGCAGGCAAATTTAAAACCTGGAGCTACTTAGCATGCAAAAGATATACAGAAAAGAGGAAGACTCTGCAACAGAAGCATTGCAGGAGCTAGAGCAGAATGGCAGATGAGATGGCAGGGTTTTAAACAAAACACTACCCAGCCTTCACAATTTGGTTCTTTCTTAATGCAGCAGAAAGGGGCTGGAGCACTTCAAAGGATTCCTAAAAAATCTGTAAGCAAACTGCAGAGGAAAGATGTCATGGGACATCTTCTAGTAGACAATGCTATTACACAGCTGATGAATGAAAAAGGAGGATTTTCCTCCTGTTTGGCTAATGTCTTCAATTAATAGCACTGAGTGTGTCCTCTCACTGCTTGAAGTACACATTTCTCTTCCTTACTCTGACACTTTCGGCTGAGTTTTACATTCCTGTGCTGCTCTGATTTCTTTAAAATTAAGTAAACGATTTGCATCCACTCACCGTGCACTCTCCCACTTTAATTTGTATACAGTAGATTTGCAGACTTACTGGCATGTATTTCCCTGCTAGAATGGACAAAAATCAAGCCACAGCTTTGAGGTAGGTACCACCAGGTATGGAATAGTTTACTGCAGTAAAGTAGTCAGAGCAGTCATTCAAATGACTAATGACTTGGTTTACAGCCAAAATATTTTTTCAGGATACCCACACCAGCACTTTCGTATAATGATCATAGATGTTCATAGAAATTGCTTTCTTTCACTTGCCAAACTCCTTTTGTACTATTACAAGATCATTAATACAGCTCCCTCTGGCACTGAAGAGGCAAAATGACTCAGGTTAAACCCAAATCACAACTGTGTTAGAAATCTATTACTATCCTGAAGTAACACTTCACAGAAATGTAACAGAAAATTGTATACAGCAAAGGGACAAAGGAAAAAAATGAACTTTTTTTTTCCTCCCTAAGCCATTTTACTGAAAAAAAAAATGAAGATTTCACCCAAATGAAACTGTGGCAGTTCTCCTTGTGTCGATAAATTTACTTACGAGACAAGATATAAATGAAGTGCTGCATCAGAATTTCCTGAAACAAATAGATATGATGTTTTCATTTGGCCTTCCCTCTAAATGAAATCTATTTATAATATCACAGTGATGCTTTAAACATAAGCCTTGCCTTGAGGGAAGTATCACAACCTACAAATTGCTTCACAACAGTTCAAGCGTTTAAAACATACAGGCTTCCTAATGAGAGAGAGGTTTCCTGGGAAATGAATCCCATCCAACATCCTTTCTGTGCTAACTCCAAAGGCTTCTCCTGCCTACGACAATGGTCTTCTATGCTTTCCCTACTTCTGTTCCTGTTCCCCAATTCTCTAAAGTATCACCCTCAAAGTTCCCAGATTTGATGATAAGTTTATCACTGTACAAGAGTACTAGCTTGGAAACTAGAAAGTGTTTTACAAATTAAGAAAGATTTCTTAACAAGTGGTAGATCAACTGGACAAAAAATTAAATAAATAAGTAAAACCACTACTCACCTCAGAACAGCCCCAGTATAAATAAGCCTCCTTGAAAGATGAATAAATAATGTCAGATACAGTTTGTAATAAGATAATATTTAATGTCTTTTTGTTTAATCTATATACTGTTATAAGGGCATCCCTTCATTGACCCTCCACGTATTTTTCCTCAGGACAGGGACTCTCTTTTATTACATATTCAGAACGCATCTACCCATTCTAGGAAAAGAGATTCTCAGTCTAGATAATAATAATGAACCAATATACGCACAGAGCCACACTAGATGCAATGAGCATTTTGGAAAAACGTTGATCCCCTGAAATTCCATCTCTGAGGCTGACAGACAGCAAACTTCTTATAAAATTCTGGGCCTATCACTATCACTTTACCTTAATTTGCTCAGTTATAGAAAACTGAAAAATATAATTGCTGTTACCTGTTATCAAAACAAACAGAGACGATGTATTAGTCATGATTGACTATTTCTGTCTTCCCTACAAGAAATATATCCATTTAGTACAGATACAGTCCAGAGAGGAAGGAGTAGAATCCCAGTCTGTCCCCAGTATGAACATCCTAATCATTACACTGCAGATTAAATGGACTTAACATGTTTAATGCCTTGATTCATAACAGTTTCAAGCTTGGTCAAAGAGCAGCACAATCTCAACATGGATCTCAGCGTGATAGGAGCACAGTTTCCTACCACAATCTTCTGTGGTGGCTGATGGAGAAGACACAGCAGTAAATACAAATTCCCTAAGTAGGCACTGCTTGCTGCCCAGGACAGCGAGCTGAGGAAGAGCAGGTTGGGAAGGAAATAGGGATTTCTGGTTCCTAGGAAAAAGAAACCCTTTGAGAGCCATGCAGTATAACACTACTAACTCAGCTGGCACCTTCAGCTACAGCCTTTGAGGAGTTATTCTGATGCAGCTGAAATATCTTCCTTGAAAAAGCAGGTAATCCCTCTCTTGGGTACAGTGCCCAAAGGTCCTAGAGAAAAACTGTGGACATATGCAGCGTGTGTGTGTGGGCAGGGGGGGGTCTCCTCCAGTCCGCTCTGAAAGTCTAGTATGATGTGTGAGAGATGGAAAAATAAGCAAATGGGCAGAGGAGGGAAAGAGGAGGAAGAAGAAAGAATAGGAGACGTTTGGGAAGACCATCGTGAGGGATATTACATTAAAATTCCTCCTCCACCAGGGAGGTGGTCATTTTACTCTAGCAGAAGCCAGCACAGAGCAAAGAGAATTACCTCCACAGACCATCTCCTGTCAGCTGGAGAAATCAGGTGAGCAGAAAGACTCCCCCATAAACCCCCCACCCCCAGGAGGGAATATTCCAGGAACTATTCAACTTCCCCCCGCCCTGACCCCAGCACTGCTCACTAATATTTTCAACGCAAAACAGTGCTCTCAAATAACAAAATATTGCAGATGGAGCTTTAGTTAGCTGGGAACCACTTTGCTGTGGCCAGCGAATCCTTGTGGGGAAGCCAGGGAGCAGCGCTGATGTTATTAAATGGTAGAACACAATGCAGTGATGCTATTGTTCTTCCCCTCATCCCTGTTTCTTTACATGCTACGTTTTGTCTTTCAAAAGTGCTATACAACGCAGAGCTCTGCAGAGCATTTCCACATCCTGATTTATGTTACAAATAAGATGTTAATTATAATATTTATTTAAATTAAACCATTTGTATGCACATAGGGTACTTTCAAAGCCATTTTGCTCACAAAATTGCTGCTACCGTGTATTATTACATGAATATTAATTGTTTTAATTAAATTGTGATAATATGAATGCTACAAACCTTAAGCACGAATACACAATACATTCATCAGTAAACTGAAGGGGGAGGCCTCCAAACCAAGCTAGAGCCAGTGGAAGGACCGTCACTGATTCAATGGGTTAAGCGCTGTATGTACCCATCAGATATGTAAGCACCTCGTGCCCTCAACAGATCATGTAAGTTTATGTGCAACTTGACAAACGCACACCCAGGGGTGTATACTTTGTATTAGAAGGTTTCGTGATTCAAACGATATAAATCAGACTTTGCAAAGGAACAGTGTTAGGCAGCGTGTGAATCCAAACTGAGAGGAAAAAGTGTCCCTATTCTAAACAGACCGTAGCGCTCTGAAGACAAAATGCCTGAAGTGGGACAAGCAGACAGCTCCTGGCTGGGCTCAAAGCTCCCTGAAATTCCTGGGGAGCAGTATTTTAAGCTTTGACATTTTAAACAGATGAGCACTTCCCTCAGCCCGCCCTCTCCTCCTTTTCCCCAGTGCATACATACCTTCTTTTTAAATACTCATTACTTGGATGCCATGGTCACACAGCATTGATTTCAAAGCTTTGCTTCCCTGCACAGAACCGAGCAGCCGCCAGGAGCAAAGCTTTGAAGAAACAGAACAGACGGGCAGCTGAGCGCGCCCAGCCTCGAAACGCCGAGCAGCAGGAAAGGACAAGCAGAGGGGAAACTCAAGCCTGAAGCCGGCACCCGCCTTTCAAACCCCTGTTACGCCGTCTCCCGCTTCTCCTCAGGAAGGGAGAAATTGTTCTAGGTTCTTGGTTGACTCTTGAGATCCCTGGGCCATCTGCAGTTAGAGCTTGCCCGAGACTTGCCGCAAGGAAGGAAGGAAGGAAGGAAGGAAGGGCTAGGCATAGCCCGTGCCAGGCAGGATGCTTAGGCAGATGCAGGCATCTTCAGCCTTGCAGTGATGCACCTGCGGGTTTGCTCCCAAACAGGCATCAGCAGAGAGTTACCAATGGATTGTTTTTTACTAATTTGACAACACTGTTCGTGTCGTTGAAGTTGTCATGGCCTCCAAAGTAATATCATCCCTGCTCTCTTAATCCCAGCATCAGTCTGGCATTCTGGAGGCCTTTATTCAGGATGTTTATTCAGGACATGTTAGTATTTTAAAATACTAATCAATATCAAATCCCTCAGCAAACAAGATCACACAGACATTATATAATTCTTATAATAATTCCTTGTTCACAAGTAAGCAATTTTTAAACCACCTTTTTATCTTATCTAGTTATAGCCTTCTAACTCATAGACTCACCTTTTTAAAATACAAAATCTGTGTTTCATAACTTATTCAATTCTTTGAGATTAAATGATTCTGTAGAGATATGAACTCTTCAGCTCCAATTTGAATGGTGCTACAGATCCATTTAATTCATGTTTTGATTGGCTTCCTATCCTATTCAGTTATTTAGAAGTTCGATTTTCAGCCAGCCACATCAGCAGGGCCATCCATTCCGTTGTGTTACACAACGATGAACAAACCTAAATTTCAGCTTAGGCTCCATACAGTGCCATACTGACATTTCATTTGCACATTTCATGCTACTAACACCACGGTGCATTGAAGAGACAACACAAGGACTTGCTCATCAGTGTCTATTGATTAATACGAGATTGTGACTTCTGCTCGTGTGTCATGAGTTTTTTTTTTTTTTTTTTTTTACTTCTATGCACAATGAAACTAGACAAACTGGTATAAAATGTAAGAGAGAAACGTCTAAGACTGCAGTATAGATGAAACCATATGAGAAGTGGATTCTACTTCGTGCGTATATGTGTGTAAGGGCTGTAGCTTGTAAGGCATGTTCAGGAACAGGACAGAGCTGGAGCTGCGGATCTCCTGCAAGCTCTGCCAGGTGGACGTAATGTCGCACTAGTGGCCCTGTGAACAGCCCTGGTCCTCCTCCCCCAGGTTTAAGACAACTGAACTCAAATGGAGAGAGATGGGGAAATGGGAAAGAGCGACTAGATCAATCAAGAGAAAGTTAGCTCCAGAGACTAAGAGCGGAGCTCTCAACATGAAGGTTGAGAGGGGATATGATTGCTCTCTGTAAATAGATTAGAGGGTGAAAGCAGGAAAAGAGAAGACTTATTAAAGTTGAAGGACAACACTAGCATAAGAGTAAATGGCTATGTAATATGACTCAGCTCAGGCTGGAAGCTGGAAGAATATTTACAGGAACGGCCTTTCCTCTCAATATGAGTAATGAAGAGGCAAACAACTTACGTAGTTTTAAGATAAAGCTTTAATAACTTTATGACACAGTTTCTTGTGATGGCAGCTATCCAAGAGTTCCCTTCAGTCTTATGAAATGTGTTAACAAGACACAGCTACTCAGACAATGTTCCTCCTCCATGATTGCTATCTAAGGATAAATTTAGGATGGGGAGACATTCTCTTCCATGTGACTAGCAGAGCAATCTTGCATCTTAGATCAAGCAAGAACATTACATAATTTGTTCATGCCTCCTTTGCACAGTACAGAACATCTTTTTACTTCAAAATCTTGGCTCTACAGAAGACGGCGGGAATTTTATCACTGATCATAGCAAAAGCTAACTATAGTTTTATATATTATGATCCACATATTGTACGGCTAATGCAATGGCAATTCATCATTAACATAGAGGCAAACGCTAGAAAAGCCCACCTCCCGACATCACAGGGTTAACCATTATTAGAGAAAAAAATATAAACCTCTTCACTCCTCTTTTTTTGAATTTCTTTACCAAGCTTTTGGCGGGGAAAAAGCCCCACCGTAGCTACACAGTTATCAGCAGTACTTGGGGTAAAGGATATTTCACTGCAGGACACACAACGGCTAGATATCAGCATTTCTGAGACAATATGCAGTGATAACATTAAAAACAAAAAATAGTCTTGATACAAAGGGGCATAATTTTTTAAAAGAAGTGTTGTGTTATTAGAAAATAGTTATTATAGAAAATAGTGTTATTAGAAAATTGAGATGATCAAACCCTCAGATTTCTCATATAAGCATATTATAAATAGCACAAAATCAGATTAATAAAAACATCATGCTGAAATGAGAAGCAAACAAATCCTTAAAAGAGAAAAAAGAGCATCACATGTATCAATGAGGTTTAAAAACCATGAAAAGCAGGACAAGCTAAAAAAGGATATATACAGGTTGTGAAATAGCAAGCAATTGAACATTGTGCATACTGTGATTGTAGCTGCAGTAAAAACACCCTTTGCACTCTCAAGATAATCTTTTTAATTTATGGATTTGCAACTCTAAGATTTCCAGTTGCCATGACAGCATGAAACAGTTGTTGCCCATCATTATGGATCATGTGTTTTAGAAATTTGATTAGATCACTGTGATATTTAGATTACTTAGAAAACACCCTGCTGCTTTTTTGGTGTATTTCATTTTCAGGTGGAGGGGGTTTATTAATTCTTTTAAAAGGCACTCTTACAAGGAGTATACTAGGCTGGAAACAACCTCCTGCTTTCAACAAAATTAATCTTTCTATGAGTTCAAATACTGTACAGGGTATTTAATTAGCATGTACTATAGCTCTGTAAAATTCTGTAAATATTACACCAGAGGTCAGACTCTATTGATGTGAAATGATGGCTTTATGACCAGCGGAAACATGATGCATTTTCAGCCCTTATACCCTTTTTCATTCCTGAATGCCATAGTACTATTTTCTAAGTGTGTCTCATTTGATGCACAACACTTAGAGTTAAGGCAAAAATATGTATTTTTTTTCCTTCTATGTCATTTTCCCCCCTGTACAGCACGTACAGTCATGCCACTGTTTTGAGAGGCACTGTAACAAAACAGTCTGCGTCCTATAAAACAAATTTTCATGATCAGCCCTTTGCCAAATAGGAAAATAATGTGAAATTCTTTGTTAGGGTACCATCAGAGGAATAATGAACTAGGGCAAGTACATTGCAATCTGGTGTCACAGCATCAACTAACAGGATTATATGTTTGACTTTATCTCCTTTGGTCTTACTTCAAACTCCTACATGTGATTATTGTAAATTGCTTAGGGTTTTTCTGCACAGAGCAAAAAGGTAGATTTATTTACACATAAGCTTCAGTGTCTCTTCCAGATGTGGGACGGGAAAATTCTTCTGTTTCAGGCAACTCATATTTTCTCTGTACTGAAAAGGAGTAATGGAGAAGGAAACATTAACAACATTTGGTTCTTAATTTTTTTCTATCATTAAACATGGCATATAACTGAAAAGGTTATATATATTAAGATGAATTTGACAAATTCAAGAAGTTATTTCTAAATTGCAGGTTGAGTCACTGAGTTAAACTGAAGGAGACAGCACAGTGCTCATATAGCATGTGGCATCCAAGTGCCTTTCCTAAAGATTATCAAATATATACACTATGTGTAGAAGCAAAGTTGAGTAAAACGCATAGCTGAAAGCATAGTACAAAATTAAGAATTATTCAGGAATTTAATTATCTGCATTAGTAAAATGTTGTAATGCTCCCTGGCACTATTTTGGCCTGAACCAATCAGCAATATCCCAAGGAATTCCCAAGCACGGTTTGGATGTTCGGCAGCCGGGAGCCTTCCCGAGGGGTAGCAGCCTCACAGCCTCTTGGTTTTAGCGGCCTGCACACAGCCCCTGCCATGCCAGTGCGTCAGGGCCCCAAAATATTCCTGGTCTCATTTAACTGACTTGCATGGATAGAGTTTGCAGCATGTGGGAAGGATCCCAGGGAACACATGGGTGACAAATAATAAGACTGTCAGGAGAGCGCACAAGAAGCTTGCCTGGAAACCAAAGCATCTGGCATATGTCAGCTGCTAAGCTCCAGTGCTATTTTACAGAGTTTGAAAGATTTGACAAGGACTGTACACCTAAGTATCCCCATATATGTTTTTACAGTTTATTGTATGTGCACTACGTAGAGTCTCTTATTTCACCAGCATCAGCTGTATGTTTGCACCCCTCACTCATGCAAACACATCCAGTGAGACAATAACAATCCAATGGTACAAGAAGAATGACAAGAGTAAAAGGCAGCCCTTTTAATGATTTTAAGCAATATTAACAAAATTTAACCCTTCCACTGCCTCATTTTTACCTTATAACAGGTTTCAGGAGCTCTATCTCAAAGCTATATGCGATGTTAACCCCACCTCTGCAGCTATTCTGACTTTCCTACCCCACCTCCTCAGGAACCAGGTTGTGCAAAGCTAAAAGTCCACAAATATGTTTAAAGACTAGCAGAGCTTTTTCAGGTGTGGGGGGTTGGCAAGGTTTGTTATGCCTTATTAAGCCAGACTCTATTTCATCATATTCCTTCCCTTTCTTACCAGAGCCACTTTTTGTGAATAATCTTGGAAAGCCTGGATGAAGCAGAACTGTAAGAAGCTGTGGAAGGAGGTAGCACCTCTGCAGCTGTGTGAAGACCTAAAGGCTCAGGCACATGCAATTCTGACAAACTGTAAAAGCAGGTAACAGCAAAATCAAACAGCAGGGTTGTCTAGCATGGGGAAAACGGAGTCAAGGCTACTCAGGGTGCTTTGCCAGGACTCTCGGTGGACTGGCAACAGCAATCTATCTACTGTAGGAACCTCCCTTAGCCCCAGGCTATCAGCTGGGAAGGATCCCAGAAAACTCTTTGCTGTAGTGTTTTATATCTGACAAATCACTATTTTACCTCATCTGAGCTTAAACTGATCATCTTGGTCTGGGTAGAATGGCTCTGACATGGATGAGTACAAACTGCCTGAAAAAGTAACCTCTTTCCTAACAAACTCAGGCTCTGAATGCTCCATGTCGTCTCGTTTTTCACTAAACTTGCCCATTTACTATAGCTCCAGAAGCTGCACTCTCCTCCCTAGCCAAATTATTATTTCAAGATGTTCACCCAGTCGAAATCCCATAGTCCAGTTTTGCATACTGTAGTAGCATGGGAATTGCTTTGCTACAATAAGTTCCTCTGTGCTATGCTTAACGCAAATAAATTTCTTTGCTTTCCCAGAACTCTTAATAGATTTTCCTGTAAATATGATGAGACTTGTTGACAAAAGAACCCCCAGCTATTCAGAGGGCATGCTCAGAGCAAATGCATGCAGTAAAACATCGAAAAAGTCCAAATGGAATTATAGCACAGAGGGCACTTCAGCATGTTTATTCTTCCATGGACTGCTAGTAAGCCCTTTTATTTTTTCTTTTTTTCCCCCCACCTTTCAGTTGTCTAATAGCTTGTGCAACTGTGAGAGGACAAGCCATATTCCTGCTGTGCAACATATATAATTCACACTAAAGGTAACAAAATATTATTTTATTTGAAAATTTTCATTTGATCATTTGTCAGAGTGTATATTTAGATTTACCAGAAAAAAAGGAGTCAACTTTCAGCTATATATGACAGTATTTACACTTTACTTCGAGTATGAAGTGCAGACCTGTTATACTCATTCTACCCTTAACTGCATTTTTACATCCATGATCAGGGCAAGCCACTCAAGGAAGTTTTACATACATTATTAGCGCTTGCCCTGGACATAATGACATTAATATGCATCAGAATAATAGATCTTAAAAGGAATGATGATACACAGCCACACTTGAAACAAAATATGAGGGCACAGGCCTACCTCTCCCAAGAGACGGAGCTAGCAGGAAAATATGTCTGTAAGTCACTTCTGGACTATGAAGACCGAGAAGATCTATGAGAACGAATACAAAAGAAAAAAACAATTAGGTACCAACCCAGAGTATTTATATACCTGTTCAATCAGAACATTACAAGAAAGCAACAGGAGAGAGCTGGATTTGGCCTATAATTTCGTATAATTATCCTCATAGCAGTAAGACGCCACTCAACAGTCTTCACAATGCAAGACCAAACTAAAAAGCCCCATCTGTTCAAGCAGGGAACTGGTGACATTTTCCAGTGAGATTCAAACTAATAAAATTGTCCCCTCTAACTTTGCAATCTCTGTATTAAATGTAGGAATTAAGCTTCAAGGCAGCCATATGATTCTGCTTTTTTTTCCTGTCTAAAGGGTCTATGAATTCATCCCCTTAATGTGCTCCCCAAACCCATTCTATTTATCGCAGTAGTTAAAAATCAGAGAACCACCTTACTGTGTTTTCTTTCGAGAGGTACTAACCATGTCAGTAGTATCTGCTTGGTAGCAGACAAGAATGCAGAACATATTGTCTGTGGTCGATCCTGATTTTCAGAAAAATTTTAAAGGCTTGTTTTCTCATCCCATTCCTGAATTGTTGCCAGTGCTACACTTAAAGAAATAGGTCAGCAAAAGCTACATTGCCTGGGGTCCTTATTATCCTTCCGCTGCAGTGAAACAGAAGCTGTCTTCAAAAGAAGAAAAAGAAGACAGCAAATTCTGTTCCAATAGGTCCAAATTTAAAAGCTGACAGCACAGACCTTGGCAGAGTACAGACAAGATGCTCAGTCACCGCTGACGGGTCTCAGCCCCAGGCTCCCCAGTGCTCCCAGGCCTTTAGAATTGGGGTTGGTTCAGACCACTAAAGACCAATCCTGCAAGGGCAGAGAGATTTGAAGAAGTTGTCAAGATTTTCAAACAATTGGCCTATTTCCCAGGAAATAGCACCTGGCCTGTGCATACAGATATTATTTTGCATGACTGTGCTCTGTGCTTTTCCATTCATCTGTATGTTTTTTCTCATGTTGGGTTTTTTTGGTATGAATAAGGCTGGTGGGAAGGTAGAGCAAAGATGCAAGTTGCCAAGGAGAAAGAACGCTGGTGTCACAAATATATGATATTAAAAGACAAGGTAAAGGGCTCTTAGCAATGCCTCAGGCAAGTGGGACATGAGTAAGGGGTAACTGCTAGGGAAGTGTCTGGAGCATGAGGAAGAAGGTGGAAGAAGATCTGTTACCAGCTCTAATGAGAGCAGAGAAGCAGCTACACAGCTTAGGCAGCAGCGATCCACCGGCTCCCGAATGGTCTAGCAATGCACAGCAACAGGCTTACAGGATGTTAACCAAGGGACAGAGTGGGCTCACTCTGAGGGCTGACAAAGCCGGGAAAGCCTGACTGCATGCCTGGACATGTGTTGCTCCTTCTCACTGAATTGCAAAGATACAAAGCTAAGGTCAAGAATGCAAAACTAACACCCAAGTCGCTCAAATCCCAAGGGCCAGAATAAACATAATGTACTTCTGTTGAGCATATTTTTGCCTGCTTTGGGTGTTAAAGTAACGAGTTCTTGTCATTGATTGTTGCCTTGATCTAGGTGACAGTCTGCATCTTTCATTTATTTCATCGGCAGAGCCAGCGCCAGACTGTGAGTTTATGAAGCCAGACATCTGTATGCTTGGCTATTAAATTTACAGACTCTTACTCCTAACGATACCACAGAAGAGCATGACAGAATGACCTATAAAAAAGAAAAAAAAATATAGCCGTCTTTGTAAAGATTAGGGCAAAAAGAGATAAGAGAAGAAGAAAGAAATGAAAAGGCAAAGAGACTTTCCTTTTGTAATAACCTTAGCTGTCTATACAGGACTACCCCATAGCACTGCCACATGGTCTGGCAGTGTCAGACCTCAGCTAAATGCAGAAGAGGAGCTACTTTATTTCTCACCTCTTATGCAATCTAGGCTCTTGACTGAACGGCAAAATTCATAATACAGAGCTTCAGACAAAACACACCATCCATCCTTCAGGTAGTCCTCCACTCCAATCAAGTCTTCATATTTTCCCACACTAATCTTGGTCAGTCTCTCTTTAGTGGAGTCTAGCAGAAAGCAGGGTATACCAAGGCTCTAAGCAATGCTCCCCAGAATCCATTTCTAAATGGGTATGGAAAGAGTAATTTCTTGGAAAGACGGCATTTCTATCACTTGTATCTGTCACATTTAGTAGAACACTGCTTCCCATTGATTTATAGCAACAAAGCCACTTGCTTTTTTGAAGCATGACATTTACTATTATCTCTTTGTAAAGCATGACAATCTCAGGGCAATGGAAAGAAGACTTAGATATCGATTAAAACAAACTTGATTCATTAAAAATACTGCTGACATTTTCACTGATCTGTGGTACTCTTTTCCTTCACATTAAACACTGTAGTCATTCAAAGCTCCTAAGGTCACTGTTCTATAAACACTCTGTGTTTAAGGTACATACTTCTCACCCATTACTTTTATTAAAAAATAAAATAAATAAAATAAAATAAAGCAAAGTAAAATAAAATAAAATAAAATAAAAGGAAGGTGCCACAACTTTTTAATACATTGCTTCCCCTGTTCCAGCGCTGAGCTTCTGATGAGGAGAAAAGGATTTACCAGTTAGATACACACAGCTACTTCACATGCAGACTCACCAATTAAGTAAAATAATGGCAAGACTTCACACTGTTGGGACTACTTGTTTATTCATCCCTGGTGTCACCTTAAGGTTTCCATTGCAGGAGAAGGACCAGGAAAGAGCAGCCAGTGTTGGAGGACTTCACAGTGAAACCTTAATGCAGACCAGCAAGCCTAGCTCCTAACATCGCTTTTCAGTCTTGCTCACCAGAAATTCAGTTCTCTAGCAGAATAAGACAACTACATCATGTTCCCCATTGAAAGTGAGATTTAATATATTTATCACCTAACAGAACAGTTTCTACAATTTCAGTACACAGCGTGGAACTACTTAGTTCACCATTTGTTTTATAATTACAGGAGGAGAACACACTCCTAGAGAATTTCCAGTATCGAGTAATGTTATTGCCTAAGGAAACACTAATACAGCCCAAATGTGGCAACCTTTGTGCAAGAGTTACTTACACTCTAAAATGCTGAGTCTGTTTCAGTTGTTTGAGTTAACTTCTAGTAGAATAATTTCAGCCTTTTCCCAAAGCAAATATTTCCATTAGGAAGAGATCCTGGAGAGTGTGGGAAGCCATTCTCTCGCTACGGGAGTTCACAAGCCTATCTTCCACAAAGAAGCGCTGAAATGCAGGCACATGCTTGTAACTCTATCCAAAAGAAACACGTTCTCCATGGAAAAAATCAATAATTAGGGATTCCACTGTCTGGAGAAGAATTTTACTGTTTTATCAATCTGAAACAGATTTTTTTCCTCTACTTTTTTGTTCATTTGTTTTGTTTTTACAGCTTTTCTCTCAGACCAGCTAGCTATCTTTTAACACTGTCACCACTGAGATAATAGTGGCTTAGTCTCAACATATATTCCTGCAGTTGCATTGGAGTCTGTTTCTGAAGTCCTTGTCCAACTTCTCGGGAAAAGTTGTATATTCTAAAACCTTGCAGAAGAAGCCAGCTGTTTTTTGAAGGTCAGGGAAAAGGTATTGAAATCCCCTTCTCTTTCATTTCGCTGTATATTGGATAATGTGATCTTCTGAACACTGAGACAAAATGCTCTCAAAGAGACTAATGTACAGAGTCTTAGAAAGTACAGTCTTGACCATTCTCCAAATGAGGGGCCAGTTTCTAATTTCTCATATGCCTTTTCTAAATACTAAATCTTGAAAGACCACCAGCATTATTTTTATGCTGTGATGAACTGATAAAAGGCTAGAATTCAGAAAAAGGAGAAAATCTTACCAAGATGGGATTTCCTCTGTTTTTTCCAAATGATGTTTATCTCTTGGTATGAATAAGTGATCTTCGTTAGCTCATTAATCAAACCGTCATGTGCCTAAGTGTGTATTTTGGAAGCAGAATCAGTGTAGCTCATCACTCACTAGGATGTAACCCATGATATTTCTGAGTGCATGCATGGCCTAACTCATAAACATCTGAGAAACAAGCACTGTGCAAACTCTTGCAAGCAATTTCAGAATTTCCTCTCTGTAGTATCCAAACAGAAAGAGAATTGCTTCACAGGAGGTTTCACAGACAGATCAATCTACCTTTCCATATGGAAAGAAACAACATAACTTCAGTCATGCACAAGTCTGTGCCTGAGAAGTATGTTGACACTGAAGTAAATAGCACAGAAGTTTCCGGGGCTGTTTTATAACTACTAAAGGCTTCCATCAACTATCCCATTTCCCATTCTTCCAGTGATGAAGTCTGCTCTAATATTGTTTATTAGCAATTGTTTTTTCTTAGAATCCTCCTGTTGCATCTAAATGATACAGCACACTAATGCCCACAGTTACCATCAAAGCATGAATGTATAACATTTATGTCCACACAGCTTTGACAACATGGGCACTGTACATCTGAATGATCTGAGAAAAAGAAAATCTCTATCTTGGTGGGTTACTTCTCAAGTGGAGATTTGATCCTCCCAGGGCCATTTTAGCCTGTCTGCAAGAATATATGAAATAGAAAAGATTTTTCCACCTGTTTTGTAGTTGAAATTGAGCATGGAATTGGAGTTACTTTGGAAATCTCAGCATACATGTAAGTCTGTGTTCAAGGGAACCGCAAGATATTCCCCAGCACACTTCACCATGTCTCTCAGCAGTCATTCTTCCCCTTTCTTTTTTCATATGGATTAGCACCTACTCCAGAAAGGTACTAGACTAGACCAGATGTGGAGGCAATGATGTACTACAATTTCCAAAAGTAAGGCAGGAAATTTCTCTTCCTTCCTTTGAGAGGAAAAATTTATCCGTCGTAAAGGAACTCAAGATCTGGCCATTGGATTTTACAGTTGTTTGGAGTTTTGCTAGTAGTTTTATTCTTAGTTCTTTTCTAGGTTTATCCCAAAACATACTCATTTTATATGAATTTGGAGATATTTCTAGAGGTATGTTGGACTATATCCAAGAAAGCTCAGAGAACAGAAGAGTTACTGAAAGAAAATGAAGTAAATGGAATACTGGTCTATTGCTAGAGAGTAAAGATAAATCACATTTTTAAAGGCTTTAACATATAACTACAGGGTCATCCTAAATTTGCAGAAATGAAAATATCTCGTTTTTACATACTTCAAAGGAGCACAATTCATTTTAATCAAGAAGTATATTTGGCCTTATATTCCCAAGAAACAGATGAAAAGGAAACAAACCTTGTTTATAGCAGCTCAGGAAAGGAATTAGTTTAGTTTCTAGAGCTTTTTCAAGATGGAAATTTGTGAACACTGAGATCTGCAGCATCAGATAAAGTAAATATTAGTTTATAAAGTAAGAAAAAAGTTGGTTTCACAGCAACTCCTGTTATGAAGCTATCTTTCTGGGTGATCCTGTTTTTCAGGCATAATTGTGTCCCTCCCTCACTCTCTTGCTGTGGTGCCGTCTGTCATCATGCCATCTCCAGGCGTCTGTCAAAACTCTGAATTGAGATGCTGGCTCTTTACCCAAGAAGCATGCCTTTCCTATAGATGAAGGTCTATAGAGACTATAGATGTTGTACCTTGATAAATACAAATTCCATAAAAAGCCACCTGCAACCAAAGATATTGGCAAGAAGCACAGACATTTATATACAAACACATTAAAACCCTATAACCATACAAGAGATACAGAGCTTCTGCAAAGCCATATTTTTGGTCTAAAAAAGCAAACGTTGTCAGTATGTTGTCCCTTGCAATACAATTCTGCTTTGGATGGGTTGATATCAAAAGCTGATCCATCTGCAAACTGGACCGGGGGAACATTATTAAGAAGAAAGCCAGTATGGACTTTTGAAAATATTACAGAATACAGCACTAGCTTGAGCAGCCCATGCTGTTTGCAACTGCTACCTGAGATGCATATTCATGGGGACACAGCTAATAAAAAGTTAGTTCAATCCTATTTCTTTGTATTTCTTAGGAATACTCTCATATACTGGCATCATAGTTTTTTTCTAACTCTCTGCTACTCGAAGTACCCAATTACTTGTGTAATTTGTGTAGGGTTTATGATGTTTGTTCTTACCTTGCTCAGTATCTCATTTCTGTCAGAACATGGCTGGAATAGATAGTAATCTCTTAAATTTAGGACTTTGATAATTTTGCTATTAGAAATATGCAGAGTAGAGGTCTGTGAGGTTAATGATGAGGAAGATGGGCAGCAGGAAGGACGACTATGTGAAATACGTTGCCATTGTAATAAATAATAGAAATAATCAGGTAGCATAAGTGAAAATGAGAAGAGATTCTAGACAAATGTTCCTGAATGTTAAGCTGAGATTAATTATGTCCACTTTAATTCTGCCTTGGTAACCTTTTTAAGAAAGTAAGTAATGTGGCAAATGTGATTTCCTACTCATCTCTGAATTACCACAATTTTTAAAGATATGTTATTTGCAATCATTATAAACATGGAACACTGGGTATGTCACAGCCCAAGAAGCAACTATAGTCTAGTGAGATGGTAGTCGTAAATGCAGTCTTTGAGATTATCAGGATTATAAACCAGCTGTTGCCCAACCCACTGGTGCATTCCAGAAAAGAAAAATGAAAAATCTGTTCACCCCCACTAACAGAGGAGATCTTTTCCCTGCAGGTTATTATCCAAGTAGTTGTCCTTGGCTTCCCAGGTGCTGGGACAGAGGATGATCTTTTCAGTCCTGTTTCACAGGCCGACTGATTTCATTCAGCCAAAAGCTCTTAATTATTACAAAGTCAATGATGAAGCATTCGACAGCAAGGAAAAAAAGTAAGTGGGTAATAAACACAATTAGTATGCAGTGCTCTAAAATTTAAATTCTCTGCAGCCTAGCCTTACTGGAAGAATAAATAACAGAGGTCCTATCATTGCTGCTGATCTGTTTAATACACTCAGGAATTGTGCACATAGAATCAGAGTCTGTTTTTATGCCTAACTAGATCTTTTCCTGTCTTCTCTGTTCTTTTGTTTCCCTCAGCTGCTGCTTCTTTTCACTACAGTTTTAGGTCCTTGCTTCAGGGACTCTCTTTTATGATGTACCCCTTCAGGACAGAGAGGCCCTGACCTAGTTAAGATTGTAAGAGCTAATGAAGCACAAATAAGCAATAAGAGACTATTTTTCATTTGTAGGAAATAATAAAACTATGATATGCATAAGGCACTTCCCCCATCTCAGTATCTTCCAGTGCAACTTTTATTGTAAGTAAAATTAAATGACACTGAATACAGCCAGGAAAAAAAAAAAAAAAAAAAAAAAAAAAAAAAAAAAAACTAATGGACTAGGAAATAAGAGAAAATGCAAAAGCTAAAAATGATAAAAAGTTGCTCTTACTAAAGCAAATGACTTATAGCTCCACAATACCAGTCTTAAATACAGCAGAATCCATTTACAATGAACTATGAAGATTCAGTGAGACTTCATGGACTTAATCCTCAGGCTGTGTAAGTTTATGGAGCTAGTTGCTGACCTGAGTGGTCGTCAACGAAGTTAGAGCAATTTACACAACAGAAGGACCTGACTCTCTGATGACTGTATTATCTCTTAGGAGGCAGGATCAATTAAAATTTAATACAACTATCTTCCAAATCCTCTCCAAGGACTTACACAGAACACTTCTACAAGTGTATTGCAGGGAACATGATAAGACCTTTTCTGTCACGCACTTTTCTTCCACTGTTCTGCAGGGAGAACGCTATGTTCTGGTTCGTCCTAAATACAGGACTCTGCTAGGGATGATAGATGGGTTAAGCCAAAGAATATCAATTAGAGTATCACTGGGCACTCAGTATGTTAAAAGGGACTGCTTTAAAAACAGGAGAGCTGACCAGGAGGAAGATGCTCCAACAGTCCATGCTGCGAACGTGCAGAACCTGCAATGCATATGGAAGGACCATTCTTACAGGTACGCAGCTCCTAAATCAACTTGCAGGTGAAACTACAAACAGGTTTCGCTACTTCAAATTCTTCCAAAGAAGCAGTTAAAATAAAATGAAATACCTACCCCTGAGCAGTGCCTTAATAAATGAGCTGCTGGCCTGAGGAAAGCATCTGCAACAGTCCCTATTGCTTCCTTGGTGAATAACCTTGGCTTCTCCTTGGTTCAGAGAGGCTCTGATTTGTCTTTGCCAGTTTCCCAGGCAGCCAGTCCTAGCTATAGAAGTGGGAAGCTGGTCTGGTTACTTTTGACAGGAAAGGAGAACACAAAAACAAGAACAGACAAGGACTGAAAAAGGCCAGTCTCGCACACAAGAGCACTGCCAGCAATGCCCACGGCAGATTACAGTGCTGAAACTCCCAGGCCTTCCTCCGTGCAGTCATGACTCCTTAAAGCTCCTCAGCATGGGATGAACTGTGAGCACATACAGTCCTGCATTACAGACACCTGCAGGCTTCCTGCTTCTTGTCCAGGAGAGACTTTCAAAGAACATGAAGGAGAAACCTCTGAAAGGAAGAGCTAGAGAGGGGGAAAAGGAATCATTAGATGGAAAATGAAAAGCTCTGAACATGGAGAGAAGAAAGTCAAGTCAGAGAGATGAGCGTCTCAAATTAAGGAGTGACCAGCATGCTAAACAATAATATAAAATATATATTAGTTATATTTACATTGGTTAAGGTCTATCTCTGAGTGAGATTCGTCAAGCTTCCCTGCCACAAAGTTTTCTCTGGCTCCTTGTTCTCAATGAGATTCATCATTTCAGCTTAGATGTTTAACTTCCAGAGTTACTTATCTCAAACTCCCTTTATAGTCAAGAGAAGAAAAATAGATGCCTCCAAAGAGCGATTCATTTGACCTACCTTATATGTCTTTCTTCAGAGGAGATGAATTGCTCTCAAGAGAAACCTATTTCTATAAAAGGAACCAAGGGTGATTAGATATCAAAACTTTAGAAACTTATCACCGGAAGAAAGTTACTTTGGCTGGTTTTCCACATTAGGAAGAAGTAAATGCCTTCCATTTTCAGAAAAATATACTCAGAGATGAAGTTCAGATCCCTTTGCCCTACTAAATCCTTAGTGCTTTAGTTTACAAACCATGTTAAGAAGCCATTGACTATGACCTACTGTATGTCATTCTATAAAAAGGGTTCTCAGATGACCTTATATAACCAGATAAGGGACAATCACACTGGCATGCATTGTGTGAGGACCCAGGGTCTGACCTCATGTCAAGAGCACAAAAAGCTAAATTGTATCATCACCAGTTAAATCCAGAGTCTGGTGCCAGTGCTTTGTTGCATTGAAGGAAACTTGGCTCTAATCTGCTTTTAGGAATTGATTGGGTGCAGCTGGCACCCTCAGCATCTTGTCAGGGTATTGACCTACTGTACCAATCTATGTCATACTTGCAAAGGATGAGAAATCTTCCTCACCCTGTGATCTTTTAAGTTGTTCTGATGAGTAAACACAGCACCACATGCATTTAAACAAGCTTGTTGGCAGGTGGGCAGAGATTTACTTTAGTATTTGGGACATTTGAATAAAATACTCTTACAGGGGAAACTGGAACGATCCTTTCCCATGTGTCATGGAGTTATTAGGAGGTTGTTGCAAAGAGCTACATCTTGTTCTGTCCTCTAATTTCATGTCATAACTTGGCAAATACCCCATATGGCATGTCTTCCTCCTCACTACACGTCTCACATAAAACCATTTCATGTGCCTGGGGACAGAAGGTAGATGGTTCACTTCCATCATAGTTAGTAGCGTTAGATCAGTGAGAAGAAAAACCATTTTAAGTCTTTAGCCCCATAGTCCAGAAGAAAACTACTTCACTGCTTCTTCCTTGCAATTTCTTCTCTGCTGATTCCTTGAAAGCTTAATAGAGAAACCCTGTCTCAACAAGTGTAACAAATAAGAATTAATGCATCCTTCTCTTCTAGAAGAAAATGAATCTCTAGTACATCCACTTGTGCTAGACACAAGAAAACAGACACTCCACCAGAAAAACTGATTTCAAAGTCCCAATAGTATGCACAACAGCAAAGACAGCATGTTCAAGGTTTCCAGTAATTTTGTCCATACCCATCATAAAATGGTAAAAATTCTGTGCCCTAATAAGGACCACACAGTCTCCAAAAACTGTAGAGCAGTATCATTTGGCTAGAATACAGTAATTATCTAACAAAGTGGCTGCCAACCCAAGAGAAAAGAAAGCCCCCTTGAAAACCTGTTATTTGCTGTGGGAGTTGGGAACTTCTGTCTTAAAACGTATCTTTCTTTAAACATTTCCAGCTATTTTTTTCCTCTGTACATGTTAAGACTTTCTTCACTACCTTCTGCACATGTATTTATATCTACTGAGATGGATGGTAGCTGCAGTCTTACAGTACTGACAACGGCAATTACACTGTTAGCCACAGAGCGGAAGGTCTTATTTAGCCCGTAATGCACCCCAGAGCCTGGCACCGAAACGTCGTGCCTCGAGGTCTGCGAAGGCTGCTGAGCTCCAAAATCTGCAGATAGATACAGATTACACAAGTCATGAGATACGAGCGGTAGCTTTAGGCAAGTCTCAGAAGCAGCAGCATGAGGAGCAGCCTCAGCTTGGATGAGCCCAGCCCCGCTAAGGAGGTCCTGCAGCTACTGCCTTCCCGGCGCTGGCGCAGCCTGGGCGCTCGGACATCGGCGGCCACACGTCAATCAGACACCGCAGAACAGGCTCAGATTTGGCAAATTCCCAGCGCTTTCTTCTCTGTTTTAGTATCTGGATTGCTTTTTGGCCATCTTTTTGTTTCTTTGTAGGCTCAGCCAGAATTGAAGGGCTATTTGATTTTTAAAAATAACAAATAAATTTGTCTGAACCGTGTATTCCACGTCATCCCAACGCATTTTGCAACCGTGACAAGATGTTTATTTTACAGAAACAAAAGCCCTCTAGCCATTTTGGAAACATTTAACTATTTCACTTTTCCGATAAAATCCTTTTGGTTCAATTCACAGAATAACCTTCCCTTTCAACTAAACATCAGAAGACTGCAACATTTGGCAGACTAAAAGCTAGAACTGACCATGTGTCAGAAACACTACAATCTGCCTTCAGAAAACAGACCTTCTGCAATAGTCCTCAACAGGGAGCTGCCTTGTGCGCAGACTATAGTTCCCAACATCCAACACTGCACTTGCAAGCCCTCCTCTGAGCAGAAGCACTATGGAGCATGGTAGAGTGGGACTTGTAGTCTACAAAAGCCCCAAAATAAGATCTGGCAGCTAGATCAATATTTTAAGAAGAATTGCATACAGTTCTGGGCTCCCAAGTACAAGAGAGACACAGAGCTACTGGAGAGAGTCCAGCGTAGTGCTACAAAGATGATCCGAGGACTGGAGCACCTGTCCTACGAGGAACGGCTGCAAGAGCTGGGCCTCTTCAGCCTGGGGAAGAGAAGACTGAGGGGGGATCTTATCAATGTGTACAAGTACCTGAAGGGAGGGTGTCAAGGGGACGGGGACAAACTCTTCAGTTGTCCCATGTGACAGGACAAGAGGCAATGGGCAGAAGTTGAACCACGGGAAGTTCTGCCTGACCGTGAGGGGGAATTTCTTCCCTGTGAGAGTGACGGAGCACTGGACCAGGTTGCCCAGAGAGGTTGGGGAGTCTCCTTCTCTGGAGATATTCAAAACCCGCCTGGATGCAACCCTGTCTAACATGCTGTAAGTGACCCTGCTTGAGCAGAGGGGTTGGACTAGATGATCTCCAGAGGTCCCTTCCACCCTTACCCACTCTGTGATTCTCTATGGTTTTGTGAGTATCAGCTTTGCATATCTCACAGGCAGTGGTATATCTTCTTTTACCCCAGCCTTTATGACAGGCAATTTTCTCTCAGCTAGAAACTCGTCTAAATCTTTTCCCACTCACTTCAGCTGCTCAGCTGCATCTAATATTTATTTTTGTAATTGGAGCCAAGTCTAGTGGAAAAGACTTAAGTCTTTGTTGCAACATATTGTTTGCTGATAAGCCTTTCCTTTAATGGAGCAAGATGCTCTCTGTGCAGAAAAGATTGTCAACAGAAGGAAAGCTGTTTGATTTGAAACTCATGCTTAAAAGTATCCAAAATCCCAGTGACTTAGTTTTTATTGGAATCTGAATCCACATTCAGTAATTCAAGCTAAAATTCATTCCATGTTGCATATGACTCCTTTTCCTCAGAAAAGAGCCAAAACCATCAGCAGGTGCAGGAACGCTTGAAGGGACTTTTTCATAAACCTTGATTTCAGTGAAACTGGTGTTAATCAAGGCATGAAAAAAAGCCAAGGTGCTTAGCAGTCCTGGCCTTGTAAAGACAGAAGAGGAAACTCAGTACCATCCCACTCCAACAAACAGCAAATACCTTGGGGGTTTTCCTGTGGAAATGTGCAGTTGTGACTAGCAGCCATTCCGCCCCTAAGACTAATAGCTCTTTTTGGATGTTTAAGGGTGTTTTTAAGGATTAAGATTTTCCTGTAAAGATACTGTATATATTAGATGTTGCTTGAAATTGGCTTTTTATAAGGCAAAGGCATTCTGAAACGTGTGATTTCCAACAGCTGTTTCCAGACAGATGTTTCCACATGTGTGCTTTTTTGTCCTCCCCACACTGGATCCACTCACCTCAGTCCACGTACAAGCAGAGCTGGCCACCAGCAGCAGTGTTTCCTCCCTGTCAGAGTGGTGCTGTCAATCTACCTAAGTTTTTCCTTTCTAGACAGTTGATGAATAAACTGATTTAATAACCAGTGAAGCCAGAATTAGGGGTCATAAAACATAATGAGCTGCTACCTTAAGCCCAGTCAGAGATTGCTTCTGTTACAGTTTTCGCTTTTGAGTTGTCCCAAATATTATTTTCCAGTTATTTCCAAAGACAGTGAGATTTTGAGTCAGGAGTCTGACTTATCAAAATGGGTCTAAAAGCAAGTCAAATTCCCTCCATGCTCCAGGAGCATCTCTCAGTTTTTGCTGGCTCAACAGTCCTCTCCAAGCTGTGGCATGGCTCCAAATGGTGTCACCGCATCATTGCAAGGAGCATTTAGAGAGGCCTCCTTATATGGCTGCTGAATCCCTCTTCTGCTTTCCTCCCCGAAAGTGTTTTTTTCTCAACTGAATTTATGTAAGATCTGTGGCCTTGCAGAAGAGGTGATCTTTGCCATCATCTACTGACTTTTCTAAAGATGCCTTTCTGGGACAGTGGCCTCAGTCATTGCAAGGAGTAGGCCCAGACTCACAGGGAAGCAGCCCCTGATAATAAAGGAAAATGGATCTCATCCAGGGACAAAAGTCCTTCCGCTCCCCATTGCAGCTAGCCTGTACCTCACCTGGAGCACAAAGAGTAGCTGCCATGGAAGGATGGCAGCTCACCTTTCCCAGCTCCATGGGAGAGCAAAGGTCTTCCCGTCCCTCATCTTCCCATCCAACCTTTGCCTCCTCTTCTCTTGAGTGAGGAGAAGCCTGGCCTGTCATCTTCGAGGTAAAAAAAAAAAAAATTCAATTTTACTCACACAGAGGAGCCTAGTGTCAGCTTTGCCTGGTCACCAGCTCCAAACTTTGACCTCTGGCTAAAGCTAGATGCTCAGAGGACCAGACCTACCTAATGACGAATTATGCCACCAAAAGCAGTTCAGCTGGGAAAATCTCCCCAGGATAACTGCAGCTCTCTGACATTTGCTGCTGCTTTGCAGACTCAGGTCTGAGTTCTGCAATTGACTCTACAGGCAAAGACTCCCAGAGGCATCAGCCTGTAGTTTTGCTTCACTAAGTCCTTCAAGACTGGCCTGAGAGTCCATAAATGCAGATTTAGTGGCACCAGAGCTGATTGCTGATTTAGCAATAAATCCTTGACAAAATGTGCCTCTTTCACAAAATGCTAGGAAAAGGCTGTTTCCTTAAACAAATAAAAATCTTCATAATTTCATCTCACTTAATTGGGAAGAGCATGACAGTCATTTCATGGAAATTTCACAATACCTATTCCTCTTTTGAGGCGTTTTTTCCCTATTTGAAAAGCAGGAATGTTTTCAGTTTTTGTAACAGGGATTGAACAGATGGGTGGGCAGACGGTAGGTATAAAATAGTGCTGCAGGAAGCAGCCAGAGAAGCAGCTTGCTCCCATCCATCCCTGCTTGTTTGTTAGAGAAAAGATGCTATTTGAGGTGTGGACTATAATGGGGCAGTGCCTCATAAAAAAGACACCTGATCCTTTGCTCAGTAGCACCTACTGACTTCAGTGAGAACAGGGTCACACTCAACAAAAGAAGCAATTTAAATGCTGCTTGATATAAAAAGGGCGTTCTGTACAACTGTTCCATGCCACCTGTTTAGTCTCTATAAGAGACTAAATGGGGAAAAATGGATTTTATGCAATGGAGATACAATTTCAGGATGCTGAAAGCTGCAGGACAGAAAAAGAAGGCCAGACCCTCTTAGAGGGGCAGTGAATTGATACCAGGTCCAAGAGTTCACAGCTTGGCTGTCCTTTTCAGGTACCAAAGGAGACTTGCTTCTTTGCCAGCAGGATTCTTATTTGATCTTCAGCCTCCAGCAAATACCATATTCTCAGTCCAACAGCTTTATTCCTCCATTCTCCTCCTGCTTCTCCACTGGCAGACATGCCCGTGATGGGACCAACTTCTCCCTGAGCTTTTGAATGCTCTCACCTGCATCTTGGGTGAAGATCTCTCATCTTCTTTATCAGCTGCTTTGCCTTTCCCAGTTTCCTCACCCATGTTCCTGCTTCTTTCTGGCTTCCATTCTTCTGGTTCTTTTTCTCTCTCTTCTGTTTTAACAGTTTCCTATACTACTTCCACCTTGCTGAGGGATTACTTGCCTTTCTCTCTCTCTCTCTCTCTCTCTCTCTCAAAAAAAGTCACCTATCTTCTGATCACTGCCCTCATTGCTGTAACTGATTTTCCAGCTTTTTATTACTGAATTAGAGCTATGAATTAAAGTGATGAATGTACATATTTCATGAAGGAAAGGGTTAAGAAATTATCCTAAAGAGCTTATGTTTTCAAGAGCATAAGTACTTCAAGTACAATTCTCATAGAAGAGATATGCATAAATGGAAGCAGACCCTGCTTTAGAGTACTAAAATAGGACTGCAGGTTTAATAGCAACACAGCTGTACTTCATCGGGGGTCCTGGCAGGGATCAGGTTTTGTGAAGATGAGTGATATAAACCAAAACCTGACAACCTTCCCCTAAATAATATGTAATGAAAGGCAAGATTTTCACAGTGTCTTCTGATTAATTCTGCAGTGAGCATGTGTATTTTCTTATAACTCATTGTAGTCCAGATGCTCCTTTGCGTTTTTAGCTTTTACTCCACAAGACTCTGTTTGTAATTTTACAGCCTGGTTCTTTATCTCTGCAAAGCCGTATGTTATAAGGGTTATTAAAATTTTTATGAGTGGTGGATCCTCAGAGCTAGTAAGCCTGGACAGTCCTGTTCCACATCACTGCTACCATACTTCTGCAATACAAAAGTGCAACTGGGAGTTTAAATCCTGGCTGCTATTTATTTACCTCCTCTTATTTTCCTGTAGTTCTATTATATTATTAAGTGATAATTCAACTGATTTAAATCTTTAACTGTGTTACATTATTTCATAAACATCTTTACAATGTTTTTCCTCTCTTAAAAGATTTATTCTTATTCCATCAAATATACAATTATTAACAAGTCTTTTCTGTTCCATCTGATTATTAATTCCAAGTTCTAATAGAATAATAAACTTGTGTAAATTGGAAATCACACAACAGCATTTATGACAACGTGAAATTAGCTGATGACTTCTATCCAGCTGTCTGTATCATAAAAATGTCTTTCATAGATGCCCTTACTTGTTACTGCCACAGACAAGGAGATTAAAGAAATATCAACTATAATTCATGCTTACTATTCACCTCCTTTGGAAAACCCTTCAAAATATTTGGGGTATAGCGCTATGTCAAGCTTATTGAATTTCACACAGAGATCAGAAATTTCCTTATATGGTAGTTCAGAGATATTTTCCAACCCAATATTTTTTCCTTCTGAAAGCAATCACTGGCCAGATTTAGATATTGCATCTGATGAAGATGAAGAGAGCTCCAAAGACTATCCAAATAAGTCATGCAGGGGACTTTTATCAAGGAATCATAACAGTGCAATTTTGGATCCAGTTGATCTTTGACTCAGCTGTAACTGAACATTTGATGATGATGATGATGATCATTGTTGTTTGTTTATTTTAAAGTTCTAGGTCAAGTTCAACAGACTTTCTGAAAAATAATTTGGGATCAAGAAAGAGTAATGTTTTTGCCAGCGTTTGGTTAAAACAAAAATTTCAAATAATTATCTGTATTCACTTCCTGTTCAGGAATATAATGAGTCATGAAAGTTTGCAGATCAGAGGAGCATTTGATATCCAGGTTTCTCCTCTGAGAAGACTAGAGAGAACATCCTGCAAAGGATGAGCAGACAGCAGATGGTGTGCTATCCCCCGCGGCAGAGACACAAGGTGCTAAGCGCAGTCATGAGCAGGTCTGCAGTGAAGTATGGCAGCATCAGCACTAAGTTTTAGAACTAATACCAGTAATAATAAAAAAAGAAGTAGGAAAAGAAAATCAAGCTAACTTGAGTCATGGGAATAGAAACACTGGCAGCACAGAAGTCTCAGTGGACTGTCTCCTTCACCTGCAAATTACACTTGTAGGGCTATAGCCATTGCAGACTGCAATACCAACATTAGGGCTAGCTGGGTGCCCCCGCATTGCAGCGGCCTCAGTGCTGTACTTTGAGATTCAGTAGGCTTGTGAAGCCAGCACTGGAGATGCTGGCCTAATGATGCTGTGCGATAGCATCTTTGCAGCTTATAAACTGTTTCAAAGAAACTCAGGAATGAACTGAAGGGAAAGCCCAGGCATCCTCGTATCCGTTTGTCTCCCACTAGCACTTGAAGAAAGAGACTATTTTTTTTGTTGGAGGGCTTTTTGTATGTGTGTTTGGTTTTGCCTGGGTGAGTGTTATAAAGTTTGTGTGGTCTGTTTCTTGCTGTAGCATTCAGTTAGCCTTTGCTAGGTGATGGGGTTACATGGTTTGGCCAGGACCTATGTCAATGTCATGAGAACATGTCTTTGAGGGGCCAGGCCAGTTCAATAAATGAGAAGACACTGAACAAAAAAAGGGGAAAAGATGAAAAGAGGAGCCCTGTGCCAAAAGTAAGGTTTGAGAACAAAATTAATCAGGACATCAAAGCACATGAGGAGTGAAAAATATCCTTAATTGTCCATAGAGCAATATCAGGGAGCTGCCTGATTAATAAACAAAAGGAATTAGAATTGCTCATTAAAGAGTGCACATTTCACCAAGCTGGTATTACCAGAATCTCGTGGGTGCATTTGCATACCTAGAATGTGGGAACTGCTGGGCAGGCCCAGCCAGAGATGAGTGCAATGTGCTGGAGGGCAGGAGTCTGAAAGGGTAAAAAATTACTGGTCTCATATCTCAGAAATGCAGGTATCCTCAGGTATCAAATATTCCAAGACTTAGAGTAGTAATCGGTGTTTGCTTCTGATCATAAAAAAAATCAGACTAGAGAATAGGCTACACATTATCTTATGCATCTACTAATAATATATTGTCATGGGGGCTGCACTGTTATTAAGGTCTTTATTCTGTATGATACTGCCAGCCTAACCCATCAATGTATGTTCATTTCTTAAGTCAAATGCATTCATCCAACACAAAGGAATTCTATATGATGCCTCATCTTGGCAGATAATTAGGACTTAGATTACAGAGCTAGAAACTAGAAATAGCATATGAGGTGCTGGCCTCATGGAAATGGTACAGATGTGATCTATGTGATCACACAGATAGCACAGAGGTGATCGTGACTCCGTTATATATGCTTTGTGCAAACAGAATGAGAAATAAAAGTGTTATTTGTAATGAACAGTGTTCACAAAATTGAAAACAAAGTAAAGGAAATAAATCATTCAGAAAGAGTGATTTAAAAGAACTATGTGAACTGACTGAAAATGGAATCAACACCAGTAAACCATAATCCCTCTGTTTAGATGAAAACTGCAGTAACAGAAAAAAATGGCTAAGAGAAGTGAAAAAGCATGCAAATAATATATCTAAAACGTCATTTATGTATATATGCACATATTAGAAATATACCAATATGTGCATGTGTGTATTTATATTTATTTATTTATTTATTTTAGAAATGTGTGGTTCTGATGCCACTGTGCCTGGAATGGGTTGTTCAGTTCCACATTCAGACTTCAGGAAGTAGGCTTATAAATCAGAAGTGGGTCAGAGAAAAACCACGGGACTGTCTAAATGTTTGAAAAATAATTATTTCTTGAAAATGGTTCTGGGAATTTAATCATTGAAAAAGATGAGGGAAGGTATAGTCACAGTTTATGAGTATATGCTTGAGGAATATTGAGAATTGAAATGCTTCTCTGGAGTGGGCAGAATGCCTAAATAGATCCAATGATATTTGGTCTTTACAAGCATGCGTTTGAGTCAAGCAAGAGTAAGTGTCCACCACAGTTCTGTCATTTGCGCTGATTTGTGAAACATTCATAGAATTGTAGAAATATTTAGGTTGGAAGGAACCTCCTGCAGTTTGTGTTTGTCCAACCCCTTGCTCAAAGCAGGTCTAGTTAGATGACGTTACCCAGGATTGTGTCTGGTTTGACAAACTTAAGTCAGCACAGTCCATGCTACATGCACTGATTTCATGCCCACACTGAACAAACCAGGAGAGTAAAATCTCAAACACTCAGCATGGACACAAGACTATTATACCAGTATTGACATCTGGGAGGACAACAGAAAGGTCAAAAGCTAGTTTCTGTGGCTAACTGTGGTGAACTGTGCTAATGTGGCATGGATAAAGTCAGAGCAAATCTGAATTTGTGTGGCCTCAGCGAAACGAAATTGGAGTCTATGGCTGAAACCACCTGCCTGGTCAAGGAATGTTCATTGAAGCTGCCAAGGCCTGCTCGGTCCAGCGCGACGCAAAAGGCACCAATGGAAAACAGGTGGTGTCAGTACTGGCTGCCTCTGTGTTACAAATGCTGGGCAATTTTTCTCCTGTTTTTTTTTTTTTTTTTTAGTTGAGTCAACTATGCCACAAAAGCAAAAACCATGTCAAATCAAGATGCAATTTGACCATCTTTAGCTATCTATCTTCTGAGGAGCTGTTTGAGGGGAACAAGTGGGGAGGAGGCAACCTCCAGCTCCCCCACAGTGCCACTAGTCCCCTGCTAAGTGGATGGTTGAGGAGCAAGGGAATGAGAGGACAGGTAGGTTTTGCCCTCCTTAATGCACCAGGCAGCACCCAAGGCTGTGTACAAGAGCTGTGCTTTGCTATACTTCTAATGCTTTCTAGTGTAAGAGTGAAAAAAAAAAATACAACTTGTCCTTATCTAAGGCCAATAGGCCAGTAATTCTTGACCAGAACTAATAAAAGGACATTGACACCAGTATACTGCTAAAAGTCTAATGCTGATGTTCGTATGGTGGAGACTGTGACCTTCATGTTTCAGCAGTTCATTTCATAATAATTGTACATGGGCCTACTGCAACTGGGAACCTCCTTTTTTCATACATGGGGTGTTTCTTTTTCTAAACCCTTGTATGCTCATGAGTGAATTCCTTTGCTCCGCTGTGTTTGTGTAATACACACTTCCTCTTAAAAATATCAGGTTGCTAACTCATAATTTGAATCACTGGTTGCTGTGCTCCTCCCCTTGTGCTATGGAAACAGGAATTTAGAAGCATTAAAGCATTAAATTTCCCTTCTCTGTAGCATTTATGGCTAATGATATACCTATCCCCTTTTATTGATCTTTTCTTCCCCAAGGAGTCCCTGGCTATCTTGTCTCCACTACCATGATGTTAATCATTTGCTTCTTCTACTACCTGTTTTGATTTGGGATCATTACCATGCCAGTTGAATGCAAAGCATTTATTCATATAATATCCCAAGCGTTATTTTCAATTCTTTTCTTCAGATCTCCCAACGATCCATATGCCTTTTGAATCACCACTGTGAAGTAAGCAGAGGTTTTTCACAGATGGCCGAGTGTTTACAATTAATTGAGAACTTAGCAAAGTGTATGAATAATTCCATGTGTTTATTAAAAGCTGAATTACTTACATTTGCTAATGCATTTTTCATTTGCCATTATGTGCTTCTATTTATTTTAAAAAAAAAAACTTCCAAAGGTTTTATCCTCTACCTAGACTGGAACAGCTAAAGTGATGCTATCATCTGCAGCTGTTGTTATCTCAGCATTCGACCTGTTCCAGTTTATCAATAACCACAGTGAACAGTGATAGTCCTAGATGCTGCCCCTCCTAGATGCAGAACATTGCTAGAGCCCCTGAATCTTATGAAGCTGTCAGCCTCTCATCTCTCATAGTCACTAAATTTGCCTGTAAACTCTTGATGTTCAACAGTGCCCTTAGAGGTTCACTCCTCCATTTCACACACCTTCGAATAATTGAGTATCAACAGCTCTGACCTTGGGGAGCAATTAGCATGAGCCTTGCAATGTGCCTGAAAATCTGTAAGAAAAAAAGAGAACTCCTGAACTGCAGATAGTGGATTACAGAATGAACAGAGTCATATTCTGAACATGGGAAGATGATCTAGAGATTCTTTTTAGTGGTCTATATTGACAAGATATTGAAGAGCAATATATACAGCAGCTGCTGCTGCTCCCACATTTCCCTTTACAGCTGAGTTTCTTCTAAGAGAAACTGCTACCTGCAGCTGGCTGCAGCTAGCTGTGATGCTTCATTTTACTAAATTAAAGGCACTTTTTATGGAGTCAGCCTTAATTTCCTTTCTGAGCCTTCATTCTTAAAATCACATAAATCAGAAAATCAGAAATCAGAAAGAACCTCTGGAAGTTATGTGGTCCAAACCCTTGCTGGAAGCAGGTCTAACTCAGAAGTCACAGTAGGTTGCTCAGGGTGATGCTCTCTCAAGTTTTGAACATTTCCAAGGGTGGAAATGCCACAGCATTCCATAAAGGTTGCCACAGCAACTGTTTGAGCACCCTGATTTTGATCCAAACTAACCATCCTCATCCTATAATATCCTGTTTGGGGTAAGTGGGAACACAGGAAAACAGCATTTTGCTACTCATTCAGTTTTCATTTCTAAAGGTAGAAAAGAATATAAAATATTCTAGCAGCTGAGAATAGCTCTGTAATAGCACATACTTCAGATTTCTCTAATCTATTCTCTCAAAACCCTCACCATGCTACTAGTAACCTCTCCTTCTCAGTGGCAGCAAAGGACCTGGGTCCAGGCAGGCTCCAGCTCAACTACCTGGAGATGACAAAGCAGAGACCACCTGCCTCTCCACACTGTTAACCATTTGGAAATGAAGTGTGTGATGGAAAAGGTGGTGCAGAAACACTTCCCTTGTTTTGAGATGGGCATGCTGCCGGTGCTTCTGTGGGCTCTCCTGTTCCTCCTGCCCTACAGACAATTGCTGTCATAGGCCAGGTTGCGGCCTTTTAAAATACTAGTTCTTCACTTAACGTATAAACATCTCAGTGCCAAGTCTAGCCCTTGACAGGCTCTAGATATGGGGCAAATACATCACTCTAGAAAACGTACATGTTTTGCCTCCTTAGGAATCATCAGCCTTGGCCTTCCAAAGAGCCACCTCTTTTAGAAACATGGGGGAGAAAAGCAGAAATTCATCTCTGAAGGCACATGCTCTTACTTTCCAACTCCTCCACTTATCATCCCAAGCACACAAATAAGTAATTTAGGCACTGTTCAGGTCCCTTCATGTTGAAATGCAAGTGGTTTATCTGCAGTTCCTATCCCCTCTCATATTTCACTTCAACTGAGTATCAACACTCAATAGCTCATACTCTCATACCTAAGGGTTTCCTGCTGTGGCCTGGGACAAACCCTGCTCCTCTCTCCTCTTCCCTCTCTGAGCTTTAGGCAGCCCTTGGGGTGTGCCAGCCTCATAAGGAGGGTGGTGGAAACAGGTAAAAGGAAATAGTAGTAACAACATGTTAAATATCTAACCCAGACCAGTGTATCTGAACAGCCCCAGGAGTAGCTCCATATCTGGGCAGCAATCTTGGCTCTGAGCAACCTGCAGCCTATTTAGGACAGCAGAAATGGATGATGGAGACTGGCCAGGGATCTGAGACAGCTTGTCATCTGTGTGCAGCAAAGATTGTTTCTCTTTGCTGGATTTCTCCAAGGAGAAATCGTGAACTGAGTATGGAAAAAAATGCAGTGTTATTATCTTCTTCTATTTAGTGTTTTTTTTTTCTTTTCATAACAGCCATTACATTAATAATCAGAGACCTTTCTTCCTCAATCAGGAAGAACTAATTGATAGTGTGGATTAATGTGCAGCACTATGTAAACAACACCGATTACTTATCTTTTACCACAGGTATGTATACCATTGCCACCAATACTGCCTCATATTTGGATGTGAGCAAAGCACAGATGAAAAATGGTAAGTTGAAGCAAAACTCAAGTTTTGGTTGGAAAGGAGAGCACAGGCTTGGTTACTCTTGCTTTTGTCACCTGTCAGCTGGACTAAGGCCCTGTGGTTTATCTGAGCATGAAGTCCTCAAACTCCATTTGACACGGCCAACAGTTTCAGCAGGTGAGGATATTGCAAATGCAGTAAACTTGTCTCTGAGCTATGCACAGGCTTTCTGTAGCATTTAGACAAAAGCTAAACGCATTGGTATCTTCACTGGTATCTTCTCCCTGAGCTGGGTCCAAGCTGTGCAAAAGCCCCTGTACATCCAAGGGGAAGGCTCTGCCCCTTCGGTGCATGGGAATTTGGTGATGAAGGGCAAATGCTGCCCATGCAGGTTGCAGAGGGAGCCCCACACTGCGCTGTGAGCTCCCCGGGGAGGCAGACCGTCACACAGCTCCTCACCTACTACTGCCTAAGCGAGGCCCATGTCTGACCTTTCTGCCTCACAGCAACACATGCATTTAAAGAAAGACAAATGAAGATGTCTTAAGAAAACAAAACACTCTTCTGCCCCTGCTCCTCCCTGTGGGGGAAGGATTAGAGCACAAACAAGACATGATAGATGTTGGTCATTATATATAAATGCTCAGGTGCTCTGAACATAGAATCAGAACATATATAAAAAAAACCCCAACAACAAAAGAGAGACTTCTGTGCTCCCTGCCTCCTCCTTCCACTTTATTGCCTCTCTCCTCTTGGCTTCCCCGTCTGCCCAGTGTCTCCCAGGGAAAACTGGAGATCTGTTCACCACCCAAGATGAAGCACAGCCCGTCTGCTCCAGCCTTTCAGCCCCGGCCCCGTGCTTTGCCTGCCGAATGGGTTTTTGCAGGCATGCTGGCAGCACTGATATGCAGCCATCCTATCCTGCTACGGCATCATTTAAAAATGCCTTTGTTCATTTGACTCAAGAGGAAACATTTGTTTCGGGTTACCTATAAAATGTTCGGGTAATGCTTAGCTAACTCCAATTTTAATGGATGTTTCATAAGCTATTGCCCTCCACCATCGCTCACATCCCCAGCGTTGCTTGTGGAACATTTATAGGTCTGTATTTCAGAGTATAGCACTTCACATGGTTGCAGGGAGGATTTTTCAGGGGAAGGGGGAGTTGTTTTCCTGCCCAATATATTGCTCTGCCCCTCATGTCACCTATAGTAAATGGAAGTGATTGCAGCCGTCTCAGGAATGCTGCTGCTGCCATCTCCTGAGAAGAGCTGGGCTGAGCATGTTTAATGGAGTTACAGAAGCTGCTGCTGCTGCCAGAACTTTTGTTTTAGCCATTTCCTGATAAAATGGAGTCTTTTGACTTGTAGCTGGACTAGACCATCAGCAAATCAGTTATATCTAAGATTACTGTTGCCAGACTAGGAACACAGGACACAAAAATGTTTGTCTAGCAATTGCCTGGAAACCTGATTGGCAGACAAAACATTATATCACAGGGTGATATGGGGCAATTCGTCTTTTCTTGTTTCCCAGAGGCAAAGACAAAAATCCCACCCTACCAAGGCATGTAGGCCTCTGGTCCTGCTAACTGGGACAGCTGGAATTTGCAAGCCAGAGACCTAAATGCTTTTGGGAATCTAAGCTGAAACATCCGTCCTTGTCACATGACAAGAGTCGGGACAGGGAGATGTGAGTCCTTTGCTCGGAGACTTTGAGCAAAACTGTCACAAACAACCATAGATTTAAAGACCATCTAGGGATAATACAAAGACTGCTTGAGAAGCTTCAAGTCACTCTTGAAAACAGAATTCAGGCTCCTTAGTCGCTTAGGTAACATCAGCAGCCCGGGGAAATCTGCTTTTCTAAAACCTCCAAATCCAATGACTTTTTCTCTCTCTGTGTGTATATTCACATACACAGACAACAAAAAGTTGCGTAGTTTTTAGAAGCTATTATGCGGGTCTAAAAGGCTTTTCTAACATCTTCTCCCCCTTTTTTTTTGTTATTGAAAACCATATCTTCCGTGATGACAGTTCACAAAACGTTCTGGAGCTGCACATTACCTGTGCCCCCTTCCCGAGGAAAGAATCGCAGGTGATAGGAGTGTCAGTCAGTTCCAGCGCTTTATTCGCCAGCAGCATCTTGAGACACGCGTTTATGCATGAAGCCTTGCTACATTGCCATCCACACCCACTGCTGTTAATGAAATCCCTTTCCCATTCATTCCTTGTAATAATGCTCATCCTGACCTTTGTAAAAGTGCTCTGAGATGATGCTTCAAAAGCACTAGGCAAGTACTAAATAATATTATGTGATTATCGCAACTCCAGCGACAGCTATGGAAAACACAGTTTTCTGTGTTTGCCCGGAGCTAATGACTACTTATCAAATATCACTATAGTAACGTGACTAGTTCTAATTTTCTTCCAAATGCCAAAGAGACTTTGGTTCACTTTCAAGATGAGATATTTGTGTTTGTTCTATCTGAAACTGCATCAGAATTCCACCACGTTTTACTGTGAAAATTCACCTTTCTCGGTCTGCAAAGTATCACTGCAGTGGCAGTGCAGATATCTCACTTTTCTTCCAGCACATAACAAAACAAGAAAATACAAATCTTTTCAAAAGAACCAGAATCACAGTTGGAGTGTTGCAGAAGAGGTTCACAGCCTCTAACCCCCCTTTCCTACATCCCAGCTAGCTGCATGTCGCCTATCTAATATCCCATGTGCTTCTTCTAGGCTACTAAACAGGAGCTGCTTGTTCCAAACGGAGCACTAAACGGCAGTAAAAGGTTGTTTTTAACAACCTGCCAGCAGAGGGGGGGGGGGGACGTGGGAACGGACGGGAGTCCAAAGTCGCTCAGTCTTTTTCACAGCAAACGTGCGGCCACGCAGGGCGTCCTCCCCGCGCCTCCCGCTGCTGCAGAGCGGCCGGCGCTGAGCCGGCCAGGCCGCCGGGAGAGCGCCGGGACGCTGCTGCCCTGGCCGCACGCCGCTCGCCTCGGGGGACCTACGGCGAGAGGGAGCCAGGACACCCGTGCCAGTGCCAGGAGCTGTTTTCTCATCTAAAACGGGATCCAAGAGGGGAGGGAGAAAAAAAAAAAAATAGTGCTTTGAGTTACCTGCGCATGGGAATAAGCAGGAATATCTGCCTCAGAAATATTGAGCCAGCCCCCCGCTCAGCAGCTAGCTTTGCAGCTGCAGCCTAAATGAACTGTTAAGGAACCCGTATTAAAATCGAAGCAGCTTATTTCATATAAAAGTGACCTTTACAGAAAACTCCTGTGTGTGTGTGTGTGTGTTTAATAATTTGGAATAAAAGCAAAGAACATCTAATACAAAGAAATGCTCCACGTTTTCATTCCAGAAAAAGTGGTTTTGCTCATGTTGTCTGGAGCTTGTCCCAGCAACTATCTACTTTGTTCCCTGCCCCTTCCTCAAGTCCTAAGGGTCTTAGAGCGTCTCCAGCTCCGGGCGATGCCCTGTGCTTCTCTGCGGGGGTTGAAGGTAGCCTGGGTAGTTCCCTAGCACCAGAGGAGCAGGTTGGGAAGCCGAGACACACCACTCACTCCAGTGGCAGCAGGGGCTCCTCGGCTCTGCAGCAAGACCCACCGGGGGCCCCAGCAGAACTGCGCTAGAGCTATGGACCTCAAAAGTCCTGCTGCGGATGCAGCCGCCTGGTAAGAAACACGTTTCCTGGTAGGAAACATGCTAAAAATAACCTCTGCTTGGGGTTCACCTAAACTTTGTTTATGTTGATGTTCTTTGGTGCAGCATTTTGGCTTTGAGTGACAGCTTGTTCAGTTGGAAACTTCCCACCTCGAGGTAGTATGGTATTTGGCAGGTCTGCTAACCAAACTGAATGGAGAGACTCAGCAGCAAAGGCTTTTTTTGTGAGCATGAATAAGCCAATGAGCCAGAGATCCCTTTTTTTCCGCTTTATCCTTCTCCCCTAGGTCACCCCCAGAGGAAGGACAGAACCGGACTCAGCATTTTGGGGCAAGCACAGAGGTTTCTGTGGGTATGGGTGTAATTTCCACTCGCTATAGGGTGTTGCTGATCATTAGGTGGAGAGTTTCACTGTAACATGGCCTTTGAAACATGCATGTACAAGGCTCATGTTCAGTCTCAGTCCTTACTTTATATTTCAGTTACTGTGTAGTTCAGAAAACCCACAAATACTTGGTGATACTTGGTAAAATAATGATTAATTATAAAAGTTTCCTGGCTTACTTGAATATACAGCAAAGCATGGTAAGAGCTGAATAATATCAATGTTTTTCCAGCATGAAAGATTTCTTTCCGTGTGCTTTGTAACATGTGCTGTGCCTTATCCATCCTCCCGCAGGTGAAGTAACCTTCCTGTCGTCCTGTGACTACAAACAGGCACTTCAGCTTTACTGCTACCAGCTGCCCCACTCCAGCAGAGGAGGCTCCTCTCCGTCTGATCAGCAATGTATGCTGAAGGTTTTATTCAACTTCAGAGAACGTTTGAATTAGCAGCGCGGTATCCTGCTATATGCTGTGCCTGAGCAGGCAACGCTTCAGCGTAATACACAATCTCTACAGACAATCTTGGGCTGAATATCGTGGCGCTTAGTTGACCATTTTATCTCCTGAAGAGAGTGGTTTATGGAAGAATGAGTGGTAGCTATTGAATTCTGAACTAGGAAAGCGCTTCAGCATGTGCTTAGCTCTATATTCAAGACAGAAATTAAGGCGAGGTATTAAGAATTTTGAAAACTTTAAGCCTACCTTACTTTACTTACTACCAAGCATGCGCTTCAGTAACTCTGTAATAGGAGTGGAAGAGTTTTAGTTCTTTACAGGATTTTAGCTCTCAAGGTAATTTGTTTGAAATACCTATAAATACCACCCTCCTCACCCCCACCAGCCCGATTTCCCAGCGATTGCTCTGCCTCAAGTTGGTGGTGGCCCTGCCAGCCACAGCACAGCTAGCCCTTTCAGGTCAATTTTTGGTAACCTTCCATTTTAGGACTCGTATTAGCAAAGCATCTATGTGAATAAATGCAGCCCGTCCGTGCACACCACTTACAGGAACTCGCTTACTGCACATAATAATGCTAAATATTTTCCTTAATGTCTTATGGACACTTAAGGAAGAGATTAAATTTACCATGTGTAGATTTAGTTTGTTAAATAGGCTGATGGTCTGAGACAAGGTATTAAGCAACTCTCAAACAAGCAGTATTATTTTAAGCATGAAAAGATAATTTGTTAATGGCAGAAATTTTTACACAGCTATAAGACTTCAGAAACATTCTAGCGTATTTGAGGCACATTGGTACTATGAAAGCAGTAATAAAAAGGCATTAAGTAATACTGTGACTAATCACAGCAATTACTAATAAGACAATAAAGTTTCATCACATAGCTTTTAGGTATTTTTTTCTTTTCCACTAGCTGAAAAATACATTTTCCCTGTAATGTTAGTTAAGATGTAAGATTTTGCCTCCAGCATGACTTTACACAGCCACAATGAGAAGTCTGTAAGACTAATCCAAGCACTGTGCCATTAGCTAGACCTGGACAGGCAGGGGCAGAGTAGACTGAAGATCACAACAGTTGTATGAAGAGTGCAGTAATGATGGAGCTGAATTATTTATTCTGCCACCCAATTACTTCTGGTAGCTCAGGGACTGCTGTAGAGAAATTGTAGCTCTGTGTTGTACATAGCCTACAGGAATGGGACAACTAACTTGAATTAGCAGTTGCACTGGAGAGTCTTTTTTTTCAGTCTATATGTCCTTGTCTTTGGACTTGCAGAGAGCAGAATATAGGATTAGCTGCACATATTTCAGGTGCACTGAATTATCAGTGCTAGAACAGAAATCACTAAGTCTAAATGACTTAGAGTTCACAAAGTCCTTGGGGTTTGGTTACATAGCTAATAAGTATTTTATCTGCTGCTTTGTTCTTTCAGAGCCATCCATTTATGGCATGATAAAATCATTAATGCTGGTTCTGTGTCACTGTGTAAAAGCTTTATTTTGTTACACAGCAGTTGCCAGGTGCCTTTTCTTTCAGCTTTGGCATTTAATTGTCAGGATGTATTTTAGTTACCTGAATTGTATCATATGATTTAATAAAAACTGCATACAAAACAAGTAGATACAGTGACAAAGACAAAACATTATTTAATTTATGAAATTTGTTACTAAAAACAGGACTTTACTTCACTCAGCATGCTTGCTCATTGCTATTTATCAATGTTTGGTTAGGGTTGTAGTTGAACAAAGAACAGTAAATGCAATTTACTGTAGAAAGGCAAGGTCGCATGGCCTGGGTCTTAGTTAATTTATCTTTCATGACAGATTCTATTTTCTGCTATTGGTATTATTACCCAGCAATACATTTCTCCCATGATAGCACATTTGTAGCTCTTGCATTGCCAAACTTAGTGGTAGCATTTAATTTGTGTGACATTATTCAGTTATCAAGAAAAAGTATAGCATGCTGAGAAACACAGTGGGTATTTAATGGTGGAATAAAAAAAAGTTTCCATAAGCAAGAGCAATGTCTCAAGCACTTAGCTAAAAGCACTCCTCTCAGAGGCTGCGCTATCCTGTTCCTGTCCTGGGAAATCGGGTATTCACCAGGCAGGTCTCCAGATAAAAGCTAATAAGTGCAAATGCTCACACGGTAGACACAGAAAGAATTTGATAACTTCGTATTTTAAATACTTTTTTCCCTTAAGCAATGGCAGCTGGATAACGTGCAAAGACTACAACACTGTATTATGGGAGAGTAGCATTGAATGAGCTCTCTAAAGTCATCTAGCTCCTTCCCTTCTTGTGTAAGACCAGCTCTGCATACAGCATTTTTCAACAGAAGTTAAGTTAATCCATCCTTGGAGACCTACAGTGATGGAGAAACCACGTAATTCTTAATGTATTTCCAATAATATTATACACATATGATTTTGTAAGACATTCTGATATTCATTAACTGAGATACAAACGAAATAACTGGCTTAATGATGTAGCTGTAAAACAGAAATCTTCACAGAGATTCCTAGCAGGATTCAACAGGGATTTGTTCTTGAGGTGTTATTTACTACCTTTATTTATAAACTCAGAGGCAAAGCAAAATGATGGCTAGCCGAATTTCTGGGAGACAGGGAAGTTGGTGGAGTGCTAAATTATACAGCTGCCAACTGTACAGAAAGATCTGAATCATTTGGTAGGATGGGCTGTACCTGTAACCTGTACAGATAAATTTGCAATCATACATCTAAGGAACAAAAATCACCATTTACACAGACAGGCTTGGACAAAGTAGTCTAAAATGATGCAACATCAAAAGAACTCAGGGTTTTGGTAGATAATTAACTGGAGTCTCCAGCAGGATGATGCAATTAAGCGAGTGAATGGCACCTCTGAAGCCTAAGCAGAGAAAATATGGAGCAGGAGTTGGGAGATATGATACTAATTCTGTTTATGGCATAAGTAAAATCATCTCAGGAATAAAGTGTGCAGCTCTAGTCCCTGCACTTCTGTAAGGATTCTGATAAATCTAGAAGTGTTCAGGAAGTCCTACAAGGCTACTGTGAGCTCTGGGAGGCATGCCTTATCGTGAAAAGCTAAGAATGAACAACCGACTTATTGTAGCAAAAGGAAAAGCAAAGGCAACTTTCACTTAAACATAAAAGATTTTTTTCGATAGTGGTTGGTTTCTCAGAAGGCCAGAAGACTGGATTCTTCGAAGGAATATTAGAGGATTGGCTTCTTGGAAGAAAAGGCATACCAAAAGACTGTTTGGGTTGTTTTTCTCTTGAATAAAAAAGCTATGTAAGATCTAACTACGAGTAATGCCCTTAAAAAACAAACCAAACCAGTGAGTAATTAACCATGGTGACAGTGATGTGGTAGCTCTTCTACTCCATACTGTTATGTCTAAATGTCTTTCAAGGGACATGACAATTTCAGGAGAAATTACAGACCTGCTGCTAAGATTTAGAGCTGAGGTGATACAGCTTGCAGGAACATAATCATTTCTTCCAGTCTCAAAATCCATGATTAGTTCAACTAACATAATTCTACCTGCTTTCTTTGAATTCCATTAAATTGTATTGATCTATACCTGCTGAGGAGGTAGTTTTAAATCTTTCAAGTTTGAAAATAAGCCATAATACTGCACCAGTTTTGTACAGGTTTACCTCCACTGAAATCAATACTCTTCTGCTTTAAGACAGTCTCGAGGTGGAGGAGAGTGTGAGATCCCATCTGAACTGCACAACCTGTTCGTAACACAGGAAAAGTCGTTCAAGAATAATATAGAACCACTGGAACTACAAAGTGCACTTAATTGTATTTTTATGGAGATTAGTTCTGCGAAATATAAAAAAAATTACATCCCTCAGTTTGTCATCTTGTTTATACATTTTTATGTTTGAAATAATATCTAACCCTTAAGTGGTCCTGACTGCAAAAACACCAGACTGTGTTTTCAATAAATAATTCCACTTTAATGGCAAAGTAATAATTTAGACAGATACAGTGCGCACACCTGCAAAAAAATATACGCAAGCTGGTTTACAAGCTAGAGGAACAATAAACCAATAGAAAATACATCATCCAGTTAAGTCCGATGACACCAAATACTTATTATTAGGGCTTTACAAAGACTACAAAACTTTTCAGATGATTTATTTCACTGTTTCTGTCTATTTACATGATATGTTACATCAAAAATGTACAAAATATAAAATGTATACAGACAAATGTTTCACAAACAATTTCTGAGTTGTAAACTAGGTGGACTCACTGAGATGTATTGCAGGAAGTTCTGTATATGTTATATTGTGTGTTTGTGTGTTAAATATGGCAGGAAAAGATCTGCAGGTTTGCTCAGACCACAGGTACAGGAGAGAGCAGCTTTGCTTTAGTTCTTTGAGTCAGTCAGGATGTATGTGCTGACATTTTACAACAGAAATGGATCCAGATTTGGGGGGCATAATGTTGGTCTGACTGAATCCTACTTGCATAAAATCAGTTAGAGTTTTATTAGGGCAATAGCACCGTGTAGGAACCTCTAGATTCAGCGATGCAGCTCAGTGCCATTTGAAAACTGCATTGATTTATCTTTGTTTTACAGCAAGTGACCACAGGGGGGCCACAAAGAGTTAATAGCACCAATTACACATCCTGAAGGTAACATCCATGTAGGTGTACAGTACATGTCTACACAATGCCAAAGCCCTTAGTACCTTGTTGTTTATATGCAATTATTTTAACCGGATGCCTCTTGCAGTAAAAGAGCATTTCCGATTATTCTGAGCAGTTTTAATGCAATCTGTTTGTAGCCTGCCATGACATATGCAACATTATCAGATTCTTTTCCCCCCAAAAATGTATTGGTTTCCTATAGAAACTGAAACATGCTCACTGTAGCTTTGATAGCTCCTGCATAGTCATAACAACTGTAACTACAGGACAAACACACCAGGTAATAACAGCTTTTAAAGTTTGCATTCTGTATTTGTTTGTAACACACAGGAAATCTCAGCAAGTGAAACATCTCTTAACACCAACAGAATAAAATACAATTTTTTTGTTTGCTTGTTTTTGATTTGATTTGTGCAAGGCTTTTTTTTTTTTTTTTTTTTTTTTTTATATATTTACAATACCCACCCAGTAGACTGTGCAAAACCAACCCACTTTTACAGTATAAACTCTTCCTCTTCCACAGTGGACATCACTGCTTCAGTGTTATTTTATGCTGTTTTTTCATGTACAACAATAGCAATCAAAACAACATGCTAAAACTAGAAAAAAAAAAAAAACATATATTTGTGCTCATGCTGCATCAAGTGCATCCAGCTCTGCTGGATAAGAATTCAAAACATCTATCCTCCAAAAACTCCATTCCATGGGACCAAATGGATTTGAGCCGATTTTCTCAGCATTTAGGTGGCAGTGGAAGTGGGTTTGGGTTCCTTGTAGATTTCTGAGGGTATGCAGAGCAATCTATTCACAAGATAAAAATATTATATAGCAACTGTTCTTTCTCCTATCCATTTCTTTAAAAAATCATGATATACAGATATGAGGCTACTGTGTTAACTGACATTTTCTCATTAGTAAATGAAGAAAAAAAACAGTGTAAATTACCAATGGTTTAGGAATTAAACCAACTGTAAAACTGTTCTAGAAATCTGTTTTAAGGCAGTGAGACAGCACCATAGGAAATGTTCCTTCTTTCACTGAAAAGGCTCAAACAAATGAAGCCCTAAAAAGCCTTTTATCAGTGTTGGTTAATAATTGGTATAAAACTGCTGTTAAGGAGTGGGCAGGTGGTTAAAAAAGACCTTTGTGGTAAAAACAACTTTATAAAATCTGTGACTTGTACACTAAAAACTTGATGGAGCGCATCACCGTGACCATGGCAGTTAGAATTAAATTGGCACTTATCCAGCATATCACAGTCATGTTTTCTGGTGATTGCACAATACTGTTTGTGCTTTCTGAGTTACTATCATCATCTTTGACCTGTTTTGGAATGGGCAGTAGCGTATAACACAAACACCACTGCAGTCCTGTGACCAGCACCATGTGGCACAACAGAGGTTAGAAGAGAACTAGAAGACTGCATTGTTCATGCAGTGCGTCAGGGTAAACTAAAAGAAAAAGAAATCAAACAAGTTTGCACTGTAAACTTGTACAGAGAGGCAGAGAGAGACAGAGAGAGAGAGAAGAAAAGGGGAAAAAAAATTCCAGTTTGGCTAACACATGTGCAATCTGCTTAGATGCCCTTGATCTAGGGCCCTTTCCAGTTGACAAATGGAGTCTCACTTGGCTCCAAAGATATTGAAATGCCTTGAAATTAAACTAATTCAAGCTTTCCACTTCAATTTTTCTTCCTGACTTTGCAGAGTTAGGTCTCCTGCCTACCTACAACACACCATTCTCATTCAGGGATCTCGGCGTGCTGCTTTAATACTGGCAGTGGTCTAGTGGAAACAGATTTTACCATGATCCTCCACAACAGTTCGTCTCTTTCAGAGAGTTGATTCAAGGGATGAATCCAAAATATCGTCATGGTGGCTGGTGCTATCACTGTCACAGCTTTGTGCACTCGAATAGTTGGCTGCCTCTTGAAGCCTCATTAGCATATTCATCTGAAAGAAGAAGGAAATTTTCTCATAATCTTGTCTCATTCAATGCGGCAGTGGCCATGCTAAAATTTAATAAACCTCCCCTGCTGTATGGAGTGTGTTGGTATCTAGCTGTGGGGACCACACAAAAGGATTTTGGAAAGGGCGAGGTATCAATGGCTCCTCCTGGCACCCTTTTCATTGTCTTCTGCTCTTTAAATAGAAGTGCAAGTTTAAAGGTCCGAAGAGCCAGGGAGATATAATGGAGCTGCCTGATAATCTCTGTAATTCAGAGGTGAGAACGGCTGTGGCTGCAGCTGCAACACGGGCAGGGGAAGGAAGCCGTATCGCAGCTGGACATCTGGGCCCATATTTGGAAACAGTCAAGCTTCCAAATAATTTTTGGATGAAGCAGACAGAATACACTGGAAAAGCAACTAAAAACATAATCACACATGCATGCCCTCTCTGCAAGAGAGAGACAGGGAGGCAGCGAGTGAGGGGTGGACTGAGGCCAGCTGCTTCATAAAAGAGTACCATCTGCTGCTGAGAAGCTAACCTCAGCAAGGGGAGCAGCAACAGACCTTCCTTCCCAGGAGAGGGAGAGCCCCCACATAATTCATTTGGGCATTGCTGGAACCTGAAGCCCATCTGAAAAATCATAAAAACCAGCAGTAAGCTCCAGAAAACTATTTGGATGCTTGACACCTAGGTCTGTGTAACAATCAGGATTTTATTTATGAAACATCTACTCCTGCCAGCATACTCCAGACTGCAAGCAACGTTAACATTGTTTTAATGTATTTCAAAGAACAAATAAGCTATCATTGCAGAAAACAGGAATGAAAACTAGAAGAAGGAGAGGTATTTTGAGTGTGAGTGTTAAGCCTCTTTTCAGGTTTGCTCAGGAATGCTTACATCTTTATGGTCTCAAGCCTGCAGTTTGTAAAGCTTTCTCTAGACTTTGAGCAGTGCTTAATGCTGTCAGGTAGCTTTAGCTGTAAGGTAATAACTATGCTTCTCTGAGGATGCAGGACACATGCAGTATGCACCAAGTGTGTCATATAAGCCTACATATGAAATGTCCTGTCTTCACAAGCGCAATCGTTGGGTGTGATTCTGCTCCCCCAGTGTCAGCACCTGTCTTCCCATTAGCTCCCCCGGAGGCAGGGGCAAGCCCTGCATGCAGAAGTTTCAAGCTTCTTGTAATTAGTCAGATATAGGAAGCTGTAAACAGCAAATGATCGCAGTGTGGAGGGAGCAAGGGGGAAGGGCTACTGAATTCTTTGGACTCCCAAGTATTTTCATATATTGCTTAGTGGAAGGTGAAGCATATGTGCCAGAAACCTGGCCAATATGCTTGCTGGCAGCCCAAATCACAGGGTCAATCACCCCAGAGCCTTTGGACTGCGAGGCAGCAGGGCAGATGAGCTGATTCTCTACACTTTTTTGCAGATGCAAGGTCTGGTTTTGGGGACTTTACATTTGTGGGCCTAAGGATTCATTTCCTTAACACTCATAAGATTTCAGTGCTTTCTGCTCTGAGAGCAGAAGGGCTTCCTGTTTTCCAAAGGTAGTTCCCTAAAATGGTATTATGAATTATGATAAAGATACTCTATAGCAAAAGTACTACACAAGAATAGCAGTTCAATATATGAAATGTAATATTCCATTACCAGAGGAGGCATTGGTAAACCCAAACCTCTGGGATCATATTTAAATAAAACAATAAATGGTATTTAGGGAAATCAACTTCTTTTTTTTAATGTCACCACACTTGCATTCTGCATACATTAAGACTGTTATACAGTCATTTATCTAAAAAGTTCTGAGGAATGGGAGGATGGCTGTTGAATTTGTATTTCCACTAAATTCTCTGTGACAGACAAGTTAGTGCGAGTTCCTCATTTGTAGAATGTAGATGACAAATTGCCCAACCTGGGAAGACGTTCTTAGAATAAATTGATTAACAAATTGCTTAAGAGCAGTATTCAGATATTATCACGATGAAGACCATATACATTCCTGGGTAGATGGAAAAGGCATACAATTTAAGGACACATTAACTTGATAGTGTTATCTTCCCTCTTGACAGATTTCCCTTTCATTCCTATTATTTTTTAAATAAATTATAGTATGACTCATTTTAAAAGACCACATTTGAACAGGTAAACAGTACATTCTTTACTGTACACTGTACAATTTAACATCTGGCAGTAAAGCACATACTGCAGAGCATTTTTTCCCAAAGTTTAAATCTTACCAAAGGATCCCCTTCTGTTTCACTCTGTGGGACGTGCTTTGAGGTTGTTCCTTCTTTTGCCGATGCATAACCTTCGTACCCAACATCTTCTGGTCTTAACTGAAGTAATGATGGCCACTCATGCTGCAGAGACGCAGAGCTCCATGGATAGGTATCAGCTACCCATTTGGAGGGATCCTCCCAAGGTGCCCTCTTACCATACATCTGTATGATGGATACAGCACATACAAGTTTTTATCCAATGTACCAGTCGCAATAGCCAAACAGAAAAATAGTAATAGACAAAAAGTAATCAAACACATCTAGACCATTTCAGTAAATTGTTTGCTTCAAAGGGGCTCAGCACTCAGATATGATCAGATATTCAAGCTACTTCAGCATCATTAGTGCTCCTTCAATATGCAGAGTGGCTGCAAGTTGAAAAGTACTCCAGAACTAGTGATAATCATAGGCAACAGTGAGAGATGTAAGTTTTTGATATAACATGAAACAAAACCTTAATATTGGCAGCATATACACTTCTGGAGCATTCATTCAGATGGGCTGTACTCCTAACAAGGAATAAAATAGTAAGGATTTCAGTGCTAAAGCCACAGAGATAAGTTGTGCTTATTATTGCAACACCTGCTCCCAGGCACTTGCTGAATCCAGGTTAAGCAGCCAAGTTCCCTACACTGTGCACAGGGATACTCAGGCTCCTTATACCCTTCACAGAGACTAGGCTGCTTAGCAGCGATCTACCTAAATGAGCCAAGAGGAAATATTTTTGCAGGGAGGTAGAAAGCTAACTCCAGGCTGGAGGCAGCATTTCCTTCATTCTGGGATTAACAGAGATCAAATCTTTTCTGGAATATGGGGCAAGGATTGTAGATTCTCAGTCTGACATATGAGCTTGCCAAGTACCAGGCTAGAAAATCATTTTCCACCCTCCTTTGGATCTAGGAACACCTAATTATATCATGCAAAAGATTTCCTCGTATCATTAAGAATGTTGTTCTATGGAAGTCATCCAATGCATCTAAAAATTGGAAAGGTTCATGAAACACTGTATTTTCTTCTGTCTGCTGCCATCTTCTGCTCTTGAATTGAACTTTTCCTGTGTATTTGGGAAAATACGAGCATGAAGAATATCACTGCTTTTTTATAGCTGGTGCAAACAAGCACTGTTAATCTCACTATGGCTGTTCTAGCAGATATTTGGCAGTTTTTTGCACAAGGTATAAACACTTTCTAATTCCCAGAGAGATAAGCTGTTTTAGGAAAACATGAGATATTCAACAGGCAAGATTCTAAACTTCCATCTCGTCAGTATGTCACCATGTCAACCCAACGTGATAACGAAATTACGGCTGCTTACACAGTTCTTTGACTCATCCAGAACAATCCCCTCTGCACTGCACAGTAATTTACTTCTGTGTCAGTAGAGTTATGTGTGGCAAAAAAATGCCTTTCTACAATGAATCCTTTTGTAGGATTGCAGTGCATAAAAAGAAAGCAAAAGCGAGAAACCCAACAGAAATTGGAAAAAAAGTCTAGATTAGTTTCAAGATTTAGGTTTGCTCCAGGTATGTGCAATAGTTCTAAATCTTTACCTGCATGGGACAACAGTGCTATATACAGTAAAACTATTTGTAGCTCTCCTATTAAAGTAGAAGAAACCTTGTTAGTAATGGAGAATGTCAAGAGAATGGAGGAGTTGCTAACTCCTAGCTCTGGAGAGGTCAGGATGGAGGAACAACGAAACACTGTGAAAGGAAAGCGGAGAGACCAAAACTGGTGGAAATACAAGCAGTAGTGCAAGATGAAAGGGTAAAAAAAGGACAGACTTGCATGTTCATGAGGGCCAAAGAGCAAGTTATCTTGTCCGGTTAGATAAGGCCAGTAAACAAATCTTTTCTGCATGGTGAAAATATCCTTGTTTGCAAGGTTTCCTCCACCCGCCTGTATGCCTAGATACATACATAGGTGGGAGATGATTAGGCAGACCAAAGCTCTTTTGTTACACAGCGTAGGGCCTGTTAGGTCTTCCATACACTGATAGACAACACGAGCTGTATTCAGCATTGCTGTGAAGTCTGTTCAAATGGTAGAAAAGGAAGAACCTTCCAGAAGTCATGGAGGAGAAATTCTCTTCATAAAAATCTAAGATACGTTAGTGCTGGATAAAATAAAGCTAAATTATATATTAGGGTAAGAGCAAGTCAAAACGAGTCCAAAGCTGTTTTCTATAAATCTACCCCACATTTTTTTTCTTGTAACTACAATAGCACAACACTTGGATGCATTGCTTAAAACTACCTTGGAGAAAACCTATGAAACTAATAAAAAAAAATTGCTTTGAAGTAAGTGACTTACCTGAAGTCCCTCTCTCACAGCTTCCAGAAGATATGGTACCAGGGAATAGTTCCAGAGGTCTGTGAACCACACTCGGGAGCCATCAACATCCATAGGGCAAGGCAGGAAAAGGCGGGGACCTGAGAAGTCAAGTATATTAAAAATATTGAACTAGTTGAACACACTAAAATCAATCTTTACAGAATGAAAAAAAAATAGTACTGGAGCAGACTCCAATGAAGAAAATGGTAATACAAGACTACAACTATTGAGCTATCAGTCTCCGATTATTAAAAATGAACTGTGTCACTTTATGCAATCCTAAGGCCTGACGAACACTTGCAAGTTTTATTGGCACAGCTATGTTAAAAGTATGATTTTTTGCTAACATAGCTATTTCACTGAAAGATCTCAGGTATATGTACATCTCCCACCTGCTAATTTGCCAAATTGACAGACCTAGTGTTTTTATAGTTGTAATTATGCTACAATATGAAAACAGAAAAAAACCTAATCTCTGAACACTTGCTCTTGAGGTCATTTTTGGTGTTGAAATTTTAAAACGATGGTCATTCACTTAAAAGTCTTTACCAACCAAGACAGAAATACTAGGGAATATATACTTTCTCAGTAAACTGTACTTGCTTTTCAGTCTTGCTGGTAGTACTAACCAGGCAATTTTCCCACAGTGATTTTGCATTTCCCATTGTAGACTGCAACAGAATAACTTTTAAAAAGCAAATTCAACCTTTACTAATCTCTACTATGCTCAGTCTGCATCCTTATTTCAAACCATCGGGCCAAGACTCACCAATAGTTACATCTGAAGAGCTGTGTGTTTCTAGGAAGCTGTTGAGATGATGCCATGTTTTGGGGATCCAGTCAATGATTTTGATGAGCTCATTATTGCGTATGTTCTTTTCTATTTCCGTCTCAATCAGTTTCCTTCTCAGATATCTGCCCAAGAAACCTTTAACAGGCTCTGTGTGGTTAGCACACAGCACCCACCTGGGAAGAAAGGATAAATGTCAGGCAGCAACAAATAGCAAATATACCATATTCTCTTGAGCATACAGATGGAAATGATGTCATGAGCTCCTAAGGCTAGCGAACTGGCAAATATAAAATAGCTGTAATAAACCACCGGGTTATATTCCTTCCTTATTGCCCACTGCCGCAATGCAATCATGATAACAGGTTTCAGCTAGAATTCAATTCAGCACAGAAGATAAAAGGAACGCAACAACCGTAGCATTGTGCTAGAGATAGAGGAAAGGTATGTTTCTTTCACCAGAAGGAAAAATACAATTCTGGGAGTTATCAATATAGGAAAGTCATAGGAGCTAAACCACTTTGCTGTGATGGATGTTTGCAGAAGAGCTGGGCTGAGAAGAAAGGAGTTTGAGAGTTTTGTGCGAACATGAACAAAGTAAATACAGAGTGAATGTACCTGAAATTGTGATGCAGCTCCAGATTTGGTGAAGAAGAAACTCCCTGGTTCATAGTTCCAATAATATAGGGACTGAAAAGAAAAAGATTCATGTGGGAATTTTGTTGAGGAAAAATGCATTCATATAGTCAGAGAATTTTCTTTATTCTTATCTGCACTAGGCCAACCTTGAAAAGAGACCATAGATGTGTTTTAGCCTTAGATTTACAGTATTTCTGAGCTAACCTCTTTTTTGTATGTTTATTCTTGCACGTTTCCTCTTTCTGCACATTTATAGTTTACGAATACCCATCTGTAAAAAAGAAATGAGGTAAACTTGTGCTCATGTACCTCATTATTTTATAGTACAGTTAGAGCTCTAATTTCAGAAGCCAGTACTTCTCATGAGTAAGACATAGTATACAGCAATTTTATGAAGGGCTGTACCTATGATGAAGCTTTTGCAGCAGAAATACTCTATTTAATAAGCCAGTGGAAGTTTCCAGAGACTGTAATTTTTATTCTGGCTTGGCAATAAAGGAAAGCCAGCCAACTTGACACTTCTGCACTACTGTGGCTCACAGAAAAACTGTAGGAAACACAAGTCCTTCAGCTATAAGCTGCTTCTGCATAGCATTGTTCACAAGTTCACACACATCCCAAATTCCACTATTATAAAGTGCATTTATTCTTTACTCATAACCTCTCCTCATGATACTAATGAGCTTGTGTGACCTGACAGGGCAAAAGGAATAAGACTCTAATCCAGTCAAGCATTTAAATCCATTCTTAAATTCAGTGCTACATTTATATCTCACTGAGATGCACGGGAGTCATATAAATAAAGTGAAGCATGTACATTAAGTATTTGACTGAAGAAGGGGGAAATTATACAAGCACTAAAATTTAAGGACCTGGAAAAGGGCTTTCCCGATCTAGCTTAAGGGAGTCTAAGGCTCAACTGGGATGTTTTGTTTTGCAAACCAGCAAAAAACTGTTAAGGTGTGTGAAACCTACCATTTATTATATTTACAATTGAGGAAACCATTGAAGATGTCACTTAGTGAACTGATGTGGTGGAGGTTATCAAGAATTACGACCACAGGGAGGTCAGCACCATTGTTGTCAGCACTGCATTGCTCAGCAAGATTAGCTAGGTATTGTCGCAGATCCTTTAGCAGAATTAACAAAAAACAGAAAAAATTAGACCAATTAGACCATGTATGTAATTACAGTGGAAAATATCTCCAGAAAGATAAAGAAACTGTTACAGAGTTTCCCAACTGTGGATAATTCAGCTAGATCAGCATAGGCAGGAAGACCTGCTTCTTAGGGTAATACTGAAGTCATATGCTAGGAAAAACAACAGAACTAAACATAAGGCAAGAGACAGAAGCATATAGACTCCTATTTGGTGGATATACTCCTCAGGAACCTGCAGATAAAATATCTTATCTCCAATGGGAAATAGGCTGCAACAAAATACCCCCTTTCCAGTGGGCTGAGATACTCATGTTAATTGCTGGGCCTCCAATTTTATGAACGCTACACTTACGTATCAAAAACAACAAACTGTTACCCAATCTAGGCATACTGAACTGCTTCCTCAGGTATCTCCTTTCACCTCTCTCACTGAAAATCTGTTCAATCTTTTGAGGGTACTGGATCACATTTCTTAATAAAGTTCCTTGTGTAAATATTTTTTTTTTCCTGCCTGCTATCGGTTATTTAGTACTGGAATAAAATAAAACTTTCTATAATGAAAATTTTTCATGTTTTTATTGACAATTCCTTGCCTTCAAGGGTCTGAGCGGGTCAAGTTTTATAGTTGTATCCCTTGAGGTATCTAATTTTGTCAGCATTGGGAATGTTCAGTATTATGGACCATATTCCTATTGTCATTTTACTTTATGGATCACTAATAGAGAAATCTTTTTTTCTTTAATAGGGATGTGTAATATTTTATTTCAAAGATGCCTTCTGTTTGGATTTTTATGATCAGGTATCTCTATGGGGAAAATCATGGGTTTCTTTGAGGAACTGCACCATCTGTATTATTCAAGCATATTCTGCATTTTATAATGATAGGTTTTTTCTTTTTTATTATAAACTCAGAAGTTCTGTGTAATCTTCATAGAAACAAAGAATAGAAATTTAAAAACCCCTGCATATAACAAGCAATTTAACAACAACCCAAAGCTCTTTCTTCCCTGGGAAGATTTCCCTTACAAATGCAGGTATGGTATAACAATAAAATACGAACACTTTCCATGCCAAAGTAAATGGCATCACAAATCATCTGTATAAATACACTGAGAAGAGGTGTTTTTACTGGAATGGTTCTCCCATCCCTTTGGGATCTGTATGTTCTTCCTTCTTATATTACGTTAACATTCATTACGTTCTGTGAAAAGCTGAAAGCCCTGGGCAAAACCTTTCATTTTGTGACCATCTCCTTGGGTACCAAGTCACGAGAATACACAGTTTAGGATAACAGGTGAATAGTATTATCTGCAGGTCACACAGTAGTCATGTTAGAAGCTTGACAATCTGGGCTAAGTAAATGACTCTGAATATGATATGATGCACGAGGTAATTTCAGCATGGTCAGATCCTGACTGAATGAGCTGGAGCTCAAACTATGGCAGCAGTACTATTTATACAGTATCCATTAAAAAACTGAACCAAAGTCACTAGTTCAAAATCCTCATGCTCAAATCTCTGCTAACAATAGGCTCTATTTTCACTATTAAAAAAGCCAGTTAGACCTGCTCTACTATATACCCAGCCTTTTTGACGAAGGAGTTAGATACTCTAAGAATGGAAGCTATGTGGGTATTTCATTCTGCATCTATCTCTAAGATGGGTTTCCTCAAGTGAGCAAAAAATCAGTTTTCCCTCACAAATGCTGCCCCAATGCTCTGTTTAGAACTGAGAGACCTGGTCTTCATGTCTGATGGGACTGGAGACTGAATCCTTGTAGGAAAGGATGAAAACTGAGCAACAAAGCAGTATGCCAATTAGTAGGATCTACGCTACCTCACTACAAATCACGCAATTTCTATTGTAACTTACCTTGCTTGACTTGTGATCTATGTTAAAAGTTGCAATTGCATCCTCAGTTTTTTTTCTGCCAGATTTAGTTATTATATATTCAGCCAGCCTATTAGCTAAATAGGTCTTTCCTGTGCCACTGGGTCCTGACAGAATAATTCTGCGATGCTCCATCAGTAAATTAAAGTACCGCTGGGTAATTGGCTTAGGAATTAACGTATCAAACACAAAACTGTCCAAACTGTTTTCTTCCACTCCTAGAAAGAAAAGGAAAATGGTTTGTCTGCATCCTTGCCAAGGTAAGTTTAGATTTGACCCAGTGCCTGATGATGTCTGTGCCATGCTGAAAGCAGGTAAGATACTTCTGCCTAACTCAAACGCCTATGTAGGTCTTCATTACTGTTGGAAATACTTACGTTCTTCCACAGGGCCAAAAAATTAAACAGTGTCAGTGTCAGTGTCAGTGAGATTAGATGGGTGGGAGAAACTGAATCAAAGCAAATGTGAAGAGAAGGCTCAGTGAGGCAAAAAGACATGTGTTTCAGACACTACAGGCAGTCACGATAGAAAAAGGTCAAAATGACAGCCACAAGGATTACCAGTTGTCAAATCAATACATGCACAGTTCTTTTGAAGGCCTCTCTCCCTTCCAACAGCAAATCCCTACAGCTTTTGAAATATTTCAGTTTTCTCCTGTGGAACTGGGTTAGGGCTATGCATTAATTTTTCTGATCATAAGCTCCTTTTTTTTCCCCCCCTCCCTATTCAAAATTTTTTACTTTGCTGTGATTTGAGAGACAGACAGAGAAGGAAAGGGATATTCTTGGGTTTGCCTCAAAATGCCCCACGGTGGTAGGGGTCAGACTACAGAAGAGCCAAGTCTAAAAGAAAATGAAGGGATGGGGAATGGAGTGAAGAACTATACAGTAGCTGCAAAAATATTCCTGTGTTTTTACCTTTCAGGTTCACAGTGATGATGTTATTATCTCCAACCAGATATCCACAAGGCAGCAGTTCAGGCACTTCTAGGCTATGGGCTCTAATTATATCTCCTATACAATAGCTAGCAATGCAGTCAGAGCTTAAACCCAGGCTGGTAGCTGGATCCACTCGGAAAATATATTCCTGAAATTATATGAAAACATAGGACAAAAAGTAGATGTGGTGACTGAATTAAAGTAATACAGGCACATACTTTGGTATAGATGAAGTCGTATTTCAAGAAGATTCTTGGAGTCACATGCAATAAACACCCTATAATTATGAAAAAAAGAACAACAACATTAAGAATAAAGTTTAACAGTAGTGTCAGCTATAAGTCAAAAAAAGACTTAGTAAGACAAAAGAAAATACACAGAATTTTTCTAAAGTGAGAAAAATACTGAATTAATACTCAATGTCTTACCTTAAAGAGGCGTCTGATTACACCATCTAAAACATCCCATTTTGTTTTTCCGCTAACTCCAATTGATCCTATCAGATATGCATGTGTTTTTTGATCCTACAAAGACAGAGATTTCACAAACTATGCTAAAACTAAATTTACCAGTAAGGAAAAATAATATTATGTAGAATGTGATGCTAAAATTTTACTGATAATCTCTAAGCCAGATGCCACTATTACTGTGGTACATCTATACATGGAAGGAAACAGCATCATACTCCGCTCTTAGGTTGCATCTGCATTTAGAGAAAGCAGAATACAAATAAAATTTGCAATGTATTTGTAATACTTTTGCAATATAAAACATGAAAATATGACAATGTGATGCCAAATGGATTACTTCAGCAGCATATTCATACTTGTATCCTTAGGGTCCAAGGCATACATCTAATTTATAACCATGTTTTAATGGTGATAGCAGGTCCCAGAACATCTCGCTACTAATTAAACTGAGAATTGGTAGTGTCTGAGCCATGACAAAGGCAGGAGGCGGCTACATGGCACTATTAGCATATATTATACTGACTGTATTAAATACATACAGATGACAGAGAAAAGAAGTGTTATCTTTGGGACATTTCCATTTAGTTCATGGCTGAAAATAGTGAAAGGACTTCAGACACCGTACTACAGGATTTACCAGAGCTATAATTCTGAGACGAGATCTTTGGAAAATGAACTTACCTTGGCTCGACTATAGCCCTTGTTTATTGAGACTAAAATTTTCACGCTGTGGCCTTCTTTGTGGAGTGCTCCATCTGCGACATCATCTAGCAAAATATCTATGATACAAGAAGAAAAGGGATTTACCTGACAGATCACTTTGGTTATATTCACCTCACCAGCAAAATACTTGTTCAAAGGGTCTTTTTTTTTAACAAGAAAGGCTGCCATCACAACTACTGGCAGCAGGATCATTTGAACATGCACTTATTCCTACTTTGCCTTTTCTGCTGGACAAATTGTCAATTGTCTGAAGCAGTATTAATTAGAAGCTTTAGCCATGTAAAAATGAGTTAGGGAACTAGAAAGAAATAATTCTTGCATTACAATTTTGCTATTGCTCTCCTTTTTATAACATGGTCAAAATTACCATATGTCCACAAGGCTGTTTAAAACCTAAATTAACTTTACACCTGTGGGCACTCATCATGCCCTTTAGAATGCTATCAAGGGAAAAGTAACAAATCCTTGCGCTGTTATATTTGCTGCTCCATAAAATAGCATTTTAATTTCTCTTTCCAGCTAATTTCCTTACCTGCTGTACACCACATGGATACAGAGTCTTTTTCCCCCATAAAATAGTCTTAGAAGGAGAAACTATTAGAAAATCACTTTGCATTCCTCCTGAAAATGGGACTCTGTGTTCAGCCATTCCTCTAGTTTAAGGTTTTAAGTTTCCTGGAGGTAAAGAGTGATTCTGATCTGCTCTGTGCCTCTGTTTCTAGATGTACCTCCTCCCTAACTCGTAAAACAAGAATACAGAAGGATATATTTCTTCCTAAAGGCTAAGCCTGAGGCCTTACTGCAAGGGATAAAATTGCTGTCTTCCTACAGAGGTGTTCTCAAAGACTCTTCTGTTAGGCTTCCTAACTAAGTATCAAGTAGAAGAGATTTTGGATTTGCATTTTCTTCAAAGGCCAGCACAGTAAGTATCCACTACCCTAAATCCTGCTCATTCTTATTCTGATGATTGAAGTAGTGCCTTGACTTCATGTCATAGTCTGCACAAGGTTGGATTTCATCCAAATTAAACTGAGGTGCCGTAAGATTCAGTCACAGAAGTACTTGCTTAAAGCAAAAACTAAAAAGGCTCATGAATATGGCTTGAATGAATGTATTTAGAAATAAGTGAGTCTCCATGTACAATGTTTGACAGATTACACCCTGACCTAGAAAGCAGATTCTGCTATTTTTTTAAAAATAGATCTAATCAGCAATCATTTTTGTTGCCAATTTAAACAAACTTATGCCTATTTTGTTCCGGGCAGTTGGTTTTCCTGTGCCACCAACATGAGCTTTTTCACTTGACTTGTGTTGTATTTTGGCACATGTGACAAACCTTAACAGTTTTGATAATGCCAGAGTCCTCCTCTGAAGTTTTTTGATCCCTAAATGTCCCTTACATAACCTTTAAAATATATTTTTCTTTAAGTGTTTAGGAATAAGGAACCATTCTGTGTCTAGAAAAAAAAAATCTATCTGCTACTGAGAGCTCTCCCTTTCACTGATATCAAGGCTAAGAATCATAGAATGGTAAAGTTGGAAGGGACCTCTAGAGATCATCTAGTCAAACACCCCGCATAGCCCTGTACGGGGATTGAACCCACAACTTTGGCATTAGCAGCACCATGCTCTAACCAACTGAGCTAAACCTGCCCCCAAGAAGATGCCCAATGGAGCAGATCCCCATTGGAGCATTTCACCAGGGCGTTAATTGCTCTAATTACCTTCTGCCAGGCCTCATCCTTAGTTGCACCATGGAAACCTCTGCTCACTTTTGTCTGAGCCCTGGCACATTGCCTTCATTGGATTAGTACCTACACAGTCTTGTACTGGCCCCTGCTCGCTGCACTTTAATCCAAGGACTGGCTGCAGAGTGGGTGTCTGTGGTTGCCAAACCCCGCCCAGACTTGCCACTCACACCTCTCTGGAGGTGCAGGAGATGGTCCTGCCTTTAGGAAGCAGCAATGAACAGCTTTGGCCATTTCTGGTTAATACTGATCTGCTAGAAAGTGCCACAGAATTTTTAATGCGATGGGTAAAGGGCCTTTCTCAGCTTAGTCCCCAGTATGATTAACTTCTCCACATCTGAGGAACTCTGGTGTAACAGCACTTTAGCTGCCACAGAAATCCCACAGGACTTGGTAGCAAGCTGTCACCCTTCCAAGTTCTCTGGCACTGCAATAAAATGATACTCACAATTATCAAAAATGCTGGATTCATATTTAAATGGAGTACAAATCCTCCACTCCTCATTAGGCACGCTTATTTCTTTAATTTCTTGTAACTAGAAATAATTACTTTACATACTAGAAAATGCTTAGAATCAATAACACAGAAAATTATATAAAGTTTATATTATGTTTACTTCTATATCTAGACAGAGTTATAGCTAAGAGACACAGTGCAAATAGCTGCTATTCATGAAACAGTTTCTGTGATTACCATTTTGAAAATAACTCTGTTCTATTTTTATTTTTTTTTAATGTATGTGGATGTTTGAGCACGAGCTACAGTTACACTTCTTTCTCTGGTGTTTGCAACACTTCAGTGGCCTGACCTTCACTTCAAGGCCTGACCCAGGCTCATCAATTCTAGAAGTTAAATCTGGCAAAAATGTTGGCTGGAATGTAAAGAAAAAATATACCAATTTTCATACAAAATCTGATATTAACCAGAAGAAATCTTCAAATATCCATATAATCAATGACTGGCAAGACACTATGACTAACTGCCAACCCAAATTATAGCAAGGCAGCTTGGCACATTCCCAGCTGTACTCCTGCCTAGACTCTTTCAATAATTATTAACCACATTTTATTGCTTCCAGAGATTGTCTTATACTTTCTATGGGGTCTACATTAATGAGTGGCTTTGCTTTTGCAGTGCTCATGGTTCTAACATTAGAGACAGTACTTCTGTTTTTTGGCCACATAATCAAAACAAGTGTCAAAGGCTTATTATCCTAAACTCTACGGCATGGAAAATAACCACATGTTAATGTCCAGGATGTGGACCAAAGTTCTGCATGCTTTCTCTCATTCAGAGAAGACAACGGGAGTGCTTAGTAAGCCAGGCAGTGTTTTGTTCCTGTGATAAATGGAGATCTAATCCAACATAGACTAACTAGCTATACCACACAAAAAATTATTAGAAGGTAACACTGAGACTGTCTTCCTCCCCATGTTAAAATATGCAATGAGATTAAGTGATCAAACCTAAAGATGAAAGCTCTGTAAATTGAAAAGGCAAGTGTAATGCACTCTGCTCATATTTGTCCCATATGGACAAGACAATATACTAGTACAGTTCTCATGTATACTACAACAGATACTGTTCTTATCAAATAACCAGATAATCAAAAAAAAAAAAACCCCAGATAATCAAAGAGTATTGTAAACAAGGGAGTCAAAGAGAACCTTTGCTATGAATTAAGGAAATAAAATGAACAAGCTGTTACTATTATTCAGACCCTTCTAAAAGTCACATTTTCAGACAGGTTTGCCAACATTGTTCCTCATCGTCATTAGTGAATGAGTATCTGATGTTCACACGAGCAATATGACAGATTTTAATTTTCAGACATGCCTTTTATATATAGCCTATTAAGAGGATGAAAAATAAATCATTACTGAGGCATGCAAGTACACAAAATATATTTACCTGATGTAACAGACTCTGTGATGTTTAAATTGTTCAGAGAAAGTCCTAGTGACTGCCGTGATGAAGATGATGATGTGCTGCTTGAAGACTCTGACGACGGCCGGGCAGGCTTTCCAGTATTACCAGTCTCTGCCTTTAAGCGATCATTTTCAGCTTTCAGTATCTCAATTTCATTCTGTACTCAAAAAAAAAAAACCCAACACGAAAACACAAGAGATTACTGTTTCAGGAAACCACTGGAGGTGGATATTCAGGGCTTGCTGTGCACAAGCAGGAGCCAATTGGTTTAGCAGCTCCACAGCAGTATGTGACACTATAGCAAAAGTATAAACCCAATCAATGAGAAGTAGATTGTCTTCACTTCTAAAATAAAGGAAAAAGCCCTACAACCTTGTTTTAACTTCTGCCTCAAGACAGTTACTAATCAACATAGTCTTCAAGCCTCTGTGTTTATTGTACAGCTGGCTATACTGCACATATAGGGAAAATATTCCCAATTACCCCAGTTTTAGAGTGCTATTTTTTTGTCAAATATCTTAAATAACAGTCAGGTAAGAAAGTTATTCCTAACATTTTGGATATGTATTGACATGCCGTCTCAAGTCTCCGAAAAATATGACTGCCATTGAATTTAAACAGTAACTTCACAAGGGAGCACTGAAATTAAAAATGGACAATTAGAAATTGATATTTTAATAGTTTCATAATCCTTCTTGATATCAGGTAAGAGTTTTTGATCATCTAAACATGAGATTGTTCACATAACGGCCAACAAAACTGCTTTGATGAAAACGTACAGTGGCAGATGGATCAGCACAGCTAGGAATTTTTTCTTAGCTAAATCCTCTGTGGTACCAAGTGATCATTGAATGTACAATAATAAAATGAAAATTTAGCCTGAGCACAGCCCAGTACCAGCTAAATCTATCTTTCAGTTGCTTCATGAAGCACAGTACAAAGCAACTGCTTTTTCTTGTAGACGGTTTTGCACATCAAATTTATTTCCACATTCACTAACACTGCCAAAAGTCCTATCTTTTTCAAAGGTTGCTCAGTCACATTATACAGGTAAAAACCTAAGGGACAACATCACAAAAAGAAATGCAACTGCTACAGAATGATTAGATCATATAGGCAAAGGTGAGGAGAAAGTGAAAGGAAATGGATAAATCAGCGAAATATTGACAGAACGTAATAACGAATGCACCAGTTTAGTCTTAGGTTCAGATCAGGAATAGAGCTATGGTGAAATGAGTCACACAATATCCATCTAGTCCATGGCATAAGCTGACTAATTACATATTTTTCAGCAGTCTTCCATTCAGCTGAGCTTTAGATTTATAAGGTGCTTTGAATATATACAGTTCATTTCCCTTTCCCACCAATCCTACTTTCTCCTCTTTCCAATCCCTATCAGTCTGCAAAATGCCACAGAATTTGGAAACTCCAAAGACTTTCTGTCCCCTCCCTATAAGCCTCTACCTCCTGTTCTCCACTACTGCAAGTAACTATATAATATTCTCATGTCTAGACAGGTGAGTAGTTTTCTGCACATTGCTTGGCTGGAAGATCTGTAAACCAAAGGTAAACTAAACCCATTAATTACGCATTATCTGTCGTTGATAAACTTCTCGACATTTTATCCTACATTTCACTTACCACTTATTAATTATTCTCATCTCCATTATTTGCTAAAAAGCCCTTACAATTATTGTGATCAGAAAAATATAGACATACAGCATCCAGATAATAGTATTTTCCTTTTTACAGGAAAAGTACTACATTTGTCCTTCTCTCTGCATACAGTACCTTCTATAACTTGATAGATAAAAATTATTTGTCCATGGTTTTGTAATTGTCCTATAACTACTTCTTCCTTGATTCTGAGACACAGAGTATTCAGATATCTCAAACGTGGTATTAATCTTTTAAATTTTGTTTTGCTCACCACTGTGGTTACTCCCATTTTTCACATCCTCATTTTTATTCTCTTCCCTTCTCTGATCAACATCATCCTTTCAGAATTGAGGCAATGTGCGCATTTAGTTTTGTGACACAATCCTACTGTCTTTAATAAGCTTTAAATCTTTAAATCAGAATGGTGTCACTTTTTTCTTCTTTTAAAAGCCATACAACTTCTACTGTTCTTTTCAACATCTTTCACAAGGCCTAGCTCAGCTTTGTTCTCCCATGTGTCCACTTTTTGACTTAATCTGTCCTTCTGTTTGTATTCTCAGTAATCTCTCAGTTTATTCCTAATTCCCTTTTAGCATCTTGATATAGCTAATCCATTCTGGAGCAGTCCTCTTGTTGGAGATATGCTTCCATAATGTTTCTGCACCTTGGCCTGAAGATATTCCACGCTTTTACTCGTCTTATTCACGTTCAAGAGGTTTTGAGGCCAGAATACTTTCTAACTTCAGTTTCTCCAAATTGTCTTTCTAAAACTGCAACTCCTACAAATCAGTTTTTGATTATTCTTCCGTTTTAAGTGAAGTTCAGCAAAATACCTCATATCTGTGTTGATTCCCAGGGGTTTGAGCATCTGGGAGGCTGGCAAGGCTATACTTGTTGAAAGGTATGGCTGTGCCTGTACGGCTACAGGCACTAGAAGGCAGAAACTGGAGCAAGCTGTAGCAAGCAAGCTCCTGTAGTTATGAAATCAGCCACTGTGAGCTTCGACACATAAATGTCTACATGCCTACATGCACACCTGGTCTAAGTACTAATCACAGAGCAATTCAGTTTACAAGCCCTATGGGATGGATTCAGCTGTGTAAACGTGTCTTTCTACTGTCATTGTATGAATGGCCTTCCAGTAGTTAAATGTTAAAACTTCAAGTCCTGTCTAGACACCTCAGCCTGGTTCAAATTCAGTTATGCAACTCAATTTCATGCTATGCACCTATGTAAGGATAGCTCCCTAGGTCACACTACTGTGTGTCTAGAGCTCCAGTGAACATAACAGAAGCTTACTCCCCTAGCTCATACATAGACATCTAAATACAGCTGTTCTAATCTCAAACTGAATCCTATCCCATTGGCCTTGATTCAGTTTCCCAAATGCATGCTTCTAAGTACCTTCAGGGATGTTCTAGATACCTCATCTGTCATTCTGGAAGGGCACAGATCTATCTACAGGACCTGTATCACAGTCATCAGATCTGTGTGGACATTGTGGATACTTTTGGACAGCCCACGTGACTCTAGACGCTTATGTGCTGGCAACAGAACTGAGTTTGCACTGAAGAGCACTGTCCCTTTTTCTGCATCCTTTCATCCAGGTAAAGGGGAAAGTTGTTGATAAAGATGTGTTCAGGAAGGATGTGGTAAAATATCATAAGTAATAAAGGGGTGAAATTTTAGCAATGCTGCACACAATACTTTAGTCTAATTTTACATACTTTGCTTTGGCAGGCTATGCCAGGTTAGAAATTAGAAGTGAAGACAGAGTATGCACATATTTCCCCAAATACCCCCTTACCCTCCCTTCCCCAAGTAATGAAAGCCCTGTAGAAATCACTTTGTGATCTGCTTGTCTGCCATGTTGCTTTCCCCAGCCAGAGGATTTTGAATAGAAATATCCCATGGGCAAGGATAACGTCTTCTTCCATAACTTTTCAGCACATTTTGGTTGTTAATATATAAATGCTAAGAATATCATTTTATTGTTATAAAATGAACACTTACCATTTGCATCTTTTCAAAGTACTGTCAATCTGTTGCTTTACTTTATATCGATACTTTTTGGGTACCTGAAACAAAGTACTGGGAAAGGAAACACACCAAGCCCACTCTAGGTGCACCCTTGTCATCACTCAGGCTACTGTACTGACCTGCATGCGGTTCATGGCTTCCCGAATCTGATCCAGATGGTGTGCAGAGCTGAGGGCTTCAAGACGAATGTCTGTTAATTTTAGCTCTTTCTCCCTCAGCTCACTCTTTAGCTGAAGAATAATTTCAGCCTCTGCTTCTGTGCACTCACAGATCCTAAAGAGGAGCAGGAAACAGGTAGGAGATTAAAGGAAGGTTCTCTCCCCAAAGCAGTGTCATTATTAAATATCAAAGTGCAGAAAATGCTTGCTGCTGGTGAAACCTATGAGTGAAGAGAGAATCTTATCAAAGAAACATGAAAAGGCTCAAACTGCAAATTAAAAATGGAAAAAAATCTTCTCCAGATGAAATGATCAGCTTGCTTTATATCTTTCCAGTTTACTAAGATAGTTCCCTATGGTGAAAAACGTTGTTAAAAAACTTATTAGATATTTTCTTTCAAGTGTGTATCATCCATTGACTTTAATTTGATTTTATTTCTGCATCATTTATTTGGTGCAAAGGTTACAATTTTCCTAAGTATCAATATTCAGAACAGAAGTACATTGATCAAATTACACTATAGACATGTATTATCTGTTTGGTATCAACATTTTTTTTTGTTTTGCACAGTACACAAAGAGACAGTCCCTGACCTAATGATCTAAAAGATTTTAATCTGTAAAGATGTTGATTGATAATGGTTCACATTTTTGCCTATAGCTTGTCATTTGGAAATGTACAGTGCCTGAAATTATCGGTTTTTTTTTCCTTAAAGAAGGGATTAAATGCAATCACCATGTGTTTATTTTTCATAAGCATTAATTTTAAGGGAATAACCCATAATATTGTGAGAAAAGATGGAAACATGACGAGCCTAAGGATCCAGCAATTGTCCAATTCTCATGTCAGACTCTGTCCTGCCTTTAAATATCATAACCAGGCTTAGATCTGTTGCATAGCATAGAACCAGTAGAAAATAAAACACTGAATTTTAGATACATTGTTACACTAATCAACCTTTTCAGTCAATTCACTAAATGCCATTTGCTCTTAATTACTGTCACTATAAATACTTAGTGTTTGCAGAGCAATTTAAACATAAAAAGCATGTTGAACTAGTAAGTATTATTATTTTTACTACCAATGTACAAACACTAAACAGAAGTCAGCTTTTAGTTGCCAGAATGTATGCAAATGCATTTTGGGAGAGAAAAATGCAACACTGTTCAGGTCAGTAGTCGGAGACACAATTCCATGCCCCACACTCAATTTTACCGGGATCTATGCTTGTAGATCACGTGACCGTTTTGTCTTTTCTTTGGTGCCCAGACTAGAGATGACCTGCATACACATGTATTAGACAGATGCAAGTGGAAGAAAGTAAAAGGCAATGGTTTAGAACACGAGACTCAGATCAAGGAAAATATACAGAAACCATAAGCAAATACAAAGAAATCATAAGCAAAGGGAAGATGATGAAGTTCATGGCAAATAAAAAGTATAGCAATTTGAAGAAGGAAAATAATTATTATCATTTACAACATGCACAATATTTTTAATGACAGTAAAAAGTGAATAAAGGCATATATACTAGGATTTTTTCCAAATACGAAAATACTTTTACCTATCAAGTTTCCAAATACTTGAAGAACCCATGCCTACAATAACCAAATAAGAAATGAAGTATTAAGAAGAGGTATGATACGAAATTTTATTTACTTGCCTATGTTATCTCATACAACAACTTGGACAGCTGGGAAGCCATGTATATATTTGTTGGCTATTTTCTTTTTGGCATTTTTGCAAAAGTACATTTTGAGGACGGGAAAAGACCCTGACAAGCCAGCTTTAAAGAAGGTAACAGAAGGTAACAGTTAAGCAAAAAACAAGGCTATGGTTCTGGAAGAAGTAGGTAGAAGATGTCTAGACTAGTAACAAAAGCAGAGTGGAAACAGAATGTATGAATTAAATTCTCATTTGAATATTCCAGGACTCTTCAACATTCAGCTCCTACAATGGTGAAATAACATAAGAAGTTCAGACCTCATCAAAAGCAAGAAAAACAAAAAGGTAAGTTAGTATTTCTCAGCAGTCACAAAAAGAAGTTCAGAAACCTGATCAGACCCTAGACAAAGTTTTAAAGTGAGTAGTTAGAAAAACAGAATTTTACTTTTTGTTATAATCTCAGGATTTTTAAATCTTTAGGTTTCTTTGGGTAAAGGGAGCTGAGTCATGATCTTTGAATAGAGGCTACTGACGTTTATGAGAAGTCCTGAAGGTAAAGGAAAGTTAATGGTGCAATGGAAAACAGAGTCTTCCAAAGAAAGTAATGTTATCAGTATAACAAGACAAAGAAATTAATCTAAATAAACACATTTTATGTGTTGTCCCTGCAGAAGGGAAGGAGGAGCCTATGTCATTCTGGGTAGAAAGGTCACAATAATAAAAAATGAGAACAGAAAGATCAGTATTTATAAATGTTATGGGGAAAAACCAGAAGGCCATGAACGGGACAGAATTAGCAAGTTAAGATTCGGGGACCAAAATAGGCATGCAAAGAGTTTGGGATGAAAGACTAGATATGCAGTTTGTCCTTGATAAATTCAAGACAATACCCATACATCCAGAGAGCTCATCAAAGACGAAAGGAAGTGCTGGATGGAAGGAAACAGTTTAAGGTTATGAAAGTAGATCTATGAACTGGAAATAGTAATACAATAGCTGAAACTACTTGTGTAGGTAAGTTTTTTGAAGAAGAGTGTAGGATCAATATGATTAAATCAGTATGATTAAAAGCAGTAACAAGATGGCAATTTCTCTTAAAGCTTTTACTACTGATCTTAAACTTGATGAAGAATCAGTCTCAATGTTCCTAAACATGTAGAAACTCTCCCTTCAGCACACACATACACCTGAAACCATAATAGTGTGAGCTTCCTATAAAACACTCAATAAAACTGGAGACTTAGATGACTTATTCTTACTAGTCTGTATAGAATGTGTGGAAAGAAAAACACTTACTGTGGGGGGGTTCTCTGTGGAGTATATTTGCCAGAAAATTCATGTGGTTGGCAATAAAAATCATTAGAGTCTATAAAAAATCAAACATAAAGAGCACCTATCTAAGACAGAAAAATTCTATAGTACACCTCAGCAATCAGTCATTAGACTAGGATTTGCTGAACAGTTAAGGAAAACATCTGTGACCTGATTTTTCTCAAAGAAGATAGGGAAAGTAAGGCAGGCTCCAGTAGATAATTTCCCCAAACTGGAAAAAGTTACAAGTTTACCAGAACGAAAAAAACTACATAAAAGAATATGAATGGGAACTGGGAATTCTTTAAGACTATATTAAATATCAAAAAGCAATGATTTCATAATGAAGAAATGAGATAGGCTTTGCTAATGACTGATTCTTGGCCCTGACACAATAAAATGTTGATTTGACAAACTTAAAATGTAAAATCCTGCAATAAATTCTAGACAGAAAAAAGAGGTGAAATAGATAAAAAGTATATAAATTAATAGTTATGAAGTATAGAAAGTAATAATAGAAAGGATGAACATCTGGGAAAAATTCATAGCTAGTAGGAAAATAAAAAGACATATTTTAATATGTCAAGAAGAAAAGAAACTATAGTATTCAACCTTTACTAAATGGAAATTATAAAGCAGTTAATAGTGCAGGAAAAGTAGAATTTACCTATTTTGGACATGCATTGGGAAAGCAGTTTGTACCACTAGATATTTTGGGTAAAGGCTGTGAAAGAAAGACAGAACTGTGCTAAGCTGCTGGAAAAGGAGTGTCTAAATAGGAACAAAGGTCTTGAGGGAACTGGCAGATGGACGGAGCAAAGGATCAAAAAATCCTGGCAGCAATGGTTTCTGAAATGCAACTGGCCACGCGTGAGGAGGTCTATTTCATAGTCCTGCCATTTGGCAGGAAAGGTTTGTGAGGACAGAGACTTACGCAGATGTTGACTGTGATGGTTTCATTGACGGCGCCCCGCACTCTGCTGAGCTGTGAGGCAATTTGGGGGACGACGGGAGAGAGGAGTCTGTCAGCTCTTCGATGTCAGAGTGTGAGGAAGGTGGCTTGGTGGACTTCTTCTTTCCAAAGGCCTGTTTGAAAGAGCTTCTTAGCTGGAAAACAAACACAGAGCAGCATTATTTTCCTCCTTTCAGCAGTTTATGTGCAGCTCATGTTTTGAAGAGTTAGTTTGCAGATGCCATCCTAGCCACTGCCTGAGGTCAGTATACAGAAGCAGGGTATTAACATATGCAACACAGTATCTCTAAAAACATGATACAGTGTTTTGTTTGATTTTATTAATCCAGCGCAGCGCAAACTTAATGCTACTGAAGAAGTGCGGGACTGAGCGGTACGGCGATGGGAGAGGGGTGCTCATTTAAAACCATTAATCCTCTGTGGAATCCCATTCCCATGGCATTCCCTTCAAGGTGGCTGGCTTTAAATAACCACTTTGCATCTAGGTAGAGGCAGATACAGCTATTATTAAATGCTAAAAGACAAATCCAATTTACCGGCTTTGCCAATTATCTTTTTTGTTAAAAATTTGAAGAGCCAAACTATTCAAATGCCATAGTTTGGATGACAAGCAAGAGGATTTAAGCTGGGACATGAGGTTTGCTTTATTGTACTGCTGAGAAGAATGTTAGCTGAAAGGTATATACTTTTTGCTGCAGTTTCCTTTAGAGTAGCAAGTTCTCCGAACGTACAAGCGTTGCCTTTCCCCTCTAGAAGCTCTTACCCAGTATTGAAAAGGGACAGAATAGCCAAAGAGCCATTTATTTCAGAAGCCAACAGTTTTGTTTGCAGTGAATTTTAACTAACCCATTCTTTGATACCTTTGTCTAAATACAGAAGTCGTTCACATTAGGAAAATGCGTTTATTTTTTGTTTTTGTTTCCAGAAAGTTGTTCTGATTAAAATTGTATAGAACTCAATGACAAACCGATTCCCCTATAAAAAATGAGATACTCAAACATTTTATTTCCATGGTATAATTGTAGAGTGGGGAGTGTGACCACTGATCAGAAAAATATTATTTAAGTTCTTTCCAGCTCATGGTATCTAACGAGAAAGAAATGGATTTTGGCTACACTCCCCCTTTCTATAGTCTAAACTTTGAGATTAAAATGAATAGAGACAAACTGAGAAGACATACAGGATAATCTGTTTTTAGAAGGTATAAAAGCCTACTGCCAAAATAAATAGCAATCATGCCAAGATAGGGTTCTTTATAGATGCATGCCAAATTTTCCATGGTTTATATTCACCTCACTTCCTCTAGAGTTCACCTTGCAGAAACATGAAAGAGTGTGGAATTACAAATCAAGGGAATGAAGGCTGATCAGAATTTTAAAACAAATGTTTATGCAGGTAATATTTTTAAAACAACAAAAACATTTTCTGATTATCTATTTAAACTATTTGATTAAACCCTTAGCACTATCTGATATTTGTGTGTTCCAGTTGAGAAGCATCTTAATTTCTTTAAACACCGTACTATTTCTATATGAATATTCTTAATAGAGTTCAACTCTCTTCACTGCTGGGTGACATATTTGAGTCAAGCTTTTGAATCAATCTCCTATGGAAGAAAAATAGGGTATCATTGTGGCCAGAGATGTTTTTGGTCATAGCCACTATTGTTAAGGTCATTTTTAAGTTTGTTTTTTTTTTGGTTTTTTTTATGATGATCTTGACTTATGCAAATAATTCCCCATTGGTAATCAGCAATTTTTAGTTTGCTGTTACTGTCACAGTATGGATACAAGTGAATTGCTTCATATCCATCTGGCCCCACAAGAATATTGTACATGAAATTGGCCATTATGCTACTCAGGCACTAAGAAAAGACATAACAGCTGAAACATAGGTTTAAACCTGCTGAGCACTTACCCAGTTCTTCTTTTTCTTTTTCTTGGAGTCAGCATCATTACCGCTGCCAATGCTTGAATGGCTTGTAGCACTGTTGATGCTGGAAACGCTTTCTGAAGAATGCTGCCGCCTTATACGTAAATCTATAGAAAAGAAAATACTGTGAAAGCCATCTGTCCATGTGATGCAGCCTCTGTTTCAATATAATAATCATTCTTGTACTTATGCAGCATCCTCCTCTTCAAAGGGAGCCTAAACACACAGAAATGGCATTGACCCTACAGCGGCACGGATTCAAGCTCCTTCAGCCTGTGAGACACCACATGGGAGTCAACGGGGATGTACACAATCAGGCTCACACTTCTGTGCTTCTCTGAACTAGGGCCTTACTGACATGACGGTAATGACTCTGCACAGCAATCCATGTCGGCATAACCTCGTAGCTCAGCAGTTTCTGTTACAGGTGGATTACTTGAATTACTACCATTCCATCTGCTACTTAAACAGTTCTTTTTCTGAAGCATATAGGCACCACTTGACTCGTATAGGCCTAATCAGAGTTCAGACGCTACTTTTTGATACACTCATTTTGATTTTCTGATGGAAATAGGCAGGCAGAAGTTCATTAAAAAGGAACAAAATAATAAAATAACCAAAAAGTGGAGAATATTAGAAATGGCTAGTGAGGCTTTTGAGTTTCAAGTTCTTAAAAGTCTCTAATAGCTATATCATAATCACTGGAAAATATTCTTGCAGAATGCAACCACTAATACCAAGGGAAATTACTTTTTAGATTATTTTTTAATTCCTAGAAGTTAGCTTTGCTATACTCAAGCCATGCAATGAAATGACCTTAGGGCAAATGTCTTATTTAAATAATGACCTCTTTAAAGAAAGATCAATGACACTCTCAAAAAATGAGTGCTGCTATCATTTTTTCCTGAAGTAATTCCTTTGCTGTTGCTTATCAATAGGCATTTTTGAAGTGTGTATTTATCATGCAACGTCTGCCTAACTGCAATGACAAATTAATTCAGCATCTGGAATTTAAAATGCCTGCTTTCCTCCACTGATTTGGCACTTCTAGAATAAACAGAACTGTCATCAATTCAGCTCTTACTAATGAGTACAACAATTTCCAGAGCTACACCTTGCTCTGAATTTCCAGTTTATATCCATATTTCATCATAGCACTTCGCTACTGCCTGGGACGCACTTCAATACAGAACTGTGGCAACAGGGTTAACTCTTGATACCCAGTGACTGACTCCAGGCCACACAGTTCGGAGAAGATGAGGATCCAGGAACTCTATGGCAAATAGGAAAAGCAAGCATAGTTCCCAGCTGTGCAAATTCCACAACACTTGACACTGACTCCAGAATGCACGTGCCGTTGCAACAGAGTCCCCACAACAACAGGAAAGCAATGACTTAGCTTTTCTCTGGGGAGAAGCTCTGAATTAATTTTAGTAATGGCAAAAGCATACCTTTGTGGGTATGATCAGGACCATTCAAGGCCCCTTGAATAGCAGCTTGTGCAGCAGAATTCTGGGCTTTCAGCATTTCAATGGTTTCCCGTAGTTCTATAAGTTCAGATTCCTGTGGGAAAAGCAGAGAGCTTCAGAATACATGGCACGAGAACAATATTTGTCTAAGTTAAAAAAAAAATGACAAGACTGAAGCTCACAGATTTGTCTGAGTGAATGTAAAGCAACACTAATTTCAAGTAGAATGCATATTTTCTCTGCAAAGTTATTAAACTCAAGTAATGTATCCTTTTGTAGTTATTCTATATAAAATATTGTGATATTTCAAGGAGAAGAAAATATTCTATTGATAAATACTAACCTAAAAGGAGGCTTAAGCAGAATATTTATTTCTAAGATAAGAATTCCCCCATCCCCAAATCTTATTGCCAGAAGACAATGAAATAGTCTAAATTGCATCCTTCAGCATGTCTTACTACTACTTATTGGACAAATCCTAACCTGAATTTCTGTATTTTTCAAAAAATTTAAAATGCTAAGCAGTAAGTCAACTACTAAAAAATGTTTAATATTAACTGTCCTGTAATTTAAAGGGAAATTACTCTGCTTCACTGCAGTAAGTTCTCTATTGGAATGCACAGCCAATTTTAATTAAAAAACAGCTTTTATTACAGCTGCATTAAACCTGTTCTTCCAGTCCTTATTTATATAATGCGGATTAAAGGAATTTAATTTCAACAGTAGAGAAAAGAAGTGAAGGAAAAAGACATGATCGAAATCTTTTGGGAGACAAGCTTGCTTATGAGATGATTTGTTTCAATGTCACTGCTTAATCTCTTCTTGAAGGAGAACATTCTGAGAGAAATTATACTTTGTAAAACAGTCAAATAGTCAAATGTTTTGGTTTTAATAAAACTCCATTGTGGTGTTTTGCTAAGATGAAACAAGGAAAGCAATACAATTATTTCCTACCCAGTTCACAATGAATCCTGCCATACTTCATTTGATGGTACTTGACCAGACCGTGAAATGTTATTTTGATAGCCAGGTGCATGACTTACAACTTATTTACTCCTGAACTTGGTACAAAGCCTCATATTAAATTCATTAGCTATCAGGTTTAGATTTTTTTCAAAACAGTCAAAAGAGCATAGTGAAAAACAAAGCTGTTTTTTAGTGAATAGGATAGCCAACCTGCATTAACACTGAATAGAGACATTTTTTTTTCGTCTTAAGATTCTTCCCTTCCCATAATTTATTATTCTGACAATGCTGTCAAGCTCAAATGAAGTACTCCCGTAGGTTATGATGAATCTTTGTTATAAGATCTTTCAATATGGATTAAACCTAGAGCCACATATGTTTTAATTAAAAACTGAAAACGAAAGATTTTTATCTTTAAACTATTCTATGGTATCGTCTGGGTAAACCTGATGCTGCACAGTTTTATTCTCCCAGAGCTTTATAAAGATTTGATCAGAATGGCTATTAAAGAAAGACCTGTCTGTCTTATTGTCACAGCTGTCCTTGTTCTCATTCAGTGTTTTTTAAACAAATCTAATAAAATCTGATGACTGTTTTCCACATTAGAGCATATGCTTTGGTCAACGCACCTTTTGTTCAGCTGTCATTGTTAGACTTTGCAATCGGCCGGTCATATTTCCTAAGCTTTTTTCAAAAGCTGCTACTAGATGAGCCTATGAAAGAAACAGAACAAAACATTTGTTGGTACAATGGGTCTTAAATGTACTTTAAAACTTTCAGGAATATGAGGAATGTTTCGTACATTTTGTCTAGACAAACAATATCAGGACTTTGTTAAATCCAACACTCCTGCTCTGGGCTATCTCACAGATCTATTTTAGGGTTTTTTTTTTCCTGCAAGCTTATCATCTTCAACTCTTTTGTATTAGCTTTAAACTCAGAATGAACCAACTTGAGTATGCGAAGCAGCCAAGTTAGCACTGGGGTCCTCAGGCTTCTTTAGCCCGCAAGGAGATTAGCTCAGGTATCTCTGCCTGGAAATGAATTACAGATTTAATGGCTTACTTTGACTTTAGTGATGTATGGGCCAAAAAAAATTGGCTCCCAAATAGAAGTCCAGGAACAATTATTTTCAATTACTGAACACTTCAGAAAATAAACTCAAGTACTTTATCTTAAATGGAAAGTTTTAGGCTCCCAAATAAAACACTCCAGAGGAATCCATGGAATCAAACAAAAGAATTATGATTATTTTTCTAAAATGTCAATGCCTGGTTTATTTCTCTACTATTGTTTTATTATATATTTTAAAATATTGATTTTATTATACATATTCGTATATAAAAATATTTATACATGTGTTTCTCTATGTACATATAAAAGACAACCTCGAAAACTGTAACTCCTGCCTTCAATGAGAAAAGCAGTAAAACTGAAACTGATTCAAAAATGCCTTCTTACAAAAAGCTTCACTCTATTTTCTAGCAATGTTCAGCATATACTCTATGCAAACAAAACATACACAAAGGTTATGTCCAACTCTTTACTCATTCTAATTTACATTGAGATTTGCAGGTAGAGAAGGGCAAGGGTTCAGAAAGAAATCAACAAGCTAAGCTGGGTTGTACAGCCAAGGGAAAATGAGAATTTAACTTTCATGAAAAGCCACAAAAGCCCAGATCTCCTGCCACAAACAGTAAAACCAGAAGGAAATATTTATTTTCACTCTCCAATTTCAAGAGTGATAACAGACAAAGTTTTCAAACAAATACTATAATACACTTGGAAATGTAATTCACAGAGACCATATTTATATGCACAAATGGATTAACAGAGCTTCCTCCCTGAGAAAATTTCTTTCTTTTTAGTACAGTAATATACGCACACAGTGCCTGTCAAATTCTTCAGGTACAAATCTGCATGCTTGTGCAAGCATTGCTAAAACTGTTCAAATGTGTCTGACTGTATTGGTCAGAAGAATAATCAGAAAAATAATCAGAAAAAGACATAGCCCAGAAAGTTTTCTGTTATGCACTTAGGAAAAAAAAAGAGTTTTTTGCGACTTTGCTCTGTATTTTATTCCTCAAATAAAAAAAGAATATCAGATATATCACAGTGGCCCACGTCTGTGCCTCCACTTCAGAACTGGTATGTCGACAGGTGGCTTTTATGTGGTGTAAACCATTTCCAATTGCTATAAGGATTTCCGTATCTTGCAAACTCTTTCTTATGAGAGTGAATGATATGATTAGCAAATAATTTATTTAATTATGTATGGCTATAGTGGTCAAACCATCTGCTTTATGCATACACATGAGGATCTACTTCATATTATACTTCACACCTTTCTGACAACTCTTTCAGTAAAAAGTATGTACCCCAAGGACTAACTTTTGATAAACATGAGCTTAGATACAGATGCAATTTCTTAATTAGTAATTGTATATATTCCTGTCTTAACATATATAGTTTAGGATATACTCTAAAAGGTATCATTTTAAATAGAACAAACTTGGCATATGTGTTGAACACAAATCTGGCACTTATCAATCAATGTAAAGTTACTCTTGTCGGTTTGGAAACTGCAGACTTTGGTTGTTCCTACTGCTCTTTCACTCTGAGAAGAAAAAATTAACTGCCTTTTAGCAACGGTACTTTTTAAACTTACCTTTCACTTAAATAATTAGCAGCATATTATAAGCATCCGGACTACCTGCGGAGTCTGAATTCTGATGACGACGACAAGCGACCCACAACACAGTCAGAACCAGAGCAGATGCGCTACCTACAGGCAAATGTCTCTTTATCACGTGTTTAATAGGAAGCTAGCAGAGCTTTCTATTCACTGCCTCATAAAAAAATCCATAGCTAGTCTGATAGCCGATGTGTCTGCCTTGCCATGAGAATAAATATGGGTATTGAGGGCTTGGAGAGAGGAGTCCTCTGCTGAATGATGCATCGCTTTTATGATTTTTTTCGTAACTATATAGGGGTAACTATGGTTCTTTGTTACATAACTGCACTTACATACAAAATATTTTCCCATTCCTTAGCTACAACTTCAGCATATGTTATAAATGAAAAAAAGCAGAAGGAAATTACATGAAAAATATTAAAAAAGCATCACTGCAAACATCATGTAACTAGGTGGAAGTCTTTAGAGAAAGATAGCCATGTCACAATTATAGACTCTTACTAAAATTAAGCCAACAATAGAATATATTTTCTTAGTTGTAAACATAAGGTGATCAAAATGATGATGGATTTTTCCTATTCATTTGAGCTAAAGACTAAAAAGTCTTTATTTGCTAATATTAAAGAGTCATAATCCAAAGGCCCACCAGCTGACTACTATTCAATTGCACTGTCCATTATCTTAAATATTTCTTTTAACAGAATACTGTTCTATGAAATACAGAGTGTCAACCTTTAAAGTGATAAACTGTACTTCTGCTTCCCAAGGTAAAAAAACACTTATTTATTCATCAGTCAAGGGAACTATTAATTGTTGAAATCCCAGAGAGATTTGTCCCAATGGAAATACTATCTTACAAAATAATAAAAGTTAGCTTTAAAGGGCTAAATTTACTTCAAATTTTATGTGTGCATATGTGTATGTATAACACATATTCCCATATAAGATCAGACTTTGTATTTAAACAAGTAAATTCAAAATAATTAGAAAATGTCAAACAACTGAAATGGAGGAAATAGTGACTTTAAAAAAAGGTCATTAGAATTTTAAAAATCTAGCTGGATACTTCTTTTATATTTAGGGATTTGGTAATTAATTTTGATTGAATTGGTAAAGAATTTTTCATATCAGAGACCAAGGATTTTTTACTTTGTCCAAAAAGAGCTATTCTTTCATTCCAGAGATAATATTAAGGAAAGGGTTTTTTTCCATATATTACTGCCAATCTTGTACACCTCATGAATCTCTGTGTTAGATATGGCAGTTGTATTTATGGCATACATCATCTGAACACCATATAGGACAGTCTGAATATTGAAGGTGCTTCAGATGACACCTGTGCCAACATAAAAATACATTTCCATAATTGAATGCAACACTTGCACTTGGAGATACACTGGAGCCTGAGTTAAGTAACAAAGTATTATTGTAAGTGTGCCTACAGTAAAATAAATGCATTTTTAACACGATTTACATGTTAGATATAGAGATGATATGCAGTTGCTATTTTGCAGATCCATAATACACTGATTAATTTTGCACTCTATTGACACCTGAAATTCCCACTTGAAGCAGCCGAGAAAACTCAGGGGGTGACTTCAGTGCTAAATCAGGTGACCAGATTTGACTTAAAACATTTCCTCCGTAATAAAAAATCCCAGCCAGCAAACCCCCAAATACCTCCACTTTTAGATTTACAGCCCGTATCGAACACGATGCTTGTGGATCCAAAGCCTAGGGGGTGATGCGCTTTGCAAGATGACCTGCAGCGTTCAGCTTTACGAAACAAAGGCAAATAAGGAAATTTCCTCCCACCTGACGTGGCTGAACGAAAGGAGGCGTGAGAGGCCAGAAGGGAGCTGGCCGATCGCAAGCAGTAACCGTGCATCTGTTGACCTCCTCCGGCCGCCGCCTGCTATGATCTCGGCGTTTGGCTGCAGGATAGTGGTTCAGAGTTGGCCAAACCAGAGCATCAGCCAAAGAGCCCCCTTCGCTCGCCGGCGGCATCCCGGGGCTCCCTTGCGGCTTGCGAGGCTGCGCCCTTCAGCCTTGTGCGTGGCGAGGCACCGATCAAAGCCCCCCGACCGCGCGGCTCAGGCTGCTGGAAGCAACCCGAGCCCTCGTCAGTCACGCGGGAAGTCTGCAGGTCGGCCGCTTGCTGAACTGGAAACGGCCCGTTCTTAATTAGGAGGGAGATCTGCCCCTCAGCAGCGGCCGAACAGGCAGCAGGGGAAAAGCCACAGTCTCAGAAGAACCGTAAATGAGGCACCCAAACAGCAGCTGGAGCCCGCATGGATTAATCATATGCAGGCAAAATACTGTGGGGTCAAGCAGATGAAATGAACTGCTGAAATCAAGCGGAGTACTTGAGTTCAGTTAACAAAACCTGCGTAATAAATGCAAGCAAGTAAGAGACTGCTCAACAGGGGCTCCCGAAACACCTGAGAAGTGCTCTGACTTACAACTGACAGGTTTTGAAATAAAATAATACATCAAGCAAAGGCCTGGAAAAAATGGGTCATATTTCAGCCCGACAGACTTGTAATGACATCCGTACTTCAGAAATGTCACCAACCATTTTCTGTGGCTTAGCAAGTAAAGCAAAGATGCAAATAGTGTGGGAACGAGATGGATTGTGCTCTTTTTTTTCCGCTTCTATACAGCATTTTTACTCAGTTCTAGCAAGGAAATCGTAATAACAAATTTAAGCCTGAGATAAACTGTGAGGGAACAGGCCTTCTTGCTCTTAAAGGCAAGTTTCCTGCTCAAGACCATAGCAAAGAAAAGGGCTGCCTATTTCCAGATGCTGAAAGTAGGGAAATTCCGGGGAGCTTGAGACTCAGGCTAAGAAGATGACTGGATTTATAACAAAGGCATTACATCTTCTGTACCAGAAATGCCTGAATAATTTTCTAGTCAATAAAAAGGTACCACAGAAGACACACTGAACCTGCCAGAGATGGATATAGCTGCAGAAGGCTAGGCAACTGATTAAGTTCCTGCAGAAGAGTTACTGTTCACTTGGATTCCAGCCTACTGAGTGCAAACATGACTCAAAATGAGGGTCATGGTAGAGTTACTCTTTTAGAGACTAAAACATGCTTTTTCAATTCTTCATTATAGATAAATTCCAGCTTTTGAGATTAGAATTATTTATCCTTTACATGCCAGGGACTGGTGAGGTATGTCTCTCAGATTAGGAGATAAATGATATGCACGTAAAACATGTATTTACTTCATAAATAAAACTGCTAAAACAGTAGAAGTTAATGAAAATTAAAAAACCACCTGGGTTTGTCATAGGTTTGTCATATTAAATCAGATACTTGTTAATCACTCTCACAATCTTTATGAAAAGTATATCACTACTTACTTTTAAATATCTGTGCTGTAATTAGGCTAAATTTCATAGACCACACCACAAAAGGTTATACACACACTCTATTTTCAAGGTGAATTTTACTCTTGATGTTTAATCAAAACTTTGCAGAATTTATTCATATAAAGTGCTCAAAGGACTGACAGAATTAGTACTAACACATTGTCATTAAAGAGTCTCTTTTGATCGATGAACTTATGTGGAAGTGAGTTTTTTTTTTTTTTTATGCTTTACATCTTCTGTACCAGAAATAGCAGAGAAAGAACTTAGAACCAGACTTACTGTGCTCAGTGATTTTCAGTTTTTGGTTTTGTAAAGTATTTCATGACATCATCCTGAAAATATTAACTTATAAAGTAATATCTAGTTTTCATTTAGGACTGTTTTCATCACGAAGGTATCTATAACCCTTGTTCACGCCTAGAGTATTTGAAACCACTAAGTTTCATGCTCCTGACAAGTTTAATTTTAAGGGAAATTCCACATGTTGGGGATTTGGAAAAAGGAGAGATTTTTCTGGCATCGTTTAAAAACCCAGGCGCTAACAGGATCAGCTTTAAGGTTTCTTATAGGTTTAGAGTTTAAGGACTGTCTCCATGGAGATGGATTAGAAGGTAGCTGACACAGTCAAAAGACCACGGTTAAATTTACATTTATGTAACATACGACAGTCATATAACAATATGACAATTTACATTTATGTAACATATATGTAACATACATGTGCATGTATATAGATGCACATGAGCACATATGGGTTTACAAATATGGTGCTTATGAATAGTTAAACATGAGGTACACGTGTATTTTTTTAACTGTCATGCTGAAAATGTTACCCTTTGAACCAGACCTCTGTCACTCTTCACTGCACCCCCAGTGTTCTGCGTACTGGGGAACTGGTTCCAGCCCTACATAGGACCAAATCCCCAACCAGTACAAGATGAATTAAACGCATCAAACCCAACTTAGGTCCCACCTATACAGCAGAATTAGTTTGAGTGAAAACCAAATCAAAATGGAACTATCCATTTTTAGCTTGACTAATTCTCTTTGAAATGTGGTCAAATTCAGGGTTAAATACAATTTAATTGTAACGTGGACTAGACTTTGAAAACTAGGCCACAACAGCTAATTTTCTTAGAAGCCAGTCTGCACGGAGTTCACCACACACAAAGGAGTACCCGCTGGAGGTGCAGGCAATGACTTCTAACTTAAACTGGGGAGAAATCAGATACAGCTGGCCAAAATGCAGCTTTTATATTTTATTCCCACTTGCTACTGGATTAAAGATTACGGCATTGTTGGTGTGAATGGAAGAGCTGGAGACTGGAGAGAGTCGTGTTTCAGCTCTCCCTTTCAAGACATCAGCAGGAGCAAATACGCTGCCGTTTGCTGCTCAGAACAAGGCGAAGGAGAGAATTGCAAACCGCCTTTCTGCCCCCTCGGTAAAACGAGGCATAATACCAAGAGTCCCCAGTTACCACTGGCAGAGCGGCTCCCAAACCAGCTCCACCACAGGCATCTGAGCACAGGCCTACCTCAGGCAAACATCTTTTAGTTTTACTGATAGGGCACCACTGCTTGTACGAATCAAGCTCATACCTCTGTTTAATACTACCTTGAGCTGCGCTGGGATTAACAGGGCACTCAGAGTTAATGCAGGAATCTCCGCAGCTGCGCCATGTTAAAGGCTCAGGTCGCAGCCTGCTTCCATGTGCTCTCCACAGCAAAGCGGAGCTGCTGCACCACTAGGTTTTGTAGAAAGGAAAGTGCCATGCAATGAACAACAGACCTGTTAGCAAATACAGCTGCCTGAGGCCTGCTGGCTTGGCTTTTCTGATGTTTATCTTAGTTTTTTGCTCTCAGAACAGGAAAGTAAAAATCTCAAGTAAAAATCTACCCATCAAAGATGAAGATTACGATGCTTTACTTCTAAAATACTCAAGAGAAGGAATCCTATACCCAGGATACAGACACTGGCTGTAACTTCCCAAGTGAACAGCCCAATTCAGAATTCAGTTTTTGAATTTATGGGAACGCAGGATATTGCCAGCATCAATAGCTCATTCTCAGAACTCTAAACAGACTGGAGGACCAATCTATGCCAATGTAGAAGGAGAGGTGCTCCTTGGTGCTCAGCCTCCACCTGAACTGAGCACGAAGAGCTAAGAGTAGCTTTTCCACATTTTCACATGTGGCAGTCCTAAGAGAATAATCAGCTTTCACGCCACTAGGGATTATTTTCTCAGCAGGAACACACTAGTACTTTGCAGAATGAAATCTCCTTAATGAATTAATGAATTGCTTTAATGAATTTCCTTAAAATAATGGCAGTAGCTACAGATCTAAATACTCAGTATGTCTATTTTTGAAGAAAGGCGCTCTAAACATTGTCCAAGGCATCAGGAAAGTGCTCTCTCAAAAAAAACTACAAAATGATACTCTTTTGCAATTACATGTCATCTTTCCTTGGGAACAGTAACTCTAGTTATATTCTGAATTGCATTAAAAAAATACCTCACTACAGATTGTTCAGTAACTTATCTGGTAACTCCATCTGAAACCATAGTAACCAGACAGGATTTTAGCTGACATTCTCTATATTGCATTATTTTCTGATAACATGTTCAATAACTCCTATCACTACTGTATGACAACTGGAAGGAGCAGCAGGGAGCTCTCTGTGAAACAGCCCAGTTTCCATTAGTTCTGTATCAGCACAGTTATTGCAGCATATGAATTCCACACGCAGCTGTATATTGTTCTTCCCATCTACCCACATTTTGAAGGACTTATCTTTACAGAACGGAACTATAATGAATCCCATCAAAAGCTTCAATTCATGCCTGTCTTTAGTTGTGTTTCTCTATTTTTAGTTTGACGATTTTTTTTTAGTTGATTCTGAGGAAAGAGTGGACCTGAACTGGACAGAGCTGTTGTCACGTCTAAAGCATCTAATTATTCCTTGCTCTCTCCCTGATAGGATCAGTATGGTTGTGGCTCACCCTCTGCCACTATTCTTAAGCTTCTTGCTTTGCTTTGAAGTGTTCACCTTGCAATGGAGGAAGACAGTTCCTAAGGCACACTTGCTTATACAACCCATTGACATCTCTGAAGAATAAACACAAAATATTAAACTGAGATTTAAAGGAAAGCCAGTAATTTAAAGTTCATATACAAACTGACATTCAAGCCAGGTTCTGATTTTATTGCTACCCTAATTGTCCAGCAACCAAGTTGTCAGATATGGCTCAAACTGCAGTTTATCTTGGTGTAATCATAGCCAAGTACAATTTATCAAAGCTAGAGGTCACAGACTCATGTAGTGCCATAACCCCCAAAGTAATACTAGCACCTCTTTAACAGTTTAATCAGGTTTAATTAGCAGGTCGTAATGTGCTTTATAAAGGAGGCTGGAATTATTATTCTATTTTACTTTAGGCCGGCAATTAGGTCTCTAAACAATCAGTGACGTTCTTTCAGCCTGTTTTGCCAAGATGGAGTTTGACAAAGTCATGAAAATAATTGTATCATACAGTAGCCTGCAATTTCTGATTCTCCATTTCTGCTTTATAGGAAATGGAGGCAAAGACAGATCTACTGCTATCCAGAGGGAGTTTATGCCTAAGTTATGTATACTTCTCTATATTTGTTTCTCTTTACACTGTCACACCTGCCAGCAGTAATTTCACTTCAGTAAAAGTCAAATCAATTCATTTTGCAGACACTGAAGGAAAGGTAAATTAATACTGAATTTTATTTTTATTTTATTTTTTATTTTTTTGCTCAGTACACTGCACAAAGCCTGTAGAAAACTGTATCACCTTTATTAAGCTGATGTGACTGGTTTTTTTAGTGCTTATATCATTCAATATTTCAGCAAAAAATTGTTCTTCGGTCTCAAAAAATGCCGTAGCACATGGGCTGTGACAGTTTAATATCCACTGCAGTGACAGAATTTTAACGATGATTCAAGATCAGATCGTTTGGATGACATGTAATGGAAAAATCTTTCACTATTACTGCGAGTCACAGTTTGTTACCTATCTCTGATCTGCAGAGAGTACATCATTATACATAATACCTAAGTTTTATATGTATATATATACATATCATACACATACACACATATATATACATATATATGCGTGTGTATACATATACGTGTATATGTATATACACCTAACAGCTAAATAAAATAGTTTGGTAGCTTTATGTCACTGAGCTTGAGTCAGCCACTCTTACTTCTGATGAATCAAATGAAAATTGTAAGAGGTTAAATATTACATTACACCTTACAAAAAAGGTACAACATAACAAAAAGTCATTATAGTCACTACCCTTTTCTGAACTCTCAAGTCATTTCCATCAAACATTTTCCCCTGTGTTCAGTTACAATCTCTTCTGCTTGAAGTTGAGGCAAAGTAGATCTTTAATGAAGTGACTCATTTTAAAGACATGAAAATAAATTAATAATAGAAGTCTCTCAAAGCAGATGTTGTTACCTGGATTAAATAAGAACTATTAGCAGATCTGGAAATGCATTCTGTGCTTGTTTTAAGTACTCTTTATCATCATAACGCAGAAGCACTTACATTTGCTGAAAGCTGGGATGTAAGAGTAGCAACTTTTTCCTGGGAGGCAACCAGCTCTCTCCGTAGTTTCTGAATTTGCTAGATATCAAAACAAACAGATTCTAGTCATTATTTCAGCTATTTCCTTTTATTATTTGTTTATTTATTCTTAAGAGATCACTAATATGTTTATAAAATCTGAATTTCACAAGTTTTAATCTCAAAACTACTCAAAAATACAAATTGCTAGAAGATGGCACTTACACTGCGCCAACTGTTTTCTTGCACTTAAGCATTGTGTGTACTAGGACTTTACTTAATGGAGTACATACAGGCAAATATTTAATCACTTTCTATGTACAAGGCCCTGTTTGCACATGCAGATGCCATGTTCTTTTATCAAATTCTTTAAGCTCCGAACAGATCCTTAGCCTAATCAATGGCAAGAGCCCTTGCTGGTGAAAGACTCTGGATGAGGTTCACCTTGCCTAGCTATAGACATGTGATGCAGCCAACATATGTTGAATGCCTACATTAGAATGAGACGAAGTGCCAAAAAGTACTCCCCCACTGCCTGGCATGAAGGAGATCTCAGTGACTAGCTCAGACACAGATGTCTACTTTGTGGATGTCTAAAGATAGATGAGATATAGGAATGTGGCTACTTCCCACATGCCATGCAATTCGACCATGCAAACTGTTTAAACCATATATAGCTTTCAAAAACTTGCTGACCAACTTAAAAAAAAGTAGCTTAAATGTGCTTGTTGATACAAAAATAAACTTACTTCAAGAGTCTCCTCCTGTATCCTTTTATGAAAAATAGGTTCCTTAAGCAAAGTTCAGCTAGAATAGATATCTAGCATGAAACTCATGAATCATTTTAAGTCCATTTAACCCTACTTTAAATATGATACGGACCCCCATTCTTGCATTGATCTTTAGTACAGCATACAGTTTCACTTTGAACCCCTTTCACATTCAGATATAGAAGGAATTATTCTGCACTAGGGAGGTAAAACGGCTAAAAACCAGCCAAGGAAAAGGAGTATGTAACATTCACATGCTAACACTTGCATTAGTAAAGACTATTGGAATACTTTAATCTTATAATTCTCAGGAAAATCAACTGGGAAAATTGTACATGCTTTAAAAATGAGGGCTACTTGTACATACAGAGGTACCTACATCATTTACACTAGCTCAAAGCAAAGCACACAGATTATTGAGCTATTTTCCACCTCAGACTGTCACTTTTCTTTTTCCAAGACGTCTCATTGGTTTTCAATAAGAATTATTTGATCTTCCTACTTAAACTATATTTTCATCACATTCCTGCAGCTATACAAAGGCAGTTCTCATGAAGTGCTGTTCAACATCTCCTGCAAGAGCATTCACTGAGCTCACCTTTTAGATATCGAGAAAACATCATGCAGAAATACACAAGTAAAGCTTGTTTCTCCTCTATACACAGGGAAATAAAAAGAAGAATTGCCACTTACATTATTGAGCTACAACACACTTTTTAGCTCCTTTGCTTTAACTTTCAGAGAAAGGAATTTAGAAAAGTTCAGGTAAAAGTTATATTGAAACATACTGTAGTAACTGAGTAAGGAAGAATATGTTTATTTGTCTGTTCCTCTTCCTCCAAATGTTAAAAAATCACTATCTTTTTTTGGTCAACTTATTGTTTGATTACAATAGAAAAAAGTAGGAATACAACAAACACAGGAGTCTGGAGGCAGGTAACTCTGTGAAGTGGAAGGGCACTCCCTGGTGCTGCATTTTATTGCTGCTATTCCTCAGTGCCTTTTTAACACAACTAGTACTTCATTTTGAGAAAGGCTGCAATTGTATCCAGCTGCTGACCCAGTCCTGTCACCCATTCTTATATACTATGAGGAGAGAAAAGCTGTTTTCTATGTCAGAATTGATTTTTATCTGAAACCAATCTGCATTTCTCTGAAATTCATCAAAGCAGTTGGTTTCAGAAATTTAATACAATGCAAAATATAAGTGATAGAAGTTCAAAGTGAACATTTAAAGTATTTCTTCTCCTAAAAGGTAGCACATTACTGACTTGCACAGACCCTTGGATACAATAAACAGAATGGTATTATATCTGAAATCAGACATATCACAACTCCACCACTCCAAAGTCCAATTCTCATTGATTCTTCACACTTTTTCAGAACTTCAGCCAAAAAGCATTCTTCAGCATGAATGCAAAGAAAACATCTTCTACTGCACCTACGACACTGTCTTTCCCCTACCAACTCATAATTTTAACCATGCTAGATAACCAATAAACTTTCAAATAATAGCATACCAATATGTTAGTATAAAAACACAGAAAAGGTTTTACCTCTGAATGTGCCTTTTCTTCTGCCTGCCATAAAAGAAAAAAAAAGATTTAGAAACAGTGTGCAATGTAATTACATTAATATAAAACAAAAGCCAGCTACATTTAAGTGAAATGAATAGCTTCACAGATTCATTACATTCAAGGAAGGTATGCTACAGAAACAATAAATGGAATTCTTTTCAACTTACCTGGAAAAGCTCCAACTGAAACGTATGCAGAGTTTGCCAGCATACTGACTGCTGGGCTGGGGGCGCTTACACTTAAAAGTAATTACTTCCATACAGAGTACTGACCAAAATACTAAGATGGTCTATCAGGGTATGTTAAAATTTAGTTCAAGTTTTTTAATAATATTTAATAGCTTGAGGTATTTTCCATATTGTTATGTGGTGTGTCATATAATTATGTTAAGCTTCTTATTTACTCAGTAGACTTTTTCAACAAGCCAAGAAACCAAATATTACAAAGCAAACCTTTGAAAGTCTGCTAAGACAAAAGTTGTTACATTTGTAACATGTAGTCTAACTTAGGAGGCATTTGTCAAGACTGAAAGATCTTGGTTCAGTGGGATTCCAAAGGAAAGGAAAGACAGCATGAGGAGAGGAGACCCAGGAATCAGTTACTGTACTGGGAATCAATCTACCCAGTGATATGAGGTGGTTGAAGATCAGAGAAATGGTCTAACGTTGCCCTATTTGGAAGAGAATTAATCAATAAAAGGAAATTGTGAGTAGAAGAATTAGCTGTAGATACCACAAGGAAGGCAAAGAAAATTCAAGGGAAGTCTTCCTCGGAAAAGGAAGAAATATATTCCCCAAATATATTCTTTTGTTATAACACCAGTACTGCAAGATATCTAGCTGATTTTCTGAGTTCATTTCAAGCACAACTTCAGTGTTCAAATTTTAATAATTGATGACAGATATGTTTTCTTTCTTTATCTAGTGTAGGGTGGGAAAGACTTCTAAAAATGCCTCTTTCAATAATCTTTAATCTGCTGATAGTAGTAAAACCACTAAGATACTATGATATTTCTCTATGCAACACTTAGAATTGCTCTTAGTTGAAATTACTTTGACATCTGATGCATCACCACACGGGAAGGATTTTGAATGATGATTGTTTTATTGGTTAGCATTGATGTGACACACACAAATACTAACTCTCTGATCAATGTTCACAAAAGGACATCCGCTTACAGCAGTAATTGAAAATACATTATCCCTGTTGTTAGTTCAGATGTATCGCATGAGCAATCATAGAGGATCAAGAAAGACCATGTCCTCTTATGAATTCTACTGGGCCAAGAAAAACCAAAAAAGCAAAAATTCAGGGTTAGTGACCTTTTACTGGAACTGCCATGAGGGGACCTGGCCCTTCATCTTTAGACTGCTGGCTGCCACTGATGAAGGAAGTGCTGCATGTACTAGCAGGTGACTCCCTCGCTGCAGAGAACTGCTGTCTCTCCCTCACAGTTCAGAGGCAGCTTCCACGAGCCATCTTTTGTGGATAGTGGACGGGACAAATGAAGGAGAAAGAACAGGGTTCTGGCTGTATTATCAACTTTAGAAAGTATAATCTGCAAACCAAATACAAATGAATGGTTTTCAGTTAACAGTTCCTGCTGGCAGCATAATAATCCAGTCTTTGGCTCATAGCATAAAAAGGCTCTAAAAGGAAATATGTATTTTTTTTTCTCTCTTTCTACTTCTCCATCATATCCATGCATCCTATCCTTTCAATTTCTTTTCTTTCTTTCTTTCTTTTTTTTTCTTTTTTTTTTTTTTTAACATAACAATTATGGCTCCTTTGAGGTTCGGTTAGCACAGCTAATGAAGACCAGGAAGCCTAAATGTAACTAATGCTGAAAAGTCCGTGAAGAGAAACACAGCGATTAACTAAGAATGTGTGAGTTGCAGTATGTCTAACCTACCAAGTAGGAAGAGATTAACATTGGAGACAGCCTATCATAAATCACTGTATCACATATATTTTTCAACTAAAAATAGTTTTAGAAAACTGTACAGTAGATTTATTTTACAATCCTATAAAATAGAACTGGAGAGCTAAATGTATTTACCGTCAAAACTGTATCAATGTAATATTACATTGATACAGTTTTGACGGTAAATACATTTAGACTATCCTACAATCTTCTAACATCCACTTACATGGCATACTTTTCTGTGAAACAAAATGTTTGGCTCTGTATATGCATGTCTCCACAGACGAGATTTCTAAGCTATCCTGATAAATTCTGGAAACCCAAGGGCAAATCAAAAAGAAAGCCAATACATACAGAAAACACTGGTGAATGCAGAAGTTGTATCTCATCGGAGTTACCCATTGCAATAGCAGCAAATCATAAAATATCTCTTCTGAATCTCATATTCTAATTCTCAAAGAAACAGTCTTCAGAGAAAAACTTCAAATCTTTCAGTTATCCTCTGGTAATTACATATAAAGATCATGACCTTTATCCAGTATGTTCTCTGAATCTCTCCGGAGAGCACTGATTAGGCTGCAGAAAAACACTAGCACCAAGGCTTAAGGAGCGCTTGAGAAGTCTGATAAATACCCTTGGTTGAGACATGTATGGAAAGGCTTAGGGATTGTTGCGCAGTGATTTTGGCCTGCCTAAGCAAGGTAAAACACCCAGCTCTTGTATTTCTCCTTGAATCTACGAAGAGCTGAAAGTGAGTAAAGTGCACCACAACCCTGTGAAGCTGGCACTTTCTGGAGGGAATAGGGCACTGCATCCCATGGCTGAACAACGAAACATTATTCTGCATTTTCAGCTGATTTGATCCTGATTGCCAGCCTTTCATGTTTCTACTCCACTTGTGCATCGTCTCCTGATTAATTGCTGAAAAGTTGCTTAAACTTTTTTCAAAGGATCAGTGGGACCAAGCAGGAGAAATTCTAATAAAGAATTATCCCTCAAGGTCAACCCTACTAATTTTATCATGCTAATTCTTTTCTTGCCCTGTACAAATCTTTCTGTAACTTCATTACCCTGCCTACATAATCCATAATCTAAGGACTGTGGCTTAGCTGACATGAACTCCTAGTCAGAAGTTTCAGAAGCTATTCCACTGCCTTGTCATATGACCTTGGGCAAAAAATTTAAGGTTTCTTTTCCAGCAAAAATGCTAGTCTCTAATACTGAGGGGTTCAGCTAATATTTCTGTATATGTACATGAATACTGTGTAATATTGAACAATAGCAGGTTACATGTGATGTATTAGTAAATCCTTGCTACAATGAACAACCTCAGGACAAAGATATTCCAGAAATATCAATTAATTGAGCGCCAAAAGTATCTGGTGTCAGTCTATAATTTTATTTTTATCATCAAACAGTTTCATAACGTTCTTCTAAAATTCAACATCCAAACTGAATTGTAATTTCAGAAACTCCCCATGCAAAATGAACATAATATCTCGTAGAAAGGGAAACAGTATCGAGGAGTTTTCCACAACTGAAGCAGTAAGTGAGAAGCTTTGCTTTGAATGTTAGTCATGCCTCACATTGAAGCTAGCCTGCATATACATTCTGCCCCTCAAAATAATCTACGGCTGGTCTATAAGGGGAGACTTCTGGACTGGAAAATGCATAAGTACCTGATGTTTTAGACATGTCATTGTCTAGGCATTTTTAACGATAAAACAGAGCTACATTATATCACTCCATCCACGGATGCAACCTGCTTCCTAAGCTAACATGAGTTTAGTGCTGAGCTCGGGCTCCCAGCCATACGAGCGGTACCATTGCACCGGACTGCGCGGGCTGGCCGATCCTGGGCAACGGGCTGCCAAGACAGAGCACGCACTGGTGCAGACCCTGGGTAGAGACTTCCATGCCATTCCTGGGATGTCAACTAATGCAATTCACTATCTGAAAATATGGATTGAAGACAAACTCTTCATGAGTGTATAGTGTGAAAACAGGTATCTCCTCTTCCATGAAAACGGGCCCCTTGGTATCGCCTGTAACTGTAGCAAGTAAGTTGCAAAGGAACTGTTGTGTTTTAGCAAGGGAATGTCAAAACATGTTTAAACCCTTCCATGTAAATCATTTCTTGTTAGTAGAATAACTGAAGCCACAAAGTACGCTGCAGATAGCGAAATGATAGCAAAACAATAAAATAGAGAGAAAAAAAGATAATTTCTGCTTGGGACAGGAGAATACCATTAGTAATTAGTTAATTCTAAGTTAAACTAATTAAGAAAGCACTCAAAATTATCAACCGCAATAGCATGAAGGCATTTAAAGCCTACGGATTTGCTTGAAATTAGACTCCTAGACTATTACCTTCTTTTTGGCTTTCAAAACGCACATGATGTGATTTTAGCAGTTCTCAGTTAATCACTTAAAAAGATGCAAATGATGTACTTTAAAATAGCAACCAAAGTTGAAAATAAATGTTCCTGTTTTACCACAGTGCAATTTTAATCATTCTAAACCCCAAACTCCATTTATGCAAAACAAACAAGAATAGAGGCAAGCAAGATGTTTTTCTAAAATGTCAATACTTACCGTAGAGTAGAGAGAGGATGTGCTGGAGACAAGTGATAATGAGGACCCATGTACTTTAAAAGGAAGAGAAATAATATGAAATATTGATGAAAGAGCATAATCCCCCCCCAATATAGCTTAGTAACGGAGTATCACTTCTTAAAATGAGAAGCAATCTTCCACAAAGAGCAGTTATTATGAATTATCAGTATAGAAAAGCTATTGTTATTTTTTCTTATACTTGAAAAAATTGCTTCCTGTGTGGTAGATATGAGAGTGAACCAGTCTGTCAGTATTATTAGTTAGTAAACCAAGCATCACTTTGGTTGTTTTGGCAACAAATCACCTAATAAACACGCTCTTCAGAGAAAATAGAAATTGAGTTGTTTATATACCTGTCCAAAACTGAGTATACTGATTTTAACAAGAGACTATGCTTTGCAGAACAGTTTTGATTCCCTGGGGTAAGCTCCCAGGCTTTGCTCAGATGGTTTCCCCCTCACAGCACAACACAGAATAGTGTGTGCTGGCATCTGCAGTTCATGTGAAGGTGTTACAGACAGATGTACTGACTGTTTCTACTAATCACTACAGTCAGCCTCGAAAGTGCTGAGTCTGGACTGTAGGACTTCATCTCAAAAGGTGGTTCCTCACCTTTATGGAAATGGCAAGTGAAGACTAAACTGAGGCAAAATTGCCCCTTTTGCTTCTAACGATTCTCCTGAACTTAGAAGAAGATGGTTTAATTCATTGCTTCATTTCATTTCAGCTTCAAAAGAAATTTGTTAACGTTTATAATCTCCTAATGTTTGCTAAATACATTATTTTGCTTTAATAACTATCTAGTGAGTATCAGTATGTCAGGCTGACAGGACAAGACTACATGGACTAGACAAACAGAATTTAAACCTGATTTTATAATTGGGTAATTATTTACAAAGATTTGGTATATGATAATTGAAATCCTTTTGCTTTCAACATACCCTTTTTTTAAAGTCTGCTTAGAAACTGTTAGCTGAACTCCCCATTCCACTGCTATACTCAGTGTCTCTACCACTACCTTTCTCTTTCACTTTTCTTTCACTATAAGCTTATTTAGAGTTCCTTTCTTAAATAAAATACATTTAGCCTTCCAACAGCATCATTTCATGTTAATCCCTAATGGCCATAATCTGCTGAAAACTGTTTACTATTATTGCTGACTTCCACTTACTCAGGTTGCTCATGGATCCACTCCAGCCGGATATGAAACATGACTAGCGAGAAAGCTTTCATCAAGGCCTCTGATGACCCATTACTGAAATACCAGATTTAACACCTCTTTTTCTATGCATTTATTACTTGCCATGTTTTCTATTCAGCCTTCCAGACTCTCCTCTGACGGTCCTCCCACTCCTCAGCGGAGGGTCTGTAATCACCTCTGTCCATGAACCACGTCACATACTTCTGTGCCATGAGCCATTGTCTCTGCTGACAACTCACAACGCAGTCTGTTCTGCACCCTACTGCTAGTACTACATACCCAGATGGCTGCCTGACATATCATCTAAAATACAGAGAAAGGTACTGAAAACTAAAAGTATTTGTCAGCTATTTCACCCAGGAAGTCTTATTCCCTCTTACATCTCGTAATTATGAGCTTTGCGTGGAAAAAGACTTTTTTTTTGGCTTATAAACATTTGTTTTGTCAGCACTTAGCAGTAAGCAAGATGGAAGACATGATGTTATGCTACGAATCTCTATTAAATTTTAGCTTTTTAAAACTAAATGGTGTGAGAACTTTCTACTTAAGGGAATTCTGCAAACAATCAGGTTTACCAAAAATGTTAAGCAGAAGAAATTGTTATGGTGCATTTAATTAAGGGTTATCACACAACAAATGAACAAAAACTGCAGTCCCAGCTGTTGTATATAGCATTAAAGAAACCAGAAAGACAGCAATAATCTGCATAAAGAAAGTAGTGGTCAGATTCAAATGCAAAATTCAGGTAAAAAGATTCACATCCTATTTGCCATAGGAGGCTGCCTAGAAGTAGAGAAATGAAATGACTCCAAAGAAAGGGAATAGTAAGTGGCAATGACATTAAAAAACAAACAAACAAAAACAGGGAATACAGAAGTTCCTAAGAAAGCAAGGAATAACAGTAATCAAGTTTACAGGCAAAAAGAGTAAAATCATTTTCAAAAATGATTTCCTTCAGCCTTTCCTCCAAAATTTCTGGGACATGCTTACAAAGGCTGCATAGGTATGATGTGCTCTATATTGTAGACTATTTTGTGAAATATCTTCCACACTCTGAGGTAAGGAAGTCCTGCAAGTCCAGCTCAACAGAAATCAAAAATGTTTCACAAGAGTATTTGAACTTCTATGTTGCTGAAGAAATGTTTAAAAATTTTACTATATTTTGGAGGTTCTCATGTTTTTTGCTTATCCAAACAGCAACTCAGTCTTACCTTCTTCCATGCTGTCCCTGAATGAACCTGAATGACTAATTGCTCGTGGTCTCTCCTCTAAGGACGTAGCACTGCCACACAGTTGGGAGTCATCATACAGATCAAAAGAAGTGTCTTGTGCAGGGATGCTGTTTGAACGCATCATACTTGGTCCAGGAAGGTTAAACTGAGATAGGCTGGTTGGACTCACTGGAATGCAAAGCTTTATTAATGAAGTACATTTCCACTGAATGGATTTTGATTCTGCATAAAACAGAAATGCAGTACTAGCATGGTTAGTGGACTTTAAGCTGTTGAGAGAATGAAAGACTTTTATTCCTGCATCCAAAGTTACAACAAAAAGGTGAAAAAGATGATCTCCACGGAGCTAGAGTTAGATGCAGCTAATCCTGTAAAATAAATATACAGTAACACTGATGCTAGTGTCTGAATAAACACTTGCTCACTTTGACAGCCCAAGACAGAAAATCAATGGGAGAGATGAACCCCACAGATTCAAAAGTTAAAAGGGAATAAGAAATTTTCATTGTTTTATAAACAGCTTTTCTAATAAATCAATACCTGTATTTTTATTGTTTTATACATATATTAGTGACTGCAGTTAACACCAAAGCTTTATTGTCAGAGGCAGGATATACCTATCCATTGATTTTCTACAGCATCTACCACTGTACGAAATCAAAATTCCTGTGTAGCCAGTTAAATCTCATCATAAATAGGAGTAGTCTGGTCACTCGTTCAAATCTAGAACAGCTGTGATGAATCTACTTTTAGTGTTTGGAAAGTTTACCAGTAAAAAGGAAAGCCTGATCATGTACTCAGCACCTAGAAGGAAAAGCTAATTGTCTACCCAGACACAAAGTGTTTTGAATGTCTGTTTTCTCAAGCAAGATACTCCTTAAGTCATAAATAACCAGAGCAGTGGTGTTGCAAGAGTCAGTTAATACCACAAAACTATGATAATGAAAAGAAGGAAAGGACACCAACATCAAAAAATCAAGAAACAGATCCTACTGATCTCTGTTGTGAGTATCAGAACTATAAGAAAAAGAAGATATTAAACAGAGAATAATAGAAAGCAAGAGAAACACTGCTTAAAGAAAGTTGTTCTGTTGTCTAAAACTACTGCAAGTACACAGACGAAATCTAAAGCAGTGGCTTATTTAGCCAGTATCCAATTTCATTTTAAAAAGTGGCTTTGTTCAACTTCTTTTTTTCCCATTTGTAATAGCGCTCGACATTTGCATGTCTGATCAAATTGCTTTCAAGTGACTGTAACCTACAAAGGCCATAGGTTGTGACAGAGTGACAGAAGTGAGAATTGCTGCTAGTTCTATAGTAAAGTTCTAAAACACAAAAACTCATTGTGAACCTAGGTTTGCGTCCAGCACTGGGCAAATAAATACATTTCTATTAAGTGCTTTTTAAAAAGTAAAATATATATATAAAAAAAAAATAGAATTTGGGTTGGATTAACTTGAAACAAGATCCAGAAAGCCAAATCTAAATCATGACCTGTAATCAAATAAACTTAAAATGTGACTAAAACACGATATTCTTTTCAAGGATAGGATTTTGACTGGGTCCAGCATAGTTACAGCCAGGTCTAGCCACTGAAGTACATTGGAAAGGTCTATCACAACGCAAACCTGAATACAGGAAAAAAGGCAATGTCTAGGGTCTGGGTTGATGTCCACTAAAATCACCGGAAAGAATCCTACTGACTCTGTGAATCTTAAGCTGGGTTAAAAGATCAGTGCTTTGAACTAGAAACTAATTCCCAGCTCTGCCTCAGATTTTCTTCTTCTTGGGCAAGTCAGAGAGAATCTGTGCTTCTTTTCAGTGTATAAAATAGGATGAACTCTTGCCTACTTCATGTAGGCAAGCACCTCCATGAAGAAGTGCTTTGAGTTTCCCTTCATTAGTGAGGTACCATAACATAGTGATGGAAATGTTAAAATAAATTATCTAGTTCACCAAGCTAAGAAATATGAACAGTTGAATTTGATGATTCTATTCTAAAACGGGAGACAAGGGAAATAGCATTTACCCAGATTGGAAAAGTGGTATTTCCCAGTTGCAGATGAAGACATAGCTGAAGGAGAAACAAGCGGGGACTGACTGCCAGTGTCTTGCAGGCCTCCAGTAGAATGGGAGCGAAGCCACTCCTTGCCTTCCTCCTGACTTGTCTGCCGGGACGATGGAGTGTATCTGAAAAACCACAGCTGACATGCTCAAAACAAAGACAACATGATGGTCTGGAAATAAATAAGTGCTGCTTAAATACCCTTCAGTGGTCAGACAGAACAAAATCCTTGGAATTTGTCCATTTGTTTGACTTGATAGTCAAGGGATTGTTACAGATTTTACCAATGTAAACTTTACCAGCTTATTGCAACAGAAAAAATACAAGACTTGAAACCCACCAGCCCAACATTACTTCAGCTTCATCCCCCTCCTAATATTAGCATTCCTTTCCTTTGAAGAAATACGATAAACCATACCAGACAGACAACTGAGCTGACAGGAAAGGACTTAAAAGCTATAGCAAGTGTGCAGGTTGATGCAAAAGCTCGAATATTGTATGGCTAGGATGAATAACGGACAGACTAGAAGCCAAGAAAGGTGAGTAGCTGCTTACAAAATGACATCTGCCATGGATTACATGTGGGCACTTTTTGTTAAATGAAAGGAGTGAAACAGCAACAACTCTGAAAAGGGAGTTTCTGTTGGTAACGGCAGCTATTCATGGTCAAATGCACCATCCATTGCTTTGAATGCTACTTCGCATTGCATCCTGCCCCAAACTGAGGGGAGGGAAAGGGACAGGGAAAAATACTCAGTTAGCAGAAGCAAGCTCTCTGGAAGAAGTTTGGAAATCAAATAATTTATCAACTGCTTGCTATGGCAAATCAATAAAACAAATGCAACATAGACAGGCTAACAGGGAGAGCTGGTAACTCACTGCCTAGGCTTTTTTTGGCTGGGCTGGAAGAAGGGAAATTCTGATAGGGGTTAGAGTCATCGAAATGTATAGGCACTTCTTACAGCGTGGGTCTTAATCAAAACGATTGTTTTCAGCAATGTCTGCAAAAGCCCAATTCCTTCAGCACAGTCTCATGTTAATATATGAGCATGTCCTTCACCACTGTTAGGAGCCACCAGTGTTCCCCAAATAGCAGAGCAAAAAGGGCTTTTGGTATTCTGGCTTCAGGCTTAAAAAGACACAAAGATTTCTGCTTAGAAAACAGATTAAATGAACATGCAAGTTCTCAGGTTAAGTTTGGGGTTTTGTACAATATTTTACAGCATTAAAGCATCTCGTCCTGATAAAATATTTACTTCCTTTCTTTTAAAAGGATACATGTGATCTATATTTATAAATGTCACACAGTACAGTCACCCTGTGGTTCCCAGATCAGAAAGAGAGCAAACTGGGAATTCAGGATCTGGGTCTTGAACTGGGACTTCTGTACATTAAACCATGCTGACAGTCCTTTGGGTATAAATGATCAGGCCTATATGCATACAAGCTGTTTTTCCACTCCATTTCTCCATCAGCTCTCAGCCACCTTTACAAACCTACAGCCCACAAACCTCAGTCATCCCACTGTGCCCTTGCAGGGTATATGCCCTTATGCCTCTTCTGAATTCTGTCTTTCCCAGTCTCCAAATCCAGAGGAATTCTTTTGGGATAATGGGACATTAGGTTGGATTATTTCCAAGGAGAGTATAGCGCAGAAGAGGGGAAGCTGCTTCCTAGCGACGCTTATCTTAAAATTTCATAAAGCACTGCTGTTTATCAATAACTCAAAAGATTTAAGCTATGTAATTTCAGTGACTGTAGGGCAGCAGAGCGTGCACGTGTGAGAGTACATGCCTCAGTGGGTGTGGGTATATGGGAAAGTGTCACTGCCCTGCTTGCCCTATCTGCTCTCCGGATTAGGGAGATGCAAGAGTTACCTCATGATTCTTTCTTTTAGCCATGGAGTGCAGAAGAGGATAGAAAACTTTGGTTTTCCAGTCATAATGAGTGGAGAATTTGTAGCAGAGTTGGAGTTTCAGTATTGCTGGGCAGAGCCCAAGAGGATTAGCTGCAGTGGGGCTCATTTTATACTTAAAAACCTTGGATACTAAAATGTATATTTTCTGGCTTCATCCTTTAGCTACATTTTCAGTTCAAATTCCATGACTGTTTGCATTTAGATTTCAAGTTCAGATCCATCTCTAAACCTTGTTTCTCTCCATGTTTTCAACAATTAGCCCCATTGTATTGCCTGTCTTTCATAGATCTCCAGGATTCAATGCTTCTTAAAATTTATCATATAAAGAAACTATTCTTAACAGTATTCACTTTCCAAGATATATCTTGAAACTAAATTTATTCACCGGGTGAACAAACTTGGAAAGAAAAAGCCCACTGTTGAAGTCTACAGTTTTTTGGATTGGAATTAAGTACCAAGAGTTCTGTTGCAAACAGGCTCAACAGAAAGAGAGCTTAGAAGAAAGAAAAGCTTTCAGAAAAACAGAGAAGCAGCAGTCATGCTCAATAAAATATATACCTTAATCTCTTTTTGGGTAGTGTATTTCTGTCAAGCTGCATGCTGTTAAAACAAAAAAAACCCTAAGGACATACTGTAAACAGGACTGTTCAGAATTACAAGTTTTAAAGGTCTAGATACGGTTGCATGACAGAAGGTCATTTAATGCTTTTTAATATATCTTTCATGAAAAATCTCTGACTCCTTGAAGGGGACAATAGGACATGGACCGTTGCATGTTCATTTTTCATCCAGACATACTCTGGGCTGGGTCAATAGTAATTTGGACACTATCCAAATCACAAAGAAGTCCTTCCATACCATTTCTAACCTTCCTACAGCTTCACCCTGCAATCTGTCTGAGAATCATACGGTCACAGCATGAAACTTTATTTTTCACTGTTTCCTATGATCCTCCAGTAAAATTCCAAAAGAAATGAAGTTCGCAGCACCTGCAAGGAAACAGCAGGGCCTTGCCAGAAACCAAATGGCAGCTCTGCTTGTAGAAATATGTGCTAAACACATGGAGCTCAGGCCTTCTGTTGCCCTGGGGCTCACATAAAGAGGGGACGAGGTGTGCCATGAGAAGTGGCACCAGAGCAACGTTGTTTTATATTCACAGATAAATAGTGGCAGAGTGGCTGATAACCAGAGATCTAAGGTCAGAGTTTTCCTAATTCAGACCCCCTCAACACTGGAGAGTGGGCTAGAGGGACATCCACTGGCCTCCTTCACACCGACCATCATTTGGGCACTTCCTCATAAAGTCTTGTTAGACCAGACCGTGGTTAGTGTGGGTTACATCAAAACACTGTGTCATTCCCCAATACATTTGAAACAACAAGCAGGCAGTGCCACCTTTTTTTCCACTTAAAAACATAATTTAGTGTCACGATAAGGATTAAACTGTGAAATAGTTTTTAAGGAGGTCTCTGTATGCTCACCTCATAATTGCATTTCTGAGAGTGACAGTTACTTAGGTCTATACCTCTTGCCCAAGAAAACTCTCCTACTATTATTAATGGAATGTTTCTTCTGTGCTGGGAGCCTCATGCTCAGGTAACCTTGATCAAGGGAGGCAAAAGTGTACAAAATACTGTTGGAGTTAACAACCCATTACCATCAGGGCTCCCAGTCTCTCGGGAAGTTTTATAGGCAATTTTCCTAGTTTAATTAGGGCCTTATTCTGAATGGGGAGAAAGCAAATGGAAGAAGGAATTTAGCAGGATTTCAGCACTGGCCCAGCTGTAGAGGTCTGCATGAGGATAGTCCACTACCTGACAGAGGACTTAGTTTCCAGCATCTTGCTCCCTATACAACCCAACAAAAAAGAAGAATGTTTGGTAAAAAGAGAGTATGGATTTGAATGCAAGATTCATGTATTTATTAGCCCCCTACAGAAAAGAATGGGGCCTTGATGTTCCTTTATGTAGCTTTATGCCCCACTGAATTTCAAAACAAACAAACATGATCATAACAGAAACAGTTTCTTCTGCAAATATTTCAAAACCCCCTAATGAACAATACATTTTCTAATATTACTTTAGCTTGCAGCTTTATGCAGTTCAAAATAATCTGTATCACACTATCTGGAAATGAAGGAGTCATTTAGTGCTCCTTTAAACCAATCAGCGACCCAGAAAGTTATAATGAAACCAGATAAATAAGCTAACCATCACCATAGGAGACTGCTAAAGAACTCCTGAATTCAGATGTCCAAATGAAATGGGGGTGAATACTCCTCAAAATGAGCATGGCGTTATTGCAGCTGCATAAAAGGGAGTTTAGCAAACATTCCTGTTGCATTTTAAAAATACTAAATCTCATGAAGATATTCCCAGATTTCAGGTAATTAATGAAACTACTGATCACTGACCATGGGTCAATGTAACTATTAATTCAGGCCTCTAACTGGCCACATCTTTCTAGTACCTGAAATCATTCCCACGTCAAGAAGTTGAGTTTGTTACTTCTACAGGAACTGGACCTTCAGAAGACAGAATTGAACAGTAATGTGCACTGATTCCAGTAGGAAACTGCCAGCCTATCCCCGGTGCTCATAAGATTTGCAGAGGTAATGTGAAAAAAAATTCTCCATTTAACATGTTTTTCAGTAAAGAAGCAATGCCTTTGTGGAAATCTGTCTCCTTGGCTCTAAATAAATAGGAGTCACATACCAATATACAGTGAGGCTCAGAATACCACACTATTCCTGACAACGCTTTCCTTTCCCGTCAAAAGCAGTCTTGAAGGAGGAAGATATATGCAGACACAGACTGAAGTTATCAAGCCCACTGTCTCTCTATTCCTTTTTTTTTTTTTTTTTTTTTTTTTTTTTTTTTTTTTTTTTTTCCCACAGAATCATCTGCAAGTTCTCTGGGGGGAACTAAAGGAAACCTTACAGGTCTCTGCTTCCTCCCTACCCGTGGTGGCGAGTTTAACTTGGGAAAGGGAGAGAATGGCCATAATGCACTACCTTGGGGTAATTTCTAACTGTTGTTCAGCTGCTAGGGTATAAAACAAATTATTCCAAGACAAGAAACATGTAAGGTAGTGCAGGATGGGCTGGACCAACATGACATGGGACTTGTACATGAGTTTCTACAAATGGCTGAGCACACCAGAAAATCTGATACATGATGCACTGTTTCACACCTTAAAACCAGAACCATCAACTCTGCTGATAATTTAAGATAACTGAAAGTCTTGAAGACCTTAACTGAATTTCAATGAACTTTCATGGTCCTCAAAATTAAATAACATTTTTTTAAACTAAACCAGAGCAAATCAGTCATGCAATTAGAAACTACTTCCACTCTGCTAACCTTCTTAAAATACAGCCATTATTACTGATAAGACCACTGTAAATTCCTATGTAACTTTATTTTTATGCATTCCTTGCTGTTACTCAGACCAAGCAGGATACAAATCTAAAAGCTCAACAGGAATTAAGAGTTCTTCCGAACTACTGACAATGTGTCTATATGGAATGTTTTATCAATTAAATCAGTGACATTTCACCAATTAACCCAGTAGACATTTTTATTCTGGAGTATGAGTAACCTTTTGGTTTATTTTATTCTAGAGTATGAGTAAGCCTCTGGTTCATTGAGGGGCATGCAAATTTTGCTGATAAAGGAAGTATTTCCCTAGTATTTACTGAACATTTCTGTTTATGAATCACACAAAATATGACTAGAATAAACTTTGATGTGATGTCAATATTGCAGCTAATGGGGAACCCTGTGTTTCTACCATGGTATTGCTTGCTGGATAGCCTGAAGACTGGCTGTGGGCAACAGGTTTGAGCATCCCTGGGGGGATGCTGACCCACTGGGCACATGACCTGCTTACATCCTGCTAATCTTTGTCCATTTACTATTTGTAATTTTGTCCATTTACTATATCCCACCCCGTTATATTCCTTCAGTCTAATACACTATTGATAGCTACTCTTCAGTAACTCTTCTCCAACCTGGACAAGCATCTCACTTTCTTTCCCTCATCTGCTTACACAAATGTTATTTGAAACAGCACCTTCAAGTTTACCAAGCTTAAAATCTACTGCATCTAATTCCTCTTCTCTACTCAAAAAGCCTGCTTTCCTGCAAATGCATTAATTCAGTCTCATTTGAAATTATGTTATTGACAAACCCCTGTTATCTATCACTAGTTTTGTTAAAGATCCTCTGCATCTTCCCAGGACTAAGGCAAGGATGACTTGCCCACAGTCCCCTTGTCCTCCATCCTGACCCACCTCTACGCTCCCATTTCTAAGCACAGGCCCTACAAAACCTCTTGTTCAGCTCCTGGGACCTACTCATGCATCCTAATGACTGCAGGGCTATTTTAGACAGTTTCTGAAGCAAGGAAGTAAAAATTTCATCTGGACTAGTAACTTGGAGTCTTATCCAAGCAATCTTTAACCTGTCCACTCCCTTTGAGTATGCTTGCTGTCAGCACCGTTCTGCTATGAAATTGCAATTAATGGTCAAATGAAGCAAAAAAGGTGCTTCTTAGTATCACTGGTTATTAGCTCTCTCTTCTAACATTTGTAGACCTTCTCCTAGTATCCTCATCCACACAGGATTTAGGTAACTTGCTAGTTCTATCTTATTTTGTGCTTTGGTCTGTCTGATGTTGTCCCTATATTATATTAATATATATCACTATACAGACAGATCATTCAGTCTCATCCCAGCCCTAGAGTAAGTGAACAAAAAGAATGAGCCTCTTTGCAGATACTTTCTTATGTCTCACCAGACTACATCTAGTTTTGCTAGGGGCATATAAAATATAATCTGAATCCTTTCACTATGGTTCACCAAGGAAAGAAGGACAAAATCTTTCACCAAATACATCTGTCTCTTAACACAGCAAAATAATACTTTCTTTTGTGAAGAAAATATTTTACTACTTGGAGATTTTGCTGCATAAAACAGTTTAGATATAACACAGCACTTGTAGCAGACCTTTTGGAAAAATCAAACTGCAAAAACCCTATTGGGGCTATAATTCAAGGAATGATACTGTTTTCTCCAGATACATGTATTTGTTTTGAGGCCAGATCAACATGATAAACGGCTCTCTCTGGACTCAATCATAATATCCCCTTACGGACAAATCTGAAAGTTAAAAATGTTGCCAAAGGCAAAGTATTTGGAACCACTGAAATTAAGTCACTGAACAAATACATGAAGTATTAGTAGTGGGGGTTGCTCAGGAGCTTATGCCAAGCTATTAACATTTTAAATGTGATGTTTAACATCCTCTGCATAAATATGATCTTTGGCATAAATTCAACACCCTTCCACATCATCTTATTGACCTCACCATTCCCATATGTAATAGTAAAAATTAGTGGAGGTTCCTATAAAACGAATATGAATAATTAGCTTTCCAAGAAATCTTGTTCTATTCAGTTGATGGCACAAGATGCAAATTACTATATAAATATTAAAGAGACAGTGCAAATTAAAAATCACTCATGTATCAGTGTATTTTTAACTACTGTTGTTATCAGACATCAGACTGGTACATACATACATTTTATAGTGTCGTAAGTATGTTAGTTGGAGGTGTAATTTTTAACTGATACAGCAATACCCATGAATGCAGCATAACAAACATAATGAAATATGTGGAGTTTCCATTTAGATTTGACCAAGAATTGTTTAGGGTTTGTTTTCCTAAGTGCTGATTCACTGCAAGTGCAATCACTCAATAAAAGGACTGGTAGTGAATAATCTCTGGTTTTATATCAAGAAGAAAAAGTTGTCAACACCGTAAATTACTCACATGTATATAAAAAAATCTTTTTGCTTTAAATATTTGTGTTTTTTTCTACACAACTATGTTTAGTCTTAAAATGTTTAAAGTATTTCTTATTCAGTATTTCAGTATAATTTTGGGGGACCAAGATCAACAGCTAATGAAAAAGTTCAATACTCACTTTTTGGTCCCTACGTGAGATAAGAATTCCTTCTCGAATCTTGAGGATTTTCACAGGAAGTGAAAGTTACTTACTGCCTAGGAAAGTTCACTGTTTCTCCCTTACAAAAGTCAAATAAATATTTCACATACACAAAAAAAATCTTGGTGTAACAGTGCCTTCTCTCAGGGTGGCTGTACCATTTAAAAATATAATTTATGTAGTAAAATATCTGTGGGTGAGCAAGTACTTTAACAGAGCAAATGGGGGAAAAGCCTTTCTTGGTTTTGTCTGTCTACTCTGGACAATTGCAGGACTGTGCATATCGTGAGGTTCTCATCTTGTAAACTGCCTCCCTTGAAGTGAAATTGCATTTTAATAAGGAGCTGTGGAATGGCTAATGGATAAGGAACAATTTGACAGGATGGGGTATTTTAGGGCAAGAGTATAGGGTCAGTTGCAGGCAGGGCCCACCAGCTCTGCCTATGCTCTGAGTAGTGGGGAAAAAAATGGTGTAGTTCCACTTCTTGAGCAAATTCATGATTAGGAAGACAAGCATACGGCTTAGAGCTGGCAACTGCCAGGACAGCAGGTACAGCTGGCATTCAGGAGTCATTATGTGGCCATTTAGATGTGCCCTTAGGTAGACAATTTTTCCTTTCCTGTGGTTCTGCTCCAGAACAAGGGAAAGAAAAAAAAAAAAGAAACCTTCTCAAGGCAGAAAAATGTGCTTGCAAAACCTTAAAAGGCAGTTCATTCCGTGTCCAATGCCTGAGCTGACTTTCAGCTGTATTTGCTTTCTTCCTGTGTTTTTAAATAAAGAACTAAGTTGCTGATTAAACAGAGTTTTTTGTTTTTTGTTTTTTGTCCCTGTTCTTTTGCCTCTCACTGATTTCGTGGTCACTGTATCTATAGGTAAGCTCACCTTTCCGACAGAGTAGATCTGACGCTTCCAGTCCTCATGAGCAGGCTCTGAACCTCCTGAGTGCTTGTTGTCAGTCCAGAGAGAGAGCCATGATGGCTCAGAGGAAGGTCAATGGACTCGGAACTGGTGTGAAGGCTAGTCATGGACTGGTAACTTGGTGTGTCCTTACTGCCAGCTGAAGAGCTGCTCAGGTTTGCAGCCCACACAAGACCACCTGATGTGAAAGAGTGCACTGAGGCGGGACTGGAAGCCAAGGAGTGACTTAAGCTTACAACATCTGCATTTAAGTCCGAAGGTTTACTGAAGAGGGGGCTGCTGCTACCACTTTGCCCACCTGCACTGCCCATGCTGCCTGTACCCGAGGATGGAGATTCCAGGCTGCCTTGCCGTGCCAATGTAGTGCTAGGGCTGGGCATTGCCGATGTGGGTTTCACACCTTCAGTACTGGGTGCAGAGGCAGCTTTACCACTTGCCTTGGCACCAAACAACCTAAATGTAAAACAAATAGCTTTAGAGAAACTGATAGCCGCATTAAACATTCATGGCGTAACATCCTAAGAGCCAAACTACACATTTAATTACTGCTACTAAAATTATGCCTACCTAGTTCATCAATTGCATCTCAAATTAAATTCACTTAACCATATCACAATAATCCAGGTTTGTTTCATTAGCAACAGCTCTCATTCACTCCTACTCCAGATACACTCTTTTCCCACACAGACCTTCCCAGAGCGAGTTAAAATAAGCACATTTTTGTCTTATTATTGCATAAACAGATTACACTTTCACCCAAATTCAGGAGTTAAGCATTCCTACTGCTAAGCCATTAGCTTTTAAAGCCCTCGCTTCCCAAATGAGCTAAAACGATGGCTACAAACACTTTAAAAGGGGAATCCTTCATAGCTTATCAAATGCCTTGAGTATTTGTACAAAATTTTCCTCTTGCTCTTTTGCACAGATGGTCATGTGGTCATCAGTCATGTAGCAACTAGTCAGATAGAATAAACTGCACCAGAGTTAAATGTGCTCATGTGGCTTTCAAGGGCAGTCAGAACAGATGTGCATTTCATATACTTGCTTCCAGTAATTCTAAAGAAGAGAATTTCTACAGTAATGATGACAAAAAAAACCCCAAATCCTCTAAAACTGTTGAAATAGAAGGTCATGTAACGACTTAATCTTACTAGAAATATATTAAGCTACACTTAAAGTGTAGCTGTTCAATTAATATAAAAAATGCAAAAATTATGGTGATGTAAAGTAAGCATGGACAATAATGTAAGAATCCGTTTTACTTATTATCAAGCCCTATAAAAATCAACAGCAGCTCCCTTAGCAGCCAGTAACTGGAGAGGCTGTTTTGGTAACTAGACAGAAGAGGGCACTAGTGGCCTTTCCTCCAGCAATGGAAGTGCTTCATCTAAACGTGCATGGTGATTTTTATTTTCAGAAACGTTAGAATATGACATTTCCAATTGAAGTTTATTTTTGCTAATGTTTCCGATGAAAGATGTGACAAAACTACTGTGATGATGAAGCTCTGGTAGCTGGAGATTGCTGGCAATGTAAAAGCAAGTATGTTTTAACCTATGGAGCTAAAAGCTCAACAGTTCTCTGAACAGGCAACAGCACTGCCTGTTCAAGTAACAGAACATGTCTGAAAGAGAAGTCCTTCTTGTATTTGGGGATTTATCAGATTGTTGACAGAGAACTCATCATTTGCCTGAATATTCAGTAAGAACTTGTTCTGGCCTTCAAATTGTTGTTATGGGAGTGTACTTAAATTGGTCAATGCTCAAGGATCAGTCATTTCAGGTCTGAGGAAGTCTGCAGTCCTGAGAGAAATAATCATGTTCTGTGAAGAAATATTACTCTTTTTTCATACTTAGTTCTCTGTTTGTGGCAAAATATGCCTGGACGAGGCTTTCTGCCCACTGGATACAATTACAATATATCAAAAATTCCTGCTTTCTATATATTGCACCTTCAGAAGTTCATAGCAAAGCTCTTACCTTCGAAACGTCGGGGAGGCAATATCTGGGTATTTGGATCCTGGCTGCCTAAGTCCTGGGGTGCCAGAGGCGCTCGCTGAAGTTGGGCTGGATTTGGGGGAACTTGACAATGAGACGCTCTCAGAGTCAGACACAGCCACCTTCTCCTTTTCCTTGTCTGTCTGATTGATGGTGACGGGACTGGATCGCCCGGACCCAATCTTGCTCGGCTCTCGCAGTTTGGTGGCCGCAGCACCCGCAGACTTGCTGCTGACGTTGGAGTCGATGCTGCTGGTGCTGGATCGGTGGCCGCCTCTGCCAGGGATCCCACTGCCGCTGGACTTTGACGGGCGAGGCAAGCTTCGATACTGCAGAGTGGTCTTTGAATTCACATGCAAGACACCATCATCCTGGTTCTGGGAACCATCTAAGCTTGTTTTCCGCCCCGCATTGGACTTCCCACTGATGGCTGAAGATTTGGGCATTTTTCCTAGAGTTGCTGACCCACTTGTGATAGTCGCTCCACTTGTGGTGATTATGGTAGAAGATCCCATCCCAGACTTCTTGAATCCAAAGGAGCCAGTAGCTGTTGATCGTCCAATACCAGAGGGAGGTTTTTTTCCTTCATCACCACTACTTTTTCCAGCATCCGATGGAGAGCGCTGAATGGAGGCTCCTTTCAGGGGAGTTTTCACTTTCTCTGAAGCTTTTGCATCATCTGTTTTTCCTAAATGAAAGTATATTTTAAAAGGTCATTTGGACTTGAAGCTGTAATGTCTCAATATCTAATTGTATCACTATACAGTTAAAGATCTCAAAATGAGTAAGTACACAACAGAGAAACTGCTCTAAGAAAGCAGACCAATTTAGGAGTCTTTAGTCCCCTGTCAGCAGTAAGTAGCAGGTACAATACATTACAAATAACCATAAAATATTAAAACCCTGAAATTCTCCTGAGAATTTCTAGTTTCATAGTTAGCAGGAGAGCACAGAAGAAGAAAATGCTCCAAGTCAAACTATAAAGAATTTTACAAGGTTTTTGTTAGTAGTATTTCTATATGTAAGGAATAACATTTGAAAACAAAACACAATATATAATTAACATTTTCAGAAGTATGACATTACCTATGCATGTTGAAATTAAGAGTACTTATTGAGTACTTTGTTTTTCATTGATTAAATTTTCTTTAACCTAACTTTGTTCTGTTGTTAGTTACAAAAATTATCAATGAGATTATGATGTCATGGCATGAACAAATCATAACCTTCTTGGTCTGTAACAATATCAATTATATGAGTTAATAATCTTTGGTATATTTGCAAGGTTTTTGATTTTCTGAGAGACTGTTTTCAGTACTACACAGACACATATCTAGATCATATTTTTACACAATATTATTGTGACATTCTTAAAAGTCTAGATAAGATATCCTGTTCTATCTTATTTTCTTATTTTTACCAACAACTTTTCAGAGACAAAAAATGCCATTTCTCATTGGATTTGTCTATTCTAATTTCCCTTGTTTCTATTGTATGCTCCTAATAAGCACAAATATTTAGCATATCAAAGTATTTATTTCACACTTGCAGTGATTACAGAAGGTTTGTAGGTGGGCGGACTAATTTGTATTACAGAATCAAATAGTTGTAAAGAACAACAGCTAGAAGTCAGCAGTAAAATACACTCCTGTACTTATGTACATAGTGCATGTGTTATCGTACACAAAAACATAAACACACCAAGATATAGATCAAACTCATACAGTGTGAACACCTGGACTATTATGCTATTCTTAAAAAAGTAAAGCCTCAGCTCTGTGTTGCACAGGAGCTGCCTGCTCATCTTCAGCAAAGCAGAAGACCCTAGGAAACAGATTTGTTGTGCAGGAACCCTTGCATGAGCTTCTTCCTAATAACCCTTACTGGGGTGCAACTCTGAGTCTGTACGACCACTCACTGCTGCAATGATCCTCAGGGCAGGGTCTTATAAATGAAAGTCAGACCAGTATTCAGCAGTCCAAAGTAGGAAGATGGGAAAGTTGTTTATAAAGTATTTTAATTTATTCTGAGATGTTCTGTGTTAGCTATCTTTCAAACTAAGGGCTTGTACATGCTTGTGAAGTATTCTGCCAGAACAGGACAAAGTGCTAGGAAATGTCCTACAAATGAGCAGTCTTTTCCCTAGTAAAATGATGGACTAGATTGTCTTAATAGGGATGTTTTACATTAGTTTTTGATTTTTGTTTTCAAAAGTGGTTTGTAAAAGTGTCCACTCCTTCAGAGAGGCCTTTTTCAGAAGAAGATAAAAAATCATCTAGCACTGATGAAAGACTGTAAAAAAGGTTTTTTTTACAATTTTCATTTCTTAACAGTAAAGTACCTATAGTATCTGGAATGTGATAATTTAATTTTTGTTCAAAAACACTCATTTTACATCCTCTGATTTGACTCTTTAAGCTTTTTATCTAAGCTTTGAATCTTTGCCATTTCTACATGTGTTCAATCATCAAAGGTACAGAGTTTCAGAGAACAAAGATAAGGAAGAGATGAGTCCAGAAACTGTTTTACGAATTCCCTAATACAAGCTGACTTACTCTAATCATAATAAAATAAAAATACCATCACAGTTTATGTTATGGATACATTCCCGTATGATTAATAAATTATTAGTATGCAGTGTAGCAAATTAACAGTTACCGAAATGAGCAAATTAGAATATTATGATAATCTTGGCTCAGAATCGTTTATGATAATAACTACCAGTGTGTTTACAATTCTGCTACCAATATTCCCCATATCTATCACACACTTAAAATACCTATTAATTATATTTAACCCAGTAAAGATTCCTTGCTCCTTATAAAAGAAGTCTAAACATAAAGCCTTTATTTTTAACGCTGTAATCCAACTACAGAAGTTTCCTACCCGGGGTCTTGAGAGCACTGGTTCCAGCTTTGTGCCTGGATTGAGTTGCTCCTACTTGTGCAGTCATGCCTCTCCTCCAGGATCCGGTCTGTGAAACAGAGAGAGATGCTTTCTGCCCCCCCTTGTCCGACTCTTCAGACAGCCCCGAGGGGAGGCCTTTCCATTTGCCACTGCTGTCTATGCTGCTGTCAAAATCCTCCTCTGGCTTCTTCAGTTCTTCAGTGCTGCCCCAAGTTTCGCTGTCTGTAACTGAGCGTTTCTCCGAGTCAGTCTTCAGCTACAAGAGATTTGGATCATAAGAAATGGTCAGTCTCATCATCCTCAGTATTTGCTGATTTCTTAACTCCCAAGAGGGGAGGAAAATAAAGCATATTGATTTATTTGTATGAAGTGCCATGAAAACTTCTCTTCTAAAACATTAGTATCCTTGTGCCAAAAATTTAAAAACATTCTCATTTGGGGAAGACATTTTTTTTTCTTTTTTTTGCAACAGATTTAAACCCTTTCTTTCATAAGTTAGAATGAAGTGAAACATAACTTACTTCTTTAATTATCAGCAGTAAACCTTACTGTCCCTCAACTCCCTACAGATTTTACAAATGAATCACTGCTCTGGAAGGTTTAACTTAAAACCTTGAATGGTAGAGTTCCTAGATATACTGCTAAAATCCCCGTGGTCTCATTTCTGTTTTTCCCCACCCAAACTTTCCATTTATTAAATTAGGAATATTACCTGACTAACACTGAGTACATTATACCACCAGTGAGAAAGGAAAACATCTTAAGCGAAATTATCAGCGCTACAGTGGCTTTTCTGCCAGTTTGCCTCCACTGAAAACAACGTTTCTGAACAAGAATGGAAACTGTCCCTCTAGCTAAAGCGGCTAGTAGAGAGCTGGAAGACAGCCTTATTAAGCACTAGCACGCTGGAGAGGTGAAGGTGAGAGGGTAACCAGATGGGCTGACACTTCTTCAGAAACCCAGAGGCCGGTGGAAGACACCGTGGGAGGAACTAGCACCCCTGCAGCATCTGTTTTCCTCCGCAGTGTGCCGATGCAGGGTGTACGGGAATGCTGCAAGGAGCAGGCCAACGAGACAGGCAACACACCAGCTGGGGAAGCAGCTTAAATAGGAGGGTCAGAGGCTGATCCTACCTTCTGTGTTTCGACAAGACCTCTGCTCCTTGTGCTGACAGGCTGTTTGTTGTAACCCTGCCTCCTTTCTTTCCCTGCAAACACTTTACCTCCGTCTCAAGCCTCATTTGCCCATCATCTTCTCATCGGTCCTGTTCCCCTCATTCTTCCTTTGCCTCTTCATTTAGTTAACTTACCTCTGCCCTTCTTTAAGAACAGAAAGCGGTGATGCTGTCAGGTCACTCATTACACTCATTACTGCTCATTACATCTGCAATTGCCATAGTGCTGCTCCCCCTACAGTCAGTCTAAGCAGGGCTGCAACCTGAGTCACATTTGGCAGAGGACTCTACTATTCCATGTGTCCACAGCTCCGTCTCCAGAGAGACCCCTTCAGGGTTGTTTCCTAGGCACTGCTGTCATACTGATTAGATGACTGGCAGAATAATCAGTTGCTGTTTACATATTTGTCACTTATAGAGTACAAAATGCAAAAGCTCTCTGCACTTTTCATGATTTCACATGTGATCTGGAGAGGGTTGTATGGATTCTGTGTAAGGTTCAATAGGAAAAGAGCCTAAGCAAACATCTAAACAAATGCTGCAAGATCCTTCAGAAGAGCGTTTCCATTGGTGTTATTGTTACAACATCTACATTTTTTCCCAGAACTTTTCTCATAAATGAACACTTATAAACACATAGCTATACACTTTGAAAGTAAACAGTATCATTTCCAAGAAATGTCAAATACAATACTTTCTAAAAGCCTCTCTTCACCATTGTGGGGCCTGTAAAGTGATGTCGAGTCTCTTTTAATAAGAAAACAACAACAGCAAAATATCCAATTTCTGCCTGAGGATACATGCTGCCTGCACTGCTCCAATCACTTAAAAAGACTGCAAAAGGGATCGCTGAGCACACTCTCTGCAAGAGTATGTTCACCACCTGGAGAACAGTTGGCAAAATGCTTGCATATTGTGCTCATCACACTTGCTAGCTGGGTTTGCAGGCCAGCCTGGAATACACTACCTTCTGATTTATTTACTTTGGTGTGAAAACTAAAGAAGCTCTGCTCCTCGCTTTCACAACATAAAGCAACCCTGGCAGAAAAAAAAAAAAAAAAAAAAAAAAAAAAAAAAAAAAGCAACACTGGAACATACTCTGTAACCTCTGTTCATCACAGAATAAACTGCAAGTGGCATCTGGTTGATTATGCAGGACCTTTCCACTGAAGAGGAAAATTCAGAAAGAGTTAAACAGTCAGCTTGAGATTTCCCAGTTATGTTAACGACGATGCAGTAGAACAAGTAAGCTAGGACCAGCTGGCCATCACTGCTGACACGAAAGGAAAGAGGCTGAACTCCACTTCATAACTGTAAGAGACACTGATAGGGTGGGAAAAGCAAAGGTAAAAGCTGAAGAATGCTGCCATCCATGTGAGTACCCTTCTAGGAATATAGCACAGGTCTGAAATTTGTCCTGGAGCTCCTGCTACAAATTAAAGTGACCTCCATTCCCAAGATGACTTTATTTTCCCATTCTCTGGGGCAAATGACAAACATGTTTTTCTCATATTGACAGTTTGTAGTAATGTTCATCACAGTTTGCAGTAATGTACATCTACAAAATAGACCTCTGAACTGCGCACACTGGCTGCCTGCAGGAGTCTGAAGAGAATTCAAGGTGTCAGTCTTGAGTCCGCAATATTTAACATCAAATCACTGGAGACACCAACTCTTCTCCTATGCTGAGTGTTCAAACTTGAAATTCCTTGCTGATGAACAGTAGACAACGTGGCAACGAATATTTCACAGCTGGGACTAACTTACCCCTCCCTTTTTTTTAAGGAATGTAGGCCTGTTAATATTCTGTCTTTTCACCACTTGCAAACAGAAGGAGGGGAGCTGGGAAGAAATGCTGGGGTGCCTGCAGAAGAGATACCAGAGAAACCCAGCAGAAGAGAGAAGTTCTTTCTTTCATTGTAGGTGTCCTCAAAGGAAGTGGAGCAGCAAATTATCCATGACTCCTAATTAGCGATATTCCTATTAGTCACTCTCTCTTCTTGATATAAATGGGAGAACAGATGCTCTGCACCTATGGGCTCACTTCTTCAGGCTCTTTTCTCCCAAAGGAGAGAACAGGAAAATGACATTACACGCTGTGTATAATTTCTTCCCTGACTTGTTTCAACTCATGGCAGAAAACTTACCTGAAATTGCACCACATGTTGAAAGAGATAGCCACTCCAAATGTGATAAAGTGAGTAGAAAAGCACCCACCACTGAATTAGTCACACTGTGCTTTTTGTGTCATGGCAAGGTTCATCGGCTGCCAGCAGCCCGGGGAGCTGCAGGGGGTCCCAGTGGCAGCAGGGCAGTGCCCCACAGCCAGGGCCCATGTCACCACCCCAAAAGGGAGCAGGGCAGCCAGAAACAGCTCCAGCTTTGGGCATCAGGCACTGCCACGAGGATAGGGCCAGGTTGAGGCCAGGTGAGTAGTCAGCCTGCAGGTCAGCATCTGGATCAGGCCCAGTAAGGGCTACCAGGGTCAGGCATGGTCCTGTGATGGCCAAGCAGGCAATAGGGACAAGTGCAGGACCTGTTCAGATTAGGAAGTCAGTCTGTGGGTCAAGGTTGAGGCCCAGATCAGAAGGTCCATGGCCAGGCACAAACATGGTGGTGACGCAGCAGGAGAGGTAGCTCAGGTGGGGACCAAGCAAAAGAATCTCAGCTGAAAAGAGCTGCCACAGGACAGCAGGTCAGCCCTGCCTGCAGCCTCCCCGCAGCGTGTCCAGGAGCCTGTCCCCACAGTCACCAGCGGGACAGTGGCCAGCCACAGCTGCACTATCGCTTAGCAGGCCCTCAGCCCTGGCAGCCAAACCTCTAGGAGGGAGGATGCCTTTACATTTCATTTACTGAAACGCAGTGATTCTTGCATGCAAATGTAATAGAGGAGCTTGCAAAACACAGTATTTCATTTGTTTTGGAGTCATTATTACTAAACTGTTTTTTTCTCCCCTGTTAAGCTGCAGATTTGTGGAGATATTGCAAGAGACAGCAATGAAAAGCTACTTACCTGGGCATGAGTGTTCTTTCTTGAAGAGGCAGTTATATTGGAATAAGAGCTGACAGATGATGTGGTGTTCAAATCATCTGTGCTGAGGTTATCAAGAGTGTCGCTGAGGCCACTACTAACTGAGCTGCTGTCATCCCAGCTGTAGAGAAAGGAGTAAATCTACTTTACATACTGCATGTCAATAGGCAGAAAGTGTCTGAAAATCAATAGATGTTACTATTTCTTCCTCAAGAGGTTTACCAGAAAACCTTCCATAGTATTTGCTAACGTACAATGAACATTGGCTTTCAAATCTTTTAATTAGTATTTCACTCATTGTCAAGTGGTTGCTTGTTCAATTAATGAAAGACCCAGACGCCTTTTAAAAATTTAACACAAGATCTAAGAAAGCAGTAGAATAAGTCTATTAAAAGTGTAAGTTATTAAAACAGGTTGTTTCATGCTTCACAGCTAACACATTCAGTATACTGACAGGGAAATCCATTAAACCTAACTGGTATTGTGAACCAAAGCATTTTTAATAGCTTGGAGAACATTAATATATTTCCAGGCCACAGAAAAATAAAAGGAATCTCTCTTCTGCAGTCCAACGAACTGTCAGTCAGGAAGCTGGTATTTCCAACAGTTTTATTTTCTTGTCTTTAGCTTTTGTCTAGTGAGCACAATGTCATCAAAACAGGATTCCTTGACATTACAGTCACCAGAGTTGATATCACAGAGAACGTGTTATACATCTCTTAAGAGACAGGCTGTCATCTCTTCTGCTTTGGGAGATTTATGCTGAGGATGTAAATTAGAAAAACGCTACTTTTATAGACATGTCGTTCACCTATTCTCATAAAAAGTCTTGTTTCTTCCATGGAAGAGAGGTTGATGGGTGTCTCTCATATCATTCTCTACACAAACGCTTCTTCATAGCTTTACATTATGACCCTTAGTTTATTGACATTTGGGAGAAAGTCTAAGTAACAACTTACACACAACACTACAGCAGCATACTCCCAGTTTTGCTGCACCTCTATCTGTTAATCTTGGTCTGAATTATTCTCAGGAGGGTGAGTTTGAAAAATATTCACTTTATCACTTGCAGTGGGATTCACCTCCTATAGCTTTAGCTACATAAAGTTAGGTGTGTCATTTAAGCTATCTGTCTAGGTGCTGTCTATAATCAATAGAATGAAGTAGGCTTCTCTAGGAGCCTGTTCTAAAATATATTCCAGATTTGCAGCACAAATTGTTCACTGGAGGTGCCTCTTCCTCTCTTCTCCTCTCTGAGAGAAGAGAGGATTGATTAAGCCTATTCTAACCATGTAACTTCTAGAGAAACAAAGCCCAGTGACATAGATGTGGACACCAGTAAAGTTGAAAACACAACAGATACTACTGGAATACCCTTGTTTTGTTGTAGCGTATTTCATGAGCTGCCTTTTCGGTCATATTCTACAATTTCAAAAATAAGGATCTAAAATTCAGTACAACAGTCTAATTAAAGCTGAATACTACTACTAGTAGTCATTCAGAACAAACAAGGAAAATTCTTGTGAAACCGTATTTTACATATGGTGTTTTGGGAGGTTAAACTCACTTCTCACTTAAGAAAGTCATAATAACAGTGACTGCGAACTGCATGCTACAAAATGTGTTCTGTGATGCACCGGGAAGTTCAATGCTCTAGTCTTGTATCATAGCAACTGCAGCAGACATCACTTTGGTTTTGCTAAAGGTAGAAAATCACATTAGCAAGTGACCTCAGTGACAAGATAAACATATTTCAGAGGGCAAGAGCTTATTAGAGTACTGTGCTTTCCACTGTTTAGTACATGACTACAAATAAATACATCTTCTGAAACATTACCAGCTAATATATATATGAGTGATTCCAGAATACAGTTTCATATCTGAGCAATTACAACCTCATATCTTATAGATCGTCCACATTCATCTAAGAACCATCTCTGAAGCAGCAGTCATTTACACTTTCTGCATTTTTCACTGCCTAATGTGATAGGGAATTTCACAGATGCTAAAAGCCATTATTCAAATGTTACGCACTACGCAGGAATATACTTTGGACAACAGTGTTAAGACTGACAAAAACATAAAAATTTTTAAATGTGGATAGGTTTTAGAAAAGACAATATGCCCTTATTGAAAGATATTTTAAAAATAGAAAAAATATATAAAGCCAGATCCAATATATATTGGGTACTTTCACAGTGCTGAACATTTGAAGTATGGAATTCATGTCTTTAACACTTGACTTACAGACATTTCCTGGGTCTTCTCTAAGAACTTGTGGACAAAGTTCAACATCTAATTCTCTTTCTTCATTTTTTCTTCTTTATTTTATTCCCTTCTAATCTTTGTTACCTAATTTTATTCTCACATATCTCAGTAAGGAGTTTCAAATGTTCTCATTTCTGCAATAATTTTTACAATTCACAAAATATAAACACAGAATTTATTTTCTACAGCACAAGTTTCCAGGCAAAAATGACTACGTGGATCATGTTTCCAATCTATTATGGCTTCTTTGCGATACACATTCATCACATCTCACTCACCAGTGGATTATTAATAGGTTCTGGAAATACTCATGGTCATCTTGTAAGATATATAGAAGATTAATCTGACACCTCCACTACTGACTTTTTAGAGTCATCACTATATTTGCCTGGATTATTTTTCTCTGATGATAGGTGCTCAAGGAGTTTTCTAAATTTGGGGGGGGTCATACCCCCAAATTTCTGCTTATATGCAGCCTGCCTGTAAAAACAGAAGCATTTCGAACTGCTTTCTTTTGTGTATGACATTCTTCTAAGGATTACTGGAGAAATTGATTCTCACTTCATAAAATGTTTTGCATCATCACTTTGAAAAATACATAGCAAAAAATAGAATAGTCCTACAGAACAGACTACATCAGTCATCTTCTCAGCAATGAAGATTGCTCTCTTGTGCTTATTTTAGTACATTGCCTATAGTTGTTCTAACATTTTCATGCAAATAAATCTCTTCTTTTTTGGTACATACTATTTGCATCTTTTCAGCCCTGTCTCCCTATGTCTAGACAACATACTTGCTAGGAGCTGAGTTAATCTAATTTCTGGATGAGGAAGCATCCTCATTTATAATTTGGGAAACTTCTTGATGATTCATATTCAGTTGTTCTTGTAACTATCCGAGATACGACAAAGGACCTTGGTAACATCAGATGTGCATTTCCTTGAGACTGAAAACCAATTTTTATTAATTGGCAGCAAATTCTTCCTGTAACTTTTCTTGTTCCAATATTCATTGTCAAACTGATACTAAGGGACTTTATATAGGCTTTGAGTATACGAAGATCTATCTTTCATTTTCATTTTATCTTTCATTTATTTTTTTCTTTTTCATGCATCTTACACGGATTATGACAGGTCAGGTTACCACTATCTATTTTTTAATACCTCGCTCCAATCCCTATTATAAAGCCACCTTTCAGCTACTAATAACTTTGAAAAAATCAGCTGATTTGTTTCTTGTTGGGTGTCAGCGTCAGGCTGATTTCTTTAATGGAAAATTTCAGTAGACACAGTTCTGCTTTTTGAGAGAATAAGGCTAAGAGAAAAAAATGCCTTGTTTTGACAAGTTCCAGCAGCCTTTTCTTTGAGAAACTCTAAGATCCCATGAGGAGCTGGAGAAGAATCTTGAAATTTAGCAAGACGTAACTTCTTCACATTAAGGATGTACATTTCGCTGTTTCTGGAGAAAACACCCTCAAATTTGGCTAATTCACACATCTCTTCAAAATCCTTTTGCAGATGCCTCATAGAGACTTTCTAGGCTTTTTGCGGCTACCTGCCCAAGTTTCTAATCTAGCCAGGCAGGTGTCAGGTCAGCTCAGGCTGATGAGGGCTCCTGAGTTCTAGGTTCAAATCAGCAAACTGAAAGCAAGTAATAACCCAGCAGGCACTTAGCTCATTGTGAATGTAGGCAACAACACAGTTTTTGATTAAACAATTACCTACTGTTTTTTTTTTTCTCTAGGAATGCTTCATTAATTTAATGCTCATAAGAGGTCTGCTCTTCTGGGAATTATTCTGAATTTTGTATTAAAGCAAGCAGCCTTCATTCATTTGTTATAGAAGCTGAAAGACTTCTGTAACAAGGACTATATGAAGGATGATTGAAGCCCCTGGTGTACCAGATGCATCCTACAAGATATTAGGCGACTGCATTAACCAAAATTTTTAACAAACTGAGCACTAACACTAACAAACTGAACACTTTTAATAAACTGAACATTTTATTCAGAGCTTACCATCTGACTTACAAAGATGCTACGTATGCAGATGCATGCTTTGACCATAGAGTGTGCTGTATAAAGATATATACTCTTGAAAATTAGTTCACTAATATCTTGAACTGTGCGTCAAAAAACAGTAGCTATTTTGTGGCCACTGTGTCATAATCTTTATCCAGAAATATACCTCATGCTCCTTGAATTTGCACTAATATCACCAATATTCTTTCCATTCAGAACATTTGTATTTTATGCTTTCTTTGACACACTAGTGTGACTATCAGATCATTCACTCTAGCCAAACCTCATCCTCTTCTACCCTGGCTCATTCAAATCCTAACACTCCTTACCTGTTCTGAAGCCAGAAGTTATATTCCTACTGAAGAAGACAACCACTTCCAAATTTTCTCTAATTGCACAAGGTGGCTATGAATACCGTACAAATCCCAGTGCTCCAGGAATTGCTCCAAACACTTCACGCAAAATTCCAACCACTTGGTCATATAAACTATACCATGAAGTCCAGCAATCCACACCTTGCTTGCTGTCCACACGACTGGTTAGTCTCCAGTCTCACTCTTTGTCTCATTTCATTAGTGAGCGACACTGGAAAGATCTCTCCATAATAATCCTCTCATTGACCTTTCTACCTCCTAGTCATTCTAGAAATAGTAAGGTGTCTGAAGTCAAAATACCCAGTGCATAACATCAGTATGTGGAGTCGAGCAAAGATTATAAACATATTCCCAAAAGGATTCCCTCAAATGGAAAGATAAATTGCATTCAGCTGTGCTCATGACACTTCTGTGTTTGCTTTCCGCAAGTATTTAAAGTTTTCTTTGCTTGGAAAAAAATCCAATTTTAAGTTCACACACTCAAGTATTTGAACCAAATGTGAAATATTTTATAAGGAATAAGATATTATTTAACACAGCAGGCCAGCAAGCAACAGAGCTCTGGGGCAAAGAAGCAATGAAATAAGCCAGATAATATTTGACTAGACTCTGCCTAACGAAGATCTGTAAAAATGTGCAGCTATTTTTCCTGAATGTTTTGAGTAATGTCTGAAAATACCAATCAGTAACTATGCACTGCATTGGGAGAACAATGCATACTAAAGGTACACAACACGGGAAAGAGATACTAACAGTTTGTGTTAGCTCCATGGATACCTAAAAATATTCTCCTTCCACCGTACTTGCGTCAGAAAATCAAAGCAGTCTCTAATTGGAGACAAGACACAGTAGAGCACACTACCACAGTCACTGATCCCTCCAGACTGACTGTTTCTATTTTCGGCACTTTCCTACAAGTTCTTAAACTTGCCAGATCAGTGAAGTCCACCATACTGATAAGCTGTGTCATTGCCTAGAATCTGCTTCAACATCGGAGTATTTTTGAGAGTATCTCCAGTCTAAGTGGCCTAAGTAAACAAATGAGAAAGCTTTTCACAAGCAGATCATCAGGCTTATAAAGGTAGCAAGGCTCCAATCAATACGCTGTCAAGTCTGCTGGAAAACTGTGGTTGCTCCAATGCACCCAGCCCTTGGCACATTTGCACATTCCTGGCAATTTCTTTTTCCCAGTTATTACTGAATCCTGCACGCAGAAGCAGGAACTTCAGCTAGCAAGAGCTGAGTATACAGCTCTAGGAAACAAAAACTAAACCAAAAAGCTTTCCTCTTGAAGTATTTGTTTAATCAAAATAATTGTTCTATGCAAAGAGGTTTGTAACTCTGAAGGAAAAATAGCACTGTATTAGTCACAGGCTTTGTACAGCCCACGAAGGGCTTTAGACCTCACCAGTAGCCCTAAGATTTATGGAAGTCATGCTCAGGAGTGAGATCCTTAGTCACATTCCTGGTAATGCAACTGGAACTCACATATCCTACAAGGACTTGTATAGAGGTCATAACGTACGGATTTGGGATGCAGGGAATCTGAACAAACACATTTAGCACAGCAACCTTTTCTTGCTTTTTACAGCAACTCTAAACTTTTGAAACATGGCAGAAGGTCTCTAGATCCTTCATGACCACAGTGGGTTCACACACGGAAGTACCCATGTGTATTTCTGCAGCTCAGAGAAAGATCTTAGAGGATAAATTGGATAACCGAGACCATGACAGAAAGGTAATTCAGGGCTAAAAGAAAACTCAGCTCCTGAGTTTGGTGTGTACCTGAGGATCTGCAAAACCCTAGCAAGAACAGATCACAAAGCCGACCAGTGAGCTGTTACTCGCTTCCTGTGACTGCACACAGCTGGCCAACTTGCATGACTGCGTCTTCAGATGATCCAAGTGTCCGTGTCCCTCTCTTAGAGCCACTAGACGGCTCTACAGTCATTCATAAAAACACCAGAGGTACGTGAGAAACGAAACACATGCGATTGCTTTGATTAGTATAGCCTACTCTCCTGTTTGGCAAATGAACTGCTGGTACGCTGCTCTGTTGCAGCGGATAGGATTGGGACACCCTCATTTATACCACACAATTACTTAAACTAGCTCATAGTACCATAAAAAAAGCAAACTCCCCAATCTAGCCACCTGAAGTGGCTGCAACCTGCAGTGTATGAAGAGCTGAGTCACTGATGTAGTTCTGCTAAGGATATTTAAATTAAATGTGATTTAGAGAATCAAAGTTTGGTATCTAATTGCAGTCATGCAGTCAGCAACGGCAGGTACATACAGTGAGTACAGGAGAAAAGACTGGAGAGAGATGAGGTAGAGTACTTAAACTAGATGCCTACAGTAGAAAGCTTCAACCTGATACACCTTTCCCTATCCTACTTGCACAGGTAATTTGTGGAAAAAGAAGACAGAACCCCTTTCCCACCAGTCCATGCCAATAATGTCTATAAACCAGGGAGGACAAGGCACACGTCAGCCTCCTCTATGCACACTCCCTGGAGGTGGATGTTGCTTCTCCACAGTGCACCAGTAAAGTGAATATTAACATGCAGTCTTGACTGCTGCTATGAACCATCCTTTCTGAAGCTTGCATTTCAGGACATATTCCAGGAGAGCAAGGAAAGATTTATTCTAAAATAAAGACTTTAGAGCTATTCCCTTGATTGACTTTTGAGAACAGAAATGATCTCTTAGTTCATTAAGAAGAAAGGACAAGAAAATAATTGGACTGTTTTACCAAAAGCAACTTCTCACTAGTGTGCCAATATATCAGCTTACAAACTTTCTCCTTCAAAGTTCAATTCATTAGGAATTAATCCATTTTAAATCTTTTACTGTGAACTCAGCTGCTCATTATTCATAAAACAGCTACACTGACCCCTCACAGGCAGATTCAAGATGGCACAGAATTCATAAAATCAATACTTTGTTTCAATCCACAGACTGTAAGAGCAAAAGACCAGGCCCTGAATCAAACCAGAAAATTGTGGGACCTATAAATTTCATTATCGCTATTCTACCCTCATAGCTAAATGAAAACATAGTCCATTGGACTCATACTTCACTGCCTTTTCCTCAGCAAGTGTAATGCATTACCTGTCATTCCTACGTAAGGCAACCACTGAAGCATTAATTCTGAATTACTTTGGGGTCATTGATAGAAAACCATGATATGTATATTTCAAAACGGAATTATTCTGCATATTCTAAGGGAAATTGTTTACAATTATAAAGAACAGCAATGCATTTATGGATCTGCTTTCATGCAGCATCTTTGCTTTGTGAGGATTTTTATTTCATGTTTGAGAATTTTTTTAAGAAGATTCAGTTAGAAAATTATATCCTACCAATTACTTTTAGCCCAAGAATACAATTAGAGTAAAATGCATTTTTTTTGCAAGGTCAACGTATTTCCACATTTCCTTTTCTAAGCATTTATTAGATACTTTAAGAAATAATTTGATTTCAGAGCCAGAAGGAAAAAAAACGAATTGATGGAAGATTTACCCTTTTAATGATAATTATATATACCTTGTAAAACCTGGATAACCACAGCTCAGGACTAAGTCCTTGCCAGAACCCTTTTTGGTTTCCACTTATTACTATATACTAAGCTTAATAGGGCATGACAGGGTTAGCAAGGAGTCATTAACTAGCTCTAAATTCATAGCTGAATGTATCAACAATGAAAAGAGGAAACTTTGCAAAATGAAATTTTAGGGAAGTGTTACTCAAATAAAATAATAAATATCTGATAGAAAAAGATGTTTAATTCCTGGAACATACAGTTTGTTTTGTGCATGAGGCGATAAACAGCATCCATTTTTAATTACACTTCAAACATTCTATAGAAAATAATAATGTATGGGCTGGAGCAAGATGTAAGGAAATAATTCCACCAAGAACTATTGATAATATCATAACAAACCAAGGGAGAAAAGCTTTTGATGGAGTTATCTTCCCGCTGCTGTTTGTTATGTTTTTAATACGCTGTTTGGATGCAAGAGCATGTTTACATTTTTCAAATGCAGATTCAGACAAGTTAATTAACATTAGTTGAATGGACAAATAAATAAATTACACTGCCTATAATGTTCTTCAAAAAATACAAAAGCAATATGGAACTTTACTCCCTGTTACCATACTACTGTAAGAAGCAAAAATGTCATTCTTTACTTTGTATGTGGTCAATTTGCATGCTGTAAGCGAAGAAAGAAAGCAAGCAGATCTTACAAGAATAACGAAACATCTCATGAGATCCACATTTGTATTTAAAGGGCCTAGCTTAAGAAAAATCCTATTAAAACCACCACCCCAAGCATCTTGTGATAAGCACAATTTGCCATTCGCCTTTGCAAATTGCCAGTCACAGACTGGGTTGGCAGTGAGGTACTGAGAAAAACCAAAGCTCTCTATTCAAACTTATCTTTACAGTATGCAAACAAAACAAACAGTTACCTCTGATGATAAGGGTTTAGAGGAGAACTCTTCCCAGTGATTACCTGCCTGTAAAGGAAACTCTGAAATTTGCTTTGGCTCGTGACAGGCGCTTGTTGCCCTGCTCTATCCTTGCTGAGGGTGGCAAGAGGCGGCAGAGAGGTACTACAACAGAATTGTTGTGTGCAATTTGTAATATAAATCTAAAAAAACAAATCTGTGATAAACGTAAGCAGTAAGTAGCAAGTCAGTGCCAGCCACCTCCCCTCCTGATCTCCTCGGTGCAGGCACTGCCCGACAAATCTACTTCCCCGCTGGCGTAAGGGGGTTGCCGAGCCTGGGCACGGGGCACGTGAACGCACCCGCGGAGCGGCGAGAGCCTTCCCCCGCCGCGTGCGTGGACAGCCAGCAAAGCCGTAATTTTGAAAGCACTGGATGAATTTTATCTCCAGACGCAATTGCAAGCAACGGGCTTCCAACCACAGGCCCTTGCCCGCTGCCGTTTTTCGCTGCAGGTCTCAGGACAGCCGTGCTTTGAAAGGGGGCCGGTTTGCTGAGTTAAACAACAAGTCGTGACGGTGGGAAAAGCAGCTGGTTTGATGGCCAAAGGAGTTCTTAGTCTTCCCCTTCCGAAGCTCGCTGAGACCTTGATCCACACCAGTATTTTCAGGTAACAGGGTAAGCCTATTATCTGAAGCCTAACAGGCTTGCTTATGGTAAGCATCCTGACAACAGTCTGTCAAGCAAATGACAAGTTTAACAGGACACAAAGCTGTTTCTTTTTCTATTTGTGTTTGCCAAGACTGTTCCCCTCACTTATTACTCATTTCCTAGGTGTTGCTGAGTAAGGACCCAGGTTACCACAGTAGCAGAAAGTATAAAGGGACATTTCATTGTTTCTGCATGACCTGATTTTTAGCATCATTTTGTATGGCACGAAGGCTTAACTGATGATACCTCCACACATCTGGCCTTCAGGCCCTTGCTCATCACTGTTGAAACTGCTAGCTGACTTTAATCAAACTTTGGAAAAAGCATAAGGGTTAAAAGACACTACACTTTTTAAGTCTCATTAAAATTGGGAGCCATGAAAGACAAAGACAAAGCAAAAGTGTCTATGCTAGGAAATGCGCAGCAAAAATTAATTATATCAGACACACATGATCCTGTACACAAAACCAGACTGCTTAAGTTTCATTGCTCCAAGGGAACACACTGCCATCACATGAGCGAATGCACATCCACCGCGTGATTAGGGATGCAGCATTTTTGGTCCGATGATGGACAGCTGAAAGATACATGTGCTTATGTCAGAAAAGGGTCTTGCCAATGAACGTAGGAAGAGCTCATTTACAGAACAATTAATTCAGGTTTCAGTCTAATCTTTGTCTATTTTTTTAGAAGCCTGCAGGAAGGAGGGTTGTGGAAAGCGAGTTGCAGACCAGATAAATTGTTTAGGTTTCTGGACTGTGACAAGGCAAAATATCATATGGATACAGAGCAACTCAGAAATTTTCAATCAAAACATATTTGACAAAACACTGCTTTCTGATTGAAATAGAAACACTTCACTATGTTTTCAAAAAGCACGATTTGCTAAAAGAAATTGAATAATTTAGGAATTCACTTTGAAGTTTCTGTCCATCAATATTTGCATTACCATGTTTGAATCAGAAGTAGTTAATTTTATGCACTGAGAAACCGGACACCTCATATAACAGGAACTGCAAAAATTCTTTTTATTTCTTGGTTTTCAAATGTTTTAATTTATTTTGATATCACAAACCATTACAGAGACTCTAATTAATAATAAAAAAGCACCTTTTTTTCTAAATCAAAGCACCTTCAGTGAAATATTATACTATATAACTGGTCAAATGAAAATTATGTACATAAAATAACAACAGACAACTTAAAATTGATGCCTGAAATAAAACTTTAAAAAGATGTAATTTCTCTTTTCTTAAATAAAATATATTTCCATTTTCCTTGTGACTAATTATAAGTACTTTTCACTCATACTTTACTGCAAAACAAAAATCAAAATATCAGTATTTCCACTGAAAAGAAACTAGTTTTTGACAAAATGGAAATGGATATGCAACCAACAATCGTATCTAACTGTGAAATTTCATGTATCCTAAATGTTTCTGCAGTCTTCTTTGTTACGATATCATGTAGTACCATGAAAGCATTGCTATATTCTGTACTGTACACAATTTCTTTTGAAAAATAAGAACACAAAGCTTTTAGAAAGTTGTAGTCCTTCCTCTGGATAACAGAATATTTCACTTGGCTGGGTTTTTTCTCCCCTAAAGTTCAGAGAAAAAGCACATTAAAAGTGTCTCTTGCAGCTGAAAAGGTGGCAGCACTAGGGTATCCCACCATGAGCTCTCTCTTTCAAATGGATGGAAGTACCCAAATTACTATTATTGCCAGACTGACTGAAAGAGAAAAATGGTGCTCATGAATTCAAGACAGTTTTGACACAGCTTGTCAGCACCGTGTGTATTACAGGTTTTATAAAGGGGGGGCCCATTTTAGTCTCTGACTTCCAAGCATCTTCAGCAGGAAAAAGCAGTGAACAGCATCCCTGTAAGTATATAAATAACCACCTCAGTGGATTTGCTACCTGAACATGGCAGGATTTACCAAATGTTTAACGAATTTGGTTCTGGACATTTCCCAGGGATCCTGGGGCGACCGGGGGGGCGTGCTGAGGTTGGCTCCGAGGGGCAGGAAGGAGATTTTTAGACTGTCACGGACAAAACAAGTGAGTGACAGTAGTAAGGAATCCGGCTGCAGATGCGTATGGGTACTTGAGGAATGTTAGCAGCACATATAAATAATAAATGGAGGAGCATGTGGCACGTGAGGAGCCCTGTCTGCTAGACCATCCATGCTAAGCACATGGCATCCTCCTGCCGGAGACAGGATTACCTACGGCGCACTGGTGGCAGGTCTCCTCCAGAGGGTATTCGCATTTCACTAAGATGCCAACGGCAGACATCAAAGCCACTTTAAAGCTCCCTCCAGACTGATGATTATATTGATATAGGGTTGCAATCAAGTCACATTTTCAAGCTTATCCTTGCAATTGTATGCATTATTAAATAACTTGAAAAATAAGAAAAGTAAGCTTACTAATCTTTGTTACCATCCAATAAAACACCTCCAGGCAAGCTACGAAAGTGGAAAATTTAATCTAAAATTATCAGGAAAAAATAAATAATGCATGCACGTAGAGCTTTTTCAATACAGTTTTTCCAAGGGAAAGGGGGAAAGAAATAGTGCAATGGGTGGGCTTGAAGCCTGAAGTCTCTCTGGAAGAGGAAGAAAAGACAAGACTAGAGTCCTATTTGACTCCTGTAAAGAGAACTAGAAATTAATACACTCATCTTGAATGTTGTAGAAAGCATTAGGATGCAGAGAAGACATCAGAAGACCAGATAGCAAAAGATTGTGGAAATATGATGGATTGCAGTGGGAAGGGACACCAACTTTCACATCCTGCATGAAAATAGGATGGATCTTACCTATAAAGGTCAGCACTCTAGACATTAGCAGGCAACAGAGAATTTGGAAAATCAGATTGCTGCATTTTCTCTACCCTTGACATATGCAGCTGAGATAAAGGGCACTACACAGAGCGCTCCACTGCCTGCAGCAATGACTAAGCCCCATGCAATTCTCAAAGAGAAAGCATGTTGCCTTTGAGTCAACATTCAAGTACCCTCTGTACTTATGTTTTACCTGAAATTGCCCTGTTCTCTCTCATTTAAACGAAAATTCAGACAACATTTGCTGTCTGACAGATCAGATAAAATTATCAGAGGTAGGAGAAATTAAAGGGCAGAGGATATTGCAAGCGAGAGAACAGGTTATGGCGGGTGGGAAACTCTACGGTAAACTTACTTCTTAAAATTGCCAACACATACAATAGGTACTGTTACTGATCAACACCTCTTCTGCAAATAACCAACGTGTATAATCAATAGTTTCATGCCTCCCAAAAAGTCTTTATTTCCGTTTCTAAACCCCAACATTTCAACTCCCAGGAAAGACGCAGAATTACTGGGATAAATCTACCTCACAAAGTCTCACAAAATCAATGTGTCCTTCCAATGGTTTCTATGGATTACATAAGAGACATCTAAACTCATATTGGGTAACAATGGAGGCTACTGTCCTAAGATGCTTTACAAATTTAACAACTAGGACCAACCGTGAGAGGAACAACTTTTATGTAAATATTTGCCTGCTAAGAAATAATCCAAGACTACCAGTTTCATTGTGCAGAAGAGACATCTGAGAAAAACACTGCTCCCTCTTGTCGATCATATTGCTTCGGTCACTACAAAGTCAGGCGAGCAGCAGGACCACGCAGGCAATTCTTAAATCATCTTACTGTTTTGTGAGGCTTTCCAAAGCAGGAGAAAAACAGAGCAAATGCAGTCACAGCACCTCTGACCTTCCTCCAATTTTTGCTAACTCACTGGCTTAATAAAGCAGCCTGCTCTCTCATCCTTCATTCAAAGCCCTGGTTTTCAGCTGGCGCCTCTCAAGGTTCCCGCTGCACCTAACAGAGCAGTTTGAACAATTCACTGCGAGCAATGTATAGTATTCAAGTAATCCCATCCTGCTTTTCTCATTGTGAGATGTTCACATACAGATGTTTTTTTACAAACATGCTAGTTTAACAAATGAGTTAAAATTGACTTTTAATAACTCTATTAAAACTGCTGATTGGAGAGAATATACACATACACTTTCAAAGTGAATTGCTCAAAGGCTACTCTAAATTCAACAGTAAAGCATGGTGTGTGGCCTTCCCATCACTTGCTAATGGTCCTCTTTCCCTGCTAGGGGACCCAAACTCCTTTCATTTACTAGATTCAGCCCATGTTAGCTGTTGGCTTCAAATACATTCTTCAGAAATACAGGCAACAATCAAAACGCCACTGGAATTAATGTCTGCAAAGAGTAAAATAAGAAGGTCCCTAACCAAAGTCTGAATCCAAAGCCAGTCAAAACAGCAGGCTCTAGGGGCCCACTGGCTTTTTATTTACTTACTCAAGCTTTTTTCTTTGCAAAAGTGTGAGTTTGCTTTTTCCTTCCTCAGATTAAGATGTGACTACTGGGCAACTGCGGACTCTCTGTAACACAGCAAAGCCTCAGAGTCTCCGAAGCGGAGCTGCTCCATCTCGAGCCTTTCACCGTGGCAGCGCTATTAAAAGCGCTTGGAAGAGCTGAACATGCCAGGGTGGTAGGTCAGGCCTCTGGTCGTGCTCAAAACTGTCAAATGCTGGATGGGTTACACGCAGGGATTTTGGAGTTTACAACCCTGTAAAATAAACTTGCCATTAAAGGCGTGCTCTCCCCTGGACTGTACAGTGTGCGACTCCATCTCATTGCATCTTCCTTCTTTTCCAATGCCCGAATAGTCTGTTGACAGAATCTGCTTGTGAAAAAAAGTAATAATTACAGCATCTGCTGCTATTTGATTCTCTGTTTGGTATTCCTTTATATGTTTTGAAGTTTAGATTTTTATAAGAAATAGGCTTTGGCTGTTCTGGTTTTGTTTTTTATGGTTCACAAACCTCTACCAGAGTTTGTCTGAAGCAAATCTTCACTATTATATTTACAGTTCTATTACTGAAACTCATTTATTTTAAAATTCCTTATTAGGGAGAACTGACAAAAACAAAAGCCTCTTTGGGAAGAAATGAAAGAAATTGAATTATAAAGTGACTTGACAAAAAGAAAAATGAAATTAAAAAGCAACAACATATAAAAAAGAAATACATTTCATAATGTAATGAACAATTAAATACTACAACCTAACTAATGTTTTCTAAAAGAATTAGAAGAAATCTGTAAGGATGAGAATATCTGTATTTCTATTAGAATAAGCAAAAAAAAATTATGCTTTGAGGTATAAATCATCCCTAATATCCTTGTCCTAGGAAGAAATTTCCCTCATAAAAGAGATTTAAACTGTAATTTATAGCAGTTTTTGCATTTTTGAATGATGTGGTGCTGACCCCATCAGATTCAAAATACCAAATTAGATGGTATTATCTAGTATCATTTTGTCTTTATGATGTGTGGGTTTTGGGTTGAGACCAAAATTCTGAATAGTAGGTGCCTAACAACAGTTAAGGACATCATTACATTTACTCAGATGTTGAACTCCCTTCATTCTGTTGAGATCAGCCTAAAATTATACCACAGAATATAGCTGAACAGGGAAAGCAGGAAGGTCTCCTATTGCCTTTGCTTCAGTCTAGCACTCCCACATATGAGACAGAATAATTTACCCCTTTACCTTAGTTGGATGCATTTTTTTCTTCCTTCTATTTTTAAAGTTTGAGGGAGGAGGAGTTTGTTTACTCCAAAGTACTAAGTCTCCATCTTTTACACATTGCTGCCTTTTATTTCTCTGAAATCAATGAACTTTACAAATACTGGGAAAAAAAATGTAATGAGAAATTGCTAGAATGGTCTGTTTAATGCTGCTTGAAAAGCTTCTTCCATCTAAAAGTTCATCATTTTTAAGTCAGGCTACGAATGCACAGTCTGTCAAACCTGTCAGTTTTTCCCAGAGAAAGGCTGTGCTTGACGATTATTTTAGGTGAGCCAGCTCTCATGAATATTCATGCTTCAAACCTAAATTCACTGCCTCCCAGCTCTTCAAACTAGTCATGTGATTTCTTCTACCTTTGTAATATGTACTAGATGCTCCTTGCAGAAAGGCTGTGTGACAGACAACAGACAGAAACACTAAATTACATTTCCAAGACCAAGTCTTCCATCCTGAAATGAGCTATACAGTTCTGCAGCAATATATATATATTTATATATATGTACATATATATATATATATATGTATGGATCCACTACAATGGTGTTTGCCTTCATTAGACTAGTTCGTAAATTGATAAAGAATTAAACTGATTCAAAAGTTGTGTACAGGCCTTGAGGACTCATGCTGTTCTTCGCTGTTTCCTATATATGTAGAGTATGTATGTTGTAATGTCATTAAAATCAGTGGAAGTTCAGGCTTTTACAGGTATGGGATCAACCTTTACACTAAAGAGCAGTGTTTGGCACCAGGAAGAACATCTATAACAACGTGCAATTTCTACTAGTAGTTAAGAAAGCTTCTATTTTAAATTACAATGCACTACAGTATAATAGCAGTATACAGAGCTAGTAAAAATCCCAATTTCTGGACCTGCTGAATTACTAAGGATAGAACAGAATATACCAGCATGAAGCCAGTGTAACAGTAAACATAAGCTAGATAGCATTAAACAAAATTAGTCTTATGAAGCAAGGCCTGACTTTCAACTCATGAAATTCAGGTGGCACCCTTATGCAGCTGCGGAAAAAGCTCAGTAGACCAGATATCTTTAAATGCAAACAGAATGCAGCAATCACTTTTTATTTCTTATAAAACAGGTTTGCAAATGTTTAGACTCTCATGCACCCCCAATTACACATAATATTCTTATCGGGTATGTAAGCTTCAAGATACAACCTAGTAAGTTTGCAACATTCAGCACTGTGAAAGATAAGCCTTTGAAATGGCGTGACATTTCAGGGTGAACTGCTGAGCCAGCATTTTTCTGGCAAGCAGTATTTCATAGCCAGCATTGCCTCGTGTAACTCAGGGAGATTGTCCTCTAAAGCCACTGTATGCTACGTTATTCTATGAACCTTTACAGCACCTACACTCCCATGACAAATAATTCAAAGTCCTAAGTAAGGAGATTTTCAGTTACTCCCGTATCAAGTGGGATGCAAAAGTTATTAGTATGGAACCGGATTTCTCAGTGAGATATAGATAAGCACAGAATATTGCATGCAACTTTTTTTTTTAAAAAAAAAAAAAAAAAAAAAAAAGAATAAAAACCTAGAGGAGCTTTCAATAGCTCCAAAAAACCCTGCTGTTAGCAGGTCTTTCTGTTTCCCCTTCTCACCTAACACTGCTGCGCTTGCTCAAGATTTTCTGTTTGGAAACATCAGAAACAAATAACGCAGAGAGCAGGGAGGAAGGAGAGCCACTGACAGTCCCATGGATGTGACAGCTGTCTGGCAGCCGCGATTAGAAGCTGGAAGCAGCGTTGGGAGGCAAAGATAAGCAGGACACAACAAGCAGAGCCTACTTCTACCTGCCAGCATCCCGCTTAGCCAAGCCCAAGCCTCTTTGTAGGCTAGACTTGACTTTGTCCCCCTCCCTCAGTGACAAACCTCCCTTGGGTGCTGCAGCGGCGACCTTCTCCCGCAGGGCTGAGCAGCACTAATCCACCCTGTCAGGCATCCCCAGCACTGGTTCCATCTTTAACCCTCATATGAAAACCTTCGGTTTCGTAGGAAGCAGAATTAGTAGCTGCTGCCAGAATCAAATCATTAAGGCCGAATGAGTTCATCGACATTGCTGTCAGTACAATGAATAACCTAATCCCAACTGCTGTAAGAAGTATTGATTAACAGGGAAGATTTTAAATGAGTGGCTGCAGCTCTTTGCAAGAAAGCGCCTGCAGAAAAAATGGAATCTGAGAACAGCATTTGGAAAAATTATCTTATTTTGATTCAAGTTCAATTATTTTACATAGCTTGGGTCTCATTACCTTCTAAATCACTTTGCTGTGTACAGTTCTAATTTAATTCGATATTCAGATATTTGATGGATGAACACATCCTTAAACATTATCTGTTAAGATAGTGAATATTTTGTCATTATTCTATGAATGTTTCCATTAACTTAACGATATACTAACAGTGCAATGGATATTTAAAAACATTATCAGGAACAAAAATCAGTGTGAAATACTGCAATTCTCCTGTGTCCTCTTGTTTTATGTGACAAAGGAATTTTGAAAACAGTGAACCTAATTTCAGTTTCCTATTTTTCTAGCAAAACTGTATATAACAACATGATCAACTAGGGGGTATCGTCTAACAGATAGACTGCCTACAGGGTATGCACAGCTGTGTAATATGTTAAAGTGAGTCAGAGAAGTCCTCTCCTTGGCCGGATGAGGAGCTATTTCCTGAGTTTTCATACAAGTGTGATCAGCAGTATAATTTGAGAGGGCTCTCTGTTGTTTTACAGAAGAAATTAAAAATCAGAGGAGGGGTTATTAAGAGCTATATGAAATAGCTTTTTCGAAAATTCTTTTGCAAACACAAGGCAGCAGCTGAAAAGGAGCAGTTTTTGCTGCTGAGAAGGAGCAGTATGCTTGGCATATCCTCCTTCATCACACCCTGGCTCTCTGCCAAGTAGAAGGTGCTCCTCTCCACACCTGAGGAATATGTAAATAATATGCACTCCAGTATTTTCAGTAAGGCATCAGTATTACTAAGCAATAACTTCCTGATTCGCTGTGCATCACAGTCTCACAACATGAGCCTGTTTTTAATTTCTCAAGTCAACTGATACTGCCTTCCTGCCTTCAAGGATTCGCTGAACATCTTTTTAGAGTTTTTCTCTGCTTTTTCTTTTAAAATGCTTGGATGCTTTCTGTTCAGATACGTGAGATTATAAAGCCATGAGGGGACCTTTCTTCCCATCATTATTTACTAAGTGCTAATTGCATCATGTTAATTAAGTACTGTGTTACAGAAAATCAGTGGGATGCTTTATCAAAATGGGCATAAAAGTTACTATCTGAAAAAGAATTTTTCACAATTAAATCTTAGTAAGATTATGGAAATCTATCATTGGTATCGGTCTATGGTGATGTTATTGTTATTATTTTTATTGAACTCAGATTATATTCTTGTTTCCTTAGACTCCTAGCTCTAATATTATTTCACTTTGCTTTTTGTCTCGTGTGTCTGACTGCTTTCCTGATAGCTATCTCATATGGATTCCTTCAAAATTTCTGTCCTCTACCATTTACTGTTGTTTTTTATTTTGGTATTTATGATACTGCAGTTGTGAAAATCTATATAAAACACAACCCTGTGAGAAAGGCAATTTAACAAGCTGCTATGGCAGATCATAAAATTGTTACTAAGAGAAATAAAATATCAAGGTGAGAACAGACAACCAAATATTACTTTTCAGTCCTAGTGCAGAATTTGACTAGATGGGGTGACAAGGGTGCTTTCCAATCCAAATCTACAACTTCTTAACTCTGCATCATCAGGATTGAATACTCTCATTTAATTTTTCATGAATTGTTTATTTCCCTCTACTTTAAGCAGCATATTTCAAGACGAATTCTGCTGAAAAAATGACACTTATAACTCTGAAAGAAGAGCATGACTGAATCTTCACAGAACAAGACTATGCAATGGTTCTGACTGAATTCAAACCATGGCTGTAAAGTTAATTTTCCAAAGCTGTTTGGAGTGATTATCACTAATAGTTACCAAAACATTTATTATGTATCTTCCAGAAATACTAATCAAATATTTTGATCTAATATTCTGGCTGGACACTGGAGCAACATGCAAAAAAAAGAGACTTTGCCCTAGAAATTTACAATTTCCATAGTATTCACGATGTGATAAGATAAGAGGGGGAGCATACAGGAGATGAGTAAGAGTCAGTGGTGACTAGGTGCTGAACTGAGCAAAGCAGCAAATGTAAAAGTCAGACCAGTCATTTGCCTAATCAGTAGCATCAGAAGTAGGAGTAAAAGATTTATCATAGTTAATACTAAGAATATATTTTCTCAATGCAGAAATAAAGCTTGGGAAATATATGGATGCTTCTCATGCAAAAATGGGCTTTTGAAAATTTAATACTGAGGGACTAGGAGACTCAATGAGCAGTTCACAAACCAGCAGACTCAATAATCTGATGGTTTAGACAAAAATAATCCTTCTTCCTTCATTTCCATTTCTGAAAAATAAGAATTTCTGCTTTCATAGCTCTGGCATGCTTAAATTAATGCTTGCAAATTAAGGTAAGAATATAAAATGGTAAGCACTGGATATTTCCTGACAACTGAAGTGATATATTTCCTTCTTTTGTCATTGTAACAAAATGAAAATACAGCATATGAGGACTTCGTCCATTTCTACTTTAGATATAAACAGTAAAATATAACATAAACAAACAGTAAAATATAACATAAGTTTAAATCTAATATACAGCATCATGTTGCTAAGCACAATTTGTTAAATAATTAGCAGCTCTGAACGACACTGTCAGAGTAAATTTTTAATTATCTAGTTCATCAGACTGTAAGAACCAGAACAGCTTCTTGAGCCTGATGCATCTCTGCAAAATGCTTTGATGAATAATTTTAATTCATCTATAATCACTATGAAAACACTTTCACTGTATTTTTGTCCCCTTCGCTCAGGGTTATTACTTATCTATTAGCTTCCTAAGATGCTTTCTATGCTTTACCCTCCAAGTGCTACAGTCTTAGCATACTGTGTGTAAATATACCATGCTTACTTAATAATGACTCCATCAACCATGCATTGCGCTACTTTCGTGCACTGAAAGACAGCTATGTTTGCTGTTTTGTATTAGCTACACAGAAGAAAGACTTTTTTTTTTAGAAGCAAGAGCAACCCACATCACTGTAATTTCCCTGCCTTGTCTTCTGATTGCTTCCTAATTATTAAAGCCCCAAAGCACCTGCACATAATACAAAGGGTTTGGCTGAAACCCAAAGAGTGTTCACCCTTTCCAAAAATACTGCGGAACATATGTTATTTTGTCTGAGAAAGAAAAGCTGACACTGCATTTAAATTAAATAGGGGCAATATATATCCAAAACGGTTGATTGCTCTAAGCCAGGTCCACGGTTTAGTTGGAAACTATCAGTGTTTGATACTACAAATGAATTCGTTCTTAGACTTTGAACTTGAATGTCAGGGTCTATGATACAAGACTGCTGAGAAGGTAACAAGACCACTGACTAACTGAGTTTACAACAGTAAACGTGCCAAAATCTCAAAGTCAGGGAGATAAGGGAAGCTGCCTTAATAAATCATTGCCAGAACAGCAGCCAGTCACCCTGGATCTCTCCCCAGCATCCTGATGCTCTCTCATCTCCCATAAATGTCATCTTGATTTAAAGCCAGAAGAGACCAAAATGCAGGACTACTGCTTGGCTGAAGCTGCACACAAAAGAATAAAACAAAACAAAACAAAAATATCAAAAATCTCCTACCAGACAGAAAGCTTCAGGAAAAGACATAGCAGCAATATGGCACATCTAGTGCCATAAATTACTCCAGTTAGACTCCAAAGACTTCAGAGGCAGGTCACTAACATAAAGCAGGAGATGACCCCAAACAGTCTCAGTATTCGAGGGGAAAAATCTCGTTATAATGAAATTCTTCCCCTGTTTCTACACTAATTGATGATGGCAGCACTTGAGTTGAGCAGCAAGACAGCAAGTCAGAGATGAAATACAAATATAATTGCAGACAACAAAAACATTGAAAGCCTGTTGCAATTAGTTAAGTCCATGCCAGCTTAGGAAACTTGGTCTCCGTCTCACGTTCCAGCCTTCTTGGCTATTACACTTGTTACCACCCACTTTGCAAAGCTGAAGTAATTTCTTTGGATGTTCCATTTCAGCAGCATTTATCAGGATGTCAAAGGCTTCTTTCCAAATTGAATATTGACAACAGAGTTTTGCTATTTTGTCTCATTTTTGACTACTGTTGTTTTCCAACCAGTACGCAGGACAGAGTGCAGCAGAACACAAAAATACCAGAATGAATGCAGGTTTGGTAAGAGCAGAGCAAGAGGCTGAAAGATAATCTGGAAAAAAAAGACAGAGTTGCTGAAATTGGTATACTGGACAAAAATGTAAGACCATGTATGCAAACCTGAAAGGGAAGGCAAACATCTTTGAAAGTAAGTAAGTGGGCAGCAAAAATATGTTCTCATACTATTGCAAAAGAGACAGAACAGGAGGGATAGATGGGTGAATTTAGATCTCAGATATTATTCTTACTGAGCTGGAATCTCACCATCAAAAACATAGTGGTGAAGAAGAGACTTAAAAAAGAGGTGATCACTATGGGAGAATGGAAGAAGAAGTCTTCTGGTTAATTATTGAGTAACTAATATGATTAGATCCTTATCAATAAAGAGAATCAGAGCTTATTTTGAAGTACAGTCACCCTCAGAAAGGCGGGACTACAAGTTAGAGCCTGGCATTCTCTTCTTTGATTAAAAAAAAAAAAAAAAGAAAAACAGATGGCGAATAGAAGAATAAACATTAAAATGAAAAGAGCTAGCAAAAGTTAAAAAAACTACAAGAGTACAAGAAAGCTGGTCAAATCTACAAGACACCCCAGGAGGTAAAATGGAATTCAATACTGCTTCAAAAGAAAAATGCAAGGAGCAAGAAATGACCAATGTGATTTCAAAGTTCAGAGGTTAAAACAGTCCTTTCTTGTAAAAAGAAACAGGGAGGAAACCAATTAATAATATGGATTCAGCCAAGTCTTGCAGGCACGAGATAACGCCTGAGAAGAAGCATTGTGAAGTAATGCTATCCAAATGGGAATATAGAAGGCTTTTATAAAAATATCAGAGGAAAAAAACTGGCTCTAGGAAAAGAAATCCATTAATGAGGGGGGTCTGACTTTAAATTAACAGTGATTCAGAAATAACTGAGGTAGTTCCTTCCTCTAAGAATCTATCTTTAATGAGAAAAATTAAAATCTGGCAAAGTTTGGCTATAAAAACCCCTTGCTTTACTAATGATTATTGCTTAAGATTTCTAAGATTTATCTCAGATTTATGGAAAAATGGGAGAAGGAAGAGCTTCACAGAGAAACACCAACAGAATACTGACTACAATAGAATGCATGAATGATTCTAGACGTTCTCATCCAAGAAATCTATATTGCATCTGCCAAAAATAAGTCACTAAGCAATACAAAAATGAAAATATACTGAGAAACTAAAACTCTCCTGTTTATTTAACTAGTGGAAAATAAAAGGAACCTGGGCATTAAAATGAAATGGTGTATAAAGACTACAGCTTACTACACACCATGCATTCAATTATTTACTTTTATTAAAAAAAAAAAAAAAAAGCGCCATACATTTTCTGTAAGGCCTCTGATATTAGTTTCAGGAGATTTCACTGAGATTAGAATATGAAATCAGTTGCCTCTCAGGGCTCACACAAAGTCCTGATGGCACTGACACACAGACTTTACTACAAAATATGCCAAATATGCATCACGATCTTTGAACACGTAGCAAAAAGAAAACAGTAGCTTTTTTGCCACTCCAGCGTATCATCCTACTCTCCTGACATAACAAAGCACCAGTTTATCTAGCATGTAATCCAGTGTTCCTTCTTGATCTCATTCATCTGGATAAAATTTTACATGCTCAAATATCGCAGGTTAAATTTTCTGGTCCACGCATCCAAGTTGCGCCTAGAACGCATGGATGCCTCCAGGACACATCATGATTTCCGGAACCTGGGGATCAATGGAAATTAATGAAATGCCTCTTATAACCAAGAGCCTCCCAAAGGGTTCTCAAAGGCCATTTGGCTACACACAGCAGCTGGCAATAGCTGAAGCATGAAGATAACGGAGGCACACCAGCTCTGCTCAGCTCTTAGGTCAATGGGAGCAGCCTGCGGCGTTTCGGGGACGCTCGCGGCTCTCTCCGTGCCAAGCCTTCATTCTCTGCAACAAAAGGCTCGGCATATTCCACTAAAAGGAGCCATTGCATCCATGCCAAAACCAGACACAACAGAAATACATGCATTTTTTCAGTCAACAGCCTATAAAATGGTTTCAGAGCTGAGCTGGACGAGGCTGCAGTGTGGTCTAATTTCCCTGGCAAAGGGCAACCACATCAGCATGCACGCTGTGCTCGTCATAGTGCGTACGCTCTTTGCAATAGTGCTCTCCTCAGTGCTTTTGATATCTTTTATACAAATCTTCAGTAGCCATCAGCTGAATAACTTCTAGTGTTGAAGAGACATAATAATTCTCTTTTGGACTGTAATTAGCAACATAGTTTGCCATTTCTTCATGCTGAAGTAATTTCTCTACCGTCTCTCTGGAAGCTTCCTGCTCAGGGTTCAGCCAGGCCAACAGTTCGCTTTCTGGCTGCCCTTTCAACATATGCTCCTTTGGAAGGGTTGCTTAGGAAAGCACTAAATCATTCTGAGTACTCTCTGGCTAACTGTAGAGAAAATTTAGAGTGTGCTAACATGATCCTTTTCTGGAAGCTTTTAATGGTAAATACAACACTGTATGTAGAGGCCCACCGGAGACTAACAAGAAAGTGGAGATCACGGTGGGCAGCATAAGAACTGTTCTTTTATCTTTTTCAATGGGACCAAGTATTAAAATATATAAATATTAGCCTGATTAAATATATTACAGAGCCAAAATACTCTCTTGAGATTGTTCCACCAAAAATAAACACAAATCTTCTAAAATCTTACTGGTCCAGCGTATTGGTACTTACTCTCCTATCAAGAACAGAAAAAGACAGGGAAGAAGAGTAAGTTCATATCTAGCTGGGTTTCCCTAAAAGAGTAAAGGTTTCCTGTAACACGTACATTAATCTATGAATTTCTCCGGAGGGAATTTTCCCAGGTCAAATGAAAAGAGAAAGCAATTTGCTAAATCTACATTCAAGAGCATCCAGCTCTTGAATATAACCATGTATTGTTCAGGAAGACCTGACCAAATGTACCGCACAATCTTTACATTATGACACAATTTTGCAAATTACATTTTGGAAATACATGCAAAGATGCGGAAGACTCAGCTGTTTTAGGATCATTCATACATTTTTCTGCTTTCCAAAAATATGAACGGTAAACATATAAAAATCTAACATTATCCTCTCAAAATCTACTTTTATCAAGTTTTGTTACTTCAGTCTCCATCGTCCAAATGCTTGTAAAATTACCTGGTTGCTTATAGTCCCCAGTCTTTAATCAAAAGATCCGTTTTTCTTAGGTTTTCCAAATTTTCGTTTTCCTAGCGCATTTATTTCCTGATAGCTAGGCTCAGGTTTCAAAGAAAAATCCTATGGATCCAGGTGTGAGAAAGTTATGTTGGGATGATTCTTCCTAAGGTTTATGTTAGACATTTATCCCAGCTTCTCCTAGTAACACACAATGGAAACACCAGAAGCTATTACTTTTCACAAAATGTAGAACTGCCACTCAAATAAGACATGGTGGTTTCTCAGCAGCTAGTAGTATAAACAGTAAAATCTTATGAGAAATGAACCTTTTTTTATTTTTTCATTTAAGTTTTGAAAAGCTGAAGTGTTGATGTCAATTTGACATCGTAGTTACCTATGGGAAGGCCACAACTGTGAACTCAGAAAAGCACTGAGTGAACTCAGTGATCTTCTCCAAACAGAAGGGCAAAGACTGTATTCCTTAGGCAGTTTAATGCTTGCTGAAATGAACTCAGTATCTGGCTTTCATTACTGTTTTTGTGGAGGATGGAGAGCAGCTGACATTTTCAGAGTGGGCCATGGTGGAGAAAATGCTTGCCATGTTCCTGCAGCTACAAGAGAACAAATATCACTTACAAAACACTATACTGCTCAAATCTTCCTCATATCAGAAGCAGGGAGAATTCTCCCATTTCTAGTGGGAGAAATGGAGGCCCTGTCACAAAATAGTTATGGCTCCCAGACTAAGTGGTAGTCAACCTTCCTTCTGATTGAGGACCGCTACTGCATGCAGCACTGCTGACCAGCTACCTTCAGCATTCATCCCCCTTGTGCTCAGTTGTACCAAACAGCTGCAGCAGATCCAAGAATTTGACAGAGTATATTCAAAGCAGCAACCTGAAATTAATAAACTATCCGTCATAAATTTTCCTATGATGTAGGCAGTTGTTACTGCCTACACTGTAAATCTGAGAAACTGAATCAAAGTTTTTGAGGCTTACTTAAGACTACTCAGCAATTCAGTGGCACAAACCCAGTCTTCTTAAAATTTCCCACCATTGCCAATCCAGCAGAACCATTCCCAAAGAAAATATGATGGGTAATTTTATGGTAAAAACAGTTTAGGGAAAGCTAATGAAAATCTAGTTAGAAATTTATTTTTCACAAATTGTCTAGAAGGCTTTAAATTAACATTGTCAATATAGGTTTTAATATATACAAATTTATTTCTCCTACATGATTTACCATTGGGTTTATCCACTTTATATTCATCCATTCCTCCAGAGTATTACTATATCGTTAATTTAAATGATTAAAGAGACATACAAAATAGGAGACTATAAATTTCTTCTCTTCCTGAACAAAGGGAAAATACTTGTAAAATACAGCCAATCGGTTACACATCAAAAGATTTGGGTCACACATGGCACACTAAGGCAGTTCTTTTCATGGAAGGGAAGAACTTTAACTCAAGGACAAAAAGAAAAAGAGTAATTCCTTAACCTTGTAGAAGCACAATGAACTCTCTTTCAATAGCTTTGCTGCACAGAGACTAGTTTTCCTAAAATGGAGTCTTTCTAAAATCTTCGGAAGGCAATTCCTTCCACTAAGGGATTACCCTGTTATAGCCAATATAAGTGCGTATGGGTGTGTGGCTTCCCTGCAGTACTCCACTAGAACTTCTTTTATTTAAAACAAAATCAAACCCAGTAGATTTTTTAAAAAATTCTTCAAAATGGGTGAGTTTCATCTTGTTTACACTAAAAGTTAGCTGTCTAGCTACTTACTTGCTTGGTAATATCAATAGAAAGAGATAAGAGCATCCAGATGGTGGTTCACAAGTCATGAAGATTATACACCTTAACTTATCACTTGTCTCTCATAAAGCATTATATTTCCTCCAGTTACCCCAGATGCAGACCACTCATTAAATTTTGTCTAAATTGGTACTGAATCTGGCAATGACTATCTTACAAAAAGACCTAGACTTGTTTTCAGAAGTCAAGATACGGACAGTCCACCTTTTTTTCCTCATGGCTTGCTCCTAAAGTTCATGACCTTGCCACTAAAATCGTGTGCACATTTCTTGTTTGAATCAATAAATTTTCAGATTTCAGGCACTGGCTTTCAACATTAATCTGTTCATCAATGAACTACATTACTACATGTTTTTCCTCTCTGCAGTCTCTACTCTAGAAACTGGTTCGAATCCTATCCATTTTAAGTATCTCATTTCATTTATAAGCCAGTATACTGAATAACTGATTTAAAATTGTAGGATATTATAATAAAAAAGACTCTAGCTTATATCAGTAAGATTTATTTCTAAACAAAATACTCTCAGGAATGACAAATACCTGTTCTGTCAATTATTGTACTTCCCAGGGCAATGTAATTATTTTCAAAGCTACCCATGCTTTCAAAATTCAATGGAACAATTTTTGTTTCATGAATTTATCCACTCAGCAGTTAATAGGACTAGCAGCCATTTCCTATTCTCTTCTGCAGTATGAAACAGATCTGGAGCATAATGCATCCAAAATGAATGTAAGAGAAAGTTCAGCTACATGGAAGTTAAAGCTGGTGCACACAGGTAACAGATCAAAAGCTTATTCGTTTAAGTGAATTTTAATTATGCAAAGTTATTTTTTCATTTCACTCAGAAAACATTTTTAGATCATTTAATCCACTAAGCAGGTCTGAATTATAACCATACTCTATCCTTTTGTACAAAACGTCTTTTGTAAAATGTATTGAGGGTTCCACTCCTAAGTTTACACATCTGATTCTGCTTATATTGTCATGACAATCCTTTGTTTACAAAGGAAATCTTTGAAGACTTAATATTTTAACAATTAGATACAGCTGAGATTAGCGCTGTAACTTCAAAAGAAAACAAACTCCAAGCACACTGCTGCACCAAACGTTCCCCCGCGAGGAGATAAAGTCGTCACTAGGGACCCTCACGAGGGGCAGGAAGCTTCCCGGACAGCACTCCACAAACAGAGAGGGAGGATCGCCTTGTCCTCTCAATCAGAAGAGGACTCAGAAGTGACCTAGCTAAGATTTATAAAGCAAAATGTTGATACAAGCAAACAGAGCATTTTTTTTGTCAAAGGGAAAGGTGAACCCATGTCGGTGCTCCACAGCAAGTGTCGCACAGCGAGTGGTATTCTCCCCACCGGCTGGTGGCTCTGCTGCCACGCTGCATCCTTCCCACCTTCCCTTCACGACTGTTCACTCTGAAAATGGTCTATAGACAGCTTATTGGGTTCAAACTCCATTTTTTTTCCTGGAAATTAAAAGGCTCTCATGTTTTTTTAACCTGCACAGATTTAGAGACATCTTTCTTCTTTTCATTTTATTTAGTCACAAGTAGTCCATGAGCAGCTTCTGGCTGGATACTGGCTATCTGTCTTAGCCATTAATGATGAAGCTACCTTACGCCAATCCAAATTGCCAATGCAAAATATGTCGACCATCCCCGTTCACCTGCAGCCCCAAGAAAGAAAGGGTTACAGGGTTATGGCTTTGCTCTGAGAGCAGCCCACAGTAAGGGAAAAGGCCAAAATCTTTCCGTTTCCTGCTGCTTCCTCATAAGCAGCCCTATAGCTCAGGCAGCAAAAATACTTGCTCCCTTAAGATGCTAAGATTAATTTAACTCCATCCTTCCTTTCACCTACCTGTTTTGTCCACCTGCCAGCCAAGAAGAATAGCTGCTGTACGTAAGAACAGGAAATAGCTGGCAGAAGGGATCATTATTCCCTTTTTTCATTACCTCCTGGGGGTGCAAAGTGTGCACCATGGTGGGATGCTCTCTTTTTCTTGGTGTTTATGAGCATTTCACAGGCCTGCTGCAGCTGCCAAATCCAAAGGTTCTTTTATGTGAACTTGTATCTAAAAATTCTAAGGCAAGCGGTTTTTACAGGGTTTAAAATGAAGTAATCGCCATGAAATTGTTACCTGGAATATTCTTATAAATTCTTATGTTTTGTTTGCCAAGCATGCATGTATATGCCCATCAAGAAGCACTTCAATCTGGTAAGGAGCTATTATAAAGACAGTTCTTCAATAAATGACTTAAGTAATAAACAAGAATATTTTACTCCACAAGGAAGTGGATTTTATTTGAGGATTACATAAATCAAGGCAATTTAGAATGAAAAATAACTTAGTGATCACATGATGCTGCATCTCAGACACTGGATTTTAAAAATCACAGTTTGTATGTACAGACTTAAGAAGCACCTGTCTAAAATAGGCCATGTTTGTTAATGCTAAAACTGTAATCTCAGCTGTGCCCATTTTATTGTACATATCACTAAGATTTTTTTAATAGCCATGCAGGAGAATAAAATTGCAGCATTGTTTCCTCCAGTCATCAACCAAATCAAGGCATTTTAAAGGACCTGGGATGTTTCTTGACTTCAAGACCCAAATATGTATCACACACAAAAGATTCAAATTCTTTCATTTTATATTTAGGCCTCGGGTACTTTGGGTAACAATCTAAGTCTTGCTATCAATGTTGTGTTCTAACACAAGCGAGCAGCATATTAGTCTTTGCTGATAGCAATGAAGTACAGTAGTGGACCACAAAGGTGTTGTTACTGAAATTCTTAGGTAGTTTTTATTAAATGTACTGGTACCTTCTTCAGAAGTAGACTACAATCAAAGGACCTAGACCTTTCCTGAAAGCAAGTATTAGCAATCATCTGTTAAAATATGCTACGTTCTGCATATTTCATTTCAAATAATTTGTAAGTACCTAAACCAAATTTTGAGATAAGCAGAAATAAATAATGCAAATAGAAAGCATGCCACTAATACCCAGCTCCACACCACCCACTTTGAAAAAGGGGATTTGCGAGAATGTTAAATGAGTCAACCGTAAACAGACACCCTTCAGTTTAATGACACTACAGCAGACTATATGCTCAGCTCATTTAGCATCAGAAGTGTAATTCGCTTCCATTCTTCACAAAGGCTAAAACTATTTCCACAAATTTCTTTTTCATAAAACTGAAATTGATCTTGTCCCTTTTTCTGTCACTTGAGAAAAAATGAAAAGGAAAAACTTAATTTGTCCTTCCTTTCCTCATAATCACTTGCAGCGCATTCTTATTTTAAAGTCAACATCTGCCATGCACTATTCTTGCCTTTTCTCAGTGTCATTTCCTTATGTCAGTTGGGTGCAAATAAATATTTCTGCAGACATGGTGCTGAGGGATCATGACAGTTTAACATCCTAACGACAGCATGCGAACAATGCCATTTGTTTGCCACTGATATTAATTAAGTATCCGAACCTTAAAACATGCACAGCTGTTAAAAGTCTCCATGTTTTGGTCTGTGGTTCTGTGGGCAATTTCTATAGATAGTTAAATAAACTAAAGGAAGGGGACAACACCGTGGAGTTAGATTACAGTCCAGTTGCTCTGCTTACCTTATATTGTCCAAATCTTTCCTTTTGAAAACATGACCAGAAATACTCAGTTCAAATACAATTCTTTTTAAATTAATAACGTTGCATAATATCAAGCTACAGATACCTTTATTTTTCACCACAATCTTTGAAATAAGGCATTTATCCTCAAAGGGTCCTGAAAATTTAACAACACAATGTGTCAAACAATCCAGGAGTGCTCTTCTTGACATAATTATCAGACTTTGCACAGGTACTTGAATTTAGCATCCTTGGTTTGTAGAAACACAGTAAAAACTAAGAAATTGAAAGAGAAAATGAAACTGAGACACTGAAATAGATGCATATCAACTTCTTTGATAGCCTAACAGATGCCAAAATGAGGGAAGATTTATACCATAGATTATGGAAATGCAAGCTCATTTGAGAATAATAAAAGCAAACAGTGGGAAATGTTAACAGTAACAGCTGTGAAAGGAAATTATGGAGGATTAAAAGTAGAGAAGATAACAACAACAGTAAAAACAGAATTTTAAATTTAAATTGCTCCACAAGAGAGATTCTTTAATTATGCTTTCTCGAGGTATTTGAGTAATAACTGCAAAAAACGTGAGGTATAGATATTTATAATACTTTCAGTGTCTTAAGAACATAGTACAGTACTATAAAATCACAGCCAGGAAAATTATAGCAGATCACACGATTGGATAAACCAAGCTGACTTTAAAAGCTATAAAGACTTTTAAAATTTATGCCACACAACAGCAATCCCAGACATACTTAGCAATGAAGGCAGGTGCAGCAAAAGTACAGGAAGCCTCATTACAAAGCTCAGTGTAGCAGAACTCTGTTTTTCCTGAGAAAGTCTTAGAGGGTAAGAAATAAATGCATCTATTTAATGACTTACTATTTACATATTATCTCATATATACAGGACAAATATTTATATGATTGCCATAGACGCTGTTACCCAGAATTTGATACAGCTGCTATGTTGAGGGATGGAAGAAGGGCACGCAGAGAATTACGCTAATGCTGTATAACATACATTTCCTCTAACTATCCGTACTAAATCCCACCACCAGAAGCAGCAAAGTGCACAGGTAACGGCAGTAACGTGATTGAACAGTGACCTAGGGATCATATCAACAATAAACTGCAGTGATTCATAGCAGAAAGTACAGTATTCCTGTAGTGCTGAAATACATGACATAAAGCGAAAGTATTGGGAGAGGGAGGTAATAAAGCATGCCAGCCCACTGAACAGCATCCCAGAGGGTTAAATTCGCAATGGCATTAGCAATTAGCAATGTAGTGCCAAAATTATTAAGAATGAAAACAGGCACAGTATTCCATTAGGATTTAAAATTATTGTTCGTTATCTTTTTTGGCCTTTTCTGATACTACCAACACCATGAAACAAAGCTCTTAGTTCAATGCTGCAAACTTCCAAACGTACAACATCCCAACTCAAGATTTATCTGCTCAAACAAATACCAAAAAAGACTTACAGTCACTCAGGCAGGAAGTTAGTTAATAAACTACAGGCAAAATCTGGAATTATTTTATTATAATTATAATTAATAGTGTACTACGGTGATTATGGTTTGGCTGAGAACAAACAGGCCAGCCTGAGCTAGTCTAAGATAACTGCCAAATCTTCTGCACATGTGACAGATGGTACAAACATTTTAAAGACTCCCTGTACATACGAACTCTGAAGCTGTGCAGAAGGGGCTCAGATCAGTGCAACAAGGTAGCTGAAGCAGCTCTTGGCACACTAAGCCGCAGAAGCTACCATTAAAATTTGGACTTCATCTGAAGAAAAGGTATAAAATGTGCAGTCAAGGGATGTGAGGGGAAGTATGTTTAGTGCTATGAAAGTGAAGGAAACTGTGACTTTTGATACAGTGCCTGAAATTCACCTGGTATAGGGAGTGCAAGGACAACACAGTTAAACTCAGTGGAGCTATATCCCCTTCTAAAAGGGATTGGCTAAACTACCTTAAAAGCTTTTATTGACAACACAGGGTTGTTTGGAACTATTGCAGCTTTTCAATAGACCTGTCTTTTTTTTTTTTTTTTTTTTCCAAGAACATAATTCATTCTGTTTGCTTATGTCTAATCTCTTTTGGCTCATCTTACTTTGAAAAAGGTTTTGAACTCCAAGAATGTTCCTCAAATACTCCCTCTATGAGCCCTAGAGGGCAAATGCTAGAATGTAGAGGAGGGAGACAGAACAATAAATGAAAAGTAATATCATACCACAGAGAAGTCTCCCAGTCACATCCCACGTTACACCCACTGCAAACCATCCATCTTTCTACTCTAAATGAATTTCTTATGGGATCTGAAGCAAGGTAGCTTGCAAGGAAGATGCACTTGGAGACCAAAAAACTGTCCAAATAAAAAAGAAAAGCAAGAGGAGAAAGATACAACCGTCAACAGCTAGTGCCCTTCAGAGTCCCTTCAGCCTTTCATTGAACCATTATAATTCTTTCAGCAGAACAAGGGATTATGCTGTCTTCCTTTCTAAAGCGATATGCTTTCCAGAGCAATACACAAGCAACACTCAAGCCTTAGCTAATGTTGTGTTCATGTGTTTTACTTTTTATTACTCATAAAATATTACCTGTCCCATGAACAATTTCATATTATCTGGATGAGCTCTCACAGGCTGTTACCATGAGGAGATCCTTCAACAGTTTGTTCTTTGGCATTCACCAAAGAAGCGGTGCAAAGAAGCAGGTTTGAACCTGACATTGATTGGAGTGGGATCACTAAAACTGCAGACCTGATTCTCTTTCTCACACCGTTAAATTTAAATTTAATGCATTAACGCTGATTTATCTAGAAATAAGAATCAGATTGAAAGTAAACATTTGCCAGAAGTGGCACTACCCTTAGATACATCATTAGCCCAACCTACCTGAAGAACATCTTACGGCCAGCTCACAAACAGAAAAAGCTGTAAAATGTTCACAGAAGCTATAACTGAGGTTGTCAGAGAAAACTCAAGTTCAATTATCATCACGAACATGAAGCTGCCGTCAACAAAAGTCACTGGCTGTAATAACGGTCAGAATACTGAAACTGCTCTCCCTTGGTTCCTGCTAATGTAAATTAGGTATTTGCAACATATCATTTATTTTCTCCCTGCACAGAGATGCCAGCAGAGTCCTTCACAACAGAAAGGCCAGGGAAAATCCTGCCAATTATGAAAAATGCTTATATTAATGATACTATACACAGCAGGCACATGTCCTTCATAGGCTACAGGGCTGATAGAAAGGCGAAGAGTCCTCTTACATGGAAGTGCAGCATATAGGTGGCAAAGCATGCCTTGAAGCCTTGACAGAAACTGTATTTTCTCCTCAAAGCACAAAGCAGTATCTAAAAATGTTATATGGGATAAGGCAAAATTGCAGGTACCTGGTCTGTTGTGAAGGACCAAAACCTATCCTGCCAAGCAAAGAAAAAATCTCAGCATCTTATTGTTTTTGTCACTTGATTTCATATCATAAATGTAACATACATTGTTGAAGGGCAGAATAAGTAACTTTTTTTAGTGAGTTTTTTATGACTCATTTTGGTAAACATGAGTTTTGTTATCATCATAACTCATAAAAATAAGCTATTTCTTCACACTTTGTAAATACTTTCTTGCTGCTTCAAGCCATAGCATATACTTATAACATGCACAAATAAAAAGATGTGTCAAAAGAGCATGATTAAGGTTGTAAAAAGAAGCACTGAAAAGTCATAAAATGCTAGAATTCCCAAAACATCCGTAATTTAAATCCCTCATACCTGTGCATTATGATAAAGTTTTTAATTACATGACAGCATACAGTATTTTCCACAACACCTCTTTTTGGGGGTCCAGGAGAGCCAGGAGTCCTGCTTTCATTCTTGGTGTAAAGGGAAACAGTCACTACAGGGTAAATACTACTTCAAATCTGTAACCTTAAGCTCAAAAATTTGGGGGTTTGCTCATACACTTTGCTAACGCCAAGAGCAGTTTGAGTATGTACAGTGAAGATGGAATATATGGAGATTTTAGCTGTTGAGATCAAATAAATCTTTCCTGAATATGCATGAATCCCAATTTTTTAAAAGCCTTGTATCTTGCGTAAAGTTGGTCAATTTTTCTCTCCAGACTAGATCTTTGACTCAAAATAAATCTCCTGACAAATCTGAAGTCCCTGCTCCAAAGACTAACAGACGCTAGACTTGGAGATGAAAGACTCAGAAACAGCAGCGTAGTTTTTAGCGTTACATTTTCTAGCCAGTCTGACAAAGCTATATAAAGAAACCAAAATAGATTTGTGTACTAGGAAGTGCTGGACTATCTTATTAATAGAGAACTCATGACAGTTTTCCGGTACTAACATGCAAAACATGTACGTACCTGCATGTTATACAGAACAAATTAACACATACATTACTAAATAACTTTTGAACACAAAACAAAAAACACAGATTTTTCAAGCGATATCTAAAGTCTGAAAAATATGAGTAAAATTTAAGAATCTTTAAATTTAGATCTCCTTTTTCCAAGGAAAATGTGGGTGGTTTGAAATCTGGGTGCGAATATTGCATTGTGGGAAGACTTATAATAACTTTGAATCCCAGGTGAACGAAAGACATAGAGAAGCACAAAAACGTGGGTGTTAGCAACATTCTCTGACCTTAATTATATGACTGCCATCCTCCAAATCTTCCATCCTCTCTCCCACTTTAAGCTTAAGGTTCTTGTTCTCACATACAGAGCTTTACAGAAGTCCTCCTGCCCACATCTCATTTCTCATTTTCTCCTTCTGTTGCTGCTTGAGTTCTATCCAAATTATTTTCTCGAACGCCCACTGTACACTTTCTCTGGTCTTTGCATCACGTCAGTGCTTGTGTTTCAAAGAATCAACCAGCTTTCATTTGAATTGCCTTCTAAAATAGACTTTTTATGCAAGGTCAACAAATGCTAATGTATTAGCTAAAGAAACCCGTTTGTTTAAGTAACTGGATGTATAGATGAAAAATTTGTCTCCTTTATCCTGGTGCACTGTATGCACTATTTGATTAATGCAGTTCGCATCTAATTTGTTTCATGGATATACTGTCATCAGAAGTCTATGAAAAGTAAAACTAGTATCATGGATAGGTTAATATCCTAGAACTTCTCCAACTAATTTGCTGGATTTGTAAAATCAAAGGCACTCTGTGAACCTGTCGTCCCTTGTTGATTAAACATATTCTATTCCTTAAGGGAAAACTGATTTTAAAAAGATGGGACTGAAATCAAACCCCTAAATCTGAAGACTGTCAAACTTCACAGTTGCTCTTTATCTATATGATGGTGTGACCAAAACCTCAGAACTGACAGCTCTAAGTTCTGCAAAAGTTGGGTTATGCATTTATATTTCTCAGAGATGGACACAAGCCACAAAATCTGAATCTACTTTCAGCTCAAGGAAAATAAAGAGAAAACCCTTGCCTAGTCTGGAAACCTATTAGTGGGAGCACATTTTCATGCCGATACCTATACGTAAGTATATAACGGCAGGATAATATTTTCTCCTTCTTCACACTGCATAAAGAATTGGATATAACCCCCCCCTTTTCACTTCCCACTGCTCACAAGTATTACTTTCTTCTAACACCTCCAGAGGTCAAAATGGGAGGAGAAGAACAGAGTGTCATTGTCCACTCTAAATGTTCCGACCAGCTGCACAGGCACATGCAAACTCTGCTACGTTTGGACCTTGTGTATCTTCCTTACCCCACATCCACCTGTTGACAAGGCAATCCTGCCCTATTTCAGATTGCAGATAAAGTCTGGGCTCCTTAATATTTTTTCTTACATTTTCAAGGCTAAATTCCTCCTTTAAGTTCCCTTCTCTTATAAGGCATTAGTTTTTTCACACTCTTTGAGGTATTTGACATGCTTTGCCCTGTGGCCAGAAACACAGCAGTCTCAGAAACTTGTTTTCTTTTGCCTTTCCTTATGAACAAAAGTGTGATATATTAGTAGGTATGAAGAACTAAAAATATCTGAAAAATCTCAGACAGCTTCACCCTAAGCAAAGCAGTTACCTGTCTGCATCCACAGTCACGTCATGAACCCCTCTCTGAATGACGTCTCGAGAAGAAGCTAGGTCTGGTATTCGGTTCAGACTTCTTGTATATAGGTTGAGTCCTCCATCTGTCATGTACCTGAAAATAAATGTGTGGTCAATCAGTGGGAAATGCAGCCATCTGGCAATTATGTTTCATTCTAAAGTTAATGGACTGTAGGATTCAAATGTTTAAAATAAAGGCTGCCCTATTAGGTGGGAAACTTGTTCTAAATGTTCTCAGTTTGTGTGCCCAGTGCAGTGAGATCAGCAATGTGCTTATTTTCTAGGATCTTTTGCCTTTTTCTTTTTTGATGGCTTATAGGGAAACTTGCTTTGCAAAACCTATTTAGAATGAGGCCGTCAAGTATCTTCATATGTTCACTGTAAGTACTGCAGTCTTGTCAAAGAACAGCACCAAATGCAAGAAACTTAACTCCAGGAAAAAAACAACCAAAAAACCCCCCCAAAACAGTGTCATCTGTCCAAGTGGGAGAACAGATAACAGAAATTGAAAACCCAGTTTTATTGTCCCTTCTCGCATGCAGTCACTCAAATATGAGGACAGACATTCACTGAAGCCCTTATAATAGCAATTAAATAATCTGTTTATATCTGTGCTCCTTTTCCTTGATTCCAACCACTTCACATTCTGACACATGACTAATAAACAGAAGAGAAAGCATAGCACTACTTACTCACTAGAGAGCCACTAAAAGTTTCTGAATTTGAAGAAGCAGCAATAATTTCTGAAACGCCTACCTACAATTCATCTCCGCAAGAGATTTAAACTTTAGTGCTTATAACGAAGCCATACCACAAAACTGTCTCACAGGAAGACCTGTCCGTTATTTCTCAAAATGCCTTATGTTAAACCATCCTCCTCCTCATGCTCTTCCTTTCTACATCTCCCTCTTGCTGTTTTTATGATAACCTCAATATAGTAACCTGCTATGCAATTTGCAAACATTTCTTTGTAAAGGCCCACGCACTTCTACAGCACTGCACTAGTTATATATAATATTAGCTCAGACATATGCATAGGGAAACAAAATCTAGGCATACCCCAGGTAAATCCACAGGCTGGTGGAAAGGGGTGCTGCCCCAGTGCTGGGAGGACGGTTAAAACGACCGCCCGGGCAGCGGCGAGGGCCGAGGGCTGCAAGGCTGCACGGAGGCAGCAAAACACCCCAGGGTCGCTTGGTTGTTTTCAGCTGAGCTCTACGGCATTGCAGCCACCGGTGAGCCTTGGGCCATGGTTCGGAAAGGCATTTCCAAAACCCCGTTTTCTGGAGTCTACAGAAGAGTGCTTCATATTTGTTTTCAAAGGTAAAAGAGTACTCCATCTTACATACTAGATTTGCCCTTTTGTTAAAGTCAAAGCTTAGACTTTCTGACCAATTAGGCAGCAAAGGGTGAATTATGTAGTAGAGTCCAAGGCTCTGGAATTGTATATTAAATTGAGCTGCAGTTTGAATACAATCCAGTCTATATGGATTTCTTCCTGTATAAATAAGGCCTGAGTGGAGAGACTTAAGTGCAACAGGCCTTTCTCACACTAATTTCTAATTACTCCTGCATTCCTATCCCCAAGTGTTTAAAGTAATTAAACTGAAAAAGGGAGAGGAATAAAGGAGATAAGACTCTGCATGCCTCAATGAATCCTGAATTTTCAGAGCATATTAACTTGTTTTTAACATTTAGCATACCTAAAAATGTGAACTGAGCACATTGCAACTTACTGTCTGTTGAGTCATTCTTATTACAGATGCAAAGAAAAATCACACAACAAGATGACTATATTCATTCTCTAATGCGATAAGCTAATTAATACAACTCATCGAGCACTGCAAAGGGTTCCTCTTTTTCTTTTAAATAAGCCTATACATCCATCAAAGGCATAATTTATATTTTCTTTATGGAAAAAGTTCTTAAGACATGAAAGTATTACATTTTCAAGATTTTTCTCTATGTGAACACTGCAGTTGAGTGTCTGTGAGCTCTTAATACTTATTCTCTTCATTTCACTGTCTGGTCTAGCACACATGAATATGGCATCTCATTTCACAGCCACTACTGCTATGCCATGGACAAGCTTGGACAAGCATGAACAAGAACGGATCTGCGTCATTCACTGATCACTTAGAAAGTATATCAGGAAATACAGGAATATGTTTTCCTTCTTGTTACACTCTAGATCTCCACCATTGGATGTTACTTGAGGTAAGATACTACTCTAGACAGAGTTCTGATCACAGATTTACATTTACTCCTAGGAGTGCACCATATCCTATTTTATTAGCTACTGCTCTGTAATCATAGCTATACACCAGCCTTACAGATTAGATAGACAGCAAGAATGCCAACTGTATACAGCGCACAGTACTGATGTGGCTAGGGGACTTTATTCAAACCAATGTTAGCTCAGCCACCAAGCAGCCTTGAGATGCCAACAACATTTCCACTAAAATAACATTTTAGGCAGCATTGATGGGTAAGTCAAAGACAGATAAACCAGCAACATGGCCTTTTTTCTTAAACGATACTTTAAAAGTTCTCATATACACAGAAATCAAGTGATTTATGTTCATATGGCTGATATAAGAATTCTTAAACAGTAATTTGAATTGTTTTTCCTGGGTAAGCCAGTGGACTGACCAATCTATTCGTATCCCAAAAGATACTCCTACAGCTCAGATGATACGCACAGTTGAAAAATTATGGTGACGGTCTATCACACAGACTAGACTACACAACAGCTGAAGTGGAAACAGATGAAGTCAGGCCTGTCAGCAACAGCTTTTCACTCGCTGCATCTAATATCATATTTATCATCTCAAATAAAAGATTAAAATACTGAAAGATGACCCATCCCAGGGCAAACAGTGCAAAATGATGGTTTACCAGATAACTAAGAAATTCCAATAAGAAATAATAAGAAGTACTTTTGCTCTTATTGCAGTTAATAGCAAAGTCATGTTGATGTTAACAGAGAGGAAGAGAATTCAAAGGCAGGTAAGAACTTCACTGCCATCCTAGGGGCTTATTTTTGGTTCTTGATAGTATGTAGCACACATAATGAAACTTGTTCATGTGTGCCAGAATTTGTTATGGAAAACACTGTTAAAATTGCTAATGACTCATTAGTTTAAAAGGAAAAAATGCTACTTACCCACTATTGATGTCATCAGTTCTGAGACTTTTCCCAAGAATGTCCCCATCACTCATGTAGCCACCAACATCAACTTCAGTTGACATATCCAAATCATTACTCCCTTTCTCACTCATGTCGATCTGTGAGATATTTCCAAGGCGAGAAACAGCTGCTCTGCGAATAGGGGTGGTGTACATGAATCTGGAAGGGTCTGTGTGTATGAAGCGACTCGCGCTGCTGCGAGGATAACCGGCACCCAAGGATGGGGCATCCCCTGCCTGCAGCCGAGGACTGGCCTGCCCCAGCCTCCAAGTCACTGGGGTTGACCGGCTTGTCAAGCTTGGTATACTTCTCCCGTTCACCTCAGTTGTCACAGTGCTATCAAAAGTTGTCTCCAATGTACTGCCGAACAAAATGGAGAAGTCAGTGAATTATGCTTTCTCTGCTTCTGAGAAATAAGGAAAAGTGAAGGCTGAAAGAACAGATGGAGTTTAGAAAGAATTTTCTGCATGTATGTGTATCTGTGTGCATGCACGCATGTGCATTTGTGTATATAGTAACCTCTTATAAAATAACCTGAGGTCAATGTTATAAGCATTTAAGTAGAAATATAAAATAATAACCATCTCTGTGAATGATTTTATAAGACAGACTTTGACGGAAGAGTATATTAAAGTCATATTTAAGTTGTTGAGGCAGTCCAACAAATGATATGGAGAATGTCTCAGTTAATTTTCCCTTGCAAGTCTCTAATTCATATATGAGGTAATAAATACCCTTCTAGAGTCTGAAGTTCTAGTAGTCAATGCAATAGCCATGTACCTGTGGCTTATCTGGGTCCCTCTAAGGCTGGACATAGTCTCTTCCAAATTCTGTCTCAGGTCTGCTATATTCTTTACAGTTCGCATTCTTCTTGTCTCAGGGTCTTCCCCTGGAAGAAAAGAACAACATGAGCATGTATTTTAGTGTACACAAGTATAGAAGGTTGAATAAAGCACTTATGTGCACACACAGCTGAGAGTACTTACATATGTTATATTCTAGACTGTCCCTTTAACCTTTTAAAAAATAAAATCTCATCCTTTCAGTAATAAAACATACATATGCTTGTAAATAAAATGTGGTATGTAAAAACTCCACTGAAAAGAGTCCTAGTGAAGTATCCCTGATAGAGCCCAAATGTATTAATGAAATTCAGATTTACAGTGTTTGGATTTTTATCCTCTGTAATCAAGGCAGGATGCAATCCCAGACCACTTGATACATTACATAGCCTCTTTTTCCTCCTTGACATATTACATGACTTGGTAGGAAAAAAAAATACAGCAAATCTGTGTCTGGAAAGAATTGGAATGACTGTTATAACAACTCTTCAGTATGCACTTAACATGTAGGCTATTTCAAAGTACTCTTTAAGTCAGGAACTTAATAAAGCATCTTTTCTGAAATGGAACTCTTTCCTGAAGTAAGGGATTATTTTTCATATGTTTACTTGAGACAGAAATAACAACACTCTAAGTACATGCATCATTTATACAATTATGGATTTTAACAGCCTTCAGGGATGCATTGGGACAAACTAGTCTGGTTTTCTGAAAAGTGAAGCCCACAGAACTTTACACAGAACATTCTGAATCACAATTAATTCACACAACTGAAAAAAAAGAAGACAAAAAGAAGAAAAAAATTAAACGTATATATTCTGTGCTACAGAAGGAAAATGCAGTAAAACTCAAAGCAATCTACAAAACAAGGATTTTGAAGTCATAAATGAAAATACAGAAATGCATGTTTTCTATCATATTCATGTATCAAAGAATTTAATTCAGTAATTTTTTTGCATATCAGTTTCATTCAATTAACATCATTTTGTTTGTTTTCTTTTGTAGAATTAAAGAATATTGAAACAAAATCTGTGACAAAATCACTAGTTTGTTCCAGGTTAGTATTCTGCTTCTGTGTGTGCCCCATATCTGTTGCTTGAAAGAAAGTTGGCAAGAAACATCATTATTCTAATTATGTGTACAATGCTGGCATTATACACGAAATGCAAATAATTTCCTTTTGATTCTATCAATGATGAATTTCATGTCATACCTCATTATCTTAACTTAATTTTACTCCTCATTCTAGAATTGTTATCCTCTATAATGAAATTGTACAACCATGGAAAATATCTCTAATATTTAATTCTAAATTTCAGCATTCTCATCCAACAGAGAGAACAAGCTTCTGATTTCATTCTGGAATTCCTGTGACATCAAGAAACTGATTCATCTTTGGATTAATGTAACAGGAGACAGCTTTGCAAATTTAAATTCAACATCATGCAAAATGAAATCTAAGTAGAGACAAAATACTAGGCAATGCTAAGGTACTTCACACTTGTAAAATGTAAAATACACTTGCATATACACATTGTCAGACTGCTATATTTCTCATTCTCTTCCCAGGTCTTTATGTGACAGGATAAAAATTCAACAAGTGTGATGTTTCTGAGGAAACGCATGGTGTACCATCCAAAGGAGAGAGACAGGAGATCTTAATGTAGAGCTTTTAATGAAAGTCGCATAAGATAGTAAGTTGAGAAATACTCAGCATGGGGAGGGAAGCAATAGAAAGTTAATATTTAGTAAGGAATTCTGGGAAGGTAGAAGGTCCTACAGGAAACATTTCTGAAAAGGCAAAAGAATCTCACCACAACTTCTGTTTGAAGGCAGGGGTGAAATACACTGAGGCCGGCTTGCAGCAGGACCACAACCATGTGTATGGCCATAGATGGACACAGCAGGTAAAGCTGCAATTGTATCCTATTGTAAATACAATGCAAATTTATCCTTTAACTGGTTTAACTTGTACTGCGACAACTGACAATAAATCTGTCGATTTATTTCAAATATAAGGGAGAATCTGCAGAAGCAAACTATGTTTGAATAATAGTTCACTTAAATAATCTTCTTAATTCTGAGTTTTGAATATGGATGGAGTCTTTGAGCTCATTTACAAACTGAATTGCTACTGTACCCAAGTTCTCCAGTGATTTCATGGTCCAACAACTCATGAACTGCTGGGTTGGCACCCTGGAACAGCCAGCAACACAGGGAAAGAATGGAAAGAAGAAGTGGGGATATGGACTCAGCATCTTGACAAACTGCACCTTGAGACCAATCCTTTCACAAAATCTTGTTCCATAAAACAGCTATCTGTGTGCATTTCTACATGTAACACCTCGAAGGATGCAAATGTTCACTCTGAAACTGAAATTATCACATTATCAAGGTAGGCATGTGCTCAAGAGCCTTGCTGATCCATGTATCCATGGATCCCATGTACCATTTATAGAGGTTTCTATGCCATCCTGGGAACTCCTGGGAGACAGAAGGCCTCACATCAACGCTATACTGGAGACCATTAAGCCCTGTTAGCCTGCCACTGCTGTTTTTAGTGTGTAGGCAGCTTGCGAGCAGGCTGGCAAAGCCTGTCGCCAAGCAGTTGCCTACAGAGCACCATTTCTATCTGGGCAGAAATAAGGCAGTGCAACACAATCCCTGTATAGTTATTTGAGGAGCTGAAGATAATTCATATTTACAGTGACTTTGTCCTTTCCTTCTTTATTTATCCTTGGCAGTTGTCCTTTGCTTTACGTTAACACTGCAAGTTGTTACAGCAAAAATGACAGCAACTGTCTTTTTAATATATATTGTACAATAAGTAGTACAACAAAGCCTTAAGGTATATAATTGCAATAAAAAAATAAAAGTACACATACTTGGCAAACTGCCAAAATACATTATCACAGAGAAACAGATTTCACCTTCAAACAAATTACACTATTCAAAGTGGCATTATTCTATCCTTGAAAGGTGAAATGTTTGAGGTATAATCTCCTTTGATCTCTTGCTTACATGAGGAGTACCTCTCTACCCTTTTTATATAAAAGTAAATAAATCTGGAGTTTTATAGTCTTAAAATACTGCACAGTACTTACAAAATCCTCATTACTATAATTATAAAGTGTTTTAAAAATAGTTGTTCTTTTTTCTTTCTCCCCTTACCCTTGGCTCTATTGACAGGCTTATGCTATACCATTGATGAGGAAGTCACAAAGCAGAAAAAAAAAAGAACGTAAGACTTGACTAATACTCTGCACTGAGTGCAGAAATTTTCTGCACAAACCTAATTTACACCTGACATTTACCTACTTTTTCAGCACCATGGCCTCTACCCATCTCTGCCAAGCCTCCTTATATAAGGAGGACCATAGAGATGGTGAATATATTCTTAATTCTGAAAATAAACTTCACTGCCTGTTGGAAGAGCAGCCTGCTGGTCCCACCATATGGGTTCAAAAGGATCCCACTCCCCCAGACCCTGTACTGCTTACTACCACGGTCTGCTGCCATCATACAGTCTATCCGCGTTTGCGCAACCCAACATATCAGAAATGGCTTGTTATCTCAAGCAGTTCTTGGGTTTTTTCTTTTTACTTTAAAAAATGTAACTCTGTTCTACACATTGAAAGACTAGGATACACAAGACTAAAATCAAAGTTCCTTAAAACTTTCTTACAAAATTCTGTTCATTTTACATTAAAGTCTAATGCAAATACTTTACTGGCCCCATGAAATATAATATGCTCAAATCACTTGTAACTTCATCATTTATATAAAATGTAAGTATTTCAAAATATTGTTCCCAATTCTTGCCTATATGCAGTGAATAGGTTCTCCCAATGAATACCTAGAGAACACATTCTTTGAGAAATCAAATAGCATAGCAAAATCAAAATAAACATTCTACTGAAATCACCTAAATTAAACTTTTACATTCACAATTCTGAAGCTTACTCGTAATTGCACACTTAATAATAAAGTTCATGATCATTTCAGTACTTGGCGTGCATATAATTATAGCCCAAAGCAGATAATAAGAAAAGAGTAATTCCATTAGTAGCCTGCATTTCATAACAGGATTTACAAATAATAACCAGTTCTCCTCAGAATTGTTCATTCTTAGATATTAACTCCATTCACAAAGGCCAGTACCAATATTACTCACTGGATGGGGAAACTGAGGCTCACAAGAGAACAGGGGTTTTCCCAGTAACACACAGCTGAATAGCAGCAAGGGCAGGTGTTGCACTCAGATTCCTTTGCTGCTAAGCCTCTGATTTCTACAGAAAGCAATGTCTGCCTCATCTAGAATACTGGTATAGAATATATTTATAAAAAGAAGGGTTTTTTTCTTCATCATTTTGAAATGGTAACTTTTCGCTTTACAAATACAGCAAAGATTATATCCTGAATCCTAAACACAGTCAGGGCCTAACACACTGACCAGCAAAATACCTCCAGGCTAGACACATGCTGTACAATCTTGGAAAAGCAAACAGACACCTCAACCATTTGACCAGTGGAAGCACAAAGCTTCAGAAATGAACACTTTGAGCAATCTTTTAAAGGAATGAGAGATGAAAAGCAAAACCAGGAACACAGAAGTCTTTTGAGGCATCTATGGCTGTGGATTTCAAATGCTCCCTAGCATGCACTGATGTTACTGAACTGTGAAACCCTGGCACTCAAAATTCCACGTTTAGCGATGAAATTACCAGCAAGGGTGTAGGGGGGGGGGAGCAATAATGGATGGGTAGTTTGTAAGTAGGCCAAGACATTTTCTATCTAAACCTTGGATATAAGATTCCAATTTTAGATCCATAACAACAAATGTCATTAAAATTAAATTATTTATGAGTAAACTAATAGCACTTCAATATTTGGCCTTATTTTTTTAAACAGTTAACAAAACCGTGCTTGATTATTCACACGCTGCTGCTGCCCATGCAACTATCAAAAGTGATTTAGACATTTGTCTTCATTTCCTATAGTCTTTTGGAGCTAAGAGTAAGCAAACAAGGAGGGAAAGGCTAAACCCTATTTTTGCATACTATTGCATATAAACCCAGTTCTGTCTCATGACATCACTGTCAAGAACAAAAATCTGCTCCATGCAGATATGTCCTAACACTTAGGTCTCCTCCTGCTCTTTCACATGTCAAGCCAAAGTTAACTTACCTAAAATATCAGTATAAAGGACCTGTTCTAGGTCACCCAGCATTGTTATTATGACATCTTCATCCAGGTGTGCAGTCCCCTCACGCAAGCAGCCTTCCTCCTCCTCTTCTGTCCAGTTCCTGCTGGGGAAATGGGACGTGCAAGAAGCATTTCCATCGGCTGATTTCCCCCCTTCCTCATTATCAATCTCAAAGCCTTCATCTGCGTGCCGGCCGGCCGATCTCCTGGGTGCCCTGCTCCCAGGAGGTGGTAGCACCTGAAATGTTTGGGGTGCGGAGAGGTTGGTGTGGCAGAGGGAGTGCACGGACTGTGAGAGGGACTTGGAAAGTGAGCTTCTACTCCCAGCTTCTGCCTCCCGCTGACAGTAACTCTGGCTGGACCTGGAGGCGTTTCCAAACCAGTTCTCCCTGTACGAGTATCGTCTCTTTTCCCCTTCACTGATGAGTGTGAGATTGGTTAGAGACTTCTGCTTCTGGAGACGAACACACCCTCTTCGAACCTCCTTGCCTTTAAACACGGAGAGTTCAGCAGATCGCTGCATCTTTCTTGCCGTGGCTTCACCTCAGTTAGATTTCATATTTTTGAGACGGACAGTAGTTCAATTCTTCAGAAAGATTTAAGAGGTGATCCTTCCAGCACAGCACGCTGCACATCCCAGGTAGCCGGTATTTGCACTTGTAATGAAAAGCACAGCTCAAACACGCAGTGTACAAACTGTAAATGACTCGACAGGCACATTCATTTTCTTTAAAATCACGCTGCTGCCTCTGCTAAGCCACTTCTCTCTCATCACATTAATCTGCAGTACTTACAGTCATTTTTATTTGCATTTCTCTCAAGCAGAAGAGAGTTGATCAAACACTCTGCTCCAGCACAGAAGTAATCCCAAAAGCCAACTGTGTTTTCCCCTCTTCATCCAATCACCAGTCTCATCAGAGCGATGGGCCTGCATCTCTGTCTACAGCTGCTGCGTTCTGAAATCCAAAGTACGCGCAAGTGCTGTCTTGGGCTTTTTTTCCCTCCTCTCACCAGATCATGACTGATCCCGGTGCTCGGCTCTTCACTTTAGATGGGCTGACACAGAACTGCAAGTACTGCCTCCACGTCAGAGCTCAATAAAGAGCCAAAATTAACCACTGAAGCAAAGCTCTGCACAAGCCTCCTTACGTTTTAGTATTCAACCTGCATTCCCAGATATATGGCTCTTCTCTGCTACTGCAGCGAATGCTGCTGGCTGCCATGGCAGCAAACATCCTGGTGAATTAAACCGGAGACACAGAAGCCTCTGCCCAGTTTACAGAGCCACAGGTTTCAAGACACAGCTTCACCTGAATGGGATGCTACAGTAACAGACCTAGCTCTCAGTCAAATGCTATTTTTCTCCCTGAAAGGTAAGGATGACAAACTATTTCTTCCATATCACTGCTGCTCCCTGTGCTGGCAGCTAAAAGCAGATTTGCAAATGGTCCTTTAAGTCTTGCAATTTCTGCTATAAATAATAGAATTTAAGATTAGAAGCTAAAAAATTGAAACACGACAGTATCTCCCCAGCAAAGTGATTTATAAAAGGAGGCATTTCATTCATTTCTTTCTCTTTAAAACACACCTTGTGTGCATCTCTGTGAGATTCAGAAGCTACTGTGGAATTAAAAAGCTGTGATAAAATCATTGTTTCACAATCTTCTATTAAGTGGAATACTATTTTTTTTTCCAAAACAACTCAGAATCATGTCTAAACTAAGCTCAGCAGTACTAAATGTTGTTTTTAAATAAAATATAAATAGAGAAAGACTTATGTGCAAATTTGTATTTTTTCCCACTGGCAAAAAGGTGCTAGTACTAGGAATGAAGTCAGCTGAACAAAGAACTAGCAGAATTTCATTCAATTTCTGGATACAAACTTTTTATCTAGGGGCAATTAATTTCATTAAAAAGTATGCAGAAAACTACGAATACAAAAGCTGCTATAAAACAATATACTGCTTTTGTCACCATCAAAACAGAGTTGTCATAAATCCCTACCTGAGAAAGCCTGACAGGCAAGCAGCCTTTAAAAATGCCACCCTAAGAATTACAGAATATTTGCAGACTTTTCTGCATGAACAAAGTGCTGTTAACAGAAGCATCACTGTACCTCTTGCTTTTCACTGGCTTAGTTTAGAGCTTTTTAAAACACATAGGAAAAAAACCCACTGGGAGAAACTTCTTGGAGGTTTTAAAGGAATGATGCATTTTTTCCCCAAGTATCTTTCATAAACACAGAATTAATCCAGATCAAAAAAAAAAAAAAAAAGAGAAAAGAAAAGCTAGTGGCTTCAAGCAACAACGCTTTTCCGTATTAAATCATTGATACATTCCTAGAAAGAGGGGGTCCACCACAAGAAAGCCGTGCACCCCGCACCCCCTCCTCACCTAGCGCACAAAGTCAAAGCAATGGGAGACAAGACAAATGCTCTATTAGCCTGAGCACACAGCAGTCCCAAGCACTATGTGTCTGTCACCTAATCAGCATCGAAACGAAAGGTGACACCAAGATGGTTACAGTGCTGTATTTTCTCCCAGGGTCTGTCAGTCACAGCGACATATGGGTCCCACAAAGGTTTTTATTAATGTGTTTGTGTGTGCCTTGCCTGCAGCAGAGCCTGGCGCGCTGGAGAGGATGCTCCACCAGCCCAGGCTCAGGAAGCAGGACTCCAGCCCGCTCCATATGTTCCTCTGCTGGTACATGCTGCCTGCGTGCGCCCCAGCCGCACCTCAGGAAGCCATGTGGTTGAAACAGCCTGTTCAGGATGTCAAGAGGAAGCTGCTGAAGTTATTAGAAGGGCTTCACTGGGCTGTATATCAAACGGGGAATTTGCAAAATGAACGGTAACCTCTTTTTTTCACACTTGCTTTTCTAAAAAATTCACCTTATATTCGAATTGTTTTACTGTTCTCAGCCATCAGGTTTCAAATGAGCAGGACGGACGATGACTCCATGCTGTGCAGCACTGCTGGACAGTGGGATCGAGGAGACAGGGCTGTTATGCTGTCCCCAGCACGAACAGCAAGGCTGAACCTCTCCCCAGCACTCCACGTAAATGAATGGTAACTTCCTCACTCACCAAACAGCTACAGTCAGTGGCTTGTCTCCACGGTCAGCTGCAGGCACGGACCCGCTCTGCCTCTGCCCCGAGCTCCCCGCGTGCACGCCTGGTCGCTCACAGCCATCACCACTGGTGCCACGGCTGACCCCAGGGAGTCCAAACTCCCTCGGGCTCACACTGCCCTGCACAGTGGCAACGCAGCCTGCAGCTGCTTGAGCCTGCGCCCGGGTAGGTCAGAGGCTGCCAGACCTGGTCAGACACATTTAGTCTTCTTTCTAGGTGGCAGCTGAAAAACGCATGATGGATGATCAAACATTTTCAACCAACGAGCCAAGCGAAAGCACGTGCTCCATGGTGGCAATGGGTGTCAGACCACTGCAGGCTGCCAGGGTCTCTGCTAGGGCTCCAGGGGGGTCCTGCGCAGCCAGGTGGGTCGCAGCGACTCTGCTTCCCGCCGTGCCGCAGATACTCGCTGCAGTCACCGCATCAGCTCAGCTGCAGCAGGACACCGGTCACAGGCCACAGTCTTGGGAGTGGAACAGTATCAACTGGGAGGGCACATGAGGGTAAAGAGCCACAAGCCAGCTGCCCCAGCATTTTGTATCTTCTGTTCTATTTTCTTTTGCACATACATTAAAAACCTGAAAATCAAATACTAGGACACAGAGGAACTATGGCTACTCAAGCAACCTTCTTTCACCTCTCAACGTAAAGGTTACACTACAGCTTTTAATTACAAGAAAGAACTTCAAAAATGAACTTTTTTCCCATTAATCCCACTGTCTCATTTGGTACATAGGTTACCATGATCATCCTCAAATACAACAGATACATATACACATCCTGGTCCAAGGGCTCAGCACAGATTTATTCTTCTGCTTTACTACACTGCTCTAGGTTGTCATTTGACAAAACATAAATTGGCAATGTAGAAAATTCTGAGGATTATTTATTGAAAAATACTTTTGTAAAGCTCATCCTTCCATTGTAAATTTATAAAGAATAGCAGCAAACAAACAAATTTGTCTAAATTAAATAGACTTTAGAGGAGATCACAGGACACTGAATGTCATGACACAGCATTATTCCTCAGCTACCTTGCAATTCAATGTATTCCCCACCCATCAGACAGGAATCCGTTTGCATAAAGAACAGCACAAGGAATTTCCCTAAGCCATCATAGTCAATGTAACTTATTTTTACTGTATTATTCATAAAAGGAATTATAAAAATGATTTTAAGAACTAGCAATCTAGAGAAAATTTTTCTGTCAGATAAAACTTTCTTTGACATCTCAGTGGACAGATGGGAACACTATAAATGAATTATGTAATAGATCTGTAAATGCATATGATTATGAGTCTCTTCAGCTAAGCTCACCCAAAAAATGTTGCAGACTATTTCCACATCCATTAATTAGCTACTTCTTTCAGAAAGAATAAAGAAGCAGAGTAAGCATAAAAGCTTGAAAACTGAACGTTACTATATTATCCCTGCCATTGATATTTGCATGTAACTCTTAAAATTTCTATTTCATTTTTGCTTCTTGCCTCAGATTTCTTTATAATTAGTCAATATTTGTAAATTCACAAATAATTGTTTAACCAAATACTTTGCATTAAGCTCTTTGAACACGTAAGCACTTGCTAGAGCCAAACATTATCACTGATTTCATAAAATAATACTTTGCAGCTACAGACTTGTACTGTTCTCAAAGGTCTGTTAAATAATTAATTTACTGACATCCTTCTCAACTAAATTTGCAGCAGACTGGTAAACATCACAGCTACTACAAATAGGAAAAACTGGGTAAGAAAGTTTGGACTCCCTGGGGTCAGCCAATTTGTTGTTAGTCATACCACTCAAGAGCCAAACTGATTTTTAGATATTACTTTATTAGCCTGTTCTCATTCTCATTTTTAAATCTTGTCTATATTTTTATTTTAATTTTGCAGAGAAATATATACTATAAGCAGTCTCACTGAGGCAACTGACATAGAAAGTACGCTCAAGAAGGCGTTTTCACACATGATTGCAGAGCAGGTCTTAGGACTCCCAAATTTGTCTGGGATTTCCTGGTCAAAAGTATATGCATCTGTATGCCACATGTGTAACGAGTCTAATGCATGCAGAAGGCCCCACAGCTGCCCCACAGCTACCCCACAGATGACCCCTGCCAATAAACGTGACACAAGCACAGTAGATTGAGCCTAGGGGCAGGTGACACTAGTGCAGCCCATGCAGGGGGATCCAAGGCATGCAGGAAGCGCAACACCTTCTGCGCATGTGCTGCGTTACTTATCATCACTGATGCACACGCACAGTGGAAACATCTGAGACGGCTCTGGCTGAGCTGCCGCACGTTCAGAAAAATTGTAGGGAAAAAAGTCTGAGGCACTTCAAATCACATCTGGAACAAATCGCTAGCAGAGAAGGAGGAATTGTGAAGAAACCCAGATTTACAGTAGCTCTACTAAGAGGCAAAACTGGCTTTAGGCATAAGCAGTGTGGGAGATTACACAGGGGAGCAGACCTAGCAGGGCAGCTGAACACTGCCAAGCAAAGCAGAATGAGGCTGTGCAGCTTATCCGGGCAGCTGCTCCGGGTCCGTGCCTACACGAGGCTCGCCACCTCCCTCACCTTCCAGCAACAACCTTCTCTCACAGCTATACCAGTCACAACCAAGCGATCGCTTGCCCAGTAGTTGGCAGGGAAATAAAAAGTCAAAAGCTAGCAGCGCTTTGCCTCCATGCTCTGAGGTGGAAGAGAAGAGAGGTGTCAAAGGCAACCAGCTCCCTTAGAAACTGGGAGGAAGGACAGAGACAGAGGAGACCTGGAAACTACTTCCAAAGCTTCTCACTTTCCATCTCTAATTCCACATCACTGGTGATAAGACAGCAGCAAGGAGAAGCAAACTGCCTTCCTGGGCACACAGAAAACAGAGTCGTGACTGTCCACCACTGGAACAAGAAAATTACCTTGGTTTTGGTATCCTGAAGCACTCAGGGAGAACGATGCCTAGAAATATATTCCTAAAACTTTAAAAAAATAGTTTATTTTTTCCTCATCCCAGTTTTGCTTATATTGTCGAAGGTTTTGGGCCAGGCATGCCTAGTTAAAGATTTAAGATTGATTAGTTTAAGACTGATCAGTTGATTTGGCCATGCAGCTGATTAGGAGCTCTGATCTGAACTGTCTGGTTAATTATGGGGACAGTCATCTTCAGCCAAACAAACAGAAGTAAATAATCAGAAAGTTGTAAAACAGTTTATGCAATGATCACCTCAATGTGGATCAAGTAAAAATTATAATAAAGACAAATGAAGTAGAAACATAATAGAGGTGGGACAGCACACAATTAACCCCCTTTGGTTTCAACAAAAGATCAGTACTTTGCAGGATCTTTATTGATCCTTTTTGACTCACAATATTTTGTGCTAGTGTGTTTGGGTCACATAAGAAGCATGAGATAATGTAAAGGTGATGCCTGTCTATAGCAGAAGTGGAAAATTTCAGGAAAAGATAGTAACAATGTGAAAGAAACTCCTAATTCATCTCCTATCTTAATACCTTGAGCATAAATGACCAAGGATGATCAAGGAAACAAACCCTTGCATATTTCCTTTTTACTTTCCCTGCATATAAACATTTTTTTATTTACTAGTATAATCCCTTTATCATATCAGAATAAAGATCATCCTGAAAAACAGAATTTAATTATCCTTTCTCACAGCTAACACATCATGGAACACTCTCTTGAAGGGCCATCATATCATTTCTTCCCATAATATTCACCAATGATAAAATAACCAATGCCTAAATGATAGTTCATCAATTCAGACAATAATCTATCTATTCAGCAAATGCAGTATTTGATCCTTTCATTCTTTATGCTAACAGCCAATTATGAGTGACACACATCTGTATACAATGAGACACTGACCAAATTTTCCCAGTGATTCTGCTTTGCTGCCTATTATGTCAGTCAATTGCTAATGCCAGAGACTCAATAATCAGATTAGAAACATCTCTGATGCCTAGTGCCCTTTTCTTCTTTTTGATGCTGCTCCATTTCTGTTCAGAACAGTAAAAGGCCAGGATACATGATATCCTGTTTGATCATTTCAGCAAGTACTGAACTGATGTATTTTTTTTCATCATCTCTGTGGTAATTCCTTGAAGTATCTTTTGAACTGCATGTTTCAGTTTATACTCTTTATACAAACCATATCAATAAGCCTGATTTCTGGATTAATTCAAAATGATTTTTCCCTTTAAAAATATTATCGTAAAATAATTTTAACAGGCATCTCCAGGGAACACTTCAACAAGTTTTATGTGAGGTATTTATAACAAAGCTGCCTGTGCAAATAAGCGTTGTTAGGCTCAGATAATTTTTGAAGAGACTAACACAAACCAGAACAAAACCTCAATTTCAGTATGAATCAGCTGAAATGCCAAAGCAGTTCCACAAAGCCTGGCATCTGATCTTCCTTCTGGTGGAGATATAATTTTAGACTGATGCGTCAAATGAGTGCTTTAAAGTGAGTTACATCCTGTGTAAGAAGAACCAGATAACTTGTTATACACTGTTTGAATGTTAAGAATTTGTAGTAAAATGGCAAAACTACAGCTGAATCCACTGGAACTGTATTTCACCGTTTATTCTTGTCGAAGCGGTATTAAGAATAAAGAGGCTGACTTAAAAAAAAAAAAAAAAGAAAGAAAGAAAAAGAGCAGCTCTGGCAGAGTCCCTTTGAAAGTACTCCCACACAACCTTGCAGTGCAATTTAATCCTGATGAGAAAGTCAGCTTTGACACACTTTGCTTTGCATCCACAGATGAAGTTACGGCCAGATCCTGGGTTGCTGACTTCAAAGAAACTATTCCAATATGATTTTAAAAATCCTCTCACATTTGTAACCTAATAGGAATTTTACCCCAAGTTTACAGGGAATTCCATGACAGAACCTTCAGCAGCTTAGCTCTAGCTTTAAAGTCAGGTACAGACTTGTTCATTTTCCCATTTTCATTAGATTCATTTACAAAAGCAAAACATACCCTTCGTCTCTTATGTCTCACTCCTGATGTTATTTGATTATCTTTGTATCTATTTAATTTATTTAATTTGATGATCTTAAACGCCACACAATGTCAAACATTAAGAAATAGATTTTGCATGGTTCCTCTTGGAGCATGCAGTACAACTCTGAAAATAACAACAACTTGAAAGCCTAGTTTTTGCAAAATGATGAAGAGCACATTTGAACAGAAGAAGCCAGTTTAGATAAAAGAACTGTGTGTTTGATGCGCTAACTGTGCATGACCCAAATTTTCTGCATATTTAGTACCACTCACAAACAGAGGTCAGAAATACGATTTCAACTTACGGCAAAGCTCCTGGTAAGAGGGAGATGTAAACAAAGAAGCACACAACTCCAAAACTGAAGCTTTTCCTGTCTTATTGTTACTTACCAGATATCTCCTCTAGGCACTGTTTGGCAGTTTTACTGAACGACAAATCCATTTTAGTAGGACTGGTGCAGGAGTCAGCAGGTGGTAAAGAGGTACTGTCATTTTCTGAGAGAGTTCTGAAATCAAGCAAATGAAGATTGATTATTATTATCTGTCATACATGTATTAATGTAAATTAGTGTTAACTGAGGCTCCAAGTAGAATCCTATCTCTGTTCTCATCTCAGAAAAAGCCATATAGTAAAAACATCATGAAGGTCACGTTCCTGCTGTGTTAGTTCGACTCCAGCTACACACATTTGCAAGGAACTCTCTCTCTTCAGGAACAACTCAGAGTTTAAGCTGGGAAATTTGGAGCCATTTTTCTGTTTCTCTGTAAGAGGTGTGTCAACAAGATATAGGCAGAATCCACTTAAATTGGTTAAGTCACATTCCCGTACATACATAAGGGAAATGAAAACTAGTAATTGATAGCCAAAATATTAAGTGAAAAAGGCCATGTGTGAAGAAGCTTATGCAAGGCTGCAATGAAAATCTCACCCACATACTTAAATCTATGTGCAGCTTCTTTTGATAATGCCTCCATACAAAGCATGTGTGTAACTGTGGGAAAATAGGATAATAAAAGTGTTCCCATTAACTTGCTAACAAATAGCCCATATTTTATGTGATGGCATATTTGTATGGATATCATTGATAAATTATAACGTACGTACTTTATGGACTACAGTTATTTGCTATTTTATAATGTTAAATAGTAAGAAATACTTAAACACAATGTTTACAATATAAATAGGTAACACAATTTTTGTCTCTTCTTAAAGCACAGCTGTAGCATCTTACATGGGAACTGTTGAACCGTGATGACATTAAATAGCATCTTGTACCACATTTATTTACACAAAAAGATTATCTAAAGATTAGGGTAAAAAACTAGAAACACTAACCACCTTTCAAAATAAAATAGAAAAGTCTTCACTTAGAATGTAAATTCTTCGAGCTTTATTGACATGAATAACACATTCAGACATTCTTTTGAATTCTTATAAAGACTAGTGAAATATTTTATGTCTAATTTTAAAATATTACATTTATAGCTCAACTCTTAAAATTCACCATAACATTTCCAATGACCAACTAAATGCAAGCATTATGCTGAATGTGTATTTTATAAGAATACCAGATAAAAAGCGTCTTCACTCTCAAATGAATTTCATGTAAACTTATTTTATGAAATAACTTTCCCATTGTTATGTTTACTGAAAAGTTACTCATAGAATAGATTTGTTCAGTAAGCCACGAAAGTAACTGGAGGAACAGATGTAAGTATATACCAAGGACCAAATACTGTTGTGGTGGAATCTGTTGATTAGAATTGTTTAACTATGTCTGTATTTAACAGAAATAGAACATAAGTGCTGTCTGGTCAGATGCATTTTCTGCACTCTTGAAATGCTGAAAACAGTCAGCTTCTCTGTTAAAGATAAAAATTGGGATCCTGGCCTACTATTACCCTCTGCTACACACTACTGGACTGAAAACTATGTCCTAGTACCTTCAACATAATTTTACACTTGGGGTTTCAGGACAGTGTCCCAAGCAACAAGGGCTCTGTCAAGTTCTCCTCAATGAATGCACATGTGGAAATTCCAAATCCACATTCCCATATTGTTTCAAATCACCAAAATGTATGAGGGACATACTTACTTTCAATGAAAGTAACTTCAAGAGCCCAAGAATACCAATCAGTACTTCTCTCTGGGTGTAGTGCTGAAACTTAGTGCTGGATCAGCCCAGGATAAACTCTGCCAGCCCAAAACCACATCTCACAAGCAGGCACTAATTATTAGCCAATAGGTAAATGAAGTGGTCTCTACTCTCCTAATGGAACCCAGGCCACTGCGCCACCAGGGCTGGAGCCTCTCCATGAGACATTTATGGAAACATATACGGAGTTTACATCAGACCACTCCTGGGTAGAAATGGAAAAGGATCCTTTTTGCCTGCTCTTCTTAAGACTCTACTGTATTCCTGACTGTGAAACTATTCAGCTAGAAGGGTGGATGCAACCTCTTCCTTGAATGATCAAGAGCCTTTTAAGTAAGCTATCTTCCGAAAAAAAAGATCCATTCCCGTTTATATGGACACCTGGCATCAAAAAAGGATTAAGTGATCTGGATCCCAGCTGGCTGCCAACATCCACCATCTGCACTGACTCACTATACAGCAAATGGGAAAGGTAAACATAGTACTTGGATGATCTGAATTGCCAGCTGCCATTGACTATTGTCTATACAATTGATAAAGAGGGGCAAATACCCAATTCTCCGCTGACTGTGTGAGAATGTAAGTCCTTTTAAAAGGACCCACAAGAACAAGAGTAAAAAGGAGTGAGGAGTGCTTTTGCAATAGCAAAGTAAAATTACAACTGATGGGCCAATCTGTTTACTTAGAGTAACCATGACCTGATTTACTTAGAGCAACCATGATCTGTTCACTTAGAGCAACCAAGGTTTCATTTGTTCACATCTTTGCTTGCCCAAGATCAAGCAGAACCTTTTAGAGATATGACAAATATCAATTACAACTCTTCTTTTCTTCAGTTCTTTGTTTTGCTCCTTTTTCAAAAACCTGGTGAAACTAAAGCCAGGAATGGAAGCTGATAAAACACTGTGAGAAGAGGTACTTGTAAAGATTTCCATTCAAACTTGTAAACTTGATGGGAGGTTAATCGCAGCACAAAATCCAGTTTCCAGGGTGTAATATGGCATTGGAATCTCAACTTTAAAGAATAAATACTAACTAATAATGATCATATAATGCTAGTAATTTTAAAATGTTTGATTTCATTAGTAGAAAGAAAACCTTGGAAACACAAACCAAATGTAAATGTGATACTAATTTCTTAAATTTACAGGCAGCCTGAAATAACAGATACTAGAATGTGAAATGTCTCTTTTATCTTACTTCAATCTTAAAAGTGTAAAGACAACGTAAAATAAATTTGATTTGCTATCAAAACAAATAAGAAAGAAACTGCTGTCCTGATTTCATACAGAGTTTTTATGTTTAATTTGGGGAAAACATCCATGATCGAAGCCAGTGCCTCCACAGCAGCCCTGTCCTTAAGTGCCTGGGGGCTAAGGCTTTGCCTGCTCTTCTTTTCTTAAGTTCATCTTAGCCTAGATGGGCTGGGAATGGTTTAGGGGTGAAAGATCTCCAAGCAAAACTATAGAGGTGCCCAGCTCCGGGGAGCAAGGAGGACCTGGTATAGATTGGTGCCTAAAACGCAGGGCTGCTTTGTGCTAAGCCTGTCACAGGACGTGATCCACTGGATCAAGCATGCAGATGCGTTGCTGCTTAGCTAAACCATTCTAGTTCAAGAAAAAGAGGAAAGTGATATTGTGAGATTTGTCTTCCCCTATACTCCTGCTTTTACTTTTTTCCATAGGCTGTATCAATCCTATGAATGAGTCAAGTGATCTCTCCAGGACTATGGCACAGATTAAGCTTCAAGCAATGACACAAAAAATCAAGGGATTTTCTCATGAACCTTACATATTGGCCTTAATGAATGGCCCTCTGTCCCCTTCATAACCTACTGCCTCTAAGCACAATTAAAATCCTTGCATCTCTCTCTTGACACGAAGGAAAGTGAAGAGAATTTCAGCGTAGTCAAAGCTCCCTTGTTGACATTTCCAACAGCACTGTGCATCTGCAGTGCAGGTTAATTTAAGCAATTGTCACAAAAACAGGACAAACTGCTTTCTATTTTAATCATGGCAATCAGAGAGTATATTTATCCCCAACTCATTGAGTTATATAGTACCTATTTGTAAGAGCACAAAACACGCTTAATGGCACAAATCCTGCTCTCAGTCACACCTGCACAAGCTCATTCAATTTGATTAAAATAAGCCTGTCCAAGAGTAATTAAGACTAGAATGTGAAAGACTACTTAAAAATGTCTTTAACACAGTCAGCAATTTCCTGTCTCTAGAGAAACAGTGAACCTTTGATAAACACAGATAACATCAAAGATGTGCTGGTTATTACTCGGCATTCCAAAACCTATCAGATGAATATGCTGCTTCTTTCCCAACAGCTCCCCGAGGTGCAGCTGTCTTGAGTGTGCATCGCTGTCACTGTAAGAGACTGGCAGGACCACATCTGGAACGTCAGCAGTTTGATCGCCCGTGTTCAAGACGTGAACTAAATTGGGAACAGCTGCAGGAAAGGGCTACTAGGGTGACCATGGGGAAGACAAAACTCTTAACAAAGGAAACAAAGGAGATGATTTGGTTTAGCCTTGCAAAAGAGAAGGAAAGGGATATGATTATTCCTTCATGTATTTAGACAGAGGAATTGAAAAGAGGGAAAACAGATTTTTAAGCTACAGGACCACATATAAAACAGTAAAATAATAAATGGCAAAATAATAAATGGATGCAACCTCAATGTGTGGGTTGTAAATGGTTTCTAACAGTGAGGTGAGTGAGACTACGGAAGAATCCTCCTATTGGAGTACTGGGGAATAACTTGAATAAAATATAGTTTGGTTGGTTTATGAAAGGGATTATACAGTTGCTAGAAACAGCAGAAGACTGAACAAGACTGAGAATATCCTTTTTGGTCTTGTATCCTACATTTTATTGATTATTTAATCAAAGGGAAAAGACCATACTGGACTGTATGAAAAATTAAAAGAATAACTTCAGATAATAAACAGCAAACAACCGAATTATCAGGTTACTGTTTTAACTCAGCATTTATCAAGTATGCTTTCAAAATGATCTCTTCTCTTACTGTCCCACTTCTTACCTCTCAAGCCCAAAACTCTACCTCAGAAACTCTGCTTTCACAATTGCTTGTAAATTAAGTATAAGAAAATGTGAGGATTTTTCTAAGCATTGTTTTTGCTGCAAGCAGAACTGGTGGGTGGCAATGTTTATTGCTAGCTACTATCACAAAATTTTGGTAGTGACTGTTGTTTTAACTTCACAACAGTAATGTAAATAGCGGAAACCAAGGAGGCCCTGCAGCATAACTGAATCATCACATTTTTAAAGAAAGAGCTGCAATATGTTTAGCAGAACAATCTATTGTTAACAAACACAACTAACTGACAGAATATCTTCTACTGGAAACTTAACATTAACTCCACAATCAATTAGAATTAGCTTCTAGTTATTAACATTGGACAGAAATACGGCTTCAGCAGTCACTGTGGATGACACTTTTTTATGATCCTTGAAGAGTAGTTTTTTTTTTTTTTCCTTAAGCTAGCATACAGACATCGTAAGCAGGCAGCTGGAATTGAATCTCACTCTGTCTCCAGAGGTAGAACCATGCAATGTCCTGCTTCCCCTCTGTCACAGTTGTGTGGTTCCCACACACCCATGAAACTGTGGCCTAGTAATAAACGTGTTTCAACACCCTATGGGAAAGGCAACAAGAAATATACTTTAGTACTTGGTAATACGGTTATTATACTGGTATTTCCTTTATCTGCTTCTACTGAGTGAATACTTTAGTCACCACAGAAACATCACATAATTTAGATTGGAAAGAAGTTCTAGAGGCTGTCTAGAGGCCAGTCCTTGCTCAAAGCCGATCTAGTTAGATCAGGTTGCTTTGGGCTTGTTGGCTCAAGTCTTGAATATTTCCAAGGACATATTCCACAACCTCTTTGGGCAACCTGCACTACTGTTTGACCACTCTCATGGTGACAACATTTTTTTCTTACATTTCAATGTTATTTCCCTTGCTGTAACCTGCATCCTTTACCTTTCATCATATCACCATGCATTTCTAAGTAGAAACTGTCTCCAATCTCTCTCTACCATCCTATTAGATAGCTGAAGTCCCCAGTTTCTTATTCTTTAGGGACAAAAGCATTGCCAAACTGGCTTTTGTAGTCTGGCATTGACACTGAAGAGCAGTTTCTCTAAAAGGTCGCAATTCAGTGCTGAAACCTCTTCCAGATGTCTCTGTCATTACACCACAAATCAAGCTGAAGAAGTGAAATTTAACTGAAGTACAACACAGATCTGCAGCTCAGGATGATGACTGGTCACCTCATTCTGGGCAAGAGCTTCTACACTTTTCGGTATTTGAGGTAATAGCACTTCCTGAGCACCGCACACACAGTGGGGTTCGGACAGCGCAGGCTTTCCAGTCTCACAGTGGAAAAGAGATCCGCTATCCTCCCACAGCAGTTACTTAAAGAGTACATGAAATGACACTGAACTGCAGAATAAGCTTCCAGTTATTTTTAAATTGACTGTAACTCAAGGTTCTCCCTCTGAAATATTCCTCTACTATTTGAGCAAATCCACAGCAAATGTTAATTGTCGCTATATCACATACTTCCCGTAGGGCTACAACAATTTACACCAACCAAGGAAATCTGTAAATTCACGTAATTCAGCTCACAAAAAAATAAAGTAATAGTTGTGCACAGTAGGCTTTTATCTCCGCAACAAAATGTTTGGCAGTACAAACTGACTGGTACACAGGAAAGTTAAGAACTCTGAGCATTAAGCACTTAAGGTGGTGTACTTCTGCTACGATTCTGGGAGAAAGAGTCAGTCACGTTTTTTCCACTAATGCCTCTTCTTCCCTTGTCTTCCTTGCAACCTAGTAAGCACTAAGTGTCCATGTTACTCTTTTCAATCTGAAATTAAGCAGTACTCGGAAGATAACTAAATTCTACGGCCAATTTAGATGTGAGCCCAAGGGACTCTAGCAGATGGTGCACTTTGCATCTTTCTCTAATTCTGCCTGTGTAAAAATATGTGAAATTTAAAGTAGTGGCTAGTCTACTTTAAATAATTGGACCTTCCCTTTCACCTTCCTTCTCCCTCTCTCTCTCTCTCTCTCTCTCTGTCTTATCAAGTTCTCTGGCAACTAAATTATACCTCCTTTAGCCTCCCTTAAATCAGTTAGACTCTGCAATCAAGTTCAGAGGTGACATGTAAGGGACCGCAGATCACTATAAAAGTAAAACTCAATTACTATGTAATTAAAAATAAATAGGCATTTGAAAATAAATAACCACTCACTGAGGAGGATGGAAGAATTTAAATTATACCGATTAAGATGATTCCAAATGCAACTCTGACTGTGGCCACTCATCTTAGAAGAAAAGCTGTAATCCCATATAAATTTCCATATCATAGGGTTTCAGAGGCATAAATATAATGTGATACCAGATAGGGATCAGGCACCGACAGTGCAAAGTCCAATACATCATATCAGCACCTTGTAGTGAAACATTCTTTTCTACCTACCACTCAGTAATAAAAATCTACAACTCCTTGAACACATGAACGTTGCAATATTGATAAATGTTGCAACATTAAACTGTCTGTTCAAACACAATATACGCTTCAGAGGAACTCTACAGAATAATTCCTTTTACTCACATTCCTACATTAATATTTCCTTGTCTAATAATCACCCCTTGCAAAATACATGTTATCTGCAGGTAATAGCAACAAACCAAAAAATTGCTACCTTACTTTTCCTCATGTTAATAGCTTAAAAAGATCACAATAGTGTATAGCATTTAGTAGAATTATGCACAACTCTGGATAAAATGTACTGTGTTTTTACCGAATTATACTGAAACTTTTTGAGAACTGCAGTGTAAATTTGTTGGACCAAGGCATTCCTTTTAGCTGTACAATGAGAGTGAGTCTGAATGGCCACTTTTATTTATTAACTCATTAATCTATAAAGCTGTTTTAGCAGCTAACAAACAGACCTGGAAATCTGCTGTGTAAATTGTGGTGACTTCTGGGAAAAGAGTTATGTTTAAATGAGAAAACATAAAGACAGTACCGCAGCCTCATGCGAACTTTTTACTTGCCGCATGCCCACAAAAAATAAATCTGCTGACTTTGGAAATACGGATATTTTATTCTTGATTATATTTATATTCTTCTGTGAAATCACTGTCTACTATTACAAAGCCCTTGAGAGTTGTAAGGAATATAGTTACTGTGTATGTGGGGGTCAGATTCTGCTCTCAGTTACACAAATACACAGTGAAACAACCTCAAAGTCAGTCTATTACTCTGGGTTTAAAATGTTCTGAGATCAGACTTCGGCTCTCAGAATTTTATTTTCATGCAAGATTTAACTTCAAATACAGTCGCCTTCGCTGCTTGTTTGAAGCAAACAGATGATTATTAATACCAAATTTTCAGTGGAAGATGCATGCTTCTATCTCCTTTTGAAATTCCAAATACATTTTGCTTCATGATGAAGCTTAGAGGAATGATAAGATATCTCCATCATGCAATGAAATGGCATCAATGTATGGCAAAATTGCCATTAAATAGCACAGGCATCTGAGGGCAAAGTATAGCTTCTCCTTCTCTCCATATTTATGTACACTAACATGTACACAGACCATCCTGTGTACCACAATACATCAACTGTAGCACTGAAATTATTCCAGATTATGAGCTAATTAATATTATCTGTTAATTATATTAACACAATTATATTAACACACAATGATACATTTAGTTGAAATTCAAGCAGCTATCCACTGCATATTAGAACAAATACATACTATATTATGCCATTTCCCCTCAGACAGTTTTCAGAACTGCTTTTGTTCAGAATTAAACAGTTTGTCACTCATCCATATTGATTTTGAAGCTATGTTTAGTTGTGTTAATGACAGATATACTCCCTCAGAGCCTACTTCAGCACCTGTTTATTTGTTAGCTAAGATGATCTACAGTACTACTCACTTACAAAAACTGCCAGCATATTTCACTTAACAATATATTTGTCATTTTATCAGATGTTAAATTTGCCCATAGCTGTAGCTAAAGCTCTCCAATACCTGACATCTGAAATCATTAGTCAAATCAGTCTGTCACTCTTTCCACATTTACTGTATCTTCTGTACTGTATAACAACAAATCTCTCAGTTTCTCCTCAGCTGCTTTATCATACTGCAAAACAAATTCAGACATAGGCTGATACATTTAACCTTTCATTCCTCTCACTCAGAGCCTTAGCCATCAGAAGTTTGCATCACCCCTAAAAATTAACTGGCTCTGTGGAGCTAATCTATACCTAGTTCATGTCTAAGGGGGGGGGGAAAAGTAGGACCTGCAGCCATAACCTTTTCCCTCTGTCCAAAACATTGAAATACTTGTGAATATTTGCAAAAGTTTGTATAAGATTTTTCCTATAACAGCCTGATAGTACTCTCACATACTCTGAAAACTCCTGCTAAGTTTATTTTAGGATTCTTTAAGAAAACAGTGTATTTTAAGCAAATATTATTGAATATTGGCAAATAAATGTTGAGGGTTTTAAATTGCAAACAAGAGTATTCACACTGGAAACCTGACTCAGCTGTGACCTTTCAACAACAGCACAGGGAATGTACCACATGATTCATATTTCCAATCAAAATATCCTGAATTTTAAATGGTAGATATTTGCAATGGATTGCTTTTGTGTAAGGTGGAGACTCAAAAGCTCTTAGAAGAAATTATTCACAAAGCAATATTGATTAAAACACAGTATTAAAAAAATCTATGTGATGCTGCAACAGAACCTAGAAAATGGTAGATAGGAACACTACAGCATGATCCACCACTACTCCATCAGTTGTAGCTCTCTTTTCTAAATGACACAACAAAGCAAATTTGCTTTAGCAACCTTACCTATAAATGAAGGGAGCTACCGTGGCAGTGTTTGGGTGACTGTATTGCTGTTGTTGAGGAAGTTGGACAACACCATTTCCTGTGACTTGTCCACTGCTTGCAGCCACTGAGACCGAAAGAGCTGCTGAGGAGCCAGGGGGAAGAGTTAGGCTAGATTCTTTTCCTTCAGAGGAAGCAAGACCACAGGAAGGTGAAGCCTTCTCGGAAAGTTGAGATTTTGTTGCTGGTTGGGACTGGTTTCCTTTTGTAGTCCTCAGTTTTTCAACATCCTTACTTCCTGCGCATGTAGATGAAGCACCCTGCTTTGCTGTTGGTACCTTAGATCCTGGTTTTGGGATCCCACTAGAAGATGGTATTAAACTTTCTTTCTTGGCTGCTGTTGTTTTGCTCCCCTTTGGGATTAAGCTTGCAATTTTTGAGCTTTTCTTTGTAGATGTTTCAGCAACCTGGTCCTTCTCTTCCTTAACTGTTTTCTCAGTGCAAACTTTATTTTTGTCCCTGTTCTTTTCCTCTTTGTCCTTTGGCTGTAGCAAAGACTTTTTATTGCTGAGATTTTTGCTTCCAGCTTTCGGAGGGGTTAATTTCGGTGATACTTTAGGACTGCTACTTGTGGAGCCACCACTGTTCACCCCACCAGTTAAGACATCCACCTCCCCACACTCTGAAAAGGTATCATCCTCTCTCCCACTGTCACTGGGTCCTGAGCTTACTGACAAAGGAGGTCTTAAAGCAGTCCTAGTGTTAACCAGTTTGAATTTTTCCAGCATAGATTTTTGCCCAGACGAAGGGGGCTTCACGCCTTCAGAAGGGGGTGGCTTGAGCCTCTCTGAAGATGGAGTAGGGGAGGTTGCGGGACTAGGCTGCTTTACAGACAGCATGGTAGAGGTTGCACTGTGTTTGACATTCATGGATTTGCTGCGCCAAGGCTTGCTGGCACTTGGAGAGGGTATGGCAGAGACCTGCTGCTGTCCACTGCTGGTGGGATGCTGCACATTTCCATTCATGCCTGCAGATGGGTGAGGGCCTTTTGGTGAATCTGCTTAAAAAAACAGAAAGAATTATACGTACTGCAACAGTACAATTCATCTTCTTTCTCCTGCTTGAAGGTGACATGTTCATCTTGCATTAAAAACAGAGTTACAGTTGAACTTTAACAAATTAGTGGCAATGTGACTCATAATAAACATAATTTACATGTGCATTGTTACAACGAACATACAGGATGCTAATCAAAAATGCTTCTTTCTTCCCCACCACTGTGGTGTTTTGCAACATTTCTTTTTCAGAGCTCAAGAAATCCTGGAGATAATTTTGTCATAACTATTTCATTGCTCAAATTAAACCTTTCAATTTACAGATTTTGTCTCTAATATGTGATGAAAATGTCTTCCCAACAGTTGTTAATAATAAACCATAGAGATTTGATACTAGAAGAAAAAAAGTGTAATGGTGGAAGAAAAAATAAAAAAAAAAAAATCCCAGAAAAAAGCTCTTTTGGGTATTTAGCAAAAGCAAAATATATGCTACATGGTTGTTTTCTTGGGGGGGAAAGGGAGGATTAAGTAATATTAAAATTAAATGGATACATCTGTACTGAAGGTGAAAGACCACCAATGTTTTAAAAGCAAAAAAATAAAGTAAGGCTATTGTATGTAAGCACCTGTCTGAGCTCCAAAATAACTAATTTAATTTTGCCTTCTGGTCACTATATTTTCTTGTTATTAACTGAAGTTAACAAGCATTATCAGATGACTTCAGGAACACAGTGCACTTTCCTAAGCAGGAGAAAATATATAAAGAATTTCACCACTGCCAGTACTCGAAAGCTGCGAGTGATACATCACCCTACAATGATACAGCAACTGTAAGTATTTTGGCCCTGAACCTCAGTAGGTACAGAAGGCTCATTTACGTCACTCTGGTACCTTAAGTACTTTTACATCATCTGGGAATTACTGCAAATCTTCAGGATGTAAGAGAAGAAGACACTTTCTACAATAACCAGTACAGCTGACACTGTGCTAATTGACAGTCATTCCAAATAAGTCATCTAGCCTTATCATGCAAAATGGACTAACACATGAGAGGGTTAAACTCGTTTATTGTGAAGCTTACGTTTCCAAGCTGTATCTGAATATCTAAACGCTATTAATCTGGAGCATCAGAGAAATGAAGTGGTAATGGTAATTAAATATGTTGTACGTAACTATTAGGGCTACAAAGATGATTAGAGGGCTGGAGCATCTCTCTTATGAGGAAAGGCTGTGAGAGCTGGGCCTGTTTAGCCTGGAGAAGAGAAGACTGAGAGGGGGATCTTATCAGTGGCTAAAAATCCCTTAAGGAAAGGTGACAACAGGATGGGGTCGGACTCTTCTCAGTGCTGCCCAGTGATAGGACAACAGGCAACGGGCATGAACTGAAACACAGGAAGTTCTGTCTGAACATGAGAAAAAACCTTTACTGTGAGGGTGCAGCACTGGAACAGGTTGCCCGGAGAGGTTGTGGAGTCTCCTTCTCCAGAGATATTCAAAACCTGCCTGGACACAATCCTGTCTAACATGCTCTAGGTGACCCTGCTTGAGCAGGGAGGTTGGACTAGATCATCTCCAGAGGTCCTGTCCAACCTCAACAATTCTGTGATTGTGTGTGTGATTCTGCAGATGACATTTTCTCTCAGTATATATATTTTGTCTTTCCATTCAGAGTTTCAGGACTGTCACAGAATTACGCTTAAGCCTTTCTAAACTACAGCAATTTCTGTGCTACAAGGTCTATGCAATGGAAATACAGTAATGCAAAAAGATTGCTAGGTCTGTTACGTACATACATGAGGCCACTGTCATTCCCTGGGACCCACTTGTGTAAATAAGAGAGTGGATGAGGACACTCAAAGACACTTCTTCCTTCAGCATAGAGTTTGAAGTTACTCATTTTTATTTGCAGTCCTAGTTCTTAGACTCTAACATGAATCAGACTACCAACCTAAAAGCCTGAAGGCCACTAATGGGCATAGAAAAGCAAGGATTTTGAGCATTCTGGAAGACAGACTAGTTTTTCTTTAACAAAAGAGAACAAAAAGACAGCAAAATCTTCTCTTCTAAATAGCACGTAAGAAGTTCTAGTTTAAAAATAAAAGAACCAAGCAATACTAATACAACAGAGAAATGCACTAGTCTACTTATTTAACATTATTAACACCTGTACTATAGCAGCTCGACCATTTCCATCTTTGATAGATGCCATATAATTCCATCCACCGTAATTTTTTTTTTTTTTTTTAATATGCTCCCCAGTCTGATATGCAAACCCACAGGGGTAAATCAGCTCAGTCCACCTTCAAAGAAGGTTTCAAGAAGCTCTGCTTGGCCCAGTTATTACTATGCAAGAAAGCATTAATGGATGAAGGTGGCCCCAGGGTGTTCTGGTGAGGAAGGTGAGGTTACAGCTTATTCCCAGTGCTGCAGGTAGCGCGGGGCCCAGCGGGTGCACCACACATGCAGTGGCTTTGGGACTGCTAAATGGCAGAGAGGACAAGGACAGCCCCTCAGCTGTGGTGGGGGGGCAGAGCTCTTGCCTCCACTGCCACCAGGGCAGGAGCTGTGGCTGGGCCCCCATTATTTTCTGGTGAGCCTCAGCTCTTGGCATAGAGCCTGGGGCCAGCAACAGCTGTTGTAAATTACTGCAGCCTTCAGGCTTCTTTAATTTATCCCTGGGATCAGCCCTGTGGCTGATAGCCCAGGACTGGGTGTGCGTGAGGACCTTCTTGCACACGTCCTGTCTTGTACTGAACATGCCTCAGTTACACAGGAGGATTGGGGGCTTTAGCTATCACAGTAGTTTTGCAGAAGAATATTCACTGTAAGAACATGCAAAATCTACTGCCAAATATATGAAACACTCTGTGAACAGCAGGATGCCACTATGCCCTGTTGTATTAGCTCTGGTACATGTGTATGTGTTCAGGCTATTAATTTTACCTCAAAGAAAAGAATTCTGATTAAAAAAAAGAACGTAAGCTTGGCCATATGTCCTGCCATATAATATTAAGCTCAAGGGGGGAAAAAAAGCTGTAGAAAGAAGAGTTTTTACTGCTTCATCAACAGCTTATTCTACTACATATATAGTAAAAAACACAAGTGCTTGCAAGTACCAGTGCTTACTTGATTGCTGTGTCACAAACCCTAAGCAGCATCAGAAAAACTACAAATAGGTTGGGAACTTGAACTTGAACCTTCGATTTAAAGTGGATCGTTAATGTTTCTGCAAGGAAGGTGGGCTGGATGTTCCCAAGTAACATGCAGAGTCTGCCTGCATGTCTAAAGAAGAGGAATAAAAAGATTTACTTCTTTTTTCTAGCCCAAATGTGTTACTTGAAACTGTATGCCTTTCATTGCCTTGTGTACATTCAACTGGACTAGCTGTTCATTACATGAGATTTGTCCCCACCTTGTGGTAATTTTGATGTAGAGTGAATCGTCTGAAGAGGATTTCATGTTTCTGTAAGTTAAATTTTATGAAGAAATGGCCTTCTCTTCATAATCACCTTTTGGTGAAAACAATTTTGGATTCTCCCTGAGAGCTCTCTGCTTCAGGGCTCAGACCAGTCTCCTTTGGGAAAGCAGAACAGCAACCCCATCAAGTGTTCAACAGAAAGAGAGAAATTTGTACCAGAACCAAAAACGAAATGGTAACAAAAGGGACATTTTTCAAGTCTCTTTTCACAGGCTATTGCACAAATAAAGGCTGTGTGTGGGGTAAAACTTGGCCTGGATATACTATCAGCTCCCTCCGTCTTCTCATCTGTGACCTGCTCTGTGCTGCTGGAGAAGACAAGAGCACTGTGATAACAGCTCCCCAGCTGGAGCATATTTAAGTACTGATATTCTAGATATTCTGTAGCAAGGAAGATATTTCTAGTAGAAACCACTAATACCACTATACCAGGTGTCCTAATTAGAATATACAATTTTGAGTCACCCACACTGAAAAGGTTAATAGAAAATGGAAAAGAGTATAAAGGAGGGCTAAGAGGATGTTTAGAAGAATGTGGAGTCTGTCTAAGGAGACTGCAAGAGCTCGGCTTGTTCAGTCGGGTAACACAACACTTATGAGAATGTAGCTGCCCCTTTTCAGCACAGGAGGGGAACAACTTCTGGAACAACTGGCAAAATACGGGCACCATAGCAGCTGCGAACAAATTAGCAATAGATATGTATACTGGATGCAAATTAATAATAATTTGCAACTATCAGAAGGGGGGGGGGGTAGGGTTAATACAGGCAAAAGAGCCCAACAGCATTAAAGCAGAGTTTGTATGGTACACGAATAGCATTTTCTATTACATGACTATATTGAATTGCAGGTAATTAAACTCTGTGATACAGAGGTCCTTATATGTGTTTGGATACAGTGTTTCTAACCTCTAAAATGTAAATAATTGTTTTTTCAATTCATATTGAATTAGAACATTATTTATTTGGTAGTCTCAAAATGCCATAGGTATCCATCTCTTTACCAATGTGAACAATTAATTTATTCAAATAGTTTCAGAATAATAGTACTATTATTTCCTTCCTTATTTTATTAAGTCAGAAGCAGATGTATGTTATGTGACCTGGAAAGCAGGTGTGTTCTTTGAAATCCATCCCTACGCTGCAACATCCAGGAAAAAAAAAAGGATCATCTCACTAAAGCTGCACAGATGAGTTTCAACTCTTTTTTTTTTTTTTTTTTTTTTTTTTTGATTGTTTTGGTGAATTTTATATGCCTATTTTAATCACAGCTACATAAGTCACCCGTATCACAGCTATGGAGAGGCTTTATAGGTGAAAACCTGTTTCTACTGCATCAAAGGCAAAGCTTCTTTGGCTTTAGGGGAACTAAGATTTCTTACTGCATGAACTGCTCTCTAAGAAACATTCCTAAGAGTTAACATTAGTGAAATACTAAATGAAAGACCCATGATGGATCTTACTTTGGATCCACCTCAGGTCTCTTTTACATCTGTGACTGCATATCTATTCCTTACTGTGACTGAGTTGGAAACTATGTTATACAGCGACTGGATTTCAAATTTTACATATAACTGGACTAAAAAAATATATAAATACACTATGTATCTTTTCTAAGGTCTCTTTATAGAACAAAGAGGAAGTTGTAGGGCAGAGAAAAATATACTAAAGTTGATAGGTCTGACCTTGAAGAAGTCTGGAGGTCCCAAGTTCTAATTTTACATATTTACATACTTCAAGATGATTCTTTTTCTGCTTCATCTTATGCAGCACTAAATGCAGAATTATAAACTATGTATCATATGTTGCAAGTCTCAGAAATTTGTGTGCTTGGACTGTACAGTCATTCAACACAAGCTGTTAATATTAAGTTATATTGTTAGTATTAAGTTACACTGCAAGTAAGTATGTCAGAAGAAAAATTTTCAATACAGCTCTTATTTTGTGTGCTGCACTGTACTGAAAAAATCAGTTTTTCAACGTATACTACTACTATTTTAAGAGGCAGGTGTTTATTATTATTGCTACTATTATTGTGAGGCTTGGAGTTTGTTTCAAAACAACTCAGGTCAGAGAATGTCCTTAGCTAACAAAAAAAAAAATTTTTTTTTGAAAATGTCATTGTAATATTCAAAAATGTGTCACTGTAATAATTAAACTGAAAAAAACAGCATGCTGCAGTTGTTTTTCTCTTTAGATAAAAGAAGTAACATGGTAGATTCAAATATACTTTTTCATGTGCTCTTTAGTGCACATATATTGCAAAAAATACCGTGTTAGCATCCTTGCACTCACAGTAGTCAGTTTCTCTCAATAACTTCTGCTTTATATACATACTGTTCTCATGTAAAAATCAATGTTCTTCCATTCATTCTGCTGTGCTAAAGAAAGAAAGAAAAGCAGACAGGAACATCTAAACTATAGTACTAAATATATTTATGCAACATTACATTTTCTATATCCTCTAAAATTAATCGAATGATTATACATAAACAAAGCAACTCTTTTCCTCTTGCTTGTGATGACTTCACTAAAAATCTCATCAAGGTTCTCATTCTCTGCTGTGAAGAAATGGGAAAGTAAAGAAATCTCTCACACAAAAAGCCGTGTGGATGTGCAATGCAACACAAACCTTAGCAGTCCAAAGACAGTTTCCAAGTAACGAGCGAAGAATGTTATTATCTACAAGCATGTCTCACCTTGAGTCATTTCATTCTTTCACATATTTCAGTAGCAAACTTACGTCGACATTACGAAGCAGCGCTAAAACCTAAACTACTGTGCATACCCTCACTCAAGCAGCCACATCTCCTACCTCTTAACTTCACAATCGTATTTGCGAACTATACAGGGTCTGCTCAGTTTATACTCTAATCCCTTTTTCGTTTCAGTCTGTATAGCTTGCCATAAACAAGTCCTTGATAAAATAAATTCCACTACAGAACTATCTAAAACATTCAGCCCTTATAGTGAAAATAAAGAAATAACTATTGAAAAGATGGTTTTATATCTCCAGATACAGCTAGGGGCAAAGTGTGTTCATCAGAATTTTGTAAAAAAAAATCTGGATAGCTGCCTGTTGCTTAGATGAAGAACATTCACGGCATATTTGTTCCTCCCACAGACCCCAAGGATGCAAACGGGTACTATGTATATTGTATCATTTTCAACTGTATTCTAACCCAGAGATATGAATAAAATGCCGTTCATTACACCAAGGGAGAAGGAAAGGCGAGGGGGAGGGGAGCTGGATTAGTTACACAACTTAGAAAGCTGAATTTTTACATTATTCTTTTTCTGAGATAAAGCCTGAAGAGGGACTTTTCCAGGGAAATGGTGTCAGATATGGGAGAAATAGAAGGGCCCAGGGAGCTCAGTTTGTTTGCAAAATGGAAGTTCATATTTAAAGGACAAAGTAAAATGAGAACACTGAATTCAAACCCCTAAAAAATTTCATCAAGTTTAGCTTAATTTCCAATCCTCTATTCAGACTTATATCTACCAGGTAAGGTACTGAAAGAACAGATGACTGTAATATTCCGATGCAAAATTCTAAAAACCTTCTTCCTCTTTAGAGGTTCAGATGCAAAGTTCCCTGAAGATTAATGCAGTTGACTTATGGATATGAATGGACTTGAATATGGCCCAAGATATTACATACACAATGCGGATTCATTTTTACTTCAGCGATATCATCCAATGATATCTCCATCTGTAACATCTTGAAAGCTTTCAATTCTGACATTTTAGCCCAGTTCAGCAAGTCCTACTTTAGAGCAGTATCTCCAGTTACTCCTCACCAAGTCTATCAGTAGTCAATCCTTTGTCACTCACAGCTGCGTTGTACTCTATCTATGAACAGTAAAGTGACTCGCATTTAACCACTTACCTTTTTCATTTCCATTTGCATATTGTGGAGGCTTGTTTTTGTCAATGCTGTTAAAGCTCTGACTTCTCCGATTTAAGTTAGAAGCTCCCTGGACTTTGGTACTGCTGCCTGCAGCTGGCACCCTTGAGGGTCCTGGAAGCCTAGAATGGTGTAATCAGAAATCAGTTTGTTGTACGCAATGCAACATACAGAAGAAGCTGTATGTAAACACCGGACTGTAATTTAAAGTCAACAACTGAATAACAATGATTTCATGTAAGCAACAATGAACAGCAGGATTTAAATTAGTTAGACTCAACAAATGGAAATAGAAGTTTATCCTTATGCACACAAATGGGGAAAAGATGCTTTCTAGATTCACAAGACACGTAAAGAGATACTTTGCATTTGCCATTAACATTGCTAAAACAGATTCATCCTAACAAGCCATTAAAGTGCAAAACCAACTTTTATTTAAGTATATCAGTTTTGAGGAGGAAATGTTAAGAAATTGTCTAGGAACAACAGAAATGAATAGTTGGGAAACATTCCATATCTCTTACTCTAGTAAATACTTTACAGCTAACCATATTTAGCATAAAAACTGGATTTTTTAAAAATCTCTGGTCATTTTTCAGCAGTATTATCTAGCGCATTTTTACCTCCGGAGGTTTATGAGCTTATTATTTTAAATGAGATCATTGAAAACAAGCATTTTAGCTAGATGCTACACATGCATGTATACCTTTTCGATATTAGAATATAATGTAGACTATACAGTCCATTTGTTAGTATTTGCTGCCACCAACTGAACCTTACTTTGTGGTTATGCTATGGTGTGCGTAAGCCTGCCTCTTTTTCTTTCTGAATCAGTTTTCTGATGCAAGATTCTTTAACACATGCCTACTTCAAACTTTCTGCAACATCTTTGCAGGTACCCCTACTCCTTTCCATTTTTGTTATCTGATAGATAAAATGAAATGCTGAAATCAGCAAGAGCCTTTTGCCACAGGAGAGTATCTACCTTCTGCTCCTCACTGGTCATTGGAATGGGATGATAAATTTTACTAGAGGCAATACAAATTATGTCAGAGTTATCAAATTCTGTTTGTGTCACTATATTATAACAGAGTAGTATCAGAAGGGAGAAAAAATCATGTTATGAAGAATTACAAAGTGTTAAATTTCTTCTGAGCACTTTAACACACTGGTATATCAGAAATGTTCAAATCATTTTAGTTTCATTAGCGAACATATGTAAACAGCTCCGTATTCTCTTACTTTACCAATTTAAGCCTCAGAGAGCTAATCCATTAGTTATTTTTATGGCTCATTCTGGCCGCCAGCCTGCCCTTGTAGTCTCTGCACAGAGAGCAGAGCAGGCTGTCTCTCCTCTGCAGCTGTATGCTTTCTAACCTTTACCATGACCCACGAATTCTAGTGATCTTCTGTTCCCTGAAGAATGCACTAAAACAAACTTAAAAATCCATTTGCTCCTTCTCATTACCCTAATTTGACAGGCAGTAAGAGCCCTGAAATCATTTGTCAAAGGTAATGAAAAAAAGCAACAAGAAGGCATGTACAACACTGGAAACTCATCTGTTCTGTTAAAATATAAAATACTTATGCATATATTCTGCATGCCAGAATTCGAGAACTTGCCACAGTAAGCACATTACATATGAGGTCATTTGCTCTACACACTTTCCAGTTTACCTCATTTGCTGTCTTTTTTAATTGAATTCAGGTTTTATATAGCTCTTACAGAATCATGTTAAGCAGCTAAGGAAATGCAAAGAAGAGAATAACAAATAAGGGACAAGTCACATACCTTTGAACAGGCCTCGGTAACACTGCCACAGATTTAAAGTATTAGACAGTAAGACTGTTAACCCCCAGACATGTTGAATGCGGACAAGACAGGAGCATCAGCAATAAGGAAAACTGAAGACCTGTAAGTGCAGGTGCAAAGCAACCATACCGTGGTATAGCTCATCTCAAGCTATCACAGCAACTCAGATTGTATTAGTGTGCTACACTGCAAAATGCAACCTTTAAAGTGGATTATACGATTATACGATTTATAGTTCATTGCTCTCACCAATGAACTGTACAGCAAAACAGTGTGAATAATAAACACATTAATTACCCCCCACAAAAAGGCTAGAAACAAGAGTAAGCTTTAGACCTCAGTCTTTTTCTTCTGCAAACCGGTTTGTAGATTTTAGTGCTCATGGAAGAGATATAAACTAAGTACTGATGAAATCTGAAACAGGGCAGCTCCTACACACAGCTCTGTCAAATACTCTGCCAAACCAAAGCATCTCATTTGCAGGGACTGTGTGCAGGCTAATCTGAAAGAAGCAGAAGTCTTGGTAGTGGTTCTCTTTTTCTGCTCTATTTTGCTTCTGCATGAACTTGGCTCTGTGAACTCAACCTATCCAGTGGTTTTGTGATATGGTCGAAGTGTCTTACGGGAATTGGGACGGACTCCCAAACTCCTTTTCACTCTTGACAAAAGCACATTGAGCCAGAAGTTACAGAGCACTAAAATCACCAACTAGTCCTTCATATCTGACAGTTTACATGCAGGATACAAAGATGCAGGATACATAACAACTAGAAATATTACTAAAATACTACACAAACCAGCTTTTCCCAGTCCATACAAGGCTTTCCCATGACAAAGCTCATATTGCTGCGAAGCTTGCAAGCATAACATTAATACACGTTGTTTAATGTCTGCTTATGTCCAAAGGATAAAATACCAGTGGGCATTGACTCACTTGAATATCACTTACAAGCAATAAATTAGAGATATTTAACTGACCTAGAAGTCTTTTTTTGACTGGTTGCAATTCCACTGTGATTAGACTGAGTTGCATATCTGGCTGTGATACTGTATGAGAAGAAACAGAGAAATTGAATTAAAGAATTTCTTTGAACGCGCATAGAAAGAACACACTTACCAGCAAACTATGAGTTAATGAATGCAAATTGAACATGGACAGAAAACACAAATTAATTTGTAAAAATATGAATTAATGTAACATGCAGGTTTTTATGAGAGATGCAATGCACAGATTATGAAATAATGGGTGTTGTTATAACTTGTCTAATTTGCTGGAAATTACCTTAGGAATAGACAGTTTCATCAAATGCCCTCAGTGACTACATCCTAGCTTCACAACCGCACAATATGAAATCCATCAGTTTGAGGTGTCAACACATCTCAAAGTTTTGTGCTTGTGTTTTTGCACCCACAGAAAGGACAAAATGGAAATATATGGCTATTAGCATCTCCAACAAACTGACTGGGCTAGCAGTTTGGTACTTAGTCGATTTGACTCAGAAGAATTCCTGCTAAAGAAAGGCCACCCTCCTGACAATATATCTATATAGAAGAAGAATTCCATCATAAATTTCCTTACTGTTACTCATGGTTGAATAGCACATGCATATGATGCATTACCCAGGCAGATAAGCAGAGGCTTCATTAGGAAAGCCCTGATATGTACTTAGATTCACTGTTAAATTCGACAGGAAAATGCACCCTTTTTTAAGGCATCTGCAGCACAGGGCTAAATGATAAATATCCCTTTAGATACCCAACAGCGTGTCCCGTTGCTGAAACAACAAATGTATGTCTCTCTTCTTCTAGCCATTTGCAGACGGGATGTGCAAAGGTATGGCCAAGGAAATGCCTCTGCCAAATCACTTCAGTTACTATAAACAGAAACATCCCTTGGGATCCAAACAGCCTGAGGGCATGTTTGAGGTGTGAAAGTCAGGTGCAATCACAAAATCAAAGTCCTTGTATTATTAAGGAAGGATGGGAGAAGTGAGTAGGAAGCATTTGTGATATTCACAGTCTGAATGTGTCCCTTACAGTTCCATATCTTCTAATCAATTTTTTCTGAGTACTGGCAGAAGCTACAGGCATTTGGTCCCAAATTTACAGGCTGTCAATACTTGTAAGAAACACCTGGAGGCACCGATTCCACCAAAAAGGCATTGAGTGATTTCTGGTAGCCCACCGAAGCAGCCCAGCCTGAGTATACAGCAGATGTGAGAAGCCCCAGAGGGAGAATGGCCTTAGGCTACAGGCAGAGCAGCTCCGGAGAGGACTGGGGAGGGCAGGGGGAAGGCACAAACCAAGGGGCAAAGTGAAACTGGAGTGTGATGCGGGATCATTGTTATTTTACCAATTCTAACCCCCAGTTCAACATTGCCTCTGTGTCTGCCAATTACAAATGCCGCAACTGTGCAAAATTAATTAAAAATCAGTCCTAACAGGGCAAAAAGGAATCAGCCAAAATATAAAAGCAGCATTTCAATTCCCTGACATGCAGCTTCACAGTAATGGTGACAAACTGCTGTTTTAAATGACCATAGCTTCTCTGGGAATTATAATAAATTATGATAGTACTGTAATGATTACAGTTTATGTATATTTTTATTTATATAGCCATTAGAATATTGCACTACCATTTTGCTTACAGCTATATATCTTAATAATGGCTGGACATATGAAGCAAATGTGCTATAGCATGTTTTACCAAAATTGCTAAATTTGTGACTGGCTTAGTGTCAGATCTTTTGATAAGATCATCCACTCATGTTTTTTTCCAACATGTTTGAAATGTAGGAACCTAGGAATATTTAGCTGGTTCTTTACTTTGACTAAGCTAAGAAGTTCATGAAAAAATGGTATGTACCTACATGCATATATGTCTCATTAAAAGGTAAAATGATATACAGTACAACCAACATGGACAGTGAGCAGAAAAACAGAGTGAAGAGAGCGATCTTAACCCCTGGCTGAAAGTCCTGAAGGCTCTGCAATTGCAGTACCGTAGTGCAGCTTTTCTGCCTAAAACAATGTGACTCCAAAGTAGCTGGAAAGATCACATCACTCGCTCTCAGTGATGTCGCCAAGTTGCTGATAAATTAGCCCACAGATAGACAGCAATTTTTTTTTTCCTATTTAAATAAGAACAAATACAAGAGGCAGCAACCTAAAAACGCCTTCTAGAAAAATCTTTCATTCCATACATGCTACCGGGGGCTCCCTCCACCAGCAAATTCATGAAACACCAGGCTGCAGAGCACGTTCAGACTTTCCAGACTCTCCCGAAAGGCGCTGCTGGATGCGTCAGCATCAGTGAAGCATCAGCTCCACTGCGTCCGAGAAGCTTCGTTTTCCAAAGCAGTGTGAGGGCCAAAGAGAAAGTTAACAGCTCATAAACCAGGTGCCTCAGTGACTTTGGATCTTTCTTCTCCAATAGCACTAGACATGCTGGACCCATTACAGGCTTGCACAGATGTCCGTTTCCCAGCCACTGGCCCCCCACTTACACGTGTCAACTGTGACACGTCTAAACCCTCGCTACTCTTAGCACTACCATAAACATACAAATTAATATTTGCCTGCTTCCCTCCATCCTACCAGACAATTTTCTGTGGGTAACGCTTGGAAGCCAGGAAAAATGAATCTGCTTTGCTTAAACCCACGATTTTTTATGCTTACAGATTCACACAAAGGTATAATAAATATGCGTCTGGATTAAAGCAAGATAGATGCAGATAAACAAACCAGCCAGCAGAAGTTTAACATGAGAGCACTTCGGCCAAGGAAAGGTTTATTTACCAGAGGGGTGGGAAGGGGGATCCTGAAAGCCTCAGGTTCTCCTGTTATCCTGTCGCTCCTCAGCTTATCCATATCCAACAGATATGAAAAGGCAACAAGGCAACAGTGCATCCCTTCTCCTGCTGGTGCCTTAGTGAGATGTCATGGCCAAAGGGAATGAGCCCACTGAGGCCACCCAGGACTGCAGCTCAGCCCGGAGGCAGCTGGCGTAGGACGAAGCAGGAATCAACGGGAAGCAGAGGCAAGAGCCAGCGCTGATGGCCAGGTGCCAAAGGGAAGCACTGCAGCAACCTCACAGCCGCACTGGTCTCAGGAACCAGCTCCCGGCAGGGTGCCACGTGGACCCACCGCATGGTCAGCGACCTCGGGGAGCGGAGAGCCACGTTCCACTGAGACAGGGGACTGGTGAAGGGCACGTAGCTGCAGGCTGGATGGAATGATCCTAAAAGATGTAGGTGGACCTAGGTAGTCAACGCATGCTACTAGTTCTTAAACGCCTTCCCCCTGAAAGTAGAGTGAAATGTTCAACTGAAATGGATATATAAGAATAAAAAAGATGAAGGGAGACAAGTGACTGCTAGACATCAGCCTGAAGTGCCAGAAAGCCTATCTGTAGGTACAGAGGTAGCATGGTACAGAAGAAGTTCCTTGAAAGCATATATAGCACATAAAGCTGAAGGACAGAGTGCCTGAACCTGGATACACAGGACACATCAAGCTGAAAATAACCTCTTTCTTCAAAAAGTAACCCATGCCCTGTCACCCTTAATATCCTGTATTTTTTATTAACAGTTCTCAAAAGATCAACGGGATCACATTACGTCATGCTGTTGCAGCCGCGTTGTCATTTCCTATGACGTTAAGAATTGCATGGGGGTTCTAAAATGTGCTATGTGATTTGTTAAAATCATGGGATCAAAGTCTTTCTACCTTACTGGCACACCTGAATTTCAACATGCAGTTGCTTGGATAAAGTGCACTTATATCACTGGAGCGGCTGCACTCTACACAACTGCACAAGACTTTTCTGTCACAATGATTTCCTGACCAAAACAGTGCTTCTAACAAAACTGAATTCAATGGAAAAATTTTCCCAGAAGATCTTGATTGGTCTGTGGACAAAATTTTCAAAAAACAAGCTCCTTGGCTGCCTATTTCTCATCAGCCTGCTTGTCAGAACGTGCAAGAGGTATCTGCCACAGAGATAGGGTACAAGTTTCCAGGCTCCTCACCATACTGAAGTCTCTGGGCAGCACAAAGATCCCTGATTCCTCAAAAGAACAGCCTAGGAAGACTGAGGAGGAAATTGAATTTTTGCAAGAGCAATATATTTCAGACATTTCTTTCGCCTTTTTCAACCCATTCCTGGTGAATTAATATATGTGTATCTACCTATCTATGTATGTACACATACACACAAACCATGTCAGCTGTTCTATATTAGATGGACATTTCTCCTTTCCGCTCTTTAGACTTCTGGCATTTTACACAAGAAGACTATATCCAACCCATTCAGGCTTAGAGTTAGAATAAAAATTGTATTTTTAATACAATAGTTTATCATTCATAAAACACATCTGAGATACCCCAACCATGCATCAACATTTATGTTTGTCTTGAGGAGCACAGTAACTTGTAATAAAAACTAATCATCCACCATCCATTATCCAATGACTGTACCTTTCCCACTCCGATCCCAGTACTTGAACTATAGATATTTTGTAGAATTTGATTAAAGAATATGTAAAATCAGAGCATTAAAGAAACAAAAAGGATGTCAACAAAGTAATAAATGCTATAACTTAGTGACTATCTTAAACTGAACTGCAAATCATTCTAAGTAACTCAAACAACCTTTAAAAATCTCTATTTTTTACTGAAAAAAGCAGCCAAGTGTGTAACAGTATGCTGCCAAATCTAGGACTATGCCCTTAGGGACCAATCTTACGCTTTATGACCTTATCTCCATACCATTTATGACCTCCTACTAGAACAAGATTATATCAGATCGTTTCCACATATGTCACTATTTTGTTTCACAGTTTGTTAAAAGAAGACTGCAGCAAAACTTTTCTCCTGGAGTAAATGAGAAAAAGGATATCACAAAATCTGAGGCTGTCACTCTTTCAAGTCGATACTTACTGTCTTTTGGACCTTTTCATAGATTTCCAGAAAATCCGCCTTCATCAACACATCCTAAAATTTGGTTGGGATTGCTATGGACCTGAATCAGTGAAGCATTTAACACAATGGCTAAGGCTATTATTATTTAGCAAATTAAAATACATTGCTGAGTACTATATTGGGCACTGCTACTGATTCTAAAACAGTAAAGATCTACATATAAAAGAATAAGAAAAACTTCTGACAACATTTATGTACCCACAAGATTTTTTTTAAAAGCAGACCAAAACCCAAACCCATATATAAGCGAGCTGCCAATTTATAAGTGTTGTGAATCATACACTTAAATATATCAAAAGTTCATATTTACATTTCTGTTTTCAATGGGCACTAATTTCTTAAAACAGCATAGACTGTGCCTCTTTAGGCAAGTACGGATTTTTCTTTTACTTTAGTTAATAATGAATGAGAGAAAGTCATCTTCCCCATAGCAGTTGCAAAGTGGAGTATTATTTCATTAACTGATATTTGCAAAACAACAATACGTAGAATATCATATTTGTTGCACAGTGTCTGTGAAAATACTAAAAGATAAAATTTGCAAAAAGGACAAAAAGTAGCAGAGAAAGTACCAGCATAAACATAAAGCTAAGGCTTAATACATGCATGAAGATAAGAAAAAGACTGAGTCATACATTTTTGGTTTTGTTCAAAAGCCAGCTATCAAGGAATATATAGGAATAAAAGGAGACTATTTTGCTTCAGAACTACAGGACGTAAGAAAAAAGGAAGAACAGAGTAGTTCACTATAACTCACATTGGACATCGCATTCATTTATTTGTCATATACTTGAATGTATATGCAAACTCCAATGTTTGCAAGAAATCAGAATTAAACAGATGTCAGGCTTGGGAAAGGAAAAAGATACATAGACATAATTTCAGCAGAACACATTTGGGGACACTGAGAAGAATTAATGAAGTTGTACTGGGAAACAGAAAAGACAAACTACTAACACCTAAAAGGAATAAAACTATATTCTAAGGTAAATAAACAAAAGGTTGGATTCAAATGCTCCTGAGATGAATGGAAAACTTCTCATTAAATTCTACATGATCTGGATTAGCACAAGTGAAAATTATGACCAAAGTGCATCAAAATTGAAATATAAAAGTAATGAGTAGCAAGGAAGACAAATGCCAGACAGAACAAAATTATCTGAAGTGCACAGAATGAAAATCACCACTAAATTGAATTAAAACACTTTTGGAAACCAGTAGAAACAGACAACGAGAAAGGATGACAGTCACATTTTGAAATGCAAACAGAAAAAGAGGTAGCCAAAGAAATATGATAATTCTTGAGCAGATGGCAGAGGTAATTTATTAACAGAAGAAATCATTGTATCTCATAGGATCAAAAAGAAAATACTCAGACGAACAGCAGATACTTCGAAGGCACAGGTGGCAACCAAAAAACGACAAAATTTCCAGGATCCATCCCATAGAATTATGTAAAAAAGTGAAAGATAAAAGCAATTTTTAGAAGGCTGGTAGTTGAAAGTCTAAACAAGACACGAAAAGCTTTAAAAGATCTTAGAGCTGTTAAGAGCCTATGAAGTACTTTATAATCTGCATCTTTGTATTTCCTGCCTGTTATGTGTCATGGCTTTTTATAGCTGTATAAAAAGGCCATTTCTTCTGGAAATGGAAACTCCCTTTGGAAAGATATTTTCTTTCATTTTGTTAAAATTAGACAGTATTGATGCTTATCTTCTCATCCTAAAGAACATGCGAATAAGATGGTTGTGCTACAGGTAAGAGGTGTGTAAAAAATACATTGTTGCTCTTCCATTGCTCTGACTTTTCCACATGAAGGCTATTAGAAAGGTTATCCTCATAAGGTAGCCCTTTTGTGTACAATAATTTACAATAATTTTTAAAAGATTCTCAAACACAACAGAATTATATATTTTTGAAACGTTCAAAAGTGCTGGTGCATTTTTGCATGCTCTTTCAAAGTATGGCCATTAAGGTGAATTTTAGAATAAATTTTAAAGAATTGCTAATCAAACTGTGACAGAAATATTAATATGTTGGAGGCACCGAAGCTGTAGTTTTTATATATTGCTCTGTCAACATATCAAAGCTGTGGCCTAGAAGAAGAAAAACTGCAGTAATTTCTAGTATAAAAGGGCAGTTATATAAAATGTGCAAATGAATTTGATAGTTAACTGAGGTAAACAAGCAGAATGCGGAGGAAGAGTCACTCTTCCTGATGACCTATAAAGTGTTTACCACAGGAATAAATCTCTGATTTATGAAACTCATCATTATTAAATATAATGTATTTGCTTAGGTACGCAGTTAACTGATAAAATCGGTACTCAGAGACATGCTACACTTCAGTTATTTGGACTTCAGGAAAATAAGCATGCAAGAACTTCTTACCCTATTCTCTAAATGTGTCTGAAATTCCCTTCACTGGAAGCCGTAAGGATGGTAATGACTATATCTTTAAGGAGCAGAATGAAATGCAGCCAAGGTTGTTTCTCAGCATAGAAAGACAGCGTAGTTAGAGCAAAATTAAATCCCTAAGATCCATGTGAAGGTCAGCTAACGCGGATGCTAGTGCAATCATAATAAGCAATATGTCGTTCATGCTGCATCATCTCCCAAATTCACACATATATCATGTTAGGCCAATACAGTTGGTTGGTTTAGACCCTCACTAGAAAAAAGAGAACAGAAAGAAGAAATAAATCCTTTCCTATTTTTTTCGCCTTGGCAGTCTTTAAATAATGATTTTATAGTGGGAAAAGCAGGAGCTACATGCAAGGTTTTCTTCATTTGAGCCAAGCACCTAGCAGTGGACAGAGCTAAGGTCAGAGAAGAGCTTTGGGTCATTGCTTTCCTCTCCATTAACCAGGAGACACACATGAGGATTTGTGTTTTTCATCTTTTAGCCTATGTCAGTCAAATGCACTGGATGGGTGCAGAATGTTAAGTCATATTTTAACCTTCCAGAACACTGCAACTGCCTTTTTCTTCTAATTTGACAGCAGTGTAACCAAGACTGGGATATAGATTTCCAGTATTCTGCCACGGATCTAGTTAGAGTCACAATCATAACCACTACATTTGCACTACTGTAATAATTCACACAGCACAAGCAAAGCCCAATCTGCTTCATTTCTTCCCTAGCACTTCCGAGAAGGAAGCAACATGAAACCCAGTTCACTCCATCAGTTATATATGCAACTGCCTGTAGAAATCAGCTACCTAACTTTGTTTATGAGCCTAGGAAAACCAGGGTGCTCTCTTAATATAACAAATTTAACAAAATCCATCTGGACCTCAAGCTGTGCTCATCATTCCTGTACGTGATGAAATAGTTTGTCCGTCTTGTGGAATTTTGCTGACAGCTTACTGAAACCAGTTACTGCCTAATCCATAAATGAGACAGAATTTCTTTCATCCACATGTGTTTTCTCTTAGTATCTGGGTGGTTGAAAGATCATCACTGTAGAAAGTTTAGATGTATTGCTGTGATAATGGAATCCACTAGCAAAGTGAAGCATAAAAATATAATGTAGCCATTGTTGTCATGTATCTGCACTGACAGATATAAATAAGGCCACCAGCACTGTATTTTTTTTTACAAATCTCAAAGCGGCAACAAAATCGTAACTGCATAGTGATGTGCCTACCTCAGATTTTGAAGTATTCAATTCCCACAGTTAGTCATACAAGAATGTAGGACATTTTAGGATAAAAAGAAATCAGAAATAACATCTAAAATGTCCACCTCCCTAAGTTACCACTTATTATTTATCACAGATTTTCCCACTAATTATCCAAATTATATTATAAGTGGTTTTACATTTAGGATAGTAAATTATAACCTTCCAAAAATAAGGCATGCTCTTTACAATGTAAGTTCACTTCTCATTTATTAACTCCCTCCATTTGATTTGAAATTTAGCTGCTGTCCCTAGACTCACGTAGGCCAATGACACTTTCACGTGCAGAATCTTGTTCTCCTTCTATAAACACAAGTTTCACAATTTTGCACTTGGTTATGCACAGATTACATGGGATTAGGAATACCAGGGTGTCACCACTCTGACTAACTTTAGATACCTTGTTATGTGCCGGGTTTAGAAAGCTCCATTGCCCTTCTTTACCAACTTTGCACTGAGCTGAGACTTCTCCAGAGATCAGATTAACCAGGCTCCCGGTCTGTGTTGTCTCCTGGAGGAGTATATGTCTCTAAGCTGATTACTCAGTGATCCAAGGACAACCAGCCTCCTGAATTAGTCTCCTGAAGTCCTAATTTCTGCACAAACCTAATTTTGTCATTCTCATAATTTTTGCATTATAACCTTCCGCTGGGATATTTGCTTCCCATAGGAAAACAGGATGGCTACTAATGCTGCAGAGCCCTGAAATAGTTTTTCCGATGGTTCCAGTTTCTGTTGATTAAGAGCCCAAGCACTCACTGCCACTTGCCTTCAGTGCCATGTGGAGTGGGCTCAGAGCCGTGATCACAGGAGGACCTGGCCCAAAGCCCACCCCAGACACTGTAGCTTGGAAATCTGAATCAGGGCAATTCCATCAGAACTACTCTCTTAAATCAGGAAATTTAGCCACTAGCCCTGCACGTGCAGGACCTGGAAGCTTCCATATATGTATCTTCCTCAGGTTACCTCTGTGTAACTTCTCAGAGGTATTTCTCTCCAAGGATAATCTGTATTTCTCTCTCAGTGGACAGCCCCACCTTCTCATACTCACTACCACACATGCAATGATTTTAACTTCCCAGAAAAATAAGTGGAAGTTAGGCAGTATTCTTACCATACCTGAGCTGCCAGTAACAAAATAAACTCTTCTGCCAATCTTTGGTTTCTATTGCACTTTGAAGTCTAGACTTAAATGTTTTAAGTTCACTAATCCAGAAATGTTGCACAGTCTATTTCTAATAAATTAATTCAAAGGCAAGTAATTTTTCTAAAGAAAATGAAATTATTATTAGAACAAAAACAATGGAATTAAAACACACACATTAGATTAAATGAATGACTGCTTGTATATCAGAATGGGCTATGGAGAAAATTATTCAAATTCAACACTGTAAGATTAAGCAAAAAGGCAACTTCCTCACTGGAATAATCTAACCTAAACTAATTACAGTTATAAAGACATACTTTCCAAGTTCCAAAGCACAAAATGATATATGGCTGCTTACTATAAGTTTTCAAAAAGCGAAAAGTCTATAAAAAGCATCCACCCTTTCTAGTATATATGCTTTGGTTTTGCTTACACATGTGCACCCATACAAATATATTCAAAATGTTTATAGTGCCTCGGAATGGCAGGTTTTCTCAGTGGTTTAGCCTAGGGCAAGTACATGATTTTTGCATCAAATGAAGAGAAGCTGCATCTAAAGTGTGTTGCACTGCCCTCTACCCATATGTTTAAGATAAGGTATACAATGCATTTGAAAATTTACTCAAATCAAGACCGAAGATTTTGTTACTACTGAATAAAGATGAACGTGCTTTTCAGGTACCTGCTACTGTATTTATTATCCTGCTTCTGTCATTCTAATGAGATCATCCTAGTAGTTCTTTTTCAAACACATTAAAAACTTCTCCTAGCTATTAAAGGACCACAGACCCAAGTAATGGAAAATAATCTCTATTATGTGGATTTGCCAAATATTTTTCCAACACATATTCCGTGACTAATTTGCTAACTTAATTTTTCTACATGCCTAATCTTTTCGCAGTAAAAAATGTTTGAAAACAAAATATTAAGAATTTTTTAAAGTACATTCAGAACTGCAACAAGCTAATCAAGAAAGGGAGGCATATCTCTGTGATAAACTATAGTAATAGTCTTAAAGATTAATATTCAGTATGACAGAATAGCTATTTTCATCATCACTACTGTAGACAAATTATTAAATTAACCTATTATTGATCATAAATAAATTATAGAGTTCATAATTACTCGCAGTAACATAGGAAAAGCGAAGACTGTGTCATGACATTGTTACATAGCTTTTATCACGACATTACACTTCATTCAATGGAAAAGGAAGGTGTAAATACCTATATTCAAATAAATTTTGCCAAAAATATGTAAAAGTCTCACGTATCTAATGGAGCAACCATATGTGTTCCTCAGGACTTTCTAGACCATAAACAGTGAGGGATGAGCACAACTCCGTATTTCACATAGACTTAAAATTTCAGCACCCTGAGTCTGATTCTACTTAAATCAAGGTAGACTTCACATCACACATCATATACCTTGTAAAATTTAAATGCCTATTAAATCTGTCAGTCATGTTGGCTCCTTCAGTAGTTCATCTTGAGAGGCAAGTTGCCATGAAAGTAGTCATAGAAGTCACATCATATCAGAGAAGTCAGTTTTGGAATCACATAGGCTACCTGCCCACATTTTAGATGACAAAAGGTAGGTAAGATGAATCCCACCACAGGTGCCTTTTTTTATTATTATTTTATGCTTTAGTTTCTTTCTTTCTTTTTAATTGGAAGCTTTTATTTACTCATTATCAGCTTAAAACTAAAAAGCTGTTCAGGAACTCATTTCGTATTATTTTCTGATATATTTTCTTTTTATGGAATAAAGTAGAACTGAATTACTGCTACAAAAAGAAGACTTGCTAAGACCACTATAGACAGTTTGTATCAATGAATACTTGCATATGTGTGCATATTTGTGGATAACAAGTTTTTCAAACATGGTATTTTGTTATTAGAAAGGGACATGTTATTGTATGCCAATTTCCTAATACTACTTCAAAACAATGACATATTTCAAAATAATGAACTAATTAATTTAAATAAATAAATCATTTCTGTTTGATAGCAACACTTCTAAGTCCTGGAGTTCCTTATTCTGATAGCAGCTCAGAGCACTAGAACAATTTGTAGCAAAAGATATAAATCTTTCATATATAAAGCTTTCAGGACTATGGACCTTGCCTTTATTTAAAAAGTCTTTACTGAAAAACATGCGGAAAATACACAGAAGGAGAAAATCAAATTCTTCACAGATAGAACAAAAGTTTATGGTGACAAACAGATTCAACTTCTGTTTATACGAAAGCAAACAGCTGAATTCTTGCTTTCATTTTGCAGATAGGAAATAAGAAAGACAGTATCAACCCCAGTTTAAAAATCTTTTACAGTTGAAAAATTTTATAACTGAAACATAGCCATGAATATAAATTTAATCAAGGAACAAAATAGTCTTAAAACTCCTGACATTAGAGGGTTGAAAGCATGCTAAGCGAAGTAGAAATTTTGTTAAACTACCCCTAGCTTTGTATTTCTTTCTCTTTATGAAGGCATGAAAGCTGGGGTCCTGGACACAGAACGAGCACCTCTCCTCATAATGAAGTAAATTTAAACACAATAAAAGAAAAGAGGAAGTAAAGGGCTTGAAGAACCATGAGATTTTGAGGAATTACAATGAAAGGAAAGCTTTATAACAAATTCATCCCTTCCTTGTCGACCATTCCTGAGCAAAGGACGAGTATGCAGTCGCTATCTTCCAAATCATAAACAACTGCTTTGCTCCAAGCTTTTTTGGCCGGACTTGTTTTCAATAGTGGTAATGTACAAGGGAATATGGTACCTATTCTTACAAAAAATGCACTTTTACTGAATTATAAACAAAAACCCATAACCAACAGTATTCACAAGCAGCTGGTTAGCCCCTTATTCCATTGATTAAAGCAGTAAACACTGCTTGTAGACCTATATTCAAAACACCCTCATTATGATGGAAATAATACTGAAAAAGAAACTGTTCTTTCAAGAGCAAGGTGTTATTTCCTCTCACATCCTCTGAAGAATTAAGTATCCTTCAGAATGCAAAATTCAGCTTCAGAAAATGTTGAGAGTTCTCAAATTCTTCTAGGATCACGCCATAACTCCTCAGATTACATGTTCATAGTAAACTTTACAGAAGGAGCATGCAAAGACATTAATATTCAGTACCAGAGGAAAAAAATGCATTTCACATTGTAACGCCCAAATCAAATCAAATCAAATTATATATCAATTATCTTATCAAATTAGGTAATTGCTGCCAGGAACATTTTCCCACAAATCTATTTTCACAAAACTCCTGGTTTCAAGGGAAAGATTTCTATTATGCAGAAGTCTGATTAAGTTTTCTCAACTGAGGAAGGAATAAATTTATTGTAAAAATGACAGTGTATTTTTGATGTTAATAGACTCAAGAACCAGAATATTATTACTGTATTCTGATACATTTATTCCATCCTAGATCATTAACTTATCACATCTTAGAGACTCTACTATTCATGAAGCATGCAAATATCTTTTAAGCAAGCAAATAATATATCATATAAACATTATACCAAACAGAGCAGTATGTAAAGCTCTTCACTGAGAATTTCACTTTCCGTAGTCTTACACACGAATAGCCTTCGTTTTCCTTCCTCAATAAAATATATGGTGCTAACACTCTTGCCATGAAATAGGTATTTGTGTTTAAAACTGATTCTCTTGACATGGCCAATAAGCAACCACCTTAACAAAATATTTGCCCAGCTTCACTCTGAAAGCAATGTAATTCAGCAGTTAAGAATTCAGCTGAGTTTTGTACTTTCTTAAACCCAAACCCTGAACTGCTCACTTAAAAGAAAAAACTAGATTACAGCCATTTCTTCTCCCTTTAAGAAAGACAAACACCATTCAAATAGAGGTAGGCACTCAAAAACAGAATGTGTTGTGATGAGAAGAGATTATAATGTGCCTTTTCTCCATCTATTTGGTTAATCATTTGAAATCATTCATTTGTAACTGGAATTGGGTATGTGAGGAAAACACAAAAATAATCTGTACACTAATCTGAGGGGATGTAACTGGTTCTGATTAGGAAAAAAAAAATGTTTTGTCCCTCAGATGAGCTTATTCCAAAGACTTACATTTCTAGTCAGAAACTCAGGTTTCTAGTATCTGTTTTGCAAGTAAAGTTATTTTCCAGAACATTTGGAGAATGCAAATATAAAGTCCAAGAACACCTTAAAATTAATTAAAATTTAACTAAATTTAATTGATAATGTTTCCTGCTCACTATAGTTTTACCCACAAGAAATACAATTTTAAAAATAAGTAGACACTTTACATACCATTTTACTACAGATATTGCAAAGCCTTAAAAAATGCACTTTTATGTCTTTTTCGGGTGACAGAACCTTTCCACCTAAAGTTGTCTTTCTTAGATAGCCAAGTAAAAGATTTTAGCACCTGAGAAAATTAACTTTTTAACCTACCTCGACTGCATATCTTGGTGTGTTTTGGACTGGCTGATTTCAGCTGGAGGTGAAGGGACTTGCTGTTGTAGCTCCACCAAAGATTGGTAATATTGTTGCTGATGATGTTGTTGCTGTTTGTAGCGAGACAAACTGAAAAACAGGCCTAAGATGGCTTTCAAATTTCCATTCCTTATTTCTATAAAAAAAATAACACAGAGAAAAAGAAGTGAAATCACTGTGGTTTAGACCTTCAGTTTTGTATCAGTAAAATATATATGTACATACATAAAACTATACAAATATAAGCCCTTGTATCACTGTATCTATGCCCAGCAACAGTTTCATGCTGGTTATCCCTGATACTTTATTATCTATTACAACCTTTGGTTATTTATATGCCTTTCTTTGCAATAAACATCTACCTCCATAACTTCATCACGTCACATGTACATGGATATAAAGATGAGTTACCAATATACATAATCTGAAATGAATACTCCTGCCTTGACATAATTCAAAGACTCTTGGGAAGCTGAGAGGCAAGAACGGGAGAGTGGTAAAGTCTGAATTCTTTCCCGTTTCAGATATACATCCCTTTTATATACATCCCTTTTTCCTAGCTGCTTTTATCCTTCTTGTTGTTTGGGCAAATTCTACGCACACTAGCAGCAAATAGCGATTTCCAGGCAATACGGAGGAGGAGGTGGTAATGGTCTTGGGATGAGAGTATATTCATTTAAAAAGATTAGCAAATGGAAAATGCAAAGGAAAAAAGGTGACCCAAGGCTTGTAATCGTATCTTTGAATTTTCCAGTTACATGATTATCTGTCTCTCTATTTCATGCTATTGGTATGGATTAATGAAGGCTTCAAAACTATGGCTTTCACACAAGGCTAAAACAGCTACCAGTATGAAAATATGTTGATCCACAGTAGCTTCCTCGTGTCTCCCCTTCCTTTCTCTCCTAGGCTGTTTCTTTTCCCCAGCCTGAGATTAGACTTTTAAAAGACAAGTGTTATTCTTTCCGCATAAAGGATCTGTGTCAAAAAAAGGCCTCAAGGGGCTTTAATGAAATTATCTGTAGCACTTGGGTCTATTCAGAACCTCACTTTCAATTTTCTTTGGCACTGAACTTCTCGGGAAAGGTTTTCATTACAAAGGCCTATAGCTCTGTAAAAACGTACAAACTAGCGGGCCACACTGCAATCTTTCTTAAATTGCAGGCGCTACTCACCCTTTCTTATGTAATATTTAAAACAGAATTTATAAATGAGCACTGTCACATTCACATGCTTAAAACGTACTCATTTCCTTTCAAAAGCAGTAGGAGAATTACTAGCACATACATGAACAGACCAGCAAACACAGGAGCTTTTATGCTCTCTGGTTCTGTTGTAGAAAAGCAAACGCAACCCAGGATACTGGAGTGCCCTGCAAAATGGAAATTTGCTCAGAAAACTCATCCTTCTTCCTCTGCTCTTTGCAGGATCTTTGATTCCCCCATGAAACCACCATAGATATGCAGAAAAACCTTCTCAGAATTAAAAAGCTTTTAAAGAAATGATTTGCAGCCACATTAGTTTCAAGGAAGATCATCACCAAGGAATGCAGCAAATTCCTATTTAAAATTATCTTTAAAAATCCCCACACATAATTATCCTTCTTTAAGCTGCTCTAGTTTTAAAACATTTTCTGTACCTGATACTAGTTTATTTATTCTTATCATTTTCAGCATTTAATATTCAATAAAAAAGAACCCCTTGTTCACATCATTTGTCAGTTTTTAACTGATAACTTCTTTCTTTTTTTGTCTTCAATTACATTTTTGTCTATTTTTAAAGGAGAATATGGTAACTTTTGAAATTACTTCAGAACATTTTCTTTCCTACTTTTAAACCACTTAAGTTTGGAAGATTTCTCTTACGTGGAATAAACCTAGAAACTTCTAATATGCACTAAACTTTCTGGGGAGAGGAAGGCAGGAATTTTTTTCTGTTCAGCAATGGGTTTATTATTTATCATTTGGGATTTCCTGTATAGATTCTGCTGTCAAGATCTGAAAATGACTTTTGCTCTGGAGCTCCTTGCTCAAATGTCAAAATGATGTGGGAAGCTTCTTGTAAGATCTATAATCTCTGTTATAGTTATGTTTTACTGCTCCAGAGACTGTCTGAAGCAGGCATTCGTAAATGACCCCATAGTAAAAAAACACATTCACCAAAGCTTGTTCACAAAACAGATTCTTACTGGTTTCTAAACTTGACTGATTTTAAACATAAATGCACTGACAAAACGCTATGAATGTAACTCAACAATTTAATGATAAAAAACATTTCTCCTTTTCTCAATTCCTTCTTCTCAGGAATTGTAACATTGTAATGGTTTGGTAGAAACAATCCTACTAAAAAATAATAGTACATACAAGGGAATCAGACTACTCTGTCAATCACAAAGACTTTGAAGCATTTACAGCAGATTCATGATGAACTGCAGAATAGACAAACTAGTTTAAATCTTTTTTCAGAACTCAAAGTCTGCCACCACTGTGTTTTTGGTGCAGTTTCTGAGGCTGAAGAACGATTATGACTCACAAGAAACTACAAAACCCTAAAAAATGAAGATTATTTTCACACTGTAACCTTACAAACAGAAGTTACAGCTTTTAAGACAAATGTACTCATGATTTACAAAAAAATCAGCAGAACTGGAGGAAAAAGTAATACATTATCTGTGTAATATGTAAACTGTAGGTTTTGGAAGGTCTTTACTCCAAACAGATTTGCAGTGCATAAAATTAAGATGCTGATGGAGCCTTGGCTTTGTCTTTCCAGAATTGCTGGATTTCCTTTCACTAAAAAGAGAAAGTTAGTAATACCAGTGAAGTGCTTCTTTCCCAAGAGACTTTCCTCTACTGCATTGCTCTATCAGAAGGCACCTTTTGGATTACCGGATACTAACAACACAAAGGATGCCCTGTGAGCTACAGCCAGACGGTTGAGGAGCTGGGGATACCAGAAATATAGTTAATACTCTTCGACAGTAAATGTGTAGGCACCTCAAAAATATACAGAGGTCCATATTTGGTCTCAGAATTCACTACGAATTTTGCCATTTTTATCAGTGAGGTAAGGATTTCAGTTGCGACTTCCACCTACAACTTTCATCTTATATTTCCATTCACTTTAGTTAGAGTCTGGAAAATGAAAGTTTGGGATTTTCTCAAGAAAAGCTAGAAGCACCACATGAATGCTCCACAGCACAGAACACCTTGTCAAGCAGAAAAAATTTATTTTATTAACAGTTTTCAAAAATTGCAGGAACACTAAATAACTAATTCAAAATACTATTAAATAAATAATTTATAATTATGTTTTCCAGATTTGTAAAACTTTTATAAATTACTCTTTGCATTTCACATTATATTGCATTATTGCATTTAGTAATTAATGCTACACAACTGAAGTTTACAACCTGTTAAAAATTATTTTCTAAAGTGAAAGTAAATTATGAATGAAGAAATGTATTTCAAAATGCACCCGTCTTTTAATTTAACAAAGTACAGAAAAAAGAGTGTTTTACATTGCATCATTGTATCCAACAATAAAAAAATTTTCTAATGAAATAAATTCATGCTATTCACACATTTAGTTGTTATCTCAAAAAATCAAGTTCTAAATAGCTTAGAAACAAATGCCAACATGTAAATTTTGACTATTTTCACATATCAACATATCTATAGTATATATAGGCATTTGTCTGAATTAATTAAGGAGTTTTTCCACAAGTCAAGAATCAATGCAACGAAGATGTCACATATTGTGACCATGTTACACTTCTGCTAAGGTTCTATGAAGTTGGAGAAGGTGAAAGATAACAACTGCGTTAATTTTAAAACCAAACAGTGGTTACCATTCAAAATTTTTCTGTATGTACCTTCTAAAATTCAGCTGAAGTTACCATTTCTGAAAACAGACTATTTTGCATTCTAGCTTTTTGTTGCACTACAAGCAAAATAAAAAATTAGAGTTGCATTCTGTGAATACTTACAGCCTTCCGGTGCCATGAAGGTCAAATGGATTTTGAAAGTGCACAGCACCTTCCAGAAGTGCTCAATCCATTACATGATAAATGCTTGAATGCATTTTATTAATTTATATATTATCCACCCAATTAAATTAATTTTACATTAATTAAGCAAGTATTACATAGTAATAAAGACAAAAGGTATTTTAATGTTTTTTATTTGATATGTTTACTGCATTAGTACTGCATCAGGCAGTAACTGGAGGGGAATAAAGTAGTAAAAAGGGCTATAATATAAGCAGCAGGTCCATTCACTCTGTCATTTAAAACATGACATGAAAAACATGCAAGACATTTTGGCCTCAGCTTGAAAACATTATTTCTAATAATAAATTAGCCTAAGTAAATAGTCTTCTCTGAGATAACTTATCTGACCAAGATTCTCACATCCATGTTTGTAGGTTCAATGTAGGTTCAAATCCTGTGTATGAACAAGTTTAAAAGTACATTTGGGACACCCTGTAGCTACCTAATACTGTGGAGGTAACAAGAAAAGATTAATACAATTGAATACATTATTATTTTAAAACATTGTCTCAGGTTTTCATACACATACTGGATTTCTCCATTCAATTTCAAGAGAAAAATAAAAGACTAAATCTCTCGCTCCCTATCAGTAATCTGTATCTTAATGCTGTTCAAGACAGCTGGAGTCTGGTATTTAGTTGCAAATAATACGAATTAAGAAAATTAATTTTCAGAATTTATTTTCTGACAATCTGTTTCTCTTACCTTCTGCAGAAAGACCTTGGACATTTACGCCTCTAGCTGCCAGAAAGCTAAGGCAGACATCAACATTCTCGATCTGCAATGCGAACACAAATAGCAAGCAGTATAAGACTATTTTACAAAATGTACCAAAGTGGAAATGCAGGGAAAAAAAAAAAAAAAAAAAAAAAAAGAAGAAGAAGAAAGAAAGAAAAAACAGGAATGAATACTTTACATTCATCACATACTACAGCTCTTTACCAAAGTTTAGCAAGAATGATTACTGCTAATTGGGGAATTGATATAAAGCTTTCATTGTCCACTTGGTGCTTAAAAACAATTCATAAAGGCCCGATCCAGAATGGCATGCAGGCAACCCAGCAGCCCACCTACTTAACATAAAACTGGATTTTGTACACCACCACTAAGCAGCAATGAAAGCATCCATAGAGGATTAGCCACCGAGGGAATGTCTGGAGATGTGGGAGACAGAGTGAGCTGCAGAATGGAAGCACAAACTTCCGAGAAATGTGCCGGCGAAGGGAATTCCTTGGGATGAGGCGGAATTCTGAGAAAATAATGTCACGTCAGTGGTTCCTTCCATATTTTTTTCCATCAAATATTATGGGAAATATTTTTAATTTCTCATATGTTTATGCTTCCCTAAAAAGCGCTTGCTTACTGCAGGTCATGGGGCTGGCTTCTGCCAACCGTTCAGAAGAACTGTAGTGTTACCACAGGCAGCTCTGGGTAAGAGAAGGAGAAAACGTAGCCTAGATCAAGGACAGTAACAGAATAAAATTTCTTCCTCTAAAATGAGTAATCACAGAATTAATTTAACTCCTTTCATGATTTTATTTTTAACAGATTAGGGAGACAGAACATGCCAAAATACTTCGTGAGTCACCATTCCCAACTGGTTCTCTCAACCCTTCTGGGGTCCATGAAGCAAATACTGGATTATAAATGTAAAACCTCTCAAGTAACAACTTTCTGCATCTAAGCACACTCCTATCAAAACGGAATAATGACGTATAGGGAGATATCAATTGCCTGTGTCAAGTACCTTCAATAAACTTTATTTTAAACTTCATTTTTAGGTTGTAGGATTTGTTTAAGGTAATTAGAACCACACAAATAAAAAAAATGTTTAACACTATATTTACAATTCCTACTTTCATTGAATAATGTTCAAAAAACAACAAGGAGTATTCAGTGCTAAAAACATAAAGCTGCAGTAGATCAAGTGCATGTAGTTAATTTTACCTGAATGTTTACACATTTTACAATACCGTGTTTCTGTAGTTTTCAATCCTTAAAATATATTGCAGTAAATTCACTCCTTGATTAAAAGCTGCTTGATCCTTGGCAATATCTTTTCTAGCCTATTACACCACTTTTCATTTGAAGAAAATTATAAAAAAGAAAATGAGGAAGGGGGTCTTTCATTTATTATTGTCACCTTTCTATGGCTGCAGTTCTGCCCTTATTCACAGCAAAGAATATTAGCTAAAAGGAGCAAAACCATCCTCTTTCCCTTCAGGCCTACACAGACTCTCTTGGGCTGCCAGTAGTATTTATAAATCTATGAGCAAAATTTTTAGGTATCTACTCTTTAAACAAAATAAACACTCCAATGCATTAGAAAACACACCTGAGAAAAAGTCTTTTCATACACTAGCTGAATTGTTTTCAAGGACAAACCAGCATTTATGGGGAATGATAAATAATTTCTCTCCCAAATCGATTAAAATAATATACGTGCAACAGGAACAGCAGACAGCCGGCCGTGCTCCCACCTCAGGCCTGGGCAACGACCCACGGGGCCAGAGTATCTCTGCTTGAGCCCATAAAAGCCCTCAAACCGTGTCATTGGTGTGAGAAAACAATCCGAATGGAAACAGTCCTGTCCCAAGGAATTTAGCAGACACGACAATTTGTTTGGATAAAAGCTGGATGAGTGTCCTGTTAAACTTTCACATCAACCATAGTGCAGAGTGAGCTATTTGAAAGAGGGGAAAATTCATTCTACTACTAAACACTGGAAATGAAAACCAAAAAAAAAAAATCAGACTGGAGTCAGTGATGTCCACCTCCAAAACTGAATCAATATCTCCTAGCAGACCTCCTAGCACTAACACAGTATTTTTCATAAATGACATGAGTTCTCTGCAACATTTCTGGAGAATGTAACTGTAAACATCAAGAATAATTCACTGGCGGACATTTAAACTCTAGTATTTCCTGTTTGTTTTTTTTTTAAATGTGCCTTGAAAACATTCAAATGTTCACCTCTTTATATCTGCAACAGTGAATATTATAAAATAACGAATTTAATAAATAAATCTTAATATACACTTACAGCGAAAAAAAATCCTATAGAAATGGCACTTGGTTACTTTGGGGGTCTATTTTTACTGTATGTGTCTTTGAAGTCACATCTCTTAAAAGTGCAGATGAAGCTGGTCATTCCCATCGACACTGAAGACTCCAGATAGGAGCAGAAGTACAAAGCAAACTCTGCTTTGCTTCTTAACTCATCGGAAGAAGAGAAGCAATAGGCTGTGGCTGCACTACCAGCCTTTGCAGGAAGTCCTATTTTGACTTGTGAGTTGAACACGTTGGTATGGCAAATCACGGCCGCCTAACACATAGAAAAACTCAGAATATAGCTGTTACAGTAAGTTTTCTGATAATAACTATAATTATTATGCAACTCTCCAGCACTGCTAGAAGATTTAATGAGACTTGCACTTATACATTGTTGTGGTTATTTTCACTTTCTTTCCTTTTCAATATAGAAGAAGTAAACTTTAAAGTTGCGCGATTTTGAAACTCTCAGTGTGTGTATAAACACTGCTTTAATTATCTACTTCTTGCCTTGGCAAACCACAGTTATCCTTTGAACTCAAATGCTAACAGCTCCAAACACTTTTTATTCAAACTTACAAGCACATAATTTTGCAGCTACAAAAGTTCTAAGAGATTTCAAGCAGCTTCTACTCCTCAACACTGTTTCAATCAAGAGTGGCATGAATCTCTGAACTCCATGTTTACTTAAGTAGCTAGTGATGGGGTTATTACAGACTGAGATAAACTTTTCCTAGTGCCGACACTGCATTTGTAGAACTCTACTTGCTTACATATCAATGACTGAAGATTTTGCACTGCAACACTGCACATAAACCTAAGATAACTTTCTTAACTCCCTTAGGCTTGCAATTTTAAAGTGAATTTTCCTTTCAAAAAGCACTAGCTCATAACAAAGGTGATGCTCCTCACTAGCATGAATAATACTATCAAAATTGCACAACGTTGTAGCAGAAAACACAGTTCACTACAGCACAGAATTCAAGATATACAGACCCCAAATCTTAAATACCAAGACATACAAAGTTACTCACATAAAGTTGCCAATTTGCTTGTAAATATTTCCATGATCAGACTGTTGCTGAACAGCTCTCCATCACTGTCAATCACAAATAACTTTTGCTCCAAATCACATATTTTATACTGAACACTCAAAGAGTGGAAGAACATTAGTGTTTTGAATGGTGGATTAGCCACATTAAAAATCCTAAAATCTAAAAATGGAATAAATAACTAATGATATAGTAAACCTTCACTGCTACGTAGATAATTGTCCACTTATTTGATTAACCATGTTGAAAATGAATCAAATACTACATGAGATTGCTTTTCAAAGGTAACAAAAAGTAGCTCTGAAGAGAGATATTCAAGAATATTTTGCTCAATTTTGAAATGTAACACCGACACCATGGGTGCAGACAAACACACAGCTAAGAGGGTGATAATACACGAATTCAGATTTGTGGGTATCACGAGGTAGATAATATCTAAACGATGCTTATTTAATTAAGCCTGTGGAGTTTTATCTACACAATGTTAAGCTGTTTTGTAAATCAAATCTTTTTAATATCACTTAGAAACACAGTATTATATAAAATTCATCTGAAATACTTGCAATATAAATAGTATTGGCCCCAAGATACTACTACACCCATATTTTAGGGGCTTACTGTTCAAACAGTGATGCACAAATAAGCAGGAATATCCTAACTCTGATACTATTAACACATAATAGGACATATAAAAAAGACACATACTGCAATTCTACTGTAACATACTGCATACTACAGTTGTGGGTAATCTGCTTTTCACTGGGAGCGATTTGAAATTCAACTCACAGAAATCACTAAAGGAGACTACAAGACTTGCGTGTAGATAAACAGTAGTACTTAATACCCAGCAGTTAGCAGACTTACAGGAACAGCTCGTTTGTGGGATTGTACTCAGCAGTGACTCACCATATAGAATATGTCTACTTATTACAAGTATTTTTGCCATTACTAAGATTAGCTTTCATCTCCTTTGTCTGGCAGACAACACTTTCTTTACTTCCAAACATAAATTCAATTGCAGGATTCTCAGAAGACAAGTAATGATGACTAATGCAGCATTATGTTTTCCTGTATTTATATGAAGCTCTGAAAAATATGTTTGACTAATATTCTCTCTTGTGAAGTTTATGACTCCATAGTTTACAAGAACATATAGCTACATATGTGAGTTGGCTGGGATTTGATTGCCAAATGTGAGCTGGATTCCTGATGTCAAAGAATGAAACACCTTTTAACTATGACATCTTATTATTATATAGTCTTTTAACGTATTTGTTCCTAAATTATCCTTGACTGCTTTGGTGGCAGAAGTAAAACAGTAACTTCTGTTAACACTTCATTCACTTCTATCTTCCATAGCTCTGCATGTGTTTTGACACTCTGCTTCAAAACACAAAGCCCCAGATACAACTTGGCAAAGTTGTTGCTCTGTAGAAGTTTTACTAATGGTGTTGACAGCTCATTAGGGGCACTCACAGAAATATACAATCATGGAAACCCAGAAAGCCACGTATTTAGTCACCTTCCAGAGCAGAGAGACTCCATAAAACTATTCAATATTTGTTGCTTTTTTCCATATCAGTATTACATATTAGTCCTTTGAGATTAATATTACAGCGGAAGATATTCTCTGTCACAACAACTGTATTTCAAACACACTTTACTAGCAAGATTTCTTTTTAAACTTCTCCAGGGTATTGATCTGAGTTCAGAAAGTCATGTTTGACTCTTTCTATGGATCATCATCACTAACAAAAATTGCGGAAGTCAATGGATTTAATGAACGCAAAACTAGGAAATAATTTGTTCTTACTCAAGTTCTGTAGCATTCTGCAACCAAAATCAAAGAAAAATGCAATTTAGTCCTTACAGGTAGCATATGAGACTCTAAATATTCACAATACCTATACCATATAGAAAGGAGAGAGTGCTTATTACAAGCAGTTTAATCTACAGCCTGCGAAAAATGAAGGAGTAGATAGCATTTGCCTGTCTGACTTTCACATGACCACAGCATGGAAGGAGACACAGCAGCTTTTGAGTGCTGGCTGCTTGCTTAGTAGCAGGTGCAATGTCAGTGCTTTGCTCTCAACTGCAGCCTGCAAAAGGAACAGAAATTCAAGCAACTGGAAGACCTTTACGTGAGGATGAAAGCATCTTTGGAGCACATTTTGGAGCCTGGGAGAAGATGAAACTGTCCACGTAGACCTAGTTATATAGCATGCTCTGGAAGAAACTAGAAAATATGTCAACATGGAGATGGCCTACACTTTGATCCTCCCTCACATAATAGAGAGCCATATAAGACTTGGTCATACATACTCTCATATATACATTCATTCTCACAAATAAACTACCTAAAACATCTTTTTTTTTTTTTTTTTTTTTTTTTTTTTTTGGCCAAATTTATAAACTTGCACGGTCTGCTGCACCTAAAGCTATTCTCACAGATTGGGAAGGACTATTCTACTTCACTTTCTGTTCTCAATTGACTCATATATTGCACACATCTGTGAGTTCTTGACAACTCACTTGTGGTGTGGGAAACACCCAGATTTTTAGTTTGCATTTTAACTTTGTCCTTCTGTTTTTTTTTGTTTTTTTTTTTTCCCCAGCTGGTTTCACTAATTTGTATTCCTGTTCTGCCTCTCCTTTAAGCACAGGGCTGGAAAACTACAAGATAGAGATATAATGAGAAAATATTGGCAATTCTATACTGACATATGTTTTTATCTCTAGTTTTATCACTAGGTTTGTTTAACAAAGCCAGACTTGATAAACCAGGCAGGCAGACATTCAGCTTCTATACTAGCTACGAAATAGGCAAAGGTCAATACTTCCCTCATAAAATAAATAAATAAATAAAAAAAAAAAAATTAAATGACTCAAGGACTGTCTCAAATTCAGAGAAATGCTTGCAGCAAATACTGCCTGCTATTCTACATACCATTGTGCTTTCATTGTAATTATCTGTATGTATTATGATTTTATCTCGTTGAATACTGGGCCCAAAAGCTTGCCTTTATGATAGCTGGCTTACTCAACAGCATTTCTACTGAAGCCAACAGTATTATTCTAGATTAAAGCTGGCATACCAGAATAGATTGTGCAGTCCAGTACCTCTCATCTCCATTGACCCATATAGTCTTTAAATGCAACATTATTTGGGATCTAGGTGATTCATATCACAGAATCACAGAATCAGTAAGGTTGGAAGGGACCTCTGGAGATGATCTAGTCCTACCCCCTGCTCAAGCAGGGTCACCTAGAGCATGTTACACAGGGTTGCATCCAGGTGGGCTTTGGATATCTCTGGAGAAGGAGACTCCCCAACCTCTCTGGGCAACCTGTGCCAGTGCTCCGTCACTCTCACAGTGAAGAAATTCCCCCTCACGGTCAGGCGGAACTTCCTGTGCTTCAATTTCTGCCCATTGCCTCTTGTCCTGTCACACGGGACAACTGAAAAGAGTTTGTCCCCGTCCCCTTGACACCCTCCCTTCAGGTACTTATACACATTGATAAGATCCCCCCTCAGGCTTCTCTTCCCCAGGCTGAAGAGGCCCAGCTCTCACAGCCGTTCCTCACAGGGCAGGTGCTCCAGCCTTCTGATCATCCTCGTAGCCCTGCGCTGGCCTCTCTCCAGTAGCTCCATGTCTGTCTTGTAGTGGGGAGCCCAGAACTGGATGCAGTACTTGAGATGTGGCCAAATGGGACCACCAATGATGATTTGTAAGTGACCACTAAAATAATATCCAGTCTTGAGAACCCCCTGATGTTCTTAACATGAACATAGATGTTCAGCACATTTGAACTTCTGCTCATGTCTTTACAAAAATTGGCAAAGAGCAATACAACTAAAATAAAAAATTCCTCTAATGCATTTACATGGCATATACTTTGTGACACAAAATGTACTTAGTTCATAAAAGATAAGAAAGTATGATTTATTTATTAAGACATACGATTTATTGTAATTATTTATAAAATTACTTATCTGTAACCTAGATAATTATAAGAAACACTAGAAACACTTTCTATGCCATTTGGATTCACATTGTTGATGATTTACCTGTTTTCTCATGAAATTTTCTTTACAAAATATACAAAATATGCCAATTTTTATAGGATTTGCACTACCACTGTATTGCTGTATGTCATCTCCAATAAGTGTTTCCTAGGTATTCCAAAAGGGAGGATTCCTGCTGCAGGAAACATTTTGTCTCAAATTGGTCTCTACTACATATAGAAAACAAGAGTAAGGTTAAAGAATTTCAGAGGGAAAAATTGTGCTTTATTTTAGAAGTACTCAGCTGAGCTGCAGAAAGCAGACTGGTTTCTTTTGATATTGCACAGATTAAACCAGTTAAACACACATGAAAGATCTGAAAGCAAGCCATCTGTTTTCTTTTCTCTTGCATATTTAAAGTGTTATGCTTATTAACATCTATGTGTGTTAATACCCTCCTACTAGAAGATTTTGGTTCTTGAGCAAGACTCTTTGAAAGTCTCACATTTCCAACAAGATTCCCTGTAAAGAAACCATATATATTTTTACTATGTAATAAAAACATTATTGTTTTTCCTCCTCCTCCTCCTTTTCCTCCCCTTCTATTACTACTATTTAATACCGGGTACTATGAAGAGGAGAGAAGACACCTAAATATTTCCAAATCCTCCAAGGAAATATGAGGGGAATAAATGTGTCCCAGAGCAATGCAAAACTTAAACTAATCCTCTTTAGTTCCAAATTCGTAATCTCTGTGCAAGTTGCCCTGTATGGCAGGCAGAACATTGCACTGTTCCCTTCACCTAAGACTAGTGAAACTGGATGAAATTTGCCATGAATTCTCCGTTTATCTTGCAGAAAAGGGGGAAACTTGAAGAAATGGAAAATCTGGAGATAAACAAGCTCCTCAGTAAAATCTGGAAAAAACACAAAGAACAGCAGACTTAAAATCACCCCATTGCTTGCTCTAATTATTATTTCCCAAGAACTGCTTATTGCAATACATTTTTTTAAGTGTCCTGGAAGACACGTTTAAGTGGGTGGTGAAAATGTGAAAACCCACCCTGATAAAACAGGTGTTACTGGTCCTGCTGGGAGATATTAAGTGAGTTCTGCTGACTTGCTGTTCCACGTGGCCTGTTACCTCACCCAGATACAAGGGACATTCCATTATTCAGTGGAAATTATAATACATTTCAGGGTGTTAAAGTATAATCCACTGACACACACATACACATGCTCAACATAACTGTTTTCTAATAAACTCATTATGTGTAACAGAATAGTTTGAGAAGTATTTAATGAAAACAAGTATCAGTGAAATATGTATCGTCAGTCCAAAAAAGCTGTTCCAAACTCTGCAATAAAAGACCATATATGCAAATGAAAAGTTGATTTACTGGAGGCATTTGGGGAGAATTTTACCTTAGAGAATAATAACTACTGGTATGTAGAAGGCCTCCCAGGCAAAAATTTTTAGGAAATGATGCTGGAGTTATTTAATTATTAGGGGTTTTTTTTGAGGAAAAGACGACATTGCTTTTCAAAACTGAAATACCTTCCACTTCCTCTTCCAAAAGATATTAAGGAACATGCACAACAAATTCTTCCAACGTGCACTCCAAACATGAAATATGAACAGTAAACTCAGAAATGCTAAAGCGAATCAACTTCTCAAATGCTTGGAGAATTCAACAGACATATGTACTGACCTGCTGATACAAGAATGTATGAGGTCGCTGTTAAGGTCAGAGCATGAGCTGGGGTGTGTGTGGTTTTTAAGAAAGTGCTACAGAGAGAAATGGATCCCTTTTGGCACATAGTATTGTCAGTCCTGTCAGGAAGATGGCAGTGACAACCAGTGCTGCAGATTTTTCACCTAGCCCCAAACCTGATCCATCACAGGTCTAGGGTGAGTGGGAGGTAATCTCTGCAACTTCAAATGCTATTTGCTTGGTGTTTTGTGGATTTTTTTGGTTTGTTTGTTTGCCTACCAGATTAATGAACAACTCAGGTATTTTAAATAAAAGTATTAATTATAATAACTATTTTTGATAGACAAACAGATCATTATAAACATCTGCTGTTCATATAAATCAAAAAATCATAGAAAAATACAAAGTTTTACTTTGCTCATCTATGCTGTAGAGTGTTGTTGCTTCTCTTGTCTCCCTTACTTAACTATTCTCCTTGCTGTTCATCTGCTGTACCATTTTCTTTAGGGACATCTCTACAGCAGACAGTAGCATCATAAAGCAGAAAACATAATAATGATAATTTCTGAAGTGCTTTTGTGCCTTAATATAAATCATAAGAAGAAAGTACTAGATTTTCGATTGGAATACCATACTAGATTTTTGTCCTGAAGAAACTCACAGATTTGGATTCAGGGAATCATTGAAGTACTTCAGCATCTTGTGTAAATTTCTTAAGACAGCTAAATTATGATTCCATAGCAGCTTGGATCAAAAGTAAAGGTAAGGGGACAATTCTCTTCCGAAGTCTCAAAGTAACTCTCAACTTTGGTACTCCTGTCTCCGCAGGCAAGTGGTCACTGACTTTGTGAAAGAGCCCTACATACGCACTAAGAACACAAAATTGAAGATAAATACTAAATGTCTCTGTGAGGACATTTTTTTAGGGCAATGATAAAAGGGACTCTGTTTAAACATGGTGTTTTTTAAAGCAATGCATCACTTGTGTACAATACTTTTTTAGTTATGTGACACTTCTAAGTCAGCAAGGTACCAATGTCTAAATATTTACAGAACTTGGCAACTTCAGGAATCTGGAGGGCAACATGAAAATACACACTTTTTGACACAGAGTAGTTTCTCTCCATTAGGTCAAAAGAGAGCCTTCCACAGAGTGTTCATTTACTAGATTTAATTAAACCTTTGAGAGTATTCCAGTTCTCTCCTTCATCATTATTTGGTATATAGCAACTTCATTTAGCTCATCAGAAAAAGTAGCTTTCAGAAGTAAACGCAATCACAGCCAGTGACAGGATGAATCCTTTAAAAGGTAAGTAAACAAACAAACAAAGGGGCATTTCACTGCATCTCTTGAACTTTGCAGACACCATTCAGATGTCCTTTATGCTTTCTGAATCCTGTACTGCTGCAGCATGTACAGGGGAGACTGACAATTTCCTACGCTCCTGGCCTTTTGATTTTACAAATGCTCTGATCGTTAAATATGTTATTATATTAGACATATTTTGTGAATTGGGCTTTTGAGGGGGCACATATCTTCAGATACGTTAATTCGTACTATGTAACCATATAAATCTTCCAAAACTGTTAATGGCTAGCAATCCAAATAAGAATTATATATATACAAGAACAGTGAAGATGCCCTTGCATATAGCTGAACTGTTACTGCCAACCTGTCTACAAATTAAGCGAGAACTTCTACCAAAATCTAAGTAAGAGTCATAATTGGGAGGAATTGCTGAGAAAATCTGTGAGGGACAGGCAAAACAGCCCACAAAACTGGGATACTGGGTAGCTAACTATGTGGGCAGTTAGAATACACAAAACTGTAGCTGTTTAGCTTCATGAACTATTATTTACTTCACACACAAATGGGGCTCAACTCTCAAGTGTGGAAATCCTGGGACAAAGAAAATTTTTGTGGTATTTCTTTCCCTAGAGGAAAATGTCACCAGTAAGCTCCCACTGTAATTCCAAATAAATACTGAAAGATCAGGAGGTATGAATAATTCAAATAAGGTTCCAATTAGCCAACAATACAAGCCTAAACAAAGCATATTCTAATTACTGTAGAATTAAAGAAGGCCAAAAGCTAGAACCTAAAATGCAAACACATTTGTATTTCATGAAGACTGTTCAGATTCAACTTCTGGGACTTTACAGATTTGGATCTAGTCAAGATGACACCAGGCAGGATTGCTACAGCAATATAGGCAAATACAGGATCTAACTCAATATCAACTTTTCAAAAAGCAAGGATAATTTGTTATCAGTTTGTGAGATTGAACACAATCAAGTCCTAACAAAAAACTTATTTTGGACTGACTCTGAAACCGAATCCTGCCTGGCCTAACTCAGATCCAGACACTGGACCAACTTAAAATAAGCTCAACTTAAAATAAGGATAGCTCTGATCTATGTCATATGATCATCAATAGATCATTCGGTCAGCAGACCAAGAGTGTTTCAAATAGTCCCTGCACATCAGAAAGCTGCCAAATAGATTACTGTATTTAACTATTGATTTCTACTGAAACAAAAATGCTTGTAGTGTATTCTAACTGAGATCTTGTGTATTCAGTTTTAGGTCACCCTCGATTTATGTAAACAAGTTACATTAAAAAAGTAGTAGGACGACTGTATCAGTATTTTAATTAGCCTGATCAAGAGCCTTTACATGAAGAGGGATTGATCAATACTGTTGAAATAAGCAGCCTTTGTGATAACTTTCCTACCCTACTACTAGTTTAAGCCAATTTACCTTTGCAAACCTTAACAGCATTACCCATAACAGGGTTACCAGTTGTAACAGTATTTACATTCAGAGTTATCATCAGTATTTAAATTCAGTTCAGTGTCACAAAATCTTTACTAACGCAGTTCCAGTGCTCATGGTATTCCAGATTGGTCACATCGCCATGCTCCTAACAACCAGGGACTAAGTGCAGCAAACTGACACAGCAGTAACTGCCACCAGTGAAAAAATAAGCCTAATCTATGCAAGGTCCCACAGCTGGGAATGTGATTATAGGAGACAGTCAGAATATTTTTTTCTGAGAAATCCAGGTGCTTCATCTTCAGATTTCATGGACTGAATGCTGACTGCAACAGTGATCCATAAGTGGATACTAAAGGAACAGGCAGAGAAGTACCATCTAACCCCCCTAATGCAACAACTGCAGATACTGCGGAAAGAGAAGAACAGACCACAGAAACTGGCCAGGTTCACACATGCTCTCTACGTAGTCTCACATTGCCACTTGCAGAGGGGGTTGACTGACCTGCTGGACCACTGCTCTGATGTAGTACTGCATGTTCATTTGTACGTACCAGCAACATGGCATGGGTGGAAGTTGTATGTGGAAATGGAGGCAAATATGATGCAAAGATGGGTTTACTCTGTGGGTATAATTATTGCCAATTAAAAGAGCAAGGTTAGATGGCTTAGACTGCACAGAAGTCAAGGTGCTTCAAAAAGGTGAGACTGTAAAAGACACTAAAATCAAGCAGACTTAGCATTCTTTTCATGAAAAAAAGCTTGCACTTAGCTATACTAGATGTAGACAGCTCCAGTTCAAGCAAAGATCAAGGGCAGAGTGAGAAAAACAATCTGTTCTGATGATATTATCTTCAGGATGCAACTACTTTCTGTTTTTTTCCCCCTCATTTTCTAACATTTTAACTGTGTTATAATCTGGAGGTAATGCAATATTGCTGGAAAAACCTTTCTGGAATCACATCTTTGGTATTTTAATTTCCAGCAGGAGAGCCGGGGGAGGTTGTCAGGTCTTCTTGCACAAGTTTGACAATTACAAATGCAGAAGGATAAGTTTTTTTGTTTTTTTTTTTTTTTTTTTTTTAAATCATGTAGGTTTGTAATTAACACCCTACAATATTAGGATGTTCTATGCTACCTTATTTATCCTCCTGTCTAGTAGCCTCTTTGTTATAATGGAAAAGATGTTGTTGTCAAGCTTTTAAATATTAGATGCATGTAGCTGCTCTGAAATAATTCAGCAAAAAGCACTGTTACCTATGGATGATGCCTCACAGAAGACCCCCCAAAAATTGAAACTTTACTTAATAGTGTTTACAGTGATTTTAAGCAGCACATGAGAGAAGACTGATGAGTCTTCTTCATCTCCTCCTGCAGCAGAATTCACAGTACAAACCCTCTTCCACCCCAGCACCTCGAGTTACTACTCCTTTTCCACCAGTTTCAATGAAAGCCACAACTTGCAGCTCCCAGGCACACTCTGCTGCTTTGTGCACACTCCACACACAGCAACTTAGGGATGGTTGCACACTTCCTATAGCTCCGTTATACATCTTCCCAGTGGTTGGATTTCCCAGCCCTCCTAGATAAGACTATGATGTTCACACTTGGTGAGGACACTCATTTATTTTTTCCTGTTTTTGATGGGTAAATCTCTGGATTATTTTCAGTGCCCCATTTCTCAACTCAGTCTGGACTCAGCCTGGGAGTAGAGGCAGTGGCTTTAACAACTTTAGAGAACACAGGCCATCTCAGACTTTGACAGATGCCCAGAAAACACAAAGATGGTTTCAGACTTCCCAGAGGGACAAAGGTCCCACAAATCCTCATGCACAAATGAGACAGAGAGCGGCTTAAGGACCATTCAATAAACTTCACATGAACGTAATTATTGGGGCTTCAAGAGAACTACATAAGGCACTCCATACGAATGTGTGCCCACGCATGTGTGCCTACACAGAAAAACCCACACTATTTCTTGAGAGTCTTGCCCGTTACTAAAGTTTCAGAAAAAACTAAAGTTTACACCATCTTCAAGACAGGCAGTAGACTGTTGTCTTCGGAAGAAAGATGAGTGAGAGACTGTGGTTCAGAAGACCCCAAATACGGACAACTATTTCCTACGCTGTAGCAGGTTCCAAAGCCACTCTGCAAGCTTGGCTTTCAGAACACTTAGAAAAGATGACTCTTACACTGAAACAAATTCAATTTTATGAAAAAAGTGTGATTTTTTTCTAAGTCATCTCAGGATGTTGTCACCTTGCAGACAAGGAACAGAAAAATAGAAGTGAATAGCAGTTTGAAACAACAGCTCACAAAAATACAAACTACTTCCTTACAGCCCTATCTCCAGAAGGAGTCTTGGGAGACTGTCATCTTTCAGATAGTCTGTAGTCCCACACTTCATGTTTTATTAATACCTCTTCTTAGCTTCTCACATAAAGAAAGATGGTTTCCAAAGAAACCAACAGCTATTTGGGAAGGAGGGAAGACACAGCTCACTTCTTTAAGAGAGCACGCTGCTCAGATTCCATGGATGGCATGTCTTAAAAACACCTTAGCCAAAGTATCCCCCATGATTTTATGTCTATTGGGAGGACAAAAAGAATAGGCTTATACAACCATTCCAAGATTTCAGAGACACCAGATTAGGGGGAGCCTGCAGAGCCGCACAGTCACCCAGGAGAGCAGAAGAGAAGGTTAACTGGTCCTCTCATCCTCGAGATCATCTGCTCATCTTGCCATAATCTACATGTTGTCATTTCTAATGCTCCAGTTCTTCCTCTTCCCTCCCCACCATTCCCAACCTCCTTCTCCTCTCTTCTTCTATCTGTCACAACCCTCCTTGCCTTCACTAGTCCACATCCCAACTCTAAATCTCTTCTCCCTAACAAGCCTTTATTTGTTTTCTTCTCTGCATTTTCTGCTTTCCTTTTCTGTTTCCTCCTTTTGATTCTTTTGAAATAAGTAATGAAATAATGAGATACAGTAGAAGGGAAATAATAAAACCACAATTATGCTCCAGCTTGTACAGTTATACTATTTCAGTTTGTACAGTTATACTATTTTCAGTAGAATCTATCAAAATTAAGAAATGTTCTTTTCTGAAAAGTCTACCTCTGCCTATTCAAGGCTTCACAGACATGAACAATAACCTTTCCTAAATAACATAAAGTGTACAAAATGATAGGACAATCTAAGTAGAAGTATTGTAATGGGGAGTGGTTAAAAATCTTGAAATAGAAGTTCTCATCTGTAACCATAACAGAACTGGCACTTAGCCACAATTCCAAAATAATCGGACATTTGATAAGAATCTAGAAAGCTGACAAAATCTCAAAATTACCAAAAATGCATCGTTGGATACTGTAAAAGAAAACCACTTCAGAGACATTGTTTATTTTCCTATAAAGCTTGGATATGCATTTTTGCAGTTCAGCTAAATATCATGCACTTTCTTCTCTATTTTTAAATTGAGTAAGCATTCTAGACATTCTCAGTATTTATAACGTACTCTCCCTATAGAAGATGATAAAAATACACTATCATGGAGTAGATATATTTACTGTAATCCTGCTGCTGCTATCCTGGGAAAAATGTGTTCATGACTGTATCTAACAGGTGCTTTCTAAAATGTTTGTCATACTCAATTTGTGTGTATGTATTTTAAGAATATGTATGTGTTAAAACTTTTCAGCATATTTGTATTGAGTGAGCTTTCAAGGCCATATACTCAATTAGGTTCTTTGTGTAAGTATTTGTAATAAAAATATGTATTTGATCAATTCCACAACTTCAGGAAATGTTCACATGACAGAACCTCTTGAATGAAGGAAGAAAAAAACTTCCGAATACAAAGAAGGGAGGAAGCTAAACAGTGGTGGGGGAAATGGGGAGGTTGTCAACTACATTTCTTCAACAGAAAAAGCTTTGAAGTGTGTTTCCCCCATTACTCTTCAAACACAAACTACTCTAGTGTTTCATCTTTGCATATCCTCCCAGTACAGTTTAACACTGTGATTTCATGATTCAATGATATTCAGTTAATACATTTGAGGGATAGGGAGAAGAGGAGGGTGAAAATGTACACACCTCAGTGGCATGGAGTAGCTGACATATTCCCAGTACAGATTAAAGGCAGAGGGGTTTAAAGGAGCTGCTAGAACAGAAATGGAAAGGGAAATTGTTGGGTTTAAGGAATTAAAAGATCCTATTGTGTTCAGCAATCTTGGCCTACAGAAGCAACAAAGTGCATGACCCTAGCCCTAACTCAAAGTACTTTCCTTTACTCCTCGGTAGTTTTCATGGAGACTGATATCATCATAATAAAAGCGTTTTTCATGACATGATTATTTCATTAACATCTAGATGAGTTATACTCATGTGATTCTATGCATTAGTATGACAAGACTTCACAAACCTAAACAAAAGGGCTAATAACTCCATGTGATTTATTTTTAATGAATAATGTACTTCTTTCAGCACAGTAAAATAACACCCAGGACGTGTTCCTGCTGGCATTTTCTTTCATGGCAGCACACAGTCAAATGCAAGCAACTTGGGAATAAGCAGCTCACTCACTGCCTGGTGAGAGTGAGTAACTCTGAGCTGTTTCATGAACAGGCACTGTCATAAATCCTGTGGCTCTTTTAATGTTCTCAGATCTAGTCTGGATGTAAAGAGAACTGCTTGTTTCAGTGCAGAATAAAGAGGTCTACTAAAAAGCTAAATCAGAATCAAATTGCATCAAAAAAGTGATGTTACGGTTGCTTTCTCCTCCCCCTTCTTTTCCACACCTGTAACATTCTAAGGCAGGATGCATGAAATTTCCTGTCCTTTATCTTCTATTACATCTAACTCTTCCAGCAGTTCTTCCATCCTTTCCTCAGCCTCCTCTGGCACCTTCCCCTCACATGTTTGGTCTCTCCACTAAAAAAAAAAGGCAACTGTTTGCTCTATTTGTTGCTCTACTTGTCTGTCCAGCTCTCACCCCATCTACATTTTCTTTTCCATTTCTAGACTTTTTAAAAGAGCTATTTAGAAGAGAAGTCTGAATTGCTCTTTCTGCCAGCTCCATCCTTAATGAACTTGCCTCTCATCTTACTTAAAACCAGCTATGTTAATGTCATTAATAATCTCTTTTCAGCAAAACTTGGAACCAGAACTCCAACATCTTCCTCCTTGAATGTCAACCATCTTTAACATAACTGACCATATCCTTATGGAAATTCTGTCCTCTTTTCTTTCTTAATTCCCTCCATTCTTACTACAATTATTTCTATAATATATCCTTAGATGGATGGCCATTATTCCACTTTCATTTTGCGATACCACAAAGTTCTACTTTTGGTCCTTTCATTTTTATTTTTGCTCTGTTCTTTATCTCAGGGTAATTACATCTTCAAACATAAACTGAAATTCAATTTCAATGCTGATGAAAGAGAGGTTACTTACCTACAACTGTTCTCCTATTTGCATTATCTATTTGCATATTTACACTGTGGCTATACCTACATTCAATGCTGCTAGCCAGATAATTTTTTAATTCTGTAGCATTCAGGAATGCACAGAAAAGCCAGGGCCCTTGCGTAAGGCATACCTAAGTTTATAAAAAGGTGGTTTTATGTCTAAAATAAAGAGGGTGAGAATCAAACCTCCAGTCTTGAAGATCAACTTCTGTAATTTTGTCCTGCCTCACTGATGACTCATGAGTGTGAAATGGCTTACTTCAGACTCCAGAATGGTCAAAGCCCTGAGCAAATTAAAACCAGCCAGGCATAACCTGATGTTCAGTGCACTCATTTAACAGTCCATTCCCTGCACATGGAAGGCCATCTCCCTACACTTGGGAGAAGATCTCATACTGCCTTATTTGTTGATACAGAAGTTGTTCCTGACACTGCCCCCATTATTTCTAGATGGCAACAAGAACACATAGGTGGAAGGCCTGATTCTCATTCCTCATTACTTTCAGCATCACACCTCTCCTCAAAGGCAAGGTTCACAGTCTGAACCTATCTAAGAAATGAGAGGAATTGTCCAAGAAAACATCTTTGGAAGGACATCCAAGGCATGCTTATGGGTGATAGGAGTATGGCCGGAGAGGTTTGAGAGTCTTGCACACTCCCCTGGGAATCCAATGAAGATACAAGTTAATGCAAATGATCTAATGAGGAATCTCAGAAAGCATTGCCAGTCAAGAATTGTATGGACCTACTTGATGCTACCACCAGAAAATAGGAAATCTGAAATGTAACAAGCTGAGGAGTATTGTTCCTTGCACAGAAGAACTTCTATTCAGACCTCTTCACAACAGAGTTGTGTCGATCTTGCTTGCTTCAATCCGGAAGCCCTTTGATCCTTTTCCTTGTCCAGACTTTGCCTTCATCAATGGGAACAGAAATCCAAGTATGGATCTTTAATTAAGGCATCTTTAATTAAGTTTGCTCTGAGAGGTAGCAGGTCTCTAATATGAAAAGGGGCTTTTGCTTTACCTGATGAGGAGATAAATTCCCACTGTAACACAAAGAAGACTGCTGACCACAAGTGTGGCCAAGTCCTTTATAGATCATTTGGCAGATGAAAGTGGGGAGGGTAAAGACATTATGGAAAACAAATAGAGGAAACTGAAAACTCCAGGTCAATCTCCACTAAACAGAAGAAAGAAGACAAAGTGCTGTGAAGACAGACTTGGGGTCAATCCAAGAGTCCTTGTAGATGCAGCGGGAACCAAAGGAAAATGGTCAAATCCACCAAATATATCAAGATGAAGTGATAAGCTGCATGGCTTCATATGTTTAACCGGGTACATATATGTTGTAAACACTGTAGCCAGCACTGACATGACTGTCTGATGGCTCCAGTGAGTTTTACCAGGCAAAAGAAGTCTGAAGGTTCACATGGTATAGAGACCAAAACAGTTATGCTTCCTAGTTTCAGAGGGTCTAGCCATGGAACCAGCTCACATGTGGCCACTCTTCTCATCTACAGTCGATTTCTTTGTCTTTGTTAAAGATACAGGGAGAATGATCAGTCCTGGTGTGAATCTTAGGGGCAGTTTGCTACTATATGCTTCCAGGTTCTAAAGAACTTGTGCATTTAGGCAACAGATAGCCCTAGAGCTATGGCTGTCACTCTCACTGTAGGTGGAAATAAGACTGGGCATCCTCACATTTTCAAAATCCTTTGGAGCTGTTTTTACCTTAAAATGTGGATATGACGGAATAGTCCTCAGAGATGATCAACATTTTCAGTAATTCATCTCCTGAATCCCATTAGAATTTAAAAAACTATGAAATTATACAGTCTTATAGCCATTTTGTAAGAGAGGAATCCTAAAATGAAATTTCAGAAGCCTTGCAGAGCAGAGGGGAATTTTAAGATGATACCAGAAGTGCTAAGTATACACAAAAAGACAAAAGACAAAAAGATACAGATTTTCATCTGTGTTATGAGGAAGTTGCCAGAATGGAGAAGAATTATGTGTATCTGTGTTTTTATGGTTGCACATATGCCATGTGCAGGGCTTTTAGATGCTATTTTTGCTGTGATACATTGAAAATTTCTCTGACAAATAACAGTAAATATGAATATTCACAACACGGGCAAATTCATAATATCACAAATTCAAGTATGTGGTCATTAGAAAGAGAATCTCATCTCTTTCTTTACTCCAGATCTGAATACTCTTACTCAAATTCAAATCTTCTTTCTGACTAGCTGTTAATGAAAGTAAAACTCTTAATCTGCCTCCGATCCTTTCCGTGCTGTCCTTCATCTAATTCCTGGGCACAGTCTTCAAGACGTCTCTCCCTAAGATAGCCACACACAAGCTATAACTGTATCTTACAGATTCTTTCTTCATAATACAGCTAAGATGTGAGCATTCTTATCTATAAATACAGCAAAAATTCTCACAGGATCTCAGATTTTAATTACTAACATTTTTTCTCTGCCTCTGCTGAAACTACTCTCCTAGACATCTTGCTATGAGGCTGTTGTCCTTTTCTAAATGTATGTCAATTTTCCACCTTTAAAAGGCTACTCCATAATCAAATCCCAGCTCCCCTCTTGCCTACTACAGATGATAAGGAAATGAGTGTCTAACTCTGCCCTGCTCATACTGTGAGAAGCTATGCCTTCTGTTTAGATTTTTAAACATTTTTGTACTGACTAAAACTGTTGTCTCAGGGCTTGTCCCATCTCTCATGCAAACTACGTCTTCCCAACAAGAGAGACTGGCTCATCATCAAAGAAACTCGGTGCATACCTGTTACTCTGTAAAGGGTAAAAGGAGTTCAATGCACTTTTTATTCAGAATTTAATGATCTTTCTCCAGCTTCACTGTCAGCTTTAGATTTCATTATCCCAAATAACTACTTGCAAACTTTGTGATTTTACCATTCATCTCTTTTCCCAGATTGTTTCTGAACAGAATGAATGAGTCAGTTACCAGCACAGATCCTTGGGAGATGCGAATCATAACCTCTCTTCTTGCAAACACTGACCAGTTATTCCTTGCTTTCCTTTCTTTATGAGTTGCTAATGGTGTTTATGGAGATCTCCAAAAAATAGCTTATGATAGATCACTTATCTGTAGCTCCATTGTACACAGCAGCTATTTCAACCTGCTTCAAAAACTGACTGTAAACTTTACAAGCCCAATGGTCCTTTTCCTTTTTAGAGTGAAATACTTTTCTTCTTTTAGAAAGAATTACATGGAAGCATATACTCTCCAAGCAATGCACTTCAGATTATTCACTTGAATCACTTCTGAAAACAAAGTTTGCCATGATGCTGCTTGGAAAGAGAGCAACAAGAGTATCTTCTGTTCCATTTCTATTGGCACAGCAAACCCGCACAGTTGATGAAGCTATATTCCCCCACTCTCTTTTATTTTTGCTAAACTCTAACAGCAGCCAGTTCTGAAATCTGTGAAAAACTACTGATAACCATGGAGTGACAGTCAGTGGTGGAAGAATTTAAACACAAGGAGGTTGCGCAGGTGTCACTGTGAGAAGAAACTAGCCTGCAGAAAGAAGGAACTAGGATTGGTTTTCAAAATGCAGACTGAATTTTCAGTGACAGCTGTTTTAAGAGACCATATTCCTACATACAGCCTACTTCTGGTGTGTTAACTGTTTCAAAGTGTAACACTCCTGTCCTGAAGGACTGACTTAGAGCTGCTCCAAAGCATGGAAAACATACCTGGAATCTTTATAAGTAATCTCACTAGGATATTTACAGATCAGACCTTTTGTATTCTTAGTCAAAACTCCTCAAAACACTTTTAAAAGCAAATTTTAATGTTCTTAACATTAACATTCTTAAGGCCATCAAAATTAAGGCTACATTTGCACTAGCAAAGCCAGAAGATTCTTATGCAGTTCAGTACTGCAGACAGAAAGAGCTCGCATGCAGGCCCACTTGAAAATGAAAATAGGAATGATATTTTCAGGCTTCCAACCTCATATTAAAAAAACCCATATATTTTCATTAAAAAAATGGTATGGGCTTTGCTAGAACTTACCATACTTGTTTTATACTAAATTATCCTGTTCTTTACAAATATTTTTTTTACAGACAGCATGCTAATGCAAATATTCTCTTCCTTGCATACTGACATTCCCGGATACTGAAGGATGCGGTGCAAGTGCATATATATGGCATATAAGCAGAAAACAAGCCACAAAGGGCTTTTTTGTGGGACTGTAGGAAAACACTAAGAAGCACGTCTACCCAATACGTTATGAGGCAATGTCTACCAGTATAGATATGGTCTCCTTGCCTTATTTTAGCTTCAGACTTCACACAGTACAACACTTCTTGAACTAGATTGTTCTCTGCATCACAAAAATGTTCTCTGCTTAAGCAGAAAATGATTCACTTACTTCACTTTCTTTTTGGTAAGCTACACAATTTTTCTTCAGTCTTGTCAAATAAATCAAAAAGCCTGGCACACTTATAGCGCTTTTCTGAAATATTTCTAATTTATTAATGTCTTTTTAATGGTTTTATTAACAAAATGAAGTACGGTGTCGTAGAAATGGTCTCATTAGTGCTGTATATAGTCGTATTAACTTTATAATTTTATCAGATACATTCCGACTTACCCTCTCAAAGATGGTGTCAGCTCTGCTAACTGCAGCTTTTTACTGAGAGCTCATAGTCATCTGGCAATGAGCTACAACTCTAACACCTTTTTCAAGTCACTGACTTCCAGGATGTGGTAAGCAAGACCTGTATTTTTATTGAATTCAGCTCCCTCTGTTGGACTGCAGCATGCCTGTACTCTAAACTATAAAAATTACCTTTGAAGCATAGCTATATAAACTGGTAGAAAATTGTGCTAAAGACGACTGACAGAATGAAAAATAGTCTTTACCAAATACATTAGGAGCTTTTAATAAGAATGGTCCCTCCAGCTCTTTATTAAATACAAAAGGAACCCTACCACCAACTACATACAAGGATGCTTTTGTGCACTGGTATAGACAAGTCTCATGAGAAGCAGCAAGAGCCAGCCCTAAGGAAGAAAAAACAGCTAATAATGCAGCATCAATTTCTTAAAGAAACATCAATACAAAAACAATACACTCTTTCCCCCCCCCTTTATTTAATTATTTATGCAGCTGAAGGCACCATAGGCTGAATGAGGAGAGGATAGAAATATTAGTTCTGTAAAATTCTCAAGTGACAATGCTGCAAATGTCTCCATAAAAAGATTTTCAGTCCAAGACTTAAGGGATTCTCTTGCATTTTCTCTGGTATCCCTAGGATGCATTAAATTTGATCCTTTGTACTCTTACTAAATGTTCGGTATGATCTATCAAGAGACAAAACATAGGAAGTCTTCCAGTACTTTTTCAGTATGTTCAGAAATAAAGAAAAAGATTCTAAATTCTTTTTCCTTGGACCACTATAGAAAAGCTTTCTAACATATTATCTACCCAGTTTATGACCTGCTTTTTCTAGTGATGACAAGACTTATAGCAGAACAACTTCTATGTAAGCAGAAGAGCATTAACTTCTAGTTGTATCAAAAGGTAAATCCTTGAGAAAATATTATCTTTTAAAATAAAAACAATTCTAAACTTCCTTAATTGATAGAATTATGGAATAATTGATACAAGGAAAAGATAGAAATGAATGCGGTATTTTTCCCACTGAAGAGCTTGAAAGAGATGATGAAAAGAAAGCTTAAATGCCTTATTTCTACTTGAAAGGGATATCTGTGAGGAAAAGAAGAAGAGTGATGCAAGGAAAAGATTCTGTAAGATATTGCAGACAGACAATGTATATTGTAATACATGAAGCTTTAAATCCTTGTTATCTTTACTAAAACTAATCATAGAAATGCCAAAATCTTTTTACCACAGTGGATTTACCCAGGAGATAAGTAAATCTCTCCTGTTCTCTTGAAAGTTTCATTTAGCTAAAGTTTCTGAAATTTGAATACGAAATAATTTATTCCCCAGTAAATCTCAGGTTCTCAAATTCTACGTGCGAAATCATACGAACAAGTGTAATGACAGCCAGGAGGATCCTGGTAAAGCTAACAATGCAGAAACTGGATGCTGCCAGGGTTTATAGGTTTTAATTTTTATGAACTAAGACCTGTGGAACCAGTTCAACTTGTCTACAAGTTTCTTCTGTATCGTTGCCAATATGACCATGAAGTGCAAGACATCATTGCAAGAGACCTACCTAAAAGAAAACTGAGAGAGAAGCATTTAAAGCATTTTTAAAATAAAATGTTTTAGGAATTACAATAATGGCTGAATTGAGATGCCTTAAAAATCACTTGAATATGATGAAGCCAATGACCAGAAGAAAACCAAATGGTGCATGGAACAGAACTTGGAAATACTGGTAGTGATTAACTATGAATTGATATCACCTACAGAGGATATCAAGTATTCCCAGCAGCAAACAACATATGTCAGTGTTCTCTAACTTCTCTCAAGCTATCAAGAATTCTCTGATACCACTTTCTGGGGAAAGTATCAAATAGCAGGTGTATACAAAAAACTCTTCTCCTTAATTACAAGTTATGAGAGTAAGGATCACCAAAACATATGTGAAAGAAAACAGCGGTGGGAATTCTTGAGGTTTATAAAATAAAAAGGTTAAAATGAAGGCACTGAATTAATCATGGCATATCATTTCTACCCTGAATCTTGGATTATAAATGCAAAATGATGTTAAAAGGTTGGAACACAGATAGTTAGTTACTCAGGATGTGGTTTTTTGTTACACAGAAACTAATTTATGTTAAAGGAAGAGAGAAAAAAGGCTTTGGATTTAACAAACTGCATCTTTTGTCTGACATCGAAAATGTTTCAAAGCAGAAGGCTTGTCTATGAGAAGAATGGGAAATGCTTTAATCTCCCCTTGATTTTAAAAGATTTCAAGTAAGCAACTTCACTTTGTCTGCCATTGCTAGAATTGTTAAGGGAAGATCTGAACCGCAAAATACTAAATACTTGCTGGATCCAAAAGAGCAGACTGACAGGATGAACTCTGTTTTTGGGTCAGGAATTCCTAGTGCTGATAACAGAATGAGGCAAAAAATGGGGTGGATTGTATTTTGAAGATCTTTCTAGGGCTATTCTCATTAATTCTCCAGTTATTTTGGTTGTATTAAAGAGACTCCTACATAAGATGTTAGCTATCAGTCAAAAAAGAAATCTAGATGTATTAATATGTACAGTGTAGAAATACGATGATTATTGCTGATGAGATGGCTGATGATGAGGCATATTGTCGCATATTGGCCCAGGTATACAGTATCAAATAGCAGGTGCATACAAAAAACTCTTCTCCTTAATTACAAGTGATGAGAGTAAGGATCACCAAAACACCAACACATTGGTTATTATGTGTTGGTATTTATATTGTATTATGTGTTATATTATGTATAACAACCAATTTTGTTACGACAAAAACCTGTCAAATACCTTAAATCTGTTATTATTTTATATTTTCTAGAAAAGTAAACCAGCTTCAACCACTGCTACATCTTTTTTAGTATATTACAAATACCCAGGAGTCCACTGCTACAGGCAGAAAGAGAGAACTGGTCTACCAAGTGGTCTAACAAAACCAAGCATTGCTCAAGGAGACTAGCTGAAAATGTGGTAGGTTGGTACTTTCACCTTGGCCACACGAGTGCACAAGCCAAAGAAGACAAACGGAAAGCAGAGTCATACCTGGGGTCTCTGGGATGATTTAAAAGGAAACCTGGCAAGGTTGAATAACTGAATTCAGTACATTTTAGATTTCCTAGCTCAGTCGAAAAAATCAGTATAAAATTGGTATGTCAAAAGGGAGGGAAATAATCTGATCAGACTTAGAGATAAAACAATACAGTAAAGAGACTGTATCGAAGAATGATGAAAAAGTATATTTTGTTTCCATCAAGGTAAAGTGGCTAAGCCTCACTCCTTTGCACTGTCCAAACACCAATGTTTGCCGATGTATGGGAAAGTTCAAGGCACCACGTCCACGTCCGAGAACTGGAGCATCTCAGACATCTTCTCGGGTCTGGTTGAGCTAAGAGAAGTGTTTGCAGGAGGAAGAGGAGTAGAAAGACACAAAGAGATTGGCATGGGTCCTGCTGCAGCACAGCAGTGCGTTGCCCAGGCTGCCCCATAACTGCAGTGGAGAGAAGAGAGGAAATCCAGAATCCCTATGCCACATGAAGATTTACCCATCGACAGGAAGCATACCCAAATTTTGTTGTTTTGGAGAAGCACAAAACAGCCAGAATGAATAATCCTGTCTGCTGCCGAGTCCTTTCTCATGGAAATTAAGTTAGAAAAACATCAAAGAGTGGCTGGTCCCTAAGCAATCCTAGACGATCGCTAAGCAGTTACATAACCTTGGGAAACTATCACTTTTCTGTGCTTTTGCCTCTTCTTGCTTAACTTGTCTATCTGGAATAGCAGGTTGCTAAGTCAATGATTATTTCTTGATCTCTTGATCTGCGTGTGCGAAATATTACTCCCAAAGTTCTCAGCTGGAGCCACTAGGTGTTGCTGTAATATGAGTAATTAAAATAATAACTATTATTAAAGAAGTCACACACAGTCTTACCATGTACTGAGCCTAAGAGCCAGAAAAGAAACTTATTCTAAACCTCATTTTTTCTTAAAAGAACAGAAAAACCTAATTATTCATTTAATTGGTACTCAGTATCTTTCCTTTCACTTTTCACAGCTTTGAAGAAAAAAGCTGCCTTCCCTCTTTAAAAAATACACGGTATAAATGCAAATTTTTTTCTAAGCTCCATCTTCAAGCCCAGCTTCACCTATTTACTGTTATGCAGCTCATCCAAATCACTGTACTCCAAAAACTTGGCCAGTGACAAAATTTTGCACCTTATTCACGTACTACTTGGATGTGCTCAGACAGGCAAAGTCCTCACAGTGAGCACAACTATAACAGAAAATGATTCAATAAATGCATGGTGATGTTACTGAGGCTCAGATTTATACTTGCCAGTTCCACAGCCTTCTAATGAGGTTCTGTCTTATTAATGTAGCTTACTAACCATAAAGACAGTAGAAGATTAATAAGCATGCATATGAATCACAGTCACATAACGCTACTTGCCTGAGAGTATTAAAATATCTAAGTAGCTGGCAGCTATAGCTCAGGGAGGGCAGCTATTGCTCAGATAGCTATATGCCTAAAATGCTACTTCTGAAACTTTTGGAGCCACTGCATCTAACTGGACTTTACAGTGGACAATCCAAAAGGCTATTTACATCCAGAAACAATTTGGCAAGTTCTGTTCATCAAGTCTGTTCTCCAGACACAAAGACTCCACTTAAAATTTTTATCTTGGATTTACTGTCCTTAAAAATGAAGTTAAATGAAATTATCTGGATAATCAGGAGAAGAACAGGTCTGCTAAAGCAGCTGTGGGTTAATTAGCACGCAAGAAGTTTTGCTCCTGGTTACCCCAAGACTCTAAAGTTAGCACAAAAACAAACACTAAGCATATGTGGGAGGAAAAAAGTACTGAGAAACTGTATGAGAGTTACAAGTCTATGGTAAACCTGGGATAAGGTATTCAGAGTTTAGATAAATCATTATTAAAAAGCATTTTAGGAAAGTGTAGAGGTGCCAACACAGATTAAAAATATATATCAGTCTTACCATTTGAGACTGGCTCCGGGGGCAGCCATTGATATCTTCAACCTTTTCATTTGCTAAAGGAGAAGAGTGAGGTGAGAAGGCAGGAGCAAACAACGAGGTAAAACTGCCCTCCCTATCCCCCCCCTCCAATCTTCCCCAGAAAGAAAGAAAAAGAACAGAAAAGATGAAGCAATAAAGTGCAGGGGGTTGTGTTGACACAGAGCTCCTTTCTAAGCACAGCCCAGTCGCACAGTAACAACACTCTTGTTAGCAGCAGTTGCTTCCACATGCCAAATCTTGCAAAGGGGGAAGTGCGAAGGAGGTCGCTGCTAATTCTTCAGCCCCTGCAAAATAACTGCTGACATGAAATCTTCCACAATTGTCTTTGCAGGGTCAGGATACAGTTTCAAGGCATCCCAGAAAGTATGAGCCACTCCAACTAACAAAATGCACACATGGGAGACATATGGCTTAATGGAGCATTCGTTTCTGACAATTCAAAGTGTGTAAGATACAGTTCTGGCCATTTAAAGTATGGTTAAACAGCCACTTCCAAACATGCTTGCATAAACATATTTTTTAATTAAGACAAGGATGAACCACACAAATATCAGAGACATATGGCCCCAGTCAAATTGTATTATTCAGGGTTCATCTTATTGTTAAATGCATTCAACTTGAATTAGATATTCCCCCATGCAAGGAAGCAGCTCGCACTGCTTCCCTAAGCACTGGTCTTACCGATGATCTGGATGATTTCTGCTAGCAGAACTCCGTCTGCAATGTCCTGTTGCAAATCCTTGATCAGCCGCTTGTGGCCAGATTTTGCTAGGTAGTGGTTAGCCCAGTCAGTGTAAATCTGCCGAGCGGAGGGGGAGGGCAAGGGGGAGAGAGGGAAGAGAGAAAGAAGACAATAAAAATTCTTAAAACAAATGTTGGCTTACACTTGAGAACTATTCTGGATCACATTCCAATTTAAGAAGTCAGCACCAAAGGAAACAATTTTAACTTTTTTTTTTTTTTAACAGCCATGTCCTCCCCCCCTCCCCTTGCCATTTTCTGTTTTATTTTAACTTCAAATGATTCAGTCTGTTTCATGAGGGTTCAAACTTGCTGTGACCAAGCAAAATTCCCCTTATGACTGTAAAGGAAACTCCTGCCATAAATCAGTCACGTCTACCACAGTTCCACCTCCCACCGCGGCTCTACCTAGCGGCGCGCCCCAGCGCGGGCTCCGCGCCGCCGAGGCCCGCCAAGAGCCGGCCCCGGCCGAACCGCGGGCCCGCGCGTGACCGCTGCTCCTGCCGCGCTTTCTGCCACCATCCCGCCGACTCCCCGCCGCGCAGGGGCAGCTCATCCGCTCCGCGGCCGGCGCGGTGCCGCCGCGGGCCGCCCCCGGCGCGGCCGGAGCGGCCGGAAAGCGCCGCGCTCGCTGCGGCCCCTGCGCGGGCTGCGCACTGCGCCTCTTTCTCCGTGCAAAGGGGAGGTGAGGGGTGGTGGTGGTGGGGGGGGGGGGGGAGTGGAGGGGAAGGCTGAGCTGCACCAAGCACTGCGGCGACCGGCGGCGCAAAAATGGCACTTATCAGCAAAAGGTTAAAAAGTGCCGCTCAAGTGCGTCCACCCCAAGAAGGGGTGGCGAGGGAGGGAGCGCGCGGTGGAGAGCCGCTCAGAAGGCAACTTGTGCAGGCACACGCACACATATATATGTGTGTGTGCATATATATATATATATATGTATATATACATACACAAAGAGAGCATTCAGTAGCACGTACGGTGCGTACGGAAGGCACCAGGTTCGCTTCAAGCGAGACGCGGAGGAAACGACGCCTTCGCGGAGCAACCGTGCGCCCCCGAAGGAGCTGCCCGAGCTTTCCCCGTACGTGCCCTGCCCGCGGCCTCCCTCCCCGCACCACGAGGGAAGGACCGGGCCGCCCTCGCCGCGCGCTGCTCGTGGGGATCGCCACGTGCGTGCGACACCATCGCCGGGAGGCAGACCCACCATCGCGGGTCCTTCCTCTGCTGAGGCTGGAAATGCCGAAACTGCAGCTCGTCCGTAAAACCGGAGTGAGCTCACTTTCCAAACATCCTTTTATTTAGCCTTCAGACCCTTGGGAGGAAGGGGTCACTATCCCCTTCGGTGAACAGAAAAACGGAGGCCGGAGCGATGACCCACTTGCTCAGCTCGCCAAGGAAACCTGTGGCGGAGGCAGGGGGAGAGGCCGGCTGCACCCCCAGCCCAGCGTGCGCCCCAGAAGACAACGTGCGCTTCCCACCCCGCAGAAGCATCCCTGCTCAGCCACGCTCAGGTGCTAGGGCCCTGCGGAAGCTAACTGGGGATCTTTGGCCAAAGTTTTCTTCCTCTTTGCTAAGGCAACTGTACCTTGTTTGATTTATCCTACTTCGTCCCACACTCCTGCAGCTAAATCAGCGCCCGGTTTGCCAGTTTTCTTGACAGCGTTAGAAATTAAGTAATTCAGTAACGTGAAATTGTGGAAGTGGACGCAGCTCTCCCACATCCAAAGGGCGCTACGCTTAGACGGGGCCCTCAGTTTCCCTGCTGCACCCAGAAGTTTGCTTCAGTCACCTCTGTTTTCACTGACTGAAATTCTTTTTTCAGGATTCCAGGTGAAGGCATGAAAGCTTCATAGCAATACTTTTTAAACCCAGCTGCGGCTCGCAAAAAACCAACATAGATACAGATATATAAGGAATGCTAATGTGAAGTTTTCAAAGATTGTATTTACATATTTTTAGAACAATATGAATTCATGATGATAAAAGATGCATACCACACCCACAGCACCATGAATCTGCTGCTACTAGTATTTCAACTTCAGTCATTCCTCTAAAATAATGTCTCAGAAATATTCTCTGGGCTACTTCAGGAGGCTGGACTATTTTCTGCCCTCCTATGAAACTGACCCACTGTGGCACACAGAATTTAACACCTCCTAATCTTATTTTGGGTTAGTTTCATATTACGAACAAAAATACTTTACCAAGCATTTCCGTTTTCATGTGTCATACCCACACATAATCTGGTGTACCAATCCTAATTTTGACTACAATTCAAACTATCCTCTCAGTAAGCTGCCACTGAAATTTCATTCTAGCAGCTGTTTTGCAAGTATCTTTGCAAGAATCTAATACTCGAGGAATGGCTTCACCCACCACCCTCCTTCCTAATTTTCTTTTTTTCATGAATTTAAAACTGATAATTACAAAGAATGTAAACATCAGCACTGAAAATTAACTGTCAGAGATATGGATGCTGTGTAAACAAAGGTCAACAATTCACTTTGTCATTGTGGCCGGAAACTTTACTTGATGACCTGTATTTTGATAGTCACGCAATGGTGGACAAAATTATCTGAATGAGACAATGGTCCCAGAGGAATTTTTTTCCTTCAAAAGTGTTTTCAAAATCAAAAGGTGAAGAGTTGTTGATACAGACAATAGAGCAAGCCAATATCCAGTTGGCAGTGGAATGTACAATTTAATTTCCTCTCTTTCCGTAGGGATCACCGCTTGCTTCCTTTTCCCCCTTCCCCATTCGAATGCCCTCCTCAGTCATCTCATTATTGCAAGGATCCAACTGCTCACAAGTCAGTTGCAAAACCTGAGAAGCATGCAGACTCAGACATGAAATTATAAGAATGCGCACACGCCACTAGGTTCTTTTTAAGTGAAATTCTCCAATGCAAGTATCACGTGAAACAGAGAACCTTCACAGTTTATAAATACCAATGTAACTAAGAATCCTTTTAAATTTCATCTTGAATTACTCAGGACAGACGCACAGAGATAGCCTTCACACTGTACATGTTCACTGAGAGCATTTGGTTTGCAAAGCATGGGAAAGTCGTGCAGAAGCAGAAGATAAAGATCAGTAACTTCACACCGCAGCCTGCTTGGTGCTCCCACTCTGTTGGGTGCTGAGCACCTTTGTGGAGGAGCTGCGCATGCTCCCCTTCTTTTCTGAATAACAATAAACCATTTTGCCTTGCACTAATTGTCCAGTTATGCTTTCCCAAAATATTCTTATCTTGGATTTTTTTTTTTCTACTGTGAGTGCTGTTTCAGAGCAGAACACACACATGAAAGTCAGCCGTTGCGACACTTCCTCCCCGAGCTGCTGCTCACCCCAGTAACCCGGCCTTATAGCTACCCGCTGGAATGGGCTGCTGACTTACTCATTTCCTCTCCAAGCTTCCTCTCCTACCACCGCTTTTTGCAGACACGTCTTACGGGGCAGCACTCAGCTCCAGCATTAGGCTCCAACAGCTAACGACATACACGAGAGCCTCTGTTATCTGTGACACAGAGGACTAGTCTCAACAACATGATAACGGCCTAGGAGTGATTCTGTACATGTGTGGTCCGAGCTGTGTCCCAACGTCTGCGATGACTTAACCAGTTGCAATGTGAAGCAGAATTCGACGGGGCAACGTGAGCTTGGGCACAGCCCGCTCCTGTTAACAACGGCTTCTCCTAGCATTCCTTAGCCACTTGTGACACTGACCTTCTAGAGAGGAGAGGAAATCAATCTCGATACCACACACAGTTATGGACTTCACCTCGATACTTCACCTTTTGCAATGAGGAACACGGAGGAGCTACTTGGCAGGATCAGTAATGAAAGGATGTGCTTCACAAAACATCTGTTTCACAAAGCGAAAAAAGGGAGGATCTCACAGGTTACTGCCTTTCTTACAAGCTGCTTTAATCATAAATCATTTAATTATGCATCAGGCAGTACTGTAATGCATCCTCTTTGAAACTAATACAGAAATGTTACCACCAGCAATCAATGTCAAATGAGAAATGTCAAATGGATTTCACAAGTATAGTCAGCCAAAATGCAGTAATAATGCATGACACTTCGTTAGCATCCTCCATGAAATTAGCTCAACATGCTTTCCAGACACAAATGAAATCACCCTTATTATGTAAGTATCCTTAGATTTTCTGTAAGATGTGGCAAAATTGAAGTATAAAGGGCTTCTTGGTTGATTTTTTTGTTCTGTTTTTTTGTGTGGCTCACTCAAAAGAAACCAGAGCTGGGAATACAACCCAGATATTCTGAGCTGTGTTCATTTCTTCTGTAAACTTATTTATCAGGCAACTTTTTAAATAGGCATGGTGGGAAAATTCCAAGAATCAGGATTCATCTGCTTCTTCTTTTTTTTTTTTTTTTTTTTTTTTGATATGGAATATACAGTTTCAGATCTGAAAATGGTCTCCTAGCTGTTGCTGCTGAGAAGACAGCTTTCCATGCTTAGTGTACACCACTGTCACTCAGTGACATGCCAATGCTGCTGCTTAGCGAAAACAACAGTTGCAGCCAAACGAGTTATGCCAAGGCCTAGTGACAAAATTTCCATGGCATTTAGGAGGCTGGTTCACAGAAATCAGCCCACTATTTGACAAAGTTTCTTTCCTAGATATCTGAGAATCAACAGAGAGTATCCACTTCTCATCGGCTGTCCTTTAAAATGTTCTCTAGAAGACATATGTATCCTCATTAATAGTTAGCACAAAAGAATTGAAACACCAACTCTTAGTGCTCATACTCGTACTCTCTTCTGCGCATGATGCCACCCTGGTATCTCTGGGGCAGCAGGGGCTTTGAAGAATTCCACCTTCAGAAAGGAATCACTTGACAGCAGCAAGACCTCGGAGTCCTGCCTTATCTGGTTGCAAACAGGAGTTGCAGAAATGAAGGAATAAGCTTTTCTTTTAAAATAATTCACAAATTTACAAATAAATGAAAACAAAACTATTAAAAAGCTGGAACACAAGAATTTTAACAGTCAGCCAAAGTGGAAACATGGCACTGTTTTTTTTTATAGGTGTATATATATATATATATATATATATATGTATGCATGTATGTATGTGTATGTTTATGTGTATATATGTGTGTGTGTGTGTACATATACGTAATAAAAGGGTTATGTTACTTAATAGTGTAAAATATTTATCCAGCATAAAATACTGCCCTTAGAGACAATCTGATCTATAGATGGTACTTCAAGCTTTTCTCCTGTAGACACTCATTCAAATCATGCATGTATGAGAAGAGGTTGATGGTTTTTTTCCTACGGTTCTCCAGTACACTACAAATTGGGCTGTAAAGTCTGTATATCTATTTCCTGGGCTACTTTCCAGCACATGGCCTAAACTGCATGTTGAATACCCAAGTGGGCTGACTGAGCAGTCCCAGAGTCCCCAGTGAGGGGCACGGGCCAAGGGAGAAGGCACGATAACAACTGCGTGTCGACGTCACTGTTCTGGGCTAATGAATTTTGGATAGGAAAACCCATGCTGGAGAGTCCCTGAAGCTCCTGGAGCTTCTAAAGAGAAGCTGGGCAACACGCGGACTAGCACCCCAGCAGGGCGAGGAAAACAGACTGCTAAGAGATGCCTTTATCCTTCCCACTGTTCCTTTACCGAGGAAAACTTAACCAGGATGTGGGTCCTGACCTTCTAAATATTTTCTTACCGAAGATTATTACCCTCAGATACTTTTTATTAATCTCAGTCATCCTTGCAACATGGAAAAGCATTAGCTTAGTAAACAAGGATACACCTTCAGACTGCCGTAAAAGGCAGAATACACAGCTTATGTGAGGATTTAATTTACCACAGAAAACACACTTTCCAACTCCTGTTTGCTACAAGATGAAGGGGTGGAAAAAAAGCACTTTGTAACATAAAGCAAATGACATGGCAAGGAAAAATATTTACACAACTAAAAATATATGGCCAGACAATGAAACTAGAATGATTTAATTTATAGGCAAGATGGAAGCCAATGCATTTCATTTAACAAAATGAAATGAGTATTAAATGACATTCCACAAACCCCATTTCTGAATCCCACTGAGCAAATGAGAACAATTACAAGTCAAGGAATAGAAACCATCTCAAGTGATACATACAAATTAAATGAGATGTCAGAATCCCCACAGCACAATTCTATTTTGTAAATAGCAGCATGTATCTATCAACACTATTCAGTAATTTTCAGATAAAAATACAATTGAATTAAATAAAAGTTCACTAATGCCAGCTAAGAAATTGAATGGAAACAATATGTTGTTCAACAATCACGGGCAATCTTTAGATGACTTATCCAACTTTTCTGGGGCCCTTTTATATTTTCAAGTTTCACATGCAGCTTGTGATCTGATCATCCAAATAACATTTGTACTGACTTACTGTTTTCTCTTTTCTCATGTCTTACCAAATCCCAACTCAGAATTAATTTAACATGTGCTTGAGGCCAGCCTTTACCAATAGCATCAAGGGCAAGACTTTTGATGTATCTGTGCCAGATGAAAAGTAACAGCAAAGAACTCTGTGTGTGTGTGTCTGTGTGGCTTTGCTAAGTGATGTGAACATTGCCCAATTATAAAAAAACAACTACTCTTCATAGAATGAAATTACCTGTTCATTCAGAGAATGACACTGATTTGCTTTAGATTTTAACTATATTGCTACATCTATTGGGCTTATTGCAGATGCTCTTAAATCTTGTGCAATAGCAATAAAGCACCACAGGAAGGAGCCAGATATTCATGCTGCTGCTGCAGAGTAACCAGCCAGACAGCTGGTTCCCTACAGACTTGTATTACTGCAAAGGGATATCTGGTAAGGCAGCAAATACTCCACAGATATTAATATTGGCCTTGAGCTTCCTGAATTAACAGGAGACAGTACTAAGTGCCACACAATGAGAACCTCTAAAACAGCCAGTCGGTCTTGAGCCTTTTTTTATAAATGTGCCATGTATTTGCTTGTACATCTTACATTGCAACTTTGAACTACTTTTCAACAATCTTTTAGTAGCAGTTCTATGAAAAATAGGGTCCATTATTCAATCCAGCTTTTGTAAAAAGCACTGACTCTAGCCAGTATCTCAGTGGGGAAGACCTAGATTCCCTGCTTGGCATAAGTGCTAAACCTAGAAATTCATCTTTATGGGTTAAACTGTTTTAGCATTTTAGTGCAGATAAGAGTGCATGTCTGATGCCTGGCAGCAAGCTCTCAGAGCTCAGGAGCAAGTTCCCCTTTGGATGAAACTGAACTGCAAGATGTGCTTCAAAAGTGCCCCAAACCCGCTCCCCCAGTGGGCATCAGGCACCCAACGAAGCTAGGGCTCGTCCAGGTGACCTCTCAGCTCCCGGTGCACATCTAGCTGCTGGTTTGGTGTCAGGATTGCTCTGACACGAATGAACAAGGTGAAACACACGCAGTTTCCTATTTCTCCTATAAGCGCACACACTTTTACATTATCCAAGCCCACCCAAAGCGTGAGAACCATGGGTGCTTATAACAGGTCCTGCCCGAAGACATCTTCTTTGGAAGAAACAGGTTATCTGGGTAGGAGCATCCATGCCTGTCCGAAGGAGGAAGTGGGCAGACGAAAGACGTAGGTCTGCTTTTCTGGGTAAATGGGACAGCAATGATCTCCCTCCATACTACAGGTGCCTTTCCACTGCCCTGGCTGAGACACCATTTACTCCAAACTTGCATATATCTCCTGTCTCATGCATGTCTTGTCACTACTAGGATAAGTTTCATGACTAGTCCTACATTCACTTTAATAAACAAATTCGTAGTGGGATAAGTTAAGACTCCTGGAAAAGGAAAAATGAACTGAATTTGCACAGCCTTCTTTTGTGGCTCACCGAAGATCACTGCAATATATAAGAACAGAAAAAAAAATCTACAGATTTAGACCTGACTAGAAATCATTATTTTTTTTTTAATAAAAACATCCTTACTTTGTTGATCTACTTCCTGCTCTGAAGCAAAAGGCCACCCTTGGCATCAAGCAGAGTGTGGCTGGCTGGAGAGGGCACCCGCCTCCCAGAGGCAGTAACGATGCTCCTCAGCACCTGGCTCAGGGGACTCTACAGGGAAACTTCTCCAGACTTCCCATCAAAACTTATTTTAAGGATTTATAACATGGACAGAGATGTTCTTTCCACAGATTGATTAGGTATTAGAGAACTTGGCCCAAGGATCAAAAAAACCCTCTTTTCCAGCACTTCTTTTTGAGTATCAAAAGACAAATTTCCAATACATAAAAATACAAAAATATTTTTGTTCTTTGTTATAGGAAAACAGTAGCAAATAAGGTTGCAACCAGCTTTAACTATAAAGACTCTATCTAGCATGCACTTTTTGAGGCTTAGAAAGTGATTCAAGTTTTCTCATCTCCTCTCATGTAGAAGAATGACTTTGCACATCAGAACAAACACAAAACCTATTTGCCTTCTGACCTATCAGAAAACAAAAATCATTAAATAAATAAAAAGACGTTTAACACCTGCTTAACTATTCTTTGGGCTTCAGCTGCTGGAAGTTGCTTGTCATCAACTCTGTAATTTTAAAATCAGTAAACATGTTGCATACATTCAGCACACAAATCAGATGCTAAAGGTAACCCCACATTAATAGGAAACAAATATATTAATACCTTCAAACAAAGTGGTCTGGGCCTATTCTTACTATCATTCTTTTCAACTAAAACAAGTCTTGGTAGTGAATGTGTTACATCATGCGGTAATGATCATGTGTGCACAAGCATTTTGCTTTTTGCTAGCTAGCTGAAGCTTAGGGAAATGAAGTGATGAAGACATACAGATGATAGCCTGCGTACATACCTCTTCAGTTCAAGCAATGTTTAGCATTTCAGGACTTGAAAGATTAAGGATGCAGCTCAATACCATAGAAATACCATTTCAGGACTTATTTCCCTCTAATTACTATTGAAAGCAATGCCCCCCAAAAATTCCTGTCTATTCTCATGATAATCATACTAAATTAACAGTCATCCTGCATGATAAATATTATGTATGAAGTAAATTCTACCAGTCAGTAATCTTAAATAACAAAGGGAAAATAATAATTTTATCATAGTTTTTGACAACAGAAGGCAATCTCCTCCCAAGTGAAATTCAACATTATAGTCTTCCTCTTTTCTTACCAAAAGCCTCATCTAATGTTGCTCTTGCAACACAACCAGATGAGCAAAGTACATATGATAGGAAGAAGAAGGTTCTAGCTTCCTACTAAACATTTTCCAAATACCCTTCCTTTTATTTCTAAAAGGGGAGATCTGCCTAAACACTTTTATTGATACCTCTGCGTGTCTATCACATGCAAAGAGGTGGTGTCTTAAGAAGGGAGGTCCTATGACCTGGTGATAGTCCTTCATGTGCAATGTTCTGTCTGCACCCATACAACTCCCTCCAACACCTAGCCCACTCTTTGCTTTCTGCTGCACACTTCTACAGGACTGCAAACAATATCAATGAAAACACCTACAAAGTAACACCAATGATTCATGACTCAAAACTCCCCCATCTCCTATTTACCCACAAAGACAATGAAAAATCCTAATTAGTTCAGTATTAAAACAGCAACCTCAAGAAAAAGGAAAATAAATCTAGTAATAGATGAATGCACCACTTCAAACTAAAGCATTGTTAATACAAATCTAGCACATTTTTATGTTTAATACTAAAATACTCTTAGGTGAACTTTCTATCACATTTGGAGAATAAGGAGGTTTAGATAATGAATGACAATTAAGATGCGTAATGATCTTACATTTATATGTATCATCTTCTGTTATATTGCAAAGCCATTTACAAAGGACCAGGACTTGCATATATAAAGATCCACCGTATTAAGAAACAAACACTCCAGTCCTTTAATGAGCAAGGCAGGTTTATAGATTCGCTCATGTGGACCCCCTTCAGTAAGCACTGGACTCTTGCTTCAAATTGGTATCCAAACTATGATAACTGTAACTTTACTTCTACAAAGAAAATGCAGATTTTATGCTTCTTAACTATAGATCATAGCAATATGATGTGAACTTTAGGGCACAGAGTAGAAAGACCAGCGGATATGAGACTGAAAGCTGGAAAATACTTTTAGTGCTAGATGTACATACAAACTGAACAGCAGTATTTTTAGGGCTTGTCATCACTGACTCCAGGCACAGAGAAATGTTTCATAACTGAATGCAAATCAAATAATCTGTTAGACTTCATCTCATATCTCGAATAGCAAGGGGCCTATACCTGGATAGTAGAAAGGTCTTGAAAGGGCTTTATTGAAGTGGTAGTCCAGCAATTGCCTTACCTTCTTCTTTTTCTTTGTCTTTCCAACTATAACCCCATCTGATATGTAAGTACAACTGCTACAGTTAGCTCTGAGAATATTGAAAGAGCTGGGCAAAGGTGCTTTTTTTTTTTTTTTTTTTTTTTTTTTTTTTTTAACTTCAGGGCCAAAACCCTCTCTCTTGCACCACAAAACAGTTAGTGCTTTTCCCCTGTGAGTTCTGCTCTCATGGTCCTCAGGACTGGCTGTAACGAGGGCACCTTCCACTCTCCACCTCCATGAACTGCTCTCCACATCTGCAACTCTTCACTCACTGTCCTCAGTTTCCTTTAAAATATGTGCCAGAGAAGATGATGCCCCTCTCTCTTGGATAATGGACTAGAAATGACAGATAGGGACTGTTCACCTTACTTCAAGCACCACTGCCTTTCAATTTAATAAAACCCATATCTTCTGCCTCCCACACAATCACCCCCTGGGACTAAAAGCTCCTGCAAGGTATTAGGAAGGGGGTGCTCTTGTTGAAGCCATGTCACTATGCAGAAAATGATTCAAGAATTGGGAAGCTGTGAGCAGGAAGCAGAGCATGAAGAAGAAAGGGACCAACTGAAAACACAAACAAATAACTCTGCTGGCTAGAGATTAGAGATCTCTTCTAGAGATTTTCTTTTCAGAGAGAAAAAAAAATGTGTTCCAGCCTTGCCATTCAAGATCCTTTCTGTATTTCATCTTACCGTTGTAAGTAGGAAATAGAAACAACCCTTGATGAAAGAAGCATCCTGTTCTCCCTCAGGTGAGTGCTCAAAGCAGTAGCCTGCCACCTTGTACTTTGAAGACTTCCATGGACAGCTCTGCATTTTGCCCTCCCTTTCAGCATAAGCAGAATTGCCTTTGCTGACCTGTCCCATTAACTTTCTAATGACTCAATAAAATAAGAGGAAAAATTAAATAAATTCTGAATTTTTTAAAAATAGAAAACAATTACTGCCAATGAATAATAAATGTTTCTTGCTGGCACATTGACTTTTTTGCCAGCTCTAACTTTTTGTTAGCAGGCAGGTGTTCACTACCACCTGCCCTTTAGGCAAACCTGCCTTGCAAGGTGCTTCACTCTGTTAAGCCAATGCAGCTTCTGAGCAGTCTCTGAAGTGCAATTTTGGGCCTGTACAGATCCTTAATGTAAAAACCTGAGATGGTAACGGATGGACAAAGGCTGCCAAAATAGGCAGCTGCTGAGTGGGAGTCCTGAGGATGAAAATGATGGATGTAGGCACCTAAAACTCAAGTGAGGTAGGCTGTAGGAATAGAAATTCTTTGGGGGAGGTGGGAAGGTTTCATATTTCAGGAATTACTGTGCAAAGGATACCCTCTGTTACGAGTCCAACTGTTTACTACATTATTCAGTGCATAAAGTAAGTATGGAAAAAGAATGTTCCTTAAATTCTTCTTACAGCTATCCTTGATGGCCTCTGATAATAGATGATTATTCTTTCTAGCTTAACTTGTAGAATAACTCTCATTTCTGGTGGACACTTAAGGAGAAATGCTTTGGAGGAACTCTCTGAAAACAGATAGAGCCCTAATGCATTTTTATTCGTTTTTGCAGAGTTTATACATTTGGGAACAACAAGTTGAAGAGGAAAGTGAGGCTTGAAATTCTATCAAACTGATGTGCCTCTCGATGTTGTACAGTCCCACAGAAAGACTTCTCAAACACAGTACCAGATGGCTCTGTTCTCAGCTTCCTGGGGCAGGTTCATGTTACTTCACTATCAGTAATCAAATCCCATACTTACACTTCAGTGCTAGTGCTTTAGTATCTGTTACTGTTATAGTCTTGTTACAGGTTACAATGGTATCAGTATTATCAGCCTCACAATTATTCTTGGGCCACAGAAGTAAAACTCTTAAATCTCAAGCTCTCTTCTAGACTCTGCTGAAACACTTAAGTTTCATCTGTGTCTCTTTGACTCTTTGAATGAAAAAATAGATGTTCCATGCACTAAAAGAAAAATGAAAGCATGCAAATTGCTTCTTCAGTCTGGGGTTTTATAATAAGACAATCCCAACTCAGGTAGATAAATGTACGCCAGTCTCTCCGAAAATATGCATCTGTGCATTGTGCAGGTGAAGGCACTGTATTCTTCAACTGGGTTAAATCCACAGAAGTATTCTCCTAAAAATTGTTGTTTATATATAACAGTGCAGGGAAACCAAATAGGTAATGTGACTTCTGTACACATCAAACAGTAGAGTAAAACAAACTTGCATTCAGGATTTGGATCCTAAAGGCACACTGCACAAAATGTCTGAAAATGTTGCAGTAAAATACATCTCTAATATATGGAAAATAAAGGGTCGTGTATTGTTAACCATTAAAAAAATTACATCCTAAAAATGGTATTTAAAATGTTCACAGTGATACAACACAGTTCTGTAAACAATTATCTTAAGAACAGGATATTTCAATTAATTGTGGTAGCATGGTCCAAATTCCAATCACACAACAGCCGCAGTAATACAGAGGGCACATGGCCATACGGCACAGCCAGCTCTGGGAGGAAGCGCAACCAAGCAAGTGTGCACAGAGTGAGCAACCTGTCTGAGTTGCCTGACGAGGAACAAAGAATTCTGAATTACTGTAGCAAACGCATATAATTGCATGTTGTCCACTCGTCGGAAAAGCACATGTTTACAGGCTTACCAGGCCCTTGAGTTCACAAGAGAGCTTCACAGATGTCCCTGCAGGCAGCAGCTAGGTAAGACAGTTCCCCTCAACCCTCCTCCCTCCCAAAAAAAAGACACACAATTTTTACCCTGCATTTTGAAGAACTAGAGATCCAAGAAATAAGACTTGAGAAAGTTTCCTAAATCTGCAGCTGGAAAAAACAGTTAACATCTGATCCTTTCAGCGACGTATTCTCCCGTCGCTGGATACACACCATGTAAGCAGGGTTAATGAGGAGTCGAAGGACTGACGGGCGAGCAAGCCCGGCAGAGCACAGGAGCCGAGGCGGGGCGAGGCGCGCGCCAGCGCGGCGGTGCCCGCTGCGCAGAGCTGTGCAGGTTCTCCGCTGGCTGCACCCCGCTACTGCCGCTAGCCGCGCAGCAGGCTGAGGAGGTGGCAGCCCCGCGCACCAGCCGGGGACGGGCAGCCGAGGCCTTTCCGAACTGCAGTTCCCCGCGGCAGAGGACAAGCAGGGTGCTCTCGCTGATGAGAAAGCGAAAAGAATGAAATTCCTGGGAGAAACGGTGAAAAGCAGCGGGGCATTCATGGGAATCGGGGAAAGATTTCTTCCGCCCCGCGCGCCTGCAGACGTTCGGGCTCCCGGCTCCCGTTTCTCCGGCCGGCTGGCCCGGCCGAGCCTGGCGCGAGGGAGCCTTCCTTGAGGAAAGCTGTCAGAATCGGAGCTCGCAGGCAAATCCAAACACCTCCCAACCACACGTATGAATTCACTCCAAGCCGGGAGGCAGAACAAAAAGCAACAAACAGTTTTCTTTTTTCCATTGCCTAGGTTTTAGTTGCTCCTTGAAAGCATTTATAAAGTTACTTCAGGCTGCTTCCACCATACTCGGCTGGGAGGTGCTGGCTCTCGGCCTCGCTCGGCTTTTCCATCCCTGCTGGTGGGACCAGGCGTGAGACCTGCAGCTTTGGCGCCGGCAGCTCCCGGAGGCTCATCCAGGAAAAGGGTCTAGGAGGGCTCGGTGCCTTTGAGCACCAAGCCCGGCACCGTAAGCAGCGGCAGCCACCTCTCAGAAGTAGTGCCTGCACCCCAGGGGCATCCTCCTGCCCCACTGGCCCTTGCTGAACCGTCAGAGCCCCCTGCCTCCTGCCCCCTGCAAGCTTTCGGCGTCCCTTCGATTCCTCCTCCTCATCTAGATTTGGGAAGGGAGAGCTGCTCTCAGCCCGAGGAGGACTGAGATACACAGTATTTCCTAAGAATTATTTTTCCAGCTTCTGCATGAAGGTTTACTTTTACCATCATTCTGCCTTTGCCACCTGGTCCCTTTAATGCACTCATTCGGTAATCTGAGGGACAAATATTATTTTAAAAAAATCTATGCCCATAAAACCTGGCAGTGGATATAACACCCTATTCAAGGCAAAAGCTGTAAACTGCACATAAATCTAAAAAGCACCTAAGAGAAAAAACAGGTTTTTTAAGAGTGTGATGGGAAGTCCAGGAGCTATGGTCCTGCAGTGAGGACTGAATGTGTATTTGATCCTGCCTTAAACCTGCAATAAGAGTTGCTCTCCGGCGTTTTCTACCTGCTGACCTCAAAATATCCTCCTGTGGCACTTGTGTCTTCTGTCCACTTACCCTAAGCTTTTTTTTTCAGCTACTTTTCACAGATTTCTTCAAAGCACTCCACTGATTCATACAGGTCTGCTGTATAATATGTAGTAAATAATAAACCAAGGAAGGAGTATTTCATCTGGTACCAAATGCAGAGAAAGAAAATAATCAAGAACAAAAATATTCTCTAACTAAAGCTCCTCGTATGGAAGACTTTACTACTATTTTTCCCTTATGAGAGAGGATGGGTATCTTCTAAGATGTATCTCTTAAGATATTCTCTGAGTCAAGAGATGACGGACCTCTGGAAGAGGCAGTGAAGCTAAGCACACACTTCTGCCTGGAGCAAAGACAAATGCAAGGCGTCTCAGAAATTCAAGTTTGGCAAAATGACTTTGTTAACATTGCTTTGGTTGAGATGGACAAAGGGGAAAAAGAGAGCTGACTGGAAGAAGCAAAGTCAAAACCTGGGAACAGAAAATCAATAACAGACTCCCCCCCCCCCACCAAATAACCTGAATAGCATCAAAGTGTGGAATAAGGAATGAACATTTCATTTTAAGAGTCTAGCTGAAAGAAGCTGGAGGCAGGGGCAAGAAAATTGCCCCAGGTTATTTATTTTTCCTTTAAAAAGAAGAGTCTCCTACATTCCTGTAATGCAGAAAATGGCATAAAAACTTCCCTCAATAATTTTCTCTTTTGCTAGGAATAACTTATAGAATCTGTATTTTTTTGCTAGCTCTTCAAGTCAAAGAAGTGGTGATGTACTTCAATAAGTCCATTTACTAGCAGAATGCTGAATGTAATCATTTCAAGCATAAGCAAGGTCTTATCTTGCAGCTTATGCTGATGTAAAAGAAAAGTAACATTACCCTCCTCAATAAAGGTGTTTAAACACTTTCATCTGGCCTCCTCTCACCTCTACCACAAGAAATCAGAAATAGCCTCACTGAAGGCAACAGATTTTTGTATTTAGGGTAAGGACTTGGGCTTTGAGCAAAAAACAAGACAAAGCAACCTTTTGGCGCTGTTATATAAATGGAAGTGTTCTTGTTCATCACAGCACATATAGTGTATATATTTTAGCATCTATCTAAATATCTCATATAACTATGCTGGAACATATCAGAGTTTTACATTTGGTCTGATACAGAAATAAATCAAGCAGATCACTTAAAAGTCAATATAATTTAGGGACAAGATAGTTTCATCTAAAAAATGGGCATCTAGTCTGAGGTGTGCATCTGGACCCCATCTACAGCGAGTGCAGAGAGAAAGAGAAAACCCTAAGGAGGTTTATCCCATTTTAACGCAGGTGCCTAACACAAGTAAGATGAATCACATTCTCTGAAGGAGCCTTTCGATACACGCGGAAGTAACATGGACAACTAGCTTAAATTAAATTCCCAATTTTTAGATGACTCATATTAGTGAGACCATGTTTGGTCTGACTCTGTAGTCAACTCTGGAGACATCTAGCTAAATATTTATGAAGTGGGGTAGGAGGCACTGTAGAAAGCAAAAGTGCAACTATGATTATGAACTGCACAGCAGACCCCAGTCCTCACCATTTTACTCCTAGTAAAATCTGTGGCAATTTTTCTATTAAAGTCACCTGGGGCAAGACTGAATGGTGGGTGCCTGTTCGGGAATGAACTGTTGCTGCAGAGAGACAGCAGGATATTTGCAAAGCAACTGCCCAGAGAGACACCATTATTCCAGGAGGGACAGACTGATTGCCCAAAACATCCATGTCCTGGTGTCTTGTTTTTGTTTTCCTAACTGCACTGTCAAAAGGTCTTGCAGGCCCTGATACATCTATTAGTACAAGCAAGATGATCACACATTCAAATAAGCACACATGCACTTGGCAGGAACCGCTGACTGGGCATTAAATATGAGAAGGGTGGCAGAGAGGGGGCTTATCGTACTAGAGGAGGGGATCAGCTGCCTAATAACTCAGTGCTTAAATACTCCCCTCCCTCCTTGATGGCGCTAGCTCCTTGTCGCTCCGGCATCCCGGCTCTCCGGCCTCTAGTACGCAGCCACTCAGCACGTCCCCCCGCCAGCTACCTAACTGCATTAGGTACTGCTGTATCTTATCAGAAAGGCATGGTAACAAAGATGTAACACGTGCACTCATATATACCAACCATCGGGGGGTTACTGATTTTTTTATTTGCCAGTTCCTTCTCATTTATTTATTTATTTAAACTTCAGCAAAGATGCTGGAATAGAAGTGGAAATACATTATCACACTGCAGTGTGAAGCCAATACGGAAAATGATTTAAATTATTAGGATAAAAATGTTATTCTTCTTTAGATGATAGACATTAAAAACATACTTTATTCATAAGACACAACATAAGGCACTTTTAGTGCTCTCCATCCTATTCTGAGGTGTTAAATACCTCCTCCCATATACCATGGGAGCTACAACACCCTATTCAAGTTTCTAGTTTTCACTGCCAAGGCCCAGTTTGCCATTTTTCTTTTGGGCAACCTAGCTGCTTTTGATTCTGGACAAATACAACTACGCTACTCCTATTCTACATATAATTTGTTATAGGTGTGCATTAAACTTAGCCTGCACTGTTGAGGAACACTGATATTAAATCTTACAGCCAAAATGCCACCACAGGGCAGCGAAAGTCCAGTGGCACACTGTCCACAGTAATAACAGCACAAAAAAGCAGTGATTTGCTTCTGTCAAGATCACTATATTCCATCCATAGAAATAAAACACTGAATAGGAAAAATAAATTAAGAGCATTAGTTTAGGTAGAGCTATGCATTTTTTCAAAACAAAAATATAAACATGTCAAGCAGCATTAATACAGTTATATGACCTACACAGAGCACATACAGACGAACACAACAATCAATTGCTTTCATTCTCCCTTGATCCTGAGCCAGCTCTGCATCAGGCCAATATTTTGGCATTAATTAATGTAGCCTTCAAACTCCTCCAACTAGCACCAGCTGCCTAAAGCAGCCACTGTAGCTCTGCTGAGTAAGAGGGCTGCAAACCCCCAGGTTCAACCTGCTCTGTCGAACCTCAGTCCAATCTCGCTGCCCACAGTCAGGGCTGATCCATGTTCTCCATGGCAGATTACTGAGTGATATCCTCCTCTCTGCGGCCAGGGCTGTTCTGGACAAAGTAACTTCAACGTTGTGCAAGGTCTGACCTAAAATGCATATCATTCCTCATTTGATTATAAAAATAATGCATTTTTCAGAGTCCAGTGCAGAGGGAACATATTCAGGGAAAGGAGTATAATTTGATAATACTGTTTTTCAACTGCATTTAAATAGTGTACACATAATAACTAAAGTTGCTCATGAGCTTTATCTTAATTTAAATCTTATTTCATGAAGAAAAGGGAATGGAATTATCTGTACAATTACTAGTGATCATTTCAACTATGAATGCCAACTTTTTGAACAAATCAATAATTTACTGGAGGAAATGTTTTCAAATTGGTTTCCTAGGATATTTGTTTCTAGACACGCATTTTATTTGCAGAAGGGAAAGCGCCTAGGCGCTTGTAAAATTAGTACCTTTGCAGACAAACAGGACCTGCAAGCTTCTTACTGCATCTCTGCTTGTTTCACTGCGCACAGAAAAACAACGTACAATTTGTGGTTGCTTCTTGAAAGAATCACTCAAAAGCCTAAATGAGAGTGAAGACTGGAAGGAGTACGATAAAAGCCACTATTAACTGGCATCTTAGTGTATTATGAGAGTGGTTTGATTTCTTGGCTTGCATTTTTGGCAGGAAGAATCTGGAAAGGTTTATCTGGTAAAATCTGGACTGCATATATACTTACAATTGCGGAGTGTTTCATACGGGGTAAGAACTACATGAGCCTGCTCGTAGCCAAGCAGATATGTCTATGTCTATATCCCCTTACGCTGACAATTGACGTGTTTCAGCTTGTGGGAAAGAATGGTATTATTATGCTAAAACACAGTAAAGAGGTAACTTATGCAGAGTTTTGCTGATGTGCAGCTGCAACCCTTTTCCTACCCCCAATTTCCTTTTCAAAACAGTGGAGTCCTCTGAACAGCAACCATTCACTCCCTGCTGGACCCTTGTTTTCCCGACTGTCCCCCGCCCTCGTTCGCTTCTGGCTTCAAGAGCACTTTTGGTTGAGTCACTTTACACTTCAAAGCCACAGATGGGACTATATGTAGGCCACGAAACATGATTAACTCTAAAGGGCTTCTTTCAAGAGAAGCATTAAGGAAACAAAGTGCGTGGCATCCCTAACCAGCTCAGAGCCATATCGTATTCTGAACTGGTGTCTTTAGCCAGCAATGCGCATTTGCCCTTGCAACACGAGTGCAAAGGATAACCTGTGACATCAAATAAAAAAACCTGCTTCGTTGACCTTGCACAACATCCCGTTTTGCATCAGACAGAAGTCAAGGACAAAATGAGATAATCAACTCTGTTCCACAAGACTAAAAGGATTAATACAGGTACCGAGGTGGCATACAAATAAATCTATCTACAAACCTCCCAGGACACCCCGTCAGCCAGACTCTCATTAAAGATGGTGTAAAATTCTAGCAGAGCACCTGCTTCTCTCATTGGAAATGGCAGTATGAATGCAGAGCAGCCAGAGGAAGGAGAAATTGCCCCAAACCAGCCCAGAACTGTGTTCCTAGCTCCTGCCTTTTGAATGAGAAACAGGAAATCAATCTCACACCATAAGAGGATCACTGTAAAATAAACAGACTTATCTCTGATTCTGAAGTATCATATAGAATGTGTATAATAAGAACCACATGTTTCACATTTGCACAGTGATAGCAGGAATTCAACACTCTTGCCTTGCTATATTTTTAGCAGTAGATAGAAGCAAAAATATTAGCATGATCAGTACAAGTTAAGCTTTTAAAATTTTTCTGTTTCAATATCTTTGCAGGCTATGGTAAATACGTATTTTCTTTCAGTTAACAGGGAATGAATGATATTTTGCCATTAGGTACAGGCAGAACCCAATCTACTTTTGCCTTTTCTGTAACAGTTCATACTGTGATGCTATTCCATTTGGTAACTGAAAAGCAGCAAGTCCCTGCAGATGTGTACGACACTTTGTTCTACCAGCCAGCAATCTTTTATAAATTAATTTCAAATTAATCTTTCCCTATGCCAGAAATCATCATCAATGGTGGACTGAAACTTAACGTTAATACACTGGCAAGCATAATATGCTGACAGGTATGCAGAGTATTGAAATTCAGTTCCGTGTTGCTACACATTGAGCGCTCAGTACAACCACAGCTCATTCTTACTCAAGCAGCAGTGTTTCAGTGTGCTTCCACGCTGATCGTGCAAGTGGCATAATACTAGGAAATGATGAACGTTGCCCATTCCTAGAGGGAAGTGCCGCAGACAAGGAGATGCAAACCCAACAGAATAAAATATCAATGACAACAACGAGCCAAATAGGCAATATATACTTGTGGCAAGAGTGCAAGTGAGGCATGAACATTGTGAAATGCCTCCTTGGAAATATTCTGTGAAACAACAGGGAGAAACCCAAATGGCTGGCTAGCCTGTTCAGCAACCACAACCCTCTTTGCTCTGCACTTTGGCACAACTCGGCCTGTTTAACCACAGTACCAAAGGGGAGAGCGCATGGGACTCAACAGCCCCAAATGGCATGGCCATATAGAAATGATTATCTCAGTTTTACTGCATATGCTGAACTAACTGCTGCACAAATAACAACAGGAAAGCACATTGCTTTTATTCTCTCAAAATATTCTTAACAAAGGTCGAGCTGAAAATTCCCCTCTGGAAATACCAAGATTATAAAGAATGACTTGTCTTAAACCAATAAAATTATGATTAAAATTCCCATTAAACTGTAAGAAGAAATACTTTAGAAAATGCATCAACCAACATGAAACGAGTTAGAACTATCTTGCATACACGCATAGAAGAACGACAGCAACTAGACAGAGGTGAACCAGGGAAAAGTAAAGCCATGAATCTTAATTCTTATCCTATTGCCTCTTGTCCCACCCACACCACCAGCTTCATAACTCCGTAAGAAAACAAACCAGAACAAGGGGAGGAAACTGGGCCGCTGTGCCAGGAATGTGTTTTTGATGAAAGAATTAGTCCTGATTTAGTCCAACAGCAACGTTCAAACACCTCTCAAAGCGGGCCAGATGCTGGATGGCGCAAGCTAACAACGTGTGTATACGCTTTTATTCCCTTCTGCCTCTCATCGCACTGGCCATTTTCCCCCAAAGCCTTCGCACTGCATCAATCACCTCCTGATTGCCAGGGGTCCTCCCACCGCCTAACGACACAGCTCCTCAGGCAGCCGCCGCTGCTGCGAAAGCTCCCGAGCCCTCTTGCGAGCCACGTTTCGCCCCGACAGCCCAGCAGCTTGAACAGAAGCGCGGGACCCACGGTCTCCGCTTGCGACCCTGCGCGACTCTCCGAACGTAGCCAGCTCTCCCATGCTTTTCCAGGAGCTGCCTGCACCCTTCCATCACGGAGGTGCACCATCCCTCCTAACTGTGGGCAAGCTGGGAACGGGAAGCGTGGGCTCCGACGTGAGCGGCTGGAAAGCTCCTCTCAAACAACGCGCGCTGCACGCGCCGGAGCACGCAGGCCGGCTCCCAGCGAGGAGGGGGCCGCAGGAGCCTCCCAGTCGCACAGCGTGCAATGCTCGCAGCGTTCAGGCAATACTGGCTTCCAGTTTTCAAAGTAAAATTTCAGGAACCTATATTAGAATCATTGTAAAAATAAACAAATTGGCAGGAAACCTGATTTGTGGTAATCACATTTTTTCTCTTTTGCCAGCTTACACGATCTCCAAATTCCTTCTTCATCATGCTACAGGGCCAATCAAGATTTTTACGAAGCTGGTGAAAATAGAAGTTCACTGTCCGAAGACTCCTGCAAGAAGAGCAAGGGATAGCCCAGGGCTGCTTAGCTTAGCAGGGAGAAGGCAAATGGGTCACGAAACTTAATGCTTCTCTGACATCTGGAATTTATACAAAACATTACCGCCACCTCCCAGCAGCCTACCCAATCTCTGTCACTGTACAAACCAGCCCCTTGCTGGCCCTTTGGCACCTCTAACACTCACAAGTGGCTCTGAGGGCCACTGCAGCATCCCAAATCATAAGAAACGACTAGAGGATTTTGATTTCCACACAGGCTGCTAGAATGCATTTCAGAAACAACATCAATGTAATGATTTACATTAAGCTATAACACCTGCCTCCCAGAGACTGCAAAAGAAGTAGCTAAGCAAAGCACCACGTATGTTATTAATTGAATTATTAAAGCATTGAAGAGCCCTAGTATATTCCAGATCCTCCACTTAGCCAAATAAATAGGGAGTAAAAGATATTTCTTGCTTTAGGCAGTACAAGACGTAGCTACAAGACTCTCCAGATGGACAGAAACACCCACATTTAGGAGGACACTGGTCATGTCTACGCTCAGACAAACTGCATTTCCCTGGAAACGTTCTTGCTGGATGCACAGGTCCTGTCCCAAGGGGAATTAACCCCCCTCTCCAGCTTCGGTCCTTTCATGTTGATCTGTTCTTTAATTTTTCTGTGGCGAAGCGTGGCAGGATGAGGAGGCAGCAGGCCAGGTCTCTCGCTCAGGGAGGAGAGCACGGCTCAGGCACACGCTCTGCACTTAGGCAGGTCAGCATGGTAGGCAACAGGCATCGCATGTCGGCAGCACACTGAACGTCAGGTTTCCTTTAGGCATCGCACTCAACAGGTTTCAACACTCAACTCGTACAGGCTTAATCAGGACTCTATCGTTTATTTGGCTAGCTTAATTGGCAATTTTCAAGGTTACTATGCTAACCGTAAGAAAACTCCAAATGGTTTACATCTCATTTCCTACATAAGTCCAAAAAGTCCTCCTCCTGTTCCATGCTGAGATGGAAGGTAGTTAGGTCATACTAATTTTGTGTTGGGACTTAAATGTGTAACATATTTCTAGCTAATAGTCCTTCACTTGCATTTTCTTCTCACAGGAATAATTACATGATATCTTTTAGCACATTACTCTTGCCAGCTGATCTGCCAAAGTTCATTCATTTTTTGTCTCACTTCTGGATTATTTTTCAAGTATATTTTAAATGCTATCTTGCCCTCCTGAGAAAGACTGTCCAGAATTTTTCCAATCGCACTCATCATGAGTGTTTTGGCACTGAACCTGGTTTAATTGTTATTTTAAAATACTGGCAATTGAGGCGAGAAAGGGAGTTGGTTAGCATCAATATGTCATCTAATTAAAAATAGATCTTATTTTTATAATCTGTCACCAAAACCCAACATGCTGGAATTCTGCTGAATACTCTGAGCCAATGCCACAAAGGCAAGAGTGAAAAGCCATGAGGAAAGCAACTGTACTCCGTCTGAAACTGTAAGTCTGACGAATAAGAAATTTCTGAAGGTGCTGGGAAAATTCTCCTCTTCCAGAGCAGCAGCTCACCAGCCTCGGTCTGGTGAACCCGCTGAAGAATCACCACCGAAGACGCTTATCAACACCATAAAAAAAACACATAAACTCTTTTTCTTCTCGAATGAATTACTAGGAGGCATTTTTCTGTGACGAGGAAGGCTCAAAGTGCCCGGAGAACGGCTGCCTGAAACGAGCTATGTTTCAGAAAGCACTCGATTCCTCCATCCGTTTGCCTTTTAAAGCACGTTCCTGCTCTCCTTCCAGTGCAGCTGTTCATCCTTGCGGCTCTTCCATACTTCCGAATTAAGAAGAGCCGCACTGTGACTGTATTTTGACTTCACGCCAATAGCCGGAAAACTGCGAGGTGGCAAGAAGCTGGATGGTTTTTTTTCCTCTAGCAGGTAAAGAATCTCCCCCGCGTGCAGGGGCCGGGGGAGACCTCTGAGCAACCACGGGGCTCCAGTGCACGTAAAGAGCCAGCAGAGTAAGACGGATGCGAAACCAGCAGAAAAATGAATCCTAGTCACTCCTCAGCAAGTGTTAGGCACCACACAACAGAAAAGGGCATTCAGGGAACAAAGTAAGCACAGGGCAAAAAGCTGAGATTTAAATAGCCATAAGGGAGCTTTTATTTTTCTGCAACTCCTCCCCTTTGCTTACAGGATAAAATCCCAGGGGTGTTTTAGGCAGAGAGCCCTCTTCGAGCTACCCTATTTTTACACTCTTCTGAACTGCTAGTCTCTGCATACAGATCCAAACGAATCCCAATAGGGGCCTCAAGATCCTCTTGCAAATGAACAGTTTACAAAAGAAAATGCTTGCAATACTCACACAGTGAATGAGGTTAACTGAAAGGCAAATTATTCATGACTCAGTCACAAAATTAAAAGCAAGAGCCAAAATACATTGCTGTGTAAAATCAATATATATCTCATTCGGAGGAGGAAAAAAAACCCTCTGTAGAGTACAGCAAGGTAGTAAAGAAAGTTGGAATGTGCTCTGCTATCAGTATCTGGCATTAGATGTTAGTCTGTATAGCCGGATGTGCTGACCATTCACTGAAGCAAAGGCAATTACTATGCAAAGGGGAAAACAGTTTTATGATGTTTTGAGCTCTGCGGATGTGTGACCAAACTTAATGAAGCACTAGGATATTTACTGTGTTAATATAGAAACAGCTTGGTGAACCAGATTCATATTTAATTAGGAAACAGTGTCAAGACCCTGTGCCTGAAGCTACTGAAAAATTCTCTCTGCAATGAATTTTGTTTAAATTGTTCTATGATCTCCCGACCCTTCACTCACAAATTTTAAAAGCAATACAACTGAAAAATAATTCTATAATTCCTAGCAAAAACCAAGATGAAATCCTTATGTAACATATGGCTTCACATTTTCCATGGAACAGAAGTGGAAAAATCTGAGTCAACTATAATCACCTTACAATGCTTAGTCATCGTTTTCAGATCCAGAGCACTCAACGGTTTGAGAAATCCATGGGCATCCAGAACGCCATGCAGCTGTTCGGGGAAATACGCAGGTCCTTTTTGTTTGACTAAATAAGGTTCTCAACATTTGAGCTGAGAAACTCCACTGGCTGTGAAAGGGAGATGTTACAATAAACAGGTGAGAAGGTCGAATCCCCTGAGGAGCAGAACACCGGTCAGCAAGAGCCATTCCCAGAATAAGCGTGCCAGTTCAGCAAACCGAAAGATTTTCAAGTCCTGCAATGCCAAAAGGACCTGGAGCTCAGGTGACAGGGGCCACACATCAAGAGGAACCACAGGTAATGTCACCCTACACTTTCTTGCCTCAGCCACCCTTCTTTTTTTTCTAAATGCAGTCTATAGCTCATCCAGTTCAATAAAAAGCAAAAGACTTGTAGCAATACGTTAACTTACTCACATACAATGGGCTCACAGGATGTTTGTTCTACCAAATGAGGCTTCTCAAAGCTTTGACGGCTTCCTTTTCCACACCTGGCACGGCCCTGTTGTAAAGGGCTATGGTCAATGTAATAACTCCGTTCGCACCCATGGTACTTCCCCTGTCTTCTCATCTGAGTTTCCATACCCTGCTTGTTCCTCTCCTCACTTATCCTACTCTTCAGTCCCAGCTTTCTCCCAGTCTCAGGTCCCCTTGCATGCTCAACCTCAGCACCCCTCTGGGCAAGAGCCCAGACCCCTGCCTGGCTCCAGCCATGTTGTGCTTCCCACAGGCCAGCCAGGCCTGAGCAGGAGAAAGCCTCCTGCTCAGGGTATGGACATACTCATTTTCTCTATGCCTCTATCTGGTATCACAGTGATTGCTGGTTGCTGGGAGGTCTAGAGTACATTCAATGCATGCGAAACTATGGGAGACTTACTTTCTAAACTCTAATGAGCCTATGTTGAGCGTGTGTGAACTGAAACTTTCCAGTGCTCACATCCTGTTCAAATTTCAGAAGATTTTTCACAGGGAAGGAGAGAAAAGCACTTTCCCGACCTCAAGAATTCCCCTGCCACATTTTAAGATCCTGCTCCAAAACAAAGTTGTTGCAACGTCTTAGTGAACTGCTTGTAAGACTCTTTTCCATTTTGTTCAGTACAGTGTTCCTCACTCTATTTCAATTTCATTCTTAAACAAAACCTATAAATAACTGAAAACAACTTGTGATGGAAAGAGAAGCTTCACTACCCTTGCATCTTTTAACACATCTGGCAGACTAGTACTGGAGTCCCACTGACTTTCACTGAACCCCAGATGCTGGGACCTAAGTCAGTTCAAAAAATTACTTACAAGCTTTATGTATGATATATAAGCAGTTGTAAATTATAAAATTTGAAGTGTTTTATTTGAATAATTACACTCGTAATTATTTCTCTTCAGACTTTTTATAGCACACATGGGATCCAGCACATTTTTTCAGTATATATCTCCTCGGTGGAAAGGAAGAGGCTGACTATGGGGTTCAGTACCTCTTTCTGCAGTTCGGTTAAGAAGGTTCATATCTCCTTAAGGCATTCTAGTCTAAGTGGGAAAGTCAAAGGACAGACACTACTACTCTTAGAGACCCTTCAAACTACCCTACAACAGCTGTCTCCAGCTGTATAACGGGAGCCAACGTGACCAAATATCCAACCTTCAGAACAGCAGAAGCTACCGAAACGAGTTAACACAGCAGATGGTCATTGATCACCTTCTTAAATCTAACTATCTATTAGGTACAGTGTTATATATCATCTACCTGCAGTCATAAAAGCTCTGCCTGAAGAATAAATACAACCCCAAATAAAAGCCACAATAAGCTAGCCGTCCAGCATCCCCGTTACCTGGCTGCAATGGGCAGCCCCAGGACGCAGCTGTGCCAGCCCCTGGCAGGCTCTGGCAGAAGGTCCCTGCAGCTGCCTGGTGGCTCACGGCCAGACGCGGGGTCTGCGGCCGGGCACCCAGCACAGCGCTGACAGCACCGCTGCAGAACCAGAAAGGGAGGGATACCGTCCCAGCGTGCAATCCATATTCCAGCGAGAGCATTCTTCTGTGTTATGTTTTAAGCATGTAGCTTCTAGGTTGTTTTTTTTTTTTCCTTTTCTCATACAAAATAGAAATCACGATTTTCTCTTGGTCTTGGCAGACCACAACTCATATTCAAAAATAGGGCTTCTTTAGGTTTCTCACGCAACTTTAAAATAGCCTGTAAATGAAAAGACTGCCTAAACAAAGTAGCTTTCTCAGAAAAGGCTTTTAGCAAAGTGTTAGAGTATTGCAAAAAAGAACAGTTAGGAAAAACCCAAGAAATGTATTAGAGGAATTTGCTTATTACTGGAAAAGTCACTTAAACCATTTGTCAGCTGACATGAAGCCGACTAGGATCCTAAAGCACTAAGTTCGTTATTCTGTATCGTTAACTGACTTGCAAGGAATTGGGAGGCTCTAACAGCACTGAGTAGGCAATTTTTCAGTGGAACAAAATAAAATAGCTGTCATTTCATTAGTAGCATTTGTTTTACAGTACTCACAGTAACCCTGGAGTATAAACAATGCTGAAGCAAAAGCAGGCATGAGACTGCAGACACAGGAAGGTTTGGGGGTTGTTTTTATTCAAATAGAGGCGGCAGCGCTCGGGCTCAGAGTATTTGGATCTGTTTTCCTGTTACGCTTTTCCTTCGTAATAACTGCTTTTCATTTTTTTAAAATACAGCAATAAAAACGGAAATTCCATAAAAGCTGTCGTCTTTTATATGAAAGTCGGGGGGGGGGGGGGGAGGAGGAACCACAAAACCATATGGAAGTCAATTAAATGCTCTACTTGGTCCGCCAAGAAGGACTGCGCAGTTCCTGCATTCAATTTGTTTTCATTGTCCTTATGGGGCTAACTGTTTTAGGGAGATCATATATAATATCAGTCCTCATCCATGACTTTTCACAATAATAAGACCGTATTCTGCAGCTCTGTGGTTTGGTACCTGCCATGTAACTGGGAGCAGACTACGTCCCACGACCGCTCTAGCAATGCAGCTCCTATGTAGTTCTCACTAGCTAAACCTTTGGCAGTCTTCAGAGGTTACTCTTCAAATATAGCAACGTTAACAGTAGTCTACAGGCTATCAGTTGTGCCCTCTGCCTCTCAGCACACTGTAAACACTTTTTAATCCCTTCTCTCTCCTCCCCCTTTTCCCTTCCTCCCAGTGAAGGCAGCTCACATGGAGTTTGTTGGGGAAAAATTAAAAGACAGGATTAAGTACATCCAGGAGAAATGCATTTGTGTGCTTGCAGCAGCATCAGCTGGCATGAGACCAGCTCCAGGGAATGATCTTGAAAATGTGGCATTCACGTTGTGCATGGCACACGTGCAAAAATAAAGACCTCTAAAAATCACTTTTGTCCTTCGATGTAGTGGAGGAGCAAGGAAAGATGCAAATAAAAGAAAACAGCCGTATGTTTATGGCCTTTATGTGAATAAAAATCTTTTTTGCACTCATTATCACCAAGCTGCTAGAAATTGTTAAAACCAAATAATTTTCACAGTCAATAACAATATCTGATAAAGTAAACTGAGAAATCATGCATCAAATGCTGATTTTTAAGGAAAATAAATACTAAAAGTAAACTTTTCCCCTAATATCTACAAATGTAACATGTACAAATGGACTTTTCTGATCCTGCTGAAGAAAATCCATCAAAGCACTATGACCTTCAGCCTGATCCAGTATTGGAAATTGCAAATTATTTTGCTCTGAAAATTGCATAAAAATCAATGCACTAATTCTTTCCTTTTTTTCTATTCATTGCATGTTGGACAAACATTGTTCTGTTAAGTTTTCAGTATTTTCAGTTTAAAGGTGATTTAAGACAGAAATGAGTTTGATTCTCAAAAATCACTCTTTGTTATTGCTCTAGCATGGTCCTTTCTGAACCTTTCCCCTTTGTGCTGCTCATTAACATTTTTAGAATTGCACGTATGACAAGCTAGCAGTCCTTTGGGACTCAAAGGATAACATTTTATGTGCGGTCACCTAACAAATTGTTAATTGCTTCAAGAATAATATAAAAAATAATTAATATCCACTAACACTGAGATGTTCATTATAAAATTCTCTCACAAACTATGATGTATACCTTAAAAAGTACAAGATATACATAGCAATTATATCTTCCTGTCTATAATAAATATCTAGGAGAAAAGGAAGAATGGCAAACATTTATCTCAAGAAAACCAGGAAAGGGAAAGGAGAAGATATAGTCTAAAAGTTTTGACATGCAGTTTTAACTTACCTGCAGGGCTTAAATTGGTATTTTGATGACAACAGTGGTAGATAATACATAAGATCAAGCGACAGACATAATAACATAGAACTGTATTTGATGGAAAGTCAGAGGAAGTGATAATATAAGGGATACTGCTTTGAATTACAAAGACTCATAGTCAGCTTTTTTATACAGCATCTGAAGAGCTCAAAAACACACTGCTTTTTTGTTCTGCACAATGAGTAAATGAAATCTGTGTTTGATTATTCTCTTTGAAAAAATACTCTGGCAGGTTTTTAAAATGAGAAATAACTACTTACTACAAATTTCCAAAGTCAGGATTCCATGGCCATGAAATTAGCATTAGTTCCAAATGAGCTCAGAGATAAGACTTTTGCATTACTCCAGTTTTCATACACAATGTTGCAAGGAATATGAAGGTAAGAAATCATCATCATTTTGTTACATACAGCATACCAAGCCAAACAAATTAATCACAGACATTCAAAACAGATTCAAAAGCAGAGGCAATAATACAGAAAATTCATCTTGAGACATTAACTACAGTTATTCACAAGTTCTTTTCTCACATTCCCTATCTTTCGATACAATCATGTACACACACATAATAGTGTTTTTTTAAAAAAAAAAAAAAAAAAAAAGAAAGAAAGACCAGTTGAAAAAATAGACAACGAACTGGGAACTTCAAGCAAGGAATATACATTACATCGAAAAATGTAAGACTGTGAAAATTGAAGTGTTTTAAACCCTTTTTGGGAGTGGAACAACTGTGGGGGAGTTTCAAATAAGCAAATACCCAAACCGAACCATTTGCCAACCTACAGGGCTATGTTAAAATGCCACAAAGAGCAGGATTTTTACAGGCAGCATACATTGCAACACTTAGTGCGCTATCACATAAACTCAAGCAAACTCAGCAATATCGCAGGCAATTATGTTAACTAGGAGGCACAGCACTGTTTCAGAAGTGATCCATTGCTGGGGATGAGCAGCTGAAGCTAAGCTAAGCAAGCAGGAGGAGATGCTCCCGGAGAGGGGAGAGCATTTAGAAGAATTTATGGCCATGGTGAAACTGGTCAATTCAGGTCTGATTTAGGGGGACCTCTGGACTCCTTGCTGACATTAAGCTTTCAGCAGAGTCTGGAGTTCCAGCCATAAGTTCCTGCTGCAGCATCTCCAAGTGTCCAGCTAAATCCAGCCCAGCAGAAAAAGCCCTTCACACAGAAACTCATACCTCAGTCAATTCTCAGCGGTATCACAGAAATTGCAGTTTTCTTGGCACGAATGTTTCAGCAATCATCAGACTATCTAGTAAGGGATCCTACGGCATGCTCAGTAGTATATGCTATCTGTATGAGCTCATACTGTGTAGCTCCTAGATCCTGGCTTTTTCTAGAAACTTTGATGAGAGCCACTACAAGACCTCATTTTCAAGATATTTCTGCCCTCCGTTTGGTGAAAAGAATTTCAGGGAGAAGACTTTGAAAAGCAGTTACAACACAACTGAAATCTCTTAACTAAGGGAAAAAGATCAGGAAACGAAAGTACAGGAAACAAAGTCTTCTTGGGAGCCAAGCCACTTGTGGGCCACCACAATATGCATGCTATATTTTGGCAGTCCCAGTGCACGTTTCAACAGACTCCCATGCTGCTGTGAGATCAATATGTAAAGACAAGGTTAAAACATCTCATTAAAGCACAGAGTATATTCTTACCAAGCTCTCTGATTCCCCGATACATGAAATTTAATCCCAATATGCTATTATTTTTGCTTAAGTATAAAGTAGAATGTTTGGTATATGAAAATACTGACATCTTTCAGTTTACCTTTGTTTTCTTTAGAAATATAATTTGATTCAAGAATACCACAGCAAATTAATATTAAATTGGTATATTTATGCACATAAAAACAGAAAAATATGAATTATTAAAGAGTAAGGTAGCTAAATAATATATCATACATCCACGTGTGCAAGCTGTTACTAGGACAAACCTCAACCACATGTTTCCTTAGATTATATAGCAAATTATCAAAGAAACATCAAGACTGCAATTGCATGATATGGCTCAGCATGATTTAGTAACCTCATTACAGATAATAAGAAAAAGGTCTTGCTCTGCTCATCTCCCATCAGCTGCTCTGACAATTATGCCTGTCCCCAGTAGCCTTCCCCAAACTTGGATAGCCATTGCCCACCTCGCTGGGCCAACTCAGTTCAGTACAGCAGATAACAGCCCGAGAAACAGAGGGAAATAACTGCTGAAGAGCCCCTGTGGCCTGGAGCAGGAATGGAGGGAGCTGGTGAGGCAGAAGCCTTGTATTGGTGCAGTGACCCAGAGTTTTGGGGGAAAAAAGAAAGAAAGAAAGAAAGAAAGAAAGAAAGAAAGAAAGAAAGAAAGAAAGAAAGAAAATCTGCCTCCATTTTTTCCTTAAGCCAAGCTACAATTTGCAGTGCAACACAGAGTGAAGCCCACTTTCACCACAACGGCTGATAAGTCTCCTAAAGGTAATCAGTGGAGTTTTGTTCAATATTTATTCAAAAGTCACTCTTTCAAGGCATGTTGAAACCAATGAGAATCTTTTCCAATGTTCGAAAGGGGTTTGGTTCAGAAATAACTGTGATGACCGACTTCTGTTGCTCCAGGGCCTTCATTTGAAATTCAGAAAGAAATATTAAAAGTTACTTAACAATCATATACCATGTAAGCAGTGGTATACCCTAAGACAACACTCAGCCGATCTCCATCTCAAAGCTCAGTAGCCTCAAATAATGCAAAAGCCAGGTGTATGGCACATACTCAGGCTTACACAGTGTCAGATCTAACTTCAGTAAAACAGCCCAGCACGTATTTTATAACAAGGTTATAAAATTTGATATGAGAAGTGGTAATGGCAATCTTTAAAATATAAAATGTATTTTGCAGATTTTTGAAATTAATATTTTTTTCCATTAGATGGTTTTACAGATGAACCTACCATAAAAGCAGCATTCTTGTACCACTAGGTCCACTGCTATCAGTTTTGGAGAAATCATGCTATTGGCATTTGAACTGCTGAACTGTTATTTTTGCACTGTTATACATAATACCATATTCAGACTATGTGTTTATTACAGCACTGATTTTACCTTTGGCTCATAATTCCATGAGCCTTCAAGGTAACAGAAGACTAGTCCCTCTTTTATTATATACCTTCTTTCCACTGCATGTCACTGCACAAATAGTAAATCAAGACAAATGAAGAGTGCATGTCACTGCACAAATAGTAAATCAAGACAAATGAAGAGTGGCTCAGCACCCTGAAAGTGTTTCTTATGTTCCACTGAATAAGCTGGAATCTAATGTACTGACAAGAAGGATCAGCTACTATCAGTATGGTATCCCATGCACCTACTGCTTTTTGAAGTAGTCCGAAAGGCAGAAGTCACTGAATGGAACTGTACACAAATGATTCAGCCAACAGCTTTGCTTTCTTCACATTCAAGTCTTTCACCATACTGTAAGCTTCCCCCTAAAACAGTAGGTTTTCCAGGCATGTAACTTCAGTTTTTCCTATCTCTAGGTAGAAAGAGATCTCTATTAGGATTCTGCAGTTTACACCTCTCTGTTCAGACAGAAGGTTTGGAAAAGTAATACACATTTAAAGACAGCTAAAGCATCCATAGTGGGTTTATTGCGATTCATTACGAGTACACATTTATAAACAACTGAGCTCGCATGATCTGGAAACATACTATAAAGATGCACATCCATTAACTAGCTACTACATGAGATCAAGGCAAGGGGACACTGGAGTTTATAAAACAACGACCTTTCTTACATATTCTATTTTTTACTGACTCTAACAGTCATCAAAGGCATCTGACATCTGCAAAAGTGGAATTTCTCTGTTTACCCAAGGCATGCACATGCTATTGAGGGCAGCAAGGTTCTTAATGCTGTCTATGCTAGTGGTCACTGACAAAGCCACCTCTTGGGTCAGAGGACAGTTTAGTCTCCCAGCTTATCTCAGTCACTGGCCTCCTTGCTGTGATCTCCAGCAGGGTATTAATTAGTTCCAGTTGTAGGGAAGACTTCTGAAATATCAACATCTGTTCACATGCAAGACCACACACTTATCCTATGCACATATTGCCCATGCAGGTCATCACATAGCTAGTTACTACTGATCTGGACTAAAGCTGAATCAGAGCCTCCTATAAATAAAAGGCCCTAAGCAGTTCTCTTTAGTTTGGCTTTCCACTGATTTTTGGTTTCCATAAATTCCATTTCTATTTTCATTATTAATTTCCTAATTTTCATTATTTTTGCTTTACTTGTGACTTTTTTTTTCCTGAGATGTCTTTTTAGGGGCATTTTTCATTTTAAAAAAAGATTTTAGAGTGTGTTTAAGCACAGTAAGGAGGATAATTAAAGCACTGGATGAATAAGAAAGAATTAACTGAGCTGCCTAAGTCAAATATAAGAATGTCCAAAACCTATGTAATTGTTACTGATAAATGGTGCATGCTATTAAGCCTCATTAATATACTAATACAAATCTTAAAACGTGGTTTTGCTTAGAAGTATTTTAACTAGGAACTAAGAGACTGCAGAGTTGGGAGCAAGTGAATTCCATCCACTAAATTCTCTTGCAAATCCTGTTTTCACTGAAGGTCAAATGACAGTAGGGAGAGCTGACTTTAATTCCAAAAGCACAGAAATAAGTCACACTGGCACAGAGGATATAACTCAAAACTATGTGTTAAATTATGTGATAAGTTAGAATCTAAGCATGATCCATTTTTGCTTTGTTTGAAGCTGTCAGAATTACAAAGATTATCTTTTTCAAGAGCTTATTATTCTCGTCAAACCATGTAAAAACCATCAGCTTTTTTAAAAAGATGAGATTAAAGAAATATCCTATTTATATAAATGCTGTGTTCTTTCTCATGCTTCAGGATAATTCACCAAAATAAATAGGCCCCAAATGGAATTCCTACCTTATGTGAAAATCTCCACTTTGTCTTGTAAAATTTTTAGAGATCTCTCTGTTTTAGCTGGCTTTTGCCATATTTAGCAGGGTCTGAGTTCACTATTAGCTTGATTACAAAAGCATGAATTCATTAATATGCATTAGCTGATATAATCTAGAACTCCATGCATTAAATTATCCTTTTTTTCCCTCAAGCGATGATAGCAATTAAATTCAACCCTGATAAATTGGAGTGAGAAGAAAAAGAGAATGTGATTTTAAAGACTCATTAGGGAGTAAAGTATCCTATTAGATAGCCTACGCTGTTCAGATCACAGGATTTTGACTCATTAGGGCAGTGGGGTGGTCTTTGGCTGAGACTGGTGCAGAGTTTCCAGGAACCAGAGATCTCCTGCACCTTTCCTTCCACATCACATCCCACTGCAGAAATCTGCTGACCTCTCTTTCCACACCATTTCCCACTGCAAGTATTTCATGTCCCTCACTGAACCAGTTTTTTTGGAGTAAGTAAGTTGAAGAATCAATGTCTCCTGGTCTCCTAAGTAATCATCTCACAATAGGCAACATCTACCAATATGTACAAGGAAATTAAATTATTTGCCATCCACAGAACACATCAAGGAAATCTGATTTTATCTACAGACAAAATCTGGACAAGGAATACCAAACATTTGCTGGATGATGAACTTTCTTCTGTGAGTTTTGCTGAACAGTATCTATCATCCTCTTTCCCAGTATGAACACATTCATCCATACAGTCTCCCAGAAACTCATCAAGGAGCATATTTAAAGTTCTCAGGCTGAGATATAAAGACTCCCAACAAAGCATGCGAACATTTCAAATAAAAGACATGGGCATGTAAAAATTAGGCAGTATAGTGCCTAACTTCTAAGCCTTTAGCTACAAAATAGAATCCAGAAATCTTTCTTAGACGTCTAGGCTACATAGCTTGGGAAGAAATGGGCACCTCTGAAGAGCAATTTAATAATGCAGGTCAAACATACAACTGCCTAGGGCTAAGCTACAGAAATACTAAGTATGAATACAGAGTACGTCTGGCACTCTGAAGACTGGTAAATGGCTCAGGGAAATCTTTGTTCTTGAGGGCCTCAAAGGATTTGTGAACTCAGTAGGGCTTATGCTTTTCTGTCATAGCTAGGATGGCTGAGGAAGGATGGTGCCTACCTCTGTACTTAACATACTGAAAAGATTTACTTGTTCCTTCTTCCAAGATTTCTTTGATCTTAAACAGACACTAGCTAAACAGACCTTAGACTGGTCATGAAGGCTCCTCTTTCTCAAACAAGCGACTAGTCCTGTGGGATGTACAGATTGGATCTTGTTCTTCTCCAAATCTTACATTATCGGCAGTGAAGTAATGCAAATTCAGTGGTAGAAGAGCTTCCTCATTTTACATTTGTCCATATTCTGGTGCCTTCAGCTTTCCTGCGTAAGTAGGAGAGGTTCATTTGATTACCTAAATAGAAGAGGAGTCAGAACTTCAGACTCTTCCTCTCAGGACACACCTGAGGTGCGCGCTAATCATCAGACTCTTGTAAAAAGGATGTATGGCGATATTCATATGCTTTTATTTAAAACAACACATCCCATTCTCCTTCCACTCCTCAAAAAAAGTGGCCACGAGTGCATTTTGAAGAGCCTCGGTGATAGGCACGTGGTGAGAAATACCGTCTAATCTGGCCCACAAGGGAGCACACATGTTATTTTGCTGCGTTTCTAAATTCTGACCAGTAGAAATTAGTACAGTTTGGGCATGTTCTGGAGTCAAACGCCATGCTCCTGGTGGACTCTACAGTTACACTGAGAGACATCTGGTAAATTTAAGGTACCGAAGGGTTAGGTGTCAGGAGATGTTGTGCTGAAATGCTTCAATCACCCTACTGCAGCGACTTACATTCCTTATTTGATCTAGCCTGGCAGGCCTTCCCACTCTCTATGGAAAAATTCCTTGCCTGACAAAACCAACCCATCATGATGTTTTACTAAGAATAAACTGAAGGCTGTTTCCTTGCGTTCACTAAGAATCTGACTTTACTGTTAATTTACTTGCACACTTTTAATTCCCTCTCCCAGCTGATTTTTCAAGTCAAATGAACCTGTGAATTCATTTATCACGAGTCTTGCTTCTGTGTTCTATTTCAGGAAGGAATTAACATTTTACTTGACTAACAGAGGGAATAAGAGGATATTTCAATGCTGAACTCTGCTAGTCCACATTTTTTCACTTATGACATTTGAAAAACGGTTTCTCAGGAACTTTTTCATTCATCTTGTTCAGAGCAGAATTCATCTGCAATCCACAAAGCACTAAGAAAGAACCAGAATTAATCAACAGAATTTCATTTCTTTTCCTCCAATTCCACTGTCTTTTAATTAAAACTTTTATTCAACTGCAATAAAGAATAAAATCTTACCCTATTCTTTTGTAGAATGCTGTGAACATTCCTTATCACTTGTACAGATGCATCTGTAAAATAGACTTCAGAAGGTTCATCTTTATCTAAGTCACTGTCTTTAAAGGCAAAGAAGAGTCTCCCCTTTTTGGCTGTATACAGGAACTTTGATCAGTTTTCTCTATTGACACAGAAGTAACTGAAAAACATACCCCAAATGTAGATTCCTTAAGGTAAAGCTAACATTTATTTTGATCAGGTTCTCTAAGCAGGAAAAGCAAAATATCAAAGATGTGTAGAGACAGATTGTTAGACAGAAAACTCAATAAAAACTATTCTTGTGCTTGAAATCTGTCTTTTGTCAAAAAATTAGTAGTTCAAAACTTGGTATGAATATAAGAATGGCCATGCCAGGTAAGAGCAAAAAATCTTCTAGTCTGTTAACCAGCCTCCAACAGAAGCCAAAACAGGACACTGAGTGTATATATAAAAAAAAGGCCGGGACACATTACGCCTCTTCTGAATATACAGTTGCCAAAAACAGTTCAACAGCTCAAATATCTGTTACACGAAGAGTTACCTTGTTTTAAGTGTTCTGAACCCGGCTCTTGCAGCTTTATTTGCTGCCTTTTAAGTCTTCTGCTAGAAAAGAAAGGGAATGGTTGTTCCCTCTCCCCAAGCCACTGGCAATCCCTCCAAGCCATTCTTGATTTCACAGACTGCTGCAATATTCTTTTACAGTCATCTCATTTGCAGACTGAGGTTTACTTAGTCATTCCTTCTATGGCAATCATTCCATACCTTTGCTCATCCTTGCTGTGCTTCTCAGAAACTTTTCCATTTCTACTACATCCTTTTTTAGATGGAAAGACCAGACATGCACAAAGTATTCAAGGTGCGTATTTAAGACTGCATAAATTAGCACAATGGCATGGAAGGCGAAATGACGTTTTCTCTTTTCTTCTCTATTGCTTTCCCAGTAATTTCTAATATTTAGTTGTCTTTTCTAACTATACTGAACACTGAGCTGACATTTCCATTGCTTTATCTATCATAACCTGAAGGTCTTATTTCTGAGCCATATTGACAGCTTAGACCCTACGACTTCATGTGTTAATTTAGGATGTCTCTTCACATGTGTCTGTTTTAACATTTACCTGTGAAGAACTTCATCTGCTATTTCACTGGTTAGTCATTCTGTTTTACAATGTTCTGCAATTTCTTCAGTCAACCATTGTCTGAATAACTCCACAGCATATATAACTCTGTCAGGTCATTTCTCATCCCGTCTTCAGGTCAGTTATGCTCCTGCTTCTAGCATCAATCCCTGCAGAACTTCACTGACAACTTCCGCTACTGTGGGAATTGACCATATATTCCTAACCTTTGTTTCCTACATTTTAATCAATTGCATACCATAAAATAAAAGAGTTCTAAAGAGTTCTTCTATGCTATGGCTGGTTAAATTCTTCAAATGCTTTTGGTTAGGAAGGATGTTGTTAACCTTTCGGAAATCAATGTACAGTGTATCGGCTAGACCTATGTTATCCTTTCTGACCCCTTCAAAGAACTCCAGAAGGTTTGGGAGTCCAGACTTCCTTTTAGAGAGCTACGCTGAGTATGCCCAAATGCATTATATTTCTGCTGATTTTCCCAATTCTGATGCCAGACCTGTAACTCTCCAGGATCCCTTGCAAACTTCTTTAAAAACTGCTACCATATTTGGCACCCTGCAGTCCCATGGTTCCCAAGGATGGTTAAATGAGACATCACTTAGTTCAATAATGTAGGCGATTTTTCAGAACACTGGGGTGAACAGCATCTGGACTTAGGAAGCTGCAATCGTTCATTTTATTTCATTCATAATAATGTTTTCTCCAGTCAAACCAGGTTCATAAAGAACTTCTTAGCAGTTCCTTACAAAGAAAGGCTTTGGCAAAGCATTTTCTACAGCAAACTCTAGATGCAAAGAATCGGTTTAGCTTCTCAGCTACATTATCGTCTCTGAATATCTCTTTTGTATCTTGATCATCTGTGGCTATATAAACCGATGCAACTATTTTCATCAGCATTGCTATAGCTCTGATTTTACTTACTTACAATTATTTTTATCTTACTTAAACGTGTCTATGTCTATATACGTCTACGTGTGTGCAAACAATGTATTTGCCTGCCCTCTCAAGAAGAAAATGCAAACCTGCTTGGTGAATGTAAGAGAACATTAGCATTACTTCCTGCTTAGGATAGATCAGTCATAATTACTAATTGAACTGAGGATTAATTTTTCTCAGCAGTTAGCATTTACGCATGTTGGTTAATTTGTATTATCATCTAGCAGGATTCTATATATAATTAAGCAATACTCAGCTTGAGTAAGACCTAAAAATTTCACCTAGGATTCACTTTACTTCTGTGAGGCAGCCCAGGCAAAGTTTTATGAACAGTCCTTAGTACGCCTTGCTAGGGCTCACCTGTAGTGTCATATGCCTAATGTCATAGGAGGATGAAGTTCACCCTCAAACTGCAAAAAGTCAACAAATGGTAAATAGGTTTCCAAATTCCTTCCATGTTAATAATTCAAGTTACCACAGTAAACTGAATTATTATTTGGAAAAAAAAATTACAGTGCTTTTTATCTAAATAAGGATAATGCCAAATATTTTGGCGTGGGCTCAACATATCTATTTCCACAAAGAAAGAGATTTTGAAAAGTTTATTACAAATAGAAATATTCTCCAGAACTCTTGTTCTTAATTTTATAGGATCAATTGTTTTTTAATATCTTATTTGCAACACTGTGCTTTTCTACTGAATGGAAAAAGTATTCCTGACCCTAGGCAAGGCCAAACCAATGCAGTTTCACTGTACAAACCAACTAACATATAATGCTAAGTCCTCAGCTACCACGGGCTTTTTAACCAGCTATAGTACTTTGTATGCAACAATACAGACCCTGGTCTTGGTAAACAGTTTGTGAAATAGCACATCCAACTCAGACTCAAAAAACAAGGAAATTACAGTGATGAAACACTGCTGTTTCTGTGGGGTTTGTGTTTTATGCAGTCATGCCAATAGAGCTAACCATTTATCCCTGGCACAGAAAAGGCAAGACAACAGGCATGATGAGCAGCAGAGTTATTCACTGAAACCTTTACAAATGAATTTTTAAGAGTAACTGGCATTCTTAAAAATACAGGCTTTTTAATTTTCACATGAATTTTACATCAGTGTTGTCTGTTTCAAACCAAATAGTAAAGACAGACATGATTGAAGGAGGAGATTCCATTCTGCATTTGTAGATCAAACACATTTTAAAAATATGTGGTTATTAGCAACTAGAGTGCTCTGTAAAATGAAGACTACAGTTAAGGATGGTGTGGTTACTATTTGGTATCAGTATTCCAGTGTGTTTGAAACGAATATTCAAAGTTTTTCCGTTCCAAGCCTCTGATCTTCAACTATAGCAAGCACTCTTCAAATCCTGAAAGAACAGTATGAATCATGTAGGATTATCCCGTGGCCCATCCATTTTTTTCTGCATTTTGAATCATCAGTTGAAACCTGCTCCCTTCTCCTTTCTACAAGTCACTATCAACTTTGACTTAGAATATGCAGGGAGAAGTATGACTCAAGTTTCAAGAAATAAATAAAGGTTAATCTGATGATTGCAATTGCAGTAGTATTACTGATGAGAATAACTAAAAGAAAAAAAATACTAGTTATTACCAGCTCCCTATGCCTGAATTTTAAAACAAAAATATTCAGGATTTCTGTGAATGCAGCTGGGATCAGAATTTGATCTTGGGATTCACTGGACACCAAGATGAACATACACGCAGAATAGCCTTTGGAGCTGTTTCTCAGTCAGAAATTAGCTCAGTATATAGGTTATATTCCCCTGGATATATTACCATACTTTCACTGGAGGACTAAAGAATATGAACTTTCATTATAATTCAGTTCTTTGTTTTATAAGGTGCATAATCTCTATGAGGCTGCAAAACACAGAATAATGCATGATATGCTGCATACTTGTGAATCTTGATCACATCTTTTAAATATTAACTTTACGATGTTTTCAGAATAAGATATTTTTTAATACTGCTCAACAAATCTGAAATCTTAAATATGCATATGCTGACAATTACCACATATATTTACAGTAAAAAGGAATTCAGTATTTATTGAAGAGCAGGACCAACTTTTGCATTACACTGAGAAAGCCGAAAGATTACAAATCTTCACCTTAGCCTCATGGAACAATTCCGCTATGGGAAGCTCATTTAAATAGATGCACTGTGTTTTAAAAACAAGACAGTATTGCAGAATTCTAGAGTGTAATTCCATACAATCTAACTGATCTTTTCATTATCTAGAAGTTAAAAACAGCCACACAGTATATTTGGTTACCAAACATTACTATAAAATATCCAGCCACATTCTAGAAAGATGAACTACTATAATTTCCCCTTAGGGCCACAAAAACAGATTGCACGATTTTAGTCATCAACAGCCCTTCTGTTCACATGACCCCTTCTATGAACTATTTCAAGTTAACACAGCTCATGACGCCTTCCTATCTTCCTGTCTCCAATACTTTGAACTCTCATGGAGATTTCTGGTGTAAGACCAACATATCAAGCAGGGAGAAGCACAGCTGCTATTTATTTCATTTTAGTTCTCTCTTGAGTTCTGCATTTGCAGGTGGTGGAAGGAAGCAGAACAGTTTGGCCAGTAAGTCTTAGACCAGTTCACCTTGGCTTGGTAACTGTCAACACCGACACTTGATCATTTAAGGAGCCACGAGCACAACCAGCCACAAATGCAGCAGTCACTTCTCAATCAGAAATTACACAGGTGACATTGCGGGGGCCACCACATTAATGCTATGAGAATTACGAAGATATGGTATTTTCAAATAGTGACTGCTCTTTAGGCACAAATTCACACTTTCAAGGTTTTTTAATATTCAACACTTTAAGTAAGATTTAATTGGAAAACTTATGAGGTAAATATACTCTTAAGGTAATTTACAAAAAGAAATCCATTAATAACTCCACATCTAATGAACACAGATCTTATAAAAATTAAATCCAATAAATGTGCCCAACATAAATTTGTAGATGACCCTGCGTTGTGCCTGTTACCAAACAGCAGTATCTTCAGTCACATTTTCTGCCACTTGCTCTGATTTAGTTTTCATTTGTCACCACATTTGCAAACACTTTCTAAAATTCAACCACATGTGTTATTACAGTAATAATGATGATGGTTATATGGAGTTTGCATTTCTAAAGTCTCTTCTCTTCTTTCTGTCCATGAGCCAAATTCTGTCCTTTGGATGTGCATATGCTACCCTCTTTTGACTCATTGAAACTCATGTATAATCAAGAGCAGATTTTTGTTCTTTTTCTTGAAATGCTTTAAATTAAAGCTTTAAACAGTCAAAGATGATTTTCTATTTATCTCTATGGATATCCCTTATTTTTTCTTTCTTCCCTATTAAAAAAGAGAAATGTTTCCCAGCAAGAAGGGGTTTTGTTTTGTTCCATTTTTCCAAAAATCTGAGATTTTTGGTAACCTTCATAGTAACCAGTTGAAGAACTAAAGTTATGCCCTTCATAATGTGGTTTGTATTAAAAACTCTCTAATAATTGATTATAACTGAATTTTATTCCTCCTCTCACAGACATTCCATTCAGATATTTCCTAACTAAAACAGAACTCACGGGCAGGTGATATAGACATTGTCTGCAAAAAATCCTGCACTCGCTTAGCTAAAATATGTGTGTTTCAAGCCAATTTAGTTAAAATCATGCAGTCTGTGCTCACACACATATTTGGGTTTACAGATATATTAGAGGGAACTTTGCAAGACCGGTCAGTAGAATTACAGATTCTTATTTAAAGAGTCTGGCCTGGACTGAAATTGAATCCAGAAAGAACATATTTCTAATATTAAATCCATTTTGCCCTATTGGAGAAAAAAAAGAGAAAACTGAGGGACTGGTTGCGGAAATTTCTGTTCTCACAAAGAAAGCTGTCCATTTCTATTCTTTCTTACAAAGTTCAGAGTATTATAAAAACTATCACGTCATCTATTCCTACAGAAGTAATGTTTGCTATAAATCTTCTCAAGTTGTTCATTGGTGGTCTTTCTTTTTCACTGTTAATAATAAATCAAGCCTACCCCTTCACTTTTACTGTGCAAAGCCAACTTTCACAAGAAGAAATATTTAAGGCTCTTATCCTGTTATTTCATATATCTGTCTTTCAGGCACCTATTCCTCCAAAAAGAAGTTTGTCACCTTGAGGACTTTTGTAGGGAACACTTTTTATCCTCTATAAAAGTATATATGAAATGTATAGAGGAACTTGGGAATCATATCATTTACAATTAAATGCAGATAAACTGATTTCTTCTCGGTATATTGGAGGCAGCACATGCAAAGGGGATGGCTTTTTTTTTTTTTTTTTTACCTTTTAATTACTCACCAAACGTCTCTCCAGATGAGCTGTGCGCTGAGTAGCGCCCCACCGCGTGAAGCAGCTTCGTGCTGCACAGGCTGTGCTGTGCCACTTGCAGCAGCCACCGCGCTGCCCTTACTCAGTCTGGTAGCTCCAGCCTGCAGAGGAACTCCTCCTTTCCCTTTCTTAACCACCCCTCATCCAGCAATCTAATATAATCCAATTTACCTTACTCTTGTTCCTACAGGTCAAGTCTATGAAAAAAAAAGGTATTCCCGTTCACTCACTGCATCGAAAGAAAGATTTTTTTCCAAATACTCTCAGAAAGTTGTTTCCACTATCCTCTGTTCCTGGCTCCACTGCACTTCAACGGAAAGCGACTGATGGATGTTCCCATCCCAAGCAGCATGGCTAGGGCCCGCGGCAAGCAAAGGGGGGTCTGTGCAGTTAGGCTGAAAAAAAGCCTAAAATACAGCTCTCATGTTTCTTGGTGCAAGTGCAACAACATTTAAGCACAATACTCGACTATTAAGCAAAAAGCAGACGTGTCCTCCTTCTGTCATACTCTGAAAGAAAGAGAAAAGAGTGCTGTGTACTGAAGTCACTGCTGTTGGTCCGCTGTTAGATGTGCTTGGAATTTCGCCAAAGAATTAAGCCCCTCGGGGGGCTTAGGCAAATCCCTGAAAGCCCTAAGAAGAAAACAGGGCCATCGCTATTCAGTTCAACCAGGAGGGAACAGATTCTAGGTATCCACAGTTGCATAATTTTTCACTTATGTAAATCTTTGAGGAAAAATGTTAAGTATGCCCGCCACTGGCTAACGGAGTGAGGTGAGACTGTTGTAAATTGCCTTCTAAAATCCTAGATATGAGATGCAATGTGCGATCCCACTGTTATTGTACTGCCTTTCGGGTTTAACAAACTTCTTTGGTTCTTTGGTTCTACCACTAGACTTTTTTCAAAGTAGTTCTCTCCATATGAAGTCCGCTATTAAAAGGATTTGCACCTCAAACAGATGGCAAACACACTGAGACCTTTCCTTTACCTTATGTCTGTTTCCACTTCCTTTATGTCAAGATAGATCACCTCACATTTACTTAATACATCAAAATCATTGTCCCCCTGACTAGTAACCGGGCCACTGTTAATGAGCATTCAACAGGAGAGTCCTCGAGTCACATCCAACTTCTGCACTGCGGGTTGAGAACTGGGGGTCTGAGCTTAAATCTGGAATCTTGCTCAGTTTTCACATTAGCCTTGCTTTAACAGCCATGCACCTAGCTCTGAAAAACCTGTATGCCCTTTTCCACTGCTCATATAGAATATTTCATTCCTTTAATATTAAATCTCACTCCAAAAAGTTCATTTTTTCCTAATTTGGCATCATCTTTCCATATTCAGATCAAAATGTATTGCAATCTTCACTCTTTTCCATTCCAAAATATCATTTAAAATATGTTCCTCTGTGCCATTAAAAGAGCTTTCCTTCAATTGTTTCACTTCATCTCTTGCCAATCTACATACTCCTTAACCAGCAGATGTCTTTCTTTTCCAACACCTCTTGCCTCTGGATGGGATTAATTCCTCTTCCACACTGTCTCTGCCACCTCCTGGAAAATACCTTCTGCAGTTGCCTGACTCTGTAAACTTTTCAGTTCCTCTTCAAGACTTCTTCTTACCCTTTCCAAGATTCCTAATCATGCCACTAGTAAAGTTAATTAGATCCCATACCCCAACCCCTGTTAAGAACCTTTCCATTATTTTTACCATCACCTAAGAAATATACGTATGCAAAAATTATGCTGATAAATAATGATATTTCTTCTTCGAAGCCCACATTCCTCATATCTGTACAAGCATTACAGACACCTATTATTTGGTGGCTCTATACTCTTTTACACTTCTAAGGGTTACATTTTTAAGTGACTGATAACCATTTGTTTGTGTAAGGTATTCGTCAGGCAGTTTCTGCTGAGGATGAAGAGTGGAATTAGCTGGATAAAACGTAGCACAAGCCAACTGACAAGTCCAGAAGCCTCCAAACAAACTCCATCAGAAAAAGTCAGAGTAAGCCAAAGTCCACATTACTCTCTCTCTTTCTCTCTCTTGCATTTTTGAAATGAACGCCAAGAGTCTATACTTCTCCCATCAAGGCCAGCACACTAGGGAAATATGAAAGCTTTTACAGAGTCAGAAGTACTCCTTCCCCTCAGAAGTACACGTCCATAAAAATCTCTCCATCTGTCGTCCCCGCTCAGGAGCACCAAGCTGCTGGAGCGGGTGGTGAAAGGTGTGAGAGAAGCGCAAGGGCCGCTGTAAATAGTGCAGACGTGGTAAAGAGCTCAGCCGGCAAATGCCTCCAGAGTGACAGCAGATCCCAAGAGGCAGGAAAGAGAGGTAGTGTGTGAGGGAAGAAAGAAGTAAAACAAAAAAGAGGAGAGTTGGCTGAGCAAACCAGAGGAGATTTTGTTTATGGTCAGACAGTTAATAATTAATCATACGGAAAATAAAAAGAGAAACCTGGGGAAAAGGAGAAGAAAATAAGCCAATCTCTGGTCAGATGATACCCCAAACCAATGTTAATAAAAATAATGATATTGTCTTTGGAGATACCTCAACTTGATTTAGTAATAAAAGTTCAAAAGGATTATTCAGTTCATCAATCTGCTTAATAGCTCTCATAAAATGAGTAGTCATAAAGGCAGAGAAAATGTGATTAGCCCAGAATTTCTGACCTGTACTTAATGATCAAAAATTACTCTCTTCATATTTCCCAAACAAAAATACACACCTACTTTTCATTCTGTTTCTGACTAATTTAAAAGGGAAAAGTCACTCAACTATTTCCAAATATATTTTTCTTTCTCCTTTGAAATAACATTTTCTTTCTTTTCGAAGAATTTTAAACTCTTCTTTTTCTTTCTTTATACAGCTTCTTACATACTTCATGAATGTATTACTGCTAATTTAAATATGTCAACTCCACAGGAAAATTCATCCTTAATTTCTGAGACCTAGCACAGGATCAGCTCTATTTTGTAATACAAAATATAACAATAATAGAATTCATTATCAAGAAGTTTTCATTCATTACACACCTAGTCATTCATTACAAACCCTCTATATTAATATACTCTAAGTAGCTTCCTAATTTTTGTGCTTAGTATTTGAAACATTACAAATCTCGTGTTAATTGACTCAGCTCACTCTGACTCTCACGGCTTCCTTCAACGTCCCGATCCTAAAGAAGTTGCTTCTCATGGATGGACTCTGCAGCCACATACAGTAATTTGCATGCTGAGGGGAGAAAAATTCTAGGAAGCTGCATTTTCACCCTCTCTCCCTGGATATTTTCTACAAAAAAATGTTCCTAAGGTTTTCCATCTTAAAACCTGTGCTGTCATCTTATCAGCCCTTATACAAGAGTATATTTGGAACTGGCTAGATGGATAGAGGACATCTAAAGCAAGTTTAGAGGCTCCTGGAAGAGGTACTTATTAGTACCTGACTTATCAGTCTGGCTGCATCTTTGGTGAGGCAATGGAAAAGAATGATAATTTTGCAGGTGAGAAGCCCAGGGTGAAGAATCTGAAGGTCTGAGATGACCCCAGTCGATTCAGTTACACTGCATGATTGGGCAAGTGAAGGTTATGGTACAATTCTGCACTTTCAGAACTTTTTTACATTCGTATTTGTCAGATACAGTCTTATAGCAATTATAAATGCTATTAAGAGGCCCAGAAACACATTCCAATAAACATATGACCTGCCTTATTTTGAAAGGAAAAGGGGCAAAAATGCAATTCTTCAAATAACACTGAGATTGAGGATTTAAGCTATTTAAGTTATTAATGATCCCAAAGAGCTTTTATGAGCATGCATGTCTATGCACTAGGGCAGAGGATGGTAGTTCTGCTATGGAGGCAACTGCAACTAGTGTAATTCTTGTCTGCATCGTTTCCTTCTTTCAGCTCTAAGTGTATACATTTCATCCTATTTCCAGTCTGAGGCATACTTTTTGGCATTTATTGATGGCAACTGCAACATCTTTTCATAGGGTTGACTACTGAGTCTCTGCAAGTGGGAGGAAGATATCTGTCAGTATATTTCCTAAAAGACCTTCTCTGGTCAGTCATTTACATATATGCAAGAAATACGTGTGTGTCTATTGACACATGCAAGATATGTCATCTTGGAAAAAAACACGTAAAAGTTTCATCATTTAGTTTGGCAGACAGGTAAATTGGCACAGATAGAACTAAAACTCATGACCCTTTAGAGGTGCTCTTTCATCTGGCACCTGTTCCGTGAAAACTTTCAATATTCAGTATCTTGCATCATCAATAAAATTCCTATTTAATATGACTGCCTTCTCCAATGGCTTTATTTTGTAAAAATACAATGCTTTATTTTCAAAGCAAGGATATTCAGAATTGATTAACAGACAGTCTTCAAATGATTCCCAATAAATTCAGGAAATAATGCTAGTAATTTCAAGTCTACCCATGGTTCTTTAAAAAAGCAGAGTTTCCTATCCATCAGGGACATAAATACAGTCACACATAAGCAGCCTCACATATTTATCTTTGGTGTTTTTATTTTTAATTTGAGGTTATTGAGTATTAGCCTAAGGGATGCTTTGAATTGATATAAACTGACAACTGTTTCAAAAGTTCCTGCTCCCACTGCTTACTCCTCCTTCCATTTGACAGAAATCTGTGAACTGGATCAGAGAACAGATACAGATTAAGTCACATACTTTATTTAGCTTCTTGTATAAGTTTATGAATTCTTATCTGTTTAGCTATATGGCTAGACAAACACTGTGCTAGCACAACGAGAGCACGGGACAGGAGTCGGGGCAGGAATGACAGCTGGGCTTAAGCGCTCATGAAAGCAGGTCTGAGGGGGGTTGGGAAGCTGCTTGACAAAACTTTGCAGACACTGGCCATTGGCACAGTCTCAGTGAACTCAAATGGGCCTTTCAGTCTTAAAAATAAGATCATGCCTCAGCAGTTTGCTACGTGAGACCTTGTATCTAGAACTGTCAGAACGTTCTCAGATGAACAGATGAGGCCAGTCTACAAGCATCCTTTCCACATATCTAACATCAGTATGAAAGCAAGCAGCACACTATCAATTAGAAAATGCCAGTCGACCAAAATGGTCAAACCCACACATTCCTCAGCTGTTACATTGTAACAAATACTACGATAATAGATAATAATAGAAAATTTAGCATGATCAGTTGGTGCATATTGCACCATCTGTTTCACCTGCCCATGCAGGAAGATGAAGACCATAATCATTCAAGAAGAGAAGGACTGCTGGCATTTCAATATCCTTTGTGTTAGAAACTAAATTGAAATAAGGCAACCGAGACTTCAAGATTACTAACTACGGCTTCCCGTGTCCTCTTCAATATCTGAGTTTTGTCAAATCTATGCTGCATTTCAAATGGATTAAAATTTGGCTAAATGGTTCTGCAAGGGTCAGGATTGTATGCTACCCTGTATAGCTTTTTCAGCAATATCTGTAAGTTAAAAAAATTAAATATAAAATAACCACTGATAATGTGAAAGAAGAGCAAGGATTGACAAATGGTCAATAATACAAGGAAAAGATTGAATAAAATTCAGAAAACAGCCACATAACTGATCTCTAGTCTGGAGAAAATGCTTTACAGTTAAGAGATGTAGGCAGAGCAATCTGTTTTCAATCAAGCAGCAACCAAGAAGTGACTCATTTTTAAGTACACCTCCAGAAGGAGAAAGTCCCAAGCACTACAGCCCTCCTAATCTGTCAGAGAAAGGACAAAAAAGGATCAAACACAGGAACTGAAGACACTGAGACAAGCTACCAAGGGAACTGGTTGATCTTCCTAAAGTTTTCAAATTGTAAAAGACTGTGTGATTACTTTGGACTTTATGACATAATTAGATGAGAATTATTAGGCTCAGTACAGTGGTGACTGGAAATGGCCTACAATATAAAGAATATGCAAATAATCTAATGGACTCATTCAATGTTGAACTCTCATACTTTTATATAGTGCTGAAACATATTTGTAAACACTTAACAAATGTCTCTGATTAGCAGCAATTATCAGACCTTTTCATCTACCAGATGTGCCAACTTATCCCCTTCACCCAATTCCTCTGTTTTTCTAGTAGAAACATTTCTCCCTTCTATCCTCAATGCAATTCTACACCCTTCAGATTCAGGGATGCTATTTTATCTCTACTAAGACTAATCATCTTTAAAAGTTGTGCTTGTGCCATTCATCATTAATATTCATTTTCTGTATACACCCATATTACACATATATAATTAGTGTTAACGTATAGATCTATACAATGTACAAATCTATTGTTTTTTGATTGTAACTTAGTAAGGGTAGGTATCAAAATTTTGTATTTCATGCATTTCACACCTCCCTGGCCTGGGATGTATGAAGTCTATGGAGAGTAAATACTTTCCTTTTCAGTACAAGCGTAACTGTTTAACAAAAAAATTAAAGATGTATCAAGCTGAAGCGCTACTCTGCTGATCTAAGAGTAAATACATTACATAAAGCAGAAAAATAAAGATAGCTTATATGCACTAGACTCAAGCCTGAGCATATCAGCTTGCTTTTTCAGAGAGCATCGTCATGCTCTTTATAATACATAGTGATGTCTCATGCCGCCTTTCAGGAAACGTACTTTAGAAAGTCTAAATTAGGGTTAGTGACCCGCTAGCCTGCACTCCCAGACCAACTCCAGCTTCCCCAGAGGCTCTTAGTAGGGGACAGACAAAAACCAGAAAAGCAGGCAACACCTTTACTGAGGCCTCTTTTATTTCCTGTTGAATGGGGAGCAAGAACAGGGGGTGCCAAAGCAGCTCCTTCTAGCTCACAAACTCCATGAAGGGAAGCTCTGAGCAGTCTCTGGAGCTGTGCTGATAGATGAAACGTTACCAAATCTTTAAACAGATGTGAGTGGGTGGTAAAGAAGAGGGAATCGTGTCATAAGCACACAGGAAGCCTGAACGGGCTGGTGCCTGCTAAGGCCATCGCTCTGCCCCCCTGCAGCAGCTCCTGAGGTGCAGGAGACCGTCTTTCCTCTTGGCCTGGAGTGGTGAGAATCTGAATTACTGCTCCATCCCAAGGCTACTGTAGGGATCAAAGACTAACGGTCCTTCTCTTTTGCTGTGACTGCAATCTCTGCGAGTTTTTCAATTTTCCTTCTGTTCAAAAGGAAGACATGCAAAGATTCTTAGGACTAGTTTTATTCCTGGGCGCAGGAAAGGGTGAAGACTTGGCTCCAAAGTCCTTTATGCGAGACTATGAGTTATGAAGCCTATCGAATTCACAGCACCCTGCTGGTACAGACTAGGACCTCAGACAACTGATGAGCTTTTGCAGAGTCCCACTCAAAGGATGGAGCCCTGCATTTCCCAGGCATCTTTATGTACACCCAAATGTAATGGGTACAAAGACATGTCCCAACACTCCCTCCATAAGCCTATAAATGAAGAGTCGTGGATATGCACAGACTTCTGCAGCAGAGTAGTAAGTTGAATCATATCCTCAGAGTAGATACACTGACAAGAAAGGAAATGAATATATCTTTTTGATAGATTGAAGTCACTGTGAGAAGTAAAACCACAGGAAGAAACACTAAAAAAAGGATGACACAACTTGTTTCAGTAGAATCTCGAGGAAAAATAAGAGGTGCCATAAAGAGTATGTTTGGCTAACTGAAGTTGTGTGTTGATCCAAAGATCATGCTTTTACTAGCCTGGAAAACAAAAATTTCAGTGTTAGGCCCTGCAGACATGCAGTAAATTAGAGGCTTCACTGTCACTTACAGTCTGACAGAGGGATTGAGGGTTATAAAGAAACAGTATGAAGATGGTATCCAAATATTTATTCAGAAACAATTCCTCAAACAAAGCAGGGAAGAAAGTTTACTAAGAAAATTAGACTGCAGGGTGTCTCTATACAAAGTATCCTTATCTTCAAATCTTTTATGTGAAGACATTGCATATTTTGAAATGTAATTATTATTACACTTTTTAAAAAAAAATTGATAAGGATTTGAAACACAGAGCTATACACAACAACCAGTACTGTCAAATCAGATTCCAAGCACTTCCTTTTATCAGTTTGATAATTTTTACCTGCTGCCTGAAAACAAAAAATCATGGCTAAACAGATGGCAACTGTGAGTATAATCTTTCCCTATGCAAGAATTTCATGTCTGAAGCCTGAGCGAGGCAAGGATACCTGCCAACCACCAGAACTCTGCTGCTGTGCACATGTGCAGCTTAAAAAGACAACTCCTAATATATGTTATAAATAAATTCTCTAAGTGCTAGATAGTTTCATTAGAATGAAGCACAACCATGAGGCCACTGGGACTTTCAAATCCTTACCTCCTGGCAAAGCATTAAAAGACCAGAGTCTGTCCTTGGACATGCATGGCTCCTAGATGCACACACAGACAACACAACCCAAAGCGATGTCAGGTGTGAATTTTACTCCAGTTCTCTTCTACGTTAATCAAGCCCCACCACCACCCCGAAGTCACTGCAAAAATACCTTTGATACCAGTGCCAGTTACGCCCAGTACCAAAGGTTCTGGTGCAGTTCCTGTGCCCTGGCAAAACCAAAGTAATGTGAGCAATTGAGGCTTGGGAACACAAACCAGCGACGCTGGCCTAAGCCGGTGGTTAAGATGATTGCTTGTATTTATGTCAGAATGAAAGATACACACAAGGAGTGACTGCAGGAGAGCAGAGAAGGGTAAATCCAGATCTTTGGATTAGCTGCATTGTGGTAATTTATGCGTGTAGATAAACATGTAGGGTCTTTCTGGGATAGAGAATACTGGCTTGTAAATGCAGGCCTTATTTTTAGGGATGCTTTAAAGGATTTGCTATAGATTTGACAGAACAGAATCTTTTTAAATTAATTTATGCTTCTCCCAGTAAGTCAACAAAATGGGGCAAGCTATAGGAAAGCTATTTTCAAAGCACATTTTCAGCCTTAAAGCTATATGTCTTTACTTTAGGTGGCTTTATAATACTGTCTTTGTGTCTTAAGTGTTACTTGTTTTCAGTTCAATAATTTCATTTCCTTCTGTAGACAATACAACTTTCTTTGTGCCAAAGGGGCCTTTAAAAGTGTCCTCAAATACTGCCTGTGGCCAGCCTGGAGCCTGTAATTTTAACTCAAGAGAATTTGTATTCTTTCCCAAAAAAAGAAAATCCAAAGGCTCTAGATTCAGTGGAAAGAGGCCAAAGGTAAAGAATATCTAACGCAGTAAGATTTGGTATATTAAAGGATTTAACACTTAAGACATGCTGACTAGCACACGACCCAGCACACGAGGGCTATAATAACGGATGTGCTAGCGAGTGGAGAGGCACAAGCAGCCCTGGGAACACTCTGTTATTAGGAGAAAAGGCAGCCTTCCATCTGATGGGAATAGCTTTCAATATGAACCTTTTTTTTTCGTCTGATGTAACAGCAAAATTAAAAATAAATTAAAAATTAAATAAAATGCACATGCAAATCAACAATCTGTGATTTTTGCAGGAGCAGGGGGATAAGCTTTCTTACATTTCTGGGATGGACTCTTCCATTTTTCTGTCTCCTCTACATTGACTCCACCTTTATCTTCCAACACAGAATCCTTATGATTACTTAACAATGGTGTTAAAAATCCCTGCGTTTTATTTAGCGACCTGTCATTTTTGGCTCTACCATCTAGAATTTTGTTTAGCATGCAGTGTTTTTAAAAGGGACAATTCCCTTGGCATTATCATAGTCTCACAAGATCTCAGTAATCACTTTGTTTTAACAAACGGAAAAACATTCAGGATAAAAATAAAAACCTGCTAGTGTAAACAAGCTGCTAATCCAAAAATTACATACCTGAATAAGTATGCATGCATAGGGTGAAAAGAATGTCTGCAGTTAGCAGTCAGGTCTGAAAAAAATTATTTACATACCTGAGGAAGAAAAAAAAACTGTCCATGTCTTTAGCACAGTCTATTAATTTACTATGCTCTAGTAAAAAAGCAAAGGAAATAGGATATAACCTCTGTGTTCTTGAATTTACTTCCTTCCATTGTAATATGTTCTTACTTTAATTGGGATTACCCTGATCTTGAAATGAATTTTAAAATTGACGTTTGTTCTCTTTTTTCCTTCTCCCCAACATAAAAACAAGCCAATCTAAACATGCTCAAATTACTCAGCAGACTCAGCAGAGTCTGGTCATACTGTAGTTTCCAGCCTCTTTCACCATGGCAGAAAACTCGTTTTGTCAAGATAGACTTAGAAGCAATTCATCATTGGTGCATCAGATTCACATGACAGTGATTGAAGGAAGCAAAAAGCATCCTGGATGGGCCTTTATCTTTACCACAAAAACTGTAAATAACTGCAGGAGAACATAAAAGTCCTCTTTGGCCAAAAGCACCATTGAGAAATGAGCTAACAGCTGCACATTTTTACTTGCTGAACATGAAATGAACCCAACATTGAGCCTAATACGAGGGAATCAATGGACTGTTGCCTTACTCAGTACTCCTCCAAAGACTTTTGAACTGGAACAGAATTCATTTTAATGAGCATCCAACATCTGGAGAAGCCCCTTAAGAGTTACAGAAAGCCAAGTTAAAAAAACCTGCAAGAATACCAAATCTCTACTGAGAAAATACCAGAAAGAAGAGGAACAAAAAAAAAAGAGTTATATTCAATTCATATAAATGTATTTTGGAATTCAGTGTGAATTACTTTGTGATTTGCAATAAGAGAGATTTACTTTAGAACAATTTACTTTAAAACAATGGGTCCACCCATAATTTGCAATAAATTTGTGGACCATGTCCAAGTAAAAATTTTTCTAATAGCTTAGAGGAATGGAGTTTTACCCTATTCTGTAAGCGCACAACTATACCTTTTGACAGGACAGTAAACAGCCGTGAGGAAAAACACTTTGAATCTCTAGAGAGCTTTTCTTATTGTGTCCTTTCTGCTTCCCACTCAGTTTTCAAAAATTGGCTGCCGTGCTTTTCTGTCTGGAAAGTAAAAAGAACAGGATGCTTCTGCAACTGTATTTTACTGGTCCTATTGCTTATGCAGCAGGTGGCTAGTGTATGAAGAGTTCAAGTTAGACAGTCTCTGTGCACTTGCAAACGTCCACGGTCTTCTCCAACTCATAGACAGAGAGATGGAGAGACATCTGTGTCATATATATGAGACTTTTGGCCTCAGTTCACCAACAATTTAAATTAGGCCCTCAAAGCTAGGAAGGCTGGATCTGCTATTTTACCTTCACAGTAACTCCAGGTCTGCAAGCATGTGGCAAACGCTGTCTGAAGGACGCTATTTTGAAAAAGAATGACTGACAAAATTTCATAGACTCTTCATTTTTATCACACAGAACTTGCCTTCATCACTATGGCCCTAAGAAGAAGCAGCTGTGTGCCCCAACGATCTTTTGATTTTTTGATGGCTGAAGAGCCTGATAATGATGAAATACTTAAAAGACCTCCTCTGCATTTTCTTGTCCTCTTTGGAATTAAAAATAAATAAATTGATAGTGACAGACAGACAGACAAATGTATAAAATAGGAGAAAGGTTGCAGGGAGGAGAAATAAATTTTTCTGAAGAGTTTTCCTTTTCTGCTTGCTATGATTTTAATAAACTGTGACCCTATTAAAACCACCACTCCGTATACTTTTGTAATCAGTTCCCTTTTTGTAATTGTGCCAGTGTTATATCCACTGTATATGAATTCATGCCAGATAAATATGGCTATGCTTCAAGAAGCACTATTTTTCAAAGCTTTACCCTGAACTCTCTGGCTCAAGTACGCAAATTTGAGGGACAAATGTCTCCGAAAAGAATGGTCTACAGCACTTTCCAGCCCCTCTCTCCTACATGACTCTTCTGCAGTTGTACAAAGGCCAACAAACATCAAATGAGACATGTTGACCAAAGCCAAATAATTCAGACTAAACTGATCAAGTTTACCCACTCAGTGCAAGATGTTTTCAGTTCATAAGATCCTTTTTTCTTTTGTAGGCTAATTAAAACAGCTTGACTAAGACTTACTGAAATATTATGTTCCTTGCCACTCAAAAACTGTATGAGCCAATGCCAGCACTCCCCCCTGTTTGCTTTTAAAGCCATATGCACAAGTTTTAAACCTGCTTAAGGTATCCACAGCTGCTTCTAATATTTTGACCGTTAAATTCTCTTCTTCCTCCCTAACTGAATTTCTATTAAGTATGCCAAACAATTAATTTTGTTTTGTTTTTTTGGCCTTTTGTGTAGTACTGCCTTATTCAAATGCAGGAACCATGTGACTGCACAACTACAACTAAATTCAAAAACGGTTGTCCCAGGAAAGCTTTTCTTTGCCTATCTAGCTAAGCAATGTTATTTTCAGGTTTGCATTACGTAAAATCTTTACCATGTGTAGGCAAAATAATGAATACTCAAGAAATGTAGATCTGTGTTTGAAAAGCCAAAAATAAAATGCCTATTTGTCATTTTAGGTTCATTCTGGCGAACAAAAAAGATAAATCAAACAGTTTTGTCTAATCTTTTTTTTCTGTCTCACTCGTCCTGTCTGGGTTTCAGACTCCTGGAGGAATTGGCTATTGATCTGGACAAATACAACAGAAAGAATGAGGCTTCCAGGTTAGTGTTATAAACTCTGCAGATAAGGGTTTTCTCTTTTTACGGCCCTGGAAAATATTCTACTTTCCATGAACCAGATACTTTCTTAACTTTTATGAAGTCTAGCTACATTTAGTGTGTGAGTTATATCTCAACGAAGGCTAAGAAGATCTTCAAGAGTCGCACCAAAAATAAAAATAAAATCACTCTAGAGCAAGCACATAAATAAGAAAATACACAAAATAAATATTTCCAAGAAACCTATTAAATTCTTATTTATCTTATAGCAAGCTTTTAACAAATCATCTGAGAGGAAGACAAAAAGAAACTGAACTGTAAAGGCTATGAAGATTATGTATATGAATAATATATATGTATATGGTTATACAGCTACATACACTTCTCCATATATAGTATGGGTACTGTGTACAGCCTGCCTACTGATGAGGGAGAAAGAAAACAGAGCATTTTTTTCTCCTTAACGCACAGACTACTCTGACACTAGATTTTAAATCAGCTTCCTGACACATTAAGATTATGGTACTGTATTCCGTTCATGCCCATAACTAATAGCTTTCGAATATGCTGGCTAATTTGAACCAAATCTGAAAGAAAGCTAGTGGTCTCAAAGACTTTAAATTTTGCCTTTTTTGTTTTTCTTTCCTATGAAAATAGGCAGCCAGATAAGGAGACTCTCCATGAAGACAGCAGTGTGAGCTCACCTCTGGTTAGGCATTAGAGAACCAGGTACAAACAGTGAAGAAACCAGGCTCTGCCACCACGCATGGGCAACATATTTGATAAAAGTGAAGCTTTATTAGAGGGACTATGACAGCTTGAAGTAACACAGATGAGTAATGGGGAAAAGTTTCCCAAATTCTAGGTACCTTTGTAAACCTCAGAAATACTTTATGTGCTTTGTAAAACCTCAAGCTCCTCCTAACTTAACTATCCTCAGATAAGATAGTGTTTAGCTGAAACTGCATTTTAAAAATGTATATTAAAACCATATTCTCTTATTACTGTTTTTAAAACGCAACACAACTGATGCTGCTACTGCAGTACCCCAAACAGAGTCAGCGAATGCACAGATAACCGGTCAGGTACGATACAAACAGCACAGATTCGGAGGCTGTCACCTTCACGTATATTTACAGACACAAATTAGACTGCAGAGAAATTTTCACTAGCCTCAGGAAAGGAAACTGCTCTGACAGCAAGCCCGGTCCTCAGGAAGGGCTGGCGCCAGAGCCTCCCAGCCCCAGCAAGGCTTCCCGCAGCCCGGCGTGCCGGGGCAGCCCAGCCGACACGTCCCTGCAGCCCCTGAAGGCAGGGAGGGAGGACGGCTCATCTCTCGCCTTATGCTCAGGTCGGCCTCGCCAGCCCGACCAACAGCTCCCCGCACCGTGCCGCAGAAACTGCCTCCTCTAGCTTTTCCAGAGTGACAGCGATGGGGCCACAACGTGGGCCTTCTGTGCATGGATAAATAAATGAGCAGTCGGAAAGGACATCCTGCTACAAAAAGCAGAGTGGCTAGTTGCAGTGCTCTTATGGAGCTCATTAGATGATAACTTGTTCTTACACTACATGCCACAGCACCTTGGCTTTACAGTAAGAAATAAGCAAGTTTACATAATTTTGTAAAAACATCAGTCAAAGGGAAAGTTAAAAAACAGCCACTATTTTTTTGGTAAACTTGGATAAATTCTTCATGGTACATTTTGGAGAAAGCCTTTGATATGAGCTTCTAAGAAACGCAGAGGATGGACAAAAGCAGCAAAAGATTGTATTTTCCTGATTGTTTAGCTAGAGCCTGATTCTAAAGCCCGTTACACAAGCGCAAAGCACTCCACTGAAGCAGCAAAATTACTGTGGTACACAAGCAGCTGCGAGTCAAGCTCTAACTGCCTTCTCAAATGTATGCACTTCCTTTGCCGGCATTAACAGCACCAGGTCTGTGAGCAGCAGCACGGAGGGGTGCACTCTCATACGCACGTTCTTAAAAACACCTCACATCCAGGACGTGCTGCTACACCACCTGGAGCAGCAGCCGTCAGGAAAAGGTGAGGAAAATTATCCGAGGCGGTTGTGGAAGAACCCGGCCAGTTCCCTCACCCGCTGAGGACTAGGCAGATATTGCCGTGTTTTAATCCAGCTGCTGGAGTCAAAGGTAACTGAAGCCTCTGGAGTCGCTATCGAGGTGCGGGACTGTGTCTACAGGGGCTCTCAGGGCACGGACCGCGCGCCTGGCCCTGCGTGCTGTGAGCTGCGGCCCAAAGCCCACTGCTGTCCTGGTCCTGCACCGCGTCTGCGGCATCCCGTCCTCCTGCCCCACACACTCCTCCTTAGCAGCTCATCTGCTGTTCGAGCCTTAAGGCTGGTGGCTAACTCCTCAGGAGCGACACGTTACTGTTTCGCAGTGATTCACGCGGATTCCCATAATATCTGGGCAGGTGAAGACTGTTTCATGAGGAGACCAAGGCTAAGAAGCTTTGTGCTCATTTTCCCCTTTCTCCACTTCTTCTCCCTGGAGGAGCTGGGAAGAAAAGCTGTCTTTAAATGACAGAGTAAAATTGTTGGCTGCCTTGCCAGTAAAGTGAATGCAGCGACTGTGGCATTTGTGTTGCAGCCATTTTCAGAGAAAAGGTTTCAGACAACTTCCTAGCACCAGCCTCAATGTGGACTTTGTTCAGAGAAGACACCCCGGACCATCAAAGCACTGCACAACACACAGGCCCAGCGATTCGCCTGCGCCAGAGAGCAGCGACAGCTGTGAGGACCGTTTTGTCCTGAGCATCCTTCCTTGGATACACTGAACGGAGTCCAAGTTCCCGGCCTTTAACTTCGGGCTCTTTGAGGCAGACGGGGGCCTCACAGCTCGCTCAGCTGCCAGCACTGCCCCGCTGCGCGCCCGGCGGCGGTGCCGGCACGCATCCTGCCGGCGCTGCCCGCCGCGGGGCGGCCCGGGGCGCTGAGCCGCTCGTCGACTCGCGGCCCCTTCCGAAGAGCGGTTTCTGCCGCGCTACCTAACGAGAAGCTACAGCGAGGCCAAGAGAAGTTCAGTATTCAAATATTTACGCAAGAACATAAATACAGATAACAAATCCTGTTCGTCCCTGAGCTGCTTCCCTTGCTCCTCACTTACTTTGGGCTGTTCGTACGACGCTCGTTCTTTCGAACGGACTCTAGAGCCGTCTCCTGTTTGCGTGGCATTTCCTGTCGCCGGGCCCTGCTGCTCATTTAAGTACTTGCACTTCACAGCTGGCAAGTTATCAGCACAGCAGAAAGCGTACACCTCATTTGCTAATTTAACACTTGTCTACGCCAGGTCACATTTCTGTCCAAGACACGGCCAAATTTATTATCGTAAAGCTAACAAGTACTCTTTGAAGAAGTCCCTTACCCTCCGAAAGGTAGTTTGGAACAACCATAATGTAAAGCCCCCCCTAAAAGGTATGATAAGAGAAGATTTAATCCAAGAAAATCAGACCTTTACTAATAAATAGCTGTAGCCCAGATGCCACAGCCGACTGGAAATGCAAAACACCGCGGGCTTGACAGGAGTAACCAGCTCAGCTGGAACTGGATAAAGCACAGAGTTTAGCTTGCAACAGTTCAAACTGAGGCTTAAAACTGATCCCAAAGAACTCTAAAATATTGACAAGCGGGTGATTTGCTTTTTCTGACTTGAACTACTTTATTCCTATCTCTACTGTAATGGGAGAGACACGAGAAAATGTACACAGTCTTACGCACTTCCCTTAGGATAATCAATAGTGCTTTGTGTGCTATCAAGAAATTGCAAGAGATAGAGCATCTCAGGTAAGCAAGGGATCACCCCTCACTGACCAGCAGGCCGGGAAAGCTACTTAAGCTATTGGTATTACCACATCAGATAAATGATTCTCATAGGACTACCGCAAATTTTTTGGGCACATAAACCTCTCCTAAATTCACTGATTTTCCTAAGATTATTGCAGATTCAATTCTTCAGTAACAGTTTGACTGCACTGAATGGGAGTGTAAATAAGCCTTAAAAAAGAGAGAGAGAGATGAATAAGGTGGATTGAACGAGCTGCTAGAAACAAGTATAATGTTTCAGAGGAAAGGCTTATTCAAGAGTTACTCAAGTCTGGGGATATCATTGAAGGCGCCCTTCTCTCTGCTGGCTTTGGAAGGGCTTAAAGTGAAAGCTATTGTGCCAGGTTCATCAGGAAAAATGCCCAGACCATCCCCTTGGTGGGATGAACCAAAGTTGTGTTATTATCGTCAGATTTACCAAGTGGCTGTCTCAGAGGAAATGAGTAAACTAGGAGGATGGGAAGAAAAACCAGATAAAACCTCTAGAAGAAATTAGGATCAATATAAAAAAAATTAGGATTTAGATTTTTAGACCCATCTAGTGAAGCTGAGAGTCCCAATTCTTAGCTGTTCCCACCTGAGTGTTGCAAGGGCATTCATTTCTACAGAAGAACGCTGCATTTGTAAGGACATTAAACGCCGAGATGCGGTTATCCCTTTGATAGCCCTGCTTTCCATAAACCTGGAACAATGACACACCAAAGCGATTAAACTTTGGGTGGCAGGCATCTAGCTACCTTTTGCCCTATTTGCTGGATATTCTCCTAATTCATCTGAAACTCTCTCTTAGACTGCTGAAGGCGCTACAGCTACGTTCTTGGGGCTGCCAGTTCGAACTGTGAACGGCAGAAACCAAATTGTTCTCTCTGACACAGAGCTGCTCTGCAGAGACAGAACAGTCTGCAAATACCCACGGGCTAAAAGAGCAGTCATAAAGTCCAACGTAAAAATCAGCAGACTGGTTAGACAGGGGGCAGTTGCAATGCTTTCCAACCATTTTCAGTTCAAGACAGCTTGCCAAGCAAAGCAGCCCATAGCTCCAGAGAGGATTTACCTGAGAGAATAGAGGGGCTACAGCTTACAAGCACCACGCTTTGCAGAAGACGCATCCAATTTGGTTAAGGTTGCATATAGCCCTGGCACTTGCTACTGGCCTCCCTGCTCATTTCAAGTTGTTAAGCAAGATCTACACTTCCTTAATGTTGTCCTTCTGTATAAGCAATGGCTGTAGTTGTCATAAGGGATGTCATTCAATTCCTGACTTGATTTAAACTAACATACATGGAAGAGATGGTAATTCTCAATAAAATGTTTTCTTTCATGATAATACTCTGCAAAAGCATGAGAACGTTCTGTTAAACATCCCGTTTTTCTAATGGCTGAATTACTTGCTGTAGACCTTGCTTCTGCAATTTCTTGACTGACGTCACCATTCTTTTTAGAAAAGCTGTGACAGCAAATGTAGAAGGAGGGAAGTCTAATACCGGCAGCTGAATGCAAGTGCTATCTCTAAGTGCAGTGTGAGATGCTGCTGAGATAACACAGGAGATAACTTTCAACTTATGTGCAAATACACATTAATTTCCCACCTACTTGTTAGTAATTTCTCCTTGTTTGTACTTATGTGTGTATGCATACAGTAAGTTTGCCAGATATTCAGTAACGTATTATAACAGTTCTGGGTAATGATCTGTTTTACTATTTCCACTATCTCTGCAGCACAGAGCAGAAATACAGCTGCAAAACATTTCTCCCTCACAGAGACATATCAGTTTCCTGTGTAACTGATTCATTTATGCCCCCAATCTATTTTAATAATCAGATGTCCCCCTGATAAAAGCACCACATTATCAGGGCTGTGCAAGCTCAGAAGATCTAAATATCATGCTTTGGAACACCGATGCACAATCTTTAATAATAGTATTAATAAGAAAAAGCATATGGAAAGACAGTATCTCCCCAAAGAAAAGTTCTACTCTATAGTAAGTTGAATCTCAACTAATTTCAGACATCTTAAACTTTGGTGTTTAACTTAAATTAGATGATCCATCTCCCCTTAATTAAGGAAGATGCACATACCTCCTGAGGGTGAGTCATCCTACCTCAACATGAATGTCTCAGAGAGGTGAAAGGAAGTGCCCTCAGGGGGTACCTGACTATCACTTGGCTGTAGTAGGAAGCCAACTAGCTCAGACTAGGCACAAACCTTTTAATTGCCTGTAATGAGGTAAGTTGAATTTGCTGTGATCATGGGCTCCGTACAGTCTCTGAGAATATCTGGGCACAAACTTGTGGCCTGTATGTTGTCTGCTCTCAGAGGACAGCAACTTGCAACAGAATCTGCCACCCTGTCCAGTAACTCATTTAACAGCTCCAACTAATATTGCTTCAGCTTTCAAAACATGCAAGTATTACAAGCCAGAAGTCACAACTTTTGCTCAAATAGTTTTTGCTCTGACCTCTCAGGTCTAGGTTGATACGGGATTTTGCCAGTCTATGACGGAGAAAAAATTGCTAGGGCTCTTGAACTTTCCTGAGATTTTTCTTTGGCCTTAAGTTATTTGCAGACAGGAAAAGCAGTCCCAAACAGCTCGTCCCCTGTGCTCCACATTCTGCACATGCTGACTATTTATCACATGTACTCAGCGCTGCCTCAACAACAACACTGAGGTGTCACGACCTAATCTTATGAAATCTGAAAAGCAAGGTTTTATTAAAGAAATACGACTTTTCAGAATAATGACCTAAATGGACTGGAATCTTTTAGTATGTATAATAGGGCAGAGAAGGCAAATGTGGATCAGTAACAAGGACCGTGAGCAGAATTTTACGGGTGCACGTTCCTACTGCCGAAAGTCATTTAAGGGTGGGGCAGAATGAGCCTCAATTTTAATCTTTGGAGCCATGAATGTGAACAATTCTCTATGCAGAATTTATGAGCTGCTTTACTTATCAGTATTTCCTCAGAGTTTTCATGCAGTCAGATTGATTATCCTTTCCTTATACTGCTTGTGTATACTCAAGTTCAAATATACACTGCAGAAATGGACATGAACTGCATACTGTACCATAGAAGGGAATTAAAGGCAGTGACATGCCAGCTATGGTTATTAAATTTTGTTAGAAAACACAGCATGATATCAGTCATAATAAAAATGTGTATTTCCAAATAGTAAAGCAACAAGTATAGCCTACATATTTTTTTTTAGTTAGCTACATTCCACAGGTATTTTAAACAGACACCATAAAAGAAAAAAGGGAGATTTGGGACATGTCTTTTTTTTCCTGTAACATGGTTAGCTTTCATCAAACGTTTTATTCTGAATGCTGTCAGTGTACAATGAAGTCCATTTTTTCTGTTGCAATCACAATTTTCACGAATAAAAGTCTCAGATTACCTGATTATCAGAAAATATCAGTCATCTGGCATAAAATGGGTCAGGGTAACAAAACCACCTAATCTATCCCCAAATGAGCCCTTTGTCCTGGGCCTACAACACGCTGCATTTTATTTCTAGACTCTCTTTCCCCTGCACAGTGCTAGGAACCCTGGCACAGGCTCTAGCTCTGCACACGAGCACCAAGGTGCCCAGAGGATAAAGCTGCGCAAGGTTTGGGGTATGTTAAATAATGGGCCTACAATCTGCGTAACTCAAACACATAGGGAGTGGTACATCTGCTGACAGATAAACTGATTTCTCCTACTTAGCTGCATTAGCAGTAGCAGTTTCTGTCCAAGTTTCCCTGTAAAATCTCTTTACAGAAAGTCTGGTAGGGATGTTAATCAAATTTCTCAAAAAAGATCTTCACTCTGTAGCAATGCTTAATGGTACTAAGCAACTACAGGATGAACCTCTTGAGTTTTGAAAAAATCTGTGTGTAGAGATTTTAATCACATATTTTACTGGATTTTAGATTTTGACTGCATCTGCAATATTCCAAGAACTGTACATCTGTAATGTGTTTAAAAGTTTACCAGTGCAAAAAAATGGGAAACCAAGATATTTCGTACTTTTTACAATAGAATACATTTGTTCATATTTTTTATTATTATTATTTTATGTGCCTACCTAATGTCTAATGTCTAATCATGACATTAGATACACTTTAATAGAGCAAAATAATTAGAATAGGTTACAGACATAGCAGGCTCCAAGGCAGGATGCAGTTTGTTTGTTTGAAAAAACACCATGCTAGATTGTGGAAGAAACAATTGGTAGTGGTCTGGATGGTTTGCAAATCTATTTTGTGATAAAGTAGGATGTGACAAATTACATAACCACAACAAAATAGGATGATATTCCAACTCCAGTAAGGAAATGGTAAAATTTTCATTGACCTCAGCAAGAACACAACCAGTTCTGATTTTGGAAGGCTTATTTTGACAGGCTTCTAAAATGAAGTATTTAAAATGACTTAGTTAACAATGAATATAAAGGACACCAGAGAGATGGTAAAAGCACAGAGCTGCAGAAGGGTACAAATATGGGCTGGATAATCCTAGTCTGTTTGGAAACTGCCACCTCAGTAACTTACACATCTTTATACCGTCTCAGTATCAGTTTCTCAGGTTATCATATATACACTAGACCTGGGAATTGATAGATAAATGCAAAAAGGTACATGTACACAAGCATACATATCTGATTCTACCTCTAATACACACCATAAATTAGGTATGCATAATAGTTTCTGTTTACATAAAACACACTAATGATGCCAAATCATTAAAGCTTCATTTATTATCTCTGAACTATAAATGGTACGTCTCAGTGGCTTCAGAGGAGCTGTAATAACGTACTCAGTCAATGATTTGCAATATTAACATTTTCAGTCATCTCCACTCCAATCTGTCTCCTGCTACTCTGAAAATGTTGTGGCACGCCAATACTTGGCACACTGTACACATCTGAAAGCAATGTAACAGCAACTGGGAATGAACTTCAGGAGATGATCATGGAACCAATACAATACCTTCATAAGTGTGGAAATCTTTAAATAACTGTTAAGAGAAAAAACATGCACTGAACTGCATGCAAGTGAAGATATTGGGTTAATCTCCCAAATGAAAAAGAAGTGAGAAGTAATGTTACTTCACACAGTCCTTAAATCACGACGCATCAAATGTTAATTGAAATATCATCATTCTTGAAGCCTAATTAACACAATCAGAAGTAGCTGTAGAAGACAGAACTGTTACTCAGATTTTCTTGCTTTATAATAAAGTATCTATTTATATATTTCTGTTAAAGTGTTTAACTATTTCAAAAATAGTTGTAAAATCATACAGCCAGTAATAGAACTACAGAAGTCAAACCAAGACACAGTCATGATCTCAGTAATTAGCTATTTCTTATACTTTGTCTCACAGTGGAACTACCTGATATCATATTCCATTTTCTGAACTATCCAAAATCTCTTACTGCTCTGGAAATGGGAGCAATATCTACGTGTTTTTAAAAAAGTCTGTTATCTGCTCTTGGAAGTACTTTCTTTGTTTGCCTATTGCATCCACACAGAGTTTTGCAGGAAATGGACTGCATTACAAAGATAGGTTTGCTAATACAGCAGGCACAAATATCGACCTCCCAAAAGTCCAGTCTGCGGATATTTGGCTGATTTATAGTTTGATCAAGATACATTACTGTTTCTGTCCAGTCAATTAGGGAAAAATAATTGCTTGTCATAACAAAGACATGAATCTGAGGTTACTGTTTGCAAAGGCCTTTCAGATCTTTAAAGAAGTGTATACATCTGAGTGAAAATTACTGTTGAAAATTCTGACTTCATTGTCATCCAGGCCAAAAGTTTTAGTGGGAAGTGAAGGAAACATTTATCCCTTTAGACTGAAATGCAACCACTATTACTTTCTTTACTGGTGTTTATACCAGTATTTCACAACTAAATCTTACAATCTCTCTAAAATTAAATGAGATCATCTCTGATGTTCAGGAGAAAAAGAATCAAATTTTCCACAGATACAAATATGTCCATAATCTCCTTGCTTTTATGGAGTCTAAGTTCTCCAATATCTCTCTTGCTGATCTGAATCTCTTGTATTATATTCTTTTCCACTGCCAAATTCCCTTTAAGGAATTTTTTTGAATGACAGTGTTTAGTCTGACACATTCATACCAAGATGCTCGCTCTTGTGTGCTCCCTTCTCTGAAACGTCATTTGAGTTGCCTTTTCAGCTCTCTTCGTGACTCTCTACCTTTTCTGCACCTTGCCCACAAAACGCTTCCACTGCCACTGAATGAGCATAACCCAGAAAAATCCTGCACTGATACCACAGGGCCCTGAGAAGAAAGCTTTGGTTTAGTTTTCAGACATTTTTCCTTTTTTTTCCTACTCCCTCCCCCTAACAGTTCCTCTTATAACCCAAAACTCATCAAGACTGTGCTTGATGGAGCTGTCACAGATTGGGAGGGCTTCTTTGCCCATTGCTGACACAACCACGAACCCCCTCAGGACACTGAGCTGAACAAAGTTAGATCATGCTCAAGAGCTGTCAGGATCTGAAAGTTTCAAATCTGCAAATTAGATTTCATTCAAAAAGTATATCTGGAAATGGTATGGCCCATGAACAGGGCACTTGACATTCTGAATCATCACCCCAAGCTTCTCTGCTGAGCAACCTGCCTCTTAGGCTTCATCTAATAATATAGAACTATAGCAGTTGTCTGTGGGATATCGCAGCAAGGTATTTTAGCACAGAGAATTAGCAAACACACTGTTACTCTCTTCTTGCCTTTTTCAGAATTGTGTATTTCTAGGAAAAACATATTATGTATATACAATACCTTCTACTCAGGTTTTCCTATTCCAAGCCAGAAAAAAGATTATATGCATTAAGTTACCAACAAACAAGAAGCTGTCAACATCACTAACTGTTTAGGGGAAATTGGTCTGATCCAATTTTTCTCATCCAAAAACATAAAAAAGTCAGTTTCTCAAGGGTCATTCAAGGTAATTTCAACATTTTAAGAAGTGGCTAATTAGATCATTTTTTCAGTACTGAAACAACAAAATGACTGAGCTACCAAACAACTTCACTCTGAAAATAATGACATTAGTATCACTTTCCACATGAACTGAGTTCAAAGAGGCACTTGATGAAACCCAGAAACTAGTTGCTGTGGCTTCCCAAGCTAGTCACCAGGCCATCTAAAGCATATCTAAAGCAAAACCAAACCTGCAGCTTGCAAGAGTTCAGCTCTGCGCTGCTCCCTCTTGAGAAACGGATTCCTCCGACGCTTCCTCCAAGCACACTGTCTCTCACCGCTGAGCTGGCCAGCAATGAGTAAAGCAGGCTGACTGCTCAGCTGAGGTTATTTCTAAGCCACTTTTGAACTTTGATTTGTTTTTACGCATTCTTATTTAATGCTAGTTATTTCCACTCCAGAGAGAGAGTCCTGTTTACTGCATAGATGTGTTGCCAGGAAATCCCATTGCTGGTGAGTAAAAGTCCTGTGCCTTGACTTATGTCTTACTCACCCTAAACCATGCATGAGCCATGCAGCCTTTCCTGATTAATGAAAGTTGTCAAATGCCCTACACTTGCTAGGAAGTCATCCTTTTGTGCATGACCAGCCCAATTACTAAGCTATGATGGTGTTACAGATGCCCTGTAAATCAAATCCTGATGCACAACAGGAAGTTTTCACTGCCAAACCTTCTGGAGTTTAACATAGTATCAACAAGATACACAGCCAGGTGTTACTGTCAAAGGGAGGTATTTTGAAATGGAAAGCACAGGAGACAGCTTGACATTTATGTTTGCTCTGACTTTTCAAATTTGCTGCAATTCTCTAATTGGAGAGTTTCACCTGAATAAAATATTTTGTACTACTATTGAAGAGGAGATATACAGAATGGTGAAATCTGTTCGACCATATTAGAATCAGAGGGGCAGAACAGTATCGGAGGCTTAACAGGAAAATAAACATAACTAAAACCGTAAGTCAGACCAAATGTCATGCTGAAAGTAGGTTAGCACGATACTAATATTGTAGTTGGTTAGCTTTTCTCATCTTTTATGCGGAGTTAGTACAGACGTTTAGTGGCTGGCACCTTCTCAGTTTATATACCTAGAAATACTACGATCCTGCCCTAACCCCTTTAAAATCACGCTTCCCTTTGATTTGCTTATTTTCCAAGTTCTCCAACGTGGTTTAAACAGAACATGCACAAGAGCCGTCAGAAATCTGCACACTTTACACGAGGGAATTATTCCTTCGCATTTACCAGACAAAACACTCCACATTCCTCTTCTGAATTTTAAGTAAGTTATGCTATCTTTCGGCCAATTTTCTCCTGCCAGCAAAAACAAAAGGAAAGGTTTGTGACCTTAAAAACATCACGGGCAAGTGAAGATTCACACAAAATATTCCACTAGTGAGCTTGAGAGTAGATAGATGCTCCCGCCTCGTCCAGCTTAATCCCCAGCCACCGGAGCTGTCAAAAGGCTATTGTTAACGCATGGGCTTCCTCCAAGACCACATCCTGTGAACCGGGTCAGAGGGAAACGCCGAGCTGCTTTAAATGAACTGCTCTGTGCCTGCTCTGTTTGCACGGGCAAGGAAAACCAGGCAACTCAAAAAAATCAGTGGACTCGCAAGAGAAGATGGTGACTTAGACCAGAATTAACACCTAATTTAAAAAAAAAAATCAGCAAGTCTCAATTGTGATGGATGCTCTTCGTATTTACTTAAGACGAGAATTTCTGCCAGAAAGAAACTAGACAGTCTATCCAAAGGAAGAAATCGGATCCAAAACATAACAGCTCTCCCTAGAAGGGGTCTGCTTTTATTATGTAGCTATTTACTCTTTCCACATTTTATTTAAAAAGCGAAAAGCCTATCAACAGCAATGCACACAGGACTTTTGATGGGTGTTATGTAACTCCATTTCAGAGTGCAACATATTCTTCATCTCCGACAAACTGTGTCAGAGTCGTTTGAATGTGTTGTGTGTTGATCAACTGCACCAAAATCAACGAACGTCTAGTGGCTCCTGGAGGGAAAACTCCGATCTGACACTCGCCCGGAGCTGGGCCCCGATTGACGCTTGCCACTGAAATCTCCATGAAGAGGGAGCCAAATCTCTGCAAGGAAAGCGAGCAGGAAAACCCATGCAGTATCTGGCTGTTTTCTTCTAAACCGATTCCTTCAAAAAGACAAAGGATGGGCTTGTGGCTAAGATGTGGAGACTGCGACTCAAGACACACATGACTTCAAATTCCTAGTTCTGCCACAAAGCCCCAGTCTGAGTGTGGGAAAATCCTCCATTTTCCCTTTAATCTACTCACTCCTTCTGTACAGCGGGGATAATATTTTTCCCTTTTCTCCCCCACTCTGTCTAATACAGCCACGTGTCAGCAAGGCTGAGACTAACTCTTACTTTGCACATGCACAGTACCTGTCATGGTAAGGCAGCAGTCTAGTCAAAGTTTCTAGGTTTAAGGTCTGGCTAAAACTCAGAAAATTTCCACTGGAAGGATATTCTAATAAACTTTTTACAGGAGAAAAAGAAACGTCTTTCAGCTGAACACAACTTACATAATCTTTGTGGTAGTCTTGGCTCTGCTGGCTGCTTTGGGATGCTCCTGTCTCCTAGGGAGCAAAAATGGGGCAGGCTCAGAAATTCCCAGGGGTGCTCTCTGCAGGAGATTTTAAAGGGTCTGTGGCCTTTAAAAGAGCCTTTTAAAGGCTTTCCAGGATTTTAAAGGCTCTCAGGGGCCTGGACAAATTGGTTCACAGGACTTTTTTTCTGAAGATACCCTTCCTGTGCTTTTGGGAAAATTAATTGAAACTGCGGTACTTCAGTGCCTCTGGAAATAGCCGTATTGTATCATGGCTTTTGTTCTAAGGCAGCTAAGCCATCTCCAGACAGAAGTACATCTCCATGGCACCATGGGCCACTAGCAGCACAGGTGCCCAGAGCAGCATCGTTTCATTACCAGTGATCAGCACTCAGCTCAATCAGTGACCACGGGAAGCTGGAGACTCTCACGATGGCCACCCAGTCCCTTGCACAAGGAAGGATCAGTGCCAGTAATGTTAAGAAGGGGAGGGGGGTCTGCATGCTTTTTACAGAAATCCTGCAGTGATGGAGATGGTACACCTTCTGCATGCAAAGCATTCCTCTGTTTAACTACTATTACTGCTGGAAAGTTTTACGAAAGCCTAACTAAAGCCTCCCAGGGTATAATATAAGCCCATTATTTTTATCTGGAGATGGAGACCACTTATCTCCATTTATGGTCATGGAGAACAGATTACCCTGAGAGGCTGCATTTATTAGCTCTGGTGTTGCACCAAGCAGATGCTGTGGGTTGCTTCAGGTTCTGGAGCTCCGCTGTTTTTCGCACACTCAGGGATCTCTGCATGCACATTCAGATGCACCCCCCTTTTGGAGGAAGGAGCATTTTTAATGAAAAAAATGATTGATCAGAAAATTTCCAAGCAGCTTCCCCAGCAACAGATGCAGTATATAGGATAACGACTATCATTTTCTGCTGATGCGTCACACCAACTTTTAACACATAACCTAATATGAAATAGTACACTGAGTTCTAAGTTCTCATTTTGTGTGAGAATTAAAACAAAAACTGTAAAAAGCTAGACAGAGGTCTTAAGCCTGGGTTGGTAAATACCCTCATATCAATTATCACAATTACAAATTACCCACAAAAAGTATCTTTCAAGCCGTAACCAACACCATTTGCTCATACATATAAAGTTTTAAGAATTACCTAGCTGTGTTACTGTACACTTATCTCAACTGTATGAAAATGTGGTTGATACAGGTGATTATGAAATAAATATTCAACAGTAAAGTTGTTTCCAAGCATAAGTGTAAGGCTTTAACTGAGTTATAATACAGCACAAACAGATGGTGCTGGATACCTAAAGCATATTAAAGATGCTTTTATCTGTTTGATAAAGAAATAATTCAGAGCACAAGGCAAGAAGCTGAAATTGCTGAGTCTGAACTCCCGCCAACTGTCCTGGCTTCACTGGGGCTGCGTGAATTTTAAACACATGCAGTCCCAGGTGTCCGCGGTGCTGGTTGAAATTTCTGCCAGCTAGTTCAGTGCTTTTGAAACAGTGTCGGCTTCCCATCACTAGCAGCCACTATGGGGAGAAGATGGGAGGTCTCTGGCTGCTTCTGCTCCCCTTTTTGCTGCCTTGGCCACAGCGCTGTAAACTACACACTAAGCACAATGAGCAGCCTCCTTCCTTGCCAACCCACAAGGCAGACATCTCCAATGTATTAACACTGGGAAAAGGAAGAGTAGGACAAAATGGGGAAATATAAACTCACTTACGTTCCCTGGAATCAGTATGTCAAGAAACTTGGTAAAGCTTGGTCCTGAGAGACTGGGCAAAGAGTTATCCAAGAAACTGAAAGGTCACAGAGATGTCGGATTGCAACAGATCCTCTGCTTGGGAGAGACTTGGGGAATGGGGGGAAAGGGACACGCCAGATCCTAAGTAAGTCATGTGGAAGGGTTAGCTGAGGAAAGATGGAGATACGGAAGTCATTCATGGCACATATGTTTTTTCAGTGTGCACAGAACTCCTTTTGGCATGAGTAGGAGCTCTACTCATGTACAGAATGCGAAGCGTTTGTGTTGAGATCTGTCTGGACAGGGAACCTAGCTGTGCTCCAAGCCTGGTGCCTGGTTACAGGCCGGAGTTACCACATCACAGACAAAGTGCTGACAATTGAGGAGGAAAAACGGGAGGTTTCCACACTGCTTCCAAAGTCAGACTGCAACAATGCTGGCTACATCACACTGCAAGCCCTCAGACCAGGCCTGGGATACACTAGTACGATACAGTGTCAAACAGGCTTCAGGAATCCCTTTAAGAGCTGTAGTATGTGTTCTAGCCTAATCACATCAAAGCATTTAACTTTGTTTTGTGGCACTGACACGGAATTTCATTTTAGATGTCCTGGTACAACTGTTTTAGATGCCATTCTTGTTGGCCATATGCTCCTAGCTAGAGCAGATCCATTCCTCTCTGTTCTTCTTTACAGACCACATCCCAGCCCTACTGGTCCCATTTCCACGTTATACAGGTGAAGAAACCACTAGGGCCTCTTTCCGCAGGTGGACTCGTCATATCCTTTGGTATTTCTTCCAGAAGGCCTTGCAGCAGATGGTAGTTTTCAGAGTTCCCAAGATCTTTCTTTCTTAAAATTAGACTGTTTAATGATGAACTTAGTGGGGCTGAACCCTTCCAAGAGAGATCACAAGTCACACCCACTCTGAAGGCCAATACTTGCGTCTTACAAGAATCTTAATGTAAACCCTAAGAATTGCAGCATTTAGAAAAGTGTTAGGTTTATGTACATACACTAGATCAGCTTGTAGAGCCTGACTAATGCTTTCCAGTAAGGAATAATGATATGAAAAAAATGTTTCAGTCATGACAGAAAGACTCAGTTAGTGGATATAGAGGAAAATTAGTCACATGCAGAAGCCTGCAAAGATATCTGCCAACAGGAAGGAAGAAGCAGATAAAGCAGACAGCAGGAGACAGATAGCATGGACAAAGAGAAACTGAAAACAAGAAAAAAACAACAAAAAAAGATAATTTGACAGTACAGGAATGAATTAACTCGAAGAAGATGGCTAAAATCTATCATTTGAATCAGATACCCAAAACTCAAAAATTAATAGATTAAACTCAGCAAACATTCGGTTTGCAAGCACAAATGACACTGAAGTGCTGTTGAAAGACACATTTGATGCTGGGAGGAATTCCATGGACGCATGCCTCGCAGGTGTGCTGATGCCAGCCTTTGCTCAGCTTGGTGTTGAGGGGGACTCACAGCGGTGTGCCTATCACCGCAGCATCAAACGTATGAGGGCAGCTGAAATCAGTCATGCTCACCTGCAGGGAAATGCTATTGGTGTTGGCATTTTGCCACAGGTCATTATAGTGCACAGACTTATCACTTCAGTGACCAAAAGAAGATAGTTTTGCATATGAATTGTTCTGACATTCCTCAATGTCAGAAGGAATTAAGCCATTGCTTAACTTACTTTTTAGAGTATCATTCAATAGTGGTTTTTTTTGTTTTGTTTTGTTTTCTTTGTTACAGATCAATGGCACAGTCTAGACAAACAGTATTACAGGGCAGCCTAGCCAAATTTGATAATTTTGTCTCATTCACTTAGCAAGCAATATGAAAGTGGTGGCACAGGAATATCAATTATGTAATACCCACAGTTAGATAAATACTACAAAAGATACTGGTATTTTCAGGCGCAAGTTTGGATAAAAAACAAGCTACAGTCCCATTGAATGGCAAAACTCCATCTGCTCCAAGGAGAGCAAGCATTTCACCTCATGAATCCAGCAGCTGGATTCCTTTCCTGTGTACATATATAGGAATAAACTTTTGTCTATATGATACTCAGGGAAGAAGAATGTGCTCTGAAAGCTTGCGTTCAAATATTTTGCATGACTATTCACATCATAAGTGTTTGTACAGTCAGTTTAAATATTAGTGTACTTAGCAAGAAAGCAGATGGATCTGCATGTGAATTACGTGCCCAAGTACAAATTACGAGAATACTCAACCAACAGATCAGAATCTGTGAACAAAAGTCTATCTGAATAAACCATGCAAAGAGTAATTTAAATCACTAATAACTTAATGAAAAAAATACATATTTATTATTTGCTTTCCAAGGTGTAACTATGTTTTACCCAATGAAGAAAAAAAAAAGCTGAATATAATCACCTCACAAACTTTCTCTACCACAGTTTTTATTAAAAGAAAAATACTACTTTTCTTAAGCTTCAGATTGCATCACATTCACAAGAAAATCCCCAAACTGTATATGCAAGCACAGAAAATCATGTGAGGGGGGGAAGCATCTAGGGAAAACAGCCCTGATTTTTGCAGCTGTATTCCTGGCCAGTCTTGGCAACGTGGTTGTTTGAGAAAGCCAACACTAGTGTCAAAAGTCTCGAACAATCAGGTGTGGTGAAACCAAAGGCCATAGAGGAAACAGCTGGGTGGCAATGACCTACTGCATTGACATGTCTAATCCAAATTTATCTTGGAACCCTTCGCACTTATAGATAGCAACAGGATGTATCGCAGAGGCTGCATGTGTCAATCTAAGTGCCTTCCAGACAGGATGGGAAAGCTGGTGATACACAGTGCAGCATATGCAAAATACCAAAGAAAGCAAAAGTTAAAGCCCACAATCCATCAGCCAAGGGCAAATGTTCACCAGATGAATAATTCATATGTTCCATTGTGTTTTGCAGCTATATAATAATCATTTTTCCCTTAAAAATCAGAGTTGCCTTATATGAGGTTATACAGCATAAGCATGCAAACACTATACTATAGAGGCAGATTTCACTCTCATTTGGAAACTCTGACTAGGTACTCATTATATTTTGATTTAAAGACCTTTTATCTGATCACTACTATAATGATAGTATCCCTAACACACAGGATTGTAAACCACAGAGACATGCAGGAATATCATATATTTGATTAATACATTCGCTAACCAAAAAAGTCAACAGAAGTTCTACAGGAAACAGCAATCATAAATGACCATGCTTCGGGACAGTGTGACCTGTAATGCTGAATTTGCATTGGCTCAGCAAATCTGAAGGGACATTAACCCTAATAACTCACCAAAAAATTGTGCTTAGAACTACACCTTATATAATCTAGATATATTACTGAGGCTACAAGATGCTGGCAAACAGAGAGGGAGGGATCTCCATCAGTGATGAAGGAAAGTATCATTCAATAATTTTAGGCCGATATTTTGAAGTTTATTGGCAACAAAAACCTAATAAAAGATTTCTGAACCATAACCATCCACTTTATAACCCAAACTACTTTGACAAAAGGATTTCACAGAACTTGCTTAAAAGAGCATTTCTCAAAAAAAAATGTGGCTGCAAGAAACCTGGGCAAAGGACTGCCATTAAGCTTTACTGGGAAGGTCATGTTCGTAATGGAGTTCACAGAAAAGTTCAGATATTAGTAAGCATTTAATGCTAAGGACTTCTGTAAATCCACTAAGATTTATTTATCTGGGCTGCCAGAGGTTTTCAGGGCACTGCGAGCACACACTGGCCTTCATGTTGAAGAATCACCTTTTAAAAGTGCTCAACAGCTTCCACTGAGAACAGAGAGCGAGCTGATGGCTGCTCACTTTTTCTTTAAAACCAGTCCCTAAGATACGAAGTATTGTCAGAGCCATAAAACATTAAACTGCCAAACTGGATCACGTTTATGTTCCTCTAACCTGTTACTCTATTCACTACAAATTGAGGAGTGCTCATGACCATACGCATCGGAATAGGAGATGAACTGATCCCCATCAGGTTTCACACTAATCACTAATAGTTCCTGAGTGGTTTAACTGCTGAAGCAAACTGCTTTATATCTTCCCCTACACTTTTTAAAAGTTTATCTCTGAGTAGGCAGTGTAACCTGTTTTCTCTTTTTCTGAAAGCAGTACTTGCAAAATTGAAATACTTTTCACATACTACCCATTAAAACACAACATTAAAGAGAAAACATAAAGAATATTTTCCATTAAAAAAAAAAGTAAGCAGGCATCTATCGCATGTATCCGATGTACTTTTTGGCATTGTGTTGAAAAGTTTTATTATTATATTGCACTCATGCCATAGAAAAGAGCTATTTACCACTTCTGGTAATCAAGAGATGACCAGTCTGCTTATTCTGTGTATTTCTACATAGAATCTTTGAGCCTACCATTGCATCACCTTGTGGAAGACAGGGAGAGGTGATACAGAAAACTCCGAGAGAAAAATTAAGTGACATGACCAAAATCCCATGGGAAATATATGGCAGGGTTTAAAAAGGAAACCAAATGTTCAGAATCCCAACCCTATCCTTCAACCACAAAACCAACTTTCTTCACTAATACAGAATTAACCCAGTGACTATAAACAAAAGCAAACCAAGTACATATATTATGGGTATCTTGCCACTATAACAACTCTGATGACACCCAAGTGTCCTTGAACTAAATATGAAGCAGCTACAAATGTAGGTTTAATCACAGCATGGTAATCAGTTCCACAAGCAGAAGTACTAGAAGAGCAGAGGAAAGTAACCTCACATAACACTGCTTGCTGAACTTGTTAAACCACATATGCAGTCGTAATGCACCGAAAGAGCTACAGAAATACATTCAATTGACAAGAGTACTCATGCTCAAAGCATGAGAAGTGTTTACAACTACAGCGAAAAGATCAGTAGAAGCTCAAACTGAAGTGTTTTAACTCTTAGGTAAGCCTCAAAAAAGACCCCATAACAAGAGGAAAACAAACAAAGTAGTCTAAAAAAATTATGACATCCTACTTTGGGCAAACTTTTTTTTTTTTAATCACAATGAATCAGAGCTAGAAGGGGAGTAGGAAGAAGTTATTTTGCAAAAGAGAAAAACATAGGTACTTTTCACTGAGAAGCTGTTTTTCTGGTTCAACAGTTTTGCAGGAAGAGTAGCCAGAATATTTGAAAAGTGAAAAGAAAATCAATTAGTTGTTTTTATTTTAAAAGAACCTCCCCATGGGAATAGGTGTGGGCGTGAGAGCTCTTTTTAAACTTAATAATATAACATGCAGCAGCCAAGTTTGGGGTTTTTTTAAGTGCTGTCAAGTCATTTCTCAGCTTATTGGGAGCTGGAATGATTTTTTTCTATGTGTGTTTCTACAGATCCTTATCGAAACACATCCGTGAAGGTCATTCTATCAGTAGCTTAACGTGAACATTTAAAAACACAGTATTTATTCCAGCAGTGACACCGAGCAAAACGAACTCACAAGGCTGCTGTGCAAGTTCACTGGCAATAAGAAAAGTTATTATCTACCCAGCTGGCACTCGAGCTCCGCGTTCAGCAGGTTTCTCACAGGCTTTGCCTCAGCAAACGGACATTTCTGAGAGCTGAGATCTGCAGGTAAAGTTCACCACTAACCTTGCTGTCTTCGAGCTCCTGCGTTCTCCCTTGAAGCGTTCTCCGCTCTCCAAAATCACAGGTTGACTTTAACCCCAGCTGGCAGGAAAGCATGGAGCTCTCTGCCCCCGAGAGCTCCAAGGACTTTGCCGAGTACTGCTGTGCCGCCGGCGTGCCGAGGCTGGGCATCGGCAGGGCGCTATGAAGCGGCTTTGACCCCACGGCCGGCTGTCTTAGCTTTGAGGCAACCCCAAGTACAGGCATGGCTTCGATAAAACTATCTTCTCGCTGCCAAAGAAAATGCTCCTGACCTCAGTCTGGTAGGCTCCAGCTCCGGCAATTCCAGAACAAATACTTTAAACAAAAGTAGCAGTCATCTCTCAAAAACTTCTTAAAACAATAATATCACGCGTTTCACAAAGCAGCAAAGCTTTCCCTTCATCTCTGCCCTTCTCCCTGCCAGAGGCTCGCGCAGGCACCGCGCCGTGTCAGCGGCTCGGGAAGACTAAACACTCCTCCGGGGCGTGAACTCTGCGTGAAGGTAACCGCCGCAGAGCCGCCCGTCTGGGATTAAAGGACTCATAAATTCACTTTCTCCTCTTCCTCCAGCGTGCCAGGTCTGCGCGCCGAGCGACTGAGGGAGAGGGAGCCGGCGAGGGAGAGCGGAGATGAAATCTCCTCGTACTCCAACTGTCAAAACAGCTCCGAGACCACAACACCGGGAGCGGAGACCTCTTCCTGACTACATAAATAACCAGCCCACATCTTAAAAAAAAACAAACCTCTTTTTTTCTGATTTTTTTTTTTTTTAAAGGACCTGAGCAGTGGCCAAAGCAAACAGCTGTTGGAAGAGTTTTTATCCCGGAAATAATCTCAGCAATGAAGCTGTTTGTCTGATTCCTGGCTATTTTTCACTGCTGACAACCACGAGCTTCGGTGTTTCATTGCCTGTTCTTCCCGTGAAATCAGGTTAAAGTCGTGCAAAGCGTGGCTAGGAACAGACGCTGAATCATAGTGTGGGTAACGTCTGTCTGTGCGATGAAAAATCCATACAAAAACACAGAGCAGGATATAGGAAAATCACGAGCATTGTTAGAAGATTTAGTCAATACGGCTTTTCAGGGTGTTTTTTTTTTTTTTTTTTTTTTCCCTGACTTGGTGGTGATGCTAACGTCATCTATTCAACTTTAACACTTCCCTTCCTAAAAACATTTGAAGCTCCATAAAGTCCGTGCCCAACGCCTCATTTCTGCTTGTTTGTGCACAGACGCCTCCTCGTTGGTAACCTCAAATCCTTGTACACGGAAATGCAACACAGAGAGGCAGGCAGAGCAAGCTCTGAAGTGAGTCACCAAGCACCCTACAAAGCGCTGAGCAAAATCAACACGTAGTTCAAAGGACTTCCCCTAATTCCTTCAAGCCCCTAGAGCAGAGCAAGCAGTTTTAAAGTGTGATATAAGGGGAAAAAAAACGCAAAAATGCCATACCCTCTATGGAAATATATAACCTAGTGTTATGGACAAAACTGTTCCTGTTTTTATCCGTTTCAAAATGAAACATAAACAAATAGGATGACCTGAAACCTATTCTGCCTCTAACATCCTAAACAGTATTATCTGTGCTCCACCTGAATAATATGCACTGTTAATATTAAGATACAAGCCCAAGGGAAAATGTGTGCTTTCTTGACTGGTGAGAGTTAGAAAAAGGATTTTCAAAGAAAACAGAGCAAATCAGAAGTAGAATAAAAGTAACACCTTAAACCACCTTTTTGAGAAGAGTATTTTGCAGTGTAAAACTATAATGTATGGTATTCTCCTTTGTCTTTCATATATGCAAGATCATGAAGACATACTGGTTAAAAAAATCATCTCTCTGTATCGGCTGCTATGTTTGTTTCTAGTTTGCAGGAGTTTTAATCTGACCTGGTTCAGGCACCACCTGAGTTTTGAAGTGTGTATGGAGGACCAGCAAAGCCATTTCGGCATCCTCTGCGTATCTTCTCCTGGGTTTTATCACCATTAGCAGTGGCAGCAGTGGGCTCTACGCAAGACTGCACAGAGGTAACTGCCCCGTGCTTACACGAGCTTAGCCAACAGCTTGTAGCACTCTGCCCCACAGTGGAATATTCTTGTGCCAAGCACAAGGCTCCTCATGCAGTCTGTAGGTGTTCTCCAGCAGCATAAAGCACTATGAATGTGTCAGGAATTTATCTTTCTTAGACACAACTGGCAATAGTTAACACTTCAGAAAATGCACATATGCAAAGACTGGACCGGACCACAGGAGGAGAGGAATTTATGTCTTGCAAGGTTTGGGGAGATGAAAAACCCTCCTGAGGACTGCTGACCAATGATCAAGACAAAGAGCAAACTAAAGTCATGAGATAGATACTTTCTTAAATAGAACTTTGCCAAAAAAAATGTAATTGAATCTTATTACTTCTCAGGGTTATAATTTTACAAAGTAATGTATTATGGTAATCTTGCTGTTCTTCTTTTGAATATGAATGATGAGGTCATGATACCCACAGTCTCTTTTGCGACCCATTTTCCCAACACAGAAACCCTAAAAGTAATAAGTAAGCAAGCTTACTAGGAGAGAGTCTCTGTAATGCAAAACCAAATGGGTTTGGAAACAATGAAGTGAAGCTGGTGTTACTCCTTCGAAATAATTATTACTCCTTCAAAGTAATTATTAATTAGATCATGAGTGTTAAGCTACTACCACGCAGTTGACATCAGCCTCAGAACCCCATTTTGCTAGGCCTTTTACAACAATAAAGCCCTGAAGTGCTTATGGTCTACTGAAGATACAAAGAAGAAGACAAAATTATTTGGAGGAATCAGGAAAAGTAATGTAGGAAAACCACAATACTCTTGCTGAACGTGGGACTTATCAATGTGGGAATATCAAAGGGAGAGACTATTTAACAGCTAGCTTCAGTAAGGTTTTCCTTCTAAACAAGATAGCACAGGATAAAGTATCTGTGGATGAAGTGCATGAACTGGCAACAGAAGCAGGCACTGTCAGTGAAGCCCAGCAGGTAGGGGACACTACCTTCAGTAGCAGACAGCTACACAAGAGAAGGAAAGAAGTGTGAGGATGCTGAGAAAGAGGCAAGAGAACATAATCATGGGAAAAGGATGGAGCTAGAAGCTGCGAAGAAGGGTACTGTGTTGGGCACTGCGTTGGCAATGCAAGTTTGGCAGCACTGTCCTCAGTATATCCAAGGTGAGGAGCACACTGAACCACAGAGCAGGTCTTCCGGGGAGAACTCCTGCAGAATTCCACCCTTAAGAATGATGTTTTGCAGGAAAAAATAGTGTTATGAGGAAGCTACAAGGCAACTGATCTGTAAAAACAAAGGCTGGATAACACTTCAAGTGGGATGTCAGATAAGAAAGCAAAAGAGGAAGGAGAGACCAAAACTAGGAAAAGAGGAATGAGAAGAAATGAAATGAGGATAGTTTAGATATGTAAGACTAGCACGTGTGTACAGAAAGAGGGCGTATCTACAGGAAACCATGGATAAAGAAGTTACAAGATGTGGCTATAACCTGAGGTCACATGAAATTTAAGATGACACCAGATTATAGGACTGGCTGGCATGGAAGTCAATAGTACTGTTGGCAGGACAGAGAAAGTAGTGAGCAGAAAGATGTGAAAACAAGGGATACATCTTCACTTGGTTATGTGAAACTCACAGAGACATACCTAGAAAGAGATGGCAAAAAAACAGGCCTGGCTAAACACACTGCCTGAAGAGAGGACCTGTAGGTGTTTGACTTAGCAGCTTTAGACCCTGTAGCTCAAACCAGGCAATCTGGCTGCTGGATGCAGGAGGATGAACACCGACCACGGCAGAACCTCTGGCACAGTGGGAAGCAATGCAGAAGATGTTTTGCAGGAAAAAACGGGGAGTTACGAGGAAGCCATGAGATAACTGAGCTGTAAAAACAAAGGGAAGGTAACGCTTCAAGGGAGATGTTAGATAAGAAGGTAAAAGAGGAAGGAGAGACAAAAACTGGGACCCCAGGGCCAAGGTCAAGACACAGTTCTTAGAAACCTTGTCAACGGGAGTTGGAGTCCCAATGAAGTATTGAAGGACAAACCATTTCTTTATCTAATAATGAGTAGAAATGATGACAATATGGCTCTAAAGTACAAATCTGAAAGCATCGAGTAATCATTGTGCCTTTTAGAAAAACTGTGAGGTAGATAAATGATTAGTACCTCCAAATAACACAGTACACTTATTCAGTGTAATAATTCCACATCAGAAAAAGAAGTTATGTTTATTTCGTTTAACAACAGTAAGCACATCTGGAGCCTAAGTAACCTCAAAAAAGAAGGTATCTGTGAGTTGTTCTGAATATTAAGGTGATTTTTTGTTCTAAGGATTTAACAGAAATAATCATCCAAAGCATAAATTTCTCTTCCCTTCATCACATCTGATATCAGCACGAGTACTCTGAAGGCTGCTCCTCTTCTGAACCCCCAGCCCTCAGACAAACTGCTTGCATGAGCTGAACGGACAGCTGGCAATGTCTCCCAGACCACAGGAAATATCAAGAGAGGGGACACCTGCCTCAAAAGTGGTGCCAAGAGATTTGTTTGCTCCTTCTGCTCTATGATCTTCCACAAGGAAGCTGTTGCATGTGTCCCGGGTCAAACAGGAAATGTCAGGGGTCCAGAAACTGCGGAGGCCTCTTCGGAGCTGTTTCCCTACCTCATCCCACTAGTGGAACAGCTGTGTCTGTAGCTTGACAGGAGCCAGGCCAACTTCTGAACTGTGCTGATACAACCCCGCTCTTTTGTGCATACTTGATTCAGGTTGAGCAGAAAGTTCTCCTCCAACTGTAAACAGCTGGGGACAGAGAGCTCTTGGAAACAATTATAATACTTTCGAAAAAGCAACCAATACTCCTAAAATACTGAAGGTATCTGAGTTGGCTTTCTAAGGATTTATTCAATAAACCTGGGTAAGGCAGGTTTAAATTTTTTAACACATTAACGCTTACCCAAAATAATAAGCATGCCATGTGTGGCTTTGGTGCTCCTCTGACCTCAGAGGAGCCTACAAGCTGCTGACCTCAGCTCTTGTATGCCTTCTATCTGTGTATCTCAGGGTACGCTACAGGTACAAAACCACACTGCTACATTGCCAATAAAGGATGTTCAGTCGGTCAGATAATGGTGAGACAACTTGTTCAGCTCCAACTCATGATCACAGCATAACCCTATTGACAGTTATTATTTTTGTTATTACAGAAGTTGGATAAATCTATTAGTCTCAAGGCAACCTATTAATGAAATAAGTATTTGATCCTATCTGCAAGTATGTAACGCTACTGAGTAAGCTGCTATTGTTTTCCATAACAGTTTGGAATTTCAAAAGATATATAATCCAAACCCTAGCTGCAGTCACAGAAAAAGGTGCATCCGGCTTCCTCAAGGAAATCCTTCTGCTCTGCTGTGTTTGGGGAAGTTTTTCAAAGAGGACAGCCTTTAAATAAGGATATCGTTTTATCCTCTGAGCAATCCAGCCCTTCAAAGCTCAGCCAGGAGCTTAAGGCTTTGAATATGTTAACTGACTTAAGTGACTAGGTCTTTTATAATTATTATTTATACTTTACGTTTGGAGCATCTTTAGTCAGATAATTTCAAACCTGTTATGCCTAACTCAGTGCTATACCTCCCTGTGAAGCAGATAGGCTATATTAAAATATTGTCAAGCAGAACCATGAGGCTACATGACCTTCCAAGTCTATGTGCAGACTCAGTACTCTCTTTCCTGAGTAGGGCTTTTTTTGGCTTGTACATCTGTTAAATGTTAAAAATACTAATTATTTCTCTGTTGCTATGCACTGTATTTAATTTTGAAGTGTTTAGCTCAAAGGAATCAAGTTTAAATACTATAGGATTGGGAAATGTAAACAAAACTGTTGTAAGAATTAGAAAGGACTAATAGCAACTGAATACACTATGTAAGTGTTTACATACTGACCTACTAACTAGACCATATGGACAGCTGGTAAAGCTTAATGGAAGCATCAGCTTTCCTCTGCAGGAGGTGGAGGAGGAAAATAAAAAAAAATGGATAATCCATTTGTTCCTTTCTAAGTAAATGAAGCAAATAACAAATGCTGAAGATTTTCAAAAGCTGCTGTTAACTGCAGCTAACAAGGAGAACCCTCTAGTCATCTCAGCCTGGATAAGATGCTCTGAAAGATTGAATTTAACCTAAGAAACAAAGCATTACTTTTTCCTTTCTTTCTTCCTTGTTTCCTCAATTCCCCATTTATAAACTTTCTCCCAGTACACAGTGTGTCATAGCCAGCACACTGTCTTCTCTAACATCCCTCCAACCACTCACAGGTATCCTCTGCCTCTCATATTTCCACTCTCTTCCCCTTCTGGCTCTGCAGCTCTGAGAGGGTCTTCTGGCTTTGTATCATCTTTGGTGGACCCTGGCAAGCTGCTGACCTCAGCTCTTGTATGCCTTCTATCTGTGTATCTCAGGGTACGCTACAGGTACAAAACCACACTGCTACATTGCCAAGGTAGCATTCCTCTCATTCTGAGGGCATTTAAGAGCGTTTCAGCTCCCCAAAGAGTTACCAGAGAAATTTCTAAGGTAGACACCATAAAACCAGACATTACTAGGGCTCATGATTAAGTTCTTAAGTTCTAACATTAGTTCCAGTGGAAGGAGTAGGAACAGAATTCCAGGCCTCCGTTTATTAGTGTTATTAATGAAAGTCGCTTTGCTTTGTTTGACATTTTGACTGAGGCTGAAATTATCTTTCTTTCCCCAACAAACCTGGTTTTGATCCCCATAAATTCTCTCCCCTCACTACTGCTGTCAGCACAGATCTTCCTAGAACAAAATTCTTCCACAGCACATACACCCTAAAATCCCAACAAGTATTTTATGACACTAGAGAAATATTCATAAGTCCTCATTAGATGAGAAAGAAGTTAGCAAAGTTTGTGGCTTAATCAAAGCTCTTCTGATTCCTAATACTAGGTGTGAACTGTTCAGCACTTTCATCCAAAATTTCCTAACAAAATAAACTTGCTGTGAAATTGTCTAATGAACCGTAAAAAGTAACCCATCAGCATAAAAAAACTGAGACTAAACAGGAATCTGCTGGTTATCGGCCATCAGGTAGCTGGCAGAATGGCAAACCTGTCTTCATCTGCTGGAATTGCCAACTTTTCTCTTAAGAGTACAGTGGATCTTATAGAGGATTTCAAACTCATAGCTCTTCTGGCATTCACTTTAGGACTCAAGTGAAAAACTGCTCCATAAGGTTCTCATTGGTCTATTAAAAAAAAAATCTTTTTTTTTTTAAAAAAAAAAACTTAGAAACATCTGTTACAGTCATGAGCAGACTCTTGGCCAAGTGCGGCAACAACAGTGAGAGACTTTGAAGTCAATCAGCTCTGCTATCACCAGCAGATACCCCTGCAGTTAATGGAAATTACTGCACAGAGAGTTTGGGAGATATGAAGAAAATTCACCCTGCCAAAAAAATATATAGGCTGCAGTGAAGAAAAGAACATTTTTTTCAGTAATTAGGAAAATGGCTGGACTGAAAGGTTAGGAATAGGTGTTCAAGAAAAATAGAACACTACATTAATATTTAAAGAATGTAGTGAATCCTGAAAACAAAGATGGATAGATATTCAGGGCCTAGCTTTGATATTTGACCTTAAGGAAGTGTGAGCTGCAGGACAGCTGCGGGAGTGCTTCTGACTCACAATCTACTGTCTGCTACCTTCTCGCTTTGAAACTGCAGTCATTTAATGCTGCCTTGCGTCACTTACAATTTGTAATACCTTCTGTGCCAGCTCTACCATCTCTATCCCACCCCTGCCCCATACCTCCATCTAAGGTGCAGCTATTGCGTATAATTGCCCATTAGGCCTCCCTGTTTGTCAGTCTAAGTGAATGATCCATGCCATGGTTTTAATCGCCTACTGCTAGTTCTGCTCTCTTTGCAGGTAATCATCATAACTAATTTTGTTAGTCTTCCTACAATATCCACATTATTTTCATGTTACTTAACCACACAAAAATGTTGTATCTTTCCTACATTTCTTGTGATATGCATTTATTCAAGAGATACTGACTGGCATTTTATGGCCAAGATTTCCTACTGGCAAACTTTACATCTCAGCATAAAGTGCTAGTAAGGACAAACACTGTAGTTCTTCATTCAGTATGAAGTACTGAAAGATCACTATTACACCATCTCCCCTGCCACACTTCTCATTCTGATCTGGCATTTGCCTTGAAATGCCGTTAGTTTTTAGAATAGAAAAACTACTGTCTTCACTCAAATACTGGCTGTATGTTCAGGGGAAAGCATTACCCCCCACAGACCCTGTTTTCGTACACTTTCCTTGTGCATATTCTACTGCCAATGGTTAGAGGCAGGATATGGAGAGTGATAGATCTCTGCTCTAATTCAGTACTGTCATTTTAGGATAGCATGTTCTTAGGTGAAGGCCAGGTATCATGAAGTATCTTGAAATCACACTAGGATTTTTGTTTTGTTTTGTTTTGCTAAGCAGACATGCTCTCTCTGACCACGTTTTGGGGCAGTTGGCCTGCCTTCATCGAGGAGTTGTGTTACGACTACGCAGAGTCCACATTTTTAGCAGGGCTTCTTCACCAGGGCTTATCAGCACACCTCCTGCTGTGTTCTGCCTCTTGGCTTGTGCCTGGCCAGTTTGGAGCTCTGGCAGCAAGTGAGCTCACCTCTACCTGCAAAATGCTAAGCAGACCAGCCTGGTGTGCCAACAAATGACAAAGCTTGAGCATGATCTATTTGGCTCTAAGTGGACATCCTTCTCTTTCAAATAAAAGCAGGTCCAATGTATACACTAAAAATCTCAACCATCTGCCTCTATCTCTGTTGGCCATATGTGAATGTTTCCTACAGTTAGCCTTGAAAGCTAACTTACTCCGTTTGGCTGTGATCACAGCGCGCTCTGGGCTAACCGCAGCAATGGGTCCTGCATGCCTCTAGCTCCACGCTTCCCATTTTTCATCAATAGGTGTCAAAGATGAACTGATGTTTCTCATTACCAAACATCTCCCATCTATACAGTATATACCTTGTGCCATCTTAACAGAAATCTAATTATATATTACAATAGCAGCTTTTCAGATCAACAATACATATTTTCTCACCATCACTCTGTGTACAGACACATAATTTTGTTTTGTATGCATTTTTATGTACATATGAGTGCATGTTTAATATGTCTTAGTCATTAATATCCTTTGAGCAATTCACCTGGCTTGTTTTATCTTTCACAAGAAAGAAACACCGAATAGCACGCAGCTGTCAAAGATAACTTCAAATCCTGCAGATGTTAGATGCTTCCTTCCTGCTTCTATGCATACTAGGGACAAAGAAATATTACCTTACAGATGTGCATGTATAGAAAAGAGGCTAAGATTATTTATTATATTGGACTTACCTTCAAGTGCAAGAAAATTGTTAGATGGGAGACAAATGATAAAACTCCTTTCCCAGCTTTCATCCATTGGTGAGGCTTTTAGAACTGACATATGCAACAAGCATATGGCAACCATAAAAGCAGCATCAACATGCACAAATTAAAAATAAAATAGCCAAAATAATTTTGTTCCACCGACAATAAGCCCAGGATGAGCCACGAACAAAGCACAATTTTATCAAAACCAGAAGGGAGACCAAACTGGCTATTTAGCTGCATTATCTAGCTAAACAGATACTAACTGTTAGCTAAAACTGGTGAATACTAAGTTAACAGCCACTAGTGAAGGTGTCACCCGTGGCACACACTTAATGGTGAAGAAAACAGAGACTATCATCTACAAAAAATAACTTCATTAGAAACTCATGTAGCATCATAGTCGACAGTTCAATAACTGTGTTGATAAACCCAGAAAGATTTTTGACTGGTACAAAATGGCTTAATTCCAGCTACTTCAGTCAACTAAGCTTGAGCCACACTAGTAGTCTCATTCTCTACATTTATTAAAGGTATAATTAGATTCCATGCAATATTCCTTTATTGCTTTCCTTTGCTCTCTTTTAAACTCTTTTATTTTTCATTCCTTTCCCATCCCTGCACCCAGTGAGCACATCTTCTCCAGAATAAGAACAAGATGTGTAGGCAGTATTTATTTTCTTTTCACAAAAAATCATAACACAGCATTACAATTTCTGCAGTATAAACCACCTCAGCAACATTGAGGTCTGTAACTAGCAGTTAATACAAAAGTCCACTCTGATAACCTGCCAAGGTCCTGGTCTCTTCTGAAACCTACTTTAATTTAGGAAAGAACTCTCTCTTTCCCAGTACCCACAACAAGAGATTTTGATTCAATCTCTCTTTTTCCTTTTGTTGTTCTCTTCCAGGTCCCTGAGCACTCTCACTGCCCTTCTCAAGCCTCTACACTTTTCTCTCCCAAACTATAAGCTAGCGACTTCTGCTCTTTTTGGCCTGCTTCCTTTTGGTCTTCTATGGAGCTTTTTGACCCTTCCATATCTGGGCACTCTCCTTCTGCTTTACATGATAAAGCTGAAGCCATCCAATGTCTAATGCCATGGGATGTTTCTGCAAGGAATAGGACTGTATGCTTGCCTTAGAACATTAGGCAGAGACAAAAAAAATGAGATACACAACTAGCAGTCTGGTATATGACCTGGAAAAGGTCTTTTTCTGTGATTAGAGTTTGAGTTTCAGGCTAGTTAAATTCAGGCCAAATTGATTTTCCCACCCTTGCAGAACTGAACTCTGTTCCTCGTTATATGGGTGTAAATCTGCAGCAAAAACTTTGAACTTCCAATGAGTAATTCTAGATTTATGCCAAAGTAATTGAGAGCAGAATGTAGCCTCTTGGTTGCTCATAAATATTACACTCTTTAAGATTACTATCCTCCAACACACTTGCAAATATTCCAGTTCTTTTTCCTAACCCCCTTTTCTCCTTTAGGCTATTCTACAAGTTGACATCATAAATATTTGGAATTTTCAATACAAATCATATTTAGATTCCAAATCGAGGGAAAATCTAACTACTAAGAATGTAAATATCAAGAGAAGCTTTTTTCCAGATAAAATCTTTAGGAACAATATAGAAGAAGCATTTTCAGCACTGACACAGGCAGCAGGCTCTACGACATGGCTGCCCAGCTCTTATTTTTTCAAGACTGCAAAACTTTTTATTATTATTTTATTAATTTTTAGACTGTTGAGAGTTTGATCATCAGGCAGCTCAAAAAATTCTTGAAGTCTGTAGCTTGGAAACTGCTACACAATTATTTTGCAACTATTCAACTTATTACAAATAAAAAAAATTCTGACAGCAGGTACTGTCTACTTTTTTGGTCAACTTTATCCCTGGCATAGGTGTAATCAATTCCAGTGAGTTTTTCTCCAGCAGGAGATTATTCATTGCCTGTATTACATGCCAACAAGTTGTTAGATTTAACAAAATATGAATCCTTCTTATACTACATCTTCTTTTTAAAAATTTTGTACCGATAGTTTTTCATTTGAAACCGTTTTGCTGACGGTCGACATGACGCCACCCTTTGCTTGCAGTCTGCAGAAGGCAGCAGGGGCACTGAGAGAGGCAGGAGCACTCCAGTGACCTCAACCCACGTAACACCAGGGTACCCGCAGCACAGAAACATCTTGGAACTACAGGATTGCTTTTCTTTGGTATGAGATTTCAAGAATCCCACACTTTCTCCCCTTTGATGAAGGGCAGTTGGTTTCAATTAAAACAAACAAACAAACAAACAAACAAACAAACAAACAAACAAAAACAGTAGGAGACTTACCCAACAGGAAACAGGGTTGAAGTGAGCCAAACTTTAGCATCCTACCTTTTGGATCACATCCTCAACTGGGTGTGAATACCCCTAGTCATTTCAGACTTGAACTTAGGCCACCTGAAGATCTTGCTAATTATTTTTGGATTCACATACTACAAGTGAAAGCTAAATCTCACAGACTTTAACTGTTCTTAACAAGGCTTCTAGCTATGCTGTCGAAAGGACATAGTTTTAAAGGTCTCTGAGTACCTGATTCTCAACGATTTCAATGAAGGCAGAAAAAAAATCCATCCTTAACTGCAGCAGTCTTGGGGAACTCAAGAACCAAGCCCAATTTCCACAAAAATCTTTCCACAGACAGAAATCTTTCCATAGACTTCAATGGCCACATGTGCTCAATATTTCTTTCTCAAATATTCTGGAGCTGGGATTACATTATTCATTTACATAAATCAGTTCAAAGAAAATATAGAAATTAGTGAGGATGGTAGAAACTTTAGGACTATTTTGAGATTTGCTTAATTTGGCAGGCCAAACTAGTCAGCATCTCTTCTATGAACTCCCTGAAACCAATCGGGCTTACGCAAAAGCTCTTCTAAGCCAATTAAAAAATTATCAAGGCTGGTTTTATTTATTTATTCAAATTTTCTTAATCTACTGACAGCCAAGTTGAAGCCAAAACTCATCTCTGAATGGAATAAAAGCATTTGAATAGCAGTGGGTTATGTAAAGGCTAAAACTTGTTGCACAGGACTAAACTTCCTAGTGTGATATTGAAAGCACTAGTTTAAGATAGTAAGAAAGGATTTAGAATCTGAAAGCCTCAGATGCTTTTAAATTATTTTGAATGGATATAAATATACTATTTTTCTTTCTTTCTCAATGTCACCGAGAGAAGCCAGTGTTTTTTTTGCCGTGATCCTCACAATAAGAGCAAAACGTCTATTCCCAAATGTCTTCCAACTTCCCACTCCTATGCCCCTAGTTTTGACCCTAAAAGCAGGAACGTAGGAGTCCCAATGTCCTCCTGAAGTCTCTAAGAAACCTTGTTATAGCTGCTGATTTTGCACACACGAGACTATGCTATAATCGTAATTGAAAACAGTAGAAAACCTGCATGCACTTCTTTGTGTTTTCTGTACTACATATGAACAATAGCCACAGACCAAGACCCAAAGCACTGCATAGAGAAAAAAACAAAAGATTCTGGCCTCCAAAAGGCAGCTGGAGATGGGGGATAAGAGGGATTATCCCAGGATGTGTTAGTGATTCTTTACTATCACCCCCTACACACATCCGCTAGAAGAGATGGTGAGCTATAAAATGGGAGAAGGCCAGTAAGCCACCACAGCTAAAAGAGTGTGAGTGATTATGATCTTTCAGCCAGTAGAAAGAACAAAATGAGATACTTTTAAGTGTTAGATAACAGGTATAAGGATTTTGATGTGGTAAGATTGCAGACGGAGCAGAGCCGATACTTCAGATGCTGTAGGAAAAGCAAGATGGTAGATTGTCTGTCTAGTCATCCATGCATCTATTTATATGTCAAAAATGTTATGAAACCCTGGTGATTATGGAAAATATTTAAGGAAAAGATTAAGTAGTAGGTATTATTTTCATGATCATTTTATTCATACACCTATGTACTGAACCAGCAAATAGCATTACTGTATTCTTGTGCTTATAATAAGGAGCATTTATGAGTCATGACTTGGATTCTACACTACTTTCATCACTACCCTTTCTACTGTCCTTCAGCTGATCAATGTAGGAAAAAATCCAGATTATTATGCATAGCCCATGACTACACTTCAGTCAGAAATCCTATGACTTAAACTGCCTTCTAATCTATCTAAAGTCCTTAATTATATACATTTAAAAACACACCCTATAACTAGCATATGCTCAGACTGAAATTAATACTTGGTTTTCTTTCTCCTTTTAAAAAGTTCCTTATTTGCCATCATTTTTTTTGCTTTTAAAGATTCTATGCTAAACCCAAAGTTTTATTAATAAGCAGCTCTTGAAGAAGTAAACTAAAAGACACCAGGTATTTTTTCTGCTTGTAGTGCAAAATAACTATTTTTAAACATAATTAGTGTAGATACAAAGTTTGTCAGATGCATGCATAAATTACTGTACTAAATGAGTATTTTTAGTTTTCTTCCTCAATAAGAAAAGAGAAACTTCAGTCAAAGAAGATGAGCTACAGATTAAAAAACACATGATTTCAATTATCCTGAAAGAGGCTATGACATACAAGCAGCCTTCAGCTGTACGCTGGTGTAATGTTCTTCCTAAGGGTTTGATACGGCAGCTCTACCACATGCTCAGTTCTCATTGCCATCAGTACGAGTTTAATCGTCAGATGCAAATTTGGGCCTTTATTTACTTAGTGAAGACATATAGCTATCCATTTCAGGCCACTAAGCACACCTTAAAACTTGAGGCTGGTGGGAGTTGTGCAGGCACAGGGCAGTAGCTGGATTGGAGGTTTTTGCTAATTTGCTCACCACCCTTTGAGGCACAAAAGCAAGAAAGGAACCAGCATGAAGTAATAAATCATCCCGTACTACTAGAAGGCTCTGGAACAATTCAGAACTACTAACATATAATGTACATATGCTAATTACTTCTCCAAGAAAGCTAGAAGAATTGTCATAGAAAGAATAAACTTTCCACTTGAAGAAAAACAACATAATACCAGTGTGGTTGTTGCCCATTGGGCAATATATAGCGTATTGAGCAATTTGAAAAAATTATATAACCATGGGCTGTTATATTTCAGGGAATTGCAATTTCATTGGGAAATTAATTTGAAAATTTCTCCCACTTTGAAGCCACACAACCATGATAGTTTAAAATTCTGACTGGGGAGAGTCAAGACTTTGTAAAAAGTCTATGTTTCAGTCTGAAAACTATTATGAATAAATTATTCCTACTTTATTTCTTAGAGTATCTTTTTTGTCTTACTTTTCTGTAAAGACACTATATTGTTCCCTTTCCCAAATTTTCCTTTCAAATTGATCTGTTTGAATTAGTTTTTAATTAGCCAGTGACCAATCTCAGTGATTCACTTCAGCCAAAAAAGTACGGAAAGGCTGAAGTCTTCAATACATTTCTTCTGAATAAACATTTAACTCTTAATTTTCTGAAAGTGCTTCATTTAAAACTTTCCAGATGCTTTATGTTAGAATGTAAAAAAGCCTTTAAAACACACTAGATCAAACAAAATATTATTGTCTCTCTGAAACAATTTAAAAATTTGAAAATAGATTTGCACAGCTGTAGGGCAGAAGTAGAAGAGCTGCTGTTGGCAAGCAGCTGTTGTGCAACACGCCTGCTTCCCAAACTAATCATAATTGTCTCACTTGAAACTTGTGCTCCCCCATCTGTCTGTTGCATCCGCTACAGAGAGGAGCATGCCTCTATCAAATTATGAACTACATTTTGTATTATGTTTGAACACATGTCTAAACTTGCCCAAAGCAAACTATTGAATTACTTCCCAGACAGCTGCCCTTCCTGCAAGAGGTGCTAGATGTCTTACTGGAAGAATATCATTGAAAAACCATCGAGGCTGCAATTTGAAGCCCACTCCTTCAGTTGTTTCACCAATGTGTTAGGCCACGGAATAGCTATTTAACTTTAGGAACGGACACAGTTCTGGAGGTATGGGAAACGAATGAACATTGCAAGAGAGTGTTTCATAAGATAGGTAGAAGCCCCAGTTAAGACTTGGTCTGTACAGAGAGCAAAGAATCACTCTAGGTATTAAGAGGATTAAGACAGCAGAAGGCATACACAAGCTTCTCATCCAGCTTTGGAGGTCTAAGCACAAGCAAGCCATCCTCAGCTGTAGTTATACTTAACAGATAGAAAACAGAGGCTGATTCTAGGTGGAGACTCCTCAGCCTCCAGGGATGCCTATTTCTTTCCATTGACTATATGACGAGTCTGCATGGCTTTGCGTAGCCGTGTCTTGAAGACTTCCACGAATGGAGGTTCAACAGCGTCCCTGGGCTTGACTTTGTGCTTCCAGTGAAAGGACAAAGAGATCTTCTTCTAGGAGACCTGTAGTTCTTCTTTTATTTATTTTGGTGAGCAATTGTGTTTCTCATCATCTCCAAGCTCCTTGTAAATTTAGGTTAAATAGGCCAAATATTTACAGGTTGAAAAAGACTGGGGAGAAGTTAATGAAGAATTTAATGAAGGAAGAAGTTGATTTTAGTTAGCACTTATACTCAAAATGAAGGAGGCTGAATCCCTCCTCTGCAGGTCAAATTGGGCCCCTGACATAGGAGAGGCTTTGATAAATTTAAGTGAGTTCAGCAGAGAGCCACCAAGATGGTCAGGAACTGAGCACTTGCCTTGTGAGGAAAGGCTGAGGGATACTGGCTTGTTCAGCCTGGAGAAAAGAAGAGTAAGAACAGGCCTAATGGCAGCCTGTCAGCACCTACAAGGAGATCATCAAGAAGACGTTGCCAAGCCCTTCACAGTGGTGCACAGCAGGAGGACAAGCAATAGGAAGCATACTCTGAAACAAGAGAGGTTCGGACTGGATATAAAGAGAAACTTTCTCAGCATGAGGACAATCAAGCATTGGAACAGGGGCCCAGAAAGGCCATGCAGTCTCTATCCAGGAAGTTTTCAAGACTAGACAGGATAAAGCCCTAAGGAACCTGGTGTGACCTCACAGTTATCCTTGCTTTGCACTAGTTGACTTATTCAGGCCCCTTCCAACCTGATTTTTCCTATGACTCTACAGTGCTAGGGATCTATGATCCAAGCTGTCCTAGGCAACAGTCTACAGTGAATTCTGCCATGGAGTGCTGCTTCTCCAATTCTTCAACTGAAGTTTCTCTGGTTCAACTCTGTACAGACTACTTATATATTCATTAAGATAGAGAAAGGGAGAGAAAGAGTAGGCACTACTGGTTGAGAGGGTGCCTACCAGACTCTCTATCGTTTTTTGCATGCAGTGTAATTACATAGTCACTGAAAGAGATCCACATAATAGCATAAGTACCATCACGGCGACTAGTGAGTTATCCTGCAAGATAGGTGATGTGGCTTCAAATCACATCTCGTAGAAGACATAATTAAAAGTCAACCAGACAGAACTAGAACAAACATCCCAAGCTCTGGGCTCTGTCTAAAAGGGAGTTGGCATTGCCACTGGCAGTTTGATGAACGTAGTCGTAATTTTTCTGCTTCCATTATCCATGCTAAAACAGAATGTTTTTTACCCCTGGGGCTGAGCATATCTAAGAGATATAATCATTTTTTCACTTGTTTATTTTTCTTTTTTCACTGCTTGCACTGGTGAAAAATGACTGAATGTACATTCTGAATCAATTTAAAGTGATATTTTGATTAATGAGTCTCGTGTTGTGCTCCAGTTATATGACACAGTCCTAGTTTTGGTGTCAAGGTACCAGCACCCCTCATCCTCAGACAAGCATCAAAGTTGTGCTCTGAGGCTGGGACCATGAACCACTCAGATGCGATGCTAGAGTCCACCCAGAGCCCGCTGAGATGAGAGCAAAGGAAACACAACAATCTGTTCCACTTGCAGAACAGGGGATCTCTTGCTTGCATACACTTAGATTAGAAGCTCTTTAGGTCAATAGTTCATATTGTACATCTCTGAATTGATGGCTCCCAACTTCCTGGACAATTCTTCAAAATCCTCATAGACTTCCATGTACCCTTACTAGGAAACTTATAATCAAAAAACAAACAAACAAACAAATTCCACAATAAAGGTATTAAAGGTATTAAAGTCCAGCACTGACCACAACACTGGCTTTGCTGGAAAACTGGACCTCTACAGCAATCTGAGAACCATGGTTACACATCAAGTAGCATACTGAAACCAGTTTCACTTAAGCACAATGCTAAGCCAAAGTGGCAATACAAAGCCACTATTGTTTCATTTCTCACCTTAGATATAGGAACATTGAAGCAGTGAGTATCTTTAGAAATAACTTTAGTGAGATAACAGAATCACACCACTGCAAAATTCCTGTGGAGGAAAAATAAGTCTCTCAGAGTGTAAAATTAGTCTCAAGTCTCAGTAACTTCTGTCCGCTCACAAATTTAAACATAGTTTTAGGCTGGTACCTAACTGGTCCCAGTGAACCTGCAAGTCATAGCTTTGCAACAAATTCCCATCTCTCATGACTGCCCAGCAATTCTAAGGGCAACACAAAACACCCATACACCAGATGAAGATCGCACACTTGTCTCCAGCTCCCACCTTCATTTATACAGAAAGCGGTTCCTCCAAGTACTGACCAAATAGAAACAGTGTGTGCTCATCCGAAAGTCCTTTTCAAAATTTAAAGAAGCAATAAGGTAGCAGAAAAAGAGTCTGTACTTGGGGAAACCTGACAGCAATAGATACTTTGTCTTTAAGCAATCTCATGGACCTTTAAGAATACTTTAGGGTACTTCAGCTGTGGAGCATTACAGTAGAAAACGACAACATCACATATTTTATGTGACTGATGCACACCAGGTTAGAGGAAAGCATCATTAAAGCACTTCAAAAAGTGTTCTTATAAATAAAAACAGAAACTTTGTTTCATCCTGAAAATGGCTTGTAAGTATTTAGCAGGAAAAATACAAGAACTTTAATAATCAACCAAATGACTGTTTTTTCACTTGTGGTTGTGTTTTAGCCATTTTATTCTTTCTGCCCACATCCTGCTCCCTAAATACACTTGCCTGTAGGATGACACTACAAAGTTTCTTTCCACACATTTGTCCGTCAGAGTTTTGCTGATTATGGCCCTTACAGTACATTTTGGCTCAAAGGTGCAAACTTACTCTTAATTTCCTCTCTTTGATTTATTTTCTGCCTTCAGAACACAAGTGCTCCAACAGTATTAGCCCAGAAGTAGCACGGAGCTATCTGGAATACTTGTTAGTGCTATGGCTGCAATTCATATGACCGCAGCAGGCTTGACATAACTGGTGGCAAAACCTGCCGATATAATACACATTTTTGCCCAGCGAAGGGATCAAAATTTCTTTCTCTGTCTAGAAGGACATTTTTACTTCTTGTCACTCCATGTATTTACGGACCACAGGATTGTGTGTAATAGTATATTCTTAACTGAAATGCTTAACTGGGTATATACTACGGGCTTTGGGGAAATTTCCCACTTAACCCAAGCGCTGGTTCAGCTCCAGTAACACTAATAATACAAGGAACATCAATCCAGGTTATATGTAGTCTAATTACCACCACAAAAATCCTAGAAATATAGCTTACAAGGGCCCTCCAGATGTCCTCTTACTGACCTCCAAGCATGGAGGGGGACTAAGTACCTAGGCCACACACATCACATCATTGACTGAGCATTTCTTCAGTATCATCTCCCATGAAGGGCATTATGCAGTTTTACTAAGCAACTTACTGCCAGTGCTTTATCTCTAAAACATTTAAGCAACCTATCCCAGTGTTTTACCTTCCAAACATTTAGAAAGCTTTTCCTAGCAACCCATTTTTTTAATACCAGTATGTATTCTGGCCCTGAACAGGTTTAGATGAAAAGGTTGTCAGACTGTACAGGGGTAGCGTTTGGCAGCAGGATGTATTAGGGTCGTGTAACTTGGGAAGTTGCCATAAAATTTTTGTTGAGGGGAAAGCCTCAGCACCTGAGGGAAATCCTGTCACTGATTATATTTTTGAAAAATCTAAATCCTTGGCTACTGATTTTATCACATCTCATATTGCATTTTTTCTGTAGGATTTCAGGTCAGAATGAGAACAGTTACTGTTACTTTCTTTTCTATACAATGGTGCTATAGTCTTCCCATCAACAGATTGCTTATCAATATACACTGAAGAGCACAGAAAGAAGAAAAAAAAAGTTTTTAATGTATAAAGCAAAAGATAGTCCAAATACACAGATATATTCTCTTTGTAATATGCATACACTTTAAAGCTGAAGACTACGATTCTTTAAACATTTATTTGTTAATCTAAATGCAAATTTCAGCAAAATCAAATAATTAGTGGGAAGTGTGCAACTAAATCTTTCTGATTGCTCTGAAAATTTCCCTTGAGTTTCTTTCCTAAAGGATCATATCAAAGAATACAGGATAATTTGTTGAGAGTACGATTTTGAGATTCAATTACATCAATTTTTATATAGTGAGGTAGATCTCTTCGCTAAAGAAGTAAATTTCCATGATTGCTAAATCACAGGGCATGTAATTGCTGGATACTTTAAAGAATTTCAGAGCTCAGAACCTTAGTTAATACTTTAAAAAACTAATTAAAGAAACAGGAATTTATCTGCAGCTCTGGCAGCTCAAGGCTGTCAAGCATCTACGTGCCACAGTAACTGAAATGGACCCACCACTGGTTTCATACAAGGCAGAGGCAGCCCTGGTCATACCCTGCAGCTCTTGGCAGGCCAGAGCACAGCTGGAACTGTTAGTTTGTATCAATGCTATTTTTAAGTAAGAAAAGACAAAGCCCCTTTCCTGTTCCCTACTCTGAAGCAGCAGATATTTCAGGAAGTGGAACCCTGGATGGAGGCTACATCTGAACACGGGAGTCCTGGGAGCACCTCCGAGCTCCTCTACACGCTGGCATCTCTCGGCGCTACGCTGTCCTGGGCAGTCGGGCCCTGGGCAGCACTCTCCTGAGTACTCACCCCACGGCTGTCTTCAGCCTCTTCTGATACACACCAAAGCCAGCTCATACAACAGAAATCATGCCTGTTTTTTGGCCATATCTTGCTTCCCATAAATATCATATTGAGTGTATCTGGGTTACAGACTACTATGTTTCTTTAAGCTATATTTGAGCAAGAGTTCGGAATTATGTATGCATGGGGATATGGATTCATTTTATTTCCATTTCCAGTTTTAATTCTCTCTTATGTTTACTCAGTTTTGGTTTTCCTGTTGTTTAGCACTTGGGCAATTCAGTGTTGATTTTATTCACACTCTAGCACCCAGGCAATCTGGAGTAATGCACACATTTGAACACTGATTACATTTGGACCAGTATAAAACTAGTGAGAGTTAGAAAAGACATTGGCTAGAACAGCGTATTTCTAGGACTCACAGCGAATGCTCAGTCAAAGAATGAGTCAATATGAATATATGCATAGAAACTCTAATTATCTGCTTCTGCGTCAGTTCACAGATAGGTGTGAATTCCAGAATGCTGTTCTAAATTTAAAAACAAGGTCAGGCCCAGTTTCAGTGTTCATAAAGCAAAATGGTTGATGGTACCGTGTCACTATATTATTTCACAGCACAGAAGAATCAACAACTCAGAGAAATGTGCTTTATGTTTAAAGAGTGAACGAGGTAACTACAGACGAGCACCAGTACTTCAACAGTATTCCCAAGAAACACATATTTTGCATCTGACACACACCACTGATTTTCAATAGCTCTGTACTGCTTCTTGTTTTCGTTTCAGCGTGTGCCAGATTTTGAGGAAAACTCTTAGATGCATGTGCATGATTTCTGTTGCATGTGAAACAGCAGGAAAAGCTGGATAACCATGGTGCAAGAATCTGTTCAACTCATGAGTTGTAAATGGAAAGGAAGGATTTTTGAAGAAGCAAGATTAGAAAACAAGGCTGTAAAGAAGGGCCAGAGGTGCAGTTTATAGTCACTCCAAGAACGAATGTTTTTAAACTTTACATTTTATTATTTTTCCATATACAGTAACTTGGACACCACATGCATTACAAACAGAAGTGCATGCAGCTGGTGTCACAAAATGATTATCAGGACATCTGATTTGGTTTCAATCCAAAACTATAAAACATCATTTTAAAAAGAAGAAAGTAAATCTAAGGACTTGTATGAAGCAATAAAAGATAACTGCAGGTCAAGGATGGTCAGTCCCTTTACAGCAAATACAGCAAGCAGACATGGAAAAAAATAGACAGTGGTGGCCTAGAGACAGCTCTCTGTCAGGAAGGAAGAAAAGCCACTACTAACACCTCTGTTATTATAACAGGATATCCCATTTAATCATATCCCTCACCACAGAGTGCTTTTCAGGAGAGCACTGCGAATCAAAATTCACCTACATTAAACAAAGATTAAGTTTTAATAAACTATGTATGATTCTAATGTTTTGGCAAGTTTATCTGAAGTTATTACAAATGGAGCTAAGTCTACCAAAACTTCAGGAAACATCCAGGCCCACACGCCACACGAGACAGAAACATCTCTCACATTTTTGCACTTCCCTCTACTTTTATTTCAGTAACGTCCAGTCAAACACTATGGGTAGGATTTTAACGCTCTGCACAGTAACTGTTCCCCCTCCAAAATTCGGAACTGGCGTCTCTTGGCTACATTCGGCGAACACGCTGTCTTCTACAGGACACTGCTGATTACTTTGCTCCAAGGAGAGTTGTTCCCACTATCTCCTCTCCTGGCATTTCAGAGAGAAAATTTAGCTGAAACTTTTCACAGATTTCAGACTAATTATCCATTCCCATGTGAAACAGTGAAAGACAGCCTAAGGAACTCTTCAATTAGGCAAGCTGAATTTGAGAATTGAAAATCTCAATGAAAAATCAGACGTTCACTAAAATGACCTATGCACATTATTGCAATACATATTTAAGATTTTCAGGCATTCTAAAATCTGGTTTTAATAGATTCTCAATTGAATGCTTTTACAACAGTAAAGGTGACAAGCCAATAAAAATATTTGGCAAGTCAGTTTTTGCTATAGTGGAACATAAGGAACCCAAGTTAAGACAGATACAATAATCTAACCAAGTCCATGTCTGTCATCCTTGAAAGCAAAACTGATCTGTAATTCACTATGGAAAAAGCTACAAAACTGTGGTTTTTGCTATAAAATAGAATTGAACATTTCAACCTAGTTTAGGCAACAGAGTCCAAAAAGAAAAAAGAAAAGAACTTAGAGCAAAGAAACTTTGTTTGATTTGGATTTAGTTTATTTCATAAGCAAAAGAATGTAACAGGCTCATGCTTACTCAGGCTCACGAGAGCAAGAATGGAAGAGTTCAGGCATGAAAGAGGAGGGAAGAAGAACATTCGTCCCTTCTTTAAACTGTAAATTACTACACAGTTATTGCATCTATCTGTGACTGTTTTCAGAATGCTGCCTGGGCAAAGGAGCAGCATGATTCCTGAAGGCCTTGTTTCTGCATGTGCACAGAAGCTCCATGCAGGAGATACACTTTTGGACTACCCTCACATGTTTTCTCTAGAGGAATTTTTTGTCTCTATAAACATGGCAGTGGCAGTGTTCAAAACTGCTGCATTTCATCTCAAGAGTTTCCAGCAGAATGCAAAATGACCCTCCTCGGTTATCTCATTCAGGATGTTTGTATTTTTGCAAAAGCATAAATATGTCCAAATCTCTCTCTCTCTCTCTCTTTCTCTCTCTCTCTCTCTCTTTTTTTTTTTTTTTTTTTTTTAAGTGGGTCAAACATTGCTAAAGACTATTTGGCATATTTGCAGAAACATTATTAACACAAACAGTAATGAAGGGTCACCTGCTTCTGCATTATTGAGATTTTTCTCTTCCACATTTATGTTATTCACAAAGCAACGGAAGTAGAAATTATATGAAAATCTTTTCTTTTAAGGAGGACACAGTACAAACCCTAGAACTTAGTATGCACTTCAAAATATACAGTAAAAGAGAACACGGAAAATTTATTCCAAGACAGCAGAATCACTGTATGGATTATAAAATATTAAAAGGACATGTATGTTATCTCCAGCAAGATTTAGAGAAACAAATAGCAATGAAGAGTCTGAAATAGTATAGTCTGAAACACACAGTTTAAAACTTAGAGAATTAGTCCAAAACAAATATCATGGATTTGGTGCTTGCATATGTTCCAGCTAGGTTAAGAGCCAGGACTTCGCCTAGCATCATTCAGTGTCTTCTGCCCTCTGGCAACAACCTTAGTCCATTGGCAGCACATAGAAGTGAGACCGCCACTCTGTGGAAGATGAAGACAAGAAATTTCTTATCCCTTTGAGGGAGAAATTTGGGATGGATATTTGGTCAATGTTTATTTTAAGAATAAAAGTAGTCAAGGATTACCTAACAAAAAGTGCAGGAAAGAGAGAGAAACTTCAGGCTATGCAAACACAAGAAGATAGCCTGCTATATGACTTCCACTAAGAAGGTCAAACAGGGAAAGTAGTTTTTATGACACAGAAGCTGTGGAGAGTCCCGAGGAAATAAAGATCAAAGCAAAATGAATCTCAAAAATAGGCCAGTTTTTCCCAATGTTAAGCTCTAGATCACCAAAGTGCCATTCCCAGCATATAACGAATGGCATATAGTGAACAAAGTGTATTTCCTTTCTTAATGTCATGATTTATTGCTGAAATAATAGATACTTTGGATATGTTGCTTTATTTTCCTTTTTTAACATAAGCTAGAGAACTCACCACTTATTACAGGGATGCTGTAATCAGATTAATTCATGTGTAGAAGAAAAAATCCTTCTCCTTGGGCCAGACTTATCAGTATATAAGTAAAATCAGTGGGGATACTGCAAATGCTAGCAAAGCTCTTCTGTAGCTAGCAGTACTGCAGAAAGAACAAGAAGGGGCAGGATGGCTGAAAGCTGAAGCCCCACAGAGTAAGGCTAGGACGCTGGCACACAGTTTGAACTACCAGAATAACTAACCAATCGAACAGTGTAACAACCAAAGGTTGTGGTGCTTTCTCCATCATTGGACATTTTTGAATCAACACTAAATCTTTCCCTAAAAGACATATGATAGCTCAGCTACCATTGCTGGAGACAGTTTGACTCAGATATCTAAACGCCGGCTTGGAGAAAATCTGACTCAGATTTTGACCCAGACTGGATGTTCACCAAGTATTCACATCATCCACTAAGTCAGGAAATCTCACTTTTAAAAAAGAAGTAATCTATAAGAAACTACATAGCAAATCTAACTGTAAAGGAGAGAGATCGAGAATTAAGTATACATTTAGCATATTTCTCAGGTGGAAATAACCCCTATAGTGGGGTTAACTCACAGCCAGCCTCTGTTTTCTAACAGAAAGAGAAAGAAGCGGTTGATATAATACAGGCAGGCTTGGTGAGAGGGCAAAAGAAGCTTTGATATTAAAATATTTCCTAAAAGTACCACAATGAAGAGAGGAGCTCCTCCACTCCAAAATAGGTCTTTTCTGTTCAAAACCCTCCGAACCGAGTAAGGAATATCCCAAGCTGGAAATTCAGCTGGACGCCTGGACGATAAGGACGTAGACAAGACAGGAACAATATCCAGCTCCTGCCTGGAACACGGAGCAGGACTGGACTGGTTCAGGGAAGGGCTAGTTTCGTTCCAGAGCTATTTCTGAGCACTTCCAGCACGGCTAGCGCTGCCAAAGGGCTGGCTGCCGTCCCGGGCTGTGGCAGTAGCCGTATCGACTGATGGTGAGAACAATCTGCTCGTGCACAGCAGACGCCAGAGGAAGCTGGTTTTTCTAAACGTGAAGGATGGCCACCATTAACACGGCATTCATACGTCTCTACGTACATACCCCGCTCCACCTAAAGCAATGTGTGCAACACTAAAACATTTCAGGTTACTACTCCATAGACACTGAGCTTTTGGCTTTGTAAAAAGTGGAAGGGAAACAATTTTTTTAAGGGAACACAGCAAGATTACCACTCCTCGTGACATCTGTTAAAATTGGGCAGCTTGGGCTGAAATAACATTTCTGTATTGAACTGCTGCAAAACACTGAGCAGCTCCTGCTGCTCAGAGATTTTCCTAGCTTGTGCACACCTACATCTTGCTTAATGTGGATCAGGCAGTTAGCGAAAGTTTTTCTCGTAAGCTCTTCCTGGACTATGGTCATGTGCCTGAAAGCTTTCCTCTTCCTTCAGCCGCCTCAGCTGCTATAATAAAAGACGCTACGCCTCCGGAGGGGTCACAAGCCCTCGTGTTGTCCACGGGAGCTGAGACGGCGGCGGCCGAAAGCACCATTTTCACGGCGGCCCTTCCGCGCCGGCGCCAGGCAGCCGTGCCGCCCGAGGTGCGTGGCGTGAGGCCGGGCGCCGCCGCGCCGCCGCCAGAGGCTGCCCGCGCGGCGCGAGGACGAGCAGACGCTCCGGGGCGACGCAGAGCGCCGGCGGAGGGAGCGCTGTCGGCACAGGCGAGCGCACCTTCCCCTGCGTCCCGCCGAGTCCACCAGAAAAACTGGCGTTAGCTTACTGACTGCTCTTCTGGGGCTTACTGGGAAGCACTGGAGGCACAGAAGCACCACCAGTATGGCACAGCAGCCTCGCTAGCTGGGTTCATGTTGTCTCCTGTGGCAGCTCCAACGTCCAACTAATCCTATCAAATTTGGCTGGTTTGAGAGTATGTTTTCTGCAAGCAGAAAAAGCTGTGCATTTCCACGGCCCACGAGAGATCATTTACAGTTTTTCGAAAGCTGTGGGAGAGGAGAGCGGTGCACGGAGGACCGAGCGAGAAGTACGTCTCCAAGACCGCTCACGAATTTATGCAATTACACGTTCTTCTTTGACCTAAAGTGAAACCTAGCATTTGGGCAACGCAGTATTTTGTTCTGCTCCGCAGGGTGACTCGTGCCCGCCTCCGCTCTACCTGCTTTGTTGCTTCCCCGGGAAAAGCTTATTCCGAGCAGCGCGATGTGAGATCGCCAAAGGAAAACGGGGCCGTGTGTGAATGCAGGGAGGAACTGGGGTGTTACCTTGACTCTTAAACCTCTCAGCCCATTGGAGTTAAGGCCTTAGCACTGCTTTTATTTTGAATTCTTATTTTCGGAGGTTTATAACTGAGGCATAAACTTTGGCAGATCAGCGTGACGGAGCGCAGCAGCACCTTCTCAATCATTACTCTAGTTGTGTTATTAAACCGGCCATTGCCCAAGCCCCGCAAACCCGCTGACAGCAGAGGAAGAGCTCGTGTTTCTGAATATCACCGTTCACGTGGTCCCGGTCTGGGTCACAGGCACTGGCTCACCTGCACTGTCACTGGACTAAGCACCGCACAGTTTCTTTCAAAAGCAGAATTTCAGAAAGTATCCATAATTTCACTACAGCTGCGCTTCCTTATTTATTACCTACGCGAGACCGCCGCGTCCGAAGGGTGTGTTTTTTGCAGGGCCATTTCAATTGCCATGAAAGAGCCAGAGGACAAGTGTGTATGTCATACCTATCTACCGACATTTTATGAATTCTTTGTAAAATACAGAAAGCAAGAAAAAAAAAAAAGATTTCTATTGCTTTTTGCAATGAGGCAGGTTCAAAGTAGCCCCAAAGCTAAGAGTTATCTGCTGCCACAAAATGCTTTGCTGAATACAGTCCCCCTGACCAATAGCTGCATGAGTCGATGTTAACATATGGTATCCTCATAGGATGAAAGCAACTTACTTTGAAAAAACACTCCTGGCAGAGTTTACCAGTGCTGAGTTAAATGTTTACATCAGGATTTCTAACTTCCATAAAGTCAAAATGCTTTTCAGTATTTGGGGAGAAAAAAAAAAAAAAAAAAAAAAAAAAAAAAAAGAGGCAGCATACTTCAGTCTCCTGTATTAAAGTTCACTTGTAAAATAAGACACCTGATTTTCAGAGTTAACAGTAGGACTGCATATGTACACAATAAGATTGTTTTAATATTGTTCTAATAGATAGCTAATGCTAGAGTCTGCATAAATTGTATATATTGAAACAATGTCTGAATCTGGCCTTAGGTATGTACAAAAGACTTAATCTGAGTTGATATTGACCAAACTATTAATAAATATCTGATGAAAAACGCAAACAAAAAATACATTTCAGATATTTGTGGTATTTACATCTATGGGTATCTTGGAATTGTCCAACCTAAGATATCTTAGGACCAAAGAGGATTTTATTTAGCATTTAACTTTATAATAGCTTGTCTACCAAGAAATCATATTTGAGAAGAAGACAAAATTGCAAATGCACACATACAGCCACACACAGACACACTTAGAGAGGCAATTAGAAACAGTAATTGTCTGGCTAAATGCAAGAAATGTCCAAAAAAGATAAATATGTGAAAACAAACACACTATGTGAAAACCAATATGTTTCTGACTGTATTACTGAAGGCAATTATATTTCTCTTTATAATAATAATGAACAAATTATTTCAAAACACACCAATGAATTCAAGCTTGTCTCCTAGGTCCTTTTCAGTGCAACTGCTTACTTACACTAGATTTAAAAAAACTGTTAGTAAAAAGGCAAATTACCTTCAAACAATACAGATTTTTTCATAGACTATAAATTAGTAAGAAAGCATTTAAAAAGTCAGTATTAAAAATGTTTAGCCATGTTAATACCATTTGTAAGGGCTGTTGTATTAAAAAGAAACCAGATTACTCCTGTTGGCTTTTAAAAATCTGATACTTAAAACATTAAAATGATCGAATTCATTTCATTAACAGTTCATGGTGCACAAATACAGTTAAAGGTGAAAGAGTGGCAAAATCTGCAGCCACATGTTGCAATGAACAGGATATCACATGTACAAAATGCTCTCATAAAATAAATAATGTCAGTAATTATCAGGTGCTGCACAACAAACTACACAGATGATGAAGAATAAAAATACATGCTTATATACCAATCATTATGAGATATTTCTTTTTTCATGTGGCTTATCTCGTAACTGTTAAGCACTTTTTCTGAACTGCAACATATAAAAAAGTCACAGTGGATTTCTTAGCATTCGAGTAATCCATAAAAGCAATATGTTGATTTAAACTCAAGCAATACATTAACTTTGCTATAATAACTGCCCTAATTATTTGACTTAAAAGTTGGTGCATTGCTGTTGGAAAATACTGTTTTAAAAATATACTGTTAGACTGGGCAGAGTGACTGCAGAAAATAAACAAAATAAGTAAAAGACTCTTTTTCATAGTGGATGAAATTCTCTCCTGTGCCGAGTGCTGGCACAAGACTTGTGTACTCCTTATGTCTCACTTAAGCCCCATTTTAGGAATAAGAGCATATAAATTCATGCTGTCAAAAATATTTCTCAGACTCTATAAACTATGTCGTTCCTCTCTCTGAGCATGTGAATTTCTGCTTTTCCCGCAGTCCCCTGACCCTGTTGGAAAACCAGTAAGTAATTATTTCTCCCAATGTGAACTATCACAGTTACGTCCTTCTCTTTCCGTGTGTGTGGGCATAAGTTTCAGTTGTTCTGGGGATATTTTATCACTATTGAATTGTTCTAAAATTTTCTTCTAATCTGAGAATATTAATGGAATACTGAACAACTTCTACATTTTTCATTTTAGGCTTCTATTCTTCTAGGAAGACAAATTAGACCAATCGTAGCACAGGAGATGAGAATATCAGCATAAAACGAAACTTATCATTTTACAAGTCATTCATGAGTTTACTTATGTATTACAAAAATACTTCTTTTTCCACTATTTTACTATTGAGATGCAGAATTTAGGGTTCTGCTAAAAATCGTTTCAGTTGGAAACATTCTCTCCCAAGGACTTCCCACAGGAAGGCACGTTCTGCAAAATTTGAACTTTCCATGGAACACTTCAATGCTGATGTTTTATAGAGGCATAGCCAGAATGAAGGTGGCCCCCCAGGTGGCCCTGCTTGAGCTGTGGGGCTGGACTAGATGATCTCCAGAAGTCCCTTCCAACCTCAGTTGTCCTCTGTGATTCTGTGAAATGGAAAGAAAAGTTGGCCACGGTGATGGTGGCCATTGAGTCTTACCAGTGCTAAGCGTATGCTCCCACAAAGACAGCGCGTCTTACCCTTGGTGCAGAAAATTCAATTTTGCCTACACTGCTGATTACACTGTGGAAATTGTTTTCTTGTTGAGACAATGGCTTGAAGAGAAGGTAAGTGTTTTCTCCCTGACAAAACTCCCTTACAAGCAAGAGCTGTACAGTTCTGAGCCAAAAGAACGCCTTCAGATCCACAAAACAACTGGGAACACCTTGGTGTTTTTGTAGCGATGTATGACGTTTCCATTACAAAAATCAGAATTAACTTTGACATTTCCAAATCAAAATTTTGTAAAATTCTGCATCACACACAGACACACACAAGCCCAAGAATTCAGATTTTTGTTTCACATCAGCATTACGATATACTTCCAAATGCCACTATGTATTATACTACAGCCATTCCTAATTTCAGTTTGCCCTAATAAAGTGACATTCACTATTAACAGACCAATAGTGCAAGCAAAGCGCAGAATGCAGTGCCCTGGGTAGATATCAAGAAAAAACCGTAGACTGCAAGACTGCAGTGCTAGCTGTCGTAAGGCACAAAAGCAAATGCCACAAACAGCTGCAATTAGGCTCGATATGTCAGAATTGCTAGAAGCAAACTTGACAGAGCTTGATCGTCTCCCATGCTGGACAACGCCTCTGAACTCACCCATTTGTCCAGCCTGTTCCCGCTTATGGTTGCTGCTTGCAGGCAAAGATGCTTCACCCCAAAAATGCTCAGTCTGACCTGTAACAGCGTTGTTTTCACACTGCACTCATCTAACTAGTTTCTTTGAGGCAGAAACCTGTCTGGCACTTACTGAACACTGCCAGTTGTACCTGGAAATAATAATGATAACAAGAAGAAGAAGAAGAAGAAGAAGAAGAAGAAGAAGAAGAAGAAGGAAGAAGATTTTGGCAAAATCTTCCTCAATAGGAGTATAAAGACCACTAAGAAAAGGATTGCCATTAAACAGTAAAGAAGATGTTACATTTGGGTCTTTCCTCAGGCTGACAGTTGCTAGACATAACGAAGTGCAAATTGCCTCCTAATCGCTGTGACTGTTTCCATTTCACGATGTCCCCACTGAAATCTCTGAGATACTGAAAGACCGATAGAGGAAAAAAATTGTTTATTTTATGATCTGGGAGAAGATGAAAGATGGCAGTCTGGACTGCTTAGCAACAGTTTCAGCAAAGATTTGAGATTCATACAGATGAACTGTTCCTGTTAGGATCTTTACCCTTCACCCAGAACATTGCCTCAGTATAGGCAACCTCAAAACATTAAAGAAATTATCTTCATTGTTTGAACTACATCATTGCTGTTGATGCACTGCCCAGCTGTACAAAACTGTATTTCATTTGGCAAGATTTACAGTGAAATAAAACGTTCTCAGAGAGCATTCCCTTTAAATTGTCTCTCTGTTGCACAGACCAAATAAATTCTTTCATTCCAAAGACAGCCAAAAATCCAGTTCGCCCAGGTTTTAGACAGATGACCTACTAAAGGACTGTTAAGAGCACACAGAGAGGCAGCACTGTGTGTAACGCAAAGGGGACATGGCTTGAAGGGCTGGTCTAATCTAGCACTACTCATAACAGCTTGTGACATCTGTCCTCAGCATCTCTGAGAAGGCACAGGCAGGAAATGTGCGTCTTCGGGACCAAAATGTCAAATTGGCAATGAAATACTACTTCTCCAATTTACAGACAGAGAGAGTAACAAAAAGGGTTATCAAAACCAATGAAGGGGAAAAGAGAGTGAAAACATAGACCCCAAAATAGCAAAACACAGACTAAGTGAAAAGATAAATACGAAAAGAAACGAACAGTAAAAGCTATCCTAACGAAACACTTCGCTTCCCACTTCCTCGGCAAGGGTTGTTTCCTTGGTGCGTTTCTACACGTCTACACAAGCGACGGGGGCATCTTTTGGACGGAAACCCTTGCATCAGTGGTGTCAGCGTCAACGCTCTCACGCACTTCAAAAAGGTCAGGATTTCGGTTTTGGTCAGCGAAGCTCTGGTCGTGCCTGTATTGTCCTGGAAGCACTTTTGTTACTGGCTAACAGCAGTAAAATGAATGCTAAAGCGCACGTTTCTACTGCCTGGAACTTAAGTGATTTAAGCTTAGGTCTGAGATAGGGCCCAAATTTCAGCTGAAACTCTGGTTATGCCATCATGATTTTAAGCAAGTTACATTTCTTCTCTGCCACAGCTGAGTATTTTACATACCAAACCACGCTGTTTCAAATCTGGTCATACTTCCTAGAGTCCGAATACTAGATAGGTAACAGAGCTGCGCTGTGCTCCTACCGCCTGGGGCTCAGCGAGGTGCATTCCCACGCCTGGCAGCATGGTGCGGTACGGACCGCAAGGCCCTACCCAAGGCCCTACGGACCCAAGGCTGTCCAGCGCCGTGAGGGGCCTCTTCTCTTGGACACCAGCCGTCACTGCCGGGCATCGCTGACCAGCGATTCCCCGCTCCACGGGAGGCCAAGGGCAAGGTCCTTTCGTCCTGCCCTGCCCATAGTCTTTCACGGGGCAGATGTCTTCCCACTAGCTCCTGCTGCTAAGAAACCTTCCCATGAGCGACAGGACCTACTCTTGGGTCGCAACCCTGGCACCACTTAGTCAGTGACAAAACCCCTTTAATTGCAAACGGGTCAGGACCTCAGGGCTGAGCACCAAAGTACTGCTGTGGTCCCCAGGATGTTCTCTTTATTCTGTAGTTAGCTGAGAGATACGTTGCTCAGCGTTTGCTTTCTGGCCTCGAGGAGCACCTCGCTCTCCTCGGGGACACCCCCTTTCCCTGGCGGCTTGGCACGGAGAAGGATCGCTCTTGCATCCCCCAGAATCTCCACTCTGAGTGGGTGTCTGCAGAGATAACGTGCAAGCACGCACTGGGATGAAGAAGTGTCTCTTGTTCGTACTTCCATCTCTAACCTAACTTCTAATTGTATCTTCACCCACTAGATATGTTTCTGCTGAACTCATGGAAAGACTAAAGGACATTTTTGCACAGAAGAGGCCTCAGGAGTATTTTCTCAGCCATTCAATCAGCCCATCCACAACTCCCACCCCTTTTGTTTACCACCAAGCACTAGAAGTTTTCACTCTTCCAATTCAAATAGGAACAAAAATACAAATAGTCGTAATGTTGACTGAACACCTGAACAAGGCTAGTAACACTTCTTGACAAAACAGAAACATGCCTTTACAGAATGAAAAAACAAATTACCTCAGTCTTCCAATTGTAGGAGACTGACGTGAAGACACAGAGCAAAGAACAGACCAAAGCTTTAAACACTGCCAGATGTTTATTAGCTACTGCTACCACTAGCAGGCAGATAAAAATCATGCATACGTCACCCCAGTGCCACCATATGCCAACGCCGACGGACAGAAGCTCCATATGGTCACAGCCTTTCTGTTTATTATCATGTTTAGCCAGACAGACTACAAAAAACCATTCTCTATTATGACATTGATTTAATTATTAGATATCTTGATACCACTGAAATGCCCAGAAGGATCGACTTGAGGTTTCTTTTATGAGAGGAGATTCTTACAGCCAAACTGAAAACAGTGAACTGATGATAGTAACAGCTGGGAGGAAAGATGAGTACTCCAGTCAAATGAGGAGCGTCAGGACGCAGTGCTATCGTATAACATTGCTTAATCTCCATGTCACAAAAGACCATTTTAGCCATCAACAGTAATCCTTAAAACCCAGTAAGAATGCAGCTTTGTTTCTGGTTGTTTGAACTGACTCAGGCAATTTAACTTTAACCCAGCTCTCAGATGACTTTATCCATCTAACTGTAATCTCATAATAGTAGTCAAAAGAGGCAGAAAATTAAGATAAAAATATAACATTTGAACACAAAATATAGTTCTGCTTTCAAAAGCTTGCTGGCAAGATTTCAGCCAAACTCTGCCCATGTCCAGCTTTGATTCATAATAAGCAGCAGCGCAGCACTGTCAGCAGTTTAGAAACCGTGCTAATTACGGAAAAAGGAACTCTCAAGTCTTTTTAGAAAACGAGCTGCTTCTGAATTAGCATGGTTATCTTCCCCGCCACATCCCTCTTTCTTCCCCCAAATGTAAAAAGTCCTCATAAAATAAATTGCAGTATGAACCCAACTGGGAGGAAGGCTTTCTTCAAAACCCAAAACAAACAGAACAGGATGGTTTTGGATGCTTTTATTGGGTTTCAACAAATCAGAAGCAATTTTGTTTTTACTTGAAGAAATAAAAGCTGCTCCTTCTCAAACAGACATTTAGGGCAAAATTCACTCTAGCGCAGAAGGTCAGTTACATCAGTAAGATGTTCAGCGTTAGGTTCTGTTTAAGCCCTCAAAATAAGAAATAAGAGGTTCAGAGACCTTCAGGCTATTTCTCTTGCTCTTAGACCAGGAAAACTACTGGAAGAGATGAGGGATGGAGCAGGTCCATAATTCTCATGCTCTTGCATTGTAGGATCATCTGAGACCATTAACTAAGTTGTCTAACTTGGATCTAACAAAGTCCCTCTCCTCATATTTTTAATTGATATTTTTTTTCCCTACTTAATGAAGGTGAACTCATTTTCTAACCAAACATAATCTGTAACACTGCTTTCTAAATGTGGTCACATCGCAGACCAATTTTTAAGAAAGAGATTTCCTGAAGCCACCTTTCCTACCGAACTCCCAATACCAACATACATTTTCCTGCGGAAGCTAGCAAGCCTGATTACTTAAAAAAAAATATTAGAATGGCATGAAGGGAGCTAGATGAAAATAAACTTGTGCTAGTGTGGGGTGCCATTTCTTGGCTATGACATATCTTTCTTTCTTGTACTCCTAATGTTTTTTTCCCTCTCCTGTTATGTGATTTTACCTTATCGCTAACATCACTGTTTATAGACCCACCACTTGCAATCGCTCTTTTCTGTCTTTGTCCTCTCCTGACTTTTCAAAAAAAAGTCTGATTGCAATTAACTTCATTACAATGGTCCTAATTCTGAAGAATCTGTACTGAGCACGAAGAAATATTGATATTTAAAAATGTAATTTCCCAGAATGGTTTTGGAATTTAAAGCATTATGAATCATGCCATAAGAGACTTGATTTTTTTCCTCTGCTAGCAGGGCAAGGCCTATAGGGACTACCAGGAAGAACTTACTAGATGACAGAAGGAAAATCTCTCATATATAACAATTACACACCGTCAAAGAAAGTGTTCAAAGTGTAAAGTTCTCTGAAAAACAGGTATTCTAATTAATATAGTACAATCATACTGAGAATCACTTGCCATTCCACAGAGTGGAGAAAGAAGCAGGGAAGCTTTAAGCAAAACAAGGAAAGTGCTCTGAAGTAACTCAGTAATTCAAAGTTTCCCATCTGTCCTATCACCACCAGAGAGACTAAATCTCTTTCCCAACAGACCATCCATGACAAAAATTATTGTCCACTGATAACAACAACGATCCAGAAAAAATACGTAATTAGCCAACTGAATAATTATGGTTTTTATTTTGTATACTTAAAATGTTAAGCAAAAAAGAAACAACAATTATGTTTTTTCCCCCTCTTTCAACTATTGCCCTTAAAACCAAAATAAATACACTTAAAAACCTATCTAAAACAAAGCAAGGTTTTGCAAAGAGCCAATAGAAACAAAAAGCTTCATATAAAAATGGAGTTTACATAGAGATACTGGAGTGCCACATCATTTACTTTTCCATGTCCTTATCCTACACACTAATTCACACACATAGTCCCAGTGATTCTCTAGAGTATTCTTTGATATTGCTTTTATTAGCTCTTTTCCAAGAATAGGAATTACTTCCACCCCATAGTTCAAGCATGTATATTCTAGCAGCTTAAAAGCCCACTTGCAAATCCATTAAACCCAATGGGACTCTTCACGTGCATTAAATTAAGTATATGCATAAATGCATGTAGAATCAGGACCCTCTAATGGTTTTCTATTATCTTTTGCAAGACAGGATTTCATATTTCATCAATTTTTTTCTTAGTAAGAAATTCTGGAGCAGTATCATTTCCTTATTTCTTACTAGGACTTTTGATTTTAGCTGCTTTCTTGTGGTTTTTAGGGGCTTTTTGGTTCCTGAAATAGAAGGATCTTTGTTCAGAACACCTAATATTTTTCCTTAATGGCTCGGTACTGGTTTCCTCCATGGATCACGTTTCTAGTTTTTCAGGAGGAATCTTTGATTCCACAGAAGCAGCGTGCTGTCGCTTGTGAACCCACCGTCGGTGACACAGCCACAGACGCTGCAGCACAGCAATGTTGCCCGCTTCCTTTCCTTGCAGCCAGAACGTTGACTAAGCCCATCCCAGAAGTGACAAGCAATTACATTTCTATTTAGTATGGTATAAAACTGGAGTCACTCTACTACATGTCTAATACTTCACTATTTACATTATATTCATCACTGTAACACATATGCAAATCAAAGCAAGCGAGCAAGCACGTGAGAGTACTAAAATCTCTCTTTCAAAAGGGACTGTGGCATAGTGTAAAGAACTAAATTAGCTTCAGGTGAGCCACAGCAGCCTGCATCTTTTTTATGGGTTAATGTATCTGGCAAAGCAAAGGAATCATGTTCTCATGTTGCCACAGCTAGTCCACTTCCAACACCTTGTGCACATATCTCTGTTACCTGCACCACTCATTTATCTCTGAGACAGGCTGCAATCCAACTTGAAACAAAATAACCGCTAGATAAAGGTTCCAAATGTGTTTTGGCATCATATTCCCATTAAACTAATGGAAATTGCATGCAGTTTAGAATTTGGCCCATAGGAATGCACTGAAAACCAGTGGGATGAAGCACGTAGATTCCCTGGGGCAAGATCTGAGGAGACTGCACGGGAACACTGATGCAGGCTCAGACGTGTAAAGCACTCGCGTCCCAAAGGCTGCGTCTGCAAAGGTACTTAAGCACCTAATTCTCATTGACATCAATGGGAGTGAGTCAACTCAATAATTTTTAGCATCTGGGTTCAGTCCTAGTTTTGAGGTCGCTTGTGGCTAGTTTTTAAAAGCGTAAGTTGCCTAATATGCTGATATGTGCCTAAGGGTGTTTTTTAAAAGTTCCTGCGTACTCTTGCTCAAAGAAAAACTCTGTGAATTCCTGTTCCCGTGATCAGACGCCTTGGAAAATCTAGGCTTCACTTACAAATTGGGGCTTCAGATAAATCAATTAAATCCAAATTCTCAAAAACATGTCCCTACAGTCTGGCCGGTAGGGACTCCTGGAATTTTCACACCTATTATCAATTTTTAGCAAATAGTTAGGTACAATCTGTGATTTCACATTTGCAATTTAGCAAGTTTCTGATTTTAGGGTCTTCACTGACCGTCACTGAAGTTGCTGGAAATCCTTGCACTAACATTCTCACTAAGGAGAACTGGATTTGGTCTTTAGGGAGTAAAAGAAATAAGGTAGAGGAGTTTTACATTACTAAATAATTATTTGAAGGAATGATTGCAGGCAGCAGAATTCACGCATTCATAACCACCAATATGTTTTTACAGAAAAAGTTTAAGACACATCATTTAATATTCACAGTTTTGGAAACCATTCACTTCTCGATAAATTGATTGTTCTTGGCAATCAAGTATTCTACATGCGCCAAAGAATTTTTTTAAAAATTAAATTAAAGCCAACATACAGCAGCATTATGTCAAGATTTATTTTTAAAAGAGAGATAATGAGATATCAGTGTACTGTACTTTTTGGTAGAGCTTTTAGTATTTTTTTTTTATCACACTCAGCACAGGAACTGTTTTTAAAAACCAATTAATTTATCATTGCCTCTCTCTACAACTTTATTCTCACTTTAGAAATGTGGAACTTGAAGCACAGAAAAAATTTTCTCTGAAATCAAACATGACACCTTACAATACAGCCAGAAATTTCAAAGTCTCCTGCAGCTTATTTCACAGTCTCAACCACAAGTTCATCACTGCTTTCTGTACTTCATTTATGATGAGATATTCAAACCACCTCAACAGTTTGGACTTCTAATTGGATTTGTACCCCCTAGTCACCTAGGAAATTTTTTAATTCCCATACATAATTTACAATAGGAGTATGCTACTCCTGCTTCTTAAGTAATAATAAATGTTCTAATAATAGAGTTGTATCTGATGTCCTTCTTCCTCGGGCTCAGGCTTGCTGAATGACGTATACTTTCTTTTAATAAGGAGATGCACTGTGAACTCATTGGAGCTTTTAGATGAAAGGAAAAGTTCAGAAAATCAGCATCCCTTTATAGTTCTTCCAGTACTACTAAGAAAGTTTAATATCAGCACTGCTCAATATATAGAGAAAAATGTAATACTCACGAGTATACTTAGATTAAACTATTTCACAAAGTAATTTTAAGGAGTCTACTACTTAATGCAATGTGCATCCTGCTTAAGAAGCAAAACACATTACAGGAATAAAATTGCCAATAGCACCGCTGCCCCAGAGCAACAGAAAACAGTTTTGAACTGCCTTGATTTGCACACATTTTCACTCCTCGGAGCTTCAATACCATTTAATCAACGGATGCTTTAAGCATGCTGCAAGTGCAGGCTTCACCACCAAGGTACTACCTTGGATCTACACTGGGAACCAGCGCCAAAGAAAATGAACCAACAGTAATAACACCAGGACATTCTTGCCACCTCTCTCCAGCAACCGCTGGGCTGCTATGTAGATTTTGATAACCAACAAATGCAAATGCTTTGGAGTTTGCTGTAATTGGGTGCTGCTGTCCTAATCCTCTTAAAAAGCAGCGTCACGTAACAGACTGACGTGAAATACTTCAAGGTGATTGCTGCTATCCATAGTGGGAAAAACAGGATGTGGCTGAAGGACTGGAGCCTTCCTTCTGAGGAGCAGACTGGAAAAAAAGAAATGTATCCTTAAAGACAGCTCCCCTCCTGCACACTCAGTCACCCAGTTAGCTGTGCTCCCAGCACTTTGCTTTTGGCAGGGAAGTCCTCTCCTCTGAAACTCACATTCAAACTATGAAACCAGTAAAAATTGTTCTGTTTACTCTCTAGTATTTTCAAACTATTTATTTCAACCTAAGACAGGCACCTCAGTGAAGGAGTATTTTATATCAAGGCTCTTTCTTTTGGAAATAATGGAAATAATACCCATGAATGAGTCAAAAGGATCCTAAACTACTTCTTCAAGTCCAAGTGATGGTCCCATTGCTCTCAAAAGAAGCAGCATTTGGTCTTTGTGTGTGTCTATGTATAACAGTCTGAACTGCACATGAAGATCATCTTGGTCCTTGACTAAAATATAGCTATTTATGCGTAAACTACACCATCCTCGGTTTTGGTAAGACAACAGCTATCTCATAGGATGAAAAAGATGCAGTGTTCTCTGGAATGGCCCAGATTTTTTTTTTTTTTTCCGTAATTGCAACACCAAAAATGGATACAAAATCAGAGCAGAACTCCAGTAATTTGCTCACTAATGAAAAAAACCTACTCGAACATCAATTAATTACTGCCAACAGACAGGCTATGTAAAATGAAAAACAAAAATGTTTTCTTCGGCTACACAATCACAGTGGATTGAAACAACAGTTTTCCTAAAACACTTAAACATACTCTGCAATGTCTGGACTTAACTTCATGAAAAAATGGTTTTTAAATGCTAAATGCCTTATATCCTAGTCTTACACAGGAGAACCTTTATGGCTTTAGCAGAGTTCAAGAGCCCAGAGGGCTCAGCTGCTCAGCTCACTATAAAGGTGATTGTGCCAACCCATTTCTGAGACCTGGTTTATTTAGGTGGTTCTTATACTCCACGTTTAGGAAAGCAACCTGCAGAGAAATAAGTGTGTCCAAAGCAAAGAAAACCTGTAATTACTTCTGTGCCCTCAGCTGTATCAGAATGCATCTCCTGCGGGTTTAAAATTCATGAGCAGAAGAAAGATCAGAAGAATGATTTGAAGACTGAAGTCATTTCTCAGCTGGGAATTTCCTGGCAAATTGTGCTACTCCATGCACACGAAAATAACAAAAACGTGGGTACATGTGTATGCAAGGATGCAGAGGGCTCTGAACACTGCTTATGTACAAAAAGAGTGTTATGGTAACTCTTGAATATTACTTGAGTTTAAATCAAGTAACACTTGCTACAAACTAGCCTACATAGGTAGATATAATCCCATGGGTAAAGCACGTCTAGTAGATTGGAAATTTTTATTATTTCCTACCCTGAATCTGAGCCTTCCCAGATCTGTGATTGATGTTTCATCTTACAAACACATGCTCTGGCTGTCAGTAGGTCTGGTAGAAGTATTGACCAACTTTGTGACTTTTCAACTTTCTTATCATCATCAAAAGTTGGACCATCCTTCTGATCTTCCAGCTGAAATACTCCTATCAGTCCAGAAAAAATTTAAGTGCCATATTTAATAGCAGTTTGAAGCTAATAAGGCAAGCTCCTTATAGCCTGGTGTTCCACAACAGAGTATCATTTAGCAGCTTATATGAGTTGGTGCCCAGGATGAACATTCAGTGGTTGGAGACTCTATTTTCCAAATAGCCCACGCCTGTCTTGTTCCAGCTTTACCTTATTTTCATTGTCTCTCTAATTTCTAGCTTGCAAACCCATAAAAGGATGTCAGCTCCTAAGCCTGCTCTAATAGATGACTATCGTATCATGCACAGCTGGACTGGGAAGTCACATGCACAGGGGAGGTAGATGGCTGCTTCACCTACACAGATGATCCAGTAACTCATTTTCACCAGTGTTTTCTACAGAGTTGGGTGCCTATCAATTTGTGCTTTTGAAAATCCTCCCTTTAGTGGTAAAAATCTTCAGATGATCTCAGAGGTTGATCACTCCATGCTTGAATGTTTACAGCCTGATAAAAACTTTGAGACTTACAAAGATTACCTCAAGCTTAAAAAAATTGTTGCTAGGGTCACATATATTATAAACATTTATAGTAAATACACTTGCCATGATGAGTCAATGATACTTCAACTTCAGATGTTCTTCTTCCCCTACACAAAGAAATACCCAAATCTCTCCTGCGTTTGGTGATATATCATCAACAAGAGGCTGGAGGAAACTTTTCAATCCTAACTAATAATAAAAAAAAAAGAATTAGTTCATTAAGTTGCATTTGGCTATGTATATGTTGCTGACAAAACATACAGAATACGTAGATAGGATAATGTACTGCTCAGTTTGTGTTACTTGATGGAAGATGTGGGGGATATCTTGTTTATGGGTAACCTCCACTGTGAAATTCTTTTCCTGCTATTTAGTGTGGCCCTATCTATAATACTTTTCACTTAGAGAAAATTTTATGAGCCAAAAGACATTAGCTGTGGAAAGGATACTTGCAGCATAACAGACAGATAAATCACTCTGACAAAGTGTGCATTTTTGATGGTACACATAATTTTAGCGAAGGATCTCACGGAGATCCTTTTATCCTTTCAACATATCACTGGTTTTCATGATTTAATGGCAAAATGTGATCCAATACTCTAGAGAGACTTAGATTTTAATGTATTTCAATAGTTTTTATTTGATCAAGAGCAAAGGGAAAGGCAGGGAATAGGAAATGGGAGTGAATGGAAAAGGAGAGGAAAGGATCAAATAATTAAGTTAATCATTGGCACATAATTATTCTAATTATTCTCTCATTAACCGCTAGGACTGTGAAAATTATATACATTTCTTCTGAGATGTTTCTGCAGTTTTGTTCTTTCCAGTTTTGCAAATATAAAACATTTAGTTTTCACACTACTAAAAAATTAAACTACAACTTTCAAAAAAAAAGAGAGAAAATAATCGGCTTTTATGAAAACGAGTCTGTATTTTTTGCAACAAGACGCCTCAGCACCAATTCCTTATCTTGGTCCACTGATCAGAAAGTTTTGCGCAATTCTGTCAGAAATTATCTTTCATGGTAAGGATAAAGTGTCTAGGAGTGTCTTCAAGGGCACCAGAGGATGGAATTGCCCATAGATTTCATTCACTAAATTGTAGGTCTAAGTAAAAAGACACTGCACTAGCTACTATATACTTCATGCCGAGAGTGACAAACCACTAGCTTAACTTGAAGAACACGCAATCAAGGGACTGTAACATCAACCTGAAAGAATGGAAAATGGAACGGAACAACTCAAAACAACAGTCTCAGATGACAGTCCAGCATGTGATGATTTAAATCTTTCAGAAATTCTGACTGACAGAACTTGAGCATTCTTAGAGCTGAGGCTAAAATTACCAAAAGCACTAAGAATTTTGGCTGATGAAGACATTTTGCTCTTGTGGCATCCCTGGAACAGTTTGTCTGTCCTTTTTCTAACAAAAAATGTTAAATGTGCTCAGCACAAAGTAATGTGGCACAGTTCTCACGACAAAGTCCGGGGAAAGGGGACTAAAGGAGTCACCATAATGAATGTGACATAGCGTGAGGGCTGAGCATGACGGGACCCTAAAGAAGGCTAAGGCAAAGGAGGACACAATATATAAACACAATCCAGTTATTTTTGGACCCGAGCCCAGTGATGCAGGCAAGGAGAAAGGAATGTGTCTCAGTGAAAAAAGAATCTATGGCCAAGGCCATCACAGCTGCACTCCTGCTTCTCAACTAAGCCCTGAGAACAGCACACAAACAAAAGTTCATTTTAAACGGCTAAAGCACATCTTGGATGGGATTAAGAGAATAAAAATCAAGCAATATAAGAGCAACAAAGCAGTCGTCTAATACCTAGTGAATTCACTTGACTTCAACATCATCTGACTTGTGCTTAAAGACTTACCTTCTTTATTTTTTTAATTGATCCTTGTTAAACAAAATTCAGTTTTCTCATTCTTGCAAGAGATGATGGAAATGCCTAATGATACAACATGGCTATTACAAATCTACTATTTAGGTCATCTATAGACACTTTACATAAACAGATATGTCAGAAAAGGAAACACTTTAATAGGCTATGCTTGGCAGCTGAGGCTTCTATGTGATTTCTGCAATGATGGTGATCCCAAACAAATTGAATCACAAAGCAGTTGCAGGACTTTGTTTGAAAAGGTATCTAAATTACTGCTTTATATATGTCACTCTGTGTATATTTTAACATTGGAATAATAACATTTTGTTCCTGCACTCTTTCATTTCCTGGTAGCATTACAAAAATTAGCCATTTCAGTAACTTGTGATGCAGGCAATAAAGCACCAGTTTTTCGGATGAAAACCCCAAAGCGAAAGAAATTACTAACACCAAATGTGAGACTTTTAGAGTCAAAGTTATAATTAATAAAGTGCTGGCTTCTGGCTTGCTTTCCTCAGGCCTTTCAGACATGTTTTCTTCTCAGTTGTGGTGCACAGAAATGAGGATTTTGAAATGTATGTCATATTCTTTATCATATCTATTCAACACTGCAAAACCATACTCAGCATGTCCTAAGCACTATTTAGCTGTATCTTACTTAAACGTTGAGTCCTCGTTCCTTTATTCATTGTGCAGACTGCATCTGACTGGAAATTTTAATAAAAATAGGGAAAAAAACGGCATAATACAAGAAGAAGTTTTGCTTCTCCAGCAGATCCAATTCTGCTGTTCCACACAGGTCCAGATATTAAATCCACTAGAGCAAGTACTAGGATCTCTTGTGTATTTTGCTTCAAAAATTTCAGAAGAGCGCTAGTTCAAAGTGTCAGCAGGAATTAAGTCGGAATGACTTTCAACATCAAACATCACAACATGAAGGATATATAGGCACCTGGAGACCTGCATTTGCATGTCAAGGCCAAATAAGGGAAAACTTGATCTACTTCTTGGGGCGGTTAGGTTAGTTGTTCACATTTTATGACTGGAGTACTTTTTTTATTTATTCCAGTGAATAAAAACTGGAGTAAATGCTCCAGTAGTGGTGAAGGACTGTGAAAAGCCAAAAGATGCTGCTTTCTCTGCATGTTGCCAAAGGAGCCTTGGCAACATGCCCAAGATCGCATGGGCACCCATGCAAACAGGCTGCAGGGACCAGACTACAGGACCCGGTGGCCCAGGATAGCCCAGTGAGCTCACAATTTCATCCACACAATTTTGTATATTTTTCCTTTGCAGACTGCTCTGGATATCATTGGCTGCATAAGGTCAGATCTTATTCAGTAACTTTCTCACCACGGTGAATAAATAAATGAATAATATTTACAATATTAGGTGAAATACAGGCAGATTTTGTGCTTCCAATTCTATTAGTTCCCTGTAACTCAGTCTTTCACAGCTATTATGCCTCACACTGGTCTGGCATCTCAAGTTTTTTTACAGAGGAAGAAATAAAAGAGGGAAGAAAGGAAGAAAAGAAGGAAAAGAAAAAGTGAAGAAAGGAGAATAAACCTCCTTAACCGTCGTTATCTTAATCTGGTATGTATTTGATATCAGAACTCACTATTACCATTACTACTGAGCAGATCTGCATGTAATAGGTTTTAGCAACAGGAACTGAATTTTCCACGTGCACGTATTTCCAGTTTGCTCAAATATAATGAAGTCATTCAGATTAGGAAAAACAGTAGGAGAGGGCTGCTATTGCTCTGTGAGGGAACACCCTCTCCAGGATAAACTGCTGTTCCCCCGACTTCTAACTTTTTTACTTCTAATGACATACTTTCCACTATATTCCAAAAGGGAGGACTGACCCCAGTAAATACCGAGACACCAAGTAAATATTCTTCCCTCATCCCTTATCTCCCACTTTCCTAGTGCAAGAAAAGTGCAAAAGCTCACTCTGTACAACAGAACCTATACTGAATCTCAAACAAAGGAGTTACCTCCCAGTTTTTATGTCAGAACGGATTTTATTTCATGTTTTACACCAGAGGGAGACACCATGCCAAGTTTAAATCAAGAACAAAAGTCCAAGTAATGGTGCATCACTTGTGGTTTTGGCAATGGTAAAAAAAGATAGCCTCAAAGAAAACACATACCTCTTATGGAAACCAAATATAGACCACAATTGGCATAGAGAAAACTGCATGGACAAACAAAACTGCTGGATAAACAAATCAAAATTACACAGGAAGCTGACACCCATGCTTTACAGTGGAAAACCAAAGATAAAAATGAGTCATTTATTTTATATTTTTGGACAAGACAAACTTCCATCTGTCTGGCAGTACATGATTTATTTTCTCAAAGAAGTCTAATATTTCCAATATTGCTTCTAAATAACCAACCAAATAATCAGGCAAAAGGATCATTTAAAATAGTTGATGTCACGGAATAGCTGACTGCTTTGTGAAAAGCAGGAAAGTGGCTGGCATTGAGATGCAATATGCTATTTAGATTGAATGACTGCAGAATGTATATAGTGAGAGTGAAGTAAAGGAAGGAAGGAAGGGAGGGAGGGAGGGAAAGACAGAGAGAGAAAGGGGGACATAGAAGAAAAGAAGGAAAGAGGAAAGAGGAAGGAAAGAAGGAAGAAAGGAAGGAAGGAGAAAGAAAGTTTCCTAATAAGCTGTAAGTACATTAGATACTGAGTTTCTTCTGAAAAACGTAATAATTCTAAAGGAAATGACTTTTTCAGAGGCATTATGTCTGCTTTCATTTCTCTTACTTTTCTTCTGGAAGTTTTTCTGCCTAGTTTGTATTGCATATAAGGTGCTATTTGTAAACACTACTACTCATGTGTCTGGAAGTAGTGTAATTACATTAAATTCAATGGTAAAGAGAGAAAAAGCCAGTACCATAAACTAGGTCAGGAAAGGGAAGTAGTCAAGCACCAACATATCTTACCACATATGTCAGACTGTCCTAGCAGATCTCATAGCAATTTTTCTATATATATTCTGGACACTCCCTGGTATCTCATGGTTGTCATCCTCATGCCTTTGCCAGAGGTGATGGCACCTGGAGAAGAACTAGCAGAAACACTCATGCCACTGCGTCTCACCTACAGTAGCTCCCAGCCGCATGTAGCAGCTGAACCACGAGTGCAAGAGGACTATGAACTGCAGTGGCTGAGGGGCAGAAACATCAGTTTTTCACAGCTTTCTTACAAGCACAGTAATGTCCTCTAGGGACATGAGGATATTATGTCCGTCTGAGTTGCAAGAGGGTAAATGATATTACTTCCACAACTATTTGCTCATGAGTTGGACCTCTACATGTCCAATAAGGCCACTTACCGTGGGCAGAAGATTCCTGTTCTTTCCTTGAATGAAAACCTAAACAGGTCACCTGGGAATTTTGTCTTTGTAAGAGACTGAACAATACAGAAGTGTACACGAGATATGTTCTGAGGGAGAATAAACACTTAAGATCTCAGCTGATGTTTTTATTTCAAGTAACTTAAGATGATGCCTGATTCTTGTTTACTGTTCCTATGTTCTCCTCTAACCCAGTTGACTCCAGACTACCCAAGAAATATAGTAATTTGGAAGTCCTCTCACTGGACTTCATCTGTAAATAGCACGTATACCCAAAGCCATTTCACCGTCATATTCTCTGAAACACAAACAAACAGGGTCTTCCCAATCATCACTGCACACAGACACACTTATTTCACTGCTATGCAAAAAAACCGAAAGAGCAAGTACATACGACTCCCAAATGAAATAGAAATAGCCTGTGAAACCCCTTAAAAACTGTTTGTAACAGAAGTATTGTCATATTTTAGTGAAGGAACTGCAGTTCATAATAGATTAGATTGTAGGTCTGAGCTGAACATGTGAGTAATAGTATATTTTGGCATGAAGTAGGCTGAGTAACATCTTTGTACTGTACAAAGAAGAAATAAATGCAGTGATTCATAACATTTTTGTACATTCAGTGAGCATTCATACATCAAAGTTCTCTCTCACTGCTGTAGCAACAAGGCAGAACAGAAAAAGCAGAGTAACAACTCCTAAATAACTTGGTGTATTTTTGGAGGAAAGAAGTTCCAAAAGATTAAAAAAACCCTTGATACAAACACTTGTATTTCCAGAACTTGGGGTGGGAGGAATCTGGGGGGAGGAGAAAAGAGAGAGAGAGAGAGAGAATGTGTGATTCCTTTCTCACTCCCTGCATGCGACTGTGCCATGGTGGGTACTGGAGCAGTGCCTTTGGACCATCCAGCAGAGCCCCACCAGTCTCTCACACTGAGCAAGAGGCTCCCATGCAACCAGGTCTTGCCCAAGCTCCCAAATAGCAGCAAAATACCACATGCAGAGCAGTGCTAACCTCAGTGTCGCAGTCCAGTTTGTGACCTGCCCAGCAGGTCTGAGCTCCTTGGATCTGCTGGCCAGCTACATGTGCCACACTAAGAATAGGCCTGGATGCTGCAAGATGTCTAGAGACCTGCCACCCACTGAGACTTTGATTCGCAGAGCCCCATTCTGCTGTGTCTTTCGGCTTTGTCACCTCTGTTCTCGTGTCACCTTGCACAGAATCATCCCCTGTCAAGTGGCCGAGCCAGTCTCAATTCACACAATGGAGAAGAAGAAATATTAAGTAGGAAAATCTCCCAGTAAAATCAATATATAATCATGTCCCCCATCAGGACTTGTTAGTGTACAAAATAAGCTGAAACCACATAGGATACTAAATACATTTTGAAAATGACACTCTATGATGCCAATTTTTATCATAAGCCAGAAATCATTTGCTGAGATACAAAATAACTAGTCATCTGTATTAACTCACTCTCAATTTAAAATCTGCTCTAAATGGCATGGGGGTTTGTTTTTGTTTTTGAGGTTATATATAAAGTGTCATGCCCAGCATTCAGATAGCAATGTATTTATGAACATTAGTTATAAAGTCTTATGCCGTGTTTCTTTTTAGTAAACATGCAAACAATGGAAGTAGTATGTTTTTAATATTCAACGTAGTCAAAGAGAAGTTTCTCTAAGACAGTTCAGGCTCAAAAAGAGAGGTTGGAGATCTGTTCAAGCCTTGATAGGCCATCAAATGGCTGTGGTTATAGCAACCCATTCTGCAAATATTGGTACATCTACTGTGCAAATGGCTCAAAGCTTTACATCGGGTGTATCACAGACCGAACTTCCAATAGGTAATAAAGCATCCAACCCTAGTGTATCCATGCCAATTAACTTTGTAGAAGCCTAATATTTTACCTCTGGACATGTAGAAAGTTGCCTAATCTCCAACATCTTTCCTCAAAAAAAAAAAAAAAATCCATTTCTTTCAAGTTGATTACCAAGGGACAACTAGAAACTGCTGTCTGACAGCTTTATTCTGGGTGTACATCCAGAGCAAATCTAAGACAAAAGGCAGCTAGGAACACAGAATAGATATCTATTAGGGGACTCACCTAGAAAGCACAAGATGCATTCAAATACCTTGGGAATTCCTATTTCCTCTTCATGGAGCTTCTTCAGTTTGAACAATTCATTTTATATTCACTTCTGTGCTACAACCACTCCATTCATCTTGTTCTGACCCTGTGAATATTGAATTATGGCTACCAAGCAGGGAAGCACTAGCAGAAGGAGGAGGCCAACCAGTTTGGTAGATGGTTTAATGTTGCTGGTCAGGTAAAACAGTGCAACTTTAACCTCGGTTGTCCCTTAGGTCCCTTAAGACCATCAAGTATTCTGGGGTATTTGTTTTTATTTCTGGAGATAAGAAAATCAGGCCTTAGTGCCTAATGTCTAGGGATATCAGGCAGAAGGAATGTGTCATTTTGCCCTCTTTTCTTCTGAATTTCTTACCCAGATAGCTTAAATACTCTTCTAAAGATTCTTTACTTACACACCTAACTTTTCTCACGTATTGGCAGGAGTGGGGCTGAGGAGTTCCCTCTCACCAAAGGCAATAACCTGGGAGGCAGGGTACACGGCCACAGGGTACAGTGTTGCCACGTACCCTTACAGTTTTAACTTTGTGCCAGAGCAGTAAGAACTGTGGGGGGCCACCTCCACTGTATACATGACCCCACTGCATTTCTCTCTGAATTGGAAGGTAAGAATTTATTTTACATAATATTTTACAACATCAACAAATGCGGAGATTATACAGCTAAATCTTAGAAGTTTACGAGCTTTTGAGCTTTGGGGTTTTTTTAATGCTATACATCACTTTCTCACTCTCTGCATTGGTCTATGGACTCAGCTTTCACTTACTGCATTACAGACAGGGCCAGTTTATCACCACACAGAGATTTTCCAGGTTTCAGTCAGTCGAGCAAAAATGAAAACCCGGTAGATAAACAGCAATGATTGGAGTGAAGAACTATTATCTTGAAGCTGCAGATCTCTCTCAATCTCGCAGTTGAAAGCATATGTGACAAGACCTTCAGCAATGACTGTAATATTCAAACAGTGATCTCCTGTTGGAGTAAAGCAGACAGGAGACACACAGTATCATTCACTGAATACCCTCTTACAAGACATGGTACTGAAATATTTTTCTGACATGTTGCACAAAAAGGAAAATGGTGCCTGCACAGACACAAACTCCAACAACAGGAGCAAGTTCTTATCAAAATGACTGTTACCATTTAAGGTCTCAAAGGCTTGTGTGCCTTCTTACGGAAAACTCATTCAGAGTATGTATCTGCACTTATATTCAATAAAGATCTATAGTATAAAGAGTTGGAGAACAAGTAATTCTTTCTTCCAGCTCCTATGCAGTCCATGAAACCAAGGAGTGCCCTTCTGCATTCTCCAGAAATATTTATCTATCTTTGTATATATACTTCTGTGTTTTGAGATCTACAGACGGAGAAACTTTGGTCTTCAGACTATACATTTCATGGATGACAGAATTCAAAAGTTCGCTCTCAAGCCCCTCTGATGATTAAAACAGAGGTGGGAGAAGTGGGGAGGAACAATAGTGGAACGGGCAGCCTGCCATGCCCAAGCGCTCTTGTGTAATATAGTATGCATATATATCCTTCATCGCATTTGACTTGTGAACTCATTGCCAATTTTCTCTCTGTTTTTCATCAGCTCCTCCCACTGGGATCGAGATAGTGAAGTAAGAGTTAACAGATGCTGCTGATTTTAGATGTTTATATCCTTCCAAAGACAGGAATGTTATTTTAAAACAATGAACCAACACTGTATTTTTATAAAGGAGGATAAGATCGAAACCGTGTTCTTGTCCTGTCAACCTTGAAGAAGATGTTTTAGAATACAAGGACATGCAGACATACTACTAAAATTGCTGGGAGAGGGAATCTGGTTGCATCTTTCATTCTCCTTCGAATTGTCTTTGCTCTATGACAGCCTTGACATTCACCAGATGAAGTCAGGTTTGTCTCAATCACATGCATATGCAGAGGTAGGTTTCAGCTAAGCCAGTATTTTTCCTTTCAAAATATTGGCATTAACACCTTAGTTTTAAGTAAATATAAGCATGAACTAAAAAGAGAAATTTGAATCTTCTCTGAGACTGGGCCACACTGTTAAAGCTTTCCTGTGTGCAAGTGGATACGTAGTGATTTGTAATATTTAAAAAATGCATTTAAAAGTCTGTAATAGACATCAGAAAGCTGTTGCAACAAAGAAGAAAGACACGATGGCTTTAGCAGGTGAATAACTAGCTTTGTAATCATAACTTCAAACTATGACCATAATTAACCACTAATTCGGCTCAGCCAAAATCTAAATTCAATACTGCAAAGATAGGGGAAAAAAAGAACACCTGAAGACTTATAATTCTTGCACCTTTCTTGAGGGAATGCCTTTCCCGAATGTCTATGCAGAATTTATGGGTACTTAAATACACTAAGTACTTAACAATCATTTTGCAGAAAAAATAAATTTTGCTTGACAGTTTATATGAGTTTCACTTGCATATAAATATAAGGCATGTGTTCTGGCACTATAATATTTCTTACAATAATATTTTAAATGACACTATTGAGATATTCTGCTGAATTTAGTTTACTTTCCACAGCTACAATGTGAGTCAAGAAACACACTGAAATTCGTATTCTGATCAGTACTACGACTTACGTGCATATTTTGGTGATTTTCTGAATCAAGGTACTGGTCAGATGCTTAAGCATTGAAATTAGGTTGTTCATTTCTTTAAAGTTACAGAATTCAATATCTTACTAAACTGAAGCCTGCATGAGAAATAGAAGGATAAGTTTGACTTTTAATTTGATTAATTTAAATTTGATTAATTGTCTGATTTTAAAGGTAGCTATAGTTTCAGTTTATAATTGGACATCATTAATCTTTCAAAAAACAAATACATATTTTTTCATAAGGAGAGGGAATTGAATTCAGCTTTTCTGGAAAAATTAATTCTATGCCTCTATTAATGTCAATAGTTATTAAAAATAATACTGTTTGGATCTTCAATTTTGCTGATTTTCATATGGCATGAATTCAGCAAAATTCCATTTGTTTCTATCCATTATCCAAAAAATAACAGATCTTCCAAGAGATCAGGGTGTCTGAGTGATCTTTGTCAGCTCTTAAAATTCGCTCACTTTCGAGAAGGCTGGTTCCCCAACAATTTTCATTGAATTACTAGTCTTGGTGGAGAAGGAAGAGAGGTAAATAGAAGTGACTACATACTAATTATACAGAATCAAGGATAAAGCTGTTTCTAAAGCTCCTCTTCTCCATCACTTGAGACTCTGGCTCTCATTGTTACTACTGTAATTACTAGAAACAACAAGATTCTTTAACATAAAGCTAGTATTAAGAAAATACCTTTTATCACTCCAGCTATTTCTGTTTTGCTGAAAATGTACTCCTCTGGAAACAAGAGAAAGCCAAGAAAAAAAACAAAACAGGTATTTATTTGTGTTGGTTAAACATAAACAAAGGTAGAAAAAAAAGTCTGTGTGCTGTCTACCATGTTGATCATTCTCGAAGGGGATTGACTGTTATTGCGGGGCTTTGTTTGCGAAAACTCAAGGGCACCTAAAATATATTTTAACAGAACCATTTAAAAGGGCAGGGTTTGCCTCCGCAAAGTAATGACATTTCAAGAAGCACTGGGAAAGTAACCCATAAAAACACAGCTACGCACGAGCCTCACCTTGCAGAAATACTGCCAGAGAGTTCTCTAGAACCACGAGAACTGTCCAATCTTTTCTAATTTCTGAAACTTCCCCTCGCAATTTCTGGGTAGTTTCTTCCTCCCTTTGCCTGCTCCTGCTACACCCCTGCCGAATCTTTCATCTCACCCCGCACCCAGCCTTGTACCTAAAGCAAAATTCAGCAGTGGGAGGAAGGGCCTCACTGCAGAGAATTCAGGAAGGATGGCTTGCCTGGTCTGGAGGACTACTCTATCCCAACTGGTCTGCAAGACACTGAAATTATAGGAAAATCCTGCTTCACCCTCCTGGAATGAGCAGCAGTCAGTCCAGTGAACAGTTCACTTGCAGCCTGGACACGTGCAAGTTTTTCAGAGAACTGCATATACTAACCAAGAAGAAGAGTCCACAGAACTCCTCATGGAAAGAGTCTGAACACTGAAGACCTTCAAAGGTTTATTAATCTGCCAAATGTCAACAAATTTTCACATGGACAAAAAGGCCGTGTTTTGGCACAGAGGTCAAATGGCTATCACGTTTTAAATTTTAAATGAATTGTTTTAACCAGAATTGTTTTAATTGTAGAACACAACATGATTTTCCCTAGCTTCACCTAAAAGATGAGCTATTTTGATTGAAATTTTCAAAAACAGCCTTAGGCAAAAGGTTAGCAGGCAAAAATTCATTCCAATTAAACAAAATTTGGCTAAAGTCTACCTCAATGTCCCCCAAGTACTGGGATGTCTGGTGGCCTAGTAACAGCTAGTGCTGCCAGCCCTCACTGCTCTAATGAAGAAAATTCTGCCCTCAGTATCTGTCATTTTCTCCTCTTTTTCTTCCTTCTAGTTACTGAAAGTTCAAAGGAGAAGATATGCTGTCATCAGCAGGAAACATGTTGAATGAGCTATTATATTCTAAGTAGGAATAAGATGTTATGCTAGTTTCACACATTCATTTATCAATGTCTGTCTAGTAGCAGTAGCTGAAAGGGAAGAACATCAACTTCACCAGTTTAACTTGCTCTTTAGACAGGCTATCATTCACATTAACAAAACTTGGAAACTCAGGCACTGACTTTTGGTTTATCTAAAGTATATACATATCAATTAGATTATTAATAACAAAAATGACAGATGAGATACTCTATAAAATGCAATAAGAGATGAAGGACATCTCCCGAGTCTTGGATTTCCAAAGGGCTTCACATCTGCCAAGTTTGGATTATTGAAGGATTAATAATATAGTATACATAAAGGGCATTTAAGAATGCTTCCATTCTCCCAGATGTGAAGAACTTCTCCGGTGTGAAGAACTACCTTCACATGAACATACAGACAGACAACTAGAAAACATGAACTGAAAAGTGCTGTATTTTAACACTAGGTAATAAATGAAGCTATTCAAAAATTAAATTGACCTGACTAAACATGCTGAGACAGCCACGAGGAGACAGTGCATGAAATTACAGAGATAAGAAACACAAGAATTTCATTCTGCTGGTTATCAGATCTTCCTAGAACGTTCATATTGAAGAATCACATCGGTGAATGAAGGGAAAGGAAAGCAGAAATGGCCTACAGCTACAGATTCCCTGAGTCACAGACTGGTTGAGCTGGCAGGCACCTCTGGAGACTGTCTTGTCCAACCCCCTGCTCAGGCAGGGTCACCTAGAGCAGGTTGCTCAGGGCTGCACCTAGTTGGTTCTGAATATCTCCAAGGACAGAGATGCCACAAACTCTCTGGGCAACCTGCTCTAGTGCTGAACCACCCCTACAGTGGCAATTTTTTTTTTTTAATGGTTAAGAGGAATTAAAAGATAGGTAACTGATTCAAGCTGCAGTAGTATTTACTGATCACATTATAGACAATATGTACTTTGTCATATCTAGCATAAAAGAAGACTCATAAGATAGAAGAATTGCAGATAATTATTGGACAATGTCAAAAATCAGAGTAGTCACAGCCTAAGATGCTGATCTTAAGTGCAAACAGCCAAAACTGTGACATATAATTAATCTTTTTGGACTTACGTCTTGCCTATGTGAATACAGTTTCTGAATACATTTTATTGCATTAGATAGACCAGGATCTGTCTTTTAGAAGCAAAAATCCAGTAGCTCCACATTAGCAATAGTTTCTTCTTTGCTATGAGCAGACTTGTTGTGAACTTTATGTTCAGTGCCCAGTGAACTTTATAGGCTTCCTTCTAGTCTTTAGTGAAATTAAATTTGTATACTTCATAAGCAATAAAATTTATAAGTCCTTGACTTTTAAAAAAGTATTTTGTGATTCTGCTATACTTAAAGTAAGCTTTAACTGAGTATTACATATAAATAAAACAAGAAGTTGGCCTTTTGTTAACATTCGTAGGAATATATTGTGGCTGAAACTCATCCTTCCTTATCCAAAGACAAAGTAATTTGTCTACACTTATCTAGAAGACCACAAGTTTGGTTCAGTCTCTTGCTGGCTGTAGATCGAAACAGCGGATGTTGCCCCTTAGCAGGCAATTTGGATCAACATATTCCTGTTAACAACTTGGCACATCTGTAATTTTCCCCAGTGTGCTGGCTAAATCAGAGCCAGCCTGGACTCACAGGTTGCCATACTCCACATGGAGGCAGATGTTCCTTTCAGAATAAACCACTCTGGGTTCTTCAGAAATTTCTGCATGCAGGGAAAGCTGATGAAAACGTGTTCTGTACAAAAGCTTACATGACTAAAAAGGTTTAATCTAAGTCAAAATTCTACTAAGGAGAATGTGATTGCTGCTGAAAAGTTTTGATTTTATTATGAGGAATGCAGCTTTATTTCAGCTTCTGGGGAGCACTTCTCCCCTCATCAGATTTTATTTTATTTTGCATGAGTGGAACTGATCAGCTGGGGCTTCATGTATCACTGTAATACCAAATAACTAAAACAGCAAAAATTGAGTGTTAATGCAGAAAAATCAGAAGGATTTTAGCAAGACCCCTGTATGGTGGCATTGAATCCTAAAGTGAAATTTATTAACAGGCACTAGAAATTCTCATTATAAAAACAGGACAAAAACTTTGGGGCGGCCCATTAACCAGAGCGTGTTAATTACAATTCATGGAGAAACTTGGCTGAAACCTGCTCTATCTGATGAACATTTCTAATTTCAAAGGAATGGGATGATATTCTGCCAGTAATGACGATGTATGTGGCTGAATACAAGAACAGTTCTGATATAGTTTTTTTATTTAAACCATTTCCCTACAAAAATAAGTGTGGAAACAGTTTGGATGTTCTTCAAAGAACTCAGTGGAGTGCATAATAATATAAATTAAGGCCATTTCTACCAAACTGAAGGAGAGTATTTTCATTTTACTCCTTTTCTGTAATTTTTGATGTAATTTGAGCACTGTTGCAGACATAAAGTAAATCTCATTAAGCCTAATCAAAACCTAATGTAATGTATTAGTAATACAAAAATATATAGGATATTTATCTATGTAGTATAAGCAGCAGAAAGTTTGGTACAGACTGTCACATCAGATTGCTACATGATCCCATGCAAATTCCATTAGAGCTTTCTGTTTCTCTATAAACCAGTCACATATCAATCACATTAACATGCATAATTAACTAAAACACAGTAGCATTCGCGTAGGTGAGGTAAAGAATTAGCAGCGGAATTATTTCCTTATGCAGAGTCCATCTGTTTTGTATCCAAAAGCAATGAAAAATCTGTCTGCAGCAAAAGATTTTATTTCTGAATAATTTACCCGCTGCTGCTTCTCAAACCGTAGCAAGTTGTTGGGACTATTTATGTGGCATCACTGAAACTGTTAAAAACTACAGAATGTAGTGTGAGTGGAAGACGGCCTGACATCCTGAAGTATAAATCAGATTCAGACATACATTTTCAGTAATTTTCAAAGAATAAAGTTAGCACTTGATTTCAACAGGCTGAATGGACACTGCCCACCTGTCAGGGCTCCCTGCTCAGATTTATCAAATAAATCTTCCTAGAGAAATGCATTTGTTCAGATGCAAACTAGAAGGTAAAATTCTGAACCCGGCATGAGCACAGCTCTTCTACGGGGGGAAGCTCTGAAGTCTACGTGCAGGAGATGCGTGGAGCCTCACTCAGCCCCAATGGGAACAGTGGCCCCAGCCACCGGGGAACGTGTAACAGTAACATAAAGGTACCCTGTCAGGTAAATCATTGCATAAGACAGGCTTCCCTATAATCTGTTAGGAAGTCCAGAAGCTATCTGAGGAGTCCAAAAATACACCATGTTTCTCTGTGGATTTTGTGACCATTTACAGAAGATCAGTTCCTACTTTTCTAATCCTTCCGCCGGTAACCCACGCACACAAATGCCCATCTCTCACCATATTTCTCAGGCAAACACTTCTCAGCAAAAGACTGATGTGCAAGGATTATATTACAAAGGCTTCATCTCAGCTAACTACAGGTCGTTTTGAAATCCTCGGATCCAGAAACAACTTGTCATGCTTGTCAAATACGTGAACAAGACATGCTCTGGGATATTTATTTGTTTTCAACTAGGTTTTCCCTTCTCTGCAAATCTTTTTCATCTGCAGTTAACCTATAACTTGGCTCACAGTCATTTGCAGAATTGCTGAGATTCAGCAATACATCAGACATGCATCTCATGCTTTATTTGTCTCTGAGTTTACAGTCTAACGGAAGATCATTCCTTTTTTTAACCTATTTTCTTATCTTTAAATCATTTAGTGTTTGAGACTTGATCTGGTCATTATAACACTGGTCACTTTAAAATTGCTTTTATAAACCTCTGTACTTTGATGTGACCATTTCAACTGGGACTAAAACCTTCCCTTCCTTTTGTAACTGTGGAAGTACTAATATGACCAGTCTTTACAGTGCAGAGAATGAATTTGGTTACCGGCAGCTCTTTTTTCCTCTTTTTCTTTCCTCACAGTTTGGCTTAGTTTTCTAAGCAGTGGCTTTCAAAAGCAAGTCCAAAAAACTCCTGTGAGGACTGCATTGCTGCTAAAGGGCCTTGAAGGAGTAATAAAGAAAAGAAAGATAAATATAGCATGCAGATGTTTGTACCACCACCGGAAAACTTTTCAGAGTTTCACAACGAAAGAAAAGCTTAAAATCAGCATTCTAAAGATATACTATAAGACACTATAAATACATGTTGCAGCTCTATCTTGTAAACACACATTAACGTCACTCTCCCCTCTGAAGCTTTGCATTATTTCTCCCTGATACTCGACTTTACAGGGATTTAAACAGGCCCTGTAAAACAAAAGTTGCCCGGCATGACCATGCTTTGTGAGGATGTAAACAAGCTGAGGCCTCCAGGAACAGTGACTGAACTTTATCATAATTCACTTCTTCCTTCTCAGCAGAATTGGCACATGGCTGTTAGCAAAAATACTTGAAATGAATATACCCGTGTCAGCAAATATGGGCTATTCAGACCATATGTTCTGAGCTTAGTTAATGATGTACCCTGAGGTATATTACCAAATGCTAATGGAAAAGTGAATGTCACTTCAAAACTCATCAATAATTTGTATATTTAAAAAAAAGGTCTTCTCCTGGCAAGAGCAGATTTTATTTCACTTATAAAATGTTTCCTCTTTTTGCTGAACTGTAAGAATCTTGTTTCTTTTTCTTTTACTGAAGAAAAAAAGTCATCCCTCATTATAATCCCTATTCAGCTCTTGAGCCTGGCAAGGTTGTGACGCTCCCATGACAACAGGTCGTATTTGCTAACAGGTAACACTTGCCTTTGCACTCATCAGTTTTAACTCAGATGCACAGTAAAGTAATTTTCTTTCGAGTTGTATCATAAGCTGATATATTAAGGAATAACTTGGCATGAGGATGAGGCTGGTTTTTTTGGTTTATTACCTTCTCCTTCACGCTTGCTAACTCCAACATAAATTTTTGCTGTGCCTCTTCTCGTACTTGATCGTGCCTTATGTGATTACCTACTCATAGTGATATATGATAGAGGCGCTCCACCTCTGCCCTGGCATCTTTTTCCCTTTTTCCTGCCTCCACTGTCCGCAAGTGCCTTGCCACTGTCCTGTGGGGTGACTGACCCATAGGACAGTGGCAAAAGCTGGTGCTCATCAATCAATGGGTTACAAAAAAATCACATGATCCTTGTCCTGAAAGAGAAGGGTACATCTGATTTTAATCCATATTTACAGCCAAAAGATTATGTTATTTGAGACATGTAAACTAATTCGACCCTTGGGAAAGCTTTGGGGGCACATCTCCTTTCATTTTCTGATAGATTTTTTTTTTCATTCACACAACGAGACTTAAGCAACACAAACGAGAAAAATATTTAACACAAACATAAACGTCAACGAATGCACTGCTCACAATCACCTGCATCACTGGGCATTCAGAATAACTACATTTTTATGAAACTAGCATTCTTATGAAACCAGATTTTTAAAAAAAACAATGCAGAGGTGACATGCAAACAACATAAACAAAAATTTTATCCCGCAAACAACATAAACAAAAATTTTATCATAATTGTCACATTTTAACTTTTACCATTATCCATGGCAGGCACTAATCCCAAGGAGCTCTACTACTCTTAAAGAAAGTCACGACATTGTAAATATGGCTTAGTATATGAAAATGTAGCAATTTTAAGGTAAAATAGCTTTTTAAAAGTTGAGCAAAATTGTATATAATAGGTATTCGTAGGGTTTTTTATAAACACAGTTTCATTTTGTGTCAAACTCAGATCCTTTATGAGAACAGACCTCAGTTTGCCAGCTACTGGACAGCTCGGATGCACTCTGCAGGGTATTTATGCATATGCTTAAAATACTAATGATTTCAGCGCCTTCAGAGTACGCGTACACACAAAACACCGAGTTTGCTGGTTTACCCAGGCAAGCACATGGGCTGCACTTCAGCAACTTCAGAAAAATCCTTCTGATATTGTCAAGGCTGTGGCTATAGCACTCATTCCTGAATAGAAAGCCCAAGGCTCGAGGTGGACTCAGTTTGCATAGCACTAAGATTAGACCTCCAGCAACACAGAGGACTACCCTAAGCTACCAAGCCACCACCAGAGGTCCTACCTCACACCACTCTCTCTTCTTCTAGTGCAGCTGCACTTCCGTGCAGTCAAAAACTGTGTGATCAGCGGAAGAGCAGATCAAATAAAAGCTGACGCAAGCCTAGTGATGAGGACACTCAGCTGTGAGAACACAGACCCAGAGGAACAGCCCCAGCTCCCTGGAAGGCGCAGGTAATTTACACGAGACTTTCTTCAAACAGCAGTACAAAGAAAGTCCAGAGAGCGAACGCCAGCATTCTGGATCTTTTCCTCACCTCTCCTCTAAGTGCCCTAACTGCACGGCTCCATTCAAGCTCTTTCTTGTCTAAACTTTATTTTTCCTGCTGGGATTTTGATGAGTACTAAAACAGAACTGTACTGCTACTACTGGCTATCCACAGCTTTTTGACTAAGTCATTAAGAACCAATAACGCTCATAGATACTAATAATGCACCTGGCAGGGATGCTTAGGTTCGAAGACCACTGACTGCTTCTAGGTTCTTCAGAAATGGTGTCATCAGGAACACTGGTGAAATTTGGGTACCAGAGTTTTCCCTCTAAGCTAGAACAACCTCAGGAAGCTGAGATTGTTACCATACAAAGTTTTTTTTTTGTTTTTTTTTTTTTTTTGATGGCTGATGCTTTGTTAAGAATGTCCAGCATCCCAGTAATTCTACTTCGCTCTGTAATATGCATAGAGAAAAAAAGCTATTCCCAAAATAAAGGGATTTCCAGAAATGGTATTTATGCTCATTTCAGATTTCATTGTGGAGAACAAATCAGTTAAGTATTATAAGAGTACTTTACTTCGGTTATTTCATAAGCCATTTGGTTTGGAAATCAGCTAACCAGTACAATAGTACAATATTCGGGCCAAGAGAGAAAATCCCAAAACGAATTAAGCCAAGACATTTAAATAAGCTGGAAATCATTGCCAGAAGTATCAACATTAACACAAAACAAAATCCACTAAGCTGAGGTTCATCCATTCGTTCTACATTAAGCCAGCAAAGGAAATGAAGCAAAGTGGAAGGACAGGCACTGTATGGACAGGAACAAAGCACAGTTGCATGCAGTAGCGCTGGAATGCAGTTAGAATGGCCAAGAAAAATAAGTAAGGAAGATATAAGGGCAAAACAACCAAACTGATGACTTTTTATTGGACTCATTTTCTGTAAGATTTCAAGGAGAAGTATCTATTTCATTTTCAACTCGGCCTAATTCATCAAATATGTAGCACCAGCAACAGGGTGGTCAGGACACGGAGATTGCCTGCAACTTAACTGATGACCTTACACTGTAATTCCCTCCCTTCTTGCCACATCTTGTTGAGTCACTTGTATTTGGATATTTTAGTGCTCACATTGTTATGAACACAACAGGTGGAACGTACATAGTAATAGCATAAAAATGCATTGATAAGAGTAAGGAAGAGAATGGTATGAAAAAAGTCAGAATCAGAAACAAAACAAGTCAAGGCGGTGTTCCTGTTCACTTCCTTCTGCTTCTCCTCTGCATTTTATGTTAGGGGTTTTTTCTAGTAGAGTTTTACATGGCTCAGTGATGGGGATTTCTCAGCTTTATGGTACTCATCTCTTTCTTGCTTTGCTCAGTTTCATCCTATTAGACTCAGCTTTGTCCTAGGGCAATATGAAATAATCCCATTCTCTTCTTGGTATTTACCTCCTTATTCAGTGTCAGAGTTTTATGATATTCCAGTTCTTGACTTACAGTAACTGGTTATAAACATTCAAATAACAGAAATGGAATGTACAGAAACAAGCCAAATTAGGGAATATGTACAGGATTCCAGAAAGAGAAAAAGAATTGGAGTTCTTCAGAAAGCCTGACAACATTTTTACATTCCAAATAAACTCATTTACAGAAACAGCAGCAAAAGAGATTCCATGTGTTGGTATAACTAGAGTCTTACTGAAGAAGTCAAACGCAAATAAAAGACATTTTTTTGGAAGTGATGCCTAACAAAGATGTAAAAGAATCAAGATTTGTTTCCCTTTTTGTTAGGAGGTCAGCATATGGGACTTAGGTCATTATATCCAGTCTCCTGCTATCGCAGTCAATCATGTCACATCATCCCCTTCTTAGATTTCTACTATACTCTGTATTGAAACATGACATTTTTTTCCCAAAGCACTTGACTCTGAAAACTATTCAATAACTTCACTTCTCTGATGGTTTCAACTTTGATCCTTAATGATTTTCAGAGACATTTTATGTGGATTTTTTCTTGTGGCAGTCTTGTCCTTTGGCTTTTCTTCTTCCCTAATGTTCATTCCTACCTATCATACCGAATGCATTTACAAAGAGAAATGATATCCCTTCTCAACTTCTGATTCACTTGGCTAGTCAAGTTCTCACATAGTAGGTAAGATAAAATGACCATTCTCCTGATCACCTTAGTAGTCCTCTGTTTTTATACTCGTATGCTTAGAGTCATTTTTCTGTTCCAGGAGACCAGAATTGAGCACAATATTCTAGATGGTATCTTATCAGTACTGCAGACAGGGCCACAAAAACTTCTCTATCTGCACTGAACATACTTTGTCTAATACCTCTAGGGTCACATTTGGCTTTTCATCCCACTTAGATCTCATATTCATCTTGTGATCAACAGGCATCTTTTCTGTCATTTCTAAAGGAAGCATCCCATATATTATCATAAATACAGGGTGATTAAGCAAGTTGAGTTATAATATCTTTTCCCCAGTTTACTTTACTCTACAGACTTCAAACATACTCTTTCTGTCTTCATGATGTTTTGATCCTCCTTTGATGATGCATCTTATCTGTGTGGTCTGAAAATGCCATGGGCAAAAACCTTGTTGCGCCACAGTCATTAATGAGAGTGTTAAACAAGATCTACCCCCAACCCAATCCTAAAGCAAGCCTACAAATAACTTGCCTGCAACCCTAGTTTGGGATTTCCTCATTTGTGTTCCTTACCCATCTTGTAAATCATGTACCAATCTGTATCTTCTGTCTTAATGACAAGTTGCTCAGTTGAACATTATAAACTTTTTGTGATCTATCTCCTTTAGTAAGAGAAACAATTCTCTTTGCAAGACAAGAAGGTATAACCCTGCCCTGATAAACACATCACTTTCTATCCCATCATTCGTCTACCTCCACATCCTTTCTTTCAAAGTATATAATAAAACAGTGTATAAAATTCAGTAGCTGGATTGATTTAAATATGTATAGAATACTTGCTATTCTCTGCTCATCCAGTACCATCCCTAATTTGATAGTCTTTAAAACTCCTGACTTGTAGTTTCATATGCCATACATCTGTTTCCCCATCCAGTACCCTTGAACAGAAAAAATCCAGTCTCCATTTAACGACAAGACAGCCCTTGCCTTTTGGATATGGTCATTTCCATTTTACGCATTCAATTTGGTTCTTTAGTCACCTAGGCTTTGGCCTCATGCTCAGTATCAGTATCTTTACTGAAAATTGCATTTAGTTGTGAAGTCTCTACTGCCTACTCAATTCTAAGTTCTCTAAATATCCTTTTTGAACTATCACGTTATCAAGTCAGACAAAAAGCTTTTATCTTCTCCTTGTTTGGGTAAAAGTTCTAAACCCTTTTGCACTTTTAACTTTTAAAAATTCCAAATTTTCAGACTCTTAAGTCTAGCTGACCTTGCTAACAACCTTATTTCCTCAAAATTTGCTAATTTAAAAATGAAAGCTGTTATTATAAATCTCCATTTAGTTTAAATGGAATCAATGTATGATGACATTACTCAGGGATGTTTTCTGTTAACAGCTCTCCCATAGTATCTTCACAACTTAACAAATCAAATGCAAAATATCTCCTCTTGCTGATTCAGTGGCTCTGTGGTGAAAAAATGCTGCTGCCATATCTGAGAAAATTGAGCTCTAACTTTGTCAGCAGCATTTGTTCTCAAAATTTGTAGCTGGAGACTGGTGTCCAATAATGACCCAATTTTCAGAAGTATTTTTCTGTCTAACAACATTAAAGAGTCCACAATCTATATTAAAATCTGTATTTCAGCATTATGTCAACTCAATCTTTTTCCTGAAAGCAATAAGCTGAATAAAATTGTTTTGTCCACACTCTTTTCTGTCTATAACTTAATTAATATATACTGAACCCTTCAATATCTGTGCCAGTCAAATTAGTTACTCAACCATAATTCTGTTTACCCAATAATATTAAGTTTCAAAGTGCAGCAATTCACACCCCATCTTCTTCACATTCAGGGATGCATCTTTGAACCCTGATTTGTGGAGCATATCCAGCTCCAAGCCATATTATGTATGGTCCTTTCATTAGCTGTATCATTTAGCTGGAAAGAGCCATAAATATGTTTTCTTTATCTTTGCTGCTTGTTCTCAAGCCTGCTGTCACCTACTGCACCTACTTTCTTTAGCTGATTGCCAACATTCTACTTAATAAAAATAGGTAAGGAGATTACATGAGTTCTTTCCTCCACATTGTTTTAAACTCTTTTTACTCAGGCTAAGACCAGTATTTCAGTCAATCCACTGCAAAGAGACTTACTTCTGTGAATGTAATGTAAGCTCATGTCTTTGCATCAGTGTTATCACATAAACAAATGTTCAGTTGACATTACCTTGACATTTTTATATCTGAGCTACATCAGATATAATCTTCTCTGATACTGCATCTAATGCAGATGACGTAAAACTGAACAGCAGGTTTTTAGCAACTAATGGTGGCCGGCACCAGCAGCGTAGTTCTATGTCCTATCATTACTTTCTCTCACAATGCCCTTTTCCATAGATAAAAATACAACAGCGCCTTCCAGCAAATTATTTAACAATAAAGACTTACTGTGTAAAGATCTGCTATACTAAAGCTAATCACAAATTCCCTACAATATTGTATATCTGAATCAAATCTCATTGAATCATTGTGTTTTTGTTTGTAACGTGGATAAAGAGTTAAAGTGGAGACAAGTACGAACTCCCTTAACTTTTACAGCCTAAGAGGGAAAACATTCCCTTTAAAAAGAAATATCAAATAAATATAACATGAAAGTGAACCTAATTCCGTATATACTCTTTAATGTGGTACATCAAAAGTGTTAATGGAGAGTGAACTGACTGTATGTAAAAATGTATTTATTGGCTACTCCTCTGAGCAACAGGTTTGGGGGTGTATGTTTTTGTTTCTCTTAAGTTTTTTTTATTATTATTCCAGAGGATTTCAAAATACAACTCTGAGTGACTGTTTCCTGCCTCAGAGATGGGAAGACTCTTTATGTGGTTTGGGAACTGACATGTTGCCGGCTTCTCCCCCTAACTTCTCTGTTTTAAACTGCTTGCATTTCGCGGTGTGCATCTTTTGGTAAACAATGTTTTGAGATGAATTCTGCTTTGCATTTCAGCGAAGAATGCAACAGTACTTCAAAACATACACCCAAGCCAACTTGAATATCTATGAATAAATTGCATTTTGGAACGAGGGGATGAGTTACAGACTTTTCTCTTCAACTGGGTACAGATGGTTTACCGTCCAGTTAGTTTAAGGTATAAGAACTCCATACAAAGACAGAGGAGGGAAAGCGTTCCTCAGGGAGCGCACCTCTCAGGTTGCACTTGTAGTAGGCACTTACAGGAATATTTGGCCTACCTTTCCGTTGTAACCTGACCTGAATACTGCTTTGCCTTTTGATATTTACTTTGATTTTGTCTTCACGGAACAACGCTTAATTTTCTTTTAGAAATTCAGTTCAGCATCTCTTCAAGCTCAGGAACTCTGACAGCATGGCCTGAAATGAACTGTTGAGTATGGAGTGAGACTTTTTCACAGAGTTTACTTGTTCTGCTCTAATTACACTTTATCTCCATATAAATCATTTTAAAGCTACTATTCTTTAAAATATATTCCATCTCATGCTTTCAAGAAGAATGTACATCTACAGGCTTCAAAAGGTTAAACTAACAGAGTCACAAATAGCTTGGCTTTAAGGCACTTGCTCTTTCATTAGCTGCCTATTTTGCATTTAAAAAATTTTAAAACTGAGTTCACTTAGGCAAATCTCAAGGGCAGGATTTTTTCCTTCTTCTGCAGTTAATAGGGCATAAAAATCCTGCAGCTAATCAGCTAGCACGTTACCCACCAGGGAACTGAGAAAAAAAACATTTTGTCTTTCTGAACGGGAGGCAGAAATTCCCCAGGGAAGACATATTTTGGAAAAGATTTGAAAGTAGTAATTGCTGGCTGCCTTGTGGACTTTGCCAGTCCACACCAGGCATCTCTTGAAGAGAAACAGTAGTTGAAAAAAGAGTATCTAAAGGGACAGCCTTGAGGATTGACATGATTTTCATGCATTGCTGTTCGAAACCTCTGCTACGTCATGTCAATGCAATCTTTGGTATCAGCCTGGAAACCTCCTGACTTCCCTTGCCAGGACCCACAGGACCCATCAGACCTGAAGAAGATCACCTTCCAATTATCTTTAAGCTTGTATATAATTCATGTATATAATCTAAAATCCTATTTAGAACTTGAATCTTATTGAAGAGAACAGCTCATAATAAAAAATAGACAAAAGACAAAATTAAGCCTGCTAATAACAACAAATGAAAATGAGCAAAAAAATGAAATAGCAAGAGATCTCATTTACTTCCAGCATAATATGGAGGGAGTCTGCTGGAGCAGAAAAGCTAGGGAAAAAAAAAAAAAAAAATAAAATAAAAGCTAACTCTTTTTACTACCAGTTATCTGTAAAATCTCAGGATAGTTTCCAGAATATTTAACTACTTGCAATTACCTGCCTTCTAACTCTCAATCCACATCCCTGATTCTTCTGTACAAGCACATGTTTCTCTCAACCGTTTCTCAACGTTATTTTTTTTCCTCCATTGCTTTTCCTTGTTCGGTCAAAATGCGTAACTCATTTTACAGCCTCCATTAATCTGTTAGAACTAGTTAGACATGGACTGTCTTCCAGGCATGGAAACTCTGCTTAACGCTTAACCTGGCCTCAGAGCGAAACCGGCTGTACGTCGCTAGTGGGACCTGTTAAGAAATGTGGGCAGCTTCCTCCAGCGGCGGTGGCCTGTGCCGGGCTGTCCCCTGTGCCCGTCCCCGAAACACACAGCCGGTGAGGTAACCGCTCCCCCAGCATTTTAAAGATCATTTAAATAACTGACACTTCTGACAATACCCAGAAGATGGCGTGTGTCCCATGCAATACCATGCCATTATATGCACGTAGAAAGGCCTTCTAAAAAATACTGACAATATCTGAGAAAAGTTACCACGTTTGGGTAGAAAATTCTTAATTATATATGAACAAGATCAAACTGATCATTATGCAAAGCTGAAACACAGGACTAAAAGTCTTGTTTCAAAACCCTGAAAGAGCTTTTTCTCGTGTTTCCGTAAAAATGACAGAACCGCCTTCACCATTAACAAGTCAAAATTTATCGCGTGCCTTCTGTGTATCAAAGAATCACTTAATTAAGAATAGATTTGACATTACAATGTTTTTACAAAATCTAATGCCTATTTTCCAAACTTGATAACATTTATATAAACATAACAAATGCCACATTGTAAATAAAAGACAGCTGAAAATTAATTAAAATTTTTAATTCACTTAAAGTATAAAGAATGACTGTAGATTATCTTTAATATTTCATGCAGCTGTCGTAAAAACAGACCCACTGTGCCAAAATCTGTTGTCTCTCACAATTTTTCTCCATTTTGAAATGGAAACGTAACCCTTGTGTAATGGCTGGAGACGTAGTCTCTGCTAAAGTGGGCGGAAATGACTGATGACATTAACATGCGAAGGTCCCTGGCCGTAACCGAATTGGCCAACCATGACTCATGACTTTAATTGAGTTTTTAATGGCCTTGTGTGATCAAGCTTCATGATTTTCAAATCCCACTTGACTCTCTGTACCACCTGTCCATAGTCACTACTGAAAAGACTTGATAAAGCGCTTCCTTCCGTATTTTATAATCTTCAAAAAGCACTTTTGAGTCTTGAACTTCTGCTGTGCAGCTAAGCATCAGACTATATAATAATCAATTGATTTGCCAATGTTCTTATCCTATAATAAAGTAAGAAAAATTTATCTTGAGGAAAAAATATCTAACTAGTTGGTACTAAGAAAATAGTTTTCCTACTTTTTATAAATAATGTTATTTATGGCTTCTATTTATGCTAATCAAAATAATCCAATTCAATATATCTTACTGTTGTCCTTTAGGATAGCAAAATCGCTCTTTAGGCTTGAATGTGCATCAGATCTGTTATGAATTAGGTTTCTAATACTACCTTCATCAAGAGTCTTCAAAGATTTACTTTTTTTCTAACAGTATACAAAACTTGTAACACTTAACAGGGCTTGAAATTGGAAAACTACGTGCTACTTTGCAGCAGCTCATCTCTGGACCTGATTATGAAATAGAAATTCTGTGGTGGCTACAGGTGATGAAAAAGTAAAACACATTAGACTTGCTTAAGCCCAAAGGTTTTTGAAGAGGAGGCCTAAAAATAATTGTCTGAATCTTTTTTCCTTCTTTCTGCTTCTAAGTATTCTTTCAGATCTACATAAAAATAATTTTTAAAGAAAGCACTTTTCTAGTTTCAAGAACAGACCCTTTTGATGTTCCTTAGCTGCTATAGGCTAATGAAAGTCAAGTTTCAATAAAGCCTGGGTGAAAAATATAATTATAGGATATCTCTGCTGAGCAAACAGGACTCAATGAGAAATGTGATTTATTTTTAAGAAGTAAGACCCCTTATTTTAAACATGACTGAAAATAATCAGCGCAGCCACTACTACTTAGTGTACAATCTTCAGGGAACTGACATTTCACAAACATCAGGTAGCATTGTAAGCAAAAAAGAAATAAAAATATAGCAACAGTAGTCAAGTATTAATCAAAATTGTTTAAGATATTATGAAATTAAGAAGCTCTTTGCTGATCTGTTCAATCAGATCACAAGACACCAACATCTTAGTATTCCTTAACAGCATCTTGCATATTCTGTGCTGAATACTGATCACAAAATCATAGTTTTGTCTACAGGCTAAGTCCATCCTTTCATTTATGTTCCCTCTTCTCTGGAAATCCAAGATATATCGACAATTAGTACCAATTGCCCTAGTGGTATCTGATGTGGGGGTACCTGGCCCCTGAGAACTGAAGTGCAATTGCCAATTTCCTCCACCTCAGCCACACAGTTGGTAAGATATAATTAATTTTCAATGGATACCAGCAGGATCTTCCTTCCAACCGGGAAGGAGGAGGTGAGAATCGCAGTATGGAAGCACAGGTTTCCAAGCCCTGCACTTCTCCTTGCTGTTTCTGGACTCCGTGAGCTGCAAAAGGAATGAAACATAACATTGTTCAAGTAAAAATCTCCAGTGCCAGTTATTCCTTTCAAAATGCAGCTCACGCCTCATTACGGATCGGAGACATAAATCTCAGGCCCAATCTGTGAGGATATTCTTTCCCAAGGTCAGCCTCTTCTGACACATTTTCTTCCAAATCGCAGCTCAGGCTCATTGCTCTGCACACGCCTCTCAAAAAGAAACAAATTCATTTAAATAATGGTGTGCTGCTGTTCTTGCCACAGTAAGCCTCAAGCCGTAGGATGGCAAATGGGGAGCCCAGGCCCAGGCAACACACGATGAAGAACAACATGCAACTTAGGAGCAGCCGTCTCGTGGAGCGTGCGAGAGAAAAATTAGCAGGCGCCTTCAACTCTGCGTTGTTTGTACCACTTCCAATTGCATGAACCAGAACTGAAATGCTGATACTGTAACACGTGTCAATTCTTGTTGTCAACCACATGCAAATCGGAAAGAAAATCTACACTGAGTGCTTTGAAAACAAGGAACGCTGAATTATTTCAAAACATTTGTAAAATACCAGTAAGAACTGTACATATATCACGGAGGAATTACCTGCAAAAATGTCACTTTCAGAATCAGCTCTTTTATTGTAGCTGAAACATCCTTGGTGAACAAAAATAGAGAAACCCTGCATCTGTTCTGAAAATTAATGTGGTTTTAAAATTCCCCAAATTCTCCTTTATCATTCATGCTTTTGACGTCTACTTCAGCATATTTCAAACACTGAAAAGGTTTGTATATGTGTAAGCTCTCCCTTGGCAATACTTCTGATTAGTTTTATATACAGTATTCAAAACTAAAGTAACTGTTTCTTAAACAATAAATTAAGTCATTTTTGCAGGCTCTGGTGGCCCACATGTTTTAAATGGCATAGAGAAATACAAAAAGATACAGCTTTTCTTGTCATTACAGGTCTTCATTTTACAATAGTCATGACACAGAGCAGAAAGTTTGAATTAAAAAAGCCTTTTTTGGACACAGTCAATTATCCAGTTTCAAGCCAGATTTGGCAAAGAATTCTATGTGGACAAACACCCTGGGATAAGTTTTGGATTTTTTTTTAAGTTTTCTTAAACAAATTGTTTCAACCTTTTGTTTTGAAAGGGTATTTTCATTTCAGGATTGACCTGATTTTTAAAAATCTTTATGAGGTATTACTGTATTAAAATCAGTTTTGTTCAGTGAAAACACATTACACACTTTTCTTTATAGCCTCTAAATCAAACACCCATAAATGTATTCTTCTGTACAAAAAGACTCCAGCAGTAGTTAAAGAAACACGAAAGGCAGGCATAAGATCTGGTCACACAGTTATTTTGTACTGGTATACTTTGATGCATCTTCCTCCAGAAATATCGAATTCGCCTCTAGTATGCCTCCAAAATTTCATGACTTAACTCCAGCACAGGTCTCCCTTCCAGTCCAAGTGTTTGATTTGTTACTACGTCAATAATGAGTGAGAATATTGTGTTATTAAAAAAGTGACGACTGCTTATGGTCAAAGATAAATTTTGTAGCTGTTTACATTACCCTTTATTATGCTTATATAAATCAGTGGTCTGCAATATAATCCTCCCAAAGAAAAAGTTAGTTATAATCCTGTTTATAGAGCTACATGATAAATGTTACTTGAAAAACTCACTATTTTTATTAATAGTGGAAATATGATAGAAACTAACAAATTAGGAAATTTCTGAATAAAGATGAAACCTAGCACCTGTTCTCAAACTAAACACAATGGACACATTTTAGAAAAGGATAGACTTGTTTTAATGCCAACTCACACACGGTTCATTTTACTCAAATCACTATTTACGCCTCAAAATCAGGGTCCTCTTGCAATTTACTTTCAGCTCCCTTTCATGAGGAAAGTTCATGCCTGACATGCAGAAGTGTTTTCTAATAGCTTCCAAACATTTTCAAAAGAAGGACTTTCTGTTTTGGGATATACATAATAAGACATGCCAAAGGCTAAACTAATAAAAAGTATTGGAGTTAGAAAGCTGAACACTAAAATTTTAGGAAATTAGCCAAGGCAATACAGAGATTAAACTGAAATGGAATCACGGATGCTGGGTTCCCAACATAAGATACCCATGTCGTACTTCTTTTCTAGATATTAAAATGACTAAACCACATCTCCCATCTAAATTTGCAAGTATAACTCCTCAGCACTTCTGCCGGTGAGTCCTCTCCTCTCAGCATCAAACTGGGCAGTAAGAATATGACAAAAACAAAATGTCAAAGATAAAAATCAAAGATATGTACAGTGAGGGAATTTCCAGTCTTACCGTGCAACCCACTAGCTAACAGATGCAAAGGTATTTTCTTTCTCATGATTCTTTGCCTAACCCTGGCTGTGGTCTACCCTCTACAGCATCATTTCACTATGGTTAAGGATTATGCACTAGGTGCTTCCTGTTCTCTGTCTTCTCCAGACACCCCAATAACATTATGAGGGCAGCAGATGAGCCAGGGAGGCTTGTGTTGCTGTGTGCCTGCAGCAAAAGTCCAGATCTAGTGTATCTAAATGGAAAAAGGAAAGACAATAAACCAATCCTATGAAAATAAGGATTCTCTGCGCAGTTAATGGAAACGAGGAGATGCTTCTGCAGCCTGCCCAGCAGACCTGTAGTCCCTAAAGTAGGTGCCTGTTAGGTATCTCCAAGCTCTGTACAGAAATCTAATGGGAAACTCTAAGGACTCATGTCTTCTACTCAATACCCAATTCATCTGCCCCTCTGTAGAGCTGGACAAGCTGGGTTGTTTAGTGTTGCTTCACTTTTGCGATGACAGTGGCAGTGCCCTCCTTTCCTGTCCCCCCTTCTGAATGGTCTAAAGAGTACAGCAGGAGTCCTGAAGCCCAGCTCTTCTCTGGCTCCACAGTGCTCGACCAGTAAACTCTAGATAATTCAAGAAGATGATGAAGCTCAGTCACTATTCTGAGCCAGAAATGGCTGTGCCAAAAAAAGGCAGGACAGGGAAACTCAAGACTTAACCTCAAAAGGAGAAAATGCCCCCAGCCCTGCTCCCTTGAACATACATGTTTTTTTTTTTTCTTAATATTAAACTGTCACTAAGAAACAGCCCTGGAATTAGGACCCAGAACTTCCAGATTGCCCACTGCCCCTCATGTCAGCAGCCCTCTTACATACTCAGTTTGGCTGCCTTACAAGACAGAAAGCAGGCAGTATCTCTCGTAGGTTCCTGCCACCAGAAACAAGCACGCAGCCTACTGCATGTATATGTTACACTCTTACGCTCAAAACAGTGCTCAGACTTCTCATTGCTTTTGGAGAGAATTAATATGAAGTCATGCATTAGGGCAAGATCTTCCACACCATAAGTCATACACAGTGGTTAGTACCAGATGTGATTCCACTAACAAACCCAGAATCACAGACATAATCATAAGGACAAAACCAGAAGTTTTACATAGGTAAAATTTGAGTGGCAGTCACATGGAACAGGACTTCTGCAAAACCACATGATTTCCACCCATAGAGCAATTTTCCATAGAGAAAAAAAAAATGGAATCACACTTCATATGTGCATGTTCTCCCTGCTATTTCTTCAAAAGCTTGCAAAACTGCTTGCTGGGTTTTCTTTCCTCTTCATATTTATACATCATTTATACACTCATTTATGCACACTGTATTTGCACAGCATTCTGGGATGCTATCTAATTAAAAGAACTACAAAAATGAAAAATATTATTGTTCTGCATGATGGATATTTATGGGACTGCATATACTCATTAATATATATTGCTGCTTTGTAGGACTGTAGGCAAAGATTCAATATGCTCTGTACTGGAAAGCACGCTAAATGATTTTGATGTACTTTGCTACTTAAGGTGCTACTTGCTCATGTCAGCCAGAGACAGGCAGAGATAAAACTGTCTGACACGAGCTGAAGTCAGCATTAAATTTTAGAAACATACACCCTGTCTCCATACCTTTTGCTATGTGATTTATATCAACAAGTGCTCAAGTAAAGTAAAAACTATTTGACTCTCAGTAAAATACTGTGCCTCTGATGTTCCTGGTCACTGCTGACCACATCTAAGTCTAGTGCCCAGCAGCTCCCCTGCAGAGGTATCTACACACCTCAATCCTCAGCTGAGGGGCTAGGGATTACTGTCCTTCCATCTCACACTTTAAAGAGCATGTGACTTTCTTATTTATGTAATTTATATTGAAACTCTGAGAAACTACTCTTCCTGAGTAATAAACGTGAAAAAGCACACAGTTGCATCCACACTCCTAAATGTTAATTTAAAAGTATCCATCCTTTGTTCTTGTAGATTTACGGCCTGTGTCTTCAGTTTACAGTAGTATCAAGTTCAGGCAGACTGCAAATATCTTAATAAAAAATCCCAATCACTTATAATAATAATAACCACATTCGAAATAGATAGTTTAATGAAAATTTCAGAATACATATGATATTAGAGCCTACAGTAGATTCTTTCTCAGTGGCATATTCCTTTCTTAAATAAACACAGCTTTTAAAAGTTTCCTGCATGGTAATTTTTATAAATTCAGAATAGAACGGGAAAGTGTAAGCACAAAATGTAAGTGATAATTGCAACTGTATAGTTTAATGAAGCCTTTGAAAGCCAAGATATTTATTACTTTCTTTTCCAAATGGAACTGAATTTAAACAAGAATTACCATCTTTCAAAGACCAATGACACTCTCCATTCATAATTTAAACATTCATATGAACAAAACAACAACCTCCCTTAATAATTATTACCTCTACGAGCTATTTTAATTCCTCCAATTGCTATTAACTATATTTGTCTTCCTAGAAATTCAGAAGTACCATGTGCAGTAAGTAAGTACAATATAAAACAAGCTTTATGTAGGAGCCAGAGGTACCCTTAATACCATTTCTATCGCTGGTCCATAGGGTACTTAGTACTCCGTGGGAGCGGACAACCACGCTAGACTCTGCTCTGGTTGTGGTGCTGGCACACTATTCAGATCAGCTACTGAGGAGGAGCAATCAGCTACCCTCTTCTTCATACACACATGCAGTCTTTCTTATGCCAGTTACACAGATTTTGGAATCAGCAATACTCAAGAAATACAATGCCACGAAGAGTGTGCTTAGTGCTTACCACTGATGTTTACTAATGTGATCTTCAATGATTCATAAGAAATTACTAAGGTAGCTATTAAGAGCTCCTGAATGATTCATGGAACACGCTAAGCACAAGTCGCTGGTAACACAAGCTGATTAGAACAGATTAAATTTTAAATTCCAAAGTGCATGGGAGCTGTAAAAGAAATTACTCAATGTCAGTAAAGCTTAACTTTCTATAGAAAACACCAGTAAACACCAGAAGCTCATCCCTTATTTATTTTTACTATTTGGAGGAGGGAGGCAAGAGAATGAGAGAAAATCAAGACACTAGTAAGCTAAAAGCCTGTTTTCATAATTAGATACTGCTTACAGAATGAAATCTGGCTTGGTATGGAAAAGTGCATTTCATTTCATTTAAATATGAAGACATCTTCAGGTGGAAAATGAGTTTCTCAAATTTGTGTTGTGCAACAGGAAACCTCTATGTTGCATTACACAGACCATTAATCAATATATGTAATATTTAATTTACTACCAATTGTACACAAAAAAAAAATTACATCTTAGTACACAATGAAGAATTGTATATTATACCATATTTAATAGGGAAACAACCATTATTTAATGAATTAAGGAGTTGTCCTTCAAAGACAAAAAAGGATTAAATGTGGTTTTTAAGTTGTTCATAACTGACTAGTTGAGACTTCATAAATGAGACAAAGAAGAAAGAAAGGTACATTTTATCAAATTTCTTAGCCTTAGTACACTTTTCCTTTTTTTAAATCTCATGTTACTCAAGAGACATTGAATTCATTTGTGACCTTACAACTTTGTACTTCAAAGACCTAAAATGTTCGCTCCATCTAGGCAATACCTCAAATATGCAAAATTCCTGCCCTATAATAACAGAATTTTATTTCATACTTCCAGATAATACTCTAAGCAGTAAATGTAAAGGCTTATACATTGACAAGTTAATTACTCCACAGTCTAAGAATTCATTTGCAAGAGCATATTAAATTGTGACTATCATCAAAGTCTTCCTGTGGGGCATTTTATCTAATTAGTAATGTCTGACACCTGATTCAGAATTTTATAGCCATCAGGTCAAACTACAGCAGTCTCATCCTTAAATTAGGCAATAATTCCCCCCAATTCAATCAATACTAGTGGTTAATGACTGATATACACTAAACTATTTGTTTCTAGCACTGCCACCCATTCTGGAGCGGAAATGTGTATCTCTTTGTAGTATTGTAAAATACTGTAATATTTTATTTTTATCCACTCTTGCCATAGTAAGTGGGAAAGCACAGTATTTGTAAAACTTAAATTCTTCATAAGTCCATTTATCTACTCGATTTCAGGCTATGATTATCTCTTTTTCTATTTTCAAGAGAAATTATTAAAAAAAACATAGAACTTAGGTATTTATTTGGTCTTAGAAAATAAAATCAACATGTGTTTTGTCTAAGTGATATTTATTAGGCCAATGCCGATTCATGCAACTGTATGAGCTAAATTTTCTATTCTGTTATGTGTTTACAGTTTACAGTACTTTATGTGGTTTTCTATTAATCCAAGTACAGTCCATTCCCCCGTGTAATTTCCCTCAGTTCTCACTAAACTATTAGGAAAATTAGATTCATCAGTTTTGCCAGGTTTAACAAGAAAAAATTGTTGCAACAGAACAATTCTTATTCACCTCTCCTTTTACATCTCTTGAATACATGCCACCTACTTTGTCTGTTCTTAAATGTTTTTCTGCACAGGAATATGTGGGAAGGTCACACAGGACCTTCGAAGCACGTACACCCCGACTTCTACAAGGTCCGAAGAGTAGGCTATTATTTTTTTCTCCTCCCTTGTTTCATTCATATTGGCTGACATTGTTTATAATTAATGAGTCAAAAACATTTTGTGCGACATGAAAAACAAGTGACTTGTTCAGAAATGGAAAGTGAACAGCCAGACTGAACACTCACTGTAGAAGGCAAAAATGCAGACACTGCTAACAGCAAAGTAGAACACCTCTTTGCCCAGATGTTCACATTTGAATTTTACATCAGTTCAGTGATGCAAATGAGTTTAATCCAATAAAATATCTCAACCACTGAAAATGCAAATTGTCACTCAAAGAGAAGAGAAATAAAGCCAGGAAGACATATACAGCTGACACCTCAAAATGAATTTAAACATTTACAGATTAATAAATGTGCTCTTCATAATAGGAAAGATTCTACAGCAACTCTGCCTCAGTGACATCTTTTGCTTTAGAATAATGAGCTTGGAGAGAGAAAGCATTTTTTCCTAATTATTATCCATGTTTGGGAGGAACAGTTTCTCCCCAGCCACATCTATGATCTAAAGCCTCAATTAAGAATTATCCACTATTTAATTTCTACACTACATCTGAAGAGATACAACAGAAAAAAATGGCTTACTACCCTGATTTTTCTAGTATGCCACAGGATCGTCATTTGTTGTTCGGCGCTGTTGGGCTCTGGTCTGAGACTGAGCCTACTCAGTAGCATTCCCATGGGACCACACCGGCCACCTCCTCTTGTCCCGATTAAGACATGGGCAATAGTGAGAGACTGCCCAAGCCCTTGCAGTGGAAGCAGCTGATTGTAGCCTTCTGAGAAGCCTAAAGGAGAAGTGAGTAGGAAGGTTATATTCCCTAGGGCAATCTACCCTCTGGCCAGGTAGAAATCACACTTCCCACCTTTTTGACTCAAACAGCAGAAAAGTAACCGGTGGTGACATGCCTGAGGAGGCGAAGGACTCCTCAGAATGGCAAACTGTAACAGACAATGGAAAGGGATGTAAAAATAAGAAAGGGAAAAGAAAAGAATACCACATTTATGTTTTTTAATCTAAATTAATCAACTGAGGAGGGCATTAAAGTGATTCAGTTTGCAGAAGTCCTGTTACATTTTAAACATCCAAATACAGTGCTTGCAATGATGGTCTGAATTTCTGGACTTGTTTTCTTCTTTAAATGTAAGAGGTTGAAACGGACAAAGACTGAAAATAAAAGGCAGGTAATTATAAACACAAGGTTATCGGTATACAGCGGAGATGGAAAAAGGAAGCAATTGGGAAAGTAAAATATAGTGGAGATATGATAGAAAAAGATCAGATTCTTTGGCGAGATCTAGCATTTAAAATTCATTTAAAATTTAAAGTTTAAGGCCAAAGAAATCTAACAGAGCTAACCATTAGTTAACCATTAACCATTAGTGCTACATCTGTTAAGAGCATCCTACTGCTGAAATTCTTTAATGACTGAGGCATACAATGGCACTTGGCCCACGGGGTACTTTGGTGAAATTCAATCAATTCTTAATCAGCTGAAACAAGATACCAGCTAAAAAGACTAGAAGCACCAACACAAAGTATTACAAAATCCTAATCCCTAGTGTCACGAATTATTCCAACCTGAACAAATGAAACCCATTTTTATTGGGTTCCCTATGTTTAGGGACTATAGCTCTAGTAGAGGCAGTTGAGAGGGGAACAGAAAGAAGGACCCGAGGATGGTACACTCAGAGGTCTGCGAGGGCTGGAAGCGGCAGCGAGACACGACACCTTTGCACATCCTTCGGTGAAGACCCTTCTGTCAGTCCTGCAGGGAGTCCTGCAAGTGAGTGCCCATCGCCCCAGGCAAACACGGCAGCAAATCCTGCTACAAGGGGAAGGTCAGGAACTTCCTCGTGTCGCAGAGATTACAGTCTACAGAGATAGTTAGAGGAAGGTTATGTAAATCCCTGAGTTTTTTAAAAACACCACATACGTAGCTAAATAATTTTATCTTAAACTCCATATAGTGAGGACCAACATGCACTACACACAACTTCCACCTAGCACTGCGGCTATTTAGTACTTTAAGTCTCTGATGACTAGCCCTTTCATTAGCCTGCACTGCCAACTAAATCTTTAAATTCTGTAGTTACCATTTCCAGGATTAGGTTTTGGAATTAGAAATTCTCTCTCTGTTGTTGTGACCCTAGCTTCCCAGCACTTTTTTTCTTTTTTATTTTTAAACAAAGCCAGCTAGTGTAACAATATTGAGAGCTTACATTCAGCAAAGCAAAGACTGGAGTACTTCTCACATTACTTGCATTTCACTTCTAATTTGAAGGCCACTAAAACAATATTCATGTTCTGTGGCTGGGGAACACATTCTCACCAGGTCAAACGATCTCTTTTATCATACAAAGCAGACACCAGAGTTAGATCAAGTCCTTCCCGTCTATTTAAGATGCAGCTCACACTGACAGCTAAGCACTGATCTGGAGATCTAAGGACTCAGAAAGCAGGCTTGTTTGTTAGTCTTTCCCTCTCTCACCAAGCACAACATATTAAGGTTTTAATCAGGTGTTGAGGCAGTGCTACTGGATTGCGTGGTCTGGAGGAGGGTGCTGCTTTGTCTTTGGAAAATTACGCTTTCAAAAGGAAGCAAGTTTTTATGTGTCATTTATGATTTGATTTTGATTTATCTGTCCAGAACAATGCTACTTCACTTCACTGCAAGCTGCTTTTGTGTAACTGTATTTTGCCAGAACAGTTTCCAGAGCTTGGAACAATCTCTTTTTCCAAAGCACTGCGTAATTTGAGTAAACAAATAATGAATTCTCATAGCTACGGGTGACATGAGTGATGCTGCAAGGGTGAGCCAGAAAATCCAAAATTCAGAGCCTCTCCCAGCAGGTCTCTCTGCTGAACCATCAGAAAAAGTGTCAAAAATATCACAACTCATCCGTTTTATTTGCCTTTGGCATTATTTTAACTGTAATTTGGTGAAACCTTACTGTGTGGATTATCTTGGGCAGGTGAGAAAATTATAGTAAATCATGTTAAACAGGAGGATTTCTAAAGGTTACTTCTTTTGTTGTTTGAACTATTCAAACATTTCACTCCCTCATCACGGTTCGAATTCTGAAATATCCTTTGCTATTTCACGCACATCCTTCACCTTATTATAGTTTCGGCTCCCTCGTTCATGGTTTAACTCACTTAACTAGTAAAAACTGGATTGTTCCATGCTCCCTTTATAGCTCTTCATTGGCTTTTGTTTTCCAGTCATGCCTATTTTCATGGACATCTATGCAGTACTCAACAGGGAATTTGGTACGTGTACACAGGAATTAAGCTACTCCTAATGTCCTCCTGGAGAATGCCTGTAAAACAGCTAGGAGGCATACTCTCTCTGCTTTCTTCACTGCATTTTTTTTCCTTTTTAAAATAATTTTCTGTTTATCATCAAGTTTAATCTTTAGATTTTCCATTTTTCTTCCCCATGCTGTCTGATTATCAGTATCTTACAGAACCTACTTCACATTTGACAGATTAAAACAGAAAAGTTTTTGTCACACAAAACCACCAGTGCTCGACCCAAAGTGCTATTTGACTTTAGGCAAATGTGTTTGAAAATTCTAGGCTACATGTTATCTTATATTACAGAGAATTTCATGCTGGGCTTTGTACTGTATAAGAGTCTATTAGAAATAATCAAGATAATCTAAAAATAAGGTTTATTAAATGCTCGCAATACATGCTGGGGAACATGGGCCTAAGAAATATTTAGACCTTCTTTATATATACACATGCATATGCAGCTTCAAGTTCAGTTATGGTTAAGATACAAGACAAGAAAAGGTGACTTGTCAAAAAAATTATTGTGAACTGTAGCTTAGAGGGAAGCACAGCAGTGGCAGGATACAAAAGTCTGAAGATGATGGCAAGAAGTCCATTTAGGTGCATGAGATGAGACTCCCAGCTGAAGCTTTTTGGCCTCAGCATAGCTATAACAATCCCTCTTAATAAAGAAGTTGCCTAGTATCAGAAACATGCGGACTTCTCATGCCAGTTTCCAGGCAGAAGATATGTAAAGCAAGCTCTGAAATGCCACTGATTAAGTATTACAAAAGCTGTATTTAGTGATTTCCTCCTAATCCAACATACCGATTTCGCCAGAAACTTTACATTAGAGGGTAAGAATGCTCACCTGCATCGCAACTTGGACAATGCAGTTCAGTCCAGTATTTCACTGATTTCAAAGTCAAAAGCACAACTTTGATGAAAAACCATCACACTTCTGCATCCAGAATATGCAATACTCTGCTATGACTCTCATTCACTGTACAGCAATAAAAACATACAGAATTTCTCTGATTCTTGAAACAACTTTGTCTATTTTAGTTGTTTGTATCAGTCCAACTCTGAAGTATCAAAGTAACCTCATTCACACCAAAGAAGGACCAATTTAAATGCAGGCTGAGGCAGAAGGGAAGAATTAAAATTGGAAGTCCCCGAGAAACTGCTCAATTCCCTAATAACTTTTCGAGACAGGAGTTAATCACATCTTCAGTTAGCACACTGATCCAAGTATGAACAACAAAAACTGTTTTTTCTGCATTTATGAGCGAAAATGCAAAATGCATAGCTCATCAATTTTAAAGAATGATATTAAAAGAAATAAAATACACTTTCCTTATACTGCCACTATAGGTGGATGGCTAATGTTATGCAACCTCATTGTACACAAAGATGTGCTGTCTTCATTTCAAATGACAGCCATTATCAACAGAGTGAGATGCTACCTTTCCAAACCTAAGACTTCTCATTTTTCCCAAATTTTGCATCAGCAAAGACACCCACCTAGTGATCCATTTTCATCATCCTTCCTTCATTTGCACATTCCTGGAGACCATCTTCTTGGAAAGAAAAAAACCATAGGTCCCTGATCCTGACTATGGCTTGCAATCAGCATTGTAACATAAGTATCAAAGAGTCACCCCTCAGGAAGTGGATGTACGTATACATGAAATGGGATGAGCTTTTGCACAGGTAGATCAATGCAAGTTTTCCCATATTTCTGAGCTGCTACAACACAACCCATTCACAACAAACCCAATAAAAAATAAACTCCTCAAAAATTAAAGCAAACTCAAGGACTTCAGTTTTGATTAAACAGGAGAGAAAAAAACCCTGCAAGTTACATATTGAATAGGGCCGCAGGTATATCTTTAAACATCTCTGGAGAACTTCTCAGTGGTACATTTTGTTTGCAGGTGGGAAGAACCCTAGACTGAGCACACAATGTGACTGGAAAAAAAGTTCAGCTTGTAAAAGCAAAACGTGTAGTACCTTCCATTCATGCTCTGTAGGCTCTTGCTGTCAAAAGCAGATATGCTTCTGTTATTTACTGAGCTTGTGATTACACTATTATTTTGAAGATCCTACCTACCTGGGCTAATCCACCAGAAGGGAAGAATTAAAATTGGAAGTCCCTGAGAAACTGCTCAATTCCCTAATAACTTTTCGAGACAGGAGTTAATCACATCTTCAGTTAGCACACTGATCCAAGTATGAACAACAAAAACTGTTTTTTCTGCATTTATGAGCGAAAATGCAAAATGCATAGCTCATCAATTTTAAAATTCCCACCAGAAAGCAGCACAAGCACTCAGTATTTCCAGCTCAGAGTACTCAGACACCTAACCAGAATCAAGCCCTATTATGCTGGGGATGTTAAACAACTGCACAGAGTAGGTTCGGGTTTTTTTCTGACTAAGAACTGCAAGGCTTGAGGGCTTCCACCTTCCAACAAAACAGTACTGAACTGAGTGCATTTGGTGTTTCTGAAGCAAGCAGCAGGAAATCAGAGTGCACACTGGCTCATCTACAATGACCGTCACTGTCGGAATTCGTGAAAGGAGAAAAGTGTAAAGCAGCAATCACCATCAGAGTGCAATTAAATAACATTAAGATGATCATATAAGGGAATGCAGACCATGGACACTCAGCCTGCTAAAAATCATACTGCCCCCTAGCATGCAATTTCTATAGCCTAGCAAAGCAATAGCCTAGTTTATGCTACCGACTTTATTTTTAGGAACAGAAAGCGACCATCTATTCTTCATTAGTGATTCTTAGTTTTCTCCTGTGAGAATAATTCTGCACTGGCATATTGTTATTTCATCATTTAGACAAATTCTATATAATTAGTTTTTAATATGTCTTCATGAAATTTAAATCTTTAATCATCGTTGATGGATTTCTCTGAATTCCTTCCAGGTTTCTGGTGCCAGCTCATCCAGAATTCAAAACTACTGCTCACAAGCCTGCAAAGCAAAAGGACAATATGCTTCTGAAATCACTGGCTGCAGAGTGAGATTACACTGTAGAGTGTAATCCAGTGGGAAAGATGGTAGATTGGATATCATTTTTGAAGAACTGGACTTCAAAGCAGGGACTGTAACTTACCTTTGAATTCTGATGCATAAGCTCTCTAAATACAGTATGAAGTTTTTCCTGTTCACAATCAAATTACTATTTCTAAAGGACATTTACAGACTAAAAAGGCAAACATTACTGACTAGTAAGAAAAATACATTCAAATGTGCTGCTTATACCAATGGTAAATAAAAAGAAGAAAATAAATTAAAAGCAATGCCTGATGATACATAATATTGTATCACACATGGACTTCTATCAACTGAATATTAGTTCCCTTTTATAGACATAATTTATATATGTGATCAGCACAGATCACAAAACACAACCTTACAGGAATCAGCTCATGACTCATGTCTATTATAAAAAAATGACCACATGCTTCCAACCCAGCTGGTAACCTACCAGCAGACTTCTCCTATGTACTTTTTTTTTTTTTTTTTTGAATCTTTAATGAGATACCTTGTCTGAAACGTATATAGCTGTGGTATCTTATGTTAAGTTGGGACCAGACTAAAGCAATATCTCAAGTGGATTTTGAGGGAAAATGTAGTAGTATTCAGCATATCTTGAGCTGGAGCAGCATTTAACTGAAAGCCAATATAGATGGGCTGCTGCTAATTTGAATTTTGTGTTAGCAAATGCAGCAGCTGGCTCTATCCTACAAAGGGCAGGTGCAGAAATGGTCAGGAACTGGGTGAGCACCTGGGAAGTTGTGGTGCTGGGGAGAAGAGCCAGGCACAGCACTGTGACCTACCATTTTCTGAAGGAAGAAGAGAAGCATGTCAATTTGGACAGCAGGATTGATGGGTCACTTACCGCCTTCCTTCCACAGCTCACCCCTTCCCTCTCCACCTGTCCTTAACAACCTCGAGAGGAAAGAGGGATGTGGGCAATATGGGAAAGATTACTTCTGAATCCCAGCCACTTTGCGGAGGAAAAGAGGTGGGGGAGCGCCCACTCTCCCATGTCCTGATGGAGCAGCCAGGCTGTGGAGTGATAGAGATACGGGCTACTTTCAAAGAGAGGGTCCAGTTTGCTTTCTTTCTTCCACTAATCACATCACCGGAAAGGAAGCACTGTGGTTTTGATCTGAGTGCTTCTGAACTGAAAAAAAAAGGTTCCTTTGATGTTGGCCTAGACGCAGGCATCCATGGCTATCTATCTCACCAGGTAATTTGAATTTCCATCCTGTAATCCCAATTGAGCAAACCACTCTTCCTGATAACGGCAAGCAGGAGTTGAAGTTAAGTACATGGCTAAGTCCTGATGAACTTAATATTAAGCACACAATTAAATGCCTTGCTGAAACTAGATGTAAGCATTCCTTCAAGCCTTTGGCTGACGTAAGGCCACAGCAAGGGGTGCAGTAGCTCCTGGAGCATAATAGCAGCTACACAATGGATTTCCTTGCTGCAGACAGCATTGGGGAACACTCTTTTCCCCTTTTCCGTACAGCAAAGCCATGCTCAAAGCCAGTTTACTTCAGCTTTTCACAGGAGAGAGGATTAGGTCTTGTACTTGTAATTCAGACAACCAGCTTTTTAAGCATAAGGTAAATGTGAGGTAAAATGCAAAAGCTGGATTACGGTGAAATATTTGGGAAAGTAGGAGGCTGGTAATTCTTCCCTTTAGTAAACAAAATCAATGACCATAATCATAGATCAATTTCCTCTAAAACAGTAAAAATAAATGAGAACTGTGAAACAATCTCCCATAAATACAGTAAGTGAAGCCAATTAAAATAATAGCTGCTGTTCCGCATATGAACATAACTTGCCTCAAGCTGAAGAATGCATGTTTTGTAGCATCTCCATCATCATAAAAAGACACTTAAATGTCATCACTCTTTTTATATATGCAAGTAACAATAACACTTGTTCTTTACAAGAATGAATAATCCATATAGCGTATGTGACATAGGGACAAAATGTTTTATCTCAGTCACTCAAGTGAAAAGATGACCAGCATAAGAAAAATGGACAGCACGTAAATGGTGTATTACCTCCCTCATGAGTGCTTTGTAAGCAAACAGTCAGAACTCCCATCATAAATTCAGAATCTTTCTCTTAATTGTCCTAAAACATAAAACAATAACAAATGTTCTTTTTTGATTTCATTGTTGTAACACTTCCTGTTTCTGATTCATCTTCTTCTTAACACCACGCTAACGATAATAGTGAAGCTCACTTTCTTTACAAATATGCAGCTAAGCATAATCAACCCATCCAACAGATTCCCTAATATTTGTTTTTGTACTATTTGCATTGTACTATTTATTTCTGTAGAGCATGAATATAGAATATTAGTCTGAGTTAACTGAATACAGAACCTATCCTTACTGCAATACCTTTTTAAATAAGATGAGACTATTTCCAGTGATCACTTATATATACAATGCACGAAAACCATACATTTTTTATGAAAGGAGTTAATTTATGTTCTTCTTCTCAGGATAGTTGAACAGAATGCTTTATTATGCAGAGAAGAAAGGTGGGGGGGGGGGTGTCTGCCCTTGGAGGCAATTAATTGCCTTTTATTAGATACCTGACCTTTAAAATTTTCTCTTTCTTTTTTCCCAATTACTTCAGGTCTCCCCCTCCCATGATTGCTTATCCCTACAGATGGCTCAGCTCTTGTCCTTGACCACTCACAGCTACGCACTGCAACTAGAACAGCTCAAGCAGGGGGTGTTAAGCCAGTAAGCATGTAAAATTTAGAGAAACTATGTTAGTGAAGTTAAGTCAATCCTTCAACATCTTTAACACAAAGTTGCAGTGACGCACCTCTTTACATCCAGTCACCCAGTCACACATGGGTTTTTTTGGTAAGGTGAAAGAAAGGAGCTTATTCTTATTTTTTTGCGTCCTTTCAATAATTAGAGAAACAGTTATGCACCTTTAGCTATAGCAGTATCTTCAAGAGATATAATTCAGAGTCTATTGCAAATATACATACGCCTGGAATCTTCCTGTGCTAACTTGTTTTTCTTTATTTATAGTCCAGGGGATGAGTATAGAAATATATCCTCCAAAGTCAAATAAATTTGTAGAAAACAATATAAGAAAGGGTATATGATGGACAATTCATCTCAAAGAGATGTTTTCCATGAGGGTTTTCCATGACGGAACTTCTAGGAAGCATCAGTTTCTGCACTCACATAGCAACCTCTGCATATACGTGTACGATTTGCTGTGAGTTGCATCAAGTATTTCAAACTGGAGGCAAACAAGCTACCTATCTGTTATGAGAAGAAAAATGTGGTTAGTAATCAGTAAAACATGAGCTTATAGAAGGTCTAAAAAGAAAGAAAAAAGAAGAATCACTTAAACTACAGAGATGCTGAAAATACAAAAGCTAGTACTATTCTTTAGGCAACCACTGAAGAGCAATTTCTTAAAGTCACCATAAAGTACCCAGAAGAAACCCCTAAAGAAAGAGCAGGGAAACCTCACTGTAATGAGTCACAGTTTAATTGCCTTTGTGAAGGGCTGAATCTCCGTGCTTGAGAAGGTTTTGGTCTCCCTTCCCCAAGGTAACAAGCAGCTCTTCAGTGTCAGAAAACAATTTTCTTGGCAGAACTTCTTACTTGTGCTTTTACAATGTCAGAGCCCAAGGTGGCAGTGTTACCTTCAGGGATTGCTGTCCACAATATAGCAAGGCGACAGAAGAGAGTGCTCTGCAAGCCCCCACCACCTGCTTCAGACAAGTTGCCTTTCCTATGAATTGACCTGTCCCTCTCGTAAGCCGGAGGAATCTCTTCTCAGAAAAGACTTCAGTCTTAACATTTTTTTCAAAATAAATGCTATTTAGAAAACATTTGAAACAAATTAAGCTACCTAAAAACTTCCCCTTTGGTGTCAGGGACCCTCATATAGATTGCATTGCCTATTCAGCAAAAAGTCACACAGTGTTAAATCAGATTTTGAATAAAGAATGAAAAGGTAGAGCTAATTTTCTTAAAAATAAGCTTGCTCCTGTATTTTAGTTCAATTATCCCTTATTTTGTTAAAAATGTGCGTTCAACTTGCTAACAAACTTTGCAGTATAAAGCAGTATAAAAACTGCCTTGCAATCCACTGTGATCCACAACGACAGAGAAGCAGTAAGATTACTTGTGAAGAGAATAGCCCTCTCCATCAAATCAACCCAGACCAAGTATTTTTTCAGCAAAGATTCACTGAAAAAGTCAAAATCCTAGCTTGTTGAGCCAACAGTGTCATTTAAAGTGGATTTATTAACAGGTAGCAGCTCTTTTAATGGTCTTCACCCTGATTTTAAATACAGCAAGAATGGAAAAGTGTAGTGTGTAAACCATCCCAGCGTATATCATCTGGTCCACCACATAAACCAAAATAAACTGAGCAAAACTAGAGAGAAGACTCGGCACCACAAGAAAGCTTGAGAATACAACTGGGGAACCGCTGTGTTTGACTGCCTTGAAATCATCCCGGGGAACCGTCTGTTCTGCAAAGATAAAAGTGACTCACGTTACTTCTACCCAGCGTTTGTTCAGGCCGAGCAAAAAAAGTAGAAAATAACAACAAGCGGAGCCCAGCACGAATGCCGGTGTCACTTAATCGAGCTTCAGCCATCTGGAAGCTTAGCACCTACGCTTGAGCTTTTGCTACCGCCAGTGGAAAGGGAGAGGTGGAGCGAAGCCGCCGCGGCGGGTCCCCACCTCGCTGCGCTCACCATGCAGATCCTGGACGACCACTGCACGCCAGAAGCCTGAGGTTCATGTAGCGCCAGGTGTCCACCTACATCCCGGCGTAACATAACCAACCCGAGGAACGTTGAGTTCCTGAAGGAACTTGAAGGAAAAATAAACCTGAAGGAACAAAAAGGCCACTGCTGTAGCTGACACATCAATAAAATTTGATTTTATAAAAGAGCCAGGTTTAAGAAAGGCGATCGGGACTGCGACCAGTAATATTTTACTAATCTCAGCAGTATTCTCCAATTAACAATGTGATTTTAAATTATAATCCGTGTTTTGATGGGGAACACTGAGGGTTTTCCTCTAAAGTGTTTACAAAACAAATGATCAGATCAGAGGGCAACACTGGCAGGTAAAAATCAATTCTGAAATTTCTAATTTTTAATTCTACTTTTTAGTGCTTACCTGTTTTGAACTACCAATAAATTTTCCCCACAGGAGTAAAATGGAACAAATTTGACATATCCGCAGTCTTGCAGGCTAGAAGTCAATCTCTGGCTCACCATTAGCTCAGAGAAATGGACTCCTGCTACTATAAAAATAATCTTCCCAAGAAGAAACAATGATTTTTTGCTGCTTGTACAGAAATTAAATATGGCTCTTGTAAATACAGAAAACTTGTAATAAATTGCCCTTGGTTTATACACTACTTATGACACTAACATTTTATTTTCTTTTCCCTTGAAATCCTCAAATATCTGAATGTTTGTAATCCACTAAAAAGGACTTATTATTTAATTGAATTAGGTCTGTAAATACCTGTTCCTATCACTTGAATTAAAAAAGAAATTTTAAAGAACACATTAAATCATATAATAGAAACAAAAAAGCAATTGTCTCAGTTGTAAAGAAACGTCTTTATAATATTTATACTGACAAGAGCTTAGGATAGCTAATAGTAAGAGATGAATTTGTATTTTCTTGCCTTTTGCAAGCTTACATTCTTGCTGTGTCACCAACACTGCTCAATTTAAAAAAATAATTACGCCAGTACTGAAGGAAAGTTGACAAACATACAAACACAGTGATTCAACCTAGATGGTTTTATGGCAGCTTTTGGAGGGAAATCAAATGTTTTTAGGGAATGCTACCTGTTATTTCTCAAGTCAAAATTATAAATAAATGCCAAAATTTCAATAGCAATAATAGATATTCCGTGATCCTAAGGCCACACCTCTAATTTAGGCACCGGCAGACCAGCTGGAGGAGGGGGTTTGCTTGTGCCACCCATCTCCACACAAGACCGTGAGGAACCTCGGCCCTGCAGCAAAAGGTGCAGCTGTGTCGCCAGCACAGACTGCCCAGAGAGCGGCAGAGACTCTGCCATCAGCAGCGTGTGAGCCAAAGGCTGGCACGCTGTATTTCTTTACAACGTTTCTAACAGTGACAGACATAAAGAAGAGCTACTATTTCAAAGCCCTAGACACCCACAAAACTGACGGGGAAAACGGTAATTGCTAGGAGTACGTTCCCAGCAAAAGCGCACTGCAGCTTGAAGAGGCGCAAACGCGGTCTGCGTTCTGCAGGCCACGCTCTAATGAGATTGCCGCTTGCCGCCGCAGCTGATACGGGAGCACAGCAACTCTCTAATTAGGTTTCCTGACCAGGGGCCTCTACCGTCCTCTCAGTGCTGGGGAAGTGGGGAACGCGACACGCTGCTGCACTGCCAGGAAATGAGGCGTCTTCCTCGCTCCCCACAAAACAAACCTTTCAGGAGACCAGAGCGCCTCCGTGACTTCATCTGTCACTGCAGTTCTGGCTTTTTTTAAAAGACTTCTTATTATCGAAGGTAAATCTTAGGTGTATGGAACACGTACCCCTGACAAAGGTAATATTTTACTACATTTCCCTTTGGCTGCAGACCCAAATTTCCTAGCTGGGGGAGGGGGGTGTCACAATACATTATGCATATGCAAAACTGCCTCCTATAGCAACCTATATACAGGGAAATCATTTCTAGAGAGATCATGTTTTCAATTCTTACTTCAACCTCTATTCTCCAAGAGCACAATAAAGTTAAAAGGACAGTTTCTATACATTGTTATCTATAAATCACGTTGCCAGTGTGCAATACTGCATCATACCATCCCTTCAACCTGTGACCAGACTGATGCATGTGCATGCTTGAACTTAAGGGAAAAAATTCTCTGGTACCAAGATGCCTCTGTGCAGGCAGCAGAACCTGCCTGTGAGGACCAGATCATGCGCTGACTCCTCTGCCTAGGATAAACAGCACTCGGCACTACATTTTAGGCCAGTAATACATGCCACTCTGTAGCAATCATGACCCAAACTGCCTTCAAAAATTCTTTATTCCTAAATAATGTTGCTCATTGGAGTTTGTGCTTGAAATTGAACTCAGTACAAACTTCGGGGAGGGCACCACACAGTATTAATGTTCCCTGAAATTGGTCAGAAAATCTGTATTTGAGTGTTTTGTACTTTTGCCAAAATTAAGCTGCTTGGCTTGAAGACTGCTTTTCTTGTTTCTGCATTAAGTGATAGGGTTCTCTGGGTTTGGGGGGAAAAAGTAGAGCAAAGGAGGGTGCAACCAGAATCATTTGGCTTTTTATAAAAAGTTTTCCCCAATTTAAATAAATTGGGGGTCTCGTTTAGGAAAATCTCCATAGTAGTCATAATTTTGAGCATGAATGCTCAAAAAACTGGCACATATTTCCTACGTGAAAATTTGTGAAAATTTGTTTTTTTAAAGTCTACAATGTAAATCACTTTTTGCGCATTGGTAAGAACTCTGATGTTGCTGGTAACACTTCCAAAGATCCCATTCTCCATGAGTAGCCTCAAGAGTCCCGAGAGCTCCAAATATTGTCCAAAATATTCTTCTGAGCTTTCAGCCTTCCCTGGAACGTATCAGACATACCAAAAAGCTAAGCATGACCTATCTCCTCACAACACCAGCGTGGGAGGAAATGTCACATTGCTTACTAAAAACGCTTCTCACTAGGACTCTGGAGGTTACAAGTGACTCTCCACTGAAATCAGTGCTTAGGTACGTGGTGGAGAACAAGTGAAAAAAGGGCTGTACTTATCTTAATAAGCTGCTGCATACAAATTAATGATCACTGCACTGCATGGAGCACAGGTGGGAGTACCAGAAAAGTAAGCAGCAAGATATCATTGAAATTGCTGTATGTATGGTCAGATATGAAACACAGAACATACATATGCTCTGAGATGAACTGATTTTCACTTTCTCTGATTTCATTTGATGACTAACTTAGAAGCTGGGTAAAGAATCCAGCAAGGACTTGCAGAAAGAGAAAATACAGTCTCATGATTAGAGGAGTTAAACATTGCCTATAGAATTGGCTTTTACTCCTCTTTTGGCCACAGAGTTCCTGTATATTGCTAGACATGTAACAAACCAAACTCTCTGCAAATATTCACTACTCACCGGATACACACATGAAACCCTGAAGTCTGGTCTGTGCAAGTGCTGAGCTGTCTCACCTGCAGTGCAGGTCAATCAAGTCTATACTCTGAATGTAGGAAGTCCTGAATAACTCTAAATGTTAAGAAAAATAAGGAGCAAAGCATCTCCATTTGGACCAAAATTAGTGAACACTTCGACCTCACAGTCTCCCAGGCATTAATCTATAAAACTTTAAAAACTACCCCCCCCAAACATTCCCTCATTGGAATATTATGAAGGTAGGTTGCAAGGGCAAATATTCAGATGTTGTTTCAGATGTCGTATTGATAAATGCAAGAGAATATATCATAAAAAGAATAGTAATTTCATTCTGTGCTTTGAGTGCCACAGGATTCTAGGGAATACAGTACGTAATCAACTTCTCAGAGAGCACAGCCTAATGCATGAAAAGCCTAGGGAATGAATTTGGGAAGCACCAGCAGCTTTTACTGTTATCCTTGCTAACTTCTGATTATTTGGGAATACTATTTTGATAATGCTCTTTTAATAAGACAGCATATGTGCATGTGCCAGCATGTGACTCTTCTTTTAGAGTTGTTTGTTAGCTAAAAAGTTACTGTCTTTTAAATAACATCTACTCTCAGAAAAGCCAATTTCATTGGTCTTTCACCTACAAGATACTGAAGGGCAGAGGTTTGAAACCATACTTAAGACTTAACCCACACATATCCTATTGGAATAAAAATAGAGCATTTAAAGCATTTAAGGAGGAGAAAATACTGCTGCTCATCTTTCTAAAATAAGTAGGTGCCCGTGAATTGCTCCAAGATACCAGCTCTCTGTACAGATTGTAGAATATTGTAGTAATGTAGTAATTGTAGTAATGTGCCTCCTGGGTGCATTCCTCCCTCCACGTGTTGGAGGTGTCTGAGATGCCTCTCTAGACTTAACTCTATTTATTAGCGGAACACCATCACAAATGTAATTTCTATTGTGATTAAAACCTATTAAGAACCATGCCAATCAGTTTTAAGAACAATCTTACTTTGTTGGGATGGAAAATTAGTGAAGATAGTTACCCAGACTTTGCAAAATTTGTCATGCAGTAGAACCACAAATTATTTCATTTATATTTCAATGAAGCAATAATAATATTCTCAATAATGTATCAAGAATGTAATGGCATAATATCCAATGGAAAAAAGCATACAAAAATGAAATTTAAAAACAAATCTAACATACATGTTCTTAATGAAAATTTGCCATGTATGGCTTCATCAAAAGCAAGAGACTAATTTCACTCATAGGGATTATACAAAATGAGTTTTTCAATTAACAGTCACTAGCTGAATAAACCCCTATGGAGATCTAAGTCTATATTACACATGGTCACTAGCTGAATGAACCCCTATGGAGATCTTAGTCTATGTTACACTATACTATACAAATAACTTGGCAAAGGCTGTAAAAATAGTGAGACAAAGGTTGTCCTTCATTTATCAAAGGAAAGCCACTATCCGTGAAAATCTTTCATTTACTTATTGTAATTTAATATTACTGTACCATCTGTTCAATGAAAATAAAATAATTATTTGTAAGACACGTGGCTACTCTGTAGTATACTGTTTTAAACAATTACAGGCTCTAGTTTCAGTTTGAAGCCGAAAATAAGGGACTTCTGCTGCCAAACGAATCTCTCATAAGAGCATCATATGAGCATCAAAGGCTTAGAGAAGAAGTATCAAAAGAGGTAAGACACCTGAACAGCTATGGACTTGCTCTGTATAGTCCCCTCCTGAACACTGAATGTGGAGAAGCAGACACAGCCTTTCCAGCATATCTTGCCTGTGCAAAACTTTGTGCTCATCTCCCATGGAGAGTAACTCTAAAGCTGAGCTCTATTTCTTGTCTCCCCCAGCACTGAGATCCATCTCCAGTCCTTCAGCATAGCCTGCTGGGCAGCCCTGTAAGTCATCATGGTGTTGGTTGGGTCCATAAATGAGTAAATGAATTTCTTTTTAAATTAGATATTCCTTTTAACTGAGGAGTTCTAAGCCACGCTCCCCCCAAAACCAAGTGGAAAAGGCATCTGAGAGGACATACTGGTTGTTGTGTCATCACCACTACTTCATATAAAAACCTTCTGGATTCATCCTTAAATAGCATTTAGAGCACACAGTGCATTGGATTAGGTAAAAGGCGCTTTTTGTACCTTTCACATTCACCAAACATCCAGCCCCTTGCTAGACTATCCTGCCCCTGAGGCGCTTCATTTTCCTATCCTGCTTTCTCCTGCATACCAGCTAGAGGATCATCTGCAGCAGATAGATAGCTTTGAAATACTTAAAATTAATGGTAGGATTTTGCAATCATTTTTCTTGATAATAGAAAGTATCTTCCTGAAGAGCAGCAGAAAAATAGCAGGCTACCAAGTAATTGCAGAGAAACACTCCGTTGTAAACTGCTGAAAGTTGCAAATGTTCTTGATGGGCATGAAGGTCGTTTGGCTTAATTTTCATAAAAATAATTGTCATTCTGAAACGTGTTGTTACTCTGTTTCCTGAAGATGACCCGTGCCCACTGAACACACTGACTGATGGCAACAGTCCTGAAAAGAACTCATACTTTTTATTGTGCTTGTTTATAGAAGAATCTTGCTTGGCTCCTATTGAAGAAATTATTTTTATGTTACAAAGAATGAGAGAGAAAATAATTCTCATTAAAATTTCATAAATATAAAAGATAAAATACATTTCAGTAAGAATTACATTTAATAGTTTGAATGATTTGTGTCATTCAATCATTAAGAGAAAATGAAATATGTCTGTATTTATTTTTTTAAGTTTTTTCCTTAGGTCCATAATTAAACATTAATTTCAATTCAAAGCATCAAATAGAATCACTTACGAATTCTCATCCTTTGTCAAAGGGTGAGAATGGGCAACAGAGGAAAGATTCCGATGTAAAAGAGTTGTTGAACAGGCAGTGAAGCAAACGTAAAACCCAACTGAATTTATGGATATCTGGCAGCTCCCTCATTTGGTAATAGTCAAGATATTTTTAAAGAAGAAGTACTTGTAAATACAGATGTGGTTTTGCCATGTGAAAAAAGAGCAAAACTTTAGGAGGTTTTATTTTGTTTCATAACTGGCATGGCTGTATTATAAACCTGACAACAATTAGGGATAAATTATTACAATTTTGGTAAGTAGAAAACCTAGGTATGTAATAATGAATTTCCTATTCAGAAAAGTATTTAACCCATCCTTAACTTTTAACATGTTTTAGGAGTATTAGATAACTAGGACTTAAATATACTTAAATTTTACTAATACTAGGCCCCAAAAATCAAGCTGCAAACTTTGAATCTAGTTATGCAAGTTGGGTAGCAAATCTCTTGTCAAGTTTCTCATATGATGTAAATCACTTTAGAAGTGTTTGCTAGCTAACTGCAGTATCTTTCATTAGCTTATATACTGCTTATAAAGTAGCATTTAGTAGAAGATACGCTTTTTAAGATATAACAATTCATCTGCCACTCTTCACTAGTGTCAGCACTCTTAGGTACTTAGTTTTTTTTCTTTTTTACTGACACCAATTACAATAATTAAAAATAAATAAAAGCCACATAAAATATACATCCTTAACAGACATACTTGTTAATCAATTTTCCAAAATTTCAGCAACTGAAATGCAGCAAACAGTCTGGTATTTCTTATGAAGTGCCCTAGTTCCTTCCCCTCTCACCTTTTCAACTAGGTTAGGCATTCAACAGCTCCTTGGGTCGCTGTGTTAGAAGATGTTTGCAGTTAAGACGTTAGCTCTGAGGTCAACACGCTTCAAATGGCCACCCAGCTAGCAGCCACGGCCAATTCGCTTGAATAAACAGTGGGTTTCCCTTTACTGCCCTTGCTAACCTTCGAAATATTTTGAACGTCCATCTGGGTTCTGGGATTAAACTTTTCTCACACTCCGAAAAGCCAATAAATATGCATAAATTCATTGCTTTTTTCATAAAAAAAAGAGATGAGCAATAATCTCATGCATCAGTAATGGTATATATATACCAGTATACATGTAAATGTATATGCCTTGTGTTCTAATAATATCGCAGCTTGTGTGAAAGACATTTCCAAAGATATAAATATCTCTTCCTAATTATCACCTGGAAATCCGAACAGCCACCTACAACTACGTGACTTTTTAATCTTTTAAGCAGTGACACATTTTCACTGCATATGCTGCCAGGAAGAGGTGGTTTCGGAGCACTTGCTGCAAGCTCTCGTTCACGAGTTAAAGAAACGGAGACTTTTCCCAGATAACTGAAAACAGCTTCCCAAGGCACAATTCTTGAAATGACCTGAACAGGCAGTAATTGCATCTTTCTCATGCAACCCTCCCCATCCGTTATACGACTGGGGAGCAAACCCTTCCGAAACCCTGTCTGTTGATGCTGCCCACTGTATTTTCCCCGAAGCTGAGCAGGAGGTGTAAGCTGACGTGGCAGCCGGAAATAGTACATTTGTGAAAATAGTTCAGTTGTGATTTGTGGAAACTGTTTGCTTGTAATTTCTCAGTTATATATTTCTTGAAAAAGCAGGTGCAAGCCCTCTGTAAGGGGGGAACTCTTCCTTCCTGGGGAGGATATATGCAGAGAGATGGGGCACAGCAGGGACAAGAATCACAGCGTTAGCAGGCAGCTGCGGGAATAAGAGATGCTGCCAACAGTCAGGCAGGTTTCAGGGATGAGGGAATAAACTTCCTGTGCTCACAGGGGACTGGACAGAGTTTGCTGAGTGTCAAAAAGACACCCAGTTAACCAAAACGAAGCTCGGGAGAAGGAACCCTGCAGTGACAGAATGACCACCTGGAGAAGGTTTATACTTTTTTATATTTCAGTTCTTTCTAACAAACTCACCTTGAGCTCCGTTTAAAAAGCTGCATTTCTAATTTATAGTCTATTAAAACTGGTGTTTCTTCTGTCTGTTAGGCACCTCACTGTAGAAGGTCTGGGAACATCTACATCAAAGCTCTGGCTGATTTGGGACCCTGTCGCAAAGGGAAACACAGATCCTGTTTTCATTCAGGGCTGAACCAGCAAATAGGAGATTAAAGGGGATCTGTCAAACTGAATTCAGCTGGGGTTTCTGTAAAAGGGGTCTGTTTCTGCATTTGTTTTTCTGCAAAATGGAAATCCCCCAAATTAAGGGAGTTGAATTTCTGGGATGACTTGGGGCTCATTAATTCTCTGAATTAATTTTGTTAGCAAAACTGTGCTTTCAAAACAAAATTTAAAAGCTTTGTTAGAAGTGAACTAGTATTAACTGCTACAGCATTTCTGAAACAAAATGCTACTTTTTGAAAAATCAAAATGAATAAATTAAGGAGAAGTCTTCTTTATCAGCTTTAATTTTTTGACCAAAATCTAACCCAATTCCATGAATAGTTTCAGCATCTGTGGAAGTTTTCTCTTTATTTATTACTGAAAATGAATCTCGCGCAGCTCCATCTATAAGCACTGACGACAACAGTTAGTAAGACTAACCAGAATGCAGTATTTCACACCTGGAAAGTACTTTGTAAGCCCTAAGCTCCCGCCTGGTTCCAGTGACTCTCCCGGTACTAAGCATCCAGACTAACATGTAGACATCCTCTGATTCCGGTGGTCTCGTACGTGGAAGGGGGAAGTCTCCCGTTCAATAGCACGACAAAGCAGTTACAGTGGCTAGAGAACTTAGTAGTTAACCTTGCTGTTAATGCGCTCTTTTCCCCCTTTACCAAGTCAGCCAGTCGTTTGCAAGTCCAGCGTTAGCTTTTTGGCCAGCTTGGTGACTGCTGCACTGGTCTCCATTAACCAGCAGAACGAAGCAGCTTGGTGGCTCAGCATTCTCAACAGATTCTTGTCACCGTTGTTTTCAAAGTGCTCGTTGTTTTCTTCCTTTTACCTACCAAATGATGCCTTAAGGTTCCCTGCTCATCTGTTTACAGGTTCCCACTTGCATGAAAAAGGGGACCCTTAACGCCATGAGCTCTGCAGCCAGAACAACACTCACCAGATCAGCTGGAGAGCTGAGCTCCCAAAGCTTAAAACACACCAAGTGCACACGCTCAAATTTGCTTGGAAGAGGAGTTAACACTAGAAAGAGGGATTTCCATCTCTTCCAGATTCCTTGCGGAGGGATGTGGACATCAGTCAATGCTTTTCCTCAGGCTACTTTACCCGTTTGTTTTATGTAAGAAGATTAAGTTTTGCTGTCACAATTACCTCTCTCACATTTGTTACAAAAGATTTCTGTTTGGCCATCTGTTCTGATAAAAATCCACTACTGCTGGTATCTTACTAATTTCCAAATATTATTTTTAATGATTATACTGTTTTTTCTGTCTTTTATCTCCAGGTACCTGTTCAGTTTAGACTGTTTTTAGACTGTTTTTTTTTGTATTTTCTCCTTAATGGGAACACTGCACGTTTATGAAACAATGTATCAGCAGCAGCTCCTAAGTCTTCAATCTTTCATCCCAGATACAGGCACTGCTGTCCTCAAAATAATGTTTGTGTTTAAGGATCTGCCTTTCCAGTTTGAAGACTAGTGCTAGGGGATCATCCTCACTAGACGGTGTTATCAGTAGTCTGTGGTGTTTGGAAGGGCTATTAGGTACTCACAGGAGCAGCACAACAAAACTGGAATATTCTCATGAGAAAGGGCAAGAGCAAGTCATGTTTGACCAAACGTATTACTGACGTGATAGTGTATGGAGCGTGCCTTCAACTCCATACCGAACAACCCTGGAAGGCAAACTCCTGGACTGCAGTCAAGCTGAAACCTTCCTCTGGAACTGAATGATTCAGTGTAATTTAATCATACACAGGAAAGCAAATGTGAAAATGAACTCCAGAGTCTGATTCTACTTCTAGCTATGCTGTCAAATAAAACTGACCACATATTCCTGTCATATGAATTTCATTCTAAAAATCAGCCAACATAAAAGGAAATATATTTCCTTTATTCCAGGTAAATGTAAACAATTTCTCTTATTCCTTTAAACTTGCCAGTGAATAATCTAACATGTTTTCTCTGAGAAAGATTTACAGCACATCTTTAATTCTAAACAACTCTGCTAAAAATAGTATGTGATCATGGACTGTACCAAAATGCAGATGCACAGACACAGAATAAAATTGCATGAACTATCCCAATTCTAACTCTGAATGCCTGGCTTTGTATTCATGATACCGTTTTACTGATGCAATTTTTCTCCATTCAATACTATTCATTCTATAACAGCCCTCAGAAACCCAGCTAATGAATGGTACAGCCTCAATATGTTAGGCACTAAGCAGACAGACCGTAACTAGAGACACATTTTCTGTTGCAGATAGACTGCTCCTACAACTCCTGATGCACCTTATTAAAGCTCGTCGCAAGTATGGCACTTGCAAGCAGGCATGGGAATAGAGCCTAAACAGCTGTGACACACAGTAAGAGAGTTAAGAAGGGTGAGGGTTTTCTTCCTGACTTATAGGAGAAAAGCACGCACAGGAACAGATTTAAACATCTATCCAAAAATACACAGGAAGTCTGTGGGACAGCAAAGATTTAAACCCAGAGCTCTTTCCAGCTCCTTACGGGAGTAAACCCATTGCAGCACTGGATCCAGTAACATACTCAACATCAACAGTATAACTGGAAATGCAGGCAACTTTGAAACGTCTCAGATCTCAGTTAAATCGCTATGAAAAAGCCAGCATCTTCCCCAGTCCTTGTAAGAATGTCAGATTATTTTACTTCTATTTTATTTATATAATGCCGTGCCAAACATTTGAAAAATTAAAACAACTACTTCAACGATCACTTGAAAACTCACTAAATATGATTTCAGTTCACGCTTAATTGGAGACCTACATCACTGCATACCACTTTAATATTCCCAACCAAGTACGACAGCCCCGACAGGCTGCAACTCAGCTGTCTGCGCTGCCCGTGATGAATCACTCCCCATTTCAAGCCGTTTTCTACACGTTGCTACTTGCATTCATAAATTCACATTAGACAGTTAATGGGACAGAATCGGGGTTGCTATGGCAACAGTGTGATGTGCCCCATCACTTAAGTGAGAAAATGAACACTAGCAATTATCACCAAGCAAATGGTATTTCTGCCTTTGGTATACAGTATCTTTTCAATGTTTAGTTTAACTAATGAATGGGTTTGTGGCTTTCTGCACAGGTGGGATAAAAGGCAACTAAAACGACTATGACATGATCTCATACTACAGGTGCGTTAGAATACCCTACTGAGCAAAGCCCTCAGGACTTAACGCATTTGCAAACATTTTTGAACTAGATCATAATGATATGAGGGAACTTCAGTCCTGAGTTCAACACTGAGAAGTATCAGATGCAATTCACTGCATGAAAAAAAAAATCCCACACGCCTCGATTTTGCTTTCAATTTGAAATTAAGATGCTCTGCACGTGCATGAAGCCCAAATTGTAATAAAGAACATACAACATCTGTCCTTCGCATTAGGGTTGCAGCAGATAATATTGTATATTGTAGCAAAATACACTGTCAGTGTTTTTGCCAAAATTTTAGTCATTTCTGTGCACTTGCTTTCTCTTGTTTGAAGGTCAGTCTGCGCTAATAGCATTTCAATAGCATTTAAAGGAACAGCAACATGCAGAATACAGCTGGACTGGTATTATTTGAAAATTAAATATTGAGAATGCAATAAACTCATAAACTCTTTATTTTTCAACCTCACGTTTATTCTGTACACAATTTAAAACATGGAAGATTTGTTTTAAGTTAATGCTTTAAGAAGAAAGATTTAAACATTTGAACTCTCCACTTCCCTGCCTTTGGTTTCTCTGCTTTAACCTCAGGAGTCCAGCACCTTGCTCTTTTATAAGCTTACAATGTGTCGGCAGATCGTTTGAAACTAGCCCTATTTTCAAGGCTGCTGAGCACAGCGGGTCCCAATTTTAGCTGCCCTAGACTGAAAGAACAGACTGCCGCCCCCACGAACTGACAGCGAGCCCCGCCGGTTCGCCTTACGGCTGGAGTCAGCAGGGTAGGGTATCCTGCTCTCTGCCGGAAAAGAAGATTACGCTCTAATTATTTAAAGAATTTTTCTAGGCCCATCATCAAAGTACTCAAAACCTGAACATACATCACATACCGTTAACATAAATCCTTATGATTGCATTCTGAATTTATTTATCAGGAGTTTGTGGATAATAAAATTGCTGCACAAACCCAGAGAAAGGCAATTAAAGTTGGGACTTAGGGCAGTCCAGAGCTAACTCATAGTCCCTGCTGTATCAGCCAGCCTCTCACTGATGTGACATGCCACGAAGCGTGCGTGGAACCGGTTTTGTCTAAAGGAGACTCCCATTCTTAACACTGCCCCAAGACACAGAAGTAGAATGAACAACTCCTGCCTAAAATAACATCGTCATTCCAGAAAATATATGTAAAGCCTAGAAAAATCTGAAAAAAGAGAAGAATAAAAAGAGAATGATTCGCTTTGGTTTTAAAACGTATTTATAATAAAAATGTTTCGTGTCAATATTGCACAAACCAGAAGATGGGGAAGAAAGATGTTAATCCAGTTCTATCTCTTGGGAAGGACTCCAGAAAGATAAAACTAGCATACAAGATACCACCAGCAATAAAATCCTCCAGACTTGCAACCTCCCCAGGATTGCCCGTGGGCTATGACTGAGCCCACGTCATATTAGCAATATGGCTGCATCGCACCTAATGCTGCCCTGTCTAAACAAACACACAGCTGCAACTCTACTCCAGCCTTCAGCAGGCTCCTCTGTGTCTGTAAAGCTAAATTTCTGGTAAATGACTGATTTTTAAAATATTTTCCCCAAATCTCTTCTAATTCATAATCTTCCACTATTTATTTATATACATAAAAAACAGATATATATTTAGTTGTGTGTAATATTCCAAGACTGTCTCAGCAAGAATATGTTAGTATTAAGGATCTCCTATTAGGAAACATTGTACTGTCCCATGCGGAATGGAGCTCAGCGAGCTTTTTGATATTCAGAAATTCCTAAAACCACTTTTATGTAATGGAGGAGATTTCCTTCTCAGCACAACCACAAACACATGCTCAGTGAGTACAGCAACAATCAGCACAATGTTTTAGTGATATCCTTTTAATAAAAGGCAAAAAATAATTACAGCAATTCTTTGAACTTTGCACAGCCTATTATATATAACATAGTCCAAAGAAAGAAAAAGGCCAGCACAGTAAAAACAAACAAACAAACAAACAACAAAAAAAAAACCTCTCCTTGTCTGTAACCCAAGAATACCTAGAAAAGTTGGAGTTAGCAAGAAAAGAAAAGAAAAGAAGAAAAAAAATGACAAAACTCACTCAGTGGTGTTAAGGACTATAGACTAGTGGCCCTAAGGATACGTTTGGCCAGCAGTCCACAACGCACCTCTCCGGAGCTGAAGCCAATAAGCTGTATGTAAGCCTTCATAAGGCCAACCCATAAACACGCTCATCTCTAGCACTCTTCATCCAGCAAGAACCACTGTTTGGAAAGGAGACATTTTACTACCGGTTTCTGAGCACCTGGAAAGAAACCATGAGTATATTTTAATATTTACTCAGAGACAGCCCCAAGTCTTCCCGAGAGAGGAGATGCAGAGGAACACGTGGGCAGAATTAGCAAGACATAAGCAAAGTGAACGAACTGAAGCTTTCAAGTAAGCCTGTTGCCCTGTGGTGTGCTGGGAAGCCAGTCGTCCTGAACGTCCTGTGAGCTTAGGGAGTCTGCAAGCCTTTGTGAGGAAGGGAATTCAATAACACATATACAGACAAAATCAGAGAGAGCACTGAAATTGCAAAATTCAGTTATAGACCAGAAAAATAACACACAATAGATATATTTTCACACTCTGGATCAAATGGCTTCCTAAGCATTTCCATCCCTTTGCTTTACATTACATTTTTTTGGTTCTTTTCCAGTAGTTGCCAAGGTCTGTTGCAACGCACACCATTTGCTGATCCTGCACTATCCCACCTTCCTGGGAAGACAACCTCCACCAGCTAATCCAGAGCAGAACATCTTGGTTGTACCACATTCAAAACAACCCACTAGGGACGCTGCACTGCAATATAAGAAGGTGCGTGTATATCTTGATAACACCAATGGTCAAATAGAATAATCACACACTTTGTGCCTATATAGGAGCTGGCTCGCCTGGGAAAGCAGTGCAGAAGGGCTCTGAGGCAGATGATGGGTTTTTGGAGAGTCTGCCTGGAAGCAGAGTGGTGCTGTGCAAGTCACCCAGAACCCCGACGCTCACTGGGAAAATTGAGAAACCAAGCAAAGCCAGCCAGAGTGCTATATAAGTGCACTTGGGAAAACTGTTTTATGAAGAATTTCTATGCAGCCTTGCTTAGCAGAAGTCCTATGTACATAAGGTTTCCCAAGGGCCATCGGCAGTATTTGCCTGCTTGTGTATGTTCTGCAGTTCTATACCCAGTACAGGTGTATGTGCCACATTTAAAAGAGGACATCTCTCTGCTCTGATAAGGTAAATTTCATTTGATTAAAGATTTACTCATTTTCTCTCTATTGTCAGATCTTTAGAGAACCATCATTCGGTGTCAACAACACCAACACAGAAAATGTCCTATTGCAACCAGTAATTAATACAGAATAAAGATTAAAATCTCTCACTCACTTTATAAAAAACTACAGATAAAACCTAGTATTTTGCATAGTCAACTATAAACTTTAGTAAACCATTTGTGTCTCTTTCTTCTTTTAATTCATCACTGTTTCTGACTATAGATTGCTGAAGTTACTGTGAATTTAAAGGCCTCTGCTAGAACCTGCCATGTTTGAAAAGAAAATAGCAATTTATCAAAAAAAATGGTGGCAACTGCCTTTGCCCTCATTACCTTTCTCTCAGCCATACCTCTGTGATAATAAAAATATTTATCTCTTCAAACCTTACAGAGAGTTAATATTATACACTGTGTTCAGACTCAATTGAAAGCATATGCCATCTGGAACCTCCACAAAAGAGCTGTCCAGAGCTCAAGACCATCATCTTTTACATTTGTTCATCCCTTGAATCTCCAGAACCAGAGAAGGAATTAGACAGGACACAGAAATTAAAACTACAAATTATGTCTGCCATTGATAGTTTTGATTTTTCATTATATTTAATAAAGTGTTCAACTACTACGCCATCTGCATTAAAAACAATACAATTTCACGTTACGTTCAGCAATGAAAATCACCTGAATCTGATAGCTATTTGAATGGTTTCTGACTTAAGTTTCACCAGTTAACGAAACTCCGCTACACTGTTCTAAAACAACATTTTTTCCTTAGTCCTTATTTATTTTATGAAATATCACTACACTTTCCCAATGAGGAAAAGGAGCAGAGGAAGCGTAAGCCGTAGTAGTGGTCAGAGCAGACTGTGAGGCCGGATGGCTGGGTTGCCTTTCCCGCTCTGCTGCTCACAAGGCACGTGAACTTGAACACATTATAACCTCTCTGATTCAGTCTGTAAAATGTACAAAATGTGCATATGCACTCACTTTCGATGGCTGAATGAGGTGCCTCATTTAATTACTGCAAAGCACTTCATTATTAGATTAAGCTCCAATGTTTTCACAGCTATAGTCCTTTTCCAGAACAGATTTCAGTAACGCTCACCCGCAGTTTTTGCCTTAATTCTTTTCCCCTCTGCGACGTGTGATCAGGTGCTGAGGGAACTCACGGTTTTCTTCATGGGTTCACTCAGAACAGAGGCGAAGACTCTGACAAACATGTGTAGGCTACTGGTAAAAAAGCTGCGTAACTAGTGAGCAGACACAAATCTGCTCCAGTGTATGAATGAAGAAAAACCTTCAGGTAGCCAGTGTTAAAATAGCTGACTGATTGCTAATAAAAGTGACAAAAGAAACAGTTAAGGAATAAAATTTTTGTTCCTTTTGCTTCATTCATCGATAAAGGGAACTTGGGGTGTGGTAAGATGGGAAGGAATTAACCCACAAAATAGTATATAAACAACCACCAGAAAAAATTGCACGACTGATGAGCAGCATTAAAAGGAATAAGAGAGCAAGGGGTTATTGCACAATGAGTAAGACTCAGTAGATGTTAACATCGTATAATACGTAGAGCACTGCGAAACAACAGACACAGAAAGCTGATGAAGAACAGTCGTATTTTAGTGTACTGCACTTGTTATAACTTCACATAAAATAATAAGCTTCTAGATAGCATAAGGTGTGGATGCTGGTAGGTGGGGGGTATAGGAGAAAGGGAAATTGGTTAGTTCTACTGGCTGTCCCTTGAAGGGCCGAAAAAAACACAACACGATCCGGTAGCCAGAGATTAACCAATTTCCCAACTTCGCACAGCACCTAGCGAGTATACTTCTGTACACATACATACGTCTGTCCAAAGAAGATTTTCCATCTAACCAAGACTTGTTGGGTTTTATTAAGTAGTCCTAAGCTGCAGCTGCAATTTTTTCCCCACCCAAATTTTTTATCTGCAGGCTTGCAGGAAATCTTTTTCTGCAGATTTTAAAGCAAAATAATGTAATTTACAGTTCTAAAGCTGGCTTGGGAGTTAAGGAGATTTAAGAACTACATTTTAGATAAGTAATCTCTATTATGTGACCTTGTGATCAGTGGCACTTTCTAGCCTAGACTGCAATTCCCTTGATGTCAACAGAGACACAGTTTTTGGCTCTAAACGTTTTTCATTGCAGATTCCTTCCTCAGGCAAATTATAATAGTTGATTGCTGTTCTTCTGTGTATTTAATGATTAAACTAGAGCCACTCAGAAAAGCAGATGATATAAGTTGAATCCTAATGTAGTGCAACATTTTATAAACAAGCAAGAAATAAATTAAAGATTTTTATTTCAACTTCAATGTAATCATCTCCCCGTGCAGAAATACAGTGTACACTGGATTCCTCTGTAAAACTGAGGGTATCTTTTTCTCAATACTTACATAAAAAATGGCAAAATGATTATATTTTAATCTCCTTCAAAGGCAGCATTCAGATTTACTGCTCTGAAAACACTGACCTTAAATTAGCTACCAGCTTGTGCAGTCTTCATGCTTTTTCTCACTCTAACATATGACCAGTGATAGAGCTGTTTTTTTCTCTAATTGCATATATATATGTTTTTCTTGCATAAATGATTTTACTTCATCACAGACACAGTCCAAACATTTGCCAGAGTTTCACCGAAAATAGTTACTCACACTATGTATAAAATCCCTCTTCACAGTGACTTCCCAAAACTTACTCCCAAAGCAAACTCCCCATCAGGGAGTCTTCTATTATCTGCATAATCTTCTATTATGCTTTCTACAAATTGTGATACAGCTGCAATCTGTCAAACCCAGGAAGCTTTTATATAATAAATTATCTAAACACTTACTTTAAGAGAAAAATCACTGATAGTAATCTCCTTGCTAAACACAGAGAAGTATATTTATTTGCACAGGGAAAGGTTTTTATAGTGCATTTTCTGCTCATCATAAATTGTTAGCAAATAATAGCTTTCTTCATAAATCTTTATTAAAGATACTTTCTGTAAAAAAAAAGAAAAGTCCATTTAAAGAGAACAGTTGTCTAAAAAATGATGGCATAGCTGTGAATAAAATTTGTTAAGCAGCTGTCCACTTCAGAATATTCTGGACCAAAGTTACTATTCATTTGTCTCAGCTAAATATTGACAAAAGATTTCACACTCTTTTGAAACAACATCAATGCACATCCGTGCACAGTCCAAAGTAACAAGGTTAGATGGTCTCAGAATATTCAGATTCAGTACTGATGGCTACAGACACAAGTGTTATTTTCTTTCAGTTCTTCATATCTACTTCGAGGAGTCCTTATCTCTTTAACATTGTAAAGAGACATTTTTCCCTGTATTTTATCTCAGAAGTGCTTGGACCAAGTCTGATTTCAAGCTACTTGGCTAAAACCAAGGTATTTCTCATTGAGACTGAAGATCATTCAGTTCTCACTTTCCCAACAATTCCTGAAACCGAGACACACTGACCGGCCTCCAGATCACACAGATTTATTCCAGGATACCCCAGTTGTCTATCTGTACAGCTGCTGTAATCATGTATTCGAAAGCCTAAGATAGAGAGGATGGTAGATGAAGAACCATCATCCAGTGACCACAGGGTTTTGAGCTATGTGATGGTGTAGAGGGAAACAAGCCTGTATCAAGTTTTTGTCTCACTCAGATGAGCTTAAAAGTTAGCAGAAACATATCCTTCTTCCTCCAGAACTGTCTCTGCTTTTGCAGAAACTGGCTAGAACTTGTATGAGGAACAGCACTTCTATTTTTTTCTAACACAAGCTTTGTTGAATTTCTCCCTGTTTTTTTTTTCCTCTGAAGACTAAAACATTAAACAATATAGAGCAACATATATGTTTTTTAAGTTCATGGCTGGTAGCATCACAGGAGCAAAGTCTGCACCAATGCAAGCACTTCTGAAAATGTCACATTCAGAGGATGTGGTGTATGAAATCTGCTGGAAGACAAACAGAATTGCTATGTGAGAAACACCAAACGCACTTGTTCTCCTGCTTTGCTTAAACGTCATCGATGGTTTCATGCCAGAACACATCTACTATCTTGCCACTACATTGGATGTGTACCATTATTTACATAATATAAATTAAAAATGCTAAGTTCAAGGAAGGCTGTTTACCAGTGCTACCGAAAGTGGATGAGTGTGCATAGAGCAAGCATATGCCTACAATATACTTATATTCCAGTATGTGCATATGCTGAGGATTACATCTCTTTAACTGCTAAGGAAAAGTCAAATATTACCAGTGGAGATATTGAAAAAGTAAAGGAAGTGAAAAGCAATTTTTACACCTGTGTTGGAATCACTGAGCCTCCAGAAAAGGAGAGGAAAACGTGTTACCCTCTCTCCCTGAGATCATCATCATCACCACATTCAAGACGAGACGCAATTTAGGAAGGAATTTAACAAGGAATTTAACTTACTCAGCTCTCCCCCAAACTTTAGAAAACCCACTAAATACCATATTTTATGGAGCACAAACAGTACGATGAGTTGCCAAGAACAAAAGAGAAGTGGTAACTGCCCTAATGCAGAAGTGAGCAGATACTCACTAGTGAGTGGATCTGCTCCAGTGCTCTGCATCCTAGAAGATTCCTAAAAGCTTTCAGATTGTCCTACTATGTCTACATTTCACTTTCCTTGTCAAGCATAAATATGAAAATAAAAAGCCTGTCAAGGATCAAGAGGACATCTGCAAACCTATTTAAGCTCTTAAAGTTTTTCAGTGGTACAGTATATTTAGCAGAAGAGGAATGGGGTAATAAGTAGAAGAGATGCGTGAATTTTCAACCTTTCTTGTTTGTATTGAGTAGAGGAGGGGTTTATTTGTTTCAGGGATGTGGACCTTCTCTGAAGTAATCCATAAATCCAGTATCTGTTATGCATTTGATTCTTGTCAATAAGATTATTGTGTGAAAGCATGGGGCCATTTCACAACGAGACTATGAAGCAAGGAAGAAAATAGTAGCTGCGAATAGCACCGTAGCTGGCTCTTCAGAAACAGTTAGAAGCCATTTGCCTTAAGATCCTGCCTTTGAAACAACTTTGAGCCAATTGATCTTGTCAAAGCCTTTAAGTACAGAACAGAAATGGCTGGCAAAGTAAGACAAAAGGATGCCCCAAAACAATAAAATTCAGTCTTGAAGGAAGAGTGGTTTTTAGGAAGGACAGTAGATTTACCAAGGATGCAAACATTCAGGTCAAACGAATATTTCTAAGGCTTTTGTAATAATAATAAAAAAAAAGAATTGCTGATTTTTTCGCCAAAATGTTAGGATTAAACAATATCTGGTTGTAAGAAAACTGTCAATGTAAATATACAGAGCACAGGACATCACTCCCAAAAGGACTGTGTGGTTTAGGGCAATGTTTTCACCTATGTCTTAAGGAAGGATGTTTAGGATAAATATTTGGAGTTGGGGCCACCATGGAGGAGGAAAGAGAGAGCCAGGAAAGAACACCAAGCCTGGAGCCCTGACTGAAAACCCGCAGTACGAGAGCAACATCCTGGTCCCAAAACAACTGCTGCAACTGGGCAGTGGTATTCAAAACAAGTATACACGCTTGAAGCAATCTCAGATGTGAGAGCGCTCAGCTACTGTACTGTCCCTCTTCTCCTAGAGATAACTATCCTTTTACCTGGGGTGGTACAGCATACCCTACGGGTTCGTCCTTCAGCTGCCCTGTCCACAACCCCCCCAGCTAGTAGCAGAGACTTCTGTGGAGAGCAACACACTGCTCTGCAAATGGCAGCAGCTGAACCTGGGCCGCCGTCGCTATGTGTTCTGCTTGTGCTGCCTAGTTACCAGCACAGTTGGGGCAAGCGCAGCCAAAATTGCTCCCGAGACTGCCGGCAGGCTGGTCATCCTGTTAGCATACGATGTGGATTCATCCTGATGCTTCCAGTAATTGCCACATTTTTGATAGCCTAGCTGAGATGCAGAGCCCCTCAACACTGTAAAGGGGTATCAGTGATGACCTGGGTACGTGAGAAGAAACAAGCTCTATGAGCATCTTTCATAATACAGCAGAACACATTTCAGTCACATGCTTTTTCTATGAGGGATGCCATCTTATTTCTGAGATAAATCAGCCAGGAAAATCTGAAATACCAAAAAAAAATCCATATTAGACTTGTATTTGATAATATTCAGACTGTGTAAGCAGAAGTGAACGTCTTTAAAATTCTCTGGAGTCCTACTTAGCCCCTGCTTTCTTGCACTGTAGAAATGAGAATACTATAGAGCAATGCTATAAACTGTAATTGCAGAATATTAGCTCTAGCTGAGAAGGTGTTTCACTGAAGTGAAAACATCGCAGTTACTAGAACATACACTGGATTAGGAATGTGATTCTCTTGTAGGAGTGATGAAAGCTTTCCATGCAACCTTAAAATGTACTCATGCAGGTATACCAAAAGCTACAAAATGTCACCCTGGAATGCAGGCACTATACGTTTCTCCATATGGCCACAGATCATGACTAGTTATCTCAGAAGCCTATTAAAATTGATACATTTTCCAAAAAAAAAAAAAAAAAAAAAGAAAAGAAAAACACATCCCCACATCCTTAAGCATATGTTCCTAGCCTTTATCCTCAGATTACTTGATGTCAATTGCTATTACTATCAATAACTTTGTTCACAAGAGCTTGTGGAAGGCTATGATAAAAATGCAGTACATTCGAAACACATCTGTTAAAAAAATCTCATCAAAAAGCAGCTGACAACTTCAGAATTTTGACACAGTTCTAAGATAACCCTACCAATACTTCAAGAAAGAGTATCTAATAAAAACCTTGTAATTTTTTGTTGAAAAGTTAATTTAAGCATATATACTTAATTAATTTAAAATGTAGATACATCACGAACTGCTTGAAGTAATTCCAATATAAAATTTATGGAAAATCACAATTAAAATCCTTCAAACTGAAGGTAATAGCTTTGCAACAACTAAAATGAAATCTTTTTAAGTTATTTGCATTAAAAAACCAATAGAAGCCTTGGGAAATAGAGCTCAAAATGAAGTACAGGAGATAAAATGATCCTTTCATGTTCTGATTAAGGGTTTGCGGAAAATGATGCATTTGTGAGGCAAATACCATAGCAATCTAGATAAACATAGAAAATACTCATCATTTAAAAAAACTAAAATTTGTAAAAGCAGTAGAAACAAGCCTTTTTTGTTTTCTTTTTTTTTTTTTTTTTTGATAGAGATTTAAATTTATGTAAAGACGGTGTGGCAATAGTTGGATGCAAATACTTGAAAATTCTTTCTTCAAGTTACAAACTCCAGACAAATTACAGAGGATCCATTGGTCTCCTTGAGCCTTAGGGACAGGAATCAGCCTGTCAATGGCAAATAGGAATGACTTGATATATGAAATTTCTTTTTGTTGAAAGACTTTTCTCTATTAGGAAAACTCTATGGTATGGTTCATGGCAATCCATTTTGGAGAATTCTCTCCTGCTGCAGAGTACAGAGCTAATTTACTTAACTAAACAAACTAATTACTTGGGTATCAATTTCTCTCTCTCTTGTGTTTAAATATTTTATTAGAGGGATTGGAACTATAGGTGGGCTTTATTTTTCAAAGGCGTGAATTCAGATCCACTGAGCTGCAGGCTACAGAACTGTCAAAATGGGACTCTAACTGCGGTGCTATTCCCAACTGGAAGATGAAATTAAGAGTCCAAATAAGATACCTAAAATTAGAGTCCAAATAAGATACCTAAAATGTCAGCAATGAGGAAAAGAAAGGGAATCTGCCAAAAATGGTGCATATGGGTCACTATCAGGTGAGCTATATAGGATCTAGATGAATCTGTGTGTGAGTAGTTCAGAACCAGTTAGCAGAATCTCATTCATGAGATACAACCTTTTTATTTTACTCTTGCCAATATTTTTAGATACAGGACTCACACTTGACAGAAAGAAAAACTTGCATTGCATATATTTGGGAAATGTCCTTCATACATGGCAGGATCAGCTTCTCTGAACCAATGGCACTGGGTCTAATCTGAGAAAAATTCCCAGTTGAACAATCTGATCTTATTGGAGTCAGCCACAATGAGACAGCAGTTGCAATAGATGAATAGTGTCACAACACCTGTCTCCACAATATGCCAGGAAAAACAGTAATTAGGGTCCAACAGTTGTACTCTGAGCCTGGAAAGCCAGAATTGGGGTAGGTGCTACAGAAATACTTAGTATACACCACTGTACTTCTTCCTTGATCATTCTAACACTGTACAAAAAAAGCCACAAACATTTTGGCTGGCACACATACTTGCCTGAGAGTCTTCCAGGGGGAAGTCAGATTATGTTTCACTTCCAATGTAATAAATCACAGACATTGCTTGAGGTCAATAAAATAAACCTTACTAGTTAATTTTTTTTTAGAGCTTGTGAAGTGATAGTCACTTTATTTTGAATCTGCCTGGTGTGGATTGTGTCCTGGTTTTTTGGCAACAGCTACTCTCCCTAGTAATGTAAAAAGACCTGAAAATGTGATTTGCATTCTTTCTGTCTTTTGTATGCTGCTGGAGACCAATGGAAAATGTATGCTGGCATTCAGCAGAGTGCAGCATTGTGAGAGATCATCCATCAATTTGTATTCTCAGTGCTGATGGCTAGAGAAGGCCACAAGGTACTTTATTGTCACTGCTGTATGGGAAGAAACAATAAAAATGACTTACGAAACTTCCACATGCAGATTCCACTGCAATCCAACCTGCAGGTACTTGTGGTCATCAGATCACTATGAACCAAATACGGTGATAGTTCTACCCAGGTAAGAGGCACTTACAGGGGTTGTGATTGTTTTTAATTTGAGAAGTGTGGTCATATCCCTTCCACATTACTAATGCATAAGCCCCTGTTAAACTCTCACTACCAGGAGAAGGCTGCAACTCTATAAAAGAACGCTCCCCATTGCAGAAATTCCCCATTCTGCAATTCCCCATTGCAGAAATCATTGCATGCATTTCACAGTAGGCTGTGCTCTCTGGTAGTGATACTCTGCTCCTGGAGTGAAAATCCGTTATCACCATTATTACTCCCATCTCCACTATCCCCAGTTAGCTTCTGACAGAACGACTGCCTTTCCTCATTCTCTAGCAAATGGATCTCCTTGAAAGAACCGCTGGTGTGCATTTACCAGGCCACAAGTACAGATGATGACCTTGCCAACAGATGCAATACTGTAAGCTGCACAACAGCATGAGAACACAGGTTCAGGGACGCGTGACTGCATATGAGATCAGCATTCCCAATACACTTCACAAAGAGCTGGATCTCGGTTTCTCTGATGTCCCTTGTCTACTCTCACGGTCATCTGCAGTTAACATTCTTTTGCGATGAGATGAGACTGAATGTGCATCCTTAGTGCAGGCCTGTGATAGACTTCCCCAGCACTCTGTGGCTGCTTTCTGCACATTTAAGATTCTGCAGTAACTGCATCATTCTTCCTGTTTCTTTCTCCCCACCCCCCACCTTCATACAGAGCCCCAATCAGGAAAAAAAAAGGGGGGGGGGGTCAGAAAAAAAAAAGAAAAAAAAAGTTATCCAGAACATAATATGTGAATTTCCTTCTTCCTTAGGGCTGACATTAATATACTAACATGGTCCTAGAAAAGGCCCTGGGGGAGCACTTGTCAGATCAAATGGTAATGATCAAAGTTATTAAAAAATATAAAAAGATGAAGCCAACAAGAAAAACATCTCTGTGCGGTGTGAGGGATGTGCCTGTGGAATAGTAAGTGCTGTAGGGGGTGGGAAGTAATGAGCCTCTGTTAGAGTTTCTCTAAATGGTGCAAACAGAGCTCTTCTATTTTTGTTTCTCATTATTCAATGCTGGTAAGGGGACAGAAAACTTGGAGGGGAATGAGCTCCCCATTTTGTTCTCAGGATGTATAGTTCCACTCATGTCCATCTATTCCCATAAAGTTTTTTTTGGTTTTGGGTTTTTTTTTTAAATACTGGCAACAAGACACAGCTATTCCAACTGTTGCTTAAGCTGTCCTTTCTGGCTAATCACAGAATAATTGAAGCTGGAAAGGACCTCAGCAGAGGTCTGGTCCAAATTCCTTCTCAATACAGGGTCCACTCTGTGATTAGATCAGATTGCTCAGGGGCTGTATCCAGGTGGGTCTTAAAAGCCTCCAAAGACGGAGACTGCATAAACTCTGTGGGCAATTTCTTCCAGTGCCTGACTACCCTCATAACGAAAAAAGCTTTTTCTTACATTGTTAGAACCTCTCCTTTTTTCAGCTTAGGCCTGTTGCCTCTCATTCTCCCACTGTGCACCACTGCAGAGAGCTTTGCTCCATCCTTTCGATGGCCTCGCAGGTACAGACAGGCTGCAGCAGTCAGGTCCCCCCAAAGTTGTCCCATCTCCAACAAGAAGCCTGGATCCTTTGGCCTCTCCTCAGAGGGCAAGTGCTCTAGCCCTTGGCTACCTAGGAGGCTCTCCACTCAACTCGCTCCAGTTTACTGATGCCTCTACAGAGGAGCCCAAAGCTGGATGCAGTATTTCAGGTGGGGTCCCAGGCGTGCTAAGCAAAGGAGATAATCGCTTGCCCCAGTCTACTGGCTGTGCTCTTGTTCATACAACTACTGCTGCTGGACATCTTTGATGCCAGGGCACTGCTGGCTCATGTTAAGCTTGCTGCCTGCCGCAACCCCCAGCTCCTTTTGCACAGAGCTGCTCCCCAGACAGGCAGTGCTCAGCCTATATCCATTTGCTGAGGGTTGTTCCTTCCCAGGGACAGGACTTTGCACTTGTCCTTGCTGGATTTCATAAAGCTCTTGTTAGCCTATTCCTCCAGGCTGTCTAAGTCCCCCTGGATGGCAGTCATGTCCTTGAGTGTATTGACTGGTGCCCCCGGTTTGGCACAAACTTTATGAGCAAGCACTTTGTTGCCTCCTCCAAGTCATTCATAAAGCTGCTGAATATGAACAGTATAGATACTTGTGGTATTCTGCTTCCTTCTTACAGGCCTCCAGGTAAGGTACGACCGATTAACTGCTATCCTCTGAGCCCAACGATCCAGTCAGTTTTTCACCCACCATAAATATTCTACCTTGGATACAAGAACTTTGTGGGAGACCATGTTGAAAACCTTACCAAAATCGAGGTAAATAACATCAACTGCTCTCCCCTTTCATCCACAAATCCTGTCATGTTATCATGGAGGGGGAAAAAAATAAGGTTGTACTCCTACAGATTTTCTCCCCAACTAAGAGAGAATGCTAAAAATCACGTCTTACTGTGAACCACTCATGAAATACACTACCAAGACAACCGAAGCCAGCTGTTGACTCTACACCCTGGATTTCTTCCAGCTGTCACTTACAAAGTGACATTTTCTCTTGTGCTATTTCATTCGGCATTATGGTCCGGATTCCTTCCTAGAATTCCTTCTGCTACTTCCAGAATTGTGAATAACCCTGGCTTTCCATAAAACTGTTCCCTGAATTATTCGGAGAATAAAAAATTGACTTCCCTGAGCATCTGATCTGAGGAAATAGCCTGGCCAGGGGGAGATCTGTGTTCTGTTTTCATTGGTCAGAGCAATTTTAGGTAGAGAGAAATCAAGTTTGTAGCACTAGTGTCATGAAGCGCAAATGGAGTTGGATGAATCAAAATGTGTTTGCATTCACTTCTGCATTGGTGTGATGTTGGCTGAGTTTCCAAATGGTCTGGACCTAGTAAAGCAAGCTGGCTAGAGTAGACAGCTCAGGCTGTATCTCTGGAAATCTAAATTTATTGCTGAATGGGAGAAAAACCCTTTATGAAACCACTTCTCCTCAGAAAGACAAATTTTTCTACTTAGGCAGTGTATGCAACTGTTCACAGAAATACCCATACAAAATAACTTCTGCTTCTCTCCACTGAGGCAATGTCAGAAAGACCCCAACATAAACTTTACAAAAGATTCATTTGGAAATAATTACTTGCCACATGTAGAGATTTGTTATACAAATATGAAAAGGTTGTTTTTAAATCAGAGTTTAAGAGTTGTCTGTAAATACCTAAGAATCAATACCATTGTCAGCTCACTGCATTCTGGCCTTGTAAGCCAGCTTTTTAGAGATTTGGATGTGGGAAAGATGGTGGATCCCATAGTGTAGATTGATAGCTGAATCAATCCAAATTTATAAACTGCCCAGTAAAAATAAACTGATAAATTTCCCAATAAAAAACTTCCTTATTCTTGAAATACACCATCATTCCAACATAAAATCAGGCAATAATTAAGTATCTCTTCCCAAATTCATAGATGGTAAGCTGCCTAACTTTTAAGTCTAGATTCTCAAAAATCTGCTTTTTATACTATTGTTTATTTGGAACAAAAATAAAACATTACAAAAAGTGCAAATACTGAAAGAAGGGGGCCCGTGTATAAGGTCTGACCTAAGGTCTACATCCAAACTAGCACAGACACATTAGCAACCTAATTATGTACTGGAGTACAGCCACCGATTTTGCACCTGACATAAAGACACAGCAAAGGCAATTCATGTCTGAATCTCCGCTGCCTCCTTCCCGCAGACTGCTTCAGAAACCTTTTGCCTGTCTGAGATATGGCAGTCGCAGTGAGATGATCAGTTCAGACAGCTCCTTCACATCTCCCCAGACTTAGCTTGAAGTCACAGACACGTATATGCATGCCCAGACACGTTCTCTACCAAGCACGGATATGACTCTTTCTAGCAAACCACTCTCTGTAAGCAGAGCTGCTACCACAACTTGACAAAGCACTGACAGAAAACCAGGACGATCCCAAAAACGTTCAGGAAGGTCACAAATTCAGTTAAATACTGAAGTTAATAATATACATAAAAGAACAACTATCTCAGCAAGAAATATTTAAGTAGAGGAATCATACTTTGAATCAGACTCAGCAGTCAGAAATCCATGAGGTCACCCCCTTCATAATCAACAATTTCTACCACTTCTCAGTGGTCCTTGCCGAGAACAGCATGTGCATTGAAAGACACAGAGCTCCATCTCTCTGCCTAGTGAAGACAGCAGAACCAGCCTTCAGAAGGGGACAAGAGCTCCTTTTCTGCAAATTCTGGAGGCTCTTTTAAAACCAGAACCGAAATTTACCCCAAAATGATGTATTTAAAGCTTTATTATATCCCATACAGCTCATCATTTAACTCCTTCATCGGATGTTTATTCTGTATAGGCTAAAGAATATCTACAGAACAGCCTGAATTCTGTATTATGAAGTCAGTACATCTTGGCTGAATGAACAACAAACTGCAACACAATTTATTGCGACTATGACTGAAGCATCTAAAAAGCACAAATCAAATTAGATCACATCAAGAATGTAATGGAAAACATCCTCGTTTAACCCTTTACCTTTCAATCTTACATTACTTGCAGCATCTGAAGTACAAAGAGGTAATGAGCAATTTTAAACAGATTGGAATAAGTAAAACCAACTCACATGCTCTGCCTGTTAATGCCAATTACAAATGATCAGATTTCCCCACCAGTGTTCCTAACAGTCTGTCTGTATTGTAAAGACAGCAAAACCAGAATTCCTTTACTACCTTATAACTGATATTTAAACCACAGCAGTTAAAATAGGAATACAGATCAAAGAGAGCAGTCCAAACTAGCGTTTCAGTTATGCGTTAGAGCCGAAGGACTGGAGAAAGAATGTGGGCCTGGACTCCAGCCTGCTGAACATAACAAACACAGCATGGGTAAAGCACATCTTTGAACAACAGACAAATAACTTATGCACTGAGTGCAAGCAGTAATCAGGTTTGGTTAAGCCAAAACAGGTGTGAAATACAGTCAGTTTTCAATTTGTCAGGGAAAGCAATCCAAGCTGTGGACTATTCATAAAACAGGCAAAAACGCTCTAATCTTCTTCCTCACTTCATACCTTTATTTCATGTTTAAATGTAAATTACGTAGAGAATGTTCTTGCAGCTGTGTTACAAAAGCTTTAACTTATTTGTGGTTCTGCTTATCTTCCTTATCCCACTTCATTTATTCCCCAGAAGAGCAGACTAGATTGTAAATAAATACATGCCAAGCAAATTTTCTTCTCAGTGGTTTTAGCTGTTTTATAATGCATCTCAGCAGATCCTATCCCTTACGAGGAGATTCAAAAGGCTGTAAATGTATTACCAGCTACATGTCCTACAGAGCACAGATCTATAGGAGACATGATTAAGCAAGAAAGATGACTTATTCTTTATTAACAGCATTCTAAATGGTTTTTAGATGTTCACTCAGGCTAGAACATCATAATCCAATCTGGCCATGACAAAGAAAGAGAGAAACACCATAAAGGCTGATCTGGAAGAAAAGGTCCCATGGATAAGGCACGCAGTAAGGACACACTTAAAGCATCTGTCCCAGAAAAAATATGTGGAAAATAAATCAAGATTCCTATGTTGGTGAGCTTACTGGTTGGTCAAAATCTTTCAAGAGGTCAAACCTAACTTCTCTCATTTTCAGATTCCTGTAGCCTGTCAAGAACATTTCTATATTGTTTAGACTTCAGCTGAGACAGTCTCCATCTCTGACTTAATTTCATTTAGATAAAAGTTATATTCTTTGAAGTCTGGCAAAAAGAACTTTGGAATTGTATAGACTCTCAACCATACTCCAAATCCTTCCAAAGAGTGTTTTACAGAAAAAGTTATAGAAATGTGCTTGTCTCAGAGTCATCATGAGGAAAAGTGGTGAAATTTTAAATCTAGAATTGCAACACGAGTGCTTATAGGACAGAGGAGTCATCAAGTTTTCACTCCTTCAAACAGAAGATAGAAAAAATTAATCGGCATTCTGCCATCCCTTTCTAAAAATCCACAATCACAGTAAAAACCTGGACTAAAAAAGAGTAATTTCAAAGGCAGTTGACAGATGTAGTGGAGCAGACATATTAGACCTATTGCACCTATTGATGTATTCATAAACTGCAGCAATAATGAAGTAGAAGTTGGCAGCATGCCCACCTCACTCCCGACAAACAGCACATGCATGCATCTGCACACAGACACACTTTTATTGTTAATGCCCACAACACTAAAATGTAAGATTCATTCTGAATATCTATATTCTTAGATTTTCAATACAGGATCTGAGCATTTTTCCCTGTCTGTCTCAGAGAGCTATCTGAATCCTTTAATAACTTACTTGGAATTCATAGGACCCACTTGGTAAGCTGGCTGGCTGTAAGAGCAAAAGGGCGTTCTGGGTCTCACTGTCAGAATGAATTGGCAAAAACCAAAAAACAAAAACCAAAAAACCCTAAACACTAAAACAAGCCCCCTGCATCTCTGTGAAAAACTCTCTATATAGTTTTCTGCAGGGAGCAGGGGCATGTGCCTAAACCCCAATCCATAGCTGTCATTTTGATACTACCAGCGAGCTCAACTGTTAAATAATCAAGGAAAAAAAATAGTGCTCTGCCCAATTTAGACTACAACTATGAAAATGGGCAATCTCATCTAAATCATTATCTGAAAGTGTTGAAAGTTTGTACCCATGTTTGTTTAGCACTAGAAAAATATTCAAATCCTCAATCCATAACACTGAATAGGACTCTCACGTTTCTGTCCGGCAAACAGTGGGTATAAACGTGGGAATATGCATCATACAGCTCATACAGAGCAACTCTGATGGATGCTGATGTGTTGGACTCACTGCAATAGAGAATCAGTCTAGCCATGTGCAATGGCTATTTGTCCAAGGTTTCCAGATGTTTGGCAGCCCAGTAAAGACACGTCCAGGAACAATATTTCCACACAGAAAAAAAAAAAAAAAAAAAAAAAAAAAAAAAAGGACATGTCTGTAAGACCCAGACATACAACTCCACTGTTGAACAGTTTATAACTGCTCAGCATTTTATACTAAATCATGGAATTGAAAACTCCCCCAAAATACCTATATCTCATTAAACAGAAAGAAAAAAACAGGATTTTCTTAAAATCAAAAATTACAAGCTGGTGTTTAGCAAGGCAATACAAATGAAATCATGACCTCTGCCAAATAAAAAGCAGAATACTGGCAGATCCAAAATGATATGGCTTATAAAACAAAATACATGCATCTATCCATGTAAAATGTGTATATCCACAGATCTGTGCTTTTCCAGTGCCCACAGATTTTCTGTGTGAGTGGTAACACAGGGATTACTCATGATTAACGCTGCAGTCATCGTGAGAAAGGAGGCAGCAGCCCTTCAGCATAGGCTGTCTGTGAGCAGAATAGAAAAGTGTCTCCTTCTCCTCTGAAGTAGATAGACCTCAAACTAAAGCTACATTCAGTTCAAAGACTTCAGAAAGCACATGCCATGGCTCAGACTTCAGATGAATCTGAAATTACCAGCTTCAGTGAAGACTAGAGGCTTTAGGTCCTCAGACAGACAGTACTTTCAAAAAATAATTAGGAATTAAGCACATAAATCCATGCAATTGCAACATCAAATTGTGAATTTAATTAAAGATTTGAGAAAAATCTGAAGCTAAAGGTTACATCAGCTGGCTAACCAGCTCACTATGAACTTAGAATGGTTATTTAACAGTCTATTTGGTGTCTGCATACAAGACACACGAATCCAGGGAGAACTTTACTACCAAATCTGTCTGCTTTCCTTGTTTCAGTACTCTGTTTGGCCCCTTAGCAGTGCCAGATGGCATTCAGAAGCCTGGTTTTACCTGCAGGATATAATCACACAGGCACAGTGCCATGCTAAACCAGAGCTGTATCTTGCCAAACTGAAGCATTAACAAAAAATGTAGTTTCAGAAAGCTGCCTGGAAAAATACAAGGAAGCTGTTCCACTGACCACAGCACAGCTGTGTGTGTGGCTGCGGGCAGCAAGGGGCTGCAGGTGGCAATAGGTGACACCGACTTTAAAGGCTGAAGCCCCTGAAATTTGAATACAGGAAGTTCACGGTTTTGCTCAGGTGCATAGTGCTAAAAACGCTGTAATACTCTGTTAAAGAAAGAATAATAATGAAGTGTCCAACACAACGTTATCTGCTCAGGCCAAACTGAAGAACTTTAGCAATATCTTTTGCAGAGTAATCACTGAAATACAGTGGTCTAGATGCAGGAAGAAAAGAAAAGTACTACTCTGAACTAAATAAGAAGATCAAATATGAGAAATGATCAACTGGAAGAACGATGTAATCAAGATTTTGATACTTTTGGGAGTTCTTGATGTTATGGAAATCCCACTCCTTTAAGATACTAAATCATATGTTCTTCCAGGTGAAGGATACATTTTACACTACATTTTACTATGCTTGAATGTGTATTTGACACTTGATAATGGAAAATCAGTTATTTTTAGTATTTAAATAGAAACCTTCAGTTTTATTATATTACCCAAATCAAACTCTGACTCAGAAAATTTATCTCAGGTCAGACATCCTTTCCAGGCCAAAAGTCTGTCAGACTCTAGCCTGGAATAAATTTACATGAAAGTTCATTCACTTCTGAAAGTGATTGCAATAAAAATGTTAAACAACCTTAAACACTGTGACTTTGATTTGAGAAATAATTATTTCAACGTAAGAGAAAAGTCAGTATATAAGAGAGTATCATATCAGCTCTTCTCCTGAAGAGCATGGCACTTGGACACTGATTTGAGTAGAACTTCCTCTAACACTGAATGGCCAGGTAAAAAGACCTCTAATTTTTACCTCCTGCTCCTTGTTTGCTACCATTTTTTCAGAGATAGGCCACACTGATCCAGAATGTATGCTGCATTGACACGATCAATCTCCCACAGTGCCTGAAAGTATTTCAGAATCAAGGCTGGAAGAAAATAATGCATTTCATCTGAGGATTCACATCTACAGCTTGAGGCACAAGGATTAGCTACAAACCTTTCATTGGTTTATGATTCCTCAATCTCCTTCTGATTCTCTTCCCAACACATACTGACAAAAATGAGTATTTCTCAGTTTAAGAAGAGTCTCAGCCCAACTTTCACCTGGGAAACCCAAAAGCTTTCTAATCTACCCACTTCATTCGATCCAGTAGCTCAAATTTGATTTGTTCGCTTTCAGGACTGGTCTCAAGTTCAACTATTTTTTTAGTGGAGACTGTGTGAAGAGAGAGCACAACTGATATCCAGGATTTCTTTTGTACTGAGGGCACATTTATACATTAAATCAGTTTTCTTTTGAACTATCGGATTATTTACTGAGGGAAGTCACTAAATTTGTAAATGCTGCGTCTGGCCAAATGCACCTGCAGGATAAATGCTCCTGCTCAAAACCAGAACGTGCCAATTGAACAGTTAAAATAAGTACAAAATTATTACAACCTCCCCAGAAACATTTCAGTTCAGGTCATCCTTTTTGTCCACTGTCAGAGGTAATAAAGCTGTGGGTTCACTTCTGGTCTGTAGCTGCTACACACACCAGGCTGCCAGTGTTTCGGAAAGCAGACCTCTCTTGGGCAAAGGGAACAGTCCAGCTCTATCAAATTGGACTTATCACAAAACTCGTCTAGTGTAAGGTAAACCGCAGCCATTTTAATACATGGCATACCCCAGCCTCATTACATTAGAGAGGCAGGCAGCGAAGTGTCGCAGACAGCACTGTGATTCCCTCTAGGAGGCCTTGCTGCACGTTTCTGCAGGCAGTAGGAGACCGCCTGACAAACTCGGGACAGGCAAGGACGTTCCCCCTATTTACAGCAGCTCAAGGATGTTGAACAGTAATGAACCTGAACATCTCTAATCCTATTTGCATGTCTATTAAAATACAGTAAATTGTCTGAACAGCATAATTCTGGAGTCTTATCTGATCATATTTATGAATTTTATGAGTACATTGTGAATGGGCCTAATGTGATATGCCTGTATAAATTTCCCACTGTATCAGCTACTTCCTTGAAAGTCATTAAAAAACCCAGATCAGAATAGCAATAATGCATCAGCAAATTGATTCATTCTCCTTCAGTGCATTCCAAATGTCTCCCTTCCTGTCAGTTCCTGTCCTTTGTATGCATTTATTTATTTCTGAGGTCTAATAGAATTGTTTCCAAAGAGTACATTTAAATTAAGTATCTTGTACTCTATTAAGCTGACTATCCACCACTGGTGGAAGCATGGTCCTGCTTAAAAGAGTTCATCTGACTTCTATATGTTAGTGCAGCATTAAATAAAGGAATATTACATAGATTTATAGGTATGCATAAAAATCTAAGTGTGTGCAAGTGTGTGTGTGTGTATGTATATATGTATATAAATAAGTATGTGAAAATTGATAATGGAAGAAGATAATAAGTGGTTAACACAAACCCACTAATGCTTGGTTAGTATCTTTACCATAACTTTTAAGAACTATTAGGCCAGTGCTATTGTATGTATTCCATTTAGGAAGCATTTTTAAAGTCATGAATGAATTTTACAAAAGATTAGATTATTATTTGTATGTTTGTTATTTTCATCTCTGTTTCCATGTCAATCTCATTTTTAAGCTAATAGTAAAGTTTAAAATATCAAATCAAAACCAGCAATCAGCAAAAAATGAGAAACAGCAAAAGACAACCTTTCCAGTGTGACTCCAGACACACATGAATAGATCCAGAGTATGGCAAAGAAAGATTAATAACATAAGATCATTGTTATAAATATGCATTCCAGATTAATGCTCATTGAAATACAGATGAGTTTCATATATGGTGTAAAAGATGGCAAATCAAAAACCAATAGCTAAATTAATTTAAAGGATTTAATTTAAAGATTTGGACTATAGCTATGAAGCCCAAAGAAAAACGAACTGAGAACACAGACCTCTTCTAAATCAAAAGACTAGAATTTTGTAAAGAAAGATGAAGTAACATCTTCAGCTTAAAAATACCAAGTAAACTTTTACTTCAAATGCATGGAGACCATTCTCATTGCTATTCCCTAAGTTCAGTGAGATCAGAAGCAAATCCTAATAGTGTCCATACATATCAATACCCTACTTCTTTTGCTCAAAGGTCACCAACCCTATTCATAAATACTAGGGATCTACACTTAGAACCTAAGTGTGATGGGGATTTCTACTTTATAAACATAATAAGCATAGTTTCAATTTGGTATTTTTTTTAAGCAGGGTAACCATTTAGAGATAAATGATAAGCAATATTTTTATATGTGCATGTGCCTTCCTGATGTGGGAGGGAAGAAATGAAGACGGTAGAATCCACCAAAAAGTCCTTCAAAAATACTTCCCCCCTGTACTTTCATACGTTACATGGATAGGTTTCGTAATCAACGGCATTGATGTGCTTCATTAAGGGAGCAGGGCAAGGTGGATGGTGGCTGACAATACGCACAGAGGGAAACACTTCCTCGCACTCCTGCTGTGATGACACGAACATCAGCACTCTTACTGATACCCGCATTGACAATGCTTTCGGGATGACAGAGGCCCCTCGAAAGGCCTCTTGTTCCTTTTCCTTAAGGTTAGGATCAGAGAAGAAGGTGTATGAAAAGAAGCAACACAACCACCTCTCCAACTACTCTCTCCATGTCAAGGATCTGTAGCTAAGTATAATGCTAAAGGATGGCACCGCATTATAAGTATGAAGTTTTTCACAAAGCTTTGTTGCTGAGAAAGGCTGGGAATACTAAACACTGCCTGACTCCACTGCTGCATTCAAAGACAATGTTTCTTTCTTAAAACTCTTGAAAGCAGAATATAAAGCATTTTGGACCTTGCTGAAATTTCAAGGCTTTTTCAATTCCCATGGCAAATGTACTTGAGGGGGGAAAGTTTTACCAACTCCACCTTGAAGCTGAAAATAAAGCCATTTTCTTTTCAGCTTGTGTAACACCAGCTGCAGAAAGTAACTTCGTAGAACAAATTTTGCTCTCAGCAGCATATGTGCAACTTAAAGGTCTTTACATTTTGACTTCAGCCGTTCTTGGACCACAGCCTCTTATCTTCCAGCGGAATCGTAGCGATGTAGCTAAAGGCAAACTACTACCCTGAAAGCAGTACTAACAATTCTATGGAGTAAACTGACTTAGGAACAAACTACTGTATAATAGCACGTGAGCAGGAAATACGGTTCCATTTGTATTTTTGCAACCATAAATAATCACACAAAGCGTATAGTAGCAAAGAGGCAGACACAAGCAAGGAAAATTATAATGGACTTCTCTGTCTTCTGTAAACGCTGTAGATGCTCTTACAAGCACTTGATTGTCCAAACTGTACTGCGAGCTGAGTTGCAGGAGTTTCTCTTATTCCAAGCAATGCTGACCCATTTTGAATTCAAATCCATGATTTGTTATTCAACATTACGACTTTATATGCTAGTCTTCAGAAAACTAAGAAGAAAACATGGCATTGATGATGTAAGAAATACTTATTGACTGAATTTGCTATGTAAGTCCAAGCTGCCAGTGGAATATAACACCATCATAATGCTTTCCTAAAGGAAAGAAAAAATAAAATCCTATTTGCAAATTAAGGTTTTTGTGACTACACACTCCATAAACGAACCACAACAGAAATCAGAAATCTTCCTTAGAAACACTTGTAAGATAATAAATTAACTGATATGGATATGAATCTTCACTTGTATCAATGACTGTTACGTTATACAGACCATCATGCTCACTGAGAACACGTCACACCACCACTACATTTTCCCACTAATTATGAAATTTCTGCTTTACTTAGAAGCTTCTATATGTCTCTCTAATTCAGGGGTCATCTCCCTTTAATACAAGAGCTGCCTCTTCGTGCAGGGAGAGGTTCATCAAGCCTGTTGATACTCTAGCAGATGTGACTTTAATTGTGACAAAATGTCATAAGGATAAAGTATAGCCATCAAATCTATCCTGTGTTCTACTGGATATAAGCGAAAAGGTCCTTTTCAATAGATTCAAATATGCTGCTCTTCACAATATTCAAAAATTCTCCTTCCCTCCTCCATTTGCTGTTAGCTCAAGCATCTCATGGTTACTAGCTTCAAAGTCAGTAATGCCTCAAGTCCCCTACACTTTTGTTTATCAGACAAATTGCACTGAAGTAGGCTAGCTCAGTCACTTACCTTTCTGCAAGTACACACTATGTCCCTTCATGCATGGGCTTCAGTACAAGTTAGCTATAATTTGGCATACAGCTAAATCATACTTCTCCAAGCAGGCTAGTAAAAAACCATCAAGTAAGTCACAGAAAGTTCCAGCATGGAGCCAGTAACTAATCCCACAAAACTTTTGTCACTAAACTACTGACAAAAAAAGTACACTGAAGAAACAATAAAGTTGGCCTGCGATACAGTAACCCTGCTGCATTAATTCTACATGACTGAGAGAATCCATTAACTGAAAGACACAAAGATCCTGAGGAATCATAGGTATGAAATATATTTTTACCATCTGCTCATTTAGATTTTGATGGAGCACACAGATTCCATGGCAAACATAATTTCTCCATGTAAGTTGGTATGGTGACCAGCACCATGTGGTCTGGCTTTAGATAAAGGCTGCTACCTACTCTTGTAACACAAATACAGCTGGAGTAATCCAAAAACTACAAAAGCTAGTGAAATCTTACTGCATTCTCTCATTTTCTCCTTTGAAAAGTCTATTCCTGTGTAATCAACATCATCCTATCCTCACTTAAATCAGGGAAAAGGGAAGAGAAAAATTATTTTTATGGCCTCTTAGCATTAATTAACAATACCACAGTTAACAAGCATGAACGGTGTCATGCCTAATTTAAATAAAAATTAAACTAACTGACACTCTCATTAAGCTACTTGTTTATTTATAAAACATTGTAGAGGAAGTGCTAAAAATATCCCGGCAAGCCTCTGGAACAACAGTATCAGTGAACTGGAATCTGGTAGGAGCAAGTCCTGAACGTGTCACCTCATCTTCCCCAGAGAAAGCTGCCATTTCTACGACGTTACTTAGATTGCATCTTTAGATGAAAGTACGTCTACATGCACGCTAACAAACACCACTGAGTTATGTCCTTCTGTAGCATTCTATATACTGACTTTGTCAAATTGTTCTACCCTAAAAAATATGCTCCATTATGGCTAGCTGTACAGCCTGCAAATATCACATTTTATTCAGGACATTTACAAAGATACACACTGATGTACAGTGGACATACATGTCTTTTCAAGCAAAAAGAAGGTTTCTGGTATCAGAAGGCTCTTCAGGTAGACTGGTTGCTCATAAATAGTCTGCTTGCTTATGTTTAGACTGTAAATTTCTCAATGATGTAGCCTATGATATGTTCATATACAAGGAGTGCTACCACCACACGACTTCCTGGCCCTGACTAGAGCTCCAAAGACCTTCCTGAATATAAATTACTAAGAAATAACCATAGTAAGAATAATGCTAGTAATTACTTATTCTTCCCTGGGGAGCTGCTGTCAAGGCCAAGCCAAAGACAGGTATTTGCATGTGGCACGCAAACATCCAGCAAGCGCCTTCCTGCAAAATGACAGCACTAAAATAGACGGCTCTCCATCTAGAGCTGTCACAATGTATGTGCCAGATCCATCTGCATTCTCTTAGTAGCACTAAAAAATATATTTTTTAATCAAAAGTAAGATGACTAAATTAAGTTGGAAGCTTAATATCCCAAACACTGCAGAGACACATCTTAAAAAGGACGACCCTGTACCAAAAAGCTTGCAACTTCAATTTTAATGTAAGATAGCATGGGGAAGAGGATGGGAGAAGAAAAAGGAAGAAAAAATATAGAGAAAGAAAATAGAATGCAGTAACAGAAAAAAGACCAATATTTCTATAGTGAGCAACAGTCAGTCAGACACTTGACAGGCTTAGGTCACAAGCTGGACTTCATCACAATTTCAGTTCCAAGGAGTTCGGGCTGCAGATGGAGTACAGAGGCATTTAAGTTTTTCAGTATTTTGTCAGTGTCCTCAGTTACCACAAGGTACCACAGACTCAGAGATGCTTCTTTTATCCCTATTACTACAACTTTCCATTCATTCATTCACTCATCTATTCTCTAGGCAGAAAATACGTATCTCTCCCTATTCCCTGTGAAGGACAAACCTTTATTTGTGAAATGATCAGTCAGTCAAAATCCTGAACAATGGGGACACCTGCATACCAAATAAATCACTTGAGACAGTATCTGCATTACTCTTTAAAATGAGTGCCTTCTGCAAACTTTTTATTAAGGCTCATTTATGGGCATCTTTTATTCAAAAAATTAGTCAACAGCAAGGAAATGAAAGTATCCACTGCCTCTTAATACAACAGATTTCCTAATCAGGATCCATTCTTATAAAGTTTATGCAAACCAGATAATCAAACTCTTCTTAATTTGTTCCAAGAAGAACATGGGAAAAGCTCATGTGAAAATTTCAGGACATAGATAAAGTCATTAAATGCATATTGAATGACATTTTTTTGCAGATTTTCATTTAAGGAAGACAATCTGTTCTTTTTCCCTGATAATCTAATGTTTCATTTTCTTTTCAGTGGCCTTTACAGATAAATTGTCTCAAGAGCCTAATTTAATCCTCACTAGAAATCAGCCTCATGAAACTGTAGAACAGTATTCTCATTTTCTGCATTTATTTCCATATGAATGGAAGCCTAGACACAACTTACAAAAACACTGAATGCCTTGAAAGTACAGAAAAGTTAACCTAGCATTTGCATGCATCTGAACTTGCCCAAAGTATTAATCTGCCAGTATATTTTCATGCAGAGAGGAATCTACAGTACCAAAACTCTGAGGTTTACTGCAGCTGGGTTTTCAAAACTCACGTCTGCCTGTGCATGTGAAAAACAAGTCAGCAGCTGACACTATGGTTTTGAAGTGAATTGCTTCAACAAGTTGATTTCCATACTACTCACAAGATATATTTTTACCCTGCAAAGAGCAGATACTTTCACTGAAAGCCTATAAAATGTAATGCAACAAGCACAATGTAGTAATTTAAGAAGTAGAGAGAGTGGAGACCAAATGAAAGTACTGTACAAATAAAGATTGATCTGATATTTAAAACATTAGGAGTGGTAATAGTTGTCTCTCGGGTCAGAAGTCTCCCATTTGCAAGACATCATAAAAAATTATCATCTATGCTACATTGGAGCAATTCTCTGAATACTTCTAGGATAAGCAGTTCTCCAGCAGCAGTCTTTCCACACACTATCAGGACACACAAGGAAAAAAGAAGAAAAGCAAAATAAAGGTGGCAGAATTAATGAATTCTCATCTGCGTTTCTCATCTCAGGGAATGCAACCTTCCCTCCCTCACTCTCTGCACGGACAGTTCCACTACCTGTGCCTGTGAAGAGTATAGATGGGGTTTCTGAGAGGGGGAACGGCTGGGAAAGCTTCTCTCCTCCTCTTTCTTGCTGTCCTTTGTAGCCTCTTTCTTCCAACGGACGTGAGGGTTCCCTGAGACGTAAGGCCAGAGAGCTAACCTGCAGGGTAACCACAGGCTGGGGTACCTCGGAGTACACAGAGCAGAGGCATCCTGCAAGCAGGGTCTCCTTCCCCAGCTCACAGCATTATGAATAATGTTTCGAACATCCAGACCCGCCCCCACCATCACAGTTTAACTAATAGGTCTTCATTTTACCGAGGCAGATTGGGTGTATTGTATGTGAAAGGAGCGCAGGCTATCTTAAAAACAGAAGCGGGGAAGCTCTGGAAACTTAACAGCTCAGGGCCTGGGCAGAGCTGTTCATTTTTTAGAAGAAATGTGACTCTATAAAGAATAATAATAGTAAAATCCAAATAGCACTCTGTGTCTTTGGTATCAGTTCAGATTGTGTGTCTCTGGTCCTTCAGTTAAATAAATCTAAAAATAAGCTAGAATCCTTGAAAAAAAACTTAAAAGGTGTTTTTAACCTTTCCTCTGAAAATATCAGTAACTTTGATCAAAATGATAGTAGAGGCAATTCAACCAATCATTCTCTGATTAATCAGTGTTATATTTAGAGGCTTCATTTAAGCAAAATGTTACTCAGATTTTCTGTCTTACTTTAAAAGTACCTTGCACTGTTACCTTAAATACAAAGCCATGAAGGAATCCCCTTAATAGCTTTTGAATAGTTTTTTGGGGGGAAATTCATTATTGTAACTTTTTCATTTAAGTAAATTACTGCTCTCTGATAAGTGACACAAAACACTTTGAACTCAGATGCTCCTACAGTTGCTTTGGCAAACTGAGGTTGGATTACTCTCAATAAGCTGAACAGCTACAGATGTCTTTAATTTTAACTTCTCAATAGTGATCCTAGGACCCCAGCTTTGTCACAACATGTATATGTGGACAAAAATGCCCATACGTTGGCAGTTGATGGGGACTGCAATTCTCATGAATCGTGAGTAACCATGTAATTTGCTTCAAATTACACCATTATTAAGTATTTTTTATTTCAAATTTGAGTAAATATTTTTGGTAAAAGGATGTTATATCAAAAATGGAGTCACTCTCAAAAACTGAAAGGCTCTTCAGAAGCCTACCAAAATCACTGGGAAGACTGCCACTCTAAGAGGTCTGGATAAGGTCCACACTGCCAATCAACTACAACTGTAGAGTTGTTAGCGAAAATCTAAACACAGCTTTAACCACAACTGCCACCAGTGCCGCCTCTTAAAAAAGGAGAAATCCATGTGCAGATACAAATTTCATTTTAAGAACTAGTTCATAACATAATTTACTAGTTACAAACATCCGTGGCACATGCCTGGAGTACTTGCCAAGATGCATTTTTAGACACAACACTAAGATATTCACAGAGTATTTTAAAGCCCTGTAATCATACAAATCTAACAAATGCTTACATTAATCCCTACCCTTTCAATCACTGTATACTAAAGATGCTTCAAACATTACTAAAAGTTTACTACTTCAAACATTACTAAAACCACAGAAAGAAACAATCAGGGCTAAAAAGGCTTTCACTATGTAGAGCCCCACCGTCTCATCCCCTTTGGAAAGCGGTGCACTTCTAGAAATTCTACACCCACAGCAACCCTAAACACATGCTGCACTAGAGGAAAGCACAGGCAGTGCTCCGCATACTCCAAAGAGCATTGTCCGAACCATTACCTCAGCATAAGGAGGAGCAAGGACCTTTTGCAAAAACTAAGTAACAGGAATGGATTCTGATTTTCCTTTAGTGAGGTTTCAGTTGTTATTTACTAAGAAAAGTCCTGCCAGGAAAGAGAAAAACAAATACATGAGATGATAAAATAATTACATAGATACATGCTCTGATTCCCATACAGGAGGTTTCTGGTCTGGTCTCTGGTTTCCCTGGGCAGCTGTCACAGCAGTCAACCTCAGTCACAGACTCCTTCTCCACAGGAAAAAACAAACAAATAACCTGACCCAAAGGAAATTTGAAAAACCCCCAAACATAAGTTTCACTGCTTCTCTTATCTCTTCTGAGATTCTACTGTTACCCAAGAAAGCAGTATAATCCAGAGCTGCAAATTTAACAGTTTAAAATCTGCTACAGGACTTACCTTGGTAAAAAATTAATTCCTGGAGAGCATGACTTCCAGTCTGTTATGCCAGCTGTTCTGCTAACAAATGACAACTCTGTCTTTCTTTCTAACTGTGCCGTGAACTGACATATCAAGACAACACAACAAGATTTTTGACAGATAAATTTGCATTGGCCACAATTACCAGGCACACACTGTGAAAGAATGACTTGGCTTGCTTTAATCATTTTACCAATATAGACAGACAGGTAAGTAACAGGGAAGAAAAAGGCTAACTACTGTTGAAGGTGTTTTGCAACTCTTTGTATACTTCATAGTTTGTTTATAGTAATACTAACAAAAAGTGAACAAAAACACTACAGGGATGGGGAGGAGCTGAACAAAAGTTACTTCTCTCTTTGTGCTTATGATGGGCTAAAACAAAATCAGAGAGCTCCACAATCACTTTGGCACTTTTGAATTACAGATCCATACAAGAATTTTGCTTTTGGGATCATCTCTGTGATGTTCATAATGTTTTTAGCTGATTACTCTTGAACATGAGATAGCACAGAGTATTTTCAGAGCATTTTTATGCAAGCAATATCATTTAAACCTTGACATAGCATTAACTCCTAACAGATGACTTTGACTTATGAGTGTTGTTTTTACACGTCATTTAATTCTTTTTTTTTTTTTTCCTAGCTAAGGCAATTCTGCAAATCAGCTTGCGTAACTAGTACAATTTTTAAAAAGGGAGCTACACTAGATTTTGATATAGAAAGCTCTTTTTACCCCAGGACTGATGTTACTCCAGAGCACACTGTCAACAGCTCCATCTGTTTGCAGAAAAGAACAAAACTCCAGTTGTCTGGACTGGTATAAGAAAACATTTGGAAGATCCTCTAATTTTCTTCTGCTATCTCCTTCTTCCATCTCCCCTACTAATCCATTCAAATCTGCTCCTCTTGCAATGATTTCCTGAAAGGTCAATTTGGAAATATATACAGGGCGTAACTGGCACTGTAAAAAGGAGTCTTATGACAGCTGGCAATGAGCAGAAAGTGACACACAGTTCAGTTACCAACAAAATGGAACGAATTAAGAATGTGTTCCCCTGACGAATGTGTAACCAAACAGACTCTTGTAGTTCTGGAAGATGTTTAGATAACCAAGTTATACGGTGGAGGAAAATCAAAAAATTGGGAGGAAAAAAAAAGCTGCAATGCAGTAAAAGTCAAGACACTTTTTTTTGTGTGTGTGGTTTGTGTGTGTGTGTGTGTGTGTGTGAACATGACAGAAAGGAAAAATCTGTGCAGTCCTTCTTAATTTCCCACAGGTACTCAGACTTCTCCCTTCTCTCCCACGTCAGACCACTTAGTTCCTTGATGATGGATGTATTTTTATGTAGGAGACCACATTCTACCAAGGAAATGGAGCTTATTCCACTGTTAGGGGCTAAATACAAGAATGGAATCAAGAGGGAGATGACAACTAAACTGTAAGGTCTTTAAGCCAGACAGTCTTTTCATTCTGTGTTTGTCCGATGGCAGCACAACAGTATCTTCGTTCGTGATTGAGACATTTTTCCTCTGACACAATGCAAATAAGTAACAGTGAGTACACTGCATTTGTTTTTAAAAACTATCAAATAAATTAGGCCTCCCATCTGAGGATCTTCATACTCTAAGAAAAATCAGTGAATGAACATTCATAAATCTCTTAATGTTACAGATGGGTAGAACCGACTTTAAGCAGTTCCCTAAGGGTACAAGGAGAATTGACAAAGCTAGAAGAGAAACAGACCTTTAGCCTTTCTGCCTTAAGCTTTACTTACAGGAGATCATCTTTGCTAAAAGTGACATAACAGCGACTGTAAACTAGCAACAGACACATCTGTATTAGTAATAAATTATTGTATAACACAAATGTAGATGGTGTTTCACAAAGCAGTAACTGTTCTACTCTGAATACAGAATAGGTTCAGGCAAAACTAAGTAACTGTCATCCAGAATTTTGGCCTTAATATTGATTTATTGCCTCAGTGGAGTTAGAAATGACAGGCATGTAAGATAAAATCTGTTTAAGTAGTCAGCATATGAAGAAAGGGATCACCTTCAAGAAGTCAGTATTTACCTCTGTTACCACACATCAAGTAAGCAGGAAAAATCTTAAGGATATCAAAAGTGTATTTTGTGGTAACTACAGGTAAAAGCCGATTTTTAATGATGCCCACCACAGGGGACCACATTGATTACTGCTTTGTGGATAATTATTAGGGTTCTAAAGGTTATTATGTGGAATCACTGCGCATTTGTGTATTCTGGCCTCCCATGGATCTCATTTATGATGCCAATAATAAATACAGAATCATCTGACTTCTGCACACAAGCCAAAAAGAACAGTTGCTGGAAAACATCCTGCCGAACAACACATTATGGACATAGTCAACTAAAAAAAAGGTTTTTCACAGCTTTCCCCCGGGTCTTTATTTATTGGCATGACGACTCCACTACACTTATGAATCACTAGGTCCTCTGCCATGCAACTTATTTATTGGCATCAGTTTAGGCGTGCGGATACAGTGGGGCATTTGCCTCCCACGCTCAATGTCGCGAAGTTAACATGGCACCTGGCAGTATTTTAAGTCTGCCTCTTCAATTCCCGTTTCTGACTGAGATGAGAACACTGACAGGCTCTAGAGGCATAAAAAAGTGAAAATACAGAACTTTCTCACAAACAAAACTTAAGAAATGTAGATTTGCAAAAAAAAAAAAAAAAAGTGTCAGTCCTAATTAGAATAGGACTCATCTATCCTTACATTATATAGTCTCTCACATCATGCAATTACTACTACTGTTGTCTTAAAATTCTGACTTAAGGCCCCAGTAACAGACAGGTGCCTGCTGTAAGCACTGTGCAAACACACTGAGAGACAAGACTCTGACCTAAAGATGCTGTTTTCTAGAAGATGGAGACACAAATTGAATATGGAGGAACTGAACAAAACATTTGAATGTGTGATTATGCTGGAGATAGCCCTATGCCTTGGCTACTATGTTTTAAGTCTTTATACACAGGCACCCACTGCAAAATACTCACATACACAAATATATATGTGTACTTACATAGAGTCACACATGCATAATTAACTCTGTGTGTGTGTGTGTGTGTGTGTGTGTGTGTGTGTGTGTGTGTACGCACAAGTACTGAAAACAGAATAGTAAGGGAAGTTAAACTGAGCAAGGCAGAAGGAGAATGAAAGCAAGCAGAGGGCAACAAACACGCAGCAAGGAGACAGAGGAGCATGGCGGGTAAGGAGAGTACACCTGATAGGAAGGAGAAAACTACACAGCAACAACAAAAACAAAGGAAGAGCAAAAACTGACAGCTGAAAAAAAGCTAATGCCCAAATTGTAAGGACAACCTGTGTACTTGCATTTCAAACACAGGTTTATTTTTCCCTTAGGAACAGTAAATGGAACTGCAGCTGCTCTGCTACGTACCTTCCGGCCAAGCCCTGGAAGCCAGGGGCTGTCCCCTTCCATGAACCTACATTCAGGCACTCGGATAAAAGCACTGTTAATGGCAGTAGCTGTGCCTGATACTATCAATTTCAGAAGACCTCAAGGAATTTAATGCTAAAAAAATGTATGTGCTCTTCCACACAGCAGTGCCTACTGAGATACAAGTTTACTACATTAAACACAAGAAACAAATTATGTCATCCTAAGGTTCAGCTTACTAACTCTGGAGTATCCTGAAGTTTTAAGAGAAAACACTGCTATCAAGTAGAGGAAACACACTGATACTAAACCCAGTAGCTCTATCAATTTTTTCTTCTGTTCTAGTAAAGAAGCCTTGCTCATTTACATGCAGCAAACATATAGCATAACTGCTAGGTTTTTATATCTGTATTTATGTACGGACACACTTATTTTGAAATCAAAATGGATATGTGTGTTTGCCTGTACCACCTATGAAAAAGAAATTATATTTGCACTAGAGAGGAAATGCTAAAAATTTCCAAAATTCTTTTCTACCTTTGCATTTTTTTATACTTCAGCACTGCAGAGAAGCCAATACTAGCACCTAAATATTTTAAATAAATAAATAAATAAATAAATAAATAAATAAATAAATAAGATGACAGTAAGAATAAATTATCTCCCAGTAGTATCTTTTTACTGGAATGCAGCGTGAGCACGTGCTTACATTTAAGCTTAATGTATAACAAAGTATAGTCTTGGGTTAACAGGGCAATATCCAGACTCAAAAAACTTGCATTTACAAGATGCCTGCATTACAGAACTAATGCTGTGACCTCAGCAATGTACCTAGACCCTAATCCTGCATATTTTTACACACGCATTTCATTTTGTGAGCATGCAAGATTCTACAAGAGTCATTCGTAGAAGTTAGGCTTTAAATTCTTTTGTGCATCAGTTCTGCATTTGTATCAAGCTTTTGTCAATCCTTCCTCATTTTCTCTATTCAGAGTGCATATTTACATACTGTAGCCCGGAAAACAAGATCCGGTTCACTTTGCGACTATTAATTGTCGTTGATAATCAGTCAATGATTCCACCAGACGATGTTTCTACTCAAAAGCTAAAAACCACAGTACCAGACTGGCTTGTACTCTCATAAATTGCTTAAGGCTAAACCTGTCTAAAATGAGTTCTAGAAGTTATTACTGTGATGTGAAAGCATGCACGCAGCATGATCACGCAAGGGATTTCTCTCTTTAGCATATCCAAAATGTAGTCTCTAAGAAGTCTTTCAGATTCCTCCCACAAAGGCACATTGCAGTACAGACCCTCACTGATCTTTTTCTTCCTTGAATTCTGAAAAAGCAGTAAAAGAGATGCTGCTTCTTGCAATTTGGAGAATTAGAGTTCTGGGGGAATTAGAGAAGCAAATAGCTAGGACTTCCATCCATAACATGTGAAGAGTCAACAGCATTTGTAATGGTTCGGCTGTACTTCAATATAACCTCAGCACCCTGGAAGATCCATGATCTTTGAGTCGAGCTCAAGATCCAGTTAAAATCTCAATATAACAATACAGAATGATTTAGATAAAATGGCCAGACACAAACCTGGTAACAAAAACAAACAATTTTCTACCTTGTTTCTAACTATCTAAGTACACAACAACACCTATCACTTAATGTAAAAGCAGACAGAAGAATTATCAAAAAAAAAGTTCTAACTTGTCAGTGTTAAAATAACTCTTAAAGATTTTTTGTCTTTCAGAGTTCTGGCTTTTGCCTGGAACTGGCAGTAAGTGGGATGCTTGGGTTTTTTTTATTTATTTTTCCTAAAGTTTTATGAGGTATCCTGACTATACTGTTTAGTCTTTATTAGCCTGTTTAAGGTAGAAACAAGCATCTCATTGGAGGTTCAGAATTCTTGGTTCCAACAGAACCAAGCAAATATTTTTACTCTGAATGCACATTTGTTACAGCATCATCTGAAAGATTTAAGAAAATACTTAAAAGAAAAGTCGGCAGGCAGGACAGTTGAGCCCTAATCCACTCATTATGGGATCATCCCTATTTTAAAGAGGAGACTTCAGACTAAAAAGCCTCAAAATAACTTTTTGAAAGTGTGACTTTCATGAAAGTGGACAATAAAAGTCCCAAAGTAACATCCTAATGCAAAACAAGGTATCACCTAGAAGCCTCAGTTCAGATTCTCAGGACAGAGTTCTGGGCATCTTCCTTGCGCTTGTGCTCTTCTTAGAAGCAAAAAGACAGGATATGGCTGCGTACTATTTCGACAGGCCAATGCTTTCCTAATCTGCATTGCATCCTTAAAGTACAACAGGTTTTCTATGGTGACAATTTCAAGACAAAAGCAGATGAATACATATTACTCACTTAGATGTAGAAAATAATAACAGTTATGAGCACGAAAATACTGAATAATAACTACTGTAATTTCCTTATTTTACAGTATCACTGCAGAGAAATAACAAAAAAGAAAGCCATGTGATTTAATTTACTGGTTTAGCTATTTACTATCTCTAAAACTGTTCTTTGTCCTGAGGCTAACAAGAGTGTTCTTTGAAAAAGCTAGGAGCAAGAGCAATCAAAAGCCAGATTTATGGTGGGAAGCCACTAGCTATTTTTTCATACTTGACAAATGAAAACCTTGCAGATGATTTGTAACCGTCAAGGTATCCTACAGCAAACTATATAATCATGTGATACTACCTCCACTGATTTCACTGTCTTCCACTTCTTATTCATTGTATCTTACTCCAAATTAGATAAGAGTTTTTAAGGCAAGATGCCTAAATCTCCCTTTGTATATGTACTAATAACAATGGAACAAGAAGCTATAGAAACATGAAATTGTGCCTTTAGTACTAAACAAAGAGCTAAGATGGTTAATAATTGTATCGCTCTCCTATTTAGTCTGCATCTTTTCGAAGGGAAAAAAAATCAAATAACAACAAGTAACCACTCTAAATGAAAAGCCTTCTTTTCTCTCACTCCACCCTATAGTGCAGATCAAAAATTATGTAGTATGTGTTTGTAGAAAATAGCATTCATCTCAGGTATCCGATTACACAAAATTCTGCCAACTCAAACAACTGCAAAGCAGCTGAGTTCCTTCAAGCATGCACTGATGATATTCTGGTGTAACTCCTACTTTGTATTCTAAGCAATCATCTGAGAAAGTAAGACATAATACCTTTCTAAGGAAACAAGAAATTAATTAGCATTTAATTTCTTCATCATTTTGATGCAGCACTGGGTCAAAATACTAGTTTGTAATTGAGATTTTGTTGCAGATAGGGGATTAGAGGAGGCAAGAAAAAGTAGAAAGCGTAAAAAAACAGATATTATCATATTTATATCACAGTCCGTTAACAGCAGGAAAAGGAAACAGTAAACATGCAGTAGAGGGTGTGAATTTACCTGGTGAGTTATCAAACATACGTTTTGTGTTTGATAAAATGACATTTAATACCATTTACTGAGCCTGTAAAGACTGTTTTTAAAATTGGAACAAGTGCACTAATCGAGTCCACGTATTGATTTCAGAGAGCAAGAGGAGTCAGGTGGTGGGGCCCCAGGGAGGTCTGGCAGTGAGAAAAATAATTCAAGTTCTTCTAGCATACATTTTGAGGCAGAAAACCCATGGAGTATGGAGGGAGATAGCGCATGGGAAGGAGGGAGGCAACATGTGACAGGCTGCTGAGAGAAAGAATTTGGAAAGCAACTGCATTTTTATCCCCATAGCTCATTTCTCCCGATCAGCTGAGTGGCTCTTCCTATCTCTGTCCCTAGTTGAGCAGGATTAAAAAACAACAATAACAGCAACAAAAAAACAGGAAAACATAAAAGGATACACACATACCCCCCCTTCAACCCTAAGACCTCTCAAGCCCTCACCCCACTATTTTTGGTTAGAACACTGAATATGTCCTGCAAAAAACCCAATAGCTGTGGTGAGATAACGAATTAACAGTTCTTTGGTAGATCTTCAGACCACCAGTTGTTTCGAAAGCATCACCCACAGAGATGCACCAACACACAGAACAAATACGTATGTATATATGAAGATAGTGAGGGGAGGAAAAGAAAGCTAAGTTAGAGCTGCCTAGGAAAGAAAAGTAGCAACAGGATGGAAGAAATCAACTTTTCATGGGACAGAACAGTCACTGAGATCCTAGGTCCTCAAATAAAAATGAGCTATTAAATAGGAATAGCAAACATGGCATATCCAAAATCTAACATGATTATTTTTAAAGACAGCTGTTGGATGGCAACTCCTCCTAAAAGGAGGAGTGCAGACATGGCAGCACAAGTACATGCACACAAGAACATAGCTATCTCATGACGACAACATTTGATTTTCCAAAAATATTGTTCTGTGCTCTGAATCTTGACTGAGAAGAAGCAGGCAGGAAACAGAGGAACAGCATGATGTACAGGCTGATTACTCTCATTTCATCTGTCCCTTCTAAGCCTTATCTCTTGATCTGATTTTTCAAGAATCACATATCAAGACTGCCTAACACTTTTGACAGTAGACTAGTGTTTTACCATATAGAGCAAAAACTGACTGATTATTGGACCTTTTGTTTATCTACAAATGGCTAGTGTGGAGATCCGCAGAGCTGTGTACATCCTCAGTCCAAAACATTCCACCAGCAGAGGAAGGACGTGTGCATCTGCAGCCTTGCTTGATATCTCTGATTATTAATTAGATTCACTTCTTGCCTAGTAATAGAGTCTTGGTATTTATGAAAAATCTCTCTGAATTCAGTGGTGTATCTGCCTACAAAAAGCTGAAGGCCATAATACTTTTTCTTCTGAAAGTGAGTGAGATCCCTTTACTTTCTCTTTACTCTAAAGAATAACCCGAATACATACAGGGAAAAAAAAAAATCTTTCCTTCATGTTCATTTCATTTGGGTCGAACTACAACCTGAGACACCAAGACCTCAAATTCACCTGTCCTAAAAACACATCAAGAACAAAGATCAAATATACAAAACACCCAGTTTTCGCTTTCTCAGTTGTTTAGGTTTTGGCTGAGGGACACTAAGAAGAAATGTGATGAGAAGCTGCCCTTGACAACAGCAAGCATTGGAGACATGCAGAACTCCAAGCTATGTGTCACTGCTGTAATCAGAGGTGCAAAGAATCCTGTTTGTAAATGACCAGTACTGCAAGAATATCCTTACTACTGTGCTCTGCTGAAGGGATGGATTTTAAACTCAGACATGCACAATTTTCTGTGAGTCAGGAAAGGGGCTCAGTGTGCTTGTACTCCTCTAAAACACACTAGACAATATAGAACAAAAAGCAGTAAATTACTTTGTCGACAAAGAAGAGGTGCCAAATCTTTAAGGAAGAAAGAACTATGATTACTGGAAAACGTTTTCTACGTTACTGTAAATATGAAAGTTTCATAGGTTTACACAAGGTCAATCACATAAATGATACTTGAGGGTATTATAACCTGAATTATTTGCTTGTGTGTTGCCTCACACACATCTATGTGTACATGTTGAAGCACACACTCACATGGTCTCTGGACTTCGACAAGGCCACAGTTGCAAACATCATTCAAATGCTTGGCTTTGCCTGCCTGCAGCTAGCAGGTGTTCTTTGAAGATACCGAGCAACCTGCATAGTCTATGAAAGAAATGCCAACAACAGGACTCTCTTGAGGAGAAAAAAAGAAGTAAAATTAAATAGCTGGATTAATTGGGAAAATCTGAATATGTACTTCACAGATTTGACAAGTATAAGCCATGTATATGACAGTAGATTATAAATTTTTCAGTGTATTTTGAAAACAAAAGCATCCCACTGAATGATGAAATATAGATAAAGCAGTCTTTTCTGGGTTTTAATACGGCTATTTACAGCAAGTTCCCTATTGAAACCTGTTATTCAAGACGGTAGTTTGTAGTTCTCTATACTACTTGCCATATGCTAAATTCATGGACTTGCCATACTTTAAACAGTAAGAAATGGATTCAATACCTCAAGGGCTTTGGACATGAATGCCAATAATATTGTTTTATTATACCATTTAAAAGAAATTCTAGTACCTTGTGAGAACAGCAAATAGATGCAGAAAGACAGCACTTAACCTGAATTCTCTGCATGTATTGAGCTGTGTATTTGGCATTTCCAGGGAGGCAGGGGGGACATATTGTGGACAGCGATGCCATGAAAACATGGTCCTCAGCAGCCAACAGTGATGGACATCACCAACCTGCCCATTCCAGCCCCTTACCAACTTCCTGAGGCTTCTCTCCATCACGAAGAATCCGCAGAGGAAAACCCTACGGCCTCTGTTCCACAGGAAGTCGAAGAAACTGACTACAACGATCTTCCTAAGATCTTCTTCCTCTCTGAACTGACTTCTGTTAGTCTACCTCCCTTTTCTCCATGACACCTCAGCCACAAAATTGGTCTACTGCTTCCACAAGCAGAGAAAAGCAGCTGCCAGAATCTCTTGCCTCGATTTGTGAGCCCTGAGCCTTGATTTGTGTGTCAGGGTACCAGCCCAGTTGGAGGGACCTGCCATTCCCACCGAAGTAAGCAGAGTATTGACAGAAATCCCTAAAACCATCATGGCATCGGAGCTACAGAATGACTAAGGAGCTTGACAGTTTTGCAGCCGTAAAATAAGCATGCACCTTTTTAAAACACAGGTAATCACAATTGATGGGTTTTGAAATAAGCCACATATCTCAGTGCCCTATAACATGACAGTTCATGTACTATCAAACTGAAGACTGTATAAATATAGCTGTCTAGACCCCAAATGTATACCAAATCAGATGGTAGTAACCATGTAACATGTACCATGCAATGAAACTGTTAAAAAGCTAAATATCAAGGCAGTTTGTATTTTAAGGCAACCTGAAAATATTTATATACCTATTTCAAAAGGAGAAAGTTTTATTAGGTACCTTTTTTCTTTTCTTTTTAAAATTTCCCATGATGAAAAGAGGCCACTGCAATACATACTGCAGCAACACAACAGTTAAATCCTCCCAGAACACAACTGTTTTTCATTAATTTGTAAGAACACCAGCTATGCAAGAAGTTCAGCTTGACTTCTGCCAGGTGTGATCCAGGTAGAGCAGTACTAGGATATGCACAGCCTGAACCGACTGCAGTAAGTCAGCCAATTTTTCCCCAAAATAGTTCATTTTCATTTCACTGATTTTTGTCCAACATATTTCCAAATTTTCTTTATATCAGATTAACAAAGAAATAGTCAGATTACTACTTTTATTTCCCATGGCTTTTAAAGAGTCATTTTATTAACATATAACACTAATCTTTTATTAACAAGGCAGATATTAGTATACTGATGTTAGATTACTACTTAGGATTCCTGTATGTAATGAAAACTAACCAGACTTCTGTTTCATCATCACAATTAATTCTTCAGTATCAATCACGTCACAGGGCCAGAGACTTTTAGCAGCTACAGATTTTTCACTGGTCATTGCATGGTTCTTCTACAGCCGTATAAAATATCTACAAGCTCACTCAAAGAAAACATTTGACCTTGAGGTACAACAGATCCTCTTTGAAACAATCTTTCTCCTCCTAGGCAATCTGAAGAGTCAGTCTCTGCAAGCGAACCTGCTAGTATTAGACATAAAAGAAAAAAAAAATCCTTTTGAGAAAAAGAGGGAGGAGTAAAAGAGCAAATATGCTCAACTCTAAATCAGATATAAGGGTTCAGAAAGTAATACACCGGATGTTGTGATCTATGCTAATATTTCTCAGTTTAGCTTTGCTTTTGTGCCACAAAGAGTGGGAATTAAGAGTTGGAGAAAGTCTCAAGCCCTAAACCAGTTATCTCCTATCATATGTGTCTGTTCCATTACAAAAACTGCTCAAAGGCTGAATATATTTTCCCAATAATTTCATCACATATGTTATCCTGGTATATTTCCAGCAATTCTCTGCGCTTTAAAAGGGTTATCTGCTAGGACTAAATGACTTAGATTAACGCACAGGCACTACAGAAGCACTAAAGCCAAGTGTTCAATTTTCTGGGGCTTGCAACAGTTTTATTTTTGCTGACACTAAATTCCACCAATTTGTATTTTCCCAAGTAAGGTCAAAATTACTTAAAACTTACTAGCCTGTGGCTTTCATATCAAAATTCCAAAATAATGCAAGCACTTATTATAAACCTATATAATAATAAAGTACATAACCTGCAGTCTTACATCATATGGATGTTAACAGTCTCACTGAACCTATGTTATAACTCAAGGAGACCACTAAATCTCATTTTAAGGTCTACTATTAGGTTAAGTGTACCACTGCCACAAAATGTTGCACCAGAATGAACTCTTTCTGCTGATGACACTTGGTGCAGACCTTACATTAGAGTCCAGGTACATCAGGAAGAATATGTCAGAAGTCTGTTATCCCTCAGCAAGCATAAAGATGTTAAATCAGACATAAAACCCTACGTCATATGCTCTGCCCGTTTCAAGTGTGACCGGTGCCCACATCTGACCCAGATCTAACGTGAGTGGCTACATGAGATGGCCATGTAGGGCCCAGTACAAAAGTTCAGGGAACTGTGGCATCTTCAGACACAAGGATGTAGTAAGGGTGCTTAGGGCCAACTATTTTGAAAAGGTCATGTCAATGCACAGAGATTATTGGTAGAAGAATAGCAAATAAACCTGAGACAATGAAAAGTCATTACTCATTACAATAACCTCAAAATTGCCTAAAAATTTCTTTCTCTAACTACTGAAGCCTGTAGTTCACTACAGTGAACTACACTATAGTTCACTCTTTCACTTGAATGGGAAGAAGGAAGATGGTTTCACCTTCTATGTCATACTATTACTTCAGTGATCTGGAAAGAGGAGAGATTTTGTTTCTTTGCACAGTAAATCAAAAATACTTATTTCTTATTTATACGGTTATACTGTATAGCTTTTTCCATCTACAGTCCACTAAAACAATGATGGGGGTTGAGTGAGTCTTGTTTTTGCCTAACAGTTGCATATTCTGAAAAATCCATAAAGCCTGTTAGATATCACTGGTAGAGATTTTATTTATGTACTGCTTATGGTAAGGAAAGTTTGAGAAACATTAAGAAAGAAGGTTAATGAATGCGATGAGAGGCTTTGGTAGGAATTTTAAAACTTTTTTGAAATTGAGTTTGATGGATTCCTCCTAGTCTACCAACAAAGCATTAAAGAGTTTTGAGTATTTAATAAACTGGAGATTAAAAATAACCTATTTTCAGGAGAAATCTATGAATGCAGTATCAAAAGACTAATAAAGCACAGCAAAGTAGAAGAAGGACCTGCAGAAGATATAAAGCATGAAATTCAAGTTTACGAAATAAGTATTAAAAAAAATTTTCCAGAACATAGTCAACATAGTCTAAGTCAGTAACACAGATAGACTGGGAGGTAAGGGACAGTTTCAGTCTCTTTGTACACATTTGGGACAGTCTATCACAGCAGATTTTCCAAAAGGATTTTCCACATTGTAGGCAGTGAATTTACTTGTTCAGACTACTTTAAGGTACTGACAGATAACACCTGAGAAATATTAATAGCAACAGTAGACTACCAGGTAACCAAATGATACAGAACAATTGCTAGGATACAACAGAAAGACATTCCCATGTGAAGGACAAAGATCTCTAAGGGTATTAGACCACTGCCAGATACTTATTCCAGATCAGCAGGTTTCTGGCATCAGCTCAGCATTGACAGTGAGAGGTTTGCCAAGCAATTTGCTAGACAAGTTCATTGAGCATTTCACACAAAATTACCAGGCAATCAGGCAGTTTTAAAAACCATATTACTAGACAATGTCCTGTAACAGCAGTTCACCGTACTACAGGCCACCTGACCAGGAAGCCAGTCTACTACAGGTCACAGTCTACTACAGGTCACCTGACCAGGAAGAGGAAGTCAATGAGGCCTTCTACATACAGCTGGAAGTAGCCTCACAATCACAGGCCCTGATTCTCGTGGGAGACTTCATCTACCCTGATATCTGCTGGAAGGACTACACAGCTAGGCACAAACAGTCCAGGAGGCTCCTGCAATGCACTGATGATTAATTTCGTGTCAGAAATGGTGGAGGAGCCTACGAGGAAGGGTGTCCTGCTGTCCTGCTGTTGTCCTAACCAACAAAGAAGGACTGGTTGGAGATGTGAAGGCTGGGGGCAGCTTTGGCTGCAGTGACCATGAGATGGTGGAGTTCAGGATCCTGCAAGAAAGAAGTAAGGCAGTAAGCAGGATTGCAACCCTGGACTTCAGGAGAGCGGACTTCGGGCTCTTCAGAGACCTAATTGGTGGAATCCCATGGGTTAAGGCCCTAGAAGGAAGAGGGGTCCAGGAGAATTGGCTACTATTCAAGCATCACTTCTTCCAAGCTCAAGAGCAGCATATTCCTATGAGTAAGAAGTCCAGCAAAGGGGTCAGGAGACCTGCATGGGTGAGCAAGGAGCTCTTGGCCAAATTCAGACAGAAGAAGAAAATACACAGAATGTGGAAGAGGGGACAGGCTGCTAGGGAGAATTAAAGGAATGCAGTCAGCGTATGTAGAGACACTGCGAGGAAGGCTAAGGCCATTTGGAATTAAGTCTGGCAAGGGATGTTAAGGACCACAAGAAGGGATTCTTCAAATACATGAGGAAGACTGGGGAAAATGTGGGCCTACTATTGAATGGGATGGGCACCCTGCTGACGAAGGATACAGAGAAGGCAGAATTACTGAATGCCTTCTTTGCTTCAGTCTTCACTGCTGAGGGTAGCCCTCCCGAATCACAGAGCTTGGAGACAAGGCAGAAGTCTGCAGAAAGGAAGACCCTCCTTTGGTTGAAGAGGATAGGATTAGAGATCTTCTAGGCTAGACATCCACAAATCCATGGGCCCAGATGGGATGCACCCATGGGTACTGAGGGAGCTGGTGGATGTTGTTGCCGGGCTGCTCTCCATCATCTTTGAAAGGTCCTGGAGAACAGGAGCGGTGCCTGAGGACTGGAAGAAAGCCAATGTCACTCCAGTCTTCAAGAAGGGCAAGAAGGAGGACCCAGGAAACTACAGGCTGGTCAGCCTCACCTCCATCCCTGGTAAGGTGATGGAACAGCTCATTCTGGATGTTGTCTCCAGACATATGGAAGAAAAGAAGGGGATCAGGAGTAGCGAGCATGGTTTCACCAAGGGTAAATCCTGCTTAACCAACCTGATAGCCTTCTATGATGGCATCACTGGCTGGGTGGACGACGGAAGAGCAGTGGACGTTGTGTACCTTGACTTCAGCAAGGTTTTTGACACTGTCTCCCAGAACATTCTCCTGGAGAAGCTCAGGAAGTGTGGGTTAGAGGAGTGGACAGTGAGGTGGATTGAGAACTGGCTGAATAGGCAGAGCTCAGAGGGTCATCATCAGTGGCGTGGAGTCCAGTTGGAGGCCTATGGCTAGTGGAGTTCCCCAGGGCTCAGTACTTGGTCCCATGCTGTTCAACTTTTTCATCAATGACCTGGATGAGGGGACAGAGTGCCTCCTCAGCAAGTCTGCTGACGGTACCAAGCTGGGAGGAGTGGCAGATACATCTGAGGGCTGCCATTCAGAGACCTGGACAGGCTGGAGAGTTGCACTCCCCAGCACAAGAGAGACATGGAGCTACTGGGGAGAGTCCAGCATATGGCTATGAATATGGTCAGAGGACTGAAGGATCTGCTCTACGACAAACGGCTGCGAGAACTGGGCCTATTTGGCCTGGAGAAGAGAAGACTGAGGGGGAATCTTATCAATGTGTGTAAGTACCTGAAGGGAGGGTGTCAAGGGGATGGGGACAAACTCTTTTCAGTTGTCCTATGCGAAAGGACAAGAGGCAACGAGCAAAAACTGAACCACAGAAGCTCCGCCTGAACGTGAGGGGGAATTTCTTCCCTGTGATAGTGACGGAGCACTGGCACAGGTTGGCCAGAGAGGTTGTGGAGTCTCGTTCTCTGGAGATCTCCAAGGCCCGTCTGGATGCAACCCTGTCTAACATGCTCTAGGTGACCCTGCTTGAGCAGGGAGGTTGGACTAGGTGATCTCAGGAGGTCCCTTCCAACCTTACCAATTCTGTGATTCTGAGATTCTGTACTGCTATTCTGTGTGAGCACAAAGGCAGACTATTTCATCCTCTAAAGCACATTTGTTTCCATTTTACTAAAAATTAACGAGTTTATAATTCAAAGATAATTAAGTATAATAAAAAATAATGTTACCTTCTTCTGGTCTTCTAGCTTGTGGCTTACTGGATTCCTTCCATGTTTGTTCATTTCTGAAGATAAATCCATCACATTCACTCCTTGCCCTTCAAAACGAAATTGGTTCAGCAGTACAGCAAACTAATCCAAAAAACAGGGGCTAAAAACACACAGACATGGTGTTTTTCCCTCACACACCATCTCTGAACATCAATGACTTGGAGAAATAACTAAAAAATCCAACGATTTTGCTGAGGAAAACTCTGCAGTTCACTCTTGGGACTTTCCAAATCACCATAGCGTTTTAGAAAAGCTGACACTTAAGAAGAGAAATATCCGTTTGCTACTTTCAACTCCAGCTGCTATCTGTATCTTTCTTCACAGGTTTCCATTTTACATGAGGTTACATTCTGTCTGTGAACCTGTCGAGACAAAAAAAAAAAAAAAAAGAAAGGCATCAAGATTGATTTGCAGTTTGCTGCCATTCTTCATAAACGATTATCTGTCTTCCTCGGGTGAGATTTTTTGGGTTACTGGGTTGTTTTTTTGTTTTTGAGAGGAGCTCACTGTGTTTTATGATTGAATACTACAGCACTATACACGATTCCATTTCGTTCCCCCTCCACATAACAACATGTTCAAGAGTGTTCACAGTGAATACCTAGGGAATTGAAGCTACTGCTATCAAGAAAAAGTTCAAGGAAAGAGAAAAGACTATTTAACTTAAGAGAACATAAATGAAGATTTTATGTCATCCCTTTGTACCTTAGGAAAGTGAGAAAATCTACAGTCAAAATTCAAAGTCCTAGCCAACGAGACAACTCATAAATAAATAAATAAATAAAGAGCCCTCTCCCCCACACCCAGCTTTTATTAAGAGCTGCAACTTGGAAAAAAAGTCACTACAAACATGATTTGGTTGCCAGAAAGTTAGTTATATTAATAATGGAAAAAGAAAGAGCCAAAGAATCTTTTTCTGTCTTGATTGACAATAAGATCATAGAATATTGATGGCTTACATGCAATTTAAAGTCAATTGTTAACTGAATTAACTGAATAGATGAAGCTCACACAGAAATTAATTTGAATGTGATTTTAACTCATTTTAAATGTGTAACATTCACAGTATGACTTCACTTTTGCACATGGAGTAAGAATGTGCGTCAGTAGGGTATTGAATGGTATATGCTAGAACACGCAACCAGTCTCCAAGATGACATTGAAAAGGTTATTTTCATAGAAAAAAGATCCATTGGGGTCACTGCCAATGTTCCTATTGACTTCAGCTGACCTAAGAGGAAAGAGTTTGGTGAACACTGCAGTGTAACTGATCTATACTTAGGCCAAAATGGCTGAAGTTTGCCTTCAAAAAAGAAAAACATATCTAAGTGCTTGCAAATTTTTACCTATGTGCCTAAACATGAGTGTCACAGAAATGAAGACTGTGAATTGGGAGTTGAAGTCTGGTGCTGGTTTCTAGGAGGATCTGAACTAACCTCCTGCCTTTGCATTTATGTTTTTAATGGAAGATGTCACTGGCTCATGCCATGCCAAATAAATGATACTGTTGAGTTTCAGGTTTCTTTGTTAGGAGAGTCTTAGATTTCTCTGGCTATTTCCATTCTCAGTTTTGCATTTTCACCAAGACATAAAAGCTGGAGGTGTAGAGGGTTCTTATGCAATTCTTCTTTTTTGATGGCAGTGAATAATAATAGTAATAATAATAATAATAAACATGAGGCCTAGTACCACTACTAAGATGGTAATCTTTCTTTTTGTGATCCAGTTATTAATAAACAGGAAAAAGGTATAAGCTGTCACTATCTGTCAGGTGATCCCATAAGGGTGGGATAAACCCAATTGAGAGAGGAAAGGAAGGGAAAGGAAGGGCACAGTGTTGAAATCAAGAAACATTGACAGCAAGTACTAGATATAATGTCTCTGCCAGACTGACGAGTATTCCAAAAAGTATAGTAGATTTGATTTTTCTGTCAGACTAAGAGATATTCCAGAAAGAAATTAAATTTCAGTTATTCTTACCACCACAATTTTCTTAACCATATACATGCATCTTCATACACACACACACACACACACACACACACACACACACACACACACACACATACACACACGAAGTATATATCTGTTCAAAAAACAAATAGAAGTAACTGGAAGATGCATCTGTATGGCAAAATTACAGGAATATAAATAGTGCTATACAAAGCTACTGCACGACAGAACACGTAGCAAGCTAGGAATTTTTCCAAACACAGGTTTAGCTTGCTGTGTGTTACCTAAGCATATAACCAGTTTTATCGGCTATTCTCATTTCTGCATATCACCTTCTAATGGTTTGCAATAACAAAGATGAGAAGTAAATTACAATAATATTTGGCAAAGTGGGTTCCAATACTTGTCAAAGGAGATTCAAATGCTTGCACAGTACCATCCTGTTCATTTTTTAGAGCGCCACGCACAAGTCACTGAAATAAACAAGACTATAAGGCACATTAGTCGCCCAGAAAAGAGATGACACGCAAAAATACTGCACTGTGAAAAACTTTCATAATTCAGAATTTTTGTGGGATTAACTAGCAGATCAATTTCAGTAGCAGTTTATAATCTTCACAACTACTCAGGCTGCTTCTGAAGCATGTAGTAACGTGTAACTAACGTGCCCCAAGACCTTGATCCCTATATGGCTCCATTAGCCAAAGTATATCCAGCTTCTTCCCACCTCCATTTCCATGGAGGCACAAGTGCAGTGAGGCCCGAACTACTGCCCGTGATATTCTCATGCATATAATGGTCTCACCCTTATGTGGGGCCTCCTAGGCACAATATGCAATTCCCCCAATTCAGAGAGCTTCAGGGATACAAAAAGTCCACAAATCTGTAATTTCAGGACATGGGAATATGAAACATTAAACCCTGCTGCAGCAACCAACATCTGGATTTAAATTTTCAACAGTTTCAGAGCTCAGATAAGTCAAAAACAAGCTGCTAAAAACAAGCAGTTTCTCTGGTTCATTTTATGGTCAGACATGTAAATTATATTGTTCCCCATGCCTGGCAATTATACTATATCAGGCAATTAGTCTATTCTGTGGAACTGTATAGTGTTTTCAAGCCAAAGTTGGAGAGAATACAAATAATTTTGTTTGGACTGGCCTCATTACTTTTAACATGCAAAGCACAGGGTGGCAATTCTTACTCATTCCACCCAATACGTTGTTCAACAGTCTTCAGTCTTTTCAGCATGAACAGCTCTAATTAAATGCTCTTGGCTGGCAATTTTATATATATATATATGCATATATATGTGTGTATATATATATATATATATATATACACAAAATTGCCAGCCAAGAGCATATATATAGCATATATATTTTATATGTATATATGCATATATATGTATGTATAAAAATAGTGGCATCCAATTTTTATTCACCATTTTACAGTAATATTTAACATATAGGAAATCACAGAAGAAGAATATCCAAAGTGTTCTAGAAAATCGAATGATCACATAGTTAATAGCATAAATTTTACTAGGCTTTCTAATAAAATTACAAAAGATAAGAAGAATTAGAGCTTTTTCATAATTGTATTCCTTTAACAGGCACGTAGCAGTCATTCAATGATAATCTCTGATCATTTTGCAAATGCATATAATAAAACAGACTGCCAGATTAAGCATTTAGCACTACAGATGCAAGCCTACAGTAAGTGAGCTATCCAAATTAGGAGCATCCTTCCCTAGACTTTCTTATCAAATAACAAGAGGAAGAAAGTATTTTCCAGAAGTATTTCTGTTTGTAGTCCGCTGAATCACTCCTCCAGAGGCACTATAGAAGACATTCAAAGTAATTAAGAGTCTAGTTTAGTGACCCCTATTGCATGCCTAAATTCAGATTTAACTTGGACTAAAAGACTAAATGCACCTGAAGTAACTTTTGGTTTTACTTCACTATGAGCCATGGGTTACTAGCGGGGAACAACCCTAGATTATCTTTGGAGTTATTTACCAGAGCTATCCCTTCCATATCACCATTACTGTCAACGTAAGTTGCACTTGAAAAGTTTATGCTGCCAGGAGCTTCCAGAAGCAAGCTCTCTAGAGGTCCCTTTCTTTTTTTCTTTTTTTTTTTCTTCCCCCTCCCTGCCTTAACTGCTACATTCACTAAATATTTGGTTGACGTTAACACAAATATCCTTTGAGAATCTGGATGCTGCAAGTCAACCTGGTCAGAGAGAAAAAAAAATTGCAAGTAGTTACTGTATCTTATTCTATTTCCTTGGCACTACATGGAAGGAGTTGGCTTACAACCTTGGAAAAATCTAGAGATAATAAAGTTTTTTTCTGGGCTTCATCCCATTGTAAGTGGCCTTCTGATTTATTAAAACTCTTTGACTTACTACACTGCATTTTGAGGGCTACCTGGGAGGTTGCATACTAAGACACTGCTTCATTGTATTTGCCATCAGCAATGATGGGGAAAAGAAATACATCAAAACCTCCCCCTCCCTAAGATCAAGCTCTCTTTCTAGAATTTTATTTATTTCCTGTATGGACATTTCCAAGTTTTGCCACACCATTAAAGCTACTTTGCAGTGAGCTTGAGGCATGTGCAGGGACAAAACAGTGGTTGTAATTTGTGCTTTTCAATTTTTAATGTTTGTGTGCAGGATAATAACCAAAATGCAGCTCCAAGGCGGCTTATGCATTGATAAGGGATTTATGGTTAAAAGCACTTGAGAGTTATGTTTTTATTAAACTTTTCTGGAAATATTGATACAGAAATGATTTTCTGCATATGCTGACAGAAAAAGCCCTGCAAATTTTACAGAAAAACAAACTCATACTGATTTTCAGTATTAGTAGTTTATTATCAAAATGAGCTTATACTTAATATGTATTTATAAACGATATAGTGCTCAAAGAATCTGCTGTGTGTTTTGACCAAGTCTCTTCTAATGAGAAACCAAACTGATGACAGTGATCAGCAAGTACAGCAGAGTAGAGAAGCATATGACTTGAGTTAGGGGTGGAGGGGTCTTTAGGTGAAGTGATACAGGCAGTTGTATACACATTATGAGAAGTGTAACTGAAGGATATGTGGACATGCAGTATGCAGGTTGTGGAAGAGTACCAGGGAAAAAAAAGAGGCATGCTCACTGATAACAGCTGGGAGCTATTGTTTTTAGCAACTATGAGGATGCAAAATTTGAGGGGCTGGGGGATGGTAAAAAGCAGATATTGAGTATGTTAGCTGTTCACATCTTTCAAACATGATAGTGTTTATGCCAGGGATGGCAGCCTGGCTGACAGAAAGGATGGGACTGTAGGTCAAGCTGTCGAAGCCCTGACTCCCTTGACATGAGCAGTGGGGCACATTCTTCATGCAAGGAGTCCTCTGCCCCACCATCCTCAGGATTGATCCTTGCTATTGTCATAAATTGAGACTCACCACTAACATTTTGGAAAAAAAAAATTATTCACCTCTTCACTTCTGACATGCAGCTGATGGATGTCAGAGATATAACTGCCACCCTTGCTGTGCTCATGAAACCTCTAGGTGATATGGCACCCCAACGCGATCCCAAAAATACATCCAGCTTCACAATGACCCCAAATACGTATCTCTAATCATGAAAGCTTCTTAACTTCCCTTGTAATTTTTCCACACAGAGAAAAAGCATTTAGGACCCCTCTACAGGTCTAACTGCAAGCATAATGCTCAGGCATGTAAGGAGTTATCAGGAAAGAGGAAGATGTTGACTCTTGGAGGATTTGAGAGCAGTATCAAAGAACCCTGCCTTTAGCCATCATTCAGAATGAGCAGCCAGTATCTGTTCTCAGCATACATGGATGATAGAAGTGCCATAGTAAGGCTTGTCTGCAACAGATAAAAGTAATCTGGGAAGGCAGCTGGTAAGCCAACAAAATACCTCAAAGCAGTGAGACTTGCCTATAGAATTATTTCTTCAGATATAAAATTACTTCTGGTCCAAATAGCAATAAAACGGGTCCGGATATACTCTTGATGCACAATGATACAAAAAGCTGCATCTTTCCAATCAATGCGGTGGTATTTACTCAGATGAAAAGCAAGCACATAATGACAAGTCCAGAGATGACACTTATCTTCCTTTGTTAAGTGTGTATCTGGATGAAACACTTTGTATGTCTGTAAGTGCTGTCATCCTATCCTCTGCATTTTTTATAGGGCAAAATGTTCATTACTCCTCTTCTCTTGAGCACAGAATGCTACACTGGAATCATTACATTATTGGTCAGGATGAAATTACAAGTGTTTGTATTGTTCCTGGCTCTGGACAATGTCAATTACAATATTTATTTTCATGAGCAACAGATTTGTACACATTAAAGAAAAAAATAAAAAGATTACAATGGGGTTCTAATTCTTAAGTTCTTCCAATGCTGTTGGAAGAACTGCTGTTGCAGTTCTTCCAATGCAAAGCAAGATGCTGACTGCCGTCGTTTCATCAGGCTGAATGCACACACTTACAGTGGTTCGCATACTGACTTAGCCAGCAAAGTAAAAAAAAAAAATGCAGAATGTCTCCTAGCAATATCTGGGGACATTCCAGATTCCCATATGCTCAGAAATCATTGCCGTAACTGGTGAAACAACTCCTATTTCTTATTTTTACATACAGTATTTACAGATCCATTCCAGAACGGAGCTGCTTGGATTTTGTTAACAGTCTTCTCACACTAGTCAGATGAACTGTTGGGCTCACTCAAGGCCCTCCTATCTTTCTTAGCAATCTCCATCAAACAGACTGAATGCTATACACAGAGCTGTTGTTATGTACCAATTTATTTCAATATTGCAAACAGCACCAGACAGAAATGCCTCATCTCTTTCATCATCCAATTCTTTAGTTATTGGGCATCAGAGATACAGAAAGTGTAAGAAAGTAAATACAACATGTGTTTTTGAGAGGTAGTCCATTCCAGTTTTTTATTACCATCTTTCCCACAGATTTTGTGAAGGAAGACAGTTCTGTTGCATGCACAGTACTCTGTGCCAAGATACATGATTGAGCACCAGATATAACTGATATCTGGTGAACTTACTACACATTATGCTGCTAGATATGAAATTCTTGTGATTGGTATGTGCAATGTCTACTTATCAACGTATGTCTCACAGGAGTGCTGCACTGGCCCAGTTCCGGCTTGAGTAGTTATTTCAATTCCTTATGTACATCTCCACTAATTTCAGTGAGATACTTCTCCATTTCTGTCCAAAGCTATTTTGGGTGCTCCTCTATACTTCTGAAATAGAGACGATGTCTCCTCTTAAAAATCATATGGATGTTAAATGGTATTCTGACATACGGAGACTCTCAGTGAACAGGACAGAGAAACTTATTAAGATTTGTGAGAAACAGAACGGCTAATGAAAAACAGTTCAGCTTGCATACCTTTGAAATTTTGTTTCCTAGGGAGCTATTAAAACTTCCTCTCTGTTGCTCTTAAGTTTCGATTTGCAGGCTGAAAAAAAAAAGATGTAGCTGATCTGTTTATGAGCAGTGGCCATTCTTCTGGGCCTTCTAGTCGTCTACATTTCTTCCTCTAACTACATTGTCAAGACACCAGAAATCCCAGACAAATTACTAAATACTTTTTTTGTCTACTTTACAAGATTTCCAGGCAGAAAAAAGCAGGAATGCTTTGGGAAATATCTACTAATAGGGTAAATATGTGGAGATTAATATATCAGGTATGTCTTGACACCCCCTAGATGTCAAATCTTTGCTATTATTCCATGAATGGCAATGCTGTTTCACGTGAAGTGTATTCTCTCTGGCTCCTACGCTATGACTAAGAGAAACAGAGGCATAGACTGAAGTTTCACATATATTGCTATTTTGAGCAATTTACGTATTTGTATGTTTCTGTAAACAGCATACTGAAGGATCACCAATTACATGAAACAGTTAAATCCACTTCCCCTGCCTCCCTGGAAATGAGGAGATACATCCCCCACTTTGATATATCTAAATCCTTAAATCTTAAAAATATCATTAAACCACACAGCTGTTCTTGGTGTTCTATGACTTGCTAAATTCTTGATCAAAGAGCTAGCTGCTTTTCAGAATATTTTTAACTCTATGCCTGTTACAAGTGATAGACCAAAAACCATACCTATCTTCTGAGAACATATCTCTGACAATTTCACGGGTGCCTTAAAAGTTGCCAATTAATTTTTTCAATATTTGTTCAGTAGCAGCCTTTTCTGGTGACCCTAGTACTTATCCCAAGAAGTTACACATGGCTGCTGATTAAGTACTGCAAGCAATGCCTCACCAAACCTGATGCCTCAGTATTCCACTCACGTCTAGTCTAGCCTCTTGCAATTAATTCGATCGACTTAAAGATGTAGCTGAATCAACAAACAGTTCCTAGAGAGAGCAAAGCAGAGGAAAACTGAGAAAATTAGACAAGTGTTCAAAGATAAATAAGGAATGCAAAAAGATTACAAATGAATCGTATAGAAACAGATTTAAGCAACAGAAAGTATGTAACAGTGTTTGAAGACAAAGAGCAGCAACACCTGATACATCTTAACTATGAATTAGAAAGATGACCTGTAACAGTTTATTTGCCTTCACAATCACAGGATCATTTTTTCTCAGTATACCTAGCTTTTACACTATTCACTCATTGTTTGTCACTCTTCATTAACACTGACAATTGCTCAGTCCATATATTTTTACCCACTGATTGAACCTGTAAAGCTTTAGGCCACATCCACACTCAAAAGTTTCTTCTGTTAACCTAAGGATCTAAATAATCTCTAGTTCAGGCTTAAGTTTGGTTTATCTAGTTCTTGGTCATTTCAGGCAAAACTTAAGCAGACCTTGGGTATACCACATATACAATTGCATTTCAATTTATCAAAACACATGTCAAGTGTACCTGAGTACCTCAAAGCTTAAAGTTCATTAAAAGGTTGCCATAGAAGAACTTTAATTGGAAATAATGTGATATTAGGATGCAGAGGAATACCCAGACACTCTGAAGCTTTACTGAAAATGTGGCATCAAAAAGAGTGAGAGGTGAAATACTCCTAAAATTTTTATGTATCTGCCTTGCATATAATTACCATCAACTACATATTACCCATCTGCAGCTACGGAAAGCTTTGCATCTGCTTAGAACAAAGCACATCTCCAAATGTCCTAAAATATGTCTCAAGACAGTGAGGTAATCTTATGTAAAATCACATGCCACTTGTAAATAGATTTGCATCTCTAAGAAAAACAAAGCACCTAATGGCTGCATCTTGGGCATGATATATCTGAGCAAACACAGATGTGTAAGTCTGAGCTAGTCGTTCAGCTGTCTCTAGTTTGAGGAGATAAACAGGCACTTTTAGAACACGATTTGTCTCACTCAGAATACCTCAGATGAATCATAACCTAAAAATCACCATCTCTTTCCACAGACTGGAGAAAGACAACATGGTGACTATGTAAGGCACAGACCTTCATATAATTGCTGTCTAAAGTCAGGTGAGAGGAACCTCTTCCTTGAGATCATTTGTAGTAACAGACAGAATATATGAAGATAAGCATCCAAACAAAGCTCAGTGTTAGGAAGATCTACAAAAAGGAAGAATAATAAACCTAAAACCACTAACACATCTGTTCAAGTCTTACTGAAATAATTCCCTACAAGATTACTGTGCCAGCCATCACCATGTCTTAAAAGTAGAGTGGTGTCTCTCTTGTAAAAACATCTGATCTCTACTGGTTTGTTACAGACAGGTTACTGCAGCAAGCAAAATCTCTATCTACTCTAGGGGCTAAGCATCTGCTCCTTCCGCTATGAAGTTGCCTACAACTATCCCTGCATCAAGTTCTACTCAAACTCGTTTCTTCAAAGTTCAATTTTGACTTGGCAAACAGTCTCTCAAGAAGTCGCTTTGGTTCCTTTTTAGTATAAAATGCACATCAAAAATACCTCTTCAGGACTCCAAATCCTATCCTATTTTTTTTAACTTGTAATTGAAGAAAAATTGCATAGCTTCTATTCTAATCAGTGATAAACCACACAAAAGCAAACAGGAGGAGTTTTGCTCTTCTTTTTTAACCATGCAAATATTTTGGGTAGTTGTTTTGCATTCTAATATTCAAAGAGTTTTTTGACGTGGTTATTTCTCGCTCTTGTTTGAGAGGCTGACCGCATGACCTTCTCAGCTTGTCTCATTTCCATACCATACACTATGAAAATCATCTCTGTTTTGCATCACCAAATTACCTTCCCTGAAAGGTAGCTATAACAATGGTGACAATCCTATGACTTCTAGCTCACATAGAAACCACTCCTGACGTATCAGTAATATGGATCTCTGACCTGGCTACAAGTTTTCTCCTTGCCTATATCCCACATCCATATTTAGAGGTTCTGGGATTTCTTATCACATAATGAGATTATAGATATTAAAAGAAATCGAAGATACTGTTTGCAACACGGTTTATAACATCTGTAGTATCTTGTACAGTTTATTGCATAAATGACACATTACTATTGTATGCAGTATTTTATTGTGTTCATCATTTCTAAGCTTTTTCAATGTCCTGCTAATGTAAAGTACAACAGATTTCTCAGCTGCTGAAAATGGAGCTGTAAGAGTGAATTGTCACTTGCTGTTAATCCCCCTTTGTCCAAGTTAATTACAGGATCTACTATTTAGGAAGGGTTATTATTTTCCTACTTTTTCTTCCAAAAAGGAAATGGCCAAACTTGGAAAATACGTATTTTTCAGCAGTTTTTAATAGCTAGAACTACCATAAAAAGGACACCATGTCTTGTCTCACTAGTGCAACCATTTCCATTTAAATCAAGGACTGTGTTAGGATGAAATACACCTACATCTACATATCACTGATGACCACTTTGGCTCTCCCTTAGAGCCTACACAACTCAAGTCTGATGAAACCTGAAGTAGCACCTAGGTCTACAAGAGATACATTTACATAATCTATAGTGTGGCTATTTCAGCCTACCCACTGGTTTTACTAATATTAAGCACTCTAGGAATAATATTATTTTAATCCTCCCTTAAAAGTATTTTAAACAGCCTTTCCCTCCAGTGCCACTACAGAAGTTTCAAATTGCCAAATTCCTACAGTTTAGCCATGAGCCTATGGAAACCTTTATAAATACAAGTACTGAAATGTACAGAGGAATAAATATACTCTCTTAACAGCCTCTTCTCAAGGACAACAATAACTCACAGAGAATAAGGCCAGTGAATCTCCCTCCACTGTTAGCAACACAATGGTTACATGTGTAACAGCGAACTAGAAGTCATTCAGTTGAAAAGCTTTCCAGTGGGTATGTTCCTGATTTTTAAACAAAAACATGTTCCAGCCCTTTGAAAAGTGCCAAAAAAATTAGCTAAGTATATTTGAAATGTGCAGTTATTAAAGGGAAAGAAAAGGAAATGCTAATCAACAATACCAAGAATTCTTATTTTTGCTGTTGAGACAGCTGTCGTGTAATTTGCCCTCCCAGTTATCGAAACGTGACTCATGTCACAACCCCCTGCTGAATTAGACCACAAACGTACACTGCTTGCACTGATGTGTTTACATCTAAATATTGTCAGTCTCAGAGACATGACTGGTAATCACTACACATAACATGTATCATTCAAAAGATAAACAAGTGCACAGGTCAGGGATCTGCACTGACAAAATAAGCACAACTACTTTATGTGATCAAACACATATGTACAGAATATATGAAAGGACCATGAACAGTGTTTATCTGGATAATATTTGTATTTCATCTGTATAAGTATTTGGATTTGCTATTATCATTACCCAGAAAAAGACAATAGTGATCGCAAAGCATGAGTGAAACAACGCCAAAAGGAAGATTTAGCAGCCAGGCTGAGCATGTATTTTAAGGAAATCTGGTTTCTGAAATTATAAACTCAAATTTAATTAATTTGTTTGCCAACTGCTCAGACTGGCAGAAACGCAGATTGAAACAGTTCTATAAAATATATTATGTATTATATTGTAAAATGTATTATGTACTATATTACAGATAAATTATCTACCTGGAAAACTTTCTGTAATTAATTGCATTATATAAATGGCTTCAGATAACAGAAAGTTTCATCCTATAAAGACATCTCAGCTTTGTTAATTTTCTAGAGCCAGTAACATTTCAGAGCAAAGCGGTAATACTGAACAGACTGCTACATCTAAAAATACAGCCATTATACATGCAGTATTATTGTTATGCACAAAAATTAATCCGTATTTTTGTACATACTCACAAATCAGATGATTGCTATTACCTAGCATGCACACAGATCTCAGAAAGATGTAATACTTCAAGGTTTCATTTTACTTCAATTGATTTTCTATGACAGGTTTTTGAAGTAAAACCAACTTTTTATTTTTTTAGCTGAAGCAGCCTAAACTGCTTCAACCAAAATAAAAGATTATATGTTCCAGTTGTTACCATATAATACTTATAACTACCTTGAAGTACTGGCACAATACTGAAGAGCTTTTAAAAATAGAAACTGAAACCAAAATCCAGCACATTTATATAAAAGCAGCAGGATATAAAATACGTTGCACTTTATAAAGGCTTATACGTACCAGATAATGCAGCAAGAATGCTTAATTTGTTTCATCTTGTCATTATAAGATTCTACACGAAAATAATGCATTATTGCTACTTACAGATTTCTACATTCTTGCTGCTTGTAGATTAAAAGTAATTAAAATAAAATCACAGAAGTGGAGGTTAGATTAGAAGAAAAGGCTCAGAAAACAATGTCTTTACCCCAGGAGTGGATCACATTGCACTGATAGAAATTTAATGGTTCTTCAGGAAGCATAATGAACAACCTTATCTCAGGAGACCTCTGTTCTCTACACACATCAAGAGTGGTGACAGCTCATCCTTCCCAGAAATGAATACCAGGAAGAAAGTGAGCTGCCTAAGAGCGTTAAACCTATGGCATGTTAGAGGCTTGCTGTCATCAGAGGCAAGTATTACCATGCAGCCTACCAAGCTAATTCAGATACTGCAATTCACACAAAGAGACCTTGCTCAGACTTCTTAACAATATGAATCAAGAACCTATCTGTTTAATTTGAGTGTTTGCTTCTACTAACCCGGCAGCCCAATGCCTAATTCCTCATACCACTGTATCACGGAGCCAAGTCTGGTCTGTTCTTGGCAGGTGGTAGGGAGTTGCAAAGGCAGCAAATGCCACCCCCTGGAGTGGAGGGAATATGCGGCATTATTCTGCCAGATTAGTAGTGGCATTGACTGGCTGTAAGAATATTTTGTGCAGACATCCTCCAATAGAATTTGGATCTCTAATATTGGACCCTTAAGTACAGAAATAAAAGATCTGAGGGAAAGCTGTGAAATATTTGGGGTTACAGAAGCATTTGAATAAGCTTTCTCCAAAACAAGAGTGGAAAGTAAAATAGCCCAAGTCAGCAGCTATGCGTTTGCACATATAACATTCCTAGATAATAGAAACCAGAACACAGCATTTTGCACAAGAATTGTAAGGAAAATTCATGACTTGGTCAGTCAAATATAACTGAAGCAAATAAAAGGCCATGTACCCTATAGGAGCTTGAGAGAAGGATAAGTAAGTAAGTTTTGTAAATAATAAAACATGTCCCCCTAGACTGTAAACAGCTGTAAACAGCTATTCACAAAAACCAGCTCAAACAACCTCAGCTACATATTTCTGTGAATAACTTCTCAGCATTGTAAATAAATTCAAACTGCAGCCTAATACTATCTGAAAGAATTTATTCTTATTTCTATAGGATCGTTAATTTGTTCAAGGTTGATCTACACTGCCTAAGATGCTGTAACACTCCAGTGCAATGCTAGATATCCAAGCTAAACATCAACACCTTAGTTGGAACATTGCCCTTGGCTCCTACTCCATCTGAACTAATATACCAAGCAAATATCATAGATGGCAATAATGGGCTCTCTCTTTCTGAGAAACAAAACTAACAGTTATCTACAAATTAAAAAAAAAAATGTTAAGCTGCCAAGGTCTCTCTATTATGAGTGCACTTTTTTACCTGTAATATGCTTATTCCCTTTCAAGAGTGAAGAAAGTGTCATGACTCCTCTCCCCCAACCCTTTTACTTCCTACTTCTTAGGAAATGAGTTGAAACAAATAAAAACAGCCCATTATCATGGCTGTCTCACAACAATAAAAATAACAATAAAGAAATCTTATCTATGCAGTTTGCCACAGCTGTTGGTAGCATAATCAAGTCAAGATGTAGAAGCCTGTATTAAAATTTATGATCTGAAACTGTTTTCATTAAGTAACTACAGTGACATTTCTCTACATAACATTTTCAAAAATAAAACAATCAAAACCATGCCAGTGTTTTCCAATCAAACCACTTTCTGTTCCTGATTTTATAAAAGGGCTAAGAATGATCTTAGCAGCTATTCGCACCTATGAAAACACAATTTTCTATCTCCGCACGACATGGTGAAAGAATTAATGGTGGAGACCATCAGATTCACATTTCATCCCCTTCACCTTCTGGGATCTTTCTTTCCTTTACATAATAATTTTATTCCTGTTGAACTAGACAAGCAATTCGAAAGAGTATCACCATCCTTCTTAAGTAGTACAAAATAAAAAATGAAGTGAAAAAAGATTGTTGCCATCCTGTTCACAGTAAGCAACATCCCATATTAAAAATGCTACAATCACAAAGCAGTTTCAGCAGAGCCAAAGAGGCAAGCAAGAAACTGGAGGCAATCCATCTAGGACAGGGCAGAAGCACTGGTGGGATAACTGCCGGTGCTACTGCCCACAATGCATATGTTCTGTGGTAACAGATCACCCAGTGCTGTCAATCTGGCACCTCCAAGGAACCCTAAATTATCTTGCACAAATATTTAAAAATAGTTCACTGTTTTCATGACAAATAACTTTTCCCATATAGCCCATTTATATAGGCAGCCTCCAAGTCTTAATACTAATTAGCCCTCGGAAGGCTTCTAAGAAGCATTTCAAGAAGAGAGAAAATCATTTCACCCACACTTTTATCATCTGTGGTACAATGTGACAGCTTCTTAAAGAGCTAAATGTAATCCTGAAGGAGAACTCAAACTTGGTTAGGGTAAGTTGTCTTAGGCTCAGATTTTCAAAGCCCCGTTCAAGGCCTTAACTGGGCTCCTAAGGGAAGTTGAAGGCTCCAGTTTTACTAATGAATACAGGGCTCTTTTTTCAAAAGAGAAAACAAAAATCTCAGTACTATTAAATCCTATTGAGTACCCTTTGCCCTATTTTTTATGCCCATCTTGCTGGGTTTTTCTTAGTTTGTTTACCACACTCATTTTTTCTTTGTTCCTCCATGAATATTTGGTACTGTCTTACTCCCTAGAAGGAGACAGGCTATTACTAAACCTCAGACTTAGTAATATTTTCTGTTTTCCTTCATGTAAAATTCAAATTTACCTGAAATTAAGATCATACACAAAAAAGATGGACTAACAACAGTGAGGAAAAGTATTAAGAGATTATTTTAAAATATCTGAAAAATTAGCAATACTGAAAGGAATAGTTGATGTTAATACCTAAGTTAAATTGTCACTACAATTAAAATTTCAATTTTAATTAGAAAGGCAAGTAAATCAAAGGGATTAGATCCATGACAATTCTTAAAAATGATGCACCCTAATTCTTCTATATGATGCCTTTACTCCCAGTATCCCCCAACTGTAAGAGTTTTAGCAGAAATAAAAGCCAGGCTTTTACTGCTCTACCTTGAACATTTGACATTTGAACTGTTCCAAAAGGTAAAAACCACTAGTGCCACAACACACACACACAAAAATCATTTAGATTTTAAGAGAGAAATCTCATGCATGTAAAAAATGAAAGAGAAAATATGTTAACCTGTGGCTAGCATGGTATAGCAGCAGGTAAGAAATGCAGATAGCTCCATAGGGTTGGGGGAAGGAAGTCTTCCTCGGATTTCAAAGCTGGTATAAAGAGGAGCCAATAAAACATGATAATCTGCTAATGCCTATTACTACTGATTCACAGGACCTCCTCTCCCTTGAATTAACCCACACCACAGAGATCACAATGATTTACTAGATGATGCGTAAGGAGAGGTTGGATCACACCACAGCTGACCTAAGACAATAACATACGCAGTAGCAACAGACCAATAATACTTCCAACAACTCCTGTAAGGGGAGCTCAGATAGTATAATGGCAGATCTATTAGCACTAGATCTGTGGAAAATACCTAGGTTTGAAGCTAAGAGACAGTTTTATGGCCTGATTCCTGGCTCTGAAAACTCAGTGGAATTTTTCCTATTGATCTCAGTAGGCTTTGGATCAACAGTGCCATTGTTTCTGTATCTTAGCATTGCTACGTTTAATCAAACCAAGCAACATTAGATCACGCAGGTAATCTAGCCTACCAACCTAACATGATGTTGTCTTCCTCCTCTCACCCAAACCCCCAAATCTAGCAAAAACAAACATAATCGAGAGAAACTTCATTCACAAGTTGGACGGCTCAGCAGATCCATCACTAACAATGCTGTAACCCATTTATATTGCCTTTTGCGCATTGTTTGCTGGCATCTAATCAGTCCTTTGACAAGGTAAGCTGCAAACCAAACAGATGTATAAAGTTTATACTTCATTTAAGAATTCTGCCTGCTAAACCTCTTCCACTGAGACAAAAAAAAAAAAAAAAAAAAAATCCTTGCAATACACTCCTGCACTCCAGCTAGGCTGTAAAATGTCAGACAGGTTTTATAATGTGATACTTGCCAAAACAAAGGGAGATTAGGAGGTTGTCTGAAAGTTAGTGCTAAAGCCTCAGAGAACTGTTTTTTGAACGGCTCATAAATTGACTACTAATGGGCAGCTCTCTGATAGTTTTTTAATTGTTAGGTCAACCACCACAAAGGGAGCTCAATTGTTTTATCTTTACTGTTGTCTTTGTTCAGCAGATGCTTTCTGAGCACCATCAAGCTGGCTTAGTTTGCCAGCTTCTACCCTCTCAGTAGCACCACTGCACTTAACAGTCTGTTTTCATAGAGTTACACCGCAAGGACAGAATTTTGCTGAAAATATCCCAAATATGTTGGCCAGTTTGCAACACTGAAAACAGCCATTACAAAAAAATAGGCACTTCAAAATAGATGCACAGATCCTAAATTAGAAGTCAAACCTTCCAGTCTAACCTAGCATAAGCAGAAAAGAAGGGGTAAAAATCACATTTACACTCAGTGCATCTGGCCACAACAGATCTTCACTGCAAATTAAAGCTGTTCAGAGGCCATTTAAATTAAAGGCAGCTCCGTATAAATCTAAGAAGCCTGTTTATCAACCAAGGAACAAGAAAACACAGGCATAGTCCAGCCAGAATCCCTGTTCTGTGAAAACCTCTCTCCAAATGTTAACCTGGCTGGAGATGAGATAAAAGCTGCAAGGCTAGATAAATCCTCAGGGACCTCCCATCTCTTGCAAGCAGAGCAGGACTGGGCTTGCAATTAACTTTGTATGCTGTGATACATAATCCTCCAGGCTTTTAGTATATAGTACAAGGCAGGAGTCTCTTGGTATTATTTTTCTTCTGATGATAAATTGTAATGGCTAAATTAACAATGACTAAACTGAAAACTAGCAGCTGAGAATATAAAACTCATTTTTAATTACTGTGATAGGAAGAAAGAAAACCAAAAAACCCACAACTTCTGACTACAAAAATAAGGTAGCATAATTGTAAGCATACTAACAGTGGACTTGGACTTGGAGCCCTCTGGAGTGAAAACAGACAGGACAGAAGTTATTTGATATCCAAAAGGTTTCGGTATCTAATGTTGAATAAAGTACATCAAAACAGGCTAAATGGCTAAACATAACTTCAGTACCTCAGAAACTTCCCAAGAGAAGAAATCAGACAAGCTATACCATCAGAAAATAAAAGATCAAGAAGAACAGAACCATCTAGTAATACAGCATATCAAGAAAAAGGGAGGGGGAATTAGTTACAGTAAAATGTGTCAAATTAAAAGCTCCACCATTTCACCCCTGGACAGTCCGTACTTTATTGCCTTTAAAAGTAACATAGCTGCCATTGGTTACCACTAGACCACCCACCATTTGCTGATGTCTTATAAAATTCTGTGGTGTGTCTAGTGCTGAGAGGGACTAGCAGAGGAACATCTATTCAAAGTTAAAAATTAAGCCAGAACTGCCAGAATTTTGTCTATAATACTTAATTAGCACATCTACAACCAGGAGACTTGAATTGCTTTAAGTATAAATTCTCTAAGTTATCCTCAGGAAGACTATGTTAATTAATAACAATTTGTCTTTCTGAATTGCTAAATTTTCTGCTGTAAAGAAAAGGGGGGGGGGGGGGGGATTTATCAGTGTGTACAAGTACCTGAAGGGAGGGTGTCAAGGGGACGGGGACAAACTCTTTTCAGTTGCCCCGTGTGACAGGACAAAAGGCAATGGGCAGAAATTGAAGCACAGGAAGTTCCGCCTGACCGTGAGGGGGAATTTCTTCACTGGGAGAGTAATGGAGCACTGGCACAGGTTGCCCAGAGAGGCTGTGGAGTCTCCTTCTCTGGAGATCTTCAAGGCCCACCTGGATGCAACCCTGCCTAAAGTGCTCTAGCTGCCCCTGCTGAGCTGGGAGGTTGGACTAGATGATCTCCAGAGGTCCCTTTCAACCTTACTGATTCTATGATTCTATGAGATGAGTTGTTCAAATTGTCCTTTGAGTCTTATTTCCAAAGCCTCCCAACAGCTTCTGTCCTTCAACAGCCTGTGCTGCCTGCTCATGCTGGTTCATATACTTTTCTTCTTTGGACTCCTCTGATTTTATGAATGACTCTTCTCAAAGTGTCTAATACTAGACACTACAACAAACTGTCTTGACCCAAGCAGCATGTTGAAAATAAACATCTTGGAGTCAGCAACATCTAGATGAATCTGACAAAACCATCCTGGTGAACTAATTTGATTAAGAATATTAGGTCATAGGAGGAAGGAGAGAAACATTTTAGCTCTTTTCAAGTGACCAAAGTATTTGTACAGCCAAAAAATTAGCTGGCACTACGTACAACACTGAGCCTGAAGGACTGGTATTGTTTAGTCCCTGACAGTAAGATCATCATTTATAATTCATATTCTCTCTCTAGTTCAGTTGTGTGCAAAGCTGAACCACATCCTTTTAACATGTTTATTCATGTAAGGGCAAAAAAAAAAAAATACAAAAACAAACAAAAAAACCCTCCAATCCTGAAACATCACCACCACATGCAGCAAAGGTGGCCGTACAGCAATTTACCTTAGAGATCGGTACATCTGGGACTGTTTCCACTTTTTTTTTTTAATCCCCATAAGGCTATAAGGATGTACAAGGACTGCTCTCAGTAGCAATCCCATGACCACACTGATGGGTCATGGGTCCTCCTTTCATGTGCAAAACCTCCACTACTTGGCTGCTAGCTGCAGCCATATGCAACAAATCTGCTTTTTTTTTTCTTTCTTTCTTTCTTCTTTTTTCTTTTTTCTTTTCTTTTTTTTTTTTTTGGGGGGGGGGGGAGGTGCAGTGTAGCCAGCCCTGGCTGGACTGATGACAGCTTGTCTATTTGGGATCCTGGGAACTGAATTCAGTTACCCCAAAGCAGCTCAGCCCTAACAAAAGGCTTCAGCATTTTGTTTGCAAGTTGCATGTTCAGCACTACCTTCCCTTGAGTGACTAAAAGACTACTAGCCGTTTCTCTTCCATCATTTTTGCAGTATCATTGTCTTGGGAAATTAATTAAAAGCCTACCCTTTTCCACACTGAGACTTGCTGAATTTCAATCTGGATAGTTCCCTCCTCTTTCCCCATGTCCATCAGGGAAGAGGAGGTAATAACATTAAAGAAAATTATTTTCAAAAAAAGTCAGATGTGATGCAGCACCCAAGAAATTAATAGTTTTGTTATGATCATCCTACTGCAGTTTGTATCATTGCACCTAGCGGAGAGTACAATATATAGGAAATACTCCTATCAGAAGCTTTTCAGATAAAAATAACAAAGAAAATGAATATGATGACAGCTCTACACTGCCTCAGATGTTCAGAAAATTACTGCTATCAATGAAGTCACGTGTTGCCAGGGCCGAGTTGTGTCTTTTCATAATGCATATTCACTTAATAGGCAGAGAGTAATTTTTCAGAAGCCGTCTGTGACAGCTTACTTGGGAATCAAGAAACATGTACTACATGACCAAGGTAGTAATAATGGCATCATCCTACAGACTAACAAAGAAGTTATTCATTTACTGTCCATTACACAGTGGATGGATGATTCTTGATAGCTCCAAAGGAGAAGAATGTCTGTTCACATTTTTAAAAGAAAGATACTAACACTTCACTGCACAATTAATTTGAATTTTTAAACTGTCTGAACATAATGTTGAGTTTTAAGTTCATATGAGTACATAAAGGCAGCTTTATGCTTAAGAGTAGTTTTCCTACTGGAGTAGACAGTACATTTTAAAATGATCTTTGCTAGAGAAGAATCCAAGAATAAAAAGGAAATAAAATTCACAACAGAAATTTTGAATTGTTTAAAGGAATGTCTTTACAGATCTTCAGATTTGTTAGTAACATATTCCTTGTAAGTATTACTGTATTTCCCTATCATCTATAGGCCCTTCAAAACATGCTCAACATTGTATTTCTCATATAAACTGAGGGCTTATTTCTTACACTTTTACAAATAACCATATATAGAAATTGCTCTGTCAGAAGTGATTGTTCTATGATTAAAAAAATAAATAACTACACGTTTGTATGTGCATTTGTAGGTAAGAGAAATTACAGTTGTCTTTTTCAGAGAAGTCTTATGGTTTGCATGGGATATATGGCATGAAAAGCAACAGGTCCAGCAATCAGCTGATAATATGAGCATAAACAAACTTCTGCATAAATTGCATTACCATCTGCATTTCATATATCCATAATGCCCCACTGCACGTCATTACTTTAGAATTTTAAAACTTACATACATCACACAAACCTGAAGGTCAGTCCCCAAGCAAGAAAAAAAATAGCACAGCTCTGGGAAAAACATTGCCTTTCTTTTTTTTAACCAAATAATTTCATTTAAACACAAAAATACTATCTTTTTCTTGTTTGAAATATTACAGAAAAAAGACATGCTTTCTTTTAAGAATTTCGGAAGCGTCAGGAAGAGTCATTTCCAATACAAAATAGTTCTAACAAATAAGACAGACTAATAATTAAATGCATATACTCTAAAGCAAGAATCTATACAGAGCTCATACAGGTTTAACATAAAAAATAGCATTTACAAATATACAGACATATGTAACTATGTAACAGTTAAGTGGAAAAATGGTATATTTCTCTTTGTGCTCAACACATAGACAAAGTAGCTTAACCTCGAAACTGAAATGTCTTTACATTAATTGACAATTAAATACAGTACTATAAGACAGAAAAGTTAATGAATTTTGTATGACATTCTGGAGAACAGTTTGTGAATTTTTTGATAGATTATTTATGGAAATCTACCTTGTGCGTTAAAAACAAAACAAAAACCCATCAGTGTCTAACTATGAAGACAAGCTTCTACAGTTGTAATTATTCTGAAAGTAATCTAGAGCTGAAAACATAAAATTCAAGAAACAGAGCAACACAGTAAAACACATGCAACTAACAACTAGAACACAGAGTAGCAACAAGGTATTTTAATTCAGATTTGATCAGATACCAAAATGATTGATATACTAAAAAAATAACCAAACAAAAACGTTAACTCAAACCTTCAAGTAGATTGCTGGTAAGTAAAATGATATTGTCTCTGAGGAAAAAGCCATACACTACTACCTGAAAGTTTGGTTACTTACAACAATCTGCTTTATATACATAGAAATCAGTCATGCACAAGAAAAGTCATGATCAATAAGTATTAACAGTTGAAAGACTGAGATCTACAGGTAGTCCATACTATGCTACATATATATTATATCAGACTCACAACTTTGTTAAACTGAAACAAAGACCTCTTACAGTCTTAAATAATGTACATTCAAATACTTAACGACAGTGTGAAGATGAAAAATAAGAAGAAATTGAAGTCTCCAAAATAACAGTTAGAAGCAAAAATAAATACTACAATTGAAGACTTGGCCTCACTCACCTACATGACATTTGTCTTTGATTTTAATAAAGCCAGGATGGAAATACAAACAGAAGTGATAAAACGTCTACTCAAAAGAGCAATATTAAGCACTGGAAATACAAAAAAAGAACATGACTCTCAACACAGACCATACCTCCACATTTTTTTTCTCATTTTCTACTTTAATATTGATAGTTCTCTTAGAATTCATTTTGCACTGTAACACCTTAAAGCAGCTCAGTTTTAATGCGCACATGAGCACAGATTTGTGGTCAGCAAGCTGCTAAGCAGGAAACTAACTGCAGGTCTTTACTGCGAAACAAACCCGTGCGAGCCCTGGCGTTAGAGCCGTCTGTGGGAGTCGAAGGCTCTCACAAAGCCAAGGAACTGTGGACCTCCAGCTTGCTTTGGGAAAGGGACACAGAAAAATTCTCACAAAAAGAATAGCGGCAAATCTACTTACTGATCTCTGCCCTAGGAATGATAACACAAGTGTCCTGGACAAATAAAGTCAAGTTTTTTCTTACATTGTAAGAAGATTCAGGGTGTAGAGTATTACCAGAAACTGCGGTAGGAAGCGTTAACAATTTTTAGTAACAGCGCATCCATCCAGGGGAAAGCGTTAAGAGTCTGAGAGCTTTTTCAGCACCCCCAGGCACTCAGAAAGAAACAAATGAACAGGGGAAGCACACTGGCAACGAGCACGGCCATCAGGTGGCACCCCTGGGATTACACCACTCCAGAGCTACCACTTCTTCTGGCAAGGGGACACTAACCGAATGACAAAGCCAAATGAGTAAAGAGATTTTCTCTGCCTGCAAACCAGTTATCTGTAGAAGCACTGGAGAGACTGCACCGCTGAGCGGCCTCTGCTCTTCAGACTCACTAGACACAAGGGGAAATCAAACAATGAAGAGCAGAGCGTGGCTCCAGCAGCTTCATTTCTGAGGACTCAAAGAGACGCAGTAACCCTTCCGAGACTGTCTGTACCGCCTAGAGCCCTGCCCTACCCGACACTTCGGTCTCCTGGGCCACTTGCCTTGTTTTGAGCCTGCAAAGAGCACCGCGAGGCACGGCCCTCCCATGTTGCCCAACGGATTTATTTACCCTCCGGGCACCAGCTCTGCTGCCCCTTTCCTCGCTAAGTGCCACGCGAAGGGAGCAGAGGCGCAACAAAACGCCGCCCTGCATCCACTGAGCACAGCGCTGCCGCAGGTGAAGTGAGCCTCAGCTCGGGGAATTTCACTTGACTGGTTGCCTGTTGGCGATCTTCTAATCAGTGAAAAGCGAAGACGACACGCAAAACGCGCGCTTAAGGAAACCCCGCTGCTCCCCTTTCCCCGGGGTCACCTTCAGCCCCTCTGCGCAGGCGCCTCACCGCTTCCCTCCGCTGCTCCTCGCCTCTCGCTCCCTCCCTCCGCCCTTCTGTCCGGGTCGGAGCCGGCTGGAACCGGCTGCGACCGGCCCGGAGCGGTTCACGGCGTCCTGCCAGGCGGCGGAGACGAGGTGAAGGGCAGCTCCTCGCCGAGCAGCCTGCCGCAGCTCTCTCGCGGCACCAGGGTTGATCTGGTATTAATCATTTTTCTGAGGCTTGGTGTAAGGCTTCTGACCTTGCTCAGGATCCTTTATCTGAGAATAAATTCCTCACCATGTTTGAAGCAAAACAAAAAAAAAAAAAAAAAAAAAAAGATATATAATATATTGAGTTGGTCACAATCATGTCTTCCCTCCAAATTTTGTTTTATATTTGCATTAAAAAATAATAAAAAGGCCAAGCAGTCCTACAGAAAAGAGAAAGCTGGTTTCTGCCGAGAAGAGCGCTCCCGAGGCGTCCTCACTCGCGGCTGCACGGCACTGGCGGGAGGTTCAGCAAGGACCCTTCAAAGCAGCGTTTCACATTGCTGAGTTACTTACATGAGTAAGAGTTCAAAAATATATATATATTCTGCCATTAAATTAGGGTGAATTTTAGAAAATAGTAACACAGGGTGAACACAGGATCTTTGTACTAAAAGACCTTGGATCTAAGCAACTTGTACTTCACTCACCAAATCCTTTAAAAAAAAATACTTCAAGTTTTAGAACTTTGTTTCTTTGTTGACTCGATGCTTTCTGGGCCACCTTGATTATGCCTTAGGACATAACCCATGTTTCTGATAGTGTTTATTTGGAATCAATTGTGTATATGTTAAAAGCAACAAGGATTTGCATATAACCAAACAAAATCAGTTACGCCATCCACAAGTCATATTAAGATATTAAGAAAACAGCACCATGTGATCTTGCATTATCTATGAAAATAAAAGTATACCAATCCCCACTTGATGAATGACACTGTGAAGATTAAGACTTTCATATCTATATGACAGAAGATATAAAAATATACAGACTAGTTGCTCTTTTCTTTGAGTTAAAACTGACAATACTACATTTTACTGCAAAATATGTATTTGCTTTCAAAGTTTATGTTATATTACATACAACTGCACTGCATGCAAAAAAATGTTGACATGAAATATCTCAAGAGGATTTATCAATTCAATAAAGTCTGTATATGTTTTAAAAAAGAAAGAATCAGAATGATTTGCATGACATACTGCAAGACTAAGAAAATATTTTGATCTGTTATTTTAATCAGGACTATAGTTTTCTGTCATAATGGATTTTCAGTACCTGATTTTGGAAGTATTTAACCACATTAAGAAAATACCAATAATCTGGTGGAAAATAAGAGCCCTTACAAAAATAAATTAGTAAGTTTTATGCAGGCTGAATTTAGGAACACAATAACAGTTATTATTACTACCAAGAGAATTCCAATAGAAAAAAAAAATCCTAATATTGTGATCTGTGAAATCAGAACTTAATTGTTTTTATGTTGCACCTAAACATTTCAATGACTGAAACAAAGAATTATGAAGCACACTTCTGAATGAATGTGACAGGAAAATAATAAACTGAAGTTTATGGGAGCTACATAACTAACTTTACAGATGAACTCACAATGAAAAAAATAATTAAATGCTTTTTGACTGTGTGTGAATGCTCAATATTTACAGGCTTATACGTGCACTTACAGGCGTCCTGGTTTTGTAGGACTTGTATTTTCCAAGATAAAGCTACTATGGATGAATTCCTTCTTCCTCCATCCCCTCTTTAGAAGCCGCTTGCAATAGAGCAGACTTTTACCTCAACAGTGATCTGCAAAGTTCACTTTTTGCAAAACCTCTAGCAGAGGAATAAATAAATCTGTGGATACAACAGTGCTGAAGAAAGTGCTCCCTAGCAATTACTACGGGTAAAAATGCATGCCACTACTGCCATCAACATGGGGTTCAAAAGCAGTTACATATTTTGTTCAGCTACAAGGTGTTTCCTCAGAACAAGGTTCCTCAGAACCAGAACAGGTATCAGTTCTCCTTTTGTGCCCTGCCACAAGCAGGAAGTTCAGCGAAGTCTGTTTTTCTTGTATTTTGTCAGTAGATTTATTTTTCTAAGGGCACAGCAACCCCACTACTATAGCCTACAAAAAGAGAAATATTTTTTAAAAGCTCATTTAAAAAGAAAATGCCCACACTAAAAGACACACATAATAGATGCAGGGTAACTTCTGAACTTAGACTAGTCTATCAGCTTACTCTGGCTTCAGCCAAAAATACCAAACAAACCAACAGCTACCTAACCTGTGTAGGTTAGGTATAGGTGTATGCAAGAACAGAATTTCGCTTTGATTTACTTTTTTAGTAATAGACTGTATGGGATTACAAAGTTGCCAGTACTGATTCAATCAGACTAGAAACTCCCAGGATAAACATATAGCAGATGGCTGGAACTGTTTGTGCGTTCATTCACCCCTTCATTATTCATCGTGAAGTCCCTCTTGACTAAACTGTAATTTTCAGGAAAGTGCAATGATAATTGTAGGTAAATGAACAAAAATTAAGCTAATGCAAATCAACTTCATCCATAAAATATGATTCATGTTGGAGCCCACTAATTCTTTTAATATGAAACGCAACCGATCTGCTACTGCATGCAAAAATGAGCAGACACACAGACACATTAACATAAAAATGCAACAATTACACAAACATAAAAGCTCACGGTGGTGACACTGCACATAATAGGGATCATTGCTCTCCTCAAAATCACCCTTTCCATTGATAGAAGTTGATAGAACTATAATTAGGTGACGTTTGCTTACTGGAGGTTTGATGCTGTGTCACTTGAATGGGTTGATCTTCAATGAGGCTAACAAAAAGGAATGTGACTCTTCAAGTGAAAAAGACCTTAAGTAAGTAATCTTCAGGGGATTTTGCAGCCAACAAAGCACTGTTTCACAGGACTGAAGCGTTGTGACATTGCAAACACAAACTTGTTTAAACATATGATGAAGTAAACTTGAAGTACTGTTATATGTAAGGAAAAAGAAAAGTTTCAATCCTGTTTGAAAGTTTCCTGTTATGGAACAGGGAGGACAAGTAGCTTTTATATATGGAGATTACCAAGTCAGTCAACTTTAATTGCATGTGATTTACAACGCTGGAAATTTAAAAGCAGCACTATTATTAAAAAGGGAATAAAATATTTTAACAATTGCAAATATAGCCTAGTAGTGGGAACACACACACACACACAAAAAAAAGTCATAAAACTAATACTAGTATTTTCTAACTTTATCCTGGAAATGCAGACATATATAAAAGGGTTTGTCTCTGTAAATCACTTTTTTGGACCAAAGTATTATAGTGACTGATTGTGAAGATAAAGCTACGTAAATGCTAGGCATTCTAATAAAACCAGCAACAGAACGAAGCTAATAAATGATCGAGTCCATCATCCTGCCTGTGTAAGACTATTCTCTTTGACATGTGTTGAAGAGTCCTATTTATTCAAGAAGATATCCAAGATCCTGACGTGTTTCTAGTACTGTGACAGACATGCACAAGTTACTCAGCCTTCTTAGAAAGCCTCAATTTGTGGCAGAACCCAGTGCTGATCTATTCCCCGTCACTTTAGCAGACACAGAAATTAGTCACAATTACCATTTTAGATAACTTCACTTTTGCCTAATTCCATTCATCCACCTTCTCCCACCAAAAAGTTCAACTTTTTGTCCTATTATAGTGCCTATTACTGAAAAGAGAACTGCTTCTTTAAGCTGTTACTTAAATTAACAAGACTCACCAAGACTAAGGAAAATACAGTTCTCCTTTAAAATTATATTCTAAACTGAAACATTACCATGAAGCAGAATAGTCAGAAAACAAACTGCATTTAACTTACTACAGAGCTATCTGTTGAATTAAATAATCAATTGAAAAGAAAATAGGAGAAAAGCTCTCTGCAACATCGCTGATTCTCTTTTAATGTGTTTAATAGATTAGCCATAATGGACTATCGCACGGAGCACTAAATTAACCTTACTTTTTCCAAGAACGCACAGAATTATCATCTGCTTTAGCTAGTGTTGCTTATTCTCTAGCTCTAGTTACCTACAAGGAAAAGAAGCACACAAAGGTCTAGAACCTTTGTTCAATTAAGCAGTCAGATGCCAATAGACACTTTATCACTACAAGACGAGTAAAAGATTCTGAAACTAGACCTCTTTCAAATTATTACCATCCACATAGCTCAGCATTGTTAATAATGGAAAAGATATGAGAGAAACATCATTGTAAGCATAGAAGAGTTATCTATATATGACTAAGGTTCAGTGACCTTTTAAAATAAGCACTTCCAGTTGTGAATTCATCGCATCCAATATGCAGGCAGTATTTTTAAGAATGTTTGAGAGGGAATACCGAGATATACACCTATGTAGCATACTTTTTATGTACACCCAGCCAATTACAGCCTTCTGTAAGGCTGTAATTCACAATAAATAAGGCAATGAAGAATCACAATCCCATTTTAGAATTCAGGAATTGAAAGATCCCACATTTTTCCTTAGGGAAACATCAGCTGAGAAATATGAACCCACATTTCCAACAAATCAAGCTAGTGCCCAAATTTGTGAATGACTTGTGATATTAATGAGTTTTCCTGACTACTTTGGCCTTTCCAAAACTTTTTTTGCTAGAGCGTAGAGATTCAGAACTGATAATAATCTGGAAGCTTGAGTGGCTTCCAATTCATTGTACTGGCCACACTGAGAACCAGACATCGTTTTTCATTTGTGACTTCCATATCTTATGAAATGGGCTAGTTTTTCAAAATTTGCTGTCCAATGGATGTGTGAACACTCAGGAGGAAGCAGCTCCCATTGATGCAAGTTGTAATTGTATTTATGCAACTCAGTTCAAAGGAGCTGTTAAGTCTATAATTCCCAATGGCACTGGCAAAATATTTCAAGTAACTCCTACTGGTATCGCTGTGATTTCTCCACTTCATTCTGGGATATCACTTTCTTCAGTGGTCTGGAAAGCATCTACTACAAAGCCTCATTGGTTGAGAGTTATTATTCTACTTTTATTCTATGGTATTGCCATGCAACTCTAGCCAAAACCATGATTTCCTGTCCTAAATGCTGCACAACAAATAGCAAATAAAATTCCCTTCCTGAGAATCTCCAGAACATGCAGTCATGGTGAAATCCACTTAGTGCAAGGAGATCTGATCTATGCTCCTATTCATCACCGAATTCACTTATATAGTACCAGATTTGCAGAGATCCAAAGTACCTAATCACACTAAACACATATTGTCTGAATTTCTGAGCAGACCCTGCCTAATGCTGTCACACTGCTCAAGTATACCAAGGAAATTCAGTCTTCTGTCAACATTCACAAGGCCTCCCAATCCTGATACTTTCCACCCCTCTCAGGATACAAAAAAAACCTAACACATTTCTTGAAGGTAGCCTTCATTCTGTATAAACATACTTAAGTCCACACACTTCTCAACTCTGAAGCAGGTTGTATTTGTCCTAAACCTATGTCCAAAGGTGGCTGGGAGTATAAGGAAAGCGTATGTGTGTATCCTTCTGACCACAACATTGAGCTTGGATATAGTGGGCAAAGGTACAATTCCCTGTTCTACCTGACTTGGAACATATGCATTGGAAACGCTACAGAATTTATGACTTTGCATAGAAATGACGGGTTCTGCTTGTTGCATCTCCCACACATCAGGAAACAATCTAAAAATAGAGCAACGGAGTATATAGTACAGATTAATTTTGACAAGTACAGATTCAACCCTACCAAAACATTTTACACAAACTATAAGAAAGGAGAAAATGGCTATCACATTAAGCAACACAGATGCAGAGATCTGGAAGAAAGGTTGGGCCAGGGGGGAAAGTTACAACTACCAGTAGAGCTTAAATTTCAAAAATGGCTTATGCATAAGCATGCAAAGAGTGATGGAATAACAAATCCACATTCTCTGAAGTGGAGTTCTTCCTCCTTTTTTTGGCTTAGGCTGTCCAAACATAAGGTTGGAGTACTTGAGTAGTCTGGTGTCTCAAATAACCATCTATACTGCAATTTAGAAATGCCTGATGCAAGTCAGTACACTTCTTGAAACACTAATGCTGGGTATTTACAGCATATCCTTCCACTGGTCACTACTTGCATGGCAGAGCCTAAACTGCTATGTTACTCTTTCCCAGACACAATTTGCTGCTATTAGACTCACTTCAATAAACAAATAAAATCTTGTTACCACTAACAGAAAGCATAAAGAAAATGAGAGAATGCATGAGTTAACCACTTTTCATATGCTTTTTTATAGAAGGCAGGAACTGAAGCTATACGCTTTCCTAAGATATCAGTGCCAAAAATACCTGGATTTTAGAAGTGACACTACCTGATCACTGCCAGCTGACATGTCTTTATCAAGCGATGCTCCAAGATCTGAAAGCAAAATGAAGATGCTGTGATTTTCGCAGGTGCTGTGGGTGCTGCTTTGTGCCAAAACCTAGTCCCAACACTACTCAAATGAAAATCACTTCCTCCTAAACTTCTTCCGTCAACGCCCTACTTCATAAACTCTTTTGACTTGATAGCTTCTTTTTAAAAATATAGTGATGGTCCCCAAAATAAACTCAACATAAACAGATAAAAGAATTTTACTCTGAAATGCTGTATTTACGTAAATTCAAGACAATCTAAATTTAAAAGACAACTTCACAAGCTCTTACCGTTTCTTTAGGAAATACTTCTGAAAGCTAAAAGTATTAACTTCTCCATATAAACAACATAGCTAACAACACAGGTCTTATAGTTTGCAGTATGGGAGGCAATTAAAAGAAAGGAAAAATGTCCAGTTTTCAAAGATCTTCTGTAGTCACATAAGTTTAACTAAATGTGCTTTTTTGCAACTGTAGTACATTACTATGAATAGCTACTTTTCCTCTTTCCATACCTCTGAATAGCAGCTGATTTTCTTTCCCTATAGTGTCACTGTCCACATGCAACAAGAAATAAATATTGAATCTTACTGGGTCCCCTCTGTTTCAGATGTACTGATCTACTTTTAATTCAGCGAGAAGAAATGGTTTCCATGATTCCGATCGTTATCAGGCAAGACCATGCACCACTGTGAAACACTACCAACTTATTTACACGTCGAAGTCTAAAATGACTCTCAATTTTTAAATACTCAAAGAATTTTTTTTAATTAGATAAATAAGGTCTATAAGCTAGCTGACTAGCAGTCCATAATGTGGATTCATGATCCATGTATAAATAGGTTTAACTCATCTAATTTACTTTAAATTGCAGCAGTGAGTTACAGGATGAGAAAAAAAATAGGAGCTCGAAAAAGTAATTTCTGCTGCCATTATACAACAAAATTCTTCTTACTGATGGCAGACTATCACATTTCTCCTGAGGAAATTATAAAGACAACTGGTAGGACTGCTAGTGCTTTCTTGAAAGCTTTCCACATAATAACTATATAATTTGGTGAGGGGAAGAACGGTATTTTATGCTACAGATGTATATGGTAGACTCTGTCATTAACAAAGACATTCCAAATTTGCAGGTTGTCAAATTTGTATCAATACCTTGCAGAACACAGGCTCAAAGTGCTTCAGGAGCAGCAGGAACAGGGCTGCCGTGGCAGGATGAGCCAGGAGCCACAGGTGCCCCCGCGCAGGCTGGGCAGCGACTCACGGCCGGCGCAGGCGTACAGCCCCAAGCACGGCCGCCGCGGCGAGGGCGATGGCCCCAGTAATCATCAGGGACGGCAGGGGAGGGAGGCCAGTCCGGATCCAGCCAGGGAGCCCCATGAGGCTCAGGGGGGCCCATGCTGGGCACAGGGCTGCCGGCAACGCGGGCACAGCCGGGGGGGAGGTTCCTGAGCCCACCCCGAGCTCCTGGGCCCACAGTGGAGCCTGCCTTGCCAAACGCCCCAAATGCGACCATACCAGCTTGCCAAATCCTAACCCTTGGCTAGATGCAGCATTCGAGAAACAAATGGATACTGGTTGCACAACAGGAGCGTCTAACAGCAAGGAGAGGCTTGAACATTATTTGCTCCTGTTGAGCACAGGGAGGGTGAACAATGAAGTAACACACTTGACAAGGAAAAAAAAAGCTTTTTTTTTCCCTCTGTGCCACCCACCAACCACCCGAAAGACTTCTGCGGCAATATAAAAGGGTCATTACTGAAGTATGCCTGACAAAAAGAGGAAGAGAATTAGAGGTGATGTTTTTCACTGAAAGTCTTTCTCCAAGCCATGCTAGTGATGGCAGGGGAGCTCTTTTCAGTTCTCTGTTTCTATTTTCTTCAATAGCCTATAGAGAACCTCCTAGTCATCATGTCCATTCTCATTTTATCTTTCATTTCTGTATGCAGATTATTAACCTCCTGCTTGTTTATTTGTTTTTATCTGACAAAATGATAAAACTCAGATTTCTAGCTTTGACTGCAATTTTTATCCCACTGTGCACCTTTCTGTAAGCACTCTCCTGCTGGAATTTCATTTTCACTTTCTCTCTGGTTGTGAGGAAGCGGGCACTGCATTTTCCTTGTAGTCTAAAGAAGGAGCAACAGGAATTAATTCAGCTCACTCTATCTAGTCCTAATTTCTATTCTATTAATGAGATCACAGCAAATTCACACCTTACTGTGACAGCTTGGTGATTCTAACAGTAATGAAATGTCTGCTTTTGAAACGTTGCACTGTAAATTAATGCTTGAACTGACCAAAATTCAAAAGAACCTACATTTTCTTTCTAAACTATTTCCTGAAATCAGTTTTTAAAGGAACCTATTCTTGTAGTATTCAACATCTAAATCATTTAAACTAGAAACATAAAGATAATGGAATGTGAAGTAAGTGGAAAATATCATTCATTCTTAATATAAACATCTCCCCAGATGGAAGTGTTTCAGCTCATTTACAGTCATATGCTAACTAATGACATTCAAATTACAACAAACCTTACCTTTATTTTTGTTTAAATGAAACATTCCCTTCTTTTAACTTCATTTGTTTACTTTGCTAGTGTTCGGGCATTCAACCCAATGAGGGCTACGATGCTAATGTAGGCGTACCCAGCACAGGTTGAGCTTTAAAATTTCCTTACCATAAAGAACTAAGTAGCAACATAAGCTTTAACAGTAATGGTTATGCAGGGGGATTGGGTACAAGAGGCAAATACTGCAAACTAGTAGGCAAGAACAGTTGTTCACTTTGACCGTATTTGAACTTGTCACCGTTCTGTGCTCAAAAACAAAATGCAGACTAAGGTTTTAGTCACGTGGGTTTAGCTCACAATATGTGGACCAAATGTTTGCTATATAAACATTTGTAATTCCATGTATATCAAGTAAATCACACACTGACAGGAATATCTCCTAGTTTTCAATTTTTGTTTGTTTTATACCTGGGCTTTTTTGGTATTTTAAGCTGCCTGTCATTTAATTACAGGAAAGAAGCATCAAGTAATTTGAAAAATGAATTACACATAAAAAAAAAAAATATTTATAGTCCCCAGTCCCCAACGGATGAAAACAGGCATATTTGTGATAGGAATTACCAGACATGTACCTACCAAAACAAAAATGTATTCGCAAGAATCAAACTCTGTTTATGCCAGAGAAAAACGTAAAATAAGAGGTGCTTTTGTAGATACACATTTCACCTGCAGACATCTGTATATCTCACAGCACTAAAAACAGACACATTTGATGGGCATCAGCATGCTTTGTGGCCTCCCTCAAGTCACTTGCTCTTTTTTTTCTCAAAAGCATTAAAAGCCATGGCAGATGATCCCTTCCTCAGCTTCTCCACAAACCAAAATCCAGGCCCTCAATGGACTTTCCTCTAATAAGAAGGAAGTTCCTAATTGCATTTACAGAGAGTTCCAGTTTATTTAAAGGAAAGATACAGTTCAATATGCCACTCAGTGAAGGTATAATAACTGATGGCTGCTAAATCCTTTTTTTTTTTTTCACTTAGCTTTAAACTTTCATATAATAGATTACTATTAATTTAAATGTTTGGAATAGTTCTATAGTAAGTAATCCTTTTTGTAGGATTTCAACAATAAGCATCTGGGCTGTGCTAGATCTAGGTGCATTCTCTCTCTTGCAATATCAGAAAAGGGAAAATTTAAAAGGGCAGTAAGTCTATACTGATGTTTGAACTGGAAATCTCAATAGCACAGGCAGAAAAAGTTACCTAGATGAACTGTCTGCTACTACAGTCACCTGGGCCAATAGTTCAGCCCATTAATACTTCACTGCAGCCCACTGCCACTTGCACTGTACAAAAAGGGAGACATGTTGTTTTGTCATTTTCAGTTAAGATCTCTCGCACAGATTTTGAATATTCTGCAATCAAGAATGCAGTGGGAAGATTTTGCATTTGAAAGACTGCTGACCACTGAAAATATTTTTTCATTAGTTAAGTTTCTGCTTGATTGATCTTGAATAGTTTACATAAAACTTGAGAATGGAATCCTGTGTCCCTAAGACATCTGCATTGCTTTAAAATTTGAAGCTGGTATAAAATTCAGTGACTCATTAATTCACAAATACGTTGAACTTTATTCACTGTAACTGCATCCAGATCACGCTTGTCCCATTCACATTTTTTCCAATTATTTCCCCCAATTCTGAAGGGGATTGAGGTACTCATCTCTCATCTCCATATGAAACTGATGATGATTACTCCTGACAGGACAGCAAATAGCTAATGTCATTTGTCACTAACATAGTCAAAGGACTATTTAATGTCTCAGAAATTTGTCTGAAGTTTTTGAAGTGTTCCGTAACCACCTGGTGGTGAAATAAGAATGATGGCACTGCTGTAAATATATAAACAAGCCTGAATGTAACATTCCACAACTCATGTCCATGGGTACTTCCAAAGAGACTGTGTTAAACATCTTGTGCAGTGAAGGGAGGAAATACTCGGTACTGTCTCTTGCTGAGCTCTGTACCATAATTCGGGTGAAAAGCATGCTCCTCGCTGGAGCTGAGATGGGCGAAGGCAGCACAACCATGTAAGGTCTGATCTCCACTCCAAAGGAGTGGAGGAGCTTCATAAGAGTAACAAGAATTAATAAGTATTAACAAGTATACAAAGATAACTCATTTATTTGTGAGTAAATCCTCCTACAATAATTACACTTACTACAGAGTGCTGGAAAATAAAGAGATTAGTCCAAAGTGCTTGCAACTACTGAAATTTTACAGTTCTGTTGACCACAACAGCATTCACACTTACTCAGATCAGTTCGCTGGCACAAACTTTTGAGTTTTGCATCTTTTTCTGGAAAAGATAAAAATTGACTGCTCCCTCATTTCAAGTTACCCGTGATTTATCTTTCAGCCTTCTGACAATGGTATGGAGAAAATTCCTGTGATATAATATAATATGCTCATTTCCAAAGAAGCGCACCAAGCAAAACTGTTTATGATCTATTAGGTCCTACTCAGGAAGTAGAAATCGCTCCAAAATGAATAAATAATCTTTCAGCAAAAAATGTACTTTAAAAATAAATAAATAAATAAACAATCAGAATTACAGTAGAAAGTAAGGAAAATCTGATCGCAGATGTGGCCTTCAAGAATTCCAAAAAGTTATTTCAAAATTTTTCTTCAATCTAGCTATCAAACTTAATGTCAAAGCTGAAGGTTGTTTTCTACACCAGGCAGCTTTTACTCCCCTGGCTAATTATTTGATGCATGACTATATAATATGGGGAAGCAGGGAAAGGTGACTTACAGGCATTTGTAAAATCAAAATGGTTTTACTGAAATCCGTGATAAGGCAATGAACTCATAGGAAATACTTTCTTGGAGGGGAAAGAAAAAAAAACACGTATCAATCATCCTTTTCTTTTAGCATCTTTAAGTGCTTTTCATCAGATGGCAGTGTGCAAAGTCTAAATTGTAGGAGAGAGTTACAAGAAAAACATGATGAACAATGCAGTTCAGTCAATTTGAGACTAACAGTTTATCCTGTAGCCCTGCTTCACATTGGACTGAGATATATTAGCAAAGATTCATATAATTTGAATCAGGGAAAGACTAGATCAGACCCTCAAGTCCGGCTGGCAGTATTGGGGCCCATATAAGACAGATTATCACAGTTTATCTGCAATTAAAAATATAACTTGTGACAAATCAGTGTAGACCTTTGAGAAACATATCCAACCAAGATACATGGCGACAGATGCTCATTTCAGTTCCACAGCTGAAGATGTTGTTGACAAGGGTACAATTCAAATGAACGCAGAAGTCGTAAGAATTCAACCCTCAGGCAATGAAAAGAAATCTAGAAACTGATCAGGAATCAAATGCATTTTTCATAAAGTAAAATGAGAAGATGGTATTTCCCATTTGAAACTGTGGGCTATCTTGTGGTATCCATAACCTTATCCTCTGAATAAACAATGAAACAGATTCATTCAACCAGCAGCATCACCAGCTTGGGACACTAAAATAAAGCGCTACAGAATATTTCTAAAGAACTCAGTAACTTTTTTCTCTTGGAAGACCTCAGTTCTGTAACATAAGCAGACACTGTCATTTCAGAGCACTATATCTGACTTACTTTTTTCTCTATCTTAGGTAATATACACAGCAATAATCACTGTGAACAATTCCTGCCCAGACTTAAATTATTAATTGCAATCATTTCTTAATTTTCCCATATTGCTTCAAATGAAGTGTGAATACATTTTGCAATAATCTTTAAATGTTTGAAAAATAGTTCATAAATAATTCATTCAGTAATAATTTCACCAATCAATCACAAAATGATTTAAATACACTTTACTATTGTTAGACTAACTCTGTTCATTACTGTTTCACTGAATTCCACGTACATAGAAATATGCCCGAATTGTTCCAGAGTCTTTTATTACTAGTGACTAGAATTATTCTTGCACCAGAATCAAAGAACAGAAATCACACTGGCTGCATACAAACTCCTATCACTATCCATACATATATAAAAATAAATAACTATATATCCCTGGGGGAAAATGGGAGGTCTCTTGTCAGACTGAAGGATGCAGACTTTGTGGGAGCGATGTGCATCCCAAATCCGTTATCATCCAAACAAACCCCAAGCTTTTGTATGCAGCATCTCCCAGTTGTGGTTTTGAAAGTTTACGCCTTGGAGCATACCTGGCAGCAGCTGAAAATGGCAAGTGCTCCAAATCCATTTCCCATAATCACAACCGTGACCTCCCTGCCTCTGTCCTGCAGGAAAGATCCTGAGGCATACACCATGTGAGGGAAACTGAAACCAAATTGATTATTCATTTGCGTTATCATCATCCCCTCCTGGATTAAATGAGAGACTCTTATTACATGGCAGACTTCTGCTTTACTAAATCCTGTTTTTTACTTTGCTTTTTCAGATTCATTTTTATCCTTCTTTTCCCCCTCTTGTGCAAACCTTATTGTCTTCCTTTTCAACTGCAATTATCACTTTTCAATACTAATCCTTTCCCAAGCGGCCTAAATTTTCACCCCTTTGTACTAAACCAGATTCTTCACCACTTGATCCAGTAACTGGCTTATTTTGCCCTCTAATCCCTTATTTGCCACCTCTGCACACAACCTCGATCTTTCCTACCTAAACAAGCCATTTTCCACACTCTCATTACCTCTTTCTTTGTACTTCTCACCTTATCCTCTCTACTGTATAGGATTACCAGTTCCTTTTCTGTCCAATAAACCTTGTTCTTTTCTTGTTTTACTTCTAATCTTATTTTCTCAAAATACATTTCAAGTCTTTTTTCTATTTAATTCATGATTAATGCTCAATCAATGATAATCACAAAGCATACAAAAATGCACAGAATAGAAATTAAAGATTTTTTCCCTTGCTTGTACTCACACATATATTATATTTTGTAAGCTAAATCATCTCCCTATTTCAGCCTTGTGAACCTCTAGAACAGAACATATAGGAGAATGCCTTTTTTACTGCATTGTATAAGCATAGACAGAAGAAGGGATTTTTGATGTCTCATGTTCAGTTAAAATTGCTAGCTGTTTGTATGGGTAGTACCATTTTTATATTGCAAATGACTACATTCAGATCAGACAGCCAGCATCACCAAAGACAGACATTCTGAATCACACCACAGTCAAGTTTATTAAAAGAACACAAAGTTGATTTTGGAGTTTGGACTTAACTATTTTTTCAGCTCCACCATAATAAAGCTTCTGTCTGAATGAAGAAAAATGCAGAAAGAGAGAGAGGGCGCACAAGAGAGCATGGAGAGTAGTTAAACACACAATGAGGCATTTCTGTATTTAACTATAATAAAGATTTCATACATAGATTTCTTTTGGAGCCAGAGAGAAGAGCCTTGTCCACTTTCCTGGCACTGAGAGTGTTAATTAGACAGCAAAGGACTCTCCACCTTTAGGCACAGGGCCATGGGCGAAGATGGGGAGGAGATGCCAAGGTGCCAGGTACCAAGTCTGGGCAAACAGTTCACTGCGTGTCCTTCTCGTCCACGGGAACTAGACGTTTCCCAGCTATGGGGCCTTGGTGCACAGGCTGGGGACCACAGCAAGCCGAGAGCAGCCCAACGTCACCCTTGCGAAGCCCAAGCCTGCGCCCAGAGCGCTGCTCGTGAGCCAGAGAGCTTGCGTGAGAACCTCCAGCTCCATCACAGAGTGTCCCTTTGTACGTGACAGAGCTAACACGTCTTCAAGTTTAAGAATATCGTCAGTATTCTCCAGTATGTTTATACCCCAAACAGATTCAGTTTACACAAGATATAAATAGGCATGGCTACTGCAGCCCAGTTTGTTTTTAGGTTTATGACACCCGACTCAGCCAAAGAAGCTTGAAGAAATATCTGTTTGGTGTTCTAAAGATGAGTCTTTAAAAGTGAAGAATCCATCACACATTGTACCTTAGACTGTATTATCTGAGAACATTTGTAGTGATACAAACGTGACACTGAAAGCAGAGAGATTGTAAGTGTTTAAATCTGCATTAGTGTTAGTTTTATACTTTTACAGATTCATGCAAAAACTTATGAATAACCAAAACCATCAGGGTAAGAGAGGTTAATAGGATTGATTTGCCAGACTACATGCATTTCCATAATCTTGAAATGATAGATTCTTCCTTAGAAATTTAAGGATTAAAATCAGATGTCTAGAGGGCAAACAAGGAATAGGATCATGAGGACCCTTATCAGAATATCTTTAGTGTGCAGTCTTGTTAGAAATAATGTAATTAAGGATAGTAATATGGCTTTCTCAAATAAATTATGCTAACTATTTAATTATAATTTTCAAATTATGATATATTCAATTATAAGAAACACAAAGGAGATTCAACAATTACATGGCATGTCTTTGTCATGGTGAATGTGTTTTAAATTAACACAGCAGCTCATTAAAACAGCTGATTTTGTGGCACCATATATGACAGTTTTACTACATACTTCCATTAACATTGAAGTCAGAATCAGCATACAGTACTATGTAGAGAGACACTTCCAACATGCTTAGTTAAGCTGAAGTGCTTTACTAAACAGATGTAGCTTTGATCAAATGTATGAAAATGGAGAAATCCCTTTTGTTTTGTTCCTCTTTTTACCCAGCTTTTTTTGCACTGAGCTCTTCTACAGCACAGCTTCACAAATGCTCCTACCATGCAAATGAGCAAATAGCAGACTTCCATGCAGATGCGAACAGGAGGCGCCCAAGGCAAGCAGGGTCTTCTTACACTGCGTTATCAAAGCCAGTGCCTCAAACGTTATGCGACCTGCGTATCTCAGGGTTTGGGAAAATCTCCTAAAATATTCTCTGAGATATGTTTATCCAAGTATTATTGGCTGTTAAGAATTATTTGGGACCTAATATCATAAATGGTATCAGACATTATATACAGAGCCCAATTTAGACTGGCCAAATCCCTTATTTTCCACTTTTAAATAAAAAGAGTGAAAGCAAGCCTTGAGTGTCCAAAAGGTTCTCTATCCTATTCATTTTCCTCCACAAACATATTGGAAATAAGCACCTCAACATGTGTTTTTGAAAATATACTAAGCAGAACGGAAAGAAAAATTAAACTTAACTGTAACAGACTGAATCTATGTCAAGACCAAAAATACATCGAGGTGTTATCACTTACTAAATTCCTTCCTTATATGATAGGAGGAGGAACTCTATATAAAAAGTAGAAGGGCTGAATGTAAGTATTTAATTTTTGACAAGTTTCTCAACAGCTTAACTAAACTTTTGGAAGGTCATCCAAGTACTGTATTAAATAATAATAATAATAAAAAAAGCTCTAAAACCTCAGTCCAAACAGAATTTGCAAGGCAAGTCAACCCTGGAAATAAAGAGAAACTAACACTGGTAATGAGATCTTTGTTTATTTAGGGTAAGGTCATCTGCAAATACTGCATATTTCACTCATTTGAGCATCTTTTTTCCTTTCTGTAAATTCTGAGTATTTCTATTCAATGTTTTAAAATAGATGCTATATTCTATTTAAATGCAGGTGCTACTGCTATTAAGATAAAATATAACATGAAAAGCATTTAAATTATACAACCTAGTTTAATGAAACATCCTCTAAGCATAATCAGTATAGATGCTTCTTGATAGGTAAGACATCATTCACTTTAAATATTCCTCTGCATCACCGCTATCTGATCTTAAGTAAAGATCAAGACTCCCTCATACCATTATTACCATGGTCAAGAAAAGCACCATAGTTAGTAATATTATAGTCAAATTAATGTTATATTTTATGTCAAGAAAAGAACACAATCGTATTGGAAAAGGAAAAAAAAGCCACATATTTGTACCCACCATGAGAACAACATATGTTTTTCAGGACTTCTGCATTAGAGCACCTGCAGTTACATCTGGTTACATTTTTCAACATCATTAGCCTTTTCCTGTATTTTAGAAACAGAATCTTGCAACTGAAGTGACTACAAACAGCACAGACTATGTTTCTGCACAGCTCAAGCCGCTGCTTCTCTCGCAATACTTTAATGGGTTCCCAAATATAGTTTCACTTCATCTTAAATGACCATAAAGCAAATAAAGCCATTTAGTCACTTAAAGCAACTAACTTCTGCCCAGGAAACTAACATGAATACTGTGCAAAGATTTGATGAACATTTTTCCACTGCACAGTTAATGCAGAAGACCCTGGCTTCTGTTTTTCAGCAGCTGGAGTATCAGGTCTCACTAGGCATGTCCCAAAGCCAAGGATAAGTTCTCCCCATATTCTCACATATTGCATACTTGCTTGTGTGTATAGCATATAATGATAATCATAGAATCATAGAATCAGTAAGGTTGGAAGGGACCTCTGGAGATCACCTAGTCCAACCTCCTTGCTCTGCAGGGTCACCTACAGCATGTTAGACAGGGTTGCATCCAGGCGGGCCTTGAAGGTCTCCAGAGAAGGAGACTCCACAACCTCTCTGGGCAACCTGTGCCAGTGCTCCGTCACTCTCACAGCAAAGAAATTCCCCCTCATCTTCAGGCGAAACTTCTGGTGCTTTGATTTCTGCCCATTGCCTCTTGTCCTGTCACATGAGACAACTGAAAAGAGTTTGTCCCCATCCTCTTGACACCCTCCCTTCAGGTACTTGCACACATTGATAAGATCCCCCCTCAGTCTTCTCTTCCCCAGGCTGAAGAGGCCCAGCTCTCGCAGCCCTTCCTCATAGGGCAGGTGCTCCAGCCCTCTGATCATCTTTGTAGCCCTGTGCTGGACTCTCTCCAGTAGCTCCATGTCTGTCCAGTATTGGGGAGCCCAGAACTGGACACAGTTCTCCAGATGAGGCCTCAGCAGGGCTGAGCAGAGAACAGAGAACAACAACAACAAAAAAATCCATACATCGTTTTTCCCCCCATCGTATTACTGTGGCAGAACTTTATTTTGAGGTGAATGGGAGATGAAGTGTCCTGGAGATCAAGTGATCTTACCTGTCCTAATAGTGGGCATTAAATGGGTCTTTTGTGGTTAAGCTTGGGTAAAATCCAACCTCTAATCAACAGTTTCAGAGGTTGCCACTAGCAAGCCTCAAAGAATCTCCAAACCTCTTGTGAAACTGCTTGCAGAAACCTGGAGAAAGACTTTGACAAAAGCCCACATAAAAGCTAGGCTAACAACACAGAGAAGAGAAAACTGTCCGGTGGAGCTACCCCAGAACATAAGGGGGTGGGGGAAAAGGCACCCCTTTCTAAACACAAAGGGAACATGACAAGGTATATTTTGTATTTCTCCCATCCTATCTTTTCTTTACAGTTTTTAATAACCTTCCTCTTACCATATGTGAGTGATAAACTTAGAGAGGAAGTCAGAAGACTTACCCATTTCCCAAATTTTCCACTGTGCTTTATCCAGACGCTTAAAAATGAAGTCAGGGTTACAGAAGTTGCCTTTACAAGAAATGTTTTTCAACAATTTTGCTACAGTCAGGCCCTATCCAGTCATTTTGTTCTCTCACTTAATATTTGTTATTTATTCCTAATGCATCATTTTCAAAATGATAGGAGCTTTTGTCATTCAATGTATGAAAGTTAGTTAATCACCATGGATGATTCGCCAGGACCTTTACCTTTTCATAGCTGCTCCTTTTTTTCTCTTCTGTTTCTAAGTCAAACATGAGGCTGTGTTAGTGGCAACTCAGTGAACTAACACCTGATAGAATCATGTGTTCTAGATTGTAACTTCTCATTAAAGGAAAAAACATGCAAGTGTAAGAATGAAAATGCAAGAAAGAAACAAGCACTTCCGAACACTCTTCTTCACAGAGTTGGCCAGCAGTATTCACTAGGTCAGTAAGGGAAATCGGGTGCTTGTCCCACAGCAATTAAAAAGTTTGGTGCAGGGAAGGTGTTTCTGGAAACGCAACACTCAAGAATATAAGGTCAGAATAGGGCAGTTACCTTCACTCAGTGGATATATTCCCTCCCACTCCTCCCCCTCATTCCTTCTAATTGCAATATTTGTAAATAGTTCAGCATCTTGCAGATGAACAAGATCATGCATACTGGCTGTGAAATCATCTAATTTAACTCCTAGCAGCAGAAGTCACTGCTATGGTTCAAGTTCATGCTCAGCGCCAGCTACATCACTGCCCAGGGAACAATAAGGCTCAGTGCTTTTGGCCTTGGCCCAGCAAAGGCTGGAAATCTGATGACCCAGAAGGTCTTGCAGAAACATGCCCATTCACCCCCTCAAGAATACAAGTGCTGACAACGGTGCCAGACAGTTCTTCTGCAAAAGCCGAGAGCCTTCCACAGAGACCTGCCCTGCTCTAACCCACTAATGACACCACGACGGAGACAGCACACATTGCACGCTCCTTCCACCCTCGCTGCTCTTCCTGGAAACACACCATTCACAGCAGCAGAATATAAGGTCAAAAAGGACTGTTACACTCTGCTGGCTTACATACTTCTTCCTGTTTCTTTTGGATAATGATATCTGTGAATTGCTTGACAGCTTGTAGACAGGCTAGCTCCGAAGCGTCCAGCCTATATCTAACCTAGTACATACATGCACTCTGATTGCTCCACCTCAGCCCTTGTTTTAACAGAGATGGTAGATCCGTGCATTTTTAAGTAACACAGCTATCTGAAACAGATACCTAACTAACAGTCTCTAATTTTTATTGCTTGAGCTGCTTAACTGAGAAGGTATTTTTTATTCTCTGTATGAAGTGCCATACTCTACACAAAGCATTTTTTCATTTACTCCTAGATTTATTACATGCAAATGATAATGCATTTGCAAGCAATGATCTTAGTTTCACTTCTGATATCCCATGAACACCTAAGTGTATACTCTTTCCATGAAGCTAAAGCTGACAGATACAAACTTAGTCTTAAATCACTGGAATAAGGTATCAAGAGACAAATACAGTTTATGCTATTATTTTTCCCTACATAATAACTTGAATACGGCTACTTCATTTGAATAGAGCACATGGATACCCCTCAGATAAGCCAGGTATCTATTGTGCCATCAAACGTACAAGAAAAAGGAAAAGTAGAAGAAAAAACCAAAACTCTACCAAAACCAGATTTTCAGTAGGCAGAAGAGGAGAGGAGGGTGACAAAGTTAGTGCTCTCTGAAGCAAACTGGAACACAGAAATGTTTAATCAGTCTGGGTTAAATATGAAAATGAAAATGCAATAGTTTTGCTCCCATGGACTGAAATTTTGCATTCATTTTCCAGTTCCCAGAGAAGTCAGTCGGACTCCTTCCACTAACTTCCTGGAGAGCTGGGTTGAAGTTTTCCTGCTGTAATGATAGCCAATCTTTTGTCTCAGTTCACACAAACATTTGTATATGTATATATGCCATGAGGGAGGGTAAGGGATTATTTGGCTGGGAGATGCATATTTTCCCCCCCCCACACACACAAATGCAATTTCTGAAGAATCAGGCTAACACATTTCAGCCATCATTGGTACAGCTGCTGTATCTTCTGTTAAAAATAAAATCCTCCCACTTTACAACCAAAAAGGTGCTAAATAGCCATGAAGTGCTTTAATCAACTATCTGTGATTTTGCAGTACTGTTGGCAAGCAAAGAAAATGCTAGGGCAATATCCAGTGACACAGAAGATAAAAGTATTACACTGCTCTGCTTATTGCACTACTACAGCTATTCCTATGCCACTTGCAGCAACCAGGAGCTTCATCCTCCCTCCTTGTCTCTCCTACTCTTGCACCCCCTTCTGAAGTAGATGGTCATTTCCTGGGTTATAAAACATCCACCCAGATCACTTTCACTTGTATTTCACTAAGCTCATATATCTGAACACACACCTGTATAACCTGAGAGAACAGCTTGGAAACAATACAGAGCCACAGTCTTTTGTTGTGTCCCTTTTCACAGAGTCACTGAATCACAGAATGGGTCAGGTTGGAAGGGACCTCTGGAGATCATCTAGTCCAATCTCCCTGCTCAGCAGGGTCACCTATAGAACATGTTACACAGGGTTGCGTCCAGGCGGGCCTTGAATATCTCCAGAGAAAGAGATTCCACAGCCTCTCCAGGCAACTTCTCTGGGCAACCTTTTCACACTCCAGGAAGACCTATGGGACAGAGAGCCATCCTAGTCTGTGCATGTACAAAAGTCCTGATGGGGCTGTCATTGGTAGCATAAATTAGAGCTGTATGAAAGCTAAATGAATTCCTATCTGCCCCCCATTTAGAGAGTTATACCTTCCCAAGCCGCTTGTATATAGTATATGTCAGATGCACTTGAGAACTTGACCCACACACTTGCATTTCCAGTCAGTATCTTAATGAAACCAAAAAGGAAAAATTATTAATATTTTGCTGCTTTTTGGTCTTTATACAAGCTGAATAAGTGCTTATAGAGACTCACTGACCTTTTTTCATGACCACTGCCTTACCATGTTTTTAAATAATAGAACTACATACAGATGGTATGTTCTTCATCATAGCTGCATTTGATCTCCATTGGGATATTTTAATAACAATGTAAAAACAGCATGCACATAATAGCTGGCTGAGAATAGTTTAAAAATACGTCTGCTCTTCAAAAGTAATAATAGCACATTCTCTTCTCTGCTGCTTCTTTAGGTAATGACTTTATTTGGATACCAACTGTCAGATTCATGGAAACATTTTGAAGACTGAGAACGCTGAAATACTTTCTATAACAGTGATCACAACAGCCATGAAAATGACAGCAAAAAGCTTTTCAAGTGAAGCACAAGACAGGAAAAGGCATTTCATAAATGTTAGTTGCAGATGTTACCTGCATAACACACACTCCCTAGATAAAGATTTTTATCAATTTGAATTCAACGTCTATTTCTTACAAGAAATAAAATATAATTGAGGGTGTCAAAAGGATGTGGCCAGACTCTTTTCAGTGGTGCCCAGCGACAGGACAAGAGACAACAGGCACAAACTGAAACACAGGCAGCTCCATCTGAATGTGAGGGAAAACTACTTTCCTGTGAGAGTGACGGAGCACTGGCACAGGTTGCCCAGAGAGGTTGTGGAGTCTCCTTCTCCAAGATATTCAAAACCTGCCTGGACGCAACCCTGTCTAACATGCTCTAGGTGACCCTGCTTGAACAGGGAGATTGGACTAGATGATCTCCAGAGCTCCCGTCCAACTTTACCATTCTGTGATTCTGTGTGATGTGGAGTTTCATATATAATTTCCTCCTTTTCTTAAGATATCAACAGAACATGGCAGTGGACTCTGACACTGAACCACAGCTATGATCCTTTTCACTCATTTATTATGGAGTTTCAAAGATGATAAAGGTCAAAAAGAGTATCACATGTGCAATACTGTGTGTTTACAGTGTATTTCACAGCAATGAGAAAGTTAATGCTTGTTAAAAATTGCTCAAAAATATTACTAAGAGAAAGCAGAAGTAGCTTGATAATACAAGACTGCTATTACCACTAAAAAGTACTATTATATTTTAACACAAATTTGGCATGGCTTTGTAAAGTGTAAGAGAGTGTAAGTGAAAGTGTAAGACTCACCTTGTCAAAAACACACTGGAACCAGATTATTTTATTTTTATCATTTCTGGAGACAAGATGAGATTTATTTAGAAAATCCAGTACGAAAATTTTCTTTTGCTTTGAGGCTTCTCAGCTCTCTTGCATAGGACATTTTATAAAAATTGAGTTACTGCATTCAGTACTTACTGATCTGGAGCCTTAGCATACCCATTCCTCACAGATTTTTCTTCTCTGCTTTCCCTAGACCACAAAGGTCACTGGAAGGGTTCTCATTAAAGCTTCCCACTGTCAGAAGAGCCCTTATAATTTTACTGCAAATTGATGCATGTTAATTCTGTTATCCTAATTCCCCACTAATCTTGATATCATCTCTTACAGCCACAAGGTTGCAATGGCCGTTGCCCAGCGTACACTAAAGCACAGCTATCCTAAAGACACTTAATACACATTACATATTAAATACAATTACTAACAACTTGCTAGATATTTTCCATTTATATACAGTTTCAGGCCTATGTATTTTCTGATTCATACATTTCACTTTCACAGAGAGTCTCATAGCCAAGTAGTACAGAAGAAAAGAAAGTTGCCTAAACACAACCAGTGTCATGAAGGACGAGCAATACTTAAATACTTAAAACACGACATAATGTCTTGCTAGTGCACAGTAATAGCGAATCTCTGCCTTACATCCACAGCATGTCATCACCTCGGTGAGGAAACAAATGCATCAAAGAAAAGAATCATCTCCGTGGAACTTTGAAAAATATCTATTTTTACATACTGAAACTTTAGAAGTATAAGCAGAAGGAAAAAGTAAAACCTTTTGGTAAAAAGCAGTCAACCTCCTTTTTAAAAATCTGCTTGCATGATACAAAGTCATAATTAACTACACAATACAATTTGCCAGGAAAACCAGCGAGGACCTTGTTCTTTGTTCTTCAGACACAATCACAATGCAGTTACGCAGACTCCCCAAAAATCTTTGAAAAATTATGCCTCAGTGACAGGAAGGCGTAGGGACACTGTTAGTTACAACAGAACCTATAAATACTCATGAAAATCTTTTTTAAGAGAGAGCAATATGCTCTTATGCTTAAGTTAGGAAACAACAGCCCTTCCCTTCAGACAAATGTTGCAGAAGTGACTTGTCAAATGACTACTACCAGCAAGAAAACTTCAAGAGTTGACAAAGTCCCATTAACATTTCTGAAAAACGAGAAAAAGCAGCAGTGTTGTAATTCAAGTCAACATTCCCTTACGGGTTCTTGTCAGGCCATTTCGACTCCAGTCCCAGCCTCACTTGCATTAAGTTTACAACATCTTACTTCTTGGGACCCAGCTACCTTTTGGAGATCTGGGCTGCCAGAGTAGGACAGCTCCCTGAGCCCTGAAGCTCACATGAACTAGCCAGAACCCTTGAGCAGCTTTTCAGGAAAAAAGAAGTTTTTTCAGCAAATTTCTCCAGAACTCAAGTCTTGGGGGTTACAGTCTACCTCTTCAAAATGTGTAATAGTTGAATTTAAACACACACGGCTTCTACCACAGCTGTCATTTTGGAGATGATAAGATACATTAGAAACAGACAAAATAAGTAAATACTTAGACATTCAATTTCAATTATTTCAACACACCTAAGCGTTCTGCAAGCATGTATGCACCACCACCTTTGTCATTAACGCCCTTCTGCTCTCCATGGCTACAGAGAGACTCTTCCATCGATAATTGTACGATAACTGCCACTGTGCTGTGCAGGTACACATCACAGAAATCAGATATATTCAAGAATAAAAGAGTTCTGACGGCAACAACACCCATCCCAGACATTGTTAGTGACTTGCAAAATCTAGGCCACCAATTGCCTATTTTAAGTCACAGCAGGTCTATCTAGCGAGAAATAAAGGTCCTAGGGCTGGATAAAAATGAATTTAAATTAAACTGGTAAACTGAACCAAATAATATTTCTTAAAAATAAGGCAGGTCTCCCATATTTTTTCAAATTGTCCTTTTTGATAGACCTGTTTTCCCAGTTATTACATAGTATTATGCAGTTTTCAGCCTAACTGCTCAAATGAGCTAGGTAGAAAGTGGGGCTTACTGTGAGACTCTCTTAAGACTCTTTCCCCATCTGGAGTGAGTGTAAAGGGATTCACATTTGAATAATTCACTTTGGAAAGTTAAAATAATGCCTCTCAAGCGTGAAGATCTCCATTTCAACTTGTTGGTTAGCCACAGCATATCCCAACTCATTTTATCTTGTAACTCCATAGTGAAACTTCATCTACAATTCTTATTTCCTTTTTTCAATACATAAAACATGTTAAAATAAGCTCTTTGCTCTGTACATTTTTTTTAAAGATAATCCTTACCAATTTTTTCTTCTTTTCAAATATCATCAGAAAGGAACCAGATTTTGCAAAAGTCAAAAAAGGCAAAGCTTTTCATTTTCCATCAGATGCGTCTAGTTTGAATTAACACATTCCTTTACAGAACATCCACCAAAATGAATAATTATTCCTCTTTCATTTGACAAAACTAGACTGGCTGGCTGGCTTATACATGGGACTTTTTTTTAGTATAGGGACATAAATCTCCCACATCTCCCTTACATTCAAGTGTCAGATCCCTTAGCTTTTTTATTTCACTGTTTCTGGGAGCTCTGAATTCTATTTATAAGCAGGAATAAAACTGTTCTTCGTTTCCCACCCAAAGGTCTTCTCTTGACAGTTCTCCATTATAGCTTTTCTTCTGACAAACTGTGTGTCTTTAATCTTTTCATATCTTTTCCCATCTTCCCACGTATCAGTCTTTGCCCTAACATCCTGTTTTTTCACTCAGCTGTATTCCATTAGCCATTAAAAACATCTCCATAAAAGTGCCCACAGCGCTGAGATAGCGTTCACGGAAAATCTAATTGAGACAATAGAAAGTTACACATTCCCTTACAGCCTGTCGGTTTTGATGTGCCTACATTTCTCAGCAAACAAAATACAGTAGGAATAAACAGAAAAACAGAATAGAGATAGCAAGGGGAGTGAAGGGGGGAAGGATGTTTTAGACCAAATCACAGGCTTATAAAAAGATTTATTTGGAAGGGACCTCCAGAGGCCATCTAGTCCAGCCCCCTCCGTAAGCAAGGCTAATGTCAAAGCTGGACCAGGCTGCTCAGGTGTTGTCAAGCTGTGTTTCAAAAGCCTCCCAGGACACCCAGCCTCCCCAGGCTGCGTGCTCCAGGGCTCAGGCACGCTGTTGGCACCCTTCAGTCCTCGACGAGTCAAACAACAGGATCTGAAGACAGCATCTACAAAGTCTCCTGTCATCACTGCACTCGTATTCTACATTCAAGTGTTTTAATGATCACGGAAATTAAAAGCAGTGAGTAAAATGTCTACAGGATTGTTTAACATTCAGAAAAAGCAGAAGCACAGGAGGACCACTAAAAATCCAAAGAAGTCATTTCCCATGACCTTTCAATTAAAATACTAATTAAAATACTAACATGTTAGTAATATTCTGTGCTATTAATATATTGTAGCCATTACTTGGAGACCCTCGAAAAAATAAAAGCAACAACTAAGCCTCCCCATCCTTTCTAGTTGTAAAATATTTTTATTCCTAAATCAAGGATGAGTAAAATGGGGCAGATCGCTGACGGACCACTGCTGATACAATCCCACCCCGGAGACAATAAAGGAACTGTAGGAGCTTCCAGATATCTGTAACACTGACTACTCCAGTCCCTCGCATACTGTAAAAAAAGGAGAGGGAAAAAAAAAAAAAAAAAAGAAGACGAAGAAGAAAAATTATAAACACTCAGCATTGACTTATCTGTGCTCATGGCTTTACTGGAGCAGCAAAACTCACAGGGAACATTTCCAAATGCTCCCTTAAAATTTCTGAATACCAGCACCAGTACCACTAAAACTGCCTGGAGATTTTCCTTGCCTTGTGACCTGCAAGTATCCGGATTGATGGAATGGACTGTCATCTCATGTGATAATATTGTATCATTGATGTAGCATAATGATATATCATGTTAGAAGAGTCCTCAACAATTTCCCCAGTGCTTCTTCACACAAAGAAAATTTATTCCTGTGACCTTTGCTTCCCAAAATTAAACTGAATAATTGGAGGTATTATTCTATAATTGAAACCCACAGCATGATTATTGAGAGCTCAGCTCCAGAGATTTCAGAGATTTTTACCTTTAATCTACACCTCACAAAACCTGTAATGAACGCTACAATTAAATACACCAGGCAATAATAATAATATGGTGCTGCTTAAGAAGTCCAGTATTGTTATGCAGTGCTGTCAGTGCCATAAACAGAATGCACAAGAGAATAATTTGATTATAATGAATTCATGTTAGCATTCACGTTTTTGAACTTCCTTTCAATGAACATTTTATGAAAAAAAATATGACTATGACTGAGTTACAAATTCTTATTTGAACATCAGTAGGCAAAAAGGACAAGTGAAACATGTGCAGCATACTTAATGTGACTGCCACTACTGCAACAGAAATTAATCAGGCACATTTCTGTGACAAAAAATGATGCTTGTGGAACGTATTTGTGTTTTCTTTCCCTTGTGTACTGCAAACAAGGGAGGAGGAGACTGCAAGTAAACACATCAGCCTTCTAGGTTTTCCCACCACCACCACTTCAAGTGTAATTAGCTTTTGTATTTTTTCCTACCTCAGCTTATCTCCCTCCACATGCATAGCTTTCTAATCAAAACCTTTCATTTTTTTTTTTTTTTTTAAGCCAAACATCAGGTAGGTAAGAAGGATATCAGAAGATCCACTCCATGGTAAGGTTTCTGATCTGATTTTTGAGTGTCTTTATATTAAATATATAGAGCAATACAATGCAATTTAAATAAACTTTTCACTAATTATTCATAGTACGAATAGATATTGACATCACTGTGATTTGTAAATGCTTCAGGATTGGCTTGAACTGGAACACGTAGGTTCTCCACATCTGGGTGTCGAAAATAAAGAATCTTCACTTGAGGGGTCCTTGACTGAGCAGGACCTCTGAGGCAACCTGGGCTGCGTCGTTCCTTACAGCCAACACCCCAGAGAAAACCAAAAGGGCTTTGAATCTCTCAGGCTGGGTTTTCCTCGAATATTAGCTAGAATATAAGCCTTTTAAAACAGCGACAACTCGTCTCTCTTGGGTAAGGCAGACTAGGAGTGAGAGAGATTTGCACACCTGCCTCTCCCCTGCTCAACCTGCCCTTTCCCAAAGATCCCTTCATTTATGCTCTTGCCTCCTCGGAGGCTACTTAGGTCCCCGCAGGCTCTCCAGAAACCCAAAGGGACTGGGCAGAAAGCGACCCCTCAGCTCCCGTGCGTTTGCTCCTTGCCCTCTCCAGGAGTGACTGTCCTGTACGTTCACTCCTCCCTCCCCGTGGGTGCCAGCGCGCTCCAGGAGGAAGCCGTCCCCCCCTCCATAGCCGTGCCCCAGCCCGGCACGCAGCCGTGACACTGTAGTAGAGACTTACTCCGTTATCAGTGAATAATTTAGCGAAGACTAGAGGACTTCAGAGCTACGGTAGTGTCACAGCACTGGTGGTGATTTTTCAAAGGCCCGTGCGCAGCGCTCTCAGCCTGCAAGCCCCCGCGGACATGGCCAAAGCCCGGGCTGAACCGGCAGCCGAGCCAAGTCGTTTTCATTTATTCTTTTGTCAACTGTAGCAGGATGGTTAAATCTACAAAAAATTACCAGGCTTACAATACAGGCCGTGTTAGATATTTACTGGGTACTTCCAAAGCTTGCAGGTGTACACACACACACACACGTTTTAGAACAGCAGCATTCAAGTGAGGCAAAAATGCCGGAGACAAACAACCCTCCGGAGGCAGAAGGACAAACATGGGCTCTTCTCATAGTTTTTAAGCCTAAATTTGGACTGGCTGTGAGCAGCAACCCTCTCCTGCCAGAGTCACTGTTACTCCGCTAATTAAACAACTGCACACAGGGATTTTAACCTGGAAACGTGCATATTCTGAAATGCAAAATAAGCAACGACATCCTACACTATCTTGGTCACATGTGTGAGCTACCTTTTTTCTACCCTTTTCCATGCCCTATCTAAAAAATAAAAATAAACAAGCAATTCATGAACCACTGTATTTCAAAACGCACCTAATATGCCTACTTCCACATTAATCTTTAGCTAGATACTCTCACCTACGCTTTTAATTTTTTCTTCCTACAGAGACTTACTTTTTTAAAAAAATCTCTGATTAGCAAGACACATCTTGTCCAGCTAACTGGCATGTTTGTAGGGTAGCTCTTCACAGAGTCCAGCTACCCCTTGTAAAAAGGATGGGTAGTGGACCATAGGCTTAAGTTCTTCAGAAAAATCTGCAAGAATCTCAGCAGTCTGATCCTGGCCAATATCTCCAAAACTCCTCATTTAAAATGTAAATTTTATAGGAAATAAGGACATGGAGAGTAGCCAGCTAAGGTATATGGTTACAGTTACGTGCTAAAATCTGGATTCCATTTCCTGATCTGACACAAGTTTCCTATCTTCAGGTCTGTACACTTAAGATATTACTATTCCCCTGCATCCTGCAGAGATTTCAGATCAGTTTTCTGAAGGGCTAAGCTACTACAGAGATAGGGGAAATATAAAAATCTCCATATTAAAACAAAAATCCAAATCAAGGGTTACCATAAATAAATAATGTTTCTCCATGCTATTCATAGAATTGTGAAGCTGTAGGTCTGTAAAGAAAAAAAAAAGAAAAAGAAAAAAGAAAACCCAAATTATCTGAGGTGACCAGAAAACACTTGAAGGCCTGATTTCCAGACCACAAACTCCCATCTTCATATACAAAATTGAACATGGTCCACTCTGTACAGAAGGAACACTTAAAGAAATCTAATATGCAGCTCTAAATTATACATTTGAAGATGCAAAATTGATTTGTTTAAAGATTATCTCTGAGATCAAATTTTAACTGCAGCACATATGCAAGTTAGAAAGTTCAAAGTCACTTTAAAGTGCACCTTCCAATCAAAACTAAGAGAGATCCAGATAAAAACATGACCCCAGATCTCTACTAAGCATAATACACTTCCTTTTGTTAGTAACAATAAACAATAATAATAACAATCATTATAATAATCATTCCTCACATATGAATGACAGCCAGACTCTTTCTGTTTGATTGCTTTGTTTTGTCCTTTGAGAAAATGAAGGATATTACCTTTTTTTTTTCTCTGTCTTTCTCTCTTTCTATTTTTCAGAGAACAGTACCACTGTCCGCAACTAGTATTGACATGGCTAACAATATCTAATGATAGAGCACTGCACTAAACAGTGCTAAACATTCACTATTTTTCTGATCACTTGAAATCTAAATTTATTTTTTTAAAAAACTGCTTCCACTATCTGTACAGGATAAAACTAATCCTACCCCAAAATTATTTTTAAATCTCCAAATAGGAAATCAAATTCAAAGAGAAATGGAATAGGAAAATGTGAAATCACTAAGTCAAGGTTTAAATTCATAACAGGAAAAAATACCTTTCTGAACAGTCCAATGCATGCACTTAGATTTTTTTCTTCAATTTATGCAACTTTATTATGTTTTACATTTTTGCACCTTAGTATAAGAGCCATGAATCTCATCAATAATTTTGGCACTGTTATGACTATCAGTTAATTTAAAGTCAGATTTGCACCTGGTTTCTGATTGCTAGCACCCATTTACAAGTTTAAATCAATGAAACCTATTAGCATGTTCACTGTGATGCACTTTAATTTTTTATAGTAATGTATTATTAATGTAATCATCTCAATAAGCTTTATACTGCATCAAAAGGAAAACTTGGAAGGATTCAAGCTAGAGAAATTTAATAAGCTGAGAAATTATTTCACTCTGTAACACTTTAATACTAAAATGTAAATAGTTTGGTGAATATTCACTGTAACCTATATACTTGACTGAATGTAGGAGAAACATGTGAGTTCAGTTAACAGAAAATTAGCAGAGAAGGCAACAGACAGTCTCATGCTGATATAACCTACGTAAATAGATTATTTTGTGTGAACAGATCATCAGATCTTATTGTTATAGGATTTCTGTGCTGAAACAAAAGCATTCCTCCTCCAAAGCCAAGCATGTACCATGCATATATTAGATACTCGAGTTGTTCTGCATTACCTGTATTTGACAAAGGGTAATTACTTTCACAGAGGACGGTAAGGTAGGTTGCTGATGAAATACTCTTAATGGATTCATTACCTAAACAAAAGCAAGGAAATAAATTATTTCACACGTGCGTTTTCCAAAAGGCAGGGAACTGAGTACCGAGTGCCATTCAAACCCCAGTGATGGCATCCTGCAAATCTATTAGTGTCTGACAGCTTGTTCAATGCTTTCTGCGCCAAGATTTTGTGACTCAAGAAGTAAGCTCGTGGCAATAATTTGTTTGTCAGACTTTAAGACAATCTCCTCTTTCTTTTGGGCCTGTTAAAAAAAACAGTCACAATCAACCAACTAGAAACTGGGTTTCATTACGTTTCTTTCTTATGCGCTTAGGAGCGCTCCTTCCAACCGTTGCAGACCCTCAGCTCTTCCTTTCTTACTGAAGGGCAGGTTGTTTAACTACATTCCCTACATGGCCTACGTTCAACTAATGATCACCTTTAAGTAACCTCACTTTAAATAAAGGTCAAAATTTGCTATTTGGTAGGGTAAGCAAGGCTGCATAAAATTAAACTAAAGCATGTGATTAATTAACATTTTAAACTCCAAATCATTCTCAAGCTGGGTTTTCACCATTAAAATTAATTAGTTTTTGAATTTTGTATGCCATTGCTGGTTAAACTTCTCGTTAATTGGCTTCAGTTCAAGAAGCCAGGCATCTCTGGAAATGGCAGGTTATGAAATACAACTGTTTATCATATCATCAGGGCAGTAAGAAAGGCTCGCTGCCCGATCGCTGGGGCACAGAAAGCAAGCGCTAAGTCATGCTTCACGGCATCGGTTTAGCACAGCAGAGGCTGTGCCGGGTCTTCTCATGTGCCACATCCTGTCCCTGGACGGGTACGTTATGGGAGTTTTTACCCTCACTCTAAGGCAGTACTCGAGCACACGGCACCAGCAATTTAAATACAAGCTTAGAGGTGATTGCGTGCTCAGGTCAGCTGAACCCGTCCACAGGAGCTTCTGTAACGGGACACAAACGTGATTGCTAAGGGCCCTGGGCAGCAAGCTTGATGGCTTACACCCCACAGGCGAGCTCGCATCCTTCCTTCGCTCCTAAGCGAGGCTGAACAGCTGCAGTTTGGCACATTGGGGCCAATATGAAGACTGTTTTCCAAGGGTCTGAAGACCCTTATACTTCTTCAAAGGCACTGGGAAACAAGCATGATCGGCATGAGATAACATAATGCTTACAGAGAAACTGAGGTTCAAAAATATCTTAGCCGATCATGAACAATCATAGCTATTCCCAGAATGATGGAAAGCCAGGCTCAGAGAAGCTCTGAATACAGATGAAATTCGCTCTGTGAAGACGAGAAAGCACACCGTGATCAGTACAAGTAGCCACTGTTTTTTGACAGCTCCAAGTCAAGGCTGAGGCTGGTAAGCCAGTGCCCTGTGCAACCTCTAGCTCACGTTATCCAGCACTGCCCTGGAACACGATGGCCTCTATTTTCGGAAAGCCAGACCAACCGATTATATAAATTTTTGTATTTCTTGAAAGCCAGACAAACCAATACATTACCTATTGTTGCTAACTCTCTATTTTTCCCTGTCAGTACCAAGATTTGAGGCGAGGGTTGGCAAATCTCATAGACAACTGGAAAAACTCCAGATATGGAGAAGAAAGCTCCTACATCATCCTGTAGTCTAAAAACACTGGTTTGCTAAAATCTTCTCTCACCAGACTTGCCATCTACGATTGATGAAGAAGAGTTTATCAAAATTCAAAAGAAGACAAAACAGTCTGCATTATTTGAGAGGTAAAATCCAGTAACAGATATTTATGGCATAAAGATGAGTGCAAACCTATGTATCCAACATGACATAAAAATTTCAAGCAGTGTACAACTTAGTGAAACTTCTGAGACTAAGGTTGCATCTGAAGCAGTGTATTAGTATCTGTTGTAAACTCCTGTCAAATAGTCTAACTCTCTTAAAGTCCTTTTATACTTTTGATCTGCTCAGCATCCTAGGGCAATTAACTATACAGGTATCGGGTATCTGAAAGTTCAAAATAAAATCATAGGTTTTAGTTCAACTGCATGATTTTTGAGTCTCATGATTTTTCAGATCCTTGTGACTGATAATGCTGAATGAACAGACATAGGCTATGCAGACATGCTGACTAAAATATATTAATATAAAAGAGCAAAAAAAAAAAAAAATCCCCCAAAATTTTACTTCCCCACGTACATTCACTAAAGCAATAAAACATTAAGAGGACATGTACATGCCCTAAGTCACAAACTTGAAAAAAAAAAGAAAATAAATCAATGTTTGTGGAGCATCTGAAAGTTTGGCTCATTCACAAGAGCTTGTTTGGCTAGAAACAACTGAAAGCTAATCATGGATCCAATACTGTCTCAGGAACAATAGCAGGATTTTATTCATTCTCTTTTGTAATATCTTTCCAATCTCATTCCCTCTTCTGACCCTTTTCCTTTGTTCTGATTTATTCAGGAACACATTGCCAGAGGTAATGCTGTAGGCCAGAAAGGTTAGACACTATTTCAAAGTCGGAGGGTGAAAAGAGGAGCCTAATGTTATCCGCTCAACCCCCCAAACCTCCACATACACCTGATTTAGCGTTTCAGTCAGAACGCACACAGGAATATTAGTAGCCGTGCTTGCTGCTCGATGTGACTTCGCATGCACGCACAAAGCATCTGCTGCGAGAAGGATGAAGAGGACTGGTGCCTGAGGGTTTGTAATCAGCACAGAGAATTGAATTTTCTTCCCCTCTTTTAAATGCATGTGGAAACATATTTGAAAGTTGTAACTGTGCAGAGAAGAAAGGAAGAAGAAAAGTGTTCATGGGGAAGAGGAAAGGTCATATTGGATTTACCAAGGAGATATAATGCAGGAAGAGGGAGGAAAACAAGACCATTATCAGGTATGAGAAGATAAGGAGAAAGGGGTTAAGAAGGGGCTGAAGGGAAGAGAACAATTAAAATCACTGGCAACTGCAAAACAACACAGTGCAGGAAATTTTAAAAAATACAGCAGCAACGAGGAAGAAACAAAGGAAAAAGGGAATGAATGAGAGAATAACAGACACTGAAAGAAGAAAGGATGAGGTGAGAATACCAGAAAAAGCCAGAAAAGTAAGGTGAAAGGGAAGAAACAAAAATAAACAGTTTATTGCATTTTGTACAAAATAAATATAAAGCACCCATTTTCTGATTCAGGAGGAATCTACTAACTAGCCCTACAGGCAACTATCTAAAATTTCAAACAGGGACAGCTCCTCCCTCCCTACAACACTGTTCCTCTGACTGCTCTCTGATCCCATCAGCAGTCCACCAAGCACTGAACCAGTCAAAAGGTATTTCCCGGGCACCTTGTTACTGTCTGCATATTCTGAGTACAACACACATTTTCTACTTCTCTTAGAAAGTTCCATTTCTTTAGATTTTGAAGAGATGCTAGTCACTCTCAAGGGGCCTGCTTTATAATCTAGTCCTTTGCAATAGCCACGTTAACAAGCTTATCAATATCATTCCAATAAATGGAAAATTGCTCAATGCTCACTAAACAATTAATTCCAGTAATGGTCTACAGATCAAATACAACATCAGAGGAATATAAACATTTCCATGCCCTTTCTGGTGGTTTTAGAGAGGCTTTCACAAAAATACCTTAGTACCTGCCTGCTCTTGTTTACTATAAGAAAGAATATTTTCATCTTTGCTAATACTATCAGAAATCAGCTACATATTGTCCCTCTTAACCAAATCCCAAAGCACTTACAGGCTTTAAACTGTAAAAACCCAAAGGATCTTACTCCAACGTGTAGGTTGCCAGCACAGTTCCCCAAGCACCAGTGCAGCCACTTTCAGCAAACGTAGCCTGGGACCCCTGAGAAATTGCTGCTCTTCCCTAACACATCAGCGCAGTGCAAGGGTGAGGTGACCGAAACACTGAGGAGCAGAGCAAGGTCAAGCTGCTAAACAGGCAACAGCATTTAACTTACCATGGGCAGAGCAAAGACACACAGTCCTTGTTACACTGGCTAACTGAAAGACTGCTAATGCAAATAATGAAGTAGTGAATGAAAACTAGGATGCTGATAGAAGTTTTGCTGCAGTTTTCCTTAATCTACATCAAGGTTGGCTAAATTTCATGCCCATTCCAAAGACTGATCAATCCCTCTTTGGAAGTTGATAACACTACGTTGCATCTCTACATTTGCATAGCTACATCGGTTTTATGACCGCTGTACACATGGAGTCCTGATTTGCAGGCATCTGCAGTCTTTCCCCACTGCACTGACATTTAAGAATTTTAATTCACATTTTATTATTGCTTTAAGCCATCTAAGTACCTCTCTTTTTCCTAGACATGTTGAGGAAGTGCTGTTTTTTTAGAGCTTTTCTAGTTTTAAATCTCTTGCATGTTCACTTACACCAGCTTTTGATGTTCAGCTATTTGGTCCTTTGCGTGTTTTACCTCATTAACACAGAGTGCAGAGCCCCTAGTGAATAATTAGCCAGCGTAGGATCCTTGACTCTCACATATGCATTCTTAATTTGACATTTAAATTAACATTAGATTATGGTGGCTTCACTCAAAAGTGACACACAAAACCAATGGCAACCTACACAAGAATACACCCGCTGAAAAGCTGTCTGCTAGGAACTCTACACAAAAGTGCTAAGTTATTTATGGAATTAATTCTATTGCATTGCTCAAGGAGAAACAGATTGAGGCTGTGCCCAAAAATAAATCAAGAGGAGGGGAAACCTGTCACAAGGCAGCAAACAACTGTTATTCAAATACTTTTTTTTAAATGTGCACAGCAATGGGTGATCCACTTTGCATGACGAGCAGTTCTGAAGAAGATATCCCGAGCTGACTCTAAAAGTATTAAGGCGATTATGTCACTCAAATGAAGAATCCTCTAACAAATTCACTCGCACACTGGCAAAGAACCATTTCCTACCTTACCAACACAGCTGAAAGTCATTACCTTTTTCAAACTATTGCAATCTCAATAGTCAAATCAAGCCAATAGTTTTTCTCAGATACCTATTTCCAGTAATAACTCAGAGGAATCATGGAAATTTTAGATGTTATTGCACATCTACAATTTCATTACTGCTTTTTTTGATTTCTGTTGAGAAGCCACAGATCCAGATAAAAAGGTAAGTTTGAAAGTGGCTGCACAGCTGTATGTTGAACTATTACTTCTTTATACAATTACATTTGTATGGGAAAAGTGGGCAAATCAGAATATGCACATTCTGGATTAGTAGCATGAAAGAATGATTTCAACAGTTCATGAAATCTACTGATCTATAATCTTGATGTTAGATGCACTGGACACTGCATGAAAACTGTCCAAGTTGTCAGACTTTAAAAAAAAAAAAAAAAAAAAAAAAAAAAAAAAAAAAAAAAAAAAAAGAACTGTGAAGGTGTGAAGAGCACTGGTTCAGCCTGCAAGTTCAAGTTGCCTATTTTTTCCCATGACTGTTCCAAACTTTGAATTGACAGGATAATAAATCCAACTGTAATATTTGGAATCAAATTTCAGAGACTACATGACACAAATCACCCAATCTAAGCTCAAATAATTTTGACAGTTTAACTTGTACAGCTACTTTATGCTAGATAAGGTATCACCCTTTCTGTGATACTTTATCAGGCACTGTATCTGGCATAAAACCATGAAGAATAAACCTCAAACATTTTTTCTGACTAATGCAGTAAGAACGTGACCACACGAATACAATTGCTACTGAAAGTTTGTGAGACAAGCAGGCAAGCAGAATACCTACTCTTGCAACCTCCTGGTTTTCTTCCTATCACCATGCCATCCCTTTCCCCCTGCTGTTTATTAGATCCTCTTTGCAAGGCTCAGTGTACAGACAGTAATTTACAGACTGCTGGGTTGATTGGTAACTGGGGAAGGTTTGAAAACACAAGGAGCCTGAAAAAGCAAAACCTGCCTGTGTGCCCCTCCCTTTCAACAATCCTGGGAGAGCTACACATCAGACTTGTTAGTTTTCAAAAACTTCAAAATGCTATTTGGAGAATGGGAAAATCATACCCTGCAAGCTGAGACACAGAATAGCCTGCACAGAGTCAGAGAAACTCCAAGAGTAATACCGAGCCCTGCGTAAGGGAGGTGTATGTGCACAAAGGCACTCAAAGAAAGGGAAGGAGTGACTTAACACTTAGCAAAGAGCCTTTGAGCCCCAAACACTGGATAAGCAGAGAAAAGTAAAGTAGGATTTCAGAGCTTGTGGAGATGTTTTAAAAAGGCTAGAAATGTATGTGGTAGAATGAGAAGCATTCTCATGACCTGACTCACTCATGTCAATCTGTTTTCACCACTTGGTTCAGAACAAACACCAGCTCCCCTGATTTTTGGTTTGTCCATGGACAAGGTGCATCTTCCCAGAACTGCACAGTCCCCTTGAAATGCCAAAGTCAGAATGAAATGCAAAACAGCCTCTACTACATTGTACTGGGCTCCCTGGTACAAGACACAGATGGAGCTACTGGAGAGAGTCCAGTGTAGGGCTACGAGGATGATCAGAGGGCTGGAGCACCTGCCCTATGAGGAACGGCTGCGAGAGCTGGGCCTCTTCAGCCTGGGGAGGTGAAGACTGAGGGGGGATCTTATCAATGTGTACAAGTACCTGAAGGGAGGGTGTCAAGGGGACAGGGACAAACTCTTTTCAGTTGTCCCGTGTGACAGGACAAGAGGCAATGGGCAGAAATTGAAGCACAGGAAGTTCTGTCTGAACATGAGGAGGAATTTCTTCCCTGTGAGAGTGACGGAGCACTGGACCAGGTTGCCCAGAGAGGTTGTGGAGACTCCTTCTCTGGAGATATCTAAAGCACACCTGGGCCCTGTCTAACCCTGTCTAACACGCTGTAGGTGACCCTGCTTGAACAGGGGGTCTTGGACTAGATGATCTCCAGAGGTCCCTTCCAACCTCAACTGATCTGTGATTCTGTATCCTGGTGACAGCAATGTAAAATAAGCAGAAAATGAAGAGACTTCTCATCCTGGCAATTTTATTGTGGTTGTTAATAAAACAAGCTATCACTGAAAGGGAGCCATACCCTGTCCTAATCAAATGGTTCTTAAAGGTCCACACAGAAAACACACATTACCATTACATCTGGTAACAAAACTATAAAGAATATGGCCTCAATATTGGCCTCAGTATGGCCTCCTGGCTTCAGTAACTGTGTATTTGTACAAAAACAATAGTAAACTGCTCCACTTATAGTCTCACATTTACTCAGCTCAAGTGCTCCAGCAGAAGTTCTGCTTTCGGGACTGAGGAGCCCAGGAGCACAACACACCACAGGGTCATCCCCTACCTCAAATGAAAAAGCCTCTTCCACCTGCACAGCACTATTAGCAGGAGGGTTCACCACTTCTAATTGATTTTTGAAATACTAATTTTGAAATGCTAATTAATATTGATACTATGCAGAAGCTAAGGTTGAAAACAGGAGGGGGAGCTCTCACTGCACCAAGTAGGAGGGAAAACTGTTCTAAAGTGGTCCTTTGGGTCTCAGGAGGGCTCAGGCAACATCTGCTCTGCTTCCTAATGCTGTGCTTCAGCAAGCATGGCTATGGTGGGATGGGGATGTCACTCATCCAGCTATCTTCTTATCTGTAAGGCATTCCCCATTTGCTATAGCCACAATTTTTAATTTAATCTTTTAACATTATTTCCTCTCCCAGAAGCAAGGGAATGATGACATTTTGCTACATGAAAGTCTGTTCCTCTCCCCCTGAGCTGTGCTGAAGAAGGGAGAGAAGGGCAACTCACTTTCTCCTCTGACCGTTGGGATAGAGGACCCATGTGCATTTTGCTCTCTGTTAAGGTTGCATGTTCTCATTTTCCATTACTTGTTTTAATGACTCTTGTTTTATCATCTCACTTGTAATAAAAAGTGAATTAAACAGAAAAAAAAAAAAAAAAGTCTTCTCAGGCACTTTACAAAGATTTTACATTAAAAAAAAGCAACTCAGCCACTCTGCATGTGTATATTAACACATCAGAGCTCAGTGGTACTGAATATACAGCACCACTAGAGTACAAGCGGGTAAGAATCATAGTTGCTTTGGTAACCACCACTTTGCATTTCCTGACTTCTTTTTTTAAAAAACTTAATTTAAATTCTCGGCCATAATTCTACATTAACTCAGGTGTCTGCATTGATAGTCATAACACTTAAATAAAATAGAATTTCCCCAATGTTACGGCCTGACATTTCAAACATTCTCATTTGAAGCATATTCCCATATATATTTCAAACTCTTCTCAGTCAGGGCTAGTGCTGAACTGAGGCGAGAAATGAATGCAAAGATGAATACTGCTCCGGTGGTTTGACTAATCAGGTGCAGATATAAATTAAAAAACAGCTTCAACTCCGGAACTGCTTTAGCACTCTCTTACCATTTCCTTCGTACACCAAAACCAAGCAGCATGCTCAGAGAGCACTCCAGGCTCTGCAGCCTGTGATGCTCGATGCCAGTCTGAAGGCCCACGTTCAACACACACTCCCACACCCCCAGCTCTGCTGCTGATCTTACAAATCCCAGTGAGGCTTGCCAAAAACACGCACCTTGCTAATGAAAGCGGTACCTACCACCTACAAAGGGATGGAGGCTCTTTCTTGTTTCACAGAAGATTCGTATGTTCAGTTTTAATTATCATCTATTTGACTGGCTTATGAAAAAAAAATGCATGTTGTACAAAATTAATCAAGGATCCTTTTAACCGAGATTTCCGTTATCTGTGGAACATCGGTACTCCACTGCCGAAGAAATTATGTCAATATTCAGACACCAATTAAAGAAAAAAAAAAAAAAAAAAAAGCTACCACAAAGAATGAAGATAGCAAGTCCAAGGGAAAGGCTTTTAACAAAGGCAGCATAGAAATACTATTTATAGCTGATCTGGACTAAGGAGAATGATGGCAAATTAACTGTTTACAGAATTTCTGCCTTGGACAGATTTCATAGGAATGATTAAAAATGGGCAGCAATTCTAGAATATAGTATGTCTTTTGTGTTATACAGGGAACCTGATCTTCTCTTGAAAAAAATCTTAATGGCCAGGAATTAATCTTATTAGAGCGGGAAAAACAAAAAGGCAAAAAACAAGTCACACTTCTCAATGATACAAGACCCTTTATTGCCCTGGTCAAAAATCATTCAGATGGATTTTGCCTATAACCTAGATGCTGCCAAAGTCACATTTAACTCTGTGAGAGCTTTTGCAGGACTGAAGTAGTGAGGAGTGAAATTCAGCTTATCCAGAAAACTGTGGGGGCTGCAGACTCCCCGCACGACGATGAGAAGAGGGAGGAGGCAGGGGGTGAGGCTGCGGCGGCGGGCTGTCGGGAGGAGCACGCCGCAACACCATTCAGCTGCGCGCCTGGAAACGCACGGAGATACGAGACCCCTCCAGGTTCACCTTCCCGCTGAACTGGCCTTGTACGAACAAGCCATGGAGTAAGGAAGCTCCACATCATCTACTGTCACCCTAAAGGTTACGCTAACCTTTAAAAAAATGAGTGGTGCTAGTTTGGATTTGCAAAAGACACAACTTGAGTTTGTGAGCAAGATAAAGGCAAACTGATACCTTGTGCTCTTTGCAATAGGCTGACATTAATCCCCACCACCACCACAGGCATCACGTATCACAGAGAGTTCATTTGAATGGAACATACAACATCATCTGCAGGTTCCACCTCCCTAGAACGACAGAAACCGAAGTGAAAAAGAATAGCGCAGTTAAAGCTTAACTGCATTTGAGGGACAGAGTGAGATGAGCGGGTTTCTACTCCCTTCTCACTCCCTTGTGATGGCCAGCATTCATTTGCAGCCTTGCGAAGGGACTACATGGATGAACCTCTCCCATGCTGGTGCCCTGGTCCAGGGCAGAGCTACTAGGAGCCTCAAGAGAGGAAGCTTGGCCTGTCACAGCTCATACAGGATCCATCTCCTGATCAAAGGACGATACCTGAAAGTGACCCTGAATCACTTACAGGATTCAAATCTGCTTATAAAACTGTACAGATGACACTAGGTCAGGAACAGTGCAACTGCTGAGTAGACCGGGAACCTAGACCCTGTTCTTTCAGGAGGAATGTATTCTTAAACCTTCCTCGTTTTACAAATCCTTTCTTTATCCAAATAAGGTTTTTTTTAGAAACCTCCTGACAAGTGGAGCTAAAAGCTAATGGTTCAAGTCTTACTTTTACTGCCTTACTAATACAATAGCACATATCAAAACAGATTAAGACGACTAATGCAGAATTATGCAAAATTCAGTAACACAGAATTACAGTGGGAAAACCAAGTACTTTATCAAACTGTCTGCAAAGAACTTGGAAGTATCTGGGGCATTTGCTAGATAATAAACAGTGAACATTTTTTTCCACAGAACTGTCCATCATCCTAAAATTTTTAGAATCTCACAAGTCATATATATAGATAAAATGTTTCCACAAAAATTTTATTCATTGAAAAATGCCATTAGGATGGTTAAGATATTTCACAAATTCAAATTATGCTTGGGGAATAATTTTGGATGAACAGAGAATTCAGCATTTAAAAAGATGATCCACCTAGAACTTCTTCCTTTTTCAAACTGTTTTCACAACAGGACAAAGCACCCATCCACAAAACTAGAAAAGGAGGTACAGCCCCACCTGATTCGGAGCCTGAGATATGGGAGACGCAGGTTCAGATCCAGTGTTTGAACAGCTGTGTCTGAAGAGCATTTGAGGAGCTCTACAGCTCCTCTCCTCCAGACAAAAAGTCAAAATGCAAATAGATGAGGGGCAAACTATAGAAATATAGAAAACGTGGAGCCAAAGGTAAATGCACAACAGATAGAAGCCAAACGATGCAATTTCCATCTCTCTCAGGGATTTCAACAGGGACAGCAACCCTGCTGCTAGGAAGGCTCCAGCGGCAGGAGAGGCCAGAGGATGCAGCGCCCAGGTCCCCTCGGTCCACCCGGCCAGGGCCTCTCTGCCTCTGTCCTGCAGCACTGCTTTGCAGGCACTGCTGTTCCTCTCACCTCTGGCTGCAGCCAGACTGCACTTGCTTTCCACTAACACAACTCCTTTCTTTGGTTATCAGCTAGCAGAGGCTTCTGCTGAAGTTTATGCTGGCACAGTCTCTGCATAAGTCTCTCCATCCACCTGATTTGTATTACATTTTGCACACAGGTATGTTTTGCATGACACCCTACACCCACAATGTTTGATTTAGCTAATCAGGTTATGCTTTACAGACGGCATGAGGTTCCCGTAACAAAATAACACATTGATGTTCTTGGGGATTTGCATCAGAACAGTCCCCCAGAGGCGTGGATATATCAACCTTGATAAATAGCAACAATTCCTAAATCTTCATTAGACAGGGTAGTGATATAGGTAGCTGAAGAGCAGGAATGAACCTGGTCCAACACATCTGCCTTGCTCAGCCCAAATAAAGCCCAGTTCCTCCAGGCTTCCTTTACTGATGTGCTATTTAGGAATACACCTGCTGCTTAAATTAGCAAGGAAAGTAAATCAGCGGAAGCTACCCTGATTATTCGATGGCAGTATGGAGTTCCAGGATATGAATTCACAAACATATGGGTAGCTATCTTCATTACTTTGCATTTATCATTTTAATAACCATCAAACCTATCTTTCTTGGATATAAAAATACAAAAAAGGCTTCTATATCACCAAAATGTTTCTTCCACAATAAAAAAAAATGCTTTAGATAAAAGTTGTTATTTTTCTGGAAACTGAGTAGGCTGTCAATTAATTCTAGAGGAGAAAAGTATCCACTTTCCTTCAATTTCAGTAAAACAGAGCTACTGATCCAAGTTTATCAATTCCCTGTCAAGTTACAGAAGCTTCAGAAATCCACCCTCTAAATCTCCAGCGATTTCTCCCTCCCTGCCTCTGAAGCCCTGCTCACTGTTGCAAAGTGCTGAATTTAATTGACCAAGTACTTTTCCTGGCTCCCGCGCTCAAGCTCCCCCCAGGCTGGGCTGAGCAGAGCCAGGAGAATCGCCGTGCGGCCGTCCCTGCGCCACCTCAGCCCCCGACCAGCGATAGCCGTTACCTGTCACGTGCAGGAAAAAGCAGATGTGCAATTATTACCATAACCTCCATAAATTTCACCCTGGCTGCTCCTGTAGAAACCCAGAAGGCAAATACAGACTTAAAATAGCTCTTTGCTAGTTAAAGAGAAAACCAAGGGTATTTTGCACTATAAATCTCACAACTGCAATTCCAGAAAATATATTCCAGTTATTTTGGAGTTAATGGGAATAACTGAGAACAGGCTTTGTCCCTAATTACCTCCCAGCACTCACCCCTGCCATTGAGGTACTTATTCCAGTGTTCAGCCACTGGCAAGGACACTATGGAGCTAATCTCTGCACATCACACCAAGTAACTTCTCGCTTAGGCTTATTACTTGCATCTAGACTTCAGTTTGTATCAGAATCAGGCTTAGTCATAGAAAAATTTTATTAAACAACCTTTCTAGCTGTGGAATTATACAGCTTTATAAATTACATTATTACGTGCATGTAACACTTGTGACAAGTCAAAACTGATCCTGTTAACCGCACTCAAATTATCTTACTAAATCCTGCTTTCTGCAGCCAAGCAAACGGAAGTAACGCCGAGGGACAACCTCCTCTGGCCGCACCAGACATGAGAACGCCACACAGGGATCAATAGGAGCTTTTTGTAAATTTGAACACTGGTGACCTTTAGGAGATACACAATAGAAATATCAAATTTAAGATTTGCCCTTTTTCTTTACTCCAGAACCAATAAGGAGCAGATGAAACATTTCACGGTACTTCATTTCAAAGGAGCCACTGGATGTTTCAAGCCAGGCATTAGCCGTAATCTCCTGTGAGCAGATGAGAAATGAAATTTGGGATTCCCTCCACATCCCTTTCCACCCTCAATGCTCAGAGCCTTTCACACTGAGAGGAAATCCAATTTGTATTTAGAGTATGGGATGGTGGGGGGGGGAGGCATTTATTAACCTTCCCGCGCTGGCTAACCTGGATCCCGAGAGCCGGGAGCGTGACGTGGCCGCACAGCCCCGCGCGCTGCAGCCGCCTCCTGGCCGCTGGCGAGCCCGGGACCTCCCGGCTCCACAGGCAGAAACCCGAAAGGGTCCGAGGTAGCTAGATCCTTCATAGTTCAGAGCAGATCTAGGGTCCAAATTACAAATTATAGTTATAGCAGCGTAGTGCAACTCGCTCAGTCCAGTGACCTGCACCTATAGTTCCCCCATCACACACCCAGCCAGAACAACGCCTGGAGAGTCCTTCGGGGCAGTGTGAGAAAGCAGATCAGCTCCTTTCCTCAAGACTACGAACAAAAAACATTGCAAATTGAGTTGGCCTTCATTTTAATGAACAAACAGGACGGTAAGCATATTAGCAAAATAGGTCAGCACTCAGCATAAGCAGGAATTTTTTTAAAATAAAGGGAAAAAAAAGCTTTGAAAGACTAAATTAAAAATAAATGAAAAAACACAAGTATACATTTTAATTTATAGTAGTTTTTCACTTGTGGTGAAACCAGCAGTAGACATTAGGAACTATTTATCTAATTTTAACACTAATTAAAAATGTTAAGATATGCCAGCCCTTCCGCTCCACGCAAAAAAGAAAAACCCAACCAAGCAGGCAACAACTTCGAGGCCAATTTATTAGTGACTTTAATAACTAGTTAAGAACATATTCAGAAGCATGGTCCAAAGTCCACTGAAGTCCCAAGAACTGGTCCTACCTCAGTAAGTCTCTCCTCATTCTTGGAGATATTTGTTGGAGTATCTCAGTTGTATCTAGACCGGATCTCCTTAATTTATAAGTGACCTATTTGCAGGAAAGCAGACCTAGCACTCAGAAAACCCAACCCAGTGGGTTCTAAAGGACAAGCCCATTTTTTTTTTTTTTTTTTAAATCAATTATAAACGTTTCATCAAGGAAAAAATATTGACGGTTATACCAATGCAATTCTGATGTCTGACATTTTATATTGGTTATACTGTGCAGTTTGACTGATAAAGCTTGGGCACAATTTGGCCTTACAACTGGGAATTAATTATCAATTTCAGTGATTAACTATAAAGCAGAATAGAATCCACCCTTTGGTACATCAAGTTTACTAACCAACAGGGATAAAAGTCAGTGAAAGATGACTTTTGTCATTAAAATTAACAAATGAATCTCAGACTAAAAATACAGCGATCAGACCTCCTGGGTATAAAGGTGCAATTTTGTGGTCATATTTCAGTTCAAAATCTCACTCAAAATGAAGCTAATGTTTCACAAAGCACATTTATCTTCTCAGTTCAATGTACCTTTCCAATTTTTTCTAAGACTCTCCTGAGAAATTAAATAAAAAAGGCCAATAGATTTGCAAAAAACTGTGAGAATTTAAAAAGTAATGACATATAAAATACATTTTAGTTGGCTCACTAGAGAGTACGTACTACTAAACTTCACTACACTATAACGTTTAATAGTAATTGAATAATAAAATAGCATGCACATATTTTATTACTATATATCGCCAATTATCTTTTGGCTTTTTTATTTTTAAAACTAAATATATTGTCCTGAGTATCTGAATGTCTTGCATGACTGAGAGTCTTATAATTAAGCCCTTTATTAGACATAAAAATATTCTCCAAATGATCACATTAATCCTCTGAATGCATGTCTTCCTCCAGGCAATAAGCTATTTACTTGAAGCTCATTTGGCTCAAATGGTCTTCACCAAACTCTGCTACAAAACACTGTGCCAAGTTGGTAATTTCATTAATAACACCACCACTAGTAAAAATATAACCTTGCAGGGAAACATTCAGCCAGTGGATGGAGAGAGCCAACTTCCATATGCCATAAAATTAACTGAATGTTTATCTGGCTCACAAAGGCTTTGAAGAGTCATCCATCTAGAAATACAATCTGAGTCTCTAAAACAAAAAGTTATTCAGTTATGAAGAAGTAATATACTATTATTTTTATAGAAGCATTCATGAGTATGTGCATATATACACACAGGTGATGCTGCACACATCATTTGCATTAATAGTATGATCTGTTACAAGACTGTTTTCTGTCAAGCATATCTTCGACAATACGAACCATTTAAACTGATTTATTCTACCCAAGGTGCCTATTTTAGGATGCATTCATTTACCCAGAATGTTTCACTAAGAATGATTCAGCCATTTCTCAGCTTTAATAATTCCAGCGCTTATCCAAGGTTAAAGGTAAACAAATGAGGAGGAGAAATGCCACAGGTCTGGCCAGCTCCCAGGCTGGCTTCCCACAGCGCCCTCTCCCCAGAGAAGTCCAGGCAGCCTTCCCCAGCCATCGCCCCCATCACTGGGCACATGCTGGAGAAAAGGCAGGGGGGATCTGAGGAGCAGAGGACCTCCTAGAGAAGTCTGAGGAATAGCCCAGAAATGGGCTGAGTGGAAGTGTTGTACCACCACCGCTTTCTTGACTGGATGCTTCTCAGACCAGACAGAGTGGGCTCACAGCAGGAAGCCTGTGGGTGCATGGTCTGCACCCCACGAACAGGATCATGATCCCGTGAAGATGCACAGCTGACTGTGCAACAAGCTAGGAACCACTGCTTTAAAAGCAGAGACTTCACAACAGCCAGGAGGCCGTTCTACTGCCTGGACTGCATCTTTGGTTATGTCTGTGGAAACCTTCGCTGAATAACGAAGAGCTGAGCTCCTGAAAATTCCAGTCCAGGCATGCTCATCAGAGACTTGCCAAGAGTTTGGCAGATGAAGTCCCGTGGGACTACACTCACACCTTCTGGCTCTAAACAGGCCTCAACAGACCTTCTCTGCAACCGCTCCAAATGGCTCAACAAGAGCCTGCTGCAGCCTGCTGACATCCATGCAGCCCGTCCATGGCAGTGGCAGGGAAAGGCTGCTGACTGCCTAAGCCTAGTGCTCAGACAACAACAACTAAATTAAACGTTTCCCCACATTTTAAGTGTTGTACATGCAAGCCTTAGCTTACATAACTTGAAGCAAGTCCTTGGACTTGAACAGGGTTGTGATAATTTACAATCACTTGAGAATTTATCCTACAATGTGTCCATATTTATTTAATAAGATTGTGTATTTTTTTTAAAGAAATCTTGCAAGTCCTTAATAGACTAGATAAAAAGTTCTAACTTCTTATGGGCATCCTTTTGACTTCACATAGCCCTGCTTCTCCTTTCTAACTAGAGTAAGATACTTTAAAAAGTAGTAACATCTGAATAGCTGCTGGATGTCTTAAAAGAATAACCAAGCTTTTATAAAGGTCTCATGAGGTGGAAGACTAAATTGTAAGCAGTAAAGGTAGGTCCACATGATGGCACAGAGGAACATATTCAAGTTAGTTACATATTTAAGATAATTTACTAAGTGGAAAAAAAAAATCCTACTAACATTTTCAATGAGTCTTTTCATGTTTTCATTCCTTATCTTTCCAAGCATTGACCATACAAAATTTCTGAAGCATGTGCACACGTTCCCTGTATAAGAAGTATTTTTAATGACATAAAAGCTGTGAATTTCCAAAGTGATTTATTTTTCTGATTTCTCCCTACTCATCTAAATCTTTATACAAAATGAACTCTTACCTTCATCCTCAAATCAATTTAGTAAAGCAGCAAAATAGTCATCAAGAACACAGAGCTTTAAAAAAGAAGAATAATCACTTGCATAATAATATCTTAGCTTTTGTTAGCATGCAAAAGTCAGATACACCAAGCCTATCTGCAGTAGGCTGGTGAAGCTGGACCAGCTCTACCCGCTGGACCTCCACCTCTTCACAAAAAAAAAAAAAAAAACAAGCATAACTTTTGCACACTGATATATATTGAGGGTGGCAGAAGGGCTGCATAGAAAGCAGAGAAGAAAGGCAAGAGAAGCAAAGGGAAATGAACAGATAAAGGCAAGAGAGAGCCCTTAGATCTACTGCTGAAAGAAAATACAGGTGAACACAAGTGCACCAGGAGGGCACGTTTGCTGATCTACAGCACTGAGCGCGATGCTCCAAGCTTCAACAAAGTTCCATACGACTGGAAAGGACAAATCTAGCACCTATATTTATTATGAAGGGGCGCACAGGGAGGAGAAGCAAAGCCTGAGAGCTGTAGACCAGTTGGTTAAAATCTAGTTCCTGGCGAGATACCACAAGTGCTATTTTTCAAGCATTTAGAAGAAAATGGTGAAATAAGTGATAGCCAATATGAATTGTCAAAACTAACCTATTTGTCTCCTACAAGGAGGCAACATAGCTCTAGGGATTGTGAAGGAGGCATAAATATTACTTATCTTGTCTTTAATAAAGATTTTTTAAGTTAATTCCTATCTAATTAAGCTAAGTGGATTAGTTGACAGTATCATTAGGTCAGTACAAAACTACAAAAAAAAAAAAACAAAACAAAATACAGAAAGAATAACTATTCCTAGTCCACTGTGAAAATGGAGGGCAGATCAAAAGGTGTTTTATAAGAACATATCCATATATAACACTGTTCAATTGTTTCATTAGTAATAAAATGTAGGGAATGCTTACTAAATGCGTAATCCATATAAAACTAAACTGCCAGTACTTTTAAACACGAAATTAGGTATTTTTTCCTTAATCTTGACAGAATCAAATGGTAAAAATAGGCAAGTCAGTAATAAGAAATGTTACATTTCAGCATTGTAAATCCAGATGAGGAACAATTTGTTAAGAGTCAGTTTTGCAGATAAGAATCTAGGTGGCTCTTTGTAAGATTTGGCTTGTATTCACTTACGTCATGCAGGTGAGAAAAAATAACCATCAGGGGCACAGTTAACAAGAAGTATGAAGTAATGCTGCTCTTCAATACTCATCTTGCTTTGTCACTGTGTTTCAGTGAAGATCTGGACCCTCTGAAGAAAGCTCAGATAATGACCATGAGGATGTACAAGGATCTAGGAAACAGGACTCATTAAGAAAAATTGAATAAAAGGGGATTCTTAGAAAGGTAAGATTGAACAGACAGAGAGTCCACAAATACATGCAATCTTTTAGGGACTCTTCCTAAAAGTAAGGATAGAGTAGAAATAAGCAGCTTAGGTGAGCAGCAGAAGTGCTGCCATTGCCCGACCTGTTCCCAAAGACCTTGAAACACCAGTGTGAAGTGACTTCACCTGCTCTTGTGTACAGACCTGGTGGTCATATGGCCAGGTCCTCTGCTATCCCTATTTTTTTGTCTCTCACTGTATTGAATTCACTGACAGCTTTAAACCGTACAGAAATGTAGATTTAACATTTTGGTGTCTGATACCAAAGCAGACAAAATATGATATGTAGGATAGTCACATTTGTAAGCATATATAGAAATGGGGAGGGGGAGACATCTTAAGAAAAAAATCTAGTTTTCCATTATGTCTGTCAAGTTATTTTAATATTATTTTTGGAATGAGTAAAAGTTAATTCAATGTTCTATCTTTCTTTAATTATCTTTTAACACCAGGCAATATTTCAAGTCAAAACATCAAAATCAATCCATAAATAGGAATGGTTATGTGCTTTATATTTGAAAATTAGATCTGTTATTAACATGTAAAGAAAAATACCTGAATGCTTTTCTAATTAAATATGCTACAAATAGAGAAATTTTACAAGATATTTCTCTAACATATTTCAAAATTAGAGTCAAATTTTATCCCTAGACTACAGAGAAGTCAATCCATGACAATGTTATGAATAATTAAAGAAACAATTAGCTTCAATAATAAATGATACACATATATAGATCTCTAGACTGAAATTGTTCATTTTATGTCCATGACAATTAACGATAGCTAAACTTTGACCATTTTAGAATAATGGAATTCTAACTCCAATTCCCATTAAAGCTACCTGACCTAAGCCTTTGAAAAATAGATTTAGGAGGTTTGTCACTCCTTTAAGTTGTGAAGCATCAAGTATTTCAGAAGGAGGATGTAATATTTCCAGTAAAACTGGTCCATATCTGAGCTGTTCTTCCTTAAAAATCTTGCGAGGGCAGCAAGCACACACAGAATAACATTCTGTTACATGCATATTGGGGAGTGGGGGGAGGAAGCGCTTACTAAGCAAGTGCAATTCCCTATTATACACTGAGCTACCACTGAAATCAATGGCATTTTTTTTTTAATTCTCTTTTCTCTAAATTTAACAATCATCTGTAAATAACTCGAATTCCTGGTAAGAATTCCTTAATGCAAATAAGAGCATTGAAAAAGGTCAGACCTTCACTCTGAAGAATTTACTGTCAATCATTCTGCTTCGCAGAAGACAAAGAAATTAATAGTATTTGCCAAATCTGTTCCATTGCTATAAAACTATTAGATTCAACACCTCTACTACTACTACTACCCTGGTTTCATAGCAGCCAAAACACTTGAGGCATATATTAATACCCCAAGAAAACATGATCAGTTGAGACTAAATGTTTAATAATCATGTGCAGATGTTCTTTACAAACCAGAATATTCCCATCCCATAACCCCTTTTTAGGGATATTGCTTACAGCAGAGTGATTAAACACCAAGACATAGCCAAAGCAATGGATACTCATAAAATCTGCTCTTACCATAGCATCAGAAATACTATTCTATAATATGACAGGGAAAACAAGAATCAAATTATAATAGCTTTTCATTGAGCATTTTCATACTATGAGAGAATTAGTTAAGAGTTGCTACTTCCTCAGACTACACACAAACGAAGTGAAGAAGTAACTGTTCAGTGACTACTCCCTTGGACTGATCCAACTGGACACAATGGATCGGTTTCCTCGACCTGAGCTACCCTACAAACTTGAAGCATCATCGATGTCTTTGCCAATGAAGGCAGAAATATGACTGTAGTTTTGAAAGACATTTCAACACTGTTCAAAAGCCGTAACGTATTTTAAAACAATATCCTTAATAGAATAAGCTAACTTAAGAATAATAAAATGAAGCTGCAGGCAGCATTTAGCTTTTCTGGACTGACAAGGATCAAAAAATTCAAATCCTTAGAGGCAGAGGGAGAAAGCAGGTAACACCTCACAGCTGAAACACTTCAAGAGGCTTTGATATTTTCTGGCCTTTAAATGGTGAAACACTTAAAAGAAGAGAGAATACCCACAGTATCAAATTAAAAAGCACAGTAGCATTTGCTCAGCCTTTCCCAAAGTCTGAATAAATAAATAGTTATGCTGAACACTGCCACTGTTATCACTTGCATTTCAGTTTTACCTCCTTCATGGAAATAATAGCACAGCCGCCACTAAGTATTTCATCTCATTTCAGCTATGGGCCCTAAAATAACACTTCCGTTTGATAAGTAGTTCAAGAGTTCTGACAGCACTACATCTATTGCTCAACCAGGAAGAAAATACTATTTAATAATTTCACTACAGAAAAACATAAAGGTTCCAATCTGATTAAGTCTCTGTGGTGTTAATGAGGGACCAAGCTTACGGTATTTAAAGTATCAGTTGAGACAAGATTCAATACATAGGTTCTTATGGGACAAGCAAAATGGATGAGAGCACATGGGGTTAAGGATTGAAGAGATACACAATACTATTTACCAAGAATCCACAACCAGACACAGAAAAGCAAAGTAAGGCACAATTATATAAAGAATTACCTTGCTGTAGTACAAAAAAAGAGTAGGATTTTGAATTTCAGTCAATGTTATTTCTACATTGGTAATAGAAATAGTGCTTCCAAAGAGCCTAGAAAACCCAATAAAATCAAGGGTTTATCACTGCAAGCAGTACAAACTAGAATAGCAGTAACAAGGCACAAGGGGGATAGGAAACATAAAAAAGAGGAAAATTTAATATTGGAAAGTGTCTTTTTCCTCTACTTCTGAGCTGTCCATTCTGGCAGGCTGTACGCATTTCTTTCATATGGGATTCGTACGGGTGAGAGAACAACTTGACAGCAGCTCCCAAGATTAACAGCTGGGGTGTTTGCAGGCATGGTTGGAGGGATGAAGAACGCATGGGCGCACCAGAAAGTCTTTAAAAGTCACCTGAGGAATTCCACACTTTTGCTCCATTTTATATGTAAATTGACACACTGAAAAATTAGAAGTTACTAACAGGCACGATGGGAATCAGGGCCAGAGGTGTCAATGGGACTAAGGTGATGAGGCTGCTTCAAATTCATTATATTCTCAACAGCAGGTAAGGTCCCCTCACACCTGGGAAATCCACTGCCCCAGCCTTTTATAACTAAAGATGGTGAAAAAAAAATCTGTTTATCATCACAGTGGTTTTTAATATTGGTGGCAAGAGCAAAATGTAGAATATACCCCTTGTTGGCTTTTTTTGATGAGCTCAAGAAAGATGTCAGTAGAAAGGGGGACCATCAAGTGCAAATTTGCAGCTTCATTAAGCATTACGATATCTTACACAAGTTTCCTTAGTCAGAGATCTGTTACCATTCTTATTTTCCCGTGGTCAAAAGAAATATATTCATTTCTTTCATTACGCAGAGAGAGATGAAATAAGAGAAGCACGGGTACATACACACACATGATTTTGCATGACATACCAGTGCTGGACTAGCGCACGGAAGATGAACTCAACTGTGATATGCCCAAATGTAATGAAAACAGAGAGCTCACAGAACAGCTGTGCGAGGTTGAAACCAATTACCGTCTACCTGAGCATGCAATAAAGATGTGCCGTGTCCTTGAGCCTGCAGGCCCAAATTAGCCAAATATTTAACCCTGGGCTTTTACCCTGAAACATTCTGACAGGCAACCAGATGTGCTGCAAGCAACAAGTCTTAAAAGCTCTTCTCTTTTGTGACTATTAATACTGTTAATGTAATTTTAGTACTCTTTAGGTACATATTTGCGCATAGCAGTTTTGGGCCAAAACGGTGGACTGCTAACCTCCTAAAATGGAAGAGAGGTAAAACAATGCCCTCAACCGATGGCTTTCACAAGATGTTTTTGATAAGCACAGACTGTTTTCAGAGCAGAATTTGTAGGTGCTGCATGATTGCTGCTTTCACTTATCACAAAGCAAGCCCTCTTCCTCTACAAAGCAGCAGATGTTTTATTAGTTTAGCCCCCCATAATGGAACCAAAATGTATCCTCGAGATTAGCGATTCCCCCAGTGGTGCTGGCTGACTCACTCCTACGGCAGAGCTTTAGGACTGTGTCAGGAAGCAGTGCAGCCCAATCCGGAGAGATTTGTAGAGTGAAACAGCCGCTGTCGAAGACATGACATCCACAGTACACATGCAGTGTGAGGGGGAGAGGCTATTTCTGACTAACTCTTGTCTGGTCCCATGGGTTGAACATATGCTAGTGGCTGGAGCACATCACCTGGCTTAGTTTCATCCCAGAGGGAATCAAGTCCACATGGTCCAAAACTGCTCTGTGATCCAAAGCGGGGATACTGATTTCACAAGCGCACCCACAATCTGAACTCAAAATACTAAGGCAGACATATCCTATACGTGGTATTAGCCAAAAGACTATTGAAGCAGGTTCCTTGGTCAAAAGGCCTATCTCCTGTTACAAGAATCTTTCTTCCCCATTAAGGATTAGAAAACTTATTAAGGGAACAGTAGAATATATTTATAGCATATTCAAAATCCAAGCAAGAGTCACAAAAACAAATTCCCTGGTTCACATGAGCTTACAACATATTCCAAAGACTTCATGGCTTACTAATTTCTTCCCAAAGTCTAAGAAAAAGAGTACACTTGTTTGGGGGGATAGGGTGACAGCATGCAGGTAAGAACTCATAAAAAGTGATAGCATTTCCAGAGCCTGTGGTACACCTCACATCCATCTTGAGTCACATCGTATTTAATTCATTCTTATTTGCATGTGTTGATCTCTGTATATGCCACCTATCTATATGCCACCAATCTATGTATATGCCACCAATCTATATGCCTCCTGCTCTATCAGCACAGAGACATGGGGACAGATTCTCAGGCATGAATTGTCTTTTCACACCAACTGAGAGAGCAAGAAGAGACTCTCATCCTGCCAAATGCCACCAGCCAAAATCCTCTTCCTAGAGATTTCTTGCTAGAACATATCTGCCGATGCCAAGCCTTGGTCTCACTGTTTTTGTGCCCTGCACTGGGAGCAACATGCTTGAAGTGAACAAAGAACATACTGGTTCTTTGCACTATGGCATAAATCCATTACTGAAAAGATCCTTCTTCAGTGACCTACAGCTTTTTGAAGAGTTAAAGTTGCAACAATTTCTCACTGTGACAAACCTACCTCTTGTCAGAGAAAATCTCTATTTGCAGCAGTATCCCCCATTTAAAAGCAGTAAGTTTAGCCATTGTGGATACCAGCTGATGATGTGTCATCTGGTGCTGAGGGGCCAACATTTCCAACCTGCCACATTTTCTACCATCTAGAGGGTTTTGAAGAGGAAAGGGGAAATGAAGATTGGCCACAGCTGTTCCAATTAAAATAAAGCAAATAGAGAAACTAAAGCTTTTGAGGGCAAAATTAAATGCTTTGTCCTCTCCTAAATCCTTGGATTGTGGTCTGCATCCTGCAGTACACAGATTACAAAAGGCTTTAGCTTTCTTGTTATACAGAAAACTTCACTAAACATCTTGAAAAACTGTGAAAAATACACAATTAAATACTGTTAATTGAACACCATCAACAAGATGCTATTTTTGAGAGCATGTGTGATATGATGTAATTCTATGCCATGTTCAACTTTAATACTGCTTTTAAGCACTGCATAGATTGAAATTTCTTGGAATCTAAGTAAATAAAGACAGTTTTTCAGAGAACCACCTCAGAGAAGTTTCTGCATGACTCATCTGGGGCATCTGGGCTCTAACAGTTATGTAAGTGGTTTTTATCCTTACCCTGTCATAACAACCAACTGGAGTAGAGGATTACTGAAAAGCCTTATGTGCCAAAGTGCAGTTGTACTTCAAGCTACCCAAAAATCACCATGTGGATAGCTCTAATTTAACCAGGAAGAATGGAAAGTGATGATTAATATTCTCTTAGAAGCAGGAGCACGGAAGGGGTCTGCTTGATGGAGTTAACAGGCCTTGGCTGAAAGAGTGCACAGAGAAGTAACTGATATCTCATTTTTGCATACAGTGGGCAGACTAATACACAATAGAGATGGAACTTCATTCAAAATACTTCTCAAAAACTGGACTGCATGGAAGTTTGCATCATATCTTTGTAGATCATGCTTATCTTTCGCTGTCAGTGATTATGAAGACGACATAGGAAACGTGTACCCCATCATGCACATGTTTAAATCCATAGCCTGCAGGCAACATTACCCACAAAATCTCAGAACTGCCCCCACTCACCAACTGAAATATTATAATGAGGATCATACATGTCAGTTTGACATGAAGATCCAACTACAAAGTTGTCCTCCATATATTACTGGAGGACAACTTATTACTTTAATTCATCAGGTAAAATCTGTGTCTCCGTCCCAACATAGACGTATCACTGGCCCAACATAGAAATTTGTGACAAAGAAAGGGTCAGCTGTCACAAAGTCACTGTATCTGTAATTACTGTATCATTGCCCCAGAGTTAGGGCCTTTCCAGCACCCTGCCTCTGTAATCCCATTACAGAGATGCAGCATAAGTGCATTATACTAACTCTAGAATCCAAATATCAGAGATGACTTGCACTGAAGCAGTGGAGTCTCTTGGTTGTAATTGCTGAGCATGAAGATAAAGACAACCTGGTTTGTAAACAAGGAAGGTTCACTCCAGACCTTGTTTTCCTTCACCACCTCTGAAAAATTTCAGCTTTTCTTTTGCTGGTTCTTTCCTGGTATATTCAGCATCAAATCACCACTTACTGATGAAGCATCAAGGGGAATACTTAGACCAACAGAGTGAGGGAGAGGTTTGCTTTTATGAACTAACTAGCCATAAACCAGGCTTTAAAAATAATCTTGAAAACTAATTTAGCTGAAATACAGCCTGAAGAGGTTAAAAGATTTCAGGTGAAGCCTCTATAAAAACAATGAAGACATGGGCCATCACTATTGATTGTCATAGCTCATAGTCAGACAGGGAACAAATACGAAACATTTTCTGTATAATGGTTACTGCATTAATTTTATACAGCATCATACCACACAGTTATTATTCAGTTCCTTAAATATTTTTAATGCAGCTAGATTGTGCTTCTAATTGCAACCTTTGCCAAGAAATATGTAATGAAAGGTACACGAAAGCATCTTGTTCCTTTTTCACTTAAGGTTCAAAATTGATCAGCATACCTGCTCCGATAGAGCGGATTTGACCAGCAATCAAGGGAGGACCAGAAATTGTGGACAACTGAGGACAACCTTTAATTACCATTTATATGAACAGGAATAATTTAAAGCAATAGATTGGCAAAATCTGGAAGAACTTTTCTTTTGGGAGTAGGAAGAGAAGTCAGCAAAAATTTGAAGGAGCAGGCATTTCTCCACATTAGAACAGTACCTGAATATGCATTGAATCTTGTAGAAGAAATAGGAAAGAAAAAGAAAGATCACATAGTATGAATGACCAAGAGAAAGGATGCACATGGAAAATAGATGACATGAGCTTCTGAAGTTAGCAGAGATGTCCATGACAGTGAAAACAGCCAAGGAAGTCAGAGACAGGAAAGAAGAGAGCAAACTCCAGAGCCCAGACTCACAAAGAAGTTCTAGAAAGAAGACCTTAAAAGACCTTGGTCCAGTTTCCAAAGTTCCCTTCAGAGAGGTGAGGATGGAAAAAACAGCTAGGGTTTTCTAAAATGAGAAGTGCTGAACCCTTTGCAAAAGATACATCTGCTTACTTTCATTATTGCATGCTCCTGAAAACATGCTCTGTTAGTGCACACGCTCCTAGATCCTCTTCCCAAGCTGCTTTGGAGTTTGGAGATGTTAGTAGTGGTCACGGAGCTTCACCAGAGAGGCCCTAAGTTCTCAGCTCTCCAAAGAGGTGAAAAGAGGGGGAAATTTATGAAGCAAGTTACCACAGCTTCCCAAGTTAATGCATGGCAGATGAAGACTTATCTAGGCATATGCTGCCTTGCATTTGGTGTGGGCCTTCACTTAGCCCAAGATGAAAGATGGTTATACTAAACAGTTACACAGTACTTACTGTGAGCTAAACACACACTTCGCATTTCATAAATTACTGCATATCAGCTGAATCCTAACTGTTGCTTAGAAATCCACAACCAGAGCACTGATGTGTGCTCAGTATCACAAAGACCGGAAATACATAGTTCAGTTCAGTGGGATCTAAATGCAGAAGCCCAGTGAACAACTAGCAGGACTTCTCCCCAGGTTGCGAGACCTGTTACGTTCCTGCATGCTGTGCTTCAACATAGAGTAAGATAATGTTGAATATCGTGTAGGAAAAACATTTAAATATTTTCTTCAACAGCACACTGGATCAGTATTATCAGTCTTTAATTCTTTACCATGCTTGGCCCTATATGGTTATACAAAAATACAACCTTCCCACTAGAAAATTTTGAAATCACATTACACCAAAAAAAGCATCTAAACATATACAAAGGATTCACTATATGAAGTTTTAAAAGAAAATAAAGCTACATTATACACAGTTATATGAAACAACTAAAAACACATGCACATAAACCCCAAAACATACTATTTCTTTTCAGCTTAAGACCTAAGAAAGCGCTTTGGTAGATCAGCTGCCTCCTTATCAGCTTAGTAGCATACAGCTGTACAGTCTAATCAAAAATCCTGATTTAGACACCTAAACTGTCCTAGTCAGGCCCCAGCAGGATCCAAAAATGCCACCACATTAGACAGAAATTTCCAAACAGTACAGAAAGCTCAACAGGAAAAATCTCAGGCATCTGTTGCTGTTCTCCTTAAAATAACACAAACTGGCCCTGACACTGCTGCTCTACTCCAACCCTTTCCTACAGTCAGTAGCATGTAAGAAATTCCGATTGAAACTGCGTCCCTTGTACCTACGAACACCTCACTTCAAGTAAGTTCCATAAAGGAAACCCTAGGATCCTTATTTCACTCTGGGAGACGAAAGTCATAGCATTATGTTCTTAACCACTTCTCTCACTTAGTCGACGAACATCTCTTCTTGAAATTCTGCCTATAGACTTTGGTTCCCCCCATGGTAGGTAGTAGTTGAGCAAACTATCTGAAATGTAAAACCTTGTGTTTCCGTAGAGTGCAGGTACTTACTTTTGCGGTGGATCTGGTGCAAAAAAATACTGCATATTTAAAGTTGAGCATATTTTTAAATATCTTATTCAACCTCACTGCTACAACATTAATTAATTCTACCAGTTCTCCTAGTTATTTTGTAGTTCTCATAAAAGTAAGGTTTTATGGATTTCAAAAGGAAATCTTAGTGTTCCAGTTGTTCCAGATTCCAGTTCTTCCCTACCTACATGTTAGTCATTAACAAATGCATTTCAACTATTGCTCACCCCTATTACTATACCATATAGGAGAAAGAAAATTAATTCCTCTTTGATAGGGCTTTAATGCCTGTATGCATGTGCCTTCACAAACCTGATTTTTTTTCATAGCAAACACACATCCAAATGCTCTAACTTAGAAAGTTTGCAGATTCTGTTGTTGCAGTTTTCAATCATGATCTTTTGGACATAAACACCATGACTGCCAAGTGAGCAAAAGCATTTCTATGAAGTGAGGCCAAAATATCCAAGTTCTGTTGTTCATACTGGTGCATTAGAATACAACAAACAGGAAATGACAAAATGTTTTATACGTTTATGCTGCTATTGGTCTTTTTTGGGTTGTTTGATTTTTATAATGTTACTCTTTTAGTCAAATTAGGAATGTATTGATTTGCAACAATCCAGGCAATCTGTGACGACCAGTGCAGGAAACAGTAAAATGCTATGCTTTGTCTACTCAGAAGTTATGAAGCAATGAAGAAGCCATTTCTGGATGGATTTCTACAGCTACAAGCACTATTAGACTAAGACCAAATTTAAAAAGTCATTAATGAGTAGTTTTCAGTATCACTTATTCTGTGAAAACTCTTTAAAATAATGTAAACTTCTGTTACAGTAATTTAAAATCATACCAGATAGTATAAGAAAACTGCTCATGGTGTTATACACATGGGGCAAGTCTATGTATGTCTGTGTACAAATTATCCCCAGTAAGCCACTTTCTGCTCAAATAAATACTGAACCAAGTATTCTCAAGCTGAATATTCACAATCTTATATAGGTTTTCTAATCATTGCATTATGTAGTAAATTATAAAGAAGACCAGCACTAAACCAAAAAAAAAAAATAAGATTTGTTATTAAAGAAAACTAATCTTATAGTAAAACTAAAAAGTTTTTATAAACTAAATTAACAAATAAGACCTCCAAAATCATAACCTGTTATCCAAGGCACACTAATTGCTCTGAGTGGGATCTCTGAGATTAAAACACCTACATTTAGGGGTCCACGAAGGTGTTTAAGCTCCCATGATGGTCACTAGTCAAGGCAATGTAACTGCGTTAGGGTAAGCTGAATCGCTCCTAGCCTGTCCTGACTTGGAGAGCTCAATTCAATTGCCTGACCGAAAGCATCTGGTCTCAATAGAAGTGCCCGAGGGATGGCAGATATTAGGTGGGACCTACTGAAGAAATTCATGCCCCTCTGAAATGACAGCAGGAGGCCACATAAGATATCCAAAAGTATCTCTAATAGCACTAGAGGTCTGTTTAGGAAATTTAATTATATTCTACATCTCCACTGACGATAATGGGAATTAAACACCTAGCTTACATGCAAAAGCTAAAAATAAGTGCTTAAATTGAGGTACCAATCTCAATCAACTGCAATCAAGATGAATTTGAGGCCCCAGCTGCTGAGCTTAGCACATGGTAAGGAACAGGGAAGGGGGAAGAGGAGGGGTTGCTGTCTAGTGGTTAAAACCTCACAATAGTCTCTCTTTGGAAGCTTATACCCTTTCTCCCACCTTTCCTTCTGGCCAGCGTCCAGAGATGTGCACCAGCTGCTAAGTGTGAGAATAATGACAAGTTGCATTCAAATTCTGTGGAAATGCAAGCTACTTCACATGTAAATAATAGAAAAATAGAGCCTTAACTACCACGTATTTAAATAACAAAGGGTTAGCTAGTACATCTATAAAACACTATTTTTCAACTTGAAGACTTGGAGGGCTTTAGGAAGGGAGTGGAAAACATTGTTGCAGCATATTTACCATGCATTGTTCATACATATGCCTAGGAGCTTTATACTTCATAATCCAGTGGAAAAATGCTGATAAATCTTAATTAAAAATAGCCTCGGGTATAATGATTCCAGAGCTCCATGTAGTTCAAAGCTTACTTTCCAAGAGATTATTTCAGCACCCCTTGAACAAAGTTTGTGTAGCTCTACTGTAGAAAAAAATACAATTTTGCTTAACTGCAAGCCTGAATTCAAGCAAGAAAATAGATCTACAATCTTCTGCAGACACTGTAATACTATGTTTAGTTCTTATCTTATTATCATGCTAAATTTGTTATTAACCTCATTTGCAATTTCATTTAATTTGTGGCTATATCTTGTCTTTCAACACTAATGAGATAGAGGATGTTGAATTATATTTCAACAAGCTTTCTTCTTCTTTCTTGCACATAATTTTTCCTCAGCTTCCCCTAAATTATTTTTCTGTCACTCTGGGGAAGTGAACTAGCAATTTGCTCAATTTCTATAGTTTGTGGAATACAGAGACTGACATTGTTGAAGTCCACCCAGCAATGGCCTCTGAATCCCTTCTGTGGCTCTTATCAAGCAATTTGGTCAACAACAGAATATGTAGTTGAGGAATAAAATAGCTAATGATTGTATCTGGAAAACTCTTTGTCCAAGAGCCCTTCAAATAAGCAGCACTGCGGGACCTTGCTGACCCATGCACATGTGTCTCTTAGCACATATGCTGCAGGAAGTTTAGCTCAATCACAGGGATGCTACTGTCTCCCTAGGCTTCTCCTGTGGGTTTTCTTAAGGAAAAAAAAAAAAAAAAAAGAAAAAAAAAAAAAAAGGTGAATTTGGCAAAACAAAGCTATATTTATATAGTAGCAACCATTTATGTTCCCCTCCCCTTACTCATCCAGGTAGCAAATGCTATGAGGAAGTGCATGTAAATAAAAATGTCAATTTGAGAAAAGCAAGAGAACGGTTTTGCATTTAACAAATATCACTTATTCAAACATGCCTGTGAAGTTCTGAGATAGAAGTTAAACGCGATCTGTAAGAGCGCTCTGGCAAAAATAACAATGCAGGTCAACAGCGCTGACAGAACCATGACAAAGTGACTTGAGGCAAAATTCAGGAACCAATGAAGAAACTCAACAACCCAGTAAAGAATACTACTAGTTTTAAAAGTGAAAAACAAAGACACCTTAATTTTTTTTAAGATGATAAAAACAGAAGTTCTTTGAAACTGAAATTTGCAATGCAAGAGGAATACAACCCCTTCATCTGGCCTAATACATTCCTTTCAAAAAGATCCTGCTGACTTTCTCTGAGAGACCCAAACACCTCTATGACCCACAAGGAAGCTTTGAAATCCGACAGGCAAACTGTCTCCATCTCATTAAACTATGAAACAAACATCTCTGGAAATCATTGTTCAGGAAAATATTAACAGTGAAGGCAAGTGCTCTAAAGCTCCCACCAAAGTGATCCTAGTCCACCAAGTAACTTTGGGAGATCCCCTATACTGGCATCTCTTTTCAGTTGCTAGGGTAAAGGGGAAAGCACTAGGTTGGTTTCTTCAACTTTGTGTCAAGCTGAAAAACAGCCTGGAGCTTAGGAACTAAACCACTGCTTTTGGTTTCATTTTTTTCTTGTCAATACATAGTAGAGATTAAATGGCAGAGGTCTATGCTACAGTGATAAACTTCTGCTTTGAAATACCTGAGGAGGAACATTAAGTCAAAATCCTCACATGCCACTACAGCTTTAGAAAGAAAAACAAAACACAAAAATATAAACAAAGCTATGTTAGAAAGACAAGAATTTGACTTTTATTAGCATCCCTCATGCACAAATATTAAAATATTTTATGAAACCATACTATTTTTTCTGATCCTGTCCATGAGCAGAACCAATGGAGGAGACTTTGTATGGGCAGTTCTCAGTATGACTTTCCATCACTTATGAGAACATCAGCTTCTTAACTTATTATTCTTAATTACATACTTGTCTTTAACCCTTCAAGTCCTTAAAAATATGCATTAAAAAAAAAAAAAACAAGAGAAAGCAAAAGCAAAAAAAAAAAAAAGGAGGGGAGGGGAATAAAATTAAAAAAAAAAAAAACAGAAAAACAAAAAAAAATCTACCACACAAAACTAAGAGTAGCCATTTTTGACAGGGCCAAAGATTCATCTACCTCAGCATCCTGTCTCCAGCAGTATTCACAGTTCAGGGAGCTAAACAGTCATAGAACATCTGCAAAGGGATTGTTTCCTTGGAGTCCCAACAATTTGTAGCTTAGTTTTTTTTTTTTTTTTTTTTTTTTTTTTTTTTTTTTTGAGCCAGAGATTGGATTGATACTCTCAATACCTATTAAATTGCTTCAGTGTCTTTAAAAACCTTCATAGTTTTGGTCTCTAATACAACTTCTGGCAGCAAATTCTACAGCGTATTATATAGACAAGGCTTCCCTTTGATTTGTCTGAAGTTTCAGTGCTCTGTAAGTTCCCTGTTTTTCTCTACTTCTTGGCAAGCAGTGAAACACTTGCTCCCTATTAACTTCTCCAGGAAAGGACATGAGCAGAGACAGTAGTAAAACCCACTTCACCACCTTCTGCCCATTTAGGAGGCCAGCACCACTACAAAGCAGTCCTCTGCGTGAGGCAGCTACTAGAGGGAAGTAAAGCGCGCTTTCTCAACAGGGCTTGTCATTACTGCTGCTGGCAGGACAAGGGCCAAACCCAGGGTGCCCACCCACGCTACCTCCTGCCACCAGCTCCTCAACCCAAATTCAGCCAACTGTACTTTTCCAGCCTGTCTTCTCCACATTTTATACTCAGATGCTCCATTTCCAACTCTCCAAATGCAGGCATGTCATCTAAATCCCCATAGCAGTAACTTCCTACTCTCTCCTGCTGCCCCGGCAAAAATTACAAGCGGTAGAGGCGAGCGAGGATCAAAACACTGAGTGTGCTCTCGATTTCTGTCTCCTGGCCACATGCAAAACAGCTACAGAGGTCTCATTCAGCCAGCACTGCTCTGGAATGGAAACTGCCAAACAATTATGTAATTTTAAATTATTTTTTGAACTCCAGTTGACGCCTCTATTGGATTCAGAAGGAGAAGTAGAAAATGCCACTTTGATGAAATTGAAGGTTTGACAGTTCATTTTCAACATTTCAATTAAAGACTAAAAACAAAGCAACAACGACTGATGCTTTCAATTCTACCATTTTTCATTTTAAAATGTCATTTTCCCTTTTAAGGCATTTCATTTAGAATGATATTTTGTGTTACATGGAACAATTAAAGAGTCAAAAGCTGAATACAATGTTTTGATTTCCTTAAAATAGTGCTTCAATGGAGCTAAAATAATGTTTTTTCAAAAATCAGTTTTATGAACAAATTAACGTTTGTTTTCATCCTCATTCAGAAGAGGAAAAAATCAGTGCTGGCATTTCACTGAAAACAGACATGCCAAGTTGCAGCAAGCTGTAATATCAAGGAATTGTAAAATTAGATTCCAGAGGTTCATATGTTAACCAGATTTGAGCTACTGCAAAAAATTACTCTTGATCCCTGAAAAACTCTACTCCCAAAATGGCAATAAGAAATGATTTGACCAAAGTTTCAAAGCACTTGTCTTGAAGAACTGATGTGCTCAAGCTTCTCAGTGCCATTACTACAGGTGTCTAACATGAGAAAAACAACTCACTTTTGCATGGACTTGTTCTGAGAAAGAACAGAAGCATTTTTGCTAAAATTTTTGTATTTTCCTTTCTTCTCATCCCCTCCCTTCAACGATCATCCGAGAAATGCGAGACATAGAAAATTCCTATCCAAAAGGCTCTATATTTAGGAAAATTTCAAGCAACCTGAGGCATGATATATGTGAAACAGTCTCAGGATGGAAAGTGCTGCAAAATAAATATTTCTATGGTGGTGCCTAGGATTATTTATATTTGTACCATATATCAGCAGCTAATTCATACAAATCTGATACATCTTGCTGTATCTCAAACACTGTATTCAAACATTCTTCCTAGAATTTTGATTTTGCGAGGTCAGACTCCCTTTTATCACAGCATAACTGACAATCTAGACACTGCACTTGTATCCACCAAAAATCATTTTTAAATGCAGTTCAGCATCACTGCCATGTGCCTTCAGTGCTGAAATTTTTGTTGTTTTGAGAAGATTAATCTTCTGCTGGATAGTTCCTTGAAAGTGTCTGTGAAGTACCTATCTCATCAGCTGCTAGTCGATTCACAGGTTATCTGATGAGCTATGGTGGCTGAATGACCAGAAATCACACGTACTGTAATTTATCACCACAAAGCAATGGTATTAAAAAAGAAAAAGAAAGAAAAAAGTAGAAAGAAAATCCCACAACTCTGACGCACTTCTCCATTTAGCGACTATACACACACAAGATCATAAATTAAATTGCAAAATCGAAGTCATAGTAACAAGTCCTGCTTGGAAACTTTCTACCAAGCTAGGTCTGTCTTGGGTGCAAAGCAAACCACAACAAAACTAAGAGCCTTAAACTCAAGTAACACTAGCTTCTCCAACAAACGTTGCTCTTTCTTAAGCCTAGAAGTGACTCCCCTAGCCCCAGCAGACATGGGGTCTCCAACAGAGACATGTAGTCACTGAACAGTAACAGGGCTGCACAGTGCCCTGACTACGACATCGTGCTGGCGTAAGCAAATGACTGGCTGAGCTAGTTGTACCGGTGGCCTCTATTCCGCGATGGGACAACCAACACATGCTAGAAGCAAGCTGAAGGCTGCACATGGCTGGATTTCATGTAGCAGCAACATTTAGCCACTCAGTTAAGATAGAGGACAGGCAACCCCCACCACCACCAAGTCAACTTACCTGAACGCTTAGAGATTTGCAGCAGATCTGGATTCCCCCTCAAATCTGGTCCTCGGATCTGTGATGCTCCAAAGTCACCTTTATCTCAGTTTTTCCTGCAATCTCAGGGGCAATACAGGAGAAGAAAGACAGCCCGCTACCTCGTCTTAAAACGTACTACAGTAAACTAGGACTTACACAGGGGGAGGAAAAAAAACAAACCCTGTACTTCCACAGAAGTACTTGCTAAAAAAAGAAAAAAGACGACAATCTGAGGGTAAAAATTCTAACCAGGGTTTTCACATTTCCATTCTTCCACATACACCAATCCATCAAACATTTACTATTCCAACTTTTAGAAAAAAATGAGCTTTCTTCCTTCAATTTCAGTAGGAATAGGAAAAAAGAATGCAACATAATACTGACAAGACTGACCTGGAGTATATTATGTACAGTATATTATGGGTCAGAATTACTAACTTTGTGTAATAGAAGAAAAGTTTAACAGCAGTGATAAAAGCTTAAAAATAAGTCTAATTTTCATATGTATGCTCTATGAATTTTAAGTAACAATGAAATAAATTGAGTATGGCAAATGCGCTAGAGAAAAAAAAAATACCAAATATTTCCAGCTTGCCACTCTTCCACAACAGAAAGAGCTGCCCCTTCTAAGAAAAGGTAACTTTACAGTGCACAACTGTTGTTCTTTGAGTGCTGCTTTATCTGTCAGAAGAATAAAATTCAGCAAAAACAAAACAACTATCAATTATCACCCAGGTAATATTTCAGAGGAAAATCCAAGCTGATGACCTTATGAATTTCCTGATCATTTCTTCATCGCATATGAAATTAAGTGCCTAGGTTTACAGAAGAAACTAAATTAAAAGCACCACCTACATTATAAACTGGAGCTTTCTACGAATAAGTCAATACACTCCCAAGTGCTGTTGGCTTTGCAGCCAGCTGCTTAGGGCCCTTAATTTTCACTTCTGCACCCACCATCCCGTGTGGCCCACGGTCCCACCAAGTTTAATGAAAAGCGGAGCACGACCCTTCTGTTCTGAGCATTACAAGAGGGGAGCATTTGGCTGAACCACGTAAACTGCCTCTATAGAGTTATTCTTGCATCTGAATCTACAGGAGCACGTTACTGACCAGCTTGCCACACAGGCACAGTTTACTCACAACAGACCAAAGCAGTCTCAAGTATTTAGGGACCAATGCAAAAGAGGTGCTAGAAAGTCTAGTTAAAAAGCAGATCTGGGAGTCAGCGAGATAGCATGAGTGAATGATTCGGACTGACATTTTTATTTCTATTATTATCCTGTATCTGTAATTATAAAAATACAAGCAGCTTAAAACACTTCTAGATTTCCACTTTAAAAAGTAAGTTTCCAGATCTCAGCCAGGATGGGGGGGAATAATACACACAAGTACATAAATAATAATACCCACACATACACACAAATATATAAATAATAATACCCACATATACATAAATCTAATGTATCCTAAAGGCTCAGAAACAAAAAAGGCAACAGAAAAATAACTCCAAGTTTGCTATTCTTTCAACATCAGATTTTTAACTCAGTCATGTGGTTTCTGCAACATTTATTGTTTTCTCCTTTTCTTTTGCCACCAATCATAAGCTCCCCAAATATAGCCATTCTTCCTCACTGGCCTTATAAAGTTTTTTTTTTTTTTCCCCTCTACAGAAAAAAAAGGAAATCAAACAGAATGCTATTTACACCTTATCTTTCCGCATACCAACAAAATGAGACATTCAATTCATTGTATCCTCTGAAAGGCAGGAGACTGGAAACAGATAATTTATTAACCAAAAGTACTCAGATCTCTACCCCTAATACACAGCCTTTTATCTTAAGAGAACATTTAAAGTATCCTTAACATTTCCAATACGATTATATTTGACTGTAGTTTAAAAAACACATCTGCTGAGCAATCAGTTTCTCCTAGTTCATCTCACAGTTATTTAAAACATTTAACCTTATTCTCTTCAAACCCACATATTCTTTATACCAACACACATTATTCTTAATAAAATACTGTTTTGGGACTTACTACCTAAAATGGAAATATAAAAGACCAAGGTTGTCAGTGCAATTCAATTGAAAACTTTAAGGTATCAAATTTAAGAGTACTGCTATGGCCCCATGCCCATGCAGTTTCTGAAGCCATCTCTAATTTGAAACACAAAATGTTATCCAAAACGAGCTACATTTCTGTTTCCAGCTTAAATAGAGCTTTTTTTTTAAAATCCTTCTCCTAACACAGGAGTTTGGAGAGAGAATTTTCCAGATTATAAAATGACAAAATTATTTCTTTTTCCTCAATAAACATTAGCACGATGATGCAGATTCTCTTATTCCTGAAGTTTTAATTTATCCTGCCACTCTAAAGAACTTGATTGTGTAAAGTTACTGGAAATGAGTATGATCTTTCACACAACTACTGCAGAGCCACTGTTTACTGACCCTTTGCAGTACGCTTTACTCTCCTGTAGCTATTTGTTCTAACTCACATTTTAATGCTTTTTCAAGTATTTCAAAATAAGACACACAATATAATAGAAAAATACAGAAAACGTTTTCAAAGAGAGTTCATAATGGAGTGCATTTTCAACTGTTTCTGAATGTATTTTTGATTTATGAGCCTCTTCTTGCACATCAAAACATTAGCGTCACTCAAAACTGGGTATCTACTAGTCTGCATTTTACAGAAATAAAACACAGGTCACAACGCTATCAAAGAGCAGCAGAGTCTCGGTAAAGGAACACATAAACCGGCTCTGCCAATCCTGAGCACGTCACCACAAGCAACAACCTTCAGTTAAAGAGCAAAAACCAATTTCAGTCAACAAATATAGAACCTGAGAGTGCACCAGTTATTAGTTGGCTGTAACAAAGCAGAGAAGTCTTTTCACTTCAGATCAGTGAGGCTTGTTCACCTCTCATGGATCCTAGGCTCTTGAAATCTTTGCTGCCCATTTTCAAGAGGAGGACCGAGGAGAAGTGAGATTGTGCTTGCTTGCTTGCACTCACTGTCTCCTACTGAATGCTTGTAGGATGCTTCCTACCTCATACAGTCTAAAGAGATGCCTCTCTCTGCTGCAATAGCAGATACCTTAAACAAATAACCCAAGCTCCAGACGAAGGGATTGGACTGCCAGGCACCTCCTTTCTCAGTGCTGGATGCCCAACACAGGCATCCCAGATCTCACCCCCGACTGCAGGCACCAACTGCCTGCAATGCTGAGCCCTTGGGCTCCTGGCCTGCCTGCAAGTTATCCCCAGCCAGCCCAATTAGCAGCTCATTCCTACACATGGCAGTTAAACAGGGCAGTCATCAGCTGAACAAATGCCATGTTGGGGGTGAGGTGAGGAAGAGAGAGAAAAAATTACAGTGGTAGCATGCATTAATGAGCCAGCACACATGCTGAAGACTTAATGGGAAGGACTGACAGGGTTCAATTAGAGAGACATCTGCAGCCTCATTACCACCACCAGTTGTCACTTAGGGCAGTGGTACAGACAACCTGTGCAGCAAGAGGCAAAGGAAAATAATGAATAAATGGAAACAGAGAACTTTCTTAAAGAACTTTTCATACTGGAGTTCATCATCCTGGCAAGTTTTGTGCCTCAGGAAGAAAGAGAAATGCATACATCAATGCTTGGAAAGGATCAATATAAGAAAAAGCCCAAGTATCCATAGAAGCATAGCCAGAAATATTTTCTTCTCTTCCTTCTGCCACCGAGGAACCACCCATTTGTTATGGAACAGGTAACTCTTTTTAACCATATACTGACCTGCAGTATTAAATAAATCTTCAACAGTTAATACACCTTACCAGCTTCCTCATTCAATTGTTAGTGGACCACAAAGGAGTCCCCCTGCTCAATGTCAGACAAGCTATTTCACCTGCCTCCGCTAAATGACAGGATGCATCTGCTACAGCTGCCTGATCAACTGCATAAAAGTGTTTCAATTTAAACCTTTAAGACTAGACGGCACATCATACTTCTTCAGACCAAAAACCCATTTAGTCCAGTATCCTGATTCTCATAGTGACCCTTACTCTCATCCTATTTCATTTTGGGAGTATGAATGATCTGGAAGATTTTAGTTATTTTTAAATAGTTATTTTTCCTCCAGGTTCATCTCTTTTCCCAGTTCTATGTCCTTTCTCCTACTATCTTCACCTAATTAGGGACAGCTTTTAGTTTTTTGGAGGATGGACCTCTGTAGCAGATACCTAGAGAGGGAATATAAGAAACAGCAAGTACAGGTCCTCCTTTAGTGGTTTCTGGCAATAGTTTAGTGACCTTTTGAACTTGAGGCTGCATCTGGACTATTTTGTTTAATAGTAACCAATGGAGCTTTTTATCAGCACAAGGTATTTAATCAGTTTCTTTGGCACTAATTAAGCATTCCTGCCTTCTCTTAATGAAAGAATTTAATTCTTTATGTAACTGCTCATTCTGGTCATCTTTCTTTTTTAAGATTCAGGGCTGAGACTTAGAAAATCTGATTTCTGATCCTTGTTCTTCCATGTGACTTTGAGCAAGTCAACTAGAAAGGGGAAGTTTTCAATTGAAGTTGGAAACTTGGCTTACCTTTGTAACAGGAAGATTTCCAATTTCATTTCATTGAGATTAAATTCACATTTAATAAAGAGAATAAAGCCTCCTTTCCTCTCCTTACTTAAACTGTATGAGTCTAAAAGCAGGAACACACATTCACTGTGCATTCAGCTATCTTACAGGAGGCCCATTTTGATGGCTACAAATTACAACAGTAATATTTATAGGTAGAGCCTTGAAACAGCCAAAATACGCAGCTTGCAGCTTTTCAGAAAGTGTTACACCTCCAAGATGTAAACTTTTTAAGAAGTCCAAGAAGCCCCACGAACAAACGCCAATGAAAATCCTATGGAGCTTCACTCCTCTAAACAACTGCAAATCTGCATAAAGCAGGAAATAAAGACTGACCTTGTCTGTAATGTAATGTAATTCACTGTAAATGTAATTCAGTACACATACAGGTTGTCAGTGTGAGGTTATGACTTTTTCTCTCCACATCCCTCACCTTACTAGTAAGTCCCTCCTCCTGCCTGCTCTTGGTATAGCTATGGGGATGCTACATCATAAATGTTTAGTGGGCAAATCCAAAAGATAATTTCATGTTGATCGGTTTGTTTTCCACAGAACCGGCCATCTGATCATTAGGAAAGGCCTTGGGACGGGAGGGACCAGGACTATCCTTTGCTGACAGCCTGCAGTTTACTGGGTTAAGCATAGCATGAAGCTACACTCTTCAGCAAACATCTTCAACTCCCACAGACCATCATCACAGCTGCCAAAAGACACTGTCCTGCCCTCTCCATGTCCCCTTGTCCTTGGCTGTTAATTACAATGCTTGCAACACCCTTCCTGTCTGTCACTACATGTGATGACTCAGATCAGAGGAGTATGCTCTTCCTCAGCTGGATCAGTTCCTTGATCTTGTTCACTGAGTTGCCACAAGCACTGGTGCCAGCAATAGCAGGCAGGATAGGCAGCTGGCAGGGGCAGAAACAAGCAGAAATGTGACATAACTCTTTTCTCCTGGGCAGGTGGGGAAGCTATTGCCAAATGTGTTCAGATTACATCTTAGGTTTTTGCTATTTGAGGGTTAAATAAAACAACAAAGCAGGAAATTAATTCAAGGTTATAATGTCTAGATCATTGAAAAGTGTCAAAGAATTAATGACTGTTATGGGAAATAGGCACTTTAAAATCTCCATGGGTCTTGGTCTGTTGTTTCAACAGATAATCAGCACTAGGACCACACATTTATTTTATAATTAGATATGATATAAAGGTTATAAAAATCCATCTGATTAGTTCACAGGGGAATTCATTCATAGCATGCTTTAAGGAGATTAAAATGCCTACTTGAGTTTACACACTGCTACTTGATCATGTTTGGAATGTTTGTGTGGTGACTTCTAATCACAATCCTTTCCCAGGTGAATTAGCTTTTTCTGCTGTTCATAAAATTCTGTACTTCAAATTTTCTTATATTTCCTGGTTTCAAGCGCCAGGTGCTGCCCTATCAAGAAGAAAAAGCTGGTTAGGATGCAAACCTCTCTGTCTAAGACAAAAAAGCAAAGCCTCTGTCAGATTTCACCTTGCATATGCTACGCAGTGCTATTTCAGACAGGGGAGCAGTTAAACGCATTTTATATTTCCCAGTCTGCAAGGCCCAGCCAGTCAGAAGTTGATATATCTGAGATGTGTTCATTCAAGATACTTCATCTAACATGTGATACATAAAGGACACATTCAAAAAAAGTCTGTATGGCCTCTAACTTGTATGACCTCTTTAACCCCTGCATGTCACTGGCCTGAATATTCAAAAATATCAGCATCTGAAAAACAGATCCAGATTTTTGAAAAGCTTCCTTGCCAGTCAACAAATTAATGGAGATTTAGACTGAAATGACAGTGGAAGTTCCTGAAAGTTGTTAAATGTTTATATGAAATGTTATGAAAAAAAATTAAAAATAAACAGGACAATAATTCACAAAAGTAATCAAAAATGTTGGTATAATATGGATGGTATGCATTTAGTATACATGGATAATATGCATTTAGCAAAAAAAAATTGAAAAACACAGATTAGAAGTATCTAATCTGATTCAAGACTTCAGGAGTAGGGAGGTTGGACTAGATGATCTCCAGAGGTCCCATCCAACCTTACTAATTCTGTGATTCTGTGATTTTGTGAAACATCCTCCGATGTTTCTATCCCTTTTCAATTGTGTAAGTTTGATGTAAATCATTTCTATGATTGTATTACTATGTCATTCTTAGCATGCAAAAATAAGAAACTTCACAGATTGAACACTAGGGTGGAATGAATACACAGCAAGATCTTTCAAACCACAGACCGATATCCCTTCCTTTAAGTACAAAAATAAAGCCTAATATCAACATAAACATGACGTATCATATAGCTTTTGTTTTTATTCCAGAGGTCGTCTTGAAGTGGTAAGGAAAATATTTTATTTTCATATTAAGGAATTCCTTGCAAAATATTACAAGGAAAATAAAAAAGATAAGATCAAGGGAAAGTGGTGGAGAGGGAACAAGAATATATTTCCTCTCTGTATTTTCAACTCCTGGCATTTAAATCAGGACCACAACAATAAAAAAATCTAACCTGGGCATTCTTATGTCTATGGTTCCTTTTCCAAAACAGAAATTCTCTGCCATCAGCAATATCCCTAGCATTTTGTTACACTAGAAATTAACTACCCAAATACCACTATAACTGCCCACCTGTTGCACCTCTGCACTCTCAAACTGCTGCAAAACATCCTGTCCCAGGCACAAGTTCTCTTGTCTGTAGCATACGATTTCCCATTGTGTCCAGCTGCCTTTCCCAGCAGCAGCCCTGGCCATTGTACTCACTGTCTGGCAAGCCACACCGGGTTTCTTCTGTATCAGGGTGGAAGAGAAATAACTCCCTTTCCAAAGAGGCTTGCACAGGCTGAACAGTCTCCGAAGGGGAGAGAATTTTTCTCACCCAGAGGTATCTGCAGTGAGCAGACAGTTTGCACAAATCAGGTAAAGGGTACAAGGCAACAACAAACACTTCTAAGGTTTGGCTGCACAACTTGCAGGTTGCTCCATGTGAAAGTAGTGGAATGAAGAGCAAAGAATTGCTTTTAATTAGTCCCAGCGAGTCGTTTAATTGTTGCTTGTTTACAATTGGCAAGATGGATAATTGAGTTCCTGCATTACAATCTGGTATAAAAATAGGAAAGTAAACTTATTCAAACACACGCAGACCCAGACATATTGCTAGTAAAATTTTTATTGCTATTATGCAATACATTCAAAATGCATTTCAAATATTCGTTAAGAAAAAGAAAAGATGATCGCAGCAAATAAACATTTTTCCAATTAAGTGAAAGCTCTTTACAAGTTTAGGCTGTATTCATTAAAATTGGATTACAGTCAGATGTTAACTAAAAGCGACTTTGTGGGGTTCTACACATCTTTTCCAGTAATTTACATATAAAATGTAGCCATTTGCAAATCAAAGAACACTTTTTTTGAGCTGCAGATTCAACCTAGAGTCTCAACATAAATGAAGCTATTTTAATTATGGTCTGTTATCTAAGATCTCGTTGAGGAAGGCCACCACAGGACTGAAAGAAAAGAAGCCCAGACCTGCTGCCTGCACCTTCCCACAGCCCCTGCGTGCCCAGGGTCCATTTGTGCCACCCACAGCTCCCTCCCCAGCTCTACTGGCCAGGAATGGCCCGGTGCTCACATACACAAAATTATTTACTTGCCCGTAGACCTGTTCAGACAAAAGGAAGGAATAGGGAAGACTTTTAGAAAGGGGTCTAACCTGTAACAGCACAATATGCAGCCTGCTGTGCCCTGCGCTTCTCCACGTCACACCTGGACTTTGCTGTGGAGCTCACAAGTCCACACACATGGAGTGGACACAGAGACCGCAGCAACATGAGATGGGCAAGCGACAAAATGGCTCATCCATCACAGCTCCCCGACCCCTCCAGCCACCTCTTCCCTCCCTACTACCACTGGCTCACTGAGAGTGAGCAGTGCATGTGGACATAGAAAAGGAATAAAACTACTCCATGCAGGAAACCCTGGAGTTTTCTGCCATTTTAGTGGATTAAATAGGCTCATAAGAGGGTCAGAGTGCTACAGCCAATGCAAGAAAAGGGGCAGGTCATGTAGCCAGGAGAAGGGAATAGATAGGACAGCGCAGGACCACTGGTGCTCTGTGCACCAGGAAACCACCAGTGCAGTCCGGCTGCTCCTGAAAGAACAGTCCGAGACCACTGTAAAGAAGTGGAAGCTCAGTACAGCAGAAGTCAAAGACGAAGTAACTATCCAGAAAAATGAGAAAGATCACATTGTGTCAGCTAGGCTCTTCAACAGGGACAGAGGCTATCTTTGTGCAGAAAGAGGTGCTGAAATGCAAATACATGTACAAAGGCTTCAGTGGAAGGACATACACAGCCCAAACTTTGAAGCCTGTTGTTTCACCACTGTATTAGCACCATGGGATAATGGCAAGAATCTTCTCTCTTCCATGGACTTGAGCAAATACAGCTCAGTGCTTGGGCAGAGGGGCTGATACACAAGGCACAGTGATACAGTTCTTTTAGAGATATTTTCGTATCTCATTTTCATCAAGTATGTTTGGGGGGAAAAATGGAAGAGCATTTGTCTCCACCACCCTTGTGAAATGGAGTTTTGCTGGAATTCACATGAGCTGCATCTGCACTACCTGCTACCTGCATCAATTTTAATTCATTTTTAAAAAGCTATTTCTTGCACAAATTGCATGAATGACAGGATAGTAACGAATGACTGCACACTATCTTGTAAGGGCAGGTGGTTGTGTCAACTCAGTCTGTTCGTGTGATTAACAAACAATCAATCAAAGTTCACCAATTTCATCTCAGAATTTTGCCTGAAGATACCGTGAATGAGCTACTACATCTGCCTTGAACTTGCTGTAATTTTAAACTACTTCACTTTATCACAGCTCTTCATCTGAATGACTGGTGCCAGGAACTTGCCACTGTAGAATTAATAACATATTTACACTTTGAGCCCCTCAGTCTGTCTTTGAAGTTTGAAAGCAACAAAAAGCAACAGGGTATCCTACTTGGAAGCGATGACAATTTGTCTAAGACCATAATTCTCCAAATACAAACAAAACAAAAACTACTCAACTACACATGACAGGAATAAATAGATTTAGTTTGCTTGGGCAAGTCTTGAGAGCTAGACAATCATTTCTGGTTTATCCATGAGGGCTCTATTGTATAGAGGAACAGAATTAAAGGGTCTCTTTCTTTCATAGTTAAAATCTGCAGGGAGAGACTACCTTCTCCCAAAGCAGCTGAGAGACAGGTGGGGCCCTCAGTCCAACTCCACCTGGGAAAGCATTAGAGTTAATGCAGGCTGTGGTATGGTGGTGCTGCCTGGTATGGGGGTGTCCTCTCCTCCTCTGCGTGCCTGCACCAGTCGAGCCCTGCCCTCTGGCAGGTTAGCACCTCTAATAGGAATGTCAGTCCCAGAGCAGGACCACAGGAAGCCCCAAGCACAATCTAGAGGCAGCAGCTGCAAACCTGCCAGGGCACCTGCCACCACTCAGTTACTACAAAATACAGACTGAGTGCACAATTCCTTCCTCCCTCTGCTGTCACTAAGGCTGCTTCCCTTTGCCAAATGCCCATTCTGACATTTCTCATTGCAAAAATGAATGTGGGCTTCAACCTGATTATAATCAAAACACACTAGTGTTACCCTATCCCACACAAGGTCCTCCGAGCAAGGGTCTGTAGTGCTCTATGTCTGAGCACTTGAGGTGTCCCAGTCACATCTTGGACTGCCACATCTTGAGTGAAGGTGTAGAGTAAAGCCACCTGAATGCATCTAGTCCTCCAGTGCCATTCCCACAGTCTTCTCCCAAAAGCAAAATGGTTAATCCTGCAGCTGACAGAGATGATGGGAAAAGTACGTCGGCAGGCTGCAGCCTGCAGAGCCATTAGACACAGCCCTAGCCACACACAGCTAAGCCCAGCTCTCCCAGGGACAGCTATAGGGCAAGCCAACATCCCCTTGTCCAGGCTAAATTTATGCATACACCAGCTTGCCCAGGCTACACTTAGGCATACACCAGCTTTGGGATGCAAGTACTTCAGGAGCACATCTGAGCAGAATTACTTCCTTCCACTACTAAAAGAAATCTTCAATCTACGACCAGTTTCTATGCTGTCTTCTTTCACCTTTTCCCCCAAATACTTCTAACCCAACCCCCAAATTACGTATCTTTATACCAGTAATATCAGCAAGTGTTTCACATGGGCTGATAACTTTCCCTGGCACATCCAACAGCATTGCACTAATAAGAACAAATAATTAACAATGGAGAATACGAACAGTCGGAGAGGCAGTACTCCTGTGACAATGCTATAAAGAGAGATGCAAACCACTGCTAATACAGCTTGAGCGCTCCTGAGAAAGCAGCATCCAAGAAGCTGATTATTATATAGCTGATTATATACTTTTTGTCCAGTAATTTATTCATTGCAAAGACTAATCCTGATGCCGATAAGTCAATATCCAATCGGCAGAAAAACATAATCATGTTTGAGGACAAGAGTAAGAAAGCATGCCCAAGCCATTTCCTGCTTTGTCACAAATGATTCCAACATTGTTTTGTTTTTCCCTGAAAGCTGAGTGTTACTGTCTAGCCTTTTAGTCAGAGAGTGTATTAAGCACAGTCTTTTCTCTATCAGCATTATTAGTCAAGGATGAATTTTATAGCTTAAAAATATGAATAAGTCACATTAAAAATTAAAGAAATGGTGAAAAAAGCTCTGCTTTGCAGCACTGCCGATGGATATACAGTTTTATTAATATCGTCTTTTCCGTGGCTGAAGCCCCTACTAATCTAAACACAATTAGAACTATGTTGAATTACATGCTATATATACACACAGGAACAGACATATCATCTAAGAAGTTTCTCTTAAGTAACCTTAGCTTTCATGATCTGTACATTTTCATTCTTGTACAACACATTTCCACTCTAAAATACAATTTTCCTGAAATTAAAGAAGAAAGGGTCCTAGATCAAACTGGACTTGTGTTCCAAGTTTTCAGTGTCACATCAGGATCTCACATCAGCTCCTCACAGTCTTGCAGCAGTCTCCTTAAGGAGTAATTTCATTAGCTACGCAGGTAAAGTGCAGGTTTGTTGCCTGGAAATCCTTAAGAGGCTTTTGGTCAATCTTCCTTCCCAGAGTAGTCTCCAAAACCTTCCTCTGCAGGCAGATTCAGAAAGACCTTTGACTCCAAGAAGAACTGTGATATAGGAGCCACCAAAGAACTCCTACAAATGGTCAGATATAGCCAATTTGAGGTCACATTGTCCAGATTTCTTCTTACCAAAAGTTATTAGTAGTAGCAAGGACAAAAAAGGAGCTGTATCTTTTTTCTGAGAAAAAAGATGTAAGAGCTGAAACAAAAAGTTAGAGAAGTATGCAAAAACAGAACAATGTGAAATAGGAAAAAAAGTGAGATAGAACAGACTAAGGCACTAGAAAAAAACAGCAGCTAGAAAGACTGAAGTATATAAAACTGGAGAAGAAAAACAACAAAACAAAGCAAAGGCCCTAAAAGGCAGGTCTGGGCTGCTGTTGCAAAAGGGAGCTTGAAGAGCAACTGTACAAGCATTACCTAAGATTGTACAAAAGGCAGGATTGGCCTCACATTAACAAAAAGTGAGTAACAAACACAGTGCGGGTAATATGGTTTATACTGTTGAAGGCAGCAACTGCCCTGGAGGCAGAAGTTTGAAATTCATGTCCCTTGGGAGGGAACCAGAATCCCACACTACTTTCCTCCTCTGACAAGGCCGACCTGCAAGGATGGTATCAGCTCCTCTTCCCCTTCCTGTGGCACTCAGAAATGCTTTCAGCAGAGAAATGGCCTCAGAGTGTCAATGTCTTTGGTTAGAAGGTAAGTGACTATTTTTCAAAATAGCTGTTCGACATGGTTGCCCTGTTGGCATAAAGATCACAAAGAAAATATCCTATCTTCTGTCTGGCACAGTCCCTACTATAAATCATGCTAACGTTGTCTTCCCAGCATTGCTCAAGTGTTCTGGTGATTTGTATCTTTTTTTTTTTTTTTTGGGGGGGGGTGTTTTTTAACACAAGAAGTGTTAAAGTACAAAGAAAATATGAGACAACTAACTTAAGGTTTTGATTCAGGACATTTTAAGGAGTCATTTATATACTGCAATTGAATGAACTTTCAGACCACAGACCAGTCTTCAGCCCTTTGATCTGGTATGCATCAGTTAATTACCTAACTCAAGCAGCTGCTGTTTCCCAGGGGATTAAAAAAAAGGGTTTTATAACAATCAGAGAGGAAGGAAGAAATAAATAGAACAAGTGGATCAGCAGACAGAAGGAAATAGTAGCGGGCAGCAAAATAGCTACTTTTAAGTATAGAGAGCATACAACATCACGGAATAGTGCAGATCAGCAAGGTCTTTGGAGGTCAAGCAGGGGAATGTTTCACTTGCATCATACAAAGTAAGCAAGATCATGCTAAATAAAAGAATGGGATCAGCATCACATGCACCCAAAGTTTATTTTATCATTCTAATTTAACTGAAACATGAAAAGAAGAGAACAAAAATCAAAACAAAGATAAACCCAAAGAATTACAGGCTGTCCTAAGCAGCTTAAAAAGAAAGAGGAAAGACGTGTATACAGAAATATTTAGCAAATACCATCTTTATACAATACTGCCCTAAGAGATCACCTCATATATCTTACAGCTCTTAATGCATTTTATAACATTCCACTGTCTTCACCACTTGATCAACATTTTAGCATCATCTGATATTGTCCACAATTAGTTCCAATATAACAGTATACTTGGCATAACTTATGTTTTTATACTGAAATATCAGACTTTATTAATGGTATTTTCTTAAGTATGTACCTCACATTAAATATGTGATTTTTCAAAGTTCTGAACATTAAGCAGCACTCATTGAATACAAGTTCATTTCATATGTTTAAAGCAAGTACCATGATCTTAATGAAATAGTCTTGAAAAGAGAATCAGGGAAGAGAGATCATGTTTGAATTTTTTGCTGTTTTTTCAGAATTAAAACGGTTTCTAATTTAAGGACTGAGTTCTTTTCTCCATTACACACACATCAGTTTGGAATCATTAATTATGTTAGTAAATATCTTTTTAGTTGATCTGGTCCTCAGGGTTCTACAAAGAATAAAACTGCTGATCTCTGGTACCTATGGTTTAGCCCTATTTTTTTTTCTCATTTTTAGCCAACTGTACTAAAGTCCCACACCCTTAAAGAAAGTAATTTCTTGAGTTGTTTGACACAGATTTCACTGACTAGCTCAGAACATTTAAAAACAGTGCATATGAGAACTTTGAAAAACAATACTACTACAAAATTGCAGCCAATTAAAGCTAAGAGAAGGGGAGAAACATTGCTATGTTGTTACTGAGCAGAAACACAAAAATAAAAAGACTATATATATAAAAAAGAAGAAAGTTTTCTGAAAGAAAACCTGTCATCTTAAGAATTAGAGATTTAATTTATTGAGCTGGATTATTCAAGCACAGCCAACCAACTTCAAAACCACAATTTGACCTCAAAGGTCTATGGCACATTTTCTACAAACAGGAATTAATCATTTGTTTTTATCACAGCAAATAGCAGAATACATGTACTAAACAGCATGGGTGCATATGCAAGAGCTTCTAATCAGAACGACTGTAATTAAGTTATCACTGCTAATTAAGATTACAAAGGAATAGGCAAGAAACTTGAATTTTGTTAAAAAATAATAAAACACCACACAGAGCACATTTCACATGAAACCTGATACACTTTTTAAATCTGTGTTTTCTAAAATTATATAAATGAGAAAGTGAGTAAATGTTAGATTAGGAATAAAGAAAGAAATATCAGAGGAAAAAAAGCCTCAAATCTTAAGGCTGAAAAACAGAGAAGTACCAAAGAAAAGATTTCCAGACATCAGTTCCAGACATCAGTTAGAACCACACGCTTAAGCAAGTAAGTGGTCCTTGTTAAGATCCAAGCCCCCATTGGGCTTGACAGTTTTCAGAACAAATCAAATTCAAAGCACCTCCCTTAGAGAGCTTAGATGCAGGAAGAGATGAGAAAGAAGAGAAAGAAAGAGTTTGGAAGGAAGAATAACAAGAAAGCAAGGCACTGCAGACAGGCTCCCAATTCAACAGACAACAAATTCTGGTTTTGATAGCTTAACAGAGGAGCAAATTTTAAGGAGGGATCTGAGGGAGAACAGGAAAAGTAGCTTTGCACATGTTTATGGGACACTGTTGCCAAGTGAGAGCAGGAGGAAATCTAAGAGTACTTACCTGAAACTTTTGCAAAGCAGTCTTACAGCTTGATAAAGATGGTAATCAGCCTCCATACACCACAGAAAACACTATTTGGAGAGCCTAAGAAGGGCTTTGGGAGCAAAAGATCTTCCAGAAGAGTTAAGTATCATTAAAAAAAAAAAAAAGTTATTTTCCTTTTCATGAGACACGAAAGGATCCCTCTCCAACAGAAACTTAATGAAGGGCAGACATAATTCCTCCCAAGACTTTAAGGCATCATCTGGCCTGCTGTAAAGGACCTGGCATCTAAACATTAGGCCCTGAATTTGGTCCCAGTACTTCCCAGGAACCAGAATTAAAGGAGCTCATAAGGCTGTCTGGGCTGGGGAGCCATCTTCAGTGAACAGCTGATTTATCTTAGTGTTTTATTAAGTGCCTGTCTGTGAAGTTCTCCTGTAATTGCTGCTCTGGATGACTGCACAAGAGCTAACACAATGCAGTACTAAAAGGGTACTTCCCTCTTCTCTCATGCAACACAGCATACTGCCCGCTTACATGAATTCTCCTTCACTCGTTTATGTGGAGGAGTGTGTTGATAACCAAAGTAAAACCCCAGGCCTCAGCCCTAACTCTAGGGCTTCCAAGGTGTGTAATAATAGGCCAAATCAATACCTACCAGAAAGAAATAAGGAAAGATTTGTCAACCTTTAACAGACTGCCCCCCTCCAATAATTGTCCATAGAAACAGAGGAGATGTCCGTGAGCTAAAAACAAGCTATTCTGAGACTGATATTTAGAAAAATGTATAGAGAATCTAGGACATTACAGTCTGGTGAACTTTTCATTAGTACCATGGAAAATACAGGTAGCAATGAATAGAGAAGAAAATAGTTAAACAGTATTTGCTTTTTCCTTGTAATCACATATATTATGTATAGAGGAAATCTCCTTCATAAAGATTTATGCAAGTTTAAAGCTCACTGACAGTTAGAGGTCAGTGTTTCAGAGCCTGAAAACCAGCACAAGGTGAACTGCATAACAAATAACTGCATAAAATCCATTCACCAGGTCTCAAAATCCAAGCACTGTTCCTGAAATTCAGTGTAATTTTATACCTAATCTGGTATAAATGTGCACTGCTGTGAAAAGAAATGCTCTCACCTCCCACCAGGTTCCTCCCTAGCACCAGAAGTAGCAACCATGCAATCCTAAAGCAGCTGGTGCAATGACCTGGCCTGACAGAAGATCAATCTGCCAAAACAAGGTTTTCTATCAGATCAGTTGGCTGAACTGACTTGCTCCACACTCTCAGATTGCTCAGCCTGGTACAACATAAGCCATAGAAACAGATGAGAAGGAGGAAGTGTGGGACTGCCCCTCCTAAATGCAGCCTGTACTTAAACCACATTATGTGGAAAGCCAAGCCACAAGCTAAGAGACTTGGGGGGTGGGGGGCATAAGGCAGTCTTTGCAACTACTTAATAGCTGACGCTCTTTACCAAAGAGAGTGTCATTTTTTTATTACAACCAGGACTGAAAGGCTGAACAGCTATTAGAAAATAAAGGTTTCAAATAAATATAGAATTCCTGCAATATGAACCTGAAGACAAAGCAAATATGTATTTCAACACAAAATATGGCAGACTATGTCTAAGAAATTAATTTAAGAGAATGCTTTGGCACAATACTATGCATTAACTGACAGGGTTAGTAAATTTAGCTTAGTGTAACCCAGGAATCTGCCTACATTCAAATGCAATAAATTGTCACCAGCTGCATGTTGCTGAATAGAGAGGAGACACCTGCAGAGTCCACAGGACCCAGCCGCTCCACTCAGCCCCTAGTTAAATCCTTCCAAATCATAGAATCATAGAATTGGTAAGATTGGAAGGGACCTCTGGAGATCATCTACTCCAACCCTCAAGCGAGTGGCCCATACGGGGATTGAAACCATGACCTTGGCATTATTAGCACCACGCTCTAACCAACTGAGCTAAACCTAACCCCCAAATGTACTGTTCTGTTGATCAGTCACAAATAACAAACCTCCAAAAGAAAAAAAAAATCAAAAAAAACCCTAAACAGTTAAAAGTACTTGATAGCTTCTATTCAGTAGAACTGCAGAATAAGAGTCACCTAAATATAAGAGAACAAAACCAGAAAAGGACAAATATATGATATTTTAGAACAAACAAGGCCCAAAAGTGCATACAAATCCCAAATTGACAAAACTGAATGTGACCACAAACAAACCAAGAACATCCGTGCAGGCAAGAGAGAAACCTTTGTAGTTCACATTACTTGTGAAATTATCACCTTAGTTTTCATTTTTTGAACATCTGAGACATGTATATTTTTAAGGGACTTTTATTAGCAGATATCAAAGGTGGTTTGAATCAGTCATAAGGTTAATTACCTCTGATAAAAGGAATGAGGTGTATGAGAGAAGATAAATTTCAGTTATCAAGCAGCAGAGATACTTATACTGAGTGAGCAGAGTTCAACCTCGATAAATGTAGTTGGGTATAAAACTAGACAAATCTCTGTTCAAGCCTTTCTTCTGGTACGGTATTTAGTGTCAGATATACTGGCCAGCCAATATGCTGTTAAACTATTTAAGATTTTCCTTATCAGCAGAGTCCATTTTTGATTTAAGCACAAATCAAACACTTTATATTATTCAGCCAACTAAAATACTTTAGTATGGAAAAAGAATATAGATGACTATAACCAGTCATTTAAATATCACAGAAAAATCAATTCAAAAATGAATTTAAAATTTTCAGTACTATGCACTTCTGACCATTACCAGCACATTTACTCAGTGGAAATTTATGTGAGTGAGTGATAAAGGTCCCCAAAAGGAAAGGTTTAGAAATCTTTCTTATAAACGAATCAAAATGCCTAAGTTAATGTGTTCAGTTTCTCTGTCCCCTCTTCGTGGGTGTAAAGGGTCTCTTTTCTACCACTTGCCAACCATGTTTCCCCAAAGAGAAAATGGCTGCCAACAGACGCAACCTTATGGCTGACAGCATGCACATTCTTTTTTATTTATTTTTTCACTTGGGAGAGTTATCACACAAGCATTTGCCTCTGGCAAACTATTCCAACACACACGGTGATAATTTCTCATTTTGATACAGGCTGGCAAAAATCATGTCTAGTTTGCATAGTCACTCTTTTTTTTCCCCCAAGGTCTGACCCTGAACATGGTTAGTTGAAAACATGGATTCTTTTATTCCTGTTGCTTTGATAATCACCCACCATCACATATTTCACAACTGCAGCCCCCACTTCCATCTTTTCTAAGTCTCATTACGGTATATTCTCTGTAGAGAAAGAGCATGGAAGAATGACCTGTGCTTACTTGATTTATGCTGCTGTCCACCTTTTCTTAAAACAATATATTTCATTCAGGAGCTTTTGTGTGCATGACATGGGAAGTCTATGACTTGATTTGTTAATGAAGTAATTTATACAGAGGACTTCAAAATACCATACACAACATGGTATACTCCCTCCCACGGTACAAGGAGATTAATTTTGTTTGCATGGAAGAGACTGTTGTTAGCGGTGTTTTACTGAAATCTCCTACAGATGACAGCATGATCATGCTGGAGCTTATCCTTTCCCAGACACCCTTTACGTTTTCCCTACTACGTAGCAAACCCTCCTGCTTCAGCCATGAGGTATTGACCCGTGAGTCCTTCTAATTGTGCTCCCAAAGCAACTCTCCCAGCCTTGGACGTTATTCCCAGGTAACTAACCCCTGCACGTATGTTCATGTCACCTACCCACTGTATGAAATTTTTGACTTCATATATACTAGCAGCCAGAAGCATCCTTCACCACATATTACTGAATCCCAACCACAACCCAGCTTGTGTTTGCATTTCCAAAAAACATCTGTCCTATTTCTCTTTCCCCAAACTCTTTTCCCCCTAAAAGTTCAGGACAGCTATTACTATCCCTTGCCTATAAGACTGAGATGTCTGACTATCTCCATTTTTCGCCCCCTTCTAGCTCTGTGCTGTCATTGATTTCCTCTACAAAGGATGACTTCCCTCAACTTCATCATCAGGAGACAGAGTGTTCTTTTGAACAGAAAAAAAAATCCTTAAATAAAATAAAACTTCTTTCAGCATTTCAGCTCATTCAGATTTTATTAGAGTACTTTTAAGCCATATATTATTTTAAAACTGAAGCACTGAGATATTATTGACTGCTCAGTGGCACATGTGTATTAATAGTACTGGAAAACACATTACAGATCTCTGTAACTGCAAAAATGTGGGTAATAATTATGTTCTATGCCCTTTATCAGTGTTTATAGCATAGTGATGGATAGTCTTCATCGAGTACCAGGATAGTGAAAACTCCTACAGAGTCACTGCCTTCCTATTATTGCAATATTGCTGCAATCTGATGGAGTAAGGCCAATAATACTATGAAAACAAAAAATCTTCCTAGCAGCAACACATAAAGATGTAGAGAAAGAACAAAGTTCGTAAGCTACTCAAATGACAGCATGTAAAACGTGTCAGAACTACCAAGAAGACAAAGGCACTTGAAGCAAAAAGAGGAAAGCATTTTGTAACTTCGTTCTTCAGACTTCCTATTTAGTGCACAAAGATTTCTGGACTATGTAACCTCTTAAGCAGTTGTGCTTTTACAAAGAATTGAATACAAAAATGAATGACTGAATCATACAGCAGTTAATGATCATAGTACAGGCTAGCAAATAAGCAATGTTTGCTAAAAAGGACAGCACTGAAGTAGCTGAGCAAAGCTCACACCTAAAATTATCAAAGCACTAAGTTTCAGAGTTGATAAACTTAAGTGAGGTTTTCATATTTCCGGTTGTCAAGATCAGCAAAGAAAACACATTTTCTTTTCTTTTTCTTTTCTTTTTTTTTTAAAGATTTTCTTTACAGTAATAAAAGTTATGAATAATTTTCTTTCTTTAAATGGAAGCTCAGATTTGAGCAATGACTTTTGTGGTAAGGGAGGTATTTTTAAAGACGCAGAATCCTAGAAAACAGAAGACTTTACTAAGTTATCTGTCATGTTTGTAGTAACAAATTAGCATTTTTTCAAAGTTAGTATCCTTCTAAGAAAGATTACTTGAACATACATCTTATTATAAAACAGTATCAGGTTTTACTTGGGAAAATTTTTAATTTCTGATAGGCATAAACTGCCCAAAGGAAATCATAAGCAGCTTTCCAACAGAACTGAATCCATCTGTTTCTCCAGAAAGATACATACATCTATTCAAATCTCAGTTTAGATAGAGCTTTAGGACTGTGAAAACATGAATGCTTATTAAGTTTCTACTTAGCATAGCCAAGAACCAATGCTTCAAGCAAAGCTCCAGCTACAACATGCCAGATAAAGTGAACTTTACTGCCTTCAAGCAATTGTGGTCTGGAAAGTAACACTAACCAACATATACCATCAAAAGTTTAACCAGAAACACATTCTTCCTTCTCAGATTTTCTTCTTGCCATCCCATGTAATGCACAACATTTCACTTCTGCTCCGTCCCCATAAAGCCCACGGCCCTGCATTACAATGTGCTAGCGATCCTCAGAACATGAGACTAAATCATACAGCATGGTGCAGTTTCTCTGAAGTAGTTAAGGAAGACATTACATTTAAAGACCAGCCTTCTCTAAGGAACACATTTTCTTGCAATTTCACCAGTCATGGCATAATTGTAGTGGCAGCATAAAGCCAGAAGTGAACACTTTTCCTTTCCCTACTCTTTCACTTACATCTTAGCCACAACCTTGTAGGGATATACATACTGGAGTCTTCATTTCTGTGCTGGTCACTATAAAGTAGAAATATCTCTATTTTCAAACAGGCATCACTGAAACAGATGAACCATTTACATATATTCATGTTTTAGCACACAGTATATGGGGCAGGGGTAGGCCTAGCCAAGGTCTTCTTCAGTGCAAGATGGTACGGTTTAGGAAGGAAACTGAAATATTAGGCTTATCAGTCTGCACTATTTGGTGAGAAAAATGTGTGTGAATTCTTTCCTCCTAAGGAACTCCAACCATATTACATACATCTGCACCTTTAAAAATGTACGGTAGAGCATAAAATCTATCAAGGTTTTATTCTATCAGACTACAAGAAACAATTCCATAGCAGTGTCCTCTATTTCTAAGTCCTACACAATCCCCTCACCCTAGATCAGCAATTTGGGACTGGGGATGTATAACAGTCTCTCTTTTAAAGGCTAACAGGTCAAGGCTGGCCCTGTAGCAGTGTTCTCCATGAAGTTTCCTTTTACCTGCCAGGAATCATACTGTAAGAACAGAACATGATATAGCAGTGAGCAGAGAATGCAGGCAAGTGTGCTAAAACAGTGCCTGTCTGACAGAAGCCCAACATCTACATTTACTACTTGGAATGAAACCCAGGCTTTACTGTGAGAAGGGATAAGGGGCAGCATACTTCTGGTTTTTGGGCCTCACATTTTCCAGTACTAGTAGGGTTTAAATAGTACATGTTATCCTCATGTGCTGTTCATGCTAATCAAACTCATTTGTACCAATCAATATTATGCCCCATGAAACATTTATGCCTCATGGAGCAGAAAATAAACAATTTTCCAGATAACCAAGTTAAAAAAAAAAAAAAATCAGCAGGTAGAATACTTCACAACTGTGGAAGAATAAAATTTTTGGCCAAATATGTCGTTGCAAATACTCAGGATATCAGCAGTGCTTCAGTTGTTTTTCTAATATGAAATATACAATATTTTGAGTTTAGGGTAAGAAAGAAGGGGACATCTGAAGATCCTTCAAACTGTAACTCTCTAAAGCTTTCCTGGGAGGGAAGACAGGATAAGTGATACTACCAGGCATCAAAATGCCTCTGTTTAGGAAGTTGTTTCAAAAATGAGTAACGTCTGTTCTGGGCAAGAAGTTCCATTTTAAAAGTCACTGGACTAACAGCACATTAGTTGCTGCACTGCAGTTTTTTCCCCATGTTTTCTGTGCAGAAAAAGGACAATTATGCAGTAATTCTTTAGCATCTGTGAGAGCGGTCAGGGTCCCTCCTGTATCTGCTACATCTAGCAACAACCAGTCAAGTTTCAGTCAAACATAAAGTGTAAGTCTAAAACATACTAAGCTCATACAGTGTTTCTGAAGACAGGTATCAAAGTAGAGGAGTTAAATTTTATCAGTATGCCCACTGAGAGAAAGGCTAAAGGCTGAGTGTGGCTTCTAATAGACAAAGAAGAATCTACTCAGAGGAAATATATTATGAATAAATTAGCTTTACTTACTGGTAAGGCAAGCAGATATCACACCTAATAGTATCAAAGGATCCAACCACATTCCAAGTGATGCACATGTGCGTGTGCACACACACGCACACACACATCCTCTAGTAAGCCAGGCTTCAGAAGTTTCACTGCTCACACACCTACAAAAACCAGTGCCTCAGATGACAGAAGCATTTTAAGCGCACTCACACAGCATTCAAATTTGGATTGACTTCAGAAAGCTGAGGGACAAGCAAGGGAAACAAAAACAAAAAAAAAGGGGGGGGGGAAGAAAAAAGAAATCAGCAATCACTGGATTATTTGGCTCACCTGACACAGCTTCAGTCGGCCTCTGGGAGAAAGTATGTGGGTGTGTAAATGCAAAATGTAACACTTCAGATAATCTGTTTGAGGCATAACAGCATTTGCCGTACTCATTCAAAAACACAAATCATTTCCATGGAGAGTATTACAGGACAATAAAGACACCACCACATTGCATGCCAAAACTGCTGCAGTCAGCTCAGCAAAAAGCGGATAACATTGCAAATGTAGAGACAAACATACTGGGATGACCAAAAGGATCCCCTACTATAAATGTTTAAGTAAATACCGGATTTTCATACAAATTTTAAACTCTAACCTGCCATATGAAGACCTTCTCTTCCACGTAAGTTACAACAGCTTAAAACAGCATTCTAAATCTGTAATTACACCATTTTATGTATTTGTTGACAGAAATACAATTCTATAATTTTAAGTGATTTCCTGAGGTCGCTATGGCACAATGCTTTATAAAACGGGGTATCGGTATTAGTCCCTCATGATGCAAGAGGGCATTAACACTACTATATCAAATGTGCGGTGTCAACAAGTAAATCACCAGGAAGAGTTGATGAGCTGAAAATTGAACCTACCTTTCAGTTCGGCTCGCAGCCCGACAGGCTTGATGGTTACCATAGTAATCATGTGACAGTTTTGGATTTATTGCATTGTACTGCACAGTTATAAAGGTTCTTCAGCTACCTTCTGCACTGTTTCCAGAGTCAAGAGGAATGCTATGATAAATGTCCACTATCTAAAAGATATATTCAGTGGGATGTAAAACAGGAAAGCAGTGCTTTAAATGCAAATTACATGCTTTTTGCCCTTTCTAGAATATTAACGAGTGATTTCAAAGGAATGAAAACAAAGAACTCTGACCTGACGCCATGATTCTTTGCTGTACAGATCACAATTTTCTGTGGGACTGGCTACTGCATATTTAAGTAGTGTGAAACTGAAAATGAGGTAATAAATTCCACTGAAGATAGTCTGAGTAAGGCATTGATTATGAAAATAAGCACACAACTGAGCAATTACTGGAGCAGGCAGTCACAGGGTCTTGTTCAGTATATTTAGATCATTTTGTAATCATTAGAAATTAAATTATTTCATTACATCTAATTTTCATTCCTTTATATTTTCAATAACTCAGGAGAATATTGTTATGTGGAATAAATATGATGAACAATTACCATTCAAATACTCACATGCTACACCATAAAGAGTGCACATTAGCATTACCAGATTGCATTAGACTTTACCTCTTCGATGGACTTTAAAGGAAAACATTGATAATTTGCCTTTTATTACTACACTAAATATTCCTTGCTACTCTGTTCAGCCATGTCTTGAAAAGAGTCACTTCTTCTCGTTAGTAAACATTACAATTCATGAAATACTCCGTTTTATTTTACTGGATTGTTTGTGTCCATATTTCTCTTTGATTGCCCAGCAATAAAAGACTGAGAGAATAAAAGCTATCCTTCTTAGCAAGTGCAGAAGCACCATACACTAATTTGTGTATTAGGAATTCCCATATGGATACTACATTATTGATTCTGCCATCTGAATTCCACTGTTTGACAGGAAGGATATTGCGTGTAGGATTAATAAAATGATCCCCTCAAGCAGTATTTTTTAAAGCACTGCTTGTGTACTTTTACTTCTCATAAACGTACATTATAGCGTGCAATACAGAATAATTCTGTGGCATGACATACTATATGCCAACAATTCTGTAATACGCCTGTTGATCAAAATATCAGGATTTTACAATTTTTTACAATTCAGAGGAAGATATATACCCTATAGATGGTTAGTTCATGTAAAAGTAAACAACACTGTTGTTTGATTAATGAATGCCTTCTCTATTAATTTTGCAAAGTATAATATCCCAAAGACGAACAAGAGAAGGTTCACAGCCTGCTGTTCTTGAGAACACTCATAAAGCCCAAATCTTGTGATCTTTGTACTGGAGAAACACAGCCTCACTTCAGGTATTTGCTTTTATAGACAAATTTAAAGGGCATTATCAGAAGAATAATTTCTTGCTATGTAAGAAAAACAGAGGGGGAATTTTGGCTTGCTTGTTGTATCACAGGAACCACTAAGCCAATTTTATGCAGGATTCACTGCAAGAAACTGCTACACATGAGCAGACAAGCCATTCATTTGCGTTAAATCTGGGCCACCCACTCAGGCTGCTGGACCTTCATGGATACTTGCCCCTGAAACCACCACACTGGAAGAATCTCTTAGTGCTAAATCAAGTGTATCTTTAAACAATTATACACCGAAAAGTTAAATTTTATTCAAAAAAGAGAAGAACAAAGTAGGTGTAACAAATTCTCTAAAAATATATGCACCCTCTGCCCCACTCCCCTAAACGTAATCCTGGCTGGGGCTAAAGCAGCCACTGAAATGCGAAGCTCATCAGATCAGGCTGTGGTACCTGTATATTTTTCAAGCAGCATACCTTTTAATCGCTTTATATAAAGACAACAGGACTGACTGAATCAAGTACTAGTTTCAACAGCTGAGGCTCTGCCTCCTGAGGACAGCTCCAGACTGTGGTGTGGCTTCGGACAGGACACCAGACCTGCCAGTCCGCAACCAAACTGCAGGATCAGCGTGCTCTGCAGTACGTGCAGCAAATCCAGTCCCCTGCTCAACCATGGCCAGGGGCTTGCTGAAGCTCACCTCATGGCTCCCTTTATCTCCGCATGTCTTTTGGGTTTTCTTCTAATACTAAAGAGAGTGCAGGGAGAGGGAAGAGGTCGTATCTGTGTCCCCATCTCTGAGATGCACATGCTGACCAGGGATCTGGTCCTTACAGCTTGCACATAGACCCAGAGGCATTACATTTACCAAGCTATAGTATATCCCAGCTGCTCTTGGTTAACTGTGTCTCTGCCCATAAATTCCTGTAGGGCAGCAGGGGGCTCCTTGCCATCTCACTACCTGTCATCACACTCACCCATGCAGATCCTACAGTTTCACCTATGACTCTAATGACTTTCTCCCTGCAGATTTCAGTGAAGCGTAATTATATTTATAAAGCTACAGAGACCATAAAGTATGGTTTTACTGTATGTTACTATCTTTAGAAAGCATGTGTTGTGCAGAAGCATCTAAGAGAGTCCCCTCAACACTAAAGCATGGTTAATATTCCAAAAAAATGGCATGTTCAATCTTATATTCTTTTATTTTTAGGAATGATTCCCACAAAATTAATTTCTTAATAGATGAGAAGCACAGAATCAGGCCTTATTAGAACTGAAGACTGGCTTGCAAGGCTGTCTAACATGCTCTAGGTGACCCTGCTTGAGCAGGGAGGTTGGACTAGATGATCTCCAGAGGTCCCTTCCAACCTTACTGATTCTGTGATTCATTCAACATAAGGAACAAGAACAGATCAAACATTCAACAGCTGATAGTGAATGAATTCATGTTGCTACTTGGACACTATTACATGCTGTGATATGCTGTTCTAATCACCTTCAATATATTCAATGCAATGTATTTTAAGTGACAAAAATATTTATTTCTGTTGTCTATAAATATGATTAACAAACAAATACAACTGCTATATATATTTTATTTTTTCCATGCACACATCTTCTGGCAAAAGGCACCTTTATTTCTCTCTTCGAGGCAGAAAGAGATTAGAGATCAGTTTTGGTTATTGATTGTATACAACAGGCACTAATGGGTCCTGTTCTCTCAGTGCAATGACAGCAACATGACATTTCCACACAGCAATACTTGCTGACATCACAAGTTATTTTAATGTCATTTTCTGCACCTAATTTATTAGCAACCACATAAATAATGAGCCTGTCAAAGAAAACAGAACTCAGTAAACCCCATCCTTCATCCATAACTTTGCCCACCCTTTACAGACTTGGGAAAATCCTGTGGCTAGGCTTGATTCAGAGCTTGCTACAGATCTGTGGTCTTACTGAAGCGCTATTAATTATGCTGCAGATAATAAAAAATAATATTTTTGCACTGCACATGCAATTGCATGAAATCATGAGATGCAATGTGAACTGAAATAAACTGACAGTAGAATGCAGCCTTTGCACTGAATCAGAGGCGATACAGAAACCATTAGCTCTCTCCTCTGCAGGAAAAGAATGCTGAGATAAGCAAAAAGCCCAGTTTGTGGGCATCTTGCTGTTGACTCAGCACAATATTTTGGTTAACTTGGTGCATTTCAGCACAGACATCGAATGTGGACAGTGAGAGAGAAGCTGCCAGTAATGAGAGCTAAGAGGCAAAACGATACAAGTGTCTAATTAGAGAAACTCACCACAATCTAGGGGGCAGGTTTAGCTTGGTTGGTTAGAGCATGGTGCTGCTAATGCCAAGGTCGTGGGTTCAATCCTCATATGCTGAGGGTTGGACTAGATGATCTCCAGAGGTCCCTTCTAACTTTACCATTCTATGATTCTATGATCTTTTCTGGTGCTATTGCTCCCTGACAAGAGGGGAGGTTGTTACTGTGGAAGGTGGCCTTTGAAGGAAAGCAAAAGGCACAAAGGTCTTCCCACAAGCAACTATCATGAAGGATCATCACACATCCTCTCAAGCTTTGCAGTATTGAAAATAGCCGTAGGACCCATCTCTTGTCCTTAACAAGGCCTGAGGAATTCTCCAAAAAGAGAACAACATAGAAATCATGCCCAGCAATTATGAGGTAAGTAGAAAAACAGCAATAAATACATAAACATCAAGTCAATAAAAGTTGGCAGGCTAACACAAATAGGCTGAGGCATCACTTGCTCTTGTCTAACTGGCCCTTGATGTAATATTTCATTATGACTTAAAAAAAATAGCAAACCTTATTTTCTGAATTAAGATCAAGTGTACAGAAAATTTCAGGAATCAGCAGCAATAGAAAAGCATCTATTGCGAAGATACGGACAAATATTGTCCAGCTCTGATTCTGACCTCAATGGAAAGATGTATTTTCCTAATTTTTTCAAGACTGTAACCAAATCTATACCAGTTTATCAAGGGCTTTTTTACCAATGTACCTTAAACTAGTCCAGTTGCTCTAGAGATGATACAAATATTCCTTTTTCTTTCAAAATATGGATCAACTGAGGCATGGTCCTTCTTTGCCAGGAAAACAAAGTCCTTCCTTCCTAGCAAGTGAACTACGTGGACCTCACATAAAAATGGGACCTTTGATCACACTGAGAAGACAACAGTTAAGGACAAGCTGCTTTCCAGTTTGCTCGTCATTTCAATGACACCTAAAGTCTGAAAACATGTCAAAACATGTCAGTAGTTCATAAGCAATTGAGGTACGACACAGTAAGACACAAGCCAGACAACTTTTTCTTCCCAGGTTAGATAGTTCAGCTCTATCTGAACACTTCTTATAGCACACTGTAGGTAGAGGTGATCATTTGGATTGGGAAACTGAGGCAGTATGACTTGAAAAGTAATCAGCGTATGAGCTGAGGGAACAAAATCATTTAGCATTATCCGATGCCTTGGATTATTCATAATTCAGCAAGTAAAATACCAGCCAATTTGCATTTTTGTTTTGTTTCTGTTTCTGATTTAGATGATTGCTGTGATAGAGTAGTAACACTTGCAACTAAGAAGAGCACAAAAGGAAAGGTGCCTTCCTTCTTTACCATTCTGCAGCTGGTGTGGGATCTTGGATCTTATTTCAAAAGCTTTAAACTGTGTTGTTACAAGTGAGTAAGTATGAGGAGGATAAGGGCTGAGGGAATGAATGGGATAAGGCTAACTGAAAACCTGCTCATTTCTGTCTGATTCTAAAAAGATTTCCTAGTAACAGGAGTGTTCAGCTCATTCACATTCAAGCCCTGAAAGAGTCTATTTTTCACAGCTTCTTAGTGGTAGTGAGAGAACAGCCTGGAGGAGTGTTAACACATTCTTTGTTTCCAATGCCTGAACTTAACTAGATTTTCTTAAGCGGAAAGACTGAGAATTCACTTTTTTTCTTACTAGCCACATTTTTTTCTTTTTATCTAGCATGTCTTTCCTTACCACTAGTGGTATGCAAAAACTTTGTGAACTACCTGAAAAAAAAAAAGAATTATGTAAACAATAAAGAAAATATGCATTGTATTTTCAAGTACAATTTCAAGTACATTGCCTTCATCTGATGCTCAGCATAAAACTATGTCTTGGTACTTATATTTCATATTCAAAACACTCAAGCATCTCTCAAAATATATTTTAAATTTTAGAATGAAATTCCAGTGCAACTGTTTAATATGCTTACTGAAAAAGGACAGAGTCAGCATTTTGGAACTTGGATAAATAAGCAGCTAATTTTTGAATTACTTATGGCACCATAACTACTTTAGAAGTCTTTAAAAAGCAGCTGGCTTATTGTCTGTTGATTTTAGAAGATTATAATTTGGTCATACAGGAGAAAGAAGATTTCCTATTACTACAAATACATACTTTTTTGGTTATAGCCTTAAATTACTATATTGTGCCGTTCTTACTGCTAATAATAGAGGCAGCATTTGACAAGTACAACATGATGTAGAGCATCCTCCTGCTGTTTTACCAAGAATGTAAATGCTAAAACTATTATCTCAGAAAGTCACAAAATACTGAACACCTGAAATGTGTTAGAAGAATAAAACATATCCAGTTCCTCAAAATGGGTCATTCATAAAATTCCCTCAAAATATTTGTAGGTCATTGTTATTTGTTAGGATAATTTGAACCAGGGTTAGCTTAATGGCACAGAGAAAACCACACTGATCTAAGAAACTAACTGGAATACTGATTCAGCTGAACAGCAAACTAATACGCTGACCATATGCACTCAGGGGACTGTGGTTAAATTCTTGATGCTGATGCTTGAGTTAGGAATCACAAGTGGGTGATATGCACAGAGGGAAAAAAAAAAAAAAAAAAAAAAAAAAAAAAAAAAACTTAGAGTCCAGTATATGCAGGCAGGGAGACAGTACTTTGGAGCTGCTGGTCTTTGGTTTGAAAGAGTAAGCAGCAATTATAACGTTTTGGCATTATGAAGCAGACTTACTCCACTGGATTATGACTTCCATTAGGATTTACACAGAATTTCAAATACAGCCCTATTGCTATTCCAGCTTTTCACTGCAAATGAACTGACTCTTGAACAAGAATCGTCCCGACTCCTTCAAAAATGTCAATAGGAAAATATTTTACCCTATTAGATGAGAAAAGTGTAATAATTATACACATCTCATGATTTTAAAATAAATCTTTTATTATCCTTTTTCACAATAACACTTAGATCATTTTTGGACACATTTTTTAAAAACATGACTGGGGTAACCTTAAAAAGCTTGGAGAAAGGATGAAAATCAGGTCCCTTATTAATTACCTCAAGTGACTACCAAATATCAAGATAATCAAAGGCTGTCTCTCTCAAACTCCACTGCAAAATAAAAACAATCATTTGTGACTTAGTGGCAAAGTATTGTGCCTATATGAAACACTTAACACAAAAAAGTCTTCCAGAATACTGAGAGACAAGTCATGCAATGGAAATGTCAAGTCTTTTGTACTTTGCTGTGTCAAGGCTTAAATTCTTTAGTGTCAGCTGAACATGAGAGCACAGACCGAACACAGAGAAGAAAGGCAGATTTTTAACATGCTATTCCTGACCATGACTTTTTAACATACAATTGATTTTTTTAAAAGTTTATGGGAACCAATGATTTACACTAATAGTTTACATTACATTATTCATAGAGCATGCCAACTTCCAGTCACTTCATACTCTGGAAACACCATGCTAATAAAATAATAGCAAAATTTTCTATTGCTAATGATGAATAAAATCCCAAGCAAACATCACTGTGACCTTTAACTTGCAGATACGTTGAATTGTTATTTGCAAGCATTTTCTGCCTATGTATATATATTATATACACTTATTTTCAAGTATGCAAAATAAGAATGCAAAATGGTGCTATCTCCTTACCTGGTACCCACGAGTTTAAGGAAAAACTGGCAAAAACACCACAAAACACAATGGCAGTGTTCTTTATCCAAAACAATAGATGTTACAAGAATAAAATAAAAGCTGATTTTAGCTTGTTAGAACAACTGCTGTACATCATACACCAGCCAGAGTGCTAAGACTACAAAGGATGCACTCAGTTGTTATGGTAACTAAATTGCAACTTTGTTGCACAGAACAGTAGCTGTTCACCTCTGGGACTGAAATTTGAGTTGGCTGGTGATCTGCACTCTGACCTGCCTGATAACAAAACTGCTGGATGGGATTTGGCTGTCTCAACTATAAAGTGAAGCCAAGAGCCTGTGTGGCACAAGCACTGAATTGCCTCCCTCCCCTAGATTTTCACACCTTCTTCAAGCTCCCCAAAGCTTGCAGAAGAATGGACTGCAGCTGCCTGCTAATTAATGGATATGTTAGAAAGGACACAAGCCTGACATCTCCAATTCACCATCTCAAAAGACAGCCATGACACCTACAGGCATTCTGGCTGAACTGTGTAGCTACACTGAAACCTTGATTTTAAACAGAAATAAAGACATGGAACGTTTCTTCTTTTGTGCAAAAGATGCAGCAGGCAGGTTCATTTTACTAAAAATAGGCACCATTCATTCTATCAAGTCTTATGCCTTTTTGACTGATGTAAGAAACAGTTCATCCAGTTTATTCTCCACCAGCACTGGAGTGTTCCCCTTCTGCCTCCCAGCTCAACCATCCTTCCCTTTCCCACATGACCTTCTCCATATTCATTTGTCTGTTGATACTTTGATACCCCTGCTAGAGTTTAGACTGTGGATTCCAAGACATAGCAGTGCATGGAGATTGCATTCATTCTTGAGGAGGAGTGCAACCTCTTTGCTTTATCATCATCCAATGTATTACCACAGTTGATAGCTTTCAGCACTTAGTTCAGCATGCCTTATGAAAAAAGTATTTTCCTCATACTTTCCAACCACTTTTCCCTATGCTCTTCACGCTGCCATTATTATAGAGAGTTACAACAAAAGGCAGAATTGGCATTGCCTGACCTCAGCAAAGAGTATTCATATACCCTTCCCAGCAGGCTTCTAGAAGACTGCATTTGTAAACAGTTAGATTGCCCATGATCGCTGTAACTGCTTGGAACAGGAGAATCAACTTCCCATTATACACCTAAAAGTGAGCAGCAATAGACAGGGCAACAGCATAGCCTAGTGAGGAGACAGGTAGAGAAGAGAGGATAAAAGTTAAGCTGAAACAGCAGCAGCTGGGAGTGTTGCCTACACATGCCATAGGGTACTCCTGCTTTCATGGCTGTTAGACACACCTGAACGAACTTTGAACCACTTAGCACCAGTTCTCCTACTTAAAACACAGCAGCACCAGGCTGACAATAAAGTACAAAACTTACCAGGGAAGCACTGTAGATACCCAGTAAGAGTTTGGCCACTTCAGGAACTCAAGCAGGGATGCACAGACATGCACAAGCAAAATAGTTCTGCATTTTTAGGAACATCTACTTGACATCTTGCCTTCCTGTAAAACATACAGTTATAGGTGGGCAAGACACTTGCTGTAGACTAGCAGCAAGTTCCTGTCAGAAGGACCAACGTGCAGGGCCCAGAGCAGCCCATGGCCAGCATAATCCTGCTGAGACTTTACTGTTTAACAGTATCTTCCCAGCACTGCAGTCCTTGGGCTACCAGATGGTGGCAAGACGCAGAATCAAGGGTAAAGCCACAGCAAATGTACTAACAATGTGCAAAATGTGCTCATTAGGGAGAAGCCAATGAGTGAGGATCACAAAGGATGCAGTAGGATAAAAGTCAACAGTAAACTACTACTTTGAGATACATTATCAACATGATATATAAGCCTTGCCTTTATTTGTGTGAATATCAAAGAAATTCCTTCAAGTAAATGAGCAAGAGATGGAATCATTACAAACATGATGAACACCATGTGTGCTTTTCCTCTGCATATTATTAAAAAACAAGCAAACAAACAAACCACTGTTGGCATAGTAACTTATAACCATAAAGACCTTTTAGAAGTCTTGAACCCCTACGTTACAGCAGAAGCATACACTGCACGGACGTACAGCAATAAAAATACCTACTTCTCACAGCATTAGTTTTCTCATAGCTGCAAATAAGATGTGCTGAATTTCAGAGATAAAAATAAAAGCCCTGCTTTGCATTGTAAGGCTGCCTCCCCAAATGAAAACAGGTAATATTTCAAAAGTTCAAAGTGACTTTGGGTGTATGTCCAATCACTCGCCATTGGGAGTGAGGTAGTTTAGAAAATTTTGTCAATCATCTTTTTCTGAATCTCTTGAGGCTAAAGCAACATATAGAAAGTGAAGGTTTGTTTACAAGACTTGCAAATCCTACACAATCTTTTTCAGACTACATATAAATACATAGTAGGAGCATAGCATGAACTGTTATGAACCCAGTTCAGGTTGTGGCATACCAAGTTAAAACATACAAAGTTTTAGCTGAGCTGACCTACTTAGAGCAGCATCAGTTTCTGCCCAAAGGATACTGCTCCAGACCTCCGGAGCACAGCTGATTTTATCCTTTAATCTTCCCTTGCTAACAGAGATACCACTCTGCTCTTAGTAGAACTTAAGTGATGACCCCTTGAAACAGCCAGTAGTTTACATGCGTATTTGTGACAGTACATATACCTGGTATTTAAACCTGAGGCAAAATGCAAGTCTCATTTTACAAATAAACAAAATTAACAAAAAAGACATTTTCTTTCCTTTTTTTAATTGAAAGATAGGAAAGGTATCTACTTTTAAGCTTGTTTAGATTTGTATTACTTCAGCTAATAGCAGGAAGTTTAGGGTTTTTCTTTTTAACATCAGCCTTCTTTCTAGAAAAAGAACATATCCTTATTACATTCCCCTGCATTTTCTATGCTACTACTCCACCCTTTTCTGCTTCTCACTTCTTTCCTGCCATGAGAAATAAATTAATTTGGATCTCTCTTCTGAGGGAAGATTTATGGGAAGAATTCTGGTTTTCACAGCACTCTGTAAGCAGGATGAGGCTTACCTTGACATTGTTAGTTGCTCAGCCCGTGCTCAGAGCATTCTCTGCTTTCGCCTTCCAGTTTCATGCAGTGTTATGAGTGCAGCATCTTTGTCAAGCTTATGCCTCTTGGCTGAAATCAGAAAGGTAGTCTCTGAGGCAGGACCTAGTTCACGAAGAGCGTGAGGATCAGGGCCTTGACATATATTCAGAATTAAACGGGGAACTCTTGGAGTATGTAGGGTGTTAATACAATACTCCCGATAATCTTTCTTCCTCAAAGGACATATCAATATATATCATTTGTATGGAAGTTTTACCAATGGCTTTCACCTTCTATGTATCTTGTGTCGCCAACAGGCTGACCTAAAGTTTTATAAAACTGGAATGGATTAGCAGATTGTTTCACAACTACATTACTTTTAATTGCCTTCAAGGATTCATTTATCTTCACTCCACCAACCTTTGTCAGCAATCAGCAGTTCAAACACCAGTACTCCCATAGCTAGCAGGTATTTTCACATTTCACATTCACCATTTACTGAAAGCTTCATAACAAATAAAAATACACTCAGCTAGTTCTTCCGATGTATCTATTTTAATCCCACCATTAATAAAACTAAAAGATTAAGTATATTTCAGAGCAGCAAGAAAATACTTCATCATTACCATGAATGTTCATTAAGTTCTTGTCTGTTTCACAAACAGCATAATCAAAGTTCAGCAAAGAACATGCAAGAATGGAAAACATAAATAACATATATGATGTTTACATAAAAAAACTGCGTGCCATGCAAATAGAGTAAAATCTCTAAGACTAAACAACATTTTGCTATACTGATTTTCCATCCTAGGGCTCTTCGCAGGTGAATATGGATGAGGTATTTCACTTCTATAATGTAAGGGAGATCACCTATAGAAAAGATGCTATATCTTGTTACATTATTTTAGAAATTTGGTCTAAAGATTGCAGCAAACAGCAACGTTTTCTTTAGACTCAGAATTTCACAGCTACCAAAGGGACCTGTACAATTCAATGGGAACTGGATACCCAGACCTTAAGCAGCTTTAAAACATGTCTGATCCATAATATCCCACACTGAGGAGAGCATTTGAGATTTTAAGGGTCTTATGTAAAATATCAACAGTGAATAAACTGCACTGAACAAAATGAATATGCTTTGGAAAAATAAGGGAGATGTCATAACAAAGGTGACAACTCACTAGTCAGTGAGCTAAAAGGTCGAATGCAGCAACACCGTCAGCACAGTAGGACTCCACCCCAGTCATGCACCCTAGAGCTAGCATGTCTCAGTTCATATCCATAGCTTTATAAGCCAAATCTTGCTCTTGCAAGCATACACATGGCTCCCACTGGAATCAACAAGGATCCTACATCTAGAGTAAAGGCAGACTTTTGTTCAATATTCATGTTAGCACTTACTCAAAAATATAGAGAACAGAATCTAAATAAGTAAACATGCAATCTTCAGGAACAATAAAAAAACAAACAAACAACAAAAAAAAACCCACCACACCCCCAAAAGCAAAGAGAACCAGTACTTCACATAGCCAAAGCCAAATACATTGTACTGTGCAAGGTCACACCCTTAATTCACAGAATACAGTTAATCCTCTGGATGAATGAAGCAAGCAAGCAAATGAAACTGTACAGGCTCCGAATAAAGAGACCATCAACTACTGCTATGAATGCAATGAAATAGCTGTCAGTCTGAATAATATCTTTCAATTTTACCCTTTCCAATAAACAAACAAAATAAAGAGAAATGTTTCACTGAAGGTGTGGATTGTTTAAAAGGCCAAAAGGTGCCTTTCCGCCTAAATTTCAAAACTATTAATCAGATATGAAACAAACATCATGTGCAAGTCAAAGGTTAATATCCCAAGGTCTTTAATGTGCGATTACCACCCACTTCTTTTCCATTAACACCATCACCTCCTTGTCTTTTAACCCCACTCCAAGTATTCTTGCCTTGTGTCCCACTGATTCACACATCTGAAAAGTAGTAATTATTTAGCACTTAATCTTCTGAAAACTTCCACAGGAAACAGGATTTGCCTTCCATTCCAGAGTCTAAAGGGGATGACCACTAGTGAGAGGTAATTGTTTCATCTCTCCTCTAAAGAGTTTGTCTTTTTTAAAAAAGGACAACATAATAGCTTCACCAGTACTTTGCACAGACTGACATCAGGTGCACATTAAAAACAGTGTAAGCAAGAGCAATATGGAGCAGATTCTTATTTTAGAGGTAATGCTATTACAAAAGATAGATTTAAATAACGTCACTGTAGACATTCACCAGTTCTGCTGAGCACAGAGCATGGATTTAATTGCATCTAAATAATTAATCTTTACAATTGTGCTGTTTAGCATGTTTCTCTGAATGAATATACTTCTATTAACTGGGAAATTAATTGAAATTACTATATGAAGGGGTGTCAGAACTCCTCAATAAAAAAAAAGGGGGGGGTTGAGGGTGGAAACAGCACGGAACACCCCCTCCAAATGTATTTTTTATAATATTCACTTGAAAAAACAAAACAAAACAAAGCAAAAACTGGAGTTAGGGAGTTAGTATTGTCATTTGTCATTCCTGTATATTCTCTCCATATCCACAAACTATGGAGCAGTATTTGAAAAGTTTCAGAAACACTGCTATGACAATGAGATAAGAAAAGAAATAAAAAGGCTAAACAGTTAACTTGACATTTGTTTCCATATTATTTCCTGCAAGGTGGAATGAACCTATTGGCATAATACTTTTTTTTTTCTTAATTTCTTAGTTTGATTTTTTTTAATCCTGCCTGAACTATATTTATCAATGCAATGCAAATCTCTATCACAATTACTGGTATTTACCAAAGGCAGATACTTTCCAAGTTATCTTTCATCAGAGAAAACAAGGGCTATGTTAACTCAGAAAATAGTATACTATGTTGAATGGTAAAGTTAGAGAACAGAGGGAAACGAGTGGGGGTTGGGGAGAGAAGCATGATATAACCACCACATAGCTCAGTTGGTGCCACCCTCAGACTCTGGAACATCAAGTCCAGTTGGACAGATTGGACAGACTGAGCTTGCAGGTTTATCATTAGGTTTCATTTCACTTTTCTGAAAATACACTTCACTGAATAATAAACAGGTGAATTTTTACCTGTTCTTCAACAGCTTACAATCATGATCACAGATGAGTCTGAGATATGTGATTCCAGAATGTGTCTCCCTAGCACTTCCGGACTTAATTCAACCAATGTACGAATAAGAGCTGCTAATCTTACTGCTGAAATTCCTTGTGGTGTGGAGTTATTCTGCATTACTGTGGCTGCGCAATATGTTGCCTCACGTATGGCAGGAGATGGGACAGCTGGGCAAGTCTTAGACCAGTTACGTCCATGATTACAGTGGCCAAATCTAAAAATCTTCAGAGGTGTCAGTGGAGATTGGTTTTGTAACACATGGGAAGAAAACAGCTTGTTCACATACTCTCCAAAGAGATTTCTGCTCCCTTAAATTCCATGCCTCAGCATCTTCCACTTTTTCTCCCACTCACTTCAGGCAATGGGTCATGGGGCACATACCAGATTTTCATGTCAGAGACAGGGAAAAGCTATTTCAGGCCCCCAAAGTGGAAAGCAGTGTTACGGGTCACTGAACACTTACTGGCTGCATTATCTCACAGGAGCCTTGGCTGAGAAGAATGGCAGGGCTGGGCAGAAAAAGAGGACCAAGCCTCAAGCAGTACAATACTGTAAGTGTCTAGTCTGCTCCTCAGGATAGCTTGGCAGAGCTAGGAAAGCACTACACATATGTGCAGCTAGGCAGGGGCATTCATATACTTGAAAATTAAATCCCAAGCCACTCAGCAATTTGTGGAAGCCAGTTATAAAAGCGTGAAAGTGAATAATCTCAGGCCCTGTTTTACCTTGCCATTACTCATTGCTTCCAAAAATCCATTTTTTGTGCTTGTTGTGTTACTTTTTCTTAAAAAGTGCTACAGAAATACATCAAAGCACATGCATGTTCAGAAAATTAATTTGAGGCTCTCTCAGTACTAAATTCAAAAGTAATTCATATCCATTTTAAATAACTGCTTCAGTATCAGGCTAACTTCGACCTCTGCAGTATTTTGTGACATATATTGAAAATCCTGCGTGCAAGTGCAATAATGAAACAGCAATGGGTAACCCGTAGGCCTAATATCAAGCTTCATTTGGCATTACTTCAAGTGTAGCTTCTCACAGGGATTACACAGAAACTGCTGGGTAGTTCAAATCCTGCAACAGAACGGAACTGAGCTGGCAGATGATGCTGAGGCCATCATTTTCATGTCAGCCTAGCACTAACCCTGTCTGTTGCACCTGTGGAAGGCACTATCACCTCTTGAGAATTACTAGCATTCACCCCAACTTGCCACATTCACTCTACAAGAAATGAGGCACAAGTGCTGTGGCTCTTGCCATGTGAAGGTCTCACTGTGCAAGCTGGAACATCAGAAAACTGGTCTGCTTCTGGGATAACGTACTGCTTGCAGTGCAAATACTTGAGAATCTTTGCCACCTAATGGCTGAAATAAATCAGGACTTCACTTACACACATTGACTGATGATCATAAAATTCAAGATAGTTGGGACTCAGTGCCTCAAAATCTCTGCATGAAACAGTAACATGATATTACTAGAAAGAGCCATGGTTTGAAAGCAGAAGTAGCATGTAATGGGAATGGAAATAACCTGCAGGTAAATCTCAGCTATATGCAGGTTATGAACTCTACTCCCTTGTCACTTCTGAATCTGAAATTTATTATTAAATTCATTAATTATTTAATAAAAAAAGAAACAGAACGCAAGAGGAAAGGGAATGAAGCATCCCATTTATAACATCACTGAATTACGTGCCATAAAGGTACTGCACTGAAGAAAAGCTTTCATAGCATGAATAGAGGCTGGGCAAGTTAGAGGCACACTACTGTATGCAGACTGGCAACAACAGCTTGTAGCTACATCAGAATCATAGAATTGGTAAGGTTGGAAGGGACCTCTGGAGATCATCTAGTCCAACCCCAAACAAGTGGCCCATACGAGGATCAAACCCATGACCTTGGCACTATTAGCACCACGCTCTAACCAAATTAAGCAATGTTTTAAAAACTGCTTATCCATTTTTACACTTGAAATTTCATGGGCCCTCACTTGGTCTAAATCTGATCTTTAATCATGACACTGATGTTAGCAAACACTTGTAGAGAGCCTTAATAGTCAGCGCAGCAGATTTTACCTTGGGCTTCTAAAGTTTCGGATTTAAGGGCTATGCATAATCCTGATAACAAACAGAAAAAAAAGTGTTTAAGTATAGGGCCAAATATTTCCTTTTCTTGTCTCTGTATTTAATCTGTTGGCTTTAATATTATGAAATTTGACCTAGTTCAAGGAATATATATGAGATTATGTTGATACTTCTATGGATATGTGAATGAAGTGTATTCCCTTATAGAGCACACAATACCAGAAGGACTCCAGTCATTCAGGATTAAAGAGACTATGTACAAAACACTGCAACAGTGCTGTATTACACTTTATTCCTGATCACCAAACCACTTAGCTACCTTACTTAAGGAGAAGAATAATCAAATTAAATGATAACAACAAAAAACTATCTAATAGGAATACAGCAAAGTCATTCTGACTCTGAACATCAGCCTGCACTGAGACTCTAGGCAGCTCTTCCCATTGCCCACCCTTTCTTGCAGAAGACTTTTTGAACAGTGGGTAACTGCAGCATCTAAGAGCAAAAATACCTTAATAAACTTAGGCTTCTATGTACCTCATAAAGCTGGGTTACACTGCAGGCAAGGAGAGCCTGCAGTCTTCAGTAAACACAGTTTTCTGAAGAAATGCCTGAATAAATTAATTGTCTCTTGAGGTTACAAATGGTCAGTTCAAGAGTGACTAAAACCAAAACTGGAAACTATTAAGAAGTTTAACATGCACAGCTGAATCCAAAGATTCAAGATCACTCTGTGTGTATATATATATATACATACACACACACACACACACATATATATATATTCTTTCCAAAGGCTTCTTCAGATTTCTTGCTTAAAAAAAAAAATGACATCCCACAGTGATAAACTTAGTAGACCAACCGGAAGAAAAGCAGGCCTGACAGAATCACTAGGATTTAATACTAATTGTGAAAGTAGCCAGTAAAACCTGAATAAGCATAGTGCTGTCTTCTTCAGTCTAGCAACAGATAGATAGTAATAACGGTATCGAGACACTTAGTGGGCAGTTTCCCGTAACTCAATGAAGCATTGATTCAGAAAAAGAACAGCAAAATACAAACTCAAAGATCTTAACTATTTTGCTACTCAACATTTAAGCCATCAAGTAGCCAGTGTTTTACCTAGCATGGTCCCCTACCTTTCTAAGACAGGAAATATTCCCCCCCCCCAAAAAAAGGGGGGGGGGGCAAAAAAAAAGTAAACTGAAGAAATGCCCAGGATGTCCACAGAGTCTCAAAGTATTTACCCATGCACTCAGCCAGAAGTCCCTGTATTAGTTACTTGGCAACCACAGGGTCACTTAAGAACCTCTTTTTTCTACATAGAGTAATGTAAACTATTTGCAAAATCCTATGCAAGGAAAAGATATGTAACAGTATGTATCCATAAAGATCTCTTACAAAAGATGTGTTTGTAGATTCCCCAAAAATTAAAATATAAATCAAATATGTACTACTGAAGTACACAAAATAAATATTCTTACTATTTATTAATCCATTCTTTTTGCTATTTAATTGACTCATCTATAGATGAGATCACAGAAAATTATCTTACAGCTAACATGCTGTAAATGCAGAAAATTTATGTTTGGTTCATCACGTTATACATTTTTTATAAGCAAATTATAGAGCTTTAGTCAAAACTGACTCAGTGTTAAAATTAGTATTTGAAGACTGACTTCTGCTGAAAATAAGCAGTTACAGAGAAACATTAAAGTGACCACAAGGGCACAAGCATAATTTCAACTGCACAGGGAAAAAATGTGGACTTAAATGTCATCCGTTCACAGACATCTAAACTAACAGTGCATTCTTTTTAGCTGCAATTTCACATTTAAGACTTCTGTAACACTTCATCATTTACGAGCAAAATCTAATCCATAAGTGACAATGACGCAGTTATTTTGCCTTAGTCTGTTCATTAATAAAATGTGACAGAAAATTACACAAATTGAAGAGCATATGCATTTCTTGTATTCTGCCCATAGTCAGTTAGTGACGTAAGTCCTTTCATTGAACTCCTTTTAGCTACTTACTAAATAGCTCATCAAAATGGATTTTCAAGCCAGAATGTACCAGAAAGGAGAACTGGAAGAAAAGTACTCACAGTTGTAGTGATTTGTGTGGTAGACTATGGCTCTTCCTTGATTCTTCACTACAATAAGACAGAGGTTAGGCTGGAGATAAGCCACGTAACACAAGGAAAGGTGGTCAAGAGCTCTGTTGACTATCCTTAATGGCAGGAATGCTGTGAGAAAGGTGAGATTACTTATGTGGAAGCAACATCCATAAATACACATAGCAGTGAAATGCATTATCAGTCCTTAGTTCTTGACAGTGAAACCAAAAGCTTTGCCTCTATATAACAAAATGAAAATTTTAGAACAGGAAAACATTTTTTTTCCTGTTCTATCTCAACTGCTTCTAAACAGAAAATCCCTAAGTGAAACTGCTTGGTCTTCAAATGTTCCAATAATCCTATCAGGGTGTCCTTCCCATAGTGCTGCTGAAATGTAAATAACTTTCCAAAAATTCAGAGGCATATTTGAACGTTCAAGAGTCAGGAGAGCTTATTTAATCAGCCTAGCTTCAACTGTGTTCACATCTGCTGACAAGGTATTAGCTTCTGCCTTCTTTGCTGCCTACCCTTCCTCTTTCCTAAAGAACTTCTCTCATTTTAGGAAAGATGCTGTTTGGCTGGACAAAAAAAGAAAGAGAGGAGGAAAAAAAGCCCCACTTTGCGGTACCCCATGTCCTGTGCAACACATTTGCAGTACCTTCTCAGGTAAGAAAAACAGAACACCTCACATCAAATAGAGACAGCAAATGGGAATTTCAAAGAATCAAAGGATGATCCTTTACATCACTGGAGCCGTGACATCTTGCTATCAGTCTCTGCTGCCTTCTCATCAACATGCACGTGTGGAAGCAGCTGTACGTATGCTGAAAGACCAAAAGAGTACTGAAGCTAAAACTAAAAGTTGTTGACTATTTTAATTAGGTTGTTGGGAGGAGGGAGGAAGAGAAAAGACTAAAAGACATCGCTCTTTTTTAGAAGCCGTTCATGATACGGGCATCGCACTCTGCAAATTATGAAAATCTCGGCAGTCTGTTTTTAAATGGATAGCTGACCACTTGGTACTGTTTATTTCTACCCAGCTGTTCAACTTGAAACCTGCTTGTCAATTTAGAGCTTCTCTGCCTCATTCCTGAAATTATCTCTACTGCACTGCCAAAATAATGACAATGTTGTGACAGCCTATGAAGGTTTGCCTTCATTACCTCCACATCACAGTGACACAGAACCACGAAATTGCTTTGATGTTCAAGAGAAAGGACAACTCTGGTTACACAAACAAAGTATTTTCTATCAACAGAAGAAAAACAAATTCCTCACAGACCCTCAAAAGTAATGGCCTAGCTTACTTACTACTGCTGAAGAGCGAATTACTGACTTTATTTTTCTCAAAAGTGGCCCCTCTCTTTCTCTCCATCACAAGTACTTTGAAAATTCACTACGCACTAATTCTAGTGGGGCATACTCAGTTTTCATCAAACTTTACTCTGTCTTACTGATGCAATTCCTCACTGCAGAATTTACCCTTTCATAAATTCTTCAAAATTATATTCTTCAGCTTCCTCAGAGATATCTTAAAGAAATCATGCCCCAAACATGTAATCATGAGTTTTTGTGTGTGACGTGTGTGTAATGCATTAGAATCGAATAATTTTGCTGAAGTCTTATAATGCCTAATACTTTGTAGTGTAACTCAATGCCTTATGCATATTGAGATACTTTTAAATAACTGAAGCAAGTCTCCAGTGTATATTCCAAGATAAGATATATCGCTTCTTATTTTAACTATTCTGGCTGTTTGGATGACAAATCAGCTTTGTGTGTTGCAAGTGAAGACTTTCAGCAAGAATATTTGGATTTTTTTTCTTCTCAGAGAGTGGTACTGCATTAATTTGCAGTGTCCTTAAATAGACCACAGTAACCCTTATCTGGCTAGGTTGTGGCTGACTTTCTGGAAAGCAGCTATGCAGAGAAGGACCTGAGAGTCCTGGTGGACAACAAGTTGACCATGAACCAGTAATGTGCTCTTGCGGCCAGGAAGGCCAATGGTATCCTAGGGGGCATTAGGAAGACTGTTGCCAGCAGGTCGAGGGAGGTGATCCTGCCCCTCTACTCAGCCCTAGCGAGGCCTCATCTCGAGTACTGTGTCCAGTTCTGGGCTCCCCAGGACAAGAGAGACCTGGAGCTACTGGACAGAGTCCAGCGTAGGGCTACATAGATGATCAGAGGGCTGGAGCACCTGCCCTATGAGGAACGGCTGCGAGAGCTGGGTCTGTTTAGCCTGGAGAAGAGAAGACTGAGAGGAGATCTTAGCAATGTGTTTAAGTATCTGAAGGGAGAGTGTGTCAAGAGGATGCAGCCAGATTCTTTTCATTTGTCCCATGTGACAGGACAAGAGGCAATGGGCAAAAACTGAAATACAGGCAGTTCTGTCTGAATATGAGAAAGAACTTCTTTACTGTGAGAGTGACAGAGCACTGGAACAGGTTGCCCAGAGAGGTTGTGGAGTCTCCATCTCTGCAGATATCAAACCCGCCTGGATGCAACCCTGTCTAACATGCTGTAGGTGAGCCTGCTTGAGCAGGGGGAGTTGTACTAGATGATCTCCAGAGGTCCCTTCCAATCTCAACCATTCCGTGTTCTGAAAATTCATCAGATGCTCCTATACCAATTTTTCAATGCTGGCTTGTCAGGGTTATTTCAAGTATCACCAATTTTAAGTATTTCCCCCTGCTTTACTGATTTTTAAAGCTTAATAACTGTGAATTAGGACATATGTTCAGAGACTAAAGACTAAAATTTTACAGTCCAGATGGAAATTTACCATAAAACCTGTTCATCTGTAATAAACAGGATTTATCATAACCAACTATTAGACAATTTCCTTTTCAATATCCTTTTCCAAATTGCCATGTTATTCAGGAACAGTCCTCTGACTGACTTGATAATGCTATATAAAACTGATGTAGACACAGACTTATATTTAAAAACCAGGTGGAACTGAGCCTACTGGCTAAAATAAGCTTCGTATTGCATTTATACTTGAGAGAAATTTACCTGAGAGAAATTTACATTTCACCATTTCACTGCAGGAAATAACTGGCATCACTGTGAAATACAGCCAAATATGAACAGCACATAACTCCTCAAAACAGTAACTTTTCCAGGAAAAAAAAAAAGGTAACTGCACTGTAATTTCAAATTTGTAACCACGGACTTGATTAATGCGTAATTTACAGGTTGTCCCATCATCCTTGCTGAAGAGATTTCTTCCCAAATCTGAAACAATGATTCTCCTCATCTTCAGCAAACTATTTTTTTAAACAGTATCTATCCTCTGGCCAATGGAAATGTCAATAGCAGAGAGATGCAGCACATTTATCAAGTTTTTCCACGCAGAAGGAAGTATATATGTAATAAATCTAATATGAAAAATCTCATGTTGTTTTTGTGACATGTAAACATATTTCATTTATTTTCCCTCAAAATCAAATTTAGAACAGTACTGGTTATACCACACAAGAAGTGCCTAGTATTAACTTTTACCTCTATGAGCATGATTCTGAAGAACCAAAAAGTCTCAAGTTTTCTACTCTGTCACTGAACAGTCATTAAAACCTGGTGAGACAACAGCTTTTATTTCTGTAAGCTCTCAGTCAAGCATTCTTTTGTATAATCTTTAATAGCTGTTCAGGGGGATTGAGTTTTTTTTTGGTTTGGGTGTTTTGGTTGGTTGGTTGGTTGGTTTTTACTTCACGTAAATGTTTGTCTGGTTCAGATTAAATCTTTACTTTCTTTACTAACAATACTACTAATCCAAATACTTCAAAAGTTTTCAGTTACTGCTCAGTTATTTTCAGTGTTTTCATACAAAAGGTATCATCAGTGGGCTGATCTCCATACTCCAACAGAGACTATCTCTGTTTTAAATTCCACGTTAGTACCCAGTGCTGCATTACAATGTGTACAGGTAAACCAACCAGTGATGACTAGATTGTGATAATACAGAAGGGAAAATCATCAGCATATCAACAGACATAACAACATGATCTTATTTTTCTTACTCACTTCCCTTTCTTGTGTTTTGGTTTGTCACTTGTTATTTGTCAAATTAGGCAGTCTAAAAGGACACTGCAGTCTGATTTAAAATAGGAATACTGACTTAAGCATCTTGGCTGGGAATATATTTGCCCTAAGGAGCCATGATCTTGACAGAGTTCTCTGGACACCACTTAAATACAAATACTGTGAACCAATCACTGCAGTAAGTGACATTTTACTGGTCTAATTCTGAAAGACCTGAAGATCTCAATTTGCATGCAAGTTGAGTGACAATCACATGACTTGGTCCTCAGAGTAGCCAGAGTAGCCAACCAAGAAGCTCTGTGGAAGGACTGGACTTTTTAATGCTTTTGCCTTACAATAGAGTTTCTGTGACACCTTGCCAGCATCAAGCCCAGGTTGACCGCAAAAACAAAGGCACCAGGACCCAGTGAGCCTTGGGGGACACTCAGAGCAGGAACCCCAAAGCCAAATTCTGACGTGCTGATGACTCAATGAGGAGAGAAGTCAGTTCACACTCCACAGGGTTAACAGAATTAAGATATCACTTTTGTCACTCAGTTAAGTAGATATTCTAAACGTAGATGGGAAAGGGCGAGAAACAACTGAGTAGAAGTGCCATTGTATGCAGCCATTTTCTAAAGTAAAAAAGCACATTAAAAGCAAAACTTACAGCAACTACCAATACATATTTCTATAATATGTTTTTGCAAGTAAATTTTACCGTATTCCCTATAATAATTCTCAATAAAATGTCGAGCACTTGCAAAGACTTTATGTTTACACTGACAAAATGTTAAGTATTTTAATAGCAAGCACAGTCCTTGCAAAATATATTATACTGGTTATCATAAACTGGTTACAGGACATAATCTAAATCACAGTACTATTTCTGCCCCCCTAACTTGTTTCTCTGACTTTATGCATGAAAGTTTATCTTAAAATACAAAGATGGGACTCAGTTTTTGGAAACTGGGATGGGATCCAGGTCTGCATACACAGCTTTCTGTGCATCCATTTATCTTTGCAGTAATAACTGATCTACATCTAAATAAACAAGTTCTGTACATGCAATTCTAACAGCTCTCTTGCAGAAGATTTTACAAATGCATGCAGGTGATATCACAGGCAGCTAGCATAAAAAAAAAACGCACAGGCATAAGTGCCAACCAAATTCCTTATTAAAAAAGTAAATAAATAAAAAATAAAAAAGCACACAACCAAACAGCTGCAGACCATATATACTTCTGATCCATCTCAATGCAGAGCTTGACGGTAAAATTTAGCATGCAGTAGATAACACTTCTCTAAGAAAAAAAAAAAGCATCATTAAGTCTCTGCACTACCCATCAATCATAATGAATTTTTGATTCATTATAGTATAAACCATTTTAATACTAGCCATCTAAAGCAAACATTCTCAGACTCTGAAACAGAGATGTAAATACTGCTGCACAGGATACTGAGCTTGGTGGCAAAATCTGGCATTGATTTCTCTCTTCTTATTGTAAGTCTACATCAATCAAATCTGGGTGAAACAACTGCTCTAAGAAAGATTCTATCTGTTCCTTACAAATACAAACTGCTAGCTGCTGAAACAAGGTAAAGCTCAAAATACTTATTTTTACAATTACTTCAAACTAAAAAAAAATTAATTTTGGATATTCTCTTCCAGTATTAATTAGACCAGTATCTTTTAGTCATTTTGAAAACTATTATGCCACACAAACTAACATATATATCCCTGAACACACACTTTAATATTGAAGAATAAAGGTCATGCTGCAGCCCGTTTTTATACCTTTGTAACATTAAAGTGTTTATCAGAGGAGATCATGAGGGCTGCAGTTCCCTTCATTCCACTGTTTTGTATGGGATGCATGCTGCCTGTTTGGTAACAGCTGCACACCTCCTTTACTTTAATCCATACTGTGACTGATGCCGACCCCTCCTCAAAATGAACCTGAATGCTCACTGGTGAAAATCCCCTACAGCTGTTTTGAATGTGCCCCCCTGAAGTCATATTACCATAGGGTTTTTTGATTTTAACTGTGGGAGTCTATGCTATAGAATGTTAACTCAGAAAAGTGAGTATATTAAAAGGTTCCTCTATTCTCAGATTCTGATTTTTGTTCATACTTAAAGCCCTCAGTAGGGGAAAGATTTTTCTTGAAGCACTTCAGAGTCAATACATTTACAAAGATATGATCTGATTTACAGAACGCTTAGCTAATTGGCAAGCACACATAATCTAAGAACTAGATTTTGCAGATTAAACTCATTACTGTAAGCTTTTAATGTTAGGCTCCAAGTCCCTGCATTACCCTTCGCCTGATGATGATCTGCCCTGCTCTGTCTTCCTGCCATATCCCCCCACATCACCGCTGTATCTGCCTCCATCACCACCAGTCCTTGCCTCACCTGCCCTGGGTGCTTCCTCCAGCTGGGGCTCGCCCTCTCACAGCCCCAGCTCCTCATGTTGCAGCAACCGGAGGCTTGTCCGCAGGGTTAAGGCAGTCCTCACTGTGACAGAGGCACCTCGGCACAAATTACTCCTCTCCCGAGCTGTTACATTTTCCAGCTTGAGGCTAGTTCTTGGTGGGCGACGTAGCTGTTTGTTGATCTGTGCTCCCCCCCAAGCTGACTGCCTCTTTAGCATGCACGATCTTCAGGCCACAGACTACGCCTTTCTTTTGTGTCTGGAAAGCGTGCAGCAGTCACTGGGCACTAGGCACAAACCAACCTTTGTATTGTGGGCTACAAAAACTATTGTCACTAACACTCTGGCAGTCCTCGACCGCCCAGACTAAACTGAAAGATTAAAAAAGCCAAGGGGATGTTTTAGGATGGGTGTTTTCCTGTCTTAACTGATGCTGATTATTTATATTGGAAAGCTCATCAAAAGCTTGAAGTTGCCTTTACTTTGAAAGGAATACGTCATCTTCAAATATGCAAAGCAGACTTAATATTGATAACGTAAGAGTTACTGACCTTGTATTTCAGCTGCTCTCAGTGTGCACTTTGGCTTTTTTTCTGTAATAGGATCATCTCTTTCCACCAGATTGTTGATCATTTATGACAGAAAAAAAAAAGCCTTGACCAGCCTCATCGATTCATTGCGCTCGGCATAAACTGATATAAAAATGACACCACCTCTCCCCCACACAAAAAAGGAAAAAGAAAAAAAAACAGAGCTGTAGTCTAGAAGAGCGTTTGAGGATGAAAGCAAGGTAAGCAACAGGAAGTTTCAGCTGAGACCTGCCTGGCGAGCAACTACCATGTGGCGACAGCAAAGACACCAAAACATCGAGGCTACCCAGGAAACCCCTCGGAGAGGGGAAGCAGAAGGGCTCCTCGCCGACCCCAGAGGCGCAGGGCCCAGCCGCAGAGCACAGGGCAGGCGCGGGCAGCAGGAGCCCCGCAGGGAGGAGCGGCGCCGCGCGCCCCCGGCCTCGCGGGGCAGCCGCCGCCTGTGGCGCCGCGCCAACGGCCGCCAACGGCCGCGCCAACGGCCGCCGAACCTTCTCGACGCACCTGCCGCGCGCGGTCGCCACGTGCCCCCGCCGGCTGCGCCTCGGAGCCCGACGCCGGGGGCGGCCCACGGGGACGGGGGCGGCGGCGCTCCGCGGCCCGGCCGGGGCCAGGGCCGGGCGCCCCGCCGGCTGTCGGGGCGGGCACGGCCGGGCGCGCCGCGCCACGGCAGGAGCCGGGAGGCAGCCGCGAAGTGCTGCGAGCGCGCCGGGCAGCGGCCGCGCTGGGGGCGCCCGGCGGGATGGCGGCGCCCTCACTCGCTGCGGATTCTGAGGCCAAGTGCGTGCGTTTGCATCCTGGCGGCGGGAGCGGGAAGGCAACCCGGCCGAGGCAACAAACAAGGCGGGGGGGGGGGGGGAGAAGAAGAAAAGGAGGGAGAAACAAAGGAATAAAACCCACCCGGGGAACACGCGGACAAAGACGGTAAGAAGAGCTCGGCGCGCTCCCCCGGCTGGCACCCGCTCCGCGCACCGCGGCACCCCGGCCCCACCCGCCGCGTGCGGGGCCCGGCCGCGGCAGCCCCCGGCCCCGCGCCGCGGGCAGGACTCCGCGCTTGGCCGCTATTGCCGAGGGAACTTGTGCGGCACCTCGCGGAGGGAAATGCCCCTGCGGGGGTCCGGGCGCCTTACCTGTCAGATGTCATTCCTCGGGGGCGGGCGGGCAGGGGGATACGTTAGCGAGGGGGGGGGGAGGGAGGGAAAAAAAAAAAAAAAAGAAAAAACACCCAGTTTCCGAAATTGCACCGCTGGATCAGGTTACTATGGAAATCATCTTGAGGAGGGAAAAAAAAAAGCCAGAAGCCACCCTCATCCTCTCCGCCACCGCGAGGCACCGGCCGCCCGCGAGCCGCAGCGGGGTGCCGCTGCCTCCGCTGCGCGCAGCGTCCGCGCTGCCCCCGCCGCCGGCGGCTTCTCCGCCGCCGCCGCCGCCTCGCACCGGCAGCCCCGGCCCCAGCCCCGCGCCGCGCCGCCAGCGGTGCTGCCCCCCGCCGCACAGCTGGAATTTAAAGGGGCCGCGCGCGGCGGGCATGCAGCCTGCCCGCCGGGGCGGGCGGGGGGGAGGGTGGGAGGTTGGGGGGGCTGGGTGTGCCTTTTCCACCCGAAAGTTTCCCGCAGGGGCCGCGCCGAAATGCGGGCATCCGCAGAGGCGCACGGGGAATGGGAACAAAGTATTCGCTGCTGCCTAGCCCTAGGCGTTATGAATTATTATTATATGCATAACAGCAGGATCCAAAGGCCTCAACAGGGCTCAGTTGCAATGAGCGCTGTGCGCAGACATAGATAAGAAGAGGCAGCCCCTGCCTCAAAGAGCTTGAAACATGAGCAGTGAGGAGACAAAAGGAAAGAAGGCATACAAAATGAGGGAGGCAGTTAAGAACTTCCTAACCCCACAAGACCAGCACCTACAATTTTTAACTACAATTAAAAAAACACCAGAAAACCCCAACAGTTTTGAAGCAGAACATCCTCCCTGTTTTCCCTAGCTGAAGTGCTTATCAACCGCATAGATACTGGCGAGTGAGCTTGGCTTGAAGGCCTCCTCGGCATCCCTGAGTGCAACCTTGGACCCTGTGGAAAGCCAGGCTACAGGCAGAACCACAGTAACAGATCCAGCTTGCATTGAATGGATGCACAAGTGGACTTTGGAGTGAGTGAATGGGCAGAGCATGGTGGCTTATGTTACCACTTCCTTCTGCCACATTCTCCCCGTCACATACTGGTCTGCTTCAGTCCGCTTGTTTGCCTGCCCCCCACAACAAGCACCCTCCCCCCACACAGTGGCAAGTCCACTGCTGTTTCTGCCTCAGTTACCAAAAAGGCAGTTTTCACCCACAGTAAATATACTCCCAAAGTTTTTACTGATGGAAGAAGAGGTTTCTAAGTTATTCCAGCTCTGAAAAATGCTTGGCACACAGAAGTCCCATTGCTACTCTGTTGTTGCAGGCAACACCTTACATGCTCCAGCTCCCAGGAAGAGAAAATGAGAAAAAAATCTTAAAGTGATTGCCTTATATACATCTAGGAAGAAAAGGGGCAAGACTAGGAGGGAGAGAAGAAAGAGAAAGACCTATGAGTAATACCCAAGTTAGAAGTCTGAAAGATTCTCCGAGCATACAAGCCAGAATAGCTCCCACGGAGTAACGATGTGAATTTCTTATCTTCTTTATTCCTGTAAGAGCTAGAGGAGAAAGAACACATTGCTAGTGATACGTTTAGGGAAGATGATTTGCAGTTAGTAGCCCCCATGACACCTGAGTGTCTTTGAAAAACCTTCCCCTTACAGCCTATCACAGCCAGCTAGGCCTCAAAGCTGTTTATTTTGCACAGGATACTCAACACTGCTGGTCAGCATAGCTGCAATTGAAGCTGTACTTTCTAGCAGATTCTAAATTGTTAGTGGGGTTTGAGGTGGGGGTGAAACATAGCTAATGGAGCTATGTTTCAATGCAGGACACAAAAAACAAACAAAAGAAACAACCCTCCTACTGAGTTGTGCGGTATTTGCCTTTTCCAAGTAATTCTTGGCATTTCAGCTAGCCATTTCCATTTAAGAAAACAAGAGGAGTAAAGAATATGACAGCTAGCAGTCTCACAAGAGCTTAATATTGAGAAATAACAAAGGCTATTTAAAAGGGCTAAACAAAGGGCAGAAGATGTTCATATTCTCCAACTGCCCCAGTTTTCCAGATATCACTGTAATTTTCAGTATACCAATTATCCTACCAAAGTAAAACAAAATGGATTTTGCCCATAATTACAAACCACAAAACTAAAACATAAACTAGAACATAATGGGGTGATGGAGGCTGCCTTTTCTTAAAGGTACAGAACAAGAGGGAAGCTGACTATCTTTAAATTTTAGTAACAAAGCAATAGGTCTGTGAGAGGAGATTCTAGATCTTTTAGAAAAGATGATCCACACACTTTGGATAACTCAAATGTTATTTCTTTAAATGTGTCGAAGGCACAGAACAGTGAGTTATCCAGGTAGTGTCCATGCTATAGGATTTCTTCCTGAAAGGTTAATTAGGTTATAAGTGTAATTTTTGTCTGGTATAGATATGCTAGCAGAGGACTGTAATGTAATGCAGTTTATATTGACAGAATTACAGTTTTGTTAGACTAACGTTTTTCACCATGGTGTGGAGTAATTTTGTTGGGCCGGTACAAAGGTCAGACTTAGTGGTCTAGCTGCATCTGTTGAGCGCACTTTGTCTGTGCAGTGCACTGATCCCCTGTATCAAAACAGGTGGCAGCACACCTAGTTCTCCCACCTCCTTTTTGTCCATGACTAATCTGTAATTGTTGTTTTTTCAAAAAAGTTTTGCAAATATACTTTTCTCCTGGATAGCATATTTTACTGTTTCTTAGGCTCAATACTTTGTCTTATGCCTCAAGCAGTTCTAGGAGCCTTTGTCTAGGAGATGGTACAAGAGTAACCACTTGATGCCTTCTAGAAAGCAATATTCCAAATCAGAGAAAGTATCTGGATACAGTGTACTTATTAGCAAGAGTTTTCTGCAATAACTTTCACAGTTTTTCAGAGAAAATATCTAATTAATTCTCAATTTTTCTATTTATTATGAATTTCCAGCGTGTGACTAATGAAGCCTAGTAGAAAAATTAAAGAGGAAATACTACGACACTTTTAGAATAAACTGCATAGTTACACCTCTAATATGCTGTACTTTGTGGTTCCTTCTTTAACAAAGTGTATGAAAAGTTTTCTTGTAAGGATTCTCAAGATGTCTGTGAATTAATCTGTAAAATTTTGAAAAGAAAATATTAGCTATACTGTGATTTTTCCCTTCATGAGATATAAACAAGGATGTTTAATGGAAAGGATGAGGTTAAATGTAAATTTATTTCAGTGATATTTAGGATAACTGCAGTAATACATCAATTCGAAATTGCTGTATCTTGGCTTGTGTATTTAAATGAGATCAATTATCTTAGCTAACATACGCTCATGTAAGTGGAATGACAAAACAATGGAAAGCATACAAAGGCAAACTAATATATTATCCCTGTGGACCATGCACTTTCAGTCCTCTCAGAATGACATCACCAGATGACATGTGACCTTACCACAAAGACTAAAGGAGTCTCCTACCAGCCGTAAAAAATCACACAACGTTGCCATTCAAATACGTTAGCACCTTTTGTATGCTAAATCCCCATCTCAGACAAAACTCTGTTTATAAGACTCTTGAGTCAACTAATAGCAAACGAGTATGCTTCTTGATCCAAAAAGCATGCTGTATTAAAAGTTTACTGTTACTGAAATGTTAAAAGCTTGAAAATCAAAATTACTAATGTTTCTCTAAATATGTTATTTCAGCCTGCTGTGTATTCTGAGTACTTAATGGTATAAAATAAAATGCAAACATCTTTCTTAGTATGGAAAGTACTGTAACCTGATACAACACATATCATATGTTCACATGTCCAAATGGAAAATTTTATCTTAATCCTTAATATCTGAAAAAGAATTTAAATGGAGATTATTATCGCTTAGAAATTTCACATGTAGATAGTGAACCTTTGGGTGCTTTGTGGTTTAACTCTACAAAGAGACAGAGTGAGACAAGCAACTGCCACTTTCAGAATGCCATCGTGTGTCTGCAAATACCAGAAGGCCAAAGGCTTCTTTCCTCTTTAATTTTAAATTCCCCAAAATGCCTGCTGTGGCTGTTCTTAAATCCTGAACACCTGTACCCATTTCCTGCCCATCCACCTTTTCTCAGGCAGAATCCTAGCACTCGCTTTCCTCTTGCCATCAGCCAAGAGACTCTTGCTCTGTTTCCAGTTCCTCACCCTGGCAGAGACTACTGGCCATGGAGAGCAACGTGCTGGAGCAGCAGCACTAGTCCTTCACTCATTGAGGGCAGGGCTGACACTGATGGGAGCTGTCAGGTAGTTACCAGGGTGCAGCAGGCAGCTGTGCAGGAGTCCAAGGTCCGCCTGCAGGCCCTGGGGGCTTCCTGTGGGAGTGTGTCCACAGCAGGAGGAGAAGTACTGAGCTAAGAGTAGCCTCTTGCCCTGTGAGTAATGTTCCATGTACATTGCAAAACCATGGGCAGCACAATATGCTCAGAAGTAAAACACTGAACACACTTCAGGGAAAAACCCAAATATTTTTTAAAAATTATGTTTCTTTATCGAGAGAAGCAAGTTCCTGTCTCCTTGAGGAAAATGAAGACAAGGGGGTTGCTTGATAATCTACTTTAGATCATCTGTTTGCTGTTTGGATTGTCTTACCCCTCTTTCAATTAAGTGCAGCTATTTGGTAAGCACTGTCCACTTGCCAGGCTTTGACCACTGCCTTTTTCAGCATTACTGCCTCTTTTAGAAGGAAAATTTTCTTCTTTATCATAAATGAGTAAGTGGAGCCGGTTACAAAGTTTGCTGAAACATTGCTGTTACAAATGTCACTGATTTTTTGCTGTATTTCTCAAAGGGAACACTGCCCATTCTTCAGCCTGATTTTGCTATCACCTTTCACTAGTATGACCATATTAGTCTGTATTTACAAGGGCACATACAAACCTGTGGCATAAGCACCCCCTCTTTGGAGAAACTGGCTGCCAGTGTTGGGTTATGTGACAAGGGACATCTCCTCCCAAGAGAAGATATTACCTGATAAATGAGTTGTACTCTTTTGCTGTGAAGCTAGGTACAGACAAACTCACATGACTGCTGCGTGGGTGGTATGGAGGGGCAGTAGAGAAATTGTCCCATTGAAAAAAATAGTCAAAATAGTCTCTCCAGATTTTTATTACTGTGTTGATACAGCTTCTGTATTTTGGGAATCTCTTGGTCAAATTGGCGTGTCTTATCAACTTACCTTCTCCATGACAGCTGTAGGACCCGTGTTCTTTCTTCAAAGCTCATGGTAAGAACCCTAAAAGGTGGTAATTCTCACTGGAAGCAAATCCCTCTACTTATGGGAGATGTAAACCCTCTACTTATATGTAATTACACTCATATGTACACACGTGTTAACAGTACAAAGTAAGTCAAGCACTCCAGAATTAGGAAATGGCACAGTTAAAGTTGCCTGCCCATTTTAATTTGGCCCTGCATACCTAAGCACACTCTTAAATGAATTAATTAGATTTAGTGTGCTTGTTGGATAATGCTCAGTTATTGAGCATCTCTTCAAAAATGTTTTACCCTAATTGCTCACAACATAGTCTTATACTGCATATATCCTACTCTTCATGCAAAATTACTCATTTCTAAGGCCCTCATTGCTGTAGGCAGCCAGATTTGATAAATACAGATTTATTTTTCTTCAGGACAGGCAACATGGGGATAACTGGCAGCGAGGGAATTACTAAGAATACAAGAAAGGCTTCCTCCTTGATTCCAACATTGGCATCACCTTGGAGTGGAGTCACAGTTTCAGTGAAGGCAACCATGCACTTGGAGCCCTGAGGAAGGGGATCATGTCCTGGATCCCGGCAGGGCTGGCGCAGACTTGCTGCCGGCCCATCGAGGTGTGAGGTGCTCAGGAGCACTCCATGAACGCTGCGCCTTCAGAAAGTAAAGCTGCTAAAAACTAGACATCCATAAATCATCTGTGCAAATGTGATTTTTTTTCAGCATTTATGAGCTTCAACAAATTTGGGAGGGTTTTCTCAGTGAAGACAGAGCCTTCAGTGCCCTGACTTTTTAACCTGTCAGGGTGTGACAGTGTACTGAGCAGCTGTGACTTGGAATTTTTCAAGGGCTTATAAGAGAGCCAAAACGAGACAGGTTTCTATGAAATGGTGAAAAGTGTATTTCTGATGCAAAGATTACTTTGCTACTAGTTTTCAAATACCTGTTCCAAAGCTAGACTTACTCAAAGAACAGAACAAATTTTAAGATGGATAAAGCAGCATTGTTTTCTGTAGTCTCATTATCACATATAGCTTAAATTTTCAGCAATTTTTTTTGTTACGTTGTGGCTTGAAAACAGCAACCCAAATGGTCAGAAATGGGCAATACTAAGAGTACCTAAACCCAGGCTTTTTATAAGAAAAAGTGGGTGAAACATGCATTTCCACTTGTATCAGCAATTGTAAAGATGGAGAAAACTCTCCAGTCCTCTGAGTCAAATTCTCAGCTTCTTTAATAGTATGCTCAAATCTTTTTATAGTTTTAGTATTTCTAGAAATTTCACTTTTTTGATTTTTGCTGTTTCCATCAGCCCCAGACACTGTATATTTTATACCAGCTATATTCAGCTGAAGAGAGAGCCAACTGGGGATACAAATTGGCTGCTGGAGAGCCCTCTCTGACTTCATGCTGTTACTTTCAAACTCAGATGGCACAGAAAATGCTCTCTAGTTTGTCTCATCTCCAATTACCAAAAAAAAAAAAAAGAGAGAGAGAGAGAGAGAAAGGAAAAAAGGAAAGGAAAAAAGAAAACAGAGGGATAATGAAATTATTTAAGGTTAAGTAACACTGCAAAACAGTTACACTACAAATATAGCAATCAGAAGGCATTATAAAAGTTAGGTTCTCATAACACAGAGCAAAAATACCCTGAAAAGTGATTTTGCAATGCTTAAATAAAAGCTTGTATACTTTAGAAAAGAGTACCTGTAGCTTTCTTACTGACAACAGAGTTTTCATAGATGAACAGATTTTTTTTTTCTTATAACTAGATGTTCCTGGAAGACATAAATGTGTTTCTGTGAAATTCACCAGTCTTTCATGGGTATCAGAAAATATCTTGGGGAGATGTGGACATGGTTTTACTTCCTTTTGCTGCATATAGGGGATTGTGGTTTTAAGTGCTTAATATGAGTGAACACACAGAGAGGTGTACAGACAAGAATATTTTCTGTAAGATGCAGAAATAATCTTTCTGCTCCATGTGTTACTGCTGTATCCTTGGCTGTACCACTGGGCCCAGATTTGGGCATTGATTTCAGAAACAATGCAGAGCACGTAGAGTTACTAGAGATACAACAGTGATCGGAGATTTAGAAATTGTGACCTGTGAGGAAAGACTTTTTCACAAAAGCGTCTGTGTGATTTAGGAACATAGAGTCCATTATTTTAAAATATGATAGGCATAATTTTGAGAAGCCCAATCTTCTTATATCAAAATGGCTCCTTTCTAACTTTGTGGGGCATCTGTACACTGATGGGAGTAAAGAGGAAGAATTAGTCAAAATAAAGCCAATAGTGGCAGAATTCCTCACCTCAGAAAAACTAATGAAAGGTGGAAGCACAAACTGAATATCAGAAAGGAGAGAAGGAAGATAAGATGGAAAAATAAAGTTAACAGAGTCTCCAGATATTGTCACATCACCTCCTGAAAATAATAGGTAACAGAGGCTAATCTGACCAGTAATGTTTCGTCATCATCATATCATTTGTGAGAATGACAGAAGGAAAGAGGAAGGAAAGAAAGAAAGAAGGATCTCCAGCCTAAACTGTTACCAGGTTGAGTTCTTGTACTCAAGCTGAACAGCTAAATAGCTTAATACAGCCTCCAAAGAGCATCACATGAGAATCTCTGCCTCAGAATGTAATTGGAATAGATGCATTTCTTCGTGTAATTGCCACCAGGGTGGAAGTCTGTACTTCTGTATTTGTGCCACTGCAATTATTTTCATAGGAATGAAGCATCTGAATTTTAATATCTCATATATTCAGTTCAACACTGCATATTACAATATTCTGACCTTTTCAGTGTTCTATAAATTGATTGTTTGGTCATTCCAGTCTTTTGCTGTTTACAGCTTTGGAAACCTGAGAAGAAGAGGTAACATGGCCGTCTCTGAGTCATATCTTCTGTATCACCTCTTTCTGAATCATACTGCCGGTCTCTTGAAGGCTTGACAGAAACTACATACTATGTGCCTGAGGTGCCATAGCATGTAAAGTCATGCCTGAAAAGGCAAGAATAAGAGCTACAGGCTGGCTCATAAGGTCCTCCACGGGTGGTCCTGTTGTAAGTTACATTGGTTGACCAGTATTGTTACCAAATTGTGATCTCTCCAGTGAGTTATTCTGACAACCAGATAAACCTCCAGCTAAATAAATAATGTGCATAACCTTCAAACAACCAAATGTAATTGGTTAATTACTGTGTTTTCTAAGTAAATTAGAAAGGAGAAAAAAAAGGAGTCTGGTCTTTTAAGAATGAATGAAGTAGAAAATGCAATACCAGAGCTAAACATGAAAGAGAGATAATGTTCTCAAAGCTGAGGATGTAATGGTAATGCAAAGCAGGAAAATGATTTTTTATTTCCAATCACAGTCTCAATCTGTTGGACCAATAAAAAGAAGATACAAATTGTAATAAAGTGTATACTCTGGAAGACAATGTTAGCATCAATTCAAAAGAACAATTGTTACTTCCTCATATCACTTGTCCAAGGTAATCAAAGAAAGGGGATCCAGAGCAACAACAGCTTAGGACAAAACCTGGTCATAACAAGCAATTATACTGGCAATATGACCAAGAATCTTTTTAGCTTTTTGCAAGATGTCTAGGAACCTTCCTTCAGACACCTTTGAAGAGCTACACTATAGGTCCTTCTCTAGCTATAGTACAGACATAACATTTGATCTTTTCCTGCCTACTGAGCGGGGAAACTGCCCATTTGATACTGCTAATGATACACATTACTCTCCCCAAAAGCATATAGAAATGAACATAAAATGCTCTGAGGTGGCTCCAGTTCTTCCTCTGAGACTACATTTTGAAGGTTGTTCTGGGGAAGCTCTTCTACCTCCAGATCTCTGACCATGTGTGCCCTAAGGAACACTTCTCTGCCCAAAGAGCAGGAGACAGAACTCAGCTTCAGTAGCTTGAAGGCATACCTCCAAACCTCTAATCTGCCCCTGCAAATAGTGGCCACAGCAGCAGAAGGACCTGCCTAAAGTATACAGTAGTTTTCAATTTCATGTCTTCTCTGCATCCCATGGAGATCAGTGCTGCCTTTCCATCTCCCACTGAAAGCAATATCAAGATGAAAAATAATCTTCTTAGGGTGAATCCAGACAAAATGGAGCGGTCAATTCTGCGAAGAGGAAAGTGTATACAAGAATTTTTCTCCTATTTTAAAGGCATAAATTTTTAAACCATGTCTTGTTTTTGAGTTTTTTGACTTCTTATTGGTTTTGGGTGCCCATATGCTTGTTATGGCAGAATTTGTACATTTCTGTCTTCAATTAATCAGAACATCTTGGACCAGCCAATTAGACCTATGCTTGACAACTGTCAGATGGACATTACTTCTTACAGCTTTGACTACCAGAACTTGAGTTTCATAAACTCTGACCAGCACAATATGCACCAATCTTTTGCTCAGCAATAAAAATCATCGTATGTGGCTCAATAGTGTAGTGCTCTGCACTTCGTCCTCTCTCTTTATTCAATTTAGACCCTAAATCACGGCCTCTGTTCTGGTAGTCAAAGGCTTCCCTAATACTGGATTATGTTATTTAAGGCATTACCTATGAATATGTTACTAATAACAATTTCTGCCATAACAGAGTCTGTACATCATCCCATTAGCTTACCAACATAATGGAAGAAGCATCAACGTCATGAGCCAAAGTAGCATTATTACCCAAATCTTCCCCAGGAAAAGGAGAAACAAACAAACAAACAAACAAACAAACCCCTGCATCATATGCTATTGTATAATTTGACTGACAACCAAGAAGTCTGCAGTAGAATCAAGCTGTGACTGGCGGTGAGAAAGGCACTGAGAGCTGGGGGAGATGTATTCCAGAACAGCAAAAGTCAGCATGAGAGGCAAGAAAGGATGGAAACGAACAGCAAGAAAGTAACTTTCCATAATGTTGAGGGTAAATTGCTTATAAATGTGTATCCCCAAATTAATGTTTTTACCACTAGTGAAAAATCCATACTTACAGACAAAGCTATGAGATTGTTCGGCATGTACCTGAGGAATGAAACAATAGTAGAAAGGATTGCTTATGTAGTATGTACATTATTGTGATATATTGTTGTAATGTATGATTTATTTACATAATTCGTGTTACATCAGTTAAACTTCAGCTAAGACAGGGGAGCTGAAGCGGAGATACATTGTAAGTAAGAGACACTGCCTTAGAAATTTTGTTATCCAAATGGGTGGTACAACCATAGGATGGAGATGAAAAGAGGCACAATGTGAAGGGACTTACCCATGCTCATGTGACAGATTTGTGCCAGAGCCTGAAAATGGACAATAAATTCACAGTACTTACATCTTATATTTGGCAGACAGGTTATGCAATTTATGGTTCTTGAAAAGGGACATAATGAAATATTCCCTTTGTGGTCCAAACAGTCTAACACATAAAGCCCAGGTTTGTGTGACTGGGAAAAAAAAAAAAAAAAAAAAAAAAAAAAAAAAAAAAAAAGCCTTAAGGCCTCATATGTTTGAAAAATTCTTTCATAAGTAAAAAAATTGTTTTGGTTGTTGGTTTGAGGTGTAAGCCATTCTATAGCTTTTCCCATAGCCTATCCTAAGTCTCATACAGCATAAACACCTAAAACTGATTTTAAGCTAAGCCAAAAAGACAGAGAGGGCTAAAGAAAGATATTTCTATTTTATTTGCCATGTCAAAGTTTTTCATTGATTTTTGAGAGAGATTTAGCTAGAAATAGTTTGAGAGGATGGTGGTTATGAATTTGTGCATATTTTATTGCTTAGGATACATTGCCAATACATGACACATTTCAGGATCTTTCAAGTAGTCTGCACTGAACACACACAGTAAGAAGGGTTTTACTCATAAAATGTAGTTAAAGGGAGGTATACAGTTTTCTTTCAGAAAAATAAGAATGAGTCATCCATGCACACATTTGATTTCCAGATCCAAGAGCTTGCAGTCTAGACTTATGGTTTTCATTTTTCTAAACACTTAATCAGTCTCTTTGTAGGCTGTTATAGCCTGATGTCAATAGGGGGTTCGTGAGGATATGAAAAACAGAACAGGAGGTACCAGATTTTCCTTCAAGGTGAGAAGATACAGTATTTCTTCTGAATGGCTACCTTAAAAAAAAAAAAAAAAAAAAAAAATCCTACCCTGCTAAAGCTGAGGGTCCCTTCCATTCTCTCCAAATCTGATCCACAGAAAAATGACTGCTTCTCTGTATTACAGTCTCTACAAGTTCATTTATGCGTCCTCAGGTTAAGCAGATTTGCAAAACCCTACCCTATTCTCAAGTAACAACTACGCAATTTTACTCATAGCTCTGGAAGACCACCAAACAATTCAGGAATGATTTGCCTAATAGAGAATGCAAGTCTAGACAGGTGGAAAGCGGGTCTTATGAAACGAGAAAGCACTGATGATGTATGTAAAAGCAGCACATGCATTGCCTTGAAGGAATAGTTACTCCTCCTTGACTCCACGTGTGCAAGATGGAAATCTTTAGCAAAGATGAGTCTATATTTCCTCTTGCTTTGGAAATCGGTTCCAAGGGCAGAAGATTAAAAGAGGCATCATAAAATACATATATGGGGCAAAGGAGTCGTTTCTCCAGCTGAGAATGTCCTGGGTTAATCATATTCTCTAGTCACTCTCTGGCTCATCTGTGAGACAACTGGTAGTGGGTATCAATCGAGGCATGTGGTCAGCTCAGCTGTCCCATCTGGGAAGCAGGAAGAGGTGAACATTTTGCCTCTTTGGAGAAGTCATAGGAGAAAGAACTTCTTCCTCTTTCCCCCAGAGTAGATTATGGAATCTGGGACAATTCCCAAAAGATAAAAGAGTTAAGCGTGGCTTGAAGAGCTGCTTCAGTGGCAATCAAGCAGTGCAGCACTTCTGCAAAGGTTTGCCGTTGTCTTGTAATCTGTTAGCTGCTGCTGGAGGTGGCAGTCCTTGGGGCCAGGCTGTGGGGTCCCTCCTGTGCCAGCCTCACATTGCAGCCCTCTGTGTTCACTTGCATTTCCTCTCCACACTCACACCTGAGCGTGCACTATTCTTCTAGGCACAGCCACAAAAGAGCTAACTTGACAGTGTCAGTGACATTTCAGCAAATAGGCTTATAAATGAGACTGTTCTGTAACGCTAAAGCTGCAAGCATCTATTTTAGAAGTAAATGGAAAAGTCCTAACTGGCAGGAAAGGGGCACAGGTTCCTGTATTTCTCCAGTAAGAACTGGTTATAATGGAGAAAGAGCAGATTCTTCACCTCAGGTCCTGACAGATGCAGCTATTTAAAAGAAGACAGGTTTTTTTCCTTCTTTGTAAAAATTATGTATGGGCTCTGCAGTAGTTAAAGGACTGTGATACTACCCATACGTGTGCTAGCCCTCATGATGATTGTAGTGTGGCAGGGTTCGATAAAATAGCAATGTTTCCTAGAAAAAGCAAGCCACTTTCCATCCATACCTGTTCAAAAGCTGTCTATGCATCTGGCCATCGAAGCTCACTTACCTGCATGGGGCTGCAAGCACAGAACATTGCTTGTCTGCTCAAGTCCCCCATCTTTCCTCCTGTGGCATTAAAATAAGTACTGACAAGATATATATAGTCTGTCTCCATCAAATCAGGTGATATTTAGGCTCCAAGAAATATATTGATTTATTTATTCATAGCAAGGAACAAAGAAGTAGCAAAAAAGAGGAAATTTCAAGTAGTGGAAAAGAAAAATATACACAGGAAAAGAAGGCTGATCATGAAGCGGTCAAGAGCTGCTTTCCCACTGTCTTTCTAGCATGTGAAGAGCTGCTCCACAGAAAGTCATCAGCTCTGCGGTCTCAGGCACAACACTCTTGCAGCCACCAGGAAAACTTCCTACTCTTCCCTGCTTTACTCAGAATTTCTCATCTGCTCCTGTCCGGGCAGAAATAGTCTGCAATAACTATTTAACAAACAAGCCTCTCCATCACTACATATTCATGAGTTATTGTCCCAAAGTAAAGGGGTGCATTTAATCTCTGGCTGGTTAGCTGCCATTAATGGAGCAAGGTGTACTCTGCAGGAATTTACTGGCAACTTGCAGAAATGCCATGCAGTTTGAATGTCAGCATGGGCTGTCAATCTTCCCTTCGTATCCTGGAAAACAAGGCTAGAGTGCAGCTATTTAATCTTTTGAGTCGCCCCTGGTAAAGCACGCACTTGTTTGCTCTCTCTTTTTGTCTTTCAGGGACTTCCAAACCAGAACCAGGGCACCATTTCTGAAGTCTGGAAGCAACTACCTCTGCCTGGGTACATACACAAGCAGCATGCTTTCAGGAACACTGGAATTGTATTCTGCAGATCAGTGATGCAAAATATGATTTTTCTAGGCTTCCCACTCTGATCAGAATATTCAAAAATAACCAAAGAGCCTACAATTTCAAAGCAATATGAGACTTCGGCCATTTTTCCAGGCACGTTGTGTTGTCACTTACCGTTTCGTTAGCTATTTTCCTTGGGCAATAAGGTTCATAGCTCAGGTTTCATTTCTTTTGTTAGTGCTTATTATGTCAGTACGGTTATATCACAAGATATGTGATGCAATCTCTTTTATTAGCACAACTGATACACTTAGGAAAAACTGACAAGCTTTTGGGCTCAGATTCTGCAGGTCTGGCAATATTTATTTTGATCCCTGTATTAAAGACAGAATGGTATGAGCTTAAGGAAAAATACCTCAGGTATTTTTGTTACCAACTTTAAAAAGATAGAATCATTACCATTCAATTCAAGCTCTTTAAAAGGCTGGTTTACAAGTTTTAATAGTTACTGGCAAGGAAAGTTAGTGTTCATGATCCTTCAGTAAGGCTGCATCCTGGCCACAGCTCTTAGAATCAATTTTCAGGCTCCTCATAATGTTTTCCTAAAGTATCCAAAGAAAAAAATTGCACCTCATACAGAAATGATGTGAGTTATAGTATGATATAGAAATGACCAGAGGTACAGCTGTTCCCTAAAAATAAAATCAAATGCTGGAAATATATAGAAGGTTCTGCTTCTGGCAGGACCAACCAGCACTACAATTCTAGCAGGTTTTTTGGTGTTTTCATCACCATTCCTGTTCTGTCCACACTTCATGAAAAAAAAATCTTTTAAATTGTGACCTCTCTATATAGATTTTGGCTTTAAGCACTTGCAGAACAATCGGTTTAATTTTAGTCATCTAAGTTATTATCATCCTGTGGCTACATTATGCTCTTATACTCACTTTACTAATTTGACTGCATGCATTTGTGAAAAAATAGCAGAAGAATTTCATATTGAAAGCATTAGAAACAACCACTTCAGTTGACAGCAATTCTCTCCAGTTACGGGATTTTTTTATGGGAGCTATATTAGGGTAGCTGGTAAAAAAAAAAAAAAAAAAAAAAAAAAAAAAAAAAAAAAACGCTTTGCTTTTTTTTTATTCTCTCTCACAAATTCCCTGTGTGGAGTACGTTTTCCATTGCACATCACAATCTTCCGTTTTGATGAAAAATGCAATGTACTGTGGGAATCTTTGCTCATATAATTATTAGATGTATGCCAGAGAGAGTGATCAGCTCATACAACAATTAAATTATCGTATCTGAAACCTCCATCGACTTAGTTCTAAACTGAAATGATACAGTTTAGAATGGAATATTTTCTATTTAATTGTTCAGTTTTCCAACACACAAAAAAATCAGAATTCCTGCAACAATTGCTGTTGGTTAAAACTGTATCATGACAATAACTGACTTTCCTGTCAAACATCAACATGGACAAAAAAATTAACACGTCCTGCAAATATTTAAGCACATCTAATGTTCACAAGGATGCTGCAAAGTGAAAAACGATTAGTAGGAGACACTTGCTTCTCTTTGTGCCTCACTTGCTCATCTCACAGGAGAAAACGGAGGCCCTGTGGAAGCCACCTGCGTGGTGCCAAGGCTGAAGGACTTGTATCACAGTGCATTCCCCTTCCCTGCTTAGGAGTGAGAATGGCAGAGGCTAGGGAAAAAAAAAAAAAAAAAAAAAAAAAAAAAACTCTTCTATCTTTTCCAGGAAGGAAGGAAGGTGGCTGCAATGTTTTTAGGAGTGGGTGACTGCTGAAATTGTGTTTTGTGAAGTTGCTCTTTGACAAATGTATAGCATCCCTGGAGGAAAAATAGGAGTTTGCCAAGTTAAGATGTTTTCTATTCTCATGTAAGTAAAGCTACTTTGATCTAAATTTGACAAATGATGTGTAAATTGTACTATTGCAACCATTTTAGTCTTTGTAGCTCAAAAACCAAATAGCCCAGGGACCAAAATCTGCACAAAGACATCCTCCTCACGAAACTCCTACTGATTCCAAATTATTAAGTATGAAAGGTAGATATGGAAGAAGAGCATGCATTAAATGTTGTTTCCAGGATTTTAAAAGTGTTTATGGGCTACAGATAATAGTACATTCACAATTCAGCTTGGATGTTCTCAGTTCATGTTCCACCCCAAGATGCTGGTCCTTTTCCAGGGGAATGTCAGCAGCGTTGCTGTTTGCATGAGAAGTTGAGCCAGCTATTAAACATTTCCCTGACCTGTGCAGACACTGCTTTGTTTTTTATATAACTTTTTTACTTCAGAGGGATCAGTATTTTACCACATCTCTGAAAGTTACTGACACATAATGTCAATCTTCTTTAAAGGTAGCCTATGACTTTTGAAAAAGATTTGTAAACTCTTAGTCTGCTTAATTGCCTCTTTCTCAATAAAGTCAGAGCAAATATTGGCAATGTTGACACATTTATTGCCAAGATGATGTCAGTATTACCTCTGCTTTGTATATGAATTGTAATGCCAGAATTTAATTCAATAATATAAGAAGGATTGTGGATGAAAGCTACCATGTGTTATGACACCAAAGTTTGTCCTTAGTATATAACATTATCCTCTTTAAATATTTTCTAAACAAATATTTACTGTACTTCTGTCAAAGATAGCAATTGCAGATTCAATAATCCACATTTTAAAATCTTTAAATACATATTTGCTTGCTGTACTGTATCAGAGACTTTAACAGTCTCTGATGGAAGCTCTCACATAATGTCTTTACTTCGCAGCTTCTTCTAACTTCTATATAACTTTTACTTTTGATTTACTTCCTGGAAGACTATTTTAAAATTATTAATTTGATTTTTAGGTTAAATCTCATCCTTAAATTTAATGAAGGTCAAAAATATTGTGATTATTAAACTACTTTATTGAAATGTGATTAAAACAATTTTTGAGGCATGAAGTTCTTTAAGGAAATTGCCTGGAACAATATTATATTTTATTTGTATCAGGGTTGTGAGTTTTAAAGTGTTAGAGAAAAATATGCTGAAAAGAGTCGTAACAATTATTTAATGAATGGAAAAATATGTGAAAAAAGTCCAGAGGTATTGTCTACTGGTTTTGCATGAGCAGCAACGTAAAGCAGGCTAAGTTGTGTCACTTACGCAACGGATACCAACAGAATCGAGTGGAAAAGCCCAGCACTGATGATAGCAGAAGGCAGCTTGTCCTCAGAAACGAGAGGCAGGGATGTGCTTATCTCCTGGGGTACCGCAGAGACAACAGAGCAGTAACGGCACGTTTTATATAGGCGTTTGACAGCCTATACTGTTCCCTTGGCTTTTTTTTTTTTTTTTTTTTTTTTTTTTGCTGCATCTGTCTGAAGAATATGTGGGCAACTGCATCACAGCCACGTTCATGCACAAAACGGCAGCAAAGTGGGGTGCAACCACTTTGTTTCCACTTGTTTCATATCTGTCTTCGAGTCAGGGCACCGGGTGATGACCAGCTTGCTCCCGTTGCCTGAACTGGTCCTGCTTTCCACAGGCAATTTACACATCTCTCTGGTGAATATGTGAAATAGGAGTAGTTGCTTACAGCTTCCCACTGGGAAATTAAGGGAGAGCTGGCACTAAAATAACCATGCTAACTCATGAGGGCTACTACCACGTCTGGGGTTAAACTGCTGTTTGCTCCGTTCCAGTTTTCTCTTAGAAAGCCAAGTCCCTGCCTTACATGTTTGTTTTTCTCCCTCTCTCTCCCCCGCTCCGCTCTCTTTTTATTGCCAGGATGGTTTTCCAGGAAGAGATTTTTTTAAATTGCAACCGAACAAGCACCAGACTGGAAGAAGTCAAGGAAAGAAGTTAACTCTCCTATGAATAATGAAAAGCTATACTTTTCATGGATTTAGTTTGTGTTCATTAAGGAAGGAAGACAATTATTTTGTTTAGTATTTTGGGAAATCATACAGTAGATACCCCAAAAATGTACTTTGTTGAGGCCAGGACACACTGCAGTCCAGCTTCCCACATAGAGAGCTGTTTGCCAGGTCTGGCTGATGTACAGGTTTTGTACAATATAATCATTTAATTTTGGGAAATGAGTTTTTACCAAACTATTTGTACTACTACAGCACTTAACATGGATGTTTTTACATCAGAGTAATTTTGTTTTGCCCTCTAATTATAAGCATATTTAATATAAGAAAGAACTAGCAGGAGTAAGAGATCATTTCAGTCATGGCTTCATTGCTCTGCCTGTGACGGATTATTTCTTACATTGTGTTCATTAAAGATTTTTCCAGCCTATGAGAAACACTGAAGAGTCATGTTATGTGACCGGGGGGAAATCGTACAGAACCAGTAAATAGGATTACAGGAACATCAGATGGAAACTTTTTTCTTACGAAGTATGACATTTATACCTTGGCAATGAGCAATGCCCACATTAACTACAGATTATTTGTACAATCAAATTCTTATTCCATTTCACAACACTACCCTGCCTGTTTGCGTGGCAGTCGGAGAGACTTTACCACGCTCTGTTGGAAGACAAATCCTGAAACAACTGGACTACTGGTATTCTACTAATTTCAGTGTAGTACCTGAGTATCAGCTAGTCTCCTCTAGATGCATCTACACGCACTCTTTGTGTCTTTGAGACAGGTCTTTCCCCACAAGAAAGTGGGAAAAATCACTGAGCAGCTTTCATGAAGCCCAAAGCAGACGAAGGTAGAGATGCTACATACAGTACAATCGGGGAACTTCTCTGTTTTAAAGACAAATCTTAATTGGAAGGTCTCCATCTTTATTTACACAAACGCCTTTCCCTTGTATTTTCATAAATTAAAAAGTAATTGTGATGACAGGGCTGTAGGAAGGGGCAAGAATAAGTAAATACAAATTACTTCGGGGGATTAATAGGCCTGATAAAAGTAACTGCGGATGCATACAAAATAGTATTTTAAACAAATGTTTGGCTTTTCTGGGTCAGAGGGAGCCCAAGAAAATGCAGTCACTGTCTCTGAATTTCAGACATTTTTTTTTGTTCCTTCACCTTACGTGTATATGCGGGTGCTCTGTGCAATGAACCGCCTGCGCGGCCACGATGGGGTGGAAAGTCTGGAGGCCCACTGGGGTGAATCCGCTCCAACAGTGGCTAAAGAAACGAGTGAACTGTTTTATTCTTTTTTTTTTTTTTTTTTTTTTAAGCTGAGAAAGTGGAGAAAGTGACCAACACTGCAGGGAAGCTCAGGGGCTTTCCAGGTGGGTGGCGGGAGCCAGGGAGCTGCCGGCGGTGGCCCCGGGGCCCGTCCTCGGCCGGAGGCGAGCGCGGGAGCCACGGAGGTGGCTGCTTCTCCGGACGGAGCGGCGCGGGAGAGCGCAGCCTGCCAGTAGCCGAACTGGGGCACTGCGGTGGCATTTAGGAGCAGAGGGTTAAAAATACCAAGAAAGCAAACCTTTATTCACTCTGGTTTGCCCAATCCTAGACTCTTTATACTCCCAAAGCAGAATCCTCCTTTTTCAATCAAAGCCCCAGGCAGGTATATTTGAGTGAGATCCCTGTTTAATTTTTGAGTGGCAGCAGAAATCCTGTCCTCACGTTAGCATCTGTGGCTTTCTTTTCTCAGCGTCTTTGGCTCTAGCTACTGTAAGTAAAGGTTTTAGCTTGCCCTGAGCATCCGAGGAAAAAAAAATACCACCCTGCTGTCTAGGACAGGCCGTCTAGGACCCTACGCACTGCTCTGACTTTTCTCCCTGGTGCATAGATCAATGAGGGTTAATATACGGCTGTTGCTCCCCCAGCCTATCAGGCAGCTCAGGTAGTCATTACACCACTTTAATGGGATCCCTGGCACCAGCCTGCTGGGTATATAGAATTACACCATTCAAAATGTTTTCCTAGACATTCAATGAATAATGAAAAGAGTTTAAGAGGTGCTTCAGCTGATACGCCCTCACATCCTTTGGAGTGTGGGGTTACCTTTCCGAAGGGCTAACTCCCTGTTAGTTCCAAGTGATTTCCTGAAAAATGTACATCTGTTAGTGACAGAGAAAGACAGGTGGATACAGAGCTAGGGAAAACTGCTGCCTTGGCGTTGGTTTCGTTCCTGTGCACACACATCACCTTGCTTGCATCATGCCTATTTGATCCAGCTTCGCTCGGTCCAGGTTTCCGCTGCCTTAGGCCCCCTCTGCAGACAGTCCCCGACGGGGATGGCCGGGATGGGCTCTAGCAGCACCACTCTTGTCCCAGACAACCATGTTCCTAGCAGGGAACCCGCACTGCAGGGTAGCAGGGGCTGCTGAGCGGCCACGGCCAAAGCTGTGCAGTGACTTGGAATATCCTCTCCGTAAATCCTGTACGCGGAATTTGTTTAAAGCCTTATTACAAATGCGAAATGTTGGCTTACTTCTCAGAGCCTTTACACAAGGCTGACAGTAGACGCTGCCGGTATGTGGCTGGGCAGCTTAGATTTCAGGCTGATGATGTTTTCTTTCAATCCGTGGTCCCTGTTGGGGACCATGTCTTGTCATGTCAGCAGTGCATATCTAATGTAGTCTTCATACTGTGCCAGTAATCCATTAGGGAAGGCTCCTGATTACAATCCTACTGCTGTCTTGCTGGCTTTGCACCTTACCTACGCAGGCACAGGCAGTGCCAAGACCTCTTTGGTTTCCCCCGTGTGATGCCCAGAATTAGTAGTTACATAATAATGTGTTTCTAAGCAGAGGTTTAGATAGAAATGGCAGTGACATAGGGACTCAAGAGAACTGTGTTATCTGAGCAGTTTGTTTAGACGATAACCTTCCTAACACAGAGACTATCCCTGTGGTTTATTGTTACGATGAGGGGCTACATGCTAGGGAACATCTCAGCACTTCCATATTTCCAATAATAAGGACTTAAAATGAAAACATAAAAGACGATGCCTTTTGGCAAAACTATGCAAGGCTTAAAAACAATGTAAATATCCAGTGACAGGAAAGAGATTTCAGCTTGTCTGGTAAATTAAGATATAAACTACCCACACAAATTCTTCTGAAATATTGGAAGAAAGGAGGTTAGTAAGAAACTAAAATGCACTGTGACTAACAGTTGGGAGTTTTTTTGGTGGGTATTGGGTGTGGGGAGAGAATCAGGGAGAGCAAGCCATAGGTCCAAGGTTATTATTCAGTCTTCTAAATAACTTTTTACAATATCAGTCTTGTGTTCAACGTGCTTTACTCAAATTTACTGAGCAAAAGAAGTTTATTTTTCATGATAGCAGTTGCTTAACGGATCACTTTGTTCAACTGTTGACTCATTCTTCCTATCCGGTGGCAGCAGGAGCAGCCGTACACAGCAAAACAAACCTGCAGGTGCTATTGTTCAGCGAACGCTTTGGGAATCCATGACAAATGTTTAATATGTGTTGGAAAATGCACCCTTTTCCCTGCATTCTGTTGCGGGGTCTATTTCACACTTCCACCACAAAGATCTAGTTTCATGCAACACTGCTAATGCAGTTTTCCAATATGTGCCGTCAGTACAGGTACAGGTACAGTTTGTTCCACAAAAGTCAGCTAGAACAGGAAAATGAGCTTACTGCAGCCACACAGGTTCTTCATCTTACTACATAAAAGGGGAATAGAGCAAAGGAGCAAACCTGCACCATGGGAAAATCCAGCAACACAATTTATGGCAATAACAATCAGAAGAGAAGCACAGGGTCTAATGATGCTGGGAACTGCTGCTTCACAATTTTTCATGAGTAAATTCAATGAGAATTTGACATATATATACAATATGTATACATATATATATGTATATATGTTTGAATCTGTAGTAATTTAACTAATTTAAACAAAGACAGTGCCGACGCAAGAAAACCATTTACAGTAAAAAAAAGAACCCCCCAAGCATTTAGAATTATACTGTAATAAAAAATTTCAGAATACTATACAAATATGAACTGTTGTAATCTCATGGTGTCATTTATGCTACACATTTCTATTTCTATTTTACGTATCAGGGAACAAACTGAAGGAGTTTGAATGAGATGATCAAATATTGTGCTGAAATCCTGACTGCACTTGGCCCATAAAACATTCCTCTACTTTAAGATCTCTTCAGTTTTTGTTTTTTGCTTCAAGCGACTGATCACGGACAGCCCATCAGCTTGTTCCCCCCTAACACACTCACAAGTGTGATAATAGAAAGATGATAACAGAAAGCTTCATTTCTGCCACTCTTACTTCATTACTTCAGATACTGAAGTCGCTGCTGTTCCTAGGGACAGGATGCCAGGAGAGGGGAAGGAATACAACGGATGCTGCTGCTGAAGCATAGCCGCTTAAAATAAGCAAAACAAAAGGTCTTTTCACACGGAGCTTAATTAAAAGCAGGGTGCCACAAGAACTGAAATCATAGAAAGGTTAAGAAGGCGAAAAATAAGTTGATGAAAGACTGATCCACCCGTGGCTACTAAACATGAACATCTGGATGTAACCTGTAGCTCAGGAACCCTCCTGCTGTTTGGAAAGCCTTCAGGGACGGTTCCCCCTCCTTTAGTTTTGTACCCCCCGCTGCTCTCCTTTGTTCATGTAGTCCTGTCCAAAGATCCGCTAATGATGTTTATAGGAGACAGAAGGCAGGACCAGATGAGCCTTTGCACTGACATAATATGGATGTTCTGCGTTATGTTATGTTACGATGTTACGGCAGGGCAGACTACTCTTACACTCTTCAGGCTCGTTTCAGCCAGTCCTGCAAGCTGGGTATCTGATGCAAAGCCCAACGGATTCAGAGGAATCTTTTTTCCAATCTTTAGAGCAGACTCTTAAATGCAAGTCTGGTTAATACTACAGTAGAGAACATCTGATTATTACATGGGACTGGTCAGGAACAGTAATCAAATTGCCTAAAGGAAAGCATTTAGGATACATTATTTAAACTGCATTAGATATCTATGTGGTCATTCCCAGGCAGAATGAATATTTCCTCAATTTGCTTCAATTTAATTCAACTTAATTTACACCTTTTGTTAGTTTGGATGAATATTGCTCTATAACATGTCTTAAGGAAACAGGCTCTGCAGGAAATGGAGTGAGCTACTGACATCATTTCTATCAAGGGAGCCAAATATTAGAAAACCTCTCAAATATTAGAAAATCTCTCAATAGCAGAGAGATTTCTATCGAATAAGGTACAAAACTGAGGTTCTCCTCTGGATGCAATTATGTGGTAACTATAATTGTGATCTGAACATGGAAGTACATATGTCAGCAGTAGGCAAGATGATTCTCTAATGCTCATGCTTGTAATCTTTCCCTTACTACATGGAAACGGTGCTTGCCAGTACGGTCCCTCCCTCCATGCTGTCTGTGCTGCCTCATCCTCACAGGCTTTTGGAGCCAGTTCCCTCTGGCTAAATTCCACTTAAACCGCAGTCTAGATGCATTTGAGTCATCTAAGTCTTGGACATTACTCCCAACAGCTACTTAATCTTGCAGGCCCTAAAATCAAGAAGTGCCTCTGTTTTTGAGCAGAGAGTCTCTGTTTCAAAGCAGAGACTTCTGAGCTTGCTACTGAGAAAAGGAGGATTTTAGGAGAGGTAAAGGGATTCTGATACTCTGCCAACCTGTTTCAATCAGTGAGCTATTGTGTGGAAGACAGAGTCTTCCTTCCCCTCCGCTCCCTCTTGCAGGCTTCCTACCGCTTGCAAATCAATCACAGTATCTTAAAAATATCCCACATCCCATCAATTCGGTGACGATTTGTAAGGAATAAGAAATCACAGCTCTTTCTTACTGCTATTACATTCTGGGTGTGAAGTCACCAGAAGGGCAAGGGGTGACTAGTCTGTGGTTTTGATGTTTCAAGAAAATCTTGTTGATTGTGATCTGAAATTAGCAGAAGTATCAAGACAGTAGTTATGGTGATTACTCAGTGCTGATACTTACAAAAAATGTGATCCCCATAAATATTGAATTGTGTCATTACCACTGTATATGCTGGGCTTTTATAAATATTGACATTCAATAATTAGACAGCTGGCTGTAAATTTGAGGAGATAGTCATTAAAATGGCCATTAACAGATCTCAGAGAAGAGCTGCTGCTGTTGCTTTTTGACTCAGGACACTGGAGCTCAGAAAAAGGAAATCTTCATTTGAATAGGCCAGACATTTCACATGTTGTGGTATCTCTTTTCTCCCCATTTTCCTTCAGCCTACGGCATATTCTGAGCCCTCGTTTGCAGATTCATCTCCACAGAAGTGTGGATGTACTTCTGCATGTCCATTCCAGAGTGTGCTCCAGTAAGATGAGCATTTAAAAAAATACTTGCAAGGTTTTGTATGGATTTTAAAACCTGTGCTTGTAAATAGCAGGTAGCATCTGAATGCCTGTGTGAAACAATTGATTCAGGACGTGTTTCCACAGGCTGAATATCACAATTTTCAGTTGACAACTTTGCCTTCTGTCACTGAAAATTAAAAAATTACCTACACTTGACTGGAAATGGACATTGGACAATTATCTGGTTGGGATTTCTGTTAGAAAGATTGAAGCACAGTGTTGTTGGGAAATTGTTCCAATGCATCTCATATAAAAACACTGTTTCACTGACTAAAGAATTTTAGTCATTCTGATAACTCTCAACTTCTGTGCACTGTTCACTCAAATTTCTTTTTTTTTTATTATTAAAATAATTGTAGAATGCAAGATCAGATTCCACCTTTTCAGTGGAAAAAATGATTACTATTATTTGAAGCACATAGTCACACTTGTTCAGGGCAAGAAAAGGAATTTTCAAAGCTCAGAAATATTAGGTGGAACTCAAGTGCTTTTCAGTATATAGTCCAGGGCCACTCTTGGTCCATAAATCACTAAGAGGTGAAACAATTGAAAAAGTCCTGCCCTTCTACACATCATAATTCACACACTCCAACATGTACTAGCAAGTAAACAAGAAAATGGATGTAAGTAAGAATAATAAATAAATATTGAAAATTCAGCCTAGTTTTGTCCTGGTTATAATAAAACGGGCTGCCATGCTTCAGAGGATGGCCCTTCTCTCCAGTAAATCCAGATGCTACTGGGATGTTTTTTTAATAAAAAGCTATGATGGCCATTAATTAGTGCTGATCGAGAGGTGCCTCTACAATGACTATAAAGACGCAAGCATCTTTGCAATTCATTGATTTTAGTCCTGCAAGAGACAGCCAGAAAATCCTCTGAGGCGCTGCCATCCAAGGAGCAGGCTCTCCATTATTGTTATTAATCGCAATTTCCCCCCTTCTCTTTGATAAGAGCCAATGCCAGTAAGCATTACAACTGGATTATTGTTTTACATCTGCATGAAAGATGTGTTTAATAAGAAGAAATAAGATTAATCTGGCTAAAATCATTTTAATGGAATGATTGTAGATTGAAATGATTTGTACCAGTAAGTCTGAAAATTTATGTGATGCAGATATGCAGCTGTGGAGGTGCTAGAATTCAGGGAACTGTTGATATGTATCACTTGAATTTGCAATAAATAGGTAAATTAATTTCACTTGCACATTTTGTTTATAGTATACTGTATCATACCTGAATGTGTATACAATCTTGTGCATGTGTTTGTGCATGCTTCTAGGGAGAGGGGAAAACTATAATGCACTTTTCTTATTGAAGATAAATCATAGAATCAGTAAGGTTGGAAGGGACCTCTGGAGATCATCTAGCCCAACCTCCCTGCTCAGTATGGTCACCTAGAGCATGTTAGGAAGGGTTGCATCCAGGCGGGCCTTGAAGATCTCCAGACAAGGAGACTCCTCAACCTCTCTGGGCAACCTGTTCCAGTGCTCTGTCACTCTCACAGGGAAGAAATTCCCCCTCATCTTCAGGCGGAACTTCCTGTGCTTCAATTTCTGCCCATTGCCTCTTGTCCTGTCACACGGGGCAACTGAAAAGAGTTTGTCCCCATCCCCTTGACACTCTCCCTTCAGGTACTTATACACATTGATAAGATCCCCCATCAGTCTTCTCTTCCCCAGGCTGAAGAGGCCCAGCTCTCGCAGCCGTTCCTCATAGGGCAGATGCTCCAGCCCTCTGACCATCCTCGTAGCCCTACACTGGACTCTCTCCAGTAGCTCCCTGTCTCTCTTGTCCTGGGGAGCCCAGAACTGGACACAGCACTCGAGATGAGGCCTCGCTAGGGCTGAGTAGAGGAGCAGGATCACCTCCCTCGACCTGCTGGCAACAGTCTTCCTAATGCACCCCAGGAGACCATTGGCCTTCTTGGCCACAAGGGCACATTGCTGGCTCATGGTCAACCTGTCATCCACCACCACTCCCAAGTCCTTCTCTGCAGAGCGGCTCTCCAGAAGGTCAGCCCCCAGCTTGTTCTGGTGCCTGGGGTTATTCCTCCCTAGGTGCAGGACTCTGCACTTGCCCTTGTTGAACCTCAGGAGGTTCCTCTCTGCCCAGCTCTCCAGCCTGGCCAGGTCTCTCTGAATGGCAGCACAGCCCTCCAGTGTATCAGCCACTCCTCCCAGCTTGGTATCATCCGCAAACTTGCTGAGGAGGCACTCTGTCCCCTCATCCAGGTCACTAATGAAAAATTTGAACAGGATGGGACCCAGTACATAGCCCTGGGGGGCTCCACTAGCCACAGGCTTCCAACTGGACTTCACACCACTGATGACAACCCTCTGAGCTCTGCCTTTCAGCCAGTTCTCAATCCATCTCACTGTCCACTCCTCTAACTCACACTTCCTGGGCTTATGTAGGAGGATGTTATGGGAGACAGTGTCAAAAGCCTTGCTGAAGTCAAGGGACACAACATCCATTGCTCTCCCCTCATCTACCCAGCCAGTCATTCCATCCTAGAAGGCTATCAGGTTGGTTAAGCAGGATTTCCCCTTGGTGAATCCATGCTGGCTACTCCTCATCACCTTCTCTTCCTCCATATGTCTGGAGACAACATCCAGAATGAGCTGTTCCATCACCTTTCCAGGGATGGAGGTGAGGCTGACAGGCCTGTAGTTGCCTCGGTCCTCCTTCTTGCCCTTCTTGAAGACTGGAGTGACACTGGCTTTCCTCCAGCTTTCAGGCACCGCTCCTGTTCTCCATGTCTTCTCAATGATAATGGAGAGTGGCAGCACTACATACATTGGAAGGAATTGTTGTCTGTTAATGTTTGCTTTTATCAGTGAGAATGTGTATCATGAAGCATCACAATTGCAAAAAAGAAAGCCAATTTGTTCATGGCAGAGTGTTAATTCACCTCTTTATCTTGCCTTTTTGTCTTTTCGTAATGGTTTCTGAAGGAACGATTGCAATCAAGAAGACTGAAAGCTGAGAAACCTCTCCTCTCTGTAAACAAATGATCAGTTTTTTTCCTGAACAAATGTTTTGGAGTTACATGGGTGTAGTCATGTGACAGAGACATGGCAGCAGGGCTTGGACAAGGCGTCTAGCTTGTGTACCTACCACAGCTCCCTGTCCAAAAAGCTTCTCATGGGGCTGGGTGAACTCTCAGTCTTGTAGAAATCACCACCATAAGGATTTCACCTCTGAATGTCAGGTCTCCACCTGTAAAACAGGGCTAGTATCATCTCTTTGTGCCCTTTCTTGCCTCCTTCTTTCGCAGATCCTCAGTACTGGTCCTTCACCTTGAGATACTGGAAGCTGGCTCTTTGCCTTAGTTGCTTTTCCATCTTGGGATCCGTTCAGCTGTGTGCGGAGCTGTGTGCCAAACTGGGCTTGGGAAATACCTGCTTTCTGAAAAAATCCCCCCAAAGCAGGCCTTTAGGGGAGAGATTTTAGAAAGCTTGGTAATCTCACTGTCTTGCCTTAAAATCTGCAGGATTTTTTCAAGTCAGCCCCCGGCTGAGGTCTTTACCCTGCCTTTCCTGCATGGAAACAAGGGCTGGATACGCGGCAGGTTGCAAAGAATTCCCTCAGGAGTTTTGGTTGGACGGGGGTTTAGAGCTGAATTAATCCTTCAGAGCGCGCTGAGGGGTTCACTGTGTTCCTGCTGTAGGAAGGAAGAATGGCAGGAAATACTGGGGCCCACAGACAGAGAGGTAGACTTTTGTTCCAGCTACAGCAATTACCTGATCTACCAGAAAAATAACGGGGCTTAAATTTTAAACAGAAGGGATTAAATTCATCCCTGGAGTCACTCCAGCAAATTCTGTGGGTTATAGGAGAAAGATTTTGGCCCTCCATCTGACTTACGCGCAGAACTAAATAGCTTGTCTAATGCTGAGTCAGGTGACCAAAATTATTTCTCAGCTTAGGAAGACTGGTATTAAAGCCGGAAGGAAAGTGTACCTTACTGCCGTTGAAACTGTGCTATTTTTCTAATTCATATTAAGTAAAACAACATCTTTCAGCTAGATGGCCTTTGTTGATAGCTATTGCAAAATTCCAATGTCAAATGCAATTGAGGGTTTCTCTATGAGTTTCCATTTTCTATATTGCTACTTATTTACTGCTCTGAAAACAGCAGTTTTCAGAGTTGCAGGGAGACCAATGAATTTGGCTTCCTTTAAAAATCCTTTAGCGTCCTGAGCTGAATTCTGTGGTAAAATATATCCTCGACCAGTTGCTGCCTTTACTATCTAGGCAAAGGAGCAGAGGTGGGGATTTATCTCTGGCAAGTAGAATTTAGCTCAGATTTTGACCCTACAGATTTATGGCTGGTAGTGTTCAGTGTGGCTAAAAAATATCCTAACACCTAAAGCATGAAGCAGTGATATGTTTATGGCAGGACATGTAGTTCAGTGGGATTCTCAGTGTTTCTTGCAGGTTGATAATTCTAGTTACGCTTGTTACAAATGGAAATCACGCGGGCTTCGATTCCCACAGGCAGGGAATGGCGTGGGAGGCTTAACGTCGTGCACCTCATCTTGGCATGAAGGGACGGTGGCCAATACCACCTCTGACGCTCCAGTGACGCTCCCGTCCCCCAGTGCAATGACTGCTGAAAACACATTGCAGCTGCAAGAGGAAGGATGGGGACAGAGGCTGAAGGCTCTTATCTGAGCAGGAGGCTGCTGAGCTGTGTTTCCAGGGAGGCCACTTCTCTTCAACTTCCTTAAGCTTCATTTTACCCATCTGTTATATAATTCTCATTTGCCCAGAGTAACATCACGAGACTTTACTGATGTATATAAACATCTTTGATGCATGACAGCTCTACATGAAAAATAAAATAATCAGAGCTTGTTTCTATCTACATCACTTTTACTTGGACATCAGCAGCTATTCGGTGTTTCTGAATGTTTTCAAGGAGAAAAAAATATTTTTATTTATTCAATGGCCCCATGCATGGGACTGCCCCAGTTCAGGACTAGTTTCCTGGCCTTGTTTTGTTTTTGCTAGTAGGATCTAAAGGTCTGCAGTTGTTTGTTTTTCTCACGATACTGCTTATGACCTCCTTTTCCCTCTTTAAACAATACACAAATCCTCTGCTCCTCTCCCATAACTACCTTCCCCTGGAGTACAGTGATCCGTATTGTTTGCAAATTATATTTGCAAAAACAAACAGAGGAAAAAACATTATTTAAAAGTTTCCTTACCAAGGGTAAAGTGCTATAAACAGTTTAAAAAACTGAGCCTAAAGCAAGTTTGCTCTGAAGGACAGTCACTACCTATTCAGTCAGAGAGTGGACTCACATTTTAACCATGTGGTTAAAAGCTGGGCAGAGCAGAGTGAGGCAAGTGCAGTGAGAGGCAAGCATGCAGTTGTGGACTTTTCCGCCCGAGCCTCCGTCACAAGCACTGCTCCTATTACTTATGCATCACACTGCAGATATTCGGAGGCCACAGCTAAAGGACTGCAAAAGCCAAAACACTCGCTTCATCTGTCAGATTGACTCCGAGACCAGTCTGAGAGATATGGGTGCAGAATGCAAAGCTGCTAGTTAATAGGCATTGCCATTAATGTATTTTAATTAAATAGAGGAGAGGAGATAGGAAGGGACTGAATGAGTGACAGTCAGGGGAAACTGAAAAACAGAGAGCCTGGATTTCTTTGCTCTCCTATGTGTTTCATCATCAGTCAGGGACCATTGCTTCTTGCTGGACTAGTGCATATTACAAGGAAACGTGTCATTTTTTTTTTGTTTCTAGGCGTTTGACTAAGTCATGTTATTGAACGTAACTATTTCAGCCTTTTATCCATCACATGCAGTAGGCCTAAACTGCTTAAGTTTGATACATTTTTTTTAACTTTCAGTTGTCTCTGATTCAGCACCAGTCCTGTGCCCTTGTGGTTCTTCAGCTACAGAATTACCACATATTATCGTCTTAGATATTGTTATGGAGATGCTGCTTGGTGTCCTTGTTTTTTTGATGTCCCTATTGGCCTGATTACGCACGGATCCTCCAAGAGCGCAAATGTGCTGCAGACACGTTATGACTGACCTCGGAGGCCTCTCTATTAAAGAAAATCCCCGGGAGAGTTGTTGGAAGACTGTAGCTCCCACGCAATGATTGGTGAAGGGAGGCTGATTTGGGGGGGGGAGGTGGAGCATGTGTGTGTGTGTATGTGTGTGTGTGTGTGGCTTCTGTTTTCAACAGATAGACAACCAATGTAAAGGCAGAGTATGAAAAAGCAGCTCACGTGGAAAATTAGACAGAATAGAAATATACAGTGAAAATTTCTTTTTTTCCATCTACAGCAGGTCTAAGGAATCTACACCTCTATGCATCTCAAGCACTGCATATCTGTTTTGCTACTGCTTATATTGAATTGAATTTTCTGTGTGGGGATCTCTCAAAAATAAAGTTTCTTGGAATTTCTCAGGTGCTTTTAAAAACACTACTGTTATCTTTACTGCTGGTGAATACAGTCTCATGATAGCAAAACAGAGCCACTTCTCTGTGTTTTATCATAGTTCATGTCAGAAAGATGTATGGTAATTCCTGCTCCCTTTCCTTGTGCATGGAACAAGTTCTCCTCTTCTGTTTAGCTCTGCTTTCAGTAATCAGTTCCAATCTCTCTGGAAATCACAGTGTCTAGGTTAAAGTGCACACAGGGTAATTTACTTCAGTATAATTTATAAACTACTGTGAGCTTTTATAAAGATAGAGTAAATCATAACTAAAATCTAGATAGGAGAAGCATTTTGTATTTAGATAAAAGACTTTGGGTGTGAAATATTGCTCTTGGTCCTTTTTGTGCTATAAGATTGCACTCGTCCAGTATGGGTGATGCAAACCATTAACTGTTAATGCTTCCAGAGCTGTCCTATGGCAGGACAGCAAAGACAGTAGTGTGTTAACATGCATTACTTCACTCATACACTCACCCACTCGAGTTTTGCAATTGAACCAACCAGGAAGCCTCCTGAAAGCCAGTAAAGTTACAGAGGGATGCAGGAATTCAACTGTAGAGGACTCGTGACAGGAAGAACCCACCGCACTAGCAATGCGTGATTCATCCTTTCTAAAGTTAGCTGCCTAAAAATGGCAAATCTCATCTCAGGTTGTTTACTATGTAATCAATGGAAAAGGAAAGGCAACCTGCAGGATGACTGACTCCCTCCAACGGTAAGCCTGTGAATTAGACCTTCAGTGACCGAACTTTAAGCTTCAAATTTAAGCTAGGCAAGCACAGTCAATGCAAATCAATCCAGCCCCAAATGACTGTGGTCCTTATGGGATTTATGAAAAGCTGCATTACAGACATTAGTTCAGAAGTAGTAAAAACTATACCATTAAATTCAATGTCATAGTCTGCATGAGCTTTCCCATTGGACTTCATCATGAATGAAGTCTTCTCTAGAGAGTGGAAAAGAGAACGTGGGTATTAAGAGAGAGTTTTAAAGGCCACTGTTGTGCTAGTACTTTGCTGTGGTGGTCTTTCTGAGATTTAAAAGCTGCCAGTTATTTTATAAGGGATGAATGAGAACTGTAAAAGGTAAAATGCAAAAATGTAATGTAAGAATACTCCATACACATCACAGTGAGATCCTGGGACTGAATCTGGACCTCAAGATGCACTGAAGTCCATGTGCTTCCACATAGCCACAGCTAAGAAAATGAATTTTAGATCTGGAGACTAAGACAGGCAGCAAGGAATTAAATTACTTTCTGGAGAAAAAACAGGCAGAAGAAAGAAAAAGAAAAAAAAAGAAAGAGATGTTCAGCTACCCCTCGGATGTACCCAATGAAAGGACAAAAGACAATGGCACAAGGGAAATTCCTGTTTCTGAGATACCAGAAACATTTCATCATGATGTTCAAACACTGTAACGGTGGCCTAGAGTGGCTGTGAAATCTTTATCCCTGACATTATTCAAAACTCATGTGGACCTTTTTTAAGCAGACCTTCCTTTGAGCAAGGGAGTTCGACTAAATGATAGTCATAAAAAAAACCAAAAAAACAAAAAACAAACAAACAAACAAACAAAAAACCACTTCTGAGCATATGATTGGAGTTGTTCTCCCAAGTATTGCTTCAGCGCAGTAATCATGAGTGAATGACTTACTGGTGAAAGGGTGCAGATTGGCAGATAGAGAGACGCATCAAATACTCTGATACTCTGAAACTCTTGGTCCTAGTCTCCCTGCAAGGTATCACGGTATTTAAATTTTTAAAACATTACCTCCAGAGGCCCCTTCCAACTTATATCATTCTGTGATTCAGCAACTTTACAACTTCAAGGCAAATTAACCCTCCAAAAGTTATTTCTCTGGTCTAGTTTATAGTGGGATGAAACTAGAGCAGGGATGACTGCAGCCCAGTCATAAGCAGGGAAAACCAAGTATTGGTTACTTTATCAGGGGAATAAGTCTTTAACTTTACAGCCTTTAAAGTATCATAATCAAAAGATCATTTCTATGATTCTCCTTTGCTGCTGAATTTTAAATCTAAGCTCTGGATTTTCAGGACTGGCTAGAGCACAGTGAAAGACAGACAGCATCTAATGCCTCATGGTTCTCACTCACATTATATTATATATATAGCCCTCATGGTAATCTTGTGCTGTGCTCTCTGACCCAGTGGGCAGCTCAACTTGATCCCAGTCTGCCAACCAAAGAAACACCAGGAGGAGACATGAGGGAGATGCTCAGAGAGCTGTAGCTCCTCCCATTTAGAAGAACTTGTACCTGGAGAATATTCTCCAAATATAGGTCTAAATATAAACCATTCCTCGATAATGAAAGCATGTGTTCTTTTCTAAACTGGCCCTGGGAAATTTAAATGCAAAGGTATGATAAAGAGTACTTTGGGATGTGGCATCTGGCATTTTGATCAAGAGGACTGTGGGGTATGTATCTCAGCTTGAAGAGCAAAGATGATGATACTCATTTGCTCAAGTAGCACCTCTTTCAAGACCAATAACATCATTGAATTTAAGTTTGGTTTCCATGTAGAAGCGAAATAGAAATTATTATTTTCTTTATATTACTAGAGCAATTTCCAGTGACTTGATTAAGAAGGAGGAATATAAATTAATGCCATATTACTCTCTTCCTGAAAACAGAGAAACAGCTTGAGTTGGAGTAATAAAATTAAGAAAGGATGACAGTATATACATCCTCTGCACTCAGTCTTTAGGCTGCTCTCTCAGCCATCATTTTAATCACAGCAAATGTGCCAACGGGTTTGAAGTGATTGAACCAGTGGCACTGGTTTTTGGGATGACTGAAATCTCCAGGAGCATGGATTGAAGGATTTTACAGTCAAGAGCTGACAAATAGGGACAGATTAAGTTATCATCAAATCCACAAAGAAGAAACAGAGCACCTAGTTGTAAGGCTAGTGAATGAAAAGCTCGGGCTAAAGCTTAATATTGCAGCAGTGTTAATTTCTACTGGATATTACCACGGTGATATCTTGCCAAGAGCAAGGAATATTAGGAAAATGTAGGCATTTGTCTGCAAAAGAACTAGTGACAGTGATTAGAGAGTATCATCAATTTGGCTGCAGCTGTAAGCATGAGCTGTGACCTAGAGCAGCGTGGATCTGCTGTATATCATGTGGTGATTCGCTTGGTGCAGGTGCTGTGGTCGTACCAGAACAGATGAAATATCAGGTGTCATTATTCCTAGGACATAATTTTTCTGAGCTAAGGATGGAGACAAGCTTCATGTCAAAGAAAATAAAAATTTGCTAGAAAATTGTCTTTACAGAGGATGACAAGAGTGATCTGTAAGTAGACGGAAAAATTCTGAAGAGTAACAGGAAGAAGCATTTTCATATTAAAGCACACTGTTTCTAACGAGCATTTTGTTCCTGTGGCTGGACTTAAATCAAGGCCCCAAACGCAAAGCTTTGGTCCCTGGCACTCTCTGTCTGTCTAGCAGACGAAGGACCCAGACAGCTCACAGGCCAAATAACACCAGGTTAGATCAGCTAGCGCCACACTACTTTTTTTTTCATGTTATAATCGAGTAACATTAAGGTGTGTTTTACTGTCTGGCCTGCCGAAGGCATTTGAAGTGCCTTTTTGGCTCCTTGCTAGAAAACGGCCCTATACCGTGTTTCCAAACATCCCAAATGGGTATTGCCCTCCCTAAAACAACTTAGAAACTAAAAAGCGGGTGGTTAAATACAAGAAAGGATTGGATTCAGGCTGCATTTGAGCATTTTGTTGCTGTTTCGCGGAAGTGGAAACGCTCCTTCAAAAATACAGAAGAAAAAGCGTACAGTCCACCACGCGCCCTCCGCTTCATTAAGATGTTGCGCTGCGGAGGCCAACGTGGGGATAATGCCAGGCTAACCGGTACCCACGGTCTGGAAGCCAGGTGATTATTCTGTGTTTAGCTACCTGAACGGAGCCAGGAGCCCTAGCTGACACTTGCTCTGGAAATGCCCCGGAGGCATCAACACGGTGCAGCAGAAATCTGTCGACTGCTTTGCTGGACCCTGGAGAAAAGCGCATGAGCAAAGGGACTGTGGACAACGGGCCCGCGGGCCCCAGCTAGCCAGACCCCGCCAGAGGCTTTCCTGGTCTTCAAGCCGTACGTAGCTAGAATTCAATTAGCCTCTTCCAAATTGTTTTTGAAACGAAACCACAAACGCGGAAGGAATCGTCTGACGTGTATTCCCGGTTAACCTTTCCGAAGGCAAAAAGCGGCCCGCAAAACCGCGGAGCGACTTCTCTCCCGGCTCTTTTAAAGCAGCGTGCTCGCTCCTGCGGCCGGACCGCGTGAGCCGCACGGTGCCGGGGAAGCGCGCCGGGCTCGGAGCCGCGCGCTGCCCGGCCGCCCGGGGCACAGCCGCGGGGAAGGCGGCGGCGCGCCCGCGGCAGCCCCGCAGGGCTGCACGGCGCAGCTGCGGACCGAGCGCTCCCGCAGGTTTCCCCTTACAAGAGGATCGCGGGACACAGCCTTTCTCGGTAGTACTTACCCATAACGTGGGACAAAAATAAAGCCTGGTCGCTTAAGTAGACCAAAAAAGTGTTGTCTATAGCAAAAGTCTGTCCTTCTGAGTGCTTCCCCGTGCGCTGTACGTAAGCTTCCCCAGTGCCGTAAGCTGCGATTTTGGACGGTTCCAAGCCCAGTAATACGTATGTAAGCCATTCATAGCTGTGCCATTTTTAATAAACCATTTATTAGCTAAACACGGGCTGATAACAAAGACATTTATACTGAGAAGGATCCCTCCTTTGAACTAGAATTTGCACAGTACCAAATCCCATTTCTTCAGCCGTCGGATTAATGTCTATATTATCCGTGTGTGAAGACAGTCCTACTTTGTCCTCATTGTAACGAGGGCCTGTGCACCCAGGATGTACATGTTTGTGTGCATTTGCAGGAAGATTGCATTCAAGGCAAGCACAGCTTGACGTGGGGAGGGAAATGCTGCACAATATTTGTATTACCATTAAAAAGCCCCCATGCTGGGCATTAGGCATTATTTCTCTCATAGCTGGCGTGTTGTAATAGGTTCTGAATGCTGTAATGCCCCTTTGAAATATAGCTGGAAGTAAAGCCATGCAGAGAAATAGAGAGAGAAATCCATCTTACACGCTAACCTATTCTAGAGCTCAGACTGCTTCTTACGCCTCTCTTGAGTTTAGGCATGGTGTTTGTATAAATTTGGAAATACGCCTATGTCTTATCTGGTTTGTAACTTAGCAACCTTTAATCTAGGTTTCTTGCTGCTCCTTATAAAGCAGCTGATAAATCTAGTCAAGCTCTTACGATAAACTGGGTAGGGAGAGTGGAAGGGGCTCGTCAAATACATAAGTAACACCCAAAGCTCCATTCATTTTGCTGACATTTACCTTTACCCATAAAGACAAGCACAAAAACGCCCACTGCTCAAAGTCACATTTAATCAGAATGAGTGGATTTATATTAGCAGACACCAACTGCTAGAGGGAAGACTGTGATTTACAGACCAGAGAAGTTTCATAGACCATGATTTGTCTTGAGACATGGTGATCTTTGATTTAATCACTTAACTATTTTGCCATCTCTGAATTTGGAGAAGGAGTTAACCAGATGTAAAAATGAAAAGGAAGTGATAAAAATGAACAAGAAGATTATGCTGATTAGGTAGGTTTTTTACAACAATTTGTCCCCACTGAATGCCACAAAGCATTGCTAGGTTCAGTCTTATCCATAAGGCAAACGTATTACAGAAAATAAGATCTGAAAGCTTTGAGTGACAGAGCGCTGAATGAGACAGTTGCCAGAAGTGGTTGGTATATTCCTTACAGAATTGCACCTTCCTGAAAGGTGTTTGGCATGCTGCTAAAGGATTCCTACTCATATACAGGAGGCTGTAGAACAAGCTTTTCTCTGTTTGTTTTCTACCTGCATTAATGTATCTACGTCCTCCTGGAATTGAATGTTGTTGCTGCACATCCCACTGATTGCAGGGAGACATGTCCAAAGGGCAGAGTTGCAGACTCTGAGTTGCAGGCTGCCTCACAAGTTTTTTACAGGCACTTGTGTAACACTGCAGCATTTGACTTATTTCTTTTGTTCTGAACAGAGTGGGTTTTTCTAAATCCATTTTGGTGTTCTTTTTCATCTAAAAAGCAAGCCTCGAGACAAGGTGAACGCCAGCAGAATAGTGTCACTCCTAGCTTAAAGAATAACAGCAGCAATAACAAAGCAAGCTGATGACTGGTTTACAGGCTTCAGTTATAAGGGTAAATTTTATGGAAAGCGAGAGGAGAGTTTTATCAATGCCGTGAAACCAATCCTTTGATATAAAGATAATGAGAGTCATAGACAAAGTGCAGCTGCTCCATACCCCCAAATACATGACTGTTAGCCAGTAGAAAGTCTAAAAAAATATACCCAGAACTGATTTATGGTGATGGAAGAGTTTGTATTTAATATCAGTCTGTTTGGGCCTACAGGCATATCATCACAAGTTGTCATCTCTCATCCTTCAGAGCTGGATTGATTCAGCCTTGAGATAGAAAACATCGAGTTTGTGTCTCCTCCAGGTGCTACATAAAGCAGTAAAAGGATTTGAATCTTGCTGCAAAGTGAGTACTATATCCACATTCCAGCAGAATAAAATAGGCTGTTGGGTCCTGGTCTTTTGGAAGAAGTATAAAACCAGACTAGTGCCGCTACTGCTGAGAAAACATCTCAGTATTGGCTGAATTCCTATTGAGTGAACTAATGGGGATGCTGAAATGTTTCATAATTAATCCTCTGACCTTTAATGTCCATTCATCTTATTTATTAAATAAAATGTCAATGGTTCTGGAGGCTGCAGAATGCCTTGAGGATCTGGGACCAAGTACCTCCCCTACCTAAATGCTTCCCCCCCTTTTTTTTTGCTCCCTGTTTTGGATGGCTGTGCAGTATTGCTTTAACTCCTGACTAACAAATGCAGCTCTGAAACCTGCAGAACAGTATGATGGGAAAAGCTTGTATCCTTTCTGAGAAATCAGCCTAAGCGAGCACCTCTCTAAAGTGCCTGTACACTAATACACACAGCATAGGCAGCAAACAGGAGGAATTAAAGGTCTACAAGCAGTTGTGGAGCTACAGTCTCGTTGGTATCACAGAGACTTGGTAGGGTAGCTCACAACTGGAGTGTTGCGATGGATGGATACAGGCTTTTTAGGAAGGACAAATTGGGACATCAAGGACGAGGGGTTGCCCTGTGTGTGAGAGAGCAGCAGGAATGCATGGAGCTCTGCCTGGGCGTGGGTGAGGGGTTACGTGAGAGCTTATGGGTTGTCATTCATTGGCAAAGGAATGTGGGAGATGTTGTAGTGGGTGTCTGCTACAGACCACATGCTCAGGGAAATGTGCATGAGGATTTCTTCAAACGACTGGGAGAAGCATCATGTTTGCAGGCCTAGGCCTCATAGGGGGCTTTAAATACTCTGATATCTGCTGAGAGACAACAGGGCACAAACAATCCAGGAGGTTTCTGGAGAGTATTAATGACAACTTCCTGACATGAGTGACTGAGGAACTGGTGAGGAGAGATGTTCTGCTGGACCTCATACTTAAAAACATGGAAGAATTGGTTGGGGATTGGGTGATCGGGGCAGCCTTGGCTGAGGTCACTATGAGATGATGGAGTTCAGGATGCTATGAGAAGGGAGCAGGGAAAAAAGCAGGATCACAACCCTAGAGTTTAGAAGAGCAAATTTTGGCCTACTCAGGGACCTGCTGGGAAGAATCCCATGGGTTAGGGTCCTAGAGGGCAGTGAGGTCCAAGAGAGCTTGTTGATATTCAAGCATTACCTCCTCTAAGCTCAAGAATAGTTCATCCTTATGTGAAGGAAATCAAGTAAAGGTCCATGGATGGACAAGGAGCTTCTGTAAAAACTCAAATACAAAAAGGAAGCATACAAGAAGAGGTAGAAGGAAAAAGAGATGACATGAGAGGGATATAGATATGTCATTTGAGCAGGAAGGGATGAGGTTAGGAAAGCCAAAGTTCACCTGGAGTTGAATCTGGCAAGTGATGTGAAGAGCATCAGGAAGGGCTTCTACAAGTACATAAGCAACAAAAGGGAGGTTAGGGTAAATGTGGTCCCATTGATGAATGGGGATGAAGACCTGATGACAAAGGACATGGAAAAGGCAGAGGTACTGAATACCTTTTTCACCTCAGTCTCCACTAGTAAGATTTATCCTCAGAAATCTCAGGCTCCTGAAACCAGAGGGGAAGTTTGGAGCAAGAAAGACAACCTTGGGTTAGTGAATGTTTAAACAAACTGCACACACACAGCTCCTGGGGTACACCCATGAGTGTTGGAGAGCTGGCTGATGCCACTGTGAGGCCACTCTTAGTCGTCTTTGAAAGGTCATGGTGATCAGAAGAGGTTCCTGGGGACTGGAAGAAAAGAAGTGTCACCTCTATCTTCAATAAGGACAAGGAGGATCCAGGAAGCTACAGGCAGGTCATCATCACTGTGATCCCTGGGAAAGAGCTGGAGCAAATTCTCCTGGAAGCCATTTCAAAATATTAAGGACTTGAAGGTGATTGGAAGTAGTCAGCATAGATATATGAAGAGCAAATCATGCCTGATCAACCTTTCAGCCTTCAATGATGTAATGACTGGCTCAGTGGATGGATGGGAGGGCAGAGGATGTTGTTTGCCTTGACTTTAGCAAGGCTTTTGACACTGATTCCAGTAAGAGACAAACTGATGAAGCACAAACTGTGTAAGTGGACAGTGAGGTGAACTGAAAACTGGCTGAACTGCTGGTCTCCATGGGTTGTCCTCAATGTCACAAAGTCCAATTGGAGGCCAGTCACTAACAATGTCCCCCAGGAGTCGGTATTGGTGCAAATACCATTTAATATCTTCATTAATGACCTATATGATGGGAATAAGTGCACCTTCAGCAAGTTTGCAGATGATACAAAACTGGGAGGAGTGGTTGTGCTGCCATTCAGAGGGACCTTAACAGACTGGAGCAATGGGCAAACAGGAACCTCATGAAGTTCGACAAAGCGAAATGCAAAGTCCTGCACCTGGGAAGATATAACCCCATCCACCAATACATGCTGGGGGCTGACCAGCTAGTAAGCACCTTTGTAGAGAAGGCCCTGGGGTCCTGGTGGACAGCAGATTGAATATGACTAGGCAGTGAGACCCTGTGGCAAAGAAGGGCAACAGCATCCTGGGCTGTATTAGGCAGAGTATTGCCAGCAAGTGGAGGGAGGTGATCCTTCCCCTCTACTCAGTCCCAGTAAGACAACATCTGGAGTGCTGTATCCCATGGACTCCCAGTACAAGAGACATGGACGTATTGGAGTGAGTTCAGTGAAGGCAAAATGGGATCGGATCATCTGTCATACAAAGAGAAGCTGAGACAGCTCAGGTTGTTTAGCCTCAAGAAGAGAAGGCTCAGGGGGATCTTATCAATGTGTATAAATTGATACACATTGATAATGGATACATATGTATCCATACATACACATGGATAAATTGTCCATTCATGATGGACACGAATAAGGAAGATGGAGTCAGATTCTTCACAGTGGTGCCCAGTGGCAGGACCAGAAGCAATAGGCACAAATGAAACACAGGAGATTCCATCTGAACATAAGAAAAAACTTTTTTATGGTTAGCGGTCAAACACAGATTGTCCAGAGAGGTTGTGACATCTCTGTCCTTGGAGACATTCAAAGCCTAACCAGACATAGCTCTGAGCAACCTGTCGTAACTGAATCTGCTCTGAGCAGGGGGGTTGAACTGAACTAGATAATCTTCAGAAGAGCCTGCCAACCTTAGCCAACCTGTAACTCACTGACTTGGTGATTCTGTGATATATTTGCTGGAAATACTTGGGAGAGACAGAGAGAAAGAACAAGAAAAGAGAAGAATTTTAGAAACTCTTGTAGTCAGCTTTTCCCTTCTCTATAGGTCAGTCCACGGTGCCAAAGAAAAGGAGGAGACTGTGAACACAGTATTGCTCTCTAGAGTTAGAGTTTGGACTCAGTTTCCAGAAAAAAGGTCCAGACCTTTTGGATCATGGGGACCTCTCTTCAGAAGCAAGAGCCCTTTCCACAGGAAGGATAAGTAAAGCTCTATTTTGGCTTCCACCATCAGCCTGGGTTGTCACAGACCACAATACATAATTTTCTGTGAAGGTGGCACAGCAATTCTTACAGTGAGAGTCAGGTGGTAAGATCTCCATGGGCAAAATTCCCAGCTACCACAAAGACTTCCCAGCTTGTGCCAAGGCAGGTTGTAAGTGGCAGCAAGGAGGAGAATTGCAATCTGCTGCCGCTCTCAGTCAACAGCACAAGTCACAGAGTGCCAGGGGCAGAGGGAGAGCAATGGAGGAGCCCAGTACTGTTCCCTGAGTGTTGTGCTGGTTCCTGTGCCTTTCGGCTCCTACCCTAGCTCCTCCTGCACCAGGGTTTGCAGCTTCTCTGCTGCCAGGTACCTCCTTGGAAATGGCAAAACACAACGTATGGGAAAAAAATTTATAAATGTGGCTAAAGGACATGAGTTACATTTAGTCCATATTCTTACATCTTTTTAGTGGAGTTTATTTCAGAATTGTAGACGTGGTGAAGGCATGCTTAGAGAGTGGTACATAAAGAGGCGCTTCTCTGCATCACATCGCAATGGGGGAAGGAGAGAAGGTAACTGTTCTCTACTGTTATCAAAAATTCATTCCAAGTTTCATTTAAAGCAAATTATCCATGTCAGTAACAGACTACTAGAGCTGCTTGTCCATGATAATTAATCATACTCTACTTTGGCTTCCTTCTGAGAGTCCATGTGAACCCAAAGCCAAGAAGGGTTTGCTACTCAGGTTTTCATCATGGTAGTTGCTGTGACAAGAAACCTTTTCTCTCCTTTCTGTAAAAGAAGACACTTTAGTATTAATCCTTCTGAACCTTCAGAGTCTCCACTGCACCATGGACCTCATCGCCCTATAGTGAAAGGAAGCATGTTCTTCCTACTCAGCTTTATTTTCATGGTTGGAAACAGATTCCTCAACATGGTTCCAGCAAGTAGGAACACCAGTGTTCCCAGTATGAAGTGTAAAGCTTGGTAGTAGACAAAGCATCTGCATTTTTATCTTGAGCAACAAGATCTATCAAATTAACTTCCTTTTCACAAGGGAAGAAGTGGAGTGCAGTTCACTGACATAATTGTCTCTGACAACACTGCCAGTTCATGTAGGAGTGACACTGAGGAGGTATGTTGGAACTGGAAAATACGAGCAAGCAACACCCGAGACACACACGAGAATAGGGCTCAGTACAATCAGCCAGTTGCAGGTTCCAGTTACCAGATGTCTGTGTGAGTTTTGAATTCAAACATCTCTATTGATTTGCTCAGAAGTATCATATCTTTCTTTTGTCAGGGTTTAAATATGTATGCTCTTTCCTCCCTCGTGTGGGTTTTTATACAGTGGTGCCCTTTCAAAATTTGCCTATTATAAGTTAGATAAATAGACGACACTTCCTCATATCTGCAATATCCCTGTGTTTCCCTGCACTTAATAAATGAAATACAAAGGTTTGGGCCTGTAGTAATGATTAAAAATAACAATGGCTACTTTTTCCCCCTAGAAATCAAAAGTGCTTTATAAAGGAAATAATTAGTATCATTATTTCCATTTTATGGTTGTACATAAGGTTGCTAATCTCATCATTTCACTTTAGGCTTAGGCTTCACTTCCAGTTAACAAAGAGGTAGGTGAGATCCTCCAGAAGAACACACTTCAGAGACTAAATTAGCTAATGGCTAAAAGGAGATATTGCGAATACTCTACTCCCCTTGAAGGAATAAGCAGAAGGGCCAAAGTGAGGCAATGGGAGAAAGACAGAGCTGAGATGAACTGAAGTCCCAGGCAGTCTCCATCCACCAAAACTCACTGATTCTCTGCTGTGTTACCTAGGGCTAAGCAGCACGTAACTATAGACATAACTGGGATTTTTCTAAAGCCAGAAGCAAATTTTTAACATCAGTACAACAAAATTCACTGCTTATGTTCCTGCTGGCTTCCTAAATTATTTCTTTCAGTTTGTTCCTTCTTCATTGATGCACCTTTAATATGTATCTTTTATATACACAAAAATGTATTTATATCTGTGTGCTTACACTGACATATATATTCTGTATCTTAACTAAATATATTCTTTTACTGAATACCATCTAAATGCCAGTTAAGAGAAACTGGTTGCAAGTTTTCCGCCTTAACATCTGAAGCCCCTTTCTAATTACACTGCGGAAGATGGCATCGACTAAACATGCCATCACAAAACACAAAATACATGTTTATCTTTTGGAAAAACTAAATGCAAATTCAGTGGTTTTAAACCCTTAAAGATCTAGAATATTTTAATTGCATATGCTTAAAGTCAATTTATTTTTTCATTTCTGGAATTTTAGAAACCTCCTTTTCACATTTTCTTAATGAAGCAGTACTGAAGAAATCTAGAAATACTTTTAAGAATTATGTCTCCTCCCCATTTATTATTTGTGCTTATTATTTGTCTGGAAATGGTTGAAATTAACCTCGCTAGCACTGATTAATAAGGCTAGCTCGTGCAGCAGCTTACCTTAAAATGATATTTGCTAGTAGCGTAGTTATGGCTAGGATATGCAAGTTATTTGCTAGGCAGCTGCACGGTTCTGTAACGAGACAGCCAGAGGCTGGGCGCTGGAGAGACATCTCTTCTTCGGCTCTGCGAGCGCTCCTCTGCGGCTGAGCTTCTTCGAGCTCCCGAAGGCGTCTAGTCCACACTGCGAACGCTCAGAGCCTTTGCATACAGGGCACCGTTGCTCCTGCACCAAGACCCCAAGACCTCCCCATGCAAGACCCCACCGCCAGTGCCTCCAGCTCCCCGGCACCCACGCATGGTGCCGTGGCCCCGCGCCCTGTCTGGCCTTGAGGCCCGGAGCCGTAGAGGTGTTTGAAATCAACAGGCCTGCTTGGCAAAGGGACCTTAGAAAACGTGAGCTGGAGTCAGCTCGGGTTTGTCAGTGCTGTAGGTATCTGGCGGTACCTCTCAGGGCACAGCCGTGAACATGACTCACTCCCGGCTGATTACCCTGCAGCCTGAGCCAAGCACTACTTGAATCCGAGCGGTACTGCTGTCTGCATTCATTTACTGGCTCTGGTGCAGATCCTTGCATATTCCCATCTGCTCTCTGAGCAATCAAGCTCTCACTTCTTTTTTCTCTCACATAGAAGAAGCAACGGGGCTGCTTCCTAAAGGCTTGATGCAACACCTCGGTGCTCTCCCTTCCTGAGACCCCCTGGGGAATGCACTCCACACCACAAATCCTACTTTAATGTGGGGACTCTCTATTTTCCCTGTTCTCTTCTGCTTTTTCAGCAAAACACAGTGGCTCAGAGTAAGCAAAGTGAGGAAGGGGTAAGGGGTAAAGGCGGAGTAAGGATCCTATATGCCTCGGAGATAGTGATTTAAATAGTGGAAGCAAGGAAAGAGCAGAGGAAGAGCCACAGAAGTGATATAGATGTATATTCTACGGAAAGCTGAATCTTTCTTACACTGCCTAAGGTAATGGGTAACTCCTGTAGAATCACTTCTGCTGTGTCTGCACATTCTGTGCTTCAATTTTCTTTTCTCTCTAGACAAACAGGCTGTAAACCAAAGAGCCCAACAAATCTGCCACTCCTGCAAGAAGTGAATGTAAGCAACTTGTGTATCTTGAAGCCTCTGGGCTCCAGGCTCTTAGGGCTCAGGACCCTAAGGTCTTAGTTCAATGGAGGAGCAACAGAGAGAGAGATCCTGAGTTTAGGACGTGTGCCAGAGGCCAAAGAAAAAAAAGAGTTGTGAGCAGACAGAAGCGTCAAAGTGTATGGCTCCAGCACATGAAGACAGAGCAGCCCCAGGAAGGGAAAACACTGAAAGCTAACTACGAGCAGTGACGGTCTCCACTGGGATAAACGTGCTTGCTGGGTCTGTTCTTCGGCCAGTTGTCTGACTCCCGGTTTGCTCCTGTGTATGTTGTTTGCCGTTGTTGTGCTGGTAGGATTGGCATTTGCATAGACTTGAGGATCTGAGCTCTCGTGGGGAGAGACGTCTTTGGCAGCTGCTCATTAGCATTTGTGCTGATATAGTCAGTCTGGCTTGTGGAGTATTTCTGAGCTCCTACAGGGGCAAATAAAGAGCTTTGTATGTTTAGGAGATTTTTTACTGTCTGAAGAGCTCGCTCTGTCATCTTGTTGGTGTGTGGCTACCTGCTAATAATTCTTAGCAAATTCCTGATATTCTGCGTGCTTGGGAAGTGCCGGTGTTCCAGATCTGCAGCGTTCATTCTGGTCCTTGCAAGTGACGTCAGAGGCAGATGGAGGGGGAGAGAGAGCAAGAGCGAGAGATAGGAGGAAAACATACTGGTGTAACACAAAGGTTTTATATCTACATGTTAGCAATGCTCACATGCGTCAGCAGTCACCCCAAATGAGGGGCAATAAAACCTCTACACTGCCAGCCAGGATTCTTGCACGTTCCCCTGCGAGCACAGGAGCAGGTGAGGAGGGTGAGTAGGTGCCAAGTGCTGGCAGGGCTAGCCTCTTTATCTCCCCTATCACATCCACAGTACGCTACATTTCTCCATCCAGCTCCTCCAGCAAGCTGTCGAGACAAGATGCTCAGAGTAGCTTTCTAGAAATGCCTACCCACAGGGGTATGCATACTATTTAGGGGCTATGCTTATTTTTGCCAAGGTTGTGGGTTTAATCCCCATACATGCTATGCTGAGGATTGGACTAGATGATCTCCAGAGGTCCCTTCCAACCTTACCATTCTATGATTCTATGATTTTAGCAAATTAAACTGGGCTATGGATAGCACACTGGCCTCTGATCACCCACCCGATGTGACTGAGCAGATGAAGTAGCACATCACCTGTCACAGACCTGACCCATGCCAAGTGAGATTTTCCTGGACAATGATCAAGTATGGTTTGGGTGATATGCAGGCCATGAATGGTTTCCAGAAGACAGAATGAATGAGGTGATTGTGTCCAGGAGGAAGGGGCAAAAGAAAATTTTGTTGTAGGAACACAGCTTGTCACTTCCCCTCAGGGCTAGAGAACAGACTCCAATCTTATTTATTAACATTAGTGTAGCCAGGGAGACCTGGTGTCAGATTGTAGGTGTTTTTTGTTACTGTAAGTTGACCTGCAGATGATTTTGACAAAGAAAGACCTTAGAAAGCAATCATTAAAATGTTCTAAAATATTTTTTCTATACTTAGATGGGCCTCTTCTTTAAAACCAAAGGCTAAAAGCTAAAAGAGGTTATGCTGAGAAGGTGGACACAGAGCAATGTGAGGCCATTGGAAGACAAATTTCTGAGTCACAGAAATTAGCTAGCCCTAAGCCACGGACAGGAATGGAGGATTATATGCATAGGAGAACTAGAATGGCCACAGGAGGAAGATTTATTTCTTTCACAGGAAGAAAACAAAAGCAATTGAAAGGAAATACTTGCAGATGCTCAAGAGGTGTCTCAGGAAGTAGATTAGTATGCTGACTGAGATGTCAAGTATCTGATAAACTGCACAGGGATATACAGTTTTATGTGTGGATTTTACTTCCACATATGGTTTGGATGTCATATGGGGAAATTTAGACAAAATTTAACATCACTAACAAATCCCTATCAGTCTGGGTTTAGTTTGCTCTCCTTTGTTTTAAATGTAACTGACTGATCTTTACATGAAAATATGTGTTAGTGTCTCAGATGATACTCATTGGCAATGCAAATGCCTTCATTAAGTTGCAGTATTTTAAAGCAAATTTCTTTGAATTACTCCAGTGTGTATGCATACCTTTGTGACCTCTGGTGCATCTGGGGAGGAAGCAGAGCTGAAACATTACACATTGGTTTAGGGTCTTGTAACTGTGCAAGCCTCTGCCACCACCAGCTTGCATGTGACCAGCTTGTCAGTAAACTCCGAGTAGTTAAGTTGACAGGACATTTCCTGTATAATGTTCTGGGTTACAAATGTCTATGGTTTATGTAAAGTTGATTCTGATAGTAACTGAGAATCAACTTAAGGTGAAAACTTCGGTTAGGGATATATCTTGCATATGAGCCATACTGCAACATACCCTGATATGAAGGGTTTGTCATTTCCTTGTGTTTCATCCTGTTGCCATTAGCAATTGTGGGGGAAGTCGCCCAGTGGCACAGCCTGTCTGTTCTTATATAGCATTTATCGTTCACTGGCACCCAGTGGTGGGAATGGTGGGACTCTGTCCCCGCTGGACACTGGTAAATTCCCCACCGACATTATGAGAACTGCTGGTGCAGGAACGCATGCCTAAGACAGCAGCAAGGAAGCCTGACTAACACCGAGAGGACATGTGTAACAGAGACAATCTGAAACCCTGCCAAAATGTGTCTTTGCCTTTTTCATGCAGCTATGGTGTCCTCCAACACACTCCTAAAGCTAGTGGTATACCTTCTCATATCCACGCAGAAGTCCCTCGTGCCAAGGTGAATGTGCTGTTTCCTGTTGCCTGTAGTCGAAGTGTCTGTGCGGGAAGCATAAGCCCAGAGCCGACATCCTACCTCTTGCATCTTAGGCAGTGCCTACACTTGGCAGGATTTGGGGTCCTGCTAAGAAACTAAGAAAATTAGACTGCACTATGATTTGAACCACAAAGACTGGACTGTTTTAAGGGCCAAATCAGACAGCCACTTCTATGACTACAGTTGAGACACACCATGAGCGTGTGTAGTGGGAACTGGATGCTTTCAGACGCACCGAGTACACATTTTTGTCCTGTGTCTCTATATTTAATATGAATGAAAAGACCAACGCTGCTCCATTACAGCCATTTTTCAGCTACTGCCTTAAGGATATTTTTAGATGGATTTGGAATTAATTTTGCCAGATATTTTATTGGCAAAATTGTCGAAGGCCCTTAAGTCTCCATTGGTCTCTATTGAACTCTATTACTTCACAAGAAGGCCACTTAACTATTTTTCTTATTTTATTGAGATAGGCAATTAACCCATCTTTGCTCTACTGTTATTTGAAGCTCTAAGAGCTACCACAGCCATGTGTCATGTGGCAGACATCAGGAAAGTAGGAGGAAGGCTGGAAGAAATTTCAGCTAGAGATAAAATGGACTGAGATAGCATGTAAGAATGACCTCTCAACTTAAATTAATTTAGTTCTTTCTCTGTGTTTTCCCTCAACTCAGAAGCAAAAGACAACTACTTCCTATCATTGTGCTCCTCGTGGTTTTAACAGTAAATTGGTTCACTTTGTAACTTCAAAATCTTGTGATCTTCCATATCTACACATGATCTTTTCCAGGTTTTGGAAACTAATATTAATGAATATTTGTTTATAATATCTAAGGGAACCATTAAAAGATCAATTAGAGTCTGGCAAGTAAAGCATAATATATTAAACTACATACTAACTATTTAATACAGGCAGTATTTTTGTTTTAGACCTCCTCTGTCAGTTTACCAGTTGATATGTGTTCTGCATATATCAATTTGAATGTCATTATCTGGCTTTTCAGATGCAAACATTTTTCTACATTATGGTATATTACATGGAGTGTTTGCACATTACCAAACTCTCCTCTTCTTTACCTATTAGGCATACACACCCTTTCTAGACAGTTAATTCAGTAATGCATTAGTAATGCTACTGGTTTGTCTATCAAAATGTATTACAATACTTGGGAATAAATCCATATTAAGTATGAACACAGATGAGCCAATCAGTCAACTAATAAACTGTGAGCTGTAAGTGCTCATGATCCGGTTTACATGCTACATGCTATCAGATCATCTTGAGCAGTAGTACAGTACACTAATGCATACGCTTACTTCTTCAAAGATGCCATTTTCCCAAAGCTGAAGAAGAATGGAGCGAAAATGAGTAGGAGAAAATACTTCAACATCAACTTCAGGATAACGATAAGCAATGGCCTGGGGCTATGACCATACCTATGGCAGCACTGAATTAAGTTTGAGCTAGTTGCCTGGCGTTTGCCCTCCTTCTTGGGCAAGTGTTCACGCCAGGCCGGGATGCGCGCTGACAGCCTGTAGACCATAGCTAGCCATCTCAGCATAGTAGCGCGGGGCTGTGCTAGTCAGCGATCAAGCAGGCTACGACAACGGGCTGCTGCGGTCGGAAACGCTGCCGTGCCCCAGCGGTGCTATATCTGAGCGGAAACAGCTCGGACCACAGGGGCACTGGCTGCTTTTGAGATGGGGCAGTGGGGAGCCCTTCAGAGGAACAGCCATCAAAGCCTCTCACTCTCTTCAGTGGGGCCGGAGCAGGGAGCCACCTCCTCCGGGATTTCTCCCAAACTCCCCATCCTATCTCCTTGCCACTGCTGGCTCAGCAGCTCTGCTTCACGTTCAGTTTTGTCTATCCTTCTGAGAAGCCTTGAGGAAAGTCAATGTTGAGATGAGCCACAGGGACAGAGCTGGGACAGAGTTGACTGCACAGCTGATGAACCCGAAAAAAACTGTTTTAGAAAGGCTCAGTTCTGTGCTCTGACAAGTATTTCCTCTATTTCAGGTCAAGAGAAAGCAAATTCTGCAGAAAGCAGAGCAGTAACTCGTAATCATCCATATCTGTGCAAGGACTCTTCAGTTCCTTAGAGGCTAAATCCTTCCCTTCGTTAAATGATGAAATGGAGGTAAAGATACTATTAAAAACAAAATGACACTGAGAGCAATGGATAGAAATCAGGAGGTAAGAAATATAACTGATCAATAAGAGAGAGAAGAGGCATCGATGGCTAGCTGGGCTAAAGCTCACAAAGAGGAATTATTCACATACGCCAGGAGCAAATGAAATGAAATTCTATTAACCACATGTTAATACTGTTAGATAGGGCTGGCAGGATCATTGATCACAAAGTGCAAAAAAACTGAAGTACTCAACCAACACTTCCCTCAGGTGCTGAGAGGAACAGAGGTGACACCAGTCAGTCAGTCACCAGGGAATGGTCCTCTGCTCCTTGCACAGTGGAGAGGACGCTCGTACCCACATACACTATTCAGATATATTTCATTCTGTAGAATTGGATGATTTGTATCTATAAGTATTAAAAATTGTGGATCTTTGAATTATTGTTAGAACTTCTAATAAATCTTAGAATGATCAAGACACCCAACTCGCAAGGTTACATACAGGCTTAGATTGACATCCATCCCTGATAAAATCCAGGAAAGGCTGTCAGGGAAAACAATCCGAGAAGAGTCAAAAGAACAAGTGATTCAATCAATATTGGCCTTCTTTATTTCTAATCTGTCTCAAATATTTTGTGACATTGCAAATTTGATTCTGTTCCCCCACTTCTACATGGCATTAGATGAAGTCCTTCACAATGTTATTATAAAAATTAGCTGTACACAAAAATCAATGCAGACTCATTTTAAAAGGATTAAGAATTGTTCAGTTGGTAGCTCTCAGGAAGGCATTTCCAATCACTAAGGTTTTTTCTGAGCAGAAGCCTCAGGGGAGCTACTCTCATCCCATTCAATATTTTTATCAAAGATCTTGAAGGAAATATTAAATCATTGCTGATAAAATTTGTAGCAAATAAAAAGAAAATAATGAGGAGAGAAAAGATGAAGGGCATAGATCTAGATCACTTGGTAAGGTGGGTTCATTTGAATGCATGTTTCAGCACAACCAAATGTAAGGTCATATTTCTCAAGAAAATAAATCCTGTTTATAAGGGGGTCATATCTGAGAAAGTAGTGGCTTTCAGAAGGTCTTAGGAGCTGTAGTAGATAAGCAGTACAATGTGACAGCTGAAAGAACAAATCATATCCTCTAGCATGTACATGAACTAATGCCAAGCAAATAGCATTATTCTTTGGTACCTGATAATGATTTACTTCAAAATATAGAATTGACTATGTGTGCTGATGGAGCTGCCGCTTTCATTTCTCCGGCAGTCGGTCCGGGTTTGCAGCTCCCGGTTTCTCCCGCATAGCGCCAAGCCCGGCTGGCGAGGAGCAGCCAGGTCCTTGGCAGCTCTGCACTGCCCAGCAGCGCCCACGGACAGAGACCGGCCGCATCCGCTCGCCTCCCGCAGAAACCGCAGCGGGACAGGCCCTGCCAGTGCGTTCAGAGAGACCCAGATGTCCCAGGTGAGGAGCTGAGGGACGCTATCCTATCTGGAAATTAAAATTGTTCAGGAAAGAGTTGGGAAAAAAATAGCAATATTTTGGGAAACAAGTCTTCTAGTGAGAAAATCTAGAAGTTCCATCTATTCTGATTATCGAAGAAAATCCAGCAGAAAAAGACACGCAGTCCAGTGGTTGGAAACTACAGCCAGACAAATTCAGCCTAGAAACTTGCTTTTCAACGGGAAGGGTGAATAATAACTAAGCCATCGTTTGCAGTTTTTAAACCATGAGTGAACGTCTCACAAAATGATATGCTATAGCTCAAACAAAAGTTTGAGGTGGAAAGGGAAAATCACTGGGTAAGGTTATTTATGAGACAGACTAGATCACATAAAGCCCTTCTATGCTTACTTTATTATTTTGGTATTTTTCCCAGGCCATGGAAGACATCTGGAAGACTCCTACTAGCCTTCTTGGTTTTTATTCTCCCTCTCTGAGATCATGCATGACATGGAAAAAGTACAAATACAAATTATATATACTTCGTGGTTAGGCAGGTTTTCAATCCTAAATCTGCAGACTGACTACTTAGAGAATTGACACTGATTCTTTTTTAAACAAATGGAAATAGCTACTTGTACTAGAATTTTGTATACTAGCCATGAAGTAAAAGTAAGTTTAAAGATTTCCATATCCTTTAGCTACATTATTATTTTTTAAAAGTGGTTTAAGACTGCATCACACAGTGGTTTCATCTTACACTTCAATTGTGCTACAATGATGCTGCAATTAGGCTCTGATTATACTTCCCGGAACACACCAATTGCAAAAGCTGTAGATTGCCTACACGACTGAGTTACTTACTTACTGAATACTTAGTTTCAGACTTAACTCATATTTTTAGATTCCAGATACACTAACTTGGTTGAATCTGTATGTAATAACTCAGTCATGCACTAGCCAGCTTATATCGATTAGTAATTGCAGGCAACATGGAACTACAGTAATTTTACTGTAATTTCCATGTAATTATGTAATTAGTCTCTGATCTACAAATTGAAACAAATACAACTTTGCCATTCGTGTTTTAGGTGTATTTACCCATCTGCAATAGATTTTAGCTGTAAAAAAGTAGTCGAAGGAATAGACAATCTTGATTTTTATTCTATAATATATCCTTGAAACAAACATTCTTTTCACTTCATGATTCAGGGAGGCAGTTAGCTCCTACCCTGTAGGTCCAGGAGAAATGTCACCGAGTCAGGACAGGCTACCAAGATGTGTGACGTTGGCCTCGGTGTAGTCAGGATTCCCCCTAGGTAGGAAGGGGCTTAAATCTTGAGTCAGATAAAACTCCCCCTGATGCCAAGGCCTCGAAGAAAATTGCAGTAGTAAATGTGATCTCTTCCATTGCAAGTCTCCAATATTCCTACTTGAACATTGAGTTGATATCTCTTCAGTGTTGGCTGGGGCAGCACAAGAACTGCTCTGATATTGCTTTGATCTAGAAGCTTTTATAGTGAAGATGAATATGTAGAACCAAAACAAAGCTAACAGCGTATCTGTTGCAACATATGCCAGGGAGAGCTACTGGTGCTTCTGAAATTGGTTCCCTGCATCAACGTTGTGAGAACATCCATGTGCAAAATTTGGCATCCACTATGAGCGACCATCTCCCTGCAGTTTAAGTCCTTCTGTAGTGAAAAAAGTAAAAACTCTCTTAGAAAATGAATTTTTGAGTCAGAGCCTTCTCTTTCCTGTCTCATGCTGCTATCACAATTTATTCTTTTTCATTTTTCCTTTACTTAAAGCCTTATCTTGCCTGTCATGAACATGATTTATACCTAAACCACTAAGTTTCAGACAGAAGCAGCATGTAGAATTATTTTTGTAGTCCCTAAGCTACAGACTCTCTTGCTGACATTACTCACCTCCCTTGAGACTTAAATGTTTTCTTTCCTGGCTAAATTCACATAGGAACAGCTCAGACTCTAAGTCCACTTACAGATTAGATTTTCTAAATACTTCTTTTTTTAATGCTTTTTTTTCCCCATTTACTTCAATCTGGCTTATTTTCAGGAGTTATTTCAGAGTAAAATACAAGATCCTTTATTTCTTTTGGATGCAATCTTTAAAAAAGGATTTGGGAACCTTTTAATACTCAGTAATTCAGCACATGATGTGATATGTAAAGGCTCTTCCTTACAGCTTCTTGAGCCAGTCTTGGAGCCCATGCAAGAAGCAATGTGAAAGGAGTGACATCCACTGAGCAATGGCAGCGAGGCAGAGCATCAAAGCGCAGTCAAACACGGGGTAGAGAAGCTGAACACCAAGGATCTTGAGAGAGTGGTAGCTACTACTTTTGTGATGATAGGAAGTACTAAATTTATTCCGTGGCTTCTAGCTTGAAATGTCCCCTGATTTACCCTTTTGTAAGGTTACATGTATGACAGAAAAATTTTGTGAGTAAAATTCAGCTCCAGTTCCAGTTATGATGCCTGAATTCATGTGTGCAATTCAGGGAACTATTGCGGTTCCAATGATAGCTCACAGAAGTCTAGCCAGCTCTGTCAGTGGAGACTAGAGGGTTATCTCAGTTGGCCAGCCAGGACATATCTACCTTAGGGTTAGCAAAATCACTCCACATCCATTAAATCACCAGTGACTGTACCAGGAGGCTGGACTCCCAGTTAAACACCCAAATTTAGCTTTCCTTATTCAGGAGCTGAACACAACCTCAATACATGAGCCATCCCATTTTGTCCTGTCACCCACAGGACCTCTACAGAAATCCCTATTGAGACAAATGCTATCAAAGAACACTCCAGTAAGTTCCTAAATTCCTAATCCAGTTCAAAACTGAAGCTGACAGTGATAGCTAAAAACTATTCTGTAATACCAGTTAGCTTTCTGCCAGATTATTTGACAGTAAAGCAGTATGTATAATAAAGACCCTTGTGATTTATTTGTAATAGTTATTTAAAATGTCAGATCAAATTACTTTTACCCAACACAAACTATGCTCTAAAATTCCATCTATTTTCATTAGTTTTAATACTGACTCTAATTTGCGTCTTCATGCTACAACATGCAAATAAAGCTCCATTCCTTGACCCACATTTTTCATTAACTTCAGTAGAAACTTCTAATGTAAAAGGAATACTAGATTAGAAAGTAGCAGCTACTGTAAGGGCAAGATAAATAATGGCGTGTGAGAGGGGACAGTGTCTTCCAGTGCTTAACAAGGAGCGTCCTTTTTTAGGAATATCCTTTTTTAATCAGGTGATATTATGCCTGAAGCTTGACATACATTCTGAGTTTCATTTTAGATTCCTTAACTCCAGCTTTCTGCAGTTCTGGTGACTGTTCCTGTACTAATTTCAAGAAACACTTCACATTCCTACACTGGCAAAATAAGGGGCTAAAGAAGATCCCCTTGTTCCCTATAAACTTTCAGACTGACAGGATGACTGCAGTTGTTGGAAGAACATGGCAAGGCAGGCAATTATAACAATTATTTTTAAGCAGAATAAATCTCTGAGTATTTCTGCTTTGGTTTGTATGCCAGCTTAAAGAGGATTTGCTTCATGTACATATGTGCGTATGTGACACTAACAGCGATATATTAAAGATCAAGGCCAAAGTACATAAGCTTTAAAACATCCATGGGGTGCACATAGAGCAAATTTTCTGCTTCTGAAGATAATATTTAAAATGTTTCCTTTTTCTTCATCCTTCATATTTATCCTCAGCTGTATGTACAAGTTGTGTTGTTTTTCCCCAGCACAGTTAGAAAGATTGCAATGACATTGAACGTGACTTGGATTCAATGATACTGAACAGTTAAAAGCAACAACAACAACAAAAAAAAAAAAAAAGCAGAAAAATAGATCACAGCACAACTAATGATGTAACCCCAAAGTATTTATGTCAGTTCCAGCCCAGCATAACAGAAGCTACTTCTGGCTGCTTTTGTTAAGAAATAGTTAAGTTGCTTAACCAGAAATCTACATTTTGTTCCTGATTGCATTATGTATTCTCACTGAGAAAGTGCAGAGGACACGAATATTCAAGCATGTGAATCAAGCAATACTGCAATGTTGCCAATTTCTTTCAGTCTATCTTTTCATCAGTTCGTTGGAGCTCTACACATTGCTTCCTTGCCGTCAATAGGAGTTATTTGCCACACGCATCTCATGAACTAGTTGCAGAAAACTGTAACGTATTTTGTTGATTGTTTATATTTACAATGTAAGAACATACTCTTGCACCAGTGATTTCAGTGGAAGCTCTGTCTTTGAGGTAAATTAAAGGAGAAGCTACTAGGACAGAGAATATTTCCTCTTTTTCTGCACTAGATGAAGCTGCAACTCAGTTTAAAGCATTGCCAATCTGGAAATGGCATGCTAATTTGCCAAGCAGCTGAAATTGTTTTTAACAAATATTTTTGTACTCCTCCTATATATATTACCATGAAGACTCTTTAAGTGCAGGCTTAAAGGACTGAACAAAGATCTAAGAAATACCATGAGTAGAACAATATGGTCCATGATTGGGGCCTGTATAATGCAGTAACAAACTGTACAGTAAAGTTAATCCTGCATCAGGCAAGCAGTTAAACATGCAGATGACCTTACACAATCACCTGGATGAACCCAAAGCAGAATATGTATGAAGATCACTTAGGGAATGTACATGGCATAGAAAGCTTGAAAAATGCCAAGGAAAATTAAAAATTCTTCAATGGGAAAAAATTTGTTATACCAAGTCTGCACAGAAACATCAAGATCAGGCCCAGAAAATGTCCAACTCTCAGCTTTATTGGCTTTCAGAGAAAATACCTTTAAAAATGATCTAATGCCTACAGCTCGCTGTTCCTAGCCCAGCAGCAGCAAACCAATGTGCTCACACAAGGCGAACCCACAGGAGATTTGAATTCTCAAGTTTGCAGAAGATTATTCTAAACAGAAAAGAAGAAAATTTTAGACATGAGCTTTAAGTGTCCTTTAACATTTATTCTAAATTGTCATTACAGGCACCTATTTTTTTATTTTCAGATATAAACCCTGCTGTGAACATTTGAAGGAACACTAAAATCTTCAGTACATATAGCTTCTTTATGTATGTTTCTCAAATCACAGAAAATTTATATCTTTACATCCAAGCGTATACTAAACATATTTCTTTACAGCCATAAAACCTTTTAGAGAGGCCACAGTCAAATAACCCTACAGAATTACACTTTCATTTTAAAACAAGCGAACAAAACTCTATTTTCTTTTGAAGGGGAAAAATACCATATTGCTGTTTTAGTTTTCCTTTCGGAGTACTGCGTAGGGCAACATTAATGAGAAATTGAGTAGTTTGGGAAGAAAAAAAGTTGAAAATGTATCTCAGGAAAGCATAGTGAAATAGCCTACTGGGAGAAGAGGATGGATCCCCAGCTGTATCCAGCCTCGCATCCTCTCAGCCGACTATCACAAATCTGACCTGCAGGCTTGGTGTGCTGCTCTGGAAGGCAGGGCGCGAAGGCGTAACTGTGCTGCAAAGCTGTTCGAGGAACCACGGGTTTGCAATGCTCCATCGTCACAGGGTATTCACGCTAGCAGCTTCAGGACAGCCAGAGAGGAGGGCTTCTGGTGGGTGTAATTTCCACTAGCTTGTTCACTTGTCTCATATTTAAACCAACAAATATAATGAATATTTCTTCTTAAGGCTTAATGACTAATGATATTAAATGTAGAGTAGTCAGTAATGGTAAGCTAATAGGTAGCACAGGTTTAGAAGTCAAATGGTCCAACTCCCAGCTTACTTGTTCTGAGCATTTAATCCAAACAAGCACCCAAATAACGCATAGATGATAGATGATTTATGTTTGAGGAAAAAATATTAAAAATCCTACGTGGTAACAGACATCTTCAGGAATGAAGAAATAGAATTCGATAAAAAAAAAAAAAAAAAAAAAAAAAGGAAAGAAAGAAAGAAAAAGAAAGATAGTGTCCCGAATGAGTTGAGACACATGAATAATTTAAGAGTGAAGAAATCTAGAGCTATATAAGGCCAACGTGCATAACAGGAAACAAAGTTGGGTGGATCCTGTTTATTTAGTGCAGGACACCTTGCTAGTTCCACATCTGGCCAACCTGTAACACTTGTAATTCTGGAGGACATACGATAGCACAGGACTCCAGCAGAAGTCGGATGTCCAAACACACACCATGGAAGTCGTGTGGAAGAACAAAGTCTTATGGGAACTTTGAAAAGTGGAGCTCAAATGGGTTTCCTGGGGAGCAAGGAAAGGATAACGATGTTTTATCTCTGGCACAGAACTGAGTTGCTGTGCCTGAGGTATCATGTGAGGCTTCTGGAAGTATTGCACAGCAGGATTTATTCACACAGTTTTAGCTGTTTAAAAAATAAGGCATAAGTCCTCTATTTCTCTAGTTAGTGATCAAAATTGTTAGCTTTGGGAGAAAATCATCTATCTGAAAGCCCTGTTATAGGATGCGACAAAGTGTCTCGTGGTGTTTTTCTCTCTTCTCTTGCTCCTTAGATTGCAGAGAGAGCCTAAGTGAATAGCTTACATAAGACACTATTTTTAGATGAAAAAGTTATTTGAGATTAATTCCACGTTTAGTTTGCTGTTTCTTTCCCGGAAAATACTGCTATGGGTGTTTCTTGATGTTTCTGTGTTTGAAATAATTTCCCCAAATTTAGTTATATACTTAAGCATTATTTATGTGCATAAAGCAGCTAACAATTTTCCCATTTTCCAAAAGAAATTGGCTCTTTGGACAAAGAAAATGGAATGCCCTAGGAATACTTTAATGCAAAAACATGCTAGTTAGGCAGAGGCTACTACTTAAGATGGAGGTAGGGGAAAGACATTTCTAACTGCACCTTTTGTACAAAAAGTTCCCACATTTGTGCATGACTTAGAAAGCATGTATGCACAGTACAGAATTGTAATTACATTGAGCATATGCATGTATAATCAAGAAAAACTGGGAATTGTCACTGCTTTACTAATGTGTCAAATATCAAGTGATGCATTTTAAACTTAGATTCTCAGTTAATCTTCTGATTTTTGAACAATCCCTGTATTAACAAAACAATAGCATTTCAATGCTATTTCATTTATTTCAATAGCAATTTCATTTCTTCGCTTCCTGAGAAAAATTTGCCTCGGTCAGATTTTGAGTGAATGTAACATTCCCAGAAGTTCCACGGTGGCCAAATCCTGCAGTGCTTATACAGCTAAAATCTGACTGCAAATTGCAAGTGGTTAGCGACTGCGAGATAACGGTCTCCAGCCTTTGTTAAACTCTCCATCTCGGAGTTTAACAGTGCAATTCTAGTCACTGCAGGGAATAGCCTTGCTTTAGTATGACTCATCTGATTTTCTGTGTGCCTTTCCCACTTAATACTCAGTGTGACAGAGCATATAACCCCATGACCTTAAATGAAATCCTAAGGATGTAAACGAGGACAGGGCTTAGTCTGAAATTTGTTGTGTAAAAAGCCCTTATAAACTACCTTGCAAATAGCTCTAGACTGATACAAACTGAATAGCTTTTATGCCTACTTTACAGTGTTATTTTAGTATGACCTCTAGAGTCTCCCTATGCTTCCAGGCCAGACTGTGATAATCCCTTGAAGCCAGGTGGCACATTGTGCAAAAACATCATTTAAGCAGCAAAGCGTTCTGCAACCTTAACCTTTTTCCTTGCATGGCTCTCTGAGTCATAGCACCCATCAGGATACCACCCTCCTGACTGGCAGGCTGCAGGAGGCAGCTCCTTCCCCTTCAGGGCAAGCGTGGAAAGCTGCCACGCTGCTGAGCCACAGCTTAACCCGTGGGTTTCCTCAGCCTGTGGGAGCCTTGTGCAAGAAGCAGCATCCTGGAGCCAGTGCCCTTCCCAGCCTCTCTACAGCCCTGCAAGCCTAAGCACACCCATGGGGAGTAGCAAGGACTACGAGCTCTTTAAGGACCCAGAAGAACAACTAGCCCCACCTGCTCTGGAGGAAAATTAAGTGCAGGTGCTGGGAATCAGCCCAGGGACCTTAGTCAGAGCTGGCAGGTTTAAATAAGCTTCCAGTCCAGCAGGCCAAGAAGGTTGGTTTGATCCTAGCCCTGAGGGGAAGGGTGTGTGCCTGCTTCTCCACCACTAAGACATATCAAGAGGTTCCTTGTGGGAGGAGGCCCTTTCCTTAGAGAGTTGGAAGACCAGCCCTGCTTAACTGGGAGGAGGGCAACTGTTGCTTTTGCTATGAGTGGAATGGAAATTTCCCTTTTCTTTGCTGGATCAGGAATGAAAAGTGATCTGTATCTGAATGGCTATGTTAAAGGTTATTCTGGTTGGCTGAAGGCATAACCTACCAACGTCTAACGTGGCAAACTGAAAACCATGCTATTTGCTCGGGACCTGCCCTCTGAACAGATGCCCTAACATTTGGCCCTCCTGCATGTGGAAGCTGAGAGCAGCCCAGCCATACAGATAACTGATTGTCTATAGAGGAGCCACATGCAAAAAGCACCAGCTGTTTGTGGTCTCAAGTTAAATGGAAACCAGAAGCGCTAATTTAGTTGTTCTGCCATACTTTGTTGTTCAGGGTCATGAGAAACCCTCCTTTTCAGGGTAACCTAACATGGTTACCTCTTGACAAGTTCTTGCAAATAAGCAAGTTATCTCTTCTCATTTTAAACACCTTTATACCAAGTTATCCAGAGAAGATTTGCAGAAACTGAGCAAGTTTACAAATCTACAAGCCCGCAGGGTCCTTAATCACCAGCTCAATGATCTTTCTGTAGTTGTATGAAGGAACTGAAGAGTGATGCTAGGCCTAACTGTTTGGTGCTTCTGTTCTGAGGTGATTTTGCCAGTCAGTTCTAAGCCCTGTGCCACTGGGGTCTTCTTTCTTCTTTCTTTCTTTCTTCTTTCTCCTCTCTAGATTTTATCCAATGATTAATGGAAAATGCATTAAAAGTATTCCTAGGAGTAGTCCAGAGCATGGAATTCCCACATCCTGGAGACATGGAGTCAGGCTCTTTCTTGAATTCTTTTTCCCTAGACCATTAATTTTTGCATTCTTCCAATTGCACAGTTTCAACTGGTAGGGCTAAAGATACCCACTCCCACTTTTCCTATAAACTTCTATCTTCCTCTCTCTCTGGCCTTTTGCCCCACTCATCTTGCCTACGCTGTAACAAATAGCACACTGTCTTTACAATTGGGAATACTACGGTTTAAACCTCCCTTTGGGCTGAAGTGGGCATCAAATCCACATCTCCCAGTCCTTGACTACAGATTACATGAAAGATGAGCAAGAGCTGACACTGCCACTTTGGCATGAAAAAAGCCGTATTTACTCTGTTCTGTGATAGCAGTTCTCGGTGCTGTCAGTCACCTTTGGCATGTTATAATCTACTGCATTTGTTGAGACTGGAGGGAATTTTTACATAGCTATAATACAAAAGGAGCTGGATGACATCCAGGCCAAGATACAAAACTTTCCATAGCGAATCAAACTTCCAAGTTTGAAGCAGCAGATACTTCAAAAAGGTACATGAACTTCCACAAAATAGAGTTACAGAACATTTTTTCCAGACTCCTTATGAGGTCAGATGTATGAACTTTCAGACTCTCTTTCACATATATCAATTTTTAAGTAGTTTACTATTCTAACTCTATTCATTCTACTTATTGATATAAATATCTGCTCTCTGCATCCTGAATGCTTTTGTCCTCCATGACTTCCTGTGGCAATGAATTACACAGCTAATTATGCAAAGACATTTCCTTTGAGCTCAGACACTTTCATCCAATTAAAATGTCTGTAATAAATGTTTCCATCTCACATAGTATTTTGTATATGCTGCCTGATATAAAAAAGCTTTCTCACTGAGGGTGGAAAGCATTGAAAATTCAATAACAAATACAGTTTGAAAATCCATATTGTTTGAAATTGATAGATTTATTATCACCATACTATCCTGTTACCATACCTTTTGCCAGCTTTAATTTGTCTCATACTATTGATTGTCAGTTCTGAGATGTTCCTGCAGTTAGTTACAGAAAAAGAGAAGATTATTTCTACCTATGGTCGCAATCCACACAATCTTTTTGAAATTAATGAGATGATCTGCCATCTGAAGTCATTAATGTAATGTTACAATCATACAGGCTGGACCAACTGTGGCTTCTAAGCAGACTACAGGCTAAATAATTCCATTAACTTCTTTAACGTTGGACTGATTGTAATCCATCTCAGTGGAAACACTCTCCTTTCCCCACAGCTAAAGCAGGAGCTGGTCTGGTGCATGCACTTGTGCTTACTTAGCCAGGAGGATTTTGGCCCTTGGATGTACTACAGAGTAATCAGAGCTAAAGTTGCCTAGCTCTGCTATCAGCTTTCTCACTATTTTACTAGATTAATTAGCTGCACTCATTTTCTTTCTATTCTAGTTATCTGCTTCTGGATAATTGCGTATGGGGCTATCTGTTTCCTTCTCCCTTATGGCGGATGCTGCACAAACCTGCTCAAAACCCGCCAGCTTTGCTTTGGCCTTCCTCTGGGAAGATGATCTGTACAGGGAGCCAAAGGATGCGATCAGTTAGGTAGCCTGGAGCCTGTCCAGTGACTGGTGTTAAGACTTTTCTGCATTTCCGAGATTTTCTGAAGACTTCACCCACTCACTGTGCAAAGCAGTATCAGCCTGTTTGTTTCACAGTTTGGATTGCTGTGGTGATACTAAGTAAATTTTGGTAGAGCTGGGAGTAGATTCAGGTGTATATTAGAGCAGATACAAGATTTGCACAAGCTTCAGCCATGCCTCTAAAACGGGATAATACCTTTTGTCACAGGGGAGCTCTAAAGATAACTTTGCTGATATTTGTGAAGCAGTCTGATTTCCCAGGGACTCACACTTCAGAAAAGCACACAAAGAAATGATTATATCCATTTCATGCAGCATGGCACTTAGTCAGAGCAATGCAAAGCCTCTACGTGGAAGAAATGGAAGAACAGCTGCCCATTCACGAAGCATCCTATGCTCCAAAGGAAGCAGGAGTTAAATGGGGAAACACCGTATATGATCATATAATTAGCCAATGTATCATGATGCCTAGGAATAAGGGAGCTAAACTAAGCTATGAGTGTATAGCTTACCATATGAGTGTATAGCTTACCATGCTTACCAGTTCTTAGCTTGCATGTAAGATCTGTGTAAAGACTGTATACCTTCCACTATTGTCAACTGATGCTCTATGCAATAAATAATCTTGTGGATACATTTTCTTGCTTACACATTTGCTGCTAAATTCAGCATTTATTAGTGGTGTGAGAGAGACAGTTGTTATTGATGACAGTCTGTAGAAGGAATGGTTGCAGTTTCTGAGCTACCGCTATGTAGAAATGACTAGACAAATTTTAACACTTAAAAATGGCTGTGTGTGGGTAATAATTCATAGTATTCTATGTGGCATCTAATAATTAAAAGAGAGGATGATTTTAAACAATATTTACAGGATGAATGAAGGCTGCTTCATTCATATGTACTTGCATGAATCTCAGTTTAGATGCTTGCAATTGCTTGTTTGCTAATGACGTTTTGAAGCTAAGTTAATGATCTGTACAATATACCCCAGTGTTCAATAAAGGTGTTCCAATATTCTAGGAGAATATTGAGTGAAAGAGATATATGTGAAATGGGGAAGACTGATGTTCCCATTTTTCATTCTTATTACGGACAAACCTGATAACAGTCACACTGTTTCACAGTCTGCCTGGGAACAACTCATTTACATTTTTGCTTTGCAGTATGTACCTTCCCTGGGTGAAAGCCATAAGTGGTATTGCCCAGCACACTGCTCCTTGAAGACCAGGTTTACTCCCTCTGAGCTGTGACAGGTCTACAGTCCACCAAAGATAAATCTTATTTATGAATGTGCCTTCACAAGTTAGTACGATGATGAGTGTCTCGAAGAGGAGGGGAACCTGCCTGCACTGAAGGATACTTTAATGCTACTACACAGTCAGAGTTAATTTGCATTTATATTTCTTGAATAAGTTAAAAAATGTACATATTCTTGAGTTACTAAATAAATGCAATACTAATATCTTGGCAGAGCACTCACATGTATCAGCTACAGGGTTGTAGGCAGAAGGGAGGTCTGGGAGCCTGACATGGATCACATATTCCTCCCAGCCAGGTGCTGGGCTCATCATTCCTCCCTCCCTTCTTCCTTCCCTTCTTCCCTACCAGCCTTCTGTTGTTAACTATACCTGCGTAATGCTGGCTTAGAGAAGCAACATTTTACGCTATCTTCTTTCTCAGAGATGAAGCACAGGTGGGTCCAGTCTCACCATCTGTGGGTTGAGAATGTGATTTGCTGCCTCACACAGGTGCTACGAGGTCTCATTCATTGCCGTTTTGTGCTTTGCATGCAGAAGTACTAAACAAGTGCAAGTTTTATACAGGTATTTGCCAGAGGCTTACAAAGCTTCCCATATGGCTTCTCCACATAGCACTTGTGAGCTCAGATATTCTCTGCATGGGACTGAGAAAATGAAATAGTGTCTCTATCAAACTGGAAGCCTTCAGGTACCTGCACCAATTCCTCAAAAATATTTTAGAGATTTGCCTTTTAATTTCTTTTTTAAAGCATGTGGAAGTTTTGCTGTAATTCTAATCCTAAAAGCTCTCTTTCTCCCCATCCCTTTGGTTTCCATCTCTTCACTTTCTACTAGGAAAATGGGAGGCAGCTTTAGAAGGTTGAAGAGGAACAGTCGCACTTTAAAATGTGACACTTGAAGTAATGTTTGCATTTAGAACTGGAGTTGTTTTGGTATGATAAAAGCAACAGTTCCTTTCACTTGACCTCTCTACCTTAAAAACAGTAATGTAGGCATTTTCTCTAAATATAGAGAAGAAATGTCTTTGTCCTTTTCCTAGTTTTAGTAACTCCCTCTGTGAACAAAGAGAGAAAGTGTGTAGTGGGGGTGGACACTGCCAAAGAAGGGAGAGGACTTACCAACTATGAACCTGTCCTATCCCCTCCATTGCTCTGCTTAACAACCAAACTCACTTGCTGATTTTTAAGAGCCATACTAGCTAAGTATTTAGTTCTGGTTTAGAACTTCTCTGAGAGTGCAATGAAGTTTAATTCAAAATGGAGTTTAATTTAAGAAAAAATGCAACAACAGAGCCATAATATTTTCATTAAAACATTACTAAATTCACAAAATATGCCAGGCATGTCCCTCTTGCTGGTCAGTCTATGCCTTTGTGACTGCTAGATCTCAGTGTCCTGAAGTTTAGGAATATTCTTCTGCTGCCTACTAGCCTTGTGAACTGGGGAAGCATCTATCCATCAAAAAAAAAAAAAAAATAAAAAAGAAGACTGAGACAGTGGGTTGTTTCACAGTGGGAATGCAGCTTTAGAATGGGAGGAAGACAAGAGGTTGTATTGGAAAAGGGGGCTGAGCCCGGTCCCTCCCCTCCATCCGCCTTTGCAAGCCATACTACAGGAACGGCCCCATGGGGCAGGATGGGGAGCGTGCGGTAGAGCTGTGGGCGGACAGCAGGCACACACAGGTCTCCCTGCTGAGTCTGGTGGGGGGCAGGAGGGGAGTACCTCAAAACTGAGGGCCGAGCCCAGTGGCTTGACAACTGCAGAGGCAGACATCCCCTCTGCTGTGTGGTCGTGCCTTCCCCAGCTCCTACAGCTGGTGGGTGGGATTGAGGAGCAGAGAAAAGTCAAAATGCTGTGTGGAAAATGCAGAAGTTACCAGCACACAGAGAAGAGAATGAGAGTTCATGATAGCACTAGCTCTTCCCCGACCCTTTGTGCACCATCGCTCTGGAAATCCCATCCAGGATTAAAATATTTACCCAAGGTCACAAAAGAGATCTGCAGGTGACCTAGGATTGCACCTTATAGTGACCAGCAAGGCTTCTTCTGTTCCAGTTTGAGAAAAGAGCTCCATATGGTTAAATAAATGTATAAAATGGTAGCAATTTATGGATTCAGAATTTTATCTAGGCTGTTAGGGTGACTTAAAGTTGGGTCAGAACCAAAACCTTTGATCACACAGAGATTTGGGTGGTATTTGAAATCTGGATCCACTTCTGAAGTCTCTGTCTGACTCATCTCTAGTTATAGACAGTGTTTTACGATTTTATTTCTATTCCAGAGGGACATTTTTATGCATGCCTTGTAGCAGACAGAGGAGGTGGAGAGCTCTGTATGATTTATATTCAAGGTAATGCATACATAACTACATCTCTTTTTTTCTCTAGCACATATTGAGATATAAATTTAACTTTATTCATTTGCTGCTCTAGGAAACAATGCAGCTTTCTTGGCAACATACCAGCCACAGACAGGAGTTGGGTAGAAGAGAGCTTCAGAGCTAGTCTCCTAATTGACTTTTTGAAGTCATAAGCCATTTATATCCATAGCAGTAATGATGGTAAATAGATTGGTTTAGAGAAAGTAGAGAAAAAAAACCTCCAGAATGAATTTTTATCTAATAAAATGCTGGAAATAGTTTACATGTTTTCTAAAGTTGCCCAAGAAGAAGCTTTGGTAGGCTGCGCTGCTAGTAAGACTGTTGAAAGCAAATTCCCAAACATTCAATATTTTAAAAGGTTAAGACTTTTTTTTTTTTTTTTTTTTTTTTTTTTCCCCTAAGCCTGGTAATTTAATCTCCATGTAACAGAAGATTGTATTACCCTGGAAGAAAAGTCATTTATTTAGCTGGGAATAGATGACCTCGTTGAATATGATTCACTTATCTGTGGTTTTAGGTGAACAGCTTTTTTAAAATCGATTGGGAGCACAAGCTGTTCAGCTCTGGCAAAAAAAGTTGTTTTTTGAAAAGGCAATGGCTGCTGCTTTTTGTGGAATATGTGAAATAGGTGTAAGGCAGAGCAAAATAAATGTGAAAGCAAGAACACATTTCCACATGCTATTTTGAGAGTTCTGGGTGGGACTGAATACGTTTCCACATGGAAAGGCAGTAGGACACACACCCAGAGGGATATTTCTGTTCTCTAACCAACACATGTATCTTTCTGAGGGGCTACAGTGATACCAAGACACTCTTTGAATTCCTGGTGCAAAGCAGCAGGACTTAGCAGGTGGCTGAAGTCCATTTCATTCCCCTAACAGTGACAGCCTGGACAATGATAAAGCTCCCTCTCTGCTGTTCCTCATCTCTGTGAGCCAAGGGAGACCCCTCTGACCAAGATGATTGCTCGTCCAGTCACTACTTTAGCTGTTTGCTTAAGCATCCACTAGTAAGGTTAGATCTGGGGTCCTTTGGGGTTACTTCCATGTATTCTTCAGCTGTACCATGAGAGTTCCTCTCAGCATCCAGTCCACAAGTTACTAACTCACAGAGACCTGATTAAGCAGTGGGTGCAGACTTACAGAAGGACCTATGTCACAAATTCAGACATTACTTATGCAGAAAGGCCGGGATGAGCCAAGCCTTTAGGAGCCCAGGTCTCTCTGCGAATGCCAGGACTGCAGTGGAGGCCCTTTGGCTCACGGGCCATGAGGAGAAGCAGACTGCCACGAGAACAGTCCTGGCAAGTCACACGCTGAATGGGGAGCTGTCTTATCCAGCCAGGAGGAAATAGAGGAAGAGAACAGAGGAACTACAAAGTTAACTGTTGACTAACTTCTCGCATTGCTCTAACAGCGATTCTCAGCTGTACGTCTCATCCTGGAGCTGAAGTTTTCAGCCAGGTCAGTCACCACAGTCATAGCTACCTAAAAGGAGACACCTCATACCATTCGAGATGCCTAGGGTATCCAAGATGGGGCTGGCAAATATAACACAGTGCTGACTGGAAAGGTGCACCTATCTGGGGACCGAGGCAAGTTACCCGAAAGCATCTCAAGTGGCAGTAGACATGGGTTTCTTAGGTAGCTGAACCTGGCCCATATGTACACCAGCAAACCAAACAACAGTGCTTCTATCTGCTCTTCAGAAAATTCCTTGAGACCCGGTAAAACCATGGCCCTGTGGGTCTGGCACTCCTTTCCAAACAGCAACCAAAGGCCAAGGGTTCCTACAGAGCTGTGCCTTTTTACATTGCAGTTGAAAATGGTTGAATCTTAGAGGCCAAAAAGGATCTGACACAGGTTACCATACACCCTGGAGAAGTTTTATCACCCCTACAAAAACGTACAAAGCAGATCGGGGGCCACCATCACTGACTGTAGATTTGAGGGTAGGTGACAGCTACTGCTATGTTCAACACTAAATGAGGTGCTGTTGGCCTATGTTTATCATGGTTTCAGCCCTTCTGGAGACTGTGGCACACTGTTTGCATTGGCATTATAATAAAAGTAGAGTCAGATTTAAGCTAATTCTGAAGTGGCTAATACTGAATCAAAGGAAGCCCAGAAAAAACTGCAGCACTTTTTAATTATGTGTTTGTGCACCTGCCTATGCAGAACAAGTAGAACATCACTGTTAGCTGAACTGGTAGGAACCTCTTGTTGAAATGAGTGTTACTGAACGTACAAGCGTAGATTACCCTGTCCACTCACAGGAGCAAACTCTGCTATTTGTGTATAATGAAAGAAAACTGACCAATGTAAATCTGTGATTAAACAGCAAAACCTGTCCTTTCTGTATCTAGTAGTGCTCTGCAACACAGAAGCCCCCACCACGCAAACTGCCAGATTTACAAGGGTCAGTGTGTTCTTCTAGTTTCCAAGCGTCACATTAATAATACAGCTAAGCAAACAACCGAGCTAGCTGTTGCTGAAAGGCATGATCCTTTCTTCCCTATACTTTTCATTTGGCAGTAGTTTTCTACTCACTAGACTGTCTCCCCATGAAGCGTGGGGAGAGTGCCAGCAAAGTGGTGTGAGCCGTGCTGAGTGCAGGAAGGGTTATGTGGATGATGCTTTCAGAGACAATTAGTTATTAAAGCAAGTACTCTGCAGCGTCAAATTGCACCCCCAGAAGTGGACTCAGCCCTTTCCCGGCACAACTTTCCTTCAACCAGAAGTTTGGTTGAAGTATCTCGCGTCTCCTTTCCTGTCCCGTGTGCCGGATGGACAGTACTGACTACTACTGTAGTAGGGCTTGCAGAATGAACACCAGATTTCAAGTGTGACACAGCAGAAGTGTTTGTTCTGAAGGAGAATTCAGGAGTTGTTATTTATCACAGACATTTCTCACTCTGTTTGCTCCTCCTCTTACTTTCCTCCCCGTATTTGCAAAGGAATTTCAGAACAAACAGCAGAGGACGTAAAGCTGACGGCTTATCACCTCGGCACCATAAAGATATACGCATCCTGATATATATCAGAATAGAGGCAGGAAGTGATTAAGTCTTCTAGACTGTGAATGCTGGTGCTCTAAAGCTTACAGAAGCCAGCGTATATAAATGACTTCCAAAGGCTGGTGAGTAATTCAGTGCTGACTTTCTCAGCTGCGTGGAAAACTACAGACACAGCAGCTCTGCCATATTTGTGAAATGTAAAATGAAAAGATAGTGATGGCTGATATTTGCAGCTGGGTTTGTTCTGCTATTTAGGTTCTCTTTCAAATGGGGAAAAAATAGAATAGTATGTTAATGCTTAAACAGACAGTATCCTTATGTCAAGGCTTGGTCTATAGGAATGCAGAGCAATTTTGTCTCAATTACTGTGCTCCAGAAAGCACGCTACTGGAAAGGAGAGCTGTGAGGACAGTATGTTCAAATTCAGTGGCTTTCAGAAAAAAATAGGATGAATTCCAATGCCTATCTAGAAAATAATAAAAAGAAAGTGCCATCAAAGCCAAAATATGGCCATTCAGATTATCATTTTTAAGAGGATATTTGAAAAGTGATATCTTTCTAGCATTACTGTCTCCCTGGAGCTCTTAAATAAACTCAACCAGATTTCTAGGCCTTTATATTTTCATCTAATACCTTCTGTTTCCATTCATTTTTTTTTCTTCCTTAGGTTTCATCTTAGTGCATAGATTCAAATGATGCACAAATACTCAGAGTGGGACCAAGTCTGAGAATACTCCAGGCCCACAGCAGCACTGAAACATTAACAAGCAATTGTATTCTTTCCCATAAACCTCGTAATATTGCTGACATGTCAATAAAATAAAAATGGCTTATTTTGTCAATGCAGAGACTTAGAGAGGGCCAAATACTTTAGCACTCCCCGAGGAACATAGTCCTTCATGCAGGAGGCTGCAGACTGCAGCTGTGTTTCTTTACCCAATACTTCTTGGCTCATAACCCTACATGCCTATACCCAGAACATCACCTCAAGGTCTTTCTTGAAAGGTTAAGATCATCAATTTGGAAGACAATTCACCTTGACTTTAGTCGACTTTTATGATTATACCATTTCACACGAAAATTTGGCTTTAGATTTGTGTTTCTCTACCCAGATGATTGCAGAAGTCTGAGAAGTAAAGCATTATATTACACTGTAGATTGAAATTTGTGGTTTTAGTAGTAAATGAGCACGATGAATTCATGCCTGCGACTGTGGATCCAGCTCAGAGAGACACTGTCTTCTTGATAAAGGGCTTGCTAATACTATTCTAAAGGCAGAAACTTGGTCATTAACCATAAGCTTGATACCTTACATAGCCTTTTAGTCTCACACCAAGATAAAAACCCTAGAGAGGGTAAATTCTATCCTCAAAACTTGTGTTATAGTGATGTTCTCCTCCATCACTCTGGTCATTACAGGTAATTTTCAGCATAACCACTCTGAAGTACAATGCACAACTGTTCATTAGGAAATAGAAAAACTGAATAAAGTTATACCTTCAGACTATAGACATAGTGCCTTACACCATTCCCCTGTAGCTCCCACATGCAAAACAGGGTTTTGCTAGCTCTGGCTTGTGCCCATAGTAAAATTTGTGCTACCGCATCCCCTGCTCAGTGAGCGCTATCAGTTCTGTGCTGAACATAAAGAAAAAGGAAGAGAGTTGGAAGAACTTTTTGTAAGTGAGTAGGGGAAGTCAACACAAGCGATTTGACCAAACTCTTGATCTGGGCTTATATTCTCCCAAGCTGAATTTGAACTTCATTTTTATCACAACCTGCAAATATTACTCACAAATATTCATCATAGACTGGCAAGTTGAACAAACAGCCTCTGTGTAAAACTCACAGTTGAAACGTTATGATAAAAGAGAGTGTGTAATTTTTAGTGAGCATATGAAGCACACAGTGCATGCTTTCTTCTATCTTCTTAAATACAATGTATCTACCTGGTTTTTCTCCTCTTAGAATAGTATAGCCCCATTGCAAAATTACCTGACTGAAGAAGGAATGAAAAAAGTGGGATCTGTGAACACTCAATTCTGCCAAGAAACCAGTTGAATGTAGCACAGAATCTGTAACTGTCCAAATATTTAATCTTCTTAAGATATTACTGTGTTAGAGGCCAATACTTATTTACTGCTTCCATGATGCTACAATAACAACATACCCTGTACCTGAGAACCAACACATTTTGCTTTTAAAAGGAACAGCATCCTAACAGGCAACAGTGTCTGCAGGTAGATCTAAACCTAAAACCACTGCAAGCATAGACGATCTTCATCACAGGCTGCTGCAACCTTGGAGATCGCTCCTGCAGGCACTGCCTGCTGCCATCTATTGATGCACTGAAGGAAGGCACTGGAAAAGCAAACCTTATGCCCCGGTCCCCACACAGGGTGCCTCAGCAAACATTTTGCATGCTTAAATTCGAATTCATTTAGGCTTGAGGTGTGGTACTCTTACTATAATCCTTACTGGGTGATTTAAGAGTAGCAGAACTAATTAATATAGCTTAAGCCAAGAGCTTACTGCAGCCAACCCTGAGCTACCTTCCCCAGACATAAGGTTGAGTGGTAAGCATGACTAAAAGCTAAGAAGAGTTCACATTCACAGGCTGGGCTCAACTCAAGAACTTTAAACATCATGGATATCCTTATTTTGCCCCCTTTCCCTTCCAGTGTAATGGGAAGCACTAAAGTCTTGATTTTTAAGGGAGTGACCCTGAGGAGAGGTAATAGTATCCATTCACTGGTATTCATTGGATGCATTTCAGTGATGATCACCTTCATCCAGCACCCACAGTACTGAGATCACTTGGCTTGGAAAATGAAGGAGCCTCCTAGCCACACTAGCATCACCCGGAGATGTGGGCAGCACCCTACCGAAGTGGCAAAACCCCTGTGACAGCAGCCTTGTCTGTCAGCCCAGGAGCTGCAGTCACTGGATACAGGAGCTTTGCTGTCTATGGGAAGAAACCAGGCTGGTAAGGAAGCAGCAAGAGTGAAGCAACCCTTCCTAAAAGGCAGCTTCATTTGCCACTACTGTTCAGAAACATTTTGCTTCCAAGTGAAGCATTTGGGGCCTGTTGAACCCAGGGTTGGCTGTCTCAGTCCTGTGCAGCTCAGCACCCTTGAGATAATCTACACAAAGGCAATGCCAGAAGTGTTGGTCAGACGTGATGGGAGCCTTCTATATACTCAGGGTGTCTCAGGGAATGCACAAAAGGTCGCACTCACCAGGGACATTCTGCAAAATTCACGGAGACTAGACAAAGAGAAGCAAATGTAGCTCTAGGGACCTAACTTTAAGTATAGGTGGCACCTGGATGGCCAGTTACCCTGGGGTGCATATAGATGGTGGGGACTGACTGGGGGTAAATGACTGCACCTTTGCAAGCACAGAAAACACCGAGGAGATTTATGTGAGTTTTTTTCAGTGCTAGGCAGTAAAGGGATGAGAAGGTTTCAGTCTGGGAATAGAAGCTGGAGGAATTATTGCAGAGCACTGTAATGAAAGAAGCAAGTTTTAAAAGGGAATCTTCACTCATGATCTGATCCTAGTTAACCCTGGTAAGAAGAATGACAGGAAAGTCTATGAGTTCGTCCCTGTAGATAAAAATAAGCTGGAGAGGAAGAACGTAGGCAACCAAAGAACTGTGATCCTATTGCAATGGATGTTTTACTTACTATGGGCATCCTGCTGATTTGCTGCTGCCAGGGTTTTCTTAAAAAAACTCTCTTATATCCCTTCTCCCTTATTCAGTTTTATATTTATATTGCTTTATGGGCAGATACAGACCCTGAAAGCAGGGAAGTACTGACTACTGACTCCCCAACAGAGACATAAAGATTTGGGTGGGAATGGAGGGAGAATGTGGACACCTACCTTTTTTTTCTTTTTCGTAATATTTTGCACAAATCTCACAGTTCTTTTTGAACTGGTGACTAGTGCTGCTTCTGTCAGCTGTGTGTGTCCAGTATTTCATGAACACTCTTGTACAGCTTACTCTCAGGACGGTAGAGGCATTAATGAATGACTCCCCTTTAAATACAGTTTTGATGCTATTTTATTAAATAATCATGAGGAACTTTTCCTTTTTCTGAAGACTGGGCTATGTCATTTGAGATGAACATGTCATATAAGGACAGATGAAGTAAATGCAGTGATAGTGGAACATTCAGGAGTCCTGATTTTTAAGCCTAGGGATACTGATAATGGACCTACGAGCAAAGAACAACTGAAACTCTCTACCAAATAACATCAAAACCCCTCTTATTAGACAGGCAGACCTAGCCTATACATATACACATCATGTTCCAGCTCGTTCCATTAGATTGGCTTTGGTATGTGAACATGGAGAAAGCATCTTGATGATACATCTGGAAAGACAAATAAACTTGACAGGTTGTTGTAGATTCTCAGTGTCTGCAAGTTCAGAGTGAGGAAAAAGATTCGTTTCATAGATGAATTTTTGAAAAGATTAATATTCAGTAATGGAACCTACCAAAGTTGTGTTTTTTTTTTTTTTTTTTTCCTTGTTTCTTAGGACTAACTGTTCAGAGGTATCATCCCACAGCTTAGCTCTGCTAGCTGTTGTCTGGTGCACCAAGTGACCATTTACTTAACATTTTGTTTTGGATTCTTGTGTCTGTGTTGATGTATACTTAGTATGTCCCCCCACCCCATGCAGAGAGGTATTGCACCGACAGCTCCTTTCATCAGCATTACACACAATTTGGAAAACTGTAAAGGAAAAACTGATGTAAAGTCAATCTACAGTATATACTACTTACCATTACTTTTGACAGTATGATAATGAGAAATACTGCTTTTGCTTCTCCTATTTGGTTGATTCAGATAATTTCAGTTTTTTGTTTGAACACTATATGGAAGAGTCCCACTATAAATAATTTGGTAACCATTTCATTTCAAGGGAAAAAGAATGATCATGTGACTTCCAAGCTGTGGGGATGAATTTAATAACATTACAAGTATTTAGAAAAGTTGTAAGTTAAATCTCTATTTGGTATTCCTTTTTTATATGCTTTTGTGAATATTCATGAATTATAGTTTCATAACATGATATTTTTCAACAAATTTCTTAGAGATTTAGTGAGAAAGTTGAATTGCTCATATACTCCTGTGGCTTGTAAACTGATTTCTAAAACCCACAGTAGAAACCATCGTGGGTCCTTCAGCTCATATTTTGTCTTAACGCTCTGACTTGCTTTCTCTTCTAGGCAATGGCCTTCTCTCCCAACAGCCTGCAAGTGAGGCTGTAACACGTCTCTTTTGCAGACCTGCAACAGGGACAGAGGTGTAGAATAGTAAATAGGGTGCAATAAGGCTAACTCCAGTAATCTGACCATGCTCTCTGCTGCCCTATCTATTCCCTTAAGAGGTGACAGCACATTGTGTTTGCAGTTGGGTCATTAAGGGCACTTACAAGTAGAACAACCTTCAGCAGGGGACTAGATTTCTGAAATACTCTCCGTTTTCCTGCAAGGACACTGCACATGCACCTATATTACAGAATATTACTTTGCTGTACAGTGCCAAAAGTGACAAAAATCTTAAGTCAGCAGATTTTATAAATACACCTTCTATATGAAATTTTAGTGTAAACAGAATAACAGAGTGGCTCAATTCCCAAAGATGCCGACCGGAGACCTCACACTAATGTGGTTAAGAAAACTGAGGATGGATATGTTGGGAGTTCATGTTTCTTACACCTAGGATAATGAAAAGTCACAAAAAAAATTAATAAGCTATGGGTAAAGCATTGCCTGGCACAAGCAAACCTGGCAAGATGCTCTTACACATCCTTAAGATTCTTTAATCATAATGACCTCACACCGTCCAAATCCACTAACAACTCCTTACACCTTGGCGCTGTGGGATTCTGGAAGTTGTTTGTGCATTCTCCCACTCCTTAGTCACTCACCCAGCCAGAATACTAAAACAGTACCATTATGAGACAGTAAATAGCAAAAGTCATTTAAAATAAATAGTTAAGATGAAATTTATTCTGAATTTTTCCATGGTTATAAGTGTATCAGTCCTTAAGCACTAAAATTAATTGTGTCTAAAAAATATTTCAGCAAGTGTCCACCTGAGTCTTGTGTGTACAATTGTCACTGGGATAACTTAGATAGTACCTTGAGCACCTCTCAGTTTACACCAGGGTAGTAATGAGGGATTTTGATAACTATCAGCCATTTTTAGACTCCACCAGGGAAGTGTATCTGCATCTTCTTTACACACATCTTGGACCCAATGCAAGGTGTTAGACTGAACTCCCTGCCAACTCAGGAAGTCTGTCTACAAGATACAGCATCAGATACTGTTTTGATCTCATCTCTCGAAAATGAACCTAATACTTGCACTGGAGGGACTACCCATTGGACAAAAGGTGGGTCCTTGCCCACTGAATCCCTTGGATGGTAACTGTCATTCTTGATGGCAGCCTCCTGCAGAGTGGAGAACTTCAGCTGACTTCCACATAGGTCAAACACACTATGGATGTTAATTACCTTTGGTAACTATTAATTGAAGATGAATCAGATTAGTAACCCAGAAGCTCTCTAGCTCATTAGCTGTTCCCTGAACTGTTCTGTCCATTCTCCACACAAACGATTTGTCAATGCAGAAGGCAACTCTGAATGAAGTGCAATGGCCACAGCTGCAATGAGGGAACTACGCCATCCTCTGGTCTGGCTGCAGTACAAGGAATAATACAGCATAGATATATACAGCAAGTTCTATAAAGAATACAACACAGATATATGCAGCAACATTTACTGTTTCATCAGAACAGTAAGAATGATAAAAGACACTGTGGAAGAACAAAAAGAAAGGTCCTTGCCATTGGAGACATGGAGACATTCCTCACATTTTTTTATCACTCAGCTAAATCAACTGTAGGCAGAGCATACTTGTGTAGTGGTCCTTTTCTCTGTGTGTGTGAAAACAAACAACCCTCCTAACCACATACAACAGGCCAGAGTCAGGAACAGTGCTCCTAGTCATAAATGCAGAAATGTAATTAAGACAAGCCTTATTACATGGACTTCCAGCAGCACTGAATCATATAACACTACCCTTGCTCCAGTACTGAAGTAAGAAACTTTAAGGCTTGTCATAGTCTTAAGTACAGTTTGAATATATTCGGTACAGTACACAAGAAAGGGTTTATGAACAGTGCTGAAAAATTAGTTAAACCTGTGAATAATGAGAAAAGGTAGAGTAGCAGTATAGAGTTTACCTCTCTCTACCTGGACTAGAGACAACATGTAAACTTAGTCTATGGATCGAAACCATGGGTTTGTATATGAAAGTTAACAGAAAACTAATTTCTCTTCCTCCTCACCCCAAAGAAATACTTTTCATCAGTGCTGGCATATAAATTTGGCACAGTCTGGGTAGAATAATTATTATGGCATGTCCTCCATTTAGCTCATCATCAATCTGTCCCCATCTTCTCCCTTCCTTCACAATGAACTGCCAGAAAAGGCAGAAAGAGAGCGAACAATAGATTAAATCAATACAGATATTTGTTAATTTTCTCTAATATATAGACTTTCTTTGCTATTTCAAATAGGGATGTTTGATTCTTCCAAGGAAACACATTTCTTGCTGTATTCACATCCCTTTTCACACACACACACAAAAAATCATTATTTTTTGCAAAATCTTATCTTTTTTGCTATAGACTTGGTGGATAATTTCAGCCTACTTCAAGGATCAGTTTGTTCCACCCAGTATCCCAGATATTGATATTAAACCCGAGTTCTCCTACCTAAAAAAAAAGGTAGACAGCTTGATTTTGAAAAGTCTTGAGTTCTGTCTTGTCCCCTCACATCTCTGAACTTAAAATTGAAGGAGATGCATCAAAGAAGTATCTGCCCTCTTCTCTGAAAATTGTATTTTTTCTGTTGCATTTAAGTTCAAAACTGTAACTGAAAAAATTCCTAGAACAGAAACGTAAATGACTTTTCATTCCTGTAAGCAAGTGATCTACTATATAGAAGAATGAGCTTTAAAAAGTGTTTTTAAGAAATTCATTTAAAAATTTGAGTGTAAACACTGTCTGCTGTCTGGCTACTTCCTAACATGCAACTATAGCTGGTGTCATTAGTAACAAAATCCTATGGTTGAAATAAGGGCCTGAAGCTTAAAACTCTGCCTTGCGTGAACCCCCAGCAACTTCCAGTCAGGTCATATTGTCTTCACCTCTCTGTCCTTGTCTCTATCATTTACGAGGCTCAAAAACCGCACTTCCTCTCTCACACCCGAAGTAGCTGCCTGTTCACTCCGAGACCTTTAAGAACTTTACCCTTTTCACAAAGCTTGTCAACACCATCAGCCAGTAGTGGGTAAATTGCTCTGTCTACAGTTATCTCTGCTGTTAATCAGACAGCATTATTTATGATGTTGACCTAGGTAGAATAATTTCTGTTAGAAATAATGCAGTGGCAAGCATCCCACATCATTCCTCACTAAGTCTACTTCAAATTCCTTTACAGATACCCATTTTTTTTTTGGTTCATATATATGTAAACATAGAGCCAGCTACCTACCTGCTTAGATGATTCTGTCAAGCGCTGCTCATCCTTCTGTCTATTTTCAAGAGCAAACAAACAGAAACTAATTTCCCCTCTCCCTCAAAAAAGAAAGAGTGAAAAATAATGTAATGCATAAACCTTTATATCCTAACAAAGGATTTGAGGTGTTGCACTTTTTTATTTTCAGAAAATAAATGTGACGTACTAGAAATTTACTATGCTGAAATAATCACTAAGCTGGTAATTTTTTAATAGTTCAGACAGTGTGAAAAATAGCTTATACAAAACGTTGCAAATAGAGCTCATTGTACAGTGAAAAAGGAGATTTTGAAGTGTATCATCTTTAGATTTAATCATTCTAACCAGGGTTAATAAAATGCCATTGGTTGCAGAAACTAACTGAATTTAAAAAAATGTAATTAGAAAGCAATGATTTGGTGTTATTCATCAATAACAACTCAATTTTATGAGGCTTCCATCTGATGTTGAAAAGCTTCAATGTCCAAAAAAGTCTATAAGATCACAGGTTTGGTCCTGTTCCTATTAAAAACAATGGAAAGACTCTCGGTGACTTCAGGAGGAACTGCACTGGGTCGCCTTTGCGCCGGAAGAGCTTGGGCCTATGTTGGACTAGTGTGTTAACTGTTACAACAAGTGACTGGGAAAGTAGTTGGTGCTGAAGGCAACTAACGCTTTACACAGATGAGCTGTATCTGAATATGTGTCAAAGAGTGCAACAGAAACAGTAAAATATAAAGGTTTGGTGGAGGAAAAATGACAGTGGTGATTTTGAAAAAAAACTCTCACTTCATGAGATAAGGTTCAGCATTGAATATTTTTTTACCAGTCTTGGACAAGCCTGTTTTATAAAGTTATTTAAATATCTCGTTTTTCTAAGAGAGGATATCCATCAGCATCATCTGAAAAAAGTCTAGATAGTCTAAGATAGAATATCTTCTTTGTATTTCCCTCTGCTATTCATGGACCAGCTCCAGTAAGAAAATATCACTTACAACCTATTGCTTATTTGTGATGGAGGAGGGAGCTGATGATACAGTCAGGGTAAGAAATATTGTCAGAATGAAATCATTTGGCCTTCTAAATACAGATTTACAGCTCACTGTCTGTCCAAGTGTAGGTATAACTAAAGATAGAACAGGTGCAAATGTAGCAACATACATTTTTGTGTGTCTGAAAAAAGAGTTTGCTAAGAAGAAAGGTAAAATGTTTGCAGAGCAAATCTTTACTTAAGAGTCATAGAGTTGATCAAGGCTTCTCTTTACTCATAGTGTCAGTGTAACTACTCTGCAGAGCAGACTGCGATCCCCAGTGCTCTCTTGGACGTTCAGGCATCAAGCCAGTGCCGTCCTTTACCTGTCCATGGAGGCTGTCAGCAGCAACTCACCTAATACAGGCCAGACAGACAGAAGATTGTAGCAGCTTTAGCAAAAAATAGTATTTTTGATAGCAACCTGAGTTTTGTGTGGAGTGGCCTCTAGCTCAAGTCAACATGAGCACTGAGAAAAAGCCATGCAAACACCCAAGGCCCTGCTGGTTTGCATTTGTTAACATTTTCATGCCAACCTGCATCCATAACTCCTGAGACTCCTCTTCCTGCTCCCTTGGCAGAAACTGTTCAGTTGGCTCTAATCCAAATACTTTGCCTCTAACCCATTTCCCCCTAGCTGCTTTTTTCTGTGGTCAAATTGGGTATTTCCTAGTCTCTCCTACTCCTAACCCGAAGTAGAAGAGTTTGTGGCACTACTCACCATTGCACAGCACAGGTCAGGCAGGTGCTATAGCTTCTGACATAATGAAAATTGTACAGAGCCTACTACTAACAGATTTCCAACACATTTCCACCATCAGATTCTTCTGAAGATAATGAGGGCTTGCTGGGTTTGATTTATGTCTCAGAGTAGAGGCATCTCATGCCCCAGCGCTTCCCAACTCTCTAGCAGCTGCCTCTCTGTTAAGGTGTAAGTCTTCCAGAGGTCCCGTGTCATAGCCAATGGCCCCATGCATGTGTCTTGGGTACCTTCTAGCCTCCCAGTGGTCACCAGAGACCTCTGTTCAGGCAGAGGTTGTATGGTTCCATGCCTCATCCTTGCCCCTGCTACTCACTGTCAGAAAATTATCCCCAGCAGGATTTCTCCTGAGCAGGAGTGGCTTCACCCTCTGGAGATTTACTCTGAGCATCTCTTACCATGCAGCTGTGCAGCATGCTGTATGAATGGTGGGGTGGGTTGGAAAAGTTTGATGCCAGTATCAGTAAAAATCTGGGTTTACTCCATGTAGCTCAGAAAGCCAACTTGGGCAACTCAGTAAATTATTTTCTTCCTAATAGGGACAGTTTGGATTTTAATAAGTAAGGGATCCTCTCATATTACTCAGCACAAGTTGCGTGAAGGAAGCAGATTTATCCCAAAGAGCCTAAATCCTGTAATGGATGGGTTGCCCATGCTTGCATTTATGGATCTGACTCCCCTTTCCAAATCAGCATAACATGCCCCTTAAACTGGATGGGCTTCTCATCCTTAAATGTATGCATGACTGTTCAGGCTGACTCCATGTTGATGTAAAAATACTTGAATCTCCCAGACTGAAACCCTCCCACCTTACTCAATATTTAGCCTTTCCGAAAGACCATGGACATGGAAAGAATGGGATGAATAGGCTCTGAAGGATGTTATTGGGCTGTGTTATACCCATGTGGTGTGTGTGTGTGTCAGGTGCTCTGAGAATGATAAATTAAAACAGTTGTATTTTTCATGTTGTTTGGTAAGGGTACAGACAGACTATCACAGGCAATCGAGTTACTGCAAACGGCCGTTACAGTGGTCTGACAAGTTGATTCATCAGCTGAAGAATTTTAACTAACCATCTGCATGTTTATGACTCACTGCAACTGAGGAGTAAAACCTGTAAGTTTAGCTTAGCTTAACATGTTTTGCTTTACCATTGCATCAAGTTAGGAGTGCACACTCAGCCCAGGTTAAGGCGACTCAGCTTTCTATCTGGAGATTGATCATTTGCTCAGTCTTTAATACCTTCCAATGTTCAGCACAGCCTACCAAGAAAAGTTTATAAAATATTTTGGTCCCTAAGCATTTTGTTTTCATTTTGTGCTCTGAAAAATCCCTCTTTAAATTAAAGATATCCCCTAAGCCTCAAACCCCTAGCTCTAGCTCTAAGGAAAACTGTTTAATTTGCAGAAAGAGGTTAGAGCTTCTACACTATTTCCCATTGAATATTTTGCTGGCAAGATTTTGACTGCTGTTTGTAAATCCTCACAAGCTTAATTAGTTTGGGTCAAACCTAGATTTTTTTGATTCAGCAAGTGTTCTTGAATAAGAAGTAGAATCTTACTGAGCTGTGGAATTATATAGCACAGCTCCCTCTAGAAATACATTAAAATTCCATAATTGGAGTAGGATTACATGAGATGTTTTTGGAATGGCCAGTTTTGGCTTTGCATTAAAGTCTTCTTAGTAGAAAACACCTCACCTACATCAAAGCTTCCTTCAAATTTAGATTTTTATTTCACATTACTAAATGTTCAAAGGTCAATCTCTATTTTTTGTATCCAGAACAGTTATTTTAACTCCATTCTTCCTAGAAATATGTTCAATATTATAATCAAAGCCAAGGGACTGCAAAATATTTTGTTGATGGGTAAAAGAGTATTTTCCTCCCAAATCAAACATTCACTCAGGCACAAAGAAAAGAAATTATTGGCTCCTCAGACAAAATGTGTATCCTTAGGCTATTGTGTCATTTTGTTCCATTATGTCTGCAGCAAAGCTCAAATTGACCTGAGATAAAAATACACTTTTTGTTTATGATCAAGCCAAAGTATTTGTCTGCATAACTGAATAAAAAAAAATGCCTAATGCAGTTGGAGATGTATTTGGTAGTGCTGGATTGCTTGAATATGATTGATTTTCCTGTTTTATCCTTATCTTGCTCAATAAAATAGTAATGTGGACATATATCAGCGTAATTCATGTCTGGCCTTTCTCAAGGCTCTAAAGAGTTCTATAACGTTACCCCTGAAGTCAGTGTATACTTTACCAGATCAGCCAACTGATGTTTTTATGTATAGCATAAAGATTCCTTTGCTCCAGTAAATCTCTTGATTCTAGCAGCTATTTGATAGACTTGTGTCACTTTGGCAGGTTTCTATTATAAAGACGAAAACTAAAAAAAATGACCCCCAAACTTTACATGCAAGAAAAATATGAAATGGCAAAATCAGACCAAGAAACACCTCATATAGCTCTAAGTTGGATTTTTTTTAATGTATAGCTGCTGGTTGGATTTTTTTCCTTCTATCAAGCAAGCTTTCCTTGTATTCTTGCAGCTTTTGGAAGAATTCAAGAAAAATAATAATATGAGACAGAGGAAATGTATGTTTTGTGAACAGAGGAAGCTATTAAAATACTCTTTACCATCTCAGGCAGAGGAGTCCATTCATAGTAGGACATGAGACAGGACAGCAATATAAGCCAATATAGCACAGTCACAGTTCTGAGGCTCTCATGGTACAAGGAATCTGGTAAATGATTTGAAATAATTGTGTACCCTGAAAACAGAGCATCTAACAAGTGGGTCAGTATTCAGTCTCCACTTGAACCACTGGCTTCCTTCATGGATATCCCAGACAGAGAACTAAATGGAAATATCCAAGTGCATGGGTGCCCAGCTTACGGAGCTTAGTGCAGAAAGAGCCCATTTCATCTATGGATAGGTGAAAAGCAGGCCTGTGTCAGAACCTCTATCCAAAGCCTCTTTATGTCTCACACTAGTTTAGCCTGTATAAAGCACGTTTGTCAAGTGACATTATGAACAAGCATAAATGTTTCAAGGTAATTCATTCTGAACGGTACTTCCCTTAATGAAAACATGGTCAATTTGTGGATCACAACCACAGGCAGAATTTGTGAATTTGCTCTTTTCCTACATAGCTACAAGGGACGGGGCAATTTTGAAACCTCTATGGTGAAAGCTAAGTTCAGGATGAGGAATAAGTTGAGAACCACACTTCTGAAACTAAAAATGGCCAAAAGGAATATCACAAGGTCTGTTTTCTCTTTGCATTTTGGTATTGGTATTTTCAGGATTTATGTTTTTGTTCTTTTCTCCAAAAAATGCAAGGTATCTTTAAAGAGCAAGTCAGAAGACCTCCTTGAGCACAAGCTGTCAGAAAGTTACTTAGAAGAAAGACCAAACATTATGAGACTTGTAGTAAAATCTGAAGGAAATGGCCAGACTGCATTATTTTCAGGTAGGTTCCTCCTCCGGGAGCCTGATGGACTTCAGTTGTTTCTGCTTTTGTTCCTTGATGTTTCTTTTGCCAACACCTACTTCCCAAGGACAATGTCTTTCTGGTCTCAGTATATGCGTGAGTGGTTGCAGCCACATGCAGTCTATCCTGAGCTCTAGATGACCGCTCCAGTATGTCAGGTGGGATCTTGAACCAGCCATTCCTCCTCAGTGGCTTAACCTTCACAGTCTGTTTGGGGCACCCAGCTGGAACAGATCTTGAGAATGTTTGTCCATACTGCAGTCTTCTGAGAGAGACCCTGCTTAATGCTGCAGAGAAGACATTAGTATTCTGTCCTTTATTTTTCAGAGCTATCACTTCTGGTGCAGTGCCTTGTGAGGGCTACTTCTCAGTGAAAAATAGCAGGAGGCTACACAGTACCCTTGAATTTTCCTCTCAGTGGCAGAAGGGAATCTGCTAGTTGAAGGCAGAGATAGCAGACTGCCAGGGCTAGCAGACTGCCAGCTACACAGATCTTTAAGATCCTTGAGGAGAAAGGCTTCCTTTCTATGAAAGTACAGTATCTCTGGACTTGCATAGTCTTTGTCAGCCATTAACTAATCAGCCCAGTCAGAGCTGTAGCAAGATATCTTGGCATTTGACCTCATCCCCTACCTCCTCGGCCTCTTTCCAGCTACTGCTACCGTTTGAATAAAGAAGCATCAGCCAGGATCTCACAGGCAAGAACTGTCCCTCTTCCACAGGCACAGGGTGGTGCCCTTCCCACGCTGCCTTCCTATGACTCTGGGCCCAGCTTTCTTTGTTCCTGCTACACAGCATTGATTTCCTTATGTTGGAGCAGGAACCTGATATCTATAAAGCAGAATATAGTGCTATGACATACTGTGAAGAACGGTGGAAGAGCAAAAAGATGTTCGGGCGGACAGGTACATTTGCATTGTCCTTATAGATTTTTCTGCAGACCTACACATAGGCAAAAGTTGTTATCTGGACTTCAGAATTTGTCCAATTAAATGATTATTACAACCTTCCCCTTTTCACTGTCCCTCTCCAATATGTTGCCTTATTAACAATATTAACATCTTCCTCTTACCTTGACCCATTGGTGGCTGAGAGGCAGTGTGAGCTTCTAGGCAAATCCAGGGGCCTAGGAATGATACGTTTCCTGACAAACAAATAAAAATATAGTGTTTGCTGCCTGGCTGGACAGTCAGGCTCAGGCTTCGCCTCATTCTCAGGAATCCATTTTTCTCTACCATATCACCGTACATGTAGTTAGTATCTTAATAATGCTATAACACTTTGAAGAACCATATGCACAGGAGCATACATAAGCAACCATCTTTTGTTGTACCACAACCCTCTGTGATTTTTAGGAGTGACAAGCAACTGTGAATCTGTTTGTTTTAGGACACTTTTTGCAACATGTCTCTAAATGATCCAATGAAACAAACAAACAAAAAAAAGAACATTCACCTTATAAAGATGAGGACACTTTCAAGGCTCCAGGTTATATTTCCTGGAATGGATCTACTCAAATGGAGATGAGGCGCTCTTAAAAAGCTCGGTGGAGAAATTAAGTTTAGTTGCCTGTGCCTTCCTAAAGCAGTAACCACACATATTTTACTCTCCTTTTAGCCAGAAGTTAGACCTGCAAAGATTCATACAGAGTTTACACATGGCCAGGATCAGAAACCAATGAAATTACACTGTTGGGAGCTAAACTGAAACAAAAATCTGTTTAATGAGCCTAGAGAGTGGCCTGTATTTGTTCAAAGAAACCTGCTCTTTCATCTTCTTGAAGTGCTCTTAACTGTCTTTGCAGACTGATCCCCTAATCCAAGACAGGCTGGATATTTTGAAGTGAGCCCATTTCTCCCCCAGTTATACCACTGTGCATCACAGAAGGTGCATCGCTTAGCTGTGAAGCTGGAGGGTGGGACCTCCTGAGTAAGGTGAGCTGTGGGCTCCCATGGCAGCCGAAAAGGCTCTTTCACTGGTTGTGTGACACTCACTGTGATGTTCAGCACTTTTTGGGGAAGTTTCGTTGGGGCTGGACCTCACTGCCCAGCTCTAACTGCCGCTCTTTCATATGAAAGACAGCATAAGGCTTTGTGAAGCTCTATGCTCTATGTTTCAGGTGTATAGCAGGACTCGCTGTCCTTTCTCCATTACTCTTTTTTTCACTTGCTTCATTTTTATGGGAAGCCCTTGTCCTCTTCTCCTTTCCTGTTTAACTTCTCTCTGCCTTTGACCTCTTGCCTTGTTAATTGATCAATCCTTCTTTGTCTCCCCTTCCTTCCCTCCTTGCCTCCTCTTTGACAGAAGGTGACGTGTTGCTCATGCTGGGAGCATCTACCGGATGACTGAGAAAACAAGCTCGAGCTTGTAAACTGCTGGAGGAAACGACAGATGCCCCTTGCAAAGTGACTGCCACACAAGTGCCAAAAAATAGAGAGATGAAAATCAAGCCGTTTTCAGGCAAGAATGTATCATCTTACCACGAGATGAATGGCTCACAGGAGCCTCTGTGCAGTAGGAGGTACGAAGGCTCTTCCTCTAGTCCGGCAGCTCTTCTGCAGCAGCCTTCTCCGCTACATTTCCCCTTGACAGACTGAAATCCTTGCTTGAAGATATTTGACTAGCATAATGTTTCATAAATAGGGCACTGCATAAATAAGTAGTAATATCTTGCTATTTTCTACACTAGATTTCTGAAATGTCATACTGCGATCAGCATCATCCTTCCTGATCTTCAGAGAGAAACTTTGACACACATAAAAAGGGCAGATACCGGGTCAGTGTCACACAACAAAGCCATGATAGAGCCCATACCTTGTGTGTCACCAGCCAGTGCTCCCCAATAATTAATACACTGATATTTGTTTTTAAAATCCTTTTCCATAGAGGCACCTGTCAAACGATGCATAATCTAACTAGATACCATTTAAGAGTATAAATAGTCAACCTTTTAAAGAGTCATATGACAGCTGCATTGCATCCTCTTTCTGAAAGGAGCCAAAACAAACAATTTTGTTTGCAGTTGTTATTTTTTGTAGTTAAAATAACTAGGCACATTATAAATAAGAAAGGTCAAAATAAAGACCTGAAATAAATTTCCATGTATTTTCCATCCATAAGTATTGTTTTGGCTCATTTGACTTGAATGATTACTGTATTTGTACATTTTTAAATGGCTACCTTGGGAGGCCAAAAAACTTAAGATTGATTATAATTTATGCAGAAGTTGTTATAACTAATAGAACTGACAACATACAGGAGATACTTTTGGCTTCAGAGCTTATCTATATTTTTGGTCCAGTAAGTGGCACAACATTATGTACTATGTCTACAGTTTATGTTAATATTGGATGGTCTTAAACGTTGCATTTAATTATGCCTGAAAGTTGTGAAGCAACTAACATTTAACAGAAAAACAAAATCAATTCTGAGAGCCTTTCCCTTTTAATAAAGTTTGCTATGGCAGATATTTCATGCCTTACAACTATAAAAGAGGGTACAAATGAGAGCTAATGAATCTTTCATACACTTTAATGCCAGAAAGGAACATTTTGCTTATCTAGTTTGACCTCTTTTGTTTAAAAATAAAGCAAAAAGTAGCAACAAAACCCCCAGGACATAACATTTCATCAAGTTGTTGCTGAATAAACCCCATAACTTTGACACATGAGTGCCAAGATAAAAAAGTCTTCGTTTTACAGCCTCCAAGATGTGGGAAAACACTTTTTTTTTTTTTTTTTTTTAATAGGAATTGCCTCTAAAAGGCCCAAATACCAACTCTCTGACACTTCTCCGTACATACTAAGCCTTGTTTTTGGCTCATCCTGCAGGGAAGAAACTGTCGTTTACAGCACAACTGTACCATTTTTGTTATTTTAGGACTCCTCTCTATCATGGCAATATCTGCAGATCCTTTAGGGCTGCTCTCTACTTCTCTGAGCAGCATAAGAAGCTGTGTGAGAAGGCAAAAACTCCTTCAGGTTTATAAAAGCTTTGCAGACTCCAATATCAGCTGCATCCATCAGAGTAGTAAAGATGTAGTATGGATAGAAACTGCTTGCCAGGAAGGAAATTTGGGCCTGTGTATGGTTCAAATGTAAAATCTGGGCCTGTGTATGGCTGTATCTCTGAAGTGGATTGAGAATCTACTTCTTGCAGCCCCAGTTGCATCAGTCGAACTGGGAAGATGTCGTAAAACAAGTCTTGCTGAAACAAAATTCTAGTGCTTTTTCTTTAGGCAGTAGTTTGAGCACTACCATTTTTTCTAACTAAAAAACTAAAACTAAACTAAACTAAACTAAACTCTAACTAAGAAAAACTATTTATAAGACCATTGCTCTCCCTTTCCATCCTTTCTGGACACATTGACTCTCCTCCAATGTTATGCACGTACAACTGTTTACTGTGTCATGCCCTAAACTGGATCAGTAAAAAGATCCAGACTAAAACAACATTCCACTAAAAGATTTTTTTTTTTAAGCTTGGTATATCTCATAGTCTGTCCTACATGGCAGCATATAAAAAGTTGTATCAGGGCAATAAAGGGGCAAAATGGGGATGAGAAGGAAAGGGGAGGAATGTGGAATGACCAGAGGCCCCTCAAGCCAGCTTTGAAGGCAGAAATAATGCCCAAGGGATGCCATCCGTGTCCTTTGGCTCCATGTGGCTTTCTGTAAGAGGCAATCCTGGCTTCAGGAGCCCCTATCTCTCTCTTCTCTGCACTTTCAGATATTTGATCCCTCTCCACAGTGACCCCTCCTTGGGCCAAGCACTGGCGGGACTGCACTGAGAGCTGGGCCAGGGAACTGGTCTAGATTTAAAATAATCCTTTGGTACCCAGTGGCAGCAACTCCTATACCTGCACAGCTGCTAAAGAAAGTGTATGTGTGTGTGTGCGCGTGCATGTTTTGTTACTGAGAGATTTAAAGAGCAGTCAGGCAAACAACTCAACTGGCAATGACATGCAGAAAGGGAAAGGGACTAGCATGAACAGTGAGGGTAATTACTACACTTTAAGCACAGTCACACTGAACACATAATAAATAATCTACTTTCCTTTCCATCTCCATTTTCTTTTCCTACTAATTCCTCATCAAAATGGCAAGAAATAGCAAGTATATTGAAAGTCTAAAGTCCAGGTTGGACAAATTTCTTCATATCCTGTTACTTAATTATTTAACTGACATCCAGTTGATCAAAATCAGATGTTAGAATCTGGGCCCAAATCTAGTTATATTAAAAAAAGTTTTGAAATAAAAGCCCAGTTGCTCATAAAAGACAGTTTCCTGCAAAATGCAATTACACAGTACAGTCCTTTCTGAGAATAAATGCCTCTTTAAACACATATTGTAAAAGAGAGAATGTTTTTATTTAAAAGAGGTATGTCAAAATTATTGTTCTCAAAAATAACACATAACAAATTTACACAAATGACAGGAAAAGTTCTCGAGCGTTTGTCCAGTGCAATATACCAACTTACTTGTGTCTTTCAGAGTTTCACAGGAACAAAGGCTGAGAGTGTCTACTCTGAAACAACAGAGTATCTCATCCACATACCAAAAGGTAACGATTTTCATTATTAAAAATCCAAAAAGGTGTGTCATGGGAGCACTGCAAGTAGAGAACAGAACACTGGAAGCTCCAAAAGGAAATCCTGAAATGGGAATTGTTCAGATAGACTCAGCAGTTTGCTGCAGCAAGGGAAAAAATACCATCATCATTCCTGAACTCAAATCCAGTGACAGTATAAACCAGAGTACATGAACAATATATACCAGCCAGATATACATGAAGACTTAAGTCCTCAGAGTTCTTGTCCATAGCATGTTGAATTTATTTCCTGTCTACATGAAACATATAGTGCAGGTGATATTTTTTTCCCTGTAAGACTCTGGTAGGTGTTTCATAAGCTGTTTCAGAAGTCTTAAAGGACTCAAATACTACAGCTGAAGCATGTCCTTCTGTCCTTCCTTTTGATTTAATAGGACCTTTCACACTTCAGTTTGTGTTACTTTCATCAGTGAACAGACAGAATATTAATGTAGCTTCATTGAAATTACTTGCCAAACAGAAAGCTGCTTATTGGATTTTTTTCCTACCACATCCTATACAACAACTGTTATTTTCCTCTCTGAATTATTATCATGTATCTTTGTTTCAGATGCCAGTATCACACCTGTAAAAATGGAGAGTAAGGACAAATGAATAGTGACAGGTATACACTTAAACCTTTTATTCTGTCAAATTCGTTCCAGCAACAGTTGATTTCCAGAATCAATACTGACTGACAGCTAGTCATTCTAAATATCAGCATCTTCATGAATCAAATCTTACTCCATATCACACTACACAGACAGCATACGAAAAGCAAAACCCTGAGAGCTTCAACTAGGTACATATATGATTGACGTGACTAAGTTCACTTCACAAGCACACATACTTGCTGAATAATTTGTCCTTAGCTTGCTTTTCAATTTCCAAAGGAATGTAGAATCTTTACCCAATTAGTCTACCTGTTTGCAAGACTGATATTACAAACCTCTTTACAAGCAAAGAGGTGTTGCCCTGTCCCCAGGCAGAAGAGTTATCAACAAGTCTTGAGCAAAGCAAGGTTATTTCATGTCTGCAAACATTTTAGTTGATCTCCAGTGATGATAACAAGATTTTGACCTTGAATCCATGTCACTGGTCACCAGCCAGTGTCAGCAGACCTCTTTGTTTCGTGATTTGCACAAAAAGCAGCATCTTTCCCTGAGCTGAATACTTGGGAATACTTGCTATTCTTGAACTAAGTGCAACCAACGCATCCTAGTGGAGTTGCCAAGGGGATGCAACTTCTTATTCCAAAACATTCAGCATTTCTCTCTAGTCCCCTAGGTACCTAAATTTACTAGACAACTTTCTGCATGACTTCTCCAAAGCTACACAGACTGCCCCAAAACTCCAAAGTCCAGACAACTCAGCACTGATGCCTGCACCTGAGCTAGCTCCCAGTTTCACAGAATTTTTCACTACCAGGCTGTGTCTGGAATTCCTAACCTTGAGGTCCTGGGGCAGAAAGGGCAGTCAAGACTTTGGCATGTCAGACTCACAGCACCCAGTACGCTGAGCCTGGGACAAGACCAATCCATCTGACAGTAAATACCAGACCGAGGGATTATCTGAAACCCTGTCTCTCCTCTGGACTTGTAACCAGTGCTTAAGCACCTGCCCAAGGCTCTAGCCTGGTTACAAAAGCAAGACTGAAAACACCTCCTGGATTTTGGATACCAAGCTATGTCTGTGGCTGTTAATGACCTTTTCCTCAAAGCTGAGGAGGCCAGCCCCCAGGCACAAGTTTGTCTAGCCTTTATTCCAACATGCCCCAGTCTCCCAAATAGGACTGTGAACCTCCAACTCTAGACTCCTGAGTCCACTCAAGGGAGGTTCCCAACCTTTAGACATTCAGGTCTTTATTGTGTCTGGTGATTACTTTTTGTTGGTACAGCAATGAAAAGGGTGATTAATCTTAATCTGAAACAAAAACAACTGTAAAAAGTGCCAGAATATACCTGTTAATGTTACTTCATCACTACTTTCTTACATTCTTCTTGAACACAGGCCGAGAACAGGTGGTTCCCTAACGACCCTCCTGAATATCTTTAAGGTGCTCATTTGTACTAAACATGCAAAAAAGGAAAAACAGACTTCGGTGAAAAACTCAAAATAGCAGTCAATGGAAATTGTTTTGATTCCTTAGAGAGTGAGCAGAGTTAAATAAAAAAGTTAGATTATTAATAATTTTCACCAAACAATAAAAATAAAACCCTGAGCTTATATTCAGCCATCCTTGGTATTTAGCTGAAAGAAATAGCAGTAGCTTTCATTTAATTTTTGTGCCAGTTCTCTAGGTGAGATACTGCATTCTTTCGTGACAGTGTAGGCAGTACCAATAAAATCAGTTTTGTTATACCATCTAAAAAGACAGCCACTGCACTAAGCCTAATTATTTGCATTCCCAGATATCTAGGGTGTGTTAGGAGGACACTGAATATTGTTGAATAAGCAATTCATTCCAAGCCTGCACTGAAAATGACTGGCTTTTACCATGTGATTGACTACCTGGTCTTTGCAGCTTTTGCAGCTTCCTAGCCATTCAGGAAGGAAGCAGTGCTGTTATCTAAAAGTGCTATGTCATTTCAGACAATTGCAAACTATGTTAGCAAGCTGTAATGCAGGAATATTCAGAGGTTTCACACAATTATTACAGGCCACAGAGCTTTAATAATTATTTTCACTTTTCACCTGCTCAACCAGAGTAGCTGAAAGAGATTAATTTCATGCTACAACTGAATTCCCAAAGGAACCAGAAGTCTCTGATTGTACATGCTGCAGCTCAGACACAGCAGTTCATTCATACACTGTAGAGGGCTTCAGAGAGAGAGAAAAGCACTGCCACATAAATATGCAATTTACACCTGCAAATCCAATGGTGGCATTAACACACTTGGAGCTATATCCTACAGTATTGGGGATTCCAAAGCAGACCTTTCATATATTCGCTTTTACTGTTTTAATAGACAGCTTAATGTAAAGAATTTTTTTGTACCCAATCAAGGAGAATATTTCAAAATTAAGTATTTTTCACATTGCATAGTTAAATTGTGGAACCGTTGCTCCAGAACATTGAATTGGCCAGGAAGAGTAAGAGAATTCAACAGGCACTTGTGGAGGGTAAGTTCAGAGATAGCTGTTCAACATGACAGTCTAGATGCAAATGCTGTCTGAAGTTCTCTAATGTATTCAACATGGGAAGATTGATCAGGAAAAGGATCGTATGCTGTATATTCTGATTTCACACACTCTCTTTAAGTTTTTACTACTGTATGCTGTGGGACATAAAATGCTAAACAGGGCAGACTTTTGGCTTAATCTAGTATGACCTTTCTTATGTTCTCCTGTACTGTATTATCAAAATCACAAAATAGATGGGACTTGATATTATCTGGTCCCAACCCTCAGCAGGTTGCCCAGGACCATGTTCAGATAGCTTTTGAAAATCTCGCAAGATTAAGAGACCACAACCTTTCTGCCAACCTGCTCCAGTGTTCAACTACCCTCACAGTGAAGAAGTGTTTTCTTATGTTCACATGGAATTTGCTGTATTTCAGTTTGTCCCCATTGCCTCTCCTCCTGTCATGGGAAACCACCGAGAAGAATCTGGCTCCATCTTCTTTACATCCTCCCATTAGATATTTATAAACATGGACAAGGTCTCCCCTGAGCCTTCCTCTCTCCAGGTTAAACAATCCCAGCTTTCTCAGCCTCTCCTCACATGTCAGATGTCCAGTGCCTTAATCATCTTTGTGGCTCTCCTTTGACCTGTTCCAGCAGATTCATGCCTTTCTTGTATTAGGGAGCTCAGGACTAGACACAGCACTCCAGATGTGGCCTCACCAGTGCTGAGTAGAAGGGAAGGATCACCTCCCTCCACTTGCTGGCAATACTCTGTCCAATGCAGCCCACAATGCTGTTGCCCTTCTCTGCTACAAGGTCACATTGCTGGGTCATACCCAATCTGTTGTCCACCAGGACCTCAGGGTCTTCTCTACAAAGGTGCTTACCACTTAGTCAGCCCTCAGCTTGTATTGCTGCATGGGGTTATATCTCCCCAGATGCAGGACTTTGCATTTGAACTTCATGAAGATCCTGTTGGCCCATTGCTCCAGCCTGTTAAGGTCCCTCTGAATGGCAGCACAACCATCTGGTGTTTCAGCCCCTCCTCCTAGTTTTGTATCATCAGCAAACTTGCTGAAGGTGCACTCAGTCCCATCATCCAGGTCATTAATGAAGATGTTAAACAGTATTAGCCTCAGTATCAATGCCTCAGTGACACCACTAGTGACTGATCCCCAGCTGGATTTTGTGGAGAAGCCTTTGAACCCAGCAGTTCAGCCGGTTTTCATTGTCCACTTACATAGTCTGTATTTCATCAGTTTGTCTATGAGGTTGTTATTGGGCACAGTGTCAAAAGACTTGCTAAAGTCAAGGTAAACAACATCCACTGCTCTCCCTCATCCACCAAGACAGACATCTTGTCATATAAGGCTATCAGGTTGCTTAAGCATGATTTTTCCTTTGTAAATCCACGCTCATTACTCCCGATCACCTTCCTATCCTTCAAATGTTTGGAGATCGTATCCAGGATTAGTTGCTCCATGAGCTTCCTAGAGATCACAGTAAGGCTGATCAGCCTGTAGTTTCCTGGATCTTCCTTCTTGCCCTGTTTGAAGGTGGGACTGACATTCACTTTCTTCCAGTTCTCAGAAAATTCTCCTGATTACCACAGCCTTTCAAAGATGACTAAGAGTGGCCTAGCATCAATATTGGCTGGCTTCCTCAGCACTTTCCACTACTTTCTTACTTGAGCATTCCCTCCCTCCCTCCCCCAACATTCCTAGTTTAAAGCCCTCCTTACCAGGCTAGGCAGCCTGTTAGTAAAGATACCTATGCCCCATTTTGTCAGGAGGATCCTACCTCTAACTAGCAGTTGTTGCTATCTGAAGAGGGTTTCATAGTCTTAGAAATCAAAACCCTGCTGTCAATACCAGCTGCACAAGTGATTGCTGATCTGCAGAATCCATTCAGTCTCCTCAGATCCTTTTCCTTTACCACTATGCCCTTGAATATCACTCCCAGAACCATGTAATCATGCTTGATATTTTCTAGATCTCCCCTGGCAGTATCATTGGTGCCCACACAGAAGAGCAGTGGAGGTAATAGTCTGAGGGCCAAACAAGCCTTGGTAGCCTCTCCACAACATCCCAGATGTGAGCTCCTGGTAAACAGTAAACCTCCCCATAGGGCAGGTCAGGTCAGCGGATGGGGCCTATGTCCCCCACAGCAGGGAGTTTCCCAGTACAAATACTTGCCATTTCTTTCAGATACTCCTGTGCGACTGAGGCTTAGCTGGCACAGATGCTCCATTTGAGAGTGTCCCAGCTCCTTGTCAGCTCAAGAGGAGTGAGTCTATTCTAAAGTTTGTAGTTCTTCAGATGGAGCAGGAGCCCTCCTCCTGGTGCCAGAAGTCATCAGCTTCCAGCCTTCGCCATTGGGGGAGTTTTCACTTTCTGATCCGCTGGCACTGACTCTGCCTGCCTTTTCACTACAGTTGGAGGTTCAGGCTCCCAAAGCAGGGACAGTTGCTTAAAAAGCGGTCAGGGACTATGCCTTGTGGCATGTCACTATCATAGCTGAGGACGTGTGCCAGTCTGAGCAGTGTTGCCAGGCCCTTCTTTGTGCCCTTTTGTGCAAAGTGCTGCATCTGTTGGTTGCCTCTGTTAGCTGCGCTCATCAGCAACAACCATAATGCTGGGCCACAGCTATGAATTCATGAGTGTTGCACAGTTTTGCTTAAGGCATTCTCCTTGCATCTGGTATCCTTCCTGCAAGTGACTTTATGTCTGTACATGGGAATCTTCAATAAAGGGAATCTCAATTGTATTTTGCATAAGTTAATTGCAGCTGATAGGCCTGATCAGACCCAATCTGACTTACATTTCTGTCTTTCCTCCTGTTTCTCACCATCTCCTCCACAGTTTTAAAATACTTGAGAAACAGATGGTGAAAAAGACCAACTTGAGGCATAGCTAATTTTTTTACATTTAGAAATAGAAGTTAAATTTTTTTCTGTATAAATTTTGGAATTCTAAAATCTATATACTCTTGAGAAATCCCGATGTACTAAATCAACTGCAAATAAATAAATTTAACAATTTGTGGTATTTTTGTCACTGTAGATTTGGTAAAGCGGAACTTGATTATTATCTTTGTTAGTCAACCATGCCATACGTGCTGCAGAAAATCCTCTAGCAGGAAAAAGTAATTCTTCAAAAGCCGGTGCAGTTTTACATCCCCTCCTGCAAATCCATAGGTTATACATGTTGAGACTCTTGTTTGCATCAGTATCACTGAGATTTTAAGGCACATGACTTCATGCTTCAGTGTAAAGCATGCAAATTAGGTATCAAAATACTTTAAGTAATTTTCGTTGCAGAAACTATGGAAAGACCTTTTTAATATCTTCTGATAAAAGTTTTGCATTTTATTATACCAATGGAACAGTTCACAAATGTTTGTTTCACAAAATACAAAGAACTATTTTGAATGATTTTATATTTAAACTTACTTTTCACCAAACTGTTGTGTTATCTCTATATGTCTGAAGCAAATACTTTCCTACCACAGGCTAGATGCATCTAAAAGTAAAGTTTGTTGAGTGTACGCATGTTCCAACCACCTGGACATATGCCAGGCCTATAAAAAGGTAATGTTGTCCTTGCTCCAAAAGAAGTATTGTTTGTATTTTTCTAAGAGAATAAAAGTAAATGCACTTATGACAATCTTGCTAGTAAAGCACTGTCCTAAATACACTCCAAAGGCTCTAAGAGAAAGCCTTATTCTTCACTTGTTTCACACAAGCTATGTCAGGCCTAAGCATTCAGATAAGTTAAAAAATATTTTTAAAAAATTAATTCACTTAGAAATTTGATTGGTTGATGAGAAGGAATAGTTTCCTATGACTTTCCCTATAGTATACTCAAGCAAGAAATGCAAAAGCTTAAACAAAAAAAGCAACAGTCTAGAGGATAGGTAGCCTTTCTGGGCTTGTAAATTAGATTCAAATCCAATCACTTTCACTGTGATTGACAAACTGTTGTAGTATGTTAGGTCTTAAAATGCACCAAACTCTTATCAGTTCCTCAGCTGATTTGCCAGGCTTGCAGGGCAAGTCTTGAACAACAGACAGAGGGTACTTTGCTTTTATTTGAAAGAAACTCGCAGTTCTGTTCTATACTGTTATTTTAAACCATAGGCTAGAGTTCTAGCATCTTTTTATGGCATTGGTTGACCTCTGCCAAATCATCCACATTTGTACATCAGAGAAAAAGCAAAATACTACTGTTGGCTTATGTATATGGAAATTTATCTAGAACAATCTTTAAGACATACTTTACTTTAATACTTTAATACATCTCACAAAACTTTAAAGGATAAGAATGTTAGGGTCTTCTCTGTTCTCTGGCCATTACAGGACCACTACACATAGGTATTTCAGTTTATTCCACTTCCAGGAGCTCTCTTTTCATATCAAGAAGGAGAAAATTTCATTAAATCACAGCCTCTGTGTGCCAGTCATAAGCATCAGTTGGCTCCTTTTTTTCTTTGAAGTGCATTTTAAGTATGATACTAAATGCTTATAAATACCAAGGGATTCAGGGTCTGCTCCTGTAAGGCATTAAATGTCTTCCTCTCTTTGCAGGACAAATAAACCTCTATTCTCTATCAAATGAAATGCTGAAGCATTGCTTTATTTTAGTATCATTATTTTTTAAAATGCAGCTGTATGGGACTTCAAAAGTAGAGCCAACTCTGCCTAGTTATTTATTGGCAAATTATCAGGATTACAGACTAACCTTACTGCAGATGGAGACACTTCATATGTCTCTGTGCAGAACAGCTCAAGGCTAATTTATTACTCCAGGGATAGCACTGCATGAGTGCACCTGTAGTGCTCTCTGCTACAGTCCAGAGGCAATGCTTCTGGGTAGAAACACTACTATCTCTTCCAGGTTGCAATTAGTCCCCTTGAAAACCAATGAAGTATTTTTGCTCAGAGCTCCAAGAACTAAGCGTATTGAAAAGCAGTACAAATACCACTGCATATGGTGAGACAGATCTAGGGCAGCTTCCTGCAGACTGGGTAATGGCCTTGGGACAAAAAGTGCGAGGAAGAAAGAAAAGAGCCATAACCAACAGTAACTTTGAGTAGCATTCCACCCACCATGGATGGAAGGAGGCTGAAAATGTAACTACTGTGCCAAGCATCTCTGCACTCCAAAGGGGTTTATTAGCCTGCATGCAGGTCATATGGCACCAGGTTGGGTTCACCATCCAAGCAACACATGTCCAAAACCTAAACCTCTATACAATGTGACACATGGTCACCAGAGTGTCTGTGCAACATATGCTTTCCAGTTCCAGGCTTCACCCCAAAGTTCAGTTGCTCTGAAGACTTCTGCACCAAGCTCTACTGCAGAGCATATAGAGTTTCAGAAAACCTAGAAACCTAGACTCAGGGGCTTAGGTTTATCCTCAGTATTTCCTGTTTTCTGAGTGTAAATGACTTCCCTCTCAGCACATGGCTGAGATGGCTTTAGGATTCAGCTGAACAGCCTCTGGCAAGCCCTGGGCTTCAGATTCTACTCCGAGGGTCAGGGACCTAAAAGCTGCTGTTTAGGCACCTAGGTGCCTGAATCTGTTACCAGCTCTAGCTCCTATTGCATAGAATAAACGTGCTGTGCTGTACTGCCCATGTAAACATGTTTGTGTCAGTTTAGTGCTAGTTATTGACAGTAACAAGAGGTGACAGTGGTGGGGCAGGCACCCAAGTTTCAACCCAGGCTCCAGCCTAGTATGCTCCCAGGTGGCAGGAACCACTCAGATGAAGAGTCCAAGTCTCCTTCTTCCTCAGCCAAGATCACCTCTGAGATTTGGCGGCTGCAGAGGTTTCCTAAGTAAAAACTTTTAGATAGGGAAGTCTGCCTAACTCCAAGTTTTGATCTGATCAATTCCTTATTAACATCTAAGAGCTTTCTAAGTCCTGCTTGCAGAACAGATTTTCCCCATTTTTGTTTATTAAGAACTGATTTTCTTTCTCCATTTTTGGGAGCCCTGCCTTAGGGGCCAACGCCAGATGGGCCAGTTTTATGTAAACATAGAGCTTATGTAACACAAGGGACCAGTGGGAACTGCCCTCCTTTGTATATTAGGTTGATGGGCAGTGAGTCCGGTGACAGTTTCACCGATGCATGGTAACCTGTCAAAGCAGCAATCTTTGAAGATATATTGCAAATAGACAGCTGTGCCCGCTGTCTTCCCATTGGGTATAAACTCTGCAAGCAAATAAAAATTGGCAAAATTTGCAGATGAGTGAGGTTTTTGTTTTTGAGGTATAGATTGGTTGATAAAAAGAGCCCTTACCAAATGAAGAACATCTGTATGCACCCAGCTTAAGTTACTCATTCAGGAAGAGGGAAGGCAGGTCCCTCTGCAGTTATGGGATGACAGCAGTGACTTCTGAGAATGACCATGGAGACAACTGGCTATACCAGCACATACTGGTATAATGAGGACTAGCTTAATCCCTGTACTGGAAGCAAGAAGTAGAACAGTCTGGAAATTTCTGCAAATAAGTTTTTCCACACTGATGGAAATGCTGATTTTATCAAAACCAAAACCTTCCTGGGAGGATGGTCAATTAAAGAAAGCAAAATATATACTTTGACTGATATACTAATTTTTTCTGATAATTTGGTTTGGCAGCCTCAAAAACCACAGTGATAAATCTCCATATAAAGTTTCAAATTTATTCCTGCTGAAGGCCAGCCCTCCTGCATGCAGTTTTCTAAGGGAGTATAGATTAGGAATGGGCAATGATTTTACGACTGCATAAAGCATTAGTGAGGTATAGTAATGTGATATAAAGCTTGGATATCTGTATTTTAAAAACACATAAAGAAAAACTGGAGAAGCTGTTAAAAGAAGTCATCTGAGAGCAACAGAAAAATGGCTTTTTGCAAGAAATGAAGGCTCTGAGTCTGTTAAAATGAGTAAGAGGTGGCGTGCTTATTATTCTAGCATTTTCACGAGAAAATGAAATAGTGAAAGGCCGTGCAGTTTAAAGTAGAAAAGCTTAAGAGGAACCAATGGTCAGGTCAGGCAAAATCCAATTAGAATTCAAGAACAAATTTTAATAGGGAGAATGGGGTAATATTTAAACAAATAGCAATGGAAATGATGGATTCACAGTCTTTTGTTGTCTTCAAATCAATACCTCAGGCTTCTGTGGAATACAGGCTTTAGCCAAACAGACGTTCTCAGGGTCAATACAAGGATAATGAATGAAATTTAATAGCCTGCAATATATAGCAGGTCAGACCAGATGATCTAATGGTCCCTCTGGCTTTGTAATCTAGGGACAATCATGTAAGATCAAAGTACACAGGGCAGAGTAATGATATGAGACAAGACTGTGTACGGCAGCGTTTGCCGGGATTACTGTGCTATAAAACTAAGAATGTGACTTGCTTCTTCCGGCTTGCCCATCTCTTTTGATTTCATTCCTACATTAAAGGATATTTTGTGGATACAATGCAGCACTGACTTAACAGTTCTCACAGAATTCTCTTGGTAGCACATTATTAGGTGATATTGGGACTTCTGTTATAACACTTAACAGTCATAATTTTCAGGAAAGATTCTGCCTTCAAACTTGTATTTCCCATGTTTGGTCACAAGAGAAATTTTAAATGACTGAGTGAGGACCATTGTCTTGTTTCTGAACTGAAATCAGGAGGAAAAAGACTCATCAGTAAAAAGATATTTGGCAATCCTTTTCACTGCTAATTCAAAAAGCTGGACTTTCAGGTGGCAGGTCCATAGAGGAAACCACTTGTTGAACCGTTTTGCAAGCGGCAACTAGAAAGAGCATTTTTGAATATTTTCAGTACGGAGTGCACCCTTCTTGGAGTTAAACTACTGATAGACCTATGAAATAACAAATCTTCCCTGTGAATTTTAGGCAGAAATGGTGGTGTATTGGTATTTTAATGATATTCACAGAATCACAGAATCACAGAATCAGTAAGGTTGGAAGGGACCTCTGGAGATCATCTAGTCCAACCTCGCAAAGATTTCCTGGTGCTGGTTCCACTGGGGCTTGAACCCAGGACCTTCAGCATGTAAAGCAGATGTGATAACCATTCCACAAAAGAAGAAAGCATACAGCTCTACAGTTTAACTTGAATCAATAGAGACTGTAGTTTTGTGCGAGATGCGTGGTCTCATATCTGAAAAGCATCCCATATTGTGAGGTCCTGATTTTCCTTAGGGTAAGACTGAACAAGCAAAACAGAGGTGCTTAAAATACTTTTCACTGAAGGTAACCTGGAAAGACAGAGAGAAGTGTACACTCTCTTGTCTCTGTGATACAGAAACAGCAACTAAAAGTTATCCATAATCCCTTATTTTCAATCTCTTATCTTTTATATTGAAGACTGTCAGGGTAAAGATGTTATACTGTGCTGAGGAAGATAGAGTTTCAACCAACTATTATTGTGGCTTTCTGGCATCACCATGTAGTAGTTTAATAATTGTTTTAATAATTTAATAACTGCTTTATGTTAGACATTGATTCTTTGCCCATTATATTTTGTTGGAAAGCCATCCAGCTGAAGCCCTAGTAGAGGAGGTTTATGGTATGAGACATTAGGCAAACTATATCTCATTCAGAGAGGAGTAAGCATAATCTTACAAACAGCTGATCAGTAATAGCTATTTTATTTCAATATCTAAGACTTATTGAAAGTGTAAATGCTACCTTTGTGAAAGATCCAGCATTCTGTAAAAACAGCAGCTGGAAGGGATTTTCAAGTGCAAGGTGATTCAAGAGAGAGATGATTTAGTGAGCTACCTACTTCCTCATGTAACCTCTGGCAAGTTACTTGAGATCAGGTCCATAAAAGGACTGAGGCACTGCCAAGACAGTTGCTTAGCTCCCAGAGGAGTTTCTCAAAGGAAAAGAAGGAGTTTCTTAGGCTGCAGCACCTAAGTACACTGCAGGCAGGGAACTGTTTGTCTTCTGCGAGCAGCATTCACAACCCCAAGCAAGGCCACACCTATGTTAGGCAATGGGAAAAGCTGAAGAAAGGGAGTTGACGCTCTTCTACCAACCTGTAGCCTCAGGTAAAACACCAACAGCTCTTTCCTCATTTGAATCCAGGGAAATTGCTGCAGGGCAGAGACAAAGGACAAGGCAATCGTACTGATAAAACAGTTCAGCAATTAGAACACTTAGAAAATGGAAGATTTATTCAATACCTTCCTCTACTGGAATGAGTTCAAACCTGTATAATGTATCTGTTGTTTACCTTAGCTACTCAGCCGTGGTCTATGTTTGTTGCTCTTCTCGGTTCCTCTAGTCAGAGCTGCAGCTCTGTATTGCAATGAATGCAAGCTTTGAAAGCACATAGCCCCACAGCACAGTGAGAGAAGGGCTGCACTGGGTCCAGGTCCTGCTCCCAGCCCTGCTTCTGTATTTTAGCCATGGCAACTAATGCCAAATGTTCATAGGATCACTTCTAATGCAACCCCTTTGGCTGTTTTTGAATGTCACATGGTCACAGTTACTGTCCATGTCTGTGCAGAACACGCCTAACACAAGGCAGCCTGAAGTCACTGAAGGGTGGGAATATCCCAGGAAGGAGACAGTGCCCAAGGCAGCAGCATCTCGGGAAATGATGGGCAGCAGACATCAGGAACGCTGGTAACTTCACTGGTGACTCACTCCAGTGTCTACAGATTCCCTGATGGCTCAGCAATTTGGTGACTCAGTCTGGTTTTCAGTGGAAATAAAAACAATTCGATCTGTGTGGGAATCCATCTCTTCTTCATCCATAGCTTTTGAACCTACTGGCTTCCAAATGTCATCCAAAATTATTAGAGAAATAGAATTTTCCAGAGTAATTGAGCTCATAAAAAGAGACAGCTGGGGAGAGAAGAAGAAAGGAAAGGAACTAGCAGGTCTTTGACCAGTCATATTTCTTTGTGCTACAAAAAGACATACAGGTTTAAAGCGACTGATGTCTTCAAAATTATTTCCCATTCTGTGATGGAAAGTACTGATGGAATGCGAACATATTGATATGATTTGTTTTTATCCATCTCCAGTGCCAAAGGTATTGGCTATCTATCACATAAAGTTGGCACTTTCATGTCCGCCTTGGATGAAATATTGTATTTTCAAGACTGGAAAAAAGTTAAAAAAACATCAATGGGAATTTTTACTTCTTAATAGTACTCGTGTTAAAGATAGAAAAAAATATACGTTAGTCCATATACCATCTATACAAAATTGTAAATAATCTTATAGGTTTTTGTGGGTCTTGTAATGAAGTTATATAACGAAAATATTAAAGAACAGTCACTTACACTTAAATTTAGTAGTCCAATTTTTAACACATTCCTTCCAGGTGTAGTCGATTATCTGTGCACATTGAATACAGAGGTAGATATAAAAATCTTCTTAGAGCATATAATGATGTGTGTTTGTACAGTGGCAATAATTAATCTTAGAATCAGTAAGCTTCTTTCAGTTGCTACAGGCAGAAGGGGAAATGAAGTGTTACTTCTGGTCTGCTTAACTCACAATATGCTAAATAGAGTTTACATTTCATTAATCAGAGGAGATTTGGGTGTTTATTTCACGAGACAATTAGCCAGTTTATTAAATTCATTTTAATAATGTACATTGATCTTAAGGAAAAATTAGCATCAACTAACAAAAATATATTTGTTCTATATGTGCCTTACATTGTATAATAGCTTAAAATTAATTTGCTAATTTTGAATTTTTAATTCCATATCACAGAAGAATAATTACTGTATCTAAATTATTGCCAATATCTCCCAGCAAAGTGGCTTCTCCAGTGTAAGTACACATAATCTTCTCAGACTAAACCAGCAGCCACTGTTCCTTCACCCCCCTGTGCTGCTCCCACAGCTGCCAGTCTGATGTTATGTTACTCATCTTCTCCCACCTCGGTCTACATACACAATACAAGCACTTTCACCTTTTGTACTGTACCCAGTGCCAAGGTGGATTCTAGCGTCCCTGTTAAAACACAGGAGTGCTGCATGTCTATCTCTGGCTCTTTCTGTCTACACTTGTCCCCACGCTGGGCTCCACAAATCTTTCTTGATCTGTCCCAAGGGCTGAATTTCACCTAGCAAACAGGCTTGATTTCCACTTGTCAGAGACCTAACTCACATGTGTCACTCTTTGATAGACTGTGACTTTTCCAGAACAGAGTTACTACATAATTTCAGCCTTGATGTAGTAAGGAGCCCAGCTGCCAAGATCAGTGGACGTGTAAACTGTTAGCAAAACTAAATGAGGGTGTCAAACCTAATTCAAATTAGTCCTCTCTTAATGACTTGAAGGAGCTTTAGTAGTATGCAGTTAATATTCAGAGGCATCTTTAACCACAAGTAAGAAAAGCCACAGGTCCTGAGCATTTATTAAATGCTCCAGGTCCATTCCAACAGTGAAATGGAGATACTACAAGTCAGTAACAACTTAAATGAGATGTGCTGTATGACCTATATGGTCTATCTGTAGTTGATGCTGACAAGTATCTGGTCTTATGCCTCTCTGGTCTCATGCCAACTCATAGATATCTTTATTTAATCACTTATGAATGCTCGGATTTTTAGGCCAGAAGCAATTATATCAAAAGTATTACAATCATCAAACCTGACCTTCTCCATGCTTGTTCCACAGAATTTCACCAAGTGACTGAAATACTAAGGTCCTAAGCGCTGTTAAGCTCTTAATCAGAAAATCACTGCACTAGAGCTGCAAAAGCAGCTAGACCTACCAAACTTTCATGGCATGTACTACTTTATCACAGATTTTATTAATCAGCAATGGATGTGTAATTGCTTGTGACAAATCTAAGATAAAAGTCTGAAAATGTATTTTGCAAAGTCACTGTTTTCGAAGTAGGTGGACTAAATGAGTCAGATGGCATTTTAATATCACAGAGGGCAGAGCACAGAAATAGGTTCTCAGCTGCCTTTTTTTTTTTTTTTTTTTTTTTCCTTTCTTTGCCTCAGCCTAGAGTCCATGCCTGGGCATGCAGGACTGCGATGCCAGATTCTTGATTTTCCATGACTCTCCATCTCGTTGGATTCTCAGGAGTCTGTTTTCAGAGTTCCTGTGAGTCAGAACTGTAGTAGCTTACTGGGAATATCCCTTCCTACATATATAACTGCTATACATGCAAATATATACTGGGAAGATATACTTTGCAATTATGTGATTAATTTTCCTCTAGACTATAGGAAGACCAAGACCTGAAAGTGTAAAGGACTTTTTTAATTAAAAGGTTCTTTAGGAGTTTATATTTCACTCCGTTCAACAAATTGGTGCACTGGAACTTGCTGAAAAGAAGACAAATAAATTAAAAAGAAGAACAAATAAATTAAAGTTCATGCCCAAGACTTAATATTTCTCTGTTATCTCTCTCTCTACTGAATAAACTATTTTTTCTTTTCCTCAAAATTTATTATTAAAAAGTAACTATAAATTATTAGAACTGCAAATGGGCGTTTTCATTCCATGATGAGTCATTACCAAGTCATGAGTGATTTGAGAAGGAAATCCTCCTACAACAAAACAAGACAGGAATAATGCAGCAGCATGTCCGTCATTAGCATGACAAAAATAATTATCTTAAGTACAAACTCAATTTAGAAAGCAAAATTAATTATTCTGCACAGAGGAAATTTTCAGACATGATTTCAAGCTTAGAGCAACCCTCTTTTAAAGCACTTCTGCAGAGCAGAAATCCATTATCTTGACGTCTTTCTATCATTTTTTTCCTGGTATCAAGTCTCCATAATCAAATAGGACAAACTAAGAAACCAGGGCAGGGTGACAGGAGCAGTGGTCCTGCAGCCCCCAAGGCACCATCACAGGCAGAGGGGCCGCAGTGACCCCCAGGCCTGCCCACACCGCAGTGAAGCCCAGACCAGGACGTTGGGGCAGCAGGTCATCAAAACCTGGTAGCCCGGGGCCGCTGCTTTCCACAAATGCAGTAACCAACCCATCAAAATTTCATTTTTCCGTTAACCAGTGACCTCGCATCACGCCCCCTCGGCACCTCCTCCCACGGGAGACACCAGGACCTGACCGCAGGCACCGGAGGGATTCCCCCCACCACGCACACACCCCGCCTTTCCCCTCAGGAACTGCCCGCTCAGTGAGCGCGGGGACCCTCCCCGCGCCATATGCCCCCGCCCGGTCCCGCTCGCCCGCGGCGACCGTTTCCCGCCCGCCAACGGCCGGCGCGGCGCGGCCTCGCGCGGCGGCTCGCGGCGGGCTGCGGTGGAGGGGGTGGGGGGGAGGGGGCGGGCGCCCGCGCGCAGAAAAGGAGCGAAGCGGCCCCGCGCGGGCGGGAGCGCCGTCCCGCGCCGCCTTGCCGCGCGCCGCCTCGCCGCGCGCTGATTGGCGGGCCGGGCGGCGAGGGCTCCCCGGCGGGCCGCGCCTGATTGGCCGGCTCGCGCAGCGATGTCTCAGGGCGCCAGAACGGGCGCTTGAGCGCCTGGCGCGAGCGGCGGGCGGCAGCGCCGCGGCCGCGCGCCCGGCCGCGCAGGTGAGGGGCGCCGCAGCCGCGCCGCGCCGCGCCGCCCCGCCGGGCAGCGCAGCCCCGCGGTGGGGGGGGGGGGGGGGGAGTGGGAGTGGGAGGGCTGGCTCCGGGACGGCGGGAGGCGGGCGCGGTTTCTTTTATTTCTACTTACTTATTTATTTATTTAATTTAAAACGAGGTGGGTTAAAAAGCGCCTTCTCGCTTGCGCCGTGGCGCGCGTTGCAGATGGAGGCGAGCTGCTTGTCGCTGCGGGACCTGACGGGCGGCCGGCCGGCGCGGCGGGGCCGGGCGGACGGGGCGGCAGAGGCGGCGCAGAAGGTGAGCGGGGCGCGGGCGTGCGGTGGTGGGTGGCGGGGATCCGCTGCCTGCCCTGGCCGTTAACGGCTGCCCGCGCGCCCGGCGGCGGGGAACGGCGCGGAGCTGGGGAAAGCCGCAGTCAGGCGACCAGTCCCCGGCGCTGGAGGCACGTTGTCCCTCGTCTCCTGTGCGAGGGGAGGTCGGAGGCCCCATCCTGGACCACGGAGGGCAAGTCCCGGCCGAGGCGGGTGGCACATCCCTCTTCCCCCGTCACACTCCCCTCACTCAGGGCAGCATCGCTGGAGATGCCCCAACACGACCAACCTCGGCTTGCCCAGCTCCTGCTGTACTGGCTTGTGGATCCAGAGCAAGGGATGAGGCTTCTCACCTGACTGCAGTTTGAGCTTAGAGGTGCCCCTGGCACTGCTATTGATGCTACAAGACAGTCCAGTGAAATCTGAGCTGGGTTACAGTTGTCAGTAAGCAGAGTGACTGCACTCTGGAATTATTCCCTAGGGAAACTGTGTCTAGCTGGCAGGTAATATATATGTATTGTAAATTGACTAGTTTGTTGCAAGCATCCCAGTAGCTAGTTTGGTAAGGAGGAGGTTTATATACAGACTTTCCCAGTCAGAAGTGAACTAATGCCAGGCCTTAAGTCACCTTAGGATAGATAGTCATGTTATTTAAGCATAGCAGGGGCTCATGGAGATGCCTGCTGTTTGCCTTCTGGCTAGGAAAAGCATAGCCTTATTAATACAGTTGTGTTCCCAAGCTGATAAACTGACCCAGGCTGCACAGAGAGCAGCAAACCTGCCATTCACCTCTAGCCCTGAGAGAGGATATTTAGGCTCAGGCATCTGTTGTTCAGCATTGCTTCTGAGCTAGACCCAATTCATGACCAGCCAGTCAAGCTGTTCATGCTTCCTCTGAGTCTACCCAAGATCACACAGCTTTATTTACTGTTGATACAACTCTTGTTCTTCCAAAGTTTCAGTTCCCGTTTACATGCCAAGTTCATTGGGCCAAACTCTCCTGTCCTCTTCTAAGCCATCTCTGCTTAAATCAAGATGGATCACAGCCTTTTTCCAGTTGCCCTTGCAGTGTAATGAGTAAGGAGTTGATAGAGCATTGAAGGCCACTGAAAAAACAGGGAAAGGGGAAGGAAAAGGTAGACAAATTTAAGTTAATAGGCAGTTAATGACATTAAAGAAGAAATCCAGATTTGGAAGTTGATAGTAGATTTATGCTTCTGACAGTAATGGCACTACTTTTTCATTGCAATGTTTGCACAAACATGAAAATCTGAGGTAATAGAACTACTAGTTATTCCAGCTGCCCTCATTACAATTCCATTAGTACCAACTGTAATGAACAAGAACATTACAGGAAGGTAGACTTTCTCCATTACAGATTAGATGTTGATTCACTGCCAAATGTGAAATTGCAAGAATATATTGAGTGCCAGTGCTATATGAACATAATTGCAGAAAGCACCGTGGCATCTAGATTGACCCATATTTGTCACAGTGTAGTAAGTTATAACTGACTGTAAAACATACTTTTATATCCTCTCTCCTGTAGGAGACCGTATGCAGAAGTTCTCTATCAGTGCTCAGAGCAAAATACTTTGATGCACTAACTTCATTCCCAAATTGAGTGCTATACAACTGTTCCTAGTAAAAGCTTCCTTCCCTTAGTAATAAATTTGTTTCTTTTTTTCCAGCTAACTATACCCAATAAGGGGATATAGATACTTAAATAGGTGACTTCACAAATGTGAGCTAATTACAGCTGAATTACTGCAAATAAGCCAAGTTTCACTTAGCTTAGCAAAGTTCTTACAGCAAATCTGCAGTAACTTCTTCAGGCAGCTATTCCATTTCTTACAGTTGACTTTTGGCAGTGTAAAAAACCCAACATATATATAATATACTATCCAGTCTCAGAGTTACATTTTTAGAACAGCTCATTTTGAAAGAAATTTGGTAATCTTAGTCTGAGGAAGAAGAGCTGGTTAGTTTGAGACCAACACCCAAGAAAATGCTAGACTGAAAAAAGCAAGCAACTTTAAGCCTGATTTGTGTTTTAGGAGCACTTTGCTGTGGTTGCAAAGGCTTCAGCTCTCAATTCCAGCAAGGTATAACCTTGCCTAGCTTTCTGTTCATATTCTGTCCCCTTCACTTTCTATCATATGCAATGATTCTAAGCTGCAGAAACTAAACCTATAAACCATTCAGAAATATTACCTGAAGTTTGAAGAATCACACAGAATGGCTGAGGTTGGAAGGGATCTCTGGAGATCATCTAGTCTAACCTCCCTGCTCAAAAGGGGTCACCTACACATCAGACAGGAGTGCCTCCAGGCAGGTTTTGAATATCTCCAGAGAAGGAGACTCCACAACCTCTCTGGGCAACCTGTTTCAGGGCTCTGTCACTCACAGTAAAAAAATTCCTCCTCATTTAGCCAGAACTTCCTGTGTTTCAGTTTGTGCTCACTGCCTCTTGTCCTTTTGCTTGGCATCATTGAAAAGAGTCTGGCCCCATCCTCTTGACACCCTCCCTTAAGGTATTTGACAATAAGGACATTGATAAGATCCCCTCTGTCTTCGCTTCTCCAGACTAAACAGACCCAGCTCTTGCAGCCTTTCTTCCAGTCCTCTGATCTTCATAGCCCTACATTGGACTCTCTCCAGTAGCTCCATGTCTCTCTTGTCCTGGGGAGCCCAGAGCTGGACACAGTACTCGAGATGAGGCCTCCCCAGGGCTGAGTAAAGGGGCAGGACCACCTCCCTTGACCTGCTGGCAACACTCTTCCTAATGCAGCCCAGGATACAATTGGCCTTCTTGGCCGCGAGGGCACATTGCTGGTTCGTGGTCAACTTGTCCACCAGCATGCGCAGGTCCTTCTCCGCAGAGCTGCTTTCTAGCAGGTCAGCCCCCAGCCTGTACTGGTGCCTAGGGCTATTTCTCACCAGGTGCAGGACCCTGCACTTGTCCTTGTTCAACTTCATGAGGTTCCTCTCCACCCAATTGCCTTGTTTTCAGAATATTAAGGAGAATTTTAAGTGATAAGTAGACTACTAAGACTAAATATTGTCCTCCCTGGGCAAAAAGAAACAACACAGCTTTCTGCATGGGCATTTCTGCAGGTGATGCTCTGTCCCCAGTCAGAGATACCTGTTCCAGTTCTCCATATCTTGCAAAGAAAACTAGTATGGCATTCTGTCTTCTACTTCCTTTAGTCATCAGCCTGTTAGTGCAAATAGGAAGTCAATTCATGGAGTGAAGTAGTATCTCATGTTAAAAAAAAAATCCGATCTCTGCTAATCAAAGAATACTATTGGTATTCTTTCTTAAAACAGTCCATTTAGATTAGCTGTTGACCTGTAATGAGAGTTCTTGCACTAAGAGGGAAGGGGTAAAGAAACTAGCCTTCTTGTAGGACCCAAAGATTAAAAAAAGTTTGATTGTAGGTAGAGACTGGAAGGAGTTCAGCTTCATTTAAAGAATAATAAAAATCAGGTGGTGAATCACCAGACTTCTCCTTTCTAGCAGCTCTTAGCTGTAGTCAAGGCATATTCTGAGGGAGAGTTGTTTTTTTCTATTGCACTGAGCAGCAAATAGTGCAGCTGAAAAGCTTGCTTCGCTTGTAGATGAAGATAAGTTCATTTTAGTCTGACCTTTTGTGACAGTGAGGTGGGTCCCCAGCACAGCATTTTGTTGGGGAGCTTTCTAAAAGCAGAACAGCATGTTTTCTTGTTATGTGCAATGTGACCAATGCGTTATTTCAGTTTCAATCCAATTTAGTGATTTATGCTTATGGGCAGTACTGGCTTGTAACAACAGGTAGAATTTAAAAGCCTGATAGGCCACAATTTTGACTGCTTGCTCTGAGTCACAGAAACTGAAGTCAATCTCATGCACACTGCCTCCAGTACACTAGCATATAGAATATTTTACTGCTTCCAGCAAAGGCAGAAGAGCTGTTCTAAATAGAGCAATGAATGCCAAGGCCTGAATCACTAAGATTACCTTCATAAGAGCAAAGAAATTGATCATTGGACTGTTTTCTTTCCTGTTGTGTCTAAACAACCTTTTCTTTTTAATAGGAAAATATATTTGATCGATCCAGGATGGCCCCGAAGACTCCCATTAAAAATGAACCAGTTGACCTATCAAAGCAGAAAGGCTGCACCCCAGAAAGAAGTCCAATTACACCTGTTAAGCTCATTGACAGACCTCAACCTGACCCCTGGACTCCCACTGCTAACTTGAAGATGCTTGTTAGTGCTGCTAGCCCTGACATGAGGGACAGAGAAAAGAAGAAAGAGCTCTTCAGATGTATAGAAAACAGTGAGCAGAATGACATGTCTGATTGTTTACAGGTGAGACTCAGAACACAGTTACCTTGTATTTAGTCAGGATTCAGACCTCCCAGTGCCATTATGCTGATCAAGCTGAAAGGCTGTTTTTAGTAAAATGAAATTGCTTTCATTTTAATAATGCCTCACTTTTCTTCCAACTGCCCTTTTGCTCCCTGTGGAAAATTGCATATTCCCAAGGACAGTTGCCCACGCAGTACTAGCAGAGCAATAGGAATTTCAAAGACTAAAGGTAGCTGTCTTAAAAATAATGAGACATATCCTGAGAATCAGTGATCAGGAAGGAGGGAGAAGGAAGTAGAGCTTAGATGTGCAAGTTTCATCACCTTAAATACTTGTGAAGCTATTTTCCATCTGCATTAGAAAAAACTGCCAGATCACTTCTAAACAGGCAAGCAACATTTTTAGCTATAGCATAACCACTTTCAAAAGCAATTAGATTACAGTGTGGGCATAGGTTTTTTCATTATATGTTTGCACTCTTTGTGCACAACAGTCAAGCAAAGCAGTCAGTTAAACCATCACCTTCCTCCCAACCAGGTAGCACAGTCAAGTGTGCTGCCTTCCAGGAGGCAAGCAGTGAAGGGCTGGTTCCTGTTCTCACTTTAAGAAGTCCTCTTCCATTCCTACAAATGATGAAGAAGAATTCTCAGCTGTAATGAAGCATTATTACAGTTTTCTTCCCTTTTCTTTTGCTCCAACCACTGCTTTCCTTTTACTGAATTATTTCCCATAAAATATACTTCCCCAGTGATTACAGTAAAAGGAAGAGGGTTCTGGGGTCACCTTGCTGAGCAATGTCATTTGATAGGTACAGGTCGTGTCTGTAAGTATAGGTTTTTTAGCATTTACAATGATTGTGATCTGGAGAATTCTCTGAAAATCATCATAAAGGAGCATACAGTCCTCTAAACACAATTCCTAAGATAGCTTCATGGAAGTAAAAATACTTGGTGTTAAAGGTTAGTTATGTTACATTCTAAGTCAATTATAGTAAAAGTGCCTGCTAAGATCATGTAGCATTTTTAGGATAGCTACTATAAAGTGTTCATATATTTTTTTAGGTAATAAAGCTTAGACATAATTTTCTCCACAGAGAAAGTTAATTTAGAAAAGACATGAAAACGTTATTGTAAGAATATGTAAACATTAAAGAACATTGATATATTTGTACCATATAAACCTCAAATAATTCAGTCAGAGCCATAGCCTGCTGCAAAGTTTCTTAATCTTAATCATTAAAGGACAGGTAAGGTTTTATAAGCAAGGGAACTTTGATTTCAACAGCTATTTTTCTTTAGTAGAGGAATTATTTTTTCTCTTTTCATACAGAAGCAAAGAACCAAATTACCAATGTAAAAAAGTCTCAGCCATTCTCATTTTCTGAGTGTAATATGATAAACATACCTCTTGACCTAATCCTGGCATCAGTTTTTAGCAGAGGTTGAAAGACCTTGTTCAGACAGAGCTCCCTTAAGTTAACAGCTTGACTTAATGGTGCCTTTTATAGTCTCTTAATTAGCATCACGCCCATCTTCTTAAAGCTATAGAGCCACTTCAAAGGGCAGTTAAATTTACTGAAAGGGGTTTTGCAGGAAATCTTTGATGGTTTGTATGTCGTCTTCTGACTTATTAGCTCCAGAGATGTTCGAAGGAGTATTCTCCTCATTGTCTCAAAAAGAAATATTCTTTCTAAGTCAGATCTTACCATCTACCAGTTCTGGGTGTTTGGTCTTACCTGTTTTGTTTCCTGATGCAAAACATTAGCTTATGAGCTGGTAGATTAAGAGTTTTCCTGTAGACATCTCTTGTATTGGACACTTGATTAAAATGGGCTTGTCAGCTTAAGTGTGTCACCTGTGTGCTCTGTGCTTGTTAGCTTGTAAGAAGCCCATGGTTTTATTTCGTATTCGAAAGTCTGAGCTTGAATATTGCTAACGTCTGAAATATGCCTCACTTGGCTACACCTTGCTTCTAAAGCTCTGCACTAAAGGGATAACATTTATTTTTTAACAGTATGATATGGTAGACGACAGCGCGGTTGATGAATTTGAAAAGCAGAGGCCCAGCAGAAAACAGAAAAGCTTAGGACTCTTGTGCCAAAAGTTTCTAGCTCGCTATCCAAGTTACCCATTGTCAACAGAAAAAACTACTATTTCTTTGGATGAAGTGGCTTCAATTCTTGGTATGTATATCTGCAAAAATGGGGTAACTCTGGTCATCTGGGGTACCTCTTACAGAAGGGCCTTTAAAAGACTATCCTCCTTACATAGTACATTCAGGGTCTGCATTTCCTTGGGTCTGGATGTTCTTCTAATCATATTAAGCAAGAGCTGGAAGTGCCTAATATCCTAAGTATCTTTGCTGCGTGATAAAGCTACCATTTTGAAATCTGCTTTCTGATAGCACTTTTTTCCACACAAGTCAGTTCTCCAGCTGTTTATGAACACTGATGCTTTCTTGAATTCTCAGTTTACTACACTCTAAAGTCCTCTTAAGTCCTCTGAAGGAGGACTTACAAAAAATAAATTGTGTCAGAACTGAAGGTTTGGGGAAATGATTACAAATTGTTTTTTTTCTTCGCTTCAGTAATGTGCCTGACATTATACCTTCCAAGATCTATGTATCAAGGTTCTCTGACCTTAAATATTGTCTTGTGATGGGAGATTAGCAGGAGATGTGCTAGAATGGAATGAGAAAATGTGTTGTATTAAGGTATGGAGGAGGTATCAGGTAGCCTATTTTCTGGGTCTACTATTAGATTTGGTATTAGCTTAAGGGTTAAATATCTGAGAGAAGTAATAAAACTTGGGAGAGGGGAGTCAACCAGGTCACACCAATTAGATAAGAGCTCCTTAGAGAGGTTGTCCCTTAGGTGATGAAGATTTAACAAAATTGGACTTCAACTGAACAAACGCAAATGTATATCTAGATTTAGAACTCAGGCATTTAACCAAAAGCAGGTAGCAAGAATGAAATGTGTCTATTTTGGGAAGAAAGGGAACAGAGGGATGTCCCCTGTGGTTCTGGTAAGAAGCTTCTTGAAATACTTATGTAGGAGCCCTGGCAAATTAGAGAATGGGAGAGAATTCAGATAAAATAAATAGTTAACAATTCCCTTAAACAATAATTTGTTCTGTTAGACATTGCAGTTACTGCTTGTGTGTTTGCATGAGACCTTAGTGCTCCAAACTGGTGGAGCTGAGCACAAGTAGTACTGTATTCTATGTTGGGAGTGCCATTGCCTTGCTTTCCGCAAGACTAGAAATTTTGTTTTAAAACTCTACTCCTGAGGATTTTACCTGTCAGAAAAGCACATATTTACTCATCTCCCTTTGGTTTCCACTTCCTTGCTTGCCTGCACCCACTTCCTTCAAGGGCCACAAAATTACTTTTACTGTTCCTGTTCTGTGTAACAAGTGGTTGTAATGCATCTTTTGCTACATATATGTAAGGCTGTAATCACTGAAGTCCTGGCTATGTTAAGACCACAGAAGGGGCTATGCTGCTGGTGTCTGAAGGACACCGGGATGTGTGTAGTGCTGTATATTTCTGGAGTATGTTTCACTCCAAGATTTCTATACACTTGGAAATACTTTTGAATTGTTTATTCTGATATCCATTTGAGGCTGGTAAGTATTATCCATATTTTCCAGATGGATAAACATATACATCAAGGCCCTGCCTTCCCAAGAGGAGTCTTTCGGAACCTTCCTCCTTGACTAACACTTGTTCTGCTCAGCTGCTGTCAGCAGTTACAGGATTTCTGATGCAGATGGCTGCCACCAGCACGTTGCATGCTGTGTCATTCTGCAAACAGCGCTGACCAACAAAACTAGGGACAGTGATCAGAGCCAACAACCTGTTCACATTCAGGCCCCAACCTTGCTCACAGCAGTCAGGCTGAACACTAACGGGGCATATCTCATAGGCTTCCTGTTGATGTCCTTGTGTAGACCCAGCCAGACACTGAGGACTTGTTTCTGCTTATTTTGGGAACAGGGGGCCTTACGGTCCACTGCTTTATACCTTGTGAAGCCTTTGACACACCTTCCCTTTGAACTTGCTAGTAACGAGTAACATTGCCATTGAAAATGCAAGGGCAGGACTGTGCTCCCACTGATTTCTATAGGAGTAGGCCACTGTGTCTACTCTGTGTCAGTGCAAGACATGGACCTGTTCCTGCCCTCTGTATGACACGTGCATGTGGACAGGTAGGGATATGACCTCTGAAGCTTTCTGAAAGGAAGGACTCAAGTGCTCTAGAAACCTTTGGGGAAGAGCTTCAAGTGCTCTAGAAACCTTTGGAGAAGAGCTTGTAGTTATGCAGCCTGGGCAGGTGGAGCTGAGTAGACTACAGTTGGTTCTTCTAAAGGTAATGTAGATATTTTAAACTTAAGCTGTGATTTGGCTAGCAGCTAACAATATAGACAGAGTACCAGGCCATGGGGCTAGCTATGCACAAGCTGGTTCTTGTCATGCAAACTCAATTGTATCTAATGTAATGTGCCCAGGAGAATGCTGTGAAAGATGCCTTGTGACACTCCATATATGAGAACAGCCTGTTCTCCGTTCAGCTCTTGCTGAAAAGCGTGTTAAAACTACATGAGCTGCTACATCTCTTTTATTCTTCCCCCTTAAAACAGGAGTAGAGCGGAGACGAATCTACGATATAGTGAATGTTCTGGAGTCATTGCACTTAGTTAGCCGTGTGGCCAAGAACCAGTACTGTTGGCATGGCCGGCACAACCTAAGTCAAACTCTGAAAAGGCTTCAGGAAGCAGGAGAGCTGCAGTATGGAGAGCTAATGGCCTTCTTTCAACTCAAGGAGCAGGAGCTGGACTATACTATAGGAGAAAGGAAAAAGGAAATACTTCTGGATTCTCAAGACAGAGCACTGCTTGACTTTTCAGAACCTGATTGCAGCTCCGGTAAGATGACTAATGAGTGTAGTGTGATACACAGGCACAAGTCTCTCTCCAATTTACTGTGTGACTTCTCTTCCCCTTGCTTTGCTTTTAAATTAAAGAATAAATCTGCTGAGGAGACAGAACTCTTCCTTCTAGCCCTATTGTAGGTTTCAGAACAGACTTTCCTTCTATCCTCTGGACTAGCAGGAACTTCTACTTAACACTCCAGTTCTTCATTTTCCCCTGCTCATAGCAGACAGTTAAGTGCTGTGTCCTGACAGAAGGCTCTATCTTCCATTTGTTCACTGTTTACATGTGGTCCATGTAATACATAGTGTGTTAGTATAAAGTCCATTGGAGTCACAAAATTACGGTGGCACAAAACTGTGTAATGTAACAGAATCAGCTTTGGAGTGTGACCTCCTAAATGCCATTTCTGTAAGCTTTAATTTTTATTGCCTTTTGAAGAGACTTCCATCTGCTTTGTCAGTTACTTGCTGCCTCTCAAAAGATTTCTGCTTCCCAACAAGGAAATACGTTGCCCCTTTTATGTGTGAGAAACCTAATTACTACTTTTTTGGCCATGCTGGATGACATATGCTAAGAGGCTTGGGTATTGTATGTAACACAGCATCTGCAAACAGCAGAAAGGACAAGTCATTGCGGATTATGAGCCAGAAGTTTGTCATGCTGTTCCTTGTCTCCAAGACCAAGATAGTCACTCTTGACATCGCAGCAAAGATACTGATAGAAGAAAGCCAGGATACAGTGGACCACAGCAAATTTAAAAGTAAGGACGGCTGTTGAGAAAGGAATCAATCAGTCAGTGAGTAAAAAAAAAAAAAAATGGGCATGTTGGGACTGACAGCAGTAGGTAACAGCTAGATGGGGTCAGGACTCTTTTGCTGAAATATTGTTTATTTTAATTGAAAATGCCAGGTTGTGAAAACTGACATTGGGCTGAGAAAGGGTCTGTTTGACAAATATCTTCAAGTTTTAATTTCAGAATTAAGAAAAATCAGGGGAATGTGTTTTGAATTCTTTTTTTACTTTAACACCTTGTTTCCTGTAGCTTTCTGAGTTATGTTTCAAAACTTATTGAAATACATTGCTTAATTTAGTTGAAAATCTTTTCTCTACAGAAATTTGTAGCTGGATGGCACATTCATTTTAGTTATTGGGGGGTTGAGTATTTAGATCCCTTTAATGACATGGAAAAAACTAAGGAATACTAAATTGGTCTGGTATTTTTAAATAAAGTATTAGCACTTCAGTCATAAAATTCTACCTCAAATACTGGAGTGAGGAGTTCAGCTGAAAAATCTATTGGTATCCTGTCCAGTTCAAACATGTAATTCACTGGAGTCAGAGATTTTTCTAAGAGTGCTTCATGTATAACATCACATATGATCATCTGTGGAAATTTGTGAGTCTCTTGCATTCAGGTGCTTGTCTTTGCCCCTCAGGGGGTTTGCTGCCTTTTTGGGGTTAGCTGATCATGTAATCTATCCCTAATGCATTTCATCAAAATGAGGAAGGTTAGCATAAACCTGAGCAGCTAAGCTGGCAGATAATGAAGAAGCAGTGAGAAGCAGCTGGAAGTGGGAGCTAGCATGGCAGAGTACATAGGAGGTAGTCCATGAGAAGAGTCTGTGTCCCAATTTGGCTTAATTTCCTTCATCTATGAAATCAACAGCCATATTCTAGAATTAAATTATTTTGTAAATATGTATTATATACATTGTAAATGTGACTGTCTTGGCTATTTCTATCCTTTTTTGTTAGCAAAGGTACGAAGACTGTATGATATCGCCAATGTTCTCACCAGCCTAGGCTTGATAAAGAAAGTCCATGTCACGGAGGAACGGGGGCGCAAGCCAGCCTTCAAGTGGATTGGGCCTGTGGAATTCAGAGGAAAGATGGGTAACTTGTGTAGCAGAGTCTTTTCCTTCTGTTTTGACACTCCCTTCTAAATTTTAAAGAGTGATTTTTTCCGTGTGTAAAGAATGACGCAGCATTCACTATTTGTAGTACCCCTGCCCTGTGATTATTAACGGCTTGCCAGCTTAGAATTTGCCTTTATTAGACTATACCCTCAAAGACTGGGGCTACTAAGGGTAGGGCCTTGTTGGTGTTTTACACTGGCTTATATAACTGTATAAAATGTAAAACAATGAAATGTCATGCCTACATCTCCAAATTTAGATCCATATATTAGCTCTTCTGGGCTTCAAAATCTCAGTAATTCTCTCCTGACTAGACAGTGAATGGTTTTCTCTGTAAGGGGAAGTACCAAAGTAAAACACGACTGCTTCATTCACATGTTCCCTAATACAGAAGATATATCTGTAAAGAAAAAGGAGGTTGGTCAGAGCATCTTTGTTATTGCTGATTCTTGCCTAGAAGCCAGTGCAAAGGAGAGCGCTTTTGCTATGTATTTTCTAATAGGAGTGGACCAGTCCTAGGACCAGGTAAAGGTAAAGGATATTGTTAATATCATCTTTGTCCCCCTTTCCTTCTGGGTTCCCACACTAGAGTACAGACACTGTCTGGGACTGCCACAGAATGGAAAGGAGAGAAGCCTTTATCTTGTTTTCTCCTGCTTATGGAGCTTAGGCCTACTTCAGTGTTTTGGGGTTTGAGATGCCTTAGAGGTTCTCTCTTCTCTCATGTCCAAGTACAGTAACATGGAAGAAGCCTAAAAGATGAGCTGTGTTCTCTGATTGACTTGTACAAAATTATATACCTTCAGGTGATCCAAGAGGGCATAGCCCAACACCTGATCATCTACCAGAGAGGCAGAGGGAAGCCTGTGCCCCATATCAGACCTGTGCCAATGGAAAGCAAAGATTCACATGTCACACTTCATTTAATGATGCAGAGCCTTGTGAAGGGACCAAAAGGAAGGTCATTTCTGAGCCTAACAGCCCACGTCAAGAGAAGCAAGGTAACTACCAAGGTAACATGTTCTGTATCCCACTGGATCTGCACAAATGTGAGGCCACCAACTTCAGGCTGTTGATGGAGTGAATCAGCCTGATTAAATATGTGAATTAGCCTTAGGAGGTGCCTGTATTTCCTGGAAGATGACATTTCTAATTTGGACCCCTCAGTGAAGTACTTAGATGAGATACATCTGGATCTCACTGCCTTGAATCCACAATTTGTTTTCCGATAAATGATACTACTGCAGCTGTACTATCATTTCTTCTGTTAGAATTTGGCATAGGTAAAGAAGGATTCTTTAGAAAAGCTTGCTTTATTTTATGGTCCCTAATACAGTGGAATTTACTGTAACAATCTAATGGATAGCTCTTAACAATGATAACCCAAATACAGGTTCTTTCACAGTTCCCTGCTGAGCATCTCTCTGGAAGAAGTAAGAGCTGAGAGCTTGCAAGTTCTGACTGTAGGTGATTAGTGGATGTTATAAAAGTGTGCCAGGATAACAAAATTATATCCATTATTTTATATGACAAGTATCAAAATATGCTTGGTAAAGTTGCCTGTAATTAATTGAATGCTTCTTTGTTCTTTCAGCTTGTGTTGTGAATTCAGATGAATATTGTTCCAAAATGGTAGATCTAGCTACTGTCTGTAGACAGAAACTAGAAGAAGATACTGGGTAAGTTGGTCTACAAAGCTCCTATCCAGTTTCAACTTGGTGCTTGTCATGTTTGGTTCAAGGCTAGATTACATTGATGGAAGTGAGATTGACAAACCCCAGAGTCCCATTATTACTATGTTAGTTCTGATAGGTCTCAGCATGGCATTTGTTTTCTGTGGAAGATTTATTCTAACATGCAAAAAGTTTTAATACAGAACAAATTAAGTTTATAAACTGATCCACCTCTGAACTAAACTCCTTTGTACCCCTTACTGTGCTGTCAGACTGTAGACCAGTTTTACTGCTCTGATAATTAAAAACTTTTTTCTATTTGACAGCTTAAACTTACTCACAGGCAGCTTATACCAACCTGTACTGGTACAACTGCTGTCCTTTAGCTTCAGTAGTTGTTCTTCATCTCAGATGTGTTTATATAGGAGACAGGAATGCCCTTTAACCTGTTGTTTAGATATGCTGAACAAATCTTTGCCTGGAAGAGCCCCCTGTCATATTACTGGGTCTTCTTTATATTTACCTAATCTGAATTAATCTGCGGGTGCCAGTCATACTTCCCTGGTGCCCCTTTCTACTCCAGTCAAGTGCAACTGAAAGCACTAAATCATAGTTCTGCCAAAAATTGGTGAGTCTGCTTCTATGTAATTTGACATAATAAAAAATGACCCTCCCTGTAAAATGTTTAAAATTAAGTTTTATTTGGGTATTTTCCACACTTATGCCCATAAATGTACCTGTTTGATTTTAAAGATGATACATGGGTTTACCTTTGAACTGAATTTGTTTGCTTCCTTTCCTTACTTTTTTTTTTTTTCCTTTCTTTAGGAATAAAGCTTGTGCCACAGAAACAATCTTAAATTCAGGAAGGAACCCAAGCATAAACTCTCCTTTCTCCCTTCTTCCAGTTCCAAGGGACTCTGATTTTTGCCTTAAACCTTTGCCTCACACATTATTCCCTGTGGTTCAATCAGATGTGCCGTGCCTTTCGCTGCCTAATGGAGTCAGCAGCCAAGCTCTACATCTTCCTGCTCCAGCAGTCTCCAAAACAGAAAATGGAAAACCTACTCTGCTCCCCAACCAACCCTTCTTGTACTTCCCCTCTTCATCCCTTTTTATGTTATGTGGCAGTCTTCAGGAAAATGTTTTGAGAGAGAACCACCCTGTTGTAGGAGATGTTAGGGAGTGGGTCTCACCCCTAAAAGCAGAGGGTGCTGTATCTCCAGTTAACTCCCAGAAACGCAGCTCCCACGAGTGCACATCACCCTCTGCCCCTATGGACAATGAAGAGCCTGTTGCTAAAAAGCAGACTGTGGAACAGAACGATGTCCCTCTCTCGCTTGTAGTACCCAAGGTAAAGAATGAATTGCATTAGTAGTTGGGCTTCTTATTAGTGAGGAGAAACTTTTACCCAAGATGGTATTTTCTCAAGTGAAAACTCATTGCACCACTCTTGTTACAGATACAAATGCTACCTCCCACATGTTAAGAAAATTACAAGGGTACTGTGTCAGGAAGTACGAGTATTAATTGGAAGATGTTTTTATACTTGCAGAGGAAAGTGGACTATGATTGCTTTGCATAGTGAAGTGATGCTCAGCTGTTCTTTGGAATCAATGTCTTGATCATTGTCTTCAACAGAACAGCCTGCCAGATGGGAAGAAATCAATGTGAATATTCTTCCTCATCTTCCCCTGTTAGCTGGGTCTTTCCCAGACAGTAGCAGCATTGCTTATTCCACTGAACTACGGAGAATGTGTTTTGTGCCTTTTCCCTACTCTCCAGCCTCAGTTCCCCTCCTCCCCCCACCCCCGCCCCCAGCCTAGTATTGCCCACAGTAGACTGGTGAGAGACAGTGTAATGGGGGAGAGTAAGTGCATCTTGCCACATTCTCTTAACTGCTGAAATAAGGATCAGACTGGAGCTTGCATCAGTAAGCCATTTAAAACAGGAGGTTTTTTTTATCAATAAAAAGAAATTAATCCCCCAGCTCAAGTATTTCTAAAGAATCTAATGTTTCCCAATATTGAAAGTGAACTAGAGCCCTGGGCACAGAGTTCAAGCATCACTAAAATTGTTCTTCAGACCCTCAAAACAAGACTTTTTAACTCACTGACTGGCTGGTCAGAGCTCTTGTGCTGCCCCTTTGCACAGGTGCATGCTTCACTCTAGCTGAGGAAGGTATATGAGAGACATAATCCTTTGTTACTTCAGTCTGGACTTCTCGTTTCCTCTTTTGTTCTTGCTTAGAAGCCCTTTGAGTTACCTGAGGCAGAATCTACCCTGGGAAGTGGCTGTACATCTGCTGTGCATCTAGAAGCTATGCATCTTGACCTCACAACTCCTGCTGCTCCAGAGGCTGCAGACAAGGAGGCTACTAAGTCTTTAGATTCTCAGGAGCAAGAAAAACCATTTCAGAATAAACACTCCGAAGAACCCTCTCCAGGAAAAGAGCACATCTCTAAAGAAAATACCAATCAACACTTCCTACCACAATATCTCTATGTTCAGCCTACTGCTGGTAAGGACAGCCATCAGATCTAGAGCCACTCAGACTTCTGCGTCTGTTCACTGAACTATTCAAACAGGGACACCTACAGATAGGCCCATAAGCCTATATTTGGGGACGTTACAAAAAGTGTCAGCAGGTCTCTAGCAATTTAATAATCCTGCATACTCTTGACTCCACATGAATTATTGTCTCCTCTAAAAAATATGGCATTTTTTGAGGTATCCAGATGTTGATAAGGGTGAATAATTGGATTTCATGTGTTCGAATTATGTGCTCTGACCTTTTCAGTTTCAGTGTATCAGTGTGTTTCTGAATTTTTGCTGCTTTTTTTGGAGGGAGGGGGGACACTTAGAGCCATTTGGTTGGGGAGAGAGACTGAAATCAGCCCTACAAAGTGTGAATTGTTACCCACATTTCATATAAGGGCTTGGGGACTTAAATTACAAAGTTTAGCATTTTGGCATCACAATATAGCACACTGCTGCAGCCTGAGGTTTTATAGCTCCATACCCCAACAGCACCTGCTTGCAAGTTTTCAAGAGAACTGTTGCTTGGGAAACAGTGTCTACCCTTAGTGCTACTCCATGGTGTTACTCAGCACCTATCTGGCATCTGAAACGGAGGGCTAGTCTAGGTTTGTCAGGCAGCCAGAAGAGTGTAACAACATTCCCACAGGAGTGAATTTACTGTTACTACAAGCTTTATACTTTTCCTAGCCTGTGTATGGTCTGGATAACACCAGAAAAACTGAAGCACAGCAGTATAGCTGAGCCTGCTGGTGGGCACAGTGGGTATGAGGGGTAAGCAGCTGAACATGCTGCAAGAGGATTTCATGTCCACTGTTTTTTTTGTGACTGTGTTTGTGTGGAGTGGAAGATTGTATTGTGGGAACAGAGTACATGCTGCAGATTGCCATGGCTACTGCTTTAGCATTTGATTCCCTTGTGGCACGGAGTCAACTAAAGCTAAGTAGGGTCTCTGGGATTTTAGTTATGTGAAGCAGCTTACAGGATGGAGACTCTCAATTTGAAGAAGCTGATCTTGGTGTTTTGTAAGGTCAGACAAACTGGGAACCAGTGCAGCTCTAGGGCGAGATTCTAGTATTTCCTCCTCTCAGGAAAATGAGTGTCTGTGGGGCATATCTTCATGGGGTTTTTATGTTTTGTTTTTCTTACTTTAAAGCTATGTATATGTTTTCATATAGCTGAGGGTATGATTCTTGTTAATAAAAAAAAAGTGTTTGTTTAACCAAAACATAATTTTTAACTAAAGTTTAGAAGCATAACACATCAAGAGGTGACTGGTACTTAATAAGAACAAAGTAAATGGATGGAGACCTAGAGAACAGGCAGCAGGGGAGGAGATGGAGGTAGGTAAGAAAAGGGAGCCTGACTGAACAGATCAAAAGCAAACACTTGTTTGTTACTTAGCACAGTTTTGTTTCTTCCTGGGCAGCACTTTCTTTGTTGTTATCTCTGTCTCCTGTTCTAGATGAAGTTGTAATAGCTTAATTCCAATTTGTCAACTGTATTAATGCCTTATTTTTTTCTCTCTTTGATTTAGGATTAAGCAGTTTTAATTTCCTGTTCTCTGCAAATCAAGCCCCTGGTGCTGTTGGCCTGGCTGCGAGCCAGTTACCTTCTCTGAGTGTCCCCTGTGTTGTGGTGCCGTCAGCAGCCTTGGCTTCCTTCCCGCTTGTCTGTTCTCCTGCAATTCCAAGCTCTCTTTCTCCAGTTCCTGATGGTTCCTTCTCAGCTGCTGCCTCCATGAATTTCAGTATGTCTGGCCTGGCATCAACAACGCCTGTTTTCATAGGCACCACGGCAATGGTTTCTCCAAAGGCCTCACATTCACCTTCAGCAGATCCCCAGCAACCAGCTCACCCTACTGTGCCCCTGAGTCCTGTACTACCAAGGTCTTGCAGTACTGTTAAACTGGACTCCCCTGTGTACATGGGGCATCCTGTGACTCTTTTGAAACTGCAGCAGGTAAGTATTAAAAGGTGACTGAGTGACAAGAAAATAACAGTGCCAAGCTATTGAGACTGGAGGAAGCTTGTGGTGCAGGCTAGTGTCTGTGTGTCAGAGTGACAGGCTGGGAGCTGGTGTCTTCTACTTAATCTGCATGTCCATCTGGAGTGGTGGGAGCACTTGCAGTAGCATTAAATACATAGCATGGTAACAGATAAACATATCTAGCACTGAACAATAAAGTGGTGGATTTTAAAATCTTACAGGAATAGAGGAAAAAATGAGTTACAAGGTTTTTTCCACAGAAATCTTGAGTCAAATTTTTTCCCCCAGTGATTTGATATTGCCATTAGAAACATATTATACAATGGCTACAGAAACACGTTTAGATGGACAGGAGGATTATTTGTAATAATTCAGGAGTCAGCTGCCTGAAAAAGTGCCTTAGTGTACTGGGTAACCTAATCCCTGCTTTGCTCTCTGTTCACTAAATAGTGGAATATTTAATGGCTATATGAGATAGGAACTGGGGAAAAACACAGATTTTGGTATATTGTTGATCTTTTTTTATAAAGAAGTTTTCATAAATCTACATAGAGACTTTCTGAGTAAAATAATTGGCGAAAGAAATTAAAAAGCGGAGAAGGTTTCATTTATCTGAAGTGCAATGAATGATATGAAACCATCCTGTCAGTCAATATGTTACCTAGGTCTTCACAACTATTAGCAGGGCCATTTTAGCACTGCTTTAGCTTAAATTCTTAAGTTTCTGATATCTTTTCCTGTTGTCTAATGCAATGACAAATAGATTTGGCTTTTAGAAGCTTTATGAATTTTGTTTGGTTTATCCTGTTCAAGCTTTAGAAGAAGGCTGTAACAGAGACTCAGTGGCAGCCAATCTGGTTACATGTTGTTAGAGGTTACAGTAGAGTGGCACTTAAAACAGAAGTGGCCTGGGTTTAGGAGACTAATTTTAGACCTGTTTTGATGCTAAGAAATAATCAAAGTAAGTAAAACATCAAGGAGGGAAAAGAGCCCTTTAAGCTGAAGGACAAGATTGGCACAGGAGTGAATGAGTATGAACTAGTCATGAATACATTTAAGCTGGAAATGAGATGAAGGCTTTCAGCTTCACAGCGGTGAGGTATTGGCAGACAGCTTCAGAACAAAAAGCAGGGGCAAAGCCTGTAGCTTTTCATGGGAAGCTTCTGAACCAATTGTGTGACATGGTGCCTTGTAGCAGGGCAGAAGGCTTAATGTCTACAAACTCTATTCCATTTGCATGTTTGCACGTGAGCTTTGATAAAGCACTACTGAATCACTTTGTTTTTGTTTCACAAATAGCCTTTGTCAGCTCCCCTCACTCCTAAGAGCATTCGTCCTGCACATCATGAGGCATTTTTCAAAACTCCTGGAAGCCTTGGAGACCCTGTTGCATGGAAAAAAAATGAAGGTAACCAGACCAGAAATGCCAGCTCTGTGCAGAGGAGACTAGAAATCTCTAGTACCAGCACTGACTAACTCCGTTCATTGAAAAGGCAGATTGTCCTAGGACTCTGTATCTATTAAAAAAGAACAAGCAAACTCTTAACCAAACAAGAGGAGCACATTAAAATGACATCCCTTTCAGCATATTTCCCTGCTATCTGTTCACCCACTAGGTCTATTAACCTTTTTCACAAGTCATCCTCACTACTGAATACCTTTTACTTAGTTGTTCCTTTGGTACTGATTTGAATTCAGATGCTGTGCTTTGCACAGCCTTGTGGGCATCAAATTGTATTTGTGGTTTTAATTTGGACAGCTGTGAGGAGATTCAAACAGATTTCCTTACAGTCCCCATGGGTTCTTTATTCATGTTTGTAAGTGAGCTGTCAAGCACTTATCTGGGTGAGCATTTTTTTAACTCTACTTACCCTGAGTAAATCTGTAGTGAAAATGATAACCTCCTGCAGTTACAAGAACAACTATTTCCTTGGTTCCAATCTGTCAAATCCTGCCTCAGCAGTGCAGCCTCTTGCTATTTATTTTGTACGTTGGAGTGGGATTTAGTGCAAAAAAAAGTTTTTTGCAGCTTCAGAATAACAGATTTTCTCAGGCTGTGATTACTTGAATATCAGTTGGTTGTTGTACTATTTGCCCAGCACTTGTGGTTATGAAAACTTAATACTAACACACTATGATTGAATGTATACATGTGAAAAATATTAAGACCAAAATAACTGTGAATTTTAACATTTTTATAGTTGTTTTAATGAACTGTAATAGTACTTGTTTTTTTCCTCTTACTCTGAGCAAAAAGTACAAGTTAGATGTAAAAAAATCCAAAATCCAATTCCTAAATAAGTTTGACAAAGTAATTTGAGAGTGGCAAGCCACTGAGAGGTCTATGCTAAGATTTCATTTCGCATTAAATGTATAGTCTAGACTTTATGGCCAAAGAGCACTGATAAGTCATTAACCACATGATTAAGTTAAATTTCTAGTGGTCTACTTAAGAGCCTAAGTGTTCACCTATGGGAATTTCACCAACTTGTGAGTAGTGTATTTGAGTGTACTTGGAAAACGAGAGAGGTGTTGTCTTTCAATGCATACCTATCAAAACTGTCAAAAGAGGCTGAAAAAGAAGCTCTAAATTTTGGAATTATAGGAGAAAATAGCCTGTATTTGTAGTGAGAAAATGAGGAGGAAGAAAGGGATATATAACACCTAGTTTTGAGAATCCTTAAATAATGGATGGAACTCTTTATGTTTTTAGAATATAATGTTAAGGATTAATGCTGACCTTGGATGTGTTTTCACTGGTGTAGCAGACTTCAGTTATATTTGCGCAGTCCCCTTTGATTTAAAAAGAAAAAAAAAAGGAAAGATTTTGCTGTTGATGACACGTTGCTTTGGGTTTTTAGTAAACATAGGGCCATAGCTGGCAAGAGCTTTGTATTGACTGGTATTGGTTTTCAAAGGGTAGTCTGACGTGCTACTTCACTGATCTTGAGAGGCTAGGACTTTTTTGGGGAGTTGGGGGTTTGAGGGTTTTTTATTTTTATAATGAAATGTATTATGAAAATGGAATTTAAGAAATAATTTTAGTGAAACTGGGAGCTTGAGTAATGTGGCCTTATGTTAGAATCGACCAATAACAGCCTTATAAAGAGGACTGGATAGCCCTCACTGAAAGAAAATCTCTGCAGTAGAATTATCATAGGAATATTCAGGAGTGGTAAAAATAAATCTCCAGACTGCTAAATTTAAAGACTTTTTTTTACTAAAAAAGAAAAAAAGAAAGAAAAATACACTACAGTTGTGAAAGTTTACAATTACTTCTTCTGAATCATTTCTTCTTATACACCCACTTTAAAAAATAATTTCACTTCAAAAAGCGGTGTAATTGGCATAGTGGTAGTGCTGCCAGTGCACTTCTAGCATACGTTGGTTTCTGTCCTGGCTAGAAACAGGCTGCTGAGGTTCCAGATTGCAGGTACATTCTCCAAACCCTTTCTCTTCTCTCTAGTATGGGCAACCTTTTAGTGAAATGGCGGTTGGGAGAAAAGAGGGTTTGAGCTAAGTAATGACTCTTTGCTCTAGCTAAGGCATCATTGCAAAAGCTGCCTTGCTCTGTCAGGAAAGTTATTCTGGTCCATAACTAACCTAACTATACTTGAGAATGAAAGGACTGAAAACATATCTTCAGTTTCTGATTTTCGCTTGCAGTTCTGAGTTTCTGTAAATACAGTGGGTCTGCTCTCAGCTACACCAAGGTAAATCAGGAACGACTCCCTCACAATCAGTGCTGTCAGACGGGTCACGGTTGTGAAAGCGGATTTACGCCTGCGAGGAGAAGGGGGTTAACACACTCTTGTGTTTCTGTCAGTGCAAAATTCTCACTGACGTAGATGGGGCTGGGGGGAAGGAGCGGGACCACCGCAGCATTCAGGTGACATCGGTAGTTAGCAGCGCTACTGGCAGTGCTTGAGCTGCTAAACCAGACTGGTGAGGGGAACGGGCTGGTTGTCAAGAGGGAATGCGTTTACATTTTCTATCTTTGCCTTCACTAAAAACTAAGAGTTAAAATAAACTAATAACAATTCATCAGCAAAATAGCTTTGGAAAAGCAGAATTTGTATTTGCACTGAGGAAAAGTGCGTACCCATGATGTTCTGCAGGGTTTGTGAAACCTTTCTGTTCCAAAACAGGTGTTGAGGAAGGTAAGTGTATAACTTATACTTGAATCTACCTGCCACGTTTACATTTCTGATTATCTTTTGTAAATTGGTGCTATTTCTGTATTTAAAAAGCTGTATTTTTAATGTAAAGCTGCTTCCTGTTTGTATCTTTGCACTGCTAGTTTAATATAGATATTAATTTTATTGCTGCTTATAACTGTTCTTCAATGATTAGATATCCTGCTTTTTCTGCTCTCTAGTAATCTTTTTAGCTGTTTGCATATAACTTTACTCCAATCATACTGTTGAGTTGAATTTTTTTAATACTACCTTTTAGCAAAATATTAACTCTTATTGAATAAAAATGAAACTAAAAACAAAACTGAAAGACAGAGACTTTTTTTCTCCTCCTGTATGGATAGGAGAGTGTCCTTTGAAAGAAATGCCTGTCCACCACACATTCAAACTGACAGTCACTGCTAAATCTGAACAGTGGATAAATATGAGAGAACTACGTATTACCTCAGCACTTTCCACATTTGGCTATTTTACTTAGCACAAGCAAAATTGACATTCCAACTGTTGCAGGCAACATAAACTGTCTCTTAAAATCCCAGGTCTGGCTAGGAGAATACCTGACCCAAAACCATGCCAGATGATCCCAGGTTGTGCTTCCTTCCATAACCTGCAGCACGTATTCTGGATGAGGCTTCAGTAATGCAGAAGCTTTATCGGATTGTCCAAACGTAGACCTGGGGACTGCTCTGGGAGCATGCACCTGGGTTAGAGCCACCTGAGTGCTTCCCTGATGTGGCCCAAACTCACCTATGCACATAGTTTTCCCAGCTGTTCATACCACTAATGGGCTGGTGGACATCTGAGACAACCTGAAATTTAAATACTCTGCCAGTGAGCTCTCTTGTCACTGACCAATTTCTGTCCATGTTTAGGAGAGTCTTGGCAGAAGGAGGGACTGGAACTGGGCTGTCTGTATGGGACCTTCCTTACCAGCAGGCACTGGTTGTTCGATGGGAGGGGAAGGTCCCTCCCGTCTTCCCAGGAAACACGGAACGGAGACTGGGAGGCGGTGGGCTGTGCCCCCTTGTGCAAGCCCACAGCCCAAGTCACACGCTGCCAAGCGCTGGGGTTTGCAGCACAGCCTGCATCGCTGCACACCCCGGTGCCCGCCAGGTGCTCATGCAGAGGGCCAACAAGCCAAAATGAACAAAAATGGTCTCTAAAGCCCTGTTTGGCGCAAGACAAAAAGCAACGCTACCAAGGTGCTTAGGAACCATGCTTCATTCACCATGCTTGTTCCAATTGCTGGTTTATTATTATAAATGAGGACATTTAATTGCCGTTGATTAAAAACACACGCCCTTGCCCCCATTCAGCAGCTGGGGTTGACCTGACTGTTGCTGGTGCTGCTTCCCATCTTACGGGGTGGCTAAAGGAAGCTCCCGTGGGCAGCAGGGGCAGGTTGGCCTGTCCCGCCACTGTTGGCCCTGCCCCACTGCCCTGGGGCCCTGCCCTGCCATCATGGGCACCTGCGCCAGTGCTGTGGAGACCTGCCGCACTATCATGGGGACCTGCTCGACTGCCCTGGGGGGCCTGCTCCGGGCACCCCCATGACCCCAGAGGCCTCCCTGTGCCCTGGCTCTCCACGGGATGGCAGCAACGACTGCTGGATGCTGCACCTCGCTCGCCAAGGATGGAGCACCAGGGAGAGCACCCCTGTGGCCCCATCGCCTCCTCCCACCCCGAGGCTCCCTGGCGCTGGACCGCTGCAAGGTCCCCACCGGCTGCCACGCTACTGCACGCTTACTAACCGTTGACTGCTCTTAAAAAAGAAAAAGAGGGGAAAAAAAAAAAGCAAAAATGGAGAACCTGTCCGTGGCCCAGAGTACCTTGCCGGTGCGCTGGTCTGTGCACGCTGGGGTGGCTGGGGACACAGCTTCGCGGCGCTGAAATCACGAGAGGCAAGCTGCAGAGGAGCGCCAGGCACCCAGCCCCAGCTCTTCTCAACTGCCTGATTTTTAATAGTCATAAACATCATAACAACTGCTAAGTGAGGGAAAAGAACCATCCTGTGCTGGTTTGGCCAGGTTTAAATGACACACACACGATACATTTTGCTCCCACTAAAATCAGCAATAGTTTCGCTATGGATTTCAGCAAGAGCAATATTACCCTCTTCCCCCATCATTAGAGATGTGAATTAATGTCTTGCATTATGCAAAAATGGCTGTAAAATGCCTGTGAGTTGCAACTAGCTGAGTTCCTCAAAAGTCATTGCTAAAATGAAAATGCCACACTTCATTCAACAGTGCGTGGGGGCTTTTTTTGACCTGTGACTTCACCAGTACTAACTTTCCCTTTCAGCTGCAAGGGGACAGGTGATCGGTTTAACGAGGTTAAATATGCTATGAGGAGCACCAGCAAACCGCAGACCTGTTCCAGCTCCACTAGGAGGAATATGGCTAGAGTTTTCTATGAAAGAGCAGGGCTGCAGCTTCTTGTAATTCCCATTTTCACTGGTGCACTTTTAACTCTCCTTTTTGAAGTAAAAGTAATTAGAGAGGGGACATGAAACTTACTCTGATTTACTTCTCTCTATAAAAAGGGTAAATTAAAAGCAGCGGCATTAGGGATGAAAAATTTTAATGGTCCACAGGCTGGGCTGGGCAGCCCAAAACCATCTGAGAGACAAAAATAATACTCTGATGCTGGAAGGTGTCCAAACCGGCCAGCAAACAGGGCTTGGCTCCGCGGGCGGCCACAAACCTCCGTGCCGCTCGGGAGCCCAACACCCCTCCGTTGGGTAAGGTGGAAGAGGCAGTTGCACTGGCCTACGGGCTAAGACAACCAGCACAATAAAAGCCAGCCCCGAGGCATGGGAAAATCTTAACTGAGACAGATCTTGGGGGAAAAAAAACAGGACTGATCGCCAGGGCAGAGGTTGCACCAGAGGCTGAGGTCCTGGGCAAGGCTGGTGCTTCACTGTCTGCGTAATAGTTCAAAGTCTAGTAGCTCAAGATTTCTGTTAAAGCAAAGGAGTGAAAAGAAAGGTTTCGTACACAGCTGAGACAAGCCCTGGTGGCTGGGGCCCTCTGTGAAGACCCTCGTGGGCAGTAAGTGTTAGTGTCCAGAGTCTTTCCAAATGCGGTTACTGCGCTACAAATACAATGAGCGTTGGGCTGTTCTTCGAGTGCTTTCTCCAAGGCCTCCTGAAGTGATGAAATGAATCCTAATGACTTCATTCAGTGCTGGCTTTGGCTCCAGAAGCCTCAGGCCTTTCCCTGCTCCCCGAGGAGGTCATGGCAGCTTCTTGATGAGCAGGCAAAAGTCTGCATTGCTAGTTTGCAAAATGCCGTGACTTCCCAGCCTGCTGTCATGGGACCGCCCAGGGCAGGAGAAGGCCGGTGTGACGCGCCTCCCTGGGAACTCGAGAGTCCTCCATTTTCCAAATTAACAAAATTCTCATTTTCACGCTGCAGGAGAATGCGAGGTGCCAGATTTTATGCTTCTCCCTGATACTTGGATATTTCTCACCCGGGATGTGCCAGCGTCTTGGTTTAATAGATGGCACTCCCAACTTGGTGAGAGGGGAGCACAGAACTTAGTTTTTAGACTGTTGTTATCTTACTTGGGAAAATGAGAGCTGTCAGAGGCTGGCCAGCAGCCTGCAGACGTACCCCTAGGGGCGGTGTGTTGGTAAAACACTATGGGGAAATCAAACAGATCTGCAAAATATGTAAAACGCCCTAATACCAGCTGAAAAGTAAATTTGGAGCTGGTTTAATATTTTGGGGGGAGAAGGGAAACAATTTAAGGCCGGTAGGGTAAGATGTAGATATAAAGATTTTACTCTGCAACAATAAATTGTCCAGAATGAAACATCTCCCTTGTTTTGCTAGTCAGTTCTTCACCTTTTACTGTGATAGTGCTAAGGGAAACACCTTGCCCCTTTGGTCTCTGAATCTCACTGATAGCCAACCAGTATGTGATTCGATAAGCCTCTATCCCTTTAAAATCCTCATTAACTGGTAACAGCTGGTTGATATTAAGAGCATCCTCCTACGCCTGAGACGCAAAGCAAATTTAATGAACCTAAAAGAAAAAAAAAAAAGCAACTAAAGCTCTGGTCAGAGCGGGAAAGCAAGAGGGAATTAGTGAGGCTATTTTCCCTCTTACTCCTTGCAGCTAACGTCATGGAGCCGACGACCCAGCTCCCACCTCGTGCCGCTCGGCGCAAGGCTCTGCCCGTGCGTGGCGGGGCGCCCATGTGGCGTTTCTCCCATGCCCACGAAGGTTTGTTTGTCCAGCACGGCAAGAAAACGCTCTGCTGGCCCCCGCTGTACAGTAGGGTTCCCCCAAGCTCACTGAGAGCGGAGCGCTTGGAAGACGTTGATGAAATAGATCTCTGCAGATGCTCCAGGTCTAATGTCAGATATTTGCGTTTGAGTTCCCGTCTACACTGCTGTGAAGCCAGCGACTGCAGTGGTCTCGCTCTTGGTTTATTTTGGCATGACGGGGAGGAGGATCTGTCTTCTGGTTCTTAAGTCTGCTCAGAATTTATGGCAGGACTCTGAGCAAACCAGTCTTGGACTTCTCTAAAGCCAGAGCAGTGATATAGTCCACCAAGAGCTAAGGATCTGGCTTGTGGGGGTGACATGCTGAAGAAAGGGAGATGCAGAGAGAGGTCTGGCTGGGGAGAGGAAGGGGGCAGCCCCGTGGAGCTGGCCTTCACAAGCAGAGGGACCAGTCCCCTTGCTGGCAGGAGAATAATTTAAGGCTTTGCTGCTCGGCCTCGCTTAGGACTTCACATTATCTGAGGTCGACCCTGAGGACACGTCAGTAAATGCTGGTCTGGGATAGAATCAAAATCTGCCCTTGTGTTACTGCAGTGCACATCTGATCCTTTCGGAGTGACCTTATCTTGCTCTCTGACCATCCTGTGCCATTGACTTCTAATGTAAGCTCCCTCTTCGAATGCGTGTTGCTGAAACCACGTAGATTGGAGTGCATTACATCTGTAAGACATTTACAAAAATACTTCAAAATGTATTAGATAAAAGCTTATTTTAAGAGGCTAAGGGAGCACGAGCTTTTTCAGCCTTCCCAGCATATACAATTAAAGAGGAAAGAACATTTCAGATGCAGTCAGGGAACATTTTTTGCTATAATCAGATAACTGCACAGTGCCTGCCAGAGTAACTAGGGCTGGGCTCCAGGAGCCTCCACGGAGAACGAAAGGATTTGCCCAGGCGCCAGCCTCCCTCCTCCCCCGCCAGTTAAGAGGTCTCTCCAGATATTTCTTCAAGCTTGTGCAAGTGGCAATGCCTTGCACGACCCTAGTGAGTTGCTGTCTCTGGCAGGAACCAGAGGACAGGAAGAAAGCGCGACCTCCCAGCCTTTTCTTCAGCAGAGTCCCTGCCACTTGTTATTCTCAGTAAACATGCCTGCAGCCTCCCTTTGACTTTCTCAAGACAGGGAAAGGTGAATTAAGGGAAGCAAAATGAATCCCAAAGGTCTATTAACCTTTTGAGACCTTCAGGGCCCAAGAGATATTGGTCTGGATTATGTTTTGGGATAGAAAAATGTGAATTTTAAAATTCAGTGCAAATCCAGGTCACAATTCCCTCTGTTACTTTTTCAGGGAGGATTCTGCTTGGTCAAAATTAAAAGGAAAAAAAAAAAAAAATGAGATGACGGGAGACAGGAATCAGTCCCATAAGTATCCCTGTATGTCTGTCCACGTAAGCTCTGTGGATGCACAGAGGTCCATTAAAGCACAGTGCTGGACTCAGTCACCAGCGGACAGCAGGTTAGCAAGCAGAGACCTCTCCAAGGCCTGTGGCAAAGGAAGACAGCATTTTTGGCACAACAGAGAGGTAGCTAAAATGACTGAATGGATTAAAGCAAGCAGAAAGACAGGGCCAGCCCCTGGCCAGTACACGCTGACCCGTCTGCGCCAACTACACCAGAGCTGTGAGGTTTTACGCAAGATACGGACCTGAGTTCTTTCAAGTTTGGAGGCACCACGGAGAGCGCGTACGCAGCTCCCCGTGCCACGCAGCTCCCAAGACCTTGGGTCCGCGTTTCCCGGAGCAGTCTGTCATTTTATAAGGGGTGGGCAGCTTGGAACGAACCAGCCCAGCTCGTGCGCCTCCCACCCGGCTTTGCGCAGTCCGTCTTGTCCACCTCTCCCAGGCGGGGCAAGAGGCAGCCCCCTCTGCACCTTGTCCCGAGCTCACAGCGTCCCAGCTGGCCCATGGGTGCAAACGTGCCGACTTGGCTGCTGCCTTCCATCCCCAGGGCTCCCATGAGCTGACCGTGGGACTCCTAGAGGGGCACGTGCTCAGGGCCCTGACAACTTGCTTTGCTAAAGAAAAAGAGAGGAAGGCAAGAGCTGTATCATGCTATTCAAGTTTAGGTGAGTAATTAAAAGGCTAAAATCTATTTAATATTGGAAGGTCTCTGCAGAGCCACGTACACAGAGATACAAGACTCAAATCACCTTTTTCCCAAGGAAATTGGCTTCTACTATGCCAAAGTAGATTCCAAGATAGAGAGGAAGGTTAAAATGGCTCGGTTTAATCCAACAGCATGATAATAAGACAAAGTGATTAATTACACCTCCTTAATAAGAAAGAGCTTTTGTGCAGGCTTGAGTCAGTTTTAACGTGTCACCTTGTAAAGCGAGTGCATGTTTACATACACCTAGGGGCATTTCTGTAGTAACTAGCATTCCCGAGCTAAGCCAAAGAGCAAACCCTGCAATCAGGAGGGCCGGAGCCCGGTCTCCTCTTGGGCCTCTCCCTGGCCAAAGGGAGCCTGGCCGAGAGCCCGAGTCATGGCCAGATGGGGCATGAAGAACTTCCCCCTTCCAGGAGTACATCAAAGGGAGGATATTGCATTCAGGAATTAGCGACGTATATTAAATGTCTTCCCTCTGCTAACAGGGGACTGTCCCACACAGTGTTTTCTGCAGAAGAACACGTATATGCCAGATGATAGATATATTTAAAGAATCAAATGAATTTGTGCCAATCTGCTCTCAGAAGCCTCATTTCAGTTAAGTCCTTGTTGCAGTATGGTTCAGCTTGCATAAATAAAGAAGGGTAACCATCACTTTTATTTTCTTGCCTTCTGTATTATTGGGTCACTGATATTATTGGTATTTCAAAATAAAGTTTTTGCTAGTTTAGCTGAAGATGAGGTCTGTCAGCAGAAATCCATAAATCAATGTACTTTTGTGATTTCTGTTTGAGAAAGAGCCAAATCTTTCTGTGCTTGCTCTCCAGATATTACAAGGCTATACCATGAGTAAAATACCAGTGTATCTACACATTTACTTATCTACATATTTAAACTCTCCATTTAATGGGTTCATCATTCAGCATTGCCACAGTCATCTCCTGTTTTTAAGAGTCTGTAATTCAACAGCATCATTTTGGTTTGCCGTTCAGGGAGAGATTTTTTTTGAATTAATATCCTGTTGTGTAGTGACACTGTTCCAGGAGATTTTTAGGATGAATGAGTCACTCATATAGGACATCCATCATGCCATTGCTCAACCAAAATACCTCACTTGGAGTCTAGATTAAAACTCACTCGAAAGATATCAGAATTTCTATTATGACATACTACAAGGAGCGAATTCGTTGCACAAAGAATAAAATTATGAAAGGAACTTGCTTTGATCTTTGCCTTCTGAGACTTTTAATTTTGTGAGGCTATTGCTTACACCACGGTGAGGATACTTCAGCATCTATGAGTGCCAAAGTCACTTTATGCCATTTTTACACGATGAGAACAGTGGACCTCAAGATAAGGAGGAATCTTACCCAGGCTGTTCGTTGATAATTTCAGTTACATCCAATTAAAATGCACAGTTTTTCTCTCAAGGGTTGATGAGCAGAGCAGGCTAATCCTTGGTGAAACCGTGCTGACGTTAACAGAGTTGCATCAGGAGTTAGGTCAGCCCCCAACAGTTAAGGAAATGAAGTAAACAGGAGTTAACTTTGTACTTCTGGAGGAAAGGTAAGGCCAAGGAGGAGACAAGGAGTTTTATAAACAAATTCAGGACAATGAGTATATCTGGAGATGCTGGAAAAAATAATGCTTGAGAAAAATATCTTGGTAGCATTCTAGAGAGGCTAAGATGTTACAGTGCATGACATTTTTGATTGGCTGCAGTAAGGTTTTGCCTGGTTGTATTTTCTTCTCACTACATTTATCTCAGTGACATTCTGTCCTACCACCATTTTGGTCCTGGAGCTAGGTATGATTACGGTATCCATATGGTCACAACCTCTGAATTTAAACCACTGAAATGCACATCTGGACTGGAAACCAAACACACTGAAAATGTTTCAGCTGATATGCAGCTGAGCAGCGTATCTGCTTAGCAACAACAAATTGCTGTGAACGCATCACCTCCATGCTCAAAATGCTGTTTACTGTGGCCAGGAAAATCACATTAATATCCATATCAGCTGTGTTATATTTGAAGAGCATGCTCTGAAAAAAGTGCTAAATGAGTTCTCTAGCTAATACAGACAGATTAAGTCCAATACCATATAAAACAGCTTATAAAACTGGTATTTCATTAAATAGGGCTTGATTTTTTTTACACGAAGAGAAGCATGAGAAGCTAGAGGTGGTATGGTCTCTATGAGCTCTTGACAGCAGTTAGTAGCATTCCTCATTATCTGCTCTACGTCTTTGTGTCACAGGTCTTGGTGCACCTCCAGCTAGTAAAGCTTCTAAACACCTTTTTTAGCAGGGACATAAAACAGGTTTATTTTGGTCCTAAGAAACCTACATTTTCAAGAGAGTCCAAGACAGGTCCAGGATCTCAGGGGATCTCAGAGGACAGACAAGTTGGAACATCCTTCAAAGGAGAAGTACTGACATGCTTGAGGTCTGCAAAGTTGCCTGCATGAATCGTTTGCTGATTTCTAAGTAAATATCGATGCTGAAGGCTGAGCTGAGCAAGAAGCCAGTGCCTGCCTTTATTTCTCCCGCTATAGCCAGGTACCTGCATTTCTTCAGGGTATGGGCATCACCAGACAGTGCATCACCAGCACGTGGGGCAGCTGCTCTGCCGGACGGGTCATTCCAAACGACCGTCGAGGCATGTTGCTCTGCTTCCTCTTTACAAAAAGCTAAGGGCTACTAACCTGACACAGCCTCCGGTCTCCGAGAACACCAAAGGTCCTGGCTGGGCCAGGATCTCGCACAGGGTCAAATGATGCCGCTGCCTCCTGGCATAGTCACTGTCACGCAGAGCCCCGCTCTTTTCCTCAACGTTACAGAGGACCAAAGAGCACTGAGCACTTCCAGCTTTCCTTGTCGTGCAAGAAAGTCCATGCATGATAAAAACAGAGAGCCTTTTTCCAATTTCCAAACTAACAGTTCAAGTAACATAAATGTCACTGTCTTGGCTCTTTCAGCTTTCCACATATTTCCTGTGGCCCTACCCAGATAGGAACTTTTCCAAGTAGCCATGAATTCTCTGAGAGTGAAATATCTCAAGGGCAGGGGGACACAGGCAGTCGCTTCTATTTCTGCTCGTGCCTTCCACCTCAGAGAGAAATGCCATTCCTCATGTTTTCTGCAAAATTTAAAATTCTCTCTGTATATTTTTAAAAGCCTTTCAGTTGTTGGGAAATTTGAAATAGAGTTCTCATTAATATTTTTTGACATTTTCTCCGTGAAACTATCAACATTCACACAACAGAATAAGTAGTCTCAGTGGGGGTAACATTGTGCTTAAGAATTGCACTTCCTCTAGCATCTGTCCATGAATATGCCTAACTGACATCTGCTGAACCTGTAAACCAGTGCTGGAAGCAAAACTGTCCGTTTGGTTAGCTGCACATGCAAAGCCATTGGTGTGAATGAGAGAGTGAAAATCTTACAGAAAGGAAATGAGAAAAATCCATCCTTTCCTCCTCTGTGAAGTACAGACATTATATCAAATAAAACGAATAAAACATATTGAATAGTGAATAAATATTAGCAATGTATTTTAAAAGATGTAAGTACAGACAAAACAGAAAAGCTGATGTTTAGAGAACTTTGCTAATTACTGCTTTTGGTCATTTATCAGTAGTCCATGAATCAGTCACCTGACATTGGATCTCAGTAAATTTGTTTTAGCTCACTCTTTGTTGGCAGGACAAACTGTTCTTTTCCGAGCAATACCGTATGTTCTCCACAAAAGAAAAGCCACAGCTCTGCGCGCTCTTCTAATTAACTGCATTTCCTGTTTGCATACAACCAGCATCTTGGGACCTTGATCTGGAAGAGAGTCCCATTACCCGATATACATGTCTGAAAACAATTCCTGGCCTGAAAAATTAATTTAAGTCAAAATATACCCAAGGAATCATTTTGATACCATCCTACAGTTAAAGAAACTCTGCTGATGTATGATGTTGACATGTCAAATCACTACGCCAACCTTAAATAAATTGTCACACAAGGTACCTACTGTGCCTTGAGTGATTTAATACAGGAAGAAAGAGCAAGTCAGAAAAGTAGAAAGAGCATACTCTACCATCTTTAAATATGTCTGGCACTTAGGTTTACAAACCTTTTCCCTAATTCAACCAGTGTTGATCTGGTGAGCACAGAATAGAAATATTCCCTAGGAGGAATTCCTAGGAGTTCCCACTCTATAAATGAAACATGCGCTTCTGAGGTGAACTCTACAAAGACTGTACAAAATTGTATCATAATTGTACTACTTCTATAGTATTGTTTGGATGACTTAACCATGCATTTCTGTAGCATGAAACATTCTCATTTTTATAAACTTAACTCTGAATTTATATGTGATTATATTTTATTTAAAGCAATTACTTGGGTTGTAGTGACAACATGTTAAAAGCTATTTTGTTTTAAAAAATTGCTTAAATTATTCCCTCATTTTTCTCTCTTGGCTAGCTCCATGTATTTTATCTAAGAATAAATGAATATTTCCCCTGCTAATTAGGTGCAGAGAATAACCATGAAATTCTGCTAACATGGAATGGGATGTATCTGTGGAGCAGACATTGCCTGACAATAATTGTGTATGAAGGAACTATCAGTGAGGGGCAAATCAGAGCACATACAAAGCATGTGAGGTCTGGAGCCAGCACACAAATGTTTTTGCAGTATCCAGCAGGTACTGCAGAGTTTAAGTCTTAGTCATCAAAGCCCCTTATTTTGTGTCCTTTTGTCAATGTACCTTGACAGGCCACCAAATCCGTGAAAGACAAAAGAAGCTGTGTCACATCAGTGCATCTGCCACACTGGAGGAAGCCACCTCTACAGGGCTGCTCAGTGATATGCGTCAGAGTGGAGACACTATTCCCTTCTCATTGACTGGACTTACTGGAATAAAAACAGTTGAAGAAGGCTTGTGCAATAAAACCATGTTTTAAGATAAGAATGGCTTTACTGCTAAATTAAAGGGAAACCGAGAGGAGGAACAGTGAGTTCCTCCTCAGCATCTATAGGCCAGGGTCTCCAGGAACCCAGGTGCTTCTCCCTAGCACCCCAGAATATCCTGATGGGCCTTGACATCTCCACTCTCCAGCTCCTGTCCTCTGTCCCAGCACCCTGCCTATCTGAAGCGAGACGTGTATGGTGATGTGTACTCCACCCTAATCAGCAGCCTTGATCAATGATGCCCTGAGATATAGCTCTCTGATAAGAATTACGGCTCTGGTGGGGCTCAACGTGCTGCCCAGTCCACTTGCTTTGGGATTTGATGGCAGTTCTCCAGCCGGCAGCTCCGTGATGAAGGTGAGATGTGGCCTCTGCTCCTTCTCTGCCCTTTCTCAGCTGCCTCCGCCTGAAGGGGGAAGAAGTTTTGTCAATATTCTCCCCAGAACAGCTCTTAAATTACCTAGCGTATATTTGCATTTGCATTACATCTAATGCATTTAGAGACACAATCAACATTATTCAGAGCTGAATTTGAGCCCCAGAAAAAACCTTTACCTTTACATTCTGAGTGATCTGATTTATCCTTATTTTGGGCATAATTGCAACATTGCTTCCCATATACCCCTCACAGACAAATGACCTTCACCATATTGTGATGCCTGAGAGAAAAACATGGAATAAAGATTCGCATTTTGCCCTTAAAAAAGTCAATCTGATCTGGCTGGAAAGATGACTTACTTTCAATCATATAGTGATTGTCACTACAGGGTATACTTACAGTTCCGTGTGTGAATTGCCTGTGTATTTTTGTATCTTAACCTACCTCAGTTTCTTTTAAAGCTTAACCTTCATTTTGAGTGATCTGGTTAATCCTTATTTGGGGCATAATTGCAACATTCTCATGAGGTCTGTTAGCCTTACACGCACATTTTAATGACCTTAACTGAGGTTTAGCAGTTTTTTTCCTCCTGAGAATACATATGAATTCAGTTGTTCCAGAACATGAAGCATTTCTCTTTCTGCGAACCTGTAGCCTGTATTACTTCAGCGACTGAACTTTCCTTCAGCAGCAAAACCATAATAAATGTTCAGTTTCCACTGAACCAAAGGAAAATCAGAGTAGAGTCTGCTTAGCTTCCTTTGACTGTGAACTAATGAACACTCACCATAAATGACTGTCTGCAAGATTTAGTTATCTACCTCTATGAAAGGATAATACGCTGCAGGAGAAAATGAGACTGCAAGAAAGAGGAAGTTTGAACATTAATAATTACAGGAAAGGAAACTAATTTAGAACCCTAACGTGATTGTTAAGTAACTTAGCCTTGTTTAAGATCGTTCAAATAATAAAGCAGTATAAACTGAGAATGATTGAATGACATGTTAGAGATGTTTTAGAAGTTAAAGTTTGTTAGTATAACCCTAGACCAAACCTAGGCCAAGTAGATTATTATTAATTACTATTGAATGTGTTCTGTACACAAAAGGATGGCTGCCCATTCCCCAGGAATCCACTCCTTAGGAGCCTTAGGAGCCCTAGGAAAAAAGTTAGTGGACTCTAATTACTCCTCAGAGATCCACAGGCAGTAGGAGGGAATCTGTAGGAGTTTTGTAACCGATTATGTTGGAAGGGAATGCAATGTAAGGGAAGGGCAGCCTCTAAGGACCAAATTCAAAAAAGGACTCTGATATTATGGTATTGATCATCTCATCCAAAGTTGGAGTGTGCAAAAGCTTTCACTGTCTCCCTACAGTTCAAAAAAATAGGGAAAAGTAGCATTAAATAGCATGAGCAACTGCTGGATCCATCAGCAACCAAACTGCAGTAAGGCAACTGTTTTGCAGCTCCCCATGAAGAAGCTGGGATGCGAATGGCCTGTGCTACCCAAGCCTGGAGCTGGGGCTCCTGCTGAAAAGGTTTGATTTTAGAGGCTACATCCAAATTCCCTTCGGTCTTTTCATCTTTATCCCCACATCTCCTTCAACATAAAGACACTGATGAGGCAATGAGGCCCTGTTCACTTCTCCATGTGTGATGATAGAGTCTCAGCTCATTCTGCACTTGAAAGAGAGTTTTCCTATTAAAGGAAGTAAATACAAACAGGAGGGAACAGCAGCCTAACAACTGCTCTTCCAAAACCAAGTCAGCACTTAACAATCAGCTAGCAAAATGCAGATGCCTTGGTCCAGAATGACCATCTCAGAATTCAGCCAAAATCCTCCTTATCCTCCACATATCTCAGGAATCCACTTTGCTTCTCCGTCCCAGCGGGTGGATGGGTGTCAGACTGTCTACCTTCTGCTAGATGGCAGCAAAGCCAAAAACCTGTCTCTTTGCGCGTTGATCTTGTACTCCTCGCTCTTGAATATCACTTATTAGAAGTTAATGAACAGCTGCTCATGGCTTTCACTGCCTTTCCCAGGGTAATTCTTCCTGGTGAAGGTAAGTAGCCTCAGCCAGTTCTTCATGGCTCATTCCATGCCATGCCAGGCATCCAGCTGGTTTTCCCTCTATCTCCTCCTTTCCTTGTTCATAGTGAAAAAGAATCCATTCAATCCCAATGCAAAGGAACAGAAGAACATGGGAAATGGAGGAATGCACAGCAACAGTAGCACTTATTTAGCATTGCCAAAGGAACTGTATGTTGAGATACAGATCAGAGCAGTGTTGCACTACTCCAAGAGTTAATCCAGCTCCTGCTAATTTCCAGTAACAGGGTACGCAACACTTTCAGCATACTGTACCTCCTTTTGCCAAAAAGACCAAAAAAGCATGCTACCAGCCAACTTTGGACACAGTGATTTCAGTTTTATGGGTGGAAATGTAAGTTCAGCAGTATATAGGAGTAGTCAGGCTGTTACGAGCATTCACACTCCTGTTGCTTCACTGTGATAAGGTGATAAGGTGATCTCTTGTAGCATACTAAACCACAGCATAAAAGGCAGAGGTACGTTAATCAGGAGTATTAGGCTGGAAGCTCAGAAAGGACATTTACAACAATATCTACCAATGTCTCCCAGAGATCCAGCATACAATAAATGCATGAATTTCAGTCTTATTTAATTTTAATGGTGTTCCCGTTCCAAATAGGATTCTGCTGTTTTTCTGGGAAATGATGAGCTTTAGATCATCTGAATCAGTCCTCACAGAGAGAAAATCACTCTATAGCTGCTTGGAGCAACAAATCATACCAGTGCATTCAAAAACTTTTCATCTCTTATATAAAATTTTATAGAAATGAATATAATTTATTCCTTAATTGCTGTAAAAGATTTGGTGCTTGTAGACAGTTGCTAGGCCGTAACCATGTAGATTTGTAAAGAAAACAAGTAGCAGGCAACAGCTAGGCATAAATATTGATGTGAACGATGCGTTTGTATTTGTGGGATGGTTACTGCAGCCCCCAACTAGACAGCAGAATGCAAAGAGTTAAAAAGCCCTCCGAATCCCACAAATCTAGTTCAGAGTCGCTAAAGTAAAATTAGTATTTATGTCTTCAAAACACTTTGTAAATATTAGCTAACAAAGCCTCACTATGCCTCTGTGAGGAAGATGTTTTATAGATGGAGACACACACCAAGAGATGAAATAATTTACCCGAAGTCACAGGCAGAGTCAGCATTAACAGAGATAAATACCCAGTCCTCATTAGACCACATTCGCACTGGGAATAGTCTCTTAAATATTTGACTGAAAAAATACATTGCACGCCCTTCGCATCCAAAGCAGAACAACTCAGCAGCTGTGACAAGTTGTCCAGGAACTAAGTGGCCTTGTGCAGGGTCATCTCTTCTAGCTCTGTCAAATGTGCCACCCTGCCTGCTTGGCTGGATTCCCATAGCATTTCGTATGAAGAGAAAATGCAGGCCTGCATCATTGCCTATACTCTCTTCCACAACCTGACTCATTTTTAATGAGTATTTTATACACAAAAAAAGGGAATTGCTTGAGGAAAAACTGCTCTCACAGGTCTGGCTGGTTTTTCAGAAGGTGCAAGCTGTCTTAGCGTGATTCTAACTGAAGGAACTGGTAAAAACATTAAAATTATATGCCCGCTCTTAAAATTCACAGCTGGAAGCAGCTCCACATTTACAGGGTGATAAATTTGCTGAGCCAGATTCACCCTGGAGCCTGACACCAAGGACAAATGCAGCTGTGCAGCCTGGCAGGAAAAAAGAGCAGAAAATACCTTCTTCCACCATTGTATTGGTGGGCAGAACGCGTGTTTTCTTGCACAGCACATCAAGGCCACTTGCACCTTCAGTCATTAGGCAGGGGAGATGCTTCAGTTCCAGCCCTGCTTCCACTGTGTCACAGTTGTTCCCAGCTTCAGATTACTCCTCTTTAAACGGAGGTCCAACTCCTCGGCACGTTTTTACCGCAGATTCATTTACCTGACGATCACAGCTTGGGAAGCAGACGAAGGCAGCCTAGCATCACAGAGCAGAGTTTAACCTTCACCGCTTCTCCGATCTGCAGGCTGGCGGGCACTGCTCCACCTCAAATTTCCGTAGCTGAGAATCTCTGTGAGAACACTGTCTCTGACGTCTAATACTGCTATATTTTCCCCACTGTATCCTGGCAGTGTTAATTCTTTCACCCCTCCAGGAGAAGAAGGATAATTTCCATCCTATTTTGCGTCGTCATTTCACTTTTGGAATTTTTTCTGTTCTTCTCTACACTGGAAACTGGTTTTGTTTCACTGTTTGATTTTCTTATCTTGCTTTTGCTAGACTGTAATCTGCTCTCCTTCAACTGTAGTTAAGGTAAAGGTAACCTCAAAGGGAGAAATGAGTTTGAACCTTGGCAAAACAGTACAGAGGTATCTCTGAAACAAAAGAGATATCTGTATGCCTACCTGGAACATCTGTAAGCCATCAAGATGGTTACAATAATTCTCTCTACTTTTCCCTCCCAAAATGTATTCCCACCTGGTCTCTTTTCGGTGTTCATCAAACTGTAACAGAAATAAATCTGGAGATTTATGCCAAAAAAACATTTTTTTTTCTTTCAGCCAAGAAGACTTAATTTGATGCCTTTTCAATAGTAACGCAACATTGGCTCACTTCTGAGTAGACATCCTTTCTTTCCATTAACTTCTGCACGCTCTGCCTCAGGTGTATGATTAACAAAGAGCCAAAGCTGGATCAGTTTATTTATCCAAATAATCCTATTAAGAATCGTGGGGAGTCTAAATGCTGGTAAGGCAAGTAGCCCACCTGTTAAAATGTTTGGATCAAGGAAGAGAAAATGAGTCCAGTCTGTTTTTTCTATATTCTTGAGACAGAATGAATAGCTATGCAGGAAAATATATTTCTGGTGTATTTTAAAATCATCATAGCAAAGTTAGAGGCCATGTTCAGACAGCAGAAGAAACAGTTCTGAATATGAATACTATACCAGATGCCTAATTTTTAACAGTAGGGCATTGAGTTTCTGTTTGACAGAAACATTACTAAGCATTGCGTGCATCACACTTGACAAAAATGCAGCTCCATTTTCAATGCAGTTTTTAAACACCTCAGTTATTTTAGATAGAAGCCCTATGACAGATTGTGCCTCCTATTTAATTATATTTAATAATGTTTCATCTCAGACATTACATGTGGGGATGAAAAGCATGTCTCCGCGTAAGAGAGCTGCCATGCTTGGAGGACAGAGTGAGCTGGAGCTGAGGAACATTTCCAGTTCTGGAGTTACTTCAGAGTGGGGTCAGTTACTGCAGAGTCTCATCAATTATTTTTTTGCCCAGTTCCTGATCAGTTCCATAAAACAGAATACTCTTTCCTATAAATACGTTTCTACTAAGAAAAAAGAAAAGCACAAGGAAAATGCCAGAACAAGAAAAAACACTTGCCAAACCACACGTCTGAACGATGGAAGCAATACAGATCCTGTTACGGCGTATAGCAATAAGGATTAGGAACACCGCGGAATGGCCTTCTGCTATCCTTTCACAGACAAATCTTCTGAGCTCTTCCAAGGAAATCATTCCAAAGCGATGACTGCCACATTAGGCCCAGAGCACTGATTTCCAAGGAAATATTTATTAAGACCCAGTCTTGACAGGTAGGATTCAAAGCTCCTTTCACTTTGAATAAGTTCCCTGGTTCTGTAAGTATTTTGGATCAACATCATCATCTAATGGATATGGAGGACAAGGGAATCTGTTTCTTTTTGAAATTTGGTTTACTGCAGCTTAAATCACCATCAGTTTCCACAACCCTTTTTAGAAACAGCTTGAGCAGCCAGCATCCTAATGTTAGGTTTGCGTTACACCGTCTGGGCTTCTTTCACTTTTTGAAGTTGGTAGCCGCTGAGCTATTCACCTGTTCCACCTTTCCAAGAGATGTAAACCACCTTTAGAAAGCCAGTCCATAAAATACAACCCACTAATACTGCTGGTAGGGAGCAACAAGGGAGAAGGGCAGGAGGGCAGTTACTCCCCGCTGTCCCACAAAACGCCCCGGCTGCACCAACACCCCCTCAAGGAACGGAGCTGCTGGGACCTCACGGAGGCCCTGAGCCCCCCTTTCGTGCCGTACTGCATGGAGGTCCATACGGGAGCTGCACTGGCGCCCAGGGTCACACTTCCCAGTCTGCCCAGGCACTGGCCAGAGCTCCAGACAGGCTGCTGCCCACTGCTCAGACTTAGCGTAGGCAGAGCTATGGCCTCTCCAATCAATTTTCTTTGACTTTTCTTGTAAAGTAAGCATAAATTAAAACAAACGGAAAACACCAGCCCTGAAATGTTCCTAAGCAGCAGCACACAACTCATTTTTCACAGAAGCGCTTGAGTGGCTACAGATTCCCTCAAACCAGCACAGAGTGAGAACTCCCGCCTCACGTCCACAGATGTTTCCTCCACGCACATCGGCGCGTGGGCGTCCTTGGGAATGTGAAACCATGCTCTGTCCTTCTTCAGGGAAACAAGATAGCCATCTATTTATGAAAAATAAAAAAGCACACTTCAAAGTAACGTGGAAACGTTCGACTGCGCCGTCCCCTTGGTGCTCTCGCTCGGTGAAGCAAGGTCTCCTACGCTCCGCCAGGCGGGATCAGCCGTGCACTGGCTCCTGGAGGCAGCGAGCTACGTGGTGCTTCTTGCATCGTGCTGCTGGAAGGTCACAGGCCCCTGCGGGCAGCACTAGCCAGGGAGTTACTGCCGTCCCAGCTACTCCACAGCCTGGTTGGTTATCCCAACGGCTTGAGAGCGCTCTTTTGAGTGCTGTGACATTTAACTGCCTCTGTGCAACTTATTCTTGTCTGTCTACATGCATTTGGAACTTCTATTTTATTTTTTTTAATTGCGCATCCTCTTGGGGTCTACTCCCTCTGCACCCAGGGTTATACAGCAATCTCCGTGACCACTGATTAATCTGTCTCTGGACTCTCCAAGGATTTTGGACACCTCAGGGAAATATGTGGGAAGTTTCAGGAATGTTACACTAAACAAAAATGAGGCAAATGCAATCTACTGAAAGGCAAAAAATTAGTTAATTCAATGAAGTGCTTGGGATTTTCCACTTTTAAAAAATTTGCCTATTTGTTTACACAAATGAATGACATGTCCAATAGATAGACAATGAAAGGAAGAAGGATTTCCTACCCTTAAAGATATTTTTCTTCAGACATATAGTGTACACTTTGATACAAGAAAAGAAGGAAACTAACACTCGGCATGTGCTCTCAACTTCAAACAAGTGGGTAGCTGCGTGAAACAAAAGCTAAATGTGTATTTTGTCATCTGAACAGGAAAGCCAGCATCTTTTGAGTCCCAACATCTTTATTTCATAGGAACAACTCCTGAGGCCTGGGCTGTGTTTTCCAGGTTCACAGTAGGAAAGAGAGGATTTCCAGGATGCAGACCGCCTACTTAAACACCTCGGGAGGCCCAGTGTGGTCCAGCCCTGTGTGGCCTAGGAAAAAGGTGGGCTGCTGAGAAAGGTGGTCACTTTCCGATGGTGCTTGAGGTAAGCCAAAAAACAACGGCCACCTGGAAGCAGCTCTCTCCACTGACTAGGCTTCTCCCTTTGGCACCTCATTTAAGTGCCTGAAATTAAGAGGCAGGAATCCACGCTGCAGTTTTGAAAAATATCCGATAAAATAGCTGACGTTTATCTTTCTAGTACCCCTTACTGTTTCCGTACATGCGTTGGCAGTAGATACTTTTGTTGAAGTGTGGCAGAACTGTCATATCCTGAGCTAGAGGCTCAAGGGACAGCCCATGAGCTCATGCTTGCCTGCCTCCCCAGTGGAATAGGATCTTCCAGGAAACTTGAGGCAGGCATATGTCAAAGAGTGAGATGGGGAGAGAAGAAAACCAACAAAACGTTATCTGATCTTCACGGACAGGTCTTCTTCTTCTTCCACCTAGATTTGTGTTTCAGATTTTCAGACAGGTAGCAGCTCAGTCAGAGCTGTTGTGCAGAGGTGGACAAAGAAGCTCTTGGGAATCTTGGAAGTCTGTCTGCTCCAAATGTCCAGAACAACATGACGAACCATGCTGCTCTCACAGCGGGTCTGACACCTCCAAGAACCAGAGAGGAGGAAAATGTAGGGAAGATTGCTGCAGCATTTTGACAGCCCTAAGCTGTTGCACTGGCTGACTTGTGAAAACAAAGCCTTCGTGGAACTGATTTCAAGTTCAGCCCTCACCTTTAGCTTACTTCTTGGCCATCCACAGCAGGTTAATGACCTCTTCTTTTTCATCTGTAGTATCCTCTAGACTGTCTGGGTTGTGTGTGGCAGCAATGTGTCAGCCCAGGGCTGATTCACTGCACTGAAACATTCAGCCAACAAAATTAACCACAACTTGTAAGTTTTACATAGGCAAAAAAAACATCTCCTGTCTTTTGAGTTAATAAATAAACAGAAAGTCTTGGAGGGCCTACATTAGTCACCCAAGGCTTCCTTACAGTATAGAGGGAGAAAAAGATACCCTGAAAAGGTAATTCAGGTCATAGAGTTTCTTGTCCACACAAATAAGAGAGCTTAAGACAATGAAGCTCTCAATTTAGGTGCCTCATTAAGTGTCTAAAATGAGATGGGATGAATCTGGGCAAAAGTTTTCATGCCATTGCAACAACAGAATCCTGTGAGGGTTGTTGCTGGGTTTCTACTTGGAGAAAAGCTAGCTCATAATTTTCCCACGAGCCTTTGATCTCCTCCCAGTGGCTCTGCTGAGGTCACTAATGCCCAAAAGCACAAAGCATTCCCCTTTTTACCAATTTAGAAAGAGAGTGGGTGGGTAAATGAGTGTACCAAAAGGGTTTGGGGAAATCAAAGAAAGAGGGAGAATATCATTTCAAACCCCTGTCCTCAGTGAGAGATGTGCTTATACTTCCCCTTATATGTTTCAGAATTGAGTATCAGACTTTTCTGCCATTGCTCTCAAGGCTGAGTGTTTAAGTAGACATACTGTACTCCTGCTTGAGGACAGCAGCAGCACACAAAGTGCATTTTAAGAAACCATTACTTTTACTAACTGCAATTATACAAGCCTATAATGAAGACAAGAAAGGATTATTGCCCAGTTTTCCCACCTATCAAGACTCATAACAATATGTGCCATTTTATTAAAGTATAAAGCAAGTATTTTTAAGTCATTCAGAAATATCCAAGGTAGGAGTATAACTAACCACACTCCCAGCTTTCATGCACTGCATTCATAACCTGTAGCCTACCTTATGAATTCATGATAAGTGTTCTTGTCTGGGGAGGAAGGTGACTCTATGAAAACTTTAAGTATTGTCTCTAGTTCACGTTGATATATACACAGATCAGTGGAGCTTTTCATCCATATTTTCTGGGAAGAAACATTGAGTTATTCAGAGACTAAGCTGCTGTTGAGATGGAAGCTATAGGATCATGGAAATGTAGGTTGGAGGAGACTTTCAAAGGTCATCTACTCCAATCTGCTCAAAGCAGGACTGTTGCCATCCCAAGGACAGATAGTTAACAGTGGTTCTGGGTAACCTGCAGCAGTGTTACAATACTCTCCCTGTAAAGAAGTTCTTCCTAATGTCCAGCTGAACCTCTCAAAGCTGTTTGTGGAGTTCTCCTCTTGTCACACCATCAGCCACTGCTGAGAAGAATTTGGCTCTTTCATCTTTTTAATGCCCTTCAAGTAATGAAAGGCTGCTCACCTTAGATCACCCAATGGTCTCGTCTTCTGCAGACTCAGCTCCCTTAGCCTCTCCTTGCAGATCATGTGTCCTGGGCTCCCAACCATCACAACAGCCCTCTGCTGTATGTTTTTCCTGTGTATTTCTTGAAGAGGGTGTCCCAAACAGACACAGTTTCATAGGTAGAGCCTCACAAGCACTAAGCAAAGAGAGTATTAACTTCTCTCAATCTGCTAGCAATGATCCTGCCAGGATAGCCTAAGATATGGCTGGCCTTTTGCTGCAACTCCCAGTATTTTCACACAACAGGATGGTTTGTTCTTGAGCTCTCACCAACTTGCCTTTGAAATTCAGCCTTCTTCCCCTTAATGGCACTTCCCAAGGGATTCTGCCTAGCAAATCCCACAATGAGCTGAAGTCCACTGTCCTAAACTCTAGAGTCCTAACTTTTGCCACTCACCTTCTCATCTGTCCTCTGGATCCTGAACTCAATCAGCTTGTGGTCACTGTCACTGAAGCTGCCATCCATGGCCACATTCTTCCTCTAATTCTTCCCCGCCTGTGAACAATACACCAAGAAAGTATTGCCCCTGGTAAACACCTTCACAATTCGCATCAGAAAAGTGTCACTAACACATCATAGAAAATGCCAGAATTGTCTGCATTATGCCAAATTGCCCTTTTAACAGATGTCTGAATTGTTGAATCCCTCACCTGTGAGCTTGCTCCTCTGCTCTTCAGAGCTTCAGGAAGTAGAAAGGTTTCTGATCTTTCCTCCTGGGTGCTAAGACATGGAGCACTTTTTTAAACCTATCATTTTTTTAAAATGTAATCTGTGTGTTACCTAAGCAATCCTATTCTACCTTCATAACTAGAATGAATTCAGCTGTGTATCTGGCTGCTTCCTTCTTCCTTATGGTGCTGCTGAAGAAATTCCTGCTTCATCTGCAAAATTCACTAGCATGCAGTGAAGAAGAGTGGCAAAGATGAGCCATAGCACACTCAGGGGCTAAGACAATGAAGTATTTACCTATTTTTAGACCAAAGCTAAAGTACAGAGCCCTGTGAAGGTGTAACATTGAGACTTTACTGTACCTTTTTGGGTCTTGCACTTCTTGCAATCATTTCCACCTGTGCAAAGTAAACAGACAAAATAAATGAAAAAGTCAGCAAACTGAAAAAGACATTGCATTTCTTTATGCATTTTTGTATTCCTCTGATTTCAAGTATCGAGGCAGTACAAAATCAGACCTCTTATACAGTATTAAATCATACCCTTAAAGGAATGTATGTATTTTCTTGTAATACCTACAAGAAAAAATTCTCTGCTGTAAAAAGGAGTAAGAATTTACCCTCTGTTGGGAGGGAAAGCCATAATCAGTCAAGCTCTGTACAAAGATTTAAAGCAACATAATCAACCAGACACATCAGGGAGATTCCTCTGTCAGGGAGCTGAGTGTTACCAGTGCCTGAAAGTAGCAACATCCTGGCAATGTCAATGATAAGCAAAGAGTCTCGATGGTTCAGTCTTTCCTCCCCTTGTGACCTATAAAGATGCAAAATGCTTTTTTTTTTTAATAAGCTTCTCAAATAAAGATCTGGCAGCGTTTATGCTGTGCCCTATCATTCTACCCCTTCTCAAAAGAGGGGTTAGCCGGAAAAATGGCTGGAAAATAGCCCTTAGAAATAAGGGCTGTGTGTCTGCCTCTTTCTAACCAAGTGGTTACTTTTTTCAGTAAGAATATACTCTTTTCATCTTGCTTGTATCCTAGATCTCAGGCCAGGAAAATGAGACTCCTGTTACCCTTAGAAGCAGGGTCTCCCACAGCCTTAACAGCTTCTAGGATCCTCTTCAAGTCCATTAAATCCGACCGGGTGACTTTAAGAGAGCTGTGTTTGTTGGCCTCCTTCCTTATCTTCCCCACGCAGAGAATTTCTGTAATCCCTTTCAAATGGACCTCTGAGGTTTCCCCAGCTCTCCGGGCGTACAGTTATCCATTAACCCAAGCTAGCTCACCCTGTCTTTGCTGGCTGGGGTTTAAGTACCCCGTGGTTATACTTAGCAGCGGTTCCCCAGCCTCTCTCCCTAACCTGCATGTTTATTTTCCGTAAGGCTCTTACGGGTTTAACCGCCTCCCTGGAATCTGCATTTGTCTAGCGGATCTGGATTCCCTCCCACTGGCGCCCGGCAGCCTCTGACAAGGTAAGCCGTTGTTACAGGGTGTCTAGTTTCCAAGCAAAGCTGAAATCTCATCTCTTTGCGGCTCCTTTGGCTTTCGCACTGTGCTGGCCTGAGGAACGTATTGGTGTGGGTGTCTTTTGCAGTGCCTTAAGGGTGCTCAGTTTGAAGAAATCGTCGGTACCAGCTAGCTTAGTCTGCCTAAGCCAGCTGGTCATGATCTGTGCCAAGTGGCTTTTTATTAAGATTACTGCTTTTAGAAGGTTTTTTTTAAAGCACTTACCGATAATGGGGATTAGCCCTGATGCGAGCCAGACACAGGTACGGGCACATCAGCGCAATCTCAGTGCGCACCTTGTGCACCCCGCTCCTTGCGCCTTTCTCTGCTTGAAACCACAACACGATCCTCCTGGGAAAAGTGCTGATTTGGGGGGCTAGGCTGCGAATTTAGCAACAGTGCTGTTCCCCACTGGCAAGTGTGTTATGTGCAGTCCAGAGAGGCTAACAGCAGCATGAAGGCCTCAGCTCTTCCATATGCAGAGGAACAGCAGATGCTTCTAGTTCAATTCCTGAAGTAGATGCCAAGAGCTGGAACGGGAGCCTCTGTTGCTGTTGTAGCTTGTGAACGCTATGCTAGCAAGAGCATTTCTTGTTAGCATGACTGTATCTACACCACGGCTTTTGCTGGCACAGATATTTTGTGTTAAAGTACATGCCTCTGCCCCAGCCAGCACTCCTGTTCCAACCAATGTTTCTAGCGTAAGCCTTGCTGGAGCTCTCAGCAGGTTGTGGTCGTACACAACCGGCAGCGTCCATCTGCTGCTTGGTGGGAAGGGCTCTTCCTGGAGCATGATGTTCTGGCAATGGCTCCTCTGCAATGCTTAACTCAGGCATGAAAATGCTTCTGGAATTGTTTCATCTTTCAGTGTAATGAAGTTATCTCAGAGTAATGGTAGATTTACACTCATCGTATTATACTACCTTCCCCTGATTCCTGCCTCAACTGGGAAATTTTCCTGGACCTCAGAGAGAATGGAAAGTTTGGAGAGAAGTTATTTTTAAAGTGAAATCCCTCCAAAATACTTATCTTCAGCCAAACAATAGAGGTTTGGCACTATCAGTCACAGTCTAGCCAGCTTCTAGCAGCTTCTGGGCATGCTTACCAGAGTGATGCTGAGAGACAAACACTGTTGCATGCAGCTAAGGAAAATGAAATGCAGGGAAACGCTTTGCTTCTCACCTCCCACTGATCCCCCCGAATAAATTATTGCAGAAAAATAGTTAAGGTGCTTTGTGTCTTCAATACTATATTTGGCTATAATTTTTTACGCTTAGAGATTTTATAAGTGCCGCTGGGAAGAGAAGTATTATAAATTGTTACATTGCAGGAAACCTTTCTTCCCAGGGGAAAAAAAACGCTCAGCTGAGCTTAATCTGGCTGTCTCCTAGGGCTTGCCTTTACAGAAAACCCTCCTGAGATAAAACAAACATTGTAGCAAAGCAATATATGTGGTGCACTGATGGTTATGGCTGGTCAGTGTGAGCGGGACCATTGCCACCCCGGTCATTTCAAGTTCTTGGCAACAGGCTGACAAAACTATGCAGTTTACAGCTGCCGACACAAATCAGATACAACCTCCGTCTCCTCTCAGCTTTGGGTGGCTTCCCACCAGCCCGTGGCAGGAGTTGCTCTCAGAGCTGACTGACCGCCCCAAGCCGCTGCTGACGTGTGCTTTCTGGGGAGGACCTACCTCCGACCCGCAGCTCGCGGCCGAGCAGGGGTGACGCCTTCCCTTTCCAAAACATGGCCAAGCCACTGGGTTGCTCTGCTCTGCAGCCCAGCCTCCCCTTGGATGAGTTCCTCTGCCATCAACTTTTTTACCGTAGACAGTTATTTTTAAAGCACCTCTGGATCATCTCAAGAGGTTTCCCCCCTCCCCCAATTCCCAAATCAGTAATTAAAAGTCTATGTTAGTTTTGCAAAATCAAATTAGGTAAAATTCCCCAAATGGAGCCCATTTTGCCTGTGACAGTCATTGAAAACTGTATCTTTGGAAAAGCATCACATTACAACTAGTCCAAGTAGTCTATGTGAGATTCCCAATGGCTTTGATGAGAGGTGCAAGGTCCCCTTGAGGGTGCAAACATTGCTGCCCTTTTACCAGAGACATCTTGAATACCAGCGAAAGCCCCTCATATGCCTTAATTACTGCAAACATCCCTTCCCCACTTTTGCCTAGTTGTATTCTCTGCAGATATTTCTGCTTCTAAGACCATAAATATTCTTCAAAACTAGATTTCATTTTCCTCAGACACCTTGTGCTGTCTCACACTGGACACCTTGATGCACGTAGGCTGCGGTAAGCTAAACAAGGTTTAAGAGGCCGTCAAATGCACCTCCTTCTGCATGCACATGTGTACACGCACACAGGTGCTGACTGTGGTAGTAGGGTCTTTTCCTCTGCTTCTTTTAAAGGAATTGGCCCATCAGTGACCCACCTGTTGGACTAGTTAAAAAAACAAATCCCCTCACATGGACATCTCTGACTGCATCTGAAAGTGTATTCACACCTCCACATTCACTGCCTCCCATATCCTTACTTGCTGCAGAGTGCTAGAGGAAGAGTCAACCTCACCTGTGGGTAATGTATTTTAGTGTGCACAAAAAAACATATTACCATGCACAGCACTGCCTCATTTTGTGTCAGATATGGGGAAATAGTTGTGCAAACCAGTTGGGCTTATGGAAACTATCACTCGAAAACCTTGACTAACTTCATGGGAACACCAAGAGGCCCGTCACCTCTCCAAGGACTATTTTCCTATAGGGTTTCAGTCTTTTTTTTATCCCCACCCATTTTGACACCAGAGCTATTCAAAACAATCTGTGACTACTTTTTTTCCCCTTAAGATGAAGGGAGAATATTTTCCCTGTCTACAAGAATAGCTGAGCTCTGTTACTTACATATTTAAATGAAATTAATCCAGGGCAGAATGTTGGTCTGGAAAACTTCAAGATCAGAAGCTGAAGGTTTAAGCAGATAATTAGCATCTGAAAATAGAGCTATTAAACAGGAATAGGTTGAGTTTAATATTCCAGATATATATCCCAATAAGAATGAGAGGAAAAAGAACTCTCTATTCCTGATAGAATAATGATATATATCCCAATGAAGAACTCAAGGGAAAAGTACTCTCTGATGAATACTACCACGTCATTATGGATCAGAGTCTGAGGAAGGGCAGTGACTGCAATAGCTTCTGCAGTCTTTATTTGATGGATTTTAGGTACCTTTATGCCTTTTCATTGGTATCATCGAAGCACGTCTTACTCTTCAGCATCTTTAATCAGCATATCTGAAGTAGTAAGAACTATTTTTCCCTTTTACCGACAGGGAGCTCTAGGACAGGGGTGCTGAGACGAAACCCCTCAGAGGTATTCTGGTACCTAATTCAGAGGAGAGTCTAGTACTTCCATGCGTCTAAAGGTCTGGGACCAACTGACTGCAACTGCAAATTACCTTGGGTCTCCAGAGTCCTGCACCTGTGCTTTAATAACTAGACATGTTTCTCCTGCTACGGCAACTTCCCCTGAACTCAGTGTGCATTTCAGCTGAGTAAGAGAGTGGGACCGTGAGCAAATAAATATTACCCAGCCTGGAGCCCTGCAGCAAGTTCCCCATGAGCTCCCTGGGGTCAGCAGGGATCCGTGTTGGCAGTGCGGCATCCCAGCACAAATTTGACTCCAAACTGGGAAGTCTGCACTTACATTATGGTCAGACAAGCACATGGGATCCCTCCATAGCATGCTTCTGCCTCTGATGCCTTGGGCCATGACCAAAACTCCTCGCCTACTGCAGTACAAAGTCTCCTTGGCTAGGAGCTAGTCCATGGTCACGTAACCTGCCTTCACTGACTGTACCGGCTGGGTGCCTCTGTTCTTGCCTGACCACATCCTTACACTGCATCCAAAACCTAGCATTAGCTCCTCAGACCTCCTTCTTTGTCCCTGTCACCTTCAAGAACAGTGTAAAGAGCTGCACTTCACGGGGAGATAGCTCTTCTTCCCTCAGACACTTAAAATATTATGAAAGTCTTAAGTAATACAGTTTGACCCAATGGCAGCAGATTTCAAGGAAATAGCTTGGGTGTTTGGGGATGGAGCCCTTCACAAACCTTCCTGAAGCTCCAAGGATTTATTTCTGATGCTGGTTCTTGAGACTCACACCTTCAACCTTGAATGTGCAAAAATGTCTCTTTTGTTAGAGGATGTAACTGTTGCTTAGGTTCATCAGCAAAGGTAATTTTGGTCTAATTAGCCTTTTAATTTCTGTGTTATCCCTTGTAGGAATATGCCCTCAGAAATCAGTAAAATGGTCTATAATATATGCTAATCGCAATAATCTGATTTGTCTTTAATTATATATGTAATGGGGAAACTAATTGGAAAGTTAAGAGTATTCTGCAAAGGGCCAAAATATGCAAATCAGAAAAAGAACAGAATATTATCATTCAACAGCCAAGAAAAATGCTTACCAGTATATGGAAGAATATACTTCCATATATGGTTTCCTGTAGTAGGAATATTGGGTTGCTTAACATCTTTTTGAGTTCCTCATTGTAGCAAAACTTGTTCATAAATGTAATGACAAATCAGGTCTTGTCCTTACAACATCCATCTGTGATGAAATGGAGCATTTATTACTAGGACAAAATAATAGAGAAATTATTTGCAGACTAGGAGGCAAACTATAAATTAAAGTTGCAAGATATAGTAATAGGCTTCAAATGAAATTTTCCTGATTTTGACATTTCCTCGTTGAAAGAATCGTATCACTGTATCTGAAGTTTCCTCTGTGTTTGAAGAATAGTTTGGGCTGGTAGATCTTTCAGCAACTTTGCAGTGTATTTTTCCCCTTCTCAAAGATTCAATAATAATGATAGAAAAATAGCAATTAACTGGCCATTTATTATTTCTGTTCTTAAAATGAACTGTTCTTTGCAAGAACTACAGTCAAAGTCTATCCATGCTTTAAATGTTGTAGTGTAATGTGACTTTGCAGAGCAGAAAGAGAGAGAGAGAGAAAAGAGATTACAGGTATTCTACAAAAGATGTAAGAAGGAAATCGTTTAAAAATGTGTTATTACACGAAAGGACATAGAGGAGTATAAAACAAAGATGTAGCTATCAATTGTTTTTAATATAGATATTTGAAAGGATAAGGGTTTTCTGAAGTGCTTGCTTTTTGGTTATATATATAGGAGAATTCAGAGTTGGATTTGGAATTCATCCAGCCAGATTTTTGTTCGATAGAGGTTTTTGTTGTGGACTTTGGTTTGGTTGTTTATTAGACCTGAGCCAACAAAAGCAAATATATGTTTGTACTCAGCCACTCTGGTTCACAGCGCTATACCTTGCTGAAGTCTTATCCTCAGTGGCAGAGTATAGGAACACGTTGCACTGTGAACGGGGGTGGCTGATGCACATGCTCTGCTCCTCTTAGCTGCCCCAGACCGATTTGCCAGAGCTTGTCCAACAAGCCTGAGTACGTCTTCTTCACTTTGTGCCTGACCTTGAAAGCACGTCTGTAACGGCTTTTCTATTAGAAAAGAGTTAACATTTGCACCAGTTTGCAAGCATGCAGTCTTGAGCTTGGCTGGTCCCAAGGGTAAGCCACGTATCTTAGATCAAGAATCTGGAGAGCACCCACACTAGATTTTCAGCTATTTTAAGAGACCTGAGTTAAACAGCAATCGTTTAATTGAACGTACAAGCACCTAGTGAAATCTGGCACTCCTGCCTGTGCAGAAGCTTTTGGAAAGCAGAGTGACGCCCTGGCTCCTCAGCTGTAGCAGGCAAACTGGTTTCTGTAACTTAATGCAGAGGGAAAACTGATATCCACGGGAAAAGCACGCTGGCTGCACCTTGCTGTTATACCTGCTCATGGCCATGTCACGTTCCAGCAAAGTGTCAGTGCTCTTCTTGGGTACAAGCTACGTGCTTCAGTATCAGAGTTTTCTGGGAGATTTAATCACATAACAAGCAGCAGGCTCTTTCTGAGCAAAAAGACTTCAGTCTAATGATGTTCAGCCTTTCAAATTAGAGTGTGTTTAAATTACTCGAAAAAGACCCAAACACTGCAAGCTCTTCCCTGGCACCCTTGGAGTCTAGCAGACGGCTGGACACGGGAATGACCACAGCAGAGCTACGAGGCAGAGCACGTGCTAGAGCAGTGCACAAAACCTTGCCCGTATTGTTAGCAAATACAATACATAACGGAAAGAATTTCACTTGTGCATTTAAACAGAAAAGATAATGGCTGAATTTTTAATTTTTGAAACACGAAGTCTTGTACTGAAGGCCTTTCTAGATAGTCCAAGTGAGTGGCATTTATATTAGTTCTTTCTGTGGGCTTATGTCAGCAGTGGATTTAGCCTAACAAATATCACACTCTGACATTTCCTAATTTAGGCAACACAAAACACATCAACAATTACATTTTTAAATGACTTGTGTGTATGTGAGGGAAGATCCTAGCCTTTTAGCAACTGGTAGCTGAGATCCCAACACAGTTAGGACCGGGATGCTGTAACATCTGCTAATCTTCTTAAGAGAACTAACTGCACAGCAGGACATGCCTTAAAGCTTGTTCTTAATTTTTTAATATTTTTCATAAAGAGGGAATTTGGGAATTACAACACATTCATGCATTTTTGCTTTCTCTGTCAATAGGACAAAACAAGGCCAGCCACAGAGAATAAATTAAAGATGAAGCATTTGAAATATTAATTTAAAATAATATTCTATATAGATATAGCTCTGTCATGATGACAAAATATTCAAAAGACTTTCTAATTATCTGTGAATTTGAAATATTGGCTGAGTAACCACAACAAATAATGAAACAAGTAGCGGAAAATAACCTCTTTTTTTTCCAGCGAAGCATGTCATTGAACACGCTTTAAAACAACTAGAGTCTAATTCAAAAGTTGGTGTAGGTCGGTGGAAGTCTCCGCGGTGGGTTTTGAATCACGTCTCCAGCAATATCGTCCTACCGCAGCGAAGAACTCGGCCGGGGCACCGCAAGGTGTCCTGGCCAGGGGCAAGCTGCCCCGGCGGCGGCCGAGCTGCATTTCCCCCTTCTCCGACGGGCTCGTTTAGGAAGCTGTGCACACGCGCTGCCGCAGGCCTTCCTGCGGATGGTCGTTACGCAGCTCCCCGTGACACCCAACCGCTAGCACCGCCGCCGACCTTGCCTGCTTCAGGAAAACGAAGCCTTTTCGGCGGCTGCAAACCCTTTGCAACCGCAGCCGCAAACTAGAAGATAACTTCGTACTTTTTAAAGGAAAGTCAAATGAGAAAACTAATCACCCATCCCTCATCGGCTTCATTTGACTTAATCTTATGTTTTTCCACAGAAATGTCAACTGAGGGAGCCCAAATGCGGCTACACACCATGAATTACGAAAACACTCGTACAAAAGATGCAGTGCAGTGAGGAACGATAGGAGCAAATCTGGATGACATTTAACGTAACAGTTCACAGTCATCTTGTTCTTGGATTTTACTGAAAATTACCAGGCAGCGGCTGGAAAATATGTGCTGTTGGGACTCTGTTCAGAGTTGTTATCAAAGCTTCTTTGCAATTAGTGGCAAATTGTTGTTCACTCCACTGACATTCTCTGAAATAAGATCGCCCTGATTTCAGCCCGATGCTATTCACGGGCTTGTGATGCGCAACTCTACGGGAAACGCTTTTTAATAATAAATGTAATAGCAAGTATTCGCATGGCAACCAGCAGCAATAAAAAGTTACTGCTGGTCAGCATGTTCAGTTAATCTTTGCAGCTCCCAGAGAGGTGGCCGTGCAAGGCGGTTTTTGTTGCTAACCTGCCGCGGGTGAGTCACGCCGTGCCCGGCCGCGGCTCAGCCCGGCCGAGGAGGAGAAGCCAGGCAGGTCTGTGGCCCGGGCGCTCTGCACCCTGCCGGTGGCCTCTCTCGCCAGCGGCCTGTCCCGCACCCCCATTGCTCCGTTCCCTCCCGGGGGACACCGCAAAGCTGCCGCGGCACCACAGAAAACTGGAATTAACTGTTCTTCCATGCAAAAAGCTTTAGTGCAGCAAAATGTGTACCAGTCGCAAGCGCGGTGCTGGTGTGGCCTGAGGCGTACATTAATAGAAATGTAGACTATTATTGTTAGATAAAGCCTTGAGAAAAAGATGGCATTAGAAATATTACAAGTAGTGTGGTCCCCGACCATGAGGGACGTAACTGGAGTGACTTTGTTCCCAGTAACGTAAGTGTTAGCAGCATGGACCACGGGGAAGCTTTGTCAATCTAAACATTGTCAAGCAATCCATGCAGCAAAAAAAAAAGCCCTGACTCTTCCTACAGCTATAGTGAAAGCATGTAATGTTTGTGAAGGCAAAGATGTTACTAATAGCTCCTTTGACGTGATGGGGTGCATACTGGTTTTTCTCCTCCTCTTCCAAACAACAAAGAACACTACTGATTTGATTAAAGCTCAACCTTCAGACATTGAAAATGCAGCACAGAAATCTTGATTAGCGATCACTGCTACCCAAAGTTAATGATTGTTAATGATTTATTAACAGTTGCTGCTAACTCAAATGAGCTTCTGCAGCAAATGGATGAAATTATATAGGAAATTACTGTGCCATGGTACACTAGATAAATGATTCCCCTAGCGTGTATTTATAGAAGCAAATTGCACAAAGAAAGCAGCAGAACAATTACCGAAACTAATCGCTCTTGAAACTTGGGATCTTGTTTACCTTTTATTTGAGTCTGCAAAATGGACAGATAATATCCAAGAAGAGCACTATTACAGTCGATGGCAAGACTCAGCATCTGGTACCAGTACACTAGCTTTATGACTACAACATACACTTTTCCTGCTCCCTGACAACCTTCTAATCTTAAAGGAAAATATACAAAATTGTGGACAGACTGTATTTTTTCAGTGATCGGTATCAGGGATTGGAATTAAAACCTTTTTCCTCTTTTAGGGCCTTATTCAGCAGAGAAATGCGGACAGGCAACTGTGCGTGCACGTGTGTGACCACCAGCTTCAAAGAGGCAATATGGATCTATCCACATTCATCCTGCTGTAGGATCAGTTCTTGGTCATTTATTTTATTTAGCTGTTCTTGCAAAAAAACTGAGGCTTGGCTGCTTTATATTATGTTTAAAAGAATGTGAGGGATAAGGAGGAAAAATGATGCAATCATCAGAAAATTATACGAAACAGCAATAAAATTTTACTAGTCTAATGAAAAGGAGAGATGGAATACAAACCTACAACAAACATTTTTATCACATGGCTATATTTTGTTTAATAAGAGAAGTTATTCTTAAGTGAATGAATGATTCAAATGGAAAAATATGTTCTAAATGTTCATCATCTCTGTAGGAGAGTGTTGTTTCAACATGCACATTGTGGTTTGAGAGAGAACAGTTTGGCTTTGTAACGAAGATACGAGCTTTAGTGGTAAGAAAAGGCTGCATTACTTTAAAAATCAGTCAAGGCTCCAGAAATAAAACTTTATTTAATGGAAAAATATCACATAATTATTCCCAAACTATTATTACAGCTAGGACTTGTCATGTGGAGAAATCCACAGTCAGTTATCCACGCTACTGAATTATTTGATAGTCTCCTTGAAAGACACCATCTCATTCACATTATAACATTATAGTAGCACAGTTACAGTTAGATAGTCAGCAAAACTATCTTCTCTTTCACAATAAATGAGGATCATAACACTGCAGTGAGGAAAAAATGTCCACATCCTAAAACTTTCAGCTGCATTTCTGAGCTATAAGCCCCTTACCTACAGCTTTCTTTCCCTTCCTTCCTGGAGCATTAATTTATTCAACACAGAAATCTCCTTCCAACTGAGCCTCTGATTCAAGTTTCCAAAGCCAAAAACTTGTTTCACAGATGGAAAGGGAAGCCCAAGTTGGTTGCCACATCCAAGCCCAGTCCTCACGATGAATTGCATCGACGGGGATGGTTGGGCCCATTTTTATTCACAACAAGACGTTGGTACGCAGCCCTTGGGGATGGTACGTGAGCTCCTGGGCATATATCGGTTTGCTAACGTGAGATAGCCCCCAACACTTTGTGCCGCAGTCACCTGCTTCAGCAGGTAGCTGGGATACAAGTGGGATCCAGCTTGTCCAAAACTCAGAACAGAGCCTGTGAGAGTACTGAATGTACTGAATTCAAGTAAATGTATTGTATCTTTTTTTGATAATCTCAGAGGAAACCTGTTCAAGAATGACATTTATGACTTTGAGTGTTTATTTGTTTAAAACATTGCGAATGAAGTGATCTGCCATGTCAGAAATATAGCTATTGCCTGTGCACCATAATTGGGCCTCTCTGAATGCCCATTCCTAGGTGTGCTACTGTCTGGAAACAAAGAAATTTTCAGCATTTGCAAGTTAAGCTAATTATAAGTACTTAGAGAAGTGGATAGGTGCACCTGAAACAAATTAATTGAGCCAAAACAAGATAAAAAATAGAGAACAATTCTGTTACACTGAAAAACAGCCATTACCACATCCATCATTCCTTCGTTTCAGGTCTGCCAGAGCCGAGAACAAGAGAAAATAACTTGTTTAATTCATTAGGAAACAAAGCAAAGACAAGGAAGCATCATTTCTGCTCTTTGATCCTAACATCCTGAGAGGCAATGTTTGTATCTAGTGCAAAGATGAAAGTTTCCATATGCCTCTCATCCAATCTGAAAAATGTAGTACGTTTCAGTCCCCCGCACTAGGAAATCTTCAAGTAGGAGAATGCATCTATTTATAGGCACTGTAAGACAGTAGCTATATTATTTCAATGTTACATTCCTGTTAGAGAGTATAAAGAACGCACACTTGCAGTTTGCCATGGCTTTTGCTCCATCCGTAGCTTTGTTCAATCATCATTGGCCACGCCACAGAAACACACAGGCAGCCAAGAAGGCAAGTCATTTAATTTGTCTTTTTTTTTTTTTAAAGGTCATATTCAGGAAAATCATATGAAGCTAAAGAACTCTAGCAAAACACTAGGAATCACATTAAAAGGAGAAAAAGGAACCTTTAAGTAATATTTATATTAGTAACTTGTACCAGTTTCAGCAATCCTGATATGGACTAAAGTAAAATCTCAGCAGCCAACTCTAATAAATGCTGTGTATGATTTGGAAAGATCAATATTTTGACACCTTTCGTTTGGTTAAACCTCAAATTAAGACCCAAATCCCAGCCTTTACTGAATGTTCCCATGAATTACTGCAAGCTCTCCAGGGAACACTGGTTGCCCTCTGCTCCCGTTAATTCAAAGCTCCCTTTATGACAGGAGTTTGTATAGATCTATTTAAGATTATGGAAACGCAGGTTGCAGTTTCCTCTTGGGTATCTCTCTAGGCCCGAGGAAATTCAAATCAGACAGAAAACTCTACACCCACAGGAAAAATCCCAGTTCTGTAAAAGTGGAGGCTTCTTACAACTCTCCAGCTGCGGGAATGGCTGCACCGACTTCGTCATGTAACTGGAATGCACCAACTGGGCACTGTCCATAATGATGAAGTTCAAGGAAATGGCCTTAATTGGGATGAAGTTCAAGGAAATGGCCTTAATTGGACTTGTTTCTTTGAAAATGACCCAAAATTAAGTAAAACTGATGAACCTGCAATGAACATGGAAATAAGCCACTCCAGCCACTGAGCCAATAAACAAGCAAATAAATGAGCTGGTCAAACCACTGAATCAAAAAGGAGCTGAACCTTTTAACCTCCCGTGTATTCACAATGCTCTTCTCAGCCAAATCCAGTAGCAGCCATGGGGCACGGGAACTGTCTTCCTGCCCAACTCCTCACCCCTTTTTGCCCTTCAAATTGCTTTTAAAAGCACATTCTTTTTTAAAACATTATAGCTCCTTTCTCTGACCCATGGGGCATTAAATACTGATGCTCTCATTCTGTACATACCTCGCTTGACACAGACAAGATGATGGCAGCAGCCCCTTCGAGTAAATATAAGGCAAGGACTTCAGAATTTGGCCAGGAATATCCACTTCAGCTCCCTCAGCGTGGGGTCAGAAGGAGGCCCAGGTGCTGGTGCCCTTGCCCTAGGCAACAGCTGGATTAAAACTGACCTTGCTGAAGTGTAATTTCATCCACAGCAGAAATTCAGAGCTTGCTCTCGTCCCCCTAAAACTCACTGAAACGTTCACTATCAGAACACGTGCAGTACGTGGACATGGTGACAGCCACTTGCTACTCTGCTCTGGGCTGCAGTGGCATCCTCCTGCTACTGGAGTGACATTTGCAAACGAATGCTGTCAAACTGTCATAAATATCTTCAGCATCAGGTCCCTGTGTTCAGGCTCTAATGCAAGCATGAATGGTCCTCAGTGAGGCTCCTCTGAGACTTAAAGTAAAGTTGTGGGTTTGTGTTCGCTCTGTTGTGCTCTTTGCAGCATAACTCAGCACTCAAGACGAACAGGAAAACTTGTCCTGGAAAACTGGGTTCCTGGAGATGTTTTCATTGATTGCTGCTTTAAAAAATGCTTTGAGAAAATACAACAGCGATTCAGTTCAAAAGGCTGAGGACTGCAAGATATTTATGACCCTAAAAGCATGTAAATGCTCTATGTCTATTACCTCTGCTAGACTGTCTAGAAACTGTGCACTAAGAGAAATATATAGAAAGGGAGCACAGTGTAATTTCTGTGCTATAGATCCAAAATGGTGCCACGTCTTCCCTGGAGAAGCAAAGCCTGAAATCCTCTCTCTGCTCCAGGACCCAAACTACCACGTCACTGTACGAGCCTGCTTGTCACGGTGACACCAATGCCCGAGCAGAGAGAGCAAAACCAGGTCCTGAGCCCACCGCCTCGTTCTGCAAAGCTACGTGGTACCTTCATTACGTAGGGAGCCTATTTAAGTTGATGAGACTTGAGGCATTTGCTTAAGTGTGCATTTTGCCAGGGACCTTGCTTCAGCCGTAACTGAGCAAGAATATTCTTGGGAATGCTCTTGGGAAAGAGTGCTGGGGATGAGGAACAGTGCACAGGATAAAATCCCCTGTGGGGCAGAGTCATCCCACAGCAACACCAGATCTGCTCTGTTTCACTGCCGTGGCTGGGCAGCCCCCTTGGCAGCGGGCAGCTCCCGGCCCGGTGAGGAGGGCAGGCCTCCGGGGACGCCGGCTGGTGTCCTCCCTGCATGAAAAGTGACCCGAATCTGAGTCTCCCACACCCCTGCCAGCTGCTCGAGTTGCAAGGCTGTAGCACACAACAGCACTGGGAGCTGCCCGCCGGGAAGCGTCAGCGAAGGCATTTCTCTGCGAACAGGCCTGCCTGTGTGCTCAGCGGGGAAATGCATGCAGGGCAGCAGTGCTTCGCGAGGGACCCCCCTTGGCCTCGGGCACCATCCAGGCCCCCAGCTGGCCCACGCCAGGGCTGGGGAATGGGCAGCTCCAGTAAGGGGGGACGTTAAACCCACGAACTGAGGAAGCTTTGCAGGCAGGTACAATCTCAGGACTGAGCTTCTCCTCTAACCAGCCAAGTTCTTTAGTTCTTTATTGGATTTGGCTCCAGGTTTTATACTTACAGACTCCACAATGGGTAAAGCCTACACGCTGGGGGGGGCGGGGGGGGAGATCAAATCACTCTAAGTGCTATGACATTGCATGAAAATCATATTTGATATCTGGTGAACATCAGCAACAGTGACAGCCGCTGGTCTTGGAAGAAATCATGAATGCTGACGCTGCAACGTGCAAGTACAATATTGCACATTATCTGCAAGTGCCTCCCTCCCACCCACCCAAAATTAAGCCTTCTGGGAAGGCATCCAAGAAAGAGTACACCTAATACCCAGGCCTCTGGTCTCCTGTGGCAAATCCCTATAGTATGTAGCAGATTTAAGAGCAACAGAAAACCTAAAGCAAAACAAAGAAAACCATTTTTAAGAGCTACACTGAGTGCCAGAAAGCTAAATGAAGACTTTATCTACTCCCAAAATAACAAATTGGTCCAGTGCCATGAGTAGTCTAGCAGTTCTGGAAAGCTATCAGTTAATGCCAATAATAATAGACACCTTCAATGTCTTCTTTACAGAAATTTATCATATATGACTAATTCAGACAAAGAGAAGTAAATCAAATGTCTGTGGCTCATCTATACATGAAATTATTTATAACTCACTGAAATTCTTATAGTAGAGTAATATACTACATAATTTTCTTTCATATTTATTTACTTTTCTGATATTTCTTCCCTGCAGTATAACTGAACTATAGAGAAAAGAATTGAACTATAAAACACTATATAAATTCAATTGTAAAGGTGCTGCTAAGGCAAACGAAAATAATACAGAAACTTCGTATGAGTTATTTGAAAAGGTCAGGGCAATGGATGTGTGCTCTCAAAAGAAGTATTCAGAGCTGTGGAAATAATGAAAAGACGTGCTGCCAGATGAATTGAGTGAGTGCCTACTGCAAAAGTAAAAGGACATGAACTAAAGTAGAGAATAACTCAAGCATAGAATTTTGTTATATACAAAATATATCGGCGCATTGCTAAAAGAATGATACAAGAATGATAAAAGCAGATACAATAATTTAAAAAATGCAAATGGGCACGTGGAGGAAAAAAGTGACCTCAATAGGAGGTTTGAGTTTAGCACTCACATGACCAGGCTTTTCCCGACTGCCTGTGATCTGCGTCTTGGCTTCTAACACCGGGCTTCAAACTCTACAGGCACCTCTCTAACATAGTTGGTAGTTCACACGCCACCACAGAATAAAACTGTGCTGTTCTCTAGCCCCTGAGAAAATAGGACATTCCTCTATACATATGTATACGCATATATGCATCTGCATGAGTGTGCATGTGTGCACTTTGTACTGACTCGTGACCTGCTCTCAAACAAGGAGTAGTAAAGCAAGCCCAGCTAAGGCTTTAGAGTGGGGACAGTAAAAGGACTTCCAGGCAAAGGGGAAAATAAAAGGCAGCATGACATGTCCTGCATTTTTCCATAAGGCAAGAGCACCAGGACCTAAAAGACAATGAGAGCAAAATGAGTAACAGGAAGTGTTTTTATAAGCAAGCAAGTGACCCCTAGAAACTACTTCCATACACATTACTGAGATAATTAGTTTAAAAAACATCAGGAAGGGATTACATTTATACAGATATGAACACCATATGAAGTTACAGTAGCTAAAATAAACAACTCCAAGGAGCATTGACTGGCCTCCTGCAAGAAGGGTTTTGTTTTGTTGTACAGTCATGAGTAACAAGAGTGGGGGTGAAACTGTAACCATCCCTACCCGCTGGACTAAACAACCCACAGCTTCCCTGATAAGAAAAGCTCTGTTCAAACAGCAGGGCCCCCAGAATGTCCTCAAACTTCCCCCCCCCCCCCCCCCCGCCCGCCCCAAACCTCCACACGCTCTTGTGGGGTCTCCAAGCTCATAGGAAGGTTGTGGTGACAGCCCCGCCGAGGCGGCTCAGAGGCTGCTTGAGTGTGTACAATCCTGCTACTGAGCTGGGAGCATGACGTGGGCGACCGCGCTGGAAAATGTCTGGCTGAGTGCCCCGAGCAACGGAGGAAACTGGTAGACATCTCTGAGACCTAGACACCTCAGTGTCTTGGTGCCCCATTGTTAATGGGACAGAGATGTCTAACCTGTGCTACCGAAAACTAGTGAGATGTTTAGCCCTTCCATCTGTTAGCTCTTAAAATGAGACCTTTGCTCCCGAATCATTTAAGTGGTTTGTAAAATATTTTCCTGAAATACTAAATGGGTAAGAGCGACCTGAATGTCCTGAGAGAAGAAGAAATCAGTGCATGAGACATCTTTTACTGTGTGCAGGGAATTTGTCAAGCCTTCTCTGAATACAAAACAGCCACAGGCCAATGGTAACCACCAGTACTCATTATCCTGAATGTGTAATTAGCAGTAAATATGTTGCCCAGTGGTTAAATCCTCCTTTCTGAGTTGACTTTTCCTCTGTTTTTGGTACCAGCTTCCAAACACACTGCAGACCATGGACTCTTCCCATTGCCTTCTCTCAATTGTACAGTAGACCATAGACAACACCATCAAACAGTAAATATTGTTGTACTAACCTGCAGAGTTGCTTCATTTCACCTTCTGTCTTTTTCAATAAAATAATAGTTTGTATTATGTTTTGCATAATGTAGTTTTAATGACCACATTTTAGAAGAGCTACCCCCTTTTGATTTCTGTTAACATTTTTGCCAGGAACATAATACTGAATTGAAAACAATATTTAGCTGCATGACAACAATTACATGCAAATAATTAAAAAAAAGTTTTAATTGTGAATTTCAGGACCATGCAATTATTTGTAAGATGTTAAAAGAAGAATGTGCGCAATGCCAAAGTGTCTTTAAAAGGTCTAATTCCTACCAAATAACCACAAATTGGGAACAAAGCTCCTTTATTTCTGACCTTCAGCTAAACAAAGAGGTTAGATTTCAAGAAGCGAAATTATTACGTAGGATTTTTAATACTGCGGCACCTCACATGCTGAATTTAATCTGAGTTCATTGCATTTTTGTTCCATTGCTGTTTCTGTGAGGGTTGGCCTGAGCTGTGCTGAGACTTCTGTTTGAAATACTGATGTTGGGACCAACTGAAGAAGCAAGGCTGAAAGAGTGCATCATACAGAGGCAGAATCATACAGAGGCAGGACCAGCACCATAATAATAGCCCCTAGCATTTCCTTTCCTAGCATTTTCTAGACTAATATATTGACTTTTAATTAGTGCCAGGACTGTAGTCAGCTGTAATCATGGTGTGGTACTAACTAATTAAATCTCATCACCCCAGCTCAGCCACCCCAGTGCTGGTTATTATTATTCTCACTGTACAGAAGGGGCAAGGACTACCAAAGGAGTGAAAGACTATCCACATCTTGCTAAAATCAGCGAGTCTCTTTTAGGTGTTTTTAGTGGGTTCCTGATCTGGCTTTTTAGCCTTGCTTTGATTAGAGACTTGCCTATTCGCACCAGGGCTTTGCAGCCCAGCAGCGCTGCTGGAGTCCTACAAGCAAAACTGCCAGAGGACACTGCTCCTCTAGCATAACTTCAGCTAGCTCCTGAGAAAAAGAAACCACAGTGATAAACAGCCCTTTTCTTGCTATTCCTCCCACTCCCGGCCAACACAGCCATGTCACCACAACTGTTGTATGTGCACAAAGCGTGGGGTTAAACTGCACTGGAGAATGGGCTAATTGATGTTTTTTCAATTGGAAGTGGAACATTTTAGGTGATTTATACCGCCCTGAAGGCATGTACATGCCCTGCGCTCAAATGTGTAGAATAAATAATAAAGAATAAATAATAATGAGTGTAACTAGAGATCAAAAAAGACCCAGACTTCGCTATGGAAATATATACATAATTGACTATACATATTTCTGACTTGAAATTCAGTCTCTGAAAAAAATTATATACAAACTATTTTGGGTTAGGGGAAATAACCTTTGCAGTAGTGAGGAAACAATACCATTAACTAATAAAATTTCAATTCATGAATGGTTTATTAAAGCATCTGAACACTAAAAATAGAATCTTTTTGAACTGCTACAGGAAAATACATCTTTGGACAGAATAGCATGAACAGTGACAGTACTTGCAGGGAATATTGAGAATAAATGTCTTCATCTAGTAGCCAGTTTGGAGTTAATAAGCATCCTATTTTTAAAAGAATTTTTTTCAACATCACACTAAAACCTGTCTCATGGCCATCTCCCTTGTTCAATTTTCATATCTCAAACTATTAAATGTTGGTTCTTTGTCTCCATCCAGAAGACCTTATCCATTGGGACCCTGCATATTATCTTCCTAATTATCTCCCAGTTTCCATTATTTCCACTCATCTTTTTCCCATTCAGACGTTCACCCTTTTTGCTCTCTTTTCTCACTCCTGGCTTCACCCTTGCTGTTCTGCCTGTCATGCTCTCCCAATGCACCCAGTTTGGGGTGCCTGCAAAGCAGGTTGCGAAACAACCTCCAGAAACTTCCTTTTAAACTCGTGTTTAATTCCTACCTTCCAGAAAGTAAATCTCAGTCACCTCCTCTACAACTCCTGTTCATATGGCTTCTCTTATTTTAAGTTTTGGATTAATTGGAATGTCTTTCTGTGCTGCTCAAATGCTGTCTCTTTACAATGCAATGTTTCTTTTAATTTATTGTGTAGAAGAACCTTGGGGCCCAAGCAAGGCCAGAAAAGATCTTGTGGTAGACACTGATATCAGTTTGTTCAGTTTTAAAGTTTGTCAAGTTATCTCATCTGTGCTAGAAAAGAAATCAGAATAGCATTTACCACTGCCCAACATTCAGAAAGATGAACTGACTTTCAACACAAAGTAGAACACACAACAGCCTTGTTTCATTGTCTTGCTCAAAGAAGTGTAAAAAGCAAACTGACAGCACAACAAGGAGAAAAGAATAATTGATTTTAAACATATTCCAAAGATGATTATTTGTAATCCAGTCAAGGAAAACATTGCAGATTGTTTGGGCTTTTTTCTAACCATGAGATTTCATTTTAATTAAAGCTGGATCTTCCTGTCCAAGTGACAAAGCATCTGTAAGAATCCTTCTAATTCTTTCATCTCTTTTCTACACCAATATTTTTCAGTAAAAGAGATTTGTATTATACAGGCTCTGCTCTGTCTTAGAAAAACTGTTTGTGCACTGTTACAGAATGTGTATTATGTAACCATGGCCATTATAATTTGAACTCAGCATTAAAGATAATTAATAAGCCAAGTGTTGAAAGCTGACCATCAGCACTATAGAGAGAGCCTCTGACACCCTGCAACTTCCCTGTGCTTTTTTATTTGTGCCAAGAAAAAAAGGCTACTGCCAAGACTGTGTGATGTGCAGCAGCCAGTCAACATAATCTTTCTAAGCACAACTTGTTTTCGCTCACTATTTGGAGAAGAATGTCATAAATTCATATCGAAAGAAATCACAGAAAAGAGGAGTGCCTTTGCATGATTTGTCACTTACGCTGTAGTTACACGATCAGCCAATGCCAGCACCGCCACCATAAGTTATTCTTGCACAGCCAGTTTTGATCGTGGTCCGTTCTGCACCCTTGCTGAGCAAGATGGATAGCGCATGGACAGGGAAAAGAGCAGGAAGATGCAGCAGGTCTGCAAGGCGAGGAGAGCCAGGCAGGCAAGGGAGGCCCAGGGGGGGTGGCTCAAAGCTCGTGGTGGAAGGGCAGCAGTTTCTGCTGGGCCACCCATACCAGGTGCTCACTTTGACATGCTTTCCCTGCTGAAACCTCTGTCTATAATCAGTGTTTCGATGGTACAGCTATCATCTATTTTTACTGATTCAAAATTATCTAGTGATAGTGGTAACAAAAATACTCCAAGCAGTGCTGATAGCTGCCTTTATTAATAATCAGCATTAGCTGTTATAATTCATGAGGTATTCTTTCCTCTTCATGAAGCACTGAGGTACCTAAAGCACATGGTAAAATCTAGATGTGAGATGTCACTGTTTTATGCCAAAGCTCCTGCTGTCAATCCTGCACATGGTGACGCCCATGGATGTGTTCCCCTCCAGAGCGAGCGGACGCTACCGGCCTTGGCAGCAGGGACTAACACTGCCTTAGCCGTAGCCGGTGCCCACTGAAGAGTCACCATAGGAGGTAGTGCTGGCACTGGCAGGAAAGATGGGCTGTTCAGAGGAGGTCAGAAATACAACTGCTGCACACAAGATGGTGGCTCTGTAGATGGAGCTTTTAGCCACACATCTCCTGTTTTCCAGCAGGCAGGGCCCTCTTCACTCCTGGGGGAAAGTCTGCTAGGGAGGTTTAAAGGTTTCCACAGTTTTATGACAGAGGAAACAAAGGTGGGCTGTAGATTACGGCTGGCTCTTCCAGCTGCTGCCACGCTCAACATTGGTTAGCAGCAACACTAACACCCAGTCCCAGTGCCACCTCTCCTATTTTGCTAGGTTGTTAAAGAAGCATAATCCCACATAGAGTAGTTCTCAGGCTTTTTTTCCACCAGCATATTGCACAAAGGCTGCTCCTGCTAGAGAAGAGAGATTTGTGTAGCATGCTTTTGTGCTCCACAGTGACATATGTTTGTCATTCGGACATTACAGTCAGTTGCAAACTAGGCGTCTGATGATCATTTTTTGTCCAGATGAGAACAGGAACAATATGCAATCCCACAGAGCCCCTCTGCAGACAGTCGGTGTAATTAGAACACTCCTGGTTCCGAGGAGACATGCTAGAAGTTACAGACCAACCACATTCAATAGTTTATTCCCCTGAGGGCTAGGCAGGTTTCCTGCCAAAATTTCTGCTCCTCCCTTTCCCCAGCTCTGAGTTTCCAAGCCTGGGAAAGGTGAGGCATCGGTGCATCTTAGCATGCTGTGCTGCCAGGAGGAGGGATACCAAAGATCTATTTTGTAGCAACCCGGCATCCACAGAGACAGCCTGCTTTCCAGCCGGCATCGGCACATTGCTGACTTCACACACTGACCACCCTCTAGCTGTTTTTGTGGAGTCCAAAACGCTTCTCCTTTGATGTAAAGACACAGCAGACTCCACAAAGAGGACTTGAAGATGAGCCACCCCCTTCTTTCTCACTGAAGCTAGCAATGAGTCTGGCCTCAGACTGCTAGTGGATATGGCAAAGGCTGGGCGCAGGTGATGTAATCCAGCCCAAGGCAGTGCTCCTTGGCAAGCAGACGGGGAACTGGGTGAGCATCATCCCCCCCCCCCAGCACTATTCTCCTTTATGCTTCCCCTCCTTATCAAGACAAGAAGCTACATGCAGTGATGCCAGAGTGCTGGAGAAGGAGAGCTTAGGGTCCAAACTAATACTAATCACATGGCTTCTTTTCTCTGCCTAACCACTTGCTTCACGTTATGGATTTAGCACTGCTACCCTCTGCTACCTTCCCAGTAAATCGCTTAGCAGTCCAATGGAGCTGGGGAACGTTCCGAAAACAGCAAAGTCAGATCGTTTCACCTTGCTCTCCCCTCTGTGCCTGCTATCTAATATTAAACACATTTCCCTGCCGTCCTCCAAATCAGTACCTGTATTATTGGAACAAGCTGTGCGGGTCCTCAGATTTTGTCCCACACTAATGAAATTCTGTCAGTCAGCGACAGAGCTTGTACATCTTTGAGATTACTTAAGCTCTTGCCTGCAGGTTTTTCCACGGCACAATGCAAGGGATAAACTGGCCTTGTGAGCGTACTGTGAATAAATCAAGCTTTATTAAAGAAATCAATACTTCCAACCTAAATTATGTCTCCTGACAGGAAGGTGACATCATTACTAGTACAGGTATTAGTATTCTGCTGAGTTAGCACCTGAAATGGAGTTCGTGTTTTGCTAGGCTTTTCAGAAATCTCCATTCAAAACCTCACAACTTCAGTATAATAGCTTCAATATTTTGCTGGGCTTTTACAGCAATGTCACCTGATAGCATCATGCACCAACAGTCTACGTTATGTGTTACTTCGCTAAATGTATTTAGGATCATATACAAAGCATGTGTTTCTTTCATCTTTGTTGGCTTTAATGAACCTACAAAAATCTCACATCAGGCTTCAACATTGTGTGTAAGACCGAGAATGAATGTGAGCTCTCTGCCACTCTGAGCAATGTTTTGTGAAGGCTTCCCTAGAGAAAGTGTTTCACCCCACTCATGTTTTCCTATTGAGGAGCTCTACAACTCACCAGGATTTACTGTCTCCTGCATCCTGGAGAACTTTAATTGAAGTTCTTTTTTTTTTTTTTTTTTTTTTTTTTTAAAAAAAAAAAGTCCATTTCTAAGTGGACTTAGAAGTAGAGAGTAGAGAAGCTATTCTATTTGCAGGCATATTTCAAGGTTAAAAAAATGCTGTTGTCGGTTGGTACACATGTGTGGATCCTTGTGTGAGTAAAGATCCCTATAATCTCCCTGGGGGACCACAGGTACCCCAGATCCACCAGGCCAAATGCTTTGCTGAGCTGGACAGGGGTTAAGAGCCTGTGGTGAAGCACACAAGATTATGCGGAGATTTCTCACGGGCCCTAAGGCCTCTCTGGTCAGCCTCCTTAAACTCCCACTAGCTCCCATCTTTTCTACAGTGGGCAGCTCCACAGTTGACTCACTTTCTGCTCTGCAGCGCAGAGCCCTTAAAACCAAATCTCTGGAGAGGGACTGACAAAGACTCTGCCCCCTGGGCCCTACCCCAGATCTCAGCAGCACCCAGCTGGGAAGGCACTTATATGTGTCTGTCTCACGAATAGCTTGTTGTTTGGACCATTTGCCTTGGCCACACGATCTGATTTCAGATCCTTGGGCTGCATCAGGGATTTGCACTGCAGCCTCCCACGTTGTAGCAGACAGCCCTGACCACAAGGCTGTTGGAGACAGCAGACGGCTCTCTCAGCTGCTCCTCATAGTGCTATTTTACAGCAATAAATCATCTAACTTCAAAGCAAGTGCAGGAGGGGAAAAGACAGTGACCAGAACATTTGTAGGCCCTGTGGCAGAGCTGTGCTCAGTGCCCTTCACTGAGTGACCGAACAGTCGAGAAGGGGAAATGTGCTCCCATCAGGCAGGATCTTAGCAGCCCCTGCCTCTGCAGGACAGGTGCTACAGCACTGACGACTCATTTTATTTAGACAAGGAAGTTAGTGAGATATGTATGTCCTTCTAGCATAGGGCATATAAGGGTAATACCAAGTATGAATTAATTTTTTCACTAGCTGAGGTTGCATAGAGCTAACTTTAAAATCCATTTGCTTAAAGGCAAGTTTTGGGATTAGTCAGTGAGAAATTAATCAAGATAGCATTAAAAATCAAAACATTGAGAGGAATCTGACCGCTAGGGCTAGCTCTGATGCTAGCTTTGAAACAACCTTTCCCAATTGGAAAACTACCTAAATGATGCTCCATCAAAAGTGTAATGAAGGAAACTCTATCATAGCATCACTATTTTGTACAAAAACTATGTCAAAGTCTGACTAAATTTGCACAGTAAAACTTGGACTACAAAATCAACTTACATAATAGCAAGGATTATCAGGAGAGCAAGCAGATTAACTGTCCACTGTAAGCAGACAGGTGGCACCATACTTAGAAGATCAAAACAGGATAAGATAATCTCAGGTGAGTGGAAAGTATTTTGTGGATGTCAAAGGCCTGAGGACACTGACATGTGGCAAGTCTTTTGAGAAACAGGCAGGTCAGGCAAGCTGATTATTTACTCAGTTCCCCAAAACACAGAAAAAGCACTTTTATATAAAATTATAGCAAAGCTAAAACCAGAGATTTTTGTTTTGAGGTACAAGTGATGAATGAACTTTGGGTCAATTTTGCAAGTGAAGGAAGAACTGTTTCTGTGTGCAGACTGTGTGGCTTTTTGCATGGCCAAGAGAAGGGAAGTGTACTTTCCTGCTCACGGTCTAGAGCCAGATCTGGCAGATTAATGGAGTAAGGGCACCAACCAGAGATTTTGGGCAAGTGAGTTCAAGGAGTTTATGTCAGAAGTCCAGTGTTAGGCAGGAAGAGGCTGGCAAGGCAGCGGATGGGGCTGCTCAGGGAATTCAGCAATGCAAAGCAAATGGGAGGGATGATCTAAAGTAACAGGAGAAATGAGCACAGGGCAGCAAGGAGGAATGCTGTAGGGTCAGTGCAGGCTTTATCTTCAAAAAAATCTAAATTATGCCTTCAGGGAAGTGAGAAAGAGAGAAAAAGAGATCTGACAAGGAGATAGAACATGTGTGTGTGTGTGTGCGCGTGTGTGTGTGTGCACACATATTTATAAGACGTACTGATAGGGAATAGTAACCAGCATTAGAAATAAAGTATGTGGCAAAAATTTTCATTCTTAATTTTGCTCTCCTTTGTTACAAGGTATTATTTCTGAGTGTGGTAATAACATATTCCCTAAATGTTCATCCTATAGTAATGGACTTATCGACATATCTACGGGTGTCCCTCACAGTTATTCCACTTCTGACAGACTGCCTAAATATTAGACATAAGAAAATTAACTCTTGGATGTGAGAGCCACTAACCCATTTAGCAGTGCCTCACCACTGACCAGGACCAGACGAGAATTGTATTTCCCATCAGCAGGACCCCTTGCTCACAGTAAGTACATCCTTGCTTTGAGAAGCATCAGTTCAAATCTTAATAGAGCTCTAATGCTACTTTCTTCTCTTTGAGATCCTTGCTGTTTATTTTTGATAGTCTTTAGGAAATGCTTTCAAAAGGGAAAATCTAATAGCATCTAGGGGCTACCTGCCGAGGCACGGTACATAACGTAACATCATTGCACGTCATTCCAGTGGGGCTAGGAGCAGGACTGGTTGGACAAGAGGGAACAGGCATAATTGGAGTCAGTCTACTCTGACTCACACATCTCTCATTTTTCTGAATTGGAGAGATCCTATCCCTAAATGTGATCTCCAAGTCATGAAGCAAAAGTCACTAACACTTCTGCTCCTGTTTATGTTCCTTTCTCTCAGAACTTAGAACTTTTTTACTTTTGAGGCCAGGCTCTTGGTCTTACTCCACAGGAACTGACACCGAGTTTGCCTACAGAACAGAGCACTAAGATGTGCACAAATCAGGCACAATTTGGTCATTCACAATTCATTGCAAATGAAGAAGAAAAAAAATCGTAAATGGGAAGGAAAAAATCCAAGTGAGTCATGATTGCCAGAATACAGGCTGCAACACACTGGAAGCACATTTTAACAGGAGCGGACAGCTAACCTTTGTCATGCACATGCCTTACGTGGAGGTAAATTTTAATCTCATAATACAAGCAGTTTGGCCCCAGAGCATATCCCGGATGTTGGACAAAGTGGGTCATACAACACCCAGCCACCTGTGTTAATACAGCCCCAGTGGGAGCTATCGCATGCCTGTCTCACAGGCTGCCATTTCACTTTACAGTACTTGCATTGAATGTTTTGCACGAAACCGCCTGCCCCGAACTTGCTAGGCTTTGTTTCTGGTGCAGGCAAGGTTGTTCCTGTGCTGATACAGGGCGCCTTGGCATTTGTACGGGCAATGACTAGCTGATCTGGTATTTGATTAATAGAGCAGGAGATAAACCCGTGCTTCCCTCTAAACATCCTGGTGCATAAACCTGAAGCAAACCAGACAATGCACGATGGCCTTGCAGACGCTGGGGAAGAGGCCGCTCTTCAAAGGAGCTTCAAGTACTGAGGTGTTTTCCACAGTGTGAACTGGCTGGTGTGGACAAGTCTAATTACCGTGAAAATTGTCAAAATTCTTCCCCACCAGCCCGTGCTGATGCAGCAGTGCCAATCACTCCTGTTTTGGGACAAGCAGACCCCTGCATGCTCCAGTGACCCTCACGCCATATCGGTCAAGGTAGTGAAACATACCGGGCAGCCCCACCAACCTTCCCAGCGAGGCTCCACCGTGAGGCCTGCAGGCACCTCACCAGGACAGCAGGGGCACCCAGCAGTACAAAAGTGCTAAAAATGAGTACAGTGAATAAAAACTCAAGTTCTGGTCCTATCTAAAACTGCAATTTCCATGTTGACTACCCGCTTTTTGAGGTGGCCGGCACAGTCGCACGTTGCCCTTCCTCACCCCTCGCTTGGGCGCCGTGTGCTGGAGCCCCCCAACCTCCCTGGGGAAAGTGCTTCACCGGGCCATCTGGGCACACGGGCCCCCTGGTGCCACAGCAGCAATGGGGCACGGCCCCATACCAGGGTGTGAGTCCACCCCCGCGATGGGGACGCAGCCCCAGCCCCACAGCGGGGATGAGGGTCTGGCCCCACAGCGAGGACCGGGGAGCAGCCCACAGCAGCGCTGGAGGTCCAGCCCTGCAGGGGGGCGCGGCAGGTCAGGCCCCACAGCGGTAAGCGGGTTAGGCCTCACAGTGCAAACAGGGGACGGGCCCCCTGCGGAGGATGGGGCCTGGCCCCACGGCAGGGGCAGCTCAGGCCCCACGGCAGGGATGGGGAGCTGACCCCCACGGTCGCGTGCAGCACTGGCCCCACAGCGGGGCGCAGCTCGGGCGCCACAGGAGAACGGCGCCCGAGTCCCACAGCGGGGACCCACGGCCAGCGGCGGTTCGGGGCGGTTCGGGGCGGTTCGGGGCGGTTGGGGGCGGGGCCGCGTGGCTCCGCCCCCTCCCTTTAAGCGCCGCCGCGGGCGGGCGGCGCGCAGAGGCGTCGCTGCGGGTGCCGCGGTGAGAGCGGGGCGGGGCGCGCAGGTGGCGGCGGCGGCACCTCGGGGCGCCCGGGCGGGTCCCCCGCGGGCGCCTCGGCGGTTTGCGGCGGGCGGGCTGACGGGCGCCGTGGCGGGGACAGCGCGCGCGGCCGGGAGCGGCGCGGCCGCAGTGCGGCGAGGCGAGGCGCGGGGCTGCCGGTGCGGCGGCGGCGGCGGCGGCCCGCGGTGCCTCCGCGCCCCCCTCCGCGCCCGTGCCGCGGGCGTTGCGGGCTCCTCGAGGCGTCTAACGCCCCCGTCGCCGTTAGCGGATGGGCTGGGAAGGTCTCCCGCGGCGGAGCTGGCGGCGAGGCGCCCTGGGGGTTTAGTGCCGTCCCCGGCGGCTGCCCGGCCGAGCCAGAAAAGCCTTCGGGGAGCAAGGAAAGGTTAACGCGGTCCTTGGGGTCGGGGCTTGCTGGCGGGAAGCTCCTGGGCGAGGCCCGGGCCTGCTGCCCGCCGCTCCGTGCTCCCTCGCGTCGTCCGAGTGTGTCTGCTTCGGGGCACCTCCGCCTTGGGGTGGCCCTTGCTGTTGGATAACCGAAGAAGTATTGCTGCGCCTCCCACACGAGCTGTCATGGGGGGAATAAATAGCAGCATCTCTTGTGGAGGTCTCCTGAAGACCAAGAACTTGAAGCACTGACTTCAACTCTTCAGTGGTGATGTTTTTTTTTTTTTTTCCCCTCTACTTAATGAACTCTTCAAGTGCTTATCAGAGGACTTGAGTCAGCCCATGGTTGCCAGAGTCTAATACTTAATGCCACACTTGGGTGGGAAGGGTAGAGCTGTGTCTGTGTGGCCCAATATTGCACGGGCAGTCTGTGGTAAAGCTGCAGATCTAACCCAAGCTTTCAATTCTAGTGTGCATGGAACTAAACAATCACTTGATAATGAAGTAATTAAAAATACTTTAAAAATACTTTAAACTTGACTAAATGCACGCAAGAAGGTGAGGACGGTGAGAGCAGAAGAGCACAGAAGATGACTGCTTAGGCTTTGGAAAGCGCACAAACAGAAAGCAATCTCTTCCTCCACCCCATTAATGCATTCCTCTTCTGAAGCTTTTTTGCAGCCTATATTCCTCTTAACTAAGAACGCTGTTTGCCATGATTGATGTCAGCTGCTGTGTGGTACCACAGCCAAATGCTTGAATAAAAGAAATGGAATCTTAATTTTTAGACTCTACGGTTGTGCCAAGAATGACAAAGACAAAGTGGTAAATGTCATAAAACTAATTTTATGAGCTTGGTCGGAGCATTAGTTCTAAACCATGGAGCAGTAACGGTGCTAATCCTGTAGAAATATTGAACAAAGGAATATCTCAGTAATTAGTGTCAGTGCTGGAAACAGCACTACTCGGTTGCTGCACAGAAGCTTCCTAAGCCTTTGCTTAGGAATTTACCTAAGATGCCCCAATTCATGTTAACAAACTAATCTTATTTTCTCACATGCCATGAATGGCTGTTTGCTCCTTGTTGGACAAAGGTCTTTTAGGAGTTATTTGGCAGTATGTCTGTCTTGGGAACTGCGCTGCCCTGTTTGCATGCCTGAATCTCTGCTGAGCTACAAGTTAGGTTGTTTGGGCAGGCTGCTTACTTTAACAGTGCCATTTAATTCAGGCTTAGCAAAAACTGCTGCTCTGAGATGTGCCTTGCAAGTTGCATCTCGTAGGTGCAGCTGCTGTGCTGCCTGCGGGGCGCCTCACTCTGCACTGTGGTCACCCTCTTGGCTCTGCATGTCTGATGTTTTGGTGAGAGCTCTTGGAGGAAGAGGGTGGTGAAACAAACTGCTTCCCTCTGCTGAATGGCAGGCTGCATGGTGCAGGAGCATTTCCAGCTCTTCAGGTGCTCAGGCTGGCTCAGGTGCTTATGAGCAGTCATCCACTGGTGATGAACCAAAGGGGATGATGTTCCTGTGGCTGTAGTTAGATGTGACCAGTGCTGGTACCTGTCCTTCCTTATTAGCCTGCTGCTTGTGTGTTGCAAGTGATGCCTGAGAAGTATTTTCACTTTCTTCCAAAGCAGCAGCAGTCCCCCGGGTATCTGGGTTCAGTTTCCGTACCTGTCTGGTGAAGGCATAGCTCGTGTAATGGCTGTGTAGGCACATTCTCAAAGGAGTTCGAAATATCCCTACAGCCCTAATAAATGGCTCTCCGGTGAGGTGCGCTTTGGCTTGTGCTGCGCTCTGAATGATAGACGCGGCAGTAAAACAAAATGCCATTGTTGGCACAATTGGTGCGCTTCCATCAGCTGAGAGGCCCAGAGCTAATGAAGCATAGAAACTGAAATTATATCCATCTGGGGGGGGGGGGGGGGAGACAGGGGGGTTGCTCAAGGTACAGTAAAGCCCTTGTGCATGGAACTGTAATTTGTGCATATCCAATTAATGTAACTTTCAAAATCCTGAACGGGGACTGGAATATGTGTCTGGTGAAGACGGTATCTTTGTTTCTCTTGCTGTTAAGCAGCAGTGACCCCTCTTCCCCTTGGAAGTCTGTCTGCTTTTGCAAATAGCTGCAGAGGGTCTGCTGAAGCCCGTAAGCCTGGCTGGGGATCTAACGGGACGAGAGGTTGCTCTAATCAGACAAGCTTTTCGTGTTATGGAAGATCAAATATTTAAATAGTTGGAAACTTGTTGTCTGATAGCTGAACTCAGCAGATCTTGTTTAAAGGAACCTGTAACGCTAATTCTTTAACCTAAAACCACGAGCAGAGCTGCAGTTAACAAATTCCTACCTTTCCAGCCTGGCTCAGTCTGCAGGGACAGCATGCCAAACTGGGGAGGTGGAAACAAGTGTGGTGCCTGCGGCCGAACTGTCTACCATGCTGAAGAGGTGCAGTGTGATGGGAGAAGCTTCCACAGGTGCTGCTTCCTCTGCAGTAAGTCCTCTTATGCTTTTGCTGCATGGCCTTGAAACCTCATAGGTCCTAGTGCAGGAGTCGCCATGGCAAGGTGCTCTTATAGAATCATAAAATCAGTAAGGTTGGAAGGGACTTCTGGAGATCATCTAGTCTAACCTCCCCGCTCAGCAGGGTCACCTAGAGCATGTTAGGGTTGCATCCAGGTGGGCCTTGAGTATCTCCAGAGAAGGAGACTCCACAACCTTTCTGGGCAACCTGTGCCAGTGCTCCGTCACTCTCATAGTGAACAAATTCCCCCTCATGGTCAGGCGGAACTTCCTGTGCTTCAGTTTCTGCCCATTGCCTCTTGTCCTGTCACATGGGACAACTGAAAAGAGTTTGTCCCCATCCCCTTGACACCCTCCCTTCAGGTGCTTGTACACATTGATAAGATTCCCCCCCTCAGTCTTCTCTTCTCTAGGCTGAAGAGGCCCAGCTCTCTCAGCCGTTCTGCTCCAGCCCTCTGATCATCTTCAGAAGGTTTCCAGGGCTCCAAACCCAAGGCTCGGTGGGGATCTGTGATGCATAGGGACAGTATTGGCCAGTGACATGTTTGTCCATCACCTGTCAGGCTTGACTCACATCTCACTTCATGCTTTCTAGGCCTTCTGGTGCTGTGTACACCTGAACAAATGTTATCCTGCCTCTTCAGTGCCAGACATCTGACAAACACATTCTATTAAGGAGAATGTGGCTCCCCCCCACCACCACCCCAGCCCTGTTCCTCTTCCTCCCTTTCTCCTTCCTTCACCCCATCCTGGCCCTCTCCCCTATATAGGTGAGGCAGGTATTTTAGGATCAGAACTAAGCATAACTATTCCTCATGCAGAGGAGCAAATACAGTGACAGAGCCAAGTTTGCACTGATGCACCAAGTTCAGGTCAGATGAGCGTCTGCCTGAAGTCTCGGCACAGACTAAGACTGAGAGCAGAGTTATAAAACCCTTTCTCTGAAGGAATGTTTAATCTACTCCCATGCTGCCTGGGATGCTAGCATGCTTGTAGCACAGTTGAATTGTCAATGTTTTAGCACAGCCAAAAGCATAGACTTTCTTGGCACAGGGGCCTGTGGTTTATTTCAGATGAAAGGAGTCCAAAGCATTATTTTCCAGTCCAACCAACAAATCCAGTGAGGCATTGAAAATAGCTTTTTCTGCTGAAAAGGTTTTTGATTAGATGAAAGAAACAAAGGGTCACTTTATAAATTCTAGGCTAGTACTTTGCAAACAAACAGCCTGCCTGACAATATAAAAGAATTTTACCTTATTACAAACATGAAGTATTGTTTTCTTACTTGCTGGCATTTAATATCTACAGACAGGACTAGGATTCAGCCTTCTTTATATAAAGCCACAGTTGCGATTACTGGCAAACTGGTTTCTAATCTGTAGTATAACATCAGCAAACTGCAACAGCATGTGAGTCTAGCTGCACCTATGTTTCTTTTCCTTAGCTCTACAGCAGTCATTAAAGTGTCTCAGCTGCCTTATATTCAGTGTTTTGTGGGAATTCCTATTAAAAGAAACCTGGAACTGATAGTCAAACGATGGCTCTAGTGTTTTAAGTATTTGCTTTTGCTTAGTACATAGTTCTGTGGGGGTTCGAGTCCGTAGACTTAACAAACATGCATTAGTTCAATTGCTTATTGCCTATTTGTCTTATAGAAAGAGACCTCTGCTTTTTGCATTTATTAGCTCTAAATTTCTATTTTGAAGATTTTTATCTACTAAAAATCTTCAAGTGGTATAATCAGATATTCAGTACAGGTTCTTTGTTATGGACTGAAAAGGCACCTCAACTTTGAAAGAAGTTTCAAAAACAGGAAATAGTTCTGCTTGCTACTCTAACCTTGAGCGGGATGCCTGTGCTGCTCCGAAGGACAATTTATGAATGCTAAGCAAGCAAGGCCCCTGTGGTATAGCTGTGAAACAGTACCAACTTTGCCCAAAACCAGCACTGGGAAAGGACTTGGGGGGTTTTCCTTGTCCCTGCTCCACCCCAGCCAGAAGTACAGGGCAGGGACTCTTCTGTGCTAATAAACTTTTGCTTCAAACTATGGCAACAATCAAAGGAAACTGACTGCATTATCTGGATTTTCTGAGCAGTCACATTCATCAAGCTGCAGCAAGTTTCCAGGCTTTAAATGTCATGATCATGAAAAGGTGGGAGGGAATAGAGACCCTTTGTAGGGATAAGCATAATTCACTAATTCAAAAAATAACCTGCCCCCTCTACTCTTTAGCAGTTCTAGAGCCTGATAGGAAGATTAATGGAGAAGGAAACCTATAATGTAAATCAAAATACCAAGTGAGAAACTATAACATCTGCTGATGGAGATGGTTCCTCAAGGCAATTTAACCCCCCCCCCCCTTCTTTCTCCCTTCAGTGGTCTGCCGGAAAAACTTGGACAGCACAACTGTAGCAATTCATGATGCTGAAGTTTATTGCAAATCTTGTTACGGAAAAAAGTATGGCCCAAAAGGTTATGGATATGGCCAAGGGGCAGGCACACTGAACATGGACAGGGGAGAGAGACTAGGTATCAAGCATGAGAGGTAAGTTAACTGAGTTGGAATGTGTGTGGCCCTTGTCCTCTCCTACAACTTTCATAGTATTTCAGGCTGAATTTTGTTAAATTTATGTTGTCTGGAATACAAACACCCCAAAATACCTCAGTGTAACAAGATGCAGGGTCTTTAACATAAAATGCACAAAACTTCTGCTTGGAAGTATGTAAGTAGGCGCTATATGAGTAGGAGTTACTGCAGCTGAGGATGCCAGAACTGAGTCACAGCAGGCCTAGATTATTAAATTGCTGATGCTTCTGCAGAAGTCCATAGGATGCAAAAGTGAGTGTTGTTCTTAGGGCACTCTCCTAAATAAGAAGCAAATAGTAGCTCTTTGGCTCTGGCAAGGCTGGATTTAAAGAGTTGAGGACCTGAGGCTACAGGAAGATCAAATGTGTAACTGGTAAATGGAAGAGCCATTTGTGCTCAGTTATAGCCAAAAATGAATGGCCTATTAAATAGCAAACATTCCTAGTCTGATTAAGTTGTCTGTAAAGCAAAGCACCCCCCCCCCCCCCAAAAAAAAAAGAGGTATGCCTCAGACTTGCCCCATGCAAGTTCCCAGATTATTACTTGATTTACATATGACATACTCTCCAGCTGGAACATGTCTGGAAATGACAAATAGGTCAATCCATTAGGTTCAGTGATCAGTTCAGTAAATATGCTGCTAAGTATGAGCAGCTAAGAGAAGTTCAATAGAATTACCTTTAACTTACTGTCTGATAAATACAATCTCTTCATACATGTCTTGAAATTCTCTTCTCTAGAAGGTGAAAAGGAGAAGGCCCCTCAAAGTAGCTTTTTTCAGAAGTTATTACCCTTTGGAGCATGGCCTTTGCTTCCTCTATTCCTACCAAGTGTAATCAGATAGCCGTACTGGTGACAGTCTCTCTGATTTTGAAAGAACTTTTTGTCTGTGCTGTGTTGGATGCTGCCACCTTACTGTTAAGGAGAGCCAAAGATCTCTTATTAGAAGAGTAGAAAACATAAATATCTTGTTTCTTTCAGCACACCCTCTCCCCACCGACCCACGACAAATCCAAATACTTCAAAATTTGCTCAGAAATTTGGAGGTTCAGAGAAATGCTCTAGATGTGGTGATTCTGTTTATGCAGCTGAGAAAGTAATAGGTGCTGGGAAGGTAAGGAAGTGTGCCTTTTTAACTGCTAGATGGACTTTAAAGTGACTAACACACATTACTTGGCTTTGCTGGAGGTAAGCTATCCAGAACGCAGCGGAGAACGAACTGTGGTGTAGCTACCTTAAAACAGCATTTCTCAATGCTGGAAATGGTCAAATCAATCTAGCTTTCATCTTCTTCAAAGAAGGAACACCTGAAATGGAATTCTGGGTGAAGAGTGCTCACCTTGGATTTCAGATGAAGCTTCAGTATCTTCAATCAAAGTACGGGAGCACCCTCCCCAGGAGAGGGAACAATCTCATAGTGAGCAGCTTACAAAATCGGTTGAAGGTTTGGGCGAAAAGGAGGAGTTGACTGAAAATACCATGTAAACCTGACTGACTTCATACTGATAGCTGAGATTTGCTCTAAATTTATTAGAGAATCCAAACCTCTCAAAATACTTCCTGAATAGGATGCTACCTGGAATTTGGAGCTGTGTGCCATCTCAAAAAATACAGAAGCTCTAACCTGCTACTGATACGCTTAAATTTTCATTGCATCAGTCAGCTATATGATGCAGGCATCTCTTAACTGTTTTTAAAACAAACAAATTTAGGGATTCTGTGTGCTTAAATTCTTTTGTTTTTCCTTAGCCATGGCATAAAAACTGCTTCCGATGTGCTAAGTGTGGAAAGAGCCTAGAATCTACAACCCTGACTGAAAAAGAAGGAGAAATCTATTGTAAAGGTGAGGAAAGAAATGATCAATTGTTTATGGTTCAAGGTGGGGAGTATGTGTGTATGTGAGATAAGGTGAGATGCTGAATTTTCTCCTGGTAAAAGGAGACTTTTCAGCTCCTGTCAAAATAGAAATATATAAATCCTAGCAGCAGTGCTGAGGAAATGAAATAGTACTGAAGCTATTAATGTAGCTTACATCTGCAGCAGATAAAACTTGACGTACTGAATTATGTAACAGTATCCTGTGCCCTGAGTGGATCAAAGTGCAAATTGCAGAGCAGGAGACTAACCAGCAGTCATCTTGCCTTGCATGATGTCATGGATATAAACTTAGTCAACACTGATTTCATGACAGCATGTGTTTTCAGGGATATCTATCCTGGGAGTGATCTGTGAATTGCTTACAGCAAACACTAGGCAGAGTAGGCTAGGAAGTATGCTGAAAGAACAGACATGATGCATCAAGTTTAGGCATGGCTGCTGCACAACTTAAATGCTTGTTTTTGAGCATGGCTTTGGATTCTGATGCTATGGTGCCTAAAGTGAAGTAGTTGAGTGGCTTCATATAGAAAGTGCTTAAACGAGTCAGAAGCCTTGGTTACTACAAGTTCATATTTCTTGCAGGTTGTTATGCAAAGAACTTCGGCCCCAAAGGATTTGGATATGGTCAAGGAGCAGGTGCCCTTGTTCATGCTCAGTGAGGGAGCACAACTTAAGACCTGTTATGGCTCTTCAGAGACTCTTCTGCAAGAGAGGTTTCCTAAATGTTACTAACGACTGTGAAATGGATACTAGTTTGCTATAGTATTTGGGCCAAATTTTTAGCAGACATTAAAAAAAAAAAATCCATACCACTGCTCTTCCTCCCCTTTCTTTGTGTACCACACTAACACTTTTAATACTATGTATCAATTCAATAAAGCTTTGTTTGTTGATGTATCCTAAAAAGAAGTGTTACATGCTTTGTCAACTATAATAAGTAGAGGAGATGTGGGCTAGATTCAAAGATGGGCTGAGATGTAAGGAGGTTCCTGGGGTGCTATGGGTGGAAGAGATGCAATGATACAGAGCTGGTGTAGCACTTTGCTGAAAGCTGTGCAGACTGAACCCAGCATGACTAAAAGTGAACTTGTGTACACTGCTCACAGCACTTGGAAGTGAATGAATGACCGTTTTCTACCATCACCCTACTATGTGCATGTGCAAGGTTTGCTCGCTCACTGCATAGAAGGGATACTGCTCACTCTGTGAAAGGTGTCAGTCTTAATCCAGCTGTCCAGGCAGGGGCACAGTTCTGAAAGGGATTTTCGGGAGCTATGTGTTTAATGACCAGCTGTCTCTACCACAGATTTCTCCAGAGCAGAGAAAGCAAGCCACTCTGACTATAATTCTTTGTTGGATTGCATCCCTCTGGGTGTTGAGGTCTTGCTATACACAGGACTCACTTATCCTGAGATGGTATTGCTATATGCTAACTGCAGACTACATTGCTACTTGGCAATTAACTTAGAGATGCTTTTGACCTTTTTTGGTTGTACTATAACAGTTTTCTGAAGTCTTTAGAGGCTTTCAGCTGTTTCAGTTGGAGGACTTCATCTGCCTACACACTGACAAAATTACCTATAATTAACAATGGAGAGCAGAACAGAATTATGCTTTGAATGTTCCAGTAGCTAATATGACTTGAATTCAGGTAGAATGGGCAAGGAATGACACCAATTAAGCTTGCCGGTGTGGTGCACATTTACTCCTTGTGAAAATACCAGTTATGCCAAAAGCTATAGTAGTCGATGTCTTCCCATCTGCTAACACAACTGTTCATTAGTAGCAACTCTTAAATTCTAAAGGCCTACAAGTAAGAGGAAATACTTTTCCATGCAAGGGAGAACTCATAAGTGCTTGCCTAGTTTCAGGGGCAGGAGCACAGTCCTACAGGAAAATGCTAGGTGTGATCTGGTAATACCTGACACTTCACTTCTGAAGCAAATGCAAATCACCTCAACCAGAGTCCCAGGACTAGACCAACACAAAGGGTTTACGTGAAGATGAGGTGCTGAAGCCTGAAACATGACCTAAGCTACCCAATTTAAGCCAACTTTCCTTATTTTTCTATGAATACATGCTATTTAGCATGATCAGTATAACATTTTTCTATCTGAACTTAAGTTTCTTGAGTATCTGGAAGAGCTGGTCACCAGTGTGCTGCCAACAAGTCCTGGTCACTCACTCACTCACTTTCTTCTGTAAAGCTGATGGCTAGCTTTGCTCTGCCATAAAGAGGAACCAGTTGAGATCTAGGTTCAAGCCCTTATAAAGCCCTTACTTTGTGGGGGGAGGGTAGGTCCAGCATGTAACAGACTCCCACAGGAATGCCTCTCCAGCCCGTTCAGTGGCAGACATGCTGCCCTGCAAGAATCTGGGGGAAATCAACCCTTGAGAAAAGCAGCATAGATGAGGAGGGAAAGAGCTCAGGCCAGGGGTTAGGACCCAGGTGATTTGGCAGTGGAAGCTGGAGGTTTAGTTTCTGCATCAATCTTATCCAACAGAAGTTAGTTAAACAAAAAGATGAGATCTGAAACACTATCTAGCTTCAGAAGCAGTCTGATACCTGTGAGGGGAAAAAAAAAAGCAGAGTGTGAATTCATGGAGATACTTTCAAGACTGGGAATGCTACAATAAAAGTAGCAATCAACTATGTGAAAGCAGTTTCAGGCTGAGTTTCAAAGAACTTCTACAACTGCAGTCTGAGGTAGTGAAGCATTGCAAGCCAAAAGCCTGATTAGAAAAATATGTATGAGTCAAAATAATACACAAAGAGCATTTTGTATGGGTCATTAAAGAACAATGTGGATATCAGGAAGGACAGACAGACTGATCAAAATATGAGCCAAGAGCTTGTACAGTTCACACAGAGGGAGAAAAGCCAACAGCTTAAAACAGGAACAGTAACTGAGAACCAGCACACACTTGGGGTGGGAGACGGCAACAGCAAGCAAGCGCATGGCCCAGGCTACCTCAGCAGGAACCACCAGGCCAACTACTCGTACTGATGATCCTCACATAGGTATTCTTTTTTGCCAACCACACACTTGCCAGGACAACTTCCTTCACCTCCTACTCTTCCACTCTATCCAAAGGCTCATGCCTAGCTCTGTGACTGATTGCCAGCTAACAAATATGTCCTAGGATTAAAAAAATACAAATGAGCAGCTGCAACCCTGACGTTCTAAAAAGGAGGGCTACTACAAAATGGAAAAAAGTTGATACACCTCCTAGAGCAACTCAAAATCAATTGGCATAATTAAGCAGTGAGTCATCACAAGCTTTTATTCAAGCTAAGATCCTACTATCATTTTCAGCATTAAGTATGCACTACCTAAAACAGAAATTATATTCAGGACAGAAACTGAGGGTCCTTTGGGGTACAAATTCTCTGGTTGGTTATGTTCTTGCAAATCACTACCATGTAGTAGTATGTAAAAACTATTTTAAATAAAGTTATACTGCAGATTCTGTCATTCTGACCTTCATGACCAAATGTTGTCATCTCAGATAGTCAATGTGTCTCAAAACTGAGGAAACAACTACTTTTTAAATTCAAATTTAAAAGAATGATAAAACGAAAAAACAATAAATTCAGACTACCTGAACACATTCATACATGTATACACAAACATGCTGAAAGAACATAAATCAGCTTCAACATATTCTCCATACCTGAAATACAATACAAAATCAATTCATTTCAGAAACCTCTGCAAGCAATTCTGCAGTTTAGCTCAACAGATGGCATTTTCATTTATCTTTCCTTCTTACAGTCATGTAATATTGCTACAACATTCATGATTTTTATTTCTAAGTGTGGGTAGGTTTGCAGCAGCATAACCACGTGAGCTGAGTTCTCTCTTCAGACACCCTGTGCCTGTCAAATGATCCAGACAAGGTTTCTCCTCCTCCTCCCCGAGGGAATTCACCCCAACCTCATCTTTGACGCTTTACACCTCAACTTGCCTCTAAGCAACCAAACAGAGCATCAATTGGAGCATCTCAGGAAATGCAGTGTACAAAGTACAGCACTTAAAATTGGAGCACTAGTAATTTGAAAATATGAGCAGGTGTACTCTGGTTATTGGTTCTGAGGATAAGAAAGCTAGAAAAAGGAAAACACATATTGATGTATTCCACACCAGTGCTAGATACAAGGTCTGCTTGTCTGGCAGCACTTAGCAACAAACAGTCCAGCCACAAACACTTGAAGATGTCTGTTCACAGCTGCCTCGCAAATCATTGTAGGGAAGAGAAAAAGATCAGTTTGGAGTCCAGACTTGGGCTCCTGGTTGGGCTGCCCACAATCTGGGGGCAGCGGGGGGCAGAGGGCTGGCTCACATGGCCCCACAGCAGAGTGCTCCCCAACTTGGGCTGCTCCAGCCCAAGGGCAGTATCGGGGCCCCAGCAGCTGGACACACGAACGTGGTGGCGTTGTCAGCTCTCCACAGCCTTGTTTCGTGAGGGAAGCGCTTGCTGTTCTTCGGAAAGGCACCGTAAAATGCTGAGCAGCCCTAAGCTAGCAACAAAATCATGCTCTCGACACGCATGCAGAGTCTTAACAGCCTAAGCAGATCAAACTGCTTCCCATTATTTGCTGTAGTTACTGTAAGCGATTTAAAAATAGCCACATCAGCAGAGAGGGTGGGTGCAATTTGTGCTGACGAAAATTGGCAGGTAGCACACGGTTCATTTTGCTATAAACAAGAGCTTTCAATTCTAGAAAGAACAACGATCAGATGAAATGATCAGTAGTGATTTAAGTCAGTAAAAATCAAGGGCTTTCCTAGAGGGAGTCACAGCAGTAACTCACAGCTCTGAACTACACTGCATCTCAACTAGTTATTTAACCACAAAAAGGCAAAAAATAAAGGAAAATGAAAACTTGTAACTATAAAGACATCAAATTTGTAGAAAGAAACAAGTAACTTGTGCTGAAGTGCTTTCACTTGGTTACTGTCAGCTTTTCAGCAGCAACTGGTGAATAAACGCTCAGCCCAGACTGGAGTAATGCCTTGAATTAGTCTGCCTGGAGCTCTAATTTAAGGCTACACTGGTTCCAAAAAACAACTTCGGTTTCACTATCTAGAAGCATTTCAGTAGTATGTAGGAATGCAGGCAATGTGAATATGGGGCTAAGTTTGTAAGTTATTGCACATAAATTTAGCCTGAAATCAGTAGGTGCAATTTCACTGGTCCCCATTCAGCAGCATAAGATGTCTAAAATCCAAATGCAAGTTTTTGCCTGTGAACACTGCTTTCAGAGAAAAAACATCTGATTTCATGTGAAGATGGCTCACGGGAAGCATAAGGGAGGGGACTCTAATCACACTGTCATGAGGGTGCAGAGGGCAGGCTTCTTCCCAAGTAAAACAAACCAAGCAACCTGCTTTCCAGTCATCAGGAGCCCACCCACACCTCCCAAAAGCAGCGACTGCTGTGAGGAAGCATCTCAAACGGTAATCTCCACCATAAAAAGTCCCTTTAAAAGAGTAAGCAGCTTCCTTGGCCTTCACAGGGCAGGTTGAAGCATGGCCTGTGGAGGTACGTGTGGCTGCAGCCACCCCACCAGAAACACTGCCTGGGAAGGGGACAAGAGCAGTGCCAATTCTCAATCAGTATTAAATCCACTCCCTGCAAAAAACAGACTTCTGCTCTAAATCAGGTGTGCTTTGAAGTCCTGGCCTTACATATTAATATATATTGCTGCCTATAGGTATTCTGGTAAATTCTGACTTGGCTGGTTACCCTGTTTCTACTACATTCTACCCTTTCGCACAGCCCAAGGGTCAAGGTATTCCTCTTTCTCCAGGTGCCGCCCAGAAAGTGCATACCTTGGTCATCATACCTACTAGCCCCACATGGCTGCCTTGTTTAAACCTTAGAGTATCTCCAGCGTCATTATGCTTCTACATTTGGCCATCTACACCCTAAAAGCCATTCCCCCTTAAGAAATCAGTTATGCTGCCAGCACACTTTAACCAAAGGAAAGGTTTATCCAGCCAGTGAATAGTAACTTATAATCCACGGTACAAAGGTGAAACTTACTGAAATCCAATGAAGAAAGTTTTACAGGCTCTCATGTCATCACAGAATGGGGCACATGCTCTCTCTGAGACACTTGGCAACCTTTCTGGAAATAGAAATTGCTCTAATCAGACGCAGGATAGCAGCCATTTTCTCATGGTATAGCTTCTGAAGTTGGACTTAAAACACCACAGTCTGAAATCACATCCCAAGTCAAGACAAACACTGCATCTAAGAGTCAATATTTATTTGATTAATAACTTACAAAATTTAACAGATTTAATTTATGTAAGGAGAGCTAATTTATTAAACATTTTACAGATATTTTTTGTTCACAATGTAATACATCAAGATCTCGACGGTATTAAAATAATACTTGGCACAGTTATAAATAAAGAATATACAAAAAAAATCCATAGCTTAAATGTAGTGATGCTGTTTTATGCATATTAATCAAAAAATGGTGGACATCAAAGAATATAGAAACCTGCAAAGAAACAGCACATGTTTAGGGCCAAGACAAAATTTCCATTTATTCTACCAATATCAGATTAAGTTGGTCTGATGTGTTCTTGGTCTGAATCAGCTTAAGTTTCAGAAGCAATGCAGTTTTGGTACAGTAAGTAAATTGTATGTTTGATAACTTGACAGAAAAATGCTGCATAGTTGGCTTTCCCCCCACCTTGTTTTAATGATTTCATATCAAAAGCTTCAGTATTACTCAAGACAAGTTACATTTTGCACTGGAAACTGTTTATACACCCCAAATCCATATATGCAAGTTAAGATTAACAACTATCATTTTTACCATTGCTCAAATTCTGCAGGTCTTAGCAAAACTGTCACCAGAGAGCTATCATCAACTTAACAGTGCAGAATTCATCACTTATTACCAAGTATCACCTCTTCCTTGCAAACATTTTTAACATGGACTGCATGACACAATTCATGGTAGCATATGCAACTGGGTAATGAAACCCAAAACTCGTATTACACACCAAAGTGCTCATCTCGTGCTAGAATATACTTAATGAAGTGGACTGAAATTCCTTACATCAACCGACTCCCAACAGAAACATGAAAAAAATGAAGAAAATGCAAAACATTACTCCTAATTAAAATAAACAACATTGTAAAGTCTTCATGCTTTTTCAGATTATAAAAAATACGAATAACTGGTGTCAAACTTTTTTCACTGACCCAGAACGTGTCATCATTGGGATTACAAATTCTGTCTGACAAAAACAGCGAAAGCTTCTTGCCACCCCTACACCCAAACCTCTGCCATTAAAACTGTGTCCATGATGTTGTTGATTTTTCCAGTATTAAACATTCAAGTACTCTAATGTTGCATGTCTGTAAATCCTGGTATCTGGTACTTGCAAACTTGCAAACAAGCACATATCTTGAGATCAAGGAACAACTACAGAAAAAAAAATGTTTACTTGCAAATACTGAACATCAACTATTTACAGTTTCACTGCTCCTCTTACTAAGGCAAGGGGTGGGAATACCACTAGACTGTTTTATTACCTGTAATCTGCATATTACAGAAAATGCTAATTTTGCCAAGCATCAAACATGCAGTGAATTTGCAGGGTATAATGCCTATTAACAGCAATATTGAACATCACTAAAAGCTCATTAGATATCTTCCTACACTTTTTGGTTGAATAAAATGAAATGAGCAGCTTTAAATATACTAAACACACACTCACAAAGAGAAAACTATTTGATAAATTACTTATATACAGATACACATTCTTTACACTGGTCTCAGTCATCTGCTTTCAGGTCCCCTCCCCAAACTCCCCTCACAGGTTTCTCGAACCACTAGGTTGCTACAGCACTTAGAAGAGAACTAACCTGATTCTTAGTCTCTCTGTAAACAATATTTAAGGAAGCAGTGAAAAATTCACTATGAGTATACGAAAATACCGTAACAAAAATCAGTGCATCACATTCAAGAAAGCCCCTTTGGAATGCAATTTCACATCATTCCTTACCTTCCAAACATATCTGTAGCATGAGAACTTTAAAACAAACAAACAAACAAAAAAATTAAGGGTGATTTCCACTTGCCTATACACCATCTTCCTCAGAATGTTGCATTAGATTTTTCTATTTGTATGTGCTATTATTGGGATCCCGTACTTTTTTTTTTTTTTTTTTTTAATTTTTTCCATTAATGTACATGCAAGCAAAATATTTTAGACAGCTTTAGGTTCCTCTTTTGTAGTCACATAGAATTTAAAACCATTAAATCTTGTCTTTTTACAACTGAGACTTTTGTAGTCACATTCTTGGTTCTCCCTATGACACTTCCCTTTGAAAATGTTTCTAATTACACTACACAGTACTGCATGGGGATGAAATCTAATATTGAAACATCACTATTTCAAAAGTTGTTTATACAATCACTTCAAAGATAAACTCTTTCCACTTTTTTTTTTTTGCTGAATAATATATACTGTAATCTAGTTTTAAAGGTGTATCATGCATTTAAGCAGGGCTTTAACTTTGACAGAAGAGCTTTCCTTATTTGCACAATTGTTTATTTTCAGACTATATAATCTCAGAACAGGGTTATTACAAGTATTCAATTGTACCAGGAACTGGTGGCAATAACAATCACCAAATATGTAGGCAACGTATTTTTCTGTTAACATTATCTGACCTGTGCTACTGCAATAACTTAACACATTACAAGGGATTTCCACCACATGATTTTTATCACAGTATTGGAATGCACATTTTTCAATGTACATAATACTATAGAAAACCTGTATTAAAAAGTCACATTACAGGAACTACAATGTAGCAATCTTAGTGAACTTTGCATCACAAAATTTAGGGTTCTTTTTTAATTCTGGGATTCTTGTTCCACTGGAATTATCTGTACTGGGAAATTAATATTTCTGCTCAGCACAACATAACTACTTATGTCAATACTTTAATAATCTCATGCTTATTGTGAAAGATCTTAAATAAAAAACCCAACAACAAATACTGTGAATATGCTGTTGTGAATAATTCTCATGTTAAGAACCATTAAAATCCCTTTTTGATCTTCCTCCTCTTCCTTATCAGGTTTGGCAGTTTATTCTGTCCATTTTTACTTTTGTTAATAAAATTCTGATGAAGAGAAGGTACCTTAAGATTCATCATCAGCCCTACACATAGCATGCTACTCCTCAAGGGATGTGGATTCGAGAGAGAGAGAGAGAAAATTTTTCAGGCACCACTCAGATATGATATGCTCACAGGATGAATGTGGTGCTACACTAGCTGGTAGCCCGATCCTGAAGTTTGGTCATACTCTATTGTATACTGCCTTGTCCAGTCCACGATAACAGGACGAAAAAGACCACAGCATCTGAATTCAAAGAAGTCTATAATATTCCTTATACATCCGTGGCTGAAAATAAAACAAAAACAGATGTTAGTAAGCAATATCATAGCTCATCTAACTAAGTACTTTTTTCATCTACCTCCAAATCTACTTTTTCTCCCTTTAAGTTCCTGCCTGTAGAAAACCAATGCATACAATAATTATCTTAATGCTTGCTGATGAGTAACTTCTGAAACAAGAACAGGTCACTAGATTGATGAATGTTTAGTTTCAAATACATCCAAGACACTAACTTTCTTTCACTATCTGCCAAAACTCCATGAAAAAAAATGTAGTATATGATTGACAGTATACCATCATATAAAATAATATGATAATTCAGCTCCCTTCCCAAGACAAAAGTGGTATCATATGGATGCAAGACACTAAAGAGCATGAAGTGAATGTGTTCCTAGAATAACTTCCATTTTTTATCAACACTGATCTTCAAACTGATCTATCCTTGTCATATGTGCTGGTTCACCAGCTGCATCTCTAAGATCAGCTAAGCCAAAACTAAGCACAAAACTATGGAATTAAATGAATGAAAAGTTCAGGTGTTTCTGCTGCTGAATCAGTTACTGTTAAATATTTAAGATGTTTTATCAAAATTCCAGGAAAACAATCTCATTTTGTACTGAATTACACATAATTTGAATAGATCAGTGTTTTCTGGAAGGGAAGCTTGTGTCATGATATGCGCCAGACGAGGCTGAAGCAAATAGGAGAACATGAGTTTTGATGTCAGCGCTTCATCTGAAAGGCGATGCCAAGTTGCTTATTTTAAGCTTCTGGTGTTACTTGCAGGAGTAGTTTTTTAGAATAATAGTTATTTCAGTGAAAATGCTTTGTGAATGTGACAGATTGACAGATTCAGCATTCCAAATATTGAAAATACTTTAAAACACTTAGTTCCATTTCAAGTTCCATTTCAACCAGTCGTGCAACTGAATCATGTACATGCCTATCCAAATGAGGATTACATGTTTACATTTTAAAACTTACTTGAATGGGCTTTCAATAGACGTGGTTGTAACCTTAAAGTGCTTATATCGTCTTGCATTCATCCTTTCATTTGTAGTGATACCTAAACAAGATATCTGAAGACAGAAGAAAAGCAAGCAATTTAGCACATGTAAAACATGCAAACAAACCCTACTGAGACAGACTGAAAAAGGACTGAATTTCCTCTCTCATATTTTTTCCTTTGAAGGACAATTTTTGTTTGGTGGGGAGTGCAGAGGTGGGGGCAGACAGGGGGAAATTATAGGGTCCCAACTTAAAAAATCCCGAGCCGTAATGGAAGCAACACAACTTCATCCATGGAACTTGATCAGCTGTGCGATTTGCAACTTCCGAGTACAAACAGCTGTATCAGACTGCACAAAAGGTTTAATTTTGAAAGTGATCAGAAATAAATCACAGCCACTGAATAAGCCCAAACTTGACAGCTCATAAGAGATATCTTTAGCTATTTATATATAGCCATCTGAAATCTACTGTAAAGAGTTACTTTACAAAGCATTCAAATCACTGTTTTTCTCCCAGAATTCTGGTTATAGTATTAGTAGTAATTTCTTTTCCATTTATGAATTTATTGCAATAACATAACTTCAACTTTTCTATCTATAAGATAAAAAGACGACCAGAAAAAAAAGTTTAAATAGAAGTCATCTGGCCTAAAGGTTGTGATTTACTTTAACACCTTTCCAACTATTTTGGCCTAAAAGTGCATCTTAAATAAAACCAGCATTTACTGGCAATGTGACAATACTGGAAACAAATATGAGAATGACACTAGTAACCTTAAATAAGATAAAATTCTATAATTCCTAGTGAAATACAAATATTCAACACTACTGCACGTTATGGGAGCAAGAATACTGAGAGCTAAATTTTGGCTTGTTTGCCTCATCTGGATGTACTCGAGCACTGTCTCAAGCATCTTCTCTGCCCTCATGAAACCTAGTAGAGCTTCATGTTTGTGTATACAAATGAGGTCTTAACACCAACTTTTGAGGAAAGAAGCAGTCAAGGCTTTAAATTATTTTTCTGGGGCGGTAGCTAGGCCTTTGGCAGTAACCTTGGCAAGTTTGGTAAGGAGGACAAGTCAAACCTTGATTTTCATGCAGAAGGGGGCGGGGGGGAAGCAGGAATAGCAGGGGCTGTGGAACTGTAGAACAAAAGAGGTTATCAAGAAAACATCCTGAACAATTCCATCATTATGGCAATGTCCAAAGACACAGATGAAAGTGATTCTAAGTTTCCCATACACAACACTCTTAGGAAATTTAGTAATGATTGTGTGTTCAGTTTTTGTATTTCCTTTGGTTCACGTTTCTAGGTTTAGTAAAAAGAGTCAAATGGTAGAATTATTTTGCTTAATTACACTAATGATACAAAATACTATGAGAAGAATACTTTTTCAAGGGGCATATAGCTCAAAGACTCATCACAAATCATACTCACAGGAACCATGGAATGATTCCAATATTCAATACTCAATAAGGAATAATCAAAATATTCACAGGAATCATGCAAAGTTTAAAGGATCCTTATGTAAATATGTCAGAAAACTCTCTGGAAAGTTGCATGTTTATCCTGTCCCAGAAGTCTGGTGGTTTAGATCAATTTGAAAGTCATATGAAATACATGTAGTGACCTTACTCATTTGTCTTGAGTGACATGGTCCTGGCTCATACAGGTAAGATTTTGAAATTGGTGTGTCTTGTAAATTGTGTGTGTTATAGAAAAAGGAGGACGAAATTCAAATTGTCTACCTAGTTTTACCTGCACCTTACAGGATTTTTATTGCCATGATCTCTGGAAAGATTAAATTAATTGTTAAGTCTCATTGTTCATTAAAGTCTTTCAGTATGACTTGTCTTTAGCCTTAAAGCATTTAATGAAGAACTTGGCTTTGGTCAGATTATAGTACTGCCACGTGATCCTAGCAAAGCATATTCAAACAGATTAAGAAAATATTGTATTCCATTTGAAGTAACCGTCCTCCTTTCACTAATGCACTAATGACCTACTGCATTATTCCTACCTCTACCCATAGATTTTAACCTCTAGGCCTCTATTAATCTTTATTGCTTCTTTCTGTATTATTTTGGCCCCCTCCCCCTTTCTTTTGGTCATTCTGAGAACAAAAAGTAGGAGAAAGGTACTTTAGCCTTTTGTTTAAAAAGAAAACAAAAACAATGAGAAGTGTATGATGCCTTCTATCCAGAGAACAGATGCCCATCTCCTCCATCTATGGTTCAGAGAACGAACACTCAATCTTGCATACTGAACATTTAAATTAAAATGATGGAAGCATTTGATACATAGGAGTTAACAGTTTTATGTCCCTCCCAATATTCAGCATTACAAACGAAGTGCTGTTCCATACCTGATACATCTGACACATGAGTAACACAGCCACCCACATGAAGTGAAAAACACTGTTCAAAAACATCCAAAACATCCAAGGAGAACAGGTAGCAATCTGTGTAATATAGGTCCAAAATCCATCCTTTGCATAACTTGTCTCGCAGTGAAATCCCCAATCTAGAGAAAAAATAAAGTGTCAGAAACTACACAGAACACTAAAGATCACACAGATCATCACAGATCAATACAGCATCTTATATTACTTGAAATAAGGAAATGACAACACAATGGAACAGTTTTATTTGCTCCCTCTTCCTTTCCCTACCTTCTGAGCTTTTTTCTTAACTCATTTAATACATAACATTCATGCACATGGCTGTGATGAAACGAAACTGAGGACAAGCATCCTCTTCTGACTTACAATACTGATACAGGCAATGATTATACGGTTATATCAGAACTCTGATAAGGCAAAAATCTGAAGGGGAAACACCGACCTCCCTTTATTCCCCCCCCCCCCCCCCCCCCCAAAAAAAAAAAAATCAGAACACAAACCCATACCAGGAGATGAAGTATTTATAAGCAATAAAGAAAACATTTACTCACAAGAGATGCATCCATAAATCATCCAGCAGATCATAAAAAGCAGGAAGAACAGGTACCCCATAAAATAGCGATGGTTCCCTGCTCCTAAAGTTGCACAAGGACAAGAAGGGTCAAACTACCACACTTTCAGGAAAGAGACAACACTACACTGGGAAGTTTAATTCCCTGCTTAGAGGCACTGCTTATTACTCTCATGCCTATAAAGCCTCTACAACCCCTAATAAAGTGGAATGTAACTGTTTCACTTGTGACTTTTTATGTTTGAGTACAACAAAGCTTCTTGAATTCCTGCCATATTACAGCTGAAATTCACAGGAACGCATTGCATTGGTGACCTCTATCATGAATTAATACAACTATTGACAGACAATGTTTAGAGCAATGTTGGTAACAGCTCTTGCAGAGCCAAGAGCAGTCAAGAATTACTGTAATGTTTTTTTAAAATCTCACTAAAAATTTTGACTGCAGAGTTCTTTTACTTAAATAAATGTATGAAAAAATACACATTCTTCTGTGACAACGTAAGTTAAAATGTAATTTATGCTTAAACCTTCTTGATGTAGCTAAATACAAATAAAATCTCTAACAGAACTTGGAAGTAAACACATTTAACTGAGGAGGCCTAAATATCTGGTTAAAGGAATGAATGAGAAAAAAACCCAAATATTCTGTTTATAACTGAATTTAAATGTAAGTTAGAAAAATAAGAACTGTTCTTAAAAATCAATCTTCTTAAAACATTAGTACAGCTAAAAGTGCTTCTTATGTGAGTACCTCATAATTCTGAAGTGCTCAACTTTCCTTCTGTTTATAAAATGTGTCCACTATCATAACATCCCAATAGCTCTAGGCTATAAACTGAACCCAGAGAGAATAACTGGCTCCAAAAGATTTGACTGTCAGCAACTACCAGCATGGCATTTATTTGTTCATTATGTCAAATGTTTTGCCTAATAAAACAAGGGCATCCTCTGGAGGCCGAAAACAATCAAGTGCTTTTAGCAAGCGAACTGAAAGAATATATAAATAAGAGATGAGGAAAAATAAACATACAACACAAGCTAGACTAAGCACAAGACATTTCCTTGAAAAATCAAACAAGTTCCTTCAGATGTAAAATATGCTGTAATACTGCCTTTGGTCAGCTAAAAACATATAAGAAATGGTGTTGGGATGGTCTCGAAGGTATCGCTTCCAGTTGCATCCTAAATTTCAGAACTGCTATGATTTATAAAAGACATTTTTAAAAAAGAAAGTTAAACACTGACATAGAAGTCCACCCGATAAACGCTTGATGAAATGCTCCTTTCAGTAGCACCTTCAGGGACACCAAACCAAATATTCTACTTAACACGAAATCCCACTGTATTTGATAAAAACCTGTGCAGGAACTATATATAGCACAGACTGTTTAAACTGTGATACAAGCACAGCCATGGTCACAGTTAAAAAGACTTTAGAAAGCAAATGCAGTGAAACTGCCTTTCTTCTGCATCTTAAATAAGGCTGGGCAAAACAGAGCATTATTCCCTACAGGATCATGCTAACCGGCAGGAACACAGCCAGTAAGCCTCTACCGTTAAAAACAATACTGTAAGAAATACTTGCTGATTTCTCTTATGTGGTTGTGTTGATGTTACTTATACATAAATAACAACATATAACTAATTGTTTTAAATTAATGGAATTATATTGCATAATTTGGATGGCTCGCTCATTTCTTCATCTTTTCTGCTTGTAGCCCCTTGGAGAAGAATTTTTATGGGGGCGGGGGGAGTCCTTGTTCTAAACCATAAAATAATCGCCTATATACAAGAGGCCTCATTTTTTAGCCACTGCTTTTGGAACAACGATTCAATATAACTTCAGCATAACCAGTGTGATATATGACACGATAAAGTTCAGTAATATCTCCTTTCATGCTATCATTTGAAAACTAAACTTCTGTTGCAAGTTCACAGTTTGTTTGAAATTTAAGTGTTGAAAATGAAAAATCAACAGATTTTTATTAAACAACCAATTGTAATATACATGTCATTTTGACACTCTATTAAAAGACAAGTTTAATCACCATTAGAGACTTGCTTATTGTAATTTTAGCTAAAATTTTGCAGTTCTGATGAATATAGTTTGCCCCAACAGTAAACAATTATATTTTTAAAATAGTTTTCACTTCTTGTCACTTTTTTTCAGCAGTGAAAGTACTGATCCTTGATCTCCTTGTGTTACAACTTTCACCCCCAGAAGAACTATTTTAAAGTTTCTGTACACACTGTTACAGCATCTCCCAATCCTATCTTCAGTAAAATTCTTCTTATCCTTCAAACACATCCAAAGGAAGACCACATAAAACATTTCCAAATTCTGCCTTTCTAGAAGGACGTAACTGATGCTTCCCTTTTTTGGCAAACATACCACAAATGCTGTTTTAAGAACGGATTTTGTTTTGTAATACTATGCTCAGAGCCACCAAGTACAAATCAGAGACAGAAAATCCATATAAGGTCATCTAGACCATCACTCCCTACAAGTCAGGACTACTCCCATAATGTGATTTCTAATGCTTTTTTCCAGCACACTTTTAAGAGTCCTGATGTTTACTTTTACCACTAATTATCCCAATCTGTGCAAGTCCACTTGCAAGAGGACTTGATTTTTTGGCACCATCTTTTTTTAAAACATTTCCTCCAGCTAACATAATTCCATTACTCAGATATTCTCTCATTAAACATACACTAGGCTTTTCCTCCTCCTTTTTTTTTTTTTTTGTTTTTCAAATCACTGTTTAAAGTACTGCATCTTCCTCAGCACTTTTTTAAAACAAATATCAAATTGTCTCTAAAATTTTCCAAGAACTCCTTATTTTTGCCTTTTTTTTCTTTTTTTTTTTTTTAACAGCTTCTTTGGTCTTTTATGGTAAAACTTTTAAAATGTAACTCAGAAGGTAGCAATGTCATTAGGAAATACGAAACAGAGGGGAGTGAGATGAATCCATCTCAGTGGGACTTCAGTGATGCCACATTACAATTTAAATCCTAGCAGAGGCTATTTTTCTTCTGATAATGAGAATAGTCATTTTGAACTGCTGTCACTATCTATTATTAAGTACATTTGAAAGGATTACAACATTTATTTGCAGTCAGATGTTGATGAACCCAAGTCCTACTTCCTCCCCAAGATTAAAGCTACCTCCTCTTTTGTCCAGAAAAAGGGTGAAGAAAGCTGTCTCATTTCCTAACTGTGAAAATTTTTCAATGCCCCTTGCACAGCAATGGTTTTCAAACAAACTTCTCAAAAAGACAGGGAATAGTGGCATTTTTAGACTTTTAGACTGTTATACATCATTCCTCCTATTATCATTGAGGAGGATAAATGACTAGATGGGGGTCAAAAAGAGAGCAACAACTCAATGGGAAGTCACTCTGAATCTAACTGCTATAATTATTACGTTTTTGACTACATATATTTTCACATTAATTTTCTCTTTACATATGATTTTCCAATTTAAGTTTTATATCACATAAAGGATAAATAGTTGTGTAAACACCCTTTTTGCACAAAGTGAAAATGCAGTTAAGCTACAAGTCTTTTAGCTGCTAGAGTTGTTATAAGAATATATAGATAAAAGATTGAACTAGAAACAAAAAGGTTTTGAAGATGTGTATTTAACAGACACTATAAAGGATAATAATGCAGAGAACTGTATGTAGAAGAGAAGTAAAACTGAAAATTAAATATGCTTTTCCTTCTATCAAAAGCCCTCAATAAGTTTTTTTTTCTCAGACTTTTGCAGAAATCAGATCACTGTCATTACCAAAAAAAAAGAACAGACAAAATTCTGCACAACATGTATGGGCAATTTCACAAGTCTTTTCCTTTTTTTCACTATTATAAACAAATTGTATTTTAGCAAACTACTCACCTACGCAGTTACCCACCCATGGGCAGTGGTGATCAAACTTTGCTATACATCGATTGCATACACCACAGTGTTTAGATCTCACTGGCTTCCGTATCTGTAATGGATATTAAAGTTTGTTTAGAATCCTAAAAGAAAACTGACAGTTTTATTATAGAAAAAGAATCTTGATTTAAATGTACATGGATTTTTCTGTTGTTAACACTTTAGAGAACATCAGGCCGATGGCTAAGACTCCGTTAAAATTAGCATCAAACTTGATCTACATACTATAGAAAACAAACTTACATATGTAGAATACAAACTTATTTAAATGATGATTTTCACTTTTTTTTAAGTTTTTTTTTCTTTTTCATACAAAGTTCTCCTACTCCCTCCGGTTACTGAGCTTTGCATGTTAGCTTCATTTCAGCTTTTTACAATGACAGTATAGTATGAGACTGAACTCTGTGATTTATTATTCATAACTGTAACTAACTTCTCCAAAGAAAGGAATAGGATTAGACAAGACTAAATTTCAGTGGAATTCAGAATGCTAAATTACTCCAAATTTTTAAAAGGCTATATTCTGAAAGAAATAAAATGGCAATGAAGAAAAAGAAAACTGTTATTAAGTATTCTGAGATCTATCTACCTATCTACACACACATGTAATTTTTTAAGGCGTTACATCTGTAATCTTCCAGATTCAATTTTAAGAATCTGTTTTCCATAAGAAAACACTTAACAGATGGTAACCTGTAAGTGCATAAAAAGATTCGAAATTTTTAAAATTAGCATCAACTGCCTTCTACATAGTATGGAGCGTTATAGCAGAATACTGACAACCTTGCTAATTTTATATTAATTAGTTATCTTTCTAAAAAAGAAATACTTGCATTACATTTACTGTGAAACTGGCTACTTTTTCTTTTTTTTTTTTTTAAAACAGTTATTTTTTCCAAGTGTTTTGTGGTGGAACTGAAAAATAACTAGCCCAACAGATACAAAGCTTGCCAATTTGAGAAAGACGGTACAAAAATTAAGATTTTTGTTTTCAGATTGCTGCCAAGCTTTGAGAAGTACAATTCATTTGTGAAAAATATTTTACTCAATGCACCACACTGCTTTAGAATGGTGGTATAGAGGTAATAGTCTTCCATGACTTTCATAACTTATTCTGCGCTTAATCAGTTCTCTTGCTATATATACTGGCTATTTGGATTGTGACACTAGTAAATCATCTGTACAACGATCAATTCTTTTCCTTCTACCATTGCAGAGTTTTTTTTTGTGTGTGTGTACGGATACATTATTTATTGAAAAAATCGCTTTAACAAAAGTTTGAAAATACAGTCCATCTTTGAAATTGCATGATTAAGGCAAAAATGTATTCAGTATATGAATATCTGATTTTGGCACGGTATAAAAAACATAAACAAAATCAGGCCTGCAACTGATAATAAAAAAAATACGCTACCAAACAGGTACTGCAGAATATACTGAGGTCCAGACTTCCTGTCTCTGCAAGTTCTACTATTGTCTGCAGAAAAAACAAAGAAATGAAATTAGAATTGAGCATATAGACAAGTGCTGACAACCAATATGGTATTTGCATCTCAGACCTGGGATCGTGAACTCTATCTCAGGCAGTTTCTATACACAGGAACAACAAAGTCAGCTGAAAAAGATCTTAAACTTGCCTAATTAAACCAATACAGAGACTTATTTCTGAATGAATTCTAGCTTATACTCATTCCTATTCTACTCAGATTTAATTGGAGAAAAGGTAAGCTTATGTTAATTCTGATACATCTACACAGTGGTTAGCGCCAGTGTGACTAGCCTGATGTTAAATCTATCAAAAATAACAAAGCTGATTTTCTGAACAGGACCACACAAAATCTTTCAGGAAGCTAGCAGGATCAGTCACTCTAAAAAAACAGATTTTATTTCCAGAAGTATTCCACCAAAACCTTCAAATTTATATTTACCTATTCCTTTAGAGCTTCTACAAAGGAAAGGTATAATGCAAACCAAACTTCCTGTCTCTTGTAGATGATGTCGTACTTACGGATCAAGTAATATTCAGAAACAGATAATCTGTTTAAACATCCCTATTCCTTCACAGGAAATGATAACCTTTTATTTTGTGCAGTCCTTCAGTATTCATTTCACTGTTGCAAAGGAAGCAATTTATTATTCCATGAAATGAAAATGTCTGTTTACAACAACTTTTAAATTCAGCATTCTGAATCTGTGAATAAATCTGTGCCAAAAGAGATTTTAAATGAAATTTGCAACATCTGGAAAATCTTCTGAAAGCCCTGCTTGCCAAACTAGCCTTCCCTGATCCAGAAAGAATCCTTTCAGCATAAATAGCCTAACAGCAAATTGGCTACTCTACCGTCCACTTTCAAACCATGAATACCTTGTGTGTCACACACCATTTTCTTAACGAGATTATAACCAGTAACAGGGGGAACTTGGCTGGAACTCGCATAAGTTACAAAATTTTCCCCCCAAGATAGTCCACTTAATAACCAATCAGAAAAGCATACAGAAACATTCTAGAATCTGGAATTCTTTCCTCAAAATAGCCAGTAAAAGCTGACGATCAATAGTTCAGGAGCAAATCAGAGACTTAATGCTTTCTTTGCTGGTCTCAGGGCAATAAGAGGTTGCAATCCAAGCCAACTGCCAATCTTCAATTTGGAACAGTCTTTACAATTTTATATTTCTTCTGGTCTAGCTTTTGATATTCTAATACATTTTGGAGAATTTCACAAACAGTTCCTTTGACTTCAGTGGAAGTATCTACATACTAATGAAGTACACAAAGGAATTTACATGTTGTCATGCTCAACACCGGAGTTCAGCAATTTTCTACCAATGATATCCCAAAGTTCAGGAGAACACAACTGAGCAGAAGCAGAGACGCTTGCAGAAGCAGAGACACTTTTAAATATAGCTTTCCTTAAAATTTATAATGCATAGAGACTCAAGAGTACTCAAGTCAGAGAGAGTTTTCTGTGCTTTTTAAACCTGAGGTCTATTCTCTGTGATTTTTTTTTTTTTTTTTTGAGGTAACTCAGGTTATTTTGGCGTAACTAGACCAAAAAGGGGCAAGGCATATCAGAAGAATAAACATTTGAAAATATTGCTTACTGCACATTTCCAAACATACTTAACTTGGTCATCTGGAATTAAAAGAATTTTTTGTGCTACTTAATTGTTCAACAGCTAAAGGTTAACTCAACCTAACCTAAACACATTTGGAGACAGATTAGAAATCAGGGGAGAAAGTATGACACTGAGCCAAGTTAAAGCATATGCCCACAGTGGGTGATAATAGATCGTTTGGTAATTCCATTAGCTGTAGTGTAAAAAACACTAAAAAATGTTTATAAACTGATACGCATGTGACTGAAGAAGTCGCATTCTACAAGTCATGTTTAGTTCAGCAAAGGTTTTAGGCCAATGTTCAACTACTTATGCAAGCAGATCAAATTAATTGTGTATTTATGCAATTTACTGAATTAGAACCAGAGTGCAGTTGCTGACTGTTCTAAGCTGTATGTAATTATTCAGTCCAGTTGAAGGAATAGTCCTTAGACTAGAATCCATTTTGGTAGAAATAGAAAAAGAACCTGCATGGTAAATGTACACACCTACTAAGAAAAGCCAGTAACAACATATCAAAAAACAAGCCATCTAAACAATCACAACATTTTTTAAATGCTATTACATTTTTATCTATATATGGTCACATTACCCAGAGGTCTGATGTCAATCCATACAGGTATTTTCACAAATCAGTGTGAACCAGAAGTACAAATCTCATTGATTTCTGGTGGAATGTGAATTTTTAGGAATCTTGACCAAAACAAAACAAAAAAATATTTCTGCTGTTTTTAATTTTGGCATTTTCAATACTCAGTTTGACTGCTGAGAAAAATGCATTTCAATAAAAAAATTGTTAACAATAGTGTTATCAAGTCTCAGAAAAATACTGTAAGACCATACATATTATCTCTAATATGCAAACCAAGACAAAAAAGAACTGATTGCCAGGAGCTTGTCTTATTTTATCCTTAAAGTATTTGGCAGTCAGACAAACACATTTAGACATGAAGGTAAACAAAACTTGAGATGATAGAAAATACGGAAAATTTTTAGAGAATCAAAGTAACTAACACTTACTCCATAGTGGGTTCATTTTTGTTTCACTAAGTCAAAATTCATTAACTTCGTATTTTCATTTTCTTCTAAGTGCTTTCTGAACTTTTTATCTTGTAGATTTAAGTTGCAATTTTATTTTATTATTCAATGCAACTTCGGACCAGTAAGAGAGTTTTCAAATTAAAAAAAAAAAAATCTGGAAGACAAATGAAGGAAAAACCTTTCAAGATTTTAGATGTTCTGTTACACAACTTATTGAAGTTTCCTGTACTAAATAGCAAACTACTTGGACCAACTGGCAGAAGGTAAATCATCCTTTAAGGACAACAACTTCAGAATAACTCGGTTACCTTTTTCTTTTGTTCTTCTGTGGCTTTGATGATTCCTGGATCAGATTTCCAGGATTTTCCAAAATTGTAGAAAAGTGCAACACTATTAGCAAGGAATGGAAGATGTATAAAGAAAAAATTGAGATGTGTTCGAAGTCAAGGAAGCTAAAGTTTAAAATCAAGGTTGCTGTTTGAAAACACCACTGTAGGATGAATTAATAACACTGGTAATTTTGAAATAAATACAAAGTTAAATTAATTTTTAACAAATGCTCTTGAGTCACTGTAGTTTTCTGAATTAACCAAATAAGTTCCATTGCAAGAACTTCTTTTGTATTTAGTCTTCTCTATTGCTCAAACTTGAAAATTTATTTTTAAAATGCTGTTCTCCATGAGACACTTTTAAAGCATTCACACTAAAAAAAGATAGTTGTTTTTATCATTATTTCTTTGCTTAAATAAATTAAATTCCATGAAACTTATCTTAAAGTGTTTCCTGTTTTCACAATAAACATCTCAAAGTTCTATTTATAAGAAACTCATTTGACTGCTTATGTCTTCATGGGTTCGAAATTCCAATTAGATGACAAAATAACACTGCTTTTAGCCATATAAGGAATTGTGCTACAAAGAAATTACATGGCAACCATGTCTCGAATGTTATTTATCTCCAAGAAAGGTACCATCTGAAACCTTGTCCTTTTATAACACAATTCTTGCATTTCACATCAGTGAAAGTTATTTTTAACATACTAACACATGTACTGATAGTTACAAAAACATAGGACTCAGCATTCCCTGGAAATGTTTAAAAATTCAGTTACTATATAAAGATGGAAAATAAACTATTAGCTTTAAAACAAGTTTCCTGTGTTGAATGATTTTCCACCTAATATGCATAATGTCACAAAACTTGACATTTGTTCACATAATCAAAGTATTTCACAGTAATGATGCTGGAAAACCAAATACTTCAGATAGATCTCTTCTCTAAATGCTAGAAAACAGGTATTTACTCTGTTTACTACGTCTACAAAAGACCCGATCAACACTAAAAATAACTATCAGCTGTCAGTCATAAATGCAAAGAGGTATCATATTTGACAAAGCTGCATTGGCAGAAGACTGCAGAATATTAACTGCCTAAAATGGACACTTTTACTATTATGACACAATTGCTGTACATTCAAACTACACTATATTCTGAGCTACTTAGATGAATATTTCTAATTTGGTAGTCATTAAGGCTTCTTCTGTAATTGAAGTTTAACGTGCATTTGCTTTATAAAACTCTGCATGAAAGACTTAAAAACAAGCATCACGTGGCAATTTGCACTGAAGTGGTATCCAAAAGCTTTTTTAAAAAACAAGAACATTTGTGCATGCTCTGAAAAAAAAATTAATTTTGAAATTAAAATACACATGATATATGGAAGAAGAAAGTTTCTTGGAAAGAAACTTGTAAGAAAGTTTTTAAGAAGGGCATTAAGTACTATTCACAAAAAAATGTTCATAAACCATTGCTAAACAAATCCACATAGTACAGAGACAAGCAAATATAAAATGGAAAAAATTATAAGTTTACAGAATTATGAGTTCTACACAGACCTTTACAACAGTAAACCTCTAAAATCCTTCTACACTGCTCTTATGATGTGAAATAAACTTGAAATTTTAATAAATTTACATAAAACTTCTTTTGATTTCTGAAACACTAAGAACAAAATTAATGTGAAGTGTATCCTGAATATATTTTGCTTCCCTTCTCTGTTGAATGAAGGACTGGCTGCAAATTTCCAATAAAGAAATCTGGCAAGTTAAGTTCAAATTTTAATCACGTTCCTTACATAGTAGACTGTTAGCATTAACTCACTAAAGGCTAATTAATCTTTCCTGTAACAAACTATTTCTAGCAAGTTTGTAATAGGGAAAAATAGCAGGCATACTTTAACCTAGACACACACAGTTCTATTTGATGCATTACATAAGAAAAGCTCAGAGTTTAACTTTTATACAACCTAATTTCTTCCTGTTTTTCTTCTAAAACTAACTGCTGCCAAGAATAAGCAAGTTCAACTTATTTGTTTAGCTTTAAGCACTTAATATTAGCATTATAAAGAAAATATATCACTGGTGGCTTTGCCACAACAAAGAAAACTTTTTTCATTAAAAAACATCCCTTAATCAGACATCTGTTACAAACAACAAAGGTACAACTGAAAAAATTATATGAACCATTCCTCATTATTGTACGTCATGTCTAGACTGCTAAAGAAGATAGGGGAAAAGACAATTTATTTTCTATCTAGTAAAAGGGTTTTATGACCTTAAGGTTTTGCCCTTGTTTTTTTACTGACTCAAATTTGGACAACACAACACTGAGACCATGAAGCCAAACATGGATCCAAGCTGCAGGAGTAGAAATTCAGCATGCACAACTTTTTTGTGTGTTGTCTTCCCCCATTAAACAAGTATATCATAAAAACCAGGGAGAACGTAGGAGATTGCTGCACAGTCCGAGTTCTGCCTCTCCTCTCCCCAACGTCATGGCAGATGAGTGCCATGCTGACAACCCAAACTGCTCCAGAGAAAGCGCTCAGATGCTGGGAGGTGCTGAGGATTGGGAGGTGCTGGAAGACCACATGGGAAAGGAGACTTCGGTATCAAATGAGCAGTAACAAAGTGGTGAAAGCCTAAAAAGTCAGCAGTATTTTTCATCAATACTTTCAAAAACAAGCCCCTTGTAAGATTTAAGAAAAAATGAGAAGGGCTGCAAACTACGCAGGCTCTGAACAGGGGAGGAACATTACAATTGTCTCTTCTAGGACATTTCTGGCATCTCATGTGGAAAAGGATAAAGCCTTCCAACTGCTGGATTCCTCTCACCTACCTTAAATCACTCAGGTTGCCTTTATACATAATCAAAAGAAACAGCTACTTGCCACCCTTCTTCAGCATCAAGATATACAGACTAATGAAACAAGCAATGCCCTAGAAGTGGCTATTTCTCTCCACTGGCTATAGAGCTTAAACAACTTGCTTAGGTATGTCTGCCCATACTAGAGGTACCTAAAATTATGTAACTTGAATTCTTTTCTCAAATTTACTTCAAAGGAGACCCACAGCAACTTGTATCACAGACATTTCTCAAAACTCTCCAAACATAAGAAACCCTTGTAGCACTGCTTTACCTACAGAGTAGGGAATTGCTTCGTCAGAGGCAAGGCCTCATTTTGTCCTGATGTCCTCACTACTTACAACCAGGCAAAGAAAACGCACATTACCATATTAGGGGCCGTGAAAAAAGCATGATACTGGCAGACATTTACCTTCTGCACTGCCACCAACTGGCCATCTTTTACGAGGCCTCTCCAGCCTTCACTGTGTGAGGCAAAGCAGAAACGTCCATGAAATACTTACTACTTTTAGTTCTAATCAGCATAATTACTCCAAGAAAAAAATGAGCCAAAAAGACTGCCTCATTAAAATTAAAAACAAAAACACCCCCCCCAACTTGATGAACGACGTAAACATTTGACAAGCTTTTTTTTAATCAATTGCACCATCTGTTTGAAAAGGCCCAAACACATGCAAATCACCAGCATCATCACCAGCTACATATCAGAGCCTGAAATCAAGCCAAACTGCACATTATATATCTAGATGCATCCTTCTATGAACTGTTAATCTAACAGTAAAGCCCCTTTCTCCTGAAGAAGATGATCTGCAGCTAGTAAAAGCAGTGATTGAGCAGAGATTGATATAAGCTAATGAATCTGTCAATCAACACCAGTTGTATAGTTGGATCCAAGAGAACACGTTGACAACAGCAGCAGATAGGTCCACAAGCTGCCTCATTTGACGAGATATTGGACAGTACCCATTTTTTGCCAAATATCTCCATCCTCTAGCTAATGTAAGGAAAAATCTCTCATCTTGCACAAAAAAGTTCTTCACTGCCAACACCCCACATACTCACACTTTTTATTTTTTAGTTACAAAAAAATATTTAGAGAAGACAACAGAAATTGTGAATAGTTGATTTTGGGCTTTGGGTTTCTTTGGTTCTCTCCAGAAACAACTGCTGGACTCTTTTTATTTTTTCCTGATGCTAACTGTAAAATTTTGATTAATATGTATGGTTTTGCTTTACCTACATAACTTTGCCAATTGGCTTGTACAATTTTCAAAACACCACACCACTATAACAGCTTTGTGACAGCACGAAAATCATGAATTCTCTCCTACATTCAGTGCTAAGAAAGATTCAGCCTCAAAAAAATGTGCACACAGTTTGCTTTCCTTTGCCTAAAAACAATCACCCCACTTAAAGATAACTAATGAAGTATCAATCAGTAAATAATTTGGCTTATATCATCTTATTACCTCAGCACTGAAAGTCATATGCTATACTAAAAAAGCTTACCAATTAATGAAAACTGCAAACTCCCAGATGCACCAAATGGAAGGGGTAGAATCAAAAAAGCCTGTACTGTGAATATATTGTGTTACCACAAACCCAGACATTTTAGAAAAACAGTGCAGTGAAAGGCCCTTCTGACATACTAGGTGATATTTGTTCAGCTGCAACTGAAAACAGACTGCGTGAACAACTGAGATAAGGACACGTGCCCTAAACGTTTACAGGGCAAAAGGGAACGTCCTACCTGCAAATGCTAAAGGGAAAGAATGAAATGTGAAATTGTAGTCTCACTTAATTAAAAAGTTGCTTTCAAATGTTTTTTTTTTGTTGTTTTAAAAATAAAACTAAATTAAAATATAATGATTAAGTGTGTAAGACTGCTTCTTTCCTTGGTGAAATTGTTCCTACTCTGCAAAAAACTGAAGATGGGAACACATGGACAGAGTGAAACGTAACACTTTCTTTGCTGCGGACCAAACAGACTTCTGAAAAGCATTGTGTTAACACACAATTTTGGTTATTCTAAGATTAAAAAAATTATATAAAAAAAGAAAAAGAAAGAAAGAAAAAAGAAAAAATACAAGAAGATACAAAAGACACATGAATTCATGCTATGCTACGCTTCCACTCCAAAAATACATCAACTATAACTTACTTTCTCAGCAAGAATAGTATTTCTATTTTAACAAATACACTAGTCTCAGAAGCAGCTGAGAAAAATCCAGTTGAACGAAAACATCTGCAAAAGCACGTTAGATTGACATAAAATGTCTGAGTTTACTTTCAAGATTGCTCATTTAAAAGACACATCATTAAGTTTTATAATTTACAGGTCTTATTTTTCATGTGACTACCCCGATATTCAACAAAAAGCACTGTCAGTCTTTGCTTGAGTGTGTTGTTTGTGATACAGTTTCTACTGTCCGTTTTTGCCTCATTAGAATTAAAATCAGAAAACCAAACACCTTAAAAGGATTTACAGAGAAATAAATTCTTACTAAACACTTTTTTGTTGTGTTACATAACAATAAAGACTTTTATATTATTTTTAATATTATGTTTAAGGTTTTCCTGATAGTTGCTTAATATTAGAAACTTTTTATTTATGACCAAAACATTGTCTAGATCTATGAAAACTGCCAGGACAAGTTTCATCAGATATCACTTCAATGTTACAGAGTATATAGTCGTACTCTGGTCTGCTGTAAGTAATCATATAAAGCTGTAAAAATACAAGAGTCCCTACTCCAACCGCAACAGTGTGCCTCATGCTATAAAAATAGAGCAGGCATGTACTTTTTCTTTTTTTCCCCTCCTCTCCAGTAAAGCTATAGGGCAATTTTCCAGAAGAAGAAAAATGAATTTGGAACCTTCCTACAGAGACCTCCAATTTAAAATAATCAATTAAAGGAAGATGACTTCAAGGACCAAGTCGCTGGAACAATTTGTCACACACAGCTGTGTCAGCTCCAGTGAGAGCAATTAATAGTAACCAAAATTTTTAGTTTTGTAGCTTTTTGTACTTTTGTGTACAAAAGACTGTTGCAAAGGTTTTGAGGTACCTATTTTAACGTACAGAAATAGTGTAATATTTTACTGACTATTCTGAAGTCAGACTTTCATATTAGGTTAACTAATTTCCTACGCTTACTACTTCCAGTGAACAATGAAAATTATTCAAGTTATGCTAATCAAAAGTAACAGCTAATGGAATTTAAAAAAATCACCAAGTTCATACAAAGGTTGATAAAAATCTCAATTTGACAGCTTGCTTTCTCACAGTGTGCTTTTTTAAGGCACACCCTTCTACATTAAGATAGCGGCCATTATCACATAGGCCATGGTAGCTATTTTGGTATGGTACTTGGTTTTGATTGAAAGTTGCATATACACTGGACACAGTCTTAGATTGGTTTCCAGATGATGCAACGTTAGCATGAGAACGCATTTCATAGTAACATAGTAATGCATCTGCAGCCCCAAAACCGCAGAAATGCATGCTTGCCAATACTACTAAAGAAAATAACAATTTTAAAGGGCAGAGATTCAAAACTGAGACAGTATGGTAGTTATAATTGCCCCCAACAATCTGTATTTTATTATTTGCCATAAGTCAGGCTTGTTTTCATATTAGAAAGAACAGAAAAGCAGCTTCAGCCTAGTTGCATGACACACTTGGACAGTATCTACTCCTCTGCATGACAGCTGGAAAAGTGTATCTCCATTTTTAAGTATAGCTATTTAACTTAACTTTTTGTTATTCATATTGTACTTGTTTTCTTCATTCAGCACTTACCAATAAATCTAATTAAATAGTATGCATTATTTAGAAAACAAGTCAGAACATGAGACTGGTAGAATGACAAGCATTTCTAAATAACTATTTCAATACCTGTATTTCAATAACTATTTTACGTTAATATGTATAGAAAAAATTTTCATATCGGTTGGATACCAGATTTTTTTGAAAAACATTAAGTGACAGTCCTCTCCCATCACATGGGATTCTTAGTATTATATCAGGATAGCTCTACTCACATTGGCACATTTACAAACACTATCAGCACGGAAGCCAAAGGCAGTATGAAAACAGGGTCTACTTTGTGTTCTCAGCCCAAGAACGTGAGGCTCGTATAGCTAAGATCTGAGAACATACTGACAATATGATAAAAATGTTGCATTACTACCACCCTATTTCATGCTACAACTCCTTTGAGGCTGAAAAGAAATACAATTTCTCAAAAAGCCAAGCCAACATCTATTATAAATATTAATTTCACTTCCAGTATTCACAACTAGAAGAACTGTATTAAAAATTTAATAAAAACGCATTAAAGCTCCATTCCAATTCTAAGTTATTGTAATTACAATACCCAAGAAAGTAGTTTAAAAATTTGAATCTCTCGCTTTAATGCAGGCAAATGACATTTTTCAGTGAACTCTGAATCAAATTCTACCCTGTAAGTATGAAATGTTCGTATCTAGGCAGACAGTCGAAGAGATAGGCATATGCAGAATCTCTATATTCTAGTGTTGTTAACACACATCTTCAAAGACTGAAAATACAATTAACTGTTAAAAATATATCTAAAGTTTGTGTTAAGAGAAATCTACGAAATCTTTGGGAAAAAATAATTATAAAGCTATTTCCACTAGATTTAATACACACTGGGATATTATCTATTTCTTTTCAGAAAAGCACAGTGTCTGACATTTGAAAAAAAATCACAATTTGTCTACTCACAGCTACAACATGTTTTATACAGTTGTTTCCATTTAATAAATTAAGAAAATACAGAAGATTTTGTAGACCACTGTAAATGAGTGTTGAGCTTTACTGAGGCAAAGTACTAAGCATGCACATTTTTAAAGGAATAAAAATAATATTTATCAACACAGAAGACTTATTTTTAACGGAGATAGCTATTTTAAAACTTTAACTACTTTGTTTTCCTATGTAGAATAACTCTGGGTATTACCTCATAATACTAATATGAAAAAAAAAACATTACTGAACACAGGAAAAGGATATCATTCCAAAACCAGAAGAACCACGTCACATACATCCAGAATTTTGTTGCCAAATATATTCCAAGAGGCAATGCGCTGTGCATGGAATGATCAAAGAATGACCTGAAAAGGTGCAGAGATGTCCCATGATAAGTTTCAATTTATAAAATGGAACACAAACCACCACTCATGAAAAGCACTTGCTGTTAAAAAGAGAACTACATGGGATATTTCAAAATACTCTATGAAAACATTTTCTTCATTTTTACCTTCACAGTTTGTGAGGAATACCTGTCTTCAACCTGTTCAGCCGAATGGTCACTGCTGAAAGTTATTAAAATTCACATTTGAAGTAGATATGTAAGTGTATTTCAGATAAATGACACAGACAGCCACAATATTGAAACACAATATATGTATTTCACCTGAAATAGGATGTTAATAGTTGAATTAATAACAATCTATAAAAATACAAGTGCCAGCTTACAAAGACTAACCATTGTTTTAATATATACTCATCATATTTCCTCGTCTTATAAAATCTTTACTAAATACATTAAAAAGACAAAATACTCAGTCCTCCCAGCAGAAAAAAAAATCTTGGATTTGATCATTTTGGAATTACTCAAAGTAACACTGAAAATATGGTGGGTTTTCTTCTCCCTCTTCATCTCCCATCCCCCCTCCCCCCTTTTTTTAATTAAGGATAACCATGATTCAGTTTCAGCATATTTCACAAGTCAACAACACCACAGCAATCTAAAACTGGACAAGAAATGTAGACTGTTTAAATACTTATTCTAAAACCACACTTTGAAAGCAATTAGAAATCAATGAGATTGCTAGCCTACAGCATGGACATTGATTGGAAATGGCATTTACGTTAGAGATTTGTGATTCTGTGATTTCAATGCCAAAGATATTTAAGAAACCCATACACCAAAAAATACATTTTAAAATTACCTCCATAAGGGAAAAAAATTGAGAGATGTTGGTGTTATCAGTCTACATATTTCAAATATTTCTGATTCTTGAGTCTTTTGCTTTTGTTACAGTTGCCAACAGAAAGTCAGAGGTAAAACTGTTGAGTTCAGTTCCTGCATTAGTAAATTTGTCAAATTCTAAGGCAGAAAGTTACTTCTTCAATCAAAATTTTAAAAAGTAGGCCTTCTGAATTCTTTTCAGCTTCTTATCATCTTGCATATTAAAGGATATTCTGAAAAAAATTTGAATTTAGCTGACACAAATTACGTGAACAAGCAGGACTTGGTATTCAAGGAAAAATTGCTAAACATATCAAAAATTACATTCTCAAATGCTAAATTGTTTGAAATAGAACTTCTTTCATCTCCTTATCAAAGGTGCAATTGACGCATTTGGCTTTTTGTCCTGACGGTATCCTCAGGGTTGCTCTGGACAAACTTGTGCACCAAGCAGTTCTCATTTTACTCCATTACAGTAACTTTCTCTTTGTCTACTAAAGGCTACTTTTGAGTAACTTCTGAGAAAATTCTATAAGAAACATGAGCTAAGAGAGTAAATTAATTATTAAGAGTAGATAGATCTCAATACGTATTAGTTACTCAGCAGTGACCTTTCTTTTAGTGGCTTCTATGTATTCTTCCTTTGTGAAAGTAGCATGGAGAAAAAGCAGCTAAGTGGGTTAGTGAAAATTCAACAGGGAAAGGGAATACTAATAAAACAATAGCAGAAGTAACTGCAATTTCATTCAGTTCTGGCCTTTATAGAAAGCACCTAGAAAAACATTTATACTAAACATTAAAGAAAGAACAAGAGAAAGTGAAAGAATGTTAAACACAAATACACATCAGATAGGTCAAAAGTATAAAACTCAAGGAAACATAAATCTTGAGAAACTTGATGAAATTGTGGCCTTGCCTGCAGGAGATCGTGCTGGTTGAGGACTTGCATTGCAGATAGATAAAGAGCTGCAGGAGGAGGAGAGCACATTGCACTGCAACAGAGACGATCTGAAAAAGAGACTAAGCACATCGTCTCCAAGCCCCTGCAGAGACCAGAGCCTAAACTCCCCAGAGCGGGCAGGCAGTGTCTGTCCTTATCAGGTTGTGAAATGGAGAATCCCATGCAGATGGGGAACAGGGAGCAGTGTCTAAAACAGCACTTGAGCCAGCTGAGCCTGAGGCCCACAGCTGCACCAAGAGGCAGTGGTGAGTGACAGTAGTGGGAGGCTCCCTCCTGCAGGGGACAAAGGACCATCTGCCAACCTGGCCTACTGTCTAGAGAGGTTTGCTGCTTGCCAGGGACTTGGACTCAGGACCTTGCAGAGAGGTTGCCGTAGCGTACCCAGCCCTCAACTCCCCTGCTGCTGCTTTGCCATGTGGGCCCCTGAAATACTGCCAGGGGAGGCCTGGAGTGTGTCAAGCATAAACATTGGGCTGTAAGCAAGGGCGACGGGCATGGCAGCCCGAGTGGCTTTCTCCTTGATCCTGCCAATGAGGAGGAAGGGCTTGAGGAGGCATGGATGGATCCTGCAGGTCATCAGCTGTTCACACAGGTGGTGTTGAGAGCAGGGATTTAGTTTTTATGACCCCTGAACCCTCTCTGAGGATTGAAGACTACTGGGAAGAGATGGGATCCCACCTGACCAAGTGGGTCAAAAGCATCATTACCAACAGGCTGACTAGCCTGGTAAGGCAAGTTTCAAACCAAGAATGATAGGGGAGGGAGATGACAACCCACCATCAAGCAAGGAAGTGGTGGACAGGAATGGCAAGCAAAGGGTACAGGGTGAAAAAGAGTGAGCTCGTGACGAGCAATATAGGGCTGAAGTGGACCCCTGTCAGGCACATACACACAAATAGCGAAGTGCCAAGAGGACAATGCTACGGGGGAGGCGCTCACGCTCTTTCCTGGGAAATCAGCATGACTTGGTGACTGAGGTGCCTCTACAGTAACACACACAGCACAAGGAACAAACAACGGGGAATTAGAGGTCCATACACAGCTGCAGGGCTAAGATCTCATCCGGATCACAGAGTCATACCAAGATAGCTCATAGAACTGGAGAGCCACAGATGGACAAAAGCTGTTTAGGAATGACAGGGCAAGATGTCAAGGAAGGGTAACTTCCCCGTATGTACAATTCCATGCATGGACCTTTTCCTGGAGATGGATGGGCTAAGATTCAAGGGAAGGTGACAATGTTGTGGTGGGTGTCTGCTATAGACCATCTGAACAGAGAGAAGTAGATGAGGCCTTCTTCAGACCACTGAAAGAAGTTTCACAGTTGCATGTCCTGGGCTTCATAGAGAGCAACACAGCAAGGCTCTTGCTCTCCAGAAACTTTCTGGATTGCTTTAATGGTAAATTCCTAACACAGCTGATGCAGGAGCTGATAAGGCTCTGCTGGACCTCATACTTACAAACACAAAAGAACTGCTTGGGGAAAAGGGAAAGCTGGGGGCAGTCTTAGCTTGCATTCATGGTGACTGGCCATGCAGTCACCATGAGATTGTGGAGTTCAGGATCCTAAGAAGGGAGCAAGGCAAAAAAGCTTCAGGAGAGAAGATTTCAGCCTGCTCAGGGACCTGCTTGGAAAAGTCCTATGGGATATGGTCCTGGAGAAAAGAGGGATCTAGGAGAACTGGTTGATCTTCAAGTTGTATCTCCTCTAAGCTCAAGAATTGTTCATCTCAATGTGAAGAAAGTCAAGGAAAGCTGGCAGGAGGCCTGCATGGACGGGCAAGGAGCTTCTGATAAAACTCAAATGTAAAAAGGAAGAGTACAAGAGGTGGTAGCAGGGTCAGGTGACCCAGAAGGAATACAGACACTGGCTGAGTCTGCAGGGAAGGGTTTAGGAAAGCCAAAGCCCATCTGGAGCAGAAACTGGCAAGCAATATGAAGGGCCACAAGCAAGGCTTATATCAGCAGAAAAAAGAGAGGCTCCTGGGCTGCATTAGGCAGAGTTATGACAGCTTGTCAAGGGAAGCGGTTATGCCCCTCGACTCAGCACTAGCAAAACCACATCTGAAGTGCTGGGTCCAGCCCTGGGGTCCCTAGTACAAGACAGACATGGATTTATAAGTCCAGCAAAGACCATGAAGATGATTAAGGCACTGGAGCATCTGACATATGAGGTGAGGCTGAGAGTGCTGGATTGGGTACATTTTTAATCAAATACCCAATGAGAACAAATGAAGAAGATGGAGTCACTCAGTGACACCCACTAAAAGGGCAAGAGATAATAGGCACAAACTGAAGTACAGGACATACCATTTAAACGTAAGAATAATGTTTTATAGTGTGAAGGTGGTCAAGCACTGGAACAGATTGCCCGGGGCTGTGGCATCTCCGTTCTTGAAAGGTTCAAAATACAACTAGACACAGCCCTAAGCAATCTGCTGTAGTTGCTCCTGCTTTGAGCAGGATGGCTGTTTGTATTGGGCAGGATCAACTGCTTTGAAGCAGGGTTGAACTAGACAATCTCAAGTCCCTTCCAACTTCAACAATCCTGAGAAATAAAAATAGCAATCTGTAGAAAGTGCTGATTCTGAGAATGGAAATGGGCATAAGAGTACCATGCATTCTCATACCAAGAGTATGGCTTGCACAGTAACAACTAGTTAGTCTCACTAGGTTAATGAGTATAGATATGAGAATATCTAATTCGTAGGAGTATATTAGAAGAGAATGTCTAATAGCAACTTGGACATTCCAAGTGCCTTGAGAAACAGAGATCCCAGTTCCATAGCATGTATTGTGAGAGGCTACCTAGGCAGCTAAAACCACCCTTGCCACTGTATGCAACGCAGCCAAGCTGTCATGGAAAACTACTTACTTTTGGCACACTTATCAATGAAAGACAATTGCATTAATCAGAAAAATACTGTTTCAGGAAACTAGAATTCAGACAATGAGCAGAGATTTTTCCCATCTGTGTGAAAATGTAAGTGATATAAACAAGACAATGTCATGAGCTTGATGTTTGCTTGTTTCTTTGTCACAAGAAGGTACTTTTCCAAGGAACTCAGAAGATTCCTAAAGATGTTTCTAATGGGGATCTTTAAATCAGAGAGGATCAGGTTTACACAGATACTCTTCCTCTGGCTTGAAGATTATTTAGAAAGCAATAGTAATACCCAACATACTCTGAAGATAAAGTCATGAAGAGTCCCTTAGGCCTGTTATCTTAGCCCTGTTGTCTGTCTGTCCTGTGTGCACAGCTTCCCCCCCCCCCCCCCCAAAAAAAAAGTGCCAACGAGTTTTTGACAATGGCTGTTTGCAAGCAAGGTATGTATGGGAATGATTCCCATACACAGAATTCACAGAATTTTCCTTTTCTCTATAAAGGGAAAAGAAGGAGGAGCAAATGGTACTAACGGACACAGCATCCAATAACAGAAAAACACAAAAGGTCTTAAGCATGAGGAAATACTAGGTTTACATATATATGAAATGTTAAGTACAGATGTAGTCCACAGATTCTGAGAATCTGTTGAAAGATGCATGTGCACTTAGATACTTAAAAGTACTCATAAATGTGTGTGTGCACATGCACTTACACAGAAAACTAAAATTCTTTATGATTAGGTAACAAATTACAATATATATTATTAGAAAGAAGCCTTCTCCTTTAATCATCCCTCTTGGCAAAAACAGAAGCTGTAAGTCCTATATCTACGTTTCTCTTTGTAAATCTTAGATATTTTGGGGTATTTTAATTCTTAAAAAAAAAAAAATTAATAGCACACTGGTACTTTTTTTTTTCCCTATTCCTTTTAAATAACTTTCCCCTTGACTGTTTCCTTCAAAACTCATACAGATGACTGAGACAGACATTCAGCACCCTCCTCTGGAGACTGACTGCATTTCGATTCTGTTGTTAGCTTCTGTTAACTCAGTAATATTCACCCAGAGTAATTCAATGGCTATTTGTAAGATCACAGAGCATTAAAAGAGCTAAACTGCAAAAGATTTTTCCCTGAAGTAGCGACAAAAAAAAAAAAAAAAAAAAAAAAAAAAAATCCAACAGACAAGTGTTGCATATTCAAAAACACACATGAAAAATAAAAATTTAAGATTATTTATTAAATAAACAAGATGCCAACTAAACATTTTTTCTGTACACACTAAATAGACAGTGTTGTTGTAAAACACTTACTTTGAAAGAAACTGCACCATAGCCCAAACACCACCATACATCAGCCCTTTAATGAGCCAAGAATCAATGTCAAGGTCTGCTATAAACCCAACCAGCCAAATAACCAGGAAAGGAGTTCCCAGCATCACCTTCTGACGGAATTCCTGTATAGAAACAGATACCAATAAGAAAATTTATTTTTACTTGTCACAACAAAAAGATGACGTTTCCTAAACCTGCAGCGTGGACAGACTTCATTGTCTGAAAAAACTACACCCACCTAACACAAAAACCCTGCATATTTACAGCAGTAGTAACATGGATTTTGTTCTAGTTCTTCTCACCTTATCAGCTTTCAGCTTTCTGAGAAAGGATGGACTGTCATATCCCTTTGCCTGTCTTGCTTCCTGTAAGTGGTTGATCATCCACACATTCTTCCTCTGTTTCGCCAGATCAAGTGGTGATTCTCCCTGTCAAGAATATAAAAATGGGAAACGTCTAATTTAAAAATAAAATGCATTCAGATCACTTTTAAAATAGCAAATTGGCAGGTTAAAAATAATGCATTTAAAAACAGATTAAACTACATTCTGGCACTTATAGTTGTCTGCAACTTACTTGACGCCAAACAGATCACTAATTCCTTTTGGTCTTTTTGCTCTTATAACTGTACATGAGTAGAGAAGCAGGATATTAAATTTGTGATCCTGACACTAAATGTCTTGATGCAGCAATAACTGTTGCCTTTGCCATAAAACATCTGTGTTTGTGTTCTACACAGTCTACTAGTCTGTAAATGAGAGACTGTGCTTCTCCCTCAGCTATTGACAGGCAGCAGAAATCAAACAAAGAAGAATTTGTGACCCACTGGATCATGGAAACTCTCCCAGTGTAAAGCCTTACTTCTCAGTTAATCCTCTGCCTACTTGGTAGTACTAATATCATGGAATGTTTCTTAAAAAGATTTTTCTTTTTTTAATACAAACTTAATGGTCTTGTTTGTTTCAGTCACTGAAATTCTAGGGGAAAAAAAAGGGAAAGAATAAACTGATTCCTCATGTCCAACTTGTTCCCAAACTCTGAGCTCTCATGCTTGGCTTATGCTTCGCATACAATGAATACAAAGCCAACAATGGTCCATGCTTTTCTTTTCCTTACAGAGACAACCAACAGAGAAGGCAAGAGAAAAATATATAGAGTCCAAAGGTGCCTATCAACTAATTTGATTTTATTGCTTTTTAAACATCTAGAAAGAGAGCTAAATGAAAGTTATTGATTGGGTCTGAAATTATAGAGGAGGCAAGAGACAACCAACTGCAGGTACCTCCAGCTTCAGTTTTGCATTTGACTCCTCCTCTCTTCTACTGGAGTTAACTCCCCTCCTAAACAAAGCATTCATGGAGGCTTGAAAAATGGCTGAATCCTCCATCGCTCGGCCCCCTCCTAAAAAAAAAGTGAGACAGGTACCAGAAACTGAAATACCCAGGAAGGGCAATACTTACTATAGACAGAAGAGATTTCAAAGACAAAAAGGACAGTTAGTTACCTACATCCCATAGCAAGACAATGGGAATGGAGTACTTAACTCTCATTTTGCCTTTGAAATCTTGCTCTGAGTCTCTAAAAGGAGGATAAATAGCACAGACTACATATTATGAGGTAAAGTGTTTCACTGTCTAACAGAACCTGGCATTTCTTCTGTCTGGTAAGTTAAGCTAGCAAAATCAATTAGTGAAGAATAACCTTTTGACTTCACTTAGCTTCAAAGCCCGATTAAGAAACAGATAAAGTTAGTTAAGTTACCCTCAAGAGAAACTCTTGAGATCAAACTATGGTGCCTGCTTCATCACAAAGCTAATAGCATCCTGAATTGCTAATATCGGGAAAACTCCAGAGATGCCTTTTTTTTAAAAAACTGTCATTTTATAAATCCAGACTATAAGATTACCTGCAGACAAGCAATCCCCTCTGGGAGTTGATCTCCCAAGTAAATCCTCAAGTTGTCTTGGGGTCCAGCTGAGCATCCCTTCCACTAGAGGGCCATGAGACACCTAGGAACTGCCTAGACAAAAAGATTGAGGGAGCTTTAAAGACATCTTCCACTACGCTTCTGATCACCCGGCCATTTTAATGTTTTCCTTATAGACACAGAGAAGCATGGCCAATTTGCTTAAAAAGCAAAACTAAAGGAAAACAACCTCCCAACAAACCAGGGATCTTAAGCCTTAGTCTAGTAATACAATTATCAGTTTGCCAGCGAGCAATTAGGCTTTAATAGCATGTATTTTGAGAATTTTAAGTGATTAGACAGAAAATAATCTGCAGTAGCATTACCATACAGCATTTTCAACATAGACTTTCGCAGAGAAGTCTTCAGATATGCTACATAATCAAGAAACTAAACCTAAAGTCCATTCAAAGATTCACCAATAGTTTTGATATTTTTTTGAACAAGCATCTTCCTTAAAGCATAGAAGTTCCTTACTCTATTTAGGAGGGGGTGTGCTTCTACATACATTTAAATAAAATTTATTAACCCTCTCCCCCTTCTCTGATTAACCCAATCCTCAAATTTTGTCCTTATTTGCCCAATCTGTTTCCTGGTGTAGCAAGACATTTTGTCCTAATTAAAGCAGACAAACAAAAACCCTCAAACCAAAAAAAAAAAAAAAAAAAAAAAAAACCACACTCCAAAAGCCTCCTTTGACTACTGAAAAGGAGCTTACACCTCCAACTCCAGTTCTCAAAGGAGATATGGGGGAGTCTTAATACAAAAATAGCAATATTATTTTCTTATACACCGTAACAATGAAGGTAACTCAAGCAGGACAAACCCACTTTGATTAACTTGAAAAAACTGCATCTGTGAGGTATACACACTGTGGTGTTACTACTATTACACTGTCTAGCATCCTTATACTTTCAAGGCAGATCATTTCTATTTTTTAATATCAAGTTTTAGTCTAGAGTAAGTCTCTTGAGTGCTGATGATTTATATTTCTCTTATACGGCCATCACTATTTCTCAGACTGCCATGTAAAATAAAGAGTGCCTTATTTAGATGACTGCTTCCAATTTACACCAACTTTCTCACCAAAACGCAGGAAGCTAGTAGCATGTAATTTTCTAACGTACACTACCTTGAAATTATTAAAGAAAAAAAAAATCAAAGCTCACATTCAATATTTCAGCCACTACATAATTTGAAAAAGATAAAGAGATTCCAACCAATGTATTTCTTTCATCTTAAATGCTTTATCAACATTTTTGGTTAATTCCATGGACTATCTGAGAAAAGGACTTCACTGAACAGAGACCTGGAAATGACTGCATCAGAACGGAACCTTTTGCAATTCCTTTTAATTTCAGGAAAACATGAGCCAGCCACTTCAACAAACAATTTCTGGCTCAAGAAAGAAAATTTTTGCTAAACGATCAATGGAGAAGCACAAGATGGTGACTTTCTATATGCCTATGGAAATCTCTCAAACTTATGTTTACTATGAACTTTTGCTAAACATATGATACACCACTCGATATCGGTTATAAAACCGCTAACAGAATGGCAAAACTGCCAATGCTAGAATAATTTGATCGTAGAAATCCCAGAGATCTTAGGAATCAATAGAAAGGCAACAGGAAACCTAGACTCCACTGCAGAAGGCAGGCAGTGGATAACGAAACGAGGCTCATGTCTTCCAGCATTACCGACAATACATCATGATCCAGCAGGTTCAAAAGCCTACTTTCCTACTGACTGCTGCTGTCTGTCAATAATGAACCGCTATGAACCGCTTCAGGCTAGTAGATATCCTTACACTTGGTCAGATATATTAAGCTTCCTTTTATGGAATCTGTAATTAAAAATTAGGTATGGAGTACTTTAAAACTCTTGGTAACACAAATCAGTCTCTCCAGGGAAGCAAGTTACAACACACTGATTGTTTCACAAAACCTCCTGATTTTTACCATTAGGTGGAACAGAAAGGAGCTTCATAACAGTTTGCAAGAGGTGAGATTAGAAGTGTATTTCATCCATGCATCTGACTTTACAGACCACTTCTTATATATTCACACCAATGAATACAAGAGACTAGTTGATTTGTTTTAAAGACATGCGAAAAGCCATATGGTTTTTCTGATGAGTTCTGATGAGTTTTCAGTGATCATCAGTATTTCTGGTGATCTAAAACTGAGGTAGGACCTAGAAAGACAGTAGCAAAATTTGACTGCACTCCTAAAAAATTTGACCCATGCTGTTCAAGAAAAGGGATGTATATGTTTTGTTAGCAAATGTATAAGTGTTTCTATCACGTGTGGATCACAACACATTTTTTTTTTCAATTGACAGCCTTGTACAATAGACCCTGGCCATCTTAATCAGTAAGAAAAAAAAAAAAAGTGAAAGGTCAGATTAACCAAATATTAAGTATTTTGTAAATGTACATACAGAGCTGTACTTTCCAATCTATCCATCTCATTTGTACTGTTAAGGGCAATATACAAATATTCAGAAAGAAATTGGGTAGTAGAAAATTATTTTTCTAAAAGTGAGCTCTCTGCTAACATCACAGACAGAAAAACTATCTTATGTGATAAATTGCATCTAATAAGATATAAAGGATGGTCCGGGAGCAATGGACAAAAAAACACTCCAGAGCAAAGCTTTAATATGCCCACTTCCCACTGCTGACTAAGCTCTTACAGACTATGTCTATAGCATAAATTGGAACAGCTCCTTAGCTTTTCTATGACTGGGATGTACTCTGTTAGTGCTGAATCTAGCTTCGTTAAAAGGTTCAGGTAGAACAGTCGGCAACTTAAGATCTGCCCCCCCAGAAGAATCAGTTTTCTGATTTTATTCTTACTGATACTTTTAGGCCTCAAATTCTTTACTGTCACTTGGTGAAAGAGACCTATTAGAGCATCCAGCTTGTCTCTGGGAGAAGACACAGATGTCTCACATCTCGCACCATCAAAACATGAAGTTGCCTCAAATCATAACTAGATGACATTCAGTCAGTTTTCCAATTTCACATCCAAATGCATGGTCTTCATGCATGCAGTCTAAACATACACGCACAAACCATCTGTTTGCACATATTCACTGGTGACTATTTACATGTGTACTTCTGAAGGTGCAGATTTAGTGATTCTACATCACTGTTAGTAAAAACTGATTTCTAGATTAAACACTAATGGCATGGCTTTTGCTGCATCTTCAAGGCCCCACCATACCCTCAATAATCATCTATTCTTCAGATTTATTACAGATTATTTCTGTATTAAATCACTTAGGATAAAAACAGATTGAGTGCTTACCTTGATGTTCTGAGCATCTACGTTAGCTCCAGCTTCTAACAGAAGGCTAATGACTGTAGTATTTCCTGCTAGCACAGCCCAGTGCAATGCTGTGTTTTTATGATATTTGTCTCCAAGATTAACAGAAACATTAAATGTAAGTAGCAATCGAGTTGGATCCACACTAAAAAAGAGAAGCCTCGTTAGATCTACAGAAGATTAGCTAAAATACATTCCAACTTGGTTACCGAAATCAGCTTCTATAGTGGACATTGATTAGGTACACTATTTAACATGAAAATTACTTTTTTGCTGATAAATATTAACAGCTCAAATTTCCAAAGACAATTCACAAAGATCTTACTGAATTTAAAAGGAGCTTAGTAAGGCATACAGTACCCAAATCTCTTAAAACTTATTCTGGGATATCTTGAACTATATTTTACATGCATTTTTATTTCCATATCTCTCAAAAATGTAACAGTACTAACAAATTTGTAAAAGCAAACATATGATTACATGTTTGACAGATGACAATGAAAGTACCTCCATCTAAAAAGCTAAAAGATGAAAACAAAAAAGGCAATGACAACACTGGTAATAGTAGCTATTTGCAAAAGCTAACTTAGGTTCCTCTCAGCAATCAATGAAGATAGGCCTCTCTGAGCAGCAAACCAATTCAGACAAACTTGTTCTTTGAAGAGTACATTTTTGCTAACCTCTACAAGAGGATTTACTTTGTAGACTGAAAGTTAGTATTGGCGAATACATCTGCATAACATCCCCTCTCTTGAACAGGTCAGAAGTGAAAAAGTAGAATGGTAATTGTGGGAAGTATGTTGGCTAACTAAAACAAAACTCTCTAAATCAGAAAGTCATCGTTCCATGTCATTTGATCAATGCCAAGTCAGAAATGCAGCAAGTATATTACCTATGTGTTCTGTAAGCTGCCCACATTAGAGGTGTCATTCCATTTTGATCCATCATATCTACATCCTAAAATGAAAAAAAAAAAAATGCTGGTGAGATATGCATGCTCAAGTTTCAGTAACTATAAGATTTGAAGCTAGAAGCAGTATTTTATAAGACTAGCCAACTGAACTGGGGAAAACCTAGCAAGCTTTTAATATGCAATGTCTGTTTTCATTTTTAAGTATCATTTTATTAACACCACTTGTGCAAAGATAGGACCATTTCGATCTATTTTGGAAACTAAACAGTAGCCACAGGGTATATGACTGGTCATTTCAGTCTTAAATTTACCTTCAATACTAAAAGAAAAAGCAAAAAAAAAAAAAAACAAAAAAAAAAAAACACACAAAAACATACACACAAACTGTGTAATATTGCCCTCAAAGCAGGAAAATATTTAAATAAAATGCTCTAACATTTAACCAGCTACTTCATAAATTAACACAAAAAACATGACTTGGCATCCTACATGGTCACATGTATCTGTAGGTTTCTACTTACTTGCAAAGCAGTTTTACTTTACACATTTCCAAAGGTATTTACATATCTGAATATCAACTTAATAGAAACCACAAAAGGGTTTAAGTGTAACCAAAAGCCATTAATGAAAACAACCTATTCAGAAATAAAACTAATTTATAACCAAGTGCTGACTAAACAGATCAGTAAAGAAACAAAGGTATTCCACTATTATGCTTAACTGAACATTATCACTGAATGGCAAAACGTTATCATCCACAGCAACTGATTAATACAATCCAAGATAATCAGAAAGGAAAGCCTTTATTGCCTACAGGATTTTTTCCGTTATAGATCCTTGCCTCAGTAACATGGAAGCTGGGAATTTCTAAACACATTGGACAGATAAGATTCTCAAATATATTTGGGCAACTTTCATGGACTGCAAACACAAAACTACTCTAAAGACCTGCACAATTTTCCTTACAGACAGCAGAGCTCTGTCAATATCTCCTATGCTGCTTCCCTCAGTTCTTACTAGAAAAATTAGAAGTTTTTCAATAAAAACATTTGCTATAGAAACCCTTGACAGAAACCAAGACAGCAGATAACATTGCTTTTCATCTCTCCTAGAACTTTCTGCTTCTCTCCATGTTTGTCAGACGCCCATCACCCTGGGATCTTCACTGACTGTGCTGCTAGCCTGACCCAGGCAGAGATTTTCCAGAAAATGCAATCTAGTCTTCCAAATAACTGCTCTACGAAGCTCCCTGGCTTGCAGAAGCTTTTATATTTGAGGTTTTTGTTTCTAATTTGACAACAGAATAAAAATAAAAAACACCCAGACAAAACCACAGAAATAAAGACTGATTGACTTTGTGGAAAGATACCCATTATTTTATTGCACTGTTTTTTTTCATAAGTGTGTTACATGCATTGAGACCAGAATCCATGTCTAGTTGTCCCAGGCACGTGCCTGCACTGGATCTTTTTGAGCCTACTAGGGATGCACAGCAATGGAGACTCCCTTCCACCTCCTCTTGCCAAGAAGGAGATTAGAGGCAGACCTAACCTCAAGTTCATGCATCCTTCAGAAGTGTAACTGACAGTTCATATTGTGTGCACAAGACATTTTGAAGAATGTAAAAATTACTATACTACGAATAATCCCTCTTTCATCTTTTGATTTCATACAGAAGTGTTAACCTTTCGTGACCAACGGCAAGGTACCTGGCTACCTGCCAGTAGGTAAAGAGACTCCTTTAGCGATTCCATGCTGACAAATCAAAGTTACACTTTGCACTAGGTGACACTGACTAAAAACAGGTTACTCCCTGCACACCTTAACAGACTACCTGAAGAGCCTACAACTCATACTCAAAATAAGCTCTAGTGCAGGCTAAGGTAGATCCTTCTTCAAGGGAACTACAGTTAGTCCTAAAGAAACTGAGGTTCACTTGCACACAGTTTTACAGACATAATCTGTGGATAGCAGACAAATGGTCTAACAAAACCTCTCTAGAAAGTTTTGTTATTATACCAGATCATACTCTCATCACCCAAAGCAACATGAGGGTACATCCCCCCCAAAAAAGCCTCCTCCAACAGCATATACATATCTGGAAACTATTCATGTGCTCTAGCCTGTACGAACAGGTGTTTTGGTATTAACTTCTTGCCCAATTCTCAACGACAAGTCAATCTGATACTTCACAGGGACAGGTCTCTATGCCGTTAGGACAACAGTCTGAGCACTGCAAAAAGCAAAGATCTCAGTAACAAGTAAAGCAATGCAATGATTAAAAATTGCACAATCTGCTACCTTGTATACATAGTTCAAGCACAAGAATACTCTACCATAACCGGTACATTTATTAGTTGGTGCTGAAATCAGACAATTCTGGTTCTTAAACAGAACAACTTCGCATATCTAAAGACAAACCAAATTTTCATCCTAGGATATGAATACAGGATTTTGCATAAAAGCTTCCAGAAAGGCAAAATACAGGGCAGAAATTCTTATTTCCTGCATGGAATGGAGCTGTGGCAACTATCCTGCTGCTTAAACACAGTTTCTGAAAAGAAAAAACACTTTCTGAAAACACTGTGGTTGGCGAGTTAGAATTCTAAAGAGCAGCTAGAATCACAGCAGCATTTAGTGTTATCAGGACATTTAACAAATAACGGCCAAACACTACCATGCAACAGTATGGCCTTCTCAAAAGCACAAAAATATCAAGAGATAGCATTTAGAAATGTATTTAATTGCACAAAAGGAGCTTCCTTGGAACCACTATTTAGTTCTTTTAAAGCATGCAGGCCTTCGTAGAGTGATACATCATGCCCTTGCACAGAACTGTTCTCTACAAAGAAAGCTCTCTTTTACACAGACTGTTAATTCAGCAAAAGGGGACTTGGTCTCTCAAAGAGAAGACATATTTATAGGTTAAGTGTAAATAAAATTTATCAGAAAGAGTCGAGAGAAAGCATTTCCTAAGTTGAGAAAGCTAGTTACTCACTGAAAGCAAAGATCTCAGATTTCTGAGATCAGTCTCAGAGTCGTAAGTGGTAAAAGCTGAGCGCAGGCTGACAGATAATTTTTATCAAGCAAGGTTAGCACACACACACACACAAAAAAAAAACACCCAGAAGCAACCTTGTTCTTTTGAAAAAAAATAGCTCTGAAGAACCTAGTCCTTCATCAGGAATACAGACTGGCAGTCATGAAGAAGAAATATGACTTGCCTTATACTTCTGTAACTTAAATCAGTACAGTAGGTCTAGTGAGCAAACAGCACTTGGTTCAGTGTCGTACACTGGCCTGAACCCTGCTGGAAGAACAAACCTCAATACTGACAGAGAGCGAACAATACTTAAATGCCAGATTGCTTCTATCACACTGACATCTTCCAAATCCATATACCAGCTATTCCTAAGCCGCAGCTCAGAATCAAGCCCTAAGTAGCTCTGCACAGTAAAGCATAAAATTGCAACTCTGAGAATGAAAAAAATAGAAAAGAAATCCTACACCTGATAGCTGAACTATCCCTTCTCTATGATCTTAAGGAATCACAGATAATTCAGAATAAGTTTCAGAACATGATGCCACCCCAACAGTAACTTTACAGGAGCTTATGTATAATCTAAGCAACTGAGGTAAGATACGCCACTGAACTGAGAACACATACATTATCAGTTATTCAAATATCTGAGATACCATATTCATATCATAACTTATCCTGGAGTTATGAGTTTGTGTATCCTATGTCCTCATTTCCCTTTGGAATTTTAACTAATTTAAGTACAGTGTTAGGTAGTGACAACTTCAAACAGTTTAAGTGCTTTCATGCTATTTCAAAGTCCTTCTTCCTCCTCAGTAGGAGACAAGATAAAATAAAAAGCAACAGCTACCAGAAACTGCTGCCTCTTGGCAGAGTAGTGCTCCCTGGTGTAAAGGAGGGTTTATTTCCCAACTGAGACCAGAGGGAACTTGATCAAGGCTATTCCCCTGTAATATACTCCAGATGCCAGAGGACTGGACTCTAGCCTCAGATGGGAAGTTTTACTGTTGGCTGCTGCAACCCAGGAAGAGAACGGCACAGCATACTGAAACTGGGTTCCAGCCCTGCCTGAAAAAGGGACAAGAAACAATTAGGAACAACTTCAATTAGGAGCAAAACTAAATCAACTTCTCAGTTGTGACTCTGTTCTCTCCACAGCTGACTGGAGGCATGAAAGTTGGCTCTCCTCTGACCATACAGGTCCCCAAAGGATGTTAGGGCCAGCACTAACAAGGGGTAACAGTCTACATGGATTTATTTTGACATTTATTTATTCAATATTCACCACACAGGTACTACATGATGACACAAAATTATGCTCAGAACAAGGGGGAATATAATTTTTGGATCTAAAGAAAATCTGGTCTCTGTATAAGGAAAGAGAAAGCTTACATACAGTAATAGAGAAAGCCCACATAAGCAAAGGCAGTTACATTTCCAAATCCAAATCATGGTATAAAGAAGGAAGTAAAGACCAGTGTAAATAAAGCGAGCAATTAGTGATCCTACATATTGTTATTAGAGGAGAATACAAAGTAGAATCATGCAATGCCCACATGTTCCGTAGAAATTATGCAGTTTCTGTAGCTGTATGTAGTATAGCTATAGTATAGAATTGAGTTCAGTAATTTTTATTACAGTGCTATTACATTCAAATCAATATATAAAGTTTTGCTTTCTAAAGTGCTTCTGAAAAATAATGGGCAAAAATCAATTCAACCTTATGTCATGGAAGGAATACTGAAGCCATTAAATGCTGAATGTTATCTGATGTAAGAATCATCTTTTTAAAAGCTTATGATAAGGACAGCTGTTTCCAAGATACTAGATTTTAGATTTTAAAAGCAGCTTTGTCTGTCTATATATGTACATATGTATGTACACAAAGCTTCTCTTGGACTGAAGTATTATATGCTCAAACAGATAAATAGGACATTCTGTTTATAGACATCAAACAAACATTTACAGGGAGATTTCATAATCAAGACAGAGCATTTTAAAGGCCATTTATTCTTAAATTTAATGTACTTTAAACAAGTTCCAACACTTACAACATCTGCAAGATTCCTCTGATAACATAAAAACCCTGTAAAATTATGCATAAGAACAAAGTACAACATTTTATCCTGATGAAAAAGGATTTCTCTCCACTCATTATGCTCATATAAAATAATTATATATGATCAGCATCTTCTTGTGTCTAGCCTGATCTCTACTATATACTAAATGCTGTGTGATAAACAATTCTGCAATACAAACCAATCAGTGCATATAGCATAATTTATTTTCTAAAAAGAATGTTGGCACAGATTTTCTGCAGCAAATTTAGTATTTGTTACATGATATAGCAATATTTTCCAGCTAAAATTGACCAAAAGCACTGATTTCACAGTGAAATTCTACAAACTCACAGCATCATATTCCACTTCCTATTGAAAGAAAAATCAGAATACAGATTTGGGAACAGCATTAACTAAATTGTAAAAAGAGGAGAGGGTTCTCGTTTTTCTATGTGGTCTGCAAACTTGAGTGTCAAATTTTGCATTTCAGGCACATATCTGGCTATCTATAACTTACTTATAACGAAGGGTGAGTAGCAAAAAGGTGAATGTAGTTTGCAGCATACAAAACAAAGGATGGGAGACTGAGAATAGTACCAAGTACACAGGCTACACACTTAATAGATACAGGAATGATACAAGAGGCAAGCAAGAGTGTTTTTTTGTTGCTATTTTTTAAATCTAGACACACATGTAACTATAGCAATAAAAAGTTGTGGACTGAGGGGCAAAAAAGTGATGACTTCTGACAACTTTTCGTCATTAGCTTTTTCAGCCATGTCTAGCCTGATGCTTCTATGAAGACTACTAAAGTATTCCTTATCATTGTCACTGTGAGCATTTAAAAAAGTTAACTTCAGTAGAAACAAAGAGTGGTTAAAAAAAATATCATCTAGAATTTCCACATGCTATGCCAAACATATATATATGAATTAAAGCCAAAGCACTTGGACCACTGTTCAAGGAGATTAAGGTAAAACAGATGGTAAATGCATCAAATACTGTAATCTATAGTAAAATACATTCAATTATTTCTATGTCTAGTCAGGTAAATTTTTTGTATTACTTAAATCATAGATGTAGTTTTCAATTGTTTTCCTATTCTGAATAGAATCTATTTAAATATGATATTACTTAAATTTTACCTGTCTCTTTGCTATCAGGTAAGCAACAATCGAAGTATGTCCAAACTGGGCAGCCAAATGAATACAGCTACATCCTTCTCCATCAATTAGCGACGGATCTGCCCCATACTTCATCAGCTGTACAACCATGGATAAGTGACCCTGTCTAAATGTAACAAAACACAAAAACAAACAACTGAATAACTATACACAGAAAAACTAGCAAGATTTTAATATCTGAATAGGACAAAAACATTTAACATATTAAATTATACTACTGGAGCTTCTAAACTTTGACTTACTCTTCGAATGATTGTCACGATCTGGTTCTGCAACTCAGTAAGCAAACTCATTCACACAAGCATTTCTCTGCAGCCAACAAATGCATCACATGCAGTTGGCTTAGGTATGTTGTGAAGCAAAAGGCCAGCCAACAACAAAAAACACAAAACCAAGTCATTAGCTCATATATTCAATCTATTGTGACTTCTTCAATTCTACACATGAAACCAGCTATTTTAAGAGATGTTAAACTAGTTTATACACTCCTGATTTTTGTGGGGCATACGGTTTCCTTCTACTATTAAGAGCAGTACTGGTATAAAAATGGGGAGAGAGGAGGTAAAAAAGTGGGCCTACATCTTTTCCATGCTATATTAAAAGTTTAAATGTATTTTTGGCATAACGAAAATGGGAATTTTATTCCTGTTAATAAGGGGAATAACTGTCAGCACAGTTTCCAACACAAGCAAAAAGACCTTGAGTCTATCAGAAACACCTTTGGACAATGCTTCATATAACAACAGATTACAGCTATGAACACCAAGATAATTAATCAAGCATTTCTACTATTAAAACACTGAAAGTCAAGCATGAGCTATAATACCAAGAAATACACATGCTAAAACCTTTAAAGATTGAGTCTAACGAGTGAGTTCTCATCTTAAATTATTTTGATACATTAAATGCTCTAAAAGCTAGTGTGCCAACTCTCCTTTTGCAGTCCACAGTTACTATTATGTACAGTGTACCTTTCCTGCCTATTTCTATGCAGTAGTCTGAAGAAATAGCCACTAAGACACTAAGGCTGTCTTATTTGCCCAGTCACTCATCATTCTTAGACCATCTTCAATATTATAAACCCTATTTTTTCCCTTAGGTTCATCTTTAAAACTCCACAAACAATAGACCACTGTGAAAAAAATACCACACAAGACTCATTCCAAGCCACATCTGCACAAGTGTTGTTCAACTCCAGAAAGGAGACAAAAATAAGATCTAGGAGTAAAACAACGTGCCTATTAACACTTAAAAAAAAAAAAAAAAACTTTTTCCCATCACAGTGATCACCTTCCTCTACACCAGAAATAGATGAGACAAAAGTTAAACCATATGCTGTAAGCTCTTGTAGCTCAAACATACTACATTCACAGTGGGTCCAGTTAACAATGGCCACACTCATTCTTGTGTGAAATATCTTCATAATTTCATAAAACAATCAGTATCAGATTCCAGTTAAAGAAAAACAAGGCAGGAAAGGAAATCCCAGAAGACTTTTCCCCACCTTGTTGCCCAGTGAAGTGGAGTAGAATTTAAATCTCCTCCCAGCTGATCAACGATTGCACCTTTTGAAATATAGTATCTAAAAAAAGCAAGAAAAGTAAGTATTATTCTCAATTCCCTCTGTTAAAAATAAAGTACGCACATTAAGAATGTTTGAAGTTATGTAAAACAGACAACTACAAATCAAAACTTTGGCTTGCCTTCACATAAACTTGTTTCTTAAAAGGTCATGTACATATGTTGGATTTTTTGTCTTTTTTGATGTGGGTTGGGAGAGCAGGGATGCTTCTTAATGTTTTACACATGCTATTGTATCCTAGTTCAGTTCCAGTGCAGAACAAAAATGCTGTGTTTATTAAGACAAATTTGCTGCCATCTAGAGTATTTAATAAAATTGATTTTTTGTTTTGTTTTTAAGACTCACATAATCTTGCTAGGTTAAAAAGAATTCTAAATGTAACAACAAAAGAAAAGGCTGCTGGAAGACTGGCACATTTAAAGAATTTTGGCTAAGACAAAATAAAATTTTACATAATTCAACTTGTAGCATATGTCAGCAGTGGAATGTGTCAGTTGAAGTCACTGTTCCAAGTATTAATACTTGTTATGTTTACAGCTGAGTACTTAAGATGCTTGCCAGTTACAGTTAAACAAAGGACAAAAACACTGGTTACTTTAAAAATACTTTAAAGTGATGGGCTAGAAGCTTTCTCCCTCAAGAATATTTTAAGTAGAAAACTAAGAACACCTGTAAGAACAAAATACGCTGCCCAGATTTAACCCATAGCAATTCATATTCATGTCCATTTGTATTGTAAGCTGTTTTCTGCACTACTTTATCTGGGATACTAAAGTATTACTCTTCCAAGGAGAAAGAAAATGTGTATTACACCTAGTGAAAATTAATGTTTTTAAAAACCAGACCTTCCCCCAAAAAACTTAGAACATTGGTTCTTCATTCAGTGCTATGCAAGCCAGCAAAGAGAGAAGTTACTACTAACAGATCTTCAAAAAGTATGATCTAGCTATAAATTCATAATGCTTGCACATTTCAAGTACTGGTGCCTGTAGTCTGCAAGGTATGTATGAAACCTACTCTCCCATCCTTCAAATCTTCAGCATAGGGCTTACAGTACCTCTATTCCCTCTCACTATTTCAAGACTGGTGGGAAGAAGGACAACAAACAAAATCTGAAAAACATGTTACTGCTAAGTAACTACCTTTTCCTTGCATCCTTATGCATTTACAGCAAGTGCAACTTCAAAACAGCCTGCATGTTACCTATAGGAACAGCTGAAAAATGCATTAGCTAACATTCATGCTAAAAGCTCCACAAGAAAATCTTTTCATAGATTTAGAACTTTAGAGCTTTAGAACTGTCAGATACAGAGATGTTCTTCAGCAGAAGCACCAATATCATACAACTCTGATATAACGAGGTCTTACTGCCAATCCTACTGTCCTGTTGCCTTGGCAGGACAGTCTACTCAAACGGCCACAGATACCATCAGGGGAGAGAAAAAAAAAAAGCAAAATCTTTGCTGAAATTACTTAACTTCTGGATTTATCAAAAAGAGTCACCAAAGATATTCTGAGAGGCTTGGTGAGGCTGAAAGGGTAGGTGGAAAAGCTAAGATTTATTCTTTGCTGTTAAAGAGACAAGATTATAGTCCTGTATTGAAATCAAAATCAGCTGGCTAATTCTATTCCAAATCATGTAGACATCCACGCTAAAAGATGCCAAGCACGCAAATTTAGTTTAAGCAACATACCTGGATTCAAAGCAGGCAGATCTGGTAAGAAACTGCCTTAGGAAGCAAATATTTTCACTGTTCTCCATGTTAGAATCATCTTTATCAAGCATCAGAAAACTGCTCCTGCTTGGATGAAGTACTTTTGGGATTAAAGTACAGGCATTCAATGGTACTAAGAGGAGGAAAAGGAGAAGAGACTTTTGTCTGGAGAAACCTACAACAAATCACAGAATGCTTGAGGTTGGAAGGGACCTCTTGAGATCACCTTGTCCAACTCCCCAGCTCAAGTAGGGTCACCTACAGCACATCAGACAGGGCAGCATCCAGGCAGGCCTTGAGTATCTCCAGAGAAGGAGACTCCACAACCTCTCTGGGAAACCTGTGTCAGTGCTCCGACACTCCCAGAGAAGTTTTTCCTCACATTCAGATGGAACTGCCTGTGTTTCAGTTTGTGCCTGTTGTCTTTTGTCCTGTCGCTGGGCACCACTGAAGAGAGCCCAGCCCCATCCCCTTCACACCCTCCCTTCAGGTACTTGCACACATTGATAAGATCCCCTCTCAGTCTTCACTTCCCCAGGCTGAAGAGGCCCAGCTCTCACAGCCGTTCCTCATAGGGCAGGTGCTCCAGCCCTCTGATCATCTTTGTAGCCCTATGCTGGACTCTCTCCAGTAGCTCCAGGTCTCTCCTGTACCGGGGAGCCCAGAACTGGACACAGTACTCGAGATGAGGCCTCCCCAGGGCTGAGTAGAGGGGCAGGATCACCTCCCTCAGCCTGCTCGCAACAGTCTTCCTAAGGCACCCCAGAACATCATTGTCTTTCTTGGCCACAAGGGCACACTGCTGGCTCACGGTCAACTTCTTGTCCAGAAGCCCTCCCAGGTCCTTCTCCACTCCGCAGAGGTGCTGTCCACCAAGTCAGCCCCCAACCTGCCCTGATACATAGGGTTAATGCTCCCTAGGTGCACGTGCCTTGTTGAACTTCATGAGAGTCCTCTCTGCCCAGCTCTCCAGCCTGTCAAGGTCTCTCTGAATGGCAGCACAGCCCTCTGGTGTATCAACTGCTCCTCCCAGCTTGGTATCATCAGCAAACTTGCTGAGGGTGCAGTCTGTCCCTTCATCCAGGGTACTGGCAAGGAAGCTGAACAAGACAAGACTGGAGCCTGTAATGATCCCAGGGGACACCACTAGCTACAGGCCTCCGACTAGACTGTGCTGCTGATCACAGCCCTCTGACCTCTGCCTTTCAGCCAGTTCTCAAGCTACCTCACTGTCCACTCATCTAATCCACACTTCTTGAGCTCATCTAGGAGGATGTTATGGGAGACAGTGTTGAAAGCCTTGCTGAAGCTGAAGTCAAGTTACACCACGTCCACTGCTCTCCCAGCACTGCTCTCATCTACCCAGCCAGTCGTTCCATCATAGAAGGCTATCAGGTTGGTTAAGCAGGATTTCCCCTTGGTGAATCCATGCTCCGTACTCCTGACCACCTTCATTTCCGCCACATGCTTAGAGATGACACCTTGGATGAGCTGTTCCATCACCTTTCCAGGGATGGAGGTGAGGCTGACTGGCCTGTAGCTTCCTGCATCCTCCTTCTTGCCCTTTTTGAAGACTGGCATGACATTGGCTTTCTTCCCAGTCTGCAGGCACCTCTCCTATTCTTCATGACTTTTCAAAGATGATGGAGAGTGGCCTAACAATAACAGCCACCAGCTCCCTCAGCACTCGTGGGCCCATGGATCTGAGAGCATCAGGTTTGCCTAAATTATGTCTATCCCAACCATCCTCGACCAAGGGAAAGCCCTCCTTTCTCCGTACTTCCTCTCTTATCTCTAGGCTCTGGGATTCCTGAGGGCTGACCTTAGCAGAAAAGACTGAAGCAAAGAAGGCATTCAGTGACTCTGCCTCCTCTGTATCCTGGTGTCACCAGCAGCAGGCCCACATTTTCCCTAGTCTTCCTTTTGCTACTGATGCATTTAAAGCAGCACTTCTTGTGGTCCTTGACATCCCTTGCCAGATTTAATTCCATATAGGCCTTAGCCTTCCTCATTGCATCCTTGCAGACTCTGACAATGTTCCTATATTCCTCCCAAGTGGCCTCTATCTTCTTCCACATTCTGTGTACATTCTTCTATTTCAGTTTTGCCAGGAGCAACTTGCTCATCCATGCAGTTCCCCTACCCCCCTTTTCTGGGCTTCTTACTGACAGGGATGCATCAATCTTGAGCTTGGAGGAAGCGATGCTTGAATATTAACCAGCTCTCTCAGACCTCCCCTCCTTCTAGGGCCCTAACCCATGGGATTCCTCCAAGTAGGTGGTCCCTGAAGAGGCCAAAGTATGCTCTCCTGAAGTCCAGGGCAGTGATTGTACTCATTGCCCTGGTTCTTCCTTGTAGGTTCCTGAACTCCACCATCTCATGGTCACTGCCACCAAGAACACCCTCAGCCTTCACATCTCCAACTAGTTTGTCTTTGTTTGTTAGTACAAGGCCCAGCAGCACACCTCTCCTCGTTAGTTCCTGCACCAGCTGTGTCAAAAAGTTATCACTGATGCTCTGCAGGAGCCTCCGGGACTGTTTGTACCTAGCTGTGTTGTCCTTCCAGCAGATATCAGGGTGGTTGAAGTTCCCTTAGAGAACCAGGGCCTGTGATTGTGAGGCTGCTTCCAGCTGTCTGTAGAAGGCCTCACCAACTTCCTCTTCCTGATCAAGTCAGCTGTAGCAAACACCCACAACAATGTCACCCATATTAGCCTGCCCTTTAATCCTTACCCATAAGCTCTCGACTGGCTCCTCCTCCACCCCCAGGCAGAGCTCAATAGATTCCAGTTGTTCTCTCAAATAATGAGCAATTCCACCACCTCACCTTCCTGGCCTGTCTTTCCCAAAATGCACACAGCCATCCATGACAGTATTCCAGTCATGTGAGCTATCCCACCATGTCTCTGTAACTGCAATGAGATCACGGCCCTACGACTGCACACAGATCTCTAATTCTTCCCGCTTACTCCCCACGCTGCATGCATCAGTGTACATGCATTTCATAGAGGTAATCAAGCATGCAGGATTCCCAGGTGGGGTGCAAGAGGATCCTCCATAGCCACGTCCTGTATGCACTTCCCTAGCTGCATGCATTCACTGGAGGCATCCCAACTTGAGCCATGTTTTGCTGACTACTCTAACTCCCCCCCCTCCATGCTTCCTACTTTAAAGTCCTCTTAACCAGACTAGCCAACCTGTTGGCAAAGACACACGTGCCCCACTTACTGAGGTGAAGCCCATCTCTCCCTATCAGTTGCTGATCTTCAAACAGGGTCCCATCATCAAAGAAAATAAAATACTGTTGCCAACACCAGTGGTGCAGTCAGTTGTTAACACAGAAAATCCATCTGCTCCACTCTCATCATTCCCCCTCCCTGGGGGGATAGAGGAGGAGATCACCTGGTCTCCCAGACCCTTGACCACCATCCCCAGAGCTCTGAAATCCTGTTTGATGATTTCCAGTTTGCCCTTGGTATCGTTAGTGCCCAGTCTGATGAGTGGACAAGCCTTGGCAGTCTTTGTATGACACCTCACATATAGGCTCCTGGCAGGCAGCAAACCTCTCTAGACACGAGGTCAGGTCAGCAGACAGGTGCCTCTGTCCCCTGCACCAGGGAGTCACCCACAACAATCACTTGCCACTTCTTGTTTCTTCTGCATGTTCCCATACAGCACAAGGTCTGTTGGCCCAGTTGCTTCCCTTGAAGCCATGCCCGGCTCCTCCTCAGCCAGGAGGGCACTAAATCCATTCCCCAATTGCAAGTGTTCAGGAGGAGTAAGAGCCTTTCTCCTTCCACAAGGAGTCACCAGTTTCCAGCCTTCTTCTACAGTGGTGTGATGTACTGTTTTACTTGGCACAGAGTCTCCCCTGCTGTGAGAGACTGGGAATCCTGGAGCAGTATGGTCATTGAAACGCCGTGGTAAAATGCAGTTACTGGGTAACTGTAGAGAGAATGAGGCCACTTTGTGCATCTTCACAGACCCACATCAAAAACAAAATAATGGATCAGTTTCATGATGAAAATACGTTATGTTACAAACGTCTGACGCTTATCTTTGATCCTACAGAAAGGAGAAAGGGTTTGCCTATGGGCTTCACTGGTACTCAGACCAAATCATGAAGTCTCCCAACAGATAGGATTAGTAGAACTAAATGAAGTTTACTTTACCTGCATAGTCGAGCTGCAAAGCTACTTCACTTGGATGACCTTGTACAATGACCAGCACCCAGTAAGCATGACTGACCTGGAGCCGAGATGGCAGACTACTTGCACCTACAGTCAAGCTCCTAAGCCAGCATACTTAATGGCACTGCCCACTGTGTCCACAGCAACACACAACGCAAACTTGGGGAGAGAGGATGCAGCAAGATCAAATAAGAAAAATAGTAATTTCTTTCCAAGGAAATGGAACAATCCACTCCCTCAGAAAAAAAGACATTATGTCACAAAAGCTAAAATAAATTGAGACCCCTAAAGGCAAAGGAACTTAGAGAGCAATAGCCCTATCAGGAAGAAAGGATTTTAGATGCAGTTAAACACATTAGTAGTCATATGCCATACTGGCAGAGATGCATTAAAAAAAATAAGATCACTACATTGTTGAAGAGAATGGAAAAGTTAGACATACTAGGTTTATGAACATTCAGTTGCCAAGGTACATACTGAAAAAGCATGAAAAAGATACAGCTGGTACCATTACAGTTAAGTTAAATATAAAAATCTCAGGATAGAAGTTTTCAACACTCAAATGCAGGTGGAGACATCTCACTATTATGTAATAAAGAACAGACTGGAAATTCAGACACAGATTTGAGAACAGACTTCCATCCATCTGAATTCAAAGGTGATTTTTGACCACCTCTATTTACAATATAATAGCTGTAACAGATAGTTCTATTAATAACAAGCTGGAAGGAAACAAAACTGTACAAATAAGACAATATTCATACACCAAATAACTTCTTTCAGAAGGTAAGCTACAATAGAAGACTAATAAGGAATGTAAAATTTTCTTTGATTTTACTCTGTGAATGCCAAAAGGTCCCAAAACAAGAGTTAAAAAAAAAAAAAAAAAAAAGCGCTGCGTATTAAATGCAATGCTAGTGAAGTAGGACATTAAGCTGTAATCAGGTATCATGCAGGCATAGAGAGGCTTCAATCTTTATTCACAATATAGGTCCGTTCTTCAAATGCTCAACATCACAATGACTTTTTAAGGAATGAATGGATAAGTTGTCTCAATGCCCTTCAGTTTTCAGACTTTATGAAGACACATCAAGTGAGACTGAGTATCTGTAATGCAAATACGTCTTCAAACAGCTCAAATAAGATGATCAATTCATTGCACATAGTTTCTTACACATTCAGCTTGGACAGAAAAGTGAGCTCAAGATGTAACAACTGCTTTCAGACGCTGTATTTCTACTGAAGAAAAACAGTGTTCTGAGAAGTTTTAAGTCTTACAATTATTTCAAGCCAGCTTGAAAGAAGTGAACTATGAAAGACCCAAGATAATCCTCGTGGAAAATACAACAAAGAAATAAAATAACAGGGTCTAAAAATATTCTCTTACTAAAAAGGTTAATGAGATAAACAAGAATCTTGTATTTTGTTGTCACTTTTTGCAAATGGCTCTCTTCCAGTGTGACAGGAGGATGTAGGTTGTTACTTAAAAAATATATATATATATATATATATGTATATCTCCAAATATATATATAATACATATATATATACACACATATACATATATATATATATATATATCTCCAAATGCACAATTACTGGTTCCCTTATAACCTGCTATCCACAACAAAGACAAAATCTGTTGTACCATCCATCAAGGACAATAAAGTCTTCCAAAAACACTGAGTTATTTCTAAATCTTCAGCAATTTAACCTTCTTTTAGAAAACTTCATTAGGACAGGGAAAAAAAAAAAAAAAAAAAAAGGTCCTCTTAAAAGCAAGATAAAAGAAACTTGAACTTGAGATCTTCAGGACACTTCACGATTCTCAAGATCTGGTCTAATGAAGGCTTTGGTGATAAACATATGTAGGGAGACTGATTTTAAATGAAGATGTTCAGCATTTTTTGTGTGTAAATGCAGAAATATACTTACTCATTAATGAGAAGTATTTTGAAAACTAGTCTGATTCAAAGTATGCAGTTTATGCCAAATTTCCAGAATCCTGCTGATTCAATAACATTTTATGTTCTCAGGTTTAATTGCATGTACTTAGTGTTACAAAATAAAGGGATCAAATTCAATTCATTTTCATGATTTGTAAAATAACAAATACTGAGAATTATCCCTTCAGGATTTAAGTTTCAGGATAACAAGATAATACACTTTAAAAACATAGCCTCATAAAAACAATGGTCTGGATTTTATAAATTGAAAAAAAATATCCATATCTCCCACAATTAAAGATATTTTTCATTACTTGAAAGGAGAGGTGCTACAACACTGCCTATTGTAGCAAGCTTGTTTTTAAAATGCAAAGTAATTAAGTCAGGACTTCTTGAAATGATAGGGACAAAAAGATGAATTAAGCAGGGGTTTCTCTTTGTACCATATTCACCTTGCTTCTTAAAAATTTCACCATTGTGCATCAGATCTCCCTTCCTCAAAGGGAAATCTGATATTACAATGAACCTTCCACAGTACAGATAAATGAATTGCACATAGCTGTTTCACATTTTTTTTCTGAAAAATGCTTGAACTTGACTACTGAATATTTAACAAGTTTTAATTCTGTTCACTATGACATCACATCATCAAATGCAGATTAGGTCTTCTGTTTCCCTCCCTCCCTGAATTTCAAGGCTAAAAATTGAGCCAAAAAATTTAAGATAATTAAGACTAACACAATAAAGAAATATCTAACATAAATTAATAAAATCCTTAATGTTAAGTTAAAATACAATACATACTTCACCAAATCTATCCTGTTGTTGATTGCAGCCCAGTGGAGAAGCGTTACATTTTCTTTGTCTGGTTGCCGCACATCATAACCTGCTTCTACCAACTCTCTACACCGTTCATATATTCCATACCTTGAAGAAGAAAATAAGATTTTTAAAAAGCTGTTACCTTAGATTTAAAAGAAAGCAGCCAAACACCACAATTATAAACAAGATACAAAAGCTTCAATAGGCAAGAAAGACGACAAACTTCACCACCAAAAATTTTATTAACCAATTAAAGATTGTACAAAAAAAAATTGTCTCTACAGCAAATCACGCACCAGAACAAGATGAAATATAGATCAGTAGTATGTCTAGTGGAAACAAAACTTCTCTCTTCCCAGGGACTCAGCTACATTTGTTTCTTCCACCTCTGTTCCTCCCTTCTTTCTCTTGAAGGTCATAACTACTTAGCCAACTGACCTAACAGTAACTCCCTAAGCAATTCACAGGATTATCATCACATGAGTTACAAACAGTAATGGATCTCAGGCACTTGTTGTTTTTCCTCTGGTTTGATAACAAACCAATAGCAGTTTGCTTCTTTTTAATAATACCACTTCAAAATTACATGTTGTTTTCTTTAGTAACAAGTCTTTAACTTTTTCATTGAAAAGGACTATTAAATATGAACTACCCTTATTTCAAAAAGTCTGCCTGTAATTTTGAAAGTTGAAACAATTCTGGAAGCATAAATGTAACTTAAGCATCTAATGTAAGACTGACTCCAGCATTTAAAACACTTGTCTTGATTCACACTGTTTTATCACCTATTTTTAGTGGCAATAAAAGCAACCTGGAAAGACATGTGAAGATTACATTTGAATGTCTGTACCATCCACAGGGGTCTCAAGTAGGAGACTGATGTGTGTTCAAAACTTGGAACAACATCAGTGCTTACCCTCCCTGCAACAACTGCCTTCTGCTACAGCAGTATCATAACTTCTCAAATTCAGAGTTTAGGTATGTTTTCTGTTTGCCATTTTGACATTTTGCTCTCTGCAAGAGACATCCTTATCTAAGCTGAGTCCCCTTTGCTCCATTTGATTGGTTTGTATAACTGATGCAGAGGCCTTTTCCTTTGGTAGTTAACACTTGGTGCTTTTTTTCCCCGTTTATTCAAGTGGACCTTCAATTTGGGACAGTGCTCACAGCAAAGCCTTAACTGACTGAAGTCAGCCAACCTCCTGAACGCTTTCCAAGCCTACGGCAGTTTTGAAGGGCAGAATTCTTTAGATAGTATTTGTTAGATGCAACAACACTTAGATTGTTTCAATTTCAAAGAAAAGTTACACTCAAAATTATAAAAGATGCTAGAAATTACTCTTATATAATTGCAGACTTTCCAAAGTATTAAAAAAAACACAGACCACTGCATTCAGCACATACTAACTGGAATGTGTCATTAAAAACATGCCTATACAATCCTGAGACAGAACAAGAGAGCATGATCATGAGTAATTTTGATGGCAAAGCTCTTCATCAGTGGGGAAGAGAGAGGAGTTTAACTTAGAAAGACCCACAAAAATATGCAGCCAACCAGACAAAATACACATTCCCAGACACCAGTAACTTCCAGGAGAACTGATAAGATACTAAGTCTATCCTACCTGTTACATGTACTACCTCTGAAGCCCCAGTCTAGACCAGAAGTGTGGTCAGATGAGCGCTTGTTCCAGTGGCTTAACATTATGCTATCCTCAACCTTTCCCCTTGCTGAAAGGGCCACTGAAACAAGTTCAGAGAAGTAGTGTCAGGGCCCAAACACACCACCTGCCCACTTCCTCAAGCCTCCTCCACCCTGCCCATGCCCCCATTTCAGCCTGGTCTGGGGCCATCAGCCCCTGCCCTAGTGGCATTGCAGTGGTGCTGGTGTCCAGCCCACAATGGCCCTGCAAACCCACAGGCCCCACCAATCTCTCTGCCTCAGTCCAGTCCCATCACCACTGCCTTGCCTTGTCAACTCCAGCTGCCCTCACTGGGCCTGACCCAGACCCACAGGCTGACTGCCTGGCCTCTGACCTGCCTTGTCCCCACGGACCATCCTGGCAGTTGCTGGACCTGATCCTAACCCTAACCTGCAGACTGACTTCCTGACTTCAAGTTGAACCTGCCTCATCACTATGAACTTGTCTGATGATCTGAACTTGTTGTTGAACATGGCCACAATCTCTGGGCCTGGTCTGCCCCCTCATGGGGCAGTGGGACATGCCCTGCCTGGGGAGGTCATGCCCTGCCACCATAGGAGTCCCTGCGGCCCCTCAGGCCCAAACGAAGACCCAGTCTGCATCTGGCCGGAGACAGGTCAGTCAAGGATGAGGAAGGAGAGAGAAGAAAAGAGGAAAAGGCAGGACTTCTGAGCACTGAACTTAGCATGTGCCATCACACTAGTCTATTACAACATCTGGAGTTATGCTGGCAGGGGGTTCAGACACAACGGCAAAAAAGCTTTTCTACTCTGTAGCCCGCTGTTATAACCACGAGCCCTCCGCCTTCATTTAAACAGGTAACTGAAGTAACAGTGCAAGAAATAATTGTCCTACAGCCCCACTACTAATTTTAATAGTCATCAGCTAAAAGAATTTGTACTGCCTAAAGCTGAGCTGACTCTCATCTTGCTTAAATAAGCAGGACTACACAGCAGCAAGAACAGGGAGTGGTAAGAATACGTTGTCCCAAGCACATGGGTAAGGCCTGCTGCATGGGTTTCGATACAGCAAGCTGCAGTCCTACCAGATTCCCTCCCCAGGCTTAGCTGCACAGATTTCTCCTTTCCACAAAGACAAACTGCAAGTCACAAATACTTCCCACTCCTTAGCCAAAAAGCAAACCATGCAGTTCTGTAATTTATCAGGAAGGCCTTTTCAAGAGCAAAATGCATTCCAGTTCAGCCAGTTACACTGAGAATGGGGTACAGAGAAGATTTTAAGTCTCCATCAGCTTCTCTGTTGTTAGCAGCTTATTTTTGTTACCTAGAACTTAGTCACGACTGATTACAGAAAATACAATACATCAGGTATAATTTAATAATGCTCCAATTCACTAAGCTGTTGTAAGAGGGCTTAAGGATTGAGACAGATGAGAACTGCTTTAAAAAGGTTAGGAATTTTGCAAGTTGCTCCTGTTCATGTAAAGAGTATGCTAGTAACATTTTTAAAACACTCCCCCCCCCAACAAAGCTCATATCCATTCTCTTCTCCTTCCCCCTCCCCAATACTCTGAATTTGAAGTAGTCACAGATTCTTGTCCTAGCAGTCTCAGCATTCTTCTCTCAAATATCACTTATACTCTTCTTCCATTAGTTCCCTGCAGCCGACCACACCTTGTCTTCTCCAAAGTTCATGATATACTGTTAGATTACATGAGGTTAAAGTCATTCACTTATTTCAGTAACTCAGCATAATTACACCGTTGCCATCAAGGGGTACACATCCTTCAAGACAGAGGAAGGTTCAAATTCTTATAGGAGGATAGGCTGTATTAAACTAATAAATTCAGCCCCTGGGTCAATTCTGGAAGGTATCTGTAAACATCAGTATGGAGCATCATTAAAAAACACTGATCAGGCCTTGTTCTTGAAAAAAACAGGACTAGTTCTTTCAGGGCACAAATACCATGGTGCAGGCTGAGATATTTAAGCAGCTAAGTTATAACCTCAGCCTAAGTTAAAACATATTCTGAATTTTGTACTTTCAAAACAGGACTACATGCTTAAAATGTGAAAGGATTCTGTGTCAAAAAGCACACAGAGCTTTCAAATAATCATTCAGCAAAGTTGGATGCGTCAAACATCAAATTTGGTCACAATACTAGGAAGGTATCTCTCTTCAGTGAGTACATCACCATGCCAACAATCAGGAGGTGAGCCAGGAGTTTGTTTATTCCCTCCACTTGTTATCATAGCTCCACTCAAAGCTGTTTTAACTGGAAATGCAATTAGTAGAAAGATGCTCTTTTTCATCTTTTAAAGCCTTGTCTCAGTGAACGATGGTGGTTAAATGCCAACATACATCTTTCACTCATCCTTACTGCTTAAGGCACAAAACATAAAACATTTTTGTTTCTAACAGCAAAGCAGTAACTCAACTGAACTGCTTAATGAACTTTAAACAACAGCAAAAGGAGACACAAGAAGTTCAGCAACTCCAAAGTACCTCAAACTGGCTAGACAGCAGTGGTTACGTCGCTACTCCTGTTAAAACCACACTCTTCCATGTCAGCTTTGGATATATGCCACTTTTAGCAAAGATCATCATCACCCACTGGCATAAACAGACAGTCACCAAGAACGCACATCCGGGTTATGGTCTGTCCATTCACCTGGATCAGAGTGTGACAGATTCCTTTGGTAACCGCAAGAAGCTGGAAGGAACTGCCATGCTGGTCAGCCCTCAACAACTTGAATTTTCAGTATGTATACTGTCTTACTTATCAGTTACCCTCTGAATGATGAGAAATGGAAGAGAAAAAATTGCTCTCAAATGTATTAAAGATATGGGGTTTTTTGAGCAAGATACAGGATATCTCATTTTGTTTCATTATTTCACAGATCTCATTTTGAAGGATCTCAGTGACCAGTAACAGAAAAGTTCAGTTTGTAATAATAAAATCCCAATGTCCTAGTACTCAAGCACAAGGAATCAATCTTAAAGAATGCATGAAAGTGCTCATTAGTATCATTAATACTAATGTTCATAACAATTATTTAAGACATTCTCAACATAGCAAGAATTTGCTCAAGTTCACTACAAGCAGGAGCTGCCACCCACTTCATTACTCAACAGAACTGAAAAGTCATGAAGCTACAGAAGAAACTGAAGACTTTCCATGCAGCTAGAAGTGAAATACTTACAAAGTATTAGTAAGTATCTATTAGTAATATCTAACTAGTAAATATCCACTGCAAGAAGTAAATGCAGACATGACCCACTTTAGACTGTTGCTTTAAAGAGATTTTTCAAACACAAGTAAACATATGGCCCAGTTCTGCTCTCAGAAATGCACAGGGAACTCTACATGAACTGAAGAGAAGGTTGTTATAACTGAATACAGGATGTCAAGAGATTTCACATACATTTTAAGAACATCTGCAAGATGAAGACCTAGTATTAGCACTAGTACTTTTAACTCTATGCCTTTGAATGCATTATAAAGGATACTTTTCACTAGATAAGCTGTAACAATACAAATTAAATACACCATACATTATCATTTTCACTTCTGCGCACATTCCTCCAAAATAAAAAGAGAGGATACTCTTGGTATCATTTAAAATATACCCAAGTCCCACTTTTGTGTAAGAGTTGCAAGAACTTATCATGGAACATAGTGTGCGTACAGAGCAGGGAATAGAGAAATACAGCTAAGTTCTTTGCAACAAGAATATCAGCTGAACTGCTCATTTCCAAATAAAGTCTTAATTTGACTGTAAAAGTAGTTACTACGTTTGCAGCTCAATGTATGAGCAGGTTTAATTTAGTAAGTGTCTAATCCACACACTTCAAAGATAAAGCACACAAGCAATCGAACAAGGTATGAAAACAAAAAAAGGAACAAATTACACTGGACACAAACAGAGCTTGCAAACCTATCTATCTTCTCCCTCTACGTAAAAATTTGCTACATAAAAAGCAAATACAGTATTTTACTAACTTTATTTCTCTGTAATCAAGTGCCAATGAACTCATCATTTCAAGTAGAATTGACAGTCAAACAGCATGTGTGTAATACAGATGAATTTAATCTTTTTATTCCATTTTCCTTTAACTTCAAAGGTTTAAGGAATTACGTTGCCCATTTTAACGTATATTGCAACAATAACAAAGCTCATTAGTTTTACACAAGAAACCTCTAACAATGAAGCACAGGCAGCATAACCATCAATAATCAAGAGACAAAACTTTAAATAACTGACTAGCCATTCATCCTATATGACTAAATACTCGGATTATCAAAAATTTGATAGACAGCAATTTTATGGTAAAATGCACTTTCTACCTGTCAAGAAGCCTACAACTTAAGTGTTCTTACATGAAATGTCAAATCATTTAAAAATAATGAACATATGGATAACATGTTAGCAATAAAAAAAAAAAAAAATTTTTGCACAACAATAGTAGAAGGAACAAATTTTAGCAACTACACAACCCTGAATATGCTTGCCAGTTCTTGGTTTTGTTTTTTTTTTTTTTTAATCTCAGATGGGAGACAGTCTCTTAGTTCTTCCTTCTGTTTCCACAGAGGGAATGAAAATAATTTGAAATAATCAAAATTACAGCAAAGTTTTAAATTCCAATAAAGGTCATTAATAACTTGCAGACAGTCCTCAGAGAGAAGGCTATAGATTTTGGGATGACACAGACAAGTTTATTGGTCAAGGAGTGAGGCAAGAAATAAGATACATAACTATTTTTTTAATTATAACTAGCTTTATCAGACTCTTAAATCCAGTAGGATTTCATTTTGCTAATAGCAAGCACTCACCTTTGCATTTGATGGTATCTCACTTTAAAAAAAAGCCTGCAATGTTCTTTTGCAGAGCTTTTGAACAGTGCTCGGGTGCTAAAAAAAAGCCTAATTGTGCTGCCAATCCCATGCTGAATAGTGTCTGGACTTGGTGGGGGCAGAGGGGACTAAGGAGAAGGCAGGGGGCAAAACAGACATCAAAACTAAGATTGAAAACAATTCTTATTCTATTTTGCTATATTTGAACTTGCTGAAGTGTCTGAGATGGAGACTTCTGGAAGACAGATGAATGGCCCTTTTTTTTTTTTTGCAAAATTTTTGTTTTATTTTGCATTAGCACTGACCTGAAAAGCAAACTAAGTCAACATATACTGTAATCTAAGTGAACACGATTGCTGAGGGCAAACAGCAGAGGAGGAGATCTATTTTCCATTCATATAAAAACAAAGCTGTATTTCTGCAAAAATAAGTAACAACATCATTCATTTTTAGTAAGAGTTGTGTATTAGTAAAGCACCTTCTAATCATATAAAACTTTTACTTTTGATAGAAATATGGAGACAAGATGAGTTTGAATCACCATGTTCATGGTATTCTTTATTTTATTGCAGGCCTTACGACATTTAGGGGAATTTACTTCTCTTACATTTCAGATATTTTTCCCTTATCAAGTACAGCTTGTAAAAGTCATCCTGTTTTCTATAGCACAGCCATCAAATCCTTGTAAGTATTTAAAATAAAAGCTGAGATTTCCCTCTTGTCAAAGAGGTTCCAAAAGATATTACTACCCCAAGTTAGCAGCTACCTTTCCCTTTGATATGAAACTGTAGTCCTTTCTTAGAGAGGAGAAGGTAAATCACCAGTCCACCACCCTTAAAAAGTGGTGGGGGAGCATAAGTGACTCCCAGCCCTGTTGATCCTTACTAGAAGGCACCAGAAAAAGAATTCTAACAACTCAACTCAAAGCACAGATCAGCACAACTTCAAGGGATAACACAGACAAGTGTTTTTAAGGGTTGAATTTAGAATATGCTACAATCACAGAAAATGGAAGCAAGTAACTAGAAGTTATTTGTGCCATCAAGACATGTGCCATCATGTCTTTAAAAAGTAGCTAATCTGACAGTATGTCAATATTTTCATGTCTGAAATTCCCCTAATAACTTACAGTTTGCAGTATTACTATTAAAGTCTTCACAGCAACAACTGTGGAATCACTCATTGCTGTGAACATCTGCTCTAGGAAGTCTAAATCTTAACAATTCAAAATGTAAAAAAATGGAAGTTAGAAAGTACATACTTCCTACACTTAAACAGTCTGTGCCTTATACATCTTTGCAAAGGTGCTTTTAAGTGGAGATGTCTTTTAGAAAGAAAAAAAATATTTTGAATAAGAAATATTTTATCAAGATAAGAAACAGGCATTTAAATTACTGATAAAAGAAAAAAAGGACCTTACAAAACAGTCTATCATCTCAACTTGCTGAAGAAAAGTCACTGTGGTGGTTTGTCAATGGCAAACTGAAAAGTGGTGATGATAACCCATAGTAAAATCTCATGATTAAGTATATACTATGTGATTGTACAGAAAATAAACCTGTATAACTAATGCATGAAAAACATCATTATTAATTAGTATGATTTCAATTCATTCCTACAGTTCTTTCCCAGCAATAAATTCAGTTTCACAGCAACCCTGAAACAGCAGGATGAGAGGTGATGAAGGAAAAAATATACACCACATAAGACACATTTCTTCTAAGCTTCAAATGATGCCAACAATTCAAGAAAACCCACAGGTTTGCATACCTCTTAATTATCACCTACAGAATATAAATATTAGTCCAAACCAGAAAAAAAAAATATAAAACTAGTGTGTCTTCCCACCATCTGCCCAGCAACCACCTATACTGACAATTTATAACAATCATTCATGTATATATTTACGCAATACTCATAACAGTAATGTTACAATTTTGCATTATTTCTGCAAACATCAACTTAGCCTTCAAATTTACATAAATAAAAAACTCATTTTACTGTTTTGCAACTACTACAGATACAGACAAACCTAACTCTCAATAAACTTACTGTGTGGCTTTGACAATGTCCCAAGTGCTATAATCATCAATGTGGCTTTTCCGCCCAAGAGATTCACTGTATCCATGGTTGTAATGGCTCTGAGGCTTGAGTTCCTAAAAAAAAATAAATAAATAAATTTAAACCTTTATTAGTAAGTAAAAATAAAGACAGTACCAAGTTCAATATACTTAAACCTACTTAAACCTGAGAGTGTTCAGCTGCATGTTTTCGCATTCTGTGTACCACAGAATACAATTGCCTGTGTTGCATTCAAACATCTTCCAGAAGATGGCATTTGTAGCAGCAGAGTTCTGCCAAATCCCACACCATGCCATTTTTGAATGCTAACAAAAGGTAACAGCAATATTTTAAACATAACACAAAATAATATAACTAAGAAAAGCTGTTGGCTGTACATTGTAGTAACAGAGTAAGATGAGACTTTGTCAAACAAAGGTTATACTTCATCAGGTTGCATAGTTGAAGACTGTCTGTAAAACCAGATGTACCCGGGAACAGTTAAAATCAATTACTAGAACCCAGTTTTTATATTTTATCAGTTCTTCAACTCCAGTACCAGCTTCAGAGATTATCTATACATTTAACCAGTCTCTTGACACAAAATTTAAGAGACAGATTGTGACACTTCGCAACAGCAAAGAAATAAATGGCATCACCATGACTTGCTCACAGATACTGTTCTCCACATACTTGATTCTTTTGATGAAATATTGTTTCCCTGGCTAATTTTTACTGTAAAACACTTGTATTCACAGATCAATACAGCAGCAACATACTATTTTGCTTAACAAGCCACATGCATGAAGGAATTCAAAGAAATCAGCTCAGTAAGCTAAAATGAATGAGTTTTTTTTGCTTTTTACAGTTACTATAGAAGTGTTCAAAATTTTAATATTACAGTTGATTACCTTTGTGTATCAAAAATGTGGTAACTAGAACAAAAAAAAATAAAGGAACTCCGCAGAAAAAATTCTGAAACATGCATTTCAATTGATTTCAGTGAAATACACAATTTTATTTTTTTTTTTAGATAGCAGTTCATTCACTCGATTTCCTATAAAGTATGTTTAAATGGACTGAAATTCTGACCTTTGATCTGCACCAGAAAACATTTTTAAACACCTTATGAAAAGTTTCAGCTTCCACTTAAGTCAGTGATTAACTTTTTCACCATTTTACTATGTAGATATTTTCTAATTGGGAAAAAAAAATAATCTGAGTGAAGACAATCACGTTACAACACACCTAACTTTAACAGAAGGACTATCAGTCACAAGTCTCCACAACTTTTTCCTAAAAGGCAAACTTCCACCCAACTCCTACCTTGAAGTGACTAAGACCTATAGCACGTTATCACCTGGGAGAAGAATTTATTGCCAAGATGAGCAGGCCTCCTATTTCTCACGCTCTCTCATTTGTGCAATTATTTCTGGATAAGAAGCTGTCAGTCACAAAGAGGTAACTTCCTACTTCATCCAACTTCAGTTAGCCAAAGGAATTTCTGATTTCCAAATATCTATCAACCCAGCTCACAAGCAAACAAGTGAACTCAGGTGTCTTCATTTCTTAATTGGAATTTATTCATCATAGATGTGTAAACATAACGCCTTCCCAAGGTCTGAATACAGTTAATCAAATCAGTCATTCAACATTTCTCACTGAGGTTACTTTACAGGTGCTTCTAGCCTAAAACAGTTACATGCATTATATATCTTTTTAGAGATACAAAATGCCAAAAATCAATTTGATTCTCGAAAGTACATTTCAAATCACTAATACCAGCTTTCAACATACCAAAATGTCAATCACCAGTAATCTAAAATATATTAGGCAATAGTAATCCCAGGTTAAACCATCAAGAAAGTAATCTAGTTGCACATCCCAAAAGTCTCTGTATTAATTTCAAAACTGAGCAACTTAAATCAGTTGTGTTTGTATTTGTTCCATTCAAGGTACCTGTGTATTTTAGAATGGAAATAAGATTAGAAGCCATGGATTTTTTTTCATGAAGTATTACATTTCATACTGCTAAAGCGTATTAAATATATTTTAATAGAAATTTCATACATTAGAAATCTTTTTAAGGAAATTCAAATGTTTAGACCTTTAAAACCACAGCAAAACTAAAAACATAATACAGCAAAAAAAAAAAAAAAATCTTTGGGAACAAATGCAAAAGCCCAAAACAGGTCAAAAATAAGGACTGAATGTAAATGTTCATTAGGGCTGTGAAATACCTGACATATAGAAAGAGTTCCTCCAAATTAAACTAGAATTTTGGTGTGGAATAAGAAAGAAAAAAAGAAAACAGCATAAGAACAGTCAGTCATTAAACTTGGACAAACTATTTCAACACTGTCTTTTTTTCCTCTGCTTATAACATACATACATGTAGATAAGCAAGTCAATCTTAATAATAAATTCAACACCTCACAAAACCATAAGAAGAGAAAAGTGGCTCATGTAACACTTAAGAATCATCATCCTCTTACATCTGTGAGGCTTCAACAAAATCAGAAGGAAAACATAACTTAACACCTTTATTTCTTCCATGCCTTTTTTCAGGACAAATGATCTATAAAAATGTATGAAAATATGGAGAACAGTATTTATTTCACAGGCTTTTCACAAATATGAATATTTCAATCTTACTTAGTACTTAAATGATCAACAAATGAGGTGCATCTTTTCATGATCCACAGTGCTCTTCATGATGCTCAGTATTTTCACTGAGCTGCAAGCCTGAAAAAATAACTAGATTAACAAATTAAACTTTACCAGCCCAGCAGTAGGGCTGCTTTGTTGCCATCTATGCAGGATAGCCAGCTAAAAATGTACTAGGGCATCATTCAAGTCATGTTATAACCGATATACTTACTATCTGGAAACACAGTTTCTTTTTGCATTTGAAGAAGGTAATAACTTAACAAGCCTTTTTTTTTTTTTTTTTTTTTTTGCAGCTACAAAATAAGCCAGTGTTATCTGGAGTAAAGATGCTGAAAAGGGTACTAAACAGAGGATGAAAAATGCTTAAAATATAATAGCATGTTAACTTCAGTATTGTGTCATGAAATTTCTTTTTCCTCATACTCCAAAAGAAACAAGGATTCATACTGACTGTTTACCTTATATTATACTATATCACTGCACAAGGATTTTGCGTATTAAATTGTAGTGCTCAGACCCTGAGAAGCCAAGCAGAGAGAGTCAGAGGATAAACACAGTAGCCAGAGGCCAGAACAAAGGAGATTTGCTGTCCTGGAAAGCCCTGACAACAAGATATTTTGTTCAGTATTTCTCAGCCTTCATCAGTTGTTGGAAGGGGAAAAATTCTGTTTTCTTGTTATCTAAAGCTCATAAGAGCAAACTGAAAAACTTGAGTCATTCTCAGGCAGATATTAACTTACCAGGAAACACTACTCTCAGGCTGCGTTTTCCTGAGTGTTTTAAGGAGATATAAACCAAGGTGATGCTCCCTTGAGCCCCCACTAGCAAATCAAGAAGCTACCCTTTTAGAAACAGTGTATACATATGTCAGCCTAAAGTAACCTTAAAACTGCAGCCTTATGTTACTAGTGCTTTCTCAAGGTTTACAGGAATACAGCAAAATATTAAGTATTAATAATTAACTATGTAAATTCAAAACAAGTAAGATGTAATATTTATCAGCCTCACTTACATCTTACCTGCTACTTTTATCAAGCACTTCAGGATTCTATAGTACTCCTAACTTTTTTTTTCTTAAAAGTAGCTTTTAATTTTGTTTTGTATGGTAAGTTTTTAGAACTACTTTGTTATGCTGAAACTTTCAATTTTGGCTATATTAATGCAACATAGACAAAACGATTTAAAAATTACAGTTGAGGCAATCACAAACATGCCTACTCAACATGAAATAAGTGAGAAATAATCCACCACCCCGATCTTGTGCTTACATTATATTTAAAAAAATGACTCAAAGGATAAAGACTCAAAATATAAATCAAGAATGAAATCTATGTTTCCTGATTAGTAATAACAGGAGCCAAAATTGTTTTGCATTTTACATTATAAGTAATTCAAACAATCCCTAAAATCCTGGAAGATGAATGAGCACCCCAGCCTCCAACATCATATGATGCAGTTTTCTAACAACTGGGTTATTGTGAAAAGAGGATCTCCTCAGATTTGCCTGAAAAGAAGATTCAATTCCTGCTTAATTCGGAAATAAATCATTTAAGAAATGTTCAAGAAAAGCATATCAAGATTTTGAATTCTCATCTAATGTGGCCGATTCTTTGCAGCCTGGACGAATTCCTAAGCTCAGAGCCAAAATTTAACATTCAGGACTACCTATGCAACTTGATGGTTGCATGTTGGCTCATAGAAGCCTGCTAGAAATGCCATACTATGGGATATAACTCTTACTTGGTATTGTAAGTGCCGAATTCATAGCTGTGATCTGCAAAGTAACTCTGGGGTTTCTAAGTCAATGCCTGACACATATTTGGTCCCACAAATACAGTTTACTTCACTCTATGTGCAGCACAACCCCAAAAGTTTAAGACTCTTTATGAAACTCAAACTATGTTCTCTTGTAAGGGTAACTAATTCTTTAAGATACAGTCTATGCATTAAAATGACATAATTCCATCCAAAGGATATACTTTAAAAGGACTTACCACAGACATTTACACTATTTTCCAAACAAATAAGCCTAACAAAAAGACACTTTCATCCACGCAAGTCCACTGCTTTGCAATTCTGTAACAGATGGAGTTTTTCATTTACAGTACATTTTTAGGTCTGACGCCACTAGACAATCACCCTATCCATACAGGGATTTTCAGACTAGGCCTCTTGAGTGAATGAATGCGTGAATCATAACATGGACACAACACAGGGAAAAGTGCAGGACAAAAAAAGAAAGACAATGTAAGGAATCACGATATTTATACTATTCCTATTTTAAAGATGTATAAGCAACCTCTGCATAAAAAATGTTGATCTAGTGATTCTGGTGCTATCTACATAGTTATGAATTCTACTTGTATCAAAGTCTGACAGTTTTCCTATCTAGCAGTGATAATTCAACAGCTGATCTGCTTTCTAGCATAACTGTGCAAAAAACATATGCAAAAAGAGAGCTCAATCTCAGTAACACTTGAGAGGAATAGAACTTTTTTAGACTGTAAAACCAAATCTAATCATATTTTCACAAGAAGCTGTTCAAGCACAAAACAGTTGAGAAAGACAAGAGCAATCACAGCAAGGCTCAGAACTATGCGTAAGAGATATTACTCCTTAAAACAAAACCATGACAGAACTTGAAGACTAGAAAAGAAAACTTAAAAATATAAAACTGGCCAAAGAAGGTGGCAGAAAACTTTCCTATACTAAAAGATCACTACTTAAGAAATAATGGATATTAAACGCCATCTTTCTCCATGCATCGTTAGCAAAGACAACGGTTTCAGGGCAGCCATAATCTACGTGCAGGCACAGCTCCAAGTCGACCTTACGCTCCCCAGGCAGAGCGGCCTACATCCAAGAATAGCAAGTCCAGTTCACTTCTGCTACAACCAATTACAGTGCTGTTATAGCAGGCATGAGTTTGCCCACTACGTTAGTCATTCAGTATCAGCAGTTAAGATAAAAGAAATCATAAGTTATGACATTCAGATAGCATCTATTTCTGGAGTGTAGCAGGAGATTGAAACACACAAAAATACAGATCATTTCCTCCAACTTGTCAGACTGAACAGAAAGCACTGCTTAAAAATCCTATTCTGACCTCGAACATTTCCCATCATTATTAAAGAAACAAGAATAACCATAAAAAAGTAAAAAATTGTGATCGCTAACGATCTCCATGCCTTTTAAATAAATCTGTATTGTCACCATCTGTCTTTTATGTTCTCACAAACAAAAAAATCTTTTCCAGCTAAAAAATATGGTTGAATGTCCTCTAAAAACACCTGGTTTCACACAAGCTATCACGAAAATAGTTAAAAAGCTTCAGAAGTAGTTTCAGGAATTTTAAAAAACAGCTGATAGACTGATGATAAGGTAATGACATAACATTTTGAGCCTAGAATATTTATCATCTTCACAAATGGGTTCAAGAATTTTCCAAAATGTTAAAATAAGTTTCCTTTAATGCTGAAAATGATTTATTCTGAGGAAAAATAATTTCAGAATGATGATCGATCATTAAAAACAATCTTAACAGCTATTTTTAATTAGAAGAGAAAAAACCTCAATGAAATCCAAGCCCCCCCCCCCTTTTTTTTTTTGATATTTACATCTCTGCTGACAACTGCTTTTCTCCCTCTCCTGCTCCAGTGAAAGTCAGCAAAACTACAACAAAGGTACAAAGGTAGAAGGGAAAAGACCTGATTTTACTGGCTTAAAATGAACATTTTGCAAATATTAAATCTCTCACTCACTTCAGCCTATTTTATGGAGCCATTTCCAAGGGTGACTTGAGCTCATTTAATAGCTCATCATTGCTAAAAAAAAAAAGGTCATTTCTCTAGGCACCCTCCCCTGCTGCTCTTGGCTACAGGTTCCCACTGCTCACCTCCAGCCAGTTCTGTGATTACAGGGAGCCAACTCAACTCACTAAAGAGGGGTGGGGGAAAAAAAAAACAGACAGACAGACCCCCCAAATCCAAGGAACAGGAAATTTGATTCTTTCATCAGGACAGCAAGTTGTATCAGCTTCTTCTGCAAGACGACAAGCTCCAGAGCCACTGGCAGAGGAATGAAAAGGGAGCAAGAACATCGTGGCAGCTGCCAACTGTTAATTTGACCAAGTCCTTATAGTACAGTACACTGTAAGTGCAGCTGGCTGACAGAGTGAAGAAAAATGATGCTTCTTCTAGAAACCAGTAGGGCTGGTTGGCTTGGGAAGTGCCAAGAGGGAGAGAAATTCCATCTATGTATCAAACTTGATTTCCAAAGGTGCCTGTTCACGAGAACTCCAGGCAGCTAGGAAAGAAAGCAAGGTGCCAGGTTGGCTTCTCACCTCAGTTACTATCTTTTGACAGTGCCCTAACCAGTCACATGCATCTGTGACTAGTTTGTCATTACTCATTACGGGGGAAAAAAAAAAAAAAAAAAAGCACAAATTCTTTGCATGGATGCATAAATAACGCAGCATTGGAAAAAAATAGGAGAAGGGTGAATAAGACTGAAAAAGGGGTGTTTTGGAAAGAGGCAACAAAATACAAGAGAAAGGGGAACTACCTTTGGAAGACAGGACTAAGATGATGAAACAAATGGAAATGAAGGAAGATATGAAAAACAAAGGAAAAGAGGACAGTGGAGAAAAAGAAAAGTGTAACTTCCAATAAAGAACCCCAATAATACTGCCATTCCCAATCAATACTCCTCATAACTATATGCACAAGTAAAACTGTGCTTAATCCCCCTTCAGCATTCAAGTATTTATATCTTTTCCAATAAACAAAAGCCACAATGAAATTATTCCAGAGAGAATTCTGAGGACAGTATTTATAGGGAAAAAAACGTGAGGAAATTATGCATGAAAGAATAAGATGACCAAGACTGAATTATTCTGTGATAACAATTTCATAATTCTCAATTATGGATAGCAAAAGGGTATGACTAGGTCAATATGCCTGGCCAGGCATAAGGAAGGGAAGAAAGCACTGCAGCTTACAGCTGCTACACATGGCTCTGGTGGACAGTAACAGATGGCTAGACTTGCTTTCCTTTAACATTATGCAATATTGCTGCGATACCATGATCAAAGTCAGAGATCCAAATTCTGAATGTTGAACAAGTTAATTAACAGGCACTTAAAATGAAAATACTAGTAAGGTCTAAAATAAAAAATTCAGAAATTTAAATGCATTATCTTCAATAAAATATTCCATAGTATTTCCTGGTTTTAATAAAAACAGAGGAAATTATAATGTTCAGGCAGTTGTTTTATGTGTTTTTTTTTTTTAAAAAAAAAAAACCTTCTTTCTATTTTGATTGCAGCCAGATATTGAAATAAGAATCATGATAAAATCAGGCATGACCAGAATATGCTGCACCATGCTTTATACCAATGTTTAGGTGTGCTGCTTCTCAGAACTAAATAATAAAACAGTCTTCAATATTAACCCCCTGTAGTCTAACATATTTATATATAAGAATTTTTACATCCAACATTTACATACGAGAATTTCTTCTCCTCACAACTGTACATCTATTTGCTCTGTTCTTTGTTCGTTAGACTATAATGCTTTTTAATAAGCTTTCTTGGTTTTCCTCCCTCTTTGAAAAACAGAATTACAAGAATGTACAAATTTACGTATATACACTTGCATATTACATATATGCCACATCATACACAAGCCATTCATGAACTAGCATCAATAGAAAGACTCTCATGGAATTAGTACAAAACAAATGAATTAACTACATTTCTAAAAAAGAAAAGTTACTGCAGGTATTTAAAATTTTAAAGGAAGTTCCTCTTCAAAGAAATCCACACTAACTCCCTTTCTTGTCCCTAGCTCCTTTGTTACTATTGCCACTCACCTCTGCATAGAGGAAGTCACAGGAACAGAGACTAAAGAGATCATGTAATTTTAAACAATATCACTTCTTTATGGGCATAAAAAGAGTAGCTTTCTCTTGTATAGAAAGAATAGAAAAAACATAGGGTACATCCAGTAACAGCTGATTTGATCAACAGCTCCCTGCCATCAAGCAGGAACAGTGCTAATCTGCCCCACACTCGCACAAAGAAGTCCCAGCTGGACAAAAGAAAAATTCCACAGGGCTGCACAGATTAATCAGCTCCAGGAGTCAGAGCCTTCAGCAACTAGGAGCTGTTAGATTGGCTTAATGGAACCATGCACAGATATCTTCTCTTTAGCTAATATACACTAGAAAGCTTTCTTTTAAATCAGACTGCATTTCCCATGCACAAAGATGGTATGGCACTACCTTCACTGAATTTTAACTGGTCGCGTATACATAAAAAAAGAAAAACCAAAAGAAACAGTTCAACATTTGGCTTGCAAATACATATTATCAGATTGTTATGTTACTTGGACACGTAAAATTTGGGGATTCTTCCTGCCCCCTGGTACAGCATAAACACAAAATGAATGTGACAAAAACTCCTTTCCTCCATTGTTAACCGTCATTGTTTTCCATTTTTCACATTTGACAGTATTTTGTGAATAGTCTGTTTCACCTTTTCCTCTTTTTTTGGTCCTGTTTGCATGGATCCTTGATGTACTAACAGAAAGGAAGATACATTTATTAAAATCCTCCAAAAGGTTAACTACAGAATTAAAACACTATGGAAGAAATTCAGTAACAGAAATAACATTCTGATTCTTTCTCAAAGCTAGTTACAGTTTAAGTTGACAATGCAATCTTTAAAAACCAGTAAAATAGAAAAAAAGCATCTGAAATCTTATTTCAAGCATGACAAAGTAATTCTTTCACTGATACAAAGCTTCAGCCACAAAAAAGTCAATCACGCAAAACAAATAAATGTGAATGTTCTCCAACACAGATATAATGTTTTTTAACGTAACAGTGGGAAAGAGAGATGCTCAGATACAGAGAGCCTTTAATTTCACCACTGTACATGGAGGTCAGAGAGATCATGTGATTTAAGGCACAGCTGGTACAGAGTAAGTTATGTTTGTTTGAAGCAAGTGTCCATAACCAACTGACTGCTTTCTAGTCACTCACTTAAAGGCTCTAAATTGAAGGATAAGATTACATTTTAGTAAATAATAGCTTCATAAGTAGGCTCTCCAGATTGCCTTGAATTTGCACATGCAGTGTTACCAGCAAGTATTAAAGACAGATATATTCACTAGCATTTGAAAAGCTTAAGAAAAGTAAAGGTTAAAGTATTACAGTTTTAAGTTAACTTCTCCCCTAGTTTCTGTGCATAAAGGTGAAAGATTATTTAGAAAGAGTAAATACAGATTTATGCTATATAAATAGGATATGTCAATAGTTATTCCTATTCTAGAAAGGCAAACAAATAAAATATTTGAACTCACATTTTTCTTAATCATGCTATTGACTGACCTAAAGGAATTATTTAAATGGCATACAAATGCCCCAGGTTCTGTGGTGTTTTCTAATTGTGTCCTTATTTACTCCCTCAGTCCCTTTTCATACGAGCCTATTTCAAATAAAAGCATCCTCTGTTAAAGCTACTAAAATAAAACTAGTCTCTCATTTACCAGCAGAAGCTTCTACAATAAATTTCTCGGAGTATGAAAACTGCACTAGTCAAAAATAAAAGCCAGTGGTGAAAACATGTTGAACAAAAAGCTGTTAAATATAGTAAAATTTTCAGTTTGTTTCCTGGGTGTATGAATAAAAAATAAAACCAGCAAGATACACCTGCTGAGTACTAGAAAATATTAAATGGACCACACATTCCACTCTGAATGATCATTTTTCTTAGTGATAGTAGTAACAACATTTTTCAGGAAAGATGATCTGAATTGCTGATACCAAAGAAGGTTTGAAAAGCTTAGCCATGCAGCACTTAAGCATGCTGAAACCCTCCTCTCATATTTAATTCTTTGAAATTGTTTTCTAAATCTCTTTAGTTTTATGCACTTACAGAACTTCTAAGTAACCCAAAACTTCTCACAAGTGCATGCCATTGCAACAACTTTTAGAAAACAAAACTATCCTGGATTATACACCGATTCTCATACTAGTTGTATTTATCTATCAGTCATGTAACTGTCTTTGAGATTGTGCTTCTGAAGCAGTAATTATTTGTAGTTATTAAATGGACATTCTTTCCAGTTAAAATTCTTATTGCTGTTTCTTGAAAACATGAGGGTTACTTCCTAACCCTTCTAGAAGTTCTGTTTTAGTTAGCAACTTATATTAACACATACATACATCTTTTTTAACTTTCTTTTGAAGAAGTTTTACATTACGTTTTCGGTCATAATCTCAGTGAGCATTAAAGAGAGAGGAAAAAAAAAATAGCTGTTTTCAAGTGATACAAAACAGCTTGCAGAGCTTTAATTTAACATCAAAAAAGTTCCTTAGAGACCCAGCACTAGTAGTCAGTCATCATAAGGGTAGCTTAAAACCAATTACTCATTTTGCCGCTTTCAAAGTGTTAGATTTCATAAATGCAATTAAATATGTACACAGTTGAATCTTGATGCTCAACTGCTCACTGAAGCAAACTTTTCAAAATTCCCAGACAAGGCAAATTGGAAAATTCATTTCTGGAGATGAATGTTCTTAGTTCAACTTTATGATATGGAAACACCACATGCTTCTAAAAAGAACACACATGCTGGAGATTCTGCCCCAATCAACAAGTACATGCCAAGATACACACATCAAACAAATTTAGCTATAAATTCACTGCGCAGCTTACTCATCTCAGAGAAACAGTGAATAAAATAAATCAAAGATTACAGCGCAATCAAGTATGCAGTACAGAACAAGTATCAGAGTCTAGTCATGGACCCATTGATCCTTAGCATACACACACACACAAAATACAGATTGTAGTAAGTCCTCATGGAAAAAATTCAATTCAGCATCCTCAACTACCTCCAAGCAGCAAATGGAGCTTCAGATCAGTATTTAGCTAAACAAATTCATTTCCACTTAAAAAGAGAGGGCCGGTTCACCTACTCCAACTAGTAAGCGCCTGAAAGTCACTTTTAGTTCTGTTGACAGTTAGTTTTCTGGAGTATGCTAGACAACTTAGTAAATCTGTGGTCTGCCATTTAAGAGAAGCAGTCTCACTCTAGTCCACTCCTCATTTCCTGCTTTAGTAATACAGTGTCATTCCCTACCTTGTGTCAGTACTGTAATTCACCTGACCCTACCACGAGTAAGTTTAGGGAACTGAAAAGGTAGGAAGTTATTCTTCTGTAGAAGATTAGTTTTCTCTTGATTTACTTCCTTGAACTGGCTTGTCCTGGGATCAAACGAGTATCAATGTGGCCAGAAGTATTCAAAGACAGGTCTCACAATCAGCTTAAGCCAAGCTAAACCGCCCTGCTGTCAGAAGGGCTTGCTTTACTCTCAGTCCCAGATGCACGTTCCCCACTGCCTCTCTTCGGTTCCCACAGGAGCACAGCAGTGGCTTTGGTCAGATCAGCTTACCAACTAACACAGCAAGAAGGAAGAAACCTGCTGGGCACACAATTGCAAGAGCTGACCTAAGCGAGGGTGAAAGACCATTTGGGTCTCACTGTGGTTTTAGATCAGCTGAAGCTCGGTCACGAAACCACATCCTTTAAAAGCTGGCAATAGAAGTACTTTCACAACACTCTTCCTCCCTTCCATTCTACCGCAGTCCCTCCTTGCTGGATCATCTTCATCCCCACTACCCTCCACTTCTGATACCTCTCCTCTTGCACAGAGGATCAAAAACATGTTTAAAGACCTGCACACATCCTAGGAAGTGCAGGAAGAAACTGCTAGATTCCAAAACTACCAAAAAGTGAATTGTAATCTAATGTTAAGTTGTACACTGGGCATGACATGTCCGAAGGTTCAGTTCAGTCACAGACTCCGAGTTCAGATAAGCTTTTGACTTTCTGTTCCAGAGTCTCAATTGGAAAAAGACTTGTGCATTTCTCTCTCAACTGAAGGGATGTTATCAAAGCCAAATCCTTACCTCCTGTCTTTGAAAGGCAGCAGAGGACAGCGTGAATGCTGAAATACCAATTTCTGAGGCTGCTCCCACTAAACAGCTCAGTATCATTGACAATTATTATCCATTTTTCAAACGTTTATTGTAAACTTCTTAAATTTATTTTTCTCTTTATAACTTTAAATAGCTTCTGTAAAGTGAAAACATAATCCTGTTTCATGTTTTGTCACATAATCTTCCTATGCAAACAGACACACACAGTGAAACAAATAATGTTGGAAGACTAAAATACTGTGAAATCTGAGAGAAAGTCTGTGCTCAGCAAGTCAAATTGAGCAAAAACAAAATGTAGGCAAAGCTACACCACTGGTGCTTTAAGAGGGCCTGTCTCAAAGTTAAAAAAAATACTACTCAAATTAGAGGAAAATATACAGGAGAAGAAAAACTGTAAATAACTGAAAACTATTTTAAGATGTTTTAATAGATGCTCAGAAAGCCACAGAGTTACTGTTGAGAAAAAGTCATGAGTCTGGAATAGACTCATAGAAACAGTCTGGTTTATGAAAGAACCAGAACTAACAAGTAAAAAGTAAAATTTGCAAGTTTGCAAGAGAAAGGCAACAAATGCAACAGATTAGAAAAACAGTGAAAATTCAAAGGCAAGCAAAAGGACAAGACACGTCCCTAGAAGGGCAAACAGGGCTAAACAAAAGAAATCCTGAGAGCTTTTGCCTATTATGATATGAGAATGATAGAACTGTCAAAAAATACAAAATCTGAAAGCATTCAATAAGTACAGAACAAGAACAGATGAAAAAAACAGATAATTCAAATTCCATCCTGTTGATATGATTAAATGCTTTCTAGCCTAACAACTCCTATTAAATAACCTGTAGTTTTTAAACTTTGACTTTTAGGTCAACCATGTCATGCAACAGATTTAAATACCAATTTTCATTAAGCCTAGAGAAAGTTCTGGATAAAAGTGAACAGGGGTTACCATTTTAAATTATTATTGGCCTGTGTATGTTTGATATAGAATTAATAAAAACAAGTAAAGACTTGCTAAGTAGCATAACTTCATAGAAAAATAAACCCAGCATTTTTGGTTAGAAAAGGAGTAGTGCTAGTCAAACAGAGATAACATTCAAAGTGTTACTGTTAGGATTATTCGGTATTTTGATTAAGAAGTCAGACTACAACTTTCTTATTAGTGTACCCTTGTATGTTAAAAATTAGCGATGAACAAACTTTATTCTTACCCTTGATTTTGTCACTATTACACATATTGTTTTTAACTATGCTAGCTGAACTGTCTCCTTTTGCTTGTCTTTCCAGCAGTTCACATTTCCTAAATTGTCAGTGGTCTGTCAATATGAGAATACTATTGAGAGGGCACTCTGAATCCTGCAAAGCTTGTATTTGACCCCACGCTACTTTGTGGTTGTCTACAACCTAGGTGGTAACCATAATTACAGATTAGTTTTATAGTCAGGAAACAAAGTCATAAATAATAATCCTTCTGCTACAGAGCAGCTTTTATCACTTTCAAATTGTGGGACAAGCCAGCAAAATGATTCTTAAACATGAAAGGCAAAATCACATCTAAAATGAAGATCTATGGCGGAAACCATCCAGAAAGCACTGAAGGGACTTGGATACAGATAGTCATCTCAGCACGAGCTTGCAAAGTGATACAGTTCCAAAAAGACGCATACAATTCTTGGTATATGCAGAGGGGGAATACTGAGCAACAATATGGAATTTATTTTACTACTGCAACTAGCACTGGCGTGACTACTACTGGAATAATGTTCTGTTCTTGAGTTCACAATTGTGATAGACATTGTATTCAAAGCAAACCCATGAAAACACAAAGAATGAGACAAACGTCTTAATGAGACACACTATTTACTCTACTAAAATACGACTACAGACCATAACACCAACATAGGCATCAGACATTAGTCAACGAACACACACATAGATACATAGGTTAGGCATCTCTCAAGATGCAATGACCAGAAACTGAGATTAAATTCAGACTAGAAATAGGTGGAAGTCTTAAACGGAGTAACTTTTGGGAGTAGTCTGCCAAGCTATACAGTATTTTCCACTACTGTAGGATTTAGCTTATTTTTTATTTATTTTATTTTTCATTGAATGTATCTCTAGAAGTGTCTTGTCATAAAAAGAATTAGTTCACAAAAAGACTCCATGTCTGTGTTATATGCAGAAGGTCAGATTAGATCTGCAGTCCCCTCTGGCCTCATAACCCATGAAGCTAACCAATGTATTTGAAACAAGACTCATTTCCCAATATTAACTCTATTTCACAAACATGAGAATTTCTTTGAGACATCATAGTTCCATCATCCTTTTTAAGTAACAGGATAAAAAAAAAAAAAAATCAGTCTTAGAATGAGTTCATGAATGTAAGTTTAGCTGCTGGAGTGATCCTGAATAAATTCCATACCTTTACAGGAAGAAGGAGAACAATCTGCATCCCTACACAGCCTCAATGATGTCAACAGAACTCCATGGGGAATAAAGTAAGATTAAGATCAGGCCACTTGCTCTCTTTCATTGACATTTTAAATATAAGGAATTAGACTCAAAGCTATCTATAATAACTCTAGCCATTTTCTTCACACCACCACCAAAGGTATACAAGGAGATACCATGCTTCCAACCTCGTAGGTAGATTGAGGGAGAAGAAACCATAGATAAAACAAAGGCTTACAACCAGGATAATTTCTGTCACAGCCCATACCTCTTAACATTCTCTTCCAACTTCACTGGAAGACATTTTTCTGACTTCAGAGCAAGCCAAACCAATTTCCATACTAAGACCTTTCTAATGCCACAAAATATTTGTAATAATCAATACTTTATCTCTCAAACATAGCCAACACAATCTAACAACACTAGAAAACATATTTCATAGCAGTATCAAGCAAGCTTTCTTCCTAAGAATAGTTCTTTAGGAACAAACACCAATCTGGACTGCCGAAATATCTTCAGCAGTTCAGGCAATGTCACACACCAAGAATATTTTCAAACAAAAAACAGAAAGAAATACTAGAAACATTCTTTAGGATGTTACTAGAACTAGAAAGATTCCTAAAGATTCTCCCATAACTCTTGAATTAAAAAAAAAAAAATCCCCACCTGCTACAAAATAGTCAGACACTTATCAGAAATATCTGCCTAGAAAAGAGTTTAAAGTCAGAAGGACTACTAAAATCACTTGGTCCAAGGACTGCAAGCACAAACACTATGAGCGGCATACTAGGACTATGCAGTGCAAAACGAAAGGAAAACTATAACACTAGGTAAACTAAATGCAGGGAGAAGGAAGGACACCAGCAGAGACTGCTTAGATCAGCATTCCCACACCATCTCAGGGTGCCCTGCATACACATCCTGTCTCTTCCAAGGGAGCTATCAGACTGCAGGGCAACTGATGCCATCTTCACCCTGACGACTCCTTCTCTCTGGGCCTCTGCACACATCATAAATATGCTGAAGATCTCATGCATACAAAAGCAGTAGTATGTCACTCTCAAAAGTAAGAGTCAGCCATCCCAGTGTGGTCTGAGCTGTTCATGAAACTTACTTTCATGAACATGAATAAATTCCTGAAATTTAATCATCACCCAGTTACCTCTGTTTAGGATTCAGAAGTTCAGGTTTAGCATTCAAAAAGACATCCAAGCTCAAACTGAGAACATTAAGAGTTATAATCCACTGTTTCCCTTCTTATTTTGTTACAGTGATTACTCATCCTCACTGTTTACCGCTTGTGCCTTTCAATTCAATCCCATCTGGCTTCACTTTCCAGCAACTGGATCTTGTTAAGTACGTACTGATTAAAGTACCACTCAGTTAGGAAGTATTTACATGCTCCAAGAAAGTCACTCCTCATTATTTTTGATAATGTGAGTAGACCGAGCTCTTTAAAGAAGGTCTTCATTTTCAGTATTGTCACATATTCAGGCAAAAAAAAACCCATCTCCTTGCTCCTATACGTTAACCCACTTAAAAAGTGTAATGTATTCTCTGGTTTTTAATTATTTATTTAATCAAAGCATTATACTGGGAACTTCTGCTGAACTGTTTTTTCATACAAATATCCTGCCAGTCAGTAAATTTCAGGACACAACCCCATGCCATGCCTCTGAGCTCCAATGCATTACCTTGCCCGCACTAAGGTGAACTTTTGTTTTACTAGCATAACATAACGTGAGATCTAGACAGTTTCGTACAATTGTTTTATTCTCACTGTTTAATATCTACCCATCTTCTTCATTTGCATGTTTTGTTAGTGACAATTTTGTAATTACTTCCAAACTGCTCAGAAGTCTAACAGTCTCGGGTCTAATAGCGCCACTCCTGTAAACTTTCACCAATAATTCCCCCTAGTAACTGTTTCTGACAGTTATCCAGCAGTTCTTAATCCATTTATTATATTCTAGAAAATCACATAATGCTCATGTAATGAGAAATGGATGTTATTGGTAGGACTTTACTGTTAAGTCACTTTGCCGTGCACCATCAGTCTTCCAGCAATGATTAAGACTTACACAGACAGAAAGCACATCCTGCTTGTGTCTTCTAAATAAACTGTAAACAACATACACTCTTCAGCACATACTCTATTTCAGAACTTGTATAAGACTAAGCATTCTGTCACTGCTGAAGTAGAAACAGAAAAACATAGTAGGATCTACAGTCATACTTAGCTGAACTCGCAATACTAGAAAAGAATAAATAATCTTTAATTTAAAATTCTATCATCATAGAATCCGTAAGGTTGGAAGAGACCTCTCGAGATCATCTAGCCCAACCTCTCTGCTCAGCACGGTCACCTGAAGCAAGGTAGACAGGGTTGCATCCAGGCGGGCCTTGAAGATCTCCAGACAAGGAGACTCCACAACCTCTCCGGACAACCTGTGCCAGAGCTCCGTCACTCTCACAGGGAAGAAATTCCCCCTCACCTTCAGGCAGAGCTTCCTGTGCTTCAATTTCTGCCCATTGCCTCTTGTCCTGTCACATGGGACAACTGAAAAGAGCTTGTCCCTGTCCCCTTTACACCCTCCCTTCAGGTACTTGTACACATTGATAAGATCCCCCCTCAGGCTTCTCTTCCCCAGGCTGAAGAGGCCCAGCTCTCACAGCCGTTCCTCATAGGGCAGATGCTCCAGCCCTCCGATCATCTTTGTAGCCCCACCCTGGACTCTCTCCAGTAGCTCCAGGTCTCTCTTGTCCTGGGGAGCCCAGAAGTGGACACAGTATTCGAAATGAGGCCTCCCCAGGGCTGAGTAGAGGGGCAGGATCACCTCCCTCGACCTGCTCGCAACAGTCTTCCTAAGGCACCCCAGGAGATCATTGGCCTTCTTGGCCACAAGGACATGTTGCTGGCTCATGGTCAACTTGTCATCCACCAGCACTCCCAGGTCCTTCTCTGCAGGGCTGCTCTGCAGAAGGTCAGCCCCCAGCTTGTCCTGGTGCCTAGGGTTATTTTTCCCTAGGTGCAGGACTCGGCACTTGCCCTTGTGGAACCTCATGAGGTTCCTCTCAGAGAGACCTGGACAGGCTGGAGAGTTGGACAGAATGGCAGCACAGCCCTCAGGTGTTTATTTATATATATATATATATATATATATATATATAAAGCTTGTTTATATAGTCAGAAGTACAGAGGTCCAAGGACCCAGTCAGCAAGACACCACTCAAGCACCACCAAAAGCAGCTCCATCATCAATATGCTAAAGTGTCCACATTTTCATCATTGTTTTTTATTTCTCTCCTTATCAAAAATATTTGAATCTACTGTTTCAGCTGAGTACTTCACAGAAAACAAATATATTTTATTACTTCACTATTTAAGTAATTTTTCACTATTTCTAAAATCATCTTTCCTACAACATTAACACAGAGTGTTCAATAGTTTATGGTATTTTGCAAGGAAGTTAAAGCACATGGCAAAATACAAATCCAAGGAGCCCATACAGAAGCAAAAACCTCCCTCCTCAAAAAGTCCCCCCCAAGGCCTTTAAAAGTAACAAAAATAAAACAAAAAGAAACTAAAAATAAAAAACAAAAAAAATTTGAAAAAGCCTTATGACAGAGATAATGGCAAAAGGAAATGGGATAAACCAGGAAAGATTATGGCAGTCCAATTCTATAAAAAAGCATCAACTTTATATGTATAAAAGTGTAGTAACTGTAATATGCTGCAACTTCAGCACTTACACATGAATATGATGCTGCTTCCTTAAAAAAATAAAAGAGAGAGAGAGAGAGAGAGAGAGAGAGAGAGAGAGATCAATGAGAATTAAGATCCCTGACCTCCAAAAATCAGTGAACTCGGATGCATTATGCAGTTCAGTGGGCAGGTCCTGTGATGATAGAGGTGGGAAAAGACTTTTGCTATGGCACAGGATCCTCAAGCTTTAAAACAAAAGCAAACAAAAAAACCACACACAGAACTTACAGAAACCTCTCTTTTAACAGCTGGTCACATCACAAACATTAAGAACATCCTTCTTCAAAGTTTATCTGCATAACAAGATTCTAAGGATGAAGTAACACCCACTGAAATCCACACAACTACAGAGTTAATAAGAGACAGTCAGATACACAGTATTTCCAGTCAAAACAGATTTTAAAAACACAATATTAGACTACTCATATTTATTGCATATTAAGAGATTGAAGTTGGTATAAAACATATTCACTTCCTCCTCTATCTTTTTACAGACATTCTCCTTTATATACAAAGGGAAAAGTATCAAATTCTACCAGACTACCTACCTAAACAGTGAAAAATCAATTTAAGATGAGATTACATTTGTTTGCTACATAGTAATTTCTCAACAGTTAACAAGTACTCATCTTCAATCTTTAAATGACAACGCTTTCCTAACAGTCTGCGCATTTTTTATTCTATTTTATTGTTCTAGACAACTCATTTAAAAACATGCTTAATTTGTTGGAATTTTATTTCAAAGAATAACAGTATCAGGCAAAGTCTGGACCTCTGCTAAAAACTTCTGTGAAGCAGAGAGCTGAAAACATCAGACAATGCAAATGAGGGCACTTTTACAGTTACTTCTAAGAAGCAGGTAGCATCCTTCTTTGCACATCACTTAAAGAATCATTGTTTGGGGTGCATATCTGCTGCTTAACCTTCAGAACAGATGGTTCTATTTTTAAGTCTCAGTTGGGCACAGTTGGGAGAGGTAGAGAAGAGTGGGTAGGATACACAATCACATATAGCCTATAGAGCCTCTTCAGTCATCAGGAAAACTAAAAGTGTCTTTAAGATGTTGTTTAAGGAAAACGAGTGCCATCTGTTTAGTAAAAAAAAAAAAAAAAAGGAGCCTGGCATATGCATTAATCTTTTTCACTGAAATCGCTGGGGGAAAAAAAAAATCTTACAATCCTTAATGTATCAAGTGGGTGAGAAGTCCACACATAACGGGTTTTCTGAGCTGTTTATAATATCCTTCCAAGCAATCACGTTATTCCCAAAGCATATTCACAGGCTGTTATCACAGACAGAAGGCAAAAAGCAGACAAGAAGAGTAAAAACAGGACATAAAATGACCTCTACATGTTATCCGCAAATATTCCTCCCGCCGCCTGACCAACCCACCGGAAAAGCCAGACCGCCCGTTCCCCAAACACGGCCCACGCCACGCCGCCCAGGGCGGCATGGACCAGGCCCGAGCCGCCGCCGCCCGAGGCGGGAGACCCCCATGCTCCAGCCGTGGCCGAGCGAGACCCCCGCCGCGACCGCCGCCTCCTCGCGGCCCTGCCCACGCCGGGCCGCCGCCGCGGCGCGCGCCAGGCCGAGAGTGGGGGCAAGAGAGGGGCGGCGGCGCCTCCCGCCCTCCGCCCCGCCGGTCGCCGAGGCGCCGCCGCCGCCGCCTCCCGGCGCGGCCAGGCCTCACCTCTGGGTGCAGGATGGGGACGCAGCCCGCTTCCTTCTCGTACTCATCCAGAGGCGCCGCCATCTTGGTGCGAACACGCCGCCCGCTGCATGCCGGGTAGTGCGCGCGCGCGCGCCCGGCCCCTCCCGCCGCGCGGCGGAGGGGGCGCGCGGCCGCCGGCGGCCGTTGGCGCGGCGGTTGGCGCGGCGGTTGGCGCGGCCGCGCCCTCCGCCGGCGGCGGCTGCGCTCCGCAAGGCAGCAGGGCCGCCCAGGGGGGCCCGCGGTCCCCGCGGCGGCGGCCGCCTGCGGGTTGACAGTCAGAGGAACTTGACTTTGCCGAGGCGGTGAACGGCGCCGCTCCTCGTTTATTCCGGCTGCGGCCTCTGGCCCCTGACTGTCAAATCCTAGGGCTTTCATAGAGGTGCTGAGGGTGCGTGGTTGATAACCCAGGCGGTGCAGGTCCGAGGTGGAGCAGAGCGGCCGCTCCCCGCTCGCAGGGTGCTGACACCTGTCTGAACCGCGCCTCCCCGCACAGCTACTGGATTTGTGCACATGTCAGCGCTTCTCATTTTAGGGTGAAAACTTGCTCATTCTAGAGCCAATTTATCATATTTTAAAATAAGTATTCCCTTGTTATTTTGATGATTTCAGTAGGAACATTTGCTGTCCTTGAAAGTCAGTCACTGTAAGGCCTTTTAGAGCAGAACACACATCTCGCTCCCCTAACCGTGCCAGTGTGATTCTCGGCATCTCCTGGATGTGACAGGAGTTGCGCTCCGTGCTGTCACATTGTGCATTGCCTTCCTGATGTGCACAAATGCCCACCGGGTGTGAAGGGAGACAGCCCAGTTCAGTCCTTCACCGCGCTGCTTCGAACGCTTCCTAACAAGCCTTCCAAGAGGTTCAGAGCTGGCTTGCGGGTTTCCAGTGGAGAGCCTCCACTTTTCCACTGGTTTGCCCCTGTGCCACCTCACAGCTTGCCCGTGCCCCCATCTCGGGGCACTCGGGGGTTGGGGCCCCCGAGGCCCCTCGCTCGTGGCGCAGATGGCCTTGCAGAGTGGCTGCTCTGTGGGAGGTAGCAGCAAACCTGAGGGAAAGCATGTTTCTTCTTAGCGGCTTCGCGGTCTGGAGAAGTATGTTAGCTTTTGAGATACCAGCATGAGTGCTTCTGAAATGAATATTTGCATCAACTTATGTTTCAGGAGAAATTCAGCTTAATTAGTTGCATTATAACGTGGAGTGAAAGCAAACTGAGAGCTCCTCTGTGTGTTTAATATTGATTTGACTCTAAACCTCAATTAATGTCTGTCCAGTTTTCTTTGGAAGATACCTTCATGCCTCCTAGATAGCACAGGGAGCACAGAAGCAAGTTTTTCAAGGTTTTCACTATCAGCTGCAAGAAAAATATTTAAAAAACCTTAGCAGTTCTAGGCAAGTCTACAGAGGATTCTTTCCAATCTGTTATACCTAATGACTTGATGATTTCTTACATCCTGTCACATACACTATCCAGATGGCCAAGCTATCCACTGCAGATTTCTGGGGTCAGATTAGATCTTGTGAGAAAATAGGTTTTATTTTGTCTTGCTTGTATTTTCTGTTCATACAAGCTGCGTAATATGCATCCAGCCAGAATTAGAAATCCTAAAGCTCTTTATTTCAAACTCATGTACCTACCTTTTTAAATTACCTTTTTATAAAAAATATTTTTCCAATTACAGAATGTTATTGTTGGCTTGATTGTTACCTTATGTTGTCATATCTGTGGTGCTCTCATTTGCCTTTGTGAGAAAGGAACCTTTATATAATACATTTTATTGTATCATAATGCGTTAAGTGCATAAGCTTAAAAACTCGTGATGATAAGCTCTTCATTACTCATTCCTGATCTCATATAAAATGTAATAGAAAAGCACTAATAAAATTTGACTACAGCATTATTAAAATATTAAACCATAAATATTTTTGCTATAAAAAAATATTCAAGTTTAAAATTGTCAAGAAGGATGACACAGGATTTAGAAACTGGATGTGGAACAGGTCAAACAGCACAGACTTGAAACCATAAGATACTGAATTGCTAGAAGAGCAGAACAAGACAGAGTATGCAGGAGAGAATCTATTTTTAACTGCATATATGATTAGATGTGGTAGGACTTAGATGTAATTTGCAATCTGATTTGCCTGAAAGGGGGTTTTTCACCCCTCTGCATAACTCAGAAATAGAAATCCTGTAAGTCACCACAGTTCTTCACTCATATTTATAATAAAAGGGTCATAAAATAACCCAAAATCCCTATAGTATTTTTACTATGCAAGTTATTTTTTCTTGCATGTCCAGAGAAACTTTGCTTCATCACATGGCGCATTCAATTTCTGCTCTTTGCTGGATCATAAATGCATACATCAGTCTAGGTATTTATACTCTGTTCTTCACAGGTCTTCCATGCATTTTGAAATTAAGGTTACAGGATAGATATTCTTATTTTCTGATCTTGAGAAAGTATTCTGCTGTATGTTTTAGTTTGCTCATCTACAAACCAAGTATTATGACACGTAGTTCGGAAGGGTACTCTGAGAATTTATCATCATTGCAGGGCAATCTAAGGCTCTCAGATTAAAGTTGCTTTGTAAATGCCAGAAATTATTATCAATCAATACCAGAAAATGCTGTTCTGTGTGGTGCATTGAATAATCAATAGATGATGTGTGAAATGTTTTCCGTATTAACCAGAGAGGTTTTATCCAGTGCTACTTAATAAGCGTGCAATAAGGACAAATCTATAATACTGGCAAATCATGGCATGCATTGCAGAATGATTTTAGATTCTGGTCTGATAAAAGGAAAACATAGTTCACCAATGCCATGAACTCAAAGTATTTCTTCCCTTTATTTTGCTTTACATTAATCACTGTGAGAAAGGACACCTTTTAATTCTCAAGTAAGCCAAAACACAGCTTAACTGGGAAATAAGTAGCATAAAATCTTATGCTTCTCCTTTCTGCAGCATGAATTTCACCTTTTCTGAGTGAACTATTAGAAAAAAGTAACTTTGGCAGAGATAACAAGACATAATATATTTATAGAATACACATCCAGACACAACAGTTCAGTACTAAGGATGATTGTGTAGCTATTTTAGCTGTTATCTTCCACTAAACTGTGAAATGTGACAGTGAAATAAAAACATTTCTGCTCTGCTCCCACTATATTTAACACAAAGTCTTAGCAGTATTTTTGTATAAATGTGTTACCTTTTAAACAATTCAAAGTGCAATTAAACTATGTTTACTTTTGCAACCAAATACTGTAATTAATGCTAAGTGTTTACATTCCTGGCAGGCAGAAACTTAAAATGACAATATTGAAATGCCTTAACATAAAAGCAGGTGCTGAGAAAAAAAGAAAAAAAAAAGGAGACTAATTCTACTGGAATGAACATATTTAAGGGAAAGTTGTTTATTCTTCATTTTTCTTACCAAATTTTTATTAATCCTATTCCAGTTGAAAAATCATGGACAGATTTTCCAGCATACGAGGTCTCTCTGAATTTTTCCTTTGCACCATCATCTATAAAACTAGCTTCTCTGCTAAAATATCTGGAGAAGCCATATCACATTTCTATGCTGTGGATGTGTTTGCAAAGGGGTTATGATCAGAATGAGTAATGTTAACACCAGAAAAATGAAATATTACTAGTGTGGAATCCTCAGAATTCCCATGGTCCTAGTTTTTACATCTTTGCTGTTAACCATCTACACTGCATTTTTAAATCATGTTATTTTTTGACCTTTGTGTTTCTATATTGGGAATCACATCTATCAATCTAAACGAATATACCAAAATAAATATGTAAAATGTGTGGTTCTGCTTAGGTTTATCCAAGCCTATGCTTTTTCACTACATTCACTTCTAGATGGAGGGCACCCAGTTCACACCCAGTTTTGACCTCTTTGGGTGACTGTGGGTACATCCACCCCAAAGTGGCCTCTCTCTTGGTGTGTTCCTGGTTCTGGGTCTTTGAAGTACTTATATAATGTGTTTCTGCAGGCCAAACTACTGCGGCATTCCCATGTTGTTGAGTGTTTATGTGCTGGTGCAGTAACATGCAATTCTTCACAGGCAGTGTAGCTCTTTCTTCTTGGTGGCATTAGCATCTTTTAACTGTCCGATCACCTGCCTGGTTGAAGCTCACTCTCTCAGACATGATAACATGTCTTGTATACTGCACTTCCATGAATGTCTCCAATTTGTTTTTGTTATTGGAAGGCATACCCAGCACCTACAGTGAAACTTACTTCAGCATTTTCATTCTAATTCCACACGGTAGGCACTTAAAATTTTTAGAAACTCGTATTTTCTAGGCCTCATCTTGGCACAAGAGAGAATAAATAGAGGAAAATTTCAGATGAAATTGGTGAACCACTTTTGACAACAGGGAGAGTGAAGGAAAGCTTCATTCACAAGTGACCTACATCCATCCAGTATAGACAGAACTGGGAGAAAAAAATGTCTTGTATGACCGTTTTTCTTTTTGAAAAGAGGTGTCTTCAATGTTAAGTGGAAACCATTTTTATATAACTGAGAGGATCATGGCACTGCTACAGGATTTCCTTTTATACCTCCTTGCAGTTAACGTAAGTTGTGATGCCCAAAAATATATATAGTTTAACAATGTTAGGAAATTAATTTAAAATAATGTTTGACAGCTCCTCCTCTATGTTGGACAAGGAATGATATAAGAATTTAAACTAGAACTATTTTTTATGAGAGCAATTCAACTAATTCCTCTTAAGTGAAAGCCACAGTTAATGGGAAAATTGGGATAGTTTATTTTGCTTTATTCTACCCAAGTTGATCAATGGAATTTCTCTTTAAAAATAAGATGCAGCTGAAAATTCTTTTAAAACAAATGCATTAGAAGAATGTTAAGTATATACAACTGGTCACCAGAAATCAAAGGTAATTAATTTGCTCAATATTTTGAGTACCTACTGTAGCTGCATAGTTATTGCTTCTATGATGACATTTTAGGGCTCTAACAGACATGTGGATATGAACTAAATCTGAGTGACTAAGTCTGGTTTTGCTCCCAACCATTTGCCTCACCCTCTTGAAAGAGGTTGCTAGCCCTGGAAAGCAAAGAGAGCAGATCTATTTGTGAGTCAGGTCCTAATCCACTGTAGGTTTCAGCCCTGTGTACTAAGGTAAAATGCAATTCAAGTCTTCAGTGTGCTGGGCTGAAACCCACGGTGGTTCAGAAGCAGATTCATGAGAGAATCGGATATCCTTACTTCAAGGAGGCAGCATCTGTCAGTAAGGATGTCTGGGGACAGCAGCACTCAACTGCTTGACTATAATGCCCTGCTGCATGTCAGTCAGAGCTCTTCGTGTAAGAGACCAGTGAGTAATGTAGTCTGCCTTACTATTGCGCTCTGTCAGGCTGCTATCCCCTGTGCAACCAGCAAAGAGGAATAGTCACAGTGGCTACTTCAGGCACTTGTGGTAGGTAGCTTGTTTCTGTGGATCACATCAAAGAGCCTGACAGTGCTCTTACACCACTGTTATAGTGACATGTCTCTGAATTTCAGTGGTGCTTGTCTTGATTTAGATTGTCATGAAGAGAGAAGAGCGAGACATGGTGTCTTTATTTATACCATCCTTTACTATTTCTCAAACACTACCATGTATCATGCCAGGCAGTTTTAGGTACCACGGAGTATCACTGACATCCCTAGACTAGAACAGGTGACAGCAAATGGTGGAAAACTCCTGGCTGATCTACTTATTACCTCTTGGCTGGGTGCTCCATTGGAGTGTGCACAGCACAGAAGGTGGCACCCTATGGGGAAAGCCTCCTTCTCCACTTTGCCTGAGTAAATCTGTCAAGGAACAAGTTTCTCTTGACGGGAGGACAAGCTGTAATTTTGTCCACTGGCTCTGCAGATGTTAAGGGATTTGAATCTGGTTGACTCTGGCATTTTCATATACAGCATCCTGCTCCCTTGGGAACACTCCAGGAGAATGTTAGTCTTAAAAGATGCTCAGTGATAATGTTTGAGAGGAAATATCACAAAAATTATACATTCTTGCTATTTCACCCTCATTTTCCTGAGGCCAAGCACAGAACCATGTACATCCTCATCTTTCCCAGATCCTCTTTTTCTCCAAGAAAACTCTCCATTAAGTCCTACTGCAGTGGTGAAATATGTTACCTATGACATTTAAAAAGAGCTCTTCTTACATGTAGCTTCACATAGTGTAATTGGATCCCAAATCTCTGTTTTGAATTAAATGCAGGGAGCATTTCCTGTAAAGTTATCAAAAATGTAATGCTGATGAACTAAGCACATACAGTAAAGGGTGACAAACTGCAAGATCCTGAACATGCATCCAAAAAAAAAAAAAAAAAAAAAGAATTTTGTACTTTTGGAATCTTAACTGGTTTAGTTAATTATTACTATTGATGTAAGTTCAAAATAGTAAGGATTTCAGCCTGGCAATGCAACATCTCTTTCTGGATAGCTTCTTTCTACCACTTCTCATTTCTTTTAGCATAGGTTTTAAATGGAATCATTATTTAGTATTTCAATATTATGAGAGAGGTGATCAGTAAATGTAGGTTGCTATTAAAGATAGCACCAGTGCTTTTAGGTCTCTGGTGTTTTTATCATTTTATTGAGCATTCCTTTTCTGCCAGAATAATCTTACTATCAGCAAATATATATAGCCCTTGAAGGACATCATACAATCTCATTTTTGCCTTTGCCATGATTGCCTTCGCTGATACAAGTCTACATGCTTACAAGGAATGTCTGTACTGATCCATACTGAATTAAAAGTACAGAAAATGGGTGGTTTTATCTAAAAACTTTTTTTGTCCAGTATTTTCATTTATGCCCACTTTTTTTCATTTAAGAAATGATGTACATCCATTCCCCAGTCATCTTGTTTGGAACATCTCTGGATCTTGATATCGTATCATACTCCTAGATGGATTTGTTGCTATCTTTAATGTCAAAGCACTATTTCATCTTTCTTTGTGCATTACAGCCAATTGTTATTACTTAATGTTCCTGATGTTTAGACTGCCTAATGCTTAAATATGTCTAATAGATCTAGTAAGTATTTTTTAATTTATGTGACTCTTTTAGTCTCCTTTGAGTTTTCCCCTATAGCTCTTCATTATCATATCCAGGAGCATGACAAATATACTAGTTTGTTCTGCTAATATGCTAACTCTTTGGGGCAAACCTAGAACCTTTTCATGCTATTTGTGATGTAGCCCTATACAGCGGCTTATACTAGATTACACATAATATTTGTAAGCAAAAATGAACAGATTTGAAACTGAGCACTGAACTGACACTTTATAAGCTTTATTCTGCTATTTTTGCTATCCCTGTCCATTTGTTCTGTCAGACCTCTTTTTGCCTGGGCTTGAGCTGATTATTCCAACTGCCTTTGAAGAGTTGGCCACAGAACATCATTGATGTCCCTAGAACAGAACAGGTGATGGCAAATGGAGGAAAATTTGAACATGGCCAAATAATGTATTTTTGAAACACCAGTGGCTGGTGAGGGATATTGTAAGCTCACTGCTAAACTGAAAATCAATAACCAACCAATAAAACAAAATAGGCATTGCACTGATTAGTAAAAAGGGTACTAATGGGAATAAAGCAATAAATACTCAACTGTAGTCTCCTTTCATGGAAATATAAGCTCCTCAAGAACTGAAGGCAGAGCAGATAGAATAATAAAATAAGGAAAAAAAGCCCTGGTTGGATTTTAAATTACGATATTTGGTGAAAGATAGTAAATGAATTATTTTTGGTAATTTCTATCAAATGTAGTAAATATTTTCCCTACTATCAGCTTGAAATCAAACGCAGAGGGGCATGACAAATGGCCACTGTTCCGCTTTATAAACAAAAATTTGTTAGCTGGCTTCAAATAATTTTCAGTGATTAAGATGATGTCCAAACACACAGTCATAAAGTACTCTGTAAGAAATAGCACGATCATAGAATAGCCAGGTTATAATCCTGTTCAGGTACTGCAGTCATTATCCTGATAGCGGTAGCTAGAGCACAAAGCCAGAGATGGGTCAGTCAGCTGACTGGGCATGACAGCTAGTTTGCGTTCGTGAACCAGGAGAAAAAAATAATAACAAAAAGAAGAAAATACAGAACAAGGAAACTGTTATCAAAAGCTGAAAGAAAGAAAATGTGTACAGAAAATAAATGATGGATTAAAACCTGAAAGCTTCTGATATTTCAATTGCCTATTTGCTTTAAAGGCAGATGTTTTACTTCTCCATCTTTAGATTTTGGAGGAGACAATTGCTTGTTTGGAGTATTTAAAGCATGCTATGTAGCTCTAGCAGTAGCTCTTTACATTATTGGAACTATGAACAGAGAAAATAAGCCCACACCATTCATGAGTAGTTTTCAAAACTGTGAAGCAAAATGTAGCATGAATTCCCACCCTATTAGGTATTTTCTTAATTTCTGGTGAATTAATAATTATTATGCACAGACAAGTAGTGTACAGATGGGGGATAGGGGTTAACATAAACTAGGCTGTGCTTCAACTAGAAAGAGTGGTAGCACCAATATTTTTCTGCCATTGACTAAGTAGGAATATGTAGGAAGCAGCGATCTCTTTTATTGACTCATTGATGCAGTTGGGGAAAGAATGGGCAAGCTTTTAGTGTTGGATTTCCTTTATCAGATTCATATACCATTTAATGACTACCAGAATACTGATGCTCTTAAATGAAAAAATAACTCCCACAAATAGGGTTTAAAGTAAAAATAAATAAAGAAATAAATAAAAATAAAAAAGTAGGCATAGAGCAAACATTAGGCCTTGGCCTAAAATGGCCAATCTGAACTAGAAAACAAAATGTTTACTGCATGATGAAATTCTATTTAAAAAAAATAAACTGGGTGGAGGGAAGTAACATATTTAGGTGCTTGGGAATCTCTAAAGACATCAAAATGTGTAGGAGGTATATAGCCAGCAAAATCAGGTGTAGGAATTGTAGGAAATGAAACAGCACCATTTTTAGAATAAATGCTTGAGAGCTGAGATGTCACATTAAAGCTGACAGCACTGATATGCAGCTCTAATCTGCTGTGCAAAGATCTGGGTTAGGAGAGGATGAAAATCTATAGATGCATTACTCTAAGACTGCCTTTCTGAGCTTGCAAATGAAAATAAAAAATCATACATGAGCAGAAACATTACAAAACATGGGGACTATAGAAGATGCCAGCAATAACCAGATGATTTAACCATCTTTAATATTTTTTTTCTATCCAAAGAGGCTCAAGATGCTAAGATGTTTTAAATTGAATGACTGTGTTTGTTTGTCTCGCTTTATATGCTGGTGTAACACAGTCAAAATAACGTGGATGAGTCCTACGACTTAATGAAACAGACTTCGCTTGCATCACTGTGCAGTTTAACGTTTTTTCAGGGTCCATTCTCAACAATGCCACTGCTTGAGGTATTTCACAGTGCTCTATCTGCAGGTCTCGATGTTAACAGCTGTGGCAATTCTCATGAACTTGCAGGATCAGGACCTTGGTCACCTTGGACTGCATTTACTGCAGAATCTCTTAACATAGTCTTTTTAAAAAATGAAAAAGGATACTTCACACTTCAATACAGTGGAACTAGAAGGTTTGGCATGAAGAATGATATTTAGCAGATGAGTATATAACTAGGTTTTAAAACTGTTACAAATGGTCATGTGTTATATGGCAACAAAAACTTCAGCAGTTTATTACACTGTAATAACCTACTGCTACTGATTTATAAGCTATTTATCTTAGGTGTCAGTGCTTTTTGGAAGCACATAGATATGCTTCCATAAAAACAAATGTCCATAAGGAATGCTGAACCATAAAATTTAATTTTAATAGACAGAGGAAGGCTGGCAGCAAAAATAATCAATTTAATCTACCGCATTACAGTCAGCATATTGTGACTGAGAGCATTCTGGTTGTTGCGTAGCTGCAAGCTCCCCCATACATCACTATCACAGTCCAATACCAGTCTCAGAAAGAGACAGCATTTAACTGCATGAAGACAAAATGAGACATAATACAGACCAAGTTGTGCATATGCTTAGCTTCTTAGGAAAGCCTTCATTTTTCTTGACAGCCCATGTCTGGAGCTCTCAGCTGTTAACCTAGTCATTCTGTTGCACAGCTTTCACGTCTCGAGGCAGCAGAGCAGAGCACAGGTTACTGATGCCAGGGGCCGCGGGGGCCGGTGTCGGGGGGCTGCAGGGCCAGGCCTGGCCGCCAGGACCCATCCCACCACCCCAGGGGCGCAGAGCACTGGGGACAGCCCCAGCCCCACCACTGTAAGGCCAGACTGGGCCAAGGTGGGTCTGAGAGGCCCATAATCGGGCAGGGGCAGGGTTGGAGCCGGGGCACTGCTGTGCTGCAGCGGGTCGCTGCAGTGTGCTGTGGGGCAGGGACTGATGGCTCCAAGCTGGGCTGAGATGGGGCTGGAGCTGCGTGGGGGAGGCCCTGGGGAGGCTGGTTTAAGGCCTGCTGGTGCCCTCAGAGCCCTGATAATTATCCATTAAAAGCTCTCTTCTCCCTTTGTGATCCTTTTTTTCTCAAAATTGCATAGCAAATACTGTCTTTGTCGTTTATGCCCAGGTTAGCCTACTGAAACACACTAAAATATAAATACATGCAACCTAAGTTATAATTTGCATGTTAGGAAAGAAACACAAAATTAGATTCTGCCTCTCAAACAATATTATGAAAAAAAGAAAATCAAAATCCACGAAACCTCCTTAAAAGCTTCTTCTTCTTCTTTTTTCTTTTTCTCTCTTGCAAGAAGGAGAGCGCTCAGCTCTGCGTAATGAAACATGGTGCAGAGAGCCCTGCCTGACACAGGCTAACCTGCGCTACTAAATCCATTTGGTGCAGCACAAAACTGCAATTTTATTTGACTGGCAGGAGTAGTAACTGAGCAGAAGTGCTGCATGGCACTTACACAGAGCCACGTTGGATAATACCCTACAGCTCACAGCTCTGGGATTCATGTTCATGTGAACTGTGTGCTCCAGCCTCCTCACAGCTCTGGGACAGAAACATGGAGAGCCAACTGTGCATGGGTTGTAGACAAGCCCTGAGAGATGTATATAAGAACCAAGCTTCAAGGATTTTAACAATACTGCTTTTACAGACAACAAATCCTAATAGGTGTTTGATGTAAAAGAGAAAGGAGACTTCAGGCATTTAAACCCAATGTTGCCATAGCTAATTAACGTAGCTAATAGCAGGTTACATTCTACAAGCACTTTGATGTTTGATCTGGATACTCACTCAGCCTTTGCAAATGTTCAGTTCCAGCCCTGACTTTCTGTCTGGACAGATCCAGATAGAAGACAGAGGAGAAATGCAGCTGTAGTCAGTGAATGGAGCCTGCTGCAACTGCTTTGTTCTTCACAAAAAGCAACACTTCAGAACTCACAGTGTGCCTAATATGTAATAATCTAAAGCAAAAGTTTGGCCAATAAGTCCATTTCCTTCATCAGACTTGAGCTGTTCTGAGCTTATTATTCATGAGGATATTGGTTTCCCTGAGCATAGGCAGCTGCTGGGATTGGGAAGAAGGCAGTGCCAACCCTTACAAGAACTTAGGTGAACCTCCTACCTCCAAAAAAGTGTTCTTGAAATATGAAATATTTTACTATTGACCACCTATAGTCTCCTTTCCAAAATGATTAAGACCAAGAATGACAGGCTTTTTGTTTTAATGGAGAGATAGGTGGTTAATGGAAGAGTTGGCCCAGTTTCTCTCGCTGACTGTAAATAGACAAAAAACATTTTCTCTGAGTGGTGGGAAGAATATGACATCTTGCCTGTGAAAGGTGTTACACTATGCAGAAATCAATTCTGTGTGCACTATGTTAGGAAGGGAGAGTGTGTGAGCAAACTCAACAGAGGATACAATCTGTGGTGCTCCTCTGGAGGGGATATCATTCCACCCTCTCACACCTCTTCTTGATCTTTTGGCCACTGTCATTTTTCCTTATTGTTGCTAGGTATGGAGAACTGAATCCAGATCTCTCCCCTCTCATGTGAGTGACATAACCACTAGGCTTCAGAGTCACCCTCTCTTTCATGAATCTTGGCTCCCTCTCTGCAGATTGGCATGCACCATCCTCTCTACCTTCACATAGCCTGGAAGTCACAGCACTCCTCAGGAGCTGACAAAATATACAACTGCACCCCTTCAAGTTGACATCATGGCTTGATAGTGGCATAAGGAACAGTTGCCCTGTCTTGCGCTGGCTCCAGGCCATTTGCCAGCATGTTTGAGCAAACCAACTTGGCAGAAAACCATGTCCTTCTTTGTCAAGCCATTCTGAAGCGGAGCAGCTGAGATTCTGGTGAACCAGATCAGCACAGGTGGTGACAGTAACACACAGCCAGGAGCGAAGTCAGGGCAGCACCAGGGGAGCTGGCAGTCAGTCTGGCTTAGGCTGCTGTGGTGCTACAGCTTGAGAAAGCTGAACCTGAATCTCCTGCTTCCTTAAGTGCATGTTTTCTAGGCTGCTATTTCAATGGAGGTGTTAATGCTGTCACAGTTCTGTGCTTTAGAAGAGAACACTGAGTCCTGCTGAGTTATTTGTGAGGCCAGTGGTGGCTGCCTCCTCTCAGGGAAGAAATTTAGTCCTTAGACCCCTAACAGCTGATGCCTTCTGCTCACAACTCTATTTCAGTTGCCTAAACAATGGAAAGGAGCATCCTTAGTGCTGTACATTTTAGCTTTACTGGCTAGCGATAGCCAGACTCACTGATCAGTGTGCTCAAATGGTTCTGCTGAAATGCTCAACTTTCTTCTGGTGCTCTGTGTGGAGACTCGATCCCTAACTCTGTGGATTGTATGCCTAAAAACAATTTCTGGGGGCACAAGCTGAGAACATACCTTTCAAAGGCATCTGAATTATGGGAATCTGAGTCTCATTTTTTAAAATTGTCTTGATTCCAAAATAGTGTAAGTTCTTCTGAAACATTACCTTTATGCAAAAGGTTGCACCCTTGAATTCAGGTGCATTTATTTTGTAGTGGTAGTTCAGGTGCATAGGGAAGAAGGCGTTCAGAATGACTGAATCAATAAATACAAGAAACTTTGTGGGAATAGCCTCAAACTGTGGGAATTTTGCATACATCAAAATAATATTTTTGGCCAAGATCACTGTAGTGTTGTCTTTTAGTGATGAACTTCATGCTACTCTCACATATGTTTGAGTTTACCAAACTCAGGAACCACTGTAATTATGGTGAGAAAATCTATCGGGGTTAGCCTTGCAGTTTAATTTCCTAACCATCCTTGTCTTCCAGGATCTCCATCTTCTCCTTTGAACCCAAAGCATGCCAGTACTCTTAGGCAGTCTCCGAGTTACCACATCACATAGTAGCCAACTGGTAAGACATTTCCTAAAATAGTGAAATTGGTATGTCTAGCCCGATTCCTTCATACTAGATGTGGATGCGATTCATTAAGACATATATTCTTTAAAATAGTTATTTGAAAATGCCCACTATATGAAATATGTCATGTGCAAAGCTCCTGAGAAGCCATATATATCTGTGATACTAGGAGTTGTGAAAATCTGCTATTGAGGTAACTAGAAGAAAGCAGATGTTGCATCCATCTTCACAGCAGACCAAAAGTTCAACAGGGGGAGCTACAGGCTGATCAGCCTCACTTGGGTCCCTGGGAAAATCATGGAGTGAAACATCTTGGCACACATCTCTAGGCATCTGAAAGAGAAGGTAGCTATTGAGAACAGTCAGCATGGATTTACCAAGTGTGAGTCATGCCTGATGAACCTCATTAATTTCTGGAATAAAATGACTGGATTTTTGGATGAGGGGAGACCAGTGGATGTCATTTACTTCAACTTCAGCAAGGCTTTTGACACTATATCCCGCAATATTATTGTATCCAACTTAGGATGTTATAGTCTGGATGGCTGGACAACCAGATGAGTTAAAAACCAGTTGGATGATCAGGCTCAGAGGGTAAAGGTTAATGGGTTGTACTCTACCTGGAGGCCAGTACAACTCCATGAAGTACCATGAAGGTTTATATTGGAACCTGTCCTGTTTTAACAATAATTTCTAGCAATAAGCTGAAGGAGACAATGCAGTGGACTCTCATCAAGTTTGTAGATGACACCTAACTGAGTGGAGAAGTTGATACACTCAAGGGCAGGGCTGTCATCCAGAGGCACCTACACAGGCTGAACAAATTGGCTGACAGGAACCTTACGAAATTCATCAATGGCAAATGCCAAGTGCTGTGTCTGGAAAGGAAGAACGCTTGATGAGAGTATGGGCTGGGGACAGGCTGCCTGCAGAGCAACTCTGCAAAAAAGGACCTGCGTGTTTTGACAAACAGCAAAGTGAATGTGAGCCAGCAGTGCACCCTAGCAGTAAAGAAGGCTAAAAGTAAAGAAAGCCAAGGCTGAGGAAGAGATTGTCTCAGCACTTTATTTAGTGCTTCTTAGACCCCATCTAAAGCACTGTGTCTAATTTGGGGGCCCATTGGAACAAGTTCTGTGGAGGGCCATTGAGATGGTCAGGGGCTAAAGCACCTGCCCTGTAAGAAGGGACTGAGAGAGCTGGGCTTGTTCGCCCTGGAGAGAGGATGGCTTCAGGGAGACCTGACAGCAACCACCTAGTACCTATGGGGAAGATCATCAAGAAGTCAGAGCCAGGCTCTTTGCAGCAGTGCATAACGGGAGGATGAGAGACAGTGGGCATTAACTGAAACAAAGGAAAATTCAACATGATATAGGGAGAAACTTTTTCACGGTAAAGTCAGCCCAGTAATGGAACAGGGGCCCAAAGAGCCTGTGCAGTTTCCATTCTTGACCTGACTGGATAAAGTCCTGAGCAACCTGGATTGACTCCAGGATTGACTTTGCTTTGAGCAGGAGGTTGGACTAGAGACCTCCTACCTGAATTATCTTATAACTCCATGATCCATGCAGATTAATAAGAGCGATACTGTGAAAAAAAATGCGAAAGATTTAGACAAAATCAAACACAAACATCTTCAAACACCTTTCTATATACTTCTGGGCAAAAATCTTTTCTTATCATATTTCAAGTATCCCTGGTTTCAAATAAAGTCTTAAAAAGAATAGGAAGTGAATGCTGGAAGGGAAGATTAGACTTAATTAGGATGCTAATTAATGCATTTTGGCACTTTATTTGAAAGTTGAGAATCTGTTCTTATGTTCTTTTGGTGTGGAAAATGGAGAGCATAATAGATGGGTTTGAAGGGCTGTATTTCTGGGGACAACGTGAATGTGCTTTTTCATTTGAGATTTTTTGCGGCTTAAGACCACTGAAGTACAAGGTCGATGAAGTTTTTCAGTACATGAAGGGGCCAAGTTAATAGACGTGAGCAAAAAGAATAGCCAAAATACAAACACACAAAACTATCTGCATCCCTATAACCTGCATTCTGTAGTAAAAAAGCCGGATAAGGGATGAGCCTGAACTCTCTGATGCAACATAACAGGAAAAAGAAATAGGTGTTCCATTTATCTCTCATGAATCAACAAGAAGCAGGTCAGCAGGAAGATGACGTGAATTTTTACAAGATGTTGGACATCATAAACTGTTCTCTCTCTTGCTTGGACTATCACTAGGACTCTTGTTTCTGAATTTATGGTTTTGACTTCTATGGAGAACAATTAAGGAAAACAAAGAGCCTCTGTTGTCCTGACATAAAATCTGCAATAAAATCTAGCCTCTGGAAGAAAAGCTTAGAATCCATCTGGGAGAAAATACATCCTCTAGATAATTGTTTAGCAAAGGCAGAACACTGAGGACGCTGTAAGGATATGAGGCATGAGATTATAGATCTAATAAAAACGTCTGTTAAATAGAAAGTAATTGAGATGTTTTAGAATACATTCAGCAACCATGAACTGACACAATAGGACAAAAGAAATCTACTTGAAAGAACAGAATCAACAATCTTGCACTCTCCCTTCAATGACAGTAGGAGTTATTACTTTTTTGTAGTATACCTGGGAGGAGTTTCCAGTTTTTAAAGCACAGTAATGCTAGAGCAGATTCTGTTAAATATGAATAATTGAATTTGAAGTGAAATGCACAGATTCTCAAAATATAATTGAAGACTTTGGAAAACACTCAGAAGAAATATGTAGGTCAGGTTCACTGCTCCCAGTCTTATTTATATCACCAAACTTGGCCTACGTCCACTGAAATCAGTACAGTTCTGTTGTTGCAAAATCTCACTAAAATAGCTGCAAAGGTGATCTCTTAAGAGAAAGGAGCAGAAGATACCTTTTTCAACCACTGAAATACATGGTATGGTTCCCCAAACATCAGTGGAATTACTTAAGACTTGCACCAATCAATGCATTGAGATCAGAACCTGCTCTCCCCTCACATCACTTACGTCCAGTGACATAATATCACTGTATTTGTGCTTACTGCACTAGACAATAATGAACCTCAACACTGTCTCCAAGGGCATAATACAGATTACTGAAATCTAGTGTCTTCCTAAATTTCTTGTGCTTTGAAGAGCTCATCTGTGGAATGAAGCCAGGTCCTGGCCTCTGCCAGTAGCCTTGTCTTAAGTTGGCTGCAGTCTAAATAAAGAGACTGAGAAGTAAAAAAAGGAACAGAGTAAGACAAGGTGTGAGATGAAGGGGCAGACTACAGTGAACACATGAGAAACCAGAAAAACAGCCTTGAGTAGAAAGGGAATAGTATGAGTCAGTATAAAGACTTAGAGAAGAGAGAGAGAATGGGAGACAAAGAAAGAATTAAAACAGGCAGAAAAAGACAGAGGGAGGAGGGTATTTCAGAAGGAAAGAAAGGTAGATGGGGAAGTTATCTCTTGAAAAATATTTTTCTTTTTCATTGAATGCTTGTACCTCATAAAGTCACTGTTTTTGGAGTTGTACTCTATCTTCTCTCACAGAATGTACACAACCTTGGGATGGGAGAAGGGAACAAGGAAGCACTGAGGTCTCATACATCTGCGGGGAATACTAGCCATAATTTTTTCTTCCTCTGTGATCAAGCAGTACTTGATTTTTAGCTTAGCTGACTTTGAAATGATAAGAACGGCATCTAAGCTTTGATGTATTTCTAGTATTCACAAATCCCAGACACCTAAAAATGGGAACAAGTTCCTTTTCTTCCCAAGAGCTTTGTACAGAAAGGATGTTTCCAAGAGAAATGAAGACAGAATTAGAACATCTAGCAGAAGAATAATCTAGCAGCTTCTTTTCACTCAAGCAACTGCTATTAAATCTGAAAACTGTGTGCACAATATGTGATTAGTGCAATTCCCAGAGAAGTGCATGTATAAGATCCTTACACTCCCCATGTAAGCATTTGAAAAGAAATCATCACACAGACAGTTCCTCTTACATCTCTGCCTACATTTCTTACTCTCCCACCCTAGGAGAAAAAAATGTTTATTTAAAGTGCTATTTACTTTTGCTGGCTAGTCCTTATTTCACCAGGGCTGGATGGTGTCAAGTAAGCAATCAGTTTTTGTTTGTTTTTGTTTTTGTTTTCCTACCCAGAGAAAGGTCTGCATATTTGTCTGGTTTAAAAACCCATTGACTGTTGCAGACTCAGAATCACTGTGAACAGAAATCAATGCTACATGCCCCTAGAAGGCTGACCATCCATCCCAGCCTTCCAAATACGTATGGCAGTTTGTTTTCTAGGCTTAGTGGTTCATGAGATTTTGAAGAGAAAAATCACACTACTCTCATTAACATCCTTTCTTCTCACATTGATTCAGTTCAGTTATGACCCAGTTATAATGACTGTTGTGTTCAAAAGGATTTATGACTGAAACAATGCTGTGTTTCATATGAAAGCATATAATTGTAACTTCCAAGCTGCATGAGTCATTCATTTCCAGCTGTAGCAGTTTGTGGAAACATTGACTGCAAAACTAATGCAGGAACTAAATATATGGGTTAGAATTAAGATAGTACTCAGAATAGCATAACTTCAAGGGGTGGTCTCATTAACCACATTATTTTGGAAATACTGTGTTTATACTGTTAGGTATTCTCATAAACAGAAAAACATGCATCTCAGGTTAAGAAAAAGGAAAAAATAAAAAGCAGCAGAGGAACAGATAAGGAAAATGAGATAGCAAGAATGACACATGATCTGAATGAGCTCACATGGTTTGAGGCAGAATGTGAAACTGGAAAGGAACCTCTAGGTCACTGAATTCAACTCACTGCAATTTCAGTATGACGGCATGGACATTAGGCTCAGATGGATGCTCAGAGTATCTGCTCCTCCACTTACAGCAAATACTGTAAAGTGGTCTCTCATGCCATGTAGCAGGTGTAAGACCATTAGTACAAAAGGCAAGAAGCCTGAAAAGTTACACCATGGCATAGAAAGAGAACAGAAGAGATTCACAGCACTACCATTAGCTGAAACATCCCTGGAGAATTTTGAGCAGATGGACCCGGCACCATGCCCCACAGGAAAGCAAAGAGCTGCTCAGTCTCTGCTAATCTGACACAAAGGATAAAATTAATCCTTATATTAACCTCAAGCCTGGCAATTAGTTTAGCCTTGGGGATATGAGCAAGAAATGGCAGCCACCAACAAGAGAAGTTTGTCAGGGTGTTACCCTGATCTGGCCAATGTATAATACGCCAGAGAAAGATGATCCACAGACCTTTCTCTCTGCTGACCCCTGGCAGTACAATTACCAAGTATCTCCCATAATACAGGATATCACGAATAAGAAGCTCAAAATTCTGTGACACGTTGAGCTACTGCTTTCCTTCATTTGTTCACTTACTTCATGTTCAAGGCCAGACCCAAGAGTTGCAACGCTCCCTGGCGGGAGAGTGGGGGATTTATGTCTTGGTCCCAAAATCTTGGTCCAGTCACATGACCAATGCAGAGCTTACTGCACTATAAATAACACCTGACAGAGGAAGCATATCTCTTCCTCCATCACCTAACTTGTAAGTTTGGGGCAGGACAACTTCCTACCCAGAGCCTTCTGCAAGCTGTATTTTAACATTAAAGTTTGGCAACCCTATCCAAAAGGTTTTTAAAGTCAAGTATCAAAACTTGCCTTGGGAACCAAATGCAGCCACCCTAGGCAGTGCTGTACATAAACGCAATAAAATGAGACCTGCTCAACTCCAGCCTACTGCTCCTCCTGCGTACAGCCACAGCCTCTGGTCTTTGCCTTATAAGACCAAATCATGACCTTAACCTCCATCTTCACCTTGGAGTCCATCACACTGGAGTCCAATACTCTCTAACTAGGTTCTATTAGGTGTACCACCAGTGGAAGGTATAATGTTTAATATCAAATTTAACTTATTTGAAGATATTTGATCTTACACAGGTTCCTGATTTAGATACTGAAATCACAATGGAAGTGTAAATTACGCTTAGCAAAATATAGCAATTGCAATATACAGTTCAATCACAATACAAATGTGATCCCTATTATCTACCTTTATAGTGTTCTTGCTGTCACAATGCTGGACGTCTCCAGTTGCCAGGGATCAGCTCAAGCCCACTGCTCTCTTCAAAATTCTTTTGTTAGTTGTTCAATTTTTATAACTTATGTTGGGCTGAGACACATATATACTCGCCCCACTGCTGTTTTGGCTAACTCAGGGAAACATGAGCACTCTTTTGATGGACTCAGGGAGAAACATTTACACAACTAGCTGATCCACTCAACTGTAATATAGTCAGTTGATCCGCTCAACTGACATAGCTGTTTATCCAAAACAAGGCCACCATCTGGTCCCTTTTGTGCAGAGACAAATTCAGCCTTCTTTGCAACAGCTGTGGTCAGTCACTGGCTACATTCTTCCCTGAGCTTCCTGGGCACATTGCCCTTGCCCATCTCCTCTGAGCCTTCTTCCACTGTGAGCATTTATTGGTCTGTCACACCATCACACTCTATCAGTCTGTGACTCAGATTTATCCAGGAAGCTAGTGTCACCCCAAAACCTAGTCAAAAGACCAACTAACTCAAATGCTGCTACCCTGTCTTACGGGCATCAACCTCTCTCCATCAGTCCTGGCTCCAACTTCAACCAAATTCTAGCCAAATAACCTTCAACAGCAGCTACAAAAGCCAGAATCCCTTTCCAGTTCCCCAAATTTGAAAGTATAAAAGTTTAAGACTCAAGCAGAACAGCCTTGGCTATTTTCTGCTTCCCTAAGTGGTGATATTCAAATAAGGCCGAGGAAGATAAGATCATTGGTTATAACTATAGATAAAGAGAAATAAGTTTAGCACATAAGTAATTTACTTCTCGTCTGCATCTGTAGTAAAATTTCAATCTGCTTTAAAAGAGTCAAGTTTTCACCTGTAATGAACAGCTCGAGCAAGTCTATCTGAGACTTAAATTGGGGTCACAAATCATTGTGAAGTATCACTCCAGCAACTGAACCACAGACTAGGATACTGCTGCAGAAGAGTTTAGTTTTATTATAAGAACTTGAGTGAGAAACTTCATTTTTTATCTCAAGAATGTCTAAGAGGGTCAATATATGTTGTAATTTCACGCTGCTTTCTCTATTTGCTCAGTTTTGAACAATTTCTCTATCCTTTCTCCAAGTAACTTGCTTGTCATTAAATAAATTTACTTGATCTCTCAAAATTTGCTTCAGCATTCTTCACCAAACAAATTTACCAAGTAGTATTAACAGCAATAGAAGAGCCAGTGCTTTGCTATTCTGGTGAGAAACAGACATTTAATACCAGTTTTAATTCAAATAAATGCCATACTCCTAGCTAGAGATTTACGAGTTCTGAATTTTGATGAGATGTCTGTGTTTGCTTAGGGGAAGGGAAGAAGGAATAACTGATGTGATGGACAGAGATGCTGATGCTCCACTTCCTGAAGGTCTTTTGTGACTGAGTGTCCTCAGACAATGACCACTTCTACTCAGTGCAGAAAGGATTTCACGTTGAAAAGCCTGCTTACATGCACAGCCCTGTAACTGAATGAGAAAGACGATCTTAGGAATACTACAAGAAAGGAATGGGGCTGAATATGAAAGGAATAAGTTATAGCATGAAAGTGAAACTCTATTTTAATATACTCTGAAGGACTTGAATAGGTGCTTTCTAATTAGCTTGCATTTCACTTGGCATATTTATGACTGTCGTTGCATGAGTAGACCAATATACAAGGCTTTTTATTAAAGAGTCTCCCAAGAGAAGTATCTAAACCTGCCAGAAACCATGTTTCAGAGGTTTAACCTCTCTAACCTTTATGGTTCAGTTAAAGTTCTTTCTACACGCATGGTGAATACATCAGTTCTACTGAGTGAACTGTAAGCTTGTCTTAGGTACATACTTGCTGTATTCAACATGCAGTAAGTGACAAAAAAGGTTGTTTTTGTTCTTTATTTGTGATTCTGGTTTACCTGAGTTGGTAATAAAAACTGCAAAATTATATAACAGTCACAGAAATGCTAAGACTAGCTATTTAGTTAAAGATGTTAAATGCAGCAAGCAACTAAGAGCATGGTATCCAAATTTCTTTTTTTTTCTTTTTCCCTTTTTTTTTTTTTTTTAATCATTTGCTTTCAGTCAGGCATTCCCTTAGGGAGTTCCTGAAACATTTCTTCAGATATCTCCCTTATGTCAATAAAGCACACAGAGCGTGATGTACCAGAGCTAACTTGGAATCAGCTATACCCACTACAGTGTTCTCACTAGGCTAATTAGCTCTTCTGAGAAATCAGTTATATCAGTCCCAAGCAAATCACACAAATGGCAGCTATATTGTTTCAAAACATAATCTAATTTGTGCATTGTTTCCTTGGCTCCTACCCAATTTTTTGCTTGCACATCAGATTTGAACAATCACATAAGAAAATATGTTTTGAATATGTTCAGATATGGTTATGGCATGCCACAGAGCATATTCCCCTGTAGCTGTTGGAGATGCTACATCATCTGTGTCTGAGGCTTCAACCCAGACAGACCTGCTGAGTGCAGATGCAGCTCTGCAGGTCTCAGGCTGCAGAGAGTGCTTGGGGGCTCTCTATGAGGCCTGGGCTGGCATTCAGCTCTCCTGTAGGAGGTGTGCTGTTGTTGACCAGTTGTGTTGTCAGGTAAAGGAGTTACAGGAGGAAGTCAGTAGGCTGTGTAGCACCTATGAAGATGAACAACAGATAGGGTATTTTTGGAGACTATACAGCTCCAGGGGTCCCAACCCCCCACAGCAGTGGAGTTAGTGGAGGGCTCTGTGCCAGGTGACACAGTACATCACACCACTGTAGAAGAAGGCTGGAAACTGGTGACTCCTTGTGGAAGGAGAAAGGCTCTTACTCCTCCTGAACACTTGCAATTGGGGAATGGATTTAGTGCCCTCCTGGCTGAGGAGGAGCCGGGCATGGCTTCAAGGGAAGCAACTGGGCCAACAGACCTTGTGCCGTATGGGAACATGCAGAAGAAACAAGAAGTGGCAAGTGATTGTTGTGGGTGACTCCCTGGTGCAGGGGACAGAGGCACCTGTCTGCTGACCTGACCTCATGTCTAGAGAGGTTTGCTGCCTGCCAGGAGCCTATATGTGAGGTGTCATACAAAGACTGCCAAGGCTTGTCCACTCATCAGACTGGGCACTAATGATACCAAGGGCAAACTGGAAATCATCAAACAGGATTTCAGAGCTCTGGGGATGGTGGTCAAGGGTCTGGGAGACCAGGTGATCTCCTCCTCAATCTGCCAGTGAGGGGGGAGGATGAGAGTTGGCACTTACATATCCATGGGCCCATGAGTGCTGAGGGAGCTGGTGGCTGTTATTGTTAGGCCACTCTCCATCATCTTTGAAAGGCTGTGGAGAAGAGGAGAGGTGCCTGAAGACTGGGAAGAAAGCCAATGTCATGCCAGTCTTCAAAAAGGGCAAGAAGGACGCAGGAAGCTACAGGCCAGTCAGCCTCACCTCCATCCCTGGAAAGGTGATGGAACAGCTCATCCAAGGTGTCATCTCTAAGCATGTGGAGGAAATGAAGGTGGTCAGGAGTACGGAGGATGGATTCACCAAGGGGAAATCCTGCTTAACCAACCTGATAGCCTTCTATGATGGAATGACTGGCTGGGTAGATGAGAGCAGTGCTGGGAGAGCAGTGGACGTGGTGTAACTTGACTTCAGCTTCAGCAAGGCTTTCGACACTGTCTCCCATAACATCCTCCTAGATGAGCTCAAGAAGTGTGGATTAGATGAGTGGACAGTGAGGTAGCTTGAGAACTGGCTGAAAGGCAGAGGTCAGAGGGCTGTGATCAGCAGCACAGTCTAGTCGGAGGCCTGTAGCTAGTGGTGTCCCCTGGGATCATTACAGGCTCCAGTCTTGTCTTGTTCAGCTTCCTTGCCAGTACCCTGGATGAATGGACAGACTGCACCCTCAGCAAGTTTGCTGATGATACCAAGCTGGGAGGAGCAGTTGATACACCAGAGGGCTGTGCTGCCATTCAGAGAGACCTTGACAGGCTGGAGAACCGGGCAGAGAGGACTCTCATGAAGTTCAACAAAGGCACGTGCACCTAGGGAGGATTAACCCTATGTACCAGGGCAGGTTGGGGGCTGACTTGGTGGACAGCAGCTCTGCAGAGTAGAGAAGGACCTGGGAGGGCTTCTGGACAAGAAGTTGACCATGAGCCAGCAGTGTGCCCTTGTGGCCAAGAAAGCCGATGGTGTTCTGGGGTGTCTTAGGAAGACTGTTGCGAGCAGGCTGAGGGAGGTGATCCTGCCCCTCTACTCAGCCCTGGGGAGGCCTCATCTCGAGTACTGTGTCCAGTTCTGGGCTCCCCGGTACAGGAGAGACCTGGAGCTACTGGAGAGAGTCCAGCATAGGGCTACAAAGATGATCAGAGGGCTGGAGCACCTGCCCTATGAGGAACGGCTGTGAGAGCTGGGCCTCTTCAGCCTGGGGAAGAGAAGACTGAGGGGGGATCTTATCAATGTGTGCAAGTACCTGAAGGGTGTGAAGGGGATGGGGCCGGGCTCTCTTCAGTGGTGCCCAGCGACAGGACAAAAGACAACAGGCACAAACTGAAACACAGGCAGTTCTGCATTAATATGAATAGGAATTTCTTCCCTGTGAGAGTGACAGAGCACTGGCACAGGTTGCCCAGAGAGGTTATGGAGTTTCCATTTCTGTAGATATCAAAACCTGCCTGGATGTGATCTTAACATACTGTAGGTTACCCTGCTTGAGCAGGGGCGGGATGGACTAGGCGATCGCAAAAGGTCCCTTCTAACTTCAACCATTCTGTGAGTCAGTGATTCTGTGATTCAGTAATACTGTTTCTATGCTAATTATTCACAATCCTATGTCTCTTCTCTGGACCTTTCTTCCTCTAAACTGAAATCTTACCTTTTTTTCTTTTTCTCTTTCTTTTCCACACCTCGTCAGGGACTTTCAGCAATAAAAATTTTAGCAAAATAGAATGTATTTTTCTTTATTGCAGTGTCTTCATTAGGAACATCCAAAATAATATTATCCTGGTCATTTAGGTCTGTGATCTTGGATGTATCTTTTTACTGATCGTCCTTTTTTTCCACACAACCAAATGGTACTTAAATACTAATGTTCCTTCCAACTCAGCTTTTTCAAGAGTCTACCTTTCCTCCTCATCCCTGCTGCCAAAATCTTTGTTCAAACACTCACCACCTAAAACATTGGCTCATTGTAATCTTGATTTGTTGAGTCTTATGCCTACATTGTTTCCTCCATCAAATGAATCAAATATGCTGCTGTTATAATCTCCTATAGGAGGAAAAATGTAGGCATATTAATTATAGGCAAGTTGTACTTCACAGCATGTACAGTAGAAGAAAGAGATTTTGAGGAGGGACTTGCAGAACATTAAAGCGAAGGCCTCTGTGAACTTGAGTGGGGGAGCTTATGCCACTTGCTTGAGGTACTGTGCAAAAACACCCCAAAGTGCTTGTTAATGAAGGGAGAGTGAAGGAAGCATCAAAGGCAGAGTGAGGAATCATCCTGCCCTGCTGGACTGTGCTAAAGCATGGAGAGTTCATCTACCTAAGATGAACAGTCTAAAGGAGGGAATGTGAGACCCCCTAAAGGAAGGGACCAGATCCTCTGATTCTTCTAGATTTTATTCCAATACACAGAATAAGAGTCCAGTCCTTTCTCATGGCAAGACTTCTCTAGGCATCTTTATATACCTTAGAAGGTTAAAGAAGCATCATCTTTTGTCATTGTTAGGGCTATTGTCGGCAAACTCTCCAATACAAAAATTTCAAGATAATCATTGATGCACATTTATAAGTTTTGAGAAGCATAGAAAGATGTAGTTCTTGCTCCATCGCCTAATAAGGATTTTACAGGTTCAGGCCAAAATAAATTAGCCTTTTTCCATGCAAGGCTTCTCAATATCATTTTTAAGAGTATAAAAGTAAAATGAATTTTATTAACTTCTGTAAGAATCTTCCCATTAAAATGACAGCATGGGTTGTGCAGGCAGATGATTATCCATTTTGGCTTTAATTAAGACAGAATAGGTAACAAAAACAGGGAAGATGCAGAAGTATGGATATCTGTATAGGCCAGCAGTCAAAGAATGAGAGAAGAGTCATCAGATAACTTGTAGGCTGGTGCTATTAGGTGCTGAGCCTCCTGTCCCTTTCTTCACCAGTACGGTATAGCCTGTGCTATTTAATTTAAAATTAACCAGGGAGGGCTTACCTGCATCTTTGCTCTGCAGATAATACCAATAGGAAAAGAGTCCCCATGAGGTTATGGATCTACGAAGTTGATGTGGTATGTCTATTTAGCGAGTTTGTAATAGCCTGTGTCTTTCCTTGGAGTATCACAAAATGCACATTCTGATGCTTAGCAATCAATCCATCACCATTAACCACATGGCTAGCAGTCAGGAGAGTCAAATCCTACCTCTGAAGTGGTCTTAATGTGTGATGATCTGAGTAAGGCTTGCCACAGAGCCTTGAATGAGAAGCAGATAAGGACTTGGGTGAAACTAACTAGGAAAATAGTAAGTTTAAGATAGATAGACCTATCAAATTCATTAATCTTAAGATAGACAAGCTTGAATGAGGAGTATTTTTAGTATTCATGTACAATTATGAGAAATCACAATTGTAATATTTTGTCTGTCAAGAAAATTAAAAAAATTATTAACTTTGTTTCCACTACATTTATGCAAGCAAAGGGGAAATTAAAATGATTACAGTTAATACAATTAAAATGAGACAGTTGCAGCTGGGGTTAACAAACATAGCATCTGAATGAATTCCAGCCTTCCAGTCCTCCACTGTCTTACTTATGATCTTCTAGATTGCACATTTGAGGTGAAAAGCTTTAAATGTACTTACTGGAGATTGGAAAAAAAGGCTCATTCTCCATTAAAGGCATTATCTCAAATCTTGGAGTAAAATATTTTGTAAAATTGACATTATAATCCAGAAGAAATCATCTACCCAGGTTACATTAATTGTATTGATTGTCATTAACCGTGCAATACAAAATCCTGTTTATTGATGAAATGCAATTCTGTAAACAATATTCTGTAAACATTAATACTGTATACTTAATTGGGATTTAGTTTGTGATATTCCCCAGGTGACAGTGAAAGAGGGCCAACATTATCCTAGATGAAACCCCACTAAAGTAATACACCATGAATATCTGACTGTCTTACATGTATTAAAAGGATTTGAAAATTATTTACTGAAACTGATATGAAGAGTACGCAAGTCAAAAAAAGACATGCTTCAAGGCTATATCATTGAGTCTCATAAAGGTCTTGGACTCCAAATAATTTTCACTACATGCTGTGGAGCATTTCCAGTCTGACTGCTGCTGTTAAAATGCCAAGAATTTCTTCAGAAAATCATTTGGTGTTTTGCTCATTGTATTAGACAGATTAGGATATAAAAATTCACATGCCCTGATAAAGGAGAAAATTGGAATAGTTAGCACCAGCCTGCAGAGAATCTGCAGTGTAGAGATTAAATTAAGCAATAGATGCTGATGGTTGTTTCTCAGACACCTATATAAGCTTCTCAGTGGGTTCTTGAGAATTACAGTTCTGGAATCCAACTGTATTTCCAAATAATAAGGCAATAAAAAGATTTGTATTAAATATCTACAAATAATCTAAATCTACGTATCTGTTCAAGGTGATCTAACAGAGAAGGACTTTCTGTCAAGATCATAAAACCATAGAATAATTCAAGATGGAAGGGACCTTTAGAGGTCATCTGACCCAGTTGCCTCCTCAAAGAATGTGCAGTTATAAGAGGTTGTTCAGGGCCTCATCCAATAAAGTTTTGAACATTTCCAAGGATACACAGTCCACGGCATCTCTGGGAAACCTATTTCAGAGCCTGCATAACTGAAAAGTCAGCCTCAGCATCAGCCTTCAGCTGCTGGTGCAAGCCTTTGAGGATCTAGGTAGCTGCGTGTATTTTAGGTTAACAGTGGAGACTACTGAGGAAGGCAGATGCAGATACAAACTACCTTGTTCATGTATTGAAGACCCTGCTAACAAACTTAGGAAAAAAGAAAAGAGAAACTATGGACAGGTAAAAAAATATCTCAAAATATTTCTTGTAGAAAGCCATCACTTTTCAACTTTCTTTTTAGCACAAAAAGAACACCAGTTTTGTAAGAATGGGTCTGTTAGCTTTGGAAATAGCTGGATTTAATATTTACACAGTGCTTTTCATTTTCAAGACTTTCAGCTTGACTTTTACTACATATATACAAGGAGAACATTAATAAAATGGATGAAATTCCCAACCAATCATTTCTGCCACGGATATGATATTGTACATGAGCACTGATTTCCAGTAAGATATCATGAAATTCTCAGTAGCTGTCATACAGCTCTGGAATGTACTTGGGAAGAGTGAAAGCAAGGTGCCTATAGATTTTTCTTAGAATCTAGAGATAACTGGATTTTAGCATGTTAGCTGAATGGAACAAGCTTAACTCAAATGCTAGAGTATCTTCACAATTTCAGAGTCACCAAATAGTTGATCACAAAGATCTTGAGAAAGCCAGTAAGAAGCAGGGTCACTTTCATCAAGAAAAGGTAGGAAAGGGGTGAACAGTTGCAGTCTCAGTAGATGGAGTCAAACGAGATCAAAAATCATAGAATTATAGAATGGTAAGGTTGGAAGGGACCTCTGGAGATCATCTAGTCCAACCCTCAGTGTAGCCCATAGGGGGATTGGGCCCGTGACCTTGGCATTAGCAGTACCATGCTCTAACCAACCGAGCTAAACCTGCCCCCCAACTCTGCTCACTCAAAACCAGTTTGTAAAGTGACAGTTCACCTTGGAAGCTTACTAGCATCAGAAATAGGTTCTACCTGGAAATACTGAGAAGCTTAAGTTATTTCATACCTCCAGCAAAAGCTGTCGAGAAACAGATACCGGAGAGTGAACAGCTGGGGTGCATTGCGTGTATGACCCATTAAGGCACTCACTTATTTCCTCAGTGGAATATGGCCAACTAGACCTCAGTTGGCGCTGCCCAAGAAGGGGAAGGGTACTGCTCTGAGTTGCTAAAAAAGGATAGTAGGTAAACAGAAGATCATGCTCCTCCATCGAACTAGCTCTTCTTACATCCTATTCTAGAAAATGTAATTGTTTAAGTGCCCGATAATTTAGAGAACAAATTTAGACATAAGTAAGTTCTAATAATTGTGTGAATCCACCATGCATTGCATACAGAGCTTGCCTGAGTCATGACACAGCTGCCACATTACACAAATCTGTTCCAGGGTAAAGTCTAATATCCCTGAGTCCACAAGAGGTGTGAAAGAGAAAACGTGGAAGGATAATTCAGAGATATCAAAGACATCCAAATATTAAATTCACTAAAAAATGTTTCAATACAGAAAAAATTTTAAAAGCACCCAGAAATGAAAGCTACATAACTTAGTTTATGACCAAAAAAAAAAAAAATCTCTGCTCTCATGCACTGCATATGGGCAAGTCCATAAATGGCAGCAGCCACAGTCAAAGTCTCTCTGGAAAGCAGAGAACATAGGGATCAGTCAGAGGGACTGCACAGCTGACCTTGATCTTACAGTCTAGGTGGTAAAATCCTCAGGATCAAGACTTTAGATTCCAAAATCTAGATCAAAGGAGTTTGGGGTAAAAAAAGAGATTTTCACTGTCCTTTACAATGATGTTTGACATAAAAGCCAGAGAGCAGGACTTGGCTATCATTTTTAAGATAGCCTTCTGAGAATGAACAGTCAAGAGGTGATACAGAAACTGTGAAACACAGACATTTGGTATCTTGTTGGGATTTGTTTTATTCATAATATTTTACATCAAATTAACTGTCAAGATTAGAATGACTAAAAAAGTAAAATAAAGAAAGAGGATGGAGAGGAGAGAACACAGGGAAGAATAAATGGAGCAGAGAGCAAAAGACAAACCATAATAGAAGGAAGAGATTAAGGCAGCCTTTATGAACATCTGTAACAAGAATTTTTGCTCTGCTGCAGTTTGCATTTTATTTTGCCACCATGACAAACGTTTTTTCAGGTGTGAAGCCACAGTATAGCCAAAACAAGACGGAGTTCCTGCTAAGACAGGTAGATGAGGACCACCACTTCTCCCAGTAGTGGCAGGCTGTCGGAGGTGGGCTTGCAGAATCATAAGACAACCCAATATGAGCTAGCAATATGATCCGTTTATTTCAGCAACTTAACCTGCTTATATACCATCGTATGCTGTTCACACTCTCAAGCATCCAGCTGGCTATATCTAATTGGCTTACTACTATAGTTCACGCCACAAAGCTCTGTGCTATTGGCTATCCACATATTCACTGTCCCGTCTCGCCAACCCCTTCATCCTGTTTTTACATAGCATTCATTCTTACTCCCTCATTACTTGTCCTTCAAGGTGTCTCCAAGGTTACTCCATATCAGCAAGTCAGGGTTGCTCATTTGCACGGCCTGATATCCATGCTCGTCCAGCCAATTCTCTACAGCAGGCCATCTGCTGACCAGCTGGGGGCCTGTCATACGCACCCCATACAGAACGGCTCACCAGACTCTTCACACTGCTGCACAAAGCACACAGGGCCACGGTGAGGCCCTGCAGTGCGGGGAGGCTGGTGCCCAAAGTGAGGGAGGGTCCCTCAGCAAGTGGCAGCTGCCCAGACAAACACCCTTCAGCCCCACAGGAGATCAGGACTGCTAGCATGGGTCCTTGGCTATTCAGCTAGGGCTGCATGACTAAAAGTAGAAGACGGTATGTGACATTGCCTCCAGTGCAGGCTGGGACTGTCTCAGGGAGGCATATGTATCCTGGCAGGAAAAGGGGGCCAACATGTCCCTATCAGGAGACCCCCAGGATGCAGAAGGTGTGGGTGTCATGACCACATCAGGTGTAGCCAGCCATTATTGCCCAGAATTTTTCCATAGACATTCACAAGAGTCTCGAAAATACTAGAATGAAACCTCTTCTGCTTAATAAAATTTAAGAGCCACATGGGGACAATGCAGAGATGGGAATCCCACTGATTATCCCTTTACAGCTGAGGAATCATTTTCATTCTGGTTTCCATCTCAGCAGGAACATATCTGTCATTGATTATGCAGGGGTGAAGGATCTGTGGGAGGGCTTCCCAAGGTTTCACTGCTACAGGGCATCCTCAAACCTGTGGACTTCAAAATTGCTATTCACTAGCTGATAAGAGTTGATATTGGCACGGCTCAACATAGGAACCAATTTCCTGTTGGGCTTACGTGCTGATGAGACAATACACTGATTCTGGGAGTAGCTCTAGCTCCTGGCATAGGTACGTGAATGTGGTTTTCTGTACTCTCTATTGGTCGTCTCATGCTGCTAAACAATGCAGCCTCATCAGTTGATATTAGTGTCCTAGTCCCAAAACCTTCTGATAAGGGAACCTGATTTCTAGCTTAAATCCAAAGGATGTGAGTGGTACGTACATCTCATGCATTTCTTGTTAATCATCTTAAGCAACTCCTTCCATCCACCAGGATGCTTTGTGCCCAGCACAGATCTATCTGGCTCCACCTCAGAGGATGAGGCTGCCCTGTGGCAGGCCTCAATATCATCACTAGTGAGCAAAAGCATGAACTGTAGCGGCAAGTAGCATATTTCACAGGTGATGAACAGTCACTGACCTGGGCATCTGGCTTGTTGCCTTGAGTGTGCTGGTCTGATTGCATGATGTGCGCAAGGCAGGCAAGGCATGAATGTAGCACACATTAAATAGGCAAAGACAAAGTAAGTGTCTAGGGTACAGTGAACTATTGCCTCGGGATGGTAGTGGTGGTGGTTCCAGCTAGCACAAATGAGTGGCCTGTCCCAGCACAGTTTTCAAACCCTATGTTTGAAGCATATGGACACAAGCCAGTCCATACCACCTGGCTCCAGAATTAATGCTTAGTCTCTGGTGCAGATAACAGAGACAATCTCGGTAATAGTCTAGTAGCCCAGGTTCTTTCCCTCCTTCTGTTATCCTGTAATGTTTTATTACTCCATCCCACTGCCCTGTTAGTGGTGCTAAATCAGCATCACTAACAGTTTTGTGTCATTCTCCTCATAAGAGTTGCTTTCTTAGGTGCTGAGTCAGGAAAGACAGCAGGAAGGAACAGAGCGAGGAAGCTAATGAGACAGGGGAACAGAAGGAGGACAAAACACCTAGTAGTTTAAAAATGTCCAATTAACTTTTTAAGAAAGGAAAATAGTGTCTGTGAATAGCTATTTTACTTCTACCAGCCTTCTGACAAGTATTAATGTTTAGCGCTTTTGGTTGCAGTGATAGCTTTGACTGCATGCCTGTTTTAAGGAACTTGTCTAGGCTTACAGATTGGTTTTCCTGAAGTGCACAGCACTGTCGTATGTACCCTGCTGACATCTGTCTCTTGAGCTCTTCTCCCTATTGGCCCTCCACCCTTGCCTTTTCCTTTCTGTTATCTCACCAGTAGTCATGCACTGAGCTCAGCAGATAGCTGGAGATGGCTTTTCCAGCCTGCTGGCATTCTCAGCCACAGCAAGCTTTTATGCATCTGAGAAAGTTCTCCAATTGATACTATATCACTTCTGGAAGGAACAATGACATTCTGCAAATTATTGGCAAAAATAAACTTGGCAGCCCATCCCACCTGCCCTGCAGTACACACATGAGATTTAAAAGAGTTTGGCAAGCCATTTTATTACTGGTCACTTGTTTTATTTCTGGAGGTCAGCAGTGAAAATCTTCCATTCCGTGTTCTCCTTAGCCTTCACATTCTTTCCTGGGTCTGAGCTTGTTCAAGAACCCATCTACTTACTCCAGCTTTATTTGATTCTCTAGGACACTATATACTGTTTTCATGGAGATTTCCAGAAAGATGTAAACAGTAATTAAGAAGAGTTGATCCAAGGCCACAGTTTTAAAGTCAATTAAGTACTTTTCTGAGTGTGCAAGCTGAAATACTCAGGAAAAGGAACTATCACCTTCTGCATTAGAATTTGCTGTCTTTTGGGTGTGTGAAGGACTTCCTACCTTATTTGGTGACCAAATCTTTCTGCCTTCATAGAAAAGAAGGAAAGAGAGTGAGAGGGACCACAACAACCACAGAACAAGGCCAGCTCACCAGAGTCTAGCCTGGCACAAATTCACCATGAGAAAGGATTTCTCATTCTATTGCCCTGGTTCCCCGGGCCTCAGACAGACTCCTCTCTCCAGCGTATAGCCCTTTCCTGTTTGAGGACCATCTTTCCTGAGGTCTCCCACCAAAGCTGCTCCCATAGGTAGCTTCTCTTTACTGCCTCGGGAGGCTCATGTAGCGTATGCTAAGGAGCATAGGCCTCACATTATGAGTACAGTGAGTCCTTTTTTTCCTGCTGGATAATGATCCTGCATTATCGTCTGCTCTTTGGCACAAGTGAACTTTCCTGAAAGTGACGTTTTCCAGAAAGTTAGAGCAACCTTTCTTGCACTGTTTTAGTGGCCAAAGGGCTGGAGGATGCAGCTGAAATGTGACACTGACACACCCACCAGTGAAAACACGTGCCCGTAGGCACTATATTTAAAGCTGGCTTTTAGTTTACTGAATTATCAGATTCTGTTTAACAGCAACAGTGATTTTTGTGGTAGACAGTAGGTTTTTGAGTAGCTACTGCTATAGCAGAGTAATTTGCATATGATAGTGTGTGAATGAATACAAAATCTAAACTCATTTCTTCACCAGCTAAGACAGTGCATCAGCACTAAAAATACTCACTATTACAAAAAGAGTATCCCAGGATGTCTTTAGAAATATTCTAGTAAGAGGCTCAGGAATCACTTCATGCAATGAAACTTCTTTGTCAGGTTAGCCACCTTATGTTTCATTAATGCCTTTCCCTTCTCCAGTCTCTCTGTCTTCTCTTTGTTTAATATTAATTCCATTTCTCTACTTTTACTGATGTTTATTACAATCTTACTCTGTAAGACTGTAAGAAGAAGGGGTGGCCATGAGATTTTTAACAAATATGATGATCTGGCATATGATAATCATTAATAAAGTTACCTCTGTGAGCTGTTCCTTGTGAGATTTCTACGGTGCCAAGATGTTTTATCTGCCACGTGCTCTGCTAGCAAAACAGGCCAAGATGTATCATGAATAAGCCCAACCAATCCATCTACTAAACAGTTAATCAGTGATGAAAAGCTTTGAAAGCACAAAGTCAAAATTGCCTAAATAGTATACTGCACCATTCCAGAAATTCAAGAAAGTCGAAGCTCTAAGTTTTAGAAAAACAAGAAATCAAGAATTAAATGTGAAGCCCTAAATCTGGTAACTCATCCAGACTCCTACTTCAGCATAAGAGGAGAATAAGGAATACCAGAAAAATACAAATCCCTAATTCCTTATATAATTACATCCATAAATTGTACTAACTTCCATCAAACAACAGCAACATACTGTCAAAAAAACAACTTAATGTTGGATCGATTTCAAATTTTCAAGTAAATTTGCAGTTCAACCTTTCTTTACATCATGTCTTCACTAGGAAAATACCACAAAGTTTTGCTCTTTGTTGAGTACAAATCTCAGTTTATTTTACTTGTCAAATTGTAAATTGGCCCAGCTGAGTCCCAGCCTGTAATGACCAGCAAACTGGACACTTTTCACTCAAAGCCATAGCCTACCATAGCAAATCCTGCCAACCTCACATTATCTCCCTGTGTAATTACAGCTTTTTAGTTCAGTAGGGTGTGATTAGCTCAAGCTGTAACTCATTTAGTGCACTATAATTACAGTGCACTCAGCTTCACAGTTGGTTCTGACCTAGAAAGGGTACATTCCTGGGGTTATTTTTAACAATCTCTTGGCAGTGCTTATAGGTATTACCAAGCCTCACAACAAAAACATCTGAAATTTGACAGGCACTTGACAGGCTCGTTAGTGGATGCCAGCATCTAATGTGTCTGGATAGTCCTGAGTATTTTGCATGTTGCCATCATTTGCGTGTCTCTTCCTGTCATTTCAACAGTTTCTTCTTTTAGAAACAGACACCCACCGAAATGAATCTTGCATAAGTGGTAAGGTTAGGCTTACCACTTACCTTACTCCATGCTTTGCTGGACCAGAAGTGATTGGGAGGGGTTAGAAAGAGTGAGTTGATTCTTTGAATACTGACTTCAAGTAACTCATCTATTTCTGATTAGAATATGCAGTTAATGTTTTGAGTATGAAAGGCAGTCAAGAAATGCAAGTGGTGCAGACAAAAAGTCTCATCTTATGATGGGGAACTCCATCTTACAGTAATTGGAGCAACAGATGCAAAATGACTGGCCTCGAAAGAAAAAATCCAAACCTCCCAGCTTCCATAAAAATCTTTTATAACACTTCTGCATTATAAACGTAAAGCCTCAAAAAACTGTGCTCCATTTTTGCATAGATTTTTTTACATGGTATTTCAATTAATGTTACTAGCTATTTTTGCACAAGTTTCACTACCCCTGTGTAGAGAAGTTGTCAATTCATCTACACTGCGGTGGTGGTTTGGTGGCACAAAACCCTACCTGTCAGACACAAAGAATAGTATTTCTTTTGTTGTGTGTTAAAAAGAGACTTTCTGAAAATCTCTCTCCTCTGTGTTGCTTTCACATGACATTGCTTGAGACGTGAACACTGATAAACTGCTTCTGCAGGACCAGAACTGCTTTTCACCTACTGTGAAGGAATAATTAGTTACATTAACTACAGAAGAAAAATACAAAATAATTTGCATATTTCTTTGATCAGTAGGGAAAGTATTCTTCATTCAAAGTAATTTGGATCATTGGCCAACATTTTTAAATTGTACATGAATTAGCACAATGGCTTGCAATATTGTGGAAACCTTGTATAACCATCTCTTGGATTTTTTGTATACCTGCAGGTTGCAGAAAAGGATAGAGAAAAGCAGTGCTAGTGCAAATATAACTGAGAACAACTTATAACAAAATTGTAGAATAGTTATGCCATTATTATTGCAGAAGACAGATTTTTCAACGTAGACTGCATTAGAAATATCTTTGGTCTGTAAGAGGTGATACTGGTATTTAGTAATCTGATAACTTTATTAGAGAACGCAATATTACTGTATGTTGTTAGTAGGGAGGAATAGTGGAAGAACTCAGAAGTGTGCCTGCTTTTCTTATGGGGTAGTGCTGGGAGAAGTGGCTTGCTATGGAAGCAACAAGCAGTTTTTTCATATGAGTGAGTTAACTTCACTCTTTTGTGTGCAGGGCTGAGTGCTCTGACTCTCTCTGAAGTTCTCCTGTCACTTGCATCTTGCTGATCTGGTCTCTTAAATCCAAAGGCCACCAAGGCACCTGCAGCCAAAGCAAGAAGAAACTTCCTGCCTGCTAGATGATTAAGATGTCCCAGCACTTTAACAGAACACTGTTTGCGGCAGGTGATATCTCTGTGAACTGTGAATTACAAAGCCAGGCCACAGTGCTTTGTCCCACAAAGAAATTGAAAGAATGCTACCCGTTAAACCTGCCAAGTGAATCTGAAATAGATTAAACTCAAGGACCTTCAGGAACGCCTTTTCTTTAGATTCTGTATGGCAATGTGTCTTGTACAGCTTTCTGTGGCTAAGAAAAAAAATGATGCCACATAAAATAGTCAACATACTAGTGTAATCCTTCTAAATTGACATTATTATAGATGGTTGCTGCAGGAAGAGAATTCATTTAACATTCATGATATATAAACTCCTTACAGAAAGATGGTGCTATTCTTATGTGTCCTGAAGAGCTGCATAATTGTAATGAAAACTTCTACTGCTCTTCTCCAGAGTTCTTGCTACTTGAGAAAATTTTCCCAAGGAATTGCCCAAGTAGGTCTCTTTTAGTTTCCTGTACACACTATTAAAAGCCCAAGTCTGCCACTGTTTGCCATGCAGATGAAGGCTGGAACAGTCAGGACAAAGAAAAAGTAGGACATGGAATCCTTATAATTTGACTTACTTGACTCACAAAATTAAATGTATATTAGCTCCTCCTTTTCGTCATGTCTGCATATTGGGTGCCTTCTCTTTCTCTACTGTCACTTTTCTAAGTCATTATTTCACAAATTCAGTTCCTGAAACCAAGACAGAAAGCTCTGATTAGAGTAGCAGATATTTCTTCATGAAACACTGCCCAACTGGTTTTATTGTAGGAGTCCTGCAAAAATAACAAAATAGAGAAGAAGGAGTATTTCTTTATAAGTAGAGGGTAAAGGAAATGTCATGAACTAGTTATTGGAACAATGTGCATTAATAGAGATAGATTCAATTCTTTGGTAGGTGCCATTTCAAGGATATTTTTTAAAACAGCATTTTTTTCATAGCTGTATTTCAACTGCTTCAACTCCCAAGTTAAAAAAAAAAAAAAACATACACAAAGCATTTTGTATTAGAATTCTAAAGATAAATTCTTCCAGGAAAACTTGCTTAAATATAAGCTTTATCTGTCTACAAGATGTTACACTAAGGTCAGCAGAAGTTTTACCAGAGTGAGATCAGCTTCTCACATGTCAGCTTCTCAAGAGGTTAAGACTTTTCTAGATTTCTGCAATTCAGCTACTGGGGTAGCAGAGTAAGGCTTAGCCAACTTTCAATCGAGTCTCCATTTTGGACAAATTTCCAAGTTTCAATACCCTTTCTCTATCCTGATAAACACATACATGAACACTGCCAAAGACAGCACTTTCAGAAAGAAATAGAATGTTTTAAATTGCTTGTTAAAACTGGCCTAAAGTGCAGCTTTGAAAATGAAGATTCCCAGGGCACAGAAACCAGAGAACAAGAGACAGCCTGAATCTGCTGCCTAGTGAAGAGAGGACTTGATTTGACTGGGAACAAAGATGGGAATCCATTGCACACCCTGCCTTTCTTTAGGGAAGTGTTCTTTTCATTAGGCGATGGCCGAGTTCTTTCTTGCCCCCCAAATGTTGAATTTCTTTCTGTGCTGTGCCCCTCCTAAAGGGGGAGGGAGGGCGAGAAAGTGCCCAAAAGTCAGGTGAGGTGCTTAAGAGAAAAGGGGATCCATCTTGGCATTAGCAGAGAGCTGGGATTTCGGGAACACCCATCTGCAGTATGCTTTGTTGGTGGCTACATCTCCCACCAGACCACCTTATCAGCACACAGATTTATCTTCAACCTAGTTTTGGATTTCTTGCTCCCCATGCAGAGAACATGGATTCCTAACTTTAGTGTATGAATTTCAGGATCTGGTTCCAGCAATTAAATTTTGTAGATTTGGGGTCTTTGCAGTGACAAGAAATAAATTAAAGATGACATGGTACTTGTACCATCAGGAGCCATATAAGAAGCAATTTTCATGCCCTTTCGCCATACTGCCCTATGTAACACTGCATCAAGGCTCTCTTAACATGTAACAATTTTTGAGAACAATTCTTCCCCAGCTGAGAACAGGGGTTCTTTTTCTCAGACCACCCCAGTCCATTCTATTTCTTCCATGTCTTTTTCTGGTAAGAATTTCACCCTTATTACAAGTATGACAGAGGCAAGTGCCTAGCGCTTCCGCCTTCATGCTTATTCCTTTCTCTTTGTCACCTTTCTGGAATATATTCCATTTTTTCACCCATCTTAAAATGACTTAAGTAAAGAGCACTTTAAGTCAACATCTTGGCTGTTCTCTGCCTTGTGTTTTGCTTTTTAATGAGCTGAGAGGGTCAAATTATTAGCATGAACTTTCTCCTATAGCTGGCGTGACTACCCATAATTTTAGCAACTCTACTGATGTCAGTTACAGACACTCTTCTGATTTGCTCTTCCTTGCCACAGTCAGTAGCTTTATTGCGTGATGACTTCATGCAAGGTTCTCATGAATGTCTCTCCCCTCAGCAGTTCTGACCCAGTTGTGCCCTCCTTTTTAGGAGGACTCAAACATCTTTATTATATCATCCTAATCCTTCTCTGGCTTCCTTCACTGTATAATACAGTCAGTCTCTTTCCCTGTCACACACAGGAGAGAGACGACTTACTTATTTCCCTTGTTCTGCTTAGGGGATATGGCAGGTTCATATGGCACAATTCAGACATGCCTGCTGACTGCAGGGAAAAAAATAAAAAAGAAGAAGAAGAAGATGAGGTTTATCCCAGGGCACAGAAATTGACTTCTCATTATAGTGAAAGAATGAAGAGGGGATAACCAAGAGATATGAGCAATCCCAAAGGCAAAAAAAAGAAAGAAAGGAAAAAAAAAGTAGACTAAGAAGCAGTGTCCTTTTGTTAGACTACAACTTGAAGTGTCTTCTAATTTGAGATTGCATTTTTAAATTCTTTGTCTCTCCATTGAAACATTCAATGTTCAGAAAGGGTTAAAAGTTACTGTGTGAAATATTTGCAGACTATATTAAGCCTTTCATTGAGCTTCTGTACTTTCATTGATTTTCTATACTTAGATTATTTAGATTACAATCTCCTGTGCATCTCAGTTTTAGTCCTGTATATGTAAGTATAGTCCTTTCTATATATTAGTTCTGTATATGTAAGTGAATGATACATGATACACTCCAGCAGGGTAACTGAGCTATCTGTCAGTGTCACGTTTGCTTAGTGGCCAGGTTATTTCCCAATCAAACTTGTGCTCTATGGATGCGTCCTATTGGGAGATTTGTCCTTTCTTTACTAACTCCTCTTTGGCAGATGATCACTTTTATTAGAAGTTATTAGAAATAATTGTTCTCTTCAGCTATGTATGCCTCTTGTTTACTGTTCCAAGGTCTCTCATACATCTTTTGCCTACTCCTTGGAAATCTATGTATATGTAGAACTAAATTTTGATATGTAGATTTGAAGAGAATAAAGATGCTGGATCTACTGAGAAAGTGGCATAAGCAATGACAGCAAGTGGATTCCGGTAATTTAAGTTATTTTTTGCAGTGATACATGGTTTGTGTTGGTGTACATGGTAGATACTTTGGATTAATGCAGAATATTTAGTGACAAGTGAAAATACATGGTCAAAATATCCACACAAATGAAGTATTAAAAAAAAAAACAAAAAAATCCATCAATTCTACAATTCACTATTCTATAATTTGAAATGAGATTTTGATTAAGGGGGTAGGGATAGGATTGGCAACATTAAACACCTTCTGTCTAGATAACTTGGTTTCCAGGCAAGGAGAGAACACTAGTAGAAGGTTATGATGCTTAAGCTAACAGATCTGGATATACTATCATTTAAAGCCTTGGAAAGTCACTCAAGGATGGTTTTTTTCCAACTTTTGCTGAAAAAAAAAATATGCAGTTCTCTATTAAATTGGACAATACATGCAAGCTCTAGTCTCAGTCACTACCAGAAGTGGTTTCACCCTCTTGCATAGTCATTATCAGAAGAGCCACTCTGTACATCCAGAGATTAATCTAGGATTGCAGCCCTGTTGTTGTCATTGGAAAGCCTTTCCTCCAAAGATCACAAAGAGCTTCACAGTCATTAATAAAGGAGGCCATATAGTATTCCTCTGAAACAAGTTTCTTAAAGATGAAGCATAGAAGAAGCTGCAGAAGGGAACTGCGCTGAGGCCTTGCTTGCACGGAAAGGTGTAGTGGAGCTGGGTGTCTATCTATGGCTTCTCAGAGGCATTTTATCATCAGCAAACAAAACACGATGGCTGCAGGGACAGGTGCATTCTTTCACAACAAGAACATAACTAGTTTTGAAACCTCGCTCTTGGGCTGTGCAGAGAACTCTGTCCTTCTCTGCTCTCCTCAAGTGGGTCCAGTATTACCCTGAACTGAGTCTTAAAACACAGTTCTTTGGCCAAAGGGTTGAGTCTAGCACAAAGAACAAACCCTGTACCTGGCTTCTGGGCAGAAGGGATGAGAAAGGCAAGCCATATAAAATATTAATCATATAAACAGTGTAGTTTTGGCAAGTGAGTGGCAGAACTTAGAACAGGATCTCAGTCCTCTTCCATTTTTCTTCTATGTAGGCAGAATTAGCCTAGATGCTCACTATAAAGAGAAAATGTAGCTGAAAATACCAGGGATATATTCAGTACTGTGCTGTCTCCAGTAAAGTCAAAGGATACAGAAAGGATAAATTTGCTTTTGGTCTAACATACAGTACCAAGAGAGTTCCCAATCAGACAGTTAGATGATGAAGAGTCCATTTTCACTTCTCTCTTTGTTTTTCCCTTTTTATTCTTCTCTTCCCTTTCTATTTCATGCAGTTAATTTTGTTTAGTCTTTGTGGAAAAGCTCTCCAGAGTAATGAAGGTACCAGTATTCTGTTAATTGAACTCCATTCCCTTCTGTGTTGTGCCTGGAGCACTCTGAAGTGAAGGGAGTATTTTTCATGACTGAACATTACTAGTTTCTCTACATCACACTATAAAAGAAATCATAGGGATAACTGTCCTACAACAATGATTAATGTAGTAAGTTACAGGGCAAATTCTTCTAGGAAAAAAAAGTTGTATAAGGAAAGGTGTTTATTTGGTATGGTCTTGTATATGTGTAGGAGATTGCTGTTATTTTGAAGTCGGTTTGTAAAGCCTCATGAGAGCTTTTGTCATTTTCATGTTTTATTTATCCATCATTAGTCTCATAATTTGAACTGTTTTTCTATTCTCTTTTTGTTCCCTCAGTATCCAGTTGTTTCGAGCAACATCTTTGTTGCTCTAGTTTCTTCCTATCCCTTCTTTTGTTTTTCATCTCTTTTACTTTCTAATTTCTGTGACTAGTGAATTACTGTGAATTTGGCACCCATTCTATTTGAAAAAATGATTTTTGGTGTTTTCAGTGTCATATTGTGCCTTTCTTTCATTAGCAAAAGCTCATTTTTCTCATGTCCCAGGCCTTTCTTCTCAACCACCTGAAACATTCAAATCTGTTTATCCTATTCCAGCATGGTACTAGGTCCCAGTTTCTGCCCTCTTCTAGCAAGTTCCTGCTACAATCTTCCCTCTAGGTTCCTTGACCCTTTTTACCACTCCCTGGCATCTCCCCATCACTCCTGGCCCAAATCAAGTTCCTGTCACCTTTGCTGCCAGGATTGCTACAGCACAGGGAGCACAGAAAATCCCCAAGAGACAGGCTTGTTGCTCTCAGCTCTTGTGTCAAGTACCACAAGGTCTGCAGCAGCCAGAAGCAGCCAGTGCAGGGCTCTGTTTAGTCCCCACACCTCAGCTTGGACAACGTATGTGCTTACTACAGACAAAATTTCCTGGGAAGCTGGGTATCAAGCTCTGACAAGGCTTTATGGAGCGTATGTTAATTGAGCTGTCCTTAAAAGACCTTTAAAGTCAAAATGACTGAATGACAGTCAGATATCTAACTCTTAGGCTCATTTGAAAACCTCAGTCTATACTTGCAATGAGCACTCACCAACAACTTGCACTAGATGTTACCAAGCTTTTTATAGAACCTGGGATGGCTTCTCTGCGGATATTCAATATTTGTTCCAATGTCCTGGTCATGAATCTGGAAGTGACATCTGAAAGGCACTCCTGTACTGATGCACAGTCTAATGCAAACTGGCCTTGAGTGCAAGCATGGTCAATCTGCGCAAAGATAAAGACAGGCAAACTGCAGTACTGGGGCTACATTCTTTGTGGCTCAGTTTTGTCAGTTTTGACATTCTACAAGTAACAGGAGATATATATATATATATATTTTTAATATGAAATATGTTTTGGCACAAACCTTGGTACAGCTTGTTTGTACTGCTTTGACAACACAGGAATATAATTTGCCAGGAAGATGATGTCAGCTCTTCATATTGCATAAACCTGATCTCTATGCTCCGAGTCAGTGACATCAAATGCTCCTCCTGCATTGTTGGTCCCTGAGTGGCATATACTCGTTTCTTGAAGCTGTTTCCAGCCCACCTAATGTAAGCTGTGATAAACTGCACTGGGAAACTGAATCCATAATCAGGGAGCTGGAAATGGCTTCTTTAGAACCGTCAGCATGTCTGGGGCTTTCTGTGTACATATATAGACAGATCCTACCACATTTTGTGGTCACTAGGCCACATCAAGACATCAAGAGTCCATGTCTGCAGTCTAGCTCGTTGCCAATAATAGCAATGGCACTGAAGTTCTGAAGTTCTTCTGTCACTAAGGCCTAAACCAGCACATAGACTCCAGCAGTGAAATATCCTTGTATGCACAGTAAGCTCTGTTTCTGTGAATGTCAACATACATAATGGCAGCTACAGACATTATACCTCAGGAGAAATTAAAGGTCGGGAGGACTGCTTGAGGAATCACTGTTCCTGAGAAGACACTTTTCTGGATTTCATCCTATGCAAAGCAAACACACTTATATCATCTATGCAGAAGCCACAGATCATGACTAAAGATGGGTCATGCAGAAACAGGGAACCACCTTTTTTTGCAGGAAGATAGGAAGCTTTCCCATACCAGAACCTAGATGGGATCATCTCCATAATATCTTCTCCCTTGTCTCAGAGAAGGGAGAAGATACATACTACATACTCCACCACATTAACCATGAGAGGCAGAACTATGCTAAATATAGAGTTGTACTTGTGCCACAGAGCCAAGCAAAGCTGCCAGGATAGGGAACTTCTCCATGAACAGCAGGTTGGCAGCAGAAGTTCATGCCTTAAATAGTTGCTGTTCCTAAGCTTGGGTGAATTGAAGAGTCACTTGAGAGAAGCATGTACTAACCTGGATGTTTGTTAGCATTAGCCAACAGAGGCTCTTCAGATCCAACAAGAAGGTCTGGACTATTACTCAAAATGATTCTGTATCAAGTTGTGATGGCAACATTCACTGCTGCCTCACTACAGCACAAGTTTCGTAACACATCCCTACCACATCAATTTCAGCTCTGCTCTGTTAAATAGCTGCCCTTTCTCTTTCACCTCTTTAGCTTCTGAAACTGGAGATGGATGTCTACCCTCCATTTATTCTTCTTTCCTTTCAATCAGTAGACTCTATCAAGCTCTCAGACTCACTCATACAGTATGCCTTCACAGAAAAATGGTTCCTGATGCCTTCCCACTCCCTCATCACAATCACAGAATATCCAAACTCCTGGAGTAATTTACAGAGAAAAATAACATTAGGAAATAAATGTTTGGCTGTTTATTGACACATCTTGCTATTGGGGAAAAAAATAAAAGTGTGAACACTCTAATACTGTTCTCTGTGCATCACCAAAAATTTCTCTATGAAACTTGGAGATGTGAATCTAGCTGTGACAAAGAAGTAAGTCTGACAAAAAGTACAGTAACATCCTTCAGTGTCCCACCACACGGCTGGTATAGATTTCAAAAAGTGGATGCACTAAGGAAATTACCAGTGTGCATCCACATCTGAAAAACAAATAAATTCTGTGTCACAGGGCAGAGCTATGACCACTGAATCAGTATCACAGAGACATGCTGGGATAGCTCACGTGACTGGAATACTGCCATGGATGGCTATGTGCTTTTTAGGAAAGACAGGCCAGGGAGGCGAGGTGGTGGAGTTGCTCTTTATGTGAGAGAGCAACTGGAATACATCGAGCTCTGCCTAGGGGCGGAGGAGGACGAGGAGGCAGTTGAGAGCTTATGGGTAAAGATCAAAGGGCAGGCCAGCAAGCAGGACACTGTTGTGGGAGTCTACTACAGGCCACCTGACCAGGAAGAGAAAGTTGATGAGGCCTTCTATAGACAGCTGGAGGTAGCCTCACAATCACAGGCCCTGGTTCTCATGGGGGACTTCAACCACCCTGACATCTGCTGGAGGGACAACACAGCAAGGCACAAACAGCCCAGGAGGCTCCTGCAATGCATTCATGACAACTCCTTGTCACAAATGGTGCAGGAACCTACAAGGAAGGGTGTCTTGCTGGACCTTGTCCTTACCAACAGAGAAGGACTGGTTAGAGATGTGAAGGTTGGGGGCAGCCTTGGCTGCAGTGACCATGAGATGGTGGAGTTCAGGATCCTGCAGGAAAAAAGTAAGGCAACAAGCAGGATTGCAACCTTGGACTTCAGGAGAGCAGATGTGGGGCTCTTCAGAGAGCTGATTGGTGGAATCTCATGGGTTAAGGCCCTAGAAGGAAGGGGGGTCCAGGAGAGCTGGCTAGTATTCAAGCATCACTTCCTCCAAGCTCAAGAGCGGTGCATCCCCATGAGTAAGAAGTGCAGCAAAAGGGGCAGGAGACCTGCATGGGTGAGCAAGGAGCTCTTGGCCAAATTCAGACAGAAAAAGAAAGTACACAGAATGTGGAAAAGGGGACAGGCTACTTGGGAGAATTATAGGAACGCAGCCAGAGTATGTAGAGATGCTGCAAGGAAGGCTAAGGCCCAGCTGGAATTGAGTCTGGCAAGGGATGTCAAGGACAACAGGAAGGGCTTCTTCAAATACATCAGCAGCAAGAGGAGGACTCGGGAAAATGTGGGTCCACTACTGAATGGGGTGGGGGCCCTGGTGACAAGGGATACAGGGAAGGCAGAATTACTGAATGCCTTCTTTGCTTCAGTCTTCACTGCTAAGGGCAGCCCTCATGAATCCTGCAGCCTGGACATGAGGGAGAAAGTCTGGAGAAGGGAAGACTTTCCTTTGGTTGAGGAGGATAGGATTAGAGACCTTGTGGGCAGGCTAGACATCCACAAATCCATGGGCCCAGATGGGATGCACCCACAGGTACTGAGGGAGCTGGTGGATGTTGTTGCCAGGCTGCTCTCCATCATCTTTGAAAGGTCCTGGAGAACAGGAGAGGTGCCTGAGGACTGGAAAAAAGCCCATGTCACTCCAGTCTTCAAGAAGGGCAAGGAGGACCCAGGAAACTACAGGCTGGTCAGCCTCACCTCCATCCCTGGAAAGGTAATGGAACAGCTCATTCTGGATGTCATCTCCAGGCATATGGAGGAAGAGAAGGCGATCAGGAGTAGCGAGCATGGATTCAGCAAGGGGAAATCCTGCTTAACCAACCTGATAGCCTTCTATGACGGAGTGACTGGCTGGGTAGATGGGGGGAGAGCAGTGGATGTTGTGTACCTTGACTTCAGCAAGGCTTTTGACACTCTCTCCCAGAACATCCTCCTAGGCAAGCTCAGGAAGTGTGGGTTAGACGAGTGGACAGTGAGGTGGCTTGAGAATTGGCTGAAAGGCAGAGCTCAGAGGGTTGTCATCGGTGGCGTGGAGTCTACTTGGAGGCCTGTGGCTAGTGGAGTCCCTCAGGGCTCAATACTGGGTCCCATCGTGTTCAACTTCTTCATCAATGACCTGGATGAGGGGACAGAGTGCCTCCTCAGCAAGTTTGCGGATGATACCAAGCTGGGAGGAGTAGCTGACACACTGGAGGGCTGTGCTGCCATTCAGAGAGACCTGGACAGGCTGGAGATCTGGGCGGAGGGGAACCTCATGAGGGCTTCCACAAGGACAAGTGCAGGGTCCTGCACCTAGGGAGAAATAACCCTAGGCACCAGTACAGGCTGGGTGCCGACCTTCTGCAGAGCAGCTCTGCAGAGAAAGACCTGGGAGTGGTGGTGGATGACAGATTGATCATGAGCCAGCAATGTGCCCCTGTGGCCAAGCCAATGGTCTCCTGGGGTGCATTAGGAAGACTGTTGCCAGCAGGTCGAGGGAGGTGATCCTGCCCCTCCACTCAGCCCTGGGGAGGCCTCAAGTACTGTGTCCACTTCTGGGCTCCCCAGGATAAGAAAGACATGGAGCTACTGGAGAGAGTCCAGCGTGGGGCTACAAAGATGATCAGAGGGCTGGAGCACCTGCCCTATGAGGAACGGCTGCGAGAGCTGGGCCTGTTCAGCCTGGGGAAGAGAAGACTGAGGGGGGATCTTATCAATGTGTACAAGTACCTGAAGGGAGGGTGTCAAGGGGACGGGGACAAACTCTTTTCAGTTGTCCCGTGTGACAGGACAAGAGGCAATGGGCAGAAATTGAAGCACAGGAAGTTCCGCCTGACCGTGAGGGGGAATTTCTTCACTGGGAGAGGGACCAGGTTGTCCAGAGAGGTTGTGGAGTCTCCTTGTCTCGAGATCTTCAAGGCCTGCCTGGATGCAACCCTTCCTAACATGCTCTAGGTGACCCTGCTGAGCGGGGAGGTTGGACTAGATGATCTCCAGAGGTCCCTTCCAACCTTACTGATTCTATGATTCTATGACCAGCCACATCAAATCTTATTTGGGTATTATCTTTGAGTCACTCCCTCTGCTAGCTCTGAGAGCTTCTTCATATCTTCAATCTTATCTCCTCCCCCTCCACAAAAGAAAGCACAGAACAACACTCCTTGATTTTATGCTCCCACCTGCACCTCAGAGAGAGCTTGACAGTGCTTTTACTTTCAGTTCTCAGCAAGAGGGGTAGTTAACCAACCTGTGGATGATATAGCAAACGTATTTTCAGTCTTCTTTCTCCTTATTCCCACGTTCATAGCAGTAAATTGCTTTTCATTTGCTGTGTCAGTTGCTCTGACATATCAAAACAGAAACAAGGCTCTGCCCTTTGTCTTGCTACAGGTGCAGGGGGCACCATATTAACAGCTCTGAACATGCAGGTGTCAGCTCCTAGTAGCACCCCTAAGAGCATAAGTGAGCTTTCATTCCCCAGCATGAGTACATGACTTTATCACAGTCTAATTGAGTCTAACCCATGTGCAGTGCTCCAAAACTGTTATTTCTTGCTGCCTGCCTGTGAGCTCCTAAGCAGAACTAGTGCACAGCAAAAGGCTTCAAGGCTCTTGCTGTCTGTGAAAGCAGCAAAATCTTTGGGGGCAATATTAGTGCTACTGTAGGTGAGAAGATAACAGATGGAAAAGAGGTTTAGAAGCTCTGGGGACATCAGTGATGCTTGGGATTGCAGATAGTAGGAATTAAACACAATAAAAGTGGCAGTAAAATTATTTAGGGCTTTTTACCTTCTTGGAGTCAAAGGTGACTTGGCCACCCTTTTAAACAATGCCTAAGGCAAATGGTTGGATATCTAGACAAAAGTTGCTAATACTCTGAAATACTAGGACTTACCCTGAATTCTGCTAATCTGCAGATCCTAAACCTGCACAAAAGATACAGAGTGAAGCTTACTCATAAACCAAAAATATGAATAAAATCTACATATCTGTAGAGATGAATTTGCACTCTCTTGCCTTTATTTGGTCTGGCTTATTAGAAGAACAAGAAACATTTTAGAGCCAATTTTTAAGTGACTTGCTCTTTGTTCTACAGACCTTGGTTTTAAAAAGAATACATACTGACTTATTCAGTTGTCTCACATTTTCTTTATTGAGGGGAGGGGGGAACTCTTGAACCATCCATTTTAAGTTCTGTTTGTACTAAGAGAACACAGACAGAAGCAGTGCCTTTCATTTCAGGGTATCACAGATGAGCTGTAAGTATGTGAATTCAGGGAATAAAGACAGAGAAGCTGTTAGGCAAGCAGGCAACAGCACCTTACTTACTGAGTTATTTCATTGATTCAAATGCGCTGACCTGCACAATAGGACACAAGAAAGGTGCAAGGATTGGTGGTGGTGGTGGCGGCGGGGGTGAAGTATTTGGCCATGTATTTCTCTAGCTGAAAAAACGTTTTATTCATTCATCATAAAACCAATCAATACAAAAAACACCTGCTTTGGCACAAGTTACAAGAGTACCCAATAACTTGTTACTTTTCACAGGAGCTCAGGAAGCTAAGTTTCTAAAACCTCAAACAACAATATCAACAACAAAATGGAAATTTGAAACAAATATCTTATATCAGGAAAGACAGTTGTTCTTACTTTGTACCTTCCCAAACAAGAGATGTGTTCTGTTGCCTTATGACTCATGATGTTATGAGCTGAAACAGAACAACTCAACTTAGAGAATGAGTGTAACACTTTTACTAGTTAAGACAGAATAAAATAAGAAAAATTTAAACAAGCAAATCCAGTCAATGTATTACGAATGTTTAGAAAAGGAAAAAAAAAAAAAAGAATCTATTCTGCTTCTACAGATTATTCTGCAGATTACTCCTGCAGATAGTGATTTACAAGGAACATGGTAGACCAAGTGTATTGCAACATCAGTTTTGGACTAGTAGAATTATATTGGCAGAATGGTTAAAACACACAGACAAAAACCCTAGTTAATCTACCATTTTCACTGGAAAGAGTGATTATTGTTAGCAAACCAGAAATGCAGAGTTTGGCAGAAAACGAGATCTAAGAAAATATTTAAAATTCCAGCTAAAAAATATTCAGATAGAAAACTCATGATTGCAGCCCATCTTTATCATCATCATTCTAAATCTTCCCCATTTTATCTCAGCCCCTGATAAAGACAAAGCCATCCAAAGAATATAAGGTTATCTTTTGAGGGTAGAGTGCCCAAAATGGCAAGTAGAAAGCTGAAAAAATCACTTATCAATGACTTGCCTAAGGACATACAAACAGTATCTGTTTCAATGCCTAGAGTTTAAACCTTGTTATCTTTACCTACCAGCTCTTCCACCACATAGTGATGGACAAAAACTTAAATAACATCTGTAGCAACATTTTGTTTCCTCACATTGTTGAAATAACATACTAGAGTGTAACACGAGAGTAGTTATATGGGGTCAGATCAAAGGTCTATTTAGCATAGTGTCCTAAATTCAGCATCAGTTGAAAATAAGTTATGAGAAAGTGTCACCTGGAAAGGTTCAGATCGTTGGAAAAGGTGAAATACCCTTCTATTTAAAAGCTGAAATTTCTTTCTTGTGGGCATGTTTTCCCATCTGATCTCCATAAACTGTATGTCCAAGCTATGTGGAAAATACTGTCTGCAGGCCTTCATTACGGAGAAGCTGTGATACTGAACCTACAGTTTCAAAGTGAGGTACATGGATTACAGCTAGCAATTTTGCCAGGTAACTTGCAAATCTTCCTCCAGCAGCTTAAATTTACTACATATTGAACATATTCCCAGCAGAAATGTTAGGAATCTGTGAGTCAAAAAAGATTAGGATTTGGATGATTCTGCTTATTGTTGCCTTCATATAGCTGAGAAAACCCCACCATCTGCTGGAGAGAGGAAAATCTGCTCTGGCTTCTGTAATCATAACTTCTTCATCTTCCTCTACCTCATGTGCTCTTCTCTCAGTTTTGCTTTAGTAGGTTTTTTTGTTTGTTTAAGTAAGCCGTTGCTGGTTTTAAATTAGCTGGTTTAGTTATCCTGTGTGCACAACAATTTGGCTAAGTCATTTTGTATGTATACATATACTGATATTTCAGATGTTCACTCCATTCCCACTGCTATTTCATAGCAAGGCAGACACAGCCTCACTTTATTCATAGTAACTAGATGCTTAATATGAGAATCTTATTTCATCGTATCTTTACGTGAGTTATAAGGCAATCTGGTCTAGTATCTTTCTGCAAAGTAGGCTTTTCAAGCTTATTGGAACAGAATATAAGTAAATAAACCTAGTAGCAGTTTTCCAAAGCATTACAACTCTTTATTTATCACTTCGTCTGCAGTTTTCCACTACATTATTCCTATGAAATGGGAACAACAATCCTGCCTATGCCTTTGTACTGTAACTGAAATGACTGAGTCAGCTGTCAGAGTCCTGGAACACATTGCAGGTGGACTGAGCTCCTGGAACAAACAGATGCATCTGTCACAGCAAATACTTTTTCATACTTTAGAGATGATTTAAGGATGAAAATAAAGAGAAATTTCAGCACTTCAATACCTACTCTGAGGTCTACCTCCCATTTCTTTTAAAATGCAGCAGAGGCAGCTCTGACCTATGCTAGCATGCACTACTTGTCATTTGCAATATAAAGAATGCTGTAGAGGACTGATATTGTCTGATTGTTTTTAGGGATCAAGATTTTACATCTGGTAGCCAATTCTTTGGGACATATCTGGTTTACTTCATGTCTTCAACTTAGCATAGAGTATAGAGCATATTGCCAATACATGTTTAAAGCTTGGTAACAGCTTCTCTGTCTATCACGCCAGCTTGGTATCTGTTTAAACATAGTTCAGAGTATCTGAAGAAAGAGCTCATTATGGCAGTTCCCCTGCCTACCTTAAACAGATGAAATTCCACAACTGTAATAAAGCAAACAGAAGGCTAGCATCTTTGCCTAATTTGACACATTGTGTTCACATCCTACTTCAAACATCAGGCACATGTTCTCATATGCAAGCACACATACATGCCTGCAACCTTGTTCATACCTCCTGTTTCCAACTGACAGGAATGATGGATATATTGGTAGAAGCCAGATTAGTAGTTATTACCCTTCTATATTTCTCTAGTGGAATCATCCTAATTTGTATACCAAGCCCAAGAAAAAAAGTAAACAAGAATGCTCTCTTTGATGGGACTGCTGGAGTCTCACAGAGCTTCCCTGTATCACAAACATTTACTACAAATGTAACTGCCCTTTTATTCATGCAAATCCTGTTGGTACTTTTTCCACTTACCAATGCTAACCTTTGTGCTACAATAATGAAAACCAGTGCATGGCATATGCAGCATTATCATCAAAAGAAATGCAATAATTTACAGCCTAGTACATAGCTGTCTACTTTATGAAGAAGTAGAACAAAGAGGAGCACAAATAAAATCCAGGGAAGGTAACGAAAGTAGTTTTGATCTCATTTATTATTTGTCTCTTCAAGTACATAAAATAAAGCAGTACCTTTTGCTCTGGATTCTATGCTTCTTATACTTAGAACAAAAATACAAAATCATGTTAAAAATGACCTATGTCTCAGAATCCAAAATTCTTTCTTATGAAGAGGTGACGATCAGTTTGGTCCATAGCCTGTTCCTTCCTGGTCAGGGAAAAGGAAAGAAAAGGCAGGTACTACAGTGTATCCAAAGACTGATTAATAGAACTGTGGTGGTTTATCAAGTTTCCATTGAATTTTCTAAATAAAGGAAGTCAAGTATGAACTGAAAAAGCATAAAGGTCTTGGAGATTTTGTTACTAAGCTATAGCCTGTAGTAGTAGTTACCTCTACTGATTTCCATTTCATGCAGTTGCAGAAACCCAACAGTTATCATAGATTTCAGCCTAACTAAAACCTCTTGAGAATTATGCAAGACATTTTTTTTGCTATAAGCTTCACATTACAATTTGCTTGAATCATACAACCAGAACAGAATGTAATGCTAGAATATTTTGATTCTTTAGGTTCCAAAAGAAATTGATTTAAAGCCACATAAAGTGATGGAAAAAAATGCTAGAAAAACATCTGTTTGTACCACCCCACTCCACCTCTTCCGCTCCCCCCAAAGAAGAAAAGAAATCAGTCTGCTGGTGTGCATTAGGTGGGCCAAACAAGAACCTCATAGATTTTTCTTTGGCAGTGTCACAAAGCATCAGTGTTGTATTTAAACAATTTTACAATTTAAAATTAATTACAATTTAAACAACTTAAATTGCATATATCCAGTTATTAGAATCTATTATATGCATGGAGATGCATGAAAGATGTAGAAATCAATGAGCTAGAAGAATTAGAACAGTTAATTCTTATGATTTTCAGGTAACAAAGAATAAAGATAGAAAACTCACAATTGACTCTTACCTGCAGACACAACTGTATTACTTCAGCTAAACCATTATTCAACTGATTTCTCTACAGTAATGTTCATATATAGACACCTATTTTTAGCAGTCATTTTTTAAGTGTCACACATTTATCATACTCCTTTCATCAGTCATTCATTTTGATCACCAGCTTGAGAAAAGTCAACATGAAACAATTTAAGGATACCTACATAATGGCCTGCATTGGCATAATTAAACCACTTCTAAATATATTACTGAACTCTGTGTAAGGGTAGCTCTTAAAAGATCTTACTGGATACTACTTGATCAAAATGGCAAAAATACTTTTGGTGAATTCACTTAATTCGGTCCTATTGTTTTGGAAACCAAAAGTTGGAACTCTTAGGCCTCTTAGTGGAATGACTGTAAACATATCCATGTTTTATAACTCTTACCGGATCTCTCATAAACCAGTGCAGAGAGGGGACAGGCTGTATTAGTTCCAGAGAGGTTCCTTGTTTCATCTTCGTGAAAAATCTGTCCATTTGCTGTCAAGTTTAGAGTCAGTTTGCAAATATAAAGGCACATTAAGACAGGCTTGATTCCACAGCTCCCATGTGCACTAGGCATATATCCCAAGGCTGCAGAAGCTGAATGTGGCTTTCCACTTTCATACCTGGAGCACTGTAATTTCAGACATCAGCACAGTGAGTTATCCTGAATTTTTATGTGCTCACTCCCATGGTCTGAATAGCCATTTTGTCAAAAGGATAAATAAAAGCCAGAAAGACTAATATTAGAGGAGAAGCAACAAGCAGGTCATCAAGAACTCTGTGCTGGGCTAACAAAGTGTGCACTGTGTCTTACTTCTTAGCCTGTTAAGCCTATCCACCTGGTCAGCAAGGAAGCAACCTCATTGTAAGACATCAGCAAACAGCTGTGAAACTTGACAGCAAACTAGATTTTATCTCTTTGCAGAAAGAATGTTCTCCCTATTACTGCTATGAGCTACTCCATTGCCACAGAGAAGACAAATCTGGTCTTAAAATTTGCAATGTGGCAGCTAGCCAAAATAACAGCCAAATAATTAAATTTTCTCCCTTCCTGCCATCAGTCTGCTTCTTGAGAAAGCCACAAAATTCCACACTCCTATATATGCATGTAGGGCCACACATTGTAGAAAACTCACATTAGAAGAAAACTAGTGATCCAGAAATACAATAAGAGCCAGGAAATGATCAAAAGAAAGTTGCCTTTGCTGATTAGTCTCATGAGCATGTGGCAAGATGAAATCTTCACATAGTATGATTATTCTTTCTGATCTGGACTCCTGCCTGACACAGCAAAAAGGATCTACATGTTCTGGGGATACACAAACAACAAGCAATATGTGTCATCAGAGATCAAAGTGGGGTTATTTTTAATAAGTAATATACATTGCATAACATTCAGACATTGGAAACATTTATTCAGTTTCCAAAATAAGCTCAAAAGGTCATCACCATTAAAAACTTGTAAGGCTTTTTAATTAGTTAAAAAAGAAAAAGAAAGACATAAGAATTCTCACCTGAGAGTACCCTTACCAGATCAGTAAATTAGAGTTTCTGTCTGTGATAGTCACTATGTTTAGCTCCATCCGTAGATTCCCTCCCCCTCACAAGCTATTTTCCTCCCAAATTGTGCAGGTCTCTGGTTAAGCTGTATCTTTTTTATAGCCTTTATAGTCTCTCTCAGTCTACATCATTCTGAACTGCCCTCTCCCTTTGCAGCTGAACCTGTTTTAGCCACTTCCTCAGCAGGCATAGCTTACAAACCCTTTCACAGTAAAAATTTTCTTGAACAAAACTCAGTATATAGCACAACTAATCTGCATTTATTACAAATGTGATTATAAAAATCCAAGCCAAAGCCCAAAATACTTAAACAAGATGAAAAGGGCTTCCTGTTGCCAAGATCAGAATAAATAGCTGTGAATATTCTTTTTTTCTTTTGACAATATGTATGCTGCTTATGTCTGGTAAGCAGCAAGCACAGAGTGACTGTAAGTGACTCCAGGTCACACTGAATGATGGTGAAATCTGCCAGGATATGGGCTTGTCATCACTCCTTCTGACTGTAAGGCACAGAAAAATAGGAATAAGGATTTCTTGCCTGATACTACTTTTTTCAAATAGCCTTTTCTCCACCTTGACAAGAATATACAATACAGTAGGCAAAATGCTGATGCAGATGTTTTCACGAGGGTTAAGTGCAGTATCTTGTGCAAATTTTGGTAAAACTCTTGCAGTTTGAGATGAGTTTCCCTGTTATTTGCTAATGAGTTATAATGCCCAAGATGCTGAAAGAAATGGCAGACAGATGGAGCTAGTGATTTATGCAGAGCCAGAAATAGAAGATAAGTGAGTGTTTATAGGAGCCATCTGCAACGTTTATGCACTGATTTTAAAGTCAATTCATTACATTTGGACTTGACACCAGCAAGAGAATCTTCTGAAGAGGTTTCTTCAGTATACAAGCAGCAGTGAGCTATAGTAAAAATATAGTGAAATTGTAGTAAGATCAGTTGTAATGAAGATTTTAAGCTCCCAGGGCAGAGAAGCTTACCTCAATCTTCACTAAAAAAGGAAGCTCCTGCAAAACATATCTCAATGTATTATTCACTGACATGCTAGTCTTACCAGGGTAGAATTTTCCCATGCTTGAGAAATAAAGTCAAAGATCCTGGCATGCCTATCTGTTCTAACTTTGATCAAGTCCTCCAACTTTCTACTTCAGATTTCCTCTGATGATAAAAGAGGATACTTGATTTACCTCATATATTGTGAGAATATTTTCATGTTTTTTATATTGCTTTTAACATGCAAATTCACTCTACAATAGAATATAATGCATATTACTTCATACTATTGTTTTTGTTATGCACAGTAGAGATGGGTCCAAATTGCAATTCAGACAAGGCTCACATTGTTCCACAGCACTGGGTTATATAGATTTGGAGTACAGGAATAGTCTGTCTCCCATGAATAGAACAGTATGTGCTTTGGAAAATCTTCAATGAAAAATTAATTTTAAAAAGATATAAACAGTTTAAATACAACAACAGTTGCCAATGCATTAGACCTGGAAAATAATCAGTTAAATGAGATAGTCTGTGTGCTCACAAGTCTTTTAAGATTCTTTTTGTATGGGAGAATTATAACTATCTCAGCAGCTAAGGAGTCAAACATGAACAGACTACCTCTGGTCCTCCCTCTTCAGCATGACAAAACTATGATGAATTTGCAGAGTAAAATGTGTCATGACATTCTTCTCCAACACTAATATCCTAATATCTCTCATTTTTACAAGAGAAAAGTAGAAATAGGTAAAAAGGAGAAATCACATAGCACTGTGGAAAGAACAATAAAATCCTGGCCCCACTGAATTCAGAGGTTTGACAGGGCTACTATCTCAGCACTTTGGGATGGAAAATTTTGACACTGTATCTTATCCCTCCCTGATCCATGGATCTGGGTAAGCAATATTTTGTTCCATACTTGAAACAGAAAATGGACTACTATGGTTTATCCCTACAGCTCTCTAAATCTAAAGGTTCACAAGCACCAAAACAAATGATAAAATGGAAATCTACCAGAGATGTATTTTGCACCCAATGTAGAAAGGGAGAGGTCAGAGCAAAAGCACCTCTTCACTTACAGAGACAAATTTTCAGTGAAGCCTTGAAAAATTCTAAATTAGTTTAAGGAAGTTTGGTTTAAATCTAGACACTATGGTACTGAGATGCCAACTTAGGAAAAAAAATAAAGCTTTATATTTCTGGGGACAAAAATAGACTGAGCTACCATTTGATTACATTATTTTTACAAAGCTGTATTTAAATGACAGCTGAGTGCACGAATAGAGGCAGAGCACCTGAATTTTGCCTTGATTTGATTCACTCCTCATTTATATGTATGTTGTACAAACATTCAGTAGGAGGTAGTTTCTAGCCTAATAGTTTGATGTCTAATTTTAGCAAATAGACAAGGGAGTTGTACTCAAAGGAAGAAGAGGTGGGTATTCAAAGGAGGAAACATGTAATTACACCTGGATGTGGTTTGGATGTAACTATTAGCATCTCAGAATCTTCAAATTATAAATTCCCTTTTTAAATTTGTGCATATTTATAAGTAGTGATATCAACAATTCTACAAACAGTTTGCCTAGCCATTTTCACAGTACCATGAAAAACATGGATCTGGTAGATCCATAGAAAACTATGGATCCATAGAAAACTAAACGGTGTTTAACTCCCTCTGTTTCGATAGCAGGTTTCAAATATGCACCTGTGGCTATGACCAGTTCCTATGGTGCAAGAATGCAACTTTCCTTCCTCTTTGGATAGTTAGAGCCTGTGTCTGCTGTGATAAATCATAGAACCATAGAATCAGTAAGGTTGGAAGGGACCTCTGGAGATCATCTAGCCCAACCTCCCCGCCCAGCAGGGGCACCTAGAGCGTGTTAGACAGGGTTGCATCCAGGCAGGCCTTGAAGAACTGCAGACAAGGAGACTCCACAACCTTTCTGGGCAACCTGTTCCAGGGCTCTGTCACTCTCACAGGGAAGAAATTCCCCCTCACGGTCAGCTGGAACTTCCTGTGCTTCAATTTCTGCCCATTGCGTCTTGTCCTGTCACACGGGACAACTGAAAAGAGTTTGTCCCCGTCCCCTTGACACCCTCCCTTCAGGTACTTGTACACACTGATAAGATCCCCCCTCAGTCTTCTCTTCCCCAGGCTGAAGAGGCCCAGCTCTCGCAGCCGTTCCTCATAGGGCAGGTGCTCCAGCCCTCCGATCATCTTTGTAGCCCTATGCTGGACTGTCTCCAGTAGCTCCATGTCTTTCTTGTCCTGGGGAGCCCAGAAGTGGACTCAGTACTCGAGATGAGGCCTCCCCAGGGCTGCGTTGAAGGGCAGGATCACCTCCCTTGACCTGCTGGCAACAGTCTTCCTAAGGCACCCCAGGAGACCATTGGCCTCCTTGGCCACAAGGGCACATTGCTGGCTCATGATCAATCTGTCATCCACCATCACTCCCAGGTCTTTCTCTGCAGAGCTGCTCTGCAGAAGGTCAACACCCAGCTTGTCCTGGTGCCTAGGGTTATTTCTCCCTAGGTGCAGGACCCTGCACTTGTCCTTGTGGAACCTCATGAGGTCCCTCTCTGCCCAACTCTCCAGCCTATCCAGGTCTCTCTGAATGGCAGCACAGCCCTCCGGTGTGTCAGCCACTCCTCCCAGCTTGGTATCATCCGCAAACTTGCTGAGGAGGCACTCTGTCCCCTCATCCAGGTCATTGATGAAGAAGTTGAACACGATGGGACCCAGTACTGAGCCCTGAGGGACGCCACTAGCCACAGGCCTCCAAGTAGACTCCATGCCACTGATGACAACCCTCTGAGCTCTGCCTTTCAGCCAGTTCTCAAGCCACCTCACTGTCCACTCCTCTAACCCACATTTCCTGAGCTTGCCTAGGAGGATGTTCTGGGAGACAGTGTCAAAAGCCTTGCTGAAGTCAAGGTACACAATGTCCACTGCTCTACCCTCATCTACCTAGCCAGTCACTCCGTCATAGAAGGCTATCAGGTTGGTTAAGCAGGATTGCTGAATCCATGCTGGCTACTCCTGATCGCCTTCTCTTCCTCCATATGCCTGGAGATGACATCCAGAATGAGCTGTTCCATCACCTTTCCAGGGATGGAGGTGAGGCTGACTGGCCTATAGTTTCCTGGGTCCTCCTTCTGGCCTTTCTTGAAGACTGGAGTGACATGGGCTTTCTTCCAGATGCAGCTGGGCAACAACACCCACCAGCTCCCTCAGTACCTGTGGATGCATCCCATCTGGGCACTTGGATTTGTGGATGTCTAGCCTGCCCACAAGGTCTCTAATCCTATCCTCCTCAACCAAAGGAAAGTCTTCCCATCTCTGGACTTTCTCCCTCATGTCCAGGCTGCAGGATTCATGAGGGCTGCCCTTAGCAGTGAAGACTGAAGCAAAGAAAGCATTCAGTAATTCTGCCTTCCCTGTATCCCTTGTCACCAGGGCCCCCACCCCATTCAGTAGTGGGCCCACATTTTCCCGAGTCCTCCTCTTGCTGCTGATGTATTTGAAGAAACCCTTCCTGTTGTCCTTGACATCCCTTGCCAGACTCAATTCCAGCTGGGCCTTAGCCTTCCTTGCAGCATCTCTACATACTCTGGCTGCGTTCCTATAATTCTCCCAAGTGGCCTGTCCCCTCTGTGTACTTTCTTCTTCTGTCTGAATTTGGCCAAGAGCTTCTTGCTCACCCATGAAGGTCTCCCGCCCCTTTTGCTGCACTTCTTACTCATAGGGATGCACCGCTCTTGAGCTTGGAGGAAGTGATGTTTGAATACTAGGCAGCTAAAAGATGAAGAAGGAGCTCCAGTGATTATTTTGGGGAGGCTGTTTAAAGAATGTGAGAGAAGTAGCACTGCCACCAATGTTTTAAACTATTTCTGTGTATTTAAATTGGAAAGGCACAGACTGTGAAAGGTAAAAATATACATAAACTAAATACGGTTCTCACAGCTAAAAAGTTACATGAAAGATATATGAGCACACATACGTGCATATACACACCAGTCATTAAAGTTCTTCATGTGAATGGAAGCCTGAGGATGCTCATTCATTCACGGACAAATTTTGGCATTATTGTATCAGCCAATTCCTAGATGATTATCAAGAGGACCACTGGCATAAGTGGCCAGTGTTGATGTGAGGATCTGCAGGTGCCCTATGTGGAGGATGCTGTGAGCTGCCCTGGTCTGGTCCCGGCTGGCCCTGACCTCAGTGCAAAGACTCGCAGGCTGCCAAACTGCCAGTGGCTGGGGGAGCCTGCAGCAAGACCACTAGAGCTCCTCCCCCCCCCCCCAAAAAAAAAAAAAAAAAAAAAAAAACACTAACCTGCTATTCTGGAAATTCAAAACTTCCCCTTGCCTCCTTTCAATACTAGCAACCAACTTGTTCTGCTGATACTTAAAAGCCTTATCTGCAATTACTCCTTCCCTCTAGCACGAAGCTTTTCTTTTCCTCTCACGTTCTTTCATATCTAAACTCCACATTTTTTTCTCCTGTGCCTGTTCATATGCCTCCCTCTGCAATTCATTTTTATTCTGTAGTTCGTAGTTGTATCATTTGTGTGAAGCATTATATGAACTGTCAGGACAAAATGCATTGTCCTAATAGGTGGAGTTCTTCTAAGGAGCCTGGGGAGGTGGAGGAGAAGGAGCAGTTTTTCAAATTCTGCTTAATTTTTATACTGCAATGGTCAGTCTGTTTATTTAACAGAAGTCAAATCAATGAAAGTTAATGGAAGTAGGTACATAGTAGTACCGTATTTCCCTATGAAATACGAAAATAGCTAAGCAGACTATAGAATTGATGATACCACTGATCATATATGCGCACAAATTCCAAGAAAGAAAACATTGCTTTTAAAAAATGTTTATATTTTAAATTCTGAGATGTTAATAATTGCATCCACACCACATTACACATCCAGGTGTAATTACATGTTTCCTCCTCTAAATATCCACCTCCATCTTCCTTTGAATATAACTCCCTTGTCTTTCCCATGAAGGCACGATCATGTTCAGGGACCATTGCATGTACCAGAAGCAATCACTTAGGTTTAGAGTCAGCTATTTTTACTGATGAGAAGCATTACTTTTCTTAGCAAATAGCTCCATTAAATCCTACATTAAAAACAAAACAAAACCAGAACAAAACACAGATCCTAAACAGGTAGTTCTGTTTTCCAGCTTTCTGAATGCAGTAAGCTTTAATCTGGACCCACTTTCAGTGGTGGAAATCAGCTGGAAGAGGTGGGTTCATTTCTGTGGTACAAAAGTATCACAGAGCAGAACTGGGTCAGGTATACACACTAGAGAAAAGTAATGCGTCCAACACCAGAGCAGCTGGTCTTTTTTAGCACATGCATTCAGGGCTGTTGAAGACAATTGAAACTTTGTAAATGCTTCTCTTTAACAATTACTGTGCACAGGTCGGGCTTCATGAAGTTACCTTTACAAAAGCAAGAAACGATTAGTGAACATTTTTATACTTTTTTTTTTTTTTAACTGACTCTAGTCAATCTATTCAAAACTAGGAATACCATGCCTGCATTCCCTGTGGGATTTCAAAGCTCCAACTGCCAGGCAGATATTCCCAGTCTTCCTCTGTATTCTTTTTACTGTCCTTCTCTTGGGAATCTGTTATTACCACAATTTGGCTGCAGTTATATTAGCAAAAGATCTTAATTCAACAAAATATTTAAGCAAGTTTCAGCCTTCTTGCATCTGGGTTTCATAGAGCTAAATTAAGATTAGCGGATTCCTATGTGTTTCCCATTGGACTTTGTTGTGGAGAAATTATTAAACACTCTAAACTGTTATGAAGATTTAATAATTTGCATTTGTTTGCAACAGGGACATGTAATTCTCTCTCTGCTTTTATATAAAGCATTTTTTAGATTATTTGTACCACATGACACTGAAGAAAATTACGAAAAACAATCTTACTGTTCAATTCCAACTAGAGTAAAAATCTCCAGGGAATTAGATGACTAACACCATTTTTAGTTCCCCTAAAATCTTAAGCCAATGCTATCCTTTGACAAATAAAGGATGCTTTGGGGACACAACAAACTTGGCTTCCCTACAACTTCCCTAAACCTGACTAAAAATAATTGCTATGAATGTCACAAGGGACTAGATAGTATTCCTAGATACAGAATTTTGAATGGAGTGTAAGTATGCAATGATTTCTTCTTTAGACCTTCAAAAACATGTACTAACCAACTGAATGCTGACCAGTGGTCACTTGAAAAGTAACTTCTGGACCCAATTCTGAAAGTGAATCAGGACAGGAAGCTAGAAGTGTGGCTAGAAGTCACTGATAATCTTTCTTTGACCATATTATCACCCTCAGTATCAGACATATTCAAAGGCAATATAAAAATTACTATATATATTCTAGCTTCCTTGTTTTCTCAAAATAGGAATTATCCATACAGGCATAACAGTTAACAAAAGCATCCCGAGACTGATACTGCTCATTTATGTTGTACAAATGTTGCCTAGTAGACCTACATCTACAACAAGCAGTAAAAATAACTCAGGTGAGAAAAGGCAGTTTGAAACCATCAATGAGGGACTAAACACTGTCACATTTTGGAATACCTGATTCCCAGAGATAATCTATTTGTCTTCACCTGTGTGGATATGGAAACATCATCTGTAAAGTAGGTGAGGAGTTTTAGGACATGACAGCACTTTTTGTCCTGTTAATGAACTTCCTGAACCACTTTAGTAGCAAGAACATTTATCAGCTTCACTAGATTTTTCTATACCACTGGAAAAATTAAAAATGTTTTTTTTTTTATTAATATGCTGGTTAAATGATTTAATTATGAATCCAGCTGCATTGCACTTTTGGGGAAGGTCTTCTTTTCAAGCCAAACAACAATTTCAGTTTATGGCCTCTTCCTGGAGGCCATTTGTTTAAAAGTGTGTTTCTCACAGAAGTATCTGCCAGGTGTGCTACTGTACAAAACTAATTTCATTTTAATTTGAGTTGTTGCTTTCCTTCCTTTAAATCTAATGTCAGAGGAAAACTAAAGCCAGAATAACTGTAACTACCTGAGAACTTTCACATCAGTTTTGTCAGAGAGCAAAGAATGAAGGGTATTATCATGTCTCCTTCAGCACTTTTCTAGACTAAATAAAATACATTTTTCACTGCTCTCTCTGAGATTATGTATTCTAGATCTTTGGTCTTCTGCTCTCCAGTAGACTTTCTCCAATAGGACACATCTTTCCTGGAGCACTAAATCTCACACTGGTCACTTACTCTAAGGGTAGTCTTGTCAGCATAGGCGTGAGAGGGAAATTGCTTTATGCATTATATTTGTGTAACAGCATTTCTATTTATATACCTGCATGGCACCATTGATGTGTGACCACTTATGATCCACTGTAACAAACACAATTAAATTTTGATTTCTGAGCAACTTGACTGTAGCTTCCATGCCAGCCTGTCTCACGCAATGATCAGCACGGACTGCTGGGTTTGTAAAACCACAAGTTTGGGAGGAAGTGAGCCAGGGATGCTACTGAGGCAGACACTTCTGGACCAGCTAGGTAATCTGGCTTCATGTCCAGTCCAACCCAACCTTGAATGAATGGAGTATAAAGATCCCAAGAGAGTGGTGGCCATCTCCCATCTTTGGGGAGATGACACCAAGACAGGAGTCATGTGTCTCAGAACTCTTAGACCAAGATTTGTATGCAGAGTACAAAAGGTTGACCACTCTTTTGCTACAGCTGTTCTCCTTCCTGCATTTAATTGCGACAGTTTTCATGAATATATCTTATTGAAATATGTTGTGTACTTTTCAGATCACCTTTTTTTTCCAATTTGTCACATTCTCTCTGCTTTTTCTATCCATCCTACTTGCAGCTTCCTTTATCTCAAAATTTGATTTGGATCCACAATCCTCATTGTGGACCCAAAAATTGTTATGGAACCCACAGAACCCACAAGAACCACTGATAAGTTCTCTGTTTTTAAACCAGAAGTATAAAGGTAGATTACACACCTACCTTATAGAAGTTTTATCCAGATTGTATTTTCATAGTTACTAAAAATTTAAAAAATTATTACTGAATTTAAGAAATATCACATCAACCTCTTCCTCTTTAGAAAGCTCCATACACAGTCATACAGAAAATCAGAATTACTTGATATGATTTGTTCTGATTTATTAATGCCAGCTGTTGCTTATTACTTTACTATCATCTAGTGCTTACAAATGGATTTTATTCCTGTATACTTGTAGGAATGGAAAGTGGGCTAAATATAATTCCCTCAGTTGTCTTCCTCTACCCTTCTATCCTTTCAAAAACAGACACTGTGACTTCTATTTTGCAGGCCACTGGAGTCTCCCTCATACTTGATGAGGTAATATATAGTTTCAGCAATACTTTTACAGCTACGCACACACAGCTGTTAATAATGAAGGCTAGTTTATCCTCTTCCCCCACAAAGATTCCTGTAAGTGAGATATGACATACAGTATTGGGATATCCGAGGAGATCTGAATTATTGTTACTTACAATAATTAGCTATTCTCTATTGCAAATAAATAAAGAGCTCAGGTCTCCTGAACTGTGGTTCAAGAGCAAGTTTAATGACAACTGTATTCCCGCAGGGGAAAAAAAAAGTAAATGATAGTTCAGATATCTCATGAGATGAAAATGTAGAACCACCTAGACAACTTCCAACTAGATTTGTAAACCAATAGGTTGCAACATACAGGAATGACAAGAAATTCCCTGTGGCTGGGGCAACACCAAGTACACACATCATATTTCATTTGTGAAGTTTATAACTATTAAACATATGCCAAAACAAACAGCATAACTCCCAGACTGTCAACATCAGCCTGTCAAAGCACAGATGTGCTTTGTGAGACACTGGCCTTTAACATATTACAGGTATATATTAAAAACATAACAAAAACATGGGGAAGAGTGAAAAATAGCACAGTATAACATGGAAAGGACTTAAAAACACATCTGATGAATTGCTTTTACACAGTTTTCTATCTATCAGCCCTTCTTATGACAGAAATGAAGTGTTATATAACACAGGAGCTGTATGATACAAAAGCTGAAATAAAGAAATAGTGCCTAAGTTCTCTGCATTAAGCCTTTGGCCCTATTTTTTCAATAGCTGTCTGCTATATTTGATGCAATAACATTCTGTGGTTTTGAAGGCCCACAAAAGAGCACTGAAAAAAGCTTTAATGGAAAGTGGGGGACCAGCGGATATTGTCCATGGACTTGAGACCCTTTCCTTCCCTCCTCCCCGCCCCGCCCCGAGTAGGTAACCTCTCTTTTGAAGACAGATTTATTACTATGTGTATGTTTTCACACATTCTGTACAAGATTCCACAATGAGGAGGAAAATATAGAGAACATAGCAAGAAGTTCTGGAAAAGAAGGTTCAACCTGAAGCATCTTGCACTAAATGTGTGCATGTATTTCTTTCTCCCTGCAAAATTGGTATAGCTTGAGGGAATTGTGTCACCAGCACTCCAGGAAGACTACAAATCTCTGTAGAAGCTGCTGCCTGACACTGTTGTCAAACCACACAAGGATGGAGTAAGTGCGGGACATCCTATATTTCCAGTCTAGCATCCCATCACTTTCAGTTAGTGTGTGGTGGATGAGTGATAAGCCTAATAATAAGCTTTGCAAGGACAAATATTAGGATCAGATGGGAGCTCCTGATTCACCTGAGAATGAAACATAGATGACAGTAGACAGTAAGTGTGATACCCTGTGCAGAAGACTAGCACCATGCAGTCCCTACAGGTTTACTAGCACAGGCCATCAATTTTGTTGACTTTAGTCCTGGTTCATCACCTTTACAAGGAAGTGGTGAAGAATGTAAATGTTCTGTGAAGAAATCCAGTTGTGGCATCCTGAACACTGTGATGTATCTATATCCTCCACATGGAGAAAACTGTCACCACAAAGAAGTCTTGACAGAAAAATACCCTCAGAAGCAGTGCAGTTGACTTGATCAGATACTCCAGAAGCATATGCAGTATCTGCAAGAATCCCATCCTGCAAGCATTGGCTAACCAGCTAAGAACTTATACCTACCTCTATCTTAAATACACTCTATCTTAAAGGGTGTCTAGTCCAGACACTCTTTTTAGTTTTCTGTGATACCATTACACAGACTAGAAGTTTCCTTCTCTGCAGTTAGTATCTCATACTTTGGAAACTTTGATTACTTGCTGAAAATATCATCAAGGATCTTTTTGATTTCTCATTGAAAAACTCTTTCAGATTACTTTTTAGTTGGGACAGGGGGGTTGATTTTATCATTTAACTATTTTTAGGCAGAGGAAGAATTATCTACATTTCCACATAGGAACGATGTAGAACCAACCCTGCATTCTTCAACTGTGAAGTTCAGATCTGGATTAATTAATGACTGTGTAGCCTCAGCTTGAACGGATTCTGGTTGATATTCCTGTCAGCCAGATATAACTGTACGCTATGAAATGCATCAAGGCTTTTCACCTTCCTCTTTGTTCCCCTCATGCTCTTCAAAACCCTGGCTAATCTAAACCTTCCAAAACAAAAAGAAATGTTTCAAACTTGTGGAAAAGCTATCTTAGCCTCCCATGTCTGAATTGGAATGCATCTGGAATTTGCAGTGAAGAGTTATCAAATTGATTATTGGAAAGGGTTATTGCAGACCCAGGTAAGAGCTGACTTACCATATAAAATATGAGTGTTTACATCCTGTATATAACCAGTGGTACAAGAGTGGATGCATTTTGTTATCTATTTTCTCACAATACCAAACATTTGCACAAAGTTCTGCAAAAATTGACTATAAGGCCATAAGACTATAACTGCAAACTAAGTGGCAGGTGAAACAGGATCATTAGATCTCCTTGCTGCCATGGATTTCCTCTCAGAAAGATTATGAGATTAAAATCCTACTGATACAGCTAAATATAATTTTATCAAGCTCAATCCACTGTGCCCGAGAAATCTGAGTTTCTCTACATGGAAGTAGAAGCTAAAAAAAAAAAAAACTGCACTCAGCAAGAAAATAGAAGCCACAGTCATGTGGAAAGAAAGAAAATTTTCAAGACATGGTAGGCGTTGATATAGCAGATATTTTAAGAGGACTTGTCAGACAAGAGCATACTAAAAATTGCTAAAATGACAAACCAGATCAGGGCTAAGAATACTTGAACACTGGGGATGGCAAAAGAATAAAAATAAACTGGTATTTAACAAAGTGCTTGTGTTGAATTCAAAATCCTGTAACATCATGTCCTAAATAACTAAATATAATGCAGAAGAGCAGGACTGACATATTTCATAGAGACAAGCTTAGATCTAAAGCAAGGAGGAACACATGTAATAGCACTCTGGAGTGCCAACACTTGTGATCAGATGAGTAGTTCCACAATTCAGCTGCTTGTACAATAACAAATGTGATTTAACGGTGGAAAGATACGCTTGGATTTTTACTTTAGTCCTATGATTGAATGAAGAAAATTTTGGGTTACTGTGGAAAAAGCCATTCCATAAGGATAGCAGTCTTAACTGTGAACAAACTGAAGACAATAGGAATTAATGGAAAGTAAATTAGAAAGATGTCAGATACTTGCAACATAGCTTTTAGAATCAAACCTAAAATTATTGTCCTCTTGCTTGTAATTTCAGTTACTACAATCATGCTGACTTCACATAGAAACTCCAATCATTACTAGACATGTAAATAGTTTTAAAGTTTCAAAACATTCACTCTAAAATGACAATACATTACCAAACTCCATGGCAAAGAGAGTACTACTAAGCGTTCAAAAAGAGCATTGGAACAGGTTGCCCAGATCGGTTGTGGAATCTCCTTCTCTGGAGATATTCAAAACCTGGCTGGATGCAACCCTGTCTAACATGCTCTATGTGACCCTGCTTGAGCAGGAGGGTTGAACTAGATGATCTCCAGAGGTCCCTTCCAACCTCAACCATTCCATGATTCTGTGAAGTGTTGTCTTCTATCATGAACAATATGCTCAGAACCACATAAGTTCTTTTTAATTAATGAATAATGTGACCATGAAGATAATTTCTCCAAAACAAAACAGAGTAATGCAATAAGGCATTTATTGCTTTGCTTCTTGGCAAAAAGTGTTCAGTGGCTGTAGAACTGGTTACTCTAGAAGCAATGCTAACACTTCCCTGTAGAGGGCAACAGAGGACCTCTGTAAGTATTTTTTGTTGTTTTTTGTAGTTAAGTCTAAAAAAGCATTTTAGGTAAACGTTTAGCTAAAAAAATGTCATTCTCTTCCCACTCAATCCCAGCTGCTTTTGTAATTATAACCAAGAACCGCATTTCAGCTTTTTAAAAATAAAATCTTTTCAAGGTGAGAACAAAAACTGCAATTTTCTTTGAGAGATATGTGAAGCTGAAACTTCTTGTAAGAGTAAGCAAGGAATAATTTTATTCAAGATAGGAAGTTGTTGATATATTCATATTAATGCTTTCAGTACAAGATTTCTAGTACATTTCTATTTTTTTCTAATTTTCAGAGACTAATTAGCTCTCTGTGCCTACAGATGTTGCAAAGTTATGCTATATGCTCCAGATAAGCAGGAGAAAAACAAGGAGGGCAGAAGCTTCCCTTGACAGGACTGCAGAACTCTCACTTTAGTTCAGAATCTGCTGTTCCTTTTAGTCTTTTGCTCTGTTTTACCTTACCAGTAGAGTGCCATGTGGTATGTGTTACCACTAGATAATAAGATAAAACCTACCAGGATTACAGTGAATAATCCTCTAGTGACTCTGCAAGTATGTTATCTCATGTCTCTCATTACTTTTTTCTATTCACATAGCATCTATGGGCCCTAATCATACCTCAGCAGCCCCTTAAGCTAAGTGCAACCACCAAAAAAAAAGCTGTGCCCTTTTGCTGTTCAACCTAAACTCTACTACCTTATCATGTTTTTGGAACACGTAGCAGAGAACTCATGAATTTAGGAAGCAACTGTGAGATGCAGAGCTGCCACAAGCTCCCACACTACAGTTGGAGGATGTTCATGCCTAGCATTCCCACTTCAGCAGCAACCTTGCTCACCCTTTCACTGCTCCTTTTGCAAGAGCTGAGCCAGGAAGAAGCAGCGGTAGGTAACTGAGATGAAGGACATATTTCAGTGTATTATTACAAATATGCTGCACAGAAGATACAGACTAAGTGACCTCAAAGGTCACCTCCATCTTTAAATTGCCTGTATCTCTGCTATTTTAAAGAAAAGCATATGCCCTACTGAAAGATATATTTCAAAGACAGAACAGACCTCTACTCTTTCATAGAGTGGTTTCTATTTCTATCGCCGCATATGTATTAAGAAGAATTGATAACTGAGGCTTTCCTACAGGAAAAGGAGTTTTCTTTCCCTACTAACTGAAAGCCTCTCTTTATTTTATACCTAGTCACAGGCATGCTTCCCAACAGATCCGTTACACAGACACACGCAGCACAAGCAAACACTCTCCCCAGTGAATGTATCTGTGGTGCTTGTTAGGTGTTTCTTCTGCCTGACAATCCTAATGAGTGACGTATAAACTCGTGCCTACTATTCATATATACATATCTATACATATATATACCTATACCTGTATATACCTACTACATACTTACATATCCAGCATTCAATAGCATTCTGAGTCCTCAAATCATTTTCACCCCTGCTTTACAAAATTTCCCTGTTACATATTCCACGTTTGCACTGCCTAAAAAAAATTATATTAACTTTTATTTGATTCTGTATAAGCCACATTAACAGAGGCCTATAACGCTCCATAAATTGTTATTGCTGTCTCGGTGTGCGTCCTTCTACCACAAATCTAAATACAAGAACTCTGTAATGCTATGAAAGCCCTCTAAAGAATAAGGAATAGAAGTTTACTAGTGCTCTGAAGGAAAAGGAGAAAAGTATAATATGGAAAAGGGATCAGGTACAGTATGGACTCATAGAATGCCCATTCAGTGATCCAATTTCTGCCTGCCAGCAACTGTCTGGTATCATCACATCTCAAATTGTGACCCATCCATGGCAGTTTAGCACAACTTTAAAAACTTCCGTGTTTTTTTGGAGCTCTCAAAATACTAAAGCACAAAATATAGCGTCTTTGAAAATAGCTTTAAAAGTACTGCTATCTGTTACAAGGCAAAATGTGATCTGAACACTTGAACAGAACTGCTGCTTCCCAAAGCTAAATTCAATCCATTACATAGACCACAAATGACCTTAGGAATTACAGCTTTACAGTGAGAAAGCCCTAGTGTCTAACTCGTGTCAGAGTGAATTATCTCATTCTAGGGCCCTCCTTTGGGAACAACTATTGCTTAATTATAGTAAGTTTTATAAAAAGAAATTTTAAATCCTTTCTTTCAAATAATGAAAACAAAATTGTTCTCTGCTCTCTGCAACATTTTATACCTAATTGCTGAGAACAAAAAGGAATCTTCCGTACTCAGGAATATATGCATATGTACTTCTAAAGAAGTATTAAAAAGTACTGAGGAAATAATACTCAGTCTTTTAATTAACTCACACTATTCAAGGGACAGAAAGAAAAGATTGTGGATAGAATATTAGCCCAAGATAATGGACTCCTAGTGACACTGCTACATAATTGAGGTAGAGCAGATAATACTATGAAAAACAGATTGAGCTAGAAGGTTTATTTTCAGACTTGGACACATTAATCTTTTGATGGCTTTTTTGTGTCATTACTTAGCAGGTCAATGCTCAAGGTACCAAACATCTTCTGAATGCACTGATGTTAGTTCCCCTCAAAATAAGTGGAAAGAGAAGATGTTTAGCATCTCCAAAAGTTACTCAGCACTTTACAACTGTTCTCAGTTGTGTCATCAGGCAGACGATAAAAACGTGAGCTACTCATTCATTTTATTTTAAATATAATAACATGATATGAAAGCTGCTCATTGTGGTTTTATATCACCAATGACACGTTTAAAAACGCTTTGAGGGGGCACATTTAAAAAAAAATCCAAAATGATGTTCTTCTTGGCATAATAATTAGAGATCATTTCACTTGTAGAATTTTATTCGGAGAATATATTATTTCCATTGTTACTATCTTTTTTCACTGCCTAAATTAGTACAATGCTTTTATGCTATTTATCACTGAACTGTTTCCAATATTCAGTACAATTTAGTTTCCGCTTGAAGGAGTAGTGCTCCTTGAAAGTAAGTTGCTTATAAAAAAAAAGGAATTAAAATCCAACATCATGAACTTCAGTAGCTCCCTCCTAGCCAGGCCTCCCTCCAGCTATCCCTGAAAATGTCTTGGTTTTGCCTTTCAGATTATGTTGTGCTTTTCTTTTCTTTTGGAATGATCTTTGAATCTTCTTTCAGTCCAGCAGTGTTTCCTAGCAAAAAACAATTATGCTTCCCATAGCTTCCCTTATAGCAACTTTCATTTTTCAGCTCCACACTGGCACCCCAGTCTTACCATAAAGCATGTCATCGGCCTAAAATTATTTGTTTTACATTTCCAGCTATTCTTTAAAGCTATCATCCTGAGCCATAGTAAGATCTCCTGCAGTCAAAAGGCTCAAGTTCAGTGTCTCCTATCTCCTCCTTTACGTCCTGGCCCTATGGATGAAGGTGGATGAGAAACTGACCTCATATTGCAGGATGTGTGGAGACACCAAAGTCAGCCTGATACACAGGACTTCTCTTCTTCAGAACTATTACAGAGGATTTTCTTCGTGCTAGAAGGAAATACAAAACAAAAAGGGGCTCAGGCTCAAGAGTTCTAGCTTCTAGACCATTGTGTCTGAACCGACAAAAGTCATTTTGTGTAAAAAAGATCCGGTAATTATCCAGCCTCTCACTTGGATTTTACTGCCCACAGCAGGTAGGTCTGCCAACACTTGCAGCTGTCACACAGATACAAATACTCAAGGCCCGCAGCGCAGCGAGGGAACAGCACACGACCAGCAGCAGCAAAACCACCCTGCGGTCTTATGAAGTCTTCGTTTTCCCAGGGCCAAAGCAATGAAAAAACCGCACGTTAGTTGGGAGAGGAGCGGAGAGGAGAGGAAAAGCCCCCCCTCGCTCTGCCTCACCCTCCCGCTCGGGCAGAGAGCGACCCGCGGCGGTTGCACGCACCCACTGGCAGCTAACGGCCAGCGCGGGGGAAGGTGCTGAGGGGGGCGAGCCAACGGCCGGCGCGAGGGGGCGGGGCCGCGGGGGGTGGCGGGGGGGGCGCGAGCTAACGGCCGGCGCGAGGGGGCGGGGCCGCGGGGGGGTGGGGCGAGCTAAGGGCCGGCGCGAGGGGGCGGGGCCTCGGGAGCGGGCACGCGCCGCGGGGAGGTGAAGGCGCGGGGCGCACGCGACCCTGCGGCGGCGGCAGGGGCGGCCCCGATGCTAATGAGGCACGTGACGGGGCGGAGCGCGTGCGCTTGCGCGTGCGCGTCCGCCGGGCTCGCGGAGGGGGCGCGGCGCGGCGCGGCGGCCGATGAGAGGATCAAGCGGCGACTCGGCGCCGCGGTGGGAGTTGAGGGGGGAGCGAGCGAGCGAGCGGGCGGGGCCGCGCGCTACGGGCGGAGCGCGGCGGCGGCGAGGGGAGCGCTCGTGGCCGGCAGCGGCCTCCGACGGCGCCGAGGTGAGAGCCCGGCCGCGGGGCTGCGTCCCCACCGCTGCGCGCGGGGCGGGAGCCGGGGCGCGGCGGCGGTGTGGGGAGGAGGCTCGACGGGCGGTGTGGGGCGCCGCTGTGGCGGCGCGGCCCCCGTGCCGCTGCGCGCTGGCCGCAGTCTGGAGCTGCTGGGGGTCCAGCGTGGGGCTTGGGGTCCGCACGGGCTCGTTTGATCCCCCTAAATTCGGGAGCGGGAGCTGAAGCTGAAACGCGGCGAGTCAGCGCGCCCACCGTAATCGCGCTGTCAGGGTGTAGTGGCGTTTTAAAACTTTATTTCAGACCAGTGACACTTGACAGTGAAGCCATGCATCGCAGGGCATTAACAGGACATTTAAGCTTGCTTCATGACAGACTTGCTCTTATTTACCGTCCTTGGACCTTCAACCCGCAAGGATGCACAAACCACAACGTGAAAGCAGTTGTGTTAAGGACCGACTGCAGTTAAAATCTCACTCCTTTGGTTGTCAGTAATGTTCTTCCCCTCGCACTGGGAAAGCAATCTCACCGGGCAGTGCTCTGGGGAATGAAGCCTGAATCCCTGGTATTGTAACCAGTCCCTTATTGCTGCCAGCTGTTATTCTGAATCTTTATGTGCAGACCATATACACTAGAAAGAGTGTACTCACAAGTTGTCTAGCGACATTTTGTTTAACATACTTGGTGTCAATTCATATGTGCCTCAAATGTTTGCTTGAAATACACTCTTCATAAATTGTGTTTTATAAGGATGCTGTATAGAACCCTTTCTAAAAGAAGGAGGAAAACATTAATGCATGTGTATGCCGGAAGGTGTTTCTAATGTGAGATTTTGCTGCTGTCTGTTTTGGATCTGTGGACAGGAAGCCCTTTTAAAACTGCTATTTTTCATCTGGAAGTTTTTTTAGCCTTAGTTATTTCAGTTTTATCACAGGAAATGGAATAGAAATCAGTGCTTGATGCATTAAATATTACGCAGTTGAGTCCCTGCTGATGCTTGTTTAATGTCTATCTAATTTTCACAATTTTGAAAAGATGACACTTTTGATCAAAAGTTATTCTTCTATAGTGTTACAGGTGGTAGCAGAAATGCTTATGGTTCTCTTCCCCTGTTGTCTTTGTCGGATCTGTTCTTCAGTTAGTGACAGTTTAGTGTTGATACCCCAAATACTAGTCTTATGCGGAGGGAAGGGGAGGGAAATAATAAGATTTCAGTTAACTGATGCCTAGTGTCTTTGGAAGGGAACTCTTTAGAATTCCCTACAAGCTTCTAAGGATATTTGTTGTTTCAGCAATGCACTAACTTTTATCAAAACTCCTAACCTTTGAAGTAATCTGTTCTTTGAACATACTATCTACTATACAGCCCAGCTTTCCACATGCAAATTTAATGTTGTTTATGTCAAAACTGAAACTAGCTAAGAAGATGGAGATGTGTGGTTGTGGTCGTTTGTGACTTTTTTGGCCATAATTTTTCTAGAGCTGTGAAGCTGCTGTAATAAAGTGAGTTGTTGAGACTGATATAACTTAGATCTAGCGGTGAATTGATCTCTCTTTTCCTGATTCAATTATGGGTCAGGAAAAGAGCGCCTTCTAAACATGCATTCCTGTCAAATTAAGAACTGATATTTCAGAAAATATTTGTCCAGGTCATGTTTCTGCCCACAACTGTTAAAGGACATACAGACTTGGTATTTCAAACCCTGTGCTTTAAGTGTTGTAAGCATGTAAGCTTGTTAGCCTTTACAATGTAAAGTTGCACGTTCTGTCTTTGCAGGAGAAAATGTTGAACTTTTGCACTTTTTATTCGTTATTATATAAAGAACGCCTGGTGCTGCTTTTTGTTTTTGTTTTGACATGACAAAATCAGATTTTGACTTCCTTGAGATGAGGATGTTTCTTTTTTCTGATGTCAGGCTGACCAACAGAGGAAAACACTTGAAGAGTTCTGTGTTGTACATCTACTGACACAAAAGCTAAGCAGAATTTATTTCAAGAGTATAATCTAGTTCCTGTTTACTTTAGTGGGAATTGAATCAGGGGAAAAAAGTCAGATTGATGTTTTCCTGCTTGTTCATTTCTTCATATTGTATTCTCGCAGGTCTGCTCCTAGGAGAACTAAAATACTAAAATCAACGATTTTGGGGAAAGTTTACTGATGATTGCTCCATATCAAATTACTTGCAATAAACCTTTCAGTGCTATAAATGCTCTGGTGAAATCATCAAGAAGGCTTTTAGGGGATACATTACTTGTAAACATACTATTTTTTTTGTCTGCTCATATGTTCTTGGAGAAATGTGTACGCAGCTTTCTAGTATGAAAAAGTATGCATATTTTATATTTTGTGAAGTGGTATTCCATCTCTTACCTTACAATAAATTTTTGTGCAGAGCACTTCAGACAACATTCAGTAAACTGCTAAGTCAGTTATTTTGGCTTTTATCTCTACTGCAATGACTGTTGCACTACCTATCCTCCCACCTCTACCTGACTTCTGTTTTGTGAAGCTTCAGGTGGTCTTCTAAGGGTTTATTCTTTCCACTGCCTGCCACCCCAATGCCATGGATTTCTTTCATTTTGTCTGTCAAAAATGTTATCTTGTGTTAGACTCTTTGACCTCTATTTCCAAAGAGAAAATGCCATTGTGTAGTTACATCTTTCCAATGTGACAAAACAAACTTTTTTTTTGATGAGAACCGAACTCTAATGTTGTCAGGTTTGTGACAAAAGCAGAACGAAAACTTCTAGTGTAAAAGAATCTTGAAGGAAGAGAGAAGAAGGTCTTCTGTAATGTAACAGTATGAACTCTTTTCTGCAAAACAGAATATTCTTCTTGGCAAAATTTGTGAGGTTTTTCTTCAGTTGCTTGTAACATAATAGAAGCAGGACAAGCACAAAAGTTGATGGTACTGTCCCCAAAAGCTTAATGTGGGAATCTTGATCAGATATGTTGTGGTTTCTTATGTAATATGCAGTTAATGAAGATGTTGCTTCTGTGGCAGATGGACAGTTGAGGAGGGAGGGGAGCAGTAGCTGAAACCTGTTTGAGATGTGTGTTTATGTAGTCCCAGTGTTTACAGGAAATGAAACAGCATACTTTAAAGGTTCTAGTTCTTCACCTATGCTGTTTTGATGAGTTAGTGAGGAAGTAGAGAGTCCTGCTTCTAAATGTCAGAAGATTCTTTGCTGAGTGAACTGTCATTTATCCTTTCTCCTGTATAAGAGACCAGGGCTACAGTCTTGGTGTAAAAAACCCTTTTTTCCAAAAGGCTTATGATTCATATTAGAGGACTCTCTGTGGATTTTACTCAAGTGATTTCCTTTGTTGCTGCCTTGTGTTTTGGTTGATATACTCCTCTGTTTAACTTCAGTTTACCAATAGATTCATTACTTCTGCTGATTCAAGCTCTTCCACCAAGACAAAGAGAAGAATCCTGCTCACAGCACCTCACAACAGTAGCAATGTAAAGCAATTGTAAACATCCTCCTCCTGTTGAAAGGGTATGAGCAAGTATAGATGCTAGCATGGCTTTCCCAAATTTTCCCAGCTGGCAGAGGATCTTATTGGAAACCAGAAGGTCCAAAAAAAGTTATTTATTTTGAAAAATAAACACTGGCTTTTGTGATCCTGGGAATTAGTAGAGAAAAGTATTGTTGCCACTTTGCGGACTTGCTTCCACCCTGTACCTGAAGAATTGTTATCATCTGGGAGATGATGACTTATATTCAAAAATAACTTACAGTTAAAAAAACAGTAGAAGCAGCTCTTTGTAGCCTTATCTAAAATGAACACTTGGTCAGCTTGTGGTAATAGCAAGTTGTATGCTTCTCCAGTAACTTGATCTGAGTTGCCTCACTTTTGTAATTTCATACTATAGTAGAGAGACTTAGTGGAGGTTAATGTTTTGACTGTTGACACTGACCTTTAAAAGGAAGGTATGTATGCAGTGTTGCACCCAGTAAAATGTGTGAGTGATGTTTAGGAAACAGTGTGTGTAATAGAGCATTGATTAACAGCAAATATGTTAGTCAGAAGTGTTGTACAATCCAAAACCAGTTACTCTGAATACGCAGTTTGAGTTCAGTGCAGTGTTTTGCTATGTTTGTTATAAAACAAATCATTTTATTCCATCTGTATGCTACAACAGGAAAAATCTGTTGCAGATGTAATGTGTATAGTAGCATAAAAAGTCTCTTGAGAGGAGCTAAAAGTGTTCAACAGATGGCAAGAGGCATTTGGGAAGTGCAGTCTTAGTTGTGAGGAAGTATCTTGGACTTTGGTGTTACGAGATGAATAGATAAACCTTATTTTCTTCCCACTCTTAAGTGGAAATGCAAGTTTCAGTTAGCTTTTTCCTTCACTGCAGTCTGCAGTGTTGATCCTTTATCTGATGAAAATGTTAGCAGTTTCAGAGAGATCTAAAGGATTCAATGATGTTGAAGCTGTACTGGAGAGTGCACGTCTCCTGCTCTTTCTACACTCAGCCGTCTTCTTTCATGTTCCATTTTAAATCGCTGTTGTTGCGTCTAAGCTTGGACTACTAGTTCATTAGCTTTTATAGGCTATCTGTATGTTTTTACATGTTCTAGTGTGGTAATCCTGTCACCCAGTGTCTGTATTAAAGTACTGCACAAGATGTTGATATTACTATCCTGTTGAGATAAGGAAAGACAACTTGCTTCTTTCAGAGTTATCTTTTGCTTGCCTGCTGACAAGAAGCCATGGTATTTTGAAGGTTATTTTAAGGACCAGCAAATTGCTTTTTAAAAGGCTTGTATTTGAGAATACAGCTCTATTTTTGGTCATTTAAATGTCTGAAAAAAAATTTCAATCAACTTAAGTATTGCTACACAACTTATGGAAACATTGCATTGTTTTGTATATCGCAGGTGAATTTTTGGATTACTGAAAATTTTTAGCTGTTTAAGGAATTGTACATCAGAAGAAAATAGGTTGGTTTTATTATTGACCTATTTAAAGCCCATAGTAAGCTGGTGGTCTGGTAAACTGAGCAGGACACGTGATTGTGATCTGAAATTTTTTGCAAGTCCAACACTCTTTTCTTAGGAATAGCTTTGATAAATTTAAGAACATTTCTCACCTCTTCTTCCCTATCCCTACCTCCAAAAGTAATAAATGACTGTGAATGACTGACTTGACTTTCTGAAGGACAGAGATCACATTCCCAAACTAGATTTGTCTTGTGCACTGTAGGCCTTTTTTGAAGTGTTTACAGAGGGTCTTATGTCAGTGGTTGGCATGTGTTCTGCTTATTCCTCAAAAACATATTCTTTAGATGTTGTATTTTTTTACAGACAATTTTGAGAATTGAGACAAACTGTGTTTATTGCTTATAACTAGATGACATTAAGTAGAAAGAACAGTATATTGCTGGTATGAAAGCTGTGTGGCAAATTAGATAGCAATTGGAATTTATAACTTGTGATTTATTGAAGGTTTTTGGCTGCATTCTAAAGGAGAAATATAACTGGCTTTAAGAATTGTGAAACACATCTTCCATGTATACAGCAAGCTTATTTTGCTGAGATGCAGGATTTTTTTTTGCTTGAAATTTTTATCTTCAGGCATTTTTTTCTTACTATTGTCAAGAGGTTTAGCGACAAGGATACATTTACAGACAAGAGTACTTTACTAGGTAAAACATGGGTAATGCTTGCTTAAGTGTTGCATTGAATGATCTTGTGTATTTTTGGTTAACTAATTCAGATGGCATATTCTTGTGTTCTTTACCTGTTTAAAAATGTATGATAATGCTGTAAAGCTGTGATTTAAATACTCCTCAAGTGATACTAAAAAAGAAACATATTTACTGGAAAGCTTACCTTTCCTTGTCTAGGTATGAGATAAAGGATAAGATCAGTCTGAGGATATGTGGTGACAGATACTTTTCTGTACTAAACAACCTTTTCTGTGTGAAGTACCCCTTCCTTTCCCCCTTCTTTCCCCCCTGCCTCCCACCTCGGCTGTTGGATGTTAAGTTCTCACTAATGTAAATTACCTGCTTACAGGTCACTGCTCCTTCTCGCACACAGGCCAAAGGATGAGAGGGGAGGTTACACAGTGTTGCAGATGGTCTAAACACTGTAGAATGCATGCATGGAGTCAAAGGAAAAAAAAAACTTTTAGCCCTGTGAAGGTTTTGAAATAAGTCTCTAGAAATTTATCAGCCCCTACATAACCTATTTTTTCCATAATCTTTTAGTATATGGCTGCTTTAGGTACCTGATAGAATATGCTAGCCTATGCCTTTATGCATAGGGATGTGTGCAGAAAAGGAGGGAGGAAGAGTTTCGTAGGAGCCTGTTGTTTGCTTGGTAGCTACTGGCAGCCTACAAAGGAGTAGGTTCTTTCTAGGTAGAATGAAGTAGTTTGTCCAGAGTAGAGATTTGGCTATGATCTGTTGACTGTTATACTTCATAAAACAAATAACTGTTCTTGAATGTGAAAGGAATAGCTAGGGTGTTATTTAGACATTAAAGCAGTGAGTCTGCATAAACTGCAGTTCTTTGTTTTGCAGCTATGGCTGTCAAAAACTGCTGTGCCATACTGTACCAGGAAAATGGGTTTACCATTGTTGGTAACTGGAGAACGTTTCCAAAAGAATGACTGCAGCCTTAAAGCAAATATTTGACATGGCTGTAGAAGAACTCTAATTTCCTTACTTGCATGATGCTACCTTTGTCTGAAAAGGGCTCTGTTTTGAGGCTTTTGGCATAAGGAGTTTGTCTTGCCTATTTGAGAACTCCTGTGATGACTTCCAGTACTTTTTTCCGGTGGAAAGCAATCACAAGAATAAGTTTATATGTGGCTTACTGAGAACTGAACCGCTTGGAATATCCAATTAGAATAGTGTAATTCAATATCTAATACAAATGTACAAAATGTTAGTTGAAACATTTGTAACGTATGTAATATGATGTATATTACTTTGGACTTTGAATCATATGACTTTCTGCCTCTTATCCTCACATGTGTGGCATCAAAATGAACTAACTCCTTTGTTTGCTGAATTCATTGCTTATCTTTTAGAGTTTGCCATTGACGTAGCTCTAGACATGTAGACAGTGATTCTTGTATAGAGGGATGGCAGTTGTGCCTGCCTCTTGCCTGTATTGACAATTGAAAGCAGAGCTGCTTTTGTATGTATGCTTTATTAAATGTTGATTCTGTAGCTTATAAATGGAAGCTAAACTAAGCGTAATTGTTAGGCAAGTTGGTGTGTGATTGTGTTAAGAATACCAGTAGAGGCTTGGGGAAACTGTCAGACTGGTGAAGGGAGCCTATAAAGTCAACAAAACACTAGAAAGTGGACTTCTTTTCCCCTGAGCAGAGGATTATATGTATGCATTTTGTTTTTGAAAGATTCAGCTGTCCTTTGCTTTAATTAATGCATTTAAAACTTGCTTATATCCAGTGATTTTCTTACAGAGCCTTTGAATTTCTGTACAAAGAAAGACTGTATCAGTTTGGCCTCCAGCGTAGCTCAGACTTGCAAAGATGATAATTTCTGCAGGAGAATTAGCTGTGCAAGATGTAACTACTTGATACCTTTCTTCTGGCTAAATGTATTTAAGAAGTTCTTATCCTGCTGTTTGCTTCATTCTCTTTTCTTTTTCCTTGAAGGGGATTAAACAGAATAAATTCCAGGCAGGATCATTTAATTGTAAGCCTGTTGAACAGCACCACAAGCTAGATGTTGGCACAGTAGTAGGGGTGGTGAAGTGTGGCAAGGCGAGTGGAATCAAGAGCTTGGTAGAGCTTGGTAGGAACTTTCTAAGCCAGTTTTGATGCTAAAAGAATTTTTTTTTTTAAGCCACAATTTTGAAAGGCACACTGTCTAGCTTTAAGCTAAGAGAATCATGTTTTGTCATAGTAGGTTATTCTACTGTTTGTGCATTGTTGGAGCTCAGTTTAGTGAAAATCTTGTTTGTTTTTCCTTCAAACTCCAGCTGCCGTGTCTCTACCTTTTTGTTTTTTCTTCTTTTCTGTTAAATAAATTTGAAATGTCCTCTCCTCTCAGAGACTTATTCCTGGACAGCTCCTGGAAGACTGAGATTGTCATTGCCTTGGTGTAGTGAGTCAAGCATTTTTTGTTTTTGCTAGAAAAGATATTTTATAAGTCTTTTGATTTGTTCTTATGGCTTCTTGACCTAGGTCTGGCTTACTAAATTCATGTACTTTTTTTTCTTCTTCCTTTTAAGTGGAAGCCATGTTCTTTGCAAACAGCTTCACTAAAGCTCTAGGATCAAGCGATACTAATCCTTTTCCATGATTAATATTTTCTTTGTTAATACATAGAGATCAAGCATGCTTCTCAGCAACAGTTTATAATGTCCATGTTGATCTTCTTACAGTGAATTTTAGGTCTTTTATAGTATTTATTTTCCAAGAGAGTATCATTTCCTGTGATCAAGACTGTAAATTACACCTAATGTATAACTTTGCCTGACAAAGGGTACTCTTGAATATAGTGTAAGGTGTCTGCAAAATGACGCTCAATTGAAACTCAATTGAAGTGTCTGCAAAATGACTCTCAGTTGCACCATTACCCACTTAATTGTTAAGACTGATGGGGCGAATTTCACTTTTCACTGTTTCCACAGGTTATTTCAAATTATCCAATGCAGGCCTATTTGTCTCTTCTCAAGAAATAAGTTCCTTTTGATATCACTTCATTGGATAAGGTCAGAACACGTATTCTTTAAGTCTGATGAAAAACACAAGATTAAATGAAATATAAAGCAGATACAATCCCTGGGTAGCAGAATGATCAAACATTTAAACCTGGTCTTTGAAAAATTAAAATTTTCTAGGGGGCATCAATTCAAGCTTTTATGTTGAGTAGCAAGCCTTATACTAATTTTAAATCAATAGGGTCTCTTAAAAGAAGATTTTGCAGCCCAGGCCAAAATAGTTGGAAATATGAAGTCATTTGTTGTAATGGTATAACATTTTTCAGTTGAGTACTGAATCTGCATTTGAATATCTAATTAATAATAATCACTTGTTAGAAAATGGTAAACACTAAACTTGGGCAAAAAGTGTCTGTAGGAGAGTTTATAAATCAGTGTGTGCAGCAGCCAATTCTGATACATGCACTAGCATCCTTTGAAGGAGTTTGAACAATACTCAACATTTCAAAACCACCTGAATGTGTTATTTCCTCATTTCATACAAGATGGTGCTCAAAAATAAAAGCCTCTTATAATTATAGAAAATTCAGCTTTTTTTTTTTTTTTTTTTTTTTTTTTTTTTTTTTTCTGTGCACTTAGGTTGCTAAATCATTCTCCTTATTAGCTGCTGGAGTTTTCAGATCTGTGGGAAATGCAAAAATAAGTGATACTGAATATGGGGTCTTTATATTGTTCTTAAGCCTAGTTCCAGGCTTTTGAAGGCTGAGAATTCAGTCAGTTATTTTGAAATCTCTGATTTAATGATTTGGGGATGAAGCATTCTCCTGAATTTACTTGTGATCTGAAGTATAGAAAGTTCTGTCCATGTGATGATGATTATTATTTTTAAGTTCCTTGTGCATGACGAGTTTCCTTTGGGTTCCTCACAGCTTCAGTGTTTTGCTTTACTATAACGCATGTTAGTACCTGTTCTGTTTAGCATTGTCAAGTCAATATAGCATTTTAACAGTGCTGTATTATCACATATTGTAAAAGAATGTATGGTCTTTTAGATGTCAGATGATTTAGCCTTGTCTCTTACCAGTTAATTTGTTGCATTAAATTGAAGCTTCTGTAGGTATTGCATATTTTGAAGACATTGCAGGCCTTCTGTAAATACAGGAAGAGATGAAAAAGAAATATGAATCTCTTCTATATGAAGCAGGTTGATGAACCTTGCTTTTTGGGATATTGCAAAGAAGTTGATGGATTTGTTGTTGTTGCCTTTGTATCATATATTTCGTATATTGGATGAATTTATTGATGAAGATATAGACCAAATCCTAGTTCTATTCTGACAGTATTTCCAAGGCTGATCTTTTGACTATTCATGCCTGCATTAAAAAGTAGGTGTACATATATCTACATTAGCCTGTCTTGCACCTGTTTGGCAGTACTGCTACTAGCAGGATTTTAGTCTAACACTGAGTCTGTTTTTGTCGAAAGTGCCAATTTTGTTACTGTTGGAGTTCAGAGGTGGTATCTGCATCTTTTGAAATATCTGTCTATATGATTTCTTTCAATCCCATAGTATACTTTATAATGATACTTTAAAATAATGAAAGTATATAGTGTAGCGAGTGAACTAGAAATGTGTATTAAAATAATTTTAGCTTAGTTTATCTAAAGTAGATGCAGATCTTTTTTTGCAGATTTTTTTATAGATGTTCTTACAGGTTCTAACATCTCACAAAAGGTTTTGTTCAGTTCATTGCAGCTGATTATAGCTAAGTTTATTGCAGATATCTGACCATATAATGGTTATAATCCATTTCATTTAGTTTCTGCGATGGAAACAGATCTGTCAAAAGAATTTTCTGATAAATAAAATTCCCAAATTTTGAAGGTGGCTTTGTTTCTTTTTTTTTTTTTTTTTTTTTTTTTAGGAAAGGAAATATCAAAAGCGAAATATCAGATCAATGTTAGAAGAGAACAGTAAAAGATAATAATTTGTATAGTGGAGGCCTGTTAGTAACTGATTTCAGTATGTGCCATACTGTATTGCAGCAAAAACTCTTATTAGATCTAGACTGTGTCTTGATTAGTGGGTGTACACAGTCTAGATCCTATTCAAAAAGAAAGAGGTTTTGTTTCATATACTAGTTTACAATGAAATCATTTGTTACTAATCATCTTTTGTTCTGTGTAAGCTCTTGGCTTGTATATTAAGTGAAGTACTCTTATTTTTTTCACAAAAGACTGAAAAATAAATCACTTTATAAATGCTATTTGTTGAGAAAAGTAGGGATGCTATCTTTCTTCTACAAAACATTCTCGAATTCTGTTAGTTATTCAGTTGTTTGGGAATAAAAGATTAATGCCAATGTTACCCTGTTTTTCCCAAGTGTTTAAAGTTGCTGTTCTACTATTCGTGCTGGAATAAGTAACTTTAAAGAGTATTTACTTTAAACAATTGAAACACATTGATACCATTCTACGCATCATCTCAATGCCTTTGGATATCATATTTTATATTTAGACATGTAGAACTATCTACTAATAAAAATCAAAGGGAAGTTTGAATTTTTCTAGTATAGTAGTGAATGTAGAAAAAATATTTTGACTCGGTACCGCTCATTAACTTGACAAAAATGGTAAGTGTTGAAGACTGATAGTAGCACAGCTATTTTTCCATTTAACAAACATATTATCACTAATCTTTAATTACTACTGTGTTTAATCAAGTCTAGGGGAAATAATACTTCTGTAGTAGTTGAAGCAGAATTAAAAATAAATAAAATGCTTGAAACAGTGATTTGTTGATGACTCAATAGCTAGTATGATTGGGAGATGTGCAGGGGAAAAATTCTGTATACTTGGTGGGTCAGAAATGGGCATCAACTTAATATGAATTCATTGTTTAATAGCTTGGTCTCTTTTCATCTGACAGTGACAGTTGAGATATTGTATGTCTGCTGAGCTCTGGTAACTCTTTGTGCTATAAACTATTGGGTTTGACTAGCCTCTGTGGGCTAGTTGTACCTGCTGTGCAGCCACCATACATTTATTCTGAGCATAATGAACAGTATTTTATCTAGGTTTTGATAACATATGTTAAATTCTGCTAGTGTGAGCTACACAACTGAATAGCTGATTATGCTGCAGTGGAAGGTAATATGGGAATAACCTTTGGAAAGGCAGAAGAGGTCTGTGCTTCAGAAAGAAAAGTCATTTTTGTCTTCCTTTAGCCAAGACTTAAGGTCAATAAGGAGAAACATCAGGAACAGCGGTAGTGTTTAGACCTATGTGTTTCCCAGCTTCCCAGACATCAAACATACCAGTAGTTCTCAAGATGTGCGTTCTTTTATTATTCTTATTTCCAATGAGGTAGGCATACAATGCTCTGTATTTCTCCTTGAGGGACTACCTCCCTTCCAATCAGATTCCTTTACAATTTATGGAAGCTATGGTAGTGCATAAGAATAGGAATTCTTCCTCCATAAGAAGGAGGATTGGGGAAGGCTATAAAATCCTTACCTGGGTAGTGGGTACGTTTAACTTACTGTGATTGAACATCTGACTGTGCTGCTTGATAGTGTGAGCCTGTAGCTGACATTTAACATACCTGAGGTGGAAATAGAGTGCATGGTGCTAATGGAAGTTTTTTTTTTTTTTTTTTTTAAGTGAAGATGGTGTGTAATTTTTCTAAGCAGTAGATGCATGTACACTTAATGGAATATTCTCCCTCAGTGTTGAGGTAGCTTTTTTGCTTGTTCCTTTCTTCTGTGTAAATGGTATGTTGAGGGCCTTTTGCGTGTTATTGAGGAAAAACATTTGGGATTATAATTTTGTTGTGATTTATGACCTGTCTACATTTGCTTGCAGTTCCAGCTAAGCTGTCTGTTCTCATTTCCCTGGTTGTTTGTCATTTTTTTTTTCCTCCCTTGGTCTCTTACACAAATCATGGTTAACTTGCTGTAGGGAATTTTTTACCTCATTTTTTGTAGCTTGAGGCACCATATGAGTAATCATGGCTTTAGCTATTTTCAGAAGAATATGGTTTTAGAAGAGGGCATGATCAAACCTCTGTTTACTCCAGATATCTCAGACACTGTAGAGGACTAGCTTTTTTTTGAAAGCAGTATGCTTGTGGGTGGGACAGACTATGCTCCATATGCGTTCCTTACTGCACAGGCGATGTGTCTGTGTCCTATTTGCTGTACTGTAAGGAGTTGCTAGACCTTAGAGCATAGTATGTGTCTGTGTATGTATATATTTGTGTGTATAAAAGAAATTGCACTAGTAATATATTACAAGCAGATAAATTCCTCTAAACTGCTAGCTGATAGTCCTCAATAGAGAACTCTTTCAGCTAGGCTTTCAGTTTAACACATCAGTAGCAGTAGAGGGCCTCTTTCTAAAAGAGGCTGTTGTATGGATAAGCAGGGCAACTTCATTTGATGCAGATTGTAGACTTTGAAGATGACTCTTTGGTTTGATTGCTCTTTTTCTTTTTTAATTTCTAAATTAAGTTCGCACAATGCATGGGAGGAATTTGCAATTCTAAGACAGTAATTCTGGCTTCAGAATTTCCACTAAAGACTTTTCTAGATTGTCCTTTATGATCTATTGGAGGCTGAAGAATTCATGTAACGGTATATGTTTCCTGGACTGAGAGTAATGTTTTGTAATGTTTCTTTTATGATCAAATGAGAATCTCAATGTTAATTAAAATGTAGTCTTCATGAATATATTTAGAGGGCTGATACTTGTTTGAGGTTTTGTTACATAAGCCAGATTAAAGGCCCCAAATTTTATCTACCTATAAAGATTTATTACCCCCCCCCCAAAAAAAAAAAAAAAAAAAAAAAAAAAAAAAAAAAAAAAAAAGAAACACCAGTACTCTGATTATAGCTTGCAAATAAAATTGTGGTTATAGTTAGCAGTCACTGGCTTATATTGCCTTGCAGAAGGGAGTGTAATTTTTAATGCAGCAACTATTTTTAAATACGAACAATAGAAAAATCAGTAGACTTTTAGTGGGAAAAACACTGGCATAGAGGCTACTGTATTTACAAATAAAAACAACCTCCTCTGAACAAATGCAGGTTTTATCCTGTTCTAGAGTTGGGCACACCTATTTGAATGACACAGAAGACTATTGAACGTAAGGGGAAGTTTTAAGCCAGATTTTTAAAAATCTCCCGCTGTAAAGAATGTCCTCCTATTAGGAAAAAGATTTTTTGCTTGGAAATGCTCCTGGGGCAAGAAGCACTGTTTAAAAGTTTGATAGCAGCTAATCAAGATAGAAGACAGAATGGAGAACAATAAGCTATCGTAAACCATTAAAGAAGAAATTCCAAAATAGAAATCTGGTACTAGTCTGTACCACGTCAGCTACGTGAATTAAATATATTATATTATTGTCAATGCTTTAAAGAAATCATAGGTTATAAATAATGCTTAATCTTAATAGGTAAGTTCATATTGGATTAAAATAAGTTTTATCTCTTTCCTGTGTTTTGGTGTGTATGTAGTATTTGTGTTTAGTCAGCTTTAAAAGCTGTCCTTGTATGTCTTATTGTTGATTTCTCCTTTCTTACCTAGCAGAACTTGGTTTACATCACAATAAAGATTAAAGATCTGGTACTTTAGCATTGTTTTCAAGCATAAGAACTTAGTAAATGTATGTTGTTGCATATACTGAATATAAATATTTACTTTTTCTTAATAAGAGACCGAAAATAATTTTTATTCAAAATTTTTGAATATATATTTTGTTGATAATCAAATGACATTTGATTCCTGTTTATAAAATGAAGTACAATTATAAAATAAAAATGATTGCTTTTTGCCTGTCTTAAGCTGCTTTCCCTGTTGGTTGACGGATTTCTCTTTTGAATACCACAAAAAGGCCTTCTGTTATCTTGTACCGTAAAGGTACTGAAATTACATTCTTTGTATTGTCATATAAGCAGCACAGAAGGAATTGATATGTGAACAGAATAGGGCAAATGTTAACATTCAGTTGCTATGTTCTGTGAATGCTTTCAAGTTTCACCTTAAAGTTTCATTTGAGAAGAGAAGAAACAGATTAATATTTATCTTTATAGCCTAAATAATTGGATGCCTGCCAATGGAAAACTCGTGAAAACATATTGCAAGCATTGCTAAGTTATCTTCCTTTAATATAATTCTTAGTTCCTTTCCACAAATGTATTTCTGAATCTGAATGCTTTTCTTTAATTATATTCTGTATAAGATACTGTGAAGTCGTCCTCCTTCTTATTGCATATGCAAGAGTTTTTTTTTTAAAGTCTCTGTAATTCTTAACATCTTGTCAGTTCTTGTGATGTGAACAGTTAAAAATCATGTTTTTTTTGTCTAATACATATTTTTTTCTTCTGAATCTGAGTGGTTCAGCAGAACTGACTGCTTGGCATCAGGTTATTGAAGATCTAGAGGAAAAGCTATACTGTATGGCTTAGTCTGCTTCTGGAAAAACAGGCTGTTAACTCTTCTGTAACACCATGGTCACTTGGTATAGCTGAGTAGGAGTGGAAGGCTTAGACGTCTTGAACCTCTGGCTCCTTTGTTCTTTGCTTTTCTTTTAAATTTCAGGAAGCTATGATTTTCTGCATCTTACTTAAATAGTGTAAAGGGTAGCTTGTTTGTGTTTTGTTGTCATGAACTATAGAGAAAATGGGTTAACTTTTTTTCTTTAATTCTGAATATGGAATATTGTCTGGCAGTTGACCTTTTGTGAAATCAGTATGTACAAAAACATTCTTACTGGCAGTCATGGCAGAGGAGGGGGAAACGAGTCAGAGACCTGACATTTCAACTCTTACTTCTGGACACTATACATTGAGGGTAATTTGAGACATGTGACAGACTTACGCTATTATTCATTGTAGGTATATAGGGGTGAGGGGGCTAAAAAGGAATACTTACATTTCCAGTATTAATAATTGATTTTAGTTTTTGAGTGTTTTTTTCTGTTTTTTTGTTTGCCTATTGCTATTAGTTCCTTGTAGGTGATTGATATATAGACTTTTTTTTTTTTAATCGGGTATTTCTATCTTAAAAATTTAGACTTGAAACTTAAGTTGTCTCTTTTTGCAACATGGGTGCCATTTGTTGTGACTCATAATTCTTAAACATGTTGAGGGAGGTAAATACAGTAGCCTATTTTGACTATTGGAAGAAACCTCTTGACTCTTAGAATTACTAGAATATAGTTTAGTGCCTTGATAGAGGTGATGTTTGGATTTGTCTAACCATCTGTCTGTGAATGCTGGGAGGAAGGGAAGGAAGAGAGTTCATTTTTTTCAGAGAGCAGCTGGCATTTTCATTACTTGTATCTTGGTATAAATTGATCTTCTGCATCCTGCATTGTGTATTCCAGGGCAGGGCAGTCCAGATAGCAGAAATAGAAAGTAATTTCTAAAACAAGCAAGTTTCATATCAATGAAAACGTCGAAGTTGTGAGAGAGGGAAAGGGTCTTGCTGTCCTAAAGCCCTCACGCCCTCACTGAATCTTTTGTTCTTAGAGCTCGACCCCCCCCCCCCCCCGCCCGCCACCGCAAACCAAGGATCAAGGAAGGACTTGAGTCTTGGAGAGAAGAGACCTGTGGGCTTTAATACAATCACTTACAGGCATAATAAAGAGAAATCTTTCCCAACTTCAGTTTGTTTGTTTGTTTTATTTTCTCTCTCTCAAAAAGAAAAAAAAAAAAAACTTTAGTTGTCATGTTGTAACTATCTTTTAGACTGTTGCTATGTTTCATTAACTCACTGTTTCAATTATGCTAGTCAGGCACTTATTAAATGCTTTTTCTCCCTCCCAGCTTTATTCTTGGGTTCCTTCTTTGATAAAAAATATTATCATATTAAGCATGACACACAGCTTCCTTGCCTTCCCATTTTTTTTTCTCTAGAATATTGGTCTTAGCACCACTCGACTCCCTTTCTCTTCTTTCACTTAAGTGTATAGTAGCATATTTGTGCTTCTTGGCTGCTCTTCTGCTGGTCTCAGCAACTCACAATTCTAGTGATATTCTTTATGTGCTTTTACTTTTCTTTGCCCTCTATCTGGAGGCAAATGCGTGTGTTCATTGATTTGTTCTCATCAACCTAGATACTTCTTTCGCTCTTGCCAAATTTTAAGTGTCTGTGCTTGAAGCCTGTGCTTAGCCATCTTTGCTGCTTACCTTCCATTGCAAAGACCAAGCTATTGTAACTATGTGGGAGAAGCTGCAGTGAGGTGCATATGTCAGCAAGTCTTTCCTCTCCCCAGCCAAACTACTACAACATGAGCTGTACAAGCAAAACTAATAATGCTCTGCTTCCCCAGGTGTAGATATAGCATCTGGGGCAGTTGTTATCAGCATGCATTTATTTGCTAGGAGAGGAACACTTCTAGAAGCCTTACTATTGGTACTCTGGCAGATAGCAGTAATACAGATCTGTTCTCCATTGCACCTGTGGATTTTAATGCTGTTAAGCTGGCTGATTTATAGATGATGCTGTTGTGACATGGCCTTTGCTCCTCCTGCATCAGCATTTGACATCCCATGCTGCTTGTGGCTCCCTGCAAACATTTTGCTTAGTAAAGATGGTGGTAATTTTGTTCTTAAGAGAATCAGGCTATCCTTTTCCGTAGGAAATGGAAATGCTTGTAATTTATGAATTCTAATTTGAGAATTATGATGAGTTTGTATACTGTGTCCCATGAGAATCTGTTTGAGTAAATATTTATGTACCTCACTTGAGACGTATACAATGAAGCTGACAGCTTAGAAGTTTTCAGTTGGGGGAGTGCAAACATAGGACTTCCTGAAGAGATGACTTCTAAAACTGCTAACTGAATAGTGATTGGTCTGTTTCTTGTTGGTAGCCTGGCATTTTGCTATTGGTGCTTTTAATTAAAACTATTTCTAAACCTATGCAGTGCAACCTCTAAGAGTTGTGTTTGTAGAGCTCTACAAATAGGGTATAGCATTTTTTGCTTTTCTCCAAGAATGCTAGTTGAAATATTAGCAAGGAAGGGAATTGCAGGTCAAGAAATCTATCTGAATGCCTGACACTTATGCTTGCTAAGAGTGAACTGCATGTTAAGAACTTCTGTGAAGCTCCTGCCATATGTGTCATGACGTGTGCAACCCTTCAGACAGGACTGACTCCTGGGGAGTTCAGCACAGAGGAAAACTTCTAGTTGTCAGACTGGACTCATCTTAAAGAATTAGTGGTTAATCTGAAGCTCAAGGGTTTACTGTGCAGGGCAGTATTTTCTGACAAGTTTGTGCCCTGATTCCACAGCTATTTGAAGGCTTAGGGGTTCTAGACATAGTCTGCTACATCATAACGATGCTTTCTAGGCAAAATAGCTTATGTTGCTCTGATTATGGTCAACTGAAATAAAATGTCTGAATATGGTCAATTCCCATATGCAGGAACAGTTTATTGTGGGCCACCATTTGAAGGATGTTATCTCAGCTGTAGTAACTCACAATTTTATAGTTTATTTGACATTGTAGTACATGTCCTTAGCTGGCTGAGAAGGGTCTGAGATTTCTATTTTTTAAAGCTGATGCTTCGTGCTGAGGTAGGTTCTGCAAATACTCTGACTGAAAATTCTTGTAACAAATCTTGCGGTTGTATATTTTGTGCTTTTTAACCTCAGGTTAAGGTAGATATGCAAGCTGTATGAAATACTATGCCATCTGCAGAACAACTGAAGTACGGTAGTTGTCAAGGATAACAACTTCTGATGGGAGTTAAATATTTGAAATAGGTCTTAAGATATTAATTTGTCACTGAAGTTTAAGATCATTCTAAGCAGGCCAACTTACAAAGGGGCCATTTTCAAAGTGAATAGCCAAGTCAAAGTTGTCAAAATATGAAGAAATGCTTGTTAATCAGGTTTATGTGTTTGGGAGTGGGGAATAAACACCCCTGTCAACTCCACTAGGAAATGAGCAAGGTTACACTGTGATAAAACACACTGATCACTTTAACATCGGAACTTTGTTTCCAATGAGCAGTAACTTTACAATGGTGATAAGGAGCTTAAGTTCATTACACAAGCAGACATCACTTACTCTGCAGTTCCTTCCACAAAAAAGGTATGTTATGTTTCTACTTAGTATCGTAAGTGAAAACATCATGAATTTATGATTTAATGTCAGAGGAAAAAATGATGATGATTAGTATGAAGGAATAGATGGCAACAAGAAACTATAAAGGCATCTAGATTTTTCTTCTGTCATTAAAATGTGGCTGTGTCCTGTATAGAATAGCATGAAAAAATGATCATGTTGTTAAATCAGCAAAGTCTTATACTTGGCTCAGAATCAGATATTATAATGTGAATTTAGGCTCAGGTAGGGAAGGATGGGAAATAGCCATAGATTTGTTTTTAAGCAAAGCTGAAGAGTGCTCTTGGTCCCCAGCTGTCACAGTATTTGTATCTGACATGCAAAGCAGTTCTTGTTGAGAGTCTGTATAGAGCAAAATGCTTTTTTAATGGCTGGACATTGGTCTTTTGTCTCCTATACCCATCATTACTCAGAGGTCTGATTATAGAATAACATACTGACTTTTCCAGCAGCAACAAAACCAAGAAGTCAAAAAAAAAAAAAAAAAAAAAAAAAAAGCCAAAACTAATCACATACTGGAGATTCACATGCATGCAGAACGACAAGCCAACTTGGTTTCATGTTTTTTAAGAGCTGGTATCTTTTCTATTGTAGAAGTGCTAAAAATGATTTTGTCTAAACAAGAGAAAGCCTAATGTTCAGTAGAGTGTTTAAAAAGTTCAAAACCACTTTTGATCTGTTTGAGGCATTCTTTCTCTCTCTAAACTGAAATGTTGCCACTCTTAGAAACATTCCTGAAAACAGACAGTTGCTTGTGGTTTTGTGATGTTTCTTATTTCAAGGCCAGTTGGGCTTGAAGGTCAACTCTTAAAGGTCAGACTGTTTCAGACTCTTAAATCTGCTATTTTCTTTAATAAAGCTTTCAAATTGTAGGCTGTTATCAGTGTGAGGTTTTTCTGAAACCTTTTAATTAACTATCGTAGCCTGACATTTTCCATTCTCCTCACATGTAGATTGGAAGCAGTCAGTGACAACTTCTGGACAGGCAGGTGGAACTAATTTTCAGTTTTCTTGTACTTTAGAAATGACAACTCTATAACAGGCAGTTTCAGCAGCAAAAGTTTTAAATATCTATCCTTTTTAATAGTCTATGGATGAGGATAGAGGATGGGATGGGAATAGAAAGAGTTCCTGCAAGTTACTCCTCAGAGACAGACAAAGTGGCTTTACAAACCAGCATAACTGTATTGCATCAAATACGTATTTTAAAACTACTTCAGTGGAAACCTTGTTTTGTGTATCAGTGACATTGTGCATTAGAGTTCTACTATATCTATGTTATTTCTACTGAAGTAGACAGGATTGGAACAGAAGATAAGATGTCCTAATGTGCTGTATCATCCCGGCTTGCATGGCATGTTTTTGATTTCTGCCTATTGGTATTATTCAAGCAGTGCCTGTTTCTATGATTTTTTTTTTTTTTTTTTTTTTTGCTGTTAAAACTTCAATTTTATTAGTATCAGAGATGTTTCCTTTCATAAACCTTAAATGTTTTAGTGTCTTTATGGGGAACTGAAGAATTAAATTCTTCATTTTATTTATCTGGTGGTGAATTACGACTTTTAGAGAGACTACCAACAAATCCCTTACAGCATGTGAAGAAATAATTGTACTTTTCATTTGCCCCCTTTTTCTTTTTTTAAATTAAATGCATATGCACTTTTCTAGTGCCAAAGTGTATAGACTGCTTTGCATCTTAATTAGTTTTCAAGTTGAATTCATCTTTAATGTTCAAGGCCAAAGACAGGGTTAGGTAGGTTAGTTATACTTATCAGCGTTTGGAAACAGTTGTTCATCTTGTCTGTGAAATGTTGGCATGATTCTCTCTTCCATTTTGAGGGGGACCCAAGCGACTAATTACTTTGATCTAACTAGAAAGTTTGTATGTTTTTCTTGGTTATTTAGATGGATAATTTTTTCTGTTACTATGCAATTTGTCATTTATAAAGGGCATTGAAAGATCCAGATGGATATTCATTAAAGATATGAATCTTATGAAATTAATAGTACTCTTGGAGTAGGCACTTACCAGGCACTAATCTCCTATTCCAGATGTGTTACAGAAACTATATGTAGCTATTACTGGAAAAAAAAGTATGTTGTTGACTGCCTCCTTTTAAAAACAAAAACTAAGTTTGAGAATACCACAGACTTTCTGAAAGCTATCATAGGAAAATAAATCTTGCATTGCATTAAGAACTACTGGTTTATCATATCTTTTTCCCAGTTATGATCATTAGGAGGAGGAAGAGAAGGCAGCTTCACTGACTTGTGTCTCTGACCACTGATTTGGATATCAGTCTTGGCACCCAGTTAATAATGGAATAATAATACAGGATACTAGATTTTTTTCCAGTTGTCCCTCTTAGCATACCTCATGGTTGGAGAGATGTAGCTGCAGTTGTTCTTCTGGCTTCTTCTGCAGGAAATCTAAACAGATAAATCCAGCTTTCCTTTTTCTGACATCTCAATGCTCTGTGTGAAAATAAATGTCATATGAGATCATGTGTCTAAGGAATTGAAAGCTTGACTGTGGTTAAGTCTGGATGTACATTACTGTTGAGTTGTGCTGAGACCTGAGCTATAGCTACCTAACTTCTTTGTTATATAGATGGATATATGTTATCTTTTTACAAAATACTAGATTTTGAAATACATGTGTAAGTTGCCCTTAGAAGAATAAAATATGTAATGTGATATTGCTGTAGTTAAATGCTATGGCACAGAGATAGGGTATTGAATTGCTTAAGTTAGTATTATTTTGATATTTAAGCTAGTATTACCTTGGTATTGTATACCTTTTCATAGTTTACACTCATATTTAAAACTGTATTAAAAACTAAGGATTACTTTGGTCAGTGTTGGTGACAGTATTGGAATGAGGGTAATAGTTTGAGGAGAAAGGTGTAGTTTTTCTCTTCTTGAAAATAAACACGTTCTTTCTGTCTTGGAAGTTTAATCTGTTGACTTTGTGAGGTGAAAGATGTTCCTTTCTAGAGGTGTTCCTGCCCTTGTTGTATTATTAATAACTGATTTAGCTGGAGCTCATGCCTTCCTTCCAGGAAGTTTGTGGCTCTCGTCAGTGTATCCTTGGCCATCCTCACTGAGGGATGTCTTTTGCCCCCTGCCTCATGCTATTCTTGCTTCCCTGAGCTAGCTGATCATGGAGGAGGTAGAAGATGGTGGGGAAGCAGGGTTCAAAACTTCACATTACTCAGTTCTACTGAATTGCATGGTTCATCAGATGATTTGAGCAGGTGATTTAAGGGGAGCGCTCTCTGACTACTCTGTTGACCTGTTTTTATGGGAAACAGAATTTCCAGTATTGGACCAGACTGGGCAGAAGAGGAAAGACTTGCTTGTCCATCCAATGCTCCCAGGCCCTCAACAGAGCAACACTTCCTCTGTCTTAGCTTACCAGCCTTTCCTCTGTAGTAGTAGTTGTTTTCTGGAATATTTCAAATGACTTACTGTCTTGGTTACATGGTAAGTGAACTCACAAATTTTTTGTGGTCCAGCAGGAACAAAATTCTATTACCAGTATCATCACATTTTCTTTTCTGCTTGAATGAGTTAGTCCCTAAAGGAGAACACTAAATGTACTCTGAATCATGGTGTGGATTTCTTGCTACTAAGGATGCTGGTACCTCCTCTTGGTACTGGGAGCAGAAGGCACTCTGCTTGTCAGAAATGGATAGCACAGCATGTAAGTTTAACTTATGCAGCATTGATCTAGGAGAGGGCTGGATTCTTTTTTCAGCTCTGGCAGAAACTATATACATTGTTAGTGCAAATAGTGTGAGCTGCTGCTTAACTTGTATTAGGCAAGAATATCAAGTTGATTTTTGAGGGCTGTGAATTGCAGTTACGTTAAGTCACTTGACTATGTGTTTCTTCCATAGCTGCTCATTGTGGTAGGTTAAGCACTTCTCATTAACCAAAGAAACTTCATGGGGGACATCTTATTTTGTTTGAAGATGGGTGAGGAAAAAAAGGGAACTGTCCAAAAAGTGAATATAATGTCCCTTGACAGGTCTAGAATAACATGTTTTACAGCTGTGATGGGCCTGATGACATGGTTTAAATGCTATTGATTCATCCTGTTCAGTTAAAAGCTGTATAGCATTCCTGCAGCGCTTTCAAAACAAAGTTGATCATCAATGACTCGTCTGCTTGAAAAAAATGTGCTTGGATGTTCAGTGCTAAAGGCCTTAGTCCTCATTAAGTCTATACAATGGCTACTTGAAATACTTGTTCATGAAGTGTTTTTCTTTCTTTTCTTTCCTTTTTTTTTTTTAAAAAAAGCTATAGAAGATTGCTTGAATAGCAAACATAGGTTAGCACTGATACATAAAAGTCCAAAGTTAAGTTTGCTAGATCATTTTAATTAGGCAAACAGTGAAGTAACCTTGGCATAAACAATGGAAATCTAAATTAGACTTTCTAAATCTTTTTAATAATCCATGATGTGTAATCCAGATACTCTCACTGCTGATTTGAACCTGCTGCTCCTTCAAATTAGAAGTTCTAGGGTTTTTCCTATTACAGTATAATTTTCTGCCTTTTGTTCTTTAATTCAAATACAGATATCCTGTATCTTGAAATTGTGGAAACTACCTTCCAGCCCCAGCTGAAGGAAATTCAAATGAAGAGTCTCTCTTATGCCATCAACCCTATATTAGTGTCAAGAAAAGCCACTATTGCCAAGATATGGAAAACTAAGTTGTACTTGGAAATAAACATTAGATTGTTGTTTGAAATGTTCGTGTTCAGTCCTGCAGAATGTACATTTCTTAGAATGTACATCCCAGTCATGATATAACTGTATTGCAACTAAGCACAAGTCAGCTGAATTTTGTCTGAGTGTGTTTAGTTCAAAAGCATGAAAGAATATTTAAAGCTTGTATTGATTTTTTTTTTTTCTATTTTGTATTTCTCACTTTGGAGCAGAAAGTAGGAACATAGTTGCTCTCTAACTGAACCCCAGTAAGTGTGTTTGTGGTTCTTATTAGCAGGAACCAGAGAAGTAATCTCAGTTCCTATTTTGATGAAATTAAACTGCTTGGCAAAAGAAAGGATGTTCTGTACTGGTAGATTTTTTTTTTTTTTTTTTTTTTTTTTTGGAAGCTCTGGATGAGAAAAGATGGGTAAATTCTTTAGACTAATGCATTTCCTCAACAATACTTACTAACACAAAAAAAAAAAGTGCTTTGCCATGGTTAGAGTTTTGGAAGCCTGTAGTCCAGTGTTAGTTCTAAATATATACTGTTTAAGGCAGCCTCTTCAGAATTTGAATCATTATATTCTTCTTGAGTAGGTCTTAGCAAATCAGCTAAACAATGTTCTGGGATTTTTTTCAGTACTCTGAACCAATTCCATCCCCCCATGCCCTTTATGAGACTAAAAGTTTCTTTTGTACAGGTAGAAATGAAAATGACAGTGTGAAATGAAACAAATCTTAACTGCTCTTTTATATTTATTAGTTGCGTGAAGGAATCCAGTAAGAAATGCTCTTTTGTTTTGAGGCAGACTGCCATTCCCTTTTTTTTTTTCTAGGAATCTGTAGCTCCCAGACATATGGGGGAGAGACTCTGTGAGAAAAGTAGGTAATTCTCCTAAGCAAAAAACTCTGTAATCTTTTGGGCTGAGTCTTGGAAAAATATTGTCCTTTCCCCAGCAATGCAGACTGCTTTTCTTTTTTAAAGCATGGATGATACTGCAACATAAGAGATGCGTGCTGTGATGTCTGAGATAATTGTTTGATGTTCACATTAAAACTTGAACTTGTTTGTACAATCCCAGTAAGCAAAAGGTGTAAGAATGTCAGACCAAGTACATGCTCTGAAATTGTTGCAAGCTAGAATCTTGTGTTTGCTTAAGGCAGAGAAAAATAATACTGGAAACCAATTGGAATAGCCTTGATAGGGCAGTGATTTGTCCTCATGATCATGCCTATGCGACCAGGTAAAGTCATTACAATTTCCAAGATACAGCAGCTTCCTAGTGGTTTAAGCTAATTTCCTTTACTTCCTTTATAACAGGTAAATAGTACTCATCTAGTCAGCTGATACAGTTTATCTGACAGTTGACAGTTCACTGATTTGTGATATGAGTGACTAATTCTGCAGTGTAGTGTCAGGATAGCTGTCTTGGAAACTTTATTCCTTACGAAGGTCAAGAATACAAATGTCTCTGTATCTGTAGTTATATTCTATTCAAGGTGTTTAGGCAGTTTCATTACTGAAGATGGTTTTTGTACTTTGAAGTATTGAAGTAATTTTTTTTCATGTCCCTATGTAGTTTTTCCAGCATGATGAATTAGTTCTGATACTAACATGATTAAAGTACTTTTCATAGGTTGGAAATTGTAAGTATCCCCTTTTTTATTTTTTTTAATGCTTTGAATCTATGTTTGTGTATTGTTGACAGTAGTCTAGTAAGGGGGAACGAGAAAAACGTTCCTTTTAAGAAGAGCAAAGTTGGATTTTATTTTGGAAAGTTCTGTGTAAAGGAAATTCAGATCTGTCTCAGTATCTCAGAACTGCAACTGATTCCACTTTGGCATCAGAAACGGAAGGAACTGTTCTTCCACCTATCCATCTTGTCTATGGAAACATCTCTGCTGACTTATCTTACTTTTTCACTTCAGAAATTCCTTAAACAAAGGAATTGCTTTTCCTTTTCCTTTTGGCTTGACTCCTTTTGTTTCCTACATTGGTTTCTCATCACTGCTGGGTGAGTCTGTGGTCCACAGCTGCACCAATTGTTGTGGCAGAAGCTGAGGTAGGTTGGGAGGGTGCCTCTCAGATGGTGTGGGTTTGCTTTTTTTTTTTAGGTAGTGGGTGTGGTTTTTTTTTTTTTTTAATGATTGCTATGTGAGATCTGCAAGCAGAAAAGCAAGTGCAAAGTATCTCCTTGGCCTAGCTCAGTTTAAATGCTTTGTGCTTTGAGAGATGTTTGTTTAAATACCCTGAGAATAATGTGGCAGCCTCTGACAGAAGCAGGTTTGGGAGTGCCTGCACAGGCACAAACCCAGACAGGACTGGAAGGCAGTGGCCTCCGAGGGGGAGAGAGGAGACCAGGACCGGTGCTGGATGCTAGTAACCTCAGCATCTCCTTCAGCTGTGTCTGGGAGAACATGCAGTCTGAAGTTGCTTTCAAAGCTAGAGGTAAGAAGAAACTGTGGGGGAGTACCAACTGGTATCACAGTAGACAACTTTTATCTTTTTTTTTTTTTCTTTTTCTCCTTTTTTTCTTCTGAGCTATTAACAGGAGCATCTTTGCTTCTAATGCAAATCACTAACTAGATGAATATCAGTTGCCTAGCTGGATGTGTCTGACTACTGGTAATACATTTACAGTTGTGAAAGAAAATTTCTGACACCATTAGAAGAAAGGAAGGATCTTCTAAATTGAAGTGATCGAATTTGTCATGTCACTCTGATATAAATAATTTGAGGAGGGAACTGGCATCAGGATCACTTGCAAGTCCCCTATGTGGTAATCCTGTTCAATGTTCTTTGTGACTTTCTGCTCTGTTCTGCAGGCTGGATTATAAAAATAAAACAATTACAAAACATTGTTCAAACTGCTAACTTAAAAGTAAGGGTGTATTGTGCTTGTTAAAATGTGCAGGTAAACATCTGTGTTCGCCTTTATATTTTAGAAAAGCAGTATTATTCTTCAAATGCTAGTTATAGATGTAGTCCTAAATTTTCTTTTCTATGCGTGCATCTATCCTCAATATCAGTGAAGTGCCTGTCAACCGCAAGCCACAACTACTCTGATAAAAACAAGTTCATATGTTAATAAAACTAAATGAAGCCAACAAACTTTAGAAAACTATATTTAAAGTAGCAGCAATGGAAGATATAAATAAAATCTACAAAATATGAGAAGAGAGCAACCCCTGCCCCAACATCTCAAAATGTTAAAATTTTGTATTTGGCTGTGTGAGGCTTGGTTAAATATTCTTTTCCTGTGTCATCACAACAAAGCAGAACAGATTTTTTTTTTTTGAATCTTAGAATGCTTTAGGAAGCATCATGAGTATTTTCTGGTTCAAGCTAAATAAATGCAAAAGCCATAGTGATCCAGTGACTCTGGCATTCTTATGTGCAAAAGTTAGACTGAGCCCTAGATAAAACTAGCTTGCAGAGGCAAAGCGACTAGTGGTCCAGGTAATGAGACACCCTTACCTGAAGAAATGGCCATCTTTAACATGAAGAGAGCCAACTTTGAATCTTGGAAACAGTCCTGCAAAATATGCATTACAAAGACTGGAGCAGGTTAAGAAGCTTTGAAGTGTATTTTAATGAAATGGCTCTGGAACACCTGGGATTTGAGCATTGAGACTGTTGCTTTTCATAGCTGGGGGTAGCTCTTGCTGCCTGTTCAGTACTCCTTCATTTTTACCAGGACAAGTTTGCCTGCAGGACAACTGTTTAAGATAACTTTTAAGTTGCAGTGGCTGTTCAGAAGTCTATTATGCTTTTCCTGGTATTTGTTGCCATCTGCCACTCTCAAAGGATCAGCTGAGAGTTCTAGATTATGCTGCTAGTTTGCAAGTTTTTTCTAGACTAGAGATTTTTTTTTCAGCTCTTTCATTAGCGCTTCACCCTTCTTGTTTTGCTCCTTCTGAAAACAGCAATACAGAAAAAGAGGAAGCAAAGCTTTCTTCACACATGAACTGTTTATTCAGGAAATGAGAAGGCAGGTGATGAAATTCAGGGTAGAAGTGTTTTACAAGAGTGTATTTGGTGTCTTATAGCATTAAATGAGCACAGAATGTTCGGGGGACCTAACTGAGGGAGTTGTTGAATCTAGTATGGTTACACCTATAAGCAGATTCTTGAACATTTAAACGCTCCAATTCAGAGTTAACATACCATGTGGTTATTCATGTATAACCTTACCTATACGTCATTGTTTTGTCTGGCATTCCTATTTCACATGACTTCCTAGTGAAAGGAATTGAACTAGAATATACTCAACTCTCAAATTTTGTTTTGAAACTGCAAAATAAAACCTCTTCCTAGTTCTTGTCAGTGCACATGAGATGCTTAGTTTGGGAGGTGGGGGAAACAGTGACTTGAATCTTCTATCAGGATCTTTTTCCAGGTCTCTTACATTTTCTGACCCTGTTGGCCACACTCCATTTTACCAGTGCCTGAGCTGCCATTCTTGCTCTTTCAGGACTTGTCTCAACAAACGTGCAGTCCTTAGCATGTCATGATGGCACATCAGGGGCAAGCAGCTGGCCTGATCTGCAACTTGTTAATGAAGCACACTTCATTCCCTTCTTCCAAAAAGAATAGCTTCAGTTCAAAAACTTCACCAAATTTAAAGAAATTTATCAGAAATCTTTGCTTAATCATGTAGCTGAGACACTTGCTCAGAGAAGCAGGGTATGGATTCCACCATGACAGAGGGTCTGTGGCATAATGACCAAGGTGAAACTGCCTTCACCCTCTCCTGTCTGAGACACTGCACCTGGCTGCCGAATGACAAACTATTCGCAGAGTTTGGTTTGGTCACTCTGGTTAGATTCAGGATTTAAAGTTTCTTTAATCTCTTAAAACTGATCCTATTCCCTATTAGCTCTGAATTAATGTTTGAGAAACTAGTTCCTCTTTTTTTTGGCACTCATAATAACCTTCTCAAAGGTATTAAGCTTTTTTATGGGGCTTACTGAACTTGAATGCATTGATAACCACACCTGAGAGCTGCATCCTGTGGGGTAGCATTTTTCTGGTGTGGTGACTGCTTTCAAGCAAGGACCTATGTGAATTTACCCTTCCTGATACCGTTGTAAATAGTCAGTGTTTTTCTCTTACTGTGCTTTGTCTGCTCCTCTCACCATATTGGTCTTTGAAGTCAAATATATTATCCCACTGTCATTTTAAAGAATTTTGAAGTATGCTATTAACTCATGCTGGGCAATTTAAGTGCATTAACTTATTCTATGCCTTAAAGAAAGGAAGAGAGGCATCAAGATTGCTCTGAGTTCAGAGCCCCAGAGGACGGGTGCCTGCTGGCTGCTGCATGCTGCTCCGGCCTCTCTGTTTCTGTGCGCTCAGTGCAGCACATTAGCAGGTCACAGATGAGGCCGTGCACTTGCCTCTGAAACATGAGGTTTGAGTGCAAAAGTTCTCTGTGATACTGTAACAGATCACGGAGCAGTGGCACAGTGCAAATGGGATATCTAATGACTGGGTAGTAGTGACTTCTGAACAGAGCTAAAACCTACCTACGTAATACAGTATGCAGGCATTCGAGAAACTTGAATCCATTGATTAGAAAGGAAACACACACCAGCAGCTGACAGATACAGGGCTCATCTCTGTGGCTTTCACTTTGCAGCTATACCTTGACTAAAGTTTGGAAACTCTTGCGAGGAAGGGGCAGGAGGCAAGGAGGCCACGGGTAGTGGAGCAAGTGTCTCAGCCAGGTGATTAAGCATTAAGATTTCTGATAAATTTCTCTTAGTGAAGTATTTAAACTGAAGCTAATCTTTTTGGAAGAAGGGAAAGAAGGAAGAGTCCTTCTGTGAACTGAAATACTGATTTAATATTAGAAACCTACCCCCAATAAAGTTGTACTGCTGTGGAGTCAGAGTTAAATCATTAGTAGATCTGGAGCAACTTTAAAAAGGTATTTGGTGAGCAGTCTTTCTTTTGCTGGAAGAAAAAAGGACTTCTTGTTCCTCATACCCCCTTTATTTGATTGAATGAACATATCCCTATAAAAAACGTGCTGATAATCTAATTAACAGAATTCATGAATCAATACAGAACAGCACCAAATCCATTTCATGCATCTCTAAAGGTACAAAGGCTTGCCTTTAGTGTCCAGAAGATTTGGGACTCTTGCTCTTACAGATACATTTGAGACTGCCAAGGTATCTGACCTCTGCTGCCATTGCTGTGTGGACTGCATAACTATATATAAGAGAATATTGTGTAACATTATAGTACTGAGGCATTCTCTTATGTGTTTTTTTTTTTTTTTTTTTAATGGGTGGAGATTGGGAAAAGGTAGGGAGTTGCATAAGATACTTGTGCATGCATGTATGTAGATAGGTATATAAGAGTCTGTTGATGTAGAATAGTAGCTTTCACTGGCACATGTTGTCAGCTACTTCCTTCAGAGATCTAAGCAGGATTTTCCTATTTTCAAGGTGCAGCTAATTGAAAATAAGACTGTTGCTAAAGCCTATCAATGGCTGAAGTGAGCTCACCCTCCCTTCCCCCTCCCACCTAAGAGCTAAAGAGATGGTGATTTAAATTTGGGGTTGTCTCTCCAAATTTAATATTTGAGTGAATTGGAGTGGAAAAGAGTTCCACTGGTAGCACCCCTCAAACTAATCTGGCTGCATTTAAAAATAAATAAATAAATACTATCACTCCACCACCCCCTGCCCTTTCCTACCTTGACTGGAAAGTTGTTTCAAAGCCTTGGTGCTATGATGGCTAGAGGCATTCTATAACTTTTCAGAATAAATTTATTCTTGAAGTTAATTGCTTATTTGCATGTTGCTTTTCTAGCAACATTCTTCCGTAGAAGATCACTCGATCCCTTTTTTCCCTCCTTGGTATTGACTTTGGCGTATTGCAGAAACAATGTTGTTCAGTTCTGGCCTTCATTTTGCCAAGACAAAAAAGCCAAACTTGCTGTCCACTCAATACTGAGTGATATGGGGGAATGTAGACCTTACCCTTTCTGCACCTGCTTTACTCTGTGTGAATGTTTAAGCATGGTAGGTGGAATTCCGCCCCCCCCCCCCCCCTCGCCTCGTGTTCTGGAAACATTTGGGTTTAGTTTCTTGGGACCCAGGAAAGCGAGTGACCACTGAGGAGGCCACCCAAGGAACCTGTCGGGTATTACTACTCTGGAGGCTGAAAGGAGGAAGGATGTAGCTGCTGTGCTTATGTAAACTAAAGGAGGACTAAAATGCACCAGGAGTGTCGACAATAAAAGCTGAGTTTAAAATGTCTGTTTAAAATAGAAAGCTGTAAACACACTTCTTGTCTTTAAGGGTGAATGTTTCTGTGGCAGGAAAGATCTGTTTATTTGGATAACAGGGAATAGCGGTGGGTTCTCATCACTAGAAGGGCTAACTAGCTGCTTTAAATATCAGTGTATACATCTCTTTGCAATGTTGCTCAGTTTTTATCCCATTTAACAGTGCTTAATGTTTCCGTAAATCGAACATGCATGCAGCCAGCCTGGTGTTGCTGAGTAGCCTGCTAATAATAGGACATGAAGTAGCGAGGAGGGAATAAAACAACCTCCAAGAGACATTTAAACAAACAAACACTTGATGAAATTCGGTCTTGCTGATCTGAATTTCCTGTGTATTGTGCGGAAGGCACAACTTGGAGTGCGTGACAATTATGGAAATCTGCAAAAACAAATAATCCTTTTTCTGTAGTAGTGTTGTCTTTTATCGTAGTAATTTAAACTAACAATTTCCAATAATCTTCCTCAGAACATGTACTGTTTGTAATTTAAAAGAAAACTTTTAGCCATATATTTTTCAGTTATGTGCCATCTCAATACTTACTCAGGTAGCTGAGCAAGTCCCTCTTTGTTTCTTTGAACTGACCCACAGGGAACAATAAAATTTACAATTTCTTAAGCATTACATCGTACAGTGTCTTTTTGTTCTTAAAGTTTTTCGTTAACTTTTTTCTTTTTATGTTTTAGTGGTGTGTGTTATGGTAATTTGCTGTAATTACAATCTGCTCTTCCCATGGGAATTTTGATTCAAATGTATTTCATGTAATATGAGAACAGAAAACATGATAATTAAAACTTCCAAACGGTTGAACAAATGGTGGCTCTTTATAGTGAGATGTGTTTTCATGCATGCAGGTTTCCTCGGGCAGGCTTTGGGTTGTGTGACTTTGGGGTGTGTTCTCCTCCTCTCCCTCCCTTCCTCTCTCCTTCCCGCCATCCTCCTGCGGGCAACTCCTCGGGGAGGGCTTGGCTGCCTCCTGCCATCTCCCCGGGTTTTCCTCACTGCTTGTGCCCAGCCCCAGTGTGTGTGTACCGTTACCCTGAGCTGAAGCCCTTCCTTGCACGCGTGTTTAAGTGGAAATAAGCCAGCAGCGAAGCAAAAACTAACGCAGCCCCCATTCCCCCTACTCCAAAACAAAACAAAAAACCAAACAAAAAAAAGACAAACTGTAAAACTTCTTGGGCTGATTCTCTGCCCTTTTGGCGTGACAGAAGGGCAGGCATGGCTAAGGGGCGGTGAGGCGCAGGGTGTTTTTTCCACTGCAGGATGCTGGCTTTTCCTGTTTTGGATAGGCCAGCTTATAGCCCTGGCTCTTGCATCTTCCCCTGGTTGGAGCCTGGGGGAGAGGGGTAGAGCAGAGGGCCGTGGAGGGCATCTCTGCGGCGTCTGCCAAGCGCACTGCTTGAATGGTTAAGGAATGTGTTTCCTCCCCCCTCCCGCCCTGTGGAGTTTTGTTTGATTGCAGAGCAATTTCTTGCCTCTCCAGTGCCTGTAGGCATGGTGTGGGTACTAAAGATTATTGCAACTTTTGTTCTCTATCAAAAAAAGTAGATAGGAAATGTCCAGAGAATAAGGTAGTGTTTTCTAGCTTCTGCTGCTCTGATAGTGAGATGAATGCCAAGTCTCCCACACGTGGTGCTGTTTAACACAAATGACTTAATTTCTGTGATTTGGTCACATTTTGCCTCTCGAAACTGTTTTTGAAATGACATTGAGAAGTTCTAAATTAATGGATTTGGAGCGCTCTCAGATAGCTTTTTATTCTGAACCGTTGTGTGTGCATGTGTGTGTCTGTTGAGTGGGAGCGGTGTGCTGCTGGTAGGGTCTGCAACTGAGAGGAAATAAAGGGGAAAAAATGTGTGTTTTTTTTTTTTTGTTCTGTTTTTTCAGCATATCTATTTGAAGCAAACGTGGTTAAAAGTAGAAGCTCCTTGGTGAGGATGTGTGTAGAATAACTCTTATTTTGGTTGTTTTGATTGGATTTGATCTTTCCATTCCTAATAAGTTGATTTTTCACAGGTAATGTGTATGCTTTGAAAGGAACTCTATACAGACAGCATAGCATAGACAACTGTTTACTCTCTTAGTTAGTAGGAGGGATAGGCGTCTTCAACTGATTCCAGCCATTGAAAGTGACTTTTCTCTTTTCTTCTTTCTCTCTCTTCTCTCTCTCTCTCTCTTTTTTTTTTTTTCCACCCCTTCTCCAGCATATGTTGAGTAGCAGGATGGAAGAACTCTAATTGAAGAAGAGACGGAGACAAGCTCTTTCAGCATGGAGACTGTTTTGGTTGATGGGGAACTTGATAGAAATTCAGTGAGTAATTTAAACACAGCTTTACGTGTTCACATGAAAGTAAAGATACTTGTGCAGCGGAAGGGTTAAACCTTGAATTGGCTCTGATTTTCTTTGAATTGACTTTTTTCTGGTAAATGCATTTGGAATGTTCTGCAGCATAATTTACTGGATTCTGATGGCAAGAAGGCTAGATGTCAGAAAACATTTGTTTTCTGGATTTTATACTTGATGTCTGAGTCCCAAACAAAGAAGGTATTCCTGTCAGTTTTGCTAATCAGCATTTCATTAATTATTAGCTATGGAAAAACAAGAAAAGGAAGGAGGAGTGATAATTACTGACTTTCAGGATCACTTCAAGTGTAACAATAATCTGTGCAGATTATAAACTGTCTGAAGCGGTGAAAATGCCATCTGTTTTTTTTCCCCCAAATTGTGCTTAAAAAAAGGGCCAGTGGGTACTGTGACATGTCTTAATTATTTTAATATTGATGTTAATTAAGAACTTAATTTTTATGTAAACTGTGTCACATGGAAGCACTCTCATAACTGAAATGGGAATTTTTTTTTCTTTCCAAAGCTGCTTTCTTTATCAAGCACTATCTCAAAAATGCAGAATATTTTTTCTGTAATTGAAATGAAGCTCAGGTTCAACGCTTCGTTAGTGACAACCTCTTTATGATAGTTCAACTAATAAATGAAGCTATACATTTGATAAAATAAAAACAGTAATTAGGTACTTGTAATGATGAATTTGGAGGTAAGTTGTATTGCAGTGTGCTAAAAAAATTCTTGGCCTTTTTTGTAATAAAGTTCATCGATTTGTTACAGCACGAATGTTCTATATGCCTTGCGCAAAATGCTAGAAGTCTACTGTGTAAAAATATATTTTAAAAATTCAGTTACTATGCTCATTATTATATAAATAAAAAATTACCTGTTTACAAGAAACTTAAAGGTATCTTGAAACTTACTATTCCTGTTGTATTTGACATGTCTTCCCAGTAACAACATTTTAAGAGAGTATCTTTAAATGAGGGTCTATACATTACTGAGTCTGTTTGAGAAGAATGCAACGTGTAAAGATAGATTTGCCTTTCATTGTACATGCACAGGTACCTGGGGTATCTTCTCAGAATTAACTTTTTTAAAAGTTGGTCTGGTGTGACTGGCTATTCCAAGTATGCACTTTATCATTTAGTTTGGATAACTGCATATCATAATTGCAGACACAATGTAGAGTTGTACTCTTTTGTACTACAATTGTTAAAATATTTTTGAATGTTTATCTGGAATATCTAATTTACTTGGTCTGCTGTACTCAATAGATAATACTGAAACAGAAATACTCAAAAGTAAGCATATCTAGTTTGAAGAGAGATTGGGCCTAATAATTTTGAAAATCCTGAGTGCATGAAAACCGTGACACTTTCCAGAGTTCTAAATAATTTTTGAAGGATTGTGTTTGTGTTCAAATGGTGACTAGAATGGGTTTAACCCACATCTTCTTTATTCGAAGACACTAGATTTGCTGTTTACACCTTAGAGCTGAAGATTTGGAACATAAAGGCTCACTGTTGAATTTCAATGCCTGAACCTTCAATACAACAATTTGTATTTTTGATTTTTTTTTCTTAATTTTGTTTCTTTTGCTACAATTCTGTACACTGTGATTTATGTTCTTGAACTCCAAAGAAACCTTGACTCTTATTCACAATCACAACACCTGCATTTTTGCAAAGTGTAAACAGCTTGCTTCTTCAAAGCAGATGTAGATTATCTCAGTACTCTAAATAGTTATATTCAGTAGTTGATTTGGTGCCTGTTTGTTTTTTTTCCTGAAATTTAGGTAGATTATTGTTTCCTTCACTTCAATATCTGTAGGTGATCTATAGCTTAGGTTACACAGAGGGTTTACTACAAAAGAAATGATTAATTACAGACTTCCAGAGTTCAGTCCAATACCTTGTGATCAAAATTGCCTTTTCTCCTTTCACTGTTTTCTCTTGTTTCATTCTACTAAAGCTTTGTATTTGCTCAGTTGGTTAGAGTGTGGTGCTAGTAATGCTAAGGTCATGGGTTTGATCCCCATATGGGCCACTCGTTTGAGGGTTGGACTAGATGATCTCCAGAGATCCCTTCCAACCTTACCAGTACTATGTATTCTAGTATTTTGTGGCATATCTTCATTTTTAAATGCATATTTTGGAGAATTGAATTTTATATCATTTACAACACCTTTACCATGGCTTTAAAAAAATAGTGTTCTGAGCTGCTTTTCTGGTTAGTTCTGTGCTATTACTTTCAAAGCTTATAAAGGATAAAGTTGGATATATCTTAATGTGTACTTAATTTTACTTAATGACAGTAATTTGGAAATGAAGAATACAACAGCCTGTACTGACTTGCCTTTTTTGATTAGGAGCAATTTTCTATTGCTTCAGCTTTCTTGATGATGATCAGATCTGTGAGAGTATAACTGAGCTGGTGACATCTTTTCCATGGTGCTTTACAGAACTGCTGTGAACATGGGTGGAACACAGGGCAGATGAGAGAGTTAAATATCCTAAATTGATTAAAATGTTTTTAATAGCAAGACTGGTAGGGGAAGTAAAGGAGTTGAGATGTGTTCTGAATGAGCAAATTATGAAAGAAATATAAGCCAGATTTGTGCAAAAAGCTGATGGTTAAGGAAGTTAAACTTGTACTTCAATATTTAAACTAGACTTCAGTTCCTTTGGTGTTTTTATTTTTTTTCCTCTGCTTTTATCTCCTTGGTAGATGGATATTGCTGTCTCTGCTCTTCTGTTGTTGCTTTGGGCAAATAAATCATTTTTATTTACACATGCATCTTAACTCCTTTTCTAAATGTCTTTAGTTATACAGGAAAGAAACAAGTTTGAAAAACCTGACAAACCACTGCCTCTAGCTTTAGTGTTTGGGAGATTTTTTTTTCCCCTTCCCAACAGTCTTGTCCCCATAGAGGGACAATTTTTTACACCATCTAGCAAGATATCATGTCTTCTGATGAGTTTAATTCTTTGTTGTTCAGATGTCAATGTGATCCTTAACTCAAAATGCATGCTTTATAGGGTGATGGATGGTACAGATTAAGTGAATGAAAGAATAAAAATTAGATGATGAATTACTTGTATGTGGAAAAATCACAGGTACTCTAGGTGACCCTGCTTGAGCAGGGAGATTGGAGTAGATAATCTCCAGAGGTCCCTTCCAACCTTACCCATTCCCTGAAATCAGGCAGGTGGGAGTAGATAGTGTTACTAGAAAGGTAATTGATTCCAAATTGAGGTGAAATTGGAGTAAAATTAAACTTTATTAGCAGATGTGAAGAAAAAAGCATGTTTCGGACCTACCGTGGTTCAAGAAAGAGCATGATACTTGAAGTAAAGCTATTAAATGTGATGCGTTAGAGGCCTGAAGATGCAAGAAGCAGATGGTAATCGCTTCAGAAGCGGGAGAGAGGACTATTAGTTACAGGCTGGATATGAACCGAAACCTATAGGAAGATTGTAAAAAGACGTAGCAGAACAGAGACAGATTGGTGTTAGTTTGGGTTTTTCAGGAGACGTGAAAAGCTTGAGGAATAGTCTAAAAAGTTGAATGTATTTGCAGTGCAAAAAGATAAAATATGAGAGGATTAGAAAACTAATGTAATATAACTTTAAATGTTAATGTTGTCAGTGTTTTCAATTATACAGTTAAGCACAGGCTAGTGCATGTAGGCTGTACTTACTTTCCTTTAGGTATTGACAGAGTTTTCATCTTTTAATATATAAATACATAGCTTGTGTACATCAGAGAATTAAGATGAAACAGATTGGTTCACTTCTTAAAAACAGTTGTTCATTATTCCAGTATTTAAGGCAGAAAGTTGACTGTCTGAGAACATGAACAAGTAATTCAGGGTATGCATTTTATGTGGGCAAATGATGACAGTGATTTTTCTACGTTTGTAGTAAAGTGCAGTGAAGTGTGCACTATAATTCTTAGTACAATTCTTAGTATAATTCTGTGTATGTATAATTCTTAGTTTTAAAACTGCTACTAGAAATCTAATAAGATAAAGTAGTGTATATACATTTTTTTTTTATGGATTTGTAGCACATCAGTAAATGAATTGAAGGTCTTTTTGCTTTCTCCTGATCCTCGCCTTGGACTATGTAGCAAACTGAAGATTGGGTAGAATCAGCACAAGCTCAGATGGAAGTGAGCATTTTGTATTGTGCTTTCTGCATACAGATTATACTTGAATTTATCAATAAGCAAATTAAGTCAGCAGTAAATTCTTGTCCTGATGCCTTTGTACAGGAAGAACTCAATTTGAAACAAAACTATTTGCTGCATTTCAGACTACATAATGTACTACATCTGAAATGTGAAATATATACCTCTATAAAATTTTAAATTAATCTCAGATCAAATTTATCCTTAGATTTTATGAAATTGTATAATACTTCACTTTTTTAGAGGCAAATAAGTTTTTTAAACTTATTTTTAGCATCCTGATTAAAATTCATAAAATGTGAGTTGTGAACATGAATGAAAAACACTGATCAACATTTTTCTGCAAAGTTCAGGTACTTTTGGGGATTTCTGGGAGGTATCTGAAAAAGCTGTTCTGAAGATGTCACTTCTCTAAAGTGCTTTTTGTCTTCTGTTGGGAGAGTGGGGAGGGAGGGAGAAAAGAGGAAGAGTTTTACATAGTTTTTTGGGGCTTCTCATTTCAGACTCTAGAGAGAGAAATTTTATAGGAAATGCTGAACTGATGCAGTAATTCAGGCTAATTTATACTGTATCTGTAGACAAATGTTGTGACAGCTCAGAAAACTTTTTTTCATAGTCAAGCACTGTTAAACAAATGCAAAATACTAGAGATCTTGTTTTGAGTTCCTGTTTGGATATAGTTCTAGCCCATTTTTCTTAAAAAATACAAAACCCCAAAACTTTGTTGGTTCAGAGCTTGGAGCATTCCATGGGAAGCAGGCACTTTTGCTTGAATATTTGGACAAAAAGCAATTGTTTTTTCTTACTAAATGTTTATTTTTTTTATTTTTATTTTTTATTTTTTAGAAAGCTTTCTAGTAAGCTTTACTTTTACCAAAACTTGTATTTTGTAAGTAAGTTGCCTTTGGTACAAACTTGTACAGTCAATCCTTGCTATTTAAAAATATGAGCATACATAGAAGTATACTTTTTTCCTTAAAGCATAGAATCTGTGTCTGTTTTACTTGTCAAGTTTGCAGACAGGTGTAGTGATCTAGAATTTAGAAGTGATATGATTGATCATAAACTCATTTGGACGTATTAGAGACTACTTTCAGAAAAAGACTGCATGCAGCAGGCTGAAAACTCTGGCTTGGCTTTAAAATATGCATTTTAAGTCTATTAACAATTTAACTATAGGTTTAGGTTGTAGATCTAGTATATATTTCTAACAAATTTATCCTCTGTGCTCTGAGGTTCAGACATGCTGGCAAGGAGACGTATGTTTCTGCTTTTACCCTAATCTCTAACGGAAAAAAAATGATTTTATTTTATAGAACAAGTTGGCAGATGTAATTTTAGGTTTAATGGCATTTATTATAAGCTTTGCCTCTGAGAAATGAATGTCTAAAAATAGTACTTTTCTGAAGCAGAGAGCTACTCTTGTATGCAATCAGAATTACGGTTGCTGTCTCTAGCAGTGGTCTATTTTGCCGTTCTTAACCCTTACAATCCTGCGTATCTAAAAACCTAATGGGGAAGAGTGCATATTTTAGTGTATTTTGGTAGCAACATTTTAACTAAGTATGCCTCAGCAGGAGCTGGCTATCTAACATAGTATTTGGAACCTCCGTTGTCAGAATCTAGTGTAGAGAGAAAAGTTTTCTGTGAAACAGTGAACTGATTTATGCTGAACTTCTCATTCTATAATGGAAGTTTGTCTTAACTAAATGTGAAAATAAGTATAGGTTTTGGCTCTGATAATAAACTAAATAGGTATTTCTCTTAATTTTGGAGATGGTATACAGTAATGCCCTGAGGGCATTCTTTTCTAAGATAAAATTGAAGTAGTAAAAACTACCATTTTTGTTCCCTTAAGGATCTGAATCCCCAGCCTGCAGTGCTATGAATTGCAGATCGTACAAGATGTGAAAGGATGTTGGAAAGTAGAGAGGTCTTTGTGGCCAAAACAATCTAATTCCAGTATTTTGATGTCTCATGTCATATTCAGAGGTATATACTCTGCTGGTTTTAGATAGATGCACAGGATCAGGTAATAGCCCTGAAGAGGGAGCGTAACCAGCCAGGACTGCAGAGCGGTGTAAATGGAGGGTTTGCTGGAGCTGATGGGGCAGAGTCGGGCAGGCTTGTGTTTCAGCTTCTGGCACAGGGGCTGTTTGTACTGGTTCACAGGATTAACTATGCAGTGCTAAAATATTTACACAGAAGTCGCTGCGTGGTCTTAGGTGACCCGTTGCCCCGTGCTGGGGTGTCGTGTTGTAACCCGGACAGGACAGCTCCAAAGTCAGACAGTGAGACACGAGCTGCTGCCGGGCTTTTCCCTGTGTGTCTTCAGTGTATGAGTATGGGTGGGTGGCGAACGTGCTGCCTGAGCATCAGGAGGTTCTTTCCCTGTATATCTGCTAACAATTTTGTTTCCCAGTTCTTTGCCCTGGCTTTCCAGCTTCTTGTGTGAAATAAAGCAGACCAGTGAGTCCTGGTGCTCAGTGCTCCGGCCAGTTGTTGGATCTCTGTGCTGTTCCTGCAGCCTCTTTCTCCTTCCTCTCGTTGGTCAGAATACTCTTGAATATTAAAAGCAGCACAGGGTGATACAGGTCCAGTTCAAATATATGTGGCTTCTGTGTCTGCAGTATTGTAGCATTATATATCCAAAGAGACTTTACCTTAAACTATTGAATTCTTGAATGCATCCTGTTTCCTAGTGTCTAAACCTGTGCGATAAGTTCATGAGTTGATTCATTAATATCTCCCTCTTTCACCTAAAGTCTCTGGCAGGAGTAGAAGATTGTTTACCATAAATGCTTGAAGGTATTTTTATTCTAGTTTCTCCTGTTTACTTAAGTCCTTTTCAACAAAGTGCAAAATGCTGAAAAAAGGTTCCCTTATCTTTCCAATATTTTGTACTATAACACTGTAATTTTTATTACAGTACTTTGCACATTGTAATGTCGGTTTAACACTAACGCCCCCTCCTGGCAGTTGTGAGGGATAAAAATCCACATTTTGAGAGCAGGAGTGTGATTTCACTATTCAGGAGACGAGAGACTCCTGCTTGCTAAGATTTTTCCAGTTCCTGTAGTGTTTAAGCCTGATAACGTAGGGGTGAAATGAGATCCTCTTTGAAGTACAGCAAGGATTTCTCTCTATGAAAATGGAGGAGAAGTTTTTTGTTAAAGCCTGTTTGGTTTCCTTTTATTTTTAAGGAGGAAGTGTATATTCATGCTGATCAGTATGCTTGTTTTCTCCTCTCTTTGTTATTTATGTGTCTTGAAGATAGGAAGCCCTTTAAGGTGGATAGGTCAATTTTACCTTACATCTGTACACTGAGAACAGTCTTGAATCCTGATTGTGACTTTGAGTACTAATGATTCATAAAAGTTTCAACTAAAATGTCGAAAGGGTTTGCAGACTATTACTATGTAATTATTCTCCTATAGTGCTTATAATTGATGCATTTCAGTAAGGGAGATTTTTTTTTTTATACAACTCAATTCTTTGGAGACATTTGGATACAAAATGTCTTTTTAATTTTAAAGCCGCACTACTTGTCTTGCTTCCTAAGCAATTTAAAATGCTGTCTGTGGTTGTAATTGAACTAAATCTGTGGCTTCTAAGTTCATGTTTGTGTGCAAAAGCAGTTACTCTTGGCTATGGCATTAGTTGGTGTTTGCACATTAATGATCACTTAAGAATCTGTGTTTCCAAAACACTTGTTTAAAAGTGGAGCAGTTTCAGAAATTTTCTATTATTCTTTCTGTGGAGCTTTGGTCTTCTGAAAATGTTCTAGATAAAAATTTCTTAAAGTATGCTGTGTGTCAAGTTGTCTTGGCATTAAATTGCTGATTGAAAAGTTCCATTCAAGATTAGCAGTTGGGGTGCAATTGCTGTTTACTAACCATATATGACGATGGCTTCTAATAATGGCTTCTTTATAAGCATATTTGTCAGTTTTGTTGCTTCAACTTTGATTTCTCAAAAGCTAAGTCTCTGAGGTCTTGCCTTCAGTACTGAGGTGCATGTTGTGTTTTAGTTATGAACTAACACGTTTTCATTATCCTTCTTCTTTCCCGCTGCTGCTGCTTTTGTGCACTTGCTTCTTCCTGGCCTGGATTTTTTTGTTTGCTGTTCTTCGTTCTTCAATTGTATGTGTGCACAGCATCATGGTGATATCAGAGACTCTCATGGACCATCAAGTAAGTGACTCTCCTTTCCTACAGTATGTTTGGATATATGTTTGTAATAGCTAACATATCCTTTCAGGTTTTCAGGTAGGCTGCTGGGCTAAGTGTTACAGTTTTTTCTGTTTTCTAATTGAGAAGCTGAAGATAGTGAAAATTAATTGTTGGAAAAGTATTCTTCCTGGCAAAATATTCATTAGTATCTAAATACTTCTTTCAGGTTTGTTTATTGTTTTTTTTTCAAAGTGGGAAATGTTTATTCCTTGCCTCTTCCAGTCACGATCATAAATATTTAAGTTACCTGTTGCAATATGATATGGTTATATTTATCAGTCTGAAATGGAAACATTTCCCCTTTACTACATTTTTTTGAGTGCCTAGCATGGTGAGTCTCTAATCTGTTGCTGTGGGCTGTCTGCTTAGCTTACATGCACTTGTTGGAGGCTTGATTTTCTAAAGGGCACTTGTCAGTGAGGCATACTCTTAATGTTAAAAATGATGAAGAAAAAACTAGTTAACACATTCTTAACTACTCTTTTGGTTTTCTCACTGGAATTCTTTCTGTTGTTGTACTAACCTTATCTTTTTTTCAGATTAATGTAGGCGTCTCCTTTCTTCTACAGTAGCTATAGAGAACAAATTTAAGCTATTTTTCATTCTGTTTTGCGAATATATCTGTAGGCTGCTATTGGCCTCTTCTGTAAATTAAGGGTGCAGTTCATGGCATCTCCAGATTCCCTTTCTTCTTGTGAGCCATAGACTGGAGGTGCAAGAAGTCTGCACAGACTTTGCTTGCAAGAAGTTCACAATCTTTTATGGTAGACAAGTATGCAATACAAATATTCAACCTGAAAAACTGATATTTACTAGAGTGCACCGATGTGTTCGCACACACTCATGCTTCCTGAAACCTCCTTTTTTCTCAAGTCTTGAAGTTGTTTTTGATGAAAGCTAAAGCTTAAAAAGTACTAGCAGATGTCTGAAAATAGAGCTTTTAAAAGCTACCTGGAAGAATAAAAAGGGAAATAATACTTCAATTTACCAACTTCAGTTTTTTATCAAGTAGAGTTGATACTGCTGATTATAGACATTCAGAAATAATACAAAATTGAATTATAATAACCCTATTCTTAATTCGAATGTCCTTGTACTATTTTCAAGAGCATAGGCATTTTGACTTTCTCATTATAGATATAAAAGAATTGGGAATTTGCCATTTCAGATTTTTTTTTTTTTCCCATGGCTGTGAAGACTCCAATTTGTGTTCCTTCTGACGCATGAATCTTACTGCAAACTATAAATTAGTAATTTGATGGCCAAAATGAAGGAACTGAACAAAGTATATATTACCATCTCTAATAGTTCTGTTGGTATTGAAATATGCCCTACAAAGAATCATAGGGAGACTTTGATGTTATAATACTTCATGTTCCCTCTCCAAAATAACCCAGTGCTCATTTTCGAGGAGATGGATGATACGTCTTTAAACCATTCAGGTAAAAGAATGGTTGAACTGAGGTCTTCTGCATTTTGGATGAGTGCTCCAAAGCCTGATCCAAGGGCTTAAAATACAGCACCATTTTGTTTGAGAGGTTTGAAGGAAAGGAATGGTTGACAATGCTACTGTAGTTCGTATTTTTTGGATGGATTGAGTGTATGTCTACCAAATCCATCTCTTAAGTAGCAAAGATGACATGTGAAACCTTGGAAAAATGAAGTGTGAGAAGTTTCCCAGTCATCTTTTGGATCTGTATGTTACAAAGATCTGATCTGATCAAGCAGCTGAGACTCATTATGAAGTGAGAATACTTTAAAGATTAGTCAAAAACTACATAATGTTTTTGAACCTTACAACTTTTGTTTTATGTATTGAGATCTTACTACAAGTACCTGCAGACAGCTGAGAACAAAACGAAATTTCAGTTTGATATTTTGGGCAAATGAGAAGTAAAATGTTTGACTAGGTTCCTCATTTAGTAATTGATGCTGACTTTAATTTCACAAGTATGCAAGGCCAGAAGAGTAAATGACCATTACTCACTTTCAGTATCATTGCTGGCTTTTTTTTCTGTTAAATATACTGAAATTCAAGGGTAAATTCATATGTTGTTAATGACTTTGAAAGTAGCTATGAGACCATCAAATATTTGTCAGTGAATGGATGATTTGGGTATATACCGTAAATTTAGAGAGTTCATAAAATTGGCAGCCAAGGAGCTTTTCCAAATAGTTATTTTATCTATTAGTATGCAATAACTAAACCTACTGCCTGGAAAAGATCCTCTTCCAGGTGGTGGATGTTTGATTTAATGGCATCTTGAAAACTCAGGTTTATTAACTCAGATTTACTATTAGTATAATTCTCTCTTTCCAAGTACTTATTCCTGTCACATTGAAATTACTTTCTTTGTTTCTGGCCATCAGACTTCTGAGGTTCCAGAGTTCCTACCATCAAATGCTTAAGACATATTTGTACAGAGAGGTCCAACCACTGAAGGTCCTGCTGATTTACAGTTGTGATTACAGAAGCATATATAAAAAGTGGGTCATTATTTTTTTGCAGAAAGAGATGAAAGTTCATTAGTAATGTTGTTTGCTATCACCTGCTCAAACTAACAGAGGTATGATGCGTCTTTCCTTGTCTTCACCCTCATCCCAAAACAAGTGTTTATGAACATTAGGATGAGGCATTTTGGAGTAGAGGGGCAATTCCTTCCTTGTGGCTGCTGCAATACAGATAGACGTGTGTGTTCTTAACTGATCTGTTCCATTTATTTAGCACTTCTATAATGCTGTCTTAAAAGAAAATTCTAAAACTTCCCTATTAATCATCCTTCAGCTTTACAGATTGATTTCTTTGAAAAGCCCACTTGATTTAAGAAGTTCATCTTAAGCCCCCAAGCATGCAAAGTGCTTGCCACAAGATATAGTATATTAGGGGATATGTAGACAGTGTTTTGTAGGAAAGGAGTCTTTTTAGACTAATGGAGCACAAATTTAATAGTGACCTTGAAGATTGTAACCATATGGGTGTTAGTTTAGTTCATGTTTTTGTACAGCCCAAGTGTGAAGAGCTTGTTTACGCCCTAAATTGTGAGTACTGAGAACTGATCTCTAAAGCTGAAAATCCTGCCTAGCAATTTCCAAATTATAAATGCAGGACACATTAGCAACTCTGCATGCTCAGAAGTGAGCCTTCTGCAAAGATCATTTGAAAATGTATGATCAGTGACCTTAATGATTGATCATACCTTGCTACAGAGTTGGTGTCGAGGTGGAGGGGGCCAGTGTGGTGGGAGGAGATGAGGTGGTCCTCCTCCTGCGTTGGACAGCCTTACCAAAGCTGTTTTCAGCAAGCTGACTGAAAGTGGATGCTGGTTTGATGCATCTTGCATCTTTTCAGGAAGAAATGAGTACAACTCACTGCTGTTACCAGAGCCGCTTTGTGCCAGTCTGTGAAGCAACTGTTTCTAGTGTCTGTTCAGCTTTGCTTTCTGACACCTGACCCATTCTAGGGCAGGCCATCCCCAGACTTAAATGATACGCCCCACCAGTCCCCTTGCTTGAAGCTGCAGGAAACTTTAACAGTTAGTTTGGTACCACAAGAAGAGCCAACACAGTCACTATTTGGAAGTATTGGCTTCTGGCACTGACAGTTTCGAAGTCTGAAAAATACCTTATTTGAATTCTGTTCTTGTTCTGACTAGTAAAATGAGCTCTCTGCCTTGCTTCTTGATCTCCTCAGTTTTCCTGAGAAGTACTCTGCATAGGGTGTAGTTTGTCTGGAGCAAAGCTTTAGACGATTTCTCTGATGGGGAAAAATGGTACAGGTGGGTATCCCATCATCTTGCATTCTTCATATTACCTCAAGTTTATTCCAGGCTTTGCAGGAAAAGTCTGTTTCAGTTACTAGAAAAATAGTAGTAATAAAATGAAGAAGTAGATATTTGTATTTTGAAAGTTTTTGTCTAGAAAACCAGATTTTTCTTTTCTGACTAGTTCTGCAGAATTTTTAAAAGTAATTGAGAAAAGCCTGGGATATCTTATAGCAAGAGCAATAATGTCATAAGTTACAATCTTTTAGGTAAGCTATTAATAGTCATCTCGTGTTTACTGCTCTGATATCTTTTCATCAATATGCCCATTTCCACAGGACAAATGTGGAAAGTCAGTCATTGTTCCATTATTCAAAAATCACTTAGTTTTGTTGTGTGCAGCCTAAGGAAATGTGCAGACACTATAGGCAGGATGACTGTTTGGATAGTCTTACAAATAGCTATAGGAGGTCAGACAGTTCTTGTTTAGACTGGCAAGGTTCATGAACGGTAACTCGTCTGCTTTAAACTTTGCCCTTAACAGAGTCTCTTTGTGCTCTTTATTGATAGGATGTGTATGTCCATGTATGCCGCGAGAAACACGTTCATCATAGCTTTCTGTGGTAGGTGGGTTGCATGACTGGATCTAGCAAGCTGTCTCTCAGAAAGGCTGGTCTTGTGGCTATTGAAACCAAGAACTGTCAGAGAACAAAGAAAGCAGGATTTCAGAAGTTACATGGCAGCTCAGTCCTTTCTCTGCATTCAATAGCAGCCTCTAGCTTTCCTACCTCCACTAGTCCTTGTCTCCATTTTCTGCCTCAGGTCTTAGAACAGTCTTGCAGGCTCTTTTCTCTCTTCTCTTCCAGGCAAGTCTCTATTTAGAAATCTTTATCTTCTGAAAAGAAGAGTTTCACAAGACGGCATTTGAGTATCAGTTTCTGTTAATAATTTTATTGCTATTTATGAAACTCATACACAAGCAAATAGTATTATTAAGTGAGCATCCATTTTGTATTTCAGCAGTGGTAACAAACAGTGATGAGTCACACCTCTTAACCCCAGGAAAGATGAGCCAGCGCCAGGGGAAAGAAGTCTATTTTACTCCAACCAAAGAGCAAATCCAGCCATCTCTCAGCCCTGGAACAGTTCACAGCCATGGTAAGAAAGAGCTACTTTTTTACAGAGGAGTTGAGGAACTTCAGTGCTGACCTTAATTACCTGTTGCAAACACTGGTTCAAAAACAGTGTTTCGAAGTAGAGATGTAAGGAAGAAAGTGCATTAAAATATTGCATGTAATTCTTTGTATCCTTACGTTCTAATCGGAAACAGAAGGAAAATGTAATATTAGGCACGCAGGTTTAATGAAGTATGGTATGACTCATGGGAAAACAGTCCACATGATGGTGAATAACATTATGCACATGTAATCCTGTAATTAACAATCATGTTAGTGTCTCAGGTATTTCGAATTGTGTCTTTATGCATGCATGTTGTGACATACCTCCTAAGCCTGGAAGTAAAGATCATTTAACAATTGCTTCTATTGAAAGACATTTCTCTTTTGGAAAGAAAAATAAGTCTCAGCACTGCTCTTTGCCAGTGTTCAATCAGTCCTCTGCCGCCTTAAACTTATTGGAAACAAACTTTCAGCGGATTAATGTGGTGTGATTGGATTGGAAATGAACTTGATCAATAAAGATGAAACTTGTTAGTAAACCGGACATGTCAATAGCTTAAAAAGAAGGAAAAACAGGGGCGGGGGGGAGGGGTGAGAAGCAAGCCATACTTATTTTTCCTGAAATTCTATACTTACTTGCCATTGCAACTGCCTGTAGTGTCTTCTTGGCTAGGATGTCATTATAAATGTTTCTGTCACAGCGCATGCAGTCCGTAACAAAACATTTTGGCTTCTTTATTAATAGTCTCTCTCCTTTTACTATTGGCAGCCATGCTAGTCCTCTGCTCTTCCTTTAGTCACTGAGATGAGTAGTGTTCCTTAGATTATTTTCATACAAGCCTCCCAAAACTACAGCATGCTTTGTCAAAGTAATGATGGCAGTGACTATCGCAGTAATAATGGCTGCCTCACAAGGGTGTCTGAATTATTTTGCTGTTTTCCCATTCACTGCAGGTCAAATTAAAAAAATAATTTGGAGCTGAAGACTGTTACATATGTTGAATTTGATAGTCTTTTAGCGTATTTTAAGGATATTTATGGTAATATTTTCTGTGGTGCCCATGGCTAGTTCTGAGATATTTTCCAAAAGCTGCTGTTACCTCACTAGAACAGCAGCATGAAGTTCTCTGGCTTTTGTTGTGCTTAGTATGGAAATAATTTCTGTAAAATTTACATATGTTACTTATTTGTAGTTGTTATTACATCGTTCAAAGAATTTTTGGTTATTTTTCTGCATACTGTATTTTTTCACATAATAAATGATGTAGTAAATGTGTGTTCAAATATTTTAATAAATAGTTCCTTCCAGTGTTGCTATTCCCACTAATTTGTAAAGGGCCTTTTCTGATAGGAAAACCAATAAAACAGGCTTGAAAAGCATTAATAATCTTGATTGTGCTCTGTCTGTCTCCTTGCAGATGCTAAGTCTTTTCTCCCAGTTTTTTTTCTCTGATTATTTCAGGACTTAGTAATGATTGACACTAAACAGCACACAGATACATTTAACCAGCTTCCAATCATTTATATATGTCTTTGTCTTCCAGCAGGGCTACTAGCAATGAGGCTGTATGATACAAGGAATTTGGCTTTCAGTAGTGAAAAGATAAAAAATGAGCTAGGCTTCAGCAGCCTTTCATTACTGATTTCTATATACATATACAACGTATGTATACGTAATACAGATTCTGTATATGTATACAACTTGGAAGGCATAAGTTTGGCTTTTATGGAGATGATTGACCCATGTTTAGAAGTTACATGATTATTCTGTGATGGTTATTCTGCAATGGTTATTCATGCAGGGGAAGTACAGTACTGATGAAAACGTGAGCAAATTATGTAGGAAAAAGATGCTGTGCAGGCCTGAAATATAGGAAGTAGAACAAATGTAGCTGCACAGTTTGAAGTGATGGAGTGCTTGAGTGTGACCATTGTAACTACAAATATCCTTCTCATGAAACAACTGGCAAAGGTATTTACAAGATGCCTGTAGCGCTGTTTGAAGAAGATAAGGAAAAATGTATGAAATGTTAAGCTATAGCATTTAAAGGTATTTACTATGAACTAAGCAGAGATGGTTTCAGTTACTAGCACTTGAGTGAATCCTTTGGAGATGGTAATATAAGTGAACAACTAAAAAGCATGTTATGCGCAGGATAAAAGAGATCCAGAACAGAGAAATGTATCATACAGTCTGCAAGGAACTGATTAATCGTATATAAACAGAATATAAACGAAAACTGTGACTTGGGTGCTTTGGCTTTTGCCACTGGGCAGCTGGATCCTGTTGCATGTTACTTGGTCACTGTTAAGTTATGCTTCCAACTTGCTGTTAACTGCCTGAATAAAAGAGTTTGCATGACAAATGCAGTATAGAACTTGCAGTTAAAAATAAATGAGTTGGAATGAAATGCTTCCTGTGTTTTAATCCTCGTTTTAGTGGGTAAATGGTCAACCCTGGCACAAGTGGGTGAACAGCAGATCTGCTGGAGTCCTTGACTGGCCAGCTACAGTCAGTGGGAGAGACAAGCGCCAATGTCGTTGAGCCTTTCATAGAATCATAGAATCAGTAAGGTTGGAAGGAGACCTCTGGAGATCATCTAGTCCAACCTCCCTGCTCAGCAGGGGCACCTTCAGCATGTTAGGAAGGGTTGCAACCAGGCAGGCCTTGAAGATCTCCAGACAAGGAGACTCCACAACCTCTCTGGGCAACCTGTGCCAGCGCACAATGTTCAAGATGGTCAAGCTTTCTCGAGGAATCTTTTTTTTTTCACATAGTCATTAATTTTTGCTTTTGAGTTCTTTGTTTTTAGTTGTTCCTTCATAATGTGTCAAATCAGAGTCCTGTCTCTAACTTCTGCTTTTTTACTAAATATTTTGATTAGAATTGATAGTTTTGGTATTAGATCTTAAAAAAAAAAAAAAAAGAAAAAAGATCTTTTGGATAAAGTTGGGTTTAGGAGCTAGCTTTTGCTGGTTCTTTTTGTGGGATGTCGTGGTTTTAAGATCTGTGTAAATTAGCATGGTCTTCCTGACTTGCCAAGACAAAATTTTTGTAAAAGTGTAGCATACCTAGATTTTAGGACTGCTAAAACAACCTTCTGTTGTAGCAGTGTTTAATTTCACATTGTTCAATTTATTAATCAGTCTAGCTCATTTTTTGTGTTTATGTTCTTTAATAGAAAATGTTACTAAATTTTGGTAGGCACACTACTAAACTTTTGATCAGGCTGATTTGTGAGGTCTTTGTAACCTACCATAAGTGCAACAAAAAAGGAACTGAAACTATTTTATTATAGTTAAAGATGAACATAGAAAATATTGAGTCTAACATTTTAAAAGGTGTTTTAAAGTGGTCAGCATTTTTAAAGGTCTGTGCCAAACTCTGTGTTACTGTAAGCTGTTTATGTTGTTATACAAATTATCCTTGGTAAATTGGATTCTTGTAAATCTTGTTAACTCAGGCTTGCATCAGCATACTACTTTATTGCTGTTTGATAACATGGATTATTATAGAAGTAGTGGTTACTTAAAATACTTAAATTTTGTAATAGGTTATTAGAAAAGGTCTAGGCTGTTTTATTTTGTTATAAAATACGTGATAATTTTTTTCTAGTTTATAATTTGCTAGTAACTTTCATATTTTGTTATTTGCTCAGGAGATGGTCTCTTGGCTTATTTTTAAAGAGGGAGAGGATGAAATTCCATTTGAAGAAGAATACAAAATTCCCAACATAGTCATTATGGGAAGATTTTGCCATTTTAGATTTCTGTGGATTTGAATGAGAATTTAAATTGTACAGAAGATTCATAAGAATATCATCTAGACTTAAACAGGAATAAATAGCAATAGTGCTTGTTTCAAAAAGATTATAACTGACATATTAAAACTGGCAGTTCAGCAGACGAAACATTAAGCTTTTGGAGCTCTAGTTTCTGCATTTCGTTACCTGTGCAGACGAGCTTCCTGGCTCGTCAGCTTGATCCCATCACCTCTCTGAATGCAGAGATGTAGATAGATTGGAAAAGTACCTAGGATCTAGGAAAAGCTTATTAGGATGATAGAGGTTAAGGTGAAGATACTTGACCATAGTGTAACACTATCTTTGAGCTGAATTAACAACTTGGCACTTTTGAGGTTATTTTTGTCTTTTTCCTCCTCTTCATTGCTTTCATGCATTTAGCTCCCTCTTACATTTGCCTTGGGGTATGCTTGCAAATAAATTGGTTCAGTTTGCCAATTAAGAGGGAGGAGGAAATAACTTTATGCTGTGTTTTAGAGTTTCGGCTGTTTTGCTATGTTAAACTGGCTTGCTGTGTTATATTCAGTCAAATGAGGGTAAGGAGTAGAAATGTGTGCCCCAAAGGAGCTTTAGATGAGAAAGAGGACCTGCCCCTCCTCTCTATTTGTTAAGTGGAATCATTGAATCAGTAAGGTTGGAAGGGACCTCTGGAGATCATCTAGTCCAACCTCCCTGCTCAGCAGGGGCACCTAGAGCGTGGTAGACAGGGTTACATCCAGGCGGGCCTTGAAGATCTCCAGACAAGGAGACTCCACAACCTCTCTGGGCAACCTGTGCCAGTGCTCCGTCACTCTCACAGGGAAGAAATTCCCCCTCATGGTCAGGCGGAACTTCCTGTGCTTCAATTTCTGCCCATTGCCTCTTGTCCTGTCACACAGGACAACTGAAAAGAGTTTGTCCCCGTCCCCTTGACACCCTCCCTTCAGGTACTTGTACACATTGATAAGATCCCCCCCTCAGTCTTCTCTTCCCCAGGCTGAAGAGGCCCAGCTCTCGCAGCCGTTCCTCATAGGGCAGGTGCTCCAGCCCTCGGATCATCTTTGTAGCCCCACGCTGGACTCTCTCCAGTAGCTCCATGTCTCTCTTGTACTGGGGAGCCCAGAAGTGGACACAGTTCTCGAGATGAGGCTTCAGCAGGGCTGAGTAGAGGGGCAGGATCACCTGCCTCGACGTGCTAGCAACAGTCTTCCTAATGCAGCCCAGGATACCATTGGCCTTCTTGGCCACAAGGGCACATTGCTGGCTCATGGTCAATCTGTCATCCACCATCACTCCCAGGTCCTTCTCTGCAGAGCTGCTCTGCAGAAGGTCAGCCCCCAGCTTGTCCTGGTGCCTAGGGTTATTTTTCCCTAGGTGCAGGACCCTGCACTTGCCCTTGTGGAACCTCATGAGGTTCCCCTCTGCCCAGCTCTCTGGCCTGTCCAGGTCTCTCTGAATGGCAGCACAGCCCTCTGGTGTATCAGCCACTCCTCCCAGCTTGGTATCATCCACAAACTTGCTGAGGAGGCACTCTGTCCCCTCATCCAGGTCATTGATGAATAAGTTGAACAGGATTGGACCCAGTACTGAGCCCTGATGGACTCCACTAGCCACAGGCTCCAAGTAGACTCCACGCCTCTGATGATGACCCTCTGAGCTCTGCCTTTCAGCCAGTTCTCAAGCCACCTCACTGTCCGCTCCTCTAACCCTCATTTCCTGAGCTTACCTAAGAGGATGTTCTGGGAGACAGTGTCCAAAGCCTTGCTGAAGTCAAGGTACACAACGTCCACTGCTCTGACCTCATCTACCCAGCCAGTCATGCCATCCTAGAAGGCTATCAGGTTGGTTAAGCAGGATTGCTGAATCCATGCTCGCTACTCCTGATCGCCTTCTCTTCCTCCATATGTCTGGAGATGACATCCAGAATGAGCTGTTCCATCACCTTTCCAGGGATGGAGGTGAGGCTGACCAGCCTGTAGCTTCCTGGGTCCTCCTCCTTGCCCTTCTTGAAGACTGGAGTGACATGGGCTTTCTTCCAGTCCTCAGGCACCTCTCCTGTTCTCCAGGACCTTTCAAAGATGATGGAGAGCAGCCTGGCAACAACATCCACCAGCTCCCTCAGTTCCAGTGGGTGCGTCCCATCCAGGCTCATGGATTTGTGGATGTCTGGCCTGCCCACAAGGTCTCTAATCCTATCCTCCTCAACCAAAGGAAAGTCTTCCCATCTCTGGACTTTCTCCCTCATGTCCAGGCTGCAGGATTCATGAGGGCTGCCCTTAGCAGTGAAGACTGAAGCAAAGAAGGCATTCAGTAATTCTGCCTTCTCTGTATCCCTTGTCACCAGGGCCCCCACCCCATTCAGTAGCAGGCCCACATTTTCCCTAGTCCTCCTCTTGCTGCTGATGTATTTGAAGAAGCCCTTCCTGTTGTCCTTGACATCCCTTGCCAGACTCAATTCCAACTGGGCCTTAGCCTTCCTCGACGCATCTCTACATACTCTGGCTGCGTTCCTATAATTCTCCCAAGCAGCCTGTCCCCTCTTCCACATTCTGTGTACTTTCTTCTTCTGTCTGAATTTGGCCAAGAGCTCCTTGCTCACCCATGCAGGTCTCCCGCCCCTTTTGCTGCACTTCTTACTCATGGGGATGCACCGCTCTTGAGCTTGGAGGAAGTGATGCTTGAATACTAGCCAGCTCTCCTGGACCCCCCTTCCTTCTAGGGCCTTAACCCATGAGACTCCACCAATTAGGTCTCTGAAGAGCCCAAAGTCCACTCTCCTGAAATCCAGGGTTGCAATCCTGCTTGTTGCCTTACTTTTTTCCTGCAGGATCCTGAACTCCACCATCTCATGGTCACTGCAGCCAAGGCTGCCCCCAACCTTCACATCTCTAACCAGTCCCTCTCTGTTGGTAAGGACAAGGTCCAGCAGGACACCCTTCCTCGGAGGCTCCTCCACCATTTGTGACAAGAAGTTGTCATGAATGCATTGCAGGAGCCTCCTGGGCTGTTTGTGCCTTGCTGTGTAGTCCCTCCAGCAGATGTCAGGGTGGTTGAAGTTCCCCATGAGAACCAGGGCCTGTGATTGTGAGGCTACCTCCAGCTGTCTATAGAAGGCCTCATCAACTTTCTCTTCCTGGTCAGGTGGCCTGTAGTAGACACCCACAACAGTGTCCTGCTTGCTGGCCTGCCCTTTGATCTTTACCCATAAGCTCTCAACTGCCTCCTCGTCCTCCTCTGCCCCCAGGCAGAGCTCGATGCATTCCAGATACTCTCTCGCATAAAGAGCAACTCCACCACCTCGCCTCCCTGGCCTGTCTTTCCTAAAAAGCACATAGCCATGCATGGCAGCATTCCAGTCACGTGAGCTATCCCAGCATGTCTCTGTGATTGCAATGAGATCATGGCCCTGTGATCGCACACAGATCTCCAGCTCCTCCTGTTTGTTCCCCGTGCTGCGTGCATTGGTATACATGCATTTTATACATTACTGAGAAGCAGATAGATCTTAAAGATCATATATAAGAAGTGGCTTAGATGCAGGGAATTAAGAAGGGAGATGGATTGACAGTGGAAGCAGAATTACAGATCTGTTAACAATAGTGGTAATATCCATGGTGCACTGAAAGGAAGCTTTAGGAGGAAAAATAAGCACCTTTTTGGCTTTGAGCTTACACTGAAGGCAGTTTGCTCTGGAGTAAACATATAAAAGGTGTGCTAGGACTATAGTGGTTAGGATGCTGAATTTAGAGAGAAAATACAAATGTAACTATTTCTGTGTGAGAAGAGGCGGAGAGAGAAAAGGGGATGTTTTCAAAGATTATATCCTGAAGAGTACTTGCTAGTTCCTCGAGGGATGAGCTGCCTTTGAAGCCATAATGACTAAGAAAGTATAAAAGTTTACCTTGACTCCCTTCAGTTAGCAGACAGTGGATTATTGTGGATGTGTACAACTTGCAGCTTCTGTTGCAGCTGGTAGCAGAGGCAGCGCTTTTTGTTTGACTAGGCGGTAGGAAGCGTGTGGGATTCCTGACACAGGAAGCTCTGGACACGCAGCACATACTGCCTCTTATGCAGCCCTCAGGCCAAATAAAAGGAATTGGAGAAATGGGAAAAGAGGAGTTACTGTGGCACAGAGAAAGGAAAGATGTGGCCCCATATCAGCAAACCTGAAGCCACCTTAAAGTATTAGCTGCTTGTTCTGAGATGGGCGCTTTAGTTTGGTACTTTTGGCCATGTTTCTGTCAAAGAGGTTGAGCGTCCACTCACAGGTCTGCACAGGAGTGAAGCTGCACTGGAGAGATCCTGTGCTAGAGCTGGAGAAAGGTGTCCTCCATGCCTATAGTTACAAAATGACACATTTATTGCACATAGGGGAGATTATGACTGTACTGTCATTCACTGCACATTCACTGTACTGTACATTCATCTCTGCTTAAACCTCAACTTCCATTTTTGTTTTGACTACCATTTTGAAAATGTAGATATTTCTTTTTGATAATGATGTTTTTGGCTTGGGGATAGTAAAATCTTGCCAACTGAACTGGTTCCAATTCAAGTTGTTTCCTGGGAATTTAGCTATATCTAATCTCTGCTATTGATTTTGGTTTTCTCCTTGGTTTCATCTGACTTCAATCTGTGTATCCAGACAGACTTAATTGTGCAATTAATACGAAGGTCATCTTTATAAAAGTCCTTTGTAAACACTCCTATTTCTCTTCACTGTGTCTGTCCTTCCAGTAGAGTAACTGAAGAATGACTAAATAACTGACTGTCCTGACACAGTAAAAGCAACTTTTTACTAAACATGTTGTTCTTGTTGACTTCAGTGTGTCTTTCCATAAACTCTCTCCCTGTCTCAGCACTACAGAGAAAACTACCGGAGAGCTTGTTGAAGCTCTTTGACGAGCTCAGAAAAATGTTAACCCTTTGGGCTTTTTACTGTCACATGCGAATTCTGTCTAAAAAATCTTGCAAGCCCTAATACTTGAAGGTCGTGGTCTCTCGGACTATATTCTTGGGTTATGTTTTAATTTGTCTTAATTTGTCTTTTATTATGGATAATCATGTTGTTATAAGATGCTGAGGAAGTATTATGTGATCTGCAGTATATAGAAACCATGTGGATTAGTTTTTTTCAGGTAATTTTGGACTAAATAGCTTTTGTGCTGTAGTACGCGGTTTTAGGGAACTGACATGACTGACTTGGGTCGTCTCTCTGTTCTGTGATGGAGCGTGTTTCACGGAGGCGAAGCCCTGGTTCTGTAAAATCATGCAACATTAGGGGTAACAGCTTTCCTGAGGCTTTTCTGAAGTAGAATGTAAGGTTCTTTTCACAGTAAACAAGGAAGGAGTTTGATCCCTAAATAGTTTATTTTTTCAGCTTGTGTTGCCAAACTCAGTTTCTAGTGAGTGCCTTAAGTCCTGAGGTGCATCGTTGGTTTTCTGAAATTATATCTTGATGTCCTCCTTTCTTTTTCTCATACATACTCTTGCACATTCTAATACAAGTATGCAGTGTGTGTTCATTAAAACTAGCCATTTCTGAAATGCTACTCCGCCCAGCATTTGTGGCTTGAGTAAATTACATGTACTACTTTGTTTCGGTCATAGCTTTGTGGAAGTGCGGTGCTGGGTTTAGAAAGCGTGGGGTGGCTGATTACTGTGAAACTTCTCCAGCGAGTTCTTTCTCTGCAAAGCTGTCCTGCTTGAATCTGAACTGTGACCTTGAGAATTTTGCAAGCAATGTTGAGATCAAAACTGTTGAAACCTGAGTAGTGACCAAGCCTATTTACTTTGGGTGGGAGGAGTTGAGCAGCCGTGTTAGTGAGCTGTGAGGTGCAGCCAAATACTGTTGCCAGCAAGGCACTGAGAGCCTTGGCATTAATTCATAAACCATCCTCGGATATGCATATGGAATTACGCCTCAGCCAAAGTGTGCTTTTCTCACAAATGCTAGAGAACAGAAGAATATTGATGAAAGGATCTTGTCACTATAAACTGCGACACAACATGTAGCCCTGTTTTCAGATGTCTTTTTTATGAATCAAATATTGGTGTCTAAAGGCAAGTATATCTTTAACAGCACTTTTTGATAAATGAGGGAAAAAGCCTTTTGTGGTAAGTCCAGGTGCAAAATGTAGATGCTGGATAAAATCCATTTATAGGTAAAATAGTCTAGCAGTTTATCTGTTTTCTGCATACCGGGAAGAATTGTATATACTGCATTAGGTAATGTGAAATTATTTATGACCTTTTCATTTGTTGGACCGGGGGGAAATTATGTTAGGAAGCATAACATTTTTCAGATGTCAGGGCAAATTATTGTCAGAGGCTTTAAGAGTGAGTCTAAGAAGATTCTGTTTCCTCACCTACACCAGCTTTTAGGGAGTTTGGTTTAAGAAGGTTTTAGGTTTCTCTTCTGCACATATTGGGGGGGGGGGAATAGGTCTTTTTTCTTTGCTTAGGTAGATGTACTGTGAGTTGTATTTGTTAATGCACCAGTATCAATATCAGTTTATACAATATTGTGTTCAACATCTTTAAGAATTTTTTGTAGATTTTAGAAGATTTTTTTAAATTCCTTGGTAGGATAGTTCAGAGTGTGATTTGATTTGAGTTCAAATTCCATGATCAGAATTAATACCTATAGAATTCAGAGAGGTCTTTTTTGATAACCTTGTGCTCTTTTCAGTTGTGAATATTTTTCAGTTGGAAAATGTTTTGAAGTTAAAACCAGCCTTTGTCAAAAGTGTTTGTACACTGTTGGAATTGCATGTGTCTCGTGTTAGCCATTGCTTTATGTGCTGAGATTTAAGTTTTGCCCCAGCAATATCCTGAAAGAATGTCTTAAGCACTGGATTATAATTTGTTTTTCAGCTCGTATTTACTACTAAAGAAGCCCTGATTGAGTAGCTGATGTGATGTACAGCTTGTCCCATAGAAAATGTACACAATGGATACATTTTCCTACTTTAAAGGGAGGTTCAACAAATAATGACTGAGAATGGGGTTTTTTTTTTCCTGAGATATTTGAACTAAATATTCAGAGTCTTTTTTTTTCCTTTCTTCTTCCTACTGACTTAGGTTTTATATAAAACAGAAACTACCTAATTGTTCATTAGGTAGTTGACGTCAGGTATGAAGAGTCCTATTTTTTTCATGAACAGACACAATATGGCCTGCACCTGAAACACATTTACATGGGTGCGGATATTTTCCATTGTGTATAGACTTTTCAGCTTCTGTGCAACTTGAGTTTGGCTGTAGTTCTACTTGCGCACATGTTGCAACTGTGTAAACATCCAAGCTGCGTATGTTAGTTCATTTCCTAAGTACATCAATTATTAAGGCATTTTGAACTGATATCATAGGAATAGAAGGCTTCCTGGGACTTTAGAATTATTTAATTAATGATGCTAATTCTCTTTTATCAGAAGATTGGCTCATTATATCTGAATTTATTGGGGGGCAGGAAGAGAAAAGAATTTATATCCAGTATTTGCACCTTGCCGTTGTGATGGACAGAATGTGCCCACTCTACCCAAAGTACCTGCGTGTCTTTTTAGGAATGAAGTTTGTTGCAAGGAGTGAAAAGGGTTTCTAAAAGCTTTGGCACTGTGTGTGGACTGATTCTCAAGACCTGTAAGATAAGAGACTTCAGCCTAGAATCACGCACAGAAAACTGTTGATTTTTATTAACTGTTACAGATTCCTTTTATGATAACAGCATTTTAGTTATGTGCTGGTTCTCTCTCCAACAGCATATACTGTTTTGAAGGAATGAAGCAAATAAACATATATTTGTACAAGTGTGAGCAGGCATTAATAAATCACAAGCTGTTGAAAAGGTGGAGACCTAATGAACTTTTGTAGCTAAACCATGTCGTTAACTGTTCTGGCACTGCAGGTTTAAGTGAAATGGTGATGGGGAAAGAGATGAAAAATTAAGTTTAGATCAAAATCTTTTTTTTTCCTCCTCTACGTTGGTGACGGAGATATCTTTTGACAAGAGACATTTAACATGCCAGCAAGCCTGACTCTACTGTCTTGCCAAGTTAAAGCAAAAGGCACTTAGTCAAAATACCCAGATAACAGCTTCCTTGGTTGAGAGACAGCTTCAGCAAGTGGAAGTGTAACTAACATTACTATTATTGGAATTCTTAATTTTATGTAGCTGAAGATTTTAATTTTGCTTCTAAATGGATTAGGAACAACAGGTTTTTAATCCGTACTCCTTTCCAGCTCGGTTATGTGAACAGTGTCAAGGGAACTGAGTGAGCATGGGGAGGAATGATGGGAAAAACCTTCACTAGAAAGAACCTAGTAGTCTGGTAGGATAATTCTTAGTAGTGGCTGCAGACATGGATGGTGTGGTGGCTCGAGGCGGTCCCAGGAGAAGCGTCTGCATAGTTGCTGCTGAAGTCTGTCTTTGGATTGTTTGACCCTGAGGATCTGGTGCAAGTACAAGATACAGGAAATGTCCAGTGATAGCTATATCAGGAGGGCATTCCTGACCGCTTCAGAAACTTAACTCTGAAATAGTAGATAACAGAGCTAACAGAGCCATTCATTGGACAAAATAGGTTTGTAATGAGGGGATACGGTTATTTTTGTGTATACAGGGGAGTTTTCCACTGGAGTTTTTTTCTGATTTTATTTAGAAAAAGTAAGATGCACATGCTAACAAGATTGGACCACTGTAGCTTTTGCTGTTTTATACTCAAGAAGTTATATTGGAGAAGTGCATGGTACTGGATTTATATTAACAAAAAAAAGACTCCTTCTCCGTGTCCCCAGCACCCCAGTCCATGATTTTTTCAGCTGCTATTTTTATATCTTCTGAGACATGCAAACAAAAATGGCCTCACCTGGGAGAAGTGCGACACAAAGTAATGGATAAATGGAGATAGGCCTGTACACATCATATGCTATGACCTCTGACATTTCTTCTCCATGCTATTTCAATTCTTGTACAAAAGAAACAAGATTATGTACTGCATGTAATGCTTTCTATTGATGACTCATATTTGGGTATTTCGATCACCTCACCTTTTTCCTGCCCCCTCTTTATTTTGCTTATGTTGGGACATTATCCTGTTAAAAGAGGTGGGAAGACATTTTAGTGATTCATAGCATCATGGAAAAGAGCTGCAATACTTTATAATCAGAAAAAAAACAGTATTTTGTATACATGTCTTCTGTTTATGTATATAGATATATAATCTATATACACACACACATAGAAATGTGCACACGCACACACTGCACAGTTAACTTTCACAGAGGTTATAGAACACTTCAGTCGACTGTATTATCCTTTGAGCCAGTGTGAACTGAAATTACTTAGCCACAAATAGTACAGTTGTTTACATAAGCATCTGGAGTAAACAGTATTATTTGAGGATTAATCAAATTCATGTTACTATCAAATTGATTTGGGGGATGTATTTCACTTTGTAAGAAGACATAGACCTCTTGCACGGGCTGAGGGGGCACACTAATAAGCTTGTATTTTCAAGACAATCCTTAGCGCCTTGTTTTCATGCTTTCCAGCAAACAGGGTAGGTTTTGAAACCTATTTTGTTAGAAATATTATGTGGTGGGAAAATGCAATCAGCAAAGAAGCACCAGGCAGGAAGGAAATGCCGCATATGGAAGCAGGTGGCCTTGCATGCTAGCTGTCGGGGCTGAGAAACGGCTCATCTTACAAGAGTAATACAGGAGGGGAGGGTAGGGGGAAGCCTGTGTGACTTCGTTCTTGTAGTTACCAGCCAGAACAATTTTGATCATGTGACTTCTAGCTTTGAAGCATAATTTACTGGGATTTTTAAAAAGTTCTGGATTGAACAGTTGATTCATTTACGTGCTTTGTTCATTGCATTAAGTATTTAAGGCATTAATTAAAAAAACACAGAAAAAACAGCTTTCTGTGGAGCTTATTTTGTGCAACTCTTTCAGAGGTTAGGCTGGTTTGTGTACTTTAATTTGTCAGAGTCTTAAAGAGGAAAGAGCTATCACCATACCTTTTAAATAAAAACATAAAAAATGAAGATATGGAAGCCTCAGCCATCAGTTAATGAAAAGTAGCTATATTTGTGCCTAAACAGGAAAGTTTCATTGGCTCCATTCTCAGGTTCTCATACTGTATTTTTAAGTAAGCAAGGTGTCAAACAGGGAAGGCACATTAGCTCCTGTGTTATTCTTTGTGCAGTATATGTTTGGGAGCTTGAAAGACTGACAGAAAGGGGAGTTTATGTAAGGAATCATGAAATCCTAAATAAGAAGTTGTGTGCTCTGAAAGCAGAGGTGAACAGAACCCCAAGTGGAGCTGTACTGAGGAATGAGATGTGGTGCATTTGTGGAAAAGAGAAGCTGGAACAAAACCGTTCTGCTTTAAGGGTTCTAATGGATTTGCTGAAAATAGTATAGTGTTGCTTGGTTTGTTGCTGATTTGACAGCCTCAGTCTCTTCATTGCATTTTTCATGTGTGCCCTTCATTTGTGTGTGTGTTTTTTTTTTCCCTTTTGTATCTTACTCATCAGAATGTGAGGTAAAAGGCTATTACTGCAACACTCTTGTTCCAGCCAGCTAATGCTAACCAGCTTTCAGAGCGAACATAATCCTTACACAAACATCTTAACTCATGAAGGAAGAGAGGCCACCGCGACGTAGGTTTTCCTCATATGCTGGGATTTCATCTGTGTTTTCCCCAAGACCTGATGGCCGAAAACTTGTCCGGAATGCTTCATTTGGAGGCTATAATGAACTTTCTCCTGCTCTACCAGGTTTGTTTTGGTCTTGTTTTTATTAATGTACAGGAGGTACTGTATAGTTTCTTCTTCAAGCTCTTCAACTTGAATGAAAATAATTTATTGAGATGTTTGCATCTCTACTGAGATGGTAGAAACTGTGCACAGGAAATCAGAAAGAATATTACTTACTTGCATTTAGATATCAGCTGTTTGTAGTGCCAAGAGTTGTTGTAGATAGGCAAGTGAATAGCTTAGCTTAGACCACAGCAAATACCCGTTTAAAAAGGATTTGTGTATTTGGTGCTGACTGAATAGTGTTTTTTGGTGGTTCTATTTTAGACTTTTATGATTGAAGTGCTGTGATGTGGTTTAAAAACATTCCACTCCCCCATCCCCCAAGACCTTGCGTTAAAATAGTAAGATCTTGCATAAGGTTTTAATTTGGCCATGACTGCTGAAGAATCTGCATGCATGTCATCGGTGGTTTGATATAAAATGACAAAAGGAATGAGCTAAGGCTAAGAGCATAACCTTGCTAAACTCCCACTGTAGCTCTGTAGTATTAGAAATTTAACACTGGGAAAAGGCTTGAATCTCCTTTTGGTCACATTTGTTGTCTCCTGAAAATCAGTATTGGGATATTGAAGTGAATTTTAGAATGTCATTTCTCCATAATATATGCTTCTGATGCATGGACTTTCAGGAGTTCACTTCAGGAAACTTGGGTCCTTGAAAATGCACTTCAAGGTCACATCTTTCTGAAAAGGAACATAATAAAAATTGTGTATTCTTACCAGAAATACTCTGCTCGTGTGGTTTGTCTTGTGCCTGCATGCGTGCGTGGTTTGCTGCATCCTTCCATAGGACCAGAATAGTGAAAGAGAAGCAAGCTTTCAATTTTTATTGTATGCCCAGCTTAGGTCACTGAGTTTGTAAGTCTTAGTCCATAGAAAACAGCTGGGGTGCACGGTGTACGGGGGCTGCGGACTGCGATTTGGGAGCTCTCTGCATCACTGGCGTGTGCTGGCTTGCAGAATCACTGGAGCAGCAATTGCTGCTGCAGGCGGGGGGCGGGGGGGGGGCAGTTGCTTGGGACACCAGGCTCTGTTAAACCTCACGTTGTCATACAATGTTTCCCCTCACTGTGCTTCAGGAACTGATTAGTCTTCCACCAAGAATCTGATGCTGTGTTTTATTATAGCTGCACAAAAAAATAAAGATTTCAAGTAAAGCTCGAAAGTATGGAGCTGGCAGCAAGACAGAACCTCCCTACCTTTAAAATAAATGCATGTGGTCTGGTAATTACTGAAACAAAAATGGATTATTTTTTCCTGTTAGGTTTCTTCCTACATGAGATTGTACCTTAAAGCTGATCACTGTCTGTAAGTTGGCAATGATTTATCTGAAATGAACAAATAGAGGGGAAAATAATGAAAAAATGAAGTTAAACCAGATAACTAACAGATTGCAGTCTTTCATTTATCTGAATAATTTAGACGATATGAATGTGTTGGTAGGTATGGCCTTTCAGTTTCTGCTAAGCAAGGAATTATTTTTGCCTGTCTAAAATATGCTTGCATATAGTTACGGTGAGGAAATTCTGTGGTTACTATTAATTTACTTTATATAGTGTTTACAAAGAAAACATTACTGTGAGAAAATACTTACAAGGCCTTTGCCTGCCTTTCTGTTGACTGCAGTTTCAAAATGATGAAAGAATACAAAGTAGCTAATATACAATTGTATTGCTAAAACTGGTTGTCCACAAACTTTTGACAATTATTTGAAAGTGCTATTCTCTCCTGTGTTCAAATCTTGAAGATTTTTTTTCTTTTTCCTGCTGTGGTTATTTTATAACACTGGTATTTCTATCTCCTACTAAGTATAGTGGTTGCAGTTCTTGCAGAAGCATACAGTTTTTTAGCTCAATTATTTGGTCTTTAAAACTGCATTCACACCACTAATCAAATCAGTTTGTTCTTTGCCTTTCATTTCAAAGTCAGTAGTGTTACGGCTTGGCTTGCTTTTTTTGGTCTTTTCACTTCAGCACAACTCAGCATTGATTTTACTGCTTCCTTTTCTTAAAGCCTCCAATAGATGGTAATTCTTGCTTACCTTTTAGATAAAAACAGGTTTGTTGGTACTGAGAAGCGATATGTTTTTTTTTTTTCTGATGTATTTTTCTCACTAAGATATCCTAACTACAGATGATACTTGCTGAGAGCTGCAAAATCAGCCTTTGAGATGTAGATGTTGCCTGGTTGTTGGGCTGTATTTTTTTTTTCTCCTCTGAAGACTGATTGAAGGGACAGACTGCAGATGCAACTAAAGAACAAAGTTATCCTTCCCAATTGAAACTTCTTAACTTAAAGCTTAACTTCTTAACAGTTCTGACCTGAAAAGTTGCTGTACTGCAGGCTACATACTAAGGATTCCACTGCTTGAACGCTGATGTTATGTGCGTGTATTGATCCTTTCCTGAAGGCAGTGCTCTGAAGGATTCCTTTCTTCAGTATTGGCAGGACGTGTTCCAGCTCGGTCTCAGGAGAAGCAGCCTTTGGTTTTGTTCCAGCGACACCCTGCATGTGCAAAGTTCTGGTTGCGCAAGTTTGGTATGCAGCCATCAAACTTTTCCTATCTGTCTGAAAGTTCTTCACAAGTCTCCATTTAAATTTAAGTCTGCAAGTCTAAGAATGATTTGCTGAGTGCTCCCAATAAAAGCATGGTGAGGGAGAGGTTCCAGTGGATTTGGAGGTTGTATTATAAACTCCACTGGGTTTTGGACCAGATTTCAGAGCACATAAGGCCTGGGAGGCCTTCAGTCAGCTCTCTGATTTGATGGCAAAAAGCAGACTTGAGAGTAGCCTTGTTAGTCAACTGAAGTGTCCTGAGCATGCGAGAGTGGTACTTGTGAGAGTAAGACCAGGAGGCGAGCACTGGGGAAAGTGTTCTGGGACACAGTGTTGACCTGCACGCAGTCCCTGACGTCCAGAACATCCAGAATCCCTTAAGCGGCTACAGCAGTGAAGCTTGTGGGTTTTTTTTTTTTTGATCTTTTTGTTTTGTTTTCTAAAAATCTATAAATGCTTGAAATAAAACTGGAGGCTTGATCTACAGCTATGAAGATTGGGTTAAACTGCACTTGCTTGCCATCTCCTCACTCTGTTAGGGCTGAAGATTGATCTCATGAGTTCAGGTAGAATATGATGCGCAAATCCAAGAGTGGTAATAGGAAAGAAGTCACAGAAAAGGATTTCAGCACTTGAATTTTTGCATTGAAATGTGAGCCAAGATTATCCTATTAAGTAGTTCGCAATTGGATTATAGGATTGAAGATGGTAAGAAAATTAAAATATTGAGCTGAAAACACTGATGAGAATCACAAAACGCTGAGAATCTTGAAGAATATTCTTTTTATTAGACACTGTCTCTAGCCTCTCATACCTTGATAGTGTTTGTGCTCCAGACAGTGACCTCAGCTACTTTTTGTGTTAGCATTTCATATCAGGAAGTGCAACTTTCAGTATCTTTGGGGCTAACAAAACTACAGAAAGTGCAATAGCACAAAGCACTGTGTTGCAGCGTTTTTATCAGGTATACCAATATCTTTGTCAGGAGTCCGTGGAGAAATTTGCAGTTCACTGCTGATGGCAGGAAGGGAGAAAACAGTACTTCTTATTTTTGATCCTGTGAATACAATTGTTCTGATCTTGCTGTTTTCTTGAACAAGTATTTCCAAGGCAAGTTGTATATTGTCCCCACCTTGGCTCATATATAGCTTTTGGTAGTGTTTCCGGTACAAACTTCCCTGCAGGCATTAGTCGCAAACTGCTGTTGTTAAGCTCCATTTCCTGTACTGGATACCTCCATCTTAACGAAGACTTGCTGGCAAAGGCGTTATACTGAGTGAGGTTGTGGTTAGGTCAGCAACTGAATGCTGTTTTTTATATATATATGTATATATATATGTGTGTGTGTGTGTGTGTGTTTTAAACCTGCTTTTTATCACAAGGAGAGAAGTCTGCCATCTGTATTCTGAAGTTAGCTTATTCCTTCTAGTGAGAGAGTAGTTATGAGTAGTGTAGGGTATTGGATTATGATAGTAGTTTTTGTAATAAACTGGTGTATTGCAAAGTGTTTCTGACTCTGGAACACTGTCTTCAGTAGTCAAATTCACCAGTAAAAACCTCTGAGACTTAATTTTGTTGTTCGTACAACTAAGGAAGGGTGCAGTAAGTGTGGTGACATATTTATCAATCAGTGACTTTGCATCTTTCAAACTGGAGATACTGGAAGCAAGAAGGTGAAGATCAGGGAGACATGGCTGAACTTTGCTCGCTGTGTCTGATGCTTTGAGTACAGAGCAGCTCGTTCTGTTTTCCTTGCTGCTTGGTGAGACTGATTTAAGGCTCGTTAGGAAAAAATGTGTAATGTCATTAAAATAGCTCTGCTTTAGGGAGCAAGCTGTGAATTATAGCTGCTTTAAGAAGTACAACCCTGATGTAGCTTGCTGTTGTTGATTCTAGTTGCTAAGGCGTGTACGTGTGTACACACATGCCATATATGTATATAAAAAAGACGGAAAGTCGTTAGAAAATTTCTACGTTACGTTTTCAGTGGAACCTGGTTCCTAGTTGAGGCTCTCTTTTAGGCGTTGGGAGTAAAGAGAAAAGAAAAACATTACTTCCTAAAACCAACATCAAGTTTAATAGTTTCTCTGTGAACTAAGGCAGCTTTTTTTTTTTTTTTTTTTTTTTTTTGCTGTTGGTTCAGCACCTGATTACCTGTGCTGTAGAAAATGTGCTTTTGTACTTGGTGTTACATTAACTGTGACTTTCAGCCTCTGGACCTTGACATGCCTTTTTGTTTTCAGGATTCAGTACAACTATTACAGATCTTCTGCCTGTGTAGGTATTCCTTCCCTGTGGTGAAGTACTCTTCCACATTATAAGTTTCTAGTACCTGAACAAACTCATCACTAGTTGGATAGAAGAATGTTGTAAGGGAAAGGTTCAATAAAGTGTGTACAGAAGGGCTTCTGTAAAGTCATGTAAAGTTTTCTTTGTATAAAATTTAAATGAGGTATCATTCATTTTTAAAGATCAGTTTAAAAAAATTTTATACTCAAAGACAATCTCTGCAAAAGGTATTAAATTTAAAAATCTTGATTACCAGAACTAAGGGGAATCCAGAATGTCTTGTGTAATCTGAAAACCAAAGGAATGCCTCTGTTACTCAGTGTAACTTCCAAAGGTTTGTATTTGTGATAGATGAGTCTGTGCTGTCTGAAAATTTCTGAGTGTGTAAGTTGTGGAAGGGCAAAGATACCAATTCTCAAAAACATCCCACGTCAGAAACACAAGCTACCCAACACTGCTGCGGAGAGTTTATAAAGCTTTTCCAGTTCTGGAGAAGTCAAAAGCCTTCAGCCTAGAGAAGGAAGCTGAGGAGAGCACTGGTGGCTATTTACAAGTTCTGTGTTGATGTAGTGCCCTCTGGTGGGCTAAGGCTTGCTCTTTCTGGTTTCGGGAGTGATGCAAGGCTTTTTGGCTGGCAGGATTATTCCTGAAACTTGTGTATGAGTTCATATTTGTCTGCTTTATATCTGGAAGCCGTGTGAATGGTGGCATCTCTTATTTACCTAGGTAAATTCATTGAGAAATTTGTTTTATTCCTCTTTATAAGAGTTCACACTGGAACAGACCTGGTTCAGGCAAAATGGTTTACTAAGATGTCTCATATGTATAGCAGTTTCTTTTTCCTTAATACACACTGAGGTGATAGTGTGCTTTTCCGTGGCTTGCAGTAGCTGCGTAACAGCACCGTTAGCAGTTTGACCTCCTTTCCGTTGTCACACACGTACTGGCTACAGCTGTTATTTCACTTTGCTTTTTGGATCCTGATAAAACGTGGAATTTATATTATGAATCTTTCAAATAGAATAAATGTGGGATTTGGATTGCTTTAATGTAAAGCTTCATACATACACCTGTGCAATGTCAAGCTGAAGTATGAATTCAAGGCTAGTATAAGCAGTCTTTCTTATTTTCTTCCAATAAACTAGCTGGTAGTCTGAATCTATATTGTAGATATGCTTTCACACATCCAGAATTTAACAGATTATTTCTAGCTACGGAAATAAACAGAACAAGGCTTTGTTTGGAGGGGTATACTGTATATGTGTAAGTGAATGTTTGGGGGCAAGGGGAAGGACAAAATTTTGCAGACTACAGTTTTGACTGGTCAGGTTATTGAATCAGTTGCAGCACCATCCAAATATGATAGCTGTTCTGGCCTAGAGTGGGTATTAACTTTGCCTGTGTGTGTATGCATCATTTGAAAACTACTTTTTCAATCAATGTTAATTTAAAAAAATCTCAGTAGAATCTTTGTGATAAGCTATATGCTGAAATGATATGGGACATTGTTAAAGAAATATCTGACTTGCTTGCATTTGTTTGTTAAAGACAAGTTGCTAAACTTATTTCAAAGACTAGCTCATGTAAAATGTAACATATGCAAATTGTTTGTAACAACGGCATCTTTTTTTTTTCTCTCTCTCTAAGGTTTTGACAAAGGGAAGGACGATGTGTCACAAAGTAAAGAGGACCCAGCACATTCTATATCAAAAAGCAAGGTAAGGAAAGCAGCCTTGAACTGATTTAAAAATGTCAGCATACAAAAGATTTGAATACCTTTTCTTTTTATTAAATAGAAATGTATTTAACTTTTATTGTAGGTAATCTTGATTTCTCTTCAGGTTTAGCAATAGATAAAGATTAAAGCAAGTTTATTAATACAGTTCTTAAAGTAACATCACATGGAAATCTACAGTCCAGATTAGTGAAAAGGAAACGTGGATTCTTCTTGCTGTCATGTTGGTGTCCAGTTTTGCCTAGCCAAATGTAATGATAGATTTAGACCAACTCTTTGTATGGAGCAGAATTTACAATCCTTTAAGATGTGGGTGAGGCTTCTGTTCACTAAGCTGTAGCAAATCTTCTTATAAGAATGCTAAATAAACTGTAACTGGAAAAGCTTTAATCACTTACAAAGTTGCAGTCTAAAGCGTAGTTGCATGTATTCTTTTGTTCTGTTTATTGAAAGGGCTTTTGTACCTCAGAAGTCATGTATAAAGGTCCATTTCTGTGAGGCAATGAGAGCACAAATGAAAGTGTGGTCAGTAGTACAGTAAACTACATATAATTGTTATGCATGTTTATACTCCCTGGCAGTCTTATATAAATGGAAAAGGCAGGAGTCAGACAAATTAATAATCACTTTATTCTGAGAGTTCCGAGATTTTTTTTTTTTTTAAGAAGAAAGTAAGTTTATTTATTGAGACACAGTGAAAATTGAGACAGTACATACTGGAACTGAGAGACAGACGCTGCAGTCACCTGAAACAGCACTAACGTCTTGGGAGAGTTAAACTTTAAAAAGGAAGAAAACATGGACTACCATGGAGTAACCAAAAAGACCTTTGCTCTTGTTATATAGTGATCCCTGGTCTCCTCTTCCAGTGTCTGAATGATCAGCAAGAAGTGTCTGGCATGTCAATGCACTAATTTTTTATCTAGTATTCTTTAAGTATTTAGAATGTGGGGTTCTGTAAAACTATTTTTATTAAATATTGCATAAAACAGGTTTCTTTAATGTCTTTAAGAGAAAAAGAGAAACTGCATTTTGCAAAGGAGGAAGTTCTGTATGATTTGATCACTGAACTGAGGAGTTTAAGTTGCATGTTTTTCTCCCTCAAGCATCACTACAGGATAGAGTTTAAAGATGCTTTAAGTTATATAAGTATGCATGTTTGTATTTTCTGCTGGTGCACCGACTGGCTTTTTGGCTTTTACAAAGGAAGAGCATGATAACAGATGCTTAAAACCAATTGTCAGGGTGCAGCAGGAGCAGGCTGCTCCCTAGGGGAAGGTGAGCCTACCAAGGAGGAGCACGGTCCCACAGCAGCCGGGCACGGTGAGCAGAGCTGGGCTGCTGGTGGCAGCCAGCCTCAGCCAAGAGCCCACACTGCCAGGCAAGTCCCTGGTGATGAAGCAGGGCTGAGGTCAAGCCAGCGACCAAAATCCTTGGGGGCCAGATCAATGAGGTATGAGGCCAGACACGGACGTGTCTGTAACGTTAGCTCGGGCTAGGACAAAGGGCTGAGCTTAAACACAGCTCCCCGGGAAGTGGGGGAGATGCCTGCTTCTCACTGCTTTCTCTCAGAGCTCTTCTCATAGCAGTTTCATCCAACACTAAACAGCTGCACCACATCAGAGCTGCCCTTAGGCACAGGCGAGGAAGCCGCTCGGAGGAAGAGGGGATGCACTCGGGGTCTCTGCACACATTTTAAAAAAATATTTCATATATCAATGTCTTAAAGAGGAGTTGCTGTTTCCTCCATTTAAAACAAATGTTTAATAGATACTCAAAAAAATCAGAGTGACTTGAAGATATCCAGTAGCAGTTCCCTGCTTAAATGACGTCATCGGCGTTGCCCTGGGGAAGGGCAGGTGGGTTCCGCTGACCTCACAGCGGAGGAGTCGGGCCTGGAGCGGCTGTCGCGGGTCTGATGGGAACCGCGGGCCGCCGCGCCTGCGGCTTTACCCCGCCCTAGAGTGGCACTGGTCAGGGAGCTCGGGGAAGGGTACTTTACTGTTCAGCTTGCTTCTGGACCAATATAATATTTTGGTCAGAATTCTCGAAATCATTCTTGATTTGGAAGTCAAGTTAAAACTGTTTGTTTTAACAAACAAAAAAAAAAAACCAAAAAAAAACTGTTTGTTTTAACTTGGATTTATTTCAGACTCTATTAATTATTCACCTCTTACTACCTAATGTGTTTTTTTTTTATTCCCTGTGCTTATTTTTCTTGATTGCTTTCTCTCCAGAATCTTAAATCTCTGTATACTTTGCTGTTACCTTGTTTACTTGCATTTTTCTGTTATCCAAGAGGAGACAGGTATTTCTACTTATCCTAATGTAGATTTTTCTTTTTTTGCAATAACTGTGTGTAGGTTAGTAAGCCTAGTGGTTCCTTTATACCCCACAAATAATATAAAACAAACAGAAGATGACAATTGGCTGTCCTAGCTATGGAGGTTAAGTAACATCTCTTCTTTCTAAATATAGATGAGAAAAGCAGTAACAAGACTTGCCCAGAACCTAGTATAAAGTTACCTCACTGGGAATTGCAGTTGGTTCTCTTAAAATATTCTCTTCTTTACATTTGGATCCCTGCTGCTTATTATGTGTGCAGGTAGCACTGAGACAGTTATTAGCTTAAAAATATCTGAATCTCCAACCTATTCCAGATTCTATTCTACAGGTGAATATAGTGTCATAGTAGTGGGAAAATTAATTTTTGTAACTTGGGATACTTAGTGTTTGGAGGCCTAACTATTTATGGAATTTAGATTGCATTAGCTTTCTGTTAGTGAGCAACTATATTATTTATAAATGTTTTACTTAAGTTATTCTGTTATATCTTGCATAACAACTCAATTATTTCTTCCTATGAGATAGCAATAAGCATTTTTCCCTCCTCTGTTCCTACGTTTAAAGTACAGTATTTCTTTAACTTCAAAACAGAGGGATTAAATTACTAAATTTCAAGTTCTATCTTTGTCTTAAAATTATATTTAGAGTGTTAAGAGCATATCTTTAATAATAAGGATTCCTTCCTTCTTCCAAGATATATATGGAAGTCAGAAGCACCAATTGCTGAAATGATTTTGAGACAGCAGGATTACTTCTTGCCATTAATTGCAGTTATCTTTTTGGTTCTTTTTCTGGCAATATGCTTTGTGCATGACAGTGGAAACAAATAAGGAAAAACTAATTTAGTGTTAACACAAAATAACAGTGCTTCACCTTGAAATAAAACTAGCTTAATTTTGGCACTTAACAAATAAAAGCTTGTTTGACTATTTTGACTTTTTGGGAAATATAACAAATTAATAGCCTTATCTAAATAGACCCGTGTAAACGGTTAATTCTGAGGCGACAAAGTCAGACCAAGGTTATATTGTTGTTTATTTTGTTTGTAATTCTTAAATATTTATCTCTTCGGTTTGAGTGATCTGTGTGTTAGGACAAAAATGATATTTAAAGGCACTACTTTTATTATCATGTTAAGCCATTAGTTTTCTCAATACTTGTATGTTTTTGACTATCATTTTACTCCACAATAGAAATTCAGTGAATAAACTTTGCATTGTAGTGTGAGATTTCAGATTACCATTCAGAAACGTTGACTAGACTAAGAAGCAGTTTTCCGTGTCATTGAATTTACAAAGCTTAGAAGCTTTTTCAAAAGTGCTTTCTTTCTTTCCCTTTTCCTCTTTTCCCCTTTCCCCCCCTTTTTTCCCCTAGGAAGGAACTCTGAGGGAACCAAATCTAAACTCTTTGTAATTTATCATATGTGTAGCTGATCTGTGCTCAATGTTCCCTGAATTGCAGTAGGAATGGCAGGAGATAACTCTGTGGTAGACTTTTTCTTTTATCTGTCTGTCCGTATGTCCGTCCTCCGGATCCCGGGAGAAATCTGGTTGGCCTCAGTTCCTTCTTAACTAGTAGGCAACAGATGCAAAGGAGTAAACTTTGAACTTTGTAAGACATGGGGAAAGGGTGGAAAAAATCATGTGGTGCTGAGGCAGCATATTTTCCTATCATGAATGAGGATTTAGGTTTTATAAACAACCTGGAGTGTCTCATTCCCCTATCTAGTGGCACTGTGAGCTTCTCTAAGATGACTTGAAAAATAGTCAGATCGTGGGACTGGGAAGGAAGGAGCACAGCAAGTAGCTTTAGTGGTCAGCTGTACTCTGAGAATTTATAGAATAGATTAAATTCTAGACTGAAGAGACTTTATTTTCCTTCATGGGTCATGGGGTAAGTGCCTTTATAGCAATCAGTCTGGAAGAATTGTCAAGTTATGAAGGCATTGGGACTAGGGGTTGGGGATGAAGGAATATGACAGACATGTGGACTCTCCTGGTGTTTAAATACCAGGGTTTTCCTAAAACCCTGAAATCCTCTATCTGCCAAAATAATGCCTAGCTAGTCAAGAATATGACACTTGAGCAACAGAGTTTGTGCTAAATATTTACTGTATATAATTCAGCTTCTGGAAAAATCAAACTCCTTTTGCACTTACAGTTTTTATGAGGTAAGACTCCATAAACAGATGATTCATATTACTTTTTATGTGAAAGAAACAGAAGAAAAGTGAATATGAATGGATGTTTGTAAACCTACCTATGCATTTTAAACACTTTTCTTGAAAGTGCCTGAAGCAGCAGTATATCCTGGTATCTATTATTGTCTCTTATTTATTCTGCATTTTGTGAATTTCAGTCTGAATCCAAACTTTTCAATGGCTCAGAGAAGGACATCTCTTTATCTTCAAGCAAGCTTACAAAAAAGGAATCTCTCAAGGTGAATCGATTTCAAAGTATTTCCACATAGACTGTAAACATATTCATGTAGTTTTACCATATTCTCCAGTGAGAAAACTAATGCCAAGTAGTGATGAGACCTCTATGGAATATCAAAGTATTTTGAGATGGAGTGTTGTTGATGCTCTTCAGTTTTCAAATCTTACTGTGCTATTAACTTGAGTATGGGCTTCTGTAATGTAGTCTTTAGGGTGAGAGAAAATTATAGGATAATATAGGTTAGAAGGACCTCAGGATATAATCTACTCCATGCAGTGAAATGGTAAAAGGAATTCTCAAGGTTACAACTTGCAGTGCCTACAGTTTTTCTGCTCGCTTTGTCCCTGTGTAGTAGCAGGAATGAACTGCACTGTGTGACAGATAATGTGGCAGGAGAAATGTATATTTTTTTGCCAGTAAAGGAGGGGAGATTATACCACCATGAATTTCTACTGTTGAGGGAAAGTAATTGGTGAATGAAGATGGCTGACAAGATAATGTACCTGTAAATCTGAATCTGGCTCTGATTTTTACTTAAACCAGGGAAGGAAGTTTTTCTGTGATTCTAATAAGAGTTTTCATGATCCTCAGTCTTAAAAACAAACTGCAGAAGAATCTAAAGTAGCCAGTCTTGAAAAGTCTTTTATATATTGAAGTCGCTCTATTGTACTTAAAAGCTACTTCTCTGTACCTGTATTGCAAATTAAACTTAGAAGGTTGTTCCTTAACTCATATTTATAGGTGACCTTTTGTGCTGTGATTACTTGTTTATGTCTGTGGCATTATAAACATTTTTATTATTAATTACAGGTTCAAAAGAAAAATTACAGAGAGGAGAAGAAGAGAGCTACGAAAGAATTACTTAGCACTATCACAGACCCATCAGTTATTGTTATGGCTGACTGGTTGAAGGTCAGAATTTAAGTGTGAAACCTGAGCTGAAGATCTAGCATCTGCTGGCTGCTTTCTCACCAGAATAGAAAAGGCTCAATCTCTTAGATGCTGATTAATGTTTTTCTACAAGCACAGGAGCTGTTAATTGCATCCCAGAGTGTTTCTGCTCAAATTCTAGGGGAATAATGGAGTAAACCGAGCTCTTACTTACTGCAGTCACCATAGTCACATGCATCTCTGTAGTATACATAGCAATTGCATAGCAAAGATGAGTTGGCTTTCAGACTCTTATTTTGTCCTTTTGTTTCACACTTTGAATTTAAGCTCTGTTGCAGTAGTGAGTCATTCAGGTATGTTAGGTATTTGAATACAGACTTCTTTATGTATCTCTTCCTTGTTATTTTTCTTTCCTCTCTTAAGAACTAATTGTCCCCTAATACTTGTATAAAAGGTGCAAAATTAATTTCTTACTTTTGATGACACTAAATACTATCTGTAAGGCAGTCTATTTGTTTAATTCCTTACATTTGTAAACCCATTTCTTGCAAATTTTACAGGAAAATCCATTACTCATTTTATTAGCTCTGAATGATAGTTTCTCTGAGAAAAATTTCTCCAGCTTTTTGTAAAATTGAGGAAATTGGCTAAGAATGCTACTCAGACATAGATTAGCATTCAGTTCTGCAGTTGCAGAAAGAATTGAATTCCAGAGCTGACAGAATTGATGTGAGCAGCCTAATCAGATATGTAAATTTGGGGATTTGAAAGGTTCTCCTATCATGTATGGAATGAAGTTAACAGCTGTTTATAAGAGATTTTATCCAAGGGAAAAATATTTTATAACTCTCATATATATATATGAGAGAGATCTGTTATTTCAAAACTATTCTGTTTTTCTTACCAGACTTTTGGTCTATTTTCAGAGGAACTCTGCTTTCAAAGATATAGATATATATAAAGATATAAATATCTATGTTAATGTCATGTTAGTGATAAAATATTTTCCAAATAGGAAAATTCATGGAGGTTTCAGATTAAATCTCCAAATACATACAGATCTGGATATGTATGTGCATGTAGGCATGTGTACACACACACACACACACATTTTTATGTATATATATATATATATATATATATATATCTTTGGAGTAAAGCTACTAAGTAATTTAAATTTTAATTACCCTTTGTTAGAGGAGATGGTTTTGTTACTGGCTTCACTCAGTTTTAATTTTAACTATTTGCCTTTTAGATTCGTGGTACCTTAAAAAGCTGGACCAAGCTGTGGTGTGTACTAAAACCAGGAGTCTTGCTTATTTACAAAACTCCCAAAAATGGCCAGTGGGTAGGAACAGTGCTCCTGAACGCTTGTGAACTGATTGAGAGACCTTCTAAAAAAGATGGCTTTTGTTTCAAACTCTTTCATCCTTTGGAACAGTCCATATGGGCTGTAAAGGTTAGTGGTCGTCCATTAAGAACTGATCGTGTTATTAGCATTACCAGCTATGAGTGAAAACAACCTTTAATGAAAAGTTGAACTGAATATTCTGTTAAAGCTTAAGTGGTTTGTCTATTCTGAATGTAAAACTTCAACATTTAATCTTCCTCATTATAAAAAGTATTTGATTTATGCTATATAGCTTGCACTGCTCTATATGCTTAAATAGCTTTAAGTGTGGTGTATGGAGAGATACCATTAAAGAGATTAGTTCAGTCCTTGACAGTGGTGTGAACAGAAGAAGAGTATAGTATATAGCATTGTACCTTACATCAGTCCAATCTGATCTTCCAATCATTATGTAGGATCGGACATTTAAGGAAGGAAGTGAGAGCTGAGATGGGTTATAAGCATTTCTTGGCTTCCAGTTCTATTATTAAGGATGTAATAAAACCATTCAAATGACTTCCTTGTTCAATAGTAGTATATATTACGTATTATTATTTATTTATGTTCCTTTTTTTTGCTGAAATTTTAGAAAGATGAAATATTTTCCTTCACTTTTGGTGCTTGTTTTGTCATACATGACATTGTTAGTAGTTCTTAGCCCATGATTGTTGAAAAGCCTAGTGTGTTTTGCACAGTTAAGGATTATTTCAGTTTATCATGGGGATGTTTATTTCAGAATTTGCTTTTTTTTTTATACTTGAATAAACAAACTAATAGGCTTTGTTTTATGTGTACACAGGGAGAGGGTGTGTGGAAGCATAGCAAAAGTGAATGTATTTACCTCCTGAAATGACATCTTGTTTTAGTTGAAATCATTGTACGATATTAATGCACTTGTCATAAAGAATAAGCATGTCCTCTGTGACATGTGTCTTAATACAAATACTAGTTGGGAGACTGTGTCTTGTGAATCTTTTTATTGATATAGATGTGGTGCTGTGGTATCTGTGGAATGCACTACACTGTTTTTACTTCTTCCTTATCTCAGACCGGGAAGTTTAGTCAAAGTGTAATTCCTGATGTTTATTTGAGGTCTTCTTCCTGAAGTATTATCGTTATCAGTATTATCGAAATTTACGACACATAGATCAAATCTTTTGTTGTTACTTTTTAGAATAATTCTATTTTAATATTCCTCAGGAGGATTTTTCACTGATTGGTCGTGATCTCGCATTTGCAGAACACAAACCTCATGCTCTTTTACAAAGCTTCATGATGTGGTGTTGATGTGACTTAATGATTTTTGATCATGTGTACGTACATTGCCAAGTGGTGGCCTGTCTGCAGAAGATCACAAAATCAGTCTTATATTTCTTTATTGCTTTGCAATGAGAAATGGATTTGTTTGTTTTTTTAACTAGATATTTATAATTTAGAGGACATGGCCCACCAGATTTTTACTTTTTTAAGGTAGGTCAAAATTTGAACCTGAACAAGTTAATATTGTCCATTCTAAATGTGCTGAGAGCTGGAGTGGCATTTGTTCATTTTGGTATGGCTATTTGCAGTTGAGAATTACTAGTTTTAATTAGATGAAAGGCCTTGAAGTTTGAAACTTTCTGCTTTGTCTTCCTAGTCAACTATAACTTCCTAGTTAAAGATTTATTACTGTGAGGCAAACGTTCATAATCATAATAGCGAATGACTAATTTATAGAGTAGATTTACCATAACAAGCCTGAAGTCTAAGATGAAATGAACCTTGTTTGCCATCAGCCTAGGAAAATGGCACTGCAAGAAAATATTTACACAGGTGTAAGTACTGTAGGAGATTTTCTTGCTTGAACACGCTTCCCACTTTTGGCAATTGGGAATTCTCTTCTGCAGTAGTTTGAGGCCAGTCACTTAACATGCTCCTGTAAGCCTATTGCTGTGGTCTTTGATGTTCCTCATGCGCTTTAGGGTTGCTGATGCACTGTATCTTGCTCATTCTTTTTCACGTGCTGAGGCCTGATGCCATTTTAGTTTTCTGAGATTGCTACCTAGAAAAATTACTGAAAATATTTTTTCGCTAATACATTTAATTAAAAGTGTGACTGCTTATTTATTTTTGTTACTTTCTATGAACGTTCATGACATTTGAGTTTTATTGGCATGATTATTCTGTAAGAAGTAAATTTAGCAGTTTTTTTAATCTATGGAAGTGGAATTTTAAACTTAGCTGTTACCTTGCATTTGAGTACTTGTACAGTCATTTTATCAGGAACAGAAACAGTTCAAATAAAGTCACCTGACCAATGGAAACTAACTAATGTCTCTCTCATGAAGAGTATTAATATACAGATGATTGGTTTTGAATTCATAGCTTGTGACATCAAAATAAAAAATGCCTGGTGCTTTTGAAACACTGATCAGTTACAGGAAATTGAGATCCACAAGCAGTTACTCCAAAAGAAGTCAGTCTACTTAAATGTTCACTGCAAATTTGCTCAGTTCTAATGATTGCAGTGTCAAGGCACCTATGAGTATACCCTTTTCACAGCAGCAATCTTACCATTCCCAAATTACAGTTATTTGGTGCATAGTTTACTATATCCTTTACACTCAGGTCTCATGGGCGGAGCTCTGCCCTTAGTCCATGCTGTGTAACCTGAGAGTTGGAGGACTTGTGATGGCTGAGGCCTTTGCGCAGCACTGCGCCACCTCTCCTGCTGCGCCGTGATGCACTGCGCCGTGCCGCGGTGCCTTTCCCTCCCCGTGACACCAGTCTAGGTCATTGCCCCACGTGCCTACTCAGCGATCTGCCCTGGAAACGAGGAGCGCTCCTGCATGGTGTTGTCTCTCGTGGCTTTTGTATAGTTAATGCCTAATGCTCATATTTCCCCTTCACCCAACACTTTTCGTAGGTGCACCTTTCAGCTCGTTCTGAAGGAGGGCCACAGTATGTAATCTCTTAACACCTGGGTTGCTGTTACTCTGTACTTATTATTCGGAAGTTACTGAACATCATTTACACCAGCACTGGCTTGTGTGTATCAGTATATAAGTGCCACTAGCACTCCTTGCTACTTTCCCTTCCCACTTTCAGAAATGTTTTGGCTGTTTCATATGCTTGCTTCTAAAATATCTGCCTTTACCTGCTTTTGCTCTAAAACTTCTGCTTGCTTTCAAATTCCCTCTTCTAAGCCTTGTACTAGCTTTTCATTAGGCTTCTCTGGGGAAATCAACCAAGACCAAAATGTGTTAACTCATCAGTTAGGCAGGCTTAACACAGCTTTCAGTGATAGCTTCAAGTGTTTTTTTTTCTTTTTTTCTTTCTTTCCTTCTTCTCTCTTTTTTTTTAATACAGCCCTCTTTGCTTGTCAGTTGTCTTAAAGTTTCCGTAGGTAAACTTTTCAAAGGAGCCTTAAAGTGGTTGCTTGGTATTCTATTCCAAAACAATGCTTGGCAAAAATGGAAGGGTCTTCCGGAATAGTTTTTAAATTCAAAATGCACAAAGCTTCATTGTGGAAATTAAAATTTGGCATTTTAAATTCTCTCTCTGTCTTTTGATTGAACACAGTGTCATGGTGTCCTGCTGATACTCCTTATAGAGGGACTTAAGCATCTAAGAGCCTTCTATAGACCTTTTTGGAGGGCACCAGCTGCATTGAAGTCTAAGGTTGGGCACCTAAATATTTTGTGAATTGACTATTGGATAGTGGAGAAGTTGAAGAGAAAGGAAGAAGGGGGAATCTATAGAGATACCTAGTGTTTGGGTGGGTGGAGTTATCTTCCATTTTCTGTAAAAGTAGAGTGAGTGACTTATCTGTCTTCTAAGGGCAGGCAGAAAACTTGCAGAGCTGGAGCACAGCACAGTGCTGAGAAGCCAAGCGCGTTGTCATGTAAGAGCAGCATGGAGTGGATCACTGAAAAGGGCCTCCTGTTCTCTGCCATGGTTTGTCTTGCCCTTGTGTCTTGCTGTGCTTTATGAACCATAGCATCCTATTAGGAGTCTTTAGAAGAATCTTTGCTCTTATCCCCACCAGAGTGGGGAGTGGAGAAGAGCTGGCTTCTGAGGAGAGAAGGGGGAAAAAAAAAAAAAAAAAGAAAAGAAGAGGCTATTCCACTTGACAGCATTTGTTGTAGATCTCTCTTTAGCCTCCTCATAGAAGTGCCTGTTGTTCTGGTTGCTTTTAATCTCACCCCTTCAGGTCAAATACTGAGCTAAAAAGGAATAGCTTGTCCCTTGCAATCTCTCTATGTTCTGTAATCCCTGAAAAGTGAGGGTCACCCCCTGAGGGGTTCTTTTTGATGCTTTTGTCTTCCTGCTGTAAGTGGTATCAGCAGAGCATTTGCAAGTTACTATGCCAAGTATGATTTACCAAAAAAAAAAAAAAAAAAAAAAAGGCACCAAAACTATCTGAATGCCAAAGATCTTTCTCTTCAAAGTGGGTTTGAATTTGGGAGCTACTTAGAGTGAAGACCCTGAAGAAGAAATCCAGTAAAAGAGGGCTGTCCATCTTTCCATTCATGTTTTCATGAGATGGTGCTGAGTGACGGCAAATAGACCTGCACTGTGTCAGCTTAAACTGAATATCTAATGCTGTTGCTTCTGTTCTATGTGTTTCAAGGGTCCAAAAGGTGAAGCAGTTGGTTCTATAACCCAGCCGTTACCCAGCAGTTATTTGATCATCCGAGCTGCTTCAGAATCAGATGGTAAATGAATGGTATTTTTCCACATTTTGAGAACTTGTTAGAAAAAAGATGGCATTAGTTCTTTTACTATATCTATTACAGCTCTGTGTTTGCAGTTCCATAGTTATTAAAGCTCTCTGTTTGTGTAGTACATTTGGTTGTGTTGATACTAGAAGTTTTTCGTGTTTTTAAAGCAGAAGATTGACTTGAAGAAACTCATTGGGCTCTATACAGTTCCCTTGCTATGGTTGGGTAGAGGAGGAAAAGGACTTTTGGATTTCATTATGTTAATTTTTATCTAATACTCAACCTGTTTTCTTCACTAATGTGGACATACTTTGATTCTAATGCAACCATTTATGTATGATAAAATACAGTAACATTGCAGAGCTCTAGCAATAATAATTCCCTCAAAATACAGCTTTGTAACAACTCTTCATCACAGGGGAGGTGGTGCTCAATGTTAGTGCAACCATTTTGAAAAGTTATAAAAGGGAAACAGAATTTAAGACTGTTGTGCAACTTTTTTTTAGCAGCTGCTTTCCTTCTGTTGGCTAATTAAGCTTACCTGTGCAAACTTTAAAAGTAGCACTTTATTTGCCTTTAAATCAAGAGGTGTTTTTTTTTAACAAAAATAGTATAGTTGAAAGAGAATAGGAGAAGTGGCATTTTGGTGTTATTTATTCTAACTAATCTCTAAGCGTAAGTTTATGTTGCTTTCATTATTATATTTAAAAACTTTATTTATTGTTAATGACTTGCAAAGTTGGAAACTGATTATATACAGGGTAATGAAGAAATAAGGAATGGAAAGAATGAACAAATTATTTTCTGTTAGTTACATGACTTTTTGCAAAAAATTACAATATCCAAAGCTTTATATTGAAATGATATTTATATGTTACCATTATAGAGCCTTTTTCACATTGCTACTGTATTACATTGGCAAATTTTGCTAAGTGATGAAGTTACTTAGTCTTCAAAACTAGAGTATGGTGCAGGCAACTTTGGAGGAATCCGACAGATAGGGCCTAGATGGAGCCATAATACTTACCTAAAGGAAGAAATACTACAATATAGTGTAACAGGAGCATAGCTTACCCTGCTTGTTCTACCCTGAAACATATCTTGTAGCAGAGCTGGGTAGCTGTGAGTTATTTTTGTCACCACCAGATTTTTGTCACCAGATTATAAAAAAAATCCAATGCATGAAACATAGAACAACTCCTTTTCTATTGAAGTGTGCCTTTGATGGTATGGTAAACAGATTGAGAAAGGACTACGAAATTAGGAAACTGAAGTTATATAGCTCAAATACTTAATTTTTACTCTAATAACAAATCTTTCTTTAGGCAGGTGTTGGATGGATGCTTTGGAATTGGCTTTGAAATGTTCAAGTCTGCTTAAACGTACAATGATTAGGGAAGGTAAAGAACATGATTTGAACTCTTCAGCAGACAGCACACATGTCTCTCTCTATGGTCTGCTTCGTGCTAACAACTTACACAGTGGAGAAAACTTCCCGTAAGTAAAATAATTACTAAACCTGATTGTCCTTTTGGCAAAACCTCATAGTGATAACTTCAGTTTTCCAGAGGGAGAATCTCCTTCTAAGTTTACAGTTTCTTTTGCTCCTGAATTCCCTTTAGATGCCTTATTTGCTCTGTTTGTAAAAGCAAAATGGGTACAGAGGAAGGTTTGACCCAAGGAACTCAAAGTGGGATATCTTATCTGTAAGTTTTAAATATTCAGTTCAATTGTTAGTGTTTAATTTTTGGTGTCCTTAAGTTGGTCTCTCATATCTGCTTCACCTGCTTCACAAAAGTTGGTAGATGTGAATATATGTTGTTGGTCTTTGGTTGAAGTATGAATAATGTATTTATTTAAACAGTTTCAGTATGTTTTAGCTTTGAATTGTCAGATGAATTAATAATACTTTAGACACTATGTTAAGTCATTCAATTCAAAAACAGCACTAAGTTGAATTCTTACACCTAGATCTCTTCAGCCTTTTTGGTATCAGAAAGTGAAAAAAATTTATCATGTGGCATCCGGCGTCTAAGTACATTTGAGTAACTGCCTGTTCTGTTTAATAAATGCTTCCAGCTGGATTTTTGGGAGCATAATGAACTTTCTCATAAAAATAATGTTAAACAATCATGATAAATGGTGTTTTCAAACACCTTGATTGTGGCAGCAAAGTGCTTTAGAAAGTACAGGTATACTCCTTTATCTGAAATAACTAGGTCTGAAGCTTGAGCTGTTCGTGATTTTTCTGAGTAATCTTCCACAAATTCAATATACTTCCAATTGACATTAAAAAAGTATTTTGAATAATCCCTCACATATATGAAGAGTTGGTTGCCTGTCTGTCTTTTCTGGGTGGGCAGGAAGTTTGTGTTGCTGGTAAAGTATGTTTCTGTGTTTGAGGTGAGTAAAGCTTTGCACTGTGAAAAACATGATTCTTTCTGGCATAAATAGTCTGAGAAAAAGTGAATTGTTGCCTCAGATCCAATTCATGGCCCTGTCCACATGACCAAACAGTCTCATGGTGGAAGTTCCTGCTCCTTCCATTCTCTCATGAAAAAACAAAATTACTTTGTACAGTTCAGCTGAAGATCCGTAGCCATGAATAGTAATTTAATGTCTTCATGTTCTGGTTTGGTAGATAGGAACTCTTCAGTTGGCCCATATTACAATCACAGCAATTAGTTACAGGTGTTATGCTTAATTAAGACTAATGTTTTAATTAAGTAGCTTTTTGCACGTAGCCTATTCTAAGAGTGTTCAGTATTTAACTATCTAAGCAACAAAAAGTGTTCAGGCTCAATTTTAATGAGGTTGACAGGAGAGGGTGGTTTTAGCTCTGTATTAACACTACCCTACACATTTTCTACTTAAGGTTAAGCAGTTGCAGAGCCTCCCAGAAAGACTGAGGCATGCTCTGCTGTGGCTTGGTCAAAAAACTTAAGAAGGTTAACTCTCACCTGAAGCAACTCCTTTATCTTTGAAAAAAATCAATGTTTACTTATACTATCTGAGAGAAGAGGCAATGTTCTCTACCTGCCAATTAATGACTTGTTTGAAATACAACTTTAATTAAAGAATGTCTTTTTTTTTTTCATTTCATCTTTTTCTCCTAAGTAGAGAGCCATTTCCCCACCCTGTTAGTGCAATCCTGTTTATCCAAACTCTGCAGAAGTCTTTCTGCTTCTTTCCCATTATGCTATAGTGCTATTGCAACAATTAGTTGAATCTTGTTATTTAGGTTAGCTGTCTACTCGTGCAGTTGCACAAACAAATATTATGAATAAGTTATTTGAAGTGTTACCAAACATAACTTCTTCTCTAACAAACAGTGAACAGATTACAGATACTTCCAGACTTTTTTGATCTACATCCATGCCAGTATGTGGTGAATATAGGGAAGACTAATCTGAGAGTTTAACAGGTAAAAATATAAGGAAACTAGACAGTGCGTATAACATTTCAGTGCCAAGAGTGCATCCTATATTACTTCAGTAAGGCTAGTTTGACATTGCTGCCAGATCCATGTTGATACTCAGCGACATTAATGCTTTGTATTTTTGTTAAGAATCTGTTTTGGAAACAAAAATGTGGAGTTGAATATTCATTTTGTCTTTATTTTTTGTAGGTTAAATGACAGTGAAATTGAAAGGCATCAGTTTAAAGATCCAGACCTGTACTCTGACAAATCTGATAAGGAAAATGATCATGATCATGATGAATCTGATAATGATGGATTGGGGAAAAGTGAAGAAAGCGACAGTGACACATCAGAGCGACAGGATGATTCCTACGTTGATCCTGAACCAATTGATATTAAGGAAACTACTTATTTAGAACAGGGTCATGAAGAACTTGGGGAGGTAAAAGTGCTGTTTATGTAGTGGGCAGACCTCCTTTCCAAAGAGCAAGCTGGTATTTTAGGGGTCAAATCGTGTTTGGAAAACAGACTTGCAGGATTGGCTTTCATGTTTTTAGCAATACTGGGGAAAAATTCTTTCTACCTATGTTCTACTGTACTATACCACTGTTGTGCTTTTGTCTGCGATTCTGAGGAAAGCTAGTGGGAAGATTATTTGGAATGTTATTCAAACTGAAAGCATTTTTTTTTTTTTGAAAGGACCACCTGCAAGAGAAGCTGACTGCGTCTCTATCCTTTTGGTGTTGTTTCTAAGTGCTTTTTTATTAATTTATTTGCATTTTTTCTTCAAATGAAGTAGGAGCTGTAAATGTTTTAATGCAAGCTGAGGCCCTCCATTTTTCCTTTTTTTTTTTTTTTTTTTTTTTTATAGGTGTTAAGGAACCTTGGGGTTTGCAGAATTCAGTAGAAGGCTTGCTGTCCTTTTTTGGTTGCTTTAGATTCTACCACAATGCCCAAAGTTATCATTCCGCTTGTGCAGGTTGTCATGTGCATCTACATGAGGCAAATATGAGGGAGATTTGTTTAATTCTCTGTTAAGATGCCTAAAAGCTTCGTAACAGAAACCAAAATGAACTTTTACAGAAATCTCTCTCAAGCACTAGCTATGAGAGATTTTCTGTTTTTTAATACCTACTGGACATAACTGCTTGGTGCTTTGTTACCTTCTAGTATTGTTTTTACATGTCCTTTTAGAAAAGTTTAGGTTGGTAGATAGTTCTTGACTGTGCATTTTAGAACTGTTTTGGAAAGAAGGCTAGCTTTCCTACAGCCTTTGCTTTTGATTTCAGAAGCTGTAAGGAGAAATATCTTGTCTCTTGGACAGAAAGGAGGCATGCTGGGGGCTGCCATTTTTGCTCACTGAACTCTAAGTAGCTCTTTGAGGGAAAACAACTGATACCATTGACTGGTCAAGGCAGATGAAAAGCATAAATGCGGCAGCTTTCATGGTAGGGAAAAGTTAATAGGCTAGCAACTCTTTGCTTTATAAATCCTGCTCATGAGACCACAGGAAAATACTTGATACCTAGAAGAAAAAAAGCTAAGGGAGGACTTTGGAACAATGTTGTCTCCAATTTTTCTATAATATTTTAGGGCTGATGAAACAAATCTAGTTTTTAATGCTGAATAATAAATCTGGCATCCTGCGTTAAAGGTATATCATATGTGTGTTCAGAGGAACTTGGTTTTTCTCCCATAGTTACTTCACCTCTTTGGAGTATCCAGCTTTCCGTTCTCCTTACATTCTTAGAATATGTTGATCTCTTAAAAAAATTACTTTGTTTCGCCTTTCTGTAAGCAGTTTTTTATTCATCCTAGGCTGGGGAGGCTGCTCAGACAGAAGTAGTATCAGAAGAAAACAAAAGTCTGATCTGGACACTGCTGAAGCAAGTCCGTCCAGGAATGGACTTGTCCAAGGTTGTGTTGCCTACGTTTATCTTGGAACCTCGTTCCTTCCTGGACAAGCTATCCGATTATTACTACCATGCAGACTTTTTGTCTGAGTGAGTCAGTCCTATCTTTGATTTACTTTATTTTTGTTTTTAAACTAAAACTGATTAACAGGTGCGATAAAATGCTTGTTCTTTGTGTGCTCTTCTTTGACCAGACTGTGACTTAATTTGCATTTGAGTGTTTTCTAGCAAAATATCAAACATCAAATATCCTTAGGTTTTTGAAAGCTAAACGCTTGAGAGCTCATATGGTACATCTTGGAGGCTGTCTCCTATTAGTAATTTAATAACAATTCAGCTGCAGACACTTTTGTTTCAGCTTTTAGAGAGTGGTCAGAAGCTTTCTCAAAATTAGAGTTTTTTTGGTTTTTTTTTTTTCCTCTAGAATGCATATTTAAAATGGTAAAACAGCACCAGGTAGCATTTTTTAAAAAATCTGTAACTAAATACAAATTTAAGATGTATTTACACGCTCAAATAAAGCTAGTATTTTAAGGGAAGCAAATTGAAATATTGTTCAACTCAGTTCTGTACATGAGTAGAACAGTTTTCTAAAGCAGTATGTTTTATAAATCAAAGAACTGGAGTGGATGGAAGAACTACAACAGGATTTAGTGATACAAAGGTCTAAATACTGTACATCCTCCACTACTTTTCTTTCTTGTGATTAAGTTTGGTTGGCTTTTGAAAATAAACATTTTTTTTTATGTCTTTCTTTATGTATATAATAAGAGAGAGAGCTTGTCTGGGCCTAAAGTTTCGCAGTGTGGTCTGGAAAGATACAGTTCTATTTTGGAGAGAGGGAAGGATTCAGTTTGTCAAACTAAAAGTGAAAGTGAATGTTTTCAAAGTACAGTCTTCTGAGATGGATTACACCACAAGTGCAGGGCCTGTTAGAAGTAGAGAGAAGCAGAAGTCAAAGATTTTAAAAAAATATATATAGTATATATATAATATATACATATATATATTTATTTATTTATAATATATATATATATTTAGTGTAACTTCAAATATGTTTTTGATTTTTATTACTCTTTGGACAAGTGAGTTTTCTAAATGTTAAGAGAACTCAAGTTTACTTCAGTAATCTTGTCCTTTATATACGCAATATATTTTGGTAGCACTGGCTCCGAGACCTGACCTTGGGGAAAATTTGCATGGAAGGTGCTTGAGAGTAGTTTTCCAAGAAGGATTTTGCCAGTACTGGAACATAATAGTTTCTGAGATCTGCAGGATTTTTTTTGCATGTTCCTCTTTTATCATTCAAACAATTTTTGTTCTGCTGTATCTGCACGGTCATTTAAATATTGACATCTTATATAAAAAGAAAAAAAGGTCAAATACATTCTATGTATGCTTCCTCATGCTCTGTGGAGTATGTTGTAGATAAGAGAAAACTTATCCAACAGACTAGCTGAAAGAAACACTAACTTACCGTACACTTTATTTTGCATTTACACAAATTCTTGCTGTTATTTTAGTAGGTTTCTGGCAATCTATGTTTCGTCATTTGTACAGTTAGAGATTCCCTTTTCAGAAAAGACTCAGTCTTGAAAGTGGTGTTTCTTATCTTCTATTTGATTTACATTTTGACACAACTGTTCGAAAAATGTTTGTTTTGGCACATCATACTGAAAGATTTACAATACTGCAAATCACAATATCATCATTTTGGTTGGTTCCTAGTTATAATATGTATCATAGGGATTAACAGGGTGTTGTAACTGAAACAGTACATAATGTAATTCATTTCCATGTTTGATCTATTCTATTTTTTTTTTTTTTTTTTTTTTTTTTTGTAGAGCTGCTCTTGAAGAGAATGCTTACAACCGTATGAAGAAAGTAGTGAAGTGGTATTTGTCAGGATTCTACAAAAAGCCAAAGGTTTCGCATATTTTGTCGTTATATTAGTGGTTTTGTCTAGTTTCAGAGCTTTGCGATGTGATGGAGTATGTTTTTGTTGTTTAATTATGTTGTTACACTTTTTTAAAAAGCAAGGTTAGGTTTTTGTTATTTATACAACTGGAAATCAGACATTTTTGGTCACTAGCCATGCTTAAAATGGACTATATTCAGCTGTTTCATTTTTCTCTTGAAGTAGAAACTGAACTAATTTTTTTGAGATAAAGTTGAGATATTTCTTTGTTTACCACTCTTTGATGGCATATTTCTGGTGAGAGGGAACAGTAATATTTCCATTTCTTCAGTTAGCTTTGTACTATATATTCTTTTTGTAGTCATGTTAGTGGGAAACAGTATTGACGGATGAAAGGACAATAATTCTCAATTTCTGTTTGTCCTGATATGCAGGCTGGAAAAGTTTAGTGCGGCTCCCACATTACGAAGAGTAGAATAAATGTGCATAATATTCAGATGATGAACTCAAGTACAATATGTTCTAAATTATATATAATACTTTTCTTTTTTCCTCGGTCTTATCTTCAGTCAGGCTGGTAAAGTATTTTTTTAAGTTCTCTACCTGCGTTGCATGACTCTGTTTCTGTTTATGTTCAGGGACTTAAAAAACCCTACAATCCTATACTTGGTGAGACTTTCCGCTGCATGTGGATTCATCCAAGGACGAATAGCAAGACGTTTTACATTGCAGAACAGGTAGTTACAATAACTGAAAAAAATATTTTTGAGAAAAATACATTAATAGCATTTTTGTGGTAGACAAATGATGTGGTAATTTCAGAAAAGGGATTTAAATACATGAAAAATACTCCAAAGGCTTTCCTGATGAGCATTGCTCTTTTACAAATGTCTCTTTTAGTCTATCTTCTGTGACAGGCAGAGACATAGCAAGCGAGAGAAACAAAGAGGTGTTTCCAGCATTTCTCTTCCCTCCTCCTCCAGTAAAAGTCTGCCATTAGTTTTCTGAGTAACTCTGAAAATCCAATAAGACTGTTTGCTTGATCTTTGTCTAAAAAATGTCTAGAACTTGGAATTTTACATTTTGTCATTGTTAGCTCCAGATTTATGTGATGTTTCATTATTTTTGTTCAAATATGTGTGTTTTCAACAGGTATCTCACCATCCTCCAATATCTGCCTTCTACGTTAGCAACCGCAAGGATGGATTTTGCCTTAGTGGTAGCATTCTGGCCAAGTCCAAATTCTATGGTAAACAATATTATGTTTTTCTGGATGTACCATTATTGAAGAAGTGTAAGATGTGTGCATATGCCACAAGCAGAGTTTTGTGAACAAAAGAAGGCTGTTAAAGGAACTGGGGTTTTGATCATTGTATTCACCTTTCCTTAAAAAATTTTAATTACTGGTCTTGGGAGTAATCAGTGTTTTGATTTATAATTGGAGATGGTGCTTTTTATAATGTCTTCACTGGAAATGAGAGATTGCAGCCTTGAATATACCAGTATTCTTAATTTTACTGCTCAATTTTTAGAGAATGTTTACTGTTGTCTTGCAGAGGGGAAAACTACATGCTAAAATATTCTCTCTTCAAATTTTAGGGAATTCGCTATCTGCCATACTAGATGGAGAAGGACGACTAACATTCCTAAATAGGGGAGAAGATTACGTAATGACTATGCCATATGCTCATTGTAAAGGTAGTGGGTTTTTTTCGCTTGCTAGATGGCAAAGTTCTGAGAACAGAAGCTCATTATTCAAAGCAGCACATTGTCTTGGGTTTGAGCTCATCAACTGCAAAGAGTTTTCTGAACGTAGGCAACATTGTTTCTCTTTGTCTAGACTTCAACATATTTTAACAGGACAAAAATGCAGTTGTTTTTAAAGCAATGATCTGGTTTTGACTCAGACGGAAGGATTTTTTTCTCAACGTAAATGGGAAAAGTGTGTGTGTGTGTGTATGTATATAGCTATCTGTCATAATGATAGTAGTTAGCTGAATTTGAATTGCTTTCTTTCTATAGAACAGTTCTGTTGAGCTTCTCTAGTATTTTTTCTCTTGTAAATGTGAATGTCAGGCTAGCATCTACCCCTGAATAAATTATTTGAATGTAAATTATGCCTATTTATGTCTAGCTGTATATTTTCTGCCAAAATTTGGCCAGTTAGCAACTATACCACTTTCTTTATTTGAAATGTATGGAAATGAGTTAGCAGAATTAAATAATTTGGCATTATATTGGTAGGCCCTTTTCTTTCAGTTTTTCATGGGTATCTTTGATACTCTATTTATTTGTTTGATATGGCTTTGACAAAAATTACCACTTAAAATGAATGCATGTGTAGATACTTTTTTTTTAAAGCATGCATATTCTTCCACCCCACATGTAATTCACTTGGATGTTTGTGTGTGGTTGGGTTATGTTATTTGACAGAAAGATAATGCTCATATTTAGGAAAGATCATCTGAAGAGATAATAAATAGAACTGTTCTCTACTTTTCCTCTGACACCACAGTGTTTACTCTTGGAATTGTTAAAAATTTTGTATCTTGTTTAGTTACAACAGTTCATTTTAACACACTTTTTCTTTCCGTTTCCAGGAATTCTTTATGGCACAATGACTTTAGAGCTTGGGGGAACTGTTAACATCACTTGTGAAAAAACTGGCTACAGTGCAACCATTGAATTCAAGCTCAAGGTTAGGAAATGCTGTGGGTGGCCACCAGAAAAGAATGAGTGTAAAAATAAATGATCAGGTCACTTTGTAGATATGATCTAATTTCTTCTTCTTTAATATGGAGTTGGTTCTCTGTCTTTTTTTCTGCAAACTGAAGAATTTTCATGTCAGTTGCCTCATATCCGTCTGTGTATCTAGCAAGTAACAATTTAGAACAATAGGGCTTATATTGTTGTGTATTGTTTGTTTAATATACACTTCTGGATCCAAAGTCTGAACTGAAATTTAAAACTCTGTCCTTAATCTCTGATTTTAAGGGTACTTCCATTACACGGCTAATATTGTTAAATGCATGAATCTTAACATCAGCTGTGGTGGGTAAAAGAAGGGTCTATTTTATCTCCTGCCAGGGCAATAGCATGTGTTTAGGAAAATTTGTAAGAACAAAGAAAGTACTTAGTGATCTGATAAGCATCTCACGCATTTTGTAAGGTGCTAATGATATCTTGAAAGCTGAGTTGGAATAAAATAGAAAATAAGCCAAGAGGACCTATACCCCATGATTTTTTTTTTTTTTTTTTTTTTTTTTTTTTTTGGTAAGCTGAAAATGTTCAGGATCTTTTTGAACCACCTGGACAACCATTGAAGGGGAGCCCAAACACAAGTTCCCCTCTTCTATCCACGATGAAACTTAAGTTGCTTGTGACTCCTTCAGAAAAGATGATGCAAAAGTTTTGACTAGCATTTTGATCAGTCTGATGCCCAAGGCTAAGTTACCTGTACTGTTTTTGAGAGCTGTATCTGCTATAGAGAGTGTTCAAAACCTAATAAGTAGGTGCAGTAAAATTAATGTTAATATTTGTAGTACTGCCACCTTCCCATTCACAAAGATGAAACAGAGGTTTCCTTGCTACATGCTGATGGCTTGCACTTCTGAAAAGATACTTCTGGTATCTTTGAGACAAAAATTGATTTGAGACTGAACAACCATTTGTAAAGGAGAAGCATGTACAGGGGAAAACTATGTATTCAGGTGAACTTACAGGTGAAAATTAAAAGTTAGGAGGCTGTATGAATTGAAGTTTTACCTCATCAGCCTACAGGATACATGTACAGATTATCAAAAAGGTTGAAAGAAATCCCCAGCAATCATATTTGTTGGTGCTTTTGCAAGAGTTCATCCCTAGTAACAAAGAACCCTGGACAAAGTGGTGAAATTAGTATAGTAGTGACAGCTTCCTCCAAGACAATATTGTCACTAACAGTTTCTTGCATTATTTGACATTTTATTTCCAGAATTCTTAGCCAATTCTTAGACTTTTGTCCAGCAAAGCTTTTGAGAAAATAAAGAATAACTTTCTGTGTATTTATATTTATTTCTGAGATTAAATAGGCAGAAGCTATTATATTGAAATCAGTTAAGGTGGTTTGCATCAGATTTCAAAACTGTACTTTTTCCTTAACACTTGACATGTATTAAAATGTAATTTGATATTAAAATGAAAGCATTTCTCCTTGTTTTACAGCCATTTTTGGGTAACAATGACAGTGTTAATCAAATATCAGGGAAGATTAAGCTTGGCAAAGAAGTTCTGGCTATTTTGGAGGGTCACTGGGTAAGTAGCAAGTGATAGTACTTTATAAATTCTGGCTGACAGGTAAGACAAATGAAAATAGTACTCTATTACAGAATAAATTCCTAAGTTCAGAGAATTTGTAAGTCTTGCTTTCATGAAAAGGATCTTGTTGAAGTCAGCTCAAGAAGCTTATAATGTTACATTTGGTTTCAGGAATTACTATAGAGTCGATAGAATGTTGCTTGCAACTCTCAGTGGTGGCAAAGTTGAATGTGTTTACGTAGTTCATGAAAAATTATTTTTCAGCTTGTAAAATGCCTTTAATGTAAATGTTAGCGCTTGAGGAATTGTTGTGGCACCAGCCATAACCAGAAACATTCAAACTTGATTTAGGTCTGGTGAAATGATAGCATCACCATTGTTTTTTGGGAGCATTGTAATGGTTCTATTGCTTCTCTATTCCAAGTTAGAACTAGTACAGGGTGCAGAAATTAGCCTTTGAAAAAACATATTTTATTATTAGCTGTATGTATCCAAAAGAAAAGAAATTCATGTTACAAAAATTGCTCATGCCTCCCTTTTGTGTTATTTTGGCACTATTGCAATTAAGCTAACTAAACTATATATGTTGCAGGACAGTGAAGTTACCATTAGTGACAAAAAGACAGATGTTTCAGAGACCTTCTGGAACCCAACATCTGATATCAAGCAGCGTAGATTACTTAGATACACAGTGAAGTTTGAAGAGCAAGGTGACTTTGAGTCAGAGAAGTAAGTTCACTTTAGAAGCATGTATAACTGTTTTTACAAAATCAAACTCATATTATCTTCTCCAAATTGTAAACTTCAGCTAGTAGGTGATACTGCCTGTTTCACTATATTTTCTGATCATGACCTATAAAACAAGAAAGGAACGCTGTTAAATACAAACGCATTATTTACAAACTTCATAATAATGGAAAGTCTTAATGAAAATGTAGATTGAAGATACATTACACTATGGTAATATTCCTCTTAGAGGTTGATTTGTTTACTTAGCCTCTAATCAGGGAAATGTTTACAATTTTTTTCCGTCAACTAGATTGTAACTCTTTATATTGCTCACTTGTCAGGCTTTGGCAACAAGTGACTCGAGCAATAAATAACAAAGACCAAACAGAAGCTACTCAAGAGAAATATGTTCTGGAAGAAGCTCAGAGAAAGGATGCCAAAGAGAGGAAACTTAAAGGTGAAGAGTGGATGTGCAAACTGTTTGATCAGGATTCAGTCACAGGAGAATGGCACTACAAATATGCAGAGTAAGTGCCGGAATGTCTGTAACAGCTGCTTGGTAAATATTTGAAAGTGACTGTTGCTTAACCTCTTGTGATGGTTTCAGGAGCAAAAGGACTTGGATGTATGGCTGAGTTCAGACTTGTAAAACAATGAAATGCTACTTAATATTCCTACTTGTTATGTGTTTTAATTAAAATTCACAATTTGTTAGCTGAACTTGATTGGCCAAAGAGAGGATATTAATATGGAGTATTGAAAAGATAGTGACTGCTTCTGCAGGGAATCATGTTTCATGTAACCATTGCAATGGGCATTTTTCTCTTTGTCTTTATGCTTATGAGCCTCTCTGAATTCATGCTATGTGTTAGGGCTTTATTGGGCCCAACACTTCAGGATGCAGTGTGCTCCTTCTCCCTCTCTCTCCCTCTCTCTCTCTCTCTCTCTCTCTCTCTCTCTCTCTCTCTCTCTCCCCCCCCTTTTTTTTCCCTGTATTAGACAGACTACAGCAGCTACAAAGCTTTTTTCCAGGCTGGAAAATATGGTATATACAGGCATAGAATCATAGAATCAGTAAGGTTGGAAGGGACCTCTGGAGATCATCTAGTCCAACCTCCCCGCTCAGCAGGGTCACCTAGAGCATGGTAGACAGGGTTGCAGCCAGGCGGGCCTTGAAGATCTCCAGACAAGGAGACTCCACAACCTCTCCGGAGTTTGTCCCCATCCCCTTGACACCCTCCCTTCAGGTACTTGTACACATTGATAAGATCCCCCCTCAGTCTTCTCTTCCCCAGGCTGAAGAGGCCCAGCTCTCACAGCTGTTCCTCATAGGGCAGGTGCTCCAGCCCTCCGATCATCTTTGTAGCCCTACGCTGGACTCTCTCCAGTAGCTCCAGGTCTCTCTTGTACTGGGGAGCCCAGAAGTGGACACAGTACTCGAGATGAGGCCTCGCTAGGGCTGAGTGGAGGGGCAGGATCACCTCCCTTGACCTGCTGGCAACAGTCTTCCTAATGCACCCCAGGAGACCATTGGCCTCCTTGGCCACAAGGGCACATTGCTGGCTTATGGTCAACTTGTCATCCACCAGCACTCCCAGGTCTTTCTCTGCAGAGCTGCTCTCCAGAAGGTCAGCCCCCAGCTTGTCCTGGTGCCTAGGGTTATTTTTCCCTAGGTGCAGGACTCTGCACTTGTCCTTGTGGAACCTCATGAGGTTCCCCTCTGCCCAGCTCTCCAGCCTGTCCAGGTCTCTCTGAATGGCAGCACAGCCCTCTGGTGTGTCAGCCACTCCTCTCAGCTTGGTATCATCCACAAACTTGCTGAGGAGGCACTACATCCCCTCATCCAGGTCATTGATGAATAAGTTGAACAGGATTGGACCCAGTACTGAGGGACTCCACTAGCCACAGGCTCCAAGTAGACTCCATGCCACTGATGACAACCCTCTGAGCTCTGCCTTTCAGCCAGTTCTCAAGCCACCTCACTGTCCACTCGTCTAACCCACACTTCCTGAGCTTGCCTAGGAGGATGTTCTGGGAGACAGTGTCCAAAGCCTTGCTGAAGTCAAGGTACACAATGTCCACTGCTCTGACCTCATCTACCCAGCCAGTCATGCCATCCTAGAAGGCTATCAGGTTGGTTAAGCAGGATTTCCTCTTGGTGAATCCATGCTGGCTCCTCCTAATCACCTTCTCATTCTCCATATGCCTGGAGATGACATCCAGAATGAGCTGTTGCAGCCCCTCTCCAGGGATGGAGGTGAGGCTGACTGGCCTGTAGCTTCCTGGGTCCTCCTCCTTGCCCTTCTTGAAGACTGGAGTGACATTGGCTTTCTTCCAGTCCTCAGGCACCTCTCCAGTTCTCCAGGACCTTTCAAAGATGATGGAGAGCGGCCTGGCGACAACATCCGCCAGCTCCCTCAGTACCCGTGGATGCATCCCATCCGGGCCCATGGATTTGTGGATGTCTAGCCTGTCAACCAGAAATCAGAAATTCTAGTGTCTGGAAATCAGAAAAGCCAGTGCTTAGTTGAACTGATCTATGTAATCTATAATTTGTTAGGGTAACTGTGTGAGAGTAGTAAGTTTGCCAAATGACTCAGTTCAGTGGTTAAACATACCCTGGGCATGTGAGTTCCTGCTTAAAAATAATTAAATAAGTAATAGTAACTGTCTGATTGCTGAGCTACATTCTGTGCTCTCCTAACTCTTGCAAGGGTCAGCTTGGAACTGAGCGCTTTACTGGTGATCGCTAGCAATACATAGATTCCACTGATTCTTTTTCAATATCAAGTGCTCTTGTGTACTTAAGGAATTGTAAAATATCCAAGGATGATGTACCCCTTTAAGAGCTCAGTCACTTCAAAGCCATTGATGCTGAAAATACATTGCATCGCTAAATATATGGCTAAATGTGTGAATCATTCACACTTGTACATAAGAATGACGATGTTGGGAGCGTAGCCAAAGTGAATGTATAGGAAAAGTAAAAAAAATTGAATATATTTTCCCTGAGTACTCCACAAATCTGCAGCGAATTTGCAGCTTGGAGGCTTCCTGGAACCAAACAAGTATTTACAAACTCTCAGTAGATTTTCCGTGAATTTCTGTGATTTTCTCTAAAGGTTGTAAAGGCCAAAACATTCTGCAACAGGGAGCTCCCCAACTAGATGTGATATGGTCTATGAAGATCCCTCTCTTAGTTTGAACCTTCTGGTGTAATTTATGCTTCTTTCTTTTGGAAGAGATGTGAACAGTCCACTTGACATCCTGAACTTTTCAATACTGTGTAAAATCATCAGGAAAAGTACTACGCTTTAAATCAACTACCATATCCTCTGCAGCTTTAGGACTCATTTTGTTAATGTAAATCTTGTCTCCTTGAGGCCTTTTAACAAGTTCAGGCACGTGCCACAGAAGTCTTACTATGTGGTAGAAAGCAGTCTGTGCTTTCAGCAGTCACTGGACGCAACTTTTGTCTCCTTTGATGCGTGTAATGCCAGTTTGCAGTTTAGTTCATGTGGTGAGCACGCTCTCTTAAGCTTTCTCTGAAATGTTTGGTGAACTGTGGCATTTAAGATGGCTGAATACTCTGGATTATAAATTTGAAAGACTTTTGGGACAGGAATGCCCTGTTCTTATCCAGTTATCTTAGATAACATTTAACTTCAAGTCAGGTTAAGCTAAGATGTAAATGCAGATGTATTTTCACATCTGAAAAAAGGCAAGCATTCTAAAAGACATAAAAGAAGATATGAGAGAAAGCCAATGTTCAATTTACTCTTAAGAAAGCTGTATCAGAATGGTCTTTATGTGGTTGACTTGCTGTTTCTGTCCTGAAAAGATGATAATTGGGATGCTGGACTTTGCATGCCTGTCTCATCTTTGTGATGTTGTGTTTTGGCTTAAAATTCATCTCTTCCCAGAAGTAGAAAGTGTCTATAGACAAGTTTTATCTTTCTTCCTGAAACTGTATGTTCTCACTTTAAGTGAAAGACAATTTGGTCATTATTTTGGCTAGAATAAAGATTTAAGCAGATAACAATCTGTTATACTAGAATCATTTTCTGCATCTCAACTGGCTACTAACCAACGCTTAACTTCAATGAGGTACAAAGCATTTCCCTTCCCTTTGGCTGTTTGTCCTTCTCCAGTGAGCTATGAATCTTTTGCTGGACTTTTCATTTTTTATCGACCAATACTTGGAAAAGCCCACTTAAACGTATGAAGAAGTAAACTGTATGTAGCTCATTATTGCCTCTTGAAACCAGTCGTGAGTACTGTTAGCTGCTTGCAGATGAAAGCATTTGAGGTGACTGTTTTGCAACATCTTCCTTGTAGGCCTACTGAAATTCAGAAATGTCTAAATTATTATGGAAGTGATTTACAGTATCCACTGCCTTATCTTGCTCTTTTAAAAGAAAAGAAAGATTTTGCTTCTAGTTTCCCTGTAGTTCCAGAATGACTTCACATTACGTAGAAAACCTCTCCATGTTTGGAGAGTATATATCTCTGGCTAGATATTTTCATAATGATATTGTTGGTATAATACAGTGGCTTGCACTCTTACCAGCATGGTAAGGGGTTGAACTGAACACGAATTTTATCCTTGACTTTCTTCTCCCTTCGTGTTAAGACTGGGCCGTATGTGAAAGATAGCATCACTTACTTCATATCTACCTTCTGTGGGGAGAGAGATCTTTGACTTTTTTATCCTAAGTATTCTGCTTTGAATACAAAATATTTGTTATTTGTATTGCTATGGTATTAAAGAATTGTATTCACTCTCTGTCTAGTACCAGGCCTTGGGACCCTTTGAATGATATGATCCAATTTGAAAAAGATGGTGCCATCCAAACAAAAGTTCGACATCGGACACCAATGGTATGCTCTAATTTTGTTAGCTGCTACAGCAAGGTCCAAGGACTTGGACGTATTATTATGTATATGAAGTTCGTCAAAGCACTGAGAGGAGTGGAAGATATTATTATCCTACAAAAATGTAGTTTACCCAGTCCATAGTCTTTCACTGCTCTGTTGCAGAGAGTGTTTATTTATTACAGGGGATTCTTAACTGGATAGAGATATAAAGCATTCAAACTTGATCTCAACAGTTTTGTATGACCTTTCCCTTAAGAGAAGATGCACAAACTTTAAATTTTTGCTTTTACATTAAAAATCTTAATTTGAGCTTCTTATATGGGTTATTGTGCTTGTAATTATTACTGTTAAATTGTGGCAAAGCAGCACATTCTTCATTCTTGGGAAATAATTCATAATTGCATCAATTGTAGGTTAGTGTTCCAAAAATCAAACGAAAACCAACTGGTCAGCAGAAGAAAGGCGAGTGTGGTTTCTCGTCCCCTGAGCCTGATAATCAGGATTCCTCTGGAAGTGAAGGTAGGAAAAGATACATTTGCATATAGAAATGATACATTTATTCCACAATTAGATGGAAATATGTAGTCACACATACTCTTCTATCTCAGGATGCTTGTATTGAATGCTTTAGATCAGAGTATTAAGTGTGTCCTAGAAAAAAACAAAAGCAGCAGATGACACCTAGTTTTGATTGAAAACTTTCCTGTCCTTTTAAGCATCCATATGTAATGTAGGAGGGCCTTACCATCACAAGTACTAAATAGGTGTGAAAATAAATTGTATTTGTAAACTCTTTATTAAAAAAAAAAAAAAAAAAAAAAGAAAGATGGTTTGTTTTAATTTAATTGTTTTAATTTGTAGAGAAGTATGTTGATAAAAGACAGATTTTTTGTTGTTGAAGGTGCTTGAGGCAGTTGATACAGCATGTATTTTAAAATATTTCAGGTACTTAACTTGCTGTCCTTTACTATAGTTGACTCTGGAATAAAACTTTAACTTTCAGTAAAAACTCAATTAGAAAGCTTTCTTCTCATTTTTGCAAATGTTTTAGTTTTTTAGAACTTTGTCCAATTTTGAATTAAGTAGTCATTTCTGTCAGTTATATTTGGCTTTTGAATCTTTCTAGCCCAACTTCTGAAGCATAATACAAGAATAAGGAAAAAAGGGGCAGACCTTGGTGAACTGCAAAGTGCTATTGAGTCTATAAAGGAAACACAAGAAGATATTAAAAGGTAGAGTGAATAACATGCTTTATGGTTTTGAGAATATTCATTTTCTAGCTTTTAATGAAGATTTTATTTGGTTAAGTGAAAACCAAGTAAATCATTTCATGGACTTCTATTTAAACATGTTATCTTTTTTGTTTTGGTGTATGATGTGCACTGGAATAGTTCAGAGAAAGGCACTGCTGCACTAACAAGCTTGATTGCTTCTACGATAAAAGCTGACTGTTTTCCTTGGAGAGTTGTCAAGTTATGAAGTAGGGCTATCTAAAATGAATGGCATGGGGATTTCTGATGTTGGGTCACTGAAAGTGTGTGTGTGTGTGTGTGTGTGTGTGTGTGTGTATACACATATAATACTAAATATATATATATTACTACTGTTGAGACGTATGGCTCAAAATCCTTCCATAACATTCTGAAAAAAGTACCACCATCATTCAAATATACAAGGAATGAAAATTCATTACAAAATTTCCAGGAATGAATGAAATACTAAATATGTATATTATATATTATAAATATATGTATTTGTATATTTGAATGATGGCGGTACTTTTTTCAGAATGTTATGGAAGGATTTTGAGCCATGCGTCTCAACAGTAGTATTAAATGGAGAACTGAAAGGTGATGATAAAGTAGTCATAATGATTTCAAACCAAATGTTGCTGAAGTCCAGTAATCAAGACAGAATGCCTAGACAAAAGTATAAGATGGAAACATTTTAAAACTTCATTTAGACAACTTAGATGATGGAGATGGACTGACATATCTAAAAAAACGTGTATTAATATAAAATTTCTTTGAGGGCTCAGAGCAATTAAATCATTGCCTTATAGAAATCACTAGAGGGTTTCTGTGTTCATGTCCTATTGAAGCATTGGGCCCAAATTTTGATTATAGGTCTTTGGAATTTGTCCTGCTTCATGCTGAAATTCCTTAATGTAGATGTAGACTAAGACAGGGGAAAGGATAATTTTAATTGAAGTAGAAATGAAGAGGCTCAGAAAGCAGAGCGCTTTAAAAGCACAGAACAAACAGAGACTGAAAAAAAATGTTTTATTTAAAAGTTTCTGAACATCAGAAAACCCTTTCAGCCCAGCTAAACACTATGTTCATTTTTTAAGGTGAAACTTAAAATTGTAATCCCCCCTCCAAAACAACCTGGCTGCCAAAGCCATCATGAATTCGAACACCCAAACCTCGTGTATGCATACAACATGTCATACCCCCAGTGGGAAAAATATTTGATTTCTTCTTCTTCTTCTTTTTTTTTAAATAGTTGGTTATGTTTTAATAGTTTGTCACATTTGTAACTTTTACAGTGTAAAATAAACAACCAAATGATGGGGAAACATTGGTTGTCTCAGGCTCTACACTAACCGCTTATTAGTAACTGGAGTAGCTTTTTTCAACTAATATATTTTTACCTAGATAGGCAGATGTGAAATGCTATTTAAACACACAAAATATATGCGTAGATTGTATGAGTTAGTTTTGTTAATCTTTGAACTTAACACTTAAATTTGAAGTGTAAAAATGTATGCTTTTATGTTTAACTTGTTCATAAGCTAGCATGAAGTTTAATTTATTTTGCTAATTTTTCACAAATTTCAAGGAACAACTCTCAGTCTGACTATACTGTAGCTAAAGATGGGATATTGGCTATTATTTATTGAATATGAGAAGTGAAAGTATGACTGTCAGAATATTTTCTCTCTTTTGGTGTCCTTGACACCATTTATGTTTGGAACACAATCTATGAAATGTTCGAAATAACATGCTAGGTTCCTGACATCTGTTTTGCTTGGAGAATGGTATGTATCTTTTTGTTTTGTTGGAGTCTTAATGTATTTAGAGGACCAAGAAAATTAAATGAACTGGGGTTCTTCTGAAATGTTTGCTACTTCTTAATATTTCATTATTTTCCTCAAAAACTGTCTTTTGCAAAGAGCCCTAACATGTTAGGAAATGTCAAATTGCCTAGATTATTATTTAAAGGATTTTATTTTATATCTTACAGGGACATTATGGCTCTACGAAATCGAGTCACTTCTAATCCACCACCTGTGGACAGCCATTTTTTCCAGCTTAAGCACTGTGTCTTCGTTTTACTCGTGGTTCTACTACAGCTTGTCATTAATATCTTGTTCAACTAGGAAGTGTGAACAAGGGCCTTTCTGAACTGGGATGATCGAACTCTTACTGGGGACCATATTTTAAGTTGGACTTCAAATGATGCAATATTTGAGAGCCCTGTAGCAACAACTTACAGAACTTCACGTCTGAGTGCATGGTTCAGAGTCATACTCCCATCTCCCCAGTTAAAGTAAGAATTGTGCAAGTGCCAGTACACTCTTGTTCGTGGTGTGTGCCTCTTTCTCTGTCTCACAGACATGCAGCATCAGCCTTGTGTTTTATTGTATGTCATGCACTATACTGATAAATCTTCATTATGGAATAGCTCGATTTCAGAATTCAGAGGTCAGGCCCTGTTAGTAGGGCATGTTTCCTATTTTGGTAGAATAATCAACAAGGAGAATTTGTTACATTTAAACTTACTGGCTTTGGAACAAAGTAACATTTGAAGTAGCACCCTTACTGACTTTATTTGTAACGGGTGTTGAGGTAAGGTTGGGTGGTTGGAGGTAAACTGTTTAAGGTCAAATACATTATTTTACAAAGCTCATGAGTGTTAGAAACTGGCAAGTAAAGAGCTGAAGTCTTTGAGACCTTTGCAATTTAATGTCCGTGATTTGTTTGTGGAAGTATGACAGTTTTTATTCTGAATTATGATAAGGGCTTATAAGCAGGTGATTTTATTTTTATAACTTTTGAAACGTAAGTTTCTTCATAAAAGCATTCCTCCATCTAGTATACAGAACATGTTTTTAACAATGCAGCAGCCAAGAAGGTACTTGGTCTTGGCCCATGCATGCATTTGAGATGCAAATGTCAAGGATTTACAGTATGTTTGTAAGTTTTGATAAACTGGCAGCTTTGAATTTACTTTTTTGTATGGCCACCACACAGTCAGAAGACAGACTGCTGATTTCAGGGACTCTTTCCTATTTCTGAAACAAAATGTTAACACACAAAGTTAGGTTTAGTATGTAGCTTGAATTGAATCTCGCGAAGGAGAGACTATGCAGAACAGAATTCAGCCAAACAGTCAACAGTTCACCTGCAGATGAAAATATGCATTTCCAAGGGTAAAGGCTTCACGAATTTTAGGATGGCTAACAAAACACATACATACCAAAACAAATGAGAACGAAACCTTCAGTCTCTTTTAAATTCCTCTTTATTGCAATATATACCATGTAACTTACTACCCTGATGCACCTATTCATTTTTCTACAGATTAGTTATAAAGCTTAAATTTCAATTTAAAACTGAGCATTTCTTTTATTTGAAGAAATACATGCATATATACAACTTGCAAAACTTCAGCAAAATAATGTAGTGCTAATAGTGCTAATAGCAATAGCACTATATTGCTAGCAAATGCTAGCTTGGTGAGTACCTTATACCAGTTATGCCTTTCCACATTTGTATTGAAGTAAAAAGGGGCTGGAGTAAAGTAAAGGTACCTTCAGTAGCCCAGATGAGGCAATTGGATGATGAGAGGCATGACATAAAGGGGAGCCAAGTTTGTTTTCAGAGGATCCTCTCAGAATTCAAATGTATGATGAAAAATGAAACAGTTCAGGTGTCACATTTGGCTTTTTGCTGTGTGTTGGTTCTTCCTCTGTGACACTTGAGCTTACACTTGGGCAGCCTCTCTATCTTTTAAACTAAGCTAACATGGGAAGACTGCAAAGTTGGCTTGAGAGTAGCCACTGTCACCCTTTTAAGTCTAGTTCTGCATCAGTCTGTCCTTGTATTTAGTGAAAATTCTATTTACTTACTGTCAGCTCAGCTCATATGTTCCTGTGGCTGACATCTTCATTGCACCTCCACTTCCATTTTTTCTTTGGGCCTCAGCTACATAGGAGTTTATTGCTGAAGTAGTCAACCGTAGCTTATTTTACTTCTTACAGCTTCGTATTAATATAATTTGGTGGTCTTTCATTTTCTGGAACATGGTAGCTTAACCAAACAGAGTGGTCATGTGTAGGTGGGCATGACCAAACTTGATTGGTCTTCTATCATGTCTATAGCTGATGAGGCAAAATTTGTGAATGTAGAAGGGCCCTTATTGTATTAAAAAAAAAAAACAAAAAAAAAACACCTAAGTTAAGTCCCTAACAGCAGAACCTGAAGTTATTAGCAGTATAAAAGATGACATAATGAAAAGGAGATCAGGGTATTTAATATTAAATTCAAAGCTCTCATCACTGAATTAGATCATTTGTTATGTCATTCAACTGTCAAAGTTTTACCTGTTTACCTGTTTTAGGATCTGTTACAAGTCCTTAAGTGCACCTTGTACATGGGAGGGATACATGAGGAAATGAGAGAGGTAAAGATAAAGAATTAGGGCAATAGCTTTAAATCCCCTGAAAAAGTACTCTGCTATATTTTTAGTGCTGAAGCTCATGACTGATAGTTTAAAAAAATTTTTAAATATCTCCCTTGTAAATAGAAATGTCCTTCTGTCCTTCCATGTTGGTTTTAATCACTTCTGTTCAAGATCAGTTAATAACCCAGTCTACATATAATTTTTAGATAAACTTTAAAAATAAAGAGAGAAAGGAAAAGACCATGTAGTTTATATATGTCCTACACAGTGAAACTTTTTGAAGTAAAAGCTGCAGACTTCTGCTTGACTGAATGATTAGTGAAATACTAAAAACCACATCTAAAGGCAGGTAATTGCTATTTTGCTGAGTTTTGTATAATGTTCCCTCATGTGACTAGAACAGGAATTTCTTGCCTGATTTTTACAGCACAGCTGGTTGCACGTCTTGTTTATGAAGCCTTTCCTCTAGCACATCCCCATCGTCCTATTTAACCAAAATGTGTAGCTGATCTTGACTGTTATGTACCTGAGATTGAATTCTGCTCATAGTCATACAAAGCGATTGTACAGTTTGCAGATGTTTGAGGGCAGTGGCCTCTAACTAGTTTTTAGTGTTCAAAACAACACTTACTTTTACACTTGATTTTGCTGGTTTTTTTTTCTTGTACAGGAAATAAGATATTTTCAGAGTTTGTTGCCATAGTAGGTTTTGTTGTTTGTTTGTTTGTTTGTTTGTTTAATTTTTCCTTCAAAAGCACTCTAAGCCTTTAATTTGCCATTTAGGTACAGATGACCTAAAGATAATAAGAGTAAATGTCATGTGAAATGTAGCAAGTATCACTTTTAGCAGTAGATGGGGTATTTCTTGCATTTCACATGTTGATTGCTTTAAAATAGTAGATATTACTTAAAAGGGTATAGCATGTCTTCCTCCCCATTAAAACTGTTTTTTTTATTAAAAAAAAAAAAAAAAAAAAGAAAAAAAAGAATAATTTGCAAGGCTGTCCTATCAAATGTTGTGATGGTGGTTTCATTTATTTTATTTCTTTTTTTGCTGCCCTCCTGTGCCTTTGGGAAACTTTACCAGGCTGGTGTTGATGAAACAGAATTTAGATGCAATATTTGGTATAGTTACTTGAAGGGTATTACTTCACCACTGTTTGTGTAAATAGCATGTAACAAGGATGTTGTACATCTGTAAGCTCTAATTGTTGTATTGAAAGGGAATCCCCGAATCACTGCAGATTTAACAGATCCTCGAGTATTGTAAACAGTGCCTTCTCGATGGTTTCTTGCTGTTCTGAGGTGTGTAAGGATGATTGCCAAGCTTGTGCCATATGTAACATCCCATCTTTTGTGAAGGCTTTTGTTTCTGAAAACTAACTTTCCTGCTTAGTCGGACTCTCTTTTTGCTCTGAAAAAAAACCCAACAGAAAGTATTCCTTCTGCTGGCTGCTGAGCCCTGAGGGGAGAACTTGTTGCATCTTGCAATGTTTGACACAATTAAGCTGCAGTAGTTTTTGTGGCATTTCAGAAGTAGCTATAACACGGTAATATCACCGAGAAATTTGGGAGGCCTTTTGAAAGAAAGGGCTATTTCTTAGATACACGTGCATCTTCGTGTAAATGTTCCGGTCTTCAGCGCGCTCAGCCGCGTGGGAAGTTCGACCCGAGCTCGAAACGCCCGGTCTGGCCGAGAGGGAGAAGCCGTTTGTGAAGGCCGGAGCGCGTGGCGGTGCCTTTGCCCCGGCTCGGCCGTTTCTCTGCTCCGCGGGTAACGGCCGCGGGTAACGGCCGCGGGTAACGGCTGTGCGCGCGGCGCCCCGCCCCCCCGCCGCTTGCCTCGCCCCCCGCCGCTTGCCTCGCGCCCGTGCGCCCGCCGGGCGGGGCCAGGCGGCGCCATGGCGGCGGCGGAGCCGCTGGGGCTGGGGCGGCTGGCGCAGGAGGCGGCGGCGCTGGCGGGCGCCGTGCGCGGCTGCCTGGGCCCGCGGGGCGGGCGGGCGCTGCTGGCGCTGCCCAGCGGCGCGGCGGTGCTCACGCGGGACGGGCGGCGCCTGCTGGAGGCGCTGAGCCTGGAGCCCCCGACGGCCAGGTACCGCCGCGGCCGCCCTCCGCGGCGGGGCGTGGGGGGGGGGAGCGGCGGTTGGGGCGCGCGTAACGGCGTGTCTCGCCCCGCAGGGTGATGGTGGCGAGCGCCTGCCGGCACCGCGCCGCGACGGGGGACGGCGCCAAGACGTTCGTGGTGCTGCTGGCCGCGGCGCTGCGCGGGCTGCGGGCGGCGCGGGCGGGGCGGCAGCGGGCGGCGCGGGCGCTGCGGGCGCTGGAGGCGGCGGTGCTGGGGCGGGCGGCGGCGGAGCTGCGGCGGCACGCGGCGCCCGGCGGCGGCGCGGCGCTGCAGGCGCTGCTCGAGGCCTACCTGAGCGGCCGCGTGGGGCCGGCGGAGCGGCGGCCGCTGGCGCGGCTCTGCCGCCGGTACTGCGAGCGCTGCGCGCCGCCCGCCGCCCGCCCCGAGGCGCTGCGGCTGGCGGGCGAGCACTTCGCCGAGCTGCACGTCGCCGTGGCCGGCCTGCCCCTGGCCAGCTCCCGCGTCCTGGCCGGGCTGCTGCTGCGCGGGCGCTTCGCGGGCCGCCGCCCGGCGGGCGGGGAGGCGGCCGCCGTCCTGGTCACCGAGCCCGTCCACGCCGGCCCGGCCGCCCCCGGCGTGGAGCTGCTCGTCGAGGCGCAGGGGCAGTTTCAGGCCTGCCAGCGCTGGGTCGCCAGCAGGACGGAAGCCGTGATGAGGTGCTTGCAGAGCAACAACGTGAAGCTGCTGCTGTCGAGCGTGAAGCAGCACGAAGTAGTCATCTATTTTGCGGAGCTGTACGGCATATCTGTTGTCGAGTGTTTATCGCCGGAAGAGATCACCCTTCTCCGCAAAATCACGGGCATCTCACCTTTTACACCTTCTTGCGATGACAGGCAGAGAGAAATCACTGAAATTGCAGTGGCAACGTTCTGTCAGCCCTTGCTGCTCGGCTCACAGAGATACGTTCACCTTGGCTTTGCCAGCACATGTGCCTTTCAGCCTCATTGCCTGATTCTCTGTGGGCCAGCCCATGGTGTTAATGAGCAACATGCTGCTGCTTTTCAGGGGGCATTTAAAATGCTAGAGCAGCTATTTAAAACCGTTGAACTTAAGGAGGAATGTGAAGATGAAATCCAAGGTGAAATCTCACATATCTGTGATTGGCATTCGTCTGCTGCTCAGAAGCAACTCCTAATAGAAAATATCTCCTGTAATAGTAACCAGGGTTCTGAACATCATCTGAAAACAGGTAGGGGTGAAGCAGAGACACAGACTGTAGAATCTGACTTACAGGGAAATGAAAATCCAGCGTGTGTGCAAACAGACTTGGAAATGTCCTCGAGTCCTGTTTCACCCATCAATGAATTAAGTGCTCTTACTGTCAGAGATGGCTCTTCAAGAGATGTACAGAATCTGCATCCAAAATGGAAGCATCCAGATGAAGTCCACAGGAACTGTAGAAGTGATTTAGTTGTGGACGATCAAAAAAATAGTAGCACTGCTGCATTAGCTGTAGATAATGCTAATACAGTTGTGTCTGAACACTTAGATGTTGATAAAGATACTGAGAAAATTAGTCGTGATATAGTTCTACTTAAACATGGAGAGAGTTGTACAAATAACAGACAAAATTATCCCAACTTGATTATAGAAGCAGGATCAGTTTTGCCAGTAGGAGGTAACTTTGAAATTCTGTTACATTATTATATTCGGCACTATGCGAAGCAGTGTCAAGAGTCAATAGTAGCTGATGTAGCTAATATAATTGCAGATGCCTTGCTAAGCATTCCTAGGTCCCTATACAGGACAGCAGAAGGAAACAGCTTTAACAAATTCTATCTCAAAGCCATAGATGCACTCAGGAAAAATGAGCCACTGCCTATGAAACAGAAAGGCTTAGAATCAGTGTATTGTAAATACCAGTTAGTAATTTCGGTTCTTAATTGTATTGCTGAGCTTCTCACTATTGACCTAATAATTGGTGTTAAGCGGCCACTGCAAAAAAATGAGGATAATGACTCGGAAGATGATTTTTGAAAACAATAAAGAACTTTTTTGGTTTTGTGTTTGTGTGTGTGAAATGAATATATTCCAAAGTTCAGTACAGGAGACTAAATATAGCCTCTAAAAGCCTAATGTATTTTTTTCCCCCTTAGAATTAAAGGAAGAAGAAGGAGGCAGAGCAGCTGAGATTTGAGGAAAAAACTGTTGTGAACAGCATAACTTGAAGTTTCAAGTGTGAGAAAATGTAATTCTGAGTGTAGCTGAGTCCCACTGCAGAACATGGGCCCTGCTTTCTCCATCGTTGAGCAGAACATGGGCCCTGCTTTCTCCATCGTTGAGCAGAGGATCCTCTGTATGCTTCTCTCCGAGGGTGAACTTTGTCTCTTTGCTAAATACAGTGGGGAAAAAAAAACTGTCATGCTAGTTGGTTCAGTGTTAATGCAGCAAGTGGTAGGCCACTGTAGTATATCCCAGTGAAGAATTTTCTGGTCTGAAATGAAATCCAGCATTTTTATCCTCTATTGGGTTCACTTCAGTCAAACTAGTAATGTTAAGAACAAATTCATACTATGACTAACCAGCATTCACTCTGACATGTCACGTTATGTGACATTATTTAGTACAGCTAGTCATTTTTAGCTCTTCTGGGTTGAGTTGTGTTGGTGCTATAAAAGCAGGCTGTGTAGTCGTGGGAAAAAATATACAGGCAGTAGTATGGTTTTATGTGAAAAAGCTTTTGAGACAGCATTCCAATTCAGACTGTCATCAGGGGTTTTACTCTTCCCTCCCTCCCCCATACCTCTTCCCCCAGGATTTTCATCCTAATAAAATTTGCTTTCACTCAGTATCACCTGGATGTCAATACACCCATTTTTCAGCTATGTCTTAAAAACTTTTAGGTGAATTGGGGAGGTTTTTGAGCAGCCTTGATAAAAGTGTCATATTCATTCTCTTATGTGCAAGTATTACATAATACAACAACTGGGATTTTTTTAATCTGCCATTAAATAAAATTAAGTGAGGATGTTTAAAATCATGGACAAATATCACATTTTTTATTTACTGTACCTGAGACGATTACAACTGAAAATCAGATTTTCCTTCCCTTAATTTGTGTTGTATTCCAGATTGTGGTTCAAACTCTGTTGGTGTTTGAATCTCCTTTTTTTTCCTCCTTTTTGACCTATCTAACCTACCACCGTCAGCTCCAGAGCTGACCCCGATTTTAAAAGCTGTGTTGCCTAGTTAGGGCCCATACTTAGGCTGGCATGCTCCCTGATCAGCTTCCTTATGACTGTGTTGTCACTTGTCAGATTTCTAAGGCTTAGCTGAAACTCTTTAAGACATTTGGCAGATATACCAAATTTTGAAGCTGTCGAATAGATCTAATTTGCCCTTTGACAGGTGATGTGGAGACAGTTCTCAGAGTCCTCTCATGACATTATGGCAGGGATATGCTGGGCTCAGCAGACCTCTTTAGTCAGTCAAAACTACAATGAACAGTATGTTTGGGCTTGCACTAGGGTTGCACAAGCCTAGATTTTTTCTTGCAGTGGTTCCCAGACACTTTTTCAAGTTTGTACTTGAGTATTGGTTAATCTCCTCACAAAATGAAAGTAAGGTGCATCCGAAACTAGGGAAAACTAGGAACCAGGACAAACTGGGGGCTGACCTTCTGGAGAGCAGCTCTGCAGAGAAAGACCTGGGAGTGCTGGTGGATAACAAGTTGATCATGAGCCAGCAATGTGCGCTTGTGGCCAGGAAGGCCAATGGTCTCCTGGGGTGCATTAGGAAGACTGTTGCCAGCAGGTCAAGGGAGGTGATCCTGCCCCTCCACTCAGCCCTAGCGAGGCCTCATCTCGAGTACTGTGTCCACTTCTGGGCTCCCCAGGACAAGACACACATGGAGCTACTGGAGAGAGTCCACCGTAGGGCTACAAAGATGGTCAGAGGGCTGGAGCACCTGCCCTATGAGGAACAGCTGCGAGAGCTGGGCCTCTTCAGCCTGGGGAAGAGAAGGCTGAGGGGGGATCTTATCAGTGTGTACAAGTACCTGAAGGGAGGGTGTCAAGGGGAGAGGGACAAACTCTTTTCAGTTGTCCCGTGTGACAGGAGAAGAGGCAATGGGCAGAAATTGAAGCACAGGAAGTTCTGTCTGAAGGTGAGGGGGAATTTCTTCTCTGTGAGAGTGACGGAGCCCTTGTCTTGAGATCTTCAAGGCCCACCTGGATGCAGCCCTGCCTAACATGCTCTAGGTGACCGTGCTGAGCAGTGAGTTTGGACTAGATGATCTCCAGAGGTCTCTTCCAACCTTACTGATTCTATGATTCTATGAACACATGTGCAGGCTCTGGTACATAAAATACAATGAAACGTACAGGGGCACTAGTGGTGATGGTCTTAAATTAGGAGAATGGTTTTAGCAAATCTTTAAATCACCTTTCTGAAACTCCTAGCCATCTTGCATACTTTACCATGCTTGAAATGCATCAGCGTATTTTAAAGCTTTCACAAAGCTTTCTTGTCACAAACAGTGTAGGTGTAACTTTAGTGAGACAATCCTGTTTATCGGGTGGCAGATATATTTATAGAGGCAGGTAACTTAAAATAAAATAAATAATAATAATAATAATAAAAAGATTTGGCTTTAAAAACTAAGTGTAATAGTGTATGGTCCATACAGTAAGACTAGAAATTACAAATGCATCTTGCACCCAGGAGCAGCTCCTATGAATAAGCTATTTACTTGACAAAAACACTGCTTCTCCTTTGTTGATCTGGGTAGTAGTCGAGTCTCAATGTACTTTTATGGGTGATGCTTCCCGTGTTTTTAGCACGCGCAAGCGTGTGGGGCTGCACTGATACAGCCTAAATTCCACCAGTGTTCCTGCAGCTGTCTTTCTCCATTGATTGACCCCAGGCAGCTCACTGCTTACCACCTTCCTTAGGCCCTTCCAACTGATCTCCAAGCTTGGACACCACCTCCCTCTTCAGCAGGTGGGTAAAACCAGCTTCTCTGCTGCAAGTTGGATAACCTAAATATAATACATATGGTCTTACATTTTCTTTCATGCTCAGTTGATTACTTGACTTTTATGGGCACTTCTGTCAATAGAAAATATTGCTAATAGGAATCAGTTGCAACAAAGAATATTATTCCATTGTGTAATAACTCATGCACTATTGAATGACATTTCCAAGAGGAGTACAATATTTTGTATAGGAGCAAATGATAAATGATATTTCCCATTCTGGGAAGCATAAGTGGCTGAAAAGCCAAACACCATTTCTATGAAGAAATGTTACCTTCCTTATAGTCAACAGAAAGGCTCAGGCCAATAAAATCGATTAGGCACTTTGTTCCCCATTAATTTCAATAGGATATAGGTACCATAAAGCTATTATTGATGTGGGTCCAAATGAAAATTCTCCTTTAGAAATAGGTGGGTGGTTTAATACTAATGGTGAGATTGGAAAATTAAGCTGCATTTCCTTTTTAATACATTTATGTCTAGCTAGTCAAAAAGGTGTATTTTTTGTTAGGTTTAACCCCAAAATTGACCCAAAGATAAGAGATTATCTTAAGGCAGGACTAAATGTAAATATGCCTTTTGTGGTACAGCAGCATAGTTATGGTACTTTTATATTGTTTCTGTTACGATATTTTTAAGAGTGTTCCAGAGTCCACAGGCAAGTGATTAAGCATACCATGTGAGCAGATGAAGGAAGATTAAATTCTTAACTTACACATATCTCCTTACTTCATTGGAATTGCCTTCACCTGAGCCTGTACTAAATTTTTGTTATACAGCAAGTTTGCTATTCGAACTAGAGACTTAAATTTTTGATTGCTAATTTTATATCTATAAATGTTTTGTTTAATTAGTTCCCTTGTGTCTTTTTTGGCAAGATTCTTTTAAATCTCTTGTTAAGAGAGAATCTAATTCAATATTGAAGCAAATTTTGCAATTGAATTCTCTTGAAATCTAAGAAATATGTTAACAGTTTTGTCTTGGTTAAGAACAAAGATTGAATATTAGCTTTATTTGCTATGTTATTTATCACATTATTAGCAATAAGGTTGAAAAAATGAAGAGAATACTGTTTGAATTTATAAACTAGCTTTGGAAATGTGTTGGCTGTAATTAACATGATTGTAATTTTGGAGTAGCATTTTGTGCAAAGCATCATTTGTATTTTGTTAATGAAACTAGAAATAGATATTTGGATCTAGGATCATACAAATCACTTCTCTGTGAGACTGTTAAACCAATAACTACATTCAGGAATAACAATGTTAATTTTAGCATTCCAAAATTAAAAACAATGATCACAAAAATGAAAGAGATTTAATAGATAGTATCTCCTTATTCATTATATAATTCAATGAAAGACCAGGCTTGGGAAGTAATACCTATGTCTGTGATAGATGGACAGACAAGAGCTGAGCAATGCGTTCTTTGTTTTAAACCAGTCTTGGCAAAAAGAATGCAAAATAGTTGTGCTGTAGAAAATGCCGATTCAGCAGACAGTTTATTTCTCATGAAATCATCAGCAGATAAAAGAACTGCTACACTGAAGGTGTTGTTCAATGCAGGGTTAAGGGAATATTACTTCCTGTGTAACTGCATCCTAAATCACCTACAGCAAAGCTTGCTATAAAGTACAAATTTCCATTTAAGGTGTTTAAAGAGTGTATTATTTTACAGAATTGAAGCTGTAACCTGTTTGTGTTTTGAAAATTCCAATAAAACAATCCAGCATGATGCTCTTTCTTTTCATAATAATCATGACCCTGCCTTCAGTGGGTGTCTTCATTCTCCAGACGAAGCATCTGATTAAATATTACCTTAAATGTAAATGCACAGAGTGAACATGTGACATGGATTTCCTCTGCGTATATGGAAAAAGGTGGCTCCAGACGGAAGTTACGTCAATTGAGATTTTAACGTTCAACTTGACACGTGCCTGGTATCACGTAGGGGGATTATATCTACACTTTCATGCAATGAAAGTCATTGTAGAAGTGGGTGAGTTATATTCATGAGGAAACTGTATAGGGTCCATTTCCTAAAGCGAGAGATGTTCTGAGGCTCCTCAACACCAATGCAGTATCAAAAGCAGTACAAGGTAACTTTATAGTGCTGCAAAAATTGTAACTATTGTTAGTGTTGACTGTATTAGAGATGTTTATCGGCAAGAGTGGGGTTGTGGATTGGCTTTTTTTAATCAACCAGGCAGCTGTGACAGTGGAAGCTTGGCCTGTTTCCCCAGCTGCAGGACTGATTCTGTGACTCGTCGTGGCACCAGTGAGAGCTCAGTGCTAAGGGCATTTTAGCAGTTACTTATTGCCTCGCTTTTGAATGTACCTTCAAGCAATCTGTTGTTTCAGTGTGACTTGTGTATCTTTAATTCATAAAGCAAAGGACTGCTTGTTGAATTTCTTGATTGATTCATTTGTGTGTGTGAAACCTTTTTTGGTAAGTGGACATGTATTAACAGTTTAGGATTTTGATATGTTAAAGAAAATACTTAGTACTAAGTACTCAGTACTTTCCATTATGAAAGTCAGTTTTTGACATTTGTGATTCAGCCTTCATGCTTTCTTTGGCAGAAATTTCCCCGTACTGTAAAGGAGTGACTGCTTCCTGCTGACTGACTTGGAAAAACTTTGGCCAAACAATTCAATTGTTTTCCAAAAAGGAATTAGAAAAAAATACTTTGTTTTGCCCCAATTTCGTATCTGTTGATCTTTTATTCGAACTTCTCTGCAATCCCTTTGTTTCACTCTTGGGAAGACAATTGTCCAGCTTTTCCACCAGGAGAGCTGGAAAGAAATCCGAACCTGGGAGCAAAAAGATCTGAACTAAGATCTTCCACTTCCTGTTCTGCGCCTCTGAAATGATGTGCTGCTGCACTATGTCCTTGCCAGATTTATTTTAGTGATATGTATGCACTGAAAGATTCAAAATCTGCTCAGTCTCATACAAGAGAGGTCCTACTGTGCCTTAGATACGATACAGTTCACTTTGCTTAAGTGTTTGTCCCTAGGGATGAGTTTGGCCAACTCAGTAAATTTTGCAAGCCAGGATCTGGGTTAGTGGAAGGGTTTTGTCAAATTTTCAAAAAATTGGTTCTTATAATACAGCAAATACTGGAAATCAGAATTTGTAGTAAATTCCCATTGATCTAAGACATTATTACCACCTTGCAAGTTTTTCTAAGTCTTGATGGTTATTAGGAAGTGATATCAGCCCCATCTTGTTTTAGGACCTTCCTATATTTTTGAAGTTTGAAACCTTGACCATAATCTTAGGTGTTGTAGAAGATATGTCCTGGGTCTGTGAAATGGAACTAATCTGTAAACAAGCAGGAAGCAGGAGATTTTCTCTTGCTGTATCATTTGTTCATTGCTTCTACTCTCTGCTCGACTGCAGAGGCCATGACGCAGTATAATAGAGTAGTAACTCCAGGGAAAGATGGATGTGTGCATGGAGCAAAGGAGGGGCAAGGATAAGAGAAGACAGTCGGTAGTAAATCCTAGTTCAGCAGGAAGAGAGGGATTACAGATACAAAGGGGAAGGAGGATGGTTGAATCAGAGCAAAGAGAAAGACTGCCATATAGGAGGAAAAACTAAGAGACTCGGCTACATAAATGAGAAGCAGCAGCCACAACTTCTACGCTTCCTTCCCTGGAGATGCAATAACAAAGGGAAGAAATTATGTTCTGCTGTTCCCTTGGAAGGGTAGTGAAAGATGGTTGCCAAATGGAAACAACACACAAACAAACAAACAAACAAAAAACCCCATGAAACTAACTTTCTCCTGTATCAGAGTATGAGAGCAGCCACCTCCTGAACTGTTGTGGAGAAGAGGAAGGCATTAGGAGCCCTGGAGACACTCTGTCTGCGTCTGTGATGGCCGCCTGGGCTGTAAACAGCCCGAGATAACAATTCAGATTTCTGAGCCTATTATTGAAGCTTAAAGAACCTAGGGATGGAGGCAGAAATTACTGGGTGTGGATTTGATTTATTTGCATAGAATAGCTTGTCCTAACTGCTCTTAGACTCTGGAATGTCTTTTGATCTTCAGATACTTAAAAGATGCTCACTAAAGTCTCAATAAAGTCAACTCCATTTTGCTCCCCAGACTCGATGGCAAGGGGCTCCAGGTTCGAGCTTGTGTGATTGCTTGTGTCTGGAAAATACTGGGCAAGTGAATGTTACAAGTCACACAGTAAATAGCACAGGATTGTAATGAGAAGGTTTGGAGCCTAGAAGCTACTAGATTTATTACTTTGAAAATAATTACACCAACTCTTATTGGAGTCATCAATCAGCATCTGATAAATTTGCCCTTTGCTAAGCTTTAGATAATTAATCTAAATTTACCTGTGTTGAAGTGCAGAAAGCCTGTCCAGGACTATAATACTTATTTTACATAGCAAACTATTATAAAAGTTCAGTGCTTTAGCCTCATTGTTGAATTATAGGGGGGAAATGGATTTTGCTTCATAGTTCTGACTTCTTGTATGACTGAAAGTTTTCAAGGGAGAAAATTACTCTAAAAATCTTAGTTTTCCAGCATCTCATACACCCATCTCTTTTTGATAATATCCTATTTATTTAATAGCTATCACTTATGACCAAAAAAAAAAAAAAAAAAAAAAAGCTGATGGTTCATCCTCCACTGAAAGAAGTAGAAATTTTACTTCTGTATATTCAGACCCCAAACTGCTAATCCTCTAATTCGAAGTAGAAGATACTAAATTTACAGACATCTGACCAGTATAATTGATTACATATACTTTGGAACAGAAGATGATCTATAATTTTTTTTTCTACTTAATAGTTCTCATTGTTTTTCCTCCTGAAAAACAATTATTGAAATAAAATGCATGAACAAGAGCATAGATCTTGCTCTTGCAATTAGCAGCATCTTGCTATTATATTAAACATGCTTGTGTTTTAACCATTTGTTCTGTGGTGTTTATAGGGTTTTATAAATACGACTAATACCAAAGTTTTAAAAAGTTTTTATTGTTTCACTAACTGCCTGACTTTGGTGGCAACATTTTAGCTGTAAAGATCAAATTATAATAAATGTGTGGCAAACATCTCTAAACATCTCGGAAATCTGTTATGGTGAACCATAGAGGAAATACAGTGAATTTTGTCTTCTGGAGTTTTATAACAATGTATGCCTGAGGTGAGAACTGGTTCCCAAATCAGCAGTATCTGCAAACTGTGTTTAGTGTCTCATAAATTGTAAAGCTTTTTAACAATTTTGCCTTTACATTTTGGCACTGTTCAGGTTTATAGCAAAGTCTGAATCTGCATCGAAATGCAGTTATACTTCGGAATAATAAATTTTTCATTCTTATTCCCTCTAAATTTCTGCTGTCAGGATGAGTAGGTGTTAACATCAGAAGTTAGAATAAATGCTACTGCTTTGAAATACTACCTCTACAGCTCCTAATGTTACTGCACTTGTCATTGTGAGTGTACTAAATGCTCTCTGTCCCAGTCATAAAAGCACCTACATCAGTAGGAAGAAATGTGTATATATGTGCCTTTCTTTAGTTTCCATAGTTGTGACATGTCATATTTTCTCTCATTACACTCTATTTTTCCCTCCTTGCACTGTTTTGAAGTGCCATGTGACACTGGCTGTTATTTATGCCTGTATTTTCCTCAATGGTTGGGAAATGTCTTGCTCTGATAACATCTTCTTGGGTGCCAGAATCTCTCTTGATTTTTCTGTTCAACTATTTTTGAATTCAAAATTAGTTGTAATGCAACAGTCATTGAACAATTCAATAGAGAGTACCAGAGTATTCATTTTAAAGAAAGCAAATGATGAGGACTTTTAAAACTTTTCAACATAATAAATAGCAGAGAATTAAAATCTTAGAGCTGATGATAACTGGATCCTCCTAAAATGGTATTTAATTACCAGAAATTTCCAGGATGGCTTTATAGTTGGTCGGTATCATCACATATGTAGTTTGCCATTATTGATATAATCAGTGCAATGATGAGATAGCAACATACATCTCTAGTAAAAATAGCTAACCAATAGCTGCTTTCTGTGGAAATAATTGTCAAAAATAGTGGGATCCTAGGCATTACCTAGAGCAGGAGACAGAGATTAAGACCCCAGAGTTTTATCATGGCTGCCACTAATTTACTGCAAAGCCTGAAGTAAGTCACTTAATGCCTCTGTGATTAATCTTTCATCATGAGATGAAAAAAACCTTTATAAAGGTTTCAGGTCATTCTTTTAATCTCTCGGAATCCAAAAATGGAGGCATGTGCTATCACTTCATGTTAGAAAATAAATAAAATGTACTGGACATCCTCTCAGTCTGTTGATTATCTTTTTATGAAATATAGAAAACTTTTTGCTGGAATCACAGATACTGTATATTTTATTCTGATTTTTACCTCTTGACTACTGTAAGAAAACTGAGATTTTAATAAATAAGCAGAAACAACTTCTTAAGCTCCTTTCTCTTTTACTATAGCAAAAATCCCCCGCACATTCACGATTTCTATATGCAGTATAGTGAAAAGTTTAAAATGCAGCGGTTTTAAGAAGCACTTTCCTTTCCCTTGACGCAGCTATATATTTGTTGTTCAGTTTACTGAGGCACTAAATATGACTTGAACTCCAAGCATCTTGGAACAAATTGTAATCAGGCTATCTGGCATAAACAACAAACTTTTAGTAGGAACATTCCCATCTGTTATACTCTGTATTGACAGTGGTAAGGAAATACAAACAAAGTGACACTTAAATCTCATTTCCTTGTCCCCAAATTCATAAGAGACACAAAGCTGGTGCATGTATTGATGGTTTCCGAAAGGTGCAAAGAGGAGCCCCGTCTCCCATCCGAACCAGGGTCTAGGGGAACTCAGGATGCCTGATCCAATACTATGACTTTCCTACCTTGCCACAAATACTGCTGCTGCACAACTCTGGTGGGCTGAACACCATAGACACCTCTCTCCATGATTTTTAAAGTACTCCAGGCACATCGGTCCAAAAAAGCACACAAGCTCCTAAAACGTGGTGTAGGCAGGATATGTTGTCTGCATTTGGGAGCAGCTGGATGCCCTGCTTTACCTAAACTACAGGGCATGTGCAAGCTGGCAGTGCAGCACCGTGCAAAAATGCACAAGCCAACTGCTGATCCTTGGGGTTTTGTCAGAAAACGTATTTAGAAGACGAAGTTTATGACACTGGACATACTGTGTGGGTTCAGCTGAATGGAACATTTAGTCATCTGTCCTCTGCTCATGGTCACCTGGATCCACAAACCAAACAATCGGTGGGAAGCTGCTCTCTGTTTTTTAGCAGTGCTGTAGCAGCATGTGTGTGGCCGTGCAACAGCACTTCTCAGCTATCGGGCTGTCCAAAGCTCCAATGCAATATTTGTGTCTGCTGTAATTGTATCCAGTTCAATTATATGATCTTCTCCGTAGCAGACTGTCTAGGAGCTTTGTCATACAGCCTGCCTGTCACTGGATCTACCGCCTAAAAACAACAGAGGAAAGCTATATGGAAGGTCGCTGTGTGGGAACCTCTGGCTTTTCCTTCTATGCCGCTGTTTATTTCAATTTGTGTTTACACTACCAACTCAAACTCTAGGTCAAAAAAATACGACATACTTGTTCAGGTATCTTAATCCACACTTTTTGAATTTCAATGCATCAGCCCTAATTTACACAGGAGAAAGAAATAATTTTGCTCTGATTTTGTCTCACTGGGCCAAAACCGACCATTTTTTTGGTACCAGAGGTGATTTGAGTTGCTTGGGCTGTCAGCTGTGTAATATCTAATATACTTTCTATTGCATAGGATGACATTTCTGTAGCAAATCTTGTGCTCTGCAATGTGTAGAGTATCGAATGCTTATTCCTGGATTCTGATGAGTAGTGTAACCCGAGATGTGCTCAGGTTGTCTTGAAGTTCTGACTCTGAACTTTAATTTCCACAGCTACTTTGATAGAGCATCCTAGCACCAGGGAAAAAGACAGAGATGTATGACTGTGTGAAAAAGCTGACTAATTATCCTGAAGGTTATGTGGGAAAGTGAGAGAGAATTGAATCATGTGCAGCGAGCAATTGAAACCCCCATTCTCTTTTAAGAAAGGTTGATACATATTGTTGCTCATAAAGTAATTAGCAGATTTTAGGTAAAATCCAGCTGCTGCTAAAAGGAAATTTACTGGAGAGCCACAACCACACCAGTGTGCAGATGACATTAAATGTCAGAGCAATCTCAGAATTGAGAAGGAGGGTGAGCTTTTTTTGGCTCTTCTATGCCCCAGAGAGAGAGATGGTCTCATGCCCCGGGTTACTTGTGGCTGGAAAGCTGCCTTGCCTTACTACGTGCCGAAAGAAGTAGTGATTTGTCCTGAAAAAAAAAATCAAATTTCAGAGCACAAATGGGAAAGATAGAAGTGTACAGTGCTAGAATCTAGACTCTCCTATGTGTTTGGTGGAAAGACAATCTCTTTCAGGTTTTACATTTTATTTATTTATTTGATAAAGTCAAGATAGTCCATAAAACGTATGTTCCAATATGACAGAAGTTTCAAAGGTTCAAATTTATCAGTCAAAAGACAGTTGAGGAGGGCTGGTCCTAAACGCAGTAAAGCTGATGAAATGATCCCATTGACGCAACAGATTTGAATTCAGACCATTAAGTGACGTGAAATGGGACTAGGAGTTGGGGACTGGGCAAAGAGGACTTATTTGCATTTGGCTCTGGTTTCATTTAGAGCGCTACGCTTGTAACCAGCCAGGGACGGCTGTGACGCCCAGCTCCTGCTGAGCTGTAAAAGCTGCGGGAGCCAGGACTGGCTGTCTTTCAGAGAAGAGCTACCAGCTCTCCCCATGCTGTGTGGCCCACCACGCTGAGGTTGGCAGTCTCTCTTTGATTGCTAGGAGCTACTCCAGAAAATCTTCTGCAGCAGAAAAAAATTTAAAAATGAAAAAGAAGCAACACTTCAAAGTAATGAGATGTTGATGCCAGATGCCATGTCTGCTTCAGGTGTCCTGAATGCTCTTGAGTAGCAGGTGCCTAAACAGCCTAGCTCTACTCTATCCTTTTTTTTACCCCGAATGAAAGGAGGCCTCTTTCCTTTCTTTCTTTGGAGTCCCTCTTTCCTGTCCTAGATGTTGTATCATAACATGTGATATCACGTTGAGGCTGTACACACATTCCCATGTTGTTGGCCTGCTTGAGATGTCACCAAATGCTGATGGAGGAACCAGGACTCTCAAGATGGTTTGCAGGCATTTGCTCGGGAACTGTAAACCCAGAGGTACTGATCTGGGAGCCCTTTGGGCTGAGCCGCTGTTGCTCTCGTTAGGTTCTTACATCCTTCATTCCCGCTTCCGCCTTCACTGTCAATATTGTTTTGTAATCTGTTTGCCAGCAGCTCTCACTGAAGCATCTGGTCTTCTCCAAACTGCTACTTGCCCCTGGTTCCTTCGGTTCTTCAAGCCTGAGGTTGCTTTTTATTTAGAGGAAAACGAGTTGCAAAGGATGGAACAATATTTTCTTGTGATGGGCAAGGGTTGGTTTTGCAACTTTTTAACTCCTGCTTCTGGGCAGATTTTTAAGTACAAGGTGTAATGGTCATAGGCCAGCTGGGTCTGAGGGAGCTCTCCATACAGCAGTTATGCAGCAACCTAGGTTAGTTATGTAGTAATCCAGATTTTGGATGTAAAAGAGAGGCAGACTGCAGGGCTCAGGTTTTCACTGCCTTTCAGCTCACATTAGCTTCGTGTAAGATGGACTGGCACAGCTCTAGGGACAACTAAGTATCACCAGTGGGATGTGGAGGTGCTAAGAGCAGGTTGCAGCTAGAAATCTTCCCAGTGCTCTCTAGTAAATACAAGCCAAGAAAGGCAGGTGCTTTCTCATGATTGCATAGAAGTCAATTGCACAGAAAAAGCACAAAGTTAAAATTTATATCTGTGTATAATCAGTTAGGTTGTTCCCTCTGCTGAATTCTTCCACTCTTCTGCTGGGTTTGTGTACAGCTGTAATTTAATGTTTTTGATTTGTTCCAGAAAAGAACTATAGCAGGGAAGAAAATTCCTTCTGAAAGAAGGCAACAGATTAAAAATAATGACTATCCTGCAAGAAGCAGTAGGAGAAGCAGAAACTTTTCAGCTCTTCTTTTGCTAACATTGTAAAAATTGGCAGCTTTTTAAATTGATGATGGCATTTTAAATTAATCAGGCTTTTATTTTTTAATAAATAATCCATCAGAATGCCAAAGTGGCATTCTGGAAAACCTTTGGAAATAACAGCATTGTGACACTAAGTTCATCTAGAAATAACAGTGAAACATGCAGCCTACCAGTTAATTGTTTTACTTTGACATCTTTTGCTGATATTGAGAGCTTAAAGGAGTTAAGTAGTGATTTCAGTTACTTGGGTATAAATCCAGAAAATGACAGTGGAGTTGCTTTGGATTTGCATAAGTATAAATGAGATTTTAACAAAAATCTGTGTAGATTCCTTTCAGGCTTTATATCTAATTATCTTAATGAGCCTCTCAATTCAAGGATATAATTTCCATTGCAGTTAATGAATTGCACTTATACATGGTGACTAAACTATCTTGCTATTTTTTAGGGTATATTCTAAAGACTCCTAATGAGAAAAATAGCCTCAGAGTTTTCCAGCTTTCTTTTTCCAAACGTAAAGCCTATATATAGTATACATGCTACAGGAAAATGCAGTGATAAGAATTAGTAATTCATGAATGACGTGGCCCATTTACAGTCTTAACAACACAGAATTCATTGTGGTATAGAGAATAGAAAATGCAATTGACTTTCACGTGTTTAAAACAACGAGGAATAAAGGCTTAATCCTAAATAAGGTGTCTGTGCTCTGTATATTATTGGTGGAGGAAGGTGGACTTCTGCAGCAGCTGTCAGGAGATGCCCCAGGCCACATGGTGGCCCTGGCCGAGGACGGCAGAGCCTGCTCTACGCTCCCATGGAAGGACACGGCCCTGGGCAGCTGCCACCGTGTCACGCGCAGCCTCAAGGGCTGCAACATCTCCACGCCTTGCTGCTTGTGTGGGCCTCCGGTGCCAGCAAAGGAACAGTGTTCTTCAAGCGTCCTGAAATTATCTAGTATGCTGCTGAACCAAATAACCTGTAAATGAGTGGCATATGTCTAGTTCTATATGTCTAGTATACTGCAAGCGTGTTTTTTTGCTATGTTGCCATAAGTAATTTGGTAGCTCTACTAAGGACTACTGTCTTTCCCAAGAGAGGCAATGAATAGTCCCCCTGAACAATGAAAGATCTCCTACTCTTGGTCCTAAAATGTTGCGTATTTATCCTCAGAATCTCCTCAAAATGCGAGACAGAAACGGGCCGTTCCCTAGTCACTGCCGCTTGCTGTTCTCCCCGGCCAGTCTCTTGGAGCACAACCTGATATCTGAGCCTGCCTCTATGCATCAGTCCAACCTACTCTTCTGGAAAACGTGAGGTTGGTCCAGCTGCACCCAGCACCTGTAAGTAAGAAAAGATATTTGTTTGCTTCCCTCTGTTCTCTGGCTGAAACAGCCCCGCTCGTTTTTGGAGTGTGTTTGCAGCGGTGGCTTTGAGGTTCACGTGTACCTCTGCTTTGCTTCAGGTGTGAGCTGGTCTCAGCAGGCACTTGCTGCTTGCTGTACTACAGAGCGTTGGATGTTATCCACAAGCGCTGCGCAGCAGTTTGCAGCAGGTCAGTAAACAGTTTACGTTGCTGCTGTGCTGAGAGTGACTCAGAGCCGTAGAAATGAATTGTTACTTAACAGCAGGATGGAAACCAGGCATTTCTTCACACAACAGAGTCACGCGAGAAGCAACTTATTGCTGGAAATATTTCTCTCTGCGGCCTTTTCTTCACTGGAAAAAAAAGATACATTCTTAATAGCTGTTAGATATCCAAACCACAAGCATACTAAAAATATAATTTGCCTTTTTTCTTACAGCATTTTAATCATTAAAATGCAAATTCTAATTTTAAGCCACATTTTTTCCTAGTGCGGTTTTGTTCTTTGTGTTGCAAGCCCGTCAGCTTTATCTTTGGAACACCCCAAATCCGCATTTTCCCCTATTATTTTCGTTCGTTTGTTTGTTTAAGCCTGCTAGGCAAAATCTCCCAAGCTTTTTCCTTGGAATCTGCTAACAACCTGCGTGCGGACGTCCCACCGAAGAAAAGGGGCGCGGGGTGGAAACCGCGGCCGGCTCGCTCCTTCGGGCCGGGGTGCTGAGCCGAGCCCGGGCCGCAGCCCGGCCGCGGGTCTGCGCCGCTGTCCGCCGGCCCCGGCCGAGCAGGTGGCCCCGGCGCCAGGCCTGTTTTGCCCTGGCCGGGCTGACACGAGAGCAGCCGCCCGATCTCCGCCGGCAGGGCGGGAGCTCGGTTTGTCCCCGTACCGCAGCAAGCCCGGACGTCTGAAACGCACGGCTGTCGGCGTGCTGCTCAGGGCTTTTCAGCCTTCCTTTTGTCCAAGGCTCGCGTTGAACAACAGGGATCTCCGCGTTGTGCCTCACCTTTTCACCCGGTTCTCCGCCTCTTTCGGTTTTGTCTCCTCCCGTCCAGCGTGCCGCTGGGTCCCATCGCTGGCCGACCCTGCCGCTCGAGCCGGTGCAGCCTCCTCTCGGAGACCCTAAGGCAAAACGGCGGTGGTCTTCTCCTCGCGCACCCGCGCTTTGCAGCCGGGAGGTCGGCTCCTGCCACATCGTGGGAAAACGCTCTTCCGGCTTCCAGCTCCTCCAGAGCTTGGCCTTTTCAGACATTTTTCTTTCCGAGTTTTTTTTTGTCATGTTTGGTGACCTTCTGATATTGCTTGGTCCTGTATTCACCTCACAAGGGGAGGCACGAAGGGGCAGCGAGCTGAGCGTAGTGAAGCTGGGACGTCCAGCGCCCTCCTGCTCCTCCGCAATCGCTCGCGGTTCAGCTCCTGGGGGAACTTCTGATGCAGGTACACTGAATTTTCTATGTACTTGTCACATCTTGCAGCCTCTTCATTTACAGAGTTGAGGGTCAATGTCCGTTTTCATTCACTTCTCACGCTGGGGTCCCTGCTGATCCTGGACATCGTCGTCTCTCTAGCACTGCTCTGTCACCCAGAGCACAGCAGCCGGCCTTCTGATAGAAACTGAGCTCTTCTTTATCACAAGTGCTTATTTGTTCTAGTCTTTTTGCCTGTTCCTACTAATTGTCTTGAACAGGTATTTTCAGCCATGTATTCTCCTCTCCTACTTTCAATTAAAGATTTACATGAAGCCACTTTCGCACATGTCTAAAAAAGAGTTTGTCCTGCTTTAACTGTTTTTTTTTAATCACCACAGTGGCCTTCTCCTGGGTGAATGTGTCTAGTTACTTTTGAACCGTTTTAATTTTGCATCTCCAGAGCCCCTGAGGCAGCACGTTCTGCAGTTCAGCAGTGAGCTGAAGGAAGAACATTTCCTTTATTTTATGTTAACCCTGTTGGCAGGCTACTTTCTGTCTATCCCTTAGTTCTTCTAGGGTGAGAAATAATCGAGTGTGGACTTTATTCACCTTCTCCATGGCACTAGGGATATTATAGACCTCATACCCCCTCCTCTCTTCAACTTCTTATTCCAGGTAGAAGAGGCTAGTCTTTCTCACACAAAAATCTGTCTATGCCTCTGTTCATCATTCCAACCTTCCCTTTCCCTTTCCCTTTCCCTTTCCCTTTCCCTTTCCCTTTCCCTTTCCCTTTCCCTTTCCCTTTTCTTTTCCCTTTCCCTTTCCCTTTTCCTTTTTCCTTTTCTATTACTGATACATATATAGAAGAATTGATCAGAGCAATGGAACAGTGGATGTTACACAAGGCATGAGCACGCCTGGGCTTTGTAGGGTCACAAAATTGTGTTCTCTGTCTTCCTTGTAGCTAACGTTGTTTTCCTTCTGACCCTCACTTAACACCGAGCTGACATTTTTAGCATTCAGGCTTCCCAGTGCCTTGGAAATCTCCGTCCTTAGTGCCAGCAGGTGATTTAGTGTCAGTGCTGTGGGTGGATAGCTATGCACGTGTGTGTGCGTGTGCGTGCGTGTGAGATAACGCTGTAGTTAGTGTTGAATTTCACCTGTCCCTGTACCGCCCCGTCATTCGACACCGTGGAGCCGTGATCTGCAGCTCCCTGTGGGCAGCCTGAAGGATCCTTGTCAGGGATTACTCTGTGTTGTGCCCCTAAAGCCCGGGTGCCAGCTGCTGACAGCGCTGCTGATGGTAGGCGTGAGTGCACGGCGGGTGGCACCTGCCGCTACCCAGCTGTGGGGACAGGCACTCCTGGACTGGGGTGGTTTGCCACCTTTTAGTTGGGGGAGCGAGGAATGGACAGAAATATCGCTTACGCTGCTTCGTCCTTGGGGTGTTTGGAGGAATACAGCCCAAAAGGGTTTGTGACACGAAAATGAAGTCTCTCTAGGCTGTTTGGGAATGGGAGATGTGCACTGTGGGCAAGTGCCAATTAGTGCTGCTCGGCCCTGCTCTTTGCTTGTACCTTGAAATGGTCACGGTGCCGAGGAAAAACTGATACTTTTTTTTTTTTTTTTGCTAATCAGAGATGCTGCTGCAATACCATATGAGGCTGTGCTATTAGCAGGGGAGCTTGCTCTGGTTCAGTCTGGGCAGCCTGTAGGTGTGAGCACCAACCCTCCAGGTCCTGGAGCTGCAGTCGGTGACCACATGCATGAGTAAAGCTGCACTTACCCTTACAGCCTGGGCCGTTCCCACCTAATCCTGCTGCTATGGACCACAAATACTATAAACCAAGACCAAGCAATTCAGTGACAAGAATTTTCTATCACTATTAAATCCAGCTTCCCTGTAGCAGTCACTCCCTTGAGGTGCAGGTTATTCCACAGTAATATCTGCGTTATGTTTGTTAGGCAAACACGGGTGCTCAGCCAGCACTGCACCTGCCCTCCCTGCCTCTGAACCGGCTGGTCTGCTGCCACCCTTCCTCAAGCTCTCGTTGAAAGGGATCCCAGCCGCGGTGCACCTTTACACAAGCCTTCTCCAGCCGCTTGATCGTTGTTTTGGGGGGGACACCTTGACTTCTCCTAAATGCTGCCACCTCAGGCATTTCACGAAGGCTCTGGTGCAAAGGTCTCACTGCCTGTGGCGCCCCAGCAGCGACGGGGAAGAGAGATGCTTCTGGAGGGCGACCTTGTTCTCCTGTGAGCTGAGTTCCCCCTTGAAGGGTCCCTTCACACGGGCAGGTTATAAATTCTTCTTAGCTCTTTGTTAAGTGCCTGTAGATGGGCTGAACACAGCCTCTTTTCAGCTATCACACAGAAGTAGTCTATCATTTTTGGAATAAGGCCAAACATTGAATTCTTTCAGAGAAAAATAAATCCTTGAGGTTAATTAATATCTTTCTTACACTAGCATAAATCTGCTGAAGTCATTAGAGCAGAGTAGTAAAATGAAAGGGAAGTCAGCCACCTTTTTCTGAGGGAGGAGAAAGGCTTTGGAGAATTTTTTTCCCCTAGTTTCAGTTCTTTCCCTTTTCGATTTTAATTTAATTCTTTTCTCAACAGATAACTGAAGTTTCCAAATAAAATTTGCTCTCCATGAATGAATCACTGTCACACTTTTTTCCCCCTTTCCTTTAAGAAATGCTATAAGATGAAAAAAAATGTGCATATTGAATAAGTAGAAAGCAATGAAAAATGTAAAGTAAAATAAATGAATCCTACTAGCTATTTTCAGCTGAGATAACTGTGCCTTATAACCAAACATTTCCCTGAAAAGTGGGCATTTCTTTTCTGCAACCTTCAGGGAGAATATCTGAGTGCAGACTCAGCAGTTACAAAGACTGAGATCTTACAATTTCTCAAATGAAGTAAGAGAGGAAAATAGCAGCAGAATCACGGAAAGCTGAGCAGTAAGGCAAACACTGGAAAAAACTGTGTTCAGGAAGCTGGCTTTGCATTACTTAGCTGACTCCTGCATGAGTAATTGGCACTGGGCTGGCAGCAGGTCAGCTGTGCAAGAGGCTCTGGGGAGGAATGCTGGACTGAGAGGCTTCCTCCTTTTTTTGCATCTGGGCTGCTCATGATTTCTTTTTCCGCTGCCTTCTGTGCCTATGTCTCGTTTTCTTCTCTCTCTTTCCTTGCCTCGCTTGTCCCTGAGACGACCAGCAGATGTTACGCCCCGTGAACTCATCCACTGTGATGATTTTTGCGTCCCCTGAAACCGGATCCGGGAGAAAGCCAGCGGATAGCTGAACCCGAGGGAACACGTTTGCAGAAGCAGCCCAGGGACGGCGCCGCCGCGGAGAGCAGCTCTAGCCGTGAGCGCTCAGGACCCACCTCTTCCCAAATCCTTTCCTGCCTCTCTCCTGCTTCTACCGCATAACCCTGAGACGTGGCAAAACTATTCAGCCACAGTCAAGCAAGTTTTATTCCTCAGTTTTGGTTGTAATAAAACTCCAGCAGCGGTATTAAAGCGCATCACAGCTGGGCAGCCGCGGGGCTCGGGGGGTTTCTCCCGGGAAACACGAAGCGTGCGCAGTGCAGCTCCCTTCCGGAGCCTCCCGGGGCTCCTGCCCCGCCTGGGGTGCCCGGCCTGCCCGAGCAGGAGGGCGAGCCGCAGCTCTGCGCCGGGAGCCCGCGCGAGGAGGCGGGGGGCCTGCTTCACTCCGCGGCGCGAGACCCGGCCGGAGGACCTGCCTCAGCCCGGCGACGGCCGGCAGATGTGCCCTCGAGTCTCGGGCGAAGGGGCTGATGAAGAGAAATAGTTGTTGGTGGCGGCCTCCCTCTCTGCACCTCTCAGGTGCCTCCGGAGAAGGGCAAGTCTCACGGCTTGGGAAACCTGCTCCAGCAGGGTTTGAATGAATACTGTGCTCTGAACCACACAAGAACAGCTGTAAAAGGGGCATGCCCCACCCTGCAGCCTCCTACAGCAAATCCTTTTGCTCCTCTATACTCTTGGTTATAAACCTACAATAAATCCTTCCTACATCGCAGCTGTGATGTGTATGCCCTTTCGCAAGCAACGAAAGCATCCACTCTCTAACATAAATCCTGAAGAAACTACAGATATGTGAATTCATCGAAATGTAGATTCGGCTGTTAGCTTCAATGTATTATGCAAATTTACTTTCCTTTTTGCTCGTTAGGGCTGCGGTGATGGCAAAACCATTGGTGCTTGGGCAGAAACTCTTGCACAGCTCTGGGGTGCCTGACTCATCCATGCTCCTGCTTCATTTGCTTCCCTCAGCTGTTGTTAAGTCTGGACCGAGTTTTGTGCCCAGGCTGGGGACCTGCCTGTGCGGGTGCCTGGAGCAGGGCTCTGGGGCTGTGCAGGGCTGAACGCAGGCAGCAACCCAGCACTTTCTTCAGCTCACAGGTTCCTTCCAGAAGGTGGAAGAGATCAGTGATGGGGCAACTGCTTTTACTGATGTGTCATCTCAGCTTGCCGAAGGATCAGCTGCCTGATGGGGCAGAGGACCTGGCAGTGGAGGAGGACATGCAGTGCTCCAGAGGGCAGCCAGCTGGCTGTAGCTGCCAGTTTGTGAGCAACGCTGTCATCCAGGGACACTGCAGCAGGTTTGAGGCAGTTCAGATGTGGGTATGCAATCACAGTTCGACTGGACACTGCTAGATCAGCCAAAATACTTGTATACTTTTGTCACTGGACACCACAGACGTGTCATTTTTTGTCCACCTAGCCGCACAGACTTTCGCAGAGTGGCCTTGCAGTGTTACAAGCTTGTTTGTATGAGGCTGCCCAGCGGGAGCCCTGCCACCATCTCTGAGTTAACTGCTGCCCCTAGGAATGGTTTTGTCCCACAGCACTGCTCCTCGGCCCCACGGCTCTTTGCATCTCAGCAGCACCAGAGCACAGTGCCATGTGCACCACCACCCCTAAGGAGAGACAGCCCAGATCTGGGTTGATGGGATCTGTGCAAGCAAGCTGTGTGCATAAAGCCTCCCTGCTCCGGGCTCAAGCCTCCCCACTCACTGTGGTCCCCACACAAGAAGGATTTGGGGTGTGTACATATCCATACGCAGATGTAAGTATGTATATGTATATATGTGTATTTATAACAGCAGGCTGATCTGGCTACATAGCTTGATGAACAGCTGCCTTTTCTGCACCAGGACAGGATGTGGGAGAAGACTAGTACCTGGGGGCAGAGGTGGGGATGCAGGCACGGATGATCACCACAGGAAGCACTTCAGCATGGGGCTCACAAGCATTGTGGAGACATAGGCTTATGCTAGGCTTTTGACTTGTTTCAGGCAGAAAACAAACACAAGGAGTGAAACTCCAGAGCTTGGAAAGGGGAATGCCATGCCAGGCTGGTTACGACTTTCAGTCTTGCAGTAGGAGCAATAATCTTTTGTATCAGCCCATCTTCAGGGGAGTCCCAGTGGTGCCATCAGCGTGGCTCTCAGACTGCTTTGTGGGGCTGGAGACCTGGCCCTGGGCACCGTATGACACTATCAGCAACAGAGGCAGTGGCAACGGCTGCAGAAACTGGCTGTTGTGCTCTCTTGGGGGGATCCACCTGTCTGTGAGATACCAGCAGTAATTCTTGTGCCCCGCTGAAGCTGAGCCCAGACTTTGGCTCCTAAAACTACATGTATCTAGAGGACTGGCTCTTGCAGAGCATCTTCTGGCTAGCTCCGAGCTGCAGCATGTGCTGAGCATCACTGAGGCCGCCAGATCTCCTGACTGGCTGCCCAAGTGCCTGTGGTTTAATGCTGCTCTCACAATCTTGGGAGAAGAGTCATTCTAGCTGTTGCAGTACAGATTTTCTGGCACATGCCAGCTATGCGGATATTGCCTCCATTAATCACAGACACTGCTTGCCTCAGGGAGACGGGATCAGGCTAAGCCACTTCTCCCAACACATAGTGATCCCTGCCAGACCTTCTGCTCTCAAGAAGATGAGTCAGTGATATTTGGGTTGTCCCTAGATCCAATGTGACACAAGCAAAAGCAACCAAACCAAACAACAACAAAAAACCCTCTTAGACCCTAATGCTAGCCCCAAAACATCCTCCGGCAGCATCAGGCATGTGGTGGCCAGGGGACTCTCTGGGGCTATGGCAGCAGAGCTGAGATTTGCCACCAGAGGCCAGGGCTTTCTTTGGCCCTAATTCAGCTGCTGCAGAGTGACCCCCTCTAAAACCCAGGTGGAATGCAAAACGCCCAGTCCTGAAGCCGGGCGAAGAGTCAGCTCTCTTGGGGGGAAGGGCTGGCAGTAATGTCACCCCGAGCCCAGCGATGGGCAACTGGGAAAGCCAAGGTTGAGAAACCCCTGGCGGGTCTCCAGGTTGAGAAACGGGGCCTCTCGCTTCATCCAGGAAGCTTCTCCCAGGCGTGAGCAACCCCAAGGCAAAAGTGCTGCAGCTGGCGGGCCCTTGGTTTGGTTGCGGTGGGATTTCCCCCCAGTTCCTTTAAATCTGCCCCGTGCATGGGTGAGCGGGGAGCATGCAAGGTGGCTCGGCCCCGGCGCCCCACGGCACGGCCGCCGCACCGCGCGGCGCAGCGCGGGAGGGCATGGCTTTCCCCGAGGAGCCGGCCGGCACGCGGCCCGCCGCAGCTTCTCTTGCCAGCTTGTGTATGCTCTGGAGGAGCCCAGAGCCTCCATCCGCCCAGCTTCTGCAGCTGCTTCTCCTCTGGCGCCTCCAGGGCTGGCTGAGCGTGGCCGCTCTGCCGGGTGCGTGTTGGTCTGGCAGGACGACCGTTCTCCCAGGGACATCTGCGGGCTTTGCCTGGCTGGATTTGGGGGCTAAAGCCTTGCCAACAGCTTTGCTGTGATGCCTGAGCATAAACAAGCTTTTTGTAGTAAACAGAACCAAAAAAAAAAAAAAAAAAAGAAAGAAAGAAAGAAAAAAAAGCAGGAGATATTTTGCTTCAGGTTGTTGCTAACTGCCTGCAATTTTGCAATAAGCAAAATTATCGTTACATTTGCATATGGATTATTTTTCTGCTCTGGCCTAATAACAATTTGCAAATATGAGGCTCGAGCCAGCTCCTTCCATGTGCGTCTTGGACAGCAGCTGCTGACATGGTTCTTATACAGAACATAGCACGGGGCTGAATGAGCACGGCGATGCTGGCGCACATGGGAAGGGCTCTGCTTGCAATGCACTAGTATATTTAAAAGTGCATCCTGTTCCCCTCAATATTCAGTGCCTTTATGTGTGATAGCTGCATTAGGGACTGCCTAAAAGGTGTGGGATGTATCAGCAGCGCATCAGTTTAATCGGTTAAAAATAAAAAGATTAAAAATGGACATTTGGAGGCAACTTGCATGCACATATTCAGCTTTCCATCAGTGCGGTCCACACTAGCAACGTTCTTCTGCCGGCAGCGATCTGTGCGGCAGGCAACGTGCCCACGTTGACTTTTTTCTAGTTCTCGGAGGCAGCGTGTCATCAGTGCCATCAGAGGCTTATCTCAAATTGGTTCAGATTATTAAAGAAAAGACAAAAAACAGAGAGAGGAATGCAAAAGCGACAAGTCAATGACGTGTTCATTCAGCTCCTCTTCCTCTACAAATGAGGAAGAGCATAACCGGGCTTCAAAGGGACTGCTGGAGAAAAGGTTGTGTAAAGGCCGTTGATAATGAACCTCCCAGGGCGATGAGCATCCCGCAGTTAATTTTCAGTATAATGAATATCTCCCCTTGTTCCTAACCAAAACTGGGGCTGTGCTCAAGTGACAGCTCCTACCCCAAAGTCTGCAATCTCCATAGGAATTTTTGGCCCAGGGGGAGATGTCTGCACCGTCTTCGGCGCGCGCTGCCCACGTGCCGCCTCGGACAGGGCAAGCAGGGATGGGGCTGGCGGTCGCCCGCTCCCGCCCCTCGCTCCCGCATCGTGCCTGCTTCTCTGCACTTACTCATTCCGCTGCAAGCTGAGCTGCCAAACGAGAGGTAATAAATGTTAGCACCGGCAGAGTTATTTTCTGCCCCTGACGGGTGTGCTCCTGCGGTTCACGGGATGCCCCGCGGGCCCCCTGCCCGGTGACGCTGGTCTCGCAGAGCTGCAACACCACCTCCTTCTCCCGCTCCTACCATCACACAGCTTCTCCCAGGGTCTCCATGGAGCTACCCACCTGCTCCCCTCTCTGGGGGAAGCCCTGGCCTTACAGATGGTCATGGCAAAACTGCCATGGAAGGGCCAGTGCCTCACCTGTGAGTTTCTTCCTTCGTTTCCCCTGCTTCTGAAACCTCATCGTACTGGGTCACCATCAGTCAAAGCCCGGTTTGAGAGGCAGCCTGGCCTGCCTACTTCTTACAGTAGCCCAGAGAAATAGCTTATTTAAGCAAAGGTAGCCCAGCAAAAAAATTTCCAGGATTCATTCTAATCAGCCATTTGCTCCTCATTTTTCATTTGTGTCTGTGCATAAAATGAAAACATCGGCAAAATTATCTTCCTCAGCAAAATGCATCAGATTTGGGAATAAGGACCAAGACCTCACTGACTCAGAGGCCAGGCCGCTCCCCTTCCCCAGGCATATCAGATCCTCAGATCATACAGGAATGCATAAACCAGAATATCAGAATTTGCCAGTGGTCTCATATATCTTCATCAGTGGCTTTTATCTGAAGCTACAGAAGACAGAAAAAAACCCACACAGTGTAACGCGCTTGGGACAGTGGTGCATATCTATACATCACATGGAGAAATTTCTTCCTGATCCAGACTGGCAATATGGAGATAAAAATTTTATGGAGATAAAAATGCATCAGGCTTTTATAATTATAAGACAATGAAGGAACTCAGGAATATATTGCGGATACTTTATAGACTTTGAAAATGCATTCCTTGGTTGAAATCCTCATTAACAAAACTTATAGGTTGGTATTAATCACAGGAAATTGGCTAATCTCTGTGCCAGTTTTTATTTAATTATGAGGCATTATGTTTGGAAATCGAAGTAGTTAGGTGGCTTTTCTGCCCTCAGTGGATCTGAATCACTTTCATTAGCAGGGAAGGAAAGCAAGAGGATGGAAGAGCATCTGTGGCGGAGGTCTCTCGTTCCAAAATACAAAATGGTATAAAATATATCATAAAATTTTGCAAAACTGCTCTCGCAGGAGGAAGCGATCTCCACTGGAAAGAGTAAAAGGTTTCGAGACTTCCAAATTAATGGAGTTGATCACAGCATAGATGCTAAAGCCCGAGATGTGAAATGAGGTGGAGCTGCCGGGCTGTATGGATCCATGTCCCTCTCTGGCCAGCCCCTGAGCTTGTCCTGGAGAAGCTACCTATGGGTTCGGGCTCCAGGTCTCTGCCGTGAGTAAACTGAGCTTCTTGTCTCCCTGGGGTGAGACCCACGGCTCCAGCCCCGGGTTTGCTGGAGACACCTTCCTCCTCACGCAGATGGTGTCTGCAGACTACAGAGCTGGCAAAAGCCCTTCAGCGCTGAACTCTCACTTGAAATCAGTGATCCAAATGGGACTTAACTGGTCCTTCGTTAAGCGCTATGGGCAAATTCGATCTTTTTGCCTCGGTTCACCCGTGGGCTGGATCCGCCTCCCGATCCCTTTGCCACGGGTCGTCGCAGGAGCGTGGCGATCCGTTCCCTCCCCCAAATTCCTTCACGGAGAGAGGCCGATGGGAGGCCCAAAGGAGGCTGGAGGCGTCGGAGCCGCAGGTGGTGTTTTTCCTGCCGGCCGCTTTGTACAAGCGTCCTTCAAAACGGAAGATAACGGCGCGGGAGACCCGGGGCAGCGCTGGGCGTAGCGGGTCCTCGGGCAGCTCCTGCGAGAGCGTCTCGCCGCCGCCTTCTCCCTCGCCGCACGCAGCAGCGTCAGCGTCACTTAACCACCAACACGCACCTCCTGAAGAGCTTTAAATGCAAACAACTGCCCGGCTAATAGCGCCAGGGACCCTTCGCCAGGGCACCGATGCCCTGCTTGCACCCGCGCCATTCTCGCTTGCCTTCTGCAGCCCCTTGCAGCCGTGGCTGCCCGCTCGGCCGGCCGTGCCGGTGCCGGTAGCAGCAGGAGCAGCCGTGCGAGAGGAAAACAAAAGAAAAAAAATGCAACTTATGCATAGTTTTTCCCAGCCACTGTCCGGAAGGGCCTGCTCTACCCCACTGGGCTCTTGTGCAAGAGCGAGCCTGAATTTTTGTCACACGCAATAAGCCTTAGCAAGCTATCAGTAATGCCGTTTATCTCAGACCGCCATGAAATGTAGCTGCTTCTCCTTCTAGGCCTTTCAGTTCCTCAAGGAAATTAAAGGCTGCTCAGGTAAACCGAAAGGCCCCGATTCAGCCTTTGTAATGTATTTTCCCGTATAGCTCCTTTGAATCAATATCCAGATGCCTTTGGAAAAATTCCTAATGTAGCATTAAGAATATTCATAATAGGAGCTGGGAATATTCCAATTTGGCAACTCAGTGCTAATATTTATGACAGCTTTCTGCAGGGCTGAGTCCTTTCAGAGACTCATTCCTTGTCTGGTTGCAGCCCCCCAGATTCTTCCCTATCCATCGAGAGTCTCTCATTGTGTTCTCCTCTTTAGTGTCCTCTGTGCTGCCACTGCTGCCCTCCACCATACCACAGACAGTATAAAAACTGAAGTATAAGTATAGTTTCTTGGAGGAGGCCTCAGCTGCTGAACACAACCCAAAAGTCGATCTGGAGAACCCTTGTCTCCTGCGGCAGTGCCGTCCACGTGCAGACGCATGGGTGCAAACAGCCCAGGGAGAAGGCTGGTGCCTGCATGAGCCATCCCTCAAAGACTCCTGTTCTTGCGCGAATGAAAAAAAACTCCCTTCAACATCATACTTTTCTGGGTATATCATTTTTTCCCCACAAGGATTGCCGACTGAACCACCCTGGTGGCGTGTCCCCAGGAGGAGGCATCCTTGCAGTCTCTGTGGCGCGGAGCACAGGGGGCTCCTTCAGGAGTATCCTGTCTTCTGTCCCTGGAAGTCAACCTCAGACTTTCTCCATTGCTTTCAGTCTCTTGGCCTTTCCATTGCGTACTCTGCTGGCGAGGATGAAGGCAGAGCTAGTCACCCAAGCCCCCCCTTTTTTTTTTTGCTTTAGAGATACTTTTAAGGCAAAATTCCCCTGACTAAATATTGACATCTCCTTTGGGGTGGGATGAATCATGCCCTAGAAACGTCTGCCGCACATCAGATGATTTCCGCCCCAGGTTCCTGCCCTCGCCTAGGTAATTGGTTCAATGCAAAATGAGTTTTGCCCACTTTCCTGCTATTGCTTCTGGCTTTGCTTTCTGTGCCAGTACCACGACTGCTTGCACTCGACATCCCCAAACGTGACTTAAAATTATTTTTATTTCAGGTTAGTGCCTCTTTTCTTGGGATATCTCTGTGCCTTATGCCAGTGCACGTGCAGCTTGTTTGCTCTTTTCTGAGGTCTTTGCCTTTGAATTCAGAGTGCCCCTTTGGGTCTCTGGTTAGTTTTGTGGTTCCTGTATCGTAACTGCAGGGCCCAAGTATGAGCTCTGCTTCAGTAACTACAGCCTGGGCCATAAGGTGTTTTTTAGGTTGGACAAATAATACTTGCAAGGCCAAGGGCTTATTCTGGCTGTCCCCAACATCTCTCCGAGTATTTCATCCCCCACCACGGTCCAGGTCTTGCTGGGCTCTCAGGGAACAGCTACAGCTCTAGGGTTGGCCTGCAGTCTGCTTCAAGTTTTCACCTTCTTTCCTGCAGACTTTATTTAAATATATATTCCTCATAAATTTCACGCTAAATTAAGACATAATATTGCAAATTTTTCTGCCCTTCAGAGTCATCCTTAGTCTTCTCAGAACTGATTAATGCAAAAGTTGCTCCAGAAAAGCTCCCGTCCAGCTGCTCTGCCACCCTCACTTGTGGCCATGGAGCAAAGCACTTCTTCAGGCTTCGGTACAACTTCACGTTTCTGGGGCGCTTCAGCCCCTGTGGGGCTTTGAGTGCCCTGTCCCTCCAGCTGGGGCGAAGGGGGAGCATCCATTTTTTCTCTCAGTACCATACACCGTTTAAAACCTGCTTCCAGAATCTGCAAAATGCACTTTTTGGTCCGAATTTCCCCTGTGCAGTGCAAGAGAGGCTCTTACTGGGCCCATCAAATCACAGCTCCCTACACATGAAATCTTTGTAACCACAAACCCCCGAAGTCTCCCTCAGCTCCCCACAGTTTTCCTGACTACTCCTCTTCTCTTACCTTGGGAGAGCCTGTGTTGGGCAACTCGTACAGGGGAATGGCTTCTTTTTCAGAGTTTCCTTCTGTTCGAGAAACAGCTTTTTGGGCTGCTTCTCTGCCCCCACAGTAGTTGTGAATCTGGTGCACCACGATTCGCTGGAAGCATTTTTGCTCTTCCAGGTGCCTGTCAGAGAGGGCCAAGAGCCCATGTGTTGTGCCTCATGCAGCTGGTCGACGGGTTGTTTTCAATCACTTTGTTGGAGAAAAAAGAAGAAAAAAAAAGAAAGGAATAGTATCTGGAAGGGCGCTGGAGGCAGAAATCGTTCATGTTGGCTGGAGGAGGTTATTATGCCATCAGCCAGGTTCTCCTATGTTAAGGAGAGGCAGAGCTAAAAATAAGCACATGGCCCATTAACCTTCAAGTGCCTCACAGCCATTGCCAGGGGAAAAGGCAGGAGAAATGAGCGGAGTTTGAAACAATAATTAACGGTGAACAGATGCTGAAAGAAAACGTGGATGACAGGGGAAATTATAGCAAAAGTGGTTTCCCAGGGGAGCTCTGCTCCTTACGCTCAGCAGCTCACTTGCGGCAAGACTGGTTTCTCCACTGTGGTGCCTTTGCAATAGCAGAAGGCACCACTTAGGGAAGAACAGAAGAGCCCGTCTTTGCAGCTTGCCTTTAGGAGTGGATAATTGCCTGCATTTTCGCTGTCAGCCTGGGTTTCTGTGCCCGTAGCCTGACAGCGCACCTGAGACCGAAGGAAACTTGTTACAGGGCAGGAGCAGCAGGAAAGGTGGGCTGGAGAAGTCAAGGACTCAGCGGAGGTCGGTGGGCGTACGGGACCCTAAACCACCAGGCTCTTCTGAGCTGCTGGACAAAACCCAGAGAAACCGAGCATATTTTGAAAACCAATTGCCCTGCAATACGTGAATGGAAATTTTTGGGACCAGCTGTGCTGCTCATGAAGGCAGAGGAGCGCGAATCACCCGGCCGGGGTGATTCACTGCAGCCCGGGCTGTGACTCAGCTTTCGGGCAGCTCCTCATGTGCCAGGTTTGGTGTCGGCCCGATGCTCGTCAGCCCGGCGAGGAGCCGAGGGTCCCTGCACCCGCGCCCCCTCCCACGCCCACGTTCCCCCGCGGCGCTCGGCTGGAGGGAAGGGTACGGCTCTGCCTCCTCTCCCGCTGCGGAAAGCGATGCCCCGGCTGGAGCAGGAGCAGGCAGAGCAGCTGGAGCCGGGGGCCCTGCAAACCCGTGGAGATACACTAGTCAGCCCGCCGCGCTGCGCTGGGAGGGCTGAGACGCGTGCCTGAATTCCCCGGCCTCGCTGTGCCACCTGCGCGGCTGAGGGCCGAAACGTGCTAAGCCGACGCGCTAATTAAAAGATAGCTCTTCGTGGGTGAATCGTGATTTACTTTCCTTCTAAACTAGAATGAAATTTTGATTGCGTCTGTGTAGCTCAAGGCAGTTTTCAAGCAGCTGGGGAGTTCTCCGTTCACCTCTTGTTGGAGGGTGCAGGATTCAGCATCTCTCTCTTTTAAAAATAGCTGGCTTCCAGTAAAATATAATTAATAGCTACAATCATTTGATTAAACGGTGCTCCGGAGGATTTACCTGCAGCCATTACTGAAAGAGGGGCCTCGTAAGATCAGATTTCCCGCAAATCCCGCAGTGATTCCCGCACTCTTCTAGCAGCCGGAGCGCCCGCGATACAGCGGAGCGCCCGGCGCTGCCCGCCCTCGCGTCGCGCGGGACCCGAGAGCCGGGAGGGACGTGCCGCTGGGGCCGCCGCGGCTTTCCCCGAAAGACACCGGCGCCGCGCTTGCGCTGCACGCCTCGCCCGCGAGCATTTTTAAACCCTCCTCCCCCCAAAAAAGCCAGCGACCTTCTGTGCGTCGCAGCCTAATTTAAACCGTAGGGGGGGCTCGGCTGGTTTCTGCGCCACACGGCATTAATTATTCACATTTTTTTTTTCTGGGACTTCTGCAGGTAATCTTAAAAATACTTCTGCGGTGGATGTTTGTTAAATTATGCATGGTGTTTACTTTCCGCCCGCTGCAGTTCAGCCGCCTTTCGTGAATCCGAAAAGCCGCACTCCAGATCGCCACCTTCATTTGGATGGTAAAATTTTCCAGCGTGATTGGCCTGATTATACAAATCCGCCCTGCTTGGGCAGGACTTCTCCAGCGGCTGGGAGTTGGGCGCGCGAAGACGGGCTCGGAGAAGGTGCCGGGCCCACCGGGGGCGACCCGCAGCGCACGCTGAGCCCTCAGGCTCGTGGCGAGGCACGGGGAGGACCAACGGGGGGGTGGCCGAGAGCTGGAAGCTGATGTACGCGGGCGCAGAGCTCCTCCCGAAACCGTGAGATCGCCGTAGGAGGGACTCGAGCGGCAGCTGAGCTTCCTGCAGCCCATGTAAAACCCACGCAAAAATCTTGCTTCTGCTCAGTTGTTGCCATACGGGAGTGAAGGACAAATGTCAAGCCGAATTCGCCCCCAAATCTGGGACTGGGATTCTCACAAACAGTCGGAGCCAACTGACTTAATTAAGGCCAGGTTAAAGTCCCTTAATTATACTATCATTTTGGAAAATCCCCAGTTTTCTAAAAACAAACGTACAAACTCCTGCAATAATTAAACTTCTCCTATACTTCTAAGAAATTCAGTTACTCAACAGTCTCCAGCAAAAATACTTAAACACGTAAGTGTTTCAATAGACATCTGCCACTGGAAAATTCAAACATTGTAAACCTGACCTCCAAATCCACTAAGGGATTCCAAATAAAAATATAACTCAGTAAATAATCCCTGAAAGGTAAATGGAATTTTTAAAAATACTTTTGTAAATTAAATGTCAGTTGTAATACATGCAGGGGAATGTGTTCGTCAAGCAAAACATTCCTTTTATCAGCTGGGCTATGTTTACCCGGCCGAGCCTGCTGCCCATGGGGTGGGAGTCATCTGAGCAGATGTAGATGTCTAGTGGTGTGTCAAAGCCAGCTGGGACAGATCCTGGGCATGGAGCCCGTGCACAAGGCTGGAAGGAGCAGCCTGGCTCGGGGACCCATGGCCGCTGCTGTGGCAAGGAGCTGTGCCAGGAACAGTGCAAACTCCACGCCAAAGTGGGTGGGAGGTTTGCTCTGCTGTGCCTCTGGGGGGGTGCAGCAGCACCCTGGTGCACCAAGGGTTAGGGATATTCCTTTTATTTTTGGTCCGGATGTATTGATAATCTGCAATATTTAAAATATTAATAATTACAGTATCAAGCTATTATATTACCTCATGATCATCTTTGTCTGATATGTCCTAGCTCCTCTGGAAATATCCCTCCTGCGATCATCTGCATTCATCATAGTGCCAGCACATAGTCACCCTGAGTTTGGCTGCTGTATCAAGTGTTTCTCCTCCTCTGCAGTTTCCACTGATGAGGTCCCAGTTTATCCTTTCATTAGTCCTTCAGTACCAGGTCCTGTAACTCCATTTCTGCTGCTTCAGCTCCCCCCAGGCCATCCGATTTCTCCACCCCAATGTCCTCTGCACCAGCAAAGCCTCACAAGCTTGCGTAGGCACCAGCCTGAGTTGGCTCTCTCACTTACCATGCCAGGGTCATTAGTGAGGGGCTGATCCAAGAACAGATGCTTTCTTTAGATCAAACATAATGAAATGGGGATCCAAGTTGAGCAGATTCACCCCCAAATTATAGTTTAAAGGTATCCTGGTCCTTAAATGGTCACTGGCCAATTATGCTTGGTCATACTAGAAGCATCATCTTATGAATATGCCTGTTCAAAAATAAGTCCATATAAAAGAATTCAAGATTATATTGGTGAAATTCAATCTTCTATTATATATATTAATACCTCATTAGGTATTTTCCTAAGGAAATCTTCTTGTATTATGGTAAAGATGGAAATGTATTGTAGCCCAGATTACTGTATCAACCATCTTAATATGAGATCATCATTATGTACAATTCAGACTCCACAGCGATACCAAATGTAAATATATTTATTAATATTCTTATAAATGGAGATTAACACTTTGCATATTCCAGCTGCGAGCATTGGGAGAAGAAGCAGGGGCTCTACCCTCTCTTGTGTTTGCTCAGTTAGCTGAATAAATCTAGTGACAGTTTAAATGAATATTTCATTGAAGAAAAGATGTTTTGTCTTTGGAAAAGAAAGATCCAAGTTATTGCACTTGCACTCTTCCTGCACTCTTCTAGGCCATTTGGAGTTGCTGCTGGGCAGGATATTTACACAGATCTCAGCATTATTCCTGCAATTGCTGCTTTGCTCAAGGGTATTAGTTGCTGGTATCCGTTGGGCAGTGTAGGCTTGCTGCCCGGGGTGTCCCCTGTGCTGGCAGCTGCCCCTGCTCCGAGCAGGGCGCAGCCGGCACCAGCAGTGCTGCAGAAACGCTGAGTTGGCCCAGCAGCTGGGAAGTGCTGAGAACGGGGTAAACAAAAATTACATGTGGGTAATACTGCAGGTCTGGCAAGGAGAAATACGTTCATCGTTGTCTGGTTTGCTATTTTACAGCATCCTAGCTGTGGTGTTTTACCAACAGCAGCAGCATTTGAAGATCGTTTGTAAAGCTTTACAACCCACCAGTGTCATGTAAAGTGAGTGAATCTGCATTTAATTTGGTTCCCTGGTGGAGGTGACAGGAGGCCATACATTTAATGAGTTTTCCTGTGACCTCTGTCAGGAGCTGGTAGTTTACGCGCTACAGAAGCATTAGAGGAATCCGGAAGAGAAATTTGCTGCTAGCAAGAAAAAGTTGGCATAAGAAAACGAGACTCAGCAACAAAAGAGAAGAAATGTATGCTGCTGGGTGCTGGGGCCCGTTTCTCTTCTCCTCTGCGACAGTCCTGCGCGGTGTTAGTGCCGTGTTAACCCTTGTGCTCTCAGACGAGTCACTCTCGCAAGCAGGTTCCTGTTTCTGGCTGTTCCAGCCGGAGCGTTTGCAGGCAGCGTCAGCGCTCAGGATCCTGCAGTCTGGGCTGTACCCGCGTGCTTCCCAGAGGCTATTTAGGACTCATCAAAAGGGCACTGCCAATGCCCAGGAGGCAATGATATTTAGGCACATAAGGGACAGAGAGTTGCTTTCTCATCAGATTTCAGGGACAGAATGGAAAGTTCTGGATATTTAGCTTGACCAAAAAAATCAAGAATTAAGCCTAACATATCCTGTGCCACCACCAGAAAACAGATTTGTTCTGCAGGCACTGGGAAGGTAGTGAGGTGTGATGCCGTTGCCCACTGGCCCCTTCCCGGTTCTCTTCCTCCCTGTGAACGTATAAGCCTGATTAGGAGGCCTGAAAATTATTGCTCACAGACTTGCCCTGTTCATCTGCGAAGTTGTGTGCGGGCTGGTCCCTGGCTCCCCGACCTCCCCAGACGCTGCAAGCGGTGGCAGGTTTCGGGAGCAGCAAGTAAGCAGCAGTCTGCAGATGATATCTTTGTGCTGCTGCATTGAAGGCATCTGGAAAAACGGACACAAATTCAGATATCAGTGGCCACAGTAATCCCCTCTTGGCAGGAAGGAGGAACAAATGACCTAATAGGTCTTTTTCATCTGGAATATCTATGAACCTCAAAATGGTGCTGAACCGATTTCCTAAAATATCATCTTCATCTTCTGGCTGTGTTTCTTGAGCTGATGTTTCAAAACCAGGGCATTTTTATGCTACCTCAACTTCTTTATTTGTCCTCACGAACTCTTCTGGAATGGCCAACATTTGAAAAAAAGCCCTAAAGGTGAACCACGGCAGAGCTGGAGGTCTGGGCCCCACTGATCAGCTTCTGTCTGGTATGATTAAAATAGGCTTTCAGGTACATGCTGCTTTAATGCTGTGCTGTGTTGCCGTTTCTATTACGAATATAACAGCTGACTGATGGATGAGAAGGAAAATTACTTCAGCTTTTTGATAAACATGAAAGTAGGTGCTTGCTTACCCAGATAAAAGTAGGGGCTGTGACTTCACTGCCTTTTGAGAAACAGCCTGCTATTCCCTGCAGCTCCCTTTGCCCATGTGCGGTGAGGAAGACTCCTTGCTACAGGATGGGGAGGAAAACCAGGCTCTTTCTTTTTGGAGATGGGAGGCCCCCACCAGTTGTGGGCCCCTGATGGTGCAGTGGGGCCTCACACACAAACAAGCTCGGCAAGAAGGCTCCTTCCTTAGCTACAGCCTCATTTGATGGCCTCTGTCATGTCAGTTAAGGCGTTATGTGTGACAACTAATGTGTTAAGATGGACCGACGTGTTCATTACCTGGCCCAGCGCAGCTTTGTCTCCCAAGGTGGACAAGAAGCTACTTGCATGGTCCAGGCAGGAGATCAGGTCAGGAGCCTGCGAAGCGCTAGCCACAGCTGGACAGACCACAGAAGGGGGAAGCAGAGCAGCCACACAACTGGAGTGAGCCCTGGAGGATTTTATTCGCTTAAGCAAATTTCAGTATTGATGAAGAAATCACGTGCAGGTCATCGGTAGAGAAAAGGCATTTCATCAAACCAAGATTTTATGCAAACTAATCAAATGGTGTTTGGATGGAAACGTTTCTAAATTTCTAAACTGGTACCATCCCTGCAGTCTGATGTTAGCGGAGCCATTTAAATGATTTGCAGCCTTGTACTCAGCCCAGAATTCATCTGTCATCCTGTCTGTAATTTCGTCTTGCTAAGAAGATGAAACATCTTTTCAAAATTCATCACGGTTAGTGAAATGGAAATAGCTATATTTCTATTCAGCCCCCTTTATTTTTTCCTCCTCCTCCCCCTTCCACAAGCATAATAACCACTATAAAAAGCTACTTCAGCAAACGTCTCCTGATTCTCCAGTGTTCAGCTGGGGCAGAACTGTGCTATTCCTTTCTCTTAAACCTCTTGCGGGCAGATGAGGAATACGATTTTGCTAAGGTTTTATAGAAATTGGAGGGTTACTTCAGCACTTCTAGCCTTACCTTAGAGTAGACTTACATGGCAATGATTTTTCACTGCATGTTTTCTGGTAACAGGGAGAGAAAGAAAATCAGTGTTTATTCAAGAACCAAAATGATCTGGTATTTCCAGTGGTCCTTTCTCTTGGGAATGCTGCAAAATAGTAATAGGATAATCCCTTCTGTATGCCCACATATCTGTAACCAGCCTGGAGGGGTTCCCCATGCTTGGCAGGGCTTTGCAGCTAAAAGTGGACACAGCCTTTGCTGGGTTGGGGAAGGAGGTTATGCCTCCTCTCCTCTCCTCCCATCTTGCTGTTTTCCTGGACCAGCTGTAACCTAGCTAAGCACCACAGACAGCCATGTGCTTAATTCACTTTTGCAGAAACCCCTCACGCCACTGCCCATCGCCTCTTCTCACACCAACCCTCGGCCTCAGTCTTGCTCTTTGCAGCTCCCGAGCTCCATCTCTGCATTTCCGTCTCTCTGGTTCAGCGTCTGAAAGTCTCAATGCCAAGTTTTTGTCAGGGCTGTGCAACTGGTCTGGAGCAGAACTGGAAACAGCACCTTTTTGTCCTGTCCTCAAGGCCCTGCTTTTATTACCGGACATTGCTAACTCTTTGGCTACGATGTTTGAAATTGGAATGAAATACTGCTTCCACCTCAACACTGAAATTACACAAACTGAAGTGGAAAAATGCTGATCAAAATTCCCATCCACTTCAGTCAGGCTAGGATTTCAGCCGGTATCTTTTTGCAGTCTTTCCCCTGTGTGAGTCCTTGCCTCACATACTTGCTGGGGAGGTCAGTCCTTGGGCAGAGCCACCGGCAGCCTTTGCTCTGCTTATTTTGTCGAGCTCCTGAAGTCATATTCTTACAATGTACAATAGTATGAATATGAATTTTTGTCTTCAACCAGTATCCCACCACGAATCTTTGACCCAGAATATATCACTGGATTTTAGTGAGGACTCCTTGCACAGGGAAACCTCGCAGTAAAGTAACACACAAGTGCAAGTTCATATATTAAAGAATGAAACATTTTTGGGGAGGTCTCCCCTGGCACCATCTGCCACTGTAAATGCACAGACACACATTGCCAGCAATGGAACGAGAGAAATCTCTAGCCCCCATGCAGGAGGCTGCCCACCTCGGCCCCCCCTCCGCGGCCCTGCAGGAGGAGGAGCACGCTGGGGCGAGCCGGCTGGATTTTGCTATGTTCCACTTAGTTTTGCAGCTGAGACAGCTTGGAAAGATCTGGGTCAGAATCAAAGGAAAAGCACTTTAGCAGGCAAAGCACTGGTTTTTCAGAGTGCGCTTGTAAAAGCCAGACACAATATGCAGCCGGGAAAACCCCTCACCCCATCCTCAGCAGAGCGCACAGAGCTCATCAGGGGTGAAGCTCCTTCCTCTTCTGCAGGGGGTCCCACCAGGACTCCAGGGCAGCAGCCATCACAGCACTATAGGAAAAGTGAACGGAGCACTGGAGGGGGAGGCAGAGACCTGAGCACTTTTCCTAGCGCTACCGGTATCTTACTGATTAACTCTGGATCTATCACTTCCCCAAGCTTCTTTCCTGTTGGTAAACATGGGGGTGGTGTTACAAACCCCCTCACCAGATTCTTCAGTCACTACTGATATTGGACAGCTGGGTGTCTGCTCTAGCCAAGTACTGTCATTTCAAATTACTGCTTGCATACCGTGTTTCTGAGGTGCCTCTCTATTTCTGGCCAGCCCTTGCGGGTCCTCTTTCCTTTGTATCCAGGATAATCACAAGCATCTGCTACCAAGAGTCAGCAACTTTTGCAGCTTTTGCAGTTTATGCAGCTACCGAGGGAGCATAGGCCTATTTTGTTTTGTCAATATGAAGATAGAGGCCGTGTTTACCACCTGAGCCACTGCAATGCCCTCTGAGACGTTTGTAGGAAGACCTGGTCTATCTCTTGTTTTCATACACTGCAAGGCACAGACACACAAAGGCAAGAGCAAATTCTGGAAAGAAAGAGAGCACGACATAAATTAAAGCTTATCTTGTATGGTATAGGTCTAAATATTGACCATATAATGATAGAGAGAAATGTGTAATGAGCTTGGGCTGCTTCATACAATAAAGCCCCATTAGAAGTCTGCTCTTCAAGACAGCTCAAAAAAAAGAGGGGACAAGAACCAAGAAATCAAGTCCAGGGTGAGGCTGGTGGTCTGCTGGGGTAAGGGTCAGGATCCTGGTTTCGCAGGTCAGATCCAGCTCTTGGGAATAAAGCCAAGGGGCCTGAGAGAGTGCTGTGACACCTGGCTGCCTTGTCTATACATCAAATGAGTCAAAAATAAAACATTGAGCTAGAAGGACAAAGTCTCCTCTTTCTCTCCGGGCAAATGCAAGGCAATTCTGCTGTTAACACTGAAGTTATCTGCAGGTTTTTGGAGTCTAAATGGGCTCAGACTCTTCCCCTGTGTGAGCTGAAGGTTGTAATACTGAATGGGAAGGTAAGAGTTAGCCTGGCAGAAGGTTTTAATAGCAGGGAAAAGGAAATTTTTCAGAATTCATGTCCATGGGTAACTGATTCCATGTACAAACATTTTCATAAAGGCTTTTTGTCCATAAATTGTATTCATTCCTGAGCTTATTACACTTTCCCTTTCATATTTGCTTGCTTACCGGGTTATAGTAGTTGTTAAAACAACCTCCCCTCCAAGGTTTTCTATGTCTACTGTGCTGCTGCCCAAAATGGCAATACCCTTGCCTGTTTCTGATACGTCAAAATGTATTTTTACCTTGTGAGATTGAAGTAATATCTGAAAAGTAAAGATACTTAAATTCTAAGCTAAAATTATCATTTTTATCACATTTACCAGCGAAATCAGACTGCGATCTTCTATTCCTGTCATCTTCATTTTTGCATATTGCATTTTTGTACGTAGCATCCATAGGCATGGTCCCAAAATATCAAAATGATAATCAAATTTGTAGTTAAAGATGGCACTGTGAACATTTATTTCTCTTAATAACAGTTTATATTAGTTTTTTATGGAAATTCATTGGTAGTGAAAGAATCTTTCGGGTGATCGTCTGAAGGACCGTTCCCCGCTATTTATGTTCTAGTGTTTTGTCCAGCCACCTTTCAAAGTCCGGCCAACTTCTAAAAGACATATTTTCTAGATAACTATTAAGAAATTGAATGGCCTCTATAAATTATAAAATAAATCTTCAGGAAACAAAAAGAAAGAAAAAAAACACCCCCCAAACCCATGAATCTATTCTTCACTGAAACAGTTGGAGAGATTGGACAAAATTTCATTAAAGAACCTTACAGAATAACTGCAAATTATTTGATAAGCGGCTGAACCAGGGTGCTTACTGTTCTGCCTGTCTTGAATTCATTTGGTTCCCACCCAGCACCATAGATGTGTATCAGACGCTGCTATCGGGACAAGCGTCTGTGACACTTTGCACGGGTTAACGTTAGTAACATCCTGCCAGCCGTGTTATTGCGTTTCACCCCCAAAACTGCAGCAGTAGAAGGGAACAAGATACATTTTTAATGCAGTAAGGATTAGAGTAAGCCCCAGCACAGCTTCCATTTACTGTATGCTGGGTAAAAAAAGAAGAAAGAAAGGAAAAAAAAAAAAAGATGGACTATTTCTAAAATGAACTGGCTCTTTATTTGAAGACATGTTGGAAAAGTGACAAATATTCCAGCCAGACATTTGCAGGCTGATATTCCTGGGTCCCTCGAAATCTTTCTTGCCTCGGCGTGTGCTTCTCCACCAGCTGCACTCGTCTCGTTCCCGTCTGCAGCCGCCCTGCGCTCGATCCTCGCGCACGCGCAGAACGAGAAACAACAGCATTGCTTTTGCCAGTTCCTTCTGAAAACAAGACTGCTGGAGAGAAGATAAAAATCCCTTTTCCTTTTTTTTTTTTTTTTGGGGGGGGGGGATGGGGGTTGGTAATGACAGCAGGCGCCAGCAAGCGCCGCAGAGCTGGGGCAGCGCGGCGGAGCTGCTGCCGCGCGCCCGCAGGAAGCAGCCGAGGCGCCGCGCCGCGGAGCTCAGCACCGCTCGCCGAGGCTTTCTGCATCCCTACGGCCCGAGGGAACAGCCTAAGCCCAGCAACTTGCTGTGGCCGGCAGACCTTGGTAGACCAAGGAATTAATGCTCTGGAGCACGAGGTGGCCTCTCGCCCCCGAACTTTGCAGTCAGGTCGACGCGCAGCAGCGGCGCAGAAGGCGGCAGCCTGCGGATAAATGGAGGCTCCGCGTTTCCAGGGCTGTCAGTCTGGCACCTTTGCTGCGCTCTATAAATTCCCCTGAAAATGTGAATGGGGGTGGTGAGGAGGAGAGCTAAATGTAAAACTGGTATCTGTGCTTCCCATCAGCATGCTAAAATTAAATCCTTTTTAGTAAGAACTTCCATTCAAGAGTAATTTTAAATAAGAGAGACAAGTACATTGTTACTAACTGAATAATTTATCAGTTTTCTTTTTTATCAGGAGAGAAAGTAAACTGGCAAAGAAATTCTAGCATAATATATATCTGTTTAATTCAAATATAGCATTCCATAGAAGCTGTTTTTTTTTTTTTTTTTTTCTGGCACGATGCGACTGGGATGCTGCCATCCAAAGGTTCTGCAAGTTATAAATAAACAGATCAAGGCACTGCAAACATTTTTTCTCCTGTCTGAGAGAGTATAAAGAAAGAGCAGTCTAAAAGGGAACAGGGGCAGAATGATCTCCAAAATTGCTATAAGGGCTGGGCACTCAAAGCTGGAATTATGGGATTTTTATGTATCATTTGACCTTAGTCATTTGTCATGAACGACATGAAGCCAACAGGCAAGACAATTAATCATCATTTTTTAAAGGTAGTTTGCTTGCTTATAATAATTAATAATTTATAGCAACACCATGCAATGTACCACAGTGTTGCAGCTCTTGTACTAGCACAGGAAGGAGGAGGGATGTGACGCCTGCACATGGGGAAAGGAGATGGGGTCTCGTCTGGGAGTCCTCGTTCTGCAGGTGCTTCCCCTGAGTCTGGGCCTGCACTGGAGGAGGACTGCAGCCCCAGGTCACTTCCACCCTGGGAGTCCTCAGCCGAGATGACGTGATCCATGATCCACCCTCCTCTTCCTCTCAGCCAGAGAGCATTTGCGCCGAAGTTTGAGTGAGATCAGACCTCTCCTAGGCATACCGAGACTGAGACACCTCAGCCACTACAGACTACGTGAAGAGAAGGTGGAAGAGAGGAAACGTAATTGTCCCCATTATGGAGACAAAGGACAGAAGCGGAGAAGGCTGTGGAGCATGCAGAATTCAGAACTAAATCTTGCTTATTTGAGTCCCAGCCCCTGCTGGATACCCACGCAGTCTTTCTCCCTGCAAAGGCTCTGTCACCTCTCAGCTTTCAGACCCCATGACTAATTCTTGCCAAAATCTTTCTCGAGTGTGTGAACATGTGTGTGCACACGAGCAGAGAGAAGAGGAAGGGAGAAAAAGAAGAGAGTAGGAGAACGGAGAAATTTGGAAAAAATACTGATACCTGTGGTTGTCATCAATAGTACAGTTATTCCATCAGCACTATCCACTACATCTTTTTCTTACAATGTGGCAATTTGAAGGAGATTGTATGCACAAGTACTGTTCAGCACTGAGCTCAGGAAGCTTAGTTTGCTGCAGACTCGCTTGTAACTGTGAGGTCTCACTGAAAGTTGTGTCAAAACTGGGTCATTGCTAAGCTCCTCTGCCTGGCGTGTTTTGCTAGGTGATACGAGGGAGGTGGATCCTCAGCCTTGCAGTTTCTCCAAGTGTACACATGGGCAATTCCAATGGCTTTGCTCATCTCCCCACGTGCCCAAATTATAAAGCTGGTAGTAACAGTGTTACTTGTAAGCTCTCTACTTTTCCCTCAGCTTCAGCTGCAATCCACCGCTGGCTTACAATGTGCGGAGTGGGAGGAATGGCACCCGCAGGAGACAGACGGGTAGGCAGGCAGACAAAGAGCATGAGCTCATAATTCTGATTTCTTTAGAAAAGCTAGCTAAAACAGGCTGAACTAGTTCCTTAATGTTTAAGATTCTGCAAATGAAGATTTAAAATAATTCACATGAATTATTTTCAGCTAAGCTATGACATAGCATATTTTCGTATTGCTCATTTTTTCTCTCCTTTGCATCTCTCACCTGAAAATATTGATGCTAAGCAGTTCTAAGATGGAAAAAACCTTAGCCAAACAAGTTGCTTGACTGCTAAAATTGCCTTCTGCCTGCATGCTATCTCTGTGCAAAATTCAGCATGGTCTGAAACTCAAATGAATCTGAGAAAACACACTTTTCCATGATGAAAAAGAAACTCATAGAAAATGACTGCGTATATTTTGCCAAAAGAACATATAGTGGTGTTTTTTTCCCATGCAAATAAATGTTAGTCAGCACATTACATAGCTTTAAAGACTAATAAAGCCTTAGAAGCTCTGAAGTTGAGTCAAATGAAAAGCAAAAATCTTCACTGCTTTGGGCTAATTGTAGCTTGTGTAGGGAATTATTAATCCAACTCACCTTGCTAAAATTCCTTCTTACAAGAAAGGAAGACTTGTGCAAGGCACTTGCAGCATGGATCCCAGCAATGGAAGTGATTTTCCATGGGACTATGCAACTGTAAAAAAAGGAACACAGACAAAATGTGGAAGTCTAGGAAAATTTCCCTGAACTTAACGTTCAGAAAACATAAAATTGTGGCTGACCATACACCAGAGCTTTATTCTGTCTCACTGTCAGGGAATAAAACAGAATTGAGAAAGCATAGGTGAATGTCCATGCCTCAGGGGTAAATCTGGGGGGGGGGTCACACATGCAGGTGCATGCAGAAACAGTGTCCTGTGAGAGTGAAGAGCAATGATCTGTTCAGTGTGGTGATATCCCTATTCTATTGACTTTGGAGACTAAACAGCCATTTCGTTTCAGCTGCTTCAGTCTTTTTCTTACATAGTACTATTGCAAATTCTTATTCTTCTTATTATTTTTTTCTAGCTCTCCTATGCTACCATGAGTTCGAGAATATTTTTAGAGAGATTCTGACTCCCTTGTCCTTTGCCTGAAAGGATGCTTATCTGAGCAAAAGTAGGATCGTGCTATGGTACCATCTCTCTTCCTGTCATAAGCTATTGAGTTTAAATCTGAATTATTTAGGAGAATTAGGAGCTTGGCTTTCTGAACTCTGCTTAAATCAAATCAAAACAAAAGTACATTCTGAACAGTAATTAAATTCAAAGGGAGGGCAACTCATCTGTTCCCGCTCCTGAAAAGGGAGTTATGTTTCTGCCTTGAGCTCAGTCCTTTCACTGTCTCTCCGAAGTGCTTAAACTCCAGTCTGATGTTCAGACTTCTCTGTGTGGCATTGGGGTGAGAGGTTTTCAGGGCATGGATACCCTATCCCAAAGGGCTATGTTGCTCTGGGGAGAAGAGGGAGAGTTTCAGGATGTGAGCACCCTACCTGAGGAACTCTGCTGTTGAATTCGGAATGAAGATAAAAAGATATCCACCCTGAGGACCACTCCTGCACCATGAAATGTAAAAATACCATGAGTAGCTCCCTCTTTGAGAGCACCTGTGGCAGCAAACACTAGTGGTTCAGGGAATGACATTTACAATATGTTTCTGTACTAGCAACATTGGACTCCAATTTATTTTTACTCATCAGCAGAGTAATGATGAGATTTTTAGTGTCTCTAATCAACAGTAAATTGTACTTGCTAAGCAGACCACATTTAAGCTACTGAAGATGGGATTATTCTTTTGCTTATCACATTGCTCAGTCTAGTTGTAGTTCACATTGACCAGACTGCTAAAACTAGAAACCTTGGGGTTGTTTTGGAGGGGTTATAAGTGTGTGCAGAGGTTAGATAGAAAGACAAGAGGGAATGCTCTCTCCTTCTCTTTATCTGGAATCTGCGGAAAACATTAATTTCGATAATTTTGGCTGAGGTGCAAAAAGCAGGTAGTTTTTTATTTAAATTCTCATATTTATTTGATCATCTCTAGTTCTGTTCCATTCCACTAACATCTACCTCCAAGTCACAGCATATATGTTAATTCTTCCCTAATCTTTGAACAGGAAAAATGACACATCTCATTCAACAATTAGAATGCATAACTGTTGGACAGACTTCTGTCTCTCCTTCAGTCTTTTCCAAGTTCTTACGAGATTTTTGTACTTGCTCATCACACTATTAATATTACCATTATTGCTAAAGAAAAAGAAGAAGCATAATAACAATAATAACAATAGCAACAACAACAATAATAATGCTCTGCTATCTGTCAGTTTAGAAGAATAGATTTCAGTTTTATGTTTTCATTTTCCTTCATTTTCTATTATGATTTTATTTTTTCTATTTTTTCCTCAATCATCAGTCTCCTATCCTATTCAACCTTATTTCCTAGCACTTTCAAATCTCATTCCACTTCATTCTTGTTGTTACTCACATGCTGGCCATTTACTGGCTGTTTTCTGTCCTTGGTTCTTCTCATAACGGAAGGAACAAATTTTTTGTTCCTGTGGGCCCTACCAAAGACCAGTGTTCACCTTAAATGCCAAGAAGATGCATAATCTGGATGATAGCAAAGCCTCAGTTAGTAACTTCTTGTATCCCATGGCTTAGAGGGTACACTACCTTCCAGGAGACTTTCCCAGTTGCATAATATATACATTTAAATACAACCATTCATCACATGATTATAATTCTTTATTATACATAAGCACTGCCCCTTTCAAAAAGCAGAAAGAAAACTGTTTTAGGCAGAGACATGAGGGAAAAAAAAAAGAAAAAAACCTAAACATTATTTAATGAGAAAGCATCTTAATGGGACTCAAGAGATTGATGTATTGTTCCTATATTTATCACAACTCAATGGGATTTTAGGAATCATAGAATCAGTAAGGTTGGAAGGGACCTCTGGAGATCATCTAGTCCAACCTCCCTGCTCAGCAGGGTCACCTAGAGCATGGTAGACAGGGTTGCAGCCAGGCGGGCCTTGAAGATCTCGAGACAAGGAGACTCCACAACCTCTCTGGGCAACCTGTGCCAGTGCTCCGTCACTCTCACAGGGAAGAAATTCCCCCTCACCTTCAGACAGAACTTCCTGTGCTTCAATTTCTGCCCATTGCCTCTTGTCCTGTCACATGGGACAACTGAAAAGAGTTTGTCCCCGTCCCCTTGACACCCTCCCTTCAGGTACTTGTACACACTGATAAGATCCCCCCTCAGTCTTCTCTTCCCCAGGCTGAAGAGGCCCAGCTCTCGCAGCCGTTCCTCATAGGGCAGGTGCTCCAGCCCTCCGATCATCTTTGTAGCCCCACGCTGGACTCTCTCCAGTAGCTCCATGTCTCTCTTGTACTGGGGAGCCCAGAAGTGGACACAGTACTCGAGATGAGGCCACACTAGGGCTGAGTGGAGGGGCAGGATCACCTCCCTTGACCTGCTGGCAACAGTCTTCCTAATGCAAGCCAGGAGACCATTGGCTTGGCCACAAGGGCACATTGCTGGCTCATGGTCAACTTGTCATCCACCAGCACTCCCAGGTCCTTCTCTGCAGAGCTGCTCTGCAGAAGGTCAGCCCCCAGCTTGTCCTGGTGCCTAGGGTTATTTTTCCCTAGGTGCAGGACCCTGCACTTGTCCTTGTGGAACCTCATGAAGTTCCCCTCCGCCCAGCTCTCCAGCCTGTCCAGGTCTCTCTGAATGGCAGCACAGCCCTCTGGTGTGTCAGCCACTCCTCCCAGCTTGGTATCATCTGCAAACTTGCTGAGGAGGCACTCCATCCCCTCATCCAGGTCATTGATGAATAAGTTGAACAGGATGGGACCCAGTACTGAGCCCTGAGGGACGCCACTAGCCATAGGCCTCCAACAAGACTCCATGCCAGTGATGACAACCCTCTGAGCTCTGCCTTTCAGCCAGTTCTCAATCCACCTCACTGTCCACTCATCTAACCTACACTTCTCTAGGAGGCTGTTCTGAGAGACAGTGTCAAAAGCCTTGCTGAAGTCAAGGTACACAACGTCCACTGCTCTGCCCTCATCTACCCAGCCAGTCATGCCATCTTAGAAGGCTATCAGGTTGGTTAAACAGGATTTCCCCTTGGTGAATTCATGCTGGCTCCTCCTGATCACCTTCTTATTCTCCATATGCCTGGAGATGACATCCAGAATGAGCTGTTCCATCACCTTTCCAGGGATGGAGGTGAGGCTGACCAGCCTGTAGTTTCCTGGGTCCTCCTCCTTGCCCTTCTTGAAGACTGGAGTGACATGGGCTTTCTTCCAGATGCAGCTGGGCAACAACACCCACCAGCTCCCTCAGTACCCATGGATGCATCCCATCTGGGCACTTGGATTTGTGGATGTCTAGCCTGCCCACAAGGTCTCTAATCCTATCCTCCTCAACCAAAGGAAAGTCTTCCCATCTCTGGACTTTCTCCCTCATGTCCAGGCTGCAGAATTCATGAGGGCTGCCCTTAGCAGTGAAGACTGAAGCAAAGAAGGCATTCAGTAATTCTGCCTTCTCTGTATCCCTTGTCACCAGGGCCCCCACCCCATTCAGTAGTGGACCCACATTTTCCCGAGTCCTCCTCTTGCTGCTGATGTATTTGAAGAAGCCCTTCCTGTTGTCCTCAACATCCCTTGCCAGACTCAATTCCAGCTGGGCCTTAGCCTTCCTCGACACATCTCTACATACTCTGGCTGCGTTCCTATAATTCTCCCAAGTGGCCTGTCCCCTCTGTGTACTTTCTTCTTCTGTCTGAATTTGGCCAAGAGCTCCTTGCTCACCCATGCAGGTCTCCCGCCCCTTTTGCTGCACTTCTTACTCAAAGGGATGCACTGCTCCTGAGCTTGGAGGAAGTGATGTTTGAATACTAGCCAGCTCTCCTGGACTCCCCTTCCTTCTAGGGCCTTAACCCATGAGATTCCACCAATCAGATCTCTGAAGAGCCCAAAGTCCGCTCTCCTGAAGTCCAAGATTGCAATCCTGCTTGTTGCCTTACTTCTTTCCTGCAGGATCCTGAACTCCACCATCTCGTGGTCACTGCAGCCAAGGCTGCCCCCAACCTTCACATCTCTAACCAGTCCTTCTCTGTTGGTAAGGACAAGGTCCAGCAGGACACCCTTCCTCGGAGGCTCCTCCACCATTTGTTACAAGAAGTTGTCATGAATGCATTGCAGGAGCCTCCTGGACTGTTTGTGCCTTGCTGTGTTGTCCCTCCAGCAGATGTCAGGGTGGTTGAAGTCCCCCATGAGAACCAGGGCCTGTGATTGTGAGGCTACCTCCAGCTGTCTATAGAAGGCCTCATCAACTTTCTCTTCCTGGTCAGGTGGCCTGTAGTAGACACCCACAACAGTGTCCCCCATGTTAGCCTGCCCTTTGATCTTTACTCATAAGCTCTCAACTGCCTCCTCCTCCTCCCTGCCTAGGCAGAGCTCGATGAAGAAGATGTTAAATCAAATAGCATAGCTATATTTTTAAGTATTTTGAAAAGAAGAATCTCTTGTATTCAGAACAATATAGACTTAATTCAATATTTAATTGTATTGATAATATCTTAAGGTTGATCTCTGATGTTTCCTCATCCAGCTGTGACCCGTACAAAATGTGTGGTGAATCATTAATGAGAAATACATAACAAAAGCAGATATTATTTCCCTATTGATTTGTAAAGTTTTGGGTTTGTTGTCTTTATCTGTTATTCTTTTTTAGGTCTCATTGCAGAAGAACAAGAAATGCCATCTTATCGCATGTATTTTTACATTCCCAAGAGTATGAGAACTTTCTATTTTCATTGTGTGAAGTCAGAGTAAGCAAAATTGGTCTTGAATCTGGGTCTCTTGTCTCCCAGGTGCATATTATAACCCATCAGACTAGAAGATACCCTATGCTAGGTGTTCTTTAGTCTCCTCTCTTTCACTTCATATGAATTACCAAGAAGAAAAAAGACCTGTTTATCTCATGTTCTCAGGGAGAACCCTCCTCATGGATGTTAGCTATAGGAACAGCATGTTTGATCTGAAAAGACTTTCTCAATAGAAATGAATATTAATGATGTGTACATTTCTACTAAAAGCAGAGGTTTTAGAGAATTCACATTTTCCAGTGAACAGCTGTTTCACTGGAAAATTCCTGAGCAGCTGCAAAATACAGAAAGGCAAGGTCATGCGACCTGGTGTTGTCATCTCTTGCTCTTCAGGAGGATTAATATGGATCAGTAATAACTGCAGCAGCCAGAACAATTAATAATTGAAAAGGTGCTAATGAGAGCATTGATGAAGTCAGTAGAGTCAGAAATTTCTTAGCTGTAATACTTTTCTCTTTTTGATCCTTTTTACAAGATGTGTGCAGCAATAACATGAGTTTTTTTTTTGCTCGTAAAGCTTGATTATCCTTTAATTAACAGAATTATGTTTGGTGATACTGTGACTGTAAATAGGTGCCTGGCCATTAAATTCTGCCCAAGTTTCCTGAGTTTTCCTGCAGCTTGTGCTGTTCCTTTGAATTTCCCTGAGGTTCATTACCCTTAGAGAACTGAGACCATCTCTATTCTGCACATCACTTTCCCCATGAACTATGCAAGTCATCAGAGAGGAGTGACTATACTTTTGCTGTACAGTGACTTCTTTCTTCCTTCAGACTGAGCAATACTGCCCAGTCACCGTCTTTACAGTGCTTATGTGACGACCATTAAGATCCACCATGACCAGGCAAAAATCTTACTCTAGGTTCATCTGCTAGCTTTATCTTTGATGTAAAGTCAACTTGAGCTGAAATCCAGAAAATCCTTGCAAGCCTGATGGTCTGTGTGGTCTTCCCCTGCTGAGGGCTCTGGGCTAGACGCTGTCCTTATGAGATGACTGGGAGGACGCCTGCCTCTGGAGTACATGCTGCAAGGTTACAGGAATACCTGCACCAAGAGGGGTCTGTTGTTGGCCAAGTGCAGAACAAGGAACGACAGGGCAAAGGAAAACCAAGACCAAGTAAGTGGTCTCATTTCCCCCAGCTGCCTCATCCTTTCCCGTCGGAAAACCCTGCCAATGTTGCATTCTTCCTACCCAAAATGCCTTTGGGGCTTTACTGGAGAGACTATAAATTAGCGTTTGCCTTGCTGTGTATTTTTCACCATGCCACATTTCATTTACGGCACCGAAACTGCTACCTGTGCTTGAGAAGGATTATTCTGAATGCAAAGTACTAATCCAATGCAAGGTCTGGAGCCCTGAAAAGTGCTCTATATCATGTAATAATCACGAAATTAAGAAAGGGATATATCCCTGCAAACCTAAAATTACCCTTTTCTCCCAGCTCCCAAAATTACACAGTGGTCATTGGCAGGCTACCCAAGGCCTACCTGAGGAACTTCTGAAGCCCAACTGGCTTCCACGGAGGGGAAAAGGAAACAGCAATAGAAACAAAGTAAAGCTGCAGTTTACAAGGCTGCAAGCAGAAATTTCTGCCTCCATCAGAAAGAAACCAGTCTGTCAAGGTAAGCCATAATGCAGATTAATGTACTTCTGAGGAGACAGAAACACCCACGCACAGTAGCCGTTGCTATGTCCCACCCATGACGGCAAAAGCATACAGTCAGCTGAGGCGGGAGGGAACTGGAAGGGCTATGAAGTACATGGCTGATGGCATGCCTTTACCTAGTAAGACACACTGCATTTCTGCTCCAGGTGACCCACTTAATGGTTGCACATCCCCAGCAAATATGATTTATGCAAACGTGGCAGATAAAACACTCACATGCTCATACTAAACAAGAGCTTAAATTATACTGTTCCAGGGCAATAATCCCATTAGACAAAGGCTGCGCATGCATGTGCCACTGATGGAGAAGCTGCATAGTTACAGGATGAAAAATCAAAGCAGGGAGCAATTCTAGGTATTGCTGATAGATGACAAGCTGTTCAGTTCAGATCGCTGCAGAAGTATTTCTAAGAAACAGAGCAAAGTTCTGCAACTCTCTCTTTTGCTGATGCATGCTCTGCATCCTGCTTGCCCTAGACCTCTGATAAAGAAAATTTAAAGCCTCCTTTTTAAATTATTGGTCTCCTACCATCGGTTCCAAGCCTGTGTACCTGTGTTTGTAAGTGCCTGTGGCCTAAGTGAGAATGTGTTACCCTGTGTTCCCAAACTCCTGGAGAAGCCTTAACTGTGGAAAATTTTTAGTCCTCTTCCAATGGCTATGAGGAAGTTTCAATGCATTTTTTTTTTCATTTTCACAGATTCATTGAAGTGTACAGACACCTATCCCAACACTTCAACCAGTCTTGACAATATCCAGCCAAGCCCAAATCAACAAATTAGCAACATTTTACAGTCTAGGAGCTAGCTTCAGTGTTTTTCTTGCTGAATAATACATGAAGAAGAACAGAGGCCCACAATCACCTATCACTGCCTGTGCTTCAAAAAAATTTCCAGATCATTCTGAGAGGAAAAAAAGATACACGGTCATAAGTAAGCTATGAAGAGTAAAGAATGTATTGATACAGACAGACATTGCAAGCATAACATCAGCTGCAGGCAGTGAATTAAAATTCATGAGGCCACACACATTTTTATTTCCTGAGAAGCTGATCTTCCATCTTAGTTTTGTCTTAGGCATCCTTTATTATAGTATCAAACAACAGACTCCAATATTTATGTACTTGTGCCATTTTGTCAACATCTTTTGAGAGTTTCAGAAGGACTGGGATTTTCTTCTGATATGATTTCTTTTAAATGACGTATGATTTGCATTCCACTTAAAACAAATGCCTTGAAGGTTTCACCATACTACCTGAGCATGTCAATGCATGGCAGCTGAGGTGTTTCCTCTATTGAATGGATACCAAAACTCTTGAGAGACCCTCACTGATGTCCTATGAAGGAGTAACCACTTCTTTGAGAAGCTCCCTTGCCTTTCCTAAAAATATATCACAGTTAATAGCACCAGAAAAGAGATTCAAACAGAAAGTAGCTATTTTTTTTCCAATAACCTGCAAAACTTTATGTCTTTACCCACAGAAGCCTGAAGTCCTTGAAGCCATGCTTCATTTTATCTGCTTCCCCAGCCTTGATCTAGCTGATGTTTTCAGTTCATTGGTGGGAATATAAACTCAAATATAGGTAACACTAATGAGATAGTCTGACCTTAAGTAACAGCAATTGATCACATACTGATTACATGAGCTGAAGGCTAAAACTGTGTTTAGAGCCAAGTATTAAAGCTGAAAAGAGCTGCAGTACAGAACCAAGGCAAACCATGCAGGAGAGAGACTTGATCAGGAAAGGCTCTTTAGGCTGAGAACATCTCATATTCAGGGACACCAGGGACAGAGGAGCATGGCAGGAATACGGTCAGATGCTGAGCTGAAATCCAGAGGGGCAACAAGTCAACACTGCACAGCATGGTCCTGCTCAAGGAGGTAGAGGGCAGAGGTCAGACCAATTCCTTAGGAGCGGGAACCTGGGCAACAGCAACAGAAACAGAACTGTCACTTCAGCCAAGTGGTTCGCTGAGTAGCTAATGAGATCCTAAGAGACTGAAAAATGATCAGGTGGCTGTCTGCAGCCTGCCTGCCTGTTGGGACTTGGGAGGAATAGCTGTAGATTGAGATATTTTCGGAGTAAGCAATAGCAGACTTAATTTAATGAAGCAGAGCTCCTTCAGTACATTGAACACTAAGAATATACATTTGCAAAGCAGTATTTCTTCAACTAATATTTTATCATTTAGAATGAACTAGAGCTTTCAGCATTCTAGATAAACAGACGATATTCATAAGTATTTAGAATGAAACTTGCCTGTGAATTTATATCCCATTTACAAATGACTTAATTATATCACTAATTGCATCACTATTACACTAATGCATATAATTCCATTTTAATGTTATAAGCTATTCATTAATGTATAAGGTCTTTAAAATACTACAATATTCTAATACAGGCATTAATGACTAAAAACCTAATAAAGAGCAACATTAGAAAGTTGTACTGTTATGTAGCATGATACAATGTAGCGTTTTATAACAGTACATGTTTGTATTAGTATTACATAAGACTTAATATGTTGATACATAAAATGCCACCACATGGACTTGAAGTTAACAAAACATCTCTAAAATTTAATGAGTTCTGGAACTTCCTGAAGACTTCTTATACAATTCATTTATATAATTCAGATTTTACAGAGGAAATTTGGTGGAAATCAGGCCATCTCATTTGTTCCTTCCTAAACTGAAGGTAGGAATCATTTTTAACCACATGTGTATTGCCAGTGATTGCGGGTGCTTATAAATTATTTATGTTGAAATTAGATTATTTTTCATTGTGCATGCGCAGTGAATTCATGACTGGCTGATCAGCTATTAGGAAGTAATCAGAGAATTAGTAGTTTGGCCTTTGACACAAGGGGAAGGTTTCTTTCAGAATCTCTTTAGGGATTTGCAGAAAGAGATGCTTTTTGCTTAGCTTCTGAGTCTTTGTTATTTTATCCATTATTAACTATTCCTCTGGAGTTGCAAAAAACTACTCCAAAACGATTTTCACAGGAAGACATTTATGTAACACATGCACATGCAGATTAACAAGTCTACTTTCTGCTCTTCCCCTCCACATAGTGTCACTGCTGGATCAGATTACCTGTCCACCTTCCTGGCATCTTGCTTGGATGACTCCTCCATGCTTAAATATTGCTTCAAATTACTTAAATATCTCCTTTGTAACCAGGTATCTCCCACTCACTGCAGATTTGCTCACTTAAGGGATATGTACCCACTATAGCAGCTCTATGGTATCATCTAGACCTTTCAGGAACCTTGACCCTCTTTCTTGTCCTTCAGGCATTTGCCATAACACTATTTTTTTTTCCCCAATACAACAAATACAGGAGAAAAAGTATTGCTAGGGCAAGAAGCCCATCTGCCCCAAAACAGCAATGCTGACACAGCTGCAATAAGCTAAAGGAAAGGACCAGCGCCTCTAATGAGACTTGCACTTTGTCTGTGCCTGGAGTTTGGCAGCCAGCACCCAGCCCTGGCAAGTGACTCCGGTCCCCTGCGGAGGAGGGACCCAGCAGCCACGGAGGGCAGCTGGGTGACCTCGGGGGAAGTTATCACCCGTAGAGCTCCAGCCTCAAGCCAAACGGCCAGGCACTGCACATACTCTCTGCATTTCAGACAGAGAGGCCACTGTGCAGAGCAGAAAGGACAAACAAGGCTGGTAAATATTACGCAATAGAAGCTGAGCACATCTGTACTTAAGTGGAATTAATCCCACACCTTAGTTTTAAAGGGTTTAGTTACTTCAGGTAACAAACCTCAACTCTCATCAAACTTTCTTTCCTCTGCACTCTTCCCATCCTGTGTGATTTCCTCTTACTTTTCCATCCAGTTTCTGCCCTTTGTCCTCTCTCAGCTAATCTAGCAATACCATAGGGATGTTAAGAATGGCAGGCCTGTTTACTGTTGTAGAAGACAGGAAGGTAAAAAGAACAGCAAAACAAATTGTCAGACAAAAAGACTCTGAAGCAGTTTTATCCTCAGGTTTTAGATAGTTATATTTCACAAGAAAACAGCCTAAATTAGGCTGCAGACGTAATACAAAATGCATAGAAATTACAAGACCAAACAATGCAGAAGCAATATGCTCTTCTGCAGAACATAAGAACACTATATTTATAACCAGGAACTGATACAGCTTTATAGAAAAAAAAACAGTAAACAGGAGGAAACATAGCCAATTTTCAGTTCCCCAAGCGTCAAGGATATTTTCCCCATGCAAATCTGGCATGCAAATCATGGAGAACAATTTTGGTATGCCTTCAACATGAATATTTCTGAATTAATCAGCCAGACATGTGATTACTGTGTATGTTAGACATGCTGTGCTACTGTTCTAGTAGTTTTAAATTAGTAGTATTACATTGCATTTTTCATTATGAAAATTTAACCAAGAGTTACAGACTGGTCGAGGTTGGCAGGTACCTCCGGTGATCGTCTAGTCCAAACTCCTGCCCAGGGCAGGATCAGCTACTGCAGGTCACTCAGGGCCATGTCAGTCAGGTTTTGAATATCTCCAGGGCTGGAGGAGACTCTACAATGTCTCTGGGTAACTTGTTCTAGTGCTTGACCACTTTCTCAGGGAAAAAATTTTTTTTTATATATGTTTAAAAGGAATTTTCTGTATTTCAACGTGTGCCTACTGCCTTTTGCCCTGTCACTGGATACCACTGAGAAGAATCTGCCTCTGTCTTCTTTACTCCCTCCTATCAGGTATTTACACATGTTGATACCGCATCTTCCTCTTCTCTAGGCTAAACAGTTACAGTTCTCTCAGCCTCTCCTCGTATGTCAGACGCTCCAGCCCCCTTCATCATCTTTGTGGCCCTTCACTGGACTCTGTGGCTGAGTAGAAGGGCATGATCACCTCCCTGCACTGGCTGGCGGCACTCCCCCTAATACAGCTCGGGGTACCCTTGGTCTTCTCTGCCACAAAGGCACATTGCTGGCTCATGCCCAGCTTGTTGTCCATGAGGACACCCAGCGCCTTCTCTGGGCTCTGGTCTTTCCAGCTGGTCGGCCCCCAACTTTTCCTGGTGCAAGGGGTTATTCCTCTCCAGGTGCAGGATTTGGCACTTCCCTCTGTTGAACTTCTTGAGATTCCTATCGACCCATTTATCCAGCCTGTCCAGGTCCCTCTGAATGGCAGCACAACCATCTGGTGCATCAACTGCTCCTCCCAGTTTGTATCACCTGCAGACTTTCTGTCCCATCATCCTGGTCGTTAATGAGCATGTTAAACAGCATTGGCCTCAGTATTGACCCCTGGAGAACATCACTAGTGACTGGCCTCTAGCTGGACTTCGCTGCTGATTCCAACCCTCTGAACTCTGCAGCTGGGCCAGCTTTCAGTCTACCTCACTATCCAGTTACATAGCTCGTCAATTTGTCTAGTTATGGGAGACAGTGTCAAAAGCCTTGCTAATGTCAAAGTGAGAAATAGCCACTGCCCTCCCATCATCCACCAAGCCAGTCATTTCAACATGGAAGGCTATCAGGTTGGTCAGGCATCATTTCTCCTTTGTAAATCCATGCTGCCTACTCCCAGCCACTTTCTTGTCCTTCCTTATCAGGTTGGGAAACGGCTTCCAGGAGGATGCGCTCCATCACCTTTCCAAGGGTTGAGGTGAGGCTGACCCACCTGCAGTTCCCCAGATCATCCTTCTTGCCTGACAAGAAGTGACATTTGCTCTCTCACAGTCCTCAGGAACCTCTCCTGATTGCCATCATCTTTCAAAGATGACCAAGAGTGGCCTCACAGTGACATCAGTCAGCTTCCCAGCACTCATGGGTGCATCCCATCAACTCCCGTGAGCCTGAGTGTGTTCAGTTTGTTTAAGGGTTCACTAACCTGATCCTCATCCTCCAAGGGGTGCTCCAGACTTCCCCTCTGGTCTCAGGGGGCTGGGGTTCCTGGAGGCAAACCTTACCAGTAGATACTTAGTTGAAGAGGCATTGACTACCTCAGCCTTTTGCATGTGCTTTGCCACCAGGGTCCCTTATTTCTTTAAGCAGTAGGACATTTTCCTTCATCTTCCTTTTGCTGCTGATATAGACCTGTACAGGCCCTTTTTGTGTCCCTCCATGTTCCTCACCAGATTCTGCCAAAACCAGGTGGGTTTTGGCTGTCCAAATCCCCTCCCTGCAGGAGACAGTGTCTCTATATTCCTCCTGGGTCACCTGTCCCTGCTTCTACCTCTTGTACACTTCCCTTTTATGTTTGACTTTGGTCAGTAGTGCCTTGCCCATCCACATAAGCCTCCTGACACATTTGCTTGACTTCCTGCACATTGGATGGACCATTCCAAGCTTGGAGGAAGTGTGACTTGAAAATTTACCAACTCTTTTGTACCTTGTTTTGTTTAGGACCCTGTCCTATGGGATTCTTCCAAGCAGGCCCCTGAACAGGCTGAAATCTGCTCTCCTGAAGTCCAGGGTTGGGATCTTGTTTTTTGCTTTTTTCCCCTCCTCATCACAGGATCCTGAGCTCCACCACTTTGTGATCACTGCAGCCAAGGCTGCCCCTGACTTTTGCATCTCCAACCAGTTATTACTTCTTGTTAAGTAGGCGGTCCAGCAGAGTATCTTGCCTCATCAGGCCTTCTATCACCTGTGCTAGGAAGTTACCATTATTTTACTCCAGAAGCCTCCTGGATTGCTTGTGCCCTGCTGTGTCACTGCTCCAGCAGGGCCTGGTAAAGTCCCCCATGAGTTCCAGGGCCTGCAAATGTGAAGCTTTTTCCAGCTGTCTGAAGAAAACCTGATCTACTTCTCTCAGTTCAGATGGTCTGTAGAAGACATCCACAACAACATTGCTCACGTTCTCTTGAATCCTAACCCATAAGCGCTCAGCTGACTCATCAGCCATGTCTAGACAGAGCTCTGTGCATGCAGCTGTGTTCTCACATACAGGGCAATTGCCTTTCCTTGCTGTTCCAGACTGTCCTTCCCAAATAGCTTTTATTCATCCATGCAGCACTTCAGTTGTGTGAGATGCTCTGTGGAGCTCTATGATCCTGATAAGATCCTAGCCCTGCAACTGTGCGTAGACCTCTAGTTCCTCCTGTTTATTCCCTGTGTTGTGTGCATTACTATTCAGGAGTGCTCGAGAGGCACCAAGTCATGCTGATTTCCCAGAAAGGAGCATGAGAGCATCCTCTACAGTGTTGTCTTCTTGGCACTTCTCTGTTTGTGTGCATATGCCTGATGGGGGCCCACTTCAGCCCTGTACTGCTGATCACTCTGTCCACCCTGCTCCTTTTGCTCGCCAATACTGTCCACCACTTCCATGCTTGATTGTCATCTCCCTCCCCTGTCATTCCTAGTTTGAAACTTGCCTTAACAGGCTGGTCAGCCTGTTGGCAAAGATGCTTTTGCCCAACTTGGTCAGGCAGGATCCCATCTCTTCCCAGTAGTCTTCAGTCCTCAGAGAGGGTCCTGTGGTTGTAAAAACTAAATCCCTGCTCTCAACATCACCTGTGCAAACAGCTGGTGACCTGCAGGATCTATCCAGGTCTCCTCAGGCCCTTCCCTCTCATTGGCAGGATCAAGGAGAAAGCCACTTGGGCTGCCATGGCACTTGCCCACAGCCCAGTATTTATGCTTGACATACTCCAGGCCTCCCCTGGCAGTATTTCAGGTGCCCACATGGAAGAGCAGCAGAAGGGAAGTTGAGGGCTGGGCAGGCTACAGCAGCCTCTCTGCAAGGTCCTGAGTCCAAGTCCCCGGCAAGCAGCAAACCTCTCAAGACAGTAGGTCAGGTTGGCAGATGGTCCTTTGTCCCCTGCAGGAGGGAGCCTCCCACTACTGACACTCGCCACTGCCTCTTGGTGTGGCTGTGGGCCTCAGGCTCAGCTGGCTCAGGTGCTGTTTTGGACAAAGCTCCCTGCCCATCATCTGCAGCCATGGCACTGACCTATTCCATAGTTGCAGATCTGCAGGTGGGGCAGGAATCGTCCTCCTGGCACCAGAAGTCATCAGCTTCCAATCTGCACCATCATGCGACTCTCCATTTTCCATCTTGAGAAGGACAGACTCTGCCTGCCCCTCCATTGTTCCTGTTGGGAGTTTGGACTCTTGTCTTTTCAGGACCTCAGAGATAATCTGCTCAGTCTCTTTTTGATCATCTCTGCCTGTGCAGTCTGTTGACCTCCTCCCACAGCTCCTTTGTGGTGACACGGTTCCTCCACCACTGCACAGGGCCTGCAAGGGAGGAATCCATCTCTTGATGCCCCAGCTTCAGCAAGAGGCCCCAGTAATTCTCTGCAGCCCCAGACCTGGAGAGCTTCAACCTCTCTCTGGAGCTCGGTCTGGGTCAAGGCCTCTCATGGGCAAGGGGAAATTGCTCTAGTGGATGTTGGGGAGAATGCCCTGTGGCATTCTCCTCCCATTGCTCAGGACACTGTCCTCAGCAGAATTGCTGGCATTCTTCTGTGTGACCTTCCACACAAACTGCTGTGCAAACTGCTGTGTCGGTCGGCTGCCTGTTAGCTGTGCATATGTATTTTTATCTCTCACTCTTGGATCTCAGTTAGAGATCAACTAAGCTTTTACCACTTTCTTGACCAGATGAAGCATCTTGTAGACAATACCTCACTTGCTATTTGCAATTTTCAAAAAGTTTCTTTTCCCTTTCCCCCTCAGAATATATTTGTCCTGGTCTCACAAACATCTACAAGATAGCTACAACCCAAGGCAAACATTTTCCATAATCCATGAAAACACTGAAGCTGGAACCTGGAGGCGGAAGCTCTCCAGGTCTGGGGCTGCAGAAGGTTACTGGGGCCTCTTGTTGAATCTGGGGCATCAGGAGATGGATTCCTACCCTGCAGACCCTGTGCAGTGGTGGAGGAACCATGTGAGACTCTTACCATGTCTCACAAACATACTCCACCAGTTTTCTATAGCTACTCAGGGCATAGTTAAAGACATTATTACTGAAAGATTTCATAAGCAGGATAGCAGGCTTCCCTGTCAGATTGACAGGAAAGACTGCAGCAACATTAATATCCAGCATGGTCTTATGATAAAAAGTTTGCTTTCTCTATTGCAGTAAACAGGATTTGAGCTTCTGATAACCCTACCAATATAAACTCTTGTAGAGCCCCTCTGTGATGGAAAAGATGTCAGTGCCTGATAGATTGTCCTGCAAAACTATAAATGTGATTATGGCAAAAGCAAGGATAATGTAAGACACTGCTATCATTTACCTAAACACAAAGATCTTTCTTTACCTGAATATCCTTTCCTTTCTTCTTTCTCACTCCCAGCTCTCTCTGCAAGTCTTAGTACAGAAATAAACAGCGAATGAGAGAAAATATCTGCTTGTTACAAAAAAAGATTTAAATTTGGATCTTTTCTTACAAATTTATTTAAACATAATAGAGCTTGTTCATATCCCTATTTTGACATCTCTCAGTCAACTTCAAGTGTGCAACTGATCGATCTTTGAATGTCAGCTCCCTAAGTTGCTATTTTTCAAGCTACAATTTTGAGACACTAAGTTACATAAAACCTTAAGTTTTTCACTGTCTGAAGTTGGGTAACTGAAATTTGCTTTACTTGCACTCTGCAATGTTATGCGATGTCAAGATGCCTGTCTTCAGGCAAGTGTTGTCCATGCTGCTGAAAAAAACAAAGCTTTAGAAAAATGTATTGAAAAGTGCATTCATGTCTGTGCCTACTAAAGATTCACCATCTTCTGAGAAATCAGGTTGCAAGGGAGCACAGAAGAGCAGAAGGAACTAGCTCTCCAGGGCAGCTCATAATGCTGACTAGAGCTGCATTTTTTTAAAGGGCAAGGCTGGAGATTAAATTGGTAATTGCCAATTCACTGAAAATGAAATTGCTCATCCAAAAGGGTTAGTTTTAGCAAATGTTTCAACTCAAAAAGAGTATGGGACAAAAAGTTCTAAAATTGTTAGTGTTTCAGTTTGACATTTTTTACTAATAAAAGAACTGAGATTTATTGTGATTTTTCATTGCAAATTTAGAATTAATGCTAGTAAAGACACATTGAAGTGGTAAAAATCAAAATAGATCAATTGCAAATGGTCTAAATGGAATGTCTGGATTTACTCAGTCTATGATTCCTTTTTGGGAGAAGGGAAGGGAGGGTTTCACAGTTTCACAAGAATGGGATATTGGCTTCTCCCTATCTGGGATGCAATTTTTTTCATATGTCTCACAACTGCTTGTGGCAAAGGAAAACTAAATATGTATCTTGTCCCTGGTAGAGGTTGAGACTGTGAGCATTTTTGGCAGTAACAGAGAGTTCTGGCAGTGACTAATACACTCTGCTACAGAGCAAAAAACAAACCAAATCAAACCAAACTCCAAACCATAAAATCTATGAAAGCCAAAGAACCACAGCAGTATAAGAGAGTAAGATTGTTCCACTCACATGTAAGGTAACAATGAGAAAGCTGGGTATTCTTCATCCCTTTCGACAATAGATTAGCCACATCTTTATGAGACCACACCCCTGACTATATCAGATACCATGGCATTTTATTGTACCATGTGAAGTAACCAATTACACTAGAAAAAATGACCCCTCAGTATGCACTTTTGCTGTCATTGTTAACTTGGATACATTAAGGATAATGACAGGTACTACAAGACATACAACTATTTCTACTTAATGTCTTTTCTCCTTATGACTTAAATGTTTTAGATACATTATTAAAAGATTTCTTCTAATCTAATAATTTAATAATCTATCAAATGAAATGTACATCTTTTTAAAAAAGTTCATTCTAGAGTGATATTTAAATTAGCATGGTTGGTTTTTTTTCCTGATAGAATTATTTCACAGCAGATGCAATACTTTTTATAAAGAAATTACAGTAAGTTCCAGTCCCTAAAAAATGCCAAGTGCACTGTACTTGACATTTTAACTCCTGTACTACCTCTATAGTAACTATACTTTCCATTTCTGATCTCAATGTATCTGTACTGTTCACTTTTTCCTGAGTTTACCACTTCACATTGTATCTCTATTTTCTTCAGCTCCCCTCTATTTTTCTTCCTGTTGCTTTTGGTTTATATCTTCTATCTCTATTAGCAATCACTATAATATAAGACAAGAGTCATGATTTATCCCTAGAGAGTTAAAAATATCTAGAAATGAAAGAAGTTGAAGGTTTATTATGTCAAAAAAGTGTATAATCACTTTTCAGCATTTCATTTTTTCCAAACCATGTCATTTTTCTTTGTCTTTTATTACAGTATTTTAAAGGTTACATATAGTATATTTCTTATTTTGCTGTTAGCCCTGTCTGAAAATGTGTTCCCTGAGGGAAAATTTGCTCTCATTTCACAGAAGCAGAAGCAAGTGCAAAACAGAAATCTGTGAGAGCTGTTCATTCAGTTCTACACGGGGATTTGCATGATTTGCCACGTGATAGTTCAGCAGAACTTTCTATACTGTCTGTGGAACTGTTTATAAACTATGACTTGCTTTCTGGGATGATATACTTTCCTTAAAAAAAAAAACAAGTAATCCTTCAAAAAGTAAATAGTATGTGGAAGAAATAACAACTGCTTTGTACTGTGTCATTTGTTGGCTGTGTAACTTAGAATAATCATTCTGCAAAAGTAGAAACAATTGCTTTTTGCCACAAGAAAGCAATGCAGTCTTTCAAAGGGAATATTCTGGATTCATTGTTTTCATTGTGTACAGGTAAACCTAGTATTTCTGCACAACATTTCTTCACAGTCTGAAACTGAACTGAGGAGAAAGCATCTCTTCATGGCACTCGGGGAACCTTGGGCTATTTATTATGTAAATAGTTCAGCGAGGGTGTTCTCATTTTCAGTGACTGATGATAACTTCCATGGTGATTGTAACTAAGCCAGCTACTACAGACAGAAGCAGAAGAGGAGCCCTCATATCATCCCTTGTTGTAACTCAGTGCTCACAAGAGAAGTACTGCCAACAGATTTCAGGAGATGGTAACCTTGGGCATTCAGGACTGTGGCAAACTGCTGGGGGTGAGCAGACCTGAAATCAGCGATGATCAGAGGAGAATGGGTGATCATCGCCTTTCGTACACCACAGCTTTGCAGTGCTGACCAGAACCTGAGTCCTGTAAAACTGAGCCTTCAGTAGGTGCTAAGTGTGCTGCTTTACACGGGGCGCTTAGGTTTTCATGTAATCAAATCCAAGTTCGTTGTAAGGACATTTTGCATTTTTATTTTGGTATAAAAAGGGAATGAAAACAGCTTAACCAATCAAAGAATTCCCTGCCGCAAAGCATACTGAGCTCCATGACTTACACATTTTCCTAAGCTAAAGCACTGTAGCTTTAGCTCGGTCTGAATATAACTCCAGTACACAACATATATGCTGTGCTCAGGAAGACTGAGCTTGGATGTAAGTGCCACCCCAAACCCATTTTTTTGCAACAAGCTGTTACAGAAATACTGGCTTAGCCTTCTATAATAGTTTCAGAGCTTGACTTCAGGCCTTCTCCATGTACAAGCTTAGGCCTGTGCTCAGTCCTTGAGTGCCCTCATGGAGGCACTCCTAGCCCCTGCTCTGAGACATAGCAAATTCACAAGGAGGAAGACTTAGCCTTAAAGTGTGCATAATTGATAATGTCCATGTATTCAAAGGGGAGATAAAGGTTCAGATTACTTGGTATTTGATAGCTCCATAGGTAAACAATTAGCATGTGGGGGACTCGGTTCAAATCCTTCTTCCTCTCCCTGATTTGGAGTAGTGATTTGACCTTGAGTCTCTGTCCAAGAGACTTGCCCTAGATACTATGCTATAGGGTGGCTTTCCTGGTGGCTCTTGCTGAAGCTCTTCCAATTTGTAGAAAATACTGTATCCATGTGCATACAATAGCCACACGTGGACATTTTCTTACATATGTTCTAAAGCTTTCAAAAAATTCCTTGCAAGACGTAATATTTTGAAAAGCAATACCAGCTTATGAGGAAAACTTGTGAACATACCAATGCATTTTCAGGTGATTTGATTCCCATCATTTAGAAAATGCAGTTAGTTTGACTTTTAGTGCAATATCAAAGCAATACTTCAACTATCCAGCCAGATTCAAACTAAAGGTTGCAGTACATGCCCTAAAGCATGGGAAATACCCAGGAAGATAAAACATTCAAAGCAAAGAAGAATATATGGGTCATCAAATTTCAAGTACAGGATCATTTTCAACGCAAGTCTAACTTTGAATTTTCTTTAGTCTTATTGTCAGAACTGCATAACTGTCAGGACGAGCTGAACCATTGGTTTTGACAGCCGAACAATCCAAATTAGACAGCTTGCATGTACCTGTAAGTTGAGTATTGTAAGAAATACTCTTGTTTTTTCCTTCTTCCATACATGTGCGAAGGCAGGAGCCATGTGGAAGGAGGAGCAGTGTGTATATGTCCTCCCCCTCATCCCTTCCTACTGAACTGTTCACATAAACTGTTGCTTCTTCAAAAATGTTTCCATATTTGGTGTTCTTCAGAAATTTATAAAGCGGCCTAGTATGAGGACTCTGCTTTTATTTTGTCCCATAAGAAGGGGTTGACCTCTTTATGCAACCTCCCTAAGAAGATGGCTGTGAATTTTGGAGGAAAAGGCAGTTATCTCCAACCCAGAGATAGGTGGCCAGCACTTTTGAGGGCTTAGACAAATCCTCACTTCTTGGCCTTTGCTGTTATCTAGCTTAACTCTCTACTCAACACTTCCATCCATCTCATTTCTTGCATATATCACTCCTGTATAGGGGTCACTGGGTCTCAACGTTTCACTAGGCGGTAGGCTGCATAAAGATAAGCAATGTTAGCATTCTTGTGAGTCTAGCCTTTCCCATGTCACTTGCTCACTTCTGATCAAAAAAAGTGAGTATCTGCAATAAAATATATTTGATGTTGCAATAAATACCAACCAATTGCTTGTTCTGATTAAATGTCTTCTGTACGTGTCTGGTCTCTTCATATTCCCACCTCACAAGTGATACAAATCCTTGGGCTATATGCTTAGAAAACAGCTCCTATGGTGGTGCGCTGTGTGTCGCCCATCCCAGCTTGTCTCCAACCGTGTTTGAAGTGATTGGCTCCACTCCAACTAAGAGGAGATCAAGTCTCAAAGACAATTACGTCTCTGTAAGTCTTGTGTTGATTATAAATGTCTCCTCTGAGTGTGCAGGAGATAACTATTACTCACAGGTCTCTAAAGTCTACCAGGATCCCTTAGGGCTCTCACAAACAAGAACGGCAAATTAAAATCAGAGGCCTGAAGCAGTTGCTGCCTCTGGCTGTCCATCCTGCTCAACGCAGGAATTACTCAGCCTCTGCTGAGCGAGCTTTTGAGCAACAAGAGTTTTCAGCCTGCTCTACTAAGGTAAACTGATACTGTGGTTTTGTGCTGCCCATAGCCTTTGTGAAAGGGGCTTAACTGTTTGGGTACGTCTGTGGTGATTTGATCTGAGGCTTATTTTTGCTCGGGTGCCTTCAGAAACCCTCCCAGTTCAGAGCTAAAGCAGCAGGAAGAACAGTGCACGCTCTGAGGGGAGCCAGGTGAGCACTGTGCTTTCTGGCATCAGAAGGGCTAACAGTGGAGTTACGTTTGGCCCCCTGTAACCTCTCATCCTGGCCATGGCTCCTGCCCGGGCGGGCGGAAGCGGCTCCCACGCCATGCTGTGTCCGGCGCCGAGAGCAGGCAAGGCGTGCCACAGCATGGCCGAGGCCTGGCTGCCCGTGGGCTTGCCGGCAGGGCGCCGTCCACGCGCGGGGGAAGGGGGAATCGGCGAGAGGCAACACGGCCCCGGGGAGGGCGGGCGCAGGAGGCGGCCGGCAGCACCGCCGCGGCGGGAGCGGGCCGGGCGGGCAGCGCCTTCCCCGCGCGGGGGCGGGGCGGGCCCCAACGGCCGCCGCCAACGGCCGCCGCGCGCCGTCCTGCCCCCCGCCCTGCGGGCGGCGCGCGCGCGTTGCCAGGAGACGGTGGCGCGCGGAGGAGGGGGGAGGGGGGAGCTACGTGGTGACGTTAATTCTATATGAGCGCGAGCGGCGGGAGCTCGGGTCTTTTCAGCGCCGGCCGCGCGGCGCCTCCTCCTCGCTCCTGAGTCACCGCGAGCCCCGGCCCCGCGCAGGTACCGCCCGCGGCGCCGGCCGCCGCCGCCGCCGGAGCGCGGGGAGGGGGGAGCGGGGAGCGGGGCCGGCAGAGGGGCCCGGGCCTGGCGGAGCGGCGGGGGCGCGGGCGGGCGGGCCGGGGCAGCGCCCGGGGCCGCGCCGCTGCCTCGCGGCCCGCGGGATGGCGGCGGCGCCGCTGCGCTCACCGCGGTGGGGAGCGCGTTTCCCCCCCCCCCCCGCCCGCCACGCCACGCCACGCGCGTCCCCGAGGGCCTCCGCCGCCCTCCGCGCCCCGCGGAGCGGGCAGGGCCGCGCTAGGCCGCGCTGCGGGGGAGGCGGGTCCGTCCCGGCAACACGTGGGGACGGCGGCGGGGCGCGGCCGGGCCGGGCCGTGCCGGGCGGCGGGTGCGCGTGTGCCGCGTCCGCGGGAGGTGCGCGGGGGGCTGCGCGCATGGCGGGCGGGGAGGTGGGGGGTGGCGGCGCCGGGGAAGCGGGGCGGCCGTGGGCTTGTGCGGGGTGCCGCGCGCCCCTGCGAGTGTGCGGGTGCGCTGCAGCTCGCGGCTGCCAGGGGGACCCCGAGATGCCGGCAGCGGGGGGCACTCGAGCTTTCTGCCTGTGCGGGGACCTCCTCTCCTTCTTTCTCTTCCTTTTTATTTTATTTTTTTCCCCACTTGGAGTTCAACATGTCGCTTCGCTGGATGCTTGCTGGCTGGGATCACCCGGAATGAAGGCCTTTGCTTTCTTCCTCGTTGTAGATGTATCCAACATAAAGGACTGGCAGCAGCAGTTACATGAGATGAATGGTAGTCTCTCATCCAGAAAGACTAAGAAAGCGCCTGAGGGAGTTAGTAACTACAATTGGAAATACTGGAGTGTGTTTATCATTGCCATGAACATGGAAAAAATACGCAGCATCCATCAATCAAATATTTAAGTGGCCTACACTGTCAACATTTGCAAAACTTTCAGTGTTTACTACAAAATCTTCACCAGTTGCTGCAACCCCTCCCCCCAAACAATAAACTCTCTAAAAGTGATTGTGATAGTGTGATAATATGACGGCATCTTCCCAGTTTCTCTCTAAGCAGACTGTAGTTGGTGGATGGGTATAATGTGTCCCACTTGGTGTTTTGAAAAATGTGGAAAGATGCATTTTTCCCTCCAAGTGCCCTATAGTTGGTGGATGGGTATAATGTGTCCCTTTTGGTGTTTTGAAAGACACAGAAGGATACATCTCAGACTGTAATTCATTGAGATGAGTTAAGAGTAACAGTGAAAATGGGTGCTAGACTTGGAAAGTATGACAAATAACCTTTCCTCTCCTCTTCTCCAAGATGGAGTTTGATAATGGAGATGCCTAATTATTTTCCTGTCAATCACAAAATAAAACCTAAGAGAGAAGAGCTAAGAGACTTAAGATGGCGTGCAGAGTTGTACTTTCTGACTTTGTTAGTAACTTGTTAGTAGCTCCTAACTGAACTTAGTGCTGTGCTCATTTTTTTGATGGTTAACTTACTAAAGCATGAGAATGGTACAGAACTTTGAGTGAAATGAGCTGAATGGCTTCCCTCCTCTTGTAAATTCAGGAGTTATTTTTCCTTTTGGGACAAAATTAAGACAATTGAATTCTACACACATTGGAATTTGAATGACTTTCAGATGTCTCTGTAACAGGAAAAAAAATAGGCCCCTCAGTGCTTCAGGTACCTGGAATGCTGATATAAGTGTTTAGAATAGGCCATTGGTACCTGAACTTTTGGTTGTGTAGCTCACTTAGACCTGCATGAGAGGTATATGTTAGCACTTCCTCCTTCCCTCCATGTTTCCTGTATTTTTGACAGGCCTTGCGTATCATGTGTTCTGCTTTCTGAGGACAGTGGGTTATCTGTGTGTATGTAGAAGGAGGGCCTTATGCACAGGTAGTAATTGTGCTTTTCAGAGCCACTGGTCCTTTTTGATGTTTGCAGAACAGCAAGTGTTGAGGCTGTTGCATGGGCAGAGAAATGATGTGCTGCGTCTATGCAGTCAGTTCAGTGTTTTGGGAAGCACCCACCAGAGGTGCTGTGTTTACTGTGGTGGTTTGTGTATGCAGCACAGTAGTGCTGCTGCCATGCTTGCGCTTCCTCTAGCCCGTAGCTTACTCCAGGACTGTTCCTGACTGGGGCCAGGCAAGGGAATTGGTATGATGGGTTGCTTAATGAGCACCACTGATAGGTGGTCTGATTTTTCTTAGCCTCTTGCATATCTGAGAAAAAGATGTGCACAATTGAAACCGAAAGCAAGGCATTGTGTGTATGTACGTTACAAAGGATTTTTTTATGGAGTTTTCACAACACAGAGCTGACTCTTCCAGGCTGGCATCATATTCTTCAATATGACTACAGAACTTCAGTTCTTTATTAAACTTTGGTTTACTGTTTTGTCAGTCACAGTGGTATAAGACTGTTCATTAAGTTAGCTCTCAAAAGTTGAAGTAATTGCAACTTAATTCATTATGACAGAGATCATATCCATCCTGAGGATCTGAGTTCAGTAGTGAAAAGTATCAAGGGAAATAAGAGAGACAAGCATCTTCTATTTTGAATTCTTGATGATTTTTTTGGTGAAAACCAGTTTGTTCCTGTACACCAATGGGTGTAATGGATGTGTCTACAATAGCTATGTGTTTGTGTTAGTATGGTTATAGCCTAATTCATTTTAACATTCTTGTGATGTGGCTGCGAACATGCTGTATCTCAGACTAAACTGTCAAAGGTCTTATTTCCTCGGGAAACTCCAGGAATTGGAAAGATTGTGAAAAAAGGACATACAAATGCTACTTAAATACCTGATGACTTTTTTCTATTTTCCTGTATTTACATATATATTCTACAGTGTTTCAGATAATTTTTTTCATGCATTGATATTGCATTGGTATTGGTCTGATGCTATAGACACTTGTACAGAAAGTGCTACTTTGCAGATAAAACATGACTGCTTAATGCTGGTTTTAGGTTCTGAGAGCTGTGGGGTGTTCTAAGTTAGCTTCTGATTTGGATGATTGTGTTCCATCAACTTTTGTTTAGGAAACAGGTTAGTAAATAATAGAGCAGAGCTGTATTATACAAACAGTGTTTCATTTGAGAAATGATAGTGTTTAGAAGTGGTTATAATTAAAATTAATTCAGTTTAGCTGATCCTCACTGAGCTCAAGCATGAGGTTAGTGCAATTCCTCATCACCTAACTTTGTTAATTTGGAGAAAAGGTCTTGTGTCTTAATATATTTGTCTAGAAAACCAGACATGCGTGGAAGGTGTCATGGAATTTGCTTGGGTATTCATTTGATGACCTTCAGAAAAACTAAGCTATTTAAAAGCAATGTGTGTGGCTTTTAAGGATTTCCTATGCACAATAAAAATAATACAAAAGGAAAGTGTAATTACAAATATGGCCCATGTATTTAGTGATAACTTTGACCTGAAGTTTTCAGGAAGACTGCAAATGTTGAAGGTGAGAAGTTCAGCTGCAGGTAGCTGAAAAAGATGACTATTTCTGTTACTTTATAATTACTTTTAAAATACATGGTTTGTTTCAAGATTTAAAGTATTTTATAGTCTCACTTAAGCTTCTTAATGCGTTTACATATCGACACTACTTTGTCTCTATCTTAATTGCTGTCAAAGGTTAGACTGGAGATTTTGTCTAGAGGGAAAGATGGAAGTTGTTCAGATCTTAGTAGCAGGAAATGCAGCATGTACTGTGGGTCTTAATGTGTGCTAAGGCTGTGCGACCTTGAGAGAAATAATTTACAATGTTGATAGTTTAAAGCTTAACTTGCAGTCATGAGGAGGCAGTTGCACGCACATCAGCTGTTTCACATGCTGTTTGTAGACTGTAGAACAAACTATTACCAGTTTACCCATTTTTTTCTTATGATCAAAATGTGAAAGTAACATTTTAAATACAAAAATATTAATTTGCAAGTGTTTCTGTAGCTGTGAAATGTTCAGCCAATGGTGATCTTCACAGTTGTCTTTTTAAGAATAAACGTTGATCTACTAGATCTGATATAGCTCTCTAATCATTAGAAACTCTGATTAAGAGGTTGGCTAAAGAGATGCATGAAATCTGGAGTGGAACAAAACCTCAGGCTTCCAAGACCCAGGATAGAATCATGAATGCCTGTTGTCTTTTCTGAGTCTGTAGTAAGACTGTAGTAAGTAAGCTGGTTCAGTCCACTACTTTGTTTAGATGTTGGTTAATAGCATTTGAGAAGTGAATAATGAGAAGCAACACAAAAATACTTAAATGTTTCAAAGCAGAGACAGCTCTTCTACAGTTCTGTTGGCATGGCTTTTCCTTAAAAGAAAATTTCCTTTTAATTCTGGCTTAAGAGGCTGTCTTAAGCATTGAAAGACTGAGTTCTAGGAGGAAGAAAATATTTAGCTCTCAAAGAATTTTTAATTTTTTGTTACACTTCAAGCATTTTTCTCATTGCTCACCTCTCAAATGCTATTAATCTCAGATTTAAATTGTTTTTATTTCACAGGTGTTAATGTTGCTGGGCCCTGAGTCTTCTCTGCTGCAGTATTAGCAGTGAATATCATTGCTAATACTGGGTATGTCACTGAAGTGTGTAACGAGCATGTTTTTCATTGTTTTAGTCATCATGCATCTATTTCAGATCTGCTTGACTTCTTATGCATGTGGAATAGATTTTCAGTGCCTTGCATGCAGTTATGTCTCTCTTTGTACAGCAACATTTTAACCTTTTGAACTCTGAAATTGATTGAGTTGCTTCTTCTAATGTATGTTTTTAGAACAGTAATGTAGGTTTTAGTACTATTTTTCCACTGAGCTTGGATCACCTTTTTAAGTAATTTTTAATTATATGACACTCCAGTTTGGGAAGTGAATCTTGATTTCGGATGGTTAAGTATGAATCGGTCTAAACACGTTACTCTGCTGTGCATATAAGGTTGCATCACCAGAAATATGCTTATCATTCTTGAGCTGGTGGCATCTTCTGACATGGCCTCCTGATTCTTTTATCAGCTTCAGTACTGTGGAATTCTGTTGGTGCCGATAGCATGATTGAATGGAATTTGCAAAAAAGAAAAAAGCTCGAGAAGGTTATTTTGTAGCTATGGCTCAAGTTTGTAAGCTTTCTACAGGTATATTATGTGCTTGCAAAAACTTTTTAAGTGCTGCACTTCTATGCATTTGAAAGTGACTTACTGAAACCATAACCATGGTTATACATCTGTTGGGGCTTATCTATTGTAACATCTCATGTAACAGCCACCAAATGTATCAGTTGGATTAATGTTGTCTTCTTTCTTTAGTGAATGCTGGATTGTTATTTGAAAGCTAGAGACCTTAAAATAAGGTGTACAGTTCAGTAATGGCATCATTTTTGTGGAAATAATACTGAACTGAAGCTAACAGAAAAGGCTATTAAATGTATTTTATAAATTTCAGGAGCTTCTGGGGGAGTGAGTGGATTTACTCTCCTCTATTAATCAGATGTTTCAGCAGAAAAAAAATTTTGAAGCTTGGAAACATTTTTCCAGTGTTTTTTAATATGTTTTTTTGGATAAGACCGTTAACCAGTTTAATTTAGAAAACATTTTAAAAGCATTATTGCCACAGTTTTTCTTGTGGATAGCGTAACTGCTAGCATTGTCATGTTTGATTATAACTGGCAGTCTCAGTCAAGTGATGCTCTCCTTTCCTTTGACTGATCTTGTAATATACACAGGTTGATCTTGTTAAACTATTAAAACGCAACCTGCTACCTCAAGTGCTTTAAACACTATTTGTATTTTTGTATTACTACTTTGTTACTCGTCAACAAACTGAATACTTCTGCCAGAATGAACTGTATAGAAACACAGTCTGGAAACTTTCAAGATCTCTTCATATATGAAAACTCCAATTTCAGCAATTAATGATGAGCATGTTTTCACATAGTAAGTGATGAAAAGGAGAAGCTACAACAAGCTCCGCTGTTTAGTTTAAAAAAATCTTTAAGTTTAAGCTTCTGGATTACTTTTCTAATAATGAAAGATTGTTCCAAATAGAAATCGGTAGGTTTTCTGCTACAGAATGTTGGCACTCAGAACAAAGGCCACGTTGTGTGTTAATTACCCTATTTTTAGAACATGATCAAGGAGCCCAGATCAGTAGCAGAGAAAAACATGCAGGAATAATTCAGTCCTGGTTTTAAATTGTAATTTTGTAGTCTGTTTCCTTCTCTTTGTGGATATTTTTTTCCTTCAAAAGTAAACAGGCACTACTTAAAATAAATATGAAATGCTACAATAATAGAGTTGAGTATTTGACAGCATCTTCATTTTCTGATTTAGAAATCAGGTAAGGAAGAAGCTCTGAAGTATTTCCATGTGAACAAAAGCAAACTCTGCAGTTACTAGTAACTAATTAAATTAGCTATGTGTGGTTAGTCAGCTTTGTTTTGAAGAATTTGAGTTTTCCCATCACATAATTGGAGACTTCGTGCAACTTGCAGGGACCCTTAGAGTGGAAGTAAGCATCTGCTCTCATACTATAACCTTTCTATTGTGCTTGCAAGCATCATTGAAATAGTTGCATTGACATACAACTGCAGTTGGTGTCTTTTCCTCAGGAGTTACTGGGGACAAGTGAAAATGGTAAGTTAAAGGTGAGAGAGAGAAGGTGATTTCAATTAATTGTATTACTTGGTTCTGGAGTATCATGATTTAGTGTTTGATCTCTAGCTGTAGCTAATGTTTTGCTTTCAGAGGAGAAGAAATGCCAAATTCCAAATCTCACTGTTATCACAAGGGTGTCTTAGATGTTGTAGCACACAGCTTCTGAATAACTTCAAACTTGCTTAACCTTATCCATTTCTAAAAGGTGCTTACCTGCAGCATCCTCTTGACTTTAACTCTGCTGTTACTCATTTAACTGTACAAAAGAGAAACCTAGCAGTTTTTTTAACCTTACAGCCATTCAAGCACTTAGCTGCTACAAAGAGTGGGTACACAGAGCCAAAGGAGAGCTAGGATCAGCTTTTCCAGCAGTGTCTACCTCTTGTATTGGCTTTAGCTGACTGGAAAATTGTAAGGTCAACAAGGAAACTTAGTTTTCCCCTTACCAGAAGGGCTTAACTCCATCTTTTCTTCGTAGTGAAGAGAGGGCTCCCCATCCTGGTTAGCCTGAGCAGCTGCATCTATTCGTGGGTAGAGGGCAAACTGTCCGCCAGCTGCAGTCACTGGTTGACTAGGGGCAATTGGCACGGAGGAGGCAGCAGCCCTGGGCAGTCCTGCTGTGCCTCTGCTCCAGCTGTGCCTTTCACCAGCTGCAGAGTTTTAACGGGCTATGCTGCTAATAGAAACTCTGCCGTACTTTCAAGCAAAAATAGATTTCAGGGTTCTGAATGTGTTTTGTGAAACACATTTACTCATTTAAGTTCTGTGCCCGATTCAGAAAAATCTTACTCAAGCTTCTGCTAAAAATTCCCATATATCCAGTGCCAGTTAGCATTTCTGCTGTTTGTTGATCGGAGACTATCTTTTGGACACAGTGATTGAGCTATTGCTTACACAATGAGTTCTAATGAAAATGGTTTTGTTTGAGCCTTCTGTAAGGGAGCAGTGGCACCTTTTCCTAGTTTCTATACTGAGAGACAGCTAGATTGTTTCCTTGCGATACTAGCTCCTTAGTCTCTTTATCAGGCCTGGGTAATATGATTCAAGCCTTTATGTTAGACCAGTACTTTCTTGTGCATTTATCTTCTGCTCTTGTGTTGCTCTTGTGATTGGGTAGACAACCTTAATCATATACTCTAGATTTGAAAATTTAATTTAACTTTGTCAATTTTTGCCTCTTCTACATTACGAGTAGGAAATCTTTGTTAACAGAAGAATTCTGAGGCACTAATAAAAGGAAATTCTCTGTAGAATTTGAATAGCTGATAATATCTTTCACCAAATAATTGATGTACTGGTCTAGTCACATATTTGAAATAATTTTTTCACCTTCAGCTTTCCTAAAAATACATATATTTATGTAATATGAATGATTTAATCTTAGATTATAATATGTTGTTTAAATGTCATGTTATAACTCTTTTGGATCTCCATATCCCACTTTCCATGCTACTGATAATTGGCGTTTCAGGAATTTGTATGCGAAGGTAAAAAGGCAGTTCTTTTGATTCTCTTTTGAAATGGCCTTTTTTGTCTAATACTGGATTGATTCTATTTCAATAGTGGCTAAAATGCTCTCCACATTACTGAACTGTGGGATCCTTTCCTATGTATCAATTTTCCTATCTGGCAGTTGATAGTATAGCTTCCACTAGTTGTTGCAAAATGATTGATTTGTCTTATTAGGCTTTAATACCTAAAGGATTTGAGGTATCGTGTACTCTGTATGTATACGTGTATCACATACTGTGTACTTCTAAACTGTTCACCCAGTTCTGATATACATGTGGATGAAACAACCCTGTTTCTGCATCTGACTGTAGATGTTTAAAGTAGTTATTTCAGATAGTTTGCTTAAGCCACTAAAAAGGTTTGTAACTTTTCATTTTATCAGCAGCGTAGAAAAAAAGTTGTTACAAGTTGGCTTCTTGGAATATTAGGCAAGAACATCAATTTCAAGTAGTTTTCAGTGAATATATTCACCCTGAGTTTCTTGGGTTGTATTAAGTGTTGAACTTGGCTGGTATGAAGCAACTTGCCTGGCACTTCTGCTTTCTGCACATGTTGTAAATAGCCTACAGTTTGTTTAGTGTGTGTAGTGTGGGGGTGGGTGGGTGTTCTTTGTGTTTTGTTTGGTACCTAGCTATTCTCCAGCTGGATTCCTATTCACTGACATCTGGTCTTGTTCACTTAAGTTACTATTTTTTCTTGCAGTTACTTAACCCCACATGTGGCCTGTTTATTTCAGCTATTTTCTATTAAACGCATTGCTTTCCATTATCCAAGGCCTGCCTTGAGAAATAAGGCGGAAGGAGGCTGAGGTGTAGCTCTGTGGACAGGCTAGCTCATTTGCTGTACTTTGAATTATTGACAGCTGAGGGAATTCGTTTGGGCAGAAGCATAGGGTTGTTTTTAAGACTTGAGTGTGTGATGGCTGGCTGTAGCTTGGGTCCAGTTTCCCCCAAAAGTCTGTTTGTATCCCTTGAACTGCTTGAGAACTTTCTTCCACATGCCTTTGCAAACTGAGTGAACAATTCCTATAGAGAGGGGAAATGATGTTTCCTGAAAGAGCCAGAATGGCTACTGGGTGGGGTATGGTATCCACAGAGATGCTGAACAGCTGAGAACAGTTGGCTGGCTGCCAAAGACAGGGCTTGTGCTCTGTGTTTGTGTAAAAAAACCTGTTGTTTTCTTGGAGGAACTGTCTCAGGAATGTCTTGCTTCATCAGCTGACTCTTAATTCACCTTGCTGTGACCTGTCCTCCTGAGGCTCAGCGGATGTCAGGGTAATCTAATAGTGGCATGCTTGCTTAGGATGGTTAAAGCTGAGCTTCAAGAAGAAAAGGCTTCTCACCATAGCTATTAGGTAAACTCGGACTGGTTTGTACTTGGATAAAGGCAGGCTGCGAAAGAGGAAAGTCCAAATCATTTGACTGTGAGAAGAAATGAATATTTAAAACTGAAGACTTTATGTGAAATTAATTAGTGAAGAAGAGTAACCCAGTAGTATTTCCTGAGAATGGAACATTTATTCCTGGATAATTTGAGGATAAACAGATAGTGATGTAATTTTCTGCATGAATAGGACAAAATTTAAAAAAAGTTAAAGCAGAGATTAAAGAGATTAAGTGTCATTTAAACATCATGGCAAATAGCGAACTTTGATACTGTTGTTAAGATTCAAGTTTTTGAAGTAGTTCTGTAAACTTTGGTGATTCTGCAGGATGTACTCAAAAGTGGCTAAGCTTGTGATTAACAGTCTAATGTTTTTGTTTTGAAAGAACATACGCATTTCCTCATGTTTGTGGGCAGGCTTCTGATCAAGCTTTAGCTACCTGTGTGGAAGAAGGCTTAAACGTTAGCTTTTAGAAGGCTTTACTGTAGTTTCCTGTGTTCTTTTGCTTCCTTTTTGTAGCATGAGCTTCCGATGTGCTGTCTTTAAAGCCCTGTAAAGATAAGATATGCATTTCGTTTCCTCTGTATATTTCTAAAATAAGCAGTACAGTATCTTTCATTGTAATTGGAGTCTCTGGACAATGTTATGTTTGCTCATAATTCAGTGCTATTGGCCCTAGCTGTTCAAATGACCGGGAAATAAATATTTTAAGAATTAGTAGGTTATTTACCTGCTGCTTTTGACCAATTTGAATGTGGGGAATGCCTGTTATTGGCACTCATAAGCCTTTTGCTGCAGTCGTGAGGCCTAGATTCTAAGCAGTATCTCAGTCCAAAGCCGAGACATGAAGTAAAACACCAACCATAGCCAGGTTTGTTATACCCTTACACTGGTAACAATGAACTAGTATCTCCCAAGTATCTTTTCAAGCAGCCATAGGAGCAAATGTTTCCTGCTGCTCAGGTGTCAGAGTGCAGCTGCTGTTCACAACTCTAGATACACCTATGAAACAAGGAAGGAAGGAGGGCTGTGTTGCTCTGCTTTCTGTGGGAAGTTGAGTGACAGTAACTAGGAGTACTTTATACCAAGATGCGGGGAAATAATCACAGTGTATGTTTAGCAGTATGTGTTTTAATGTTGATTGTGGTATGTATTGTAGTTAAAGCTTGTGCACAAGATTAGGACCCAGTATTAGGCATTGTGTGAAGGCAATGAGGAGTATTACCTCTCAAGGAAGGTATTTTCTCTATATCTGTCTGCCTATTCAGTTTTTTACCAGCAGAACTGCATTTATAGGAAGCTTGGGATGGTTCAACTTGATGACAATAAAGTAAATGTGATGCAGATACATATCCATGCTAGTGGGCTGCGCAGATTAGTCTAAACTTCTGCCAATGTAGAGTTCTGTTGGCATAATGCCTTGTAGTCTTATCATACTTGAACTGGTGTCTAGAGCCAATAGTGTAACAACAAACAGTGATATCTTCCAAGCTTGGGGAGCAATTCTTCCAACTGTAATTTTTTTGATAGTTGTGTAAAAAGTGAAGAGAGAATTAAAGAATGATGCATGAAAAAGATTAATGCAAAGATAATAGGGAAAAATAGGAGGCTGATGTGAGTACACTGAAGGGATGATTTGAAGCTGACAATTGTTTGATATGGTTTGTTTGAATTTCCATAAACTTTTGTGGAACGTTATCCAAAGGCTCTTAGTAAACTAGGCAGTTATAGAAAAAGATACAGGTCTTGCATTAGGTGTAACTAGACCTCACAATGTGAGAAGCTAGTGAGTAAGCTTCTGTAGAGTTTAGTACTCAGATGCGTGCCTTCAACAGTCATAAATGATCTTAGAAAAGAGGATGATCAGTGAGAGGATGAAGATTGCTGATGATACTTAGTTATTCTGGATGGTAAAGGCAAGGGCCAACTGTAGACTTCAAGAGTAACACAGACTGGTAGTGAAATTTTATCTGCTTCTTTGCCCAGTGTAGCAAAAAACTAACTTAGCTATAATCTCTCAGCTAAATGTCATAACTCAAATAGGATTTTGAGTGATAATACCAACTTACTGTTGAGTAGTAGTCATTAAAAATTAGAATTATTTGGAAAGGAATAGAAAACATAACAATGTCCTTATGCTATTGCGTAAGATCATGACTTGTCTGCATTTTTGTATTGCCCTGATCTCACCTCTGTCTCCATCATGTCAAAGAATGAGTAAAATTGAAATGTACAGAGAACAGAAATAAGGATCAAAGGGATGGTATGAATCCTCTGAAAAGAGTGACTGAGGAAGCTGAGACTTTCAGCTGTGAGGGAGGAGGGCAGGGCTTATGCTCTGAAGAGGGGATTCATTGTTCTTTCTCTTCCCATGTAGTGGATGAAGAAGACATCAAAGGAAGTTACCACATAGTGGGTTCAAAACAAAAAGGATTATTACTTAAAACAGGGTATGGTTAAACTTTGAGGCTCTGTCTCTGGATGTTGTTGATCAGAGAAAGATGGAAGTAGTTAAGGCAAGAGAAATTTATTGAGGCAGAGAGGTTTTAGATGCCTGTATTTCCTGAGCCTGTATGTTTTTTGTGAAAGTTGCTGAAAGTCAAGAGTTTCTGAGGGAATTCTTGCCATGCCCTTACTTCTCCCTAAGCATCTTCTAATGACCATGGGATTATTACTGGTACTGTTAAATTGCTTTTGGTGTGACTTGGTCACAGCTAATCTCATATTCTTATTTAGGAAAAATGGTTCATTGAACAGTGGAAGTCAATTAGGTTTCAGCAAACCTGTATCTAAGAGGTTTCAGCTGTTGTTTTGTTGAGCCCACTGGCTCTGTGAGACTACATGGTGTGATCACTGGTCACACCTTTGTTCAAAGAGCTGCTTCTAGTTTCATGGGCGCAGGTGAGGAAGCTGTGTATTTGGGGAGGGAGAAGGGAGAGAGGAAAACATTGGTCTCCACTAGGGATAAAAGTACTTAGTGAATATGATTGTCATATCTGCACAGAACTACATGAAAGATATTTCTAAGAGCAATGCCTCTTGCGTGCTTTTTTAAACAGTGAGATGACCAGGCTTCTTGAAAAGTTCTTGCATAGAGCGCAAGTTAAGCCTAAGTGGGTGTAAGGAAAAATTTTATATTTTGCAGGGATAAAATTCCTTTGCAAGTGAAAGAAATGCTGTCCTGATCTTACTGCGTTTATGTTCTTGTGTTAACGTATTTTTACAAATCAAATGTATTTTTTTCATTTTTTTTCGGGAGGGAGAAAAGAAACTTTTGTAGTGACTAAAATTCTCAGTGGGACACATTATGAGAAGTTGAATGATTGGACATGGGTATAGATCTTGTAAAAGTCTAATGCTGCTGCTCTTTTTTCCCCTCTTTCATCCCTCTAGGGTTTGAAATCTAAGAGAATGGCAGACATTGACAAGTAAGTAAAATCTGTAGGTTAAGGAGACTGTAACTTACCTGCTGTGTGACCTATTTCTTATTTCAAACAAATACTATCTATATGCTTGAGAGAAAGGATCCACTGCAAGGTAGTGGTCTTGGCACTGTGGCGAGATGTGTGGTTTATAGCATTTGCACGTGGGAGAAAAGCTTGAATTGCTCGTGCCAATGGATTTGGGATCCTCAATGTAAGTAAATCTAAAACTGGGACAAGGTACTCGTTAACCATTAGGTACTATGTTAGTTGGAATACTAGAGGTGGAAGGGGGAAGGTGGTGCTACCTAATACTGCAGTTTCACTGTATTTAGTTTTTCCTTACTCAGAACACTGGTGTTTCATGGCATTCAGAGGACTGTTTAGGTGAATCTGTCCTCAGTTCCCTAGGCCTACCAGTTTTATCAGGGAGGATTCATAGAGCAGAAGGGGACAAAAGTCTTTTGTAAAAAAGGAATCTTCAAAATTCTGGAAAGGTATTATCTCTTCAAAATTTTCTGAGGCTGCTGAAAGTAAAATAATCTGTAGAGACAAACTTTTGAATTTGACTGTTAAGACTTCCAGTTTGTTGTAGGTGAACACTGATGCATTAGTTTGCTTGATCTGTAGCCTGATCTCTAATGTGAGGTCTTTAAGCTATTTTAATAAGTCTCTTTAATTTTATAAAATTAACTTATTGATTCTGTTATTGGATATTTCTAATAGCAAAGAACAGACAGAACTTGATCAACAGGATATGGAAGATGTTGAAGAAGTAGAAGAAGAAGAAGCTGGTGAAGATGCCAACAACAAAGGTAACCTGGAAAATGAGCCTTTTTAAGCTGCTGCATACTTGCTTTCAAATTAATATTAAAAGAATTTTACTGCTTAACCTACATGGAAGTGATAAAGCATAAATACTGAGCCATTACTAAGCACTATTGATGCCCTACTGTGTTTAAATTCTGAAGCAAGCAAGAATGTTTTTTCCTCAGTTGACTGACTTTCTTTTTTTAAATTGTTACTTGCTTTTAGCTATTAATTTTAGTCAAGGTCAGTACCTAGTCAGGCCATACTGACTGTCTGAAAGGATGTGCAACTGAAAAGAAAGATTTATTGTGAATATGTTAATAGATTCTTTCAAAAGTAATAACAGTCAAAGGCTTTTAAAATGTGATGCTTTGGTTAGGAAAATATTTTGTGTGTATATGTGTATGTATATGTGTATGTATATGTGTATGTATATGTGTATGTATATGTGTATGTATATGTGTATGTATATGTGTATGTATATGTGTATGTATATGTGTATGTATAGTGTATGTATGTGTATTTATATATATATACACACACACACGTGTATGTGTCACTATATTGATCAGCTGCTCGGCTGCTGTATAACTTGCTGTTGAGTAGTCTGATCCTGAACAGAGCAAAAATCAGTGTTACAACTAGTAGAAATCAATATATCCTTCTTCCATTCCGTTGCCAAAAAGCCTGAATGTGTATGAGAATACTTGTTTATATCTCTATGCTAAAAAGTTCTGCTCATATGTTGTAGTTGAATATTGGGAGGGTGGGTAGAATCTGAAGAGCAAGTAGCCAAAAGAAACATAATTCTGTGTAGGAGTTCAATCAGTTCTTTTGAGTTTGTAATTCTTGCTTGCCTAGTTTTCTAATATTTTCTTCCATGCAGAATTCTTCCTCCAAGTTCTACTGATTTGGTCTTTTTTCATCTAGGCAGTTCTGCTTGCAGAAGTCTTTCTGTAGACACTGAATAAATAAAGCACTTGTGCTTTAAGGAAACCGTGTTGGTCAAAAGTTTTGCGTGTTGGGAAGGATTGAAAAAGGTTCATTCTAATTTAATTTGAAGGTGTCAGAATGCAATATAAAGATAGGATTTTGTATTTCTTAAAATCCTTGTTTACACACCTGTAAAAGCTGAGTATGAGGGCGAGGAGGCAAAACAGCATGATAAGAACTGATCATAAATGCTTAATTTAAAATGAGAACTTGTAAAATTCATTTCTGCAGGTTACTGAGGCACAGACTTGGAGCAGAAGAGGTTGATATTAATATGGGTAATGAGAACAGTTAGGAATACATCTTAAAAATATGCACAAATTTCTAGTCTGCCTTGTAGTTTGAAACAGGCTTTTCCTTTATGCAAATTGCTTTCTGAAGATGATGTAGATGTATAGGTAGTGCTGATAGTCTGACACATTATTGATTATAGAGTTAATTTGATTAATTTGGTGTGCTATTCCTTTTTAAAAATAATAGTTGTTAAAATTTCTTTTATTCCTTCTCTTTCTAGATTTTCTTTAAAAATGAGGTAAACAGAGATTTGTAAAGCAGTTATTTAATCCAGATCTGAAACAACTTTGTTTCTTTGGGCTTGTCTAAAACAGAAGGAAAACTCCAACTTCATTTCTGATTCTTTCTAAAGTAGTTCTGCTACCTTGAATTTCTATAATGGTTCAAATTAAAAACTCAAAGCAAAATCGATGCTTTTAGGGGCATCAAAATAGCCTACTCTGTTAACAAAAACTCACCTTTCTGAATGTTTCAAATTTTAATTCAGATGCTGCCTCCCTTCCCCAGATGATCAGGATGGGGTAGAATTGACCCATGCTTACAAAATGGAGAGGGATATGAGATGCTTCTGTCTAGCCTGTGTTCTGTGTTTCTCCCTAAATTTATATAGAAAACCTGTGGCCTTTTCCTAGTACTAAAATAACTTTTCTTGGATAGTCCAAAGTATTTTGAATTTACTTTCTTTTTTCTTTAAGCTCGGCAGCTGACTGTACAGATGATGCAGAATCCTCAGATTCTTGCAGCCCTTCAGGAAAGACTCGATGGTCTGGTAGGAACATCTACAGGATATATAGAAAGGTACAATATGTTCTAATTTTGTATGAGCAGAGCAGTAGTGCTTTTGCTGTACTAAAATTTTCTTTAATACTAATAATCACAAACTACTGTGCAGATGACGGAAAAAACTAATGTAGTCAGTCTGCAGTGAATTTGTTGAAGAGACCAAACTTTTTTTTTGCTTTCTTTTATTTGGGTTTTGAAGAAAAGAACACTAAAATATTTAGTGGCCAATGCTGTTCCCTACTATTACAAACTGGCATGCTGCTTTGAGAAGTTTTCCTGCTATTTGAAGCGTCTTTCATAGCTTTCCCTTAATCGTAAAATATCAGTATGGGCAAATACTTAGAGACCTAATGTCTCTAATCCCTCCATTTTGGGGTTATGATGTTACCAGAAAAGTTAATAAAATAGGAATGTTTTGATACAGGAGGAGCCCACATGAAGTACAAATAAGACTTGAAACAATCTCATTTGCTTTTTACCCTATCTGCATTAACAATAGCATTTCTGCCTCTTACGTAATTTGATTGCTGTGTGCAATTTTTTCACCAAAACTGTAAGAGTTGTAGAACATGTGACCATCTTCCTGTAATGCTCTTACTCTCCTATTGACTTAAACTTGAGGAGCTACTGAATAGTAGGCTTATCTAGTACTGCTGCTGTTAGTAATAACTACTACAAGTTTTCTTTATTACTATAAATAGTCGGATGGAAGAAAACATTGTTTGGCTAATAGCCTCCCATGATACAAGATACATTGGTACAAGGAAGGATATTGAGTCAAAGGGATACCTTGTTTCACCTTTCTCTCTGATATAGGTAACCGCCTGTATTATAACTTATTTTTTTTTGAGTGAGGTGAAAGAGAAATGTCTCAAGCTCTGTCTAGTATGAAATAACTTAAGACAAATGTGATACATGCTACCACTGATATGGATAACTGCTACAAAGTGGAATTTTGTCTGCCTCTTGGCGGGAGAAGGTGGAATTGGCAACAAACCTCTAAATGCATGCTTGTCAGTGTCACCCACTGCATTTGTCATCTGTATACAGGATTCTTTCTGTTGTTCAAGATACTGTATACTATTGGTTTTCTGTAGCCAATATTTTTCTTCTGTTTTGGAATAGATATTAACTGGCCTTTACTAATTTTTCAGGTCCTTGATCTAAGTGAATAAAACACGTGTTACTGATTTACATGGCATTCTTCTATTCAACTGTTCCCTCCTAGATACTGTATCATTTCTTCTTTAGTTCAAGTACAGTAGCACATCCTCTTACAAAAACATAGCAACTTCGTTACTGTACCAAGTACCTAATTTGTAGTGGAAAACAGCTGGAAAAACACGTGCAGCTTGTTGAGTCCGTACTTTCTCAACATGTGAATGTTGGTTTAACCATGCTTTCTTTACAGGTATCTCTTCAGTGTCTTTCTAAGTATTATTTTAAGCTTATTTATCTAGATCTAGACGTAGATATGATAGAGAAGTTGGCAGGAGTCCGATGTCTTAAAAGCCTGTTATGTGACCTGCTAAGGAAGTAGATGCATAAACTAAACAGGTTCTAGGAAAATATCTGTTCCTACTTAAAATCTTGTTAGTTGTTTGGCAGCTATCTAATAACATACCTCTCCACCTAAGCCTAGCTGAAATTCCCTCAGCTGCTTGGTGGAGGTTGTATTCTTGTGTGATCTTAAGTCGTTATTGGCTTGTGTTCAGAACAGCAAGTTATACTTGCTGTTTTGCACTTGTGTATTCCTCTTTAGACTTAAGTCTGCTTTCCCCCTTTAGATTTACTTGGCATAGCTGTCTCTTTCATGAAACTACATTTCCTCTTAAAGTACAGAGTTTATAAAGGTAGTGGATGCACAGATCAAGAAATTTTGAACTAATTGGCATGGACTCTTTGAAATGTAGCTATCTCTAGAATCTGTTTCGTATTGTATGTTCTATAATAAAGGGATTAACCTCTCTAGCAAACTAGAACTGGATACGCAGCTTGTATGGCACTGCCATCTTTAAAATGTCATGATTGTTTTTATATGCAGTTGCTAGAACCAGTACTCTAAAGTCTAAATATATGCATGTGACATCAATTGGGTGATTACAATGTCTTTTTTGAACACTTTTTCCTGAACGTGATACTTGTTCTTGAAGCTAGAATTGCCGCAAAAGGTTAATGTGACTAGGGTCTGGGAGAATGTGAAAGTAATGAAAATGTTATAAACCTTTTATGAACATTCATGACTAAGCTTAAGGTTTTTTGATAGTACCTGCAGCACATCCCTTTCTGATTTAGGCAAGAGTACAAGGTAGATGTTGATCTATGTATTGTCTTAGTAATCAGAGACAGGTTATTCATGTTAAGTATAAACATTCTAGAGAGAATGATTCTGCATTTTTAAGTAAACAAAGATATTGGAACATGCATATTCTACCTAACAGAGTATGATAGCATTAGTAATGAAGAGTAACTTTGTGTTTAAGTTAACATGTTCTTGTTGCTTACCTCTGCTAATCAGAAGCTGGCCCTAATATAAAGCAATTGTTTAGTACTGTGTTCTAATAGCATGGCCCAACGGCTTAAATGAAACAAATGTGGGACGTTGACCCAGTAATCCTCTGTAGCCATGTGCTGAGGATTGACTCACCTAATGGGAAACGGAGGCTGTCCACAATCTATCTCATAAATCTCACTAAAAGCTTTGATATGGGTGCTGTCTGTCCTGACCTGTCTGATAAGCTTACATTAGTGTAGTTTGCTACAAGTGAAACAGAGTTATGGCTGACAAATATTTATGATGAAGATTGCTTTAATATTTTCTTGGTACATATGTATAATATGGTGGCTCATTTAGCAAAGCAGCTGTTGCTTGCTTTGGGAATGATAAGTAATATGTTGAAGATGGTAGTACTAGCTTCTTTCCTGACTTAAAAAAAAAAAAAAAAAAAAAAAATCGACTTCCTTAATAGAGTAATAACTCAACTGGCTTCAACTTTTTCATAAAACTGAGTCTACCAAAGAGTAGTCTTTTCTTAATTATGCTCAACCATATGAATTTGCTATGCTGTTCAGTGATAAGTAAAGCTTGTTTTTAATGTGAAGTTTTATTGCATAAGTTTGTCTGAAGTTTGACCCAGGTATTTGGATTACTATGACTCTAACTCAAGTTAGAACCTCAGTTTAAGAGCGTGTACTAACAGTTTGAATCAGTGTGGTATAGAGGATCATAGTTTTGAATTGTTCAACTTTCTAAAACTTAAATAGAGTGTAAAATCTATTTTGATGCAAGTTTGCTATTAAGGGTGATGAATAAGGAAGGAAGGGTCGGCATGTACTTAGAGTACAGTGTTTGTAACAGTTCTGTCGCTTTTTCAGCTTGCCTAAAGTTGTTAAAAGACGTGTGAATGCTCTCAAGAATCTTCAGGTTCAATGTGCACAGATAGAAGCAAAGTTCTATGAGGAAGTTCATGAGCTGGAAAGAAAGTATGCTGCTCTCTATCAGCCCTTGTTTGACAAGGTATTTTAATACTAATCTGATTTGTACTTAAAAGCTTTAGCTTAGATGAAATCCTAAAACACAATGGAATATGAATTGAATGCTTACGCATGTTCTGAATTACTTTGGTTTCATACGTGCCCATTCAACTGAACTGACATCAATTTACCATCTGTGTAAATATCAACTAAGATTAAGGGGGAGAGAGGTTCAGCCTGTTCCATGGTTACTGAAATCACTTCAATATACTAGGCTTCATCCTGTCAGTTGGGCATGTCTGAAGATGCAGTAAGCTTTTTAGAGTTTTGGTGCTTACTGTAGAGTGTGGAAAAATGGTAACTGCTGAGTCTGCAAGGCAATAATAAAAAGTTTTGATAAGTTCTTAATACTATAATTGTGTGAATTTAGGGTTAGAAATTATTGGATAGGGCATTGGTGATTGCAATGACTGGGAAATGTGAAAGAATTTCTCATTTAATCTTCTAGAGAAGCGAAATCATTAATGCGATTTATGAGCCTACAGAGGAAGAATGTGAATGGAAAGCAGATGCTGAAGAAGAGATTTCAGTGAGTATCATAATCGGTTCATATCAATAGCTCCATCCTTAGCATGAACCAAAATTCAATACAGTAAAATAAAACACAAAAATTGAATCTTCATAGTTTTTCGTTGATGCCTGAAAGCATGCACATGAAACTTAGTCCATGTTAGTATCAATAAAATAAAAAGTGTTAACCAAACTTGGTGGGGCACTCTTAAAATCTAGAAAAAATAACATTTTTATTCTATCAAGGAGGAAATGAAAGAGAAAGCCAAGCTTGAAGAGGAAAAAAAAGATGAAGAAAAAGAAGACCCTAAAGGAATTCCTGAATTTTGGCTGACAGTATTTAAGAACGTTGACTTGCTCAGTGATATGGTTCAGGTAGGTGGTGACCTAGGCTCATGTGAGATTACTTCAGTACCTAATTCAAGTGTGTTTTCCAAGGGAAGAGTAGGGAACAGTACATTACTTGACTGACATGTCTGATGGAGAGTGAAAATGAAATTGAGTACTCAGATGTCATCTCTGATACTGTATTCAACTGAGAGCACACTGCAATACTTTACTATGTTATTTGTTGAACTTGTCATTCTACCTTCATTAATATACTTTTTGTTTGTATAGGAATCTGTATGAGAGTATATCAGCTATAGCTAAAAATGATTTCATGTTTGCATAAGATTTAGGCTTTACTACAGTGGAAATTCCACACAGTTCCTGTTGTTGCCATCTGCTGGTCATGTTCATGAAAGTGTTTCAGTGCTGTAACAAGGTCTTGTCAAATAGAAAGCTCATTCTGTATATGGCTTTTTAAGTCAAGGACTTTAAACCTGTGTACAATTAAATACATTTCATGGAAATTGAATAAACATTTTTTTTTCCACAGGAACATGATGAACCTATCCTGAAACACTTAAAAGATATAAAAGTGAAGTTTTCAGAAGTTGGACAGCCTATGGTTAGTGTAACATATTAAACAAGCTTGGCGCTATGTGATCCTCAGACTTTTATTTGGGTATCTTTAGTGGGGTCTGTGATAAGCAGTTGTCTTCTGGCAATGTTGAGGAATATGCAGCTTCTTGTCTTCTGAAAGAAGCCAAGAGCCAAGAACTTCTCTTACAGTCCTCTCTGAATGAATTTGTTTAACCTTCAAATTCTGATGAGTGAGGAATTTAATGTTAACGTCTGACCATTTGGTACATTTGTTATAATTGGGATTGCTTGCCAAAAACTAAATAGCTTGCGAAGTTTTAGTATTTTAGGTTTATAAGTTCTCTGTACTGTAGGACCAGGAAAGCTGCTCATCAGGAGATCTTTTGTTTTTATTGCAAGCAGCGTATTGAAGTAATAAGCACAAGATCACATAGGAAACAAACATTTTAAGGTTTATTGTACAAATTGGGCAGCAAATTCTAGAATAAGTCATGTATGTGCATCTTATCTGTATTGATAGAGATGAATGTTCTGTTGCATCTGTTTTTTGCATTTGGGTGTTAAGTATGTGTTGCTAAATTGCTAAAGATTCTCTCATGCAATTATCTTTAAGAGTTTCACGCTAGAATTTCACTTTGAACCAAATGACTACTTTACAAATGAAGTGTTGACAAAGACGTATAGAATGAGGTCAGAGCCAGATGATTCTGATCCCTTCTCCTTTGATGGACCAGAAATCATGGGTTGTACAGGGTGAGTGTTAGTTTTTTTTTTTTTTTAAGAGTATATAAATATTTTCTTTTAGTACTTCCTGAACATTAGCATTATCGGAGTACAGGCTTTTCTATCATCTTGTGAAGGTACTGGAAAAGATACTGTTTAGAAACTTGTAAGCAGGTTGGTTAAGTTGACATTTTTGATAACTGTTAAAAGCTTCAATCTTGTTTCAAGATAGTATGAAGTTGCATTTGGGACTCTTTTCCTCCTCGTCTCTATGTACTGTTATGTTCAGAATTACTTTTACATTGGGCAAGAAACACTTCTGAAATCACTATGAAATTAAACTGTAAGCTGGATAGCCTCTCTTTCTGTAGACCTTAATGTCTTTTTCCTGATTTTTTGATTGCTCTTTGAATCCATTTGTATTTCTGATGTTTGCAACACTTTGGGCAGTCGATTCCAGTTTTACTTTTGTATCACAGTTGTCCAGTTTGTTTCATAAAACTTGAATGTTAATTCATTGCCTTTCAGTTAATCTGAGAAATAGTGAATAGCTATCGCCTATCTACTCCAGGTTTCTTATGATTTTAAAGATCCATCACATTCCCTTTTCAGTGATGTCTTCCATTCTGGATTAGCTGTTATTGCACCGATTATATATTTGTTTTCTGTGCATGTCCTTCCCATTGTGAAGAGAAAGAGGAGAGAGAACAGTTCAACATAATCAGCATATGAGTCCACCAGGGCTTTAGTGTCATGATCTGTTATGTTCCTTTTATTTAACTTTCTGGCTGTTATTGAACAGATGGTTTCTGTGAAACCAAAACCAGAATGGTGCCAGTATCTATTCTGAGTGGTAACAACCTGTCACTGTGTAATCAGGGTTGTTCTGTCCTATGTATTACTATGCACTTTTATTTGTGTCTTAACTAAGATAGCCTTTTCTTACCAAAACAATGTATAGTTCTCTTGAGTCTTCAGGAACATGTCTGAGAGACTTCTGCAAATACAGACAATCTTACTGATGTGACTTCTTTGTTCACATGCCCCTTGAATTCTTTGAAAGTCAGACTAGTCTGGGGCATGATTTTCTTCCACAGTATAGGGAAAAAAATCTACACACCGTTTGATACATTATTTGAAGGCCTTATTACTATACAGTGATGAATGTTGTCAACTGTAGCATATTACTAGCAAAACCAAATAGATCAAATACGACAATATTTTATAAAGCAAAACTCATAAAAAATGGAGCTATAGTTATCTTTGAACTCACTATAGTTTTAAAGTGAAATCTAACGCATAGGTAGCACTAAAAATGGTGTGACACCATTCTTTGATTTGGAACTGAGTAGAACTTGATAGCAGATGAAAATTGGTATTTCTGATGAAGAGTGGGAAAAGAAAAACTTCTGCATGAAAAAAATTTCATCCCCCAAATTAACTTACTACTTTCATTCAAAGTATAAACTAATGACAGCATGGCAGTGATTAGATGTTATACTGTAGTATTTTATATTCACTATATCCCTTACAATTGTGATAGTTTCAGTAAGTTGTAGCAGGTGGAATTGTATTAGCTTACAGCTGTCTGTCTTTTTCTCCTTCTGCAGTTGCCAAATAGACTGGAAAAAAGGAAAGAATGTTACTTTAAAAACCATTAAGAAGAAGCAGAAACACAAGGGTCGTGGCACGGTTAGAACGGTGACAAAAACTGTTTCCAATGACTCTTTCTTCAACTTCTTTAGTCCCCCTGAAGGTAAACTTGAGTATACCTTAGTCTGTGTAAACTGACTTTGTGTAGTATGTATTTTACTGACTTTTTTTTTTTTTTCCTACAGTTCCTGAAAGTGGAGATTTGGTAAGTTGACTTACTTGCGGGGGAGACCACCTGTAGCAGAATGCATGCCTTTATATTCAAAGTGTTTACACTGACATTATTTAGGAATTTGTTAGACAGCTTCAGCTTTAACTGTTTCTGTATTTAACTGGCAATATTGATATGGTAAATAGTATGTATTTGTCTCTTTTTCCTTATTAGAAGGAATACTTGTTGAGCTGGATAGTGGAGTTCAGCCTAGTAAACTTAAAAGCTTATACTTTCTGCAAGTTAGCTTGTGAATTGCTAACTTTTGAACAAATGCAGTGATCTTTGTTATTAGGCTTTGCTTTAATTGGTGGTATTCTTAAAGTCTTTCCCTTGAACGTTGATTAGATGTAGTTAATTGCTACATGTATGTGACCTGTATTTTTTGCTGTTAAATATTTTCTCAGCTATTAAAACCCTTGGAGAAAGTGGTAGAACAAGTGTAGAAGTCTCCAAGAGCCCACTCTTGTCTTAAATGTGCTTGGTCTCCTAATAGAAAAGCCCATGACAATAAGCTATGGTGTTTTATTTTATTTTATTTTTTGGTAAGGGGAAAAACTACAGAAAATACTTAACAGTGCCAAATTATTCCTCTTGTATCAAGAGGCTGACTAGAGCCTCCAGAACCAGGCTTTAGACCTCCAGTTGGTGCAAACTCTGATATTCATGAAAGACACCCAAAGTTGTATGTTCATGATGTTAAAAATGTCAAACCTTTTGACTAGAAGATCACTTCTCAGGTGGGAGCCAGCAGAATGCTTACTATGTAGAAGAACGAACTGTACAAAAGAAGTAAAAACCTGGGATTAGAACAGAGCAGATGTGAAAGGGCCTCAGTTGATTAAGGGAGTCATAAAGGAGATGCACTCTAGGAGTTAAAAGTAATTAGTAAAATTCTTAATTAAAAAGATTCATCTGTGAGATGTCCGGTTCTTAACAATATAATAAATTCTACGTGTGAAACGAAGACCTGTGGGAGGTAGGGGAGGTGTTTACTGAGCTATTTTTCTACTTAAATTTCATTCTTCTATTGTCCCCCAACTTATTTTTAAGAGTCCAGAACTTTGTATAATTAAACTTACCAAATAAACAAACCTAAGCACTGCATAATGAGTGAAAAGAAAGTGCAGAACTTGATCTCACATTAATTCTATAAAGCAAGCCCCAAATGATGGGAGAAAGTTAGTGCACTGGATTTGTGTATACCTGACCACTTCAAAGTCTGAACAACTTGTTTGTAACAAAGATAGTTAACTGCTTATGTTTAGGAAGTAATGTTGTTTTATGCAGGATGATGATGCTGAGGCAATCCTGGCTGCAGACTTTGAAATAGGTCACTTCTTACGTGAACGTATAGTCCCCCGATCAGTATTGTACTTCACAGGAGAAGCTATTGAAGATGACGATGATGATGTAAGTAATGTTCTTTGAAAGTGAAAAAAAACTTTTGAATAATGCTACTTAAAGAATTTTTTGCAACTTCTGATTTTTATAACGTTAGTATTCTTAGAATGATATATATCAGCATTAGTTTCAGCTGAGCTTCCTAGAGGGTTAAATAGGAAGCAGCACACAATTAATACCTGTTTTAAGTAAGACTTCAGAGATTTGTGGCAAAAGTTGTTATAAAAGTGAACACTTAGCTAAATGCTTTTAGAGTATGTCTGAGTAGAGGTTTTGTATAAGACATGAACAAGAAGTGGTAACAGTTGTGTTGAGTTGGCTAAGGTAAGTCCAGCCTTGAGCTAAATTTTTAGGATGTGTAATGGTAAAGTTTAGTCCCCAGCTTTGGTTGGGAGCAGGCAAGTGACTGAAAGACTGCTTTATATTTCGAGACACCCTACCGGACAGAACTGCTGTCAGCACCTAGTCTCTTTCAGTGTTCTATGCAAGGAACTTTTAAGATAGGCAGGTTTCTGTGCTAAAGTGTTTATATATAAGGGATTGAACATTTTTCATGCTAATGCACAAAACATTAAGTCTGTCAGATTTATAAACTTTTAAAGTACAGTGCAACGTGGGTGGTTCCTGGTGTCAACTTTAGTCATCCAAAATAAACTGATGTGTAAAATGAGTGCATTTATAACACCATTAAAATTATTTTTTTTCCTTCCTAGTACGATGAAGAAGGAGAGGAGGCTGATGATGAGGTGAGCTGAAAAAATAGGCTTGATTAAGTAGTTTCCCTTCTGTAATGTGTTGTCCAGACCAAGAATTCCTTCAGTGCTTGAATCCTCTGGGCACTTACGTTAAGTGGTACTTATTAACGGTAAGACCACTGAATTTTTCAAAAAAACAAAAAACCAAAAACAAACCACCACAAAAATTTTTTTATAAATTTAGTTGCAGTTGATAACAAAAGATGATTCATTTTATAGGGGGAAAACTAATACAATATGCATAACTCAAAGTGAAAAATTAATATATTTAAAATTTAGTATTAAAAATATCCTTTAAAATTACTCTGGAAGCAGAGTATGGATAAGCTTAAGTGTAAATAACTGGTTTCTTTCAGGAGGGGGAAGAAGAAGCAGATGAAGAAAATGATCCAGATTATGACCCCAAAGTAAGCAATTACAAAGAATTTAAGCGTGCATGTGTATATACACTCTTAAAATATTCATGTATGCTATATCTTGATTTTTAGTTTAAATACTTAAAACACTATATGGTCTATAGGATGAGTATGCTTTGGCTAAGGTTGTTTCAGTCCTCCTTCTGACAGTCTAAGATAAGCAAGGCAACTTTGAAGCTCTTCTAGTAAGAAACATAGAAGTAATTTGTGGCTTGTGGCACTGGAATTAGTCAACCTTGGTTTTCTATAAATTAGTCCTGCAGCAAGCTGCTGCTTTTAGTTTGGTGCGAGTGTTTTGTTGTGCTTGAACATACAAAGAACTGTTCGAGTAATCTGTTTTCAGACTGGGAACTTATCACAAGCTAAATACTGACTTTACTGCTCTGGAAATCTGCACTGAATGGATGCTTTTTTACAGGGGAGATAATGGCAAGCCTGATATTTCTTGAAGTAGCAGAAGTCAAGGTTTGGGAATGTAGCTATAACCAACTAGTATGTGAGCAGCCAAGAGAAATTGGCAACCTAGCTTTGTATTTCATGGGCTAGGCAAATGGCTAATCAAGCTCAGTTGCAGTTTGCTGGAAAAGTGATTGAGCCACTAAATTAATGGCTTTTTCCCTAAGGAAAGGTGTACCTGACCACTTAGAAACATCTGATGCTGCTGAGTGAAAGCTGTCGTTCAAATACGCTTGTTAACTCAAATGAGGATGCAGTATATTTGTCAGGAGAAATAGTATGAGCTACAATCAAAGTACTACTGAAAGAGCTGCATAATTCTAGGATTGTACCTATAAAGATGCAGAAGTGTTAATTGAAATATGCAACCTGTTAGTGACATTTCATCTGGTGTACTGTCCAAACTGGTTCCTATTGTTCAAGAAGTCTTTTAGAATCAAAATGAAACAGCTGCTAGGTGGGCTTATTTCTGTCACTTCAGTAGTTCATCTTACAAAAGGTGTAAGATGTTCCTCCTCTCGCCTCATCCCAGGCTTGATAGAACTGTAAAAGGGCAAGATACTGCTCTTGATCAGAACTGCCAAAGGACTAAGGAGAAACATTAATGGTGCTATAGTGTGTTGACATAGAATAAAATGCAAGCCAGTCACAGGCTGAAAGTTGGGAGTAAGTTTGACAAAGCACTGAGATCCTAGAATAGCTATTCAGACAATGTAGTGGAGTAAACCTATCTGAAGATCAAGTTTGGGAATGAAAACTTGCAACTGAACTTTATCCTGGGAAGCATTTTCCTTAAATTTCCACATTGCTGTGAAATATTGCTAGTTGTCTATCTCAATATAGCAGAGAAGTCTTCCACTTGGGAATTTTATAGCAACTGGAATTTCTCAAAGATGTGTCCAGAGTGATAACAAAGTACCGGGATTTGGTGTTTCATCGTACAGCTATACGGTGGGTTCTGAAGTAAGACCATGCCATTGATACCAACCCAGGGAAGTCTCTTTTGGTTCGAGTTGTGCAGAAGGCCTTGATGCTGCTTTAAAGACAGCATGATCAGTTTAAGGGAGGAGATTCAAAAAACTTAAATACTGGAACTTGAGAAAATATGTTTAGTAATTTTGATAGCTATTTAAAAACACTGATACCTCTACACTGATATTTCTTTTTTCTTAACAGAAGGATCAAAACCCAGCAGAATGCAAGCAGCAGTGAAGCAGTGTGTATGTGGCCTTGAGGATTACCTGCACTGTACTAGCCTAAACACAACTATTAGTTACTTACAGCCTTATGTTTTGTATCTCGGTAGAATTAAGTAACCAATTTGTTAAAAATGAAATCAAACACATAAGAACCAGTTTAAAATGTAGGTGCAATCTACCTAGCATTTTAACAGTATAATTTTCAGCCAATATGTAGAATGCAGTAAATCCCCTAAAGCATGAATGTTAATTCATTGCTACATAGTTTGGTTCTTGTGACGTCTTTGTCATGTAGCTATTAGACTGCAGCTGTGAAGATTATCAGAACTGTTAACTGAGACCAATATTTGTTTAGAGAAAATCCTCTCCTGACGAACCAACCAAAGTATTTTCAGCCCAGTAGTCTTGAACGGGTTTAAGTCTGCTTGCACTAGCTGTGCCTTCATTACTTTGTTATAGAAATGGCAGTGACTTGTACTAACTAGGAGATGATGATGCATTTTGAATTTGACTACTTGAGAAGACTAGTATAATTTGTTTAATTTCCAATGAGACCACATTAAACATTCATAACTGTCAGCTTGTTTATGCTATGGGTTTTGTATTTTATGTGACATAGTGATCTACAAAGGAAACCTAGTCATCATATTAAGGTTATTGTTTACCACTGGGGTGTGAATAAAACCTAGTATTTTCAGAAGTTAGTCTTGTTTTATTATGATGTGTGTATCTGCATGTGTAAACTATTAAGGCATCTCTTTCATGCTGCAGTTCACTTTTTACTAGAAACAAAAGTCAAAAGTTACTGAAAAGTAAATTATATAGCATTTTGAGAGCAAACAGCTTAATTGCTTGGAAAGTTTGGTCTGTGCTTTCCTTCGCAATGTGATAGTTGTGAGCCTAAGCTGCATATTTTAGTAATTAGACAACACTGACATTTTGAGAAGGCAAATTTTTAGAAGTGGGCCTAGATCTGATAAAGGACTTTGGTATTGCCATGCCAGACTCAAAGGCATTTGATTGTTCATATGGAATCTGGAGCCAAGAGAGGTGCCTTGGATTTCCAGTCTGTGTGATCAGAGCTAGGATGTCCAGAACAACCTGCCCTGTAGCCTAAGGGATGGCTAGAACACTTAGCTGCATTCTAGTTTGTTTTCTCAGTGCATCAAGGATCTGAAGAGGAGGAACCAAAACCCAAGGAATTTCTTCCTTCTCCCCAAATGTTTTGCTTGCTAAGCCATGCTCACATGATTCATGCTTTTTGTTTTGGATGTTCATTGTCAGCTTAAACATAAGGGCTAGAAGGTCTGTCTTATATTAACCTTGGCTCTAGCCTAGTAGTGGAGACAGTCTTTTTTGAGATGTGGATATGAATGCACTCAGCTTGAGGAGACTGAATTGACATCTTCTGTTCGTTTCACATGATCAGTCAACTGCTGCTGTACTATGTGCAGCCTTATCCTTTATAACTGTAGAAGTGCTGATTTTAAACAAGTACCCAGTTAACATTTTGAGGGGTGGGAAGACCCTCATGGTGCAGCAAAGAAACATGCAGCTAGCTGTGGATCTGTTTCTGCACTAGCTACTCTTTTCCTTGCCACTGATGTACTATCAAGTATAGCCATAAAGGATTAAAGTATTAAAAAGATGCCCATAAAGGGTAAAGGGGAGGCAAGGGTCTTGTGAAGATGAGGCCAGGGGAAGTCTCTCCAGCATGTCTCTTGCTTGGAGGGCAGATGGTACAGAATGAAGCTTATGCTGAATGCCTTCCCTGAATCCCTAGTCCTTTTAAGAAGGAAGTCTATTGGGCTCTGAGTTAACTGACTTTTATTATTCCTCAGAGGCTTGAATGCCACACTGCTTAATTTCAGAATCCTTGTCAAACTTGATTCATCTCTCTAGTTACGGATTTAGAAGAAGGAGCTCTTGTTACCTATAGCTGTATATAAAACAGTTCTTTTGAAGCTGTGCTCTGTTTTTTAGGTAACCTATAGATCACAGCATAGAAAAATATGCCAGAAGAAAATTAAATCACTGTGTCACTTTATAGCTGTGTGTAAATTCGATGTGGTTCTGTTCTTGTGATGACACTAATCCTGACAGGACATGCTTAGCCTTTGAGATGCTGTCCCTGTCAGGTGTTTGTGTATCATTTGGTCTTTTCTCTCAAAATTTTTCTCAACATTTCCCAGGATTAGGTTTGAACCAAGCACTGGTGGTTTAAACTTGAACTTCAGGGCATAGAGACCAAACTTATAATATGTTATGGACTTGAGGCAAAAAACATGGAGTTTTTCGGGTCATACCTTTTGACATGAAAAGTATCCAAAGTCCTTACTTGGATCTAGCCTGTTCTTGCTAATAAAAGAGAAAGCACTGTCAAAAGTTGTCCAAGGAATTTCAGAATTCATTTGTCCTGTCATATGAAGTCTGACTTGTGCTTAAACTGCTTTCTCATATAATAACTTCCTACCATTCAATGTAATATAGTATTTGAAGAGGGGAGTTGATAGATGTCAAAGCTTACCTGCAGCCTGCAAGATCCAGAGCCATGAAAGCATATCTGCCTACAGATTTTGGTATACATCTATCTAGATCAAATTGCCAGTACTAAGTCAGCTGTTCTTGTGCCCTCCAGACTGCAGCAAAAGGAAGGGTAAAATCATACAAACTGAGATGCCAATTCTTACGGCATTGGTTAAATAAAAAATGTTTTGGTGCTTAGCATAGTTCTGAGATCTCAGACTGTCTTGTTTAGTAATTCTGAAAGGCAGTATGTAGCAGGAATATTAAACTTTCAACATTGATTGGAGTATTGTGACTCATTCTTCTCACTTTTCTTGAATTTATGCCAACTATAGATAAATTGTTCATTTAGTATTTGAGAAGTCACCTTGTTAACAACTTAAGGCTAGGAAAATGTCACTGAAGAAAAAACAGGACTTCTTGTCAGTTCATTGTCTGCAATATCTTCTGCAATATCATGTGGAAATTAAACTGAGCAAATGCATTGTTCTGTCTAGTTTTGGTTGCTGAATTGAAGGGAATGGCCTTAGGGGGAGAAAATGGTGGTTGCTGATGGAAGAACTAGGAGAATTACCTGAGACTTGGAATGAGGGAAGGGCAGACATCTTATGCTCGATAGAGAGCGGTGCTGCTTGGTATTTCTGAACTTCCAGCAAATGTAGATTACAATAGATGACATTAGCACTAAATGGTTTCCTTGTTTTGTATAGCTTTAATAATGTAAAACATTGTTTTAAAATAATATCCTGAAATAAAATTGACCAGATTTAAGCTTAGCATTCTTAAGACTTAGTTTCTGGAGAAGAGGGATATCAGGTACAATTAAAGTGTTATCTTGGGTTAGTTAAACACTTCACATATCAATGCTTGTTATGAAGCTAATTAGTTATAGAAGACATTGATAAGCATGGATCCTCAGAACTGGTGTTTCCAAAGCTAGATAGCATTTATAACGTTTACATGTTTTTGTTTGTTAAATAAGAAACAACAACAGAATGTAGAAACTGCTCAGGAATTGAATGTGCTCATCTTTGCCTTCAAGCTGCTACTTACACTGCCCCATGTTTTAAGGCTCACTGTTGTAGATCAGATTCAGAAACTGATAGAAAATTTCAGTTAATCAATTTGTATGCATCTACCAGAGACCTCCAGTTCCCAAAGGTCTCTGCCCAAAGGTGTCTGTGCAGCGGTGTTCTTTGCCTTGCCTTGTGTTGTGTTGGGGAAGAGGCAGTATGCTGTAGCGTTCTCACTGGCATAAGGAACCAAAATGCTGAACTTCTCAGGAAAGGGACAGTGATAATGAGGGCATTCCTATATAATGGCTCCTGTTGGCCTGCTGTGCTGGACCTGGAGCTGTGCAGGAAGTTTGCATAGGTGGACTCAGCTCTCCAGCACTTCCCCTTTCATTCTGTGTTATCCTAGCCTTTCCTAATCAGAGAGGAGCTCTGTGCAAGATGTCTTGTGTAGGCTGGAGAAGTCCTTGCTTATCCCACCTTGAGTTTCACTTCCTTGTAGCTGCCCAGTTCTAATTGAGATGTGCTGGTTCCCTGCAAGTTTTCAAGCAGATGTCAAGGTAACTTCTTAATTCCAGCACTACCTAAAGTGAAGGTAAATCCATGTACTGGAAATGGTAAGTCTCATTTTTGTACGCTCTCTCAAATAAAGAGGAGTTGGCAGTTTTGTCCGCATGGCGTGTTGGACAAAGCTTCTCTTTCATCACTTTCAAATCCTCCTGTGGATCTCTGCTCGGAGGTAGTCTTCCACATGTGGCTGGCACCTCTCAGCTCTTGTAGGAAAACTAGAACAAGTAGACTAGATGGAGAATACCAAGCAAAAGATAACCTGTTCAAAATTCAGATCTGCATGGTGTGTGCTAAAAGGAGGTGTGCGAGGATCGTGTGTGGCAGAAGTTCGTTGCCTTGGCTTTGTGAGTGTCTAAAGGGTGCTGAGTTGGCATTAGTAGTTGCTTCTATAGCTGCAGAGGTGGCTTAGCTCCTGAATGTAGCTACTGTTGAGCTGTGCTTTCATGCACTCAAGTGAATGTTGCAGGTACCCTCCTGGTGTTAATACTCATCTTGGAGGTGATGAAGAGGAGTTAGTGTGTTCTAAATTCACACCTGCTTTACTGAGTACTAGCTGATCGAGTCTGAGAAACTTCAGATCCTTCAAACTGTTTTACAGGTTGACTTCGTTCTACAGTGGGCTCCCAAATAGTTTTTCATATTTTTGGAAAACAGCAATCTACAAAGTATGAAGTACTTTTTTGCTGTGGGAGGAGGAAACCTGGAGCAGCTACAATGCCAGTGTTGTGTGCATGGCGCACAGTTTCTTAATTTGGTACTGGTGTGAGTCATGGGGAATCCTAGGGCTTGGGGCAGAATGGTTGATAGTTATGGGAAGTCTTTTTGCTTTTTGCATGAATGATTTACTGTGGGGTGTGTACAGGTATCAATGAGAATTTATTTAGAGGAAAAGTTTCTCCTCCAAATTATGTTCTGTGCTTCAGTCTGTGATCACCAGTGAGTTCCACTGAAATTATTGGGAAGTGGTAAAGGTCTAGCAAACACCTGAGAAGTAACCACATGTTGTTTAATTGCTTTAATTGCATATGCAACACTGCCAATATGTACTTCTCAACCCTTGACTGTTTTTCTTGTCTCTTTCTTGGCATGGCTTTGCCTTTTCTCAAGCAATGACCAACTCATATTTCTTTTAGGTTTCCCTCTTAACCCTTTTCTGTTTTAGCCACTTATTTCCCAGTAATGAAGAGATCACGCTGAGATCACTCAGTAGAACTAGCACCCCTTTGAAACTAATAGCTGATGGTCTGCCTCAAGCTGGGGGTTTATTACTGAAAACAGTATGAGAACATGAGTTTGTTTTTTTTTTTGTTTTTTTTGTCTTTAGTGGTGGCCTCCCGAAACTGCTTCACTTGCCCAAAGGTTTAAAAAGTACACTTTAATTGCTCTCACTTCAGTTACCCTTTAATCAAGGTTACACATACAAAACTTCAACTACTTGAACCTTTATGTTAGGGAGCTTAGGATACAGCAAACCACTATACCCTAAAATGAAACATTCCTGTCACCAGTATTATATACCAGTGAGCATGTAAAACAAAAGGAAAAAATCAGTAAGAAACGAATGTGACTATTAAACTTGCTGTCAAGGATCAGATTCAGTGTTCTTTCAAATTGTAGTGTTCATGTGTGACAGTAGGTGGCATCTGCATGTCGGCTATTGCAATAGAGTTTTAGCAAAGAACAGATGCAAGATGTGCATATTTAGTGAGACAGCTACAGGTAGCAGGTACAGAACTTAATAAAAATGTAGTGGTTTAAAAACATGCTTGAAAAAAAACCTTAGTAGAATCCCACTGGGACATTAAACATGCTACGTGTGTTAAATGTGTTTTTTTCTAAAATACTAATTTAAGGAACAGTAACACTTTAGGAAGTTTATTTCTAACTTCTGACTAGGAAAATGAAGTTTGTCACCCTTTGGAGGTAAATTCAGCATAATAGCAGTGTGGTGCAAGTATCTTGTTCTTTTACCATATACCTCTGTCAGTATTTCATGTTACCCTGGTCTCATAAGTTTTGACTGATCTGGTGATTTTGTTCAAATGTAGCAATTTTAAATGGTTGTTAATGCTTGCTTACAGAACACAGATTTAAATGGATGTTTTGCATGCTTATTTCTGATCATGTGCTGAGGTGAATTTCACTAGGAATAAACAGTTGAGTCTCCTTCTCCTTCAGCAGAGTATGTCCATCAGTGTTTAGAGCTGGGTTAGAAAGCTGGTATTCAATGCTTCCTGTAGTGCAACTGAGAACTTTATACCTGGCAAGGCCTAAGCAGAATGAACTTACTCCAGTTCCTCTACATATTTGATGAAAGATTTTGGCCTTCCATGCTGTTCTTGTTTTTCTGTTGATTAATTACAAATTGCTGTCAGCGCTGAGAATAAGCAAAAAAGCACACATTAACACATTATCTAATATATTTTTAATGTCCCTAAATGTTAGCACAGTGTTGTGCAAAGCAGTTTTTGAATGCTTGCTGCAGAATGTGTAAGATGACTCTTAAGTCTAACACCAGTTTACATACTACTGTTAGTGTGTGTATTTTGAAGGAAATGGCTATCCATTTACAGCAATGGAATAGCAACCAAAAATGTGCAAGTGAATTGTTAGAAAGTTGATCTGTGGGTTTAGTTCAATGTTCTGTACCTTATGTAAATTTGGTATTTTAATTTATACCAAGTTGTTATAACAATATATAAGTATATATTTTTATAGCAAGTTAAAATGTGTATTTTAAATACATACTATTTGTTGTGGTTTGACAATTCCAAAATTAAGTCTGTGTTCATATGACACATTTATTTAATCAGGGGTCAAGAAATACATTCAAAATGCATCATGTGAGAAGTTAGGAAATTCGCTTAATCTGTTCAAGCCATGTGTGAGGCTGCTTGAATATATTTGGGCAGCTGAAGATGCAGGTATTTGCACTAGGGACCTGGATTCAAATTGGAATGAACTGTGGTTGAAACGATAGCGAATGGTATTCGGATCTTTCTAATACTAATCCTCTAAAATAAGCATAAGATTATTGTTAAAATGAACTATATCTTTAAGTTCTAAGGAGAAGAGACTATTCTTTAGACAAATGGACTTTTAAGATACTAATACCCCTCTTAGTTCAGTTTGTGGCTAGTAAGTTGCCTTTGCTGATTTGAATGTCTTCCAGTTATGTTAAACAGTTAATGAAAAAATGATTTGCCTTTACCGTAATTGTTTACCTCTCAATTTATCAGTGTTATTTTTGAGTTTTAAGAGGAAAAGATTATTTTTAAAATAATACATGAGGAAATGTTTTAGTGTTATCTAATGGGCTCCATTTAAACAGTCATCAGTGGTGGAGAGGTTTTTCCTAGTTTGTTCCTGATGACCTATGCTATAGCATATCCTGCTTCCTAGCTGCCAAGACTGTCATCAGGGGCTGTTTTTTGTGGGTTGTTTTTTATAGCCACCTTAAATATGTGCTTAAAGTAGTACTCAAACATAATGTGAAAATTCCAGCACTTGGTTTACGTTGACATTGTCAGCCAAATTTAGCTCTGTTGGCTTTTGATTTAGATCTAATACATCAAAGGATTTTAAAACAAATAGCTTTAATACAACCTTAGGCTACTTTTCTACACGAATTCAAAGAACCTAACCCAAAAGGTGACTAACCTGGGGGGGGGAGGAAATGCAAACCATAAACTAATGTGTGGCAACAGGGCAGATTAATTAGAGAAGTGGTTCTAGCTGTTTGTCTGTTTGGATTTTTCCAGCGCTAAAATTTCCAGGTAATGAGCTCCCCCAGGGTTTCCTTTGGGAAGTGAGCTGCATGCTCGCTTTCCTTAGACCTTGCTCATTGTGCTGGGAAGAGTAAAGGGAAGGAGAAAAAAAAAAAACAACTTAAATAGGTGTGTCGGTGGGTTATTTTCCCCAGCCACGCCGAGAGCGGCGCCGCGGAGAAGGGGTGAAGCGGCGCCCGTGCAGGCGGCTGGGTCTGCCGGGGCGGCGAGCGCCGCGGGACCTCCGCGCCGCCGCTGCGGGCCGGCCCTCCGCGGGGGCAGGCGGCCGGGGCCGCGGCCGCGGCCGGGGCGGCGGCGGGCCCCCCGCGGCCGGCGGGGCCGCCCTTTCCGCTGGGTGTCACTCGGGGGCGGGAGAGGCGCGCTCAAAAGCCGAGGGGAGGGAAAAGCGGCGGCAGTGCCTGGCGGCGCGGCGCGGCTCGGCTCGGCACGGCGCGGCCCCGCCGGCAGCCGCTCCGCTCGCTGCGGCCGCGGCGGGTGCTCGGCTGGTGCCGGCTGCCGCCCGAGCCCGGCGCCGGCGGCAGCGGCAGCCGCGGCGGGCCGGGGCTCCCGGCCCATGCGGGCAGGATGCTGGAGAGCGGCTGCAAGGCGGTGAAGGAGGGCATGCTGGAGAAGAGGAGCGACGGGCTCCTGCAGCTCTGGAAGAAGAAGCGCTGCATCCTCACCGAGGAGGGGCTGCTCCTCATCCCGCCCAAGCAGCAGCCGCCGCCGCAGCAGCAGCAGCAGCAGCAGGCGGTGCCGGCGCCCCCGGCCGAGCCGGCGGCCAAGATCAAGGAGCTGCACTTCTCCAACATGAAGACGGTGGACTGCGTGGAGCGCAAGGGCAAGTACGTGTACTTCACGGTGGTGATGGCCGAGGGCAAGGAGATCGACTTTCGGTGCGCGCAGGAGCAGGGCTGGAACGCGGCCATCACGCTGCAGATGGTGCAGTACAAGAACCGCCAGGCCGTGCTCGCCGTCCGCTCCACCCGCCACAAGCAGCAGCAGCTCCTGGCGCCGCCGCCCGCGCCGCGCCGCCGCAGCGCCTCCAGCTCCGCCTAGACCCCGCGGGCGAGCGCCGGCCCGGCCCCGCCGCCGCGGAGCCCCCGCGGGCGAGCGCCGCGCCGCCCCGCGCCGCCCCGCGCCGCGCTTCCCCTCGGGCTGCTCACGAACCGCGGGAAGGAGCCGGCGCCGGGATGGGACTTCTTCTCGGAGATGCGATGTGCTGTTGTAACTCTAATGTATTTTATTTATTAGCTGTTGTGGAGTTCTCTGGGTTTTTTTTTTGTTTGTTTGTTTTTTTCATTGTTCGTTTGTTTTGTTCTTTTTTTTTTTAAGGCTTGTTTGCAAGACATTTCTGAATGTAGGCTGTATCTGAAAAGCAAAGGAAAAACAAATCATTACCCACTCTCCTCCCCTCCCCTTCCCCCCAAACCCCGAAGTAGTTCTGCTCTAATTGCGCATGGTCAAATTACCAGGAGTTTTTCCCTTTTACCTCCATATACTGTACTACATGGAAAAGATGTGGTTTGGAATTTGACTGAAGCCTCGAAGCGCACAAAGACTCTTCCCTTGAGTGAAAATAACGATTAGAATCTGGGTCTAAAGTGGCTTTCTTTTAAAATACACTCATGGTGGAAGATGATAAAATCCTACATGCATTTGGTTACTCAAAAATTATTCCAAGATTGAAGAAAAAAACCCCACCCTAGTGCGTGGGTTGAGGGGAATCTGGCCAATACCTTTTGCCCTGTGTGACTCTCGGTTGGATTCAAATTATGTGTATTAGGTGTTTGCTCCCTCTGTGCTCTAATAGGAGCTGAGAAGTGTTTATGGACACCTCCAAGCATCCGAGTCCAGGGCTTTGTCTGCACGGTCAGTTTGTGAAAGGTCTGTGTTCTTGACCTTGGCTAAATTTTCATGGCAGTTTTTAAATGTCTTGCATTGAAGTAGCCCCAAGTTTAAAGTTATATATGTCTTAGTGCGCAAATGGAGTATTCTGGTCACAGTTTTCATAAGCTGAGAGTTGCTCTGTAGTTGAGACAAACTAGATTAATTTTGGTGTTCAGCACTGTCAGATGTTGAGATGCGTGTGATCTTGCCTCTAAAAATGTCGATGAAGCCATGAAGTTGGGAAACAAAGGGCTAATTGCACAGCTGGTGTGTCTTCCTGTGCCTCTTAAAAGTCAGTGGGGGTTTTGCCGCGATGTTAGCAAGAGCAGTTTGGAGCTGATCAGCCCGGGTGGAGGAGCGAGCGAGGCGCGCGCTGCCGTGCTTTCTAGGACGGGGCCCTGCTGCAATCGGCTATTTCCTGCTGTGTGCTGCTACAGCTCGTGTTCTCCGTTTTGTATTAAATACGGAGCTGGTGAGCGGGACAGAACAGCGTGGCCCATTACCACTGGGTCAAGGTAAAAAGTTCCAGCCGTGGAGTTATTTATTTTAACTAATGTGGTGAGGGAAAACTGCTTTTGGCCCCTTTACAAGTTGCGTGAATGTAAACAAAATCGCTTAAAGCTGCGCATCCAGGACTGTTTTCTGTTTGTGTAACCAAGATGCAGTTTGACCATAAAAAAGCATGCGCTTGGCTCAAGCCCTTTGTGTTTAAAGGAAGGCACTAAAGTGACACTTGAAGGAAGATCTCCAAAGCAGCTACTGCGCTTCACCGTCCTGTTCCGATTTCCTCTGTACTCTGACCCGAAGCTCAGTCCTGCAAGGAGTAAACGGAGGTGTCTGTTGCTCCTCATCTCCTGTTGCTTGCCCCGCAGATGCCTGGGTTGCACGCCCTAGAGAGGTCCAAACACGTCATGTTGCAGAATGAAAGCCCAGTCCTCCACAGACGCTCCCGAGTGCTGATCCGGCCCTGCAGAAGGTTGTGTGTGATGAGCTCGGGGTGGTAGATCGTGGCTGTCCTAACCAAGCTGTTACTTTGAGGCTGAAATAGAAGGTGCCCAGCATCTTCTAGGACTAGATTCGCTGTCTTGGCAATCGTAATAGCCGGTTTCCATGTCTCTGTACATCTGCTGTTATCATTCTGCTAATGCTTGGATGTTAGAGCTGCAAGGGGATTCTCTAATGAGCTAGTCAAAGACTTGCAAAATAGATTGTAATTTGGCTCCTCTCTTTAGAGTCATTAATTACAGTTTACTGAGCAACTAATCCAGCTTTTCAGATATATGGACTGATAGCTCACCTACTAAAATGTTTTAGCCTACTGAAGAATAAATGTAACTGGTAGGAAATTATTTCCTATGTGATCTGAGACATACATCTATCTGTCTCTGGGAGAGGCAGTTAGTCCTGTCCCGCATGGACTCAATCCCAAACCTACTGAATGCCACCAAAGCCTATGGATCTGGTCTAAAGCTGAAATGTTATAATTTCTTTTTCCTGGAAGTATTTGTACTTTGAAAACAAAAGATGGCAGCTTTAGAGTGATATAGCTGACATTAACATTTGAAAGAAAAAAAAAATTTCGGAATGAGTGTTGATGTGTTTTCTAGTTCACCAGTTCAAGTCAGTGTCCCACTTTCATGTTACATTTCTTGTTTTAAGGTGGTCTGAAGGATGCTCTCTCAAAACTGCTTGGAGTGGGTCTTGTTCACAAACTTTTGCCTCGTTGCCCGCTATGTTAGCTTTTTAAAAATGCTGGTTTAGGTCAGTCAAACCGTCAGGTGGGAGAGATGGTCGTGTTGCAAAACCCCCCTGGGGCTGTTTGCAAGCTGCTGGGCCCGGGGTGGGGTGGGCGTAAGGCCTGAGCTGCCTCTTGCCCCTCGGGATGCTCTCCTGGAGCTGAACGGGAGCAAACGGGCTGGGGCCCCCAGGGACGGCTGGGCTGCGGGCTCCTGCCGTGTCGATATAAATAAGGCTGAACCGTCCGAAATGGTCAGTCTGGCAACTTTCTCACGCACTAAATTCACTGGTTTAGCAACTTTTGACCAAGGAATTGCTGTTTGATGTTATATATTGAGTTTTATACGTATATATTTTAAATCTTGTCCCTCTCTTACTGCGCAGCCTTCGTTGGAGCTGCCTGGTTGAATGCTGTCACTGCCTTGTAAGCAGCGGCTGTGGAAGTAGGTCCGGCAGGTCTTCCTCCAGCTTACCGGAGCTCTGCGAGAAAAGGCAGCGTGTTCCCCTCCGCTTTATGGAGGGGGGAAAAAAAGGAGGGTATATGGCAGAGATTAGTGTAACGGAATAAACAGAAGTGCCAGTAAAACGCAGGCAAAAGCTAGGTACTGTTAGCAATAGTGTGGACAGTCACTTAATATGGAGGTCAGAATTACATGTCTTAAAAGTGAGAAAGTGATTGAGGGGCAGGATTCGGTGAGAAAGTTCAAGCTGTGGTGACCCATTTTGTACCGTGACAATTTAAAATTGGGGGGGAGGGAATGAGGGAAATGTAGATCAAGTGGATGTTATCTTTGTGACATCCTGAAGTATTTCCTCTTTTTTAAGGTTCATGATATGCAAATGCCAGCTTCCGAAATATAGCTGCAGTGATGTACCAAATGTTTTCTAGCATATCCTATTGTGAGCAGAAATATCGTGTTGTCAAAAAAAAATTGTGTGTAAATATGACTCATAAATGATTTCTGAGAGATGTGATTTATTTTTCATATTTTTCCAAATGCATTCCATTTCAAATAAAGAGGTATCTATTGAAAGAAATCTCAATATGCTGAAGGAATGGTTCATTGGGGCTATTTTCTGGCTTAAAAATGGTTAAGGCTTGACCGAAGCTTTTCCAACGTGTTAAATTCAATCTAAGAACATATAAGAAACTTTTTTTTAAACCCATGCAGATCAATTCGAAAGGAAAGACCCATTTAGTTGCTCAGTTAATCTTTACACGTTATCTAGTTACAATGCTCAGAGTCTTCCACCATGCCCCTTGCACTGTGGGATGTGTGGGACCCACGGAGAGTCCTACGAGTCCCGTGATGCTCCGCTGGGAACGCAGCACAGGCCCCAGGGAGCAGATCCTCAGGACCCAGACTTCAGGCTCATCATCTTGACCGATGAGTGCCTGGCTCTGTATCACCTTAGGAATCTAAAGCATGGAATTTAATGTGCCTTCTTGCTCTTCACTAAGCACCTAAAGTGCTGTGATTGACTTTCAACCTGTAAGTACTACGAAAGGGCGCTTTGAACATGAGGCATATCTTCCTACCGGGGACTCATTTTTATTACTGCCTCATATGAAAAGAAATAAAGGGTAAAAAAAAAAAAAAAAAAAAAAAAAAGGTGTGTGATGATACCTGTTGCTTTGCAGCTTCTGCAAAAGTATTGCAGTTTTTGTGCCTTGACCTTCCGGGAAGTCAAAGTCAATTGGTATTGCAGGACAGGCTGGTTTTAAGCATCTTCTAGAATTATATGAACTCTAATTGCACAGTCTACACCTTAGCTCCATTTTGTATACATACATATATATATTGTGTGTGTGTGTGTATAGTTACTAGTGCTGTTTTCCTTCACTGGAATGATATCAATAACCTCTCTGTGAGAAGGTTATTGTTGTAACAGAAATATAAGACTATTTTCAATAGCAAGTGTCTAATAAGTAGGCATTTGAACTTGATACTTGATCCCTAAACAACAAATAAGAGAGCCCAGCTCTCTCGTGTGCCCAGCAGTTTTAAAAAGGTAGGGACTTTTAATTAGGCATCTGTGGATTTGTTGTCTGTATTCAAGTCCCCATTACTGCTTACAGCTTTTAGAGAATATGTCCCTTAAGAGCTCTTAATGACAGTGATAAGTTACTATCTTGGAGCACGTGTACAGAAAAGGGGCATAAATATACCCAGAACAAGAGTTTTGTTATCTGTCACTTTCTGTCCCTGCATCAACGGTGATAACTTCATAAAGGTATGTGGATAATATATTTCTCTACTTTGGTTTGACGAAGCACATGCGAAATATAGGTGCTGACATGTTCGTTGTACGTATGAAATGTTCCTAGAAAATGGGCCATTATTTTCCTACTGGGGAATATTGTTTTAATATGGATTTCTCAAGCATTTACTGTCATCCAAAATAGAAGAGCACTCAAACACAGGAATCAATATAAGGTACAAAGATAATTTCAATGGATTTTCGGTTCAGGCCCACAGATATCAACAGAAATTTTACAGATTAAAACAGATTTTTTTGGCCTTTTATAAAAGTAGTGGCTGCTGCTTTTTGTTTTTTAAAAAAAATCTACTGAAGCAAGACCTCTGCATACAGTTTGTGTTAATATATGTAGCAATTAGCATAATATTAATATTCTGGTTTTGGCTTTCCTTTTTTCCAGTGAAACAAGGCGGGGAGAGTAATAGGAAGATGCACAGGTTTTTCTGTTAATGTTTGATTTTTTCCTTTGAAAATATCTGAACTGCTGACAACATAGGAGTCTTTTAAGCAGCTTATTTACAAAGTTATAGGGAGTAGTATGGGGGCTTTGGTATTCTTGGTTAATTTTTTTTTTCCTTTCCACTGAGGAATTTTTGACTTGGGAGCTAAGGGTGGTGGGAGCACCCTTAGGGCAGGGGCTTGGCTCCTCTGAAGAACTGAACCGTTGAGGTCTCCTGGTCCTCAACAGCCCCAGCTAGTGCCTCAGACCTCGCTGAGGGCTCAGTTACTTGTCAGCTCTGAGCCTGACACTGCATCCTGAATTTAGCAGGATGGTGGCATCACTTCCAGAGTGAGGTGCTGTGAAATAAAGTTTTTGTGAGAGCTGTTGCCCTCTTGAAGTTCATGCCCTGCAACTTAAGGGCTGGTCTGATTGCTGCACTTCTACATTTCTTCTTTGATTAACCCCTCCCCCCCCCCCCAAAAAAAAAAAAAAAAAAAACTTTTATCCAATATAGGCTAATCTCAGCCGCTTTAACCAAATTACGGTCCTTCCAAGTGGCTCTGATGTATGCATCTGTCAATGACAGCCAATGCTGTCCGAGAAATGGTTGTTTGGATGATGCTTTAATTTACCTTTTCTGTAAAATGATGCTATGACAACACCGGATTTCACATAAACAACATTTGTATTGACAGTATTTCATAACCTTTCTCTTGCAATAGTTAGTTTAATCTACAACTGCTGATTACATACTAGTAAATACATATATAATGACTAATCATTACAATGAAACTTACAGTGCTCTGTGGTTAGGAGACTGTTTCGAAGGAGACAATTTACCACACGTTCTGTAAGGTTTCCAGCAAGATGAGGAAATAGCTGCTTTTGTTTTTAAGATCTTGTCAGTGTTTTGTAAATATTTCTGACATTTATGACTGTACATATGGCTTTGATTATAACTAACAGGAGACTCGAGTATTGGGTCATAAGCTGTTGAGGAGGAGATTATTTCATTAACTATAACTTTTGTTCTTTCTCAGCATTCCAGGTTTTTTATACCTCCCGCAACATATAAAGCAAAAAAATACAGCATATGGTAACAGCAAAACTGGAACTCTGTCAGAGAACAAATATTGCTTGTTCTCATCTTTGCTGCCACACCAGGGTCCTCCAAGGGAATGCCTCCCCTTCGCGTTTCACTTGGGTCTGCGCATGACAGTTCCCCATGCTTGTGATGGCACCGCTCCGCAAGGCGCTCCGTGCCCTCGCGCGGCGCCTCTCCATCGTGGAGGTGAGGAAACGCGGGAACGGAAAGTCTGCGTCACCTGCTGAAGGCTGAGCAGGAGCGGGCTGCCGGGAAGGGAGTCCCAGCCTCTGAGGTCCTCTGGTGCAAGGCAGACCCTCCTCCACCTCCTCTTCCTCCTCCTCTTCCTCCAGGCTGGGAGAACAGGCGCTGCTGCTCACCCCCAGCAGAAAGCTGATGTCTCCACCTCTACGTGAGGAGGAGAGACCATTTCATTTTCTATGCTCGCTGAGACCTCTCTCGGGGCTGCTTTTGAAGACAGTTTCAAAGATGCCCACCGATACCGCAGGTCCCTGAAGGGAGACCTGACTTAATGCCTCCCTTGCCCCAGTTTTTAAAAGCTCTTGTGGTGCAGGTACTCACCTATTAGACATGGGAGCAAGAAGAAACACAGCTGCTTTTACAAAGGATTTAGCACAGTCTTCAGATGTCTTTAGATTATTAAATGAGCTTCTGGTTATTACCAGCACTAGTCACTGTGCAAACAATGTACTAAAAGTGAAGGGAGCTGTGGGTTATTGCCAATTTCCTGAGCTATTAAGTTCCTCTATTTACCTCGGATTACAAGGACAGGGAGAGGTTATCAGCCCCATAATAATTTGAAAGGACTGTATAGATATGAATCCAATGTTAATGTAGCTTTTCCAGCCATGGAGCTGCCTCAACTAAAACAGATGAAAACTGAAACAAGAGAGTGGAATAATTTTGTTCTGATCTATTCTTTTATCACTTGACCTTTTTGTTCAGAGTAATCAAAACTTGTGTTTTTTTTTTTGTCCAGAAACAATTATCCCAATTAAAAATTTTTCCACCAGAAAAAAAATTATCAATGTGCAAGGTTGTAGTAGCTCACAGTGAACTGGCTTATCCTAATCTACTACCCAAGAGCAATGGAGCTCTGCAAGGCTATCTTTGTGTGCCTTTTGCAAACAGCCCCTTAAACTGTTTGCAGAGTTGAAAAATATTCCATAATCTTTTCTGTGTCAGCAGTTACTGCAATATGCAGATGACCTTGCAAGGAGCCTTTTTTGTATGCAAAGAAAGATGAGCACGAGAAAGTACTGCGTTCCTTTAAAAGTTGGCTTTTAAATGAAGAAATTATTTGTTTGGGTTTTTTTTAGGGGCTGTTATTGCTGTTAACCGGTCGTGGACTGATGCCTGAAGCTGAATTACAGGCATGTGTCCTGGCCTCTTTTTTTTTTTTTTTTTTTTTTGTTTTATCATGGATCGTTAATATTTCCTGTTCCACTAAGCCACGTTTCCCCGGTACTCGTCCCCAGCGCTTGGCTGCTCCGCACGGTCACAGCTCCCGTCACAAGGCAGCGGGCTGCGTGCTTATCCTTCGCGCAAGTGCCAGCTGACGGCTCAGCAAGAGGGAAGCAACGCTGACAGCTCCGCTCCCCGGCAGCAGATTGCCGGCATTCCTGCCCAGGGCGCCGAGCGAGCCGGGGAAAAGCCTGGTGTATCTGCGGGCGCTCTCCAGAAACGGCCGGCCGGCCAGCCGTCCCCGGGAGGAGGGTGGTCGGCCAGGCTTTCACGGCGCCGGTGGCCACAGCAGCATGGAGGGTCTCTTCTTGGCGCTGCAAAGCAAACGTTAGCATTTTGCAGGCAGGAGCCAAACGGTTGGTCGTAAAGGCAGGGACACCTGATGGCTGGGAGCATCAGTAGGCTCTACAAAGTGATGGTACTTGTAAGTCACTTGTGTTTCTTTATTCTCAGCCTTCAAGAGCAGACAGTAGCTTATGTAAAGCAGAGGAGACCAGATCAGGGGATGGATGTGCCTGGGATGGGGCTGAGATCTTTCAGGCAAGAAGTGTGGGCAAAGAGAGGCTCTGCGGCACCCAACGCTTGGGCCTGCTCCTGTTTTCAGATGGGGCTGGAGACAGTGGAGAGCAGCAGCTGCGCCACTGCTGGGCACGTTTAGCTGCTGCCCCCGACAGTGCTGGAATTGCTCCCAGACAATTTAGAAAGTGTTCATCCATGTTTTCCTGGGGGCTTACAGAGTCATGGGCCACAGATGTCTCCAGCTGTGAAATGGTAGCAACACAGTGATCAATCCCCTGCTGTCCAGCTGCTGCCCTTGGTCATCAGGAGTCACAGCAGCAGAGCTGCTGGCACTGGCTCCTAGCAGAAGACCAGGGGCAGATGCCTCAGGGAAGGCAACTGGAGCCAGGGCAGCAAAGGGCTTGGTCTGGTTTACATTGTTGCATTTTAGATACATCTAAAGAGACCTTCCTGGGTGATGACTGCTGCTCTGAAGGTGTCTGTGTACTTCAAAAAGGATCAGACTTTGTCTTAACTCATCTTCAAGGCTCTCACTGGTCTTTTGGGGAAGTGCCAAGCTGTTGCTTTGGTGGCGGCTTTACCAGTGACACCTTTCCTCCTCTCAAAATTGTGCTAGTGCTAATCCAGGGGACAGTCAGCTCAACAAGAGCTTCTCCGTAAAGCTCAATAGGATTTTTCCTAAAGACGTTCAGCCCCGCTGTTTTGCTAAGTTGATGATCTCAGGACAGCTCGGCTGACCAGTCCTGAAGTAGGTTGCAGGGGAAGGTGCTCTAAGGTGGTAATGTAAGAGAAATGCTTAGGTCCTGTCTCAGGAAGAGATCCCCTTCTCCACGAACAGTCTTACCTGCCGGGGTGGGAAAGCACGCTATCCGTGCTTGCCACATTTATTCTCAGGGTTTGGGAAATCTGAGCAAGGGCAGTGTTTTACGGCAGCCTTTGCCTGGGCTTGTGGACCGGCTATGAATAACGGGGAGAGCTTGCTTTTGACCCGCAAGTAACACCACAGTTAAACTATCATTGCCAGAGAATACTTTTCTTTCCCCCTATGTTGTCCTTAGTTGTTCTTCAGCAATAGAGTCTTTTTTTGAAAGGTAACTTTAAGCAATCTGGACATTTTCCTGCCAAAATCATCTGCAAGAAACTCCTTCTCACCAGACAGTGGTAGGTGCTCATGCAGGTGGCCTTAACGTAGCATTTAACGGCTCAGAGCAACGGTGTGATTCAGTGCAAAGCTTGCATAAAAGGAAAGGTGTATCTGCAAAGCTGGCACGGCTACACAGAGCACTTTGCTGGCTGTGACTTTCTAACGTTTTAATTTAGTCAAATCTTCAGGGGATGTAATGGTTAATTTTCAAAGCATTCAACTGAGGATTTTTCACTGCCTCAGCTCAAATGAAATCAAAACCTTAAATCAAGGGGAATTTGGGAGATGCGATGCATTCTTGCTGCGCTCTGGGTATGCCGAGTTTTTCTCCAGCCCTCTTTTCCCTCCCTCATCCCGGAGTTAAACACGCACATTCGGTGAGAGAGGTCTGTAAAACGCGGTGCAAGCAGCTGTTTCACAGCACCGCTTTGCGTGCCTGATGGATGAGGGTGCTGGGTCGTAAAGCAATCGTACGCTGTGATCGGTGGCAGGTACCCTGCCCATCAGGTCTGCCCACGGCTGTCACCTAGCAGGTTTGCCCTTGCAAAGGGGAGCCACAGCCTAGCTGGCGCTCGGTCTTGGCGCAGCTGTCACAAGCCTCCCCCAAAGTGACCCAGGGGTATGGGGTGGAAATGTCACCTTGTTCCCCGTTGGGAAGCGCTGCCTTAAATGGAGATGCCGAAAAACTCCTCTCTCTGGGAAGGCGTTTCCGAGCCTATATAACTAGGCAGACTTTCAACAGAAAATCGAAATCTTACGTAAGGCAGCACCAAGACAAAAGCCCGAAAAGCTCTGCAACGGCTGTTCCATGCCAGTGTCTTTCAGAGGTGGCTTTGTTACTGCATCTCTATGGTGCAGTCACCGAGAAGCTTTTGCAAACATTAAAAAGGTGGGCTTGTGCTTCCCCTCTCACAGCCGCAAGCATTGCTCCCTGCAAAGTGACTGATGAAAGCAAATGTGGTTTGCCTTTGCAGCTGTCAGTTCTGTCTCTCTGCTGCGGGCAGCAGTGAGTTAAGGTGCGTGGAGAGCAAGGAAGGGTCTAAAAGCATCCTTTATTTATGTGGTGCTCCTAACGGTTCTTCTAATCTGACACCTTGTGGCCTTTCTTTAACCTAGTCTTTATGTAGCAGCTGCAAAAAACAGTAGCTCCCTGATCTGCAGCCTGGGAGAGGCAGACTCAGGGGGGTAAGGCTTGGCATGTACCGTTTATAAGGAAAATGCTTTTCTAACCTAAAGAATCCCCAGGCCGTGGAGAAATGCACTGCAGGGCTGAGAACTCGTTCAGCAAAGAACTTAGGCAATTGCCTTATCCTATGGATGCAGCCGCTTCTCTGAAGGTGACAGGATTAGCCTGAACTTCGGGGCCCTGCTGAGTCAGACCTTGTGCATGTGCATTAAGGCATCATCAGGACCCAGCTGTTTTCAGCACCCAGGTGTTGACTGTGCAGCACCAGAAAGCTGCACCTGCAGTTCATTGCTGCTGGTTTATTTAACAGCATTGCTATAGATGGCTGCAAGGTTACAGGGCTGAACAGCTCAAAACTGCCATCAGCTATTCTAATTGTGCCTGCTTGCAGCCCTATTGCTAACCTCATCACTGGTCTTGTGCTTCCTCAAGCTCAGTTCTTGTATCCTTCCCCTCCTTCCCCCAAGAAACTTTGCTCTTAAGTTGGCAGCCCTAAAGAAGTCTCCAGCCCCTGAGTTTGCATGCAAGCTACTCAGAGCATCCGAGTTGTTCATGTCCTGAGGTTTGCATGCAAGTGAAGTGTCAGGAAAAAAAATGAGTCTATTGGGCAGCAGCAGTATACAATGACTGCCCGCCCTCCACAGGCTGTCATACCCCTAAATCTTGTTGCAGCTCAGGACGTGGGGAGTGTTTGTCATCACAATTTTTCATATGTGAGGACTGCAAAGCTCTGGGGTCAGTTCAGCTCACCATCTGTGCTGAAGTTTAAGCCTGCGTGTCTGTATGCATAGAAATAGAAACATAGGTACTCCAGGGGTGGGCCATGGGAGCGGTAGGGAATTTGAGGGTACAGGGAACCAGATGCCCAAGGAAGGAGTTGAGTCCCATGATGGGGAAGTTAAAAAAACAGACAAAAAAACCTCCCAAACCAGTTGAGGTTCTTCCTCTGTGATCCCCTGGTGCCCTGCAAAGATTTTTCCACAGAGTAGGGCTACTGCTGCTCGCTGTCACTACATCCGCCAACGTAAAGCTAACAGCGGAGGAGGCTGCATAATTCACACCCATTTCTCTGATTAACTGCGTGGCCTCCTTGGCGATACGATCTCCTAATCACGCAGGTTGCCCGAGAGGGAAGGGCATGCTGTACCTTAACATTTGGCCTTCAGCTCGAGAATCGCTCAGCCGCACACGGAAAGCCTCAGTCCTTTGGTGGGAGTGAAGCACTGGTGAAATGGCTCAAGGAGCAGGGTCACCTCCAGCACTGCTGCTTCTCCACGTAGAGGTCTGGAGGCTACATGATACCATGGCCTCTCCCTGCCCTCCCCAGGCTTATGTTAGTTACTGCGCTGATAGCTGAGGGTGTCTTGCCAAATGACTTGGAAACACCCTAGCGGGGCTGGCTTTGCTCAGATGGGTGCCCTTCACCCTCGCGGAGGCCTTTGCACGTGCTGGTTGCAGTTGCCACTGCTTAGCAGCACTGAGCCCCCAAAACACAGGACTGATGGCCTCTAAAGAACAAAATCTCAAAGAAGCCCCAGAAGACCCTGAGAGACATGTTTTCATGTCTTCATCAGAAAATGTCATTGACTGATTAAATTTTTCCAAATAATTAGAAGGAATAGATAACACAAACCCATGAAGTGTCCAGAGAAAATAAAGAATAAGGCTCTGAGGGTGAAATTGCAGCACCTGTGAAGTCCATGACAAAATTTCATTGACTTCAGTGAAGGACTTTGCCCTTACTGTTGATTTCTTTTGAAAGTTTGTGAGGCTTTCTACCTATTCACTAGTCAACGTAAAAAAATACATAAAAGAAAGATTTTTCCTATTGTGTGGGTCATAATTTGTTTGAGCCACTTGGCCAAAGAGAGGAGGAGAAGCAGACACCAAAAAAGAGCAGCCTCAACTTCTCAAGAATTAGTTTTCTGATGTCATGTTTTCTCCAGACAAGCTCGTCCTACGGGCACCCAGGAGGAAGCGTAGAGACCACTTTGGAAAGTCTGCTGCCTGTTTTGACGTTGCAAAGAGACCTTGTTTGACGAGCGGTCCCCACTTGTGTAGGTCAGCCCCTTGGATGAACCTCTGGCCTGAACTCTAGTCTGAGCAAGGCTGTAGCAGCAGTTTTAATGTGTAAGTCCGTTTTTATGCATAGATTCAAAACCAGCTGATGGTAACAAAACACGTCTCTACACGACAGTAGGAACAGGCACTGCCTAAACGGCAATGCAGGAATTGCTATTAACGCAGTTTTCTGAGTCGCTTGCATTTCTGATAATGCAAATAGCAGGCAAACGGAAGCGGCAGGGTTGGACGAGTGCTCGAGGAGAGGACACGTCCCGAAGGGAAGGGGCAGGCTGCAGCTGCAGCTCCGGACCCAAGCGCCCGTGGTGGGCCTGCGGTCAGGAGGGTGACTCTCGAAGGTGGCAGCGAGGGATGCGGATCAGCAGAGGGCTGAACCGGTGCCCCTTTGAGCTCAGGCAGCTTGAGTGGCTTAAGGCGGCGGCTCTCGGCACCCCTTACCCAGAGCTGCAACCGGCTCTTCGTGGCAGATTTTTGCTTGCCAGCAAATGCTTCCTTAATCTTCCCCTTGTGTAGCATATATATAATTACCACGTTGTCTTCTCCTCTATTGCTCGCCCTCCCTTTGAGCCAGGTCCTGGGATCACCGGTTATGTCTGTGCCGTGTACCCCCCACGACTGCCCTCAAGATAAAGCTCGCTGGTCTTGAGAAGAGCCAAAATTACAGCTTTCTCCCTATGAACCCTAGGGGGTCATAAGCCCCCCCTGTGCTGACTCTCTCTCCGTGAACGCGTGTTGGCTGCAACACCCTCTGCCCGCAATCGTTGCAACCAAAGGTGGAGAGACCCTCATATCTGGTAAGCAGAAAGCAACGTATAGCCGGACAGCTAATCATTAGCAGCAAATCTTCTTAAGTAGTATTTTGCCTTTACCATTTTCCTCTGTGGCAGCTCCTCAGGGAAATATGAGCTTAAAAGTAAGGGGTACGTCTTGCTCGCCAGCTCTGTGACTTCCCTGCCAGTTTAATTACTTGCTTCTGATTATAGCTTCGTTAAGCATGCCACAAGCCCTGGAAGTTCATCTCAGCTGCAGCAGGGGTCAAGGCTGCCAGTGCAGGAGAAAGGAATGGAAGTCGTCTTGGTTCTTTTCAGTATTTTGGTTTTATTTGTGTTCAGACTGAAACACCTTTAAACTGAGATTTTCTCATCTTTAACCCGAGTGTTGCCTGGAAGTGGTGATTAAAGCTGTTGTTTGGTGGTGAGGGTGGTTCACAAGGGAGACCTTCCCCGTGGCTTTGCCTCCTGTCTGCTGCATCAGCCACTGGAGACAGGCGCGTGGGTTGGAAGCATTTGGGGGCAGAGTCCATCTTCTGGTGGTGTTTGTAGAGCATGTCTACAGCGAGACGGTTGCACAGGACTGGGCATCCTGTGCTGTGACGATGTTACAAATAATAACGGAGCATTAGCGGTCTTTGAAGACTGCTTATCTGCCAGTGCAAGACGTGCAGGCTGAGTGCGGCATGAAGAATGTTGTTTTTCTTATCCCTAAATGTAAGACTGTTTTCCTGAGGAGAGACATTGACTTCATAGCATTATGCAAAAAGGAGATCAGCGAGTTTCATCCAGCTCTGACCCTTCCCTTTCTGTCTCCTCTGTTCTGACTCACCTTCTCCTTGCTTAATTATTCTGTTTTGTCCCAAATCTATGCTTCTCTGAATGTGCCCGGCTCAGAGCAAACATCTCCACCGTTAGCATGAGCAGGGAAGTGGTTGCGTGATGTTGTTGTCAGTGGATGGTTTATCTCGTTATAATTCCCATGACTCCAGATCTGGGAGTGCTTATACATAGACCTCGTTTTGCAGGGGTGGCAAGGGTAAAGGTCAGTATTTATGAATCATTTCCTCCTGGCTGCGGCAATGAGGTTGGTTTGCAGAGTGAGTCATGGAGGAGCAGCTCAGAGTGGCGACAATCTCTCAGCCAAAGACCTTCAGGTCGTAAGTGACCCTTGGACGTTGCAGCCAAGTGAGGATCATTTAACATCCTTAGTCACAAAAGCCTCTATTTATTTAGTATTGTAGGTGCTGTAGATCCTGTATAATATGCGTGCCAGATACTCTACTCTCCTGGAAATATTGCAAGGACTTGCATATGCAAATGCCTGGATGGTAAATCAAGGATTGCACAGCAAAAAGAAGCAGAGGAGCCCAGCAGCCCTTCCTCTATTAGGAAGAAGGCTTATATTCTGTTTGAAAATGTCCATTTGCTATGGAAGGGAAAAGATTTTACTGAGGAGAATAACCCAATATGAGATAGTGGTTGATGTGGGACTATTACCTCAGTGACGTTTTCTCCAGACTCAGGGAGTTTTATTCAGTAAACCCCCTTAAAGCTATGTTTACTTCAGTGCTCTGAGAAGCTTAAACCTATTGGCAGCAAAGCTCCAGTAAAAAAAGGAAACTGCCGTGTCTTCTGATCACGTCAGAAGCGACACACAAACATGCTCTGCCAGAGCCAAAGAGGGAAGGATCCATCAGTGTCATTAGCTCCTCAAAACCTGGTGAGAAATAGGATCCCAGCACTCGGGGGCTGTCCCTGCCTCTTCTGCTGACCAACAACACATCTTTAAGTCCTTTACTGCCTTGGCGCCTACCTCATAGAGACTTCCTCGGAAGGAAATTGCTGCAAGAGTGCAGATGAAGCACTACCATAGTTTTTTTGTGTATATATTAGTGTCTAGGAGCCAGCTGAGCACCGGGTACTGTTGTGTTATGAGCTCCACAAACATGGAGTAAGCCTATTCCCACTCTACAGAGCTTAAAAGCTGAAGAGATCGAAATTGAGAGAGGTGGCACATGACACACTTGTAATCGTTCAGATGTCATAACATCAGCAAATCACTACCTAAAGGATACATCCTCTCACCCAAGAGATCCAGTTTTAGCTCAAGCTTTCAGGGAAAACATTTAATTCCCTGTATTAAAATGTTTTCCAGAAGAGTTGCCCAGCTGCAGGCTCTAAAATGTTCAGAACTTCTCCTGGAATAGAGCTATTGATTTTTGCTGCTCTGTTTTCCTCTGTGCCTTTGATTGCTGCTGTTTGGCCGGACGGTAGCCATGCCCGTGAAGGGTATGGTGGATCCATCCCGGGGTTCCTGGAGACCCTCTTGTCCCAGCACTTGGGTACACTGGGCTGCATTGAGCCCTGCTGGCTCCAGGATCCGGGTACCTGTTCCCTATATGCTACAGGAGGTCTGTGGGGGAAAGGCTCTTTCCTTGCCAGGACATCCATCTAAACCATCGCTCCAGAGCCGTCCTGGGCTTTCTGCTTGGCCTTTCACACCGTCGTCGCGAGCTGTACTTGTGTCACTGCAGCAACCGCAAGCGTGACGCAGGAAATCGAAGCAGCAGGGAGAAGAGCTGCAAGGCAATACCGCATGGTGCGCCGGCTCTCGGGAGGCAGGCGAGGCGGGCACGGCGTTCGGTCACGGGGCTGGCTTTGCGGCGCGCGAGAGCTGAGCAGCTCCTTCGCCTGGGATGTCTCCCCGCTCCTGCCAAGGCTGCTTTCAAGCTGGCTACTTTTTTTTTTTTTTTTTTTTTTTTTTTTTTTTTTCCCAGCAAATGCTGTGGAAACCGGCAGCGCTTTATTCGTGGGAGAGGCAGGAACGGGCCGTGCTCTGCGGCCGGGTCAAGGCGCCTCGTGGCTGGCCTTGAGGACCCGAAGCGTGCTGCCTCCTTTACGGCTAACCAGTCTTTGGCCAAAGCGGCTCTGGCAGCAGAGCGGTTTTCATACCGCCCTGCTCGTGGTGATTGATGCTTCCTTGTTTTCAAAATAACCAGCGGCGCGGAGGCTCAGCATTTCACACGTTTGAAGGCCGGATTGTTTCCTCTGAAAGTAATCCATGGCCGTCTCCAGTTGCCAGGGCTAGACAATGGTTTTCTTGCTAATATAACGTCCCAGGTCGGATGGTTTCAATACTGATGACTTCGTCACGATTAACAAGGAAAAACTCCGAATCACAACAGTAATTGCCACATGAAGATGCTCTTCATCCTAAGGGGCTTAGAGCTCTACAGCACAATATTAATTGATATAACCCCCCTCATTCAGTTTAGGACTTTATTTTTTCACGTATCTTCAGTATCTTCAAAGCTGCCAACCATAATTCACAGGAAAAGCTTTGATGTGAAACGCAGATTTCAAACCTTCCCGATCATATTTGGCATGAGACCTTTCTTTCTTCCTTCTCGGGTTTGTCAGTGCCTGGGTTCAGATGCAGAGTAACTCCTCCAGCTCTGTGTTGGAAGGTACTGTACCTGTTTCTCCTTGGCCTGTGACCCATCAGTAACCATTGAGGAAGGGATGTAAAATCGTTCTGAATCTACACACTGCTCTTTCTGCTCTTGATGTGACTGTTTTCTTAGTAATACTTCCATTTTCTGCTGCTTGCCCATAAATCAATAACACGAACCTGTACCTCAAAAATTCTTTCATGTTTTTCATTCCCCCTCCCCCTTGTCATAGCAATTTGGCACACTTTTGTTTACGTAGTTTGACAGTGAATCCTCTTGGTTTGATATAATCTTCAGTGCTTTGTACTTCAAATGTGCTAATAGCGTTAGGTATGCACGTGTGCGTAGCAACAGTCCGTGCTGGGACATTTTTCACATGCGATCGCTCATTGGATCAACCATCTTGTGTACAAGTCAATGGTGATTTTTTTCAGCATTTCTCTTTGGCTTTTATTTCTTTTCTTGAAATCTTTTGTCATAAACCTCTTTGGAGATGACAGAGTGAACGGTTTCACTTGCCTTATTTGTGTGTTTGAATTAAGTAAGGGAATACTTCCGTGGCAGCTAGCTGTCCTTCAGTTCTTCTTTAGGTTAACTCTCGGCGTGGGCTGTGCAGGGAGCATGGAGACAGGGCGATGCGCGCAGGGTGGAAATGCTGTTTGCGAAAGATTTGGAGCGGGAGGACCAGGATCCTGGCGCCAGCACACTTGTTCCGCTTTCTCTACGGCGAATTTCCCCTACGAAATGATTGCTTTGCTTGCTGTCCCTGTTCCCTGCACGTTGGCAGAATAAAGCATGCAGATAAGTGCTCAAGCATTTCCTGAGCTCGTAACCCTGTCTCCTGAGGGACAGTTAATCTGATCCAGTCGAAAGCTTTAGTACCAATTCTCAGTGTGTCTCTTACATACACACGCTATACAGTTTCTTTGCTGAACTGTATAAAACACTTATTTTTGCAATGTCTGCAACTGCCTGGGAACAGGGGCATTTTTCCTACAATATTATGTATCATGTATCTAAATATAATAACATTCTACATTATATATAGACTCTCTCTCTCTCTCTCTGTATACATATATATACACACACACACACACACATTTTTAAGCCAGTAGGCTTAAAAATCTCTCTCCAGAGGTCTCCATATCATGTACTGGAAAATTTTTACAGGTCTGAAAGTGCAAAAGGTTGAAACTTTTTGGTTTATGTGGCTTTGTTTCCTTTGCTTTGTAACGGTCCCTGGATTATTAAATAAAGTGGTGGCTGGACAACCGACGCATACATTTTTTTTTTTTAAAAAAAAACAAGACTCTCCCCGTTTAGGCTCTGTTTACTAAGCCTTGTCATAAGTTTAAGGATGGTTTATGTATCGTCTATTTGACTAACATCACCCATCCGCTTCTTTGGAAACTGTTTAGGCTTTCTGTAGGAGAAAAAGAAGGACTCTTCTCTTAAACTGAAGCTGTGCCAAGTCTAATCTCCGGCCAGCAAATGTTTTCTTCTTCTTCTAATTTGATTTATTCTTTCATCGCAGCCCCGCATGCCGTTCCGCTGCACGGAGCTGCTGGTGCGGCGGGCTGGCAGAGCACCTGTTGCGTAAATCTGTGCGATTTTTATAACGTGAACTCCTGCTGGCGGAGACAGCTGTGCCTCGCATTTAAACCCAAAGTATAAGGTATCAGAGCAGGAAGGGGGAAGAAAGAGGCCTTAGCATGAGAAAACACTGTATCAACGGCCAGATTCTGTTGTCAAGACTCGTAAGCCAAACGAGTTAGAGTTGAAGTGAATAATAAAAGAAAAGCTCGAGGACCAAGCGTGTTTTCTGATAGGGATTCCCGGGGGATTTTGCATTTGTGGCAGCGGACGGGGTGGACGGTGGGTCCGTGCGGAAGCCCCCCCGCGCGCGGAGCCGGCCGCTGGACCCGCTGCGGGCGAGCGGGGAGCAGAGCCGGGCAAAACGCGGCGTTTTTTCCTCTCCGGTCGCGCTTCGGCCTCCTCCTCCTCCTCCCCGCCACGGGCCGGCCGCGGCGGAGGTTTGCTCGGCCCGGAGAGGTCCACGTTGGCAACCGGCTCGCTGCGGATTTTCCCTTCGGTTTTTGATCGTTCGTGCGGTCGCGTAGCTCATGTCAGGTTTACCCGAACATAGTCGGACAGTGTTCTCCGCAAGCGTATCCCAAGTTATTTATTTAATTCATTTATTTCTCTCATCCGCTTCCCTTTCCTCTTCCATTTCGCTAGTACAGATGTCGGTTCAACGAACGAAGTACGTGGGCAGCAGAACAATGGAACTATTCTGTTGTAAAAAAGACGAGATTATTTCATTCTCCCGCTATTAACTTAAAAAAGAAAAGGCCTTTTGTACCTTTTGTACGAGCATGTGTAATGATTGGGTTGTGAACCTCATCTCCTTAACTTCTGAGGAAATGATTCATGAAGGAGAGTGTCTGATTTGAAAGCCTGTTGGTATACCCTGAACTTCCTTTTCCCTAGAAACTTCTTTCAAGTACGAAAAATAACTCCCGAGCATAGTGCAGCACAGGCAACCTGCGCCGTGCTCCTTCCCTTCCCCGTTACCCTACCAACCCTGGCTGTGCTGCAAACGAGTTTTAGGAGTTTGCCCTCCGTTTAGATACATAATCCATTTTTCTGTATTTCTACATCACTTTTTTTAATGTGGGTACAGGAATGAGGGAAAATGGGAGAAGAACGGGCTAGGATGGACTGAAGGAATTACATAAGTTTGAGGGTTTGCCTAATTTCAGGACACATACGATCCATCCGGAGTAATCCTCTGCTAAATAAGTATGTAAAGAAATAACGTTTGGATAGAAGTTATTATTTTTATACACGTGACAAAAATATTGCTGTTGCTACCATAAATATAGGCTGTAAAGCAAGTGTGCCATCATACCGAAAACACGGGCTGCGTCTCTTTCTGATCGGAAGACGCAGCGATTTTTTTTCCGTGCCTGGGACAATTTTCTTTCCTCCTGGCCTGCGGAGCGTGTGAGGTCTGTAAGCATCGCTGCACCTTCGGCATTTCACCCGGCACCGGCTAGCCACCGCGGCGGGCAAGGAAACCCCGGTGGCCGCGGCTCCCGCCCTCCCGGCCACGCGCCGTCCCCTTCTCCGTTATCTCACGCTCGTTTCCTCGTACACCACGCGTGAGTCTCAACAATAAACTGTTCGGAGAGCACGTCGCTGGTTTCTAGGAAAGCTCTTCTGCTATTTACTGGCATTCAGTCCTGTTTTACTTACGAACAACGCGCCCGCGAGCGGCTGCAAAACACGGGTTTGGCGAAGCCGCGGGGCAGCCCGTCTCCGAACACGGAGCTGTTTGGTTATCCAGCCACGCAGCTGGTCGTGCGCGTCCGACCGCGGCCACTTTACGCTGCCCTCGTGCCCTTTCTACCTACTCTATCCCGTGACTGACATTTGCAGGAGTTTAAAATTCCTGCCTAGGTTTTATTCAGAAGATGGTTTAGCAAGCCACAATTAGTTTCTTCTCTTATTTCACGTCTTCTTGCCATAAAAACTGGCCAGTGTGACTGACCATAACTTTGGAAATAACGTCATAAAATGAATAAGGAGAAGGAACAGAACCTGCTTTATTTGAGACTAGATTTTGACCTCCTTGTGATGACCACTAACAAAAGCTTTGAATAATCCTGTTACTTCCATTTTATGTGTTTCTGTGGGACTCCTTGCACAGACACAAGTAAGACACGGTGCAGCATAACCCAGCCCATTGCAACTGCGTATCTGTGGGTGACCAGAAAGCTTTCCTGCTCCAGCATGCCAAGTAGTCTGGATATTTCATAGCATGCTGCTGTCCCAATCTCTCCATCTTCCTTTAAAGGACTTAATTCTTTAAGCTCTCTTGTAAGTCCTTGAAGCGGTCATTAATTGTGTATGATGTGTCTTCCAGAGACAGCTGACTTCCTGACTTCCATTTTAGACCAATATTGAAGCACGTACTTACATCCACCCTGTAGTCTGATGACCAATTAGAGCTATGGAGACACTCGAATTTACACTGGCCTTTTAGCAACCAGGAAAACACATCTTTAGCCATCTTTACCCATTGGGAAATGCTAAATCTATTCTTTCCATTGCACGTGGGAGTCCAGGTCCTCCAGCTTTCGATGGGAGTAGAGCCTTCATCTGTGTTTGTCCTGCAAAGGGGCAAATGCAGATGTAACAGCATATTTTAACATAGCTATTTTAATATATTGCATTTATCATCACTGCTCTCTTCAGCCATGTAAATGCTTTAATTGGCCTTGCTTCTGCAATATAGCAAGGCAAATCTGTAATCAGGGGGAGGACAAAATACTGTCCTCAGGGGATGTTTGAAGAGAAATCTCAAGCCAGGGCCAGCTCTTAGCAGACATGCCAGGGTGGCCTCTGTGCCTCGTGTACCTACAGGTCTTTGTGGGGACACTGTGACAACACCAAGCCACGTGGGCAATGCCGAGCTGTATCAGCATCTAGAAGGCTCAGGAAGTGTAAAAAGTGATGTCAAAAATTGTTTGTGAATATTTGAGTGCAAATTTGTCTCTGGAAGCAGCGAGTTTGCAGGAGAAAACCCCAGCTGCATGCTGGCCTGCTCTGCATGTTGGGGAACCTGCCTTACCTGCTGCCTTTAGGTGACAGTCATAGGATCACAGAATCAGTAAGGTCGGAAGGGACCTCTGGAGATCATCTAGTCCAACCTCCTTGCTCAGCACGGTCACCTAGAGCATGGTAGACAGGGCTGCATCCAGGTGGGCCTTGAAGATCTCCAGACAAGGAGACTCCACAGCCTCTCTGGGCAACCTGGTCTAGTGCTCCATCACTCTCACAGGGAAGAAATTCCCCCTCACGGTCAGGCTCAATTCAGGTTCTTGTGCTTCAGTTTCTGCCCATTGCCTCTTGTCCTGTCACATGGGTCAACTGAAAAGAGTTTGTCCCCATCCCCTTGACACCCTCCCTTCAGGTACTTGTACACATTGATGAGATCCCCCCTCAGTCTTGTCTTCCCCAGGCTGAAGAGGCCCAGCTCTCGCAGCCGTTCCTCATAGGGCAGGTGCTCCAGCCCTCTGATCATCTTTGTAGCCTTACAAGTTTGTCTGCAAGTAGCTCCATGTCTCTCTTGTCCTGGGGAGCCCAGAGCTGGACACAGTACTCGAGATGAGGCTTCCCCAGGGCTGAGTCATTCCCCCTTGTCTCTCTCCGCTACGGGAAAAGCCAATAAACAGGGCCTGCCAGGAACCCATTGCTTCAGGCTGGCCTTCTGTTTCTATTAATCTGTGGAAATGCTATGAACTTGGGCTGAAATGTAGTTAATGAAACCAGCGGTATTTATCTACACTCTTCAGATTTTCATCTGCAGCCTTTTCTTTGAGATTTTTTTCATATTAACTTATGGCGATGAGTTCATATAAAGGAATTGAGGAAAATATCTCTTTTTAAAAAATGCTATTCTAACTATGTTTTTCCTAGATGGAGGAATGAACCTCTCAAGGCTAGACCTTGTTCAAAATAGACTTATGAAGGAAACTAAGATCTATTTATAGAAGGATAGATCTAAGAGAAGCTTTATACCCTACCTTAACTTAAAGGTTACAGAGAATACCCAAAGGCAGAGAAACCTTTTGTTTTTCTTCTTCTCAGCTGAATAAAATTAGTCTTTTTTAGACTCTCCTGGTATCTTTTCACCCCTGTGTGCTCAGCTGCACCCTGCTGCTTCCCCTCCTTTGCTCTGGTTTTCTATTTGCACGTGCAGCAGAAGCGCTCTCTAGGCTACAGATTATTTAGAAAATGCAGACAGACTTGGTATTTTTTCAGCCCAAAGAGACACACATTCATCCTTGATTGAATTCCATTACCTTAATGCGTTATGCACATTAACTTTTGCCATGCAATCCTGAGTACTTGATACAGTTCATGACACCAAATCCTGCTTCTAGAAGTATGAATGTAAATCCGTGTTCCTACTTGCCCCATTCCGGTAATATTTGTACAGATGAATGCTACAGTATGATTTACAAATATATCATTTAAAGTCTCTATATCTTCCAACTCAGCAGCTTACAGGGCTTGAAATTGAGGTTTACTAGGAATTTAAGAAAACAGCAACACTTTAGAATGGGCTTATGCAGGAGTTGATGTAGTACATTTTTTTTTACAAGACAATATATTTTTACAGCTGTGCCTATACATTTTTCTTCTATTATATGCAGTGCAAAATCTATATAGTAATTATATTTGCTGTGAATCAACAGCACTGCTGGGCTCCAGCACCTGGAAGTGATATCTAACTCTTAGCTTGCAGCCTGCTTTCCTAAACAAAGAGAAATAGGTATTTAAGAATTTTTATCAGTGTAAAAATTAGGTCAGACTTGTATGAATTAAAAGAATATGAGCTATGTCATCTCTTGGTCTTGGTGAGAGATGCCGAGGTGCAAAGCAGTGACGGGGCTCTCACGGGGAAACACAGCCTTGTCTCTGCCAGTTTTCTTGAGTCTGGGATTTGTTTGCTGTTGATCCCTGCACTGGTGACTGCTCTTGTGTCTTCTCTGCTGCTGGAGTCTCCTACCCCCACTTCTCGTCTCTCTTTGGAAAGAGAAATGATGTTTTTCGGAAACGACAAACTCACAGCATTGCTAGAGGCGACTGTCAAGCAGTGATTTAATCCAGCGAGAAAGAGCATGATAAAATGCAGCGGATAAAACCCAAAGGTACACCAAGTCAAACCAGAAACATGGCTCACCTCTCTGATTTTGCACCCCAGGGACAGGAGCGTGCCCAGGGGAGCCTGGTGTGCTGGGGTGCAGGAGGCTGCCCTGCCTGCAGGTCCCCTGTGGACATGGGCAGGGCTTGGGAGGTCTCTCAGGGTGCTTCCTTGGGGAGATGGGGTGCCCACGGTCGTCCCTCCCTCTTGGGTTGTCCTCACCTTCACACCATACCTGGTGTTGATCACTTCCCAGGCAGGTCCATAGCTGAGCTCCTCTGCTGCACCAGCACATAAAATTTCCCAGAACTGGGTGTTTTCTTGGCAGAAGTGACAGAGCCTACAGTGCAGGGCTGGCATTCCCGAAAATTGTGCTCTTGTACCAGGTACCACAAGGATCAGGACTTAGGTTTCATCTAGAGAATTAATTCCAAAAGCAGAGTGAAGACTGCATTTCCCATCATAAATTCCTCAGAATTTGAAAAAAGAGACATCCTAATTTTGGAATTTGATACTATTATTCTTTGTCTCAGTTCAAAATTTTTATGGGGAAACATTTGAGTCAAATCCTTACTATTTTTTAACAGATAAACAATATCAAAGAAGAGAAAGCCTGCACCAGTCTGCACAAACAGGCTGTATAGCAAGCGGATACACTCATATGCAAACAGCCTGTCTCCCCCTCACACCTACCCGATCACACTCATGTACAGAACCATTTTTAACCTATTACAGAATGCGTTTGAATGTCAGCTCTTGTATTTTAGCATTTAAGTTCGTGATACTGATTTTATGTCCCATTAAGCAGAGGAGACACTATAAAAGCAGCAACCTTTTGGGAGTATGTAAGTGTTTTTCTGTCTTCCTGCCTATATTAAATTCCTCTTTGAATGATAACAACAAACAGATACTTCTTACCTTGAACCTGATGTTTGGGTTTTACTGCTAATAAGTTACTTGAAGGAAACAAGGATGAAACTCTCTATATTTCTCCAGACTGCAATTATTTCTCTATAATTAAGAAATTGGTTCATTGCCGTTTCTCTCCTTAGGGATAATTATTTAATGTAAATGAGTCCTTCCTGCACAGACACTGCCTCTCTTTCTCAGGCGTTTCGTCTTTGCCAGGGCGGATTGAAAAGCCTGCCCTACGGCCGAGAGCTCAGCTCGTGTTTGGGAATAAAACTGAAATCTGATGTTGCAATTGCAGGGGCATAAAGGGCTTCTTTGTGCTCCTTGTCACATGTGGCAAGGCTGAAACCTGCCTGCCCTGGAGGCTCCCACCCTTGCGGGTCAGAGGCTGCGACGACATGCCCTCCTTCTCCCGTGGTCGTGGTCGGCACCACCGCTGGGTCGCAAGCCCAACCCGGCTGCACCAAGGAAACACCCCCTTTAGCCTCGAGCATCTGCCTGGGCCGGCTGATGCATCTCTTATCTAGTTTTCTCACTTGAACAACAGACTAGAAGAGCTGTTATCTGCTTAATTTTAAGGTTTGTTTTATATCTTTTCCTCCCCTTGCTAGCAGATGGTTGTTACAAGGCCCACCACCTTTAGGCAATGTTCAGCAGACATAGTTTACTGTTTAATGACGTTTAAAACACAGACTATGTATTGATGGTGTTTAAATAGTATAACATCCCTGCAGGTTTGGGGTGTTTTGGATAGCAATTGGTATACGAATGGTTTCACAAGCTCCATAGATATTCCCTTGCCATATTCCCTTGTGTGGGTCTCCCTGCATTCCCACGGAGCGCAAATTGCCCATCTTGCTTTTGTAGACCAAGAGCTTTCTCATTCCTGCCCTTCCTTTTTCTCTAGCTTTGCTGCTTTTCTAGCAGTTTGCATCCGAAACACCAACTGGCCTGGTACCTGCAAGAGCTGATTGACTGGCCCGCCCTGGTCTCCATGGCAGGAGATGCTGCCATGGTGATGGGCCACTGGGCAATGCTGCCACCAAGACCCCACGTCCCACGATGCTGAACCAGCATCTCACTCATGAAGGAGAGTGACCTAGTGAGGGCTCCTCTGGACAAAGCGCCCCCAAATTTTAAGATGAACCCTCCATGGCGTTGCATTTAGGGTATCTCATCATGGGATAGCTACAGACTTAAAAAGTATACGGAGAAGAAGCTGCTTCCTGCTCCCACTAGCAGGGAGGGAGTTCGGTGAGCAGGATGCCCCTGGGCAGGCGCCACATGCCTGTGTCCCCAGCCCGGTTTTCCTTGACTGACTACGTCACTGCTAGAATCGATTGGCCAAGATGCTGCAAAATAGCAGTCTCCAATTCCCGCAGCCAAGATTTAAACAAAAGGGCAAAACTAAACCTTTATCTTCACATCTTGCCACCACCTTCAATTTGAGAAGAGATGAACTCACAACTTTTGTAGAAAGTGCTGAGTGCTCAGCGCTTGTAAAACCAGATCGGATACATAACTGAAGTCAAACTTAGGCAGCAGTTTTCAGATATTTTGTCTAAAGCTTGACTGTAGTGTCACGTGTGATTTTCTCATTCACTCTGACGTCCTCACCACCTACCAGATTTCCTGGGGACACTGTCAGCAGTTGCCTGTATAGACAGATACAGCAGTGCACATCAGTTCCATATGGAAAAATAGCCACGTTAAAAAGAGGGACAAAGGAACGCTACTTCCATTCCTTGAGCTCAACAACAATTATTATATAGCTACTTTAAACATATAGCTTTTATAAGAAAAAAAAAAGAAGAGCTTACTCCTTTTTTCTGGATTTCGTTGTCACAAAACTTATTAACAAATAAATTTTAACCATCCTGTGCTGAAGGAGAGTCTTGCAGGGAAGCTGAAACCAGAAACAAATGGATGCATTTGGGGACTATTCTCATCTTAGGGCATTTTTACTACTAATATGAAATTTCTGAAAGCATTGAAGTTATTATGAGGCATTCATGTCCAATTCAGTAAGCATTTGAAAAAAAATTAATTATGCAGGGATCATTTATAATCCTGTTAATCTTTGGAAGTCTTTCATTTTTTTACATGGTCTATACTCACGGTAAACTCTAATTCAAGTAAATGAAGGTGAAACTATCATAATTACTTCAAATTGGGCCACAGATGTTAACTAATTAGTTAACATGATGGTTCAGATTCCATGCTTTTTAAGGACTATGGAATTTAGACATAGTTGTAGCAGCATTTAACTGTGTGGTAACTACACTAAGAATAAAAGCTCACTCCTTGTAATTTTGCCAGGAACATTTTCTCAAATAATTAGGGTTTAGGCAAACAAATGAACAGGAACCACACAAGTATCATTGTAGGATCACCAGCTGAAAATTACAGTCTTCAAAGCTCTTGTAAAAATGTTAATTGATCTTAGCAGGGTCTTGAAATTGCAAGGCCCTGAAGGAATGCCCACATGGATGTACGCTGACCTTTATATGCCAATGGCCAGCTGGTCCAAGCCAGGTCTGCCCCACAAGCTGCCCAGATAGCTGGTGGGAGTCCTTGGCCCCTGCCGGCTGGTCTATCTAGGACGGTTCTTGGATGGCCTTACGGGTGCTCATCTGAGATACTTCTCTACCTAAGTATTCATGAAGGATCTTGCAGGCTGACCAGCCCCATGGTGTCTCCTGGTCAGTTGGATATCTTACTGCTTTGGAAGGTATGGCTCCATCTGTAAAAGCATCTGTGCCTGTTTGATCATTAATGTTTCCCTTTCTGCCTGGACTTCTTGCTGGTGCTCTGCTCCATCAGGGAAACATAGGACATGACTCCTGGCTGGCAAAGGCTAATGTTCAGGCTGCCTAGTGCATATATTTGTGGTGGCATTCTTGAAATTTGCTTTTTACAGATATTCTTTTAAGAGTTTCATAAAATGTGAATGTCTAGTGAGCATCTCTGTCAGAAAGCAAATTTTCCAAATGCTTGGGGGAGAGAATGCTAAGAAGACATAAGAGCAAAAGTGAGTTCAGCCGCTAGCCTGAGTGAATATTCTTAAACATTTCTGTTTTAATTATCTGCCTAGCTTTTAATCTCTCTTCTGAGCATATGACATATGCACATCAGTAGATGGGGATTAACTAATTCTGCACGTGGAAGACAACATCACCTTCTTGCAATTTAGGCTATCATGCTGTGAACAGTTAGGATGTGACTTCTCAAGCTGGTAGGTAAGTCAATATGCACAAAAGCTGCAGTGCGAGTGTCCAAAGCACCTGGTCAGGTTCAGTTTCTGAATCCCCCTGGGTTAAGTAGGAGAAAAAAAAAATCATATATTCATAAAGGAACTTGGGCATCTGTGACTGTTCTGACAAGAGCAGTCTTCCTCCTGAAGTATATATAGGCAATCATAAAGTAGAAATCTGCTTTATGTAATCAGGTTATTTTCTTGCTCGTGTTTATCCACAGTTACAGCATAGCCTCTAGGTTTGCATTTAGGATCTTTTGTGGTCAGTACGGATTTGAAGGACCCCAAGCTAAGGAAGCAGTTGAAGTCAGAGCCTGGTAGCACCAAGGCCAAACGCCAGACCTTACCACATCTTTTGAAGATAGTTGATGAGGCAGCATTTTTATTAGGTATTTTATTATGTGTGACTTTCAGTAGATATTCTTTTATTAGCAGACAAAACTGAGTTTGTGGGCCCTCGCCCTAGAGCTGGGCGTTTCGTCGCTGGGCAAAGCCCCACACCACCGAGGTCTCTCTGGATCTGGCAGGAGACTCTTACTAGCAGCAAAACAATTTCTTGGAAAATCCCACTGGGCTTTACTATTGCTTTAAATCCTTAATTACCTAGCTATAGCTAGGCCTCACGTTCAAGAATAACTTTACTCACCTGTGTAATTTCTTTGAGCTCAGTGATACAAGTGCTAAATACAACCTTGCTGCTTGTGTCTTAATGAGACTGAAAGTATTTCATGCTGCTCTTTCATCTGTGGAGGATGCTACTTGATGAACAGGGTAAGCAGTACGTATATGCATGTAGTGGGTGCACTCTGACTGTCCTACTTAGTTATAAACATCAAATATGTGTATATATATACACATACACACTCTTTACCATGTTTTCTTGAAACATTTCTCTTGTCTTTCCATTGCAGTAACTTTTCCCGTTCAGTCGACTGTCTCTGTAAAAACAGGTCAGAGGCACAGCTGACCAGACAAAAGCTGCTGGAAATGAGGCAGTTTGATTAATTGGTTAGCCGTTTCCTAGCAGTGGTTTTAATCTAGCGAACGCTAGTCGGTCAGTAGCAGAACAGATTGTGGTGTGACCTAATACGCATAATTATCCTCTGCGTAGACCGTGTTTTTTCAAGCAGGCTCCTGTTCAAGAGTGAAGGCATGTCATAACTGATCAGCTTTTAATCACTCTGCAGCATGGCCTTGTAAATAGAGTGTTAGTGTGCATTTATTACAACATGCGAGAAGGCTTCACAAAATCAAATTTAATATTAATTCTTTAGGTAACTCTCCAGAAATAAATCTTCAGAGGGTGATGAATAATATTAATGTAGCCATCACTTCTGATTGATTCCTTCTCAGCTGACAAAAATGAGCTTTAATTGCTGGTAGCCTGAGGCAAAGCCAAGATGCTGCAAGTGTTCCCCAAACAGTAAATTAAGATCACTGCTCCATGACGGATATTTAGTAAAGGTACCAACATGGTCTTATTTTGTGCTGGTGCAGCTATCCCAGGGAGAGTGGAAAGGAAGGTTTTGTGGATATTGCTGTACCTCCTAGGGCAGAAAACAGCCTTATGAGGCTGAAGTGATCTTTGCCTACCCTCTCCCGTTTTCTCAACAAACCTGAGCAGAACAAACACTTTCCTAAAGCGTCTCTGCAGCTTTCTGGTTCCCCGCCGTTACTCAGCGCAACACCTGCGCGGAGGAGACCTGAGGTGGTGCTGGCAGTTCAGACAGCACTGAAGCAATGGGAATGTCTTGGTTGAGGCTTCCCATCCTGAAGGCTCCCGGCAGAGACGCTAGTGAGAATTATACAGGGGGGCAAGCTGTGGTTAGCACGTTCCCAAGCCTGGGCGATGGGGAAGCGGGAGCAAGGCCGCCTGCTGTACCTATTGGGGCCACCTCTCCTGCCCACCCGCATTTCACGATGCATATGAAAACCTCCTCAGAAGAGTGGATGCTTTTTTCTTTTTTTTTTTTCCCTCTTCTAACATCTATGCTGTAGATCAAAGCTGAATTAATTTGGGGAAATCCTAAAGCCTGTATTATGCAGATGCAATTAGATTATCATATTGTTCCCTTCTGGCCCCATAATTTACTAGTGAGGTTTTCTTAAATACATGACTCCTTCTTGATTATGAAGGTTTTTCAGAAAATGCTATTATTTTTTTCCATGTAAATACAACCAGAGGGAGACGGCTTCCGATTTAAACACAAATCAATACTCCCTTCTGATTGAACTCTGCGCTGCAACGCTGTAATTATATTCATGGATTTTTGTGTAGGTGTGAGATAGGAAGCAATTATCAGCTGCAGTCATGAAAGAATATAAAAGAAATCACACTTTCCTTTGGAACTGTAATGTTAATGACATTAGATAACATCAGCTGCTTTCACATGACTTGTTGTGTAGCTGAGGGAAAAATTAACAGCAGATAGAGCTAAATATCAGCGAGAGCAGTGACTGAATAACATCAGCATGAATTTAGTGTGCTGCAGTGTTTTGGGCTTTACCCTACTGGAAACGAAAAAAAGAACCCAATGTTTTTAATTTGATTCAGAACAGGCAATGGGTTTTAGTTCAAGTATTTTCTTTTCACTTAGCTCATACTTAATCAGGGTTATAAGTTATTCCTCAGCGAGTCTCTGCAGTGGCAGGTGTTGCAGGAGCATTTGAAGCAAGTGTCATCAAAGCACTTTCACTGGAAAAAAGAGCTGGCAAAGTAAATGCATAAGCAGTCTTCCTGAGGAAGATCTGAATCATTTTAATTATCAGCACGCACTCACCAGTAGCTCCAAAGGAATATCACTGCAAAACGTGCATTGCTACTGTAGAAAGGGCTGTCACCTAAGCACTAATGTGCTATGTCTGACACTGAAATGCATCTGAGTCACCAGGAGGATGTTGACTTTTCTTGTTTCTCATCACCCTGGTAGATTTTACAGTGCATATTTATCTTCATTTTGTCCCCCGTGCAAGGTATCCACCAGCAAATGCTACTGCAAGCTGTGCTCAGCCACAACTATTTGCCTGGCGAGGACTTGCGAAGAGCAGCCCAAAGACTAGGAACAGTGCTGCTAAAAGGGTGAAGAGCCTGCAGGGGAGCTGTGGAGGAGCATCCGTCCCTCTGAGCTCCACACCAGGAGGCTGGAGAAGACTAAGCGTTGGGTGGGCAGGTGGCTGCAAAGGGATGAACATGCTCTGGGAGGGGTGGGGTCTCTCCAGCAGCTCAGACGTAACAAAGCTGTAATATTGCAGGGCCCAGAGCTGCCCTATTAGTACTAACGAGTCCTGGTGTAAATCAGCCCTGCTCAGCGGTTGCAGCTCCAAGCCTGAGCCAGGCTGAGGGCTGGCAGGCCAAAAACACCTTGAGCGCTGGCGAGAGACCCCTTGGCTTCAGGGGATCTCAGAGTTCACCGAACTGGTTTGCCCCTTCCCTTGTTTTCTAAGGTGCTTTTAAAATGATGTTTTATTGTGGGTCTTGTATCACGTCACACTTACTGTATCACAGACTGAAGGGCTTCTATTTACGGCTGTACCTTGTTTCCAGCTCTAAGAGGGCCACTTCCAGCCAGCTTTAAAGCAGATGTGCCTGAAGTGGGATTTTTTTTTCTAATGATAGTAATTAACCTTTCAATTACCAGCTTTGCTCTTGCTTATTCCTTTCCACGAATGCATTTTTTTCTGGGTATATAAAAAATACCCATCTTTGCAGAGAACAGTGACCTACTAATCCACGTGTTTGCACTTGCTACACAGCTTGCTTAGGGTATAAGGCCAGGAATATGCTGGTGCTGTAGGATGCATTAACTTTTGTTTTCCTCGCTTGGGCTGAGGTTTTTGCATTATAGCCTTAATTCCACACACGGTGCCAAATCAGGTTGTCCAGACCTTAAGAAGTTCCGGAGAGGTGCGCGCGTGCGATGGATTTTACAAAGCTCGTGACGTGGAGCGTGCGCTGGGCAGGTGGCTGGGTGGCACCTGAGCGAGCCCAAGGCTGGTTAGTGCACAACCTGCGGCTTTTTTCTTTTTTCTTTCTTTCTTTCTTTTTTTTTTGTTTTGTTTTGAGTGCAGACAACTTGGAAAAGGCGGTTTGTACTGTGCAGGGGAATTCCCAGGGGCTAGGCTAATTTAAAGTCTTTTTTTTTTTTTAATACAAAGCAGAGAGACACTTAAAAAATAAGTACCCCAGCAGCCAGGATGCCATCCTGCGAGAGCTAATCCCCCCGGACCCCTTTCCTCGGCCAGCCGGGCTCCGTGCTGGTTTTATTTTGGAGCGACGCCGCTGGTTCCTCGTGATTTCAGGCAGCTGGATCCCAAATCGAGCGCCGGGGCTCCCGGAGCTCAAAGCAGACGCACGAGAAACGTACATAAACAGGCGGGCGCAAGCGACCGAATAAATAAATAAACAAGCCCGCGGGCGTTGCGGCGCCTACGTCGGGCCCCTGCTCTTTCTTCTTTCGGCTGGGGCAGGGGGAGCCGAGGAGGACGTTTTTCTCCCCCTCGCTCTTGGTTCTTGCCTTTCGTCACCCGTTGCAATCTTGAGCTTCCTGTATTTGGGTAAATAATGTTATCATCTGTTTCCAGAAATGGCTTGGGACAAATTCTTCTTGGAAGTCCTTCCCACGCAGTTGTATTTCGGTGTCCTTTATTTCCCAGGCAGGCAGCGAGACCTCGTGGTTGGCGCACGCCGGCGTGCCCTCGGGGCGGCGCGGCGCTCGGACCGCCCGGCGTGGAGCGCGGCGGCCGTAGAGCACGGGCGTCTGCGCCGAGCGAACGGGCCGTGTTTAAACCGAAAAACGAGAGCTAAAAATCAAGGTTTCGCAGCTAGCGGCGAGGGCCGAGCGGAAGCAGGGCTCTGCGAGCCCCCGGAGCCGGTCTGCCGGCCGTTCCTCGGAGCGGCGCGCGGCTGGGCAGGAGGACATCTCCTCCAGGTCGACTCGCCGCTCTTCCTGTGCTTCCTACCCGGACTGCTCGCGCCGGAGACCTCCGACAGCGGTGCCGCCCCGGTCCCGGCTGCGCCGCAGGCTCGAGCTCCCCAGCTGCGGCTGCAAGCGGCGCAAGGTGCGGGCGCATCAGTAGGGAGCAGAAGTAACCCGTGCCCGCTGGTCCTGGTTCCCCCCTGTTTCCAACTTCACTGGATGGCGGCACTCAGGGAAAACAGCTCAGTCTCTGGGAGGGATGTGAAGCTTCACAGTAGGGCATAAAAGCAGCTGATATTTTAAGACAGACGATTAAAATAGACATCTGCAAGGCTGGAAACTACAGCTGCTTAATGCAGCTTTGAGAGTTGAATCAGCAGATTCAGGTACAGGCACGGTCCTAATGGACTTAACTGTGGTATTTCGATGCACAGGTAGCAATGTATATATGTATATATACACATAACAAGGTATAATGTATATAGATGGATAACAGAGTTCACATAATTAAATTACACTGATGATCACGGGATGCCTGGTGCTACTTACGGATATTCATAGCAGGGCTGGTCGTCCGGGGTCTGTCCTGCTCAATTTTCACTTTACTGTCAGTGAAGCTAGCGATGCTCTTTACACCCCCGAGGGCCGCCCCTCGGACCCCCACTGCCCCTGAAGGTGATTCGAGCCTGCCAGGCTGGGACAGGCTGGATCAGACTAAATTGCGTTTTTTCAAGACCAGAGGAACGCAAGGGTTTGCATCCAGACGGGGAAGGTGAAGCGGCAGGGGCACGCGAGGAGGGCGGTGTTAGCCGGGAGGGCTCCTCTCCTGCTTGGAGAACAGGATTTTTGCACCACGAGAGAGGAGCAGGCTGCTCTGCAGCGCTCAGGGCTTACTTCGGCACCTCCAACTGCATCCACAGCGCTTGCTGCGTCGCAACGTGAATGCCTGACTCTTTGCTTTGCATCCTTACCGACGTCAGCAGCAGTGTTACCCGCCTGGCCCGTCATCGGGGAGGAAGGCTCTCCACCGCGAGCCTCGCTGTTTGGCCCTCGTTATGAAAAGGGAGGTTACGTTCCCGTAAAGACCCATCTTGATAAGCTGGGCTTAAAGAAGTCATAGGTGTGCTTGGTAGACGACGCTGATCAGCTTTCAGTTAAAGGGGACCTTAAGTCCCCTGGGGTTTGTCCTGTCTTAAGTAGCTTGTTAGTCAATATGCTGGAAAGTGCTTGACCCATAATTAGAGTAGTTTTGGGGGTTCCTGGGCACCTGCAGCAGCATGGCCTCAGCAGCGAGGACTGGGAGGTCCTACTGGAAGACGGGAGGAAAACTCACGCAACGATGGCCGACAGGAAGGATCTGAGATAGGTCACTTGAAGCTAAGCCCAGTGCATCCGTTTTCAAAAAAAAAAATAGCTTTTTTTATTTTCTTGAGAGCTTTGCTGATATTTTAGTTTGTGCTCTGGCCTCTTTCTAGTCTTCTGGTCTGATAGGAATTCGTGTGAACAAGAAGTCTTCTCCTGAGAAGATCTGAGCTTCCCAGCTGGGCTGTCAGAGGCTTGGTGCCCCGTTTGCTCTCTTTTGTGAGAAGCGCCCCGTGCGTGGTGGGGCATCCGCTCTCACTGCTTGCTGACTCCTCGGACACACGCGCGCGGGCGCGTTGAGGGATCCGTGAACGTGGTGGGGGCCCGTCCGGAGGGAGCCCCGGGGCAGCCTCCGCTCGGACCCGCTCGCCTCGGGGGTGGCTGCCCTTGCTCGCCTGGTGACAGCTCGCGCCTTTGCATGGGTGCTCTGCCTCCTCGGGTCGTATGCTAGAGGCCATCTCTTGCCACCTCTCCGTCTGTTAAAGATTAATATTTAATACCCCATCCTTGGCATTCATTTCCTTTGCTGAGTTTTTGAGCTCCTGCGTTCGGTGCGGGTTTTCTTCAAGGCACTCTTGGACTTTACTGTAATAAATTCCTGCTCCCCACCCTCACCGTTTTTTCACTTAGGATCTCTCGTCTTTAACCCAGTATTAACTAGAATTCTTAATATATCTTTGTTTGTTTCTGTAAACAATTTTGAACAAAAGGGAATGCTATCCACGGTTCTGGTTATTACAGAAATATAGATTTCTAAATATTTACTAAATTAGCAAATTTGCCAAAAAAAAAAAATCCCAAGAGAGACAGAGTGGCAGTGATGTCAACTCCTATTAAGTGTTTTGTTGGAGCAAATGCATGTTTATGCCCTTGGGGACAAATAGCATCTGCAGCAGGATCAGACAAATGCAACCCTGACGTCGGAGGAACCCCAACCTGCAGCGTTCGCTGCCAGAAGCACTAACCGATCTGGGGCCAGAGCCGGGATTGCAGCTTCCCAGAGCAGCGAGCAGTACGCTCGCCGCGGTCCTCGCCTTGGAGCAGCCCGTCTCGTCCCGCTTTGCAGGGGGGCCGTGGAGCCGGGACGGTGCGGGGTCACCGGCGGAGTGGAAACCCTCCCAGCTCCAGCCCCTAGCGCTCGGCAATGACCATCAGATTAGAGTTTCTTTTCTCCGAAACCCTTAAGTTTTATTATCTTCTCTGTTTTCTTATGATGTTTAAAACAAACTGTCACTTTTTTTCTTTAACAAGACAGCTTTCCCTGAGCATTGCTAAGATCTTTGAAATTGAAGAAGGATATTTTATATAAAACTAGAAAGGAACTGACAGTAATGTACAATGAAATCAAAGCAAAAGAAGAAAAGCCCAGGAGAAGCAATATATAAAATAATGATAAATCAAGCGTGAGACAAAAGCCAGTTTTATAGAGGTCTAAAAGGAGACAAAAAGTTACACGACTTGACCAAGGCAGCGCATTAGTCACAGTGTAGAGGGAAACTCCCAGGGAAAGCGGATACCGTGCACTCCTGGTCTCTCCTTGCCTCCCCAGGGGTGATCTCTCCCCGGGAAAGTCCAGACCAGCCTGGTCCTGGGGTTGCACGGTGGGCGGCGGGGCTGGGGGCTGTGATGCCAACCAGCACCCTTCCCACTGATTCGGAGGCATCCTGATCTCGGGGCTTAGTGTCTGGGGAAGGAAAAATGCTGTTTGGGAACGTCTCACCCCTGTGGTGAACTTCGCCACTGCAGAGGGTGGGGATATCGCTGCTTTCGTAACTGGAGCGTCATGTGGGATTTTATGCGCTGGGAAAATTTTTAACTGTGATATGCCACTGATAAAGCACCTGGCATGAGCAGCTATTTTTACCCCATTTCCTCAAATTCGTTGTGGCTACCATCATTGAAAAAAAGAAAAGAAATCCGTTAGCAAGATGCTGCTTTGCAAAAGTTCAGTGCTGTATGATTAACAGTCATGGTTTTTGAAGCTCTTTGGCCTTTTAGGGAGAAATTAGTGCATCCCAATATCCTGCGATGGATTAAACAGTGAAACTCGGCAAAGCAGCTCTGCCCCTCGGATGTAGCATGTCCCCTGGTCTTCTCTGGCTCTAGGGACTTAAATGCGAATTACTCCACCTGGTTTGTAACCTGATGCTGCTGGCTTTGCGGAGCCCCAGGACCTGGTTTTGGACAGGGACCTTGGTGAGGCACTGCAATAATGGAGCTGAAGTGACCTGCTCACGGTCATTGGCCACACAACCCAGGCAAGGTCTGGACTGACCAGCCCTACAGACAGGGGATATTTAGTTCCCTTACTCACCATCTTTTTCCACCCTCACCAAGTGGCTGTGATTTTAACCAGAAGTATGCTTAGAAAAAGTAGGAAAATACAGCTGTGTGGTTAATCCGGGTTAGTGTATTCCCATGAGAAACCACCGTTCCTCGTAGGGGCTGCCTTCTCAGTCCGGTCTAGGGGAGTTCGTCCTCACCCACCACCCGCACATCCTCAGCGCCCCGAGGGCAGCCCCTAAATTTCTAACACTCATTTGGCTTCTGAACAGTCGTTCCCACCTCCATAAAGTTAAAATACTAATTCCTAAATATTTTTGGTGTTCCCCTTGCTCTGTGTTTTATTGCTTTCTTCTGTTCTAGGCAGGGAGCTCAGTTCCAGCGGTGGCCTGAAGTGACCTGTGCCCGCGGTATTATCTCGCTTGCTAATCAGCGGCAGTCGAGATCACAGCGTCCTGCCAGGCAGCCTTTCCTGCTGCAACAGCCCCTGCTCTCACACAGGCTCAATCGCAGCTCTCTTCGGGGGAGAGAAAATGAGAGGCTGCCAAGAGAGCACAGTTTTAAAGCAGAGCTTCCAAAAGATAGGGTGTTATGGGAAGGAAAATTAAATATTGCTTGCCTGTGCCTTTGTGCAGCTGCTGTTTGCTGGGATGTGTTGACTTAGGAAAGTCTTTCTTTGTGTAGCCCTCTTTCAGATGTTGCCTAAGTGCAAATATGGGCTGTTAGTTCAAATTTAGTAACAATCAGGATTGATGGAAAATCTCATACTAGGATGCGACAAAAAAATTCAATTACATACATCCACTTGATTTCTATGCTAATAAGACTTACAGTAGTGCTAAAGAAACCGCGTTCTTGACTACAGAGGCAGCTGGGTTTTGTCACTGAATACTGTGTTGGCAGCATACTAATGACTCTTTTCTGACTGCCGACAGCTTATCGGGTGACTTTGCGCAGCGGTTCAAAGCCCAGTGCCAAGCCCGCAGACGCCGGTGCGCCAGACCTGGGACCCGTCTGACCGGTAGGAAGAGCAGCAGGGCCCAGCGCCGGGCAGGCGAACACCACAGTTAGCGTCGGCATTCATGGGACTGGGCAGCTAATCCCGATTTGCAGCGGTGTTTGCAGTTAGGTTGAAAACAGCGCATTTTTTGCAAAGGGGGAAAAGGGGAAGTTGAAAGAGGCTATTATTTTTGTTAACTTACTGATCCAATGTGGCTGCAGTTCACAGAAAACCTCTGCTTCCCCTAAAATGTGAAGAAGGTGGTGTAGGTGGCCACAGAGTCCTTCCCCTCCCAGACTTAGCCATTTTGTTCAGGGTGTCTGAGCGGTCTACAAGTGTGGTGCAGAGGAGGCAAGGTGCTAACGAGCTCTTCAATATCGTCTTAACTGTGTTCACAAAAAGTCAGTATTTGTAGCTGAGCTAAGGGCACCAACAAGCCGCAGGTCAACTGTATGTAGTTGTCTTCCTTATCCCATCTTGGAGGAGAGCCGAGAAGACTGGGGACAAAGCAGAGCCTCACGGTGAGTAAGTGAAACTCCGTGGAAGCCGGTTTAGGCCCGAAAGGGACCTGAGCACAGATCTGGGGTGAGATGTCCCAGTGGAATGCGAACACGCCTTTTCTTCAGCAGCTGGGACACCAGCCCGGCTCTGTGTCAGGGAGAGGAGCAGCAGCAGCAACACGAGGCCGGAGCGACCTGCAGTTCTGAGCACGGGGAGCAGCTGGAGGGGGACACCTCTCCCTTTCCCTTGTGTTACAGAATCACAGAATCGATAGGTTGGAAGGGACCTCTGGAGATCATCTAGTCCAAACTCCCCACCCAGTAGGGTCACTTAGAACATGTTAGACAGAGTTGCATCCAGGCCTTGAAGATCTCCAGAGAAGGAGACTCCACAACCTCTCCAGGCAACCTGGTCCAGTGCTCCATCACTCTCACAGGGAAGAAATTCCCCCTCATGGTCAGGCTCAATTCAGGTTCTTGTGCTTCAATTTCTGCCCATTGCGTCTTGTCCTGTCACATGGGACAACTGAAAAGAGTTTGTCCCCATCCCCTTGACACCCTCCCTTCAGGTACTTGTACACATTGATAAGATCCCCCCTCAATCTTCTCTTCCCCAGGCTGAAGAGGCCCAGCTCTTGCAGCTGTTCCTCATAGGGCAGGTGCTCCAGCCCTCTGATCATCTTTGTAGCCCCACACTGGACTCTCTCCAGTAGCTGCATGTCTCTCTTGTCCTGGGGAGCCCAGAACTGGTCACAGTTCTCGAGATGAGGCCTCACCAGGGCTGAGGAGCGGGGTTATTTTTCCCTAGGTGCAGGACTCTGCACTTGCCCTTGTTGAACCTCATGAGGTTCCTCCCTGCCCAACTCTCCAGCCTGTCCAGGTCTCTCTGAATGGCAGCACAGCCCTCCGGTGTGTCAGCCACTCCTCCCAGCTTGGTATCATCAGCAAACCTGCTGAGGAGGCACTCAGTCCCCTCATCCAGGTCATTGATGAAGTTGAACAGGATGGGACCCAGTGTCGACCCCTGGGGAACACCACTAGCCACAGGCTCCAAGTAGACTCCACGCCACTGATGACAACCTTCTGAGCTCTGCCTTTCAGCCAGTTCTCAATCCACCTCACTGTCCACTCGTCTATCCCACATTTCCTGAGCTTCTCTAGGAGGCTGTTCTGGGAGACAGTGTCAAAAGCCTTGCTGAAGTCAAGGTACACAACGTCCACTGCTCTGCCCTCATCTACCCAGACAGTCACGCCATCCTCGAAGGCTATTGGGTTGGTTAAGCAGGATTTCCCCTTGGTGAAGCCATGCTGGCTACTCCCAATCCTGTTAATGGGAAGAAACACCAGAAAATTAAAATCTGGGGGTAAACCCCTATGAGTCGGTGGGCTTTTCTTGCACTTTTGGGATAGATATGTGGCTTAGATTTTGGTTCTGAAAGATTAGGATTTGATTCTGTGTGTGTGTGTTTTTATTTCCTTTTTTTCAACTTTATCATAACAACTATTTTCCTTTTCCCAAGCACTTCAGAAAAAACTCCAAAGCATGTTTATTTCCCACAGATGTATATGCTGAGAAGTGATTTGTTCAAGACCTGAACACAGATAAAATCCACTCTATAATTTATTCATTGGGGGCCTTTTGAATTCCTGCAGCTCTGAAGATTTCTTTATTATTATTATTTTTTTTTGCATAGTGTGTTAAAGGCTGATTGCTGATTATTGCACTCTCACCTGGTGCAAATTACAGCAGCTTGGGAACTCCTAGCGCTAACCTGATTTAAGCTGGCGTGCAGTGGGACTCGCAAGCGTTGGGTGGCGAAAGTAAACGGCGCCTTAACACAGACCGTCAAACGCGTGGCGGCACCCCGAATCTGCCTGGGACGGCGTCTCTGGAATAACCCCTCTCTGGCAGACTTGAGCCCCCCTCTGCCGCTTGCACCCTGCCGCAGCGAGCCCGCGGATTTCGGGGGGTAGGGGCTGTGAGCGCACCCCGCTCTCCAGTGGGGCTTGGGGATATTTTCCTCCATGTGAAAGCAAAGGCCTCAGTGGCAGAGGGACCCCGGCAAGGCCACGGCATCGTCAGCACCCGCGGCGGCAGCGCCCGGGGTGCCGACTGCTCCCGCGGCGTCGCTGCCCCGCTGGCAGGGCGGGCACCGGCCCCCGAGCGCTTCGGGGCGAGCAAGCGCCCTGGTTTCCAAAAAGCAAATGATGTTATTCTGGGGAAACTCTTTTGCACAGTTATTTGAACCAAACAGGAAGTCTGTGGTTTTAACTTGGGTATTAAAACGAGCACTTTGGTGTTTTTCCAGATGCTCAATATTTTAATGAAATGTGCAAGTTTAATGTTGAAAAAAAAGAAAACTTCCTATTAGATCCATGCTATTCCGTTATATTTGCCTACTTGTAATTACATATACTCATACTGAGAGAGAGAGAGGTGCAAAGACCTAAAGTCTTGCGGTATTTATGCCCTTGCGTTGGAGTGGCCGCGCAGGAAAGCCGTAGGCGCAGGGCAGCTCTGCAGGTCCGTAATTCACCAAGACAAAGGAAACGACGGCGAGGGGAGAAGGCAAAAGGAAGACAGAAAACCCCAGATCCTCTGCTTTCCACGAAAGGCGCCTGGGCCATAAGGGTTACTCGGTTGCGAGCCTGTCGCAGACAGGGCTTTGGCTCGGAGTAGATAACCGAGCCGAGACAGGCTGGAGCTCCTGGAAATGTCCGGAGACGAGACGAGCGCAGCGCTGCGGACAAGAATAACTAGGGCTGCGCGGGTCTGACTCCTCCGAGCTCGCCTGACTCGCGGCAGGGCTGCCAGCCCCTCGGCGACACGTCCCCGGCATGCACCGTGTCCCCGTCGGCCGGGCAGGGAGCGCCGGCGTCTCAAACCGGGTGGTCCGGGGCTGGCCGCCCTCGAGGGCTGCTGCGCGCGGGCGCCCTGCCGGGACGGACGTGGTGGGTTGGGACCCTGCCGGCGGGGACGTGGGGGGCCGGCTCCCGCCGCCAAGGCGCCCCAGAGCAGGGGGGGCTCACGATTAAAAAGTGCAATGCTGGGCCGTGTCAGATATCCCCTCCTCCCCCTGCAAGGATGTGGCAGCAGGAGTTTCACATTTCTTCTAATTCTGAGCAATTTTTTAGTGGATCGTCTTGCATTTTGACCTCATTGGGTTTCAAAGCTAATGCTCCATTAACCTGAAACAAGATTCTTGTAGGATAACTGCTGGCTCCAAAAGCCAGTTTTGCTGGCCCACGTCTTTTGTGTTAATCTCATGTCTGTACAGACTACAAGAATGCCTCCTTTTCTGGGGTTTCTCTGGAAAGCCTTGGGAGTGATAACAATCCATCAGCAATTGCTCTCCCTTCTCCAAAACATCTGGAAACTAATCATGCCATCTACACTTCTGTACTCCAAAAAACCAAATCACTGCTTGCCAATCTGAACATTAGTATTTTAGGGCAGGGCGCTAAAAAGGCAGGCAACCTACTCACTCAGTGCTGCTGCTAGGAACCTCTGCTGTAAATTGCTGGCAGCTGTGCCAAATACCCATCAGATATGAGATTTTTCATGTTGAATGTCTGTTTGAAGCTGATTTTTCATTTTTAAATTGCTGCCAAAATAGTTCCACTGCTCTCAAGAACGAAGCCAGGGAAGAATATATTGTTTTGCCTGTGTTAAAACATCCTGGCAGAATCGCACGCTTGTGTGGGTAAGGCACATGGAAACCCACCAGCGGCCTCACCGGCATGCCCAAGGAGACACGTGCGAGTCTGGAGTTTCAGGGTACTGAATAATACTGTTAATAAACATTAGCAGAACTCAGATATCTGCCTGCGCAAAGCATTTCGCCCCCGATTCCGGGTGCAAGGTGGAGGGTGTCAAACAGACGTTGCCACCAGTCCTCCCGCAGCTGAAGTGGCAGAGGTCTGTTCACTTGATCCCTCGACTTCCCCCCCTCCCCAGGAAGGTGCCACTGGAACGAAACACACTGCGATTTGTGGCCTGGCGGGGGCTGGGTTGCTGCTTTTTGACCCCAGAAAATTACATGCAATTCCCTTAAAAGAATGCCAGGTTTGCAAAGCCTGTGTAGTCTTACTGCAGCCCCCGGGATACTCCGATAGAGCCTTTAATTACACGGTCACACAGTCTTTTCCCCTCACAGGACTCCTGTGTCTTTCAGGGATCAGGTTGGCTGGTGCTTTTCTAATGAGCAGCTGTTCAATATTTGGTTTTCTCCTCCTTTCTCAGTGTGTGGTTCTAGGGACATTATTCAAGCCCTGCTGTGAACACAGAATTTCTTTTTGAGTGTTTTTTGCAGCACTCCTGGCTTAGTACCTCTGTGTTTCACAAATGTAATTTTGCAAGACTAAGGTGAAGTGGGGAGAGGAGAAGCAAAGAGGAAGGCAAAAAACAAAAAAAAAACCCCAACCCATTCTACTAATGTGTGAGGGCTCCTAATTTCAGATATGCACCTTGTAAGTTAAATATACAAAAATATAAAAATTCAGCTCTTTATCTTAATCTAGCTACTGGGCATCAGTGTGCATGTGCTGGCAGTAGGAGGGCTCTATACCACTGCAACGTAGATGGGCGACTGGGGGCTGTACAGCCCCTGCTCTTGGCATCAGATGAGGCACCTGCCACTCTACAAGGTGGAAAATGGAAGATTTCCAACTCTCTTTACCTACCCTCTCCCCACTGGTAAAAATTCTATAGCTGGTGTGTTTTAGTCACTTCCAGATCTTCACAAAGGCTCAAGAAGGATGGAGATGACAACCATAAGGGATTTCGTAAGTCAACAGTATTTTTCAGTTGTGTTCTGGGAACAAGTGGATTAGGCTGTTCAAAAGAATTCCCCGAAAGATCCAAACTCTCAAGAGAGAGTTTCCTAAAATCTCTGGCCAAAATCAGAAGTTTGTTTTGAGCTGCTGACACGAAGCCTAGGTGACCTAACTGGCCCATCTTGAACGGCAACCTAATCTACATATTGTCATCGAGCTTCAAATTAACAAGTTCTCATAGTTGGCAAAACTGAATTACAAGTGCTTTAATTTTGTTTTGGCTGGGGTCCAAGAAATGAAGAGCTATTTGAAGGGTGGAGTTGCACAAAGCAACATTGAGTGAATTGTTGTGCAAATTAAGCTCTTGAAGGCAGATCAGGTCATTAATAGTAGCTGGTAGTTGCTTAATATAATTATAATTTAGGTCTAGTATTTGGAGTCCCTTCAGTTCTAGCAAGTTTGCAATATGAGGCTTGGAGATGTTCAAGGGAGCAACGAAAGTTTTTGTTAAGGGGATGCAATGGTCATCAGTATTTTGGATTAGAAGGTGATGCAATGGTGGATGTCTGCTAAGAACCACCTGATCAGGTGAAGAAGTAGAGGAGGCCTTCCTCAGAAAACTAGAAGGTGGCCGTTGGCCTCATTGGAGAATTCACCCACTTGCATGTCTGCTGCAGGAGCACCACAGCAGGGCACAAGTAATCCAGGGGGTTTCTGGAGTGCACTGACAGTAACTTCCCAATATGGATGATTGAGGAACTGATTAGGCAAGGTGCTCTGCTGGACCTCCTACTTACAAAGAAGGAAGAACTGTTTGGAGATGCAAAAGTCAGGGGCAGCCTTGGCTGCAGTGACCACAGGGTTGTGCAGCTCAGGATCCTGTGACGAGGAGGGGAAAAAAAGCAAAAAGCAGGATCCCAACTCTGGACTTCAGGACTATGACTTCAGCAGATTTCAGCCTGTTCAGGGACCTGTTTGGAAGTATCCCATGTGATGGGGTCCTAGAGAGAAGGAAGTATAAGAGAGGTGGGAAGTTTTCAAGGATCACCTTGATTCTTTCAAGGATCAAGCCCAAGAATGGTTCACCCAATGTGCAGGAAGTCAAACAAGTGGTAGCAGGAGGCCTACATGGATGGGCAAGGAACCCCTTACTAAACTTGAACATAAAAAGGAAGCGTACAAGAGGTAGAAGCAGGGACAGGTGACCCAGGAGGAATATAGAGACATTGTCCAAGCATGCATAGACAGGGTTAGGAAAGTGAAAGCCCCTCTGGAGTTCAGTCTGGTGAGGAAAGTGAAAGAAGGGCTTCTACAGGTCTATCATCAGCAGCGAAAGTAAGAAAACGTTGTCCCATGGCTTAAAGAAATAAGGGACCCTGGTGGCAAAGCACATGCAAAAGGCTGAGGTAGTCAATGCCTCTTCAACTAAGTATCTACCGGTAAGGTTTGCCTCCAGGAACCCCAGCCCCCTGAGACCAGAGGGGAAGTCTGGAGCACCCCTTGGAGGATGAGGATCAGGTTAGTGAACCCTTAAACAAACTGAACACACTCAGGCTCACGGGAGTTGATGGGATGCACCCATGAGTGCTGGGAAGCTGACTGATGTCACTGTGAGGCCACTCTTGGTCATCTTTGAAAGATGATGGCAATCAGGAGAGGTTCCTGAGGACTGTGAGAGAGCAAATGTCACTTCTTGTCAGGCAAGAAGGATGATCTGGGGAACTGCAGGTGGGTCAGCCTCACCTCAACCCTTGGAAAGGTGATGGAGCGCATCCTCCTGGAAGCCATTTCCCAACCTGGTAAGGAAGGACAAGAAGGTGGCTGGGAGTAGGCAGCATGGATTTACAAAGGAGAAATGATGCCTGACCAACCTGATAGCCTTCCATGTTGAAATGACTGGCTTGGTGGATGATGGGAGGGCAGTGGCTATTTCTCACTTTGACATTAGCAAGGCTTTTGACACTGTCTCCCATAACTAGACAAATTGACGAGCTATGTAACTGGATAGTGAGGTAGACTGAAAGCTGGCCCAGCTGCAGAGTTCAGAGGGTTGGAATCAGCAGCGAAGTCCAGCTAGAGGCCAGTCACTAGTGATGTTCTCCAGGGGTCAATACTGAGGCCAATGCTGTTTAACATGCTCATTAACGACCAGGATGATGGGACAGAAAGTCTGCAGGTGATACAAACTGGGAGGAGCAGTTGATGCACCAGATGGTTGTGCTGCCATTCAGAGGGACCTGGACAGGCTGGATAAATGGGTCGATAGGAACCTCAAAAAGTTCAACAGAGGGAAGTGCCAAATCCTGCACCTGGAGAGGAATAACCCCTTGCACCAGGAAAGGTTGGGGGCCGACCAGCTGGAAAGACCAGGGCCCAGAGAAGGCGCTGGGTGTCCTCATGGACAACAAGCTGGGCATGAGCCAGCAATGTGCCTTTGTGGCAGAGAAGACCAAGGGTACCCCGAGCTGTATTAGGGGGAGTGCCGCCAGCCGGTGCAGGGAGGTGATCCTGCCCTTCTACTCAGCCACAGAGTCCAGTGAAGGGCCACAAAGATGATGAAGGGGGCTGGAGCGTCTGACATACGAGGAGAGGCTGAGAGAACTGTAACTGTTTAGCCTAGAGAAGAGGAAGATGCGGTATCAACATGTGTAAATACCTGATAGGAGGGAGTAAAGAAGACAGAGGCAGATTCTTCTCAGTGGTATCCAGTGACAGGGCAAAAGGCAGTAGGCACACGTTGAAATACAGAAAATTCCTTTTAAACATATATAAAAAAAAATCTTTTTCCCTGAGAAAGTGGTCAAGCACTAGAACAAGTTACCCAGAGACATTGTAGAGTCTCCTCCAGCCCTGGAGATATTCAAAACCTGACTGACATGGCCCTGAGTGACCTGCAGTAGCTGATCCTGCCCTGGGCAGGAGTTTGGACTAGATGATCACCGGAGGTGCCTGCCAACCTCAACCAGTCTGTAACTCTAATGAGTGTGGGTTTGGGGGAGCCTAACTTAACATGAATGGTTCCAATAGGCATCTTATAAACTGTGTTCCTACCTTTCTGAGTAAATCCAGGGTAGTTAAAGAGTTGCCTCAGCTGTCACTGTATTTTGCTTTGAAATGAGGCTTTTGCCCTTGATGGAAATAATGATAAAACCTTAAGTGAAAGATGAGGCTGGATCACACCATCAGTCATTGGCGGAGCAGCCTTTGCTCTCTGTATCTGCTCTTGGTCCTGTGCTTTCAGATCAGAGCTGGATGCTGGGCTGCATGCAGGGTGGAACCAGATTGTCCCTGCCCTCTCTCCATGAGCCATGCTGTACTGCCAGTTAGAGAAATACGCAGCTGAGTTGCAATGAGAGGGAGATGTTTGTGTTGGGTTCTGGTGGTGCTACAGGGCTCCTGCCCCCGGCAGGGGTGGAAGCAGCCAGCACATGTCCATGTGCAACATGAGCTGAAGCAGCAGCAGGGGAAGCTGCCCCTTCAAGGAGGTCTTCCCCCAGGACTTAGTTTCAGTCATGATCTCTTAAGTGTGTACAAGAAAGGGGAGATGAGAAAATTACTAAAGAGGAATGAAAAGCCCATCTGGGGCTCAGCACTGAAGGTCTGATAGGATATCTGCACCCTGGAGGGCTGCTCCCTTTTCTCCCCAGCTGTGATAGAAAACGAAATGTGAGCGGGAGCTCCACGGTATGATGGTTACTATGGCTACCCCCACACCGTCCATCCAGGCATCCATCTGCTTGGCTCGCAGGCCTGGAAAAGATACACTGCCGCTTTTGAAAGCTGATGGTAATCTATCCTAGCCGGTTGGATAGGGATGATATCCTCCGATATCAGTTTTGCCCAGCACTTTTTAATCTATAAAACCCATTCTAACAATGAAGTCACATTGACAAAGAGGGGGTTGTTTCCTTTCAATGGTTGTCTTATTGTCACTAAAGAAGGGGTATAATGATAATGGACCAGCAGGTCCCCAGCACATTGCCACTATCTTCAGTGGGAATTTAACCCTTCAGGTTTACTTGGTAGATGTTCTTGCTAGTGAGCCGTAGTGCTGGTTTGATACATTCATAAAGTACAGTGAATGGAAGATGGAGATGGGGATGCTACTGTGTGTAATATCATCCGTGAGTCTTTCAGATGACCACGCTCATGTTATGGGATAAATACACAGGCATTTTGGGACAGATTGTGTTTCTTTGCATCATAAAGTACTTGCTTCTCTGAATAGTTTGGTTAGCTGGTGGGACCCTTTTGAAAAAGTGCCACATATTGAAAAGTCCTGCAAAAGTAGAGTTCCTGATGGACACACGCGGTTGATGTCCATGGATTATATGGGGACTGTGTTGCCCTGATCAAGTAAATATGAAAAACATAAATACATGTACAATGCAGGCTTATCATGTGCATATTGTATATCCTTTCAAACTGTGCCTTGAATGCAAAGTACAGTTCTATTTGCTTCTCAGTCAATGATTTGAAACACAGTTGTGGCTTCCTCCTCCCATTTTTGGTGTGTGCTGGAACATTTAGGGGTTCCAGGAAGCTGAAATCAGGTTTTCTATATTTCCCCTGTTAGCTGTATCGTATGGAAGGAGGAATCGTTTCACAAGTCAGCAATTTGTCTTGTCATTCTTTTTCCTGGGAGCTTTATCTAAGTCTTCTATCTTCTAGGAAGCTGGTTTCTGTTACACTAGCAAGGCAGGCTCTCCAGCCCTGAATGAGAAAGGTGTAGGCTATAGAACCTCTTAAAAATAATTTTAACTAATATAGTGGGATTTTGTTTGTTTGCTTTTTTTTTTTTTTTTTAGCAAAAACAAGTAGACTGTTGGATGGTGAAAGCAAACAATCATCTACATCCCAGGCATAAATGTGTGTATATGTATATGTATATATGTATTGAAATATACAGATTCATTTCTACTTGTCAGCATAAATCCATTAAAAAACCCACTACCAACAAAAACCCCAGTTCTCCAGTCTGCCCTTTGGTGTAGCAGAAGCTGAGCTGCAAAAGGCAGTATTGCCTTTCCAGGGGAGGGTAGATTTGAGTCCCTAATCTCGGAGCCTTACTTTGACAGCCTGGGAGTGCTGAAGGGCAAGATGAACAGTGTGCTCTTCCTACAGCAGTTTCTTCATTTTCAGACTTGCCTGTTGACTGCCTCAGTGTACATGTAAAGGGGTTAGAATACAGTAGCATCATTTTCAGATGTCTGATTTTTGACTTGGAAAATTGTTGGTTTCAGCTCCTCTGCCAGATGGCTGAGGAAAGAGCAGTCTGTTCTTTGTGCTAAATGTTTGTGTGAGAATCTAAGGAAGTAGAGTCCAATTAGCATAAAAAGCCACTGTAGTCTTCCAAAAATCAAGGAATGGGAAGTCACTGGAACAGAATGAGAAATCACCTGCCTAAAATAAAATGAACTACAGCTATAAATCAGAACGGCCCAGTGAATGATACCTAGCTCAGTCCACAAGCCTCAGAATTGATTAGCTATCACAGATGACAGAAATAAAGCGCTATTCTGGCCCTAATGTTAGGCTTCTCGACTGTGTCATTTACACAAGAAAGATTATAGTGCACCTTCGAAAAATGTACCGACATCTACCGCGTGAAGCCAACTTCTGCCCTGGAAGCTGTTGAGAAAAATCAATGGCAAGAGGGATCCTGACCTCCAGATCCAAAATGCCTGCTTTATATCTGAAATAGATTACAATAGGATTAATGTGCATGCTTTTGATCTGAAGATGTGATGCCCTCGACCAATGTTTGTTTTATTCTTCATGAGCTCCCCTCAAACATATGTTGCTGATGACCAGCAGTAGATTTACTGGAGACATTGGCTGCGTTACAGGTTGGAGCCAGGACTTGCTTGTTCCCTGAGACTCTGGAAGGAGGATTTTCGTCACCACTCTCAGCCTCCTGAAGGCCAGCTGGGGCCAAGGTTTGGGGATATGCAGCCTGGAGTGAGGCCCTGGGCAGGGGGAGCCTCCACAGGCTCCGAGGTGCCTCTGTGTTCAGGGTTTGGCAGAGACGCTGCAGGCTCTCCGCGTTGATCAGAATGGCATGCCATGCCCAAATCCACACTGTGGCTACATCCACCTCTGCAGTAATGTTCGAGGATTTTTAAAAACTGTGCCCAATTTGCATATAGGGCGTTCCCTCCCACCGTTTTTATTGTTTTAACTTCAAGGGTATAAAATCTGTTCTTCTGCACCTATTCCAGATTCACTTCCAACAGCCCCAGTCCTGCTTTGTCCCTTTTCTCCTTCCAAAACGCGATGGTTACTGCTAGTCTTCTTCTGGACATTTGTGCTCACGTACGCTCCAGAGCCCAAAGCTTTATAACAAACATTTCAGTGGAGACACTCTTCTAGGAGCATCCCATGGGGAGGATATTTCTGTTGACCTTTAGCATATCTCACAAGCTTTCATGGGTTTTGCTAAACTATGAAGGGAATGTGCTATGCACAGAGCAATTTGAAACAATACAGTTGTGTTCTTTTTAAGGACAGGAAGCGAAAATGCTGTATTAACACCCTTGCCATTATTAATGAGGGTAGGGATCATGTAACAGCATTAGCCAGAACTTAACCACAGCTAATGAAAACATCTCTGTGCACTAGAAGATGCCTTTAGATTTCTAGTGACACAAGTAAATAAAGTTAGGAGTGTCGATGTAGCTGAAATGAGAATCCACTGGAGCGTTCATTGCATGGATGCAAGTGAAATAGGGGAAAATTAACCAGGAAGAGGAACGGTACTCCTCCTTCTGTGCATCTGCGTGGGCAGGCACTGCCCCACACAGGTGTTCAGATCCCTGCTTGGATCACGGCTGGCACAAGCTCTAGTAAGAAAAAGTCCTCTGGCTGAGGAGTTTGCAGTGAAAATAGAAAAGCTGGAAAAAATATTTTTGCTAAGGATTACCCTCACTCTACTTTAAAGATCGGGCCACAGGGACATAGGTTAAATAAAGTCGCCCAAGGTAACAAAGGAGCTTGGGGCAAAGCACAGCAACTAATACAGCCCAGCTCCGTGCCTTAACTCTTTCCTCTCTGCTCGGATGTGTGCGCTTGCACCGCTGCCAGATCCGGGTCCCTCCAGCCAGTGCAAGCATCTGGACTGTGTGCAGTCCTCCGTGAAAGGTCAATAAACACAAGAAATTCTTATACTGGAGAGACAGTTGACAAAGAAAGTGAACAAAGTTTGTTTATTTTTTTGTATTTAACACTCATTTAACTAGGAAATCACTCTTGAGATTAGCTGTCTTAAGTAAATGCGAGTTGTTGAGGAAATGGGCAGTAAACCTAGCTGTAATGCGCACTAACGAACCAATAAGCAGCTTCTCCACTGTGTTGCAGTTTATCGTTGCATGGCTATCTTCTACCATTCCAGCTGTTATTCAAACAAATTCCTCCTTTCCTTCTCTTTTGCTTGGGCCAGGCTTTTAGCTGAGCTAAGTCGGTGTCATTTATACAGGTCTGAGATGCTTCTTCAGAGCCACAACTGGCAAGAAAGCTGGAAAATGGAGAGGGCTGTGTTTCCTACTGCAGCGGAGCCATCCAGCTAGATCTTTAGATGCGTAATTTATTAGGAGATTGTTCTCCTCTCCGTGGGAGTCTCGCTGCACTGCCCTCAGCTCCAGCCACATCCGCTGCGGCTTTGGGTCACTCCTTGACTTTTGTGAATTTTGGCTACTTTTGCGAATGAGTGTTGAAAACTTTGGAAACTCAGATCAGATGTGTTCCTGCTTCTATAAGTATCAGACCTAAGTTTAGATCTCAAAAATAAGTCTATAAATGCCTGTCATTTTTGGTCTGTTAATTGGGCTCATTTTGGGGGCAGGGGTCAAGAAAGGAACTGAGCATTGCTCCTAAGTATCCTATTAGATGTTGTTCTTTCTTGTCCTCCTTTTTCACATTTTTCTCCCAAAAACACAAAATCAATAAGGAAAGCACAAGATGAAATATTGGGAAAATAAATAAAATATGCTGGAAAACTCTGGATGCCCCAAAGCTGCAGCCTGCAGGAGAAGTCCAAGATGGGGTATTTTATCGAGCAAATATTCTTCTGCGTGTGAATTCATTGCTCATCTCCCTGATATTCCCCTTTTAATATGAGGCTTACACTGTCGTGTATTGCTCTCTAAAATGTGGCAAAGTGTTTTAAAGTTGTAACTGAAACTTCTTTTCCTCCTGTGCAAATTTTAATCTCTCCTCTTATAAATAGAAGCTTTTGCTTTATAAAAAATTGGCTTTAACATAGGCATTGGGCCCTGGTTTTGGGGCATTCCAAGGTCAGACTTTTAATCCCCTTGGAAGCTCGACATCTGTTCATGTGTAACCAGCCACACCTGGTATCTTCAAGCTGCCTCATGCCCGAGCCTCAGCTGGATCATCAGATCAGCTTTACCCTGGCCTGTCTCATGTTCCAGGTCCTTTTTTTTTTTTTTTTTTTTTTTTTTTTTTGGCATTCTTGGATGATACCTATTTGGTCAGGCCTCATGCAGGAGAGGGGTGAGACTGACTGCATCTTCCCTTTTTGCTCCATATACCTGTTAAAGTACTGTACTGGGATTCTGCCCTGTTTGAAGCACCCCTGCTACGGTATAGTATATATAGTATATATGCTGTAGTGTAATTCAGAGGTGAATTGTCCTGAATATAGCTTATTTCATCTCTTATACTGATTCGCTGAATCGTGGGCCTGCCTCTGACTTTAAACTCTTGGCTGAGTCCCCCAAGTCGCTGAGGTGAGGGATGCTCCTCTGGGTTTTTGTTACAGAGAACTGGTTGGGTTTGATCATGTATTTCCAGAAATATCATCTCTCCTTGCAGCCTGCCTGTCTTGGCTAGCTCCTGCAAATCTCAGTTTTAGGTAGTTCAATCTTTCCATGAATTGTCTGGGAATATCTCAGGGTTTAGGGGTTTGAGGATGCCTATTTCATAACAGGATGCCTTGAAATTAGGAAGTACAGTGCTGAAAGTTGCAACACTGAAATAACCCTAGGAGTCCTGTCCTCTGGACTTTCATTGCCTATGAAAAATGTTATCACTGACCGATACAGCCTTGGCTCTTTCTTTTTCAGTCTCTCACTGAAAGTGGCGGTTTATCTCCAAAACCCCACAGTGTATCTGACCATATGTAAAATCCATAAGGTGAGGGAACTCTGAATCAGCTTCCTCCAGTGATGAGCTTATGCCCTGAAGTATGATGAACATGGAGCACTGTTTGCTTGAATAACTGCTAAAGTTATTAATAGTCTTAAAAACATCCTGGAAATTCTTTTCAGTCCATTCTTAGTACTTGTTGACCTCAAACTGGCAACCACACGAAAAAATGTTGGGAGGGGAAAGCACAGATTAATATAAGAAAATAGAAACCACATGGTGGAGGGAGGGAAGATCAACAAGACAGTATTACTGAAACAGAGGACTCCTTCTTATTTCTCATCCCACTTCTTGTCCTCCTCAGCATTTTTGATCAGTGATTACTCCTTTCTAATAATTGTTCTTCTCTTTCCTATTCCTGTAAAAGGGTGAGTCTGTCCTGTTAGCTGTCTTTCTCCAGATGACAACCTAACAGAGACGATATCTGTTATTACCACTAATTATTAGTTTTATTACTTAAAAGGAAGCCATGTGTTGAGGTTAGTGCTCAGGACCTTGCAGAACTCTTTGGACACCACAGACCCTCATTGTGAGTTGTAGCTTCTACAGATTTGTTCAGCTGTTTAGAGGTCCCTTCACGTTTCCTTACAGTCTTACTGAAAAACCCCTCTTTTCTTGAACATGCAGTACCAAAGCATTCAGGAGCTGCCGAGGGTTGTGGCTGTACCACATCTGAGGGAATTCTCCATGCAGCTTTTTCTGGTGAACAGCTGTTGGTATCATCTAGAGAGCTGCTGCTTAACCTGTGCTCCCAGATTCATGGGGAGCTGCAGACTGCTTCTAAAGGCCCGTGAAAAGTGATTTCACAAAGCAAACCATACAGCAATATGCTTACATAGGCTTTCCTTTAAAAAGAACATCAATAAAATTTTAGAGTCCCACAAACTGGAAAGAAAGCATCTGGGCTGGATATTTTATACACTAGAGGTGCTGTGAATTGCCAAGTGCCCTCATCTCCCATTGCAGTTTTGGCTGCTGGCTGGGGAATTCTGTAGGGCTGCAGGGCACTCGGATACCTGTTCAGACAGAGCAGGTCTGATCCTTTGCGCTGTTCTTAAATCTCTCATCCCCTCTGTTTTGCCTTGTCAGTACATTTCAGGAAGAATCTGGGCTATTTTTGATATCTTGAAGAACTAAGCCGGAGTAGAGGCATACTACATTTAATCCTGTTGAAAGAGTTTCAGATGATATTTTTCATTATGAAAGCTGCATGTCTGTACTATAATTGAATAGTATTAATGATAGCTTAACTAATAAAGATGGGATTTCAAAACACATTTTGCTTTCACTGCTCGGCCTGTAATTCTTAAATGGCTCTCTGCCAAAGCTTTGAAACCCAAAGATTATTATTTGTCTGCTATTAGAAATTGTATGTTAACTGTCTAATCTCATGTGTTTTGTGCTGTGTGTACTACAGAACTTACAGTACTACAGAAATATTACTTTGGAGGCTTCTGATGTATTGTACCACTGTTGAGAACTTCTTGACCTTGGCCATAAAGCAGTTAATAACAGATATTTTAGCATGGATTTAGAATATAATTTTCTAGCCGTGCAGCGGAGAGGCAGGTATAGCCCTATAATCTAGTGGAGGGATGGGCAGCTCAGCTGTTACTACCGCATCATATGTCACTAAGGTACAGCCCATGCCAGGAAGTGCTAAAACTTCACAGTCCCCTGAGCAATCCTTACTCCCTTCCAATATCACTGTCTTTTATTAGTGGACGGATCCAACTAGTTTTAATAATTTCCTCATGCTACTTTGTAAGTACTTCTTTAAATAAATGCTGGGACTGAGATATTGACCTCAGCTACTGCAATAGCTTCCTTGCTCACTTTTAGATTTATGGAGTCTGCTGATACAGCAGGCTGGTAATGGCCTTTTTGATACTACACTTTGCTCCTCACATATTTCAATAATTAGACATTTAATAGTGTTGCTTAACAAAAGCATGACTCTTACGGCCAGAGAATCACCTTTTATCCTGTGTTATCTTCATTACGCCTCTTCAGAGAAACACAACAAACACACCCTGATAATTCTTTCCACCTTGTCTTCAGTATTTGGTAGTGATGCATGTGTCATTACTATTGCTGCTTTTGTTGTGAATCCATAGCAGTATGTAATTACCGTACTTTTAGACATTCTTAACTTCTAGGGAAGCTTTGATATAATGATGGCATTTGTTTTGTCATGTGATCAAAAGAGGAACCTTCTGGGGTGTTAACCGATCAGTATTTGCAGGCTGCCTGGTCTTTCTGGAAAAATGTTGCTCTGAGTCCTGTAGTCTAAAAATGAGGCTATGAAATAGAACAGGCAAAGAAAAGGGTACCTTCTAGACTAGTTTCATAATTTTTCCCATAACCCAACTTATTTTTCACAGCAGCTGAAAAATGTGAAAATAAGATGTAGAGAAGTCTTCTTGTCTTCTCTTACTGGTGTCTTCATATTTTAACAGAAAGCCTCAAGTACAGTATTTATAAGGGATCTTTGATCATTCCCACGGTTTTCTAATATATCAAACAGAAAAAAATAATGAAACTAGTTCAGATCTCAGGAGATCTTTTGAATGCTCTGTGATTGAATCTCATGTAGATAGCAAGATTTATCTTCTCTATCCTTGAGTTTAGAGCAAAGGAACTTCTATCCCCTTAGGCCTGTGGTCGGTTTGGATCCCCAGCTGAAAACAAAACAAAAGGGAAACAAGGAACCATCCAGCCCTATTAGATACTGGAACACAATATATGATATTGGAACACACCAAGACAGCACTTTTTTCAATTCTGAATTGTGCACATTTCTAAAGTGAGCACAAGGAACATGTAGACTGTCTGTGAACCTAACCAAGGCAGAGGCAGAAGAACATACAGATAAGCGTATGACTTGCTTAGGAGACATAAGGATATAACTAGAAGACATTAATTGAGACTATCTTTTAATGCCTTTGTGCATTTTTCTGATATTACAGCCTCTTACTGTTTAGCATTCACAAAGTACCCCCGTGCCCTGGTTCACTGAGTGATCATGTACAGAACACACTTGATGAGTATGAACATAAAGTTGTCATTGTCTAATAGTGGGATACCTTTTCCCGAGGGTTAGCTTTATTTTCAAAGAAACTCATGCATTTTTCCTGTTTTTCTCAGTTTCTGGATAAACCAGGTAGATCTACTCAGGATCAATTTTCTTTGATAAAGAAAGAAAAATAATTGATGCATTCCACTGGCTATTCAGCGCTACTGACACAGTTGTGGAACTTCTGCCAATGCTGGGGGCAGAGATCTTAAGAAGTCACCCCAACGGGTATCACCAGAGAAAAGTGGAGAGGGAAAGGGAAGATCTGAATGTATGTGGGTTCTGCATGTCTGTAGATGGTCTAATTTCATCTGATCTGATCTTCCCCTGAGTGGTGGTGATACACGTTATGTTTGAGATCACTAGGGTGTCTGAAAAGCAGTTGAAGGCAGTCTGAATTTAGACACTCTTACTTCTAAGTAAGTAGCAGCTTGCAGTATTAAGGATTTCTTTTTCTTATAAAAATGAATAGCATGGCAATATTATTTGGCAATAACTTATGGTCTTGGCAGGTTTCCTCTAGATTAGGCTCCCCACTGAAGAAAATAGACAACTGCAGTTCTGTGCAGCAGCAGTTTTATAAACACATTAAGCTGCCTAGGCATAGCTGGAACCCCCGATTAGGAATTTCACAACTGATGTTTGTAAAGGTCATGGACCTGTTGGCTAATTGAAACCTAGATGTCTCTGTGCCCTGTAAACAAAATTGCTGAAGAGGGATATGCTGAAAGGCCTATCCACATGAAATTTTTATGTTGTAAAAAGTTGGAAGGATGAATTAGATCTCATCAATTTAATGACATATGTTTACAAAACCTCAGAATGTCTAAACAACTATCAGTTGCTTCCATTTATTTAGACTGCTTGCTTCTGCTTCTACAAATAAACTGTGTTCTCCTCATTCCATTACTCTTCTTGCTACATATTTGAAGCTGGCTGTTCATTTTTGTTTAATCTTGGAACCTGAGAGACAGATTTGGAACACATTCGTGCTGGGGAAATTCAGCAGAACTTTGCTGAATTCACTGGAAAAAAGTGAGATCAGATTCTTGTTCAGGGAGACCCCTTTGCATAAAAATGCATATGAGTTTAAACAGAGTCACAGATAAATGAGTGGAAAAGCAGTTGTCTTGGCAGTGACATTTCACTTTCTAGAACCTTTTGAAATAGAAAATATTTTAAATAAGTGGACCCTTTTCAATCAGCTTATATTGAAAAGGTGAGTCACTTGGATATTTTAAATAAGTATTAAGAGAAGATTCTGCAGGACTCCTACGGATGACACTTCCCAGGTGTGCCTAGCACCACTGGATATGAGGTTGTTATTCCTCATGTTGAAGCCTGCTGTTCTGGACTGGGGCGCTGGGGCAGGGAGCTCCTACCAAGGGCAGGGAGCTGTGCGTACAGCAGGTGCGTTAGATTTGGCTCCATATTGTTATCTGCACTGTGCAGGTAACTAGTGTGCACTTAACCCAGCTGTACATCTGCTTTACAACGTTTGAATTAACTGCATTGATCGAAAGGAATGGCATGGGACAGTGCTTGTGGACTTTGTTACCTGCTGTGTTCTGCTAACTCATGATAAAGTTGTAAAATTCAGGTTTCCTTTCAAGTCAGCTATGCAAATGCAGCCTCTTGTTGCGTTTGTCTTTTCCATTTTTGCTTGTTTTTATCAATAAGAATTTTGGAGGTCAAATTCTGTTTTCATGTACACCCCTGTGGCCATATCACCCATGAGGACCCAGAAACATATGTGAGGAGGGCTATTGAATCAGAGAGCTGTCTAAAAGCATATGCCCATCTGAGTAATGTGAAGGATCTCTAAAATTAACATAAATATTTGAGACATCAGGCCCGACTGAGTTGTAGTAGCAATTTGTCAAATGACCCTGCCCCTCAGGCGGAGGCCTGAGTTAGCTGTGTGGTTGCCTTGTATGAAGTTTGGAATGCAAAAAATCATGGGCAAGTTTACGGCTGTCCAAGTGTGCTTGAAATTATGTTTTCTTGCTCCTTTTGCCTATTTCAAATATTCTCGAAGTGCACAGTTAAAACTGCTAGTTCCTGCTAACCTAGCTCGTTTTGACCAAATTGAGCTAGGAAGGAAGGCAACCTTAGGCAAGAGGGCAGCAACGGCCATCTGGAAGGGGTAAACTCTTCCAGCGGCACAGCTGGACCTGGGAGAGGACATTTGTCCACTAACCCACCTAGCACATCTGCTTGACACTAGTGAGCTAGCAGTAATGAGGGCATGGTCAGTAAGGACCTCTGTCTCTGAGAGAGAAGCCAGCTTGCTTCTGAATGAAGGAGGTCAATGTGGCTCTGATCCGAAATATCCCACTGCTCCCCATGTGATGCACCAAGATCTGCAGGTCGTGTTCAGGGTACCCTGAAATCTCCCATAGCTGCTTTGGTTCTGCCTGGTTACTCTATGTATAGCAGGGCCAAATACAGCAGGGCTATGAAGATGGAACATCTGCCCTATGAGGAACAGCTGTGAGAGCTGGGCCTCTTCAGCCTGGGGAAGAGAAGACTGAGGGGGGATCTTATCAGTGTGTACAAGTACCTGAAGGGAGAGTGTCAAGGGGACAGGGACAAACTCTTTTCAGTTGTCCCATGTGACAGGACAAGAGGCAATGGGCAGAAATTGAAGCACAGGAAGTTCCACCTGACCGTGAGGGGGAATTTCTTCCCTGTGAGAGTGACAGAGCACTGGACCAGGTTGCCCAGAGAGGTTGTGGAGTCTCCTTGTCTGGAGATCTTCAAGGCCCACCTGGATGCAGCCCTGTCTACCATGCTGTAGGTGCCCCTGCTGAGAGGGGAGTTTGGACTAGATGATCTCCAGAGGTCCCTTCCAAACTTATTGCTTCTATGATTCTATATTTCCCAAGCATTTAAAGTTGGTTTTAATGCAACGACCACTCACTGTTTATGCCTAATGCTAACTCACTTTTTCTTCTGGAATCATTTAATCGTGCAATCAGTGTAGTCTTCTCCCTGTAAAATCTATCTGAAGGCTTGCGGCAGAATTGGTATTCAATCTGCAAATACTAGCATTTAATTTAAATGGATGTCAGGCAAACTCCTCTAAAAATGATAAAGCTTTAATGATGTCTTCATTCACCATTTGTCATTTATGTCACCCCTCCAATGAAAAGCCATTGCAGGCTCTTAACTGTCCTCGGGAGCATTTGAAATTGCTTCAGAGATGATTGAATATTATTTAAGCAGAACTTTAAGTGCAATAAATAGTACGTTTTAGAGGCTTATGGGAAGGCTGATGGGAAAAGATCTTGGTCTCTTTCAGACTGTAAACAAAAAGCAGTAAATTAGCTGGACTGATCTCAGCAATATGAGATAGATTATGCTATATCAGAAAAGTCTTGCTTTTGTATGAGATTGGTCTTTGAAAAAACGGACACTTGACAAAAAAGAACAGCCTAATGCACGTGGAAGATGCTATGTACTGCCTCTCAAAATCTTCACAGAAAGTTGGTAAAGGCAGGCAAAGCACAAGGCAAAAGTCTGCAGTGAGGTAAATGCTGAAAGGGAGGCTCTTAGATTAATTAATACCTTTAAAAAGTACTCATTTCTGAACACATCAATAATGATATACCAAATAAAAAGCTTGAATTAAAAAAAATACAAAGCCAGACATGTCGTTAGCAGTAAATGTAAAGGCCTGAAGAAATGATTTAAACTAGCCTAGCCATGCAGGCAGCATAATGGATCTTTATTATCAGTAATGAAGAATGCAGAAGAAATCACCAAGTAATTGGTAATTAGTAAACAAGGTTCCCTAAACAGGGAACTGCCAACAAAATAACAGACTTCTATTTTTGCTCCTCTGAAGCAGTCAAAAATGATGAACTGGGTGACTCAAATCCATGAGATCTTACAAAGATAATAAGAACTTAAATTGCTTTCTGGTGTCGGAGTTTTTTTGTATAGTCTGTATTTTTGAAGCCAAAGGGCTAGAAGCTTACTTCAGAGAAGAAAGAAAAGAAAGAGGAAGAGGAAGAGGAAGAGGAAGAGGAAAAAGGAAAAAGGAAAAAGGAAAAAGGAAAAAAAGAGAAAGCATAGTTTCTCCTGTAAGCCCTGGGCTCTGGCACTGAGCCTTCAGGAAAGTCATCAAATACGGTGCAGCTTCTCATTAAAAACCACAAGCGCTAGCTACGTGTTAGGTGCTTGAGCCAACTGGCAGGAGCAGTTACGACAGTAAGCCAGCATCCATGAAGGAAATATAAGATGTCCAAGCAGATAAACAGCAGGGGAATCATCATAAACATCACCAGCTCTGTGTAAAGCGAAACTCTGTGTCCTTGCCTCCTCTATCCTAAACATTCGGCGTGTGCATTTGGTAAAATAGCCCCAAGAAAAGCATAGTCACATGTATTGCCACCCTGGGTAGAGGATGGGTGAATGAACCATGGCAGGTGAGGTTTGCTCCCCACACTCCTGGGACCTGCAGAAGGACCTGGGTGGTGCGGCAAGGACTTTGAAAGAACAAGGAGAAACAACCAAGATTACAGCTCACAAGAGGGAAAGGAAATCACCTGTTCATTAATTACGGAGCTTAAAGACACAGGTTTTTATGCTTGTACCTTAATCTATGTAAACATTCATCATTTTCACGAAATTTTGAATGTTCTCCTGTTCTTTGAGTGAATTTTTTATTGTCTTCAGAATAATAGTTTAAAAAAGCAGTTTCTTTTTAAGTAGGCTCAGTTATGCAATAAGCACAGGTGGAAATGTGTCTGCTCCTTTGGCTCAGTCAGGTTGCTGTTTGTTGTATGTTCCCTTGTGCATGGAGGTGAAATCAAGTGCTGGTCATCGATTCAAGGATGTTTTAAGGTTGTATTTGTGGCTTTGGGCTGGAAACAGACTATAGCTCTGCAGAAAGAGCACCTTTTCTTGTAAACCTGATTCCCATGCCAGATTTCTTAAAGACCTGGAGCATGTTTTGATAGCGTCTGCAAGTCTCCTGCGGCTGTTATGACCGTGCAGCCCATGATGTGTGTGCTCTGCCTCCCCACAGCTTGCCCTCAGCCGTTTCAAAGGCACGGTGTGCCCAGAGCATGGGACTGCGGTGGGACAACGAGCCCCTTAACCCCCTTTTTCCCCTCCCAGAAAGAGCCTGCTCTTATTTTTGCCATGGCAGATATGCCACGGGATGCTCCAAGGATGGTGTTGTGGAGTTGGTCCCCTGGAGCATGGCTGTTCCTGAGCTGTAGCCATCATATCAGCTCTTCGTCCAGAGCCACAAATATGAGATCACAGTCTTTGACCGTGACAAGCAGCGGCAGCACAGCCCTGTGACTCACCTCTGTCACCAAGGTTGAGGCACTGAGGCTCCCCGAGGCAGCGGCTGGGCTTCCTGCTCCATAGGGACAGTGTCCCCGTGTTGCCAGTTTTGCAGATACCCATAGATGTTTTACTGTGGCCAGCAGTGGATCATCTGGTAAGGTGGGTCATTCCCTTGTTTTTCCTATCTCTGGCCAAGCAGATGCAAGCCAATAGGCACAATATGACTTTTTTCCCCCGGATTCCCTGTGCACTGATGGCTGTTTCCCTCAGCAGCCCCTCCTTTCCCAAATCTGAGTAGAGCCCTACACGCAGCTACTCTAATAGGGCTTCAGTAAGGTCAGCAGTGTCCCTCAGACATAAGACAGGCAATTGCCTTGCTTAGGTCAGAGCCACGTAAGGCCCAGAGCAAGTGGGAAGGTGGAAATGGGGAGCTGAGCTGGCACAAATATAGCGGTGCTGAGCACAAGTGAAGCATATTTTTCCTATCTCCCCCACCTGCACGGTTCATAATGTGGCCAAACTTGAGTAAGTTTTCACAGCTATAAGCCTGAAACCGAGGCTGTCACATTCCCCCTCTATCCCCAGCCATATTTCAAGTCCTGCTCCACGGCAGGGAGATAGTGCAGCTGTTCAAATAAACCGTTTCCGGATGTGCTTACACGAGCAGGCAGGAGAAGTGGATGCTGATCCTAACACTGTTCTTCAGAAACAGCTGAACCATTTCGCTGGAACTTCTCATAGAATTCAGCTGGAAGCAGGACCTTCCCCTTTGCCTCCAGAACAAAAGATTTCCACCCTTACAATTGCAGAGAAATAAAGATTTTTTTTTTTAATTAAGCCTTTGCAATAGGATGCGAAAGCCTGCAATCAGCCCTACCTAAAATTATGAATTATAAGATCCTGCCTGAACTCAACTACCTATTTTATAGTACACACAATTCCTGCCCTGTAAAGTTTGCAATCTCAATTTATATGTGTCACAGTGAAGTGCTCAGGACTTCCTAGCACGTAAATGTTTATCTTAAAACAGAGTTCATTAGAAATCTCAGAATGTAAGAAGTAATAAATAATTCAGGAATACCACTCTGCAAAAACATGTCTGTAATGGACCCTTACCAGTTTAAAGACTGGGCCCTGAAAATACTAACCTGCGCTGACTGGAACAAGTTTTGAAAGTTCATGTTAATCAGAACTACACATCCATGTAATTTAAATTTTCACAGAATTGGTGGTGCTGGGCTGACACGTGGTTGTTGTGCTTGTGCCACTCGTGCGGAGGGCCTGCAAAATGCAAGATTTCAGACGTAGTAAAAACTAGCATCCCCTCGTGCGGAGGTGAAACGCCCACCTCGAGAGATGTTGCTGGAAAGCTTGGTCTGCTCTTCATTAACGCAGTCCGTGTGGCCAGTTCAGGCAGGATGAAGAGCAGAGTGAGAGACACCCGTTGCTCTGTATCGCTACTGGCTTGATGAGAAACGTTGGGAAGCGAGCGTAGAATGACTTCCTCCTTACCTGGAAAGTGGTTATAAACCTTTGACGGACGAACACCTCAAGGGTAAAGCTCACATTGCTTTAAAAAGCTCTGAATCACCCAGGAAGTTTTAAGTGCTGTACTGTGGCTGGCACAGGCAGTCTTGGCTTTGTTAGCGGGCTGCTTCCCACTTCTTATGGTTATTTGTCTCTTCTGCATTCAGTTTTTCCCTGCTGACCCGAGTGACTGCGGCTCTGATGACATAGGCTGTGACATGCAGGGAGGCCAGCAGAGCCCTCATGGCTTGGAGGCAAATTTAATCACCAGAGCAGAAAAAGATAGAACGAAGACATGTTGCTAGGAGTGAAAAAAATTCACTATGCGAAGAATACTAGCGAGGAAGGAAAAGAAAAAATGACTTCATATTATTAGCTGTGTTGGCTGCAGTGTTTGATAGCTCTGTTTTTCCAGAAGATGAGTTGAGCTGCTGAGGTAATCTTTCTATGCTATCTGCATAGAAGATGTACTACAGCAAGGCAATTCAAAATTTTCTAGGCCATTCGATATCTCTTGACACATTACTTAATAATTGCTTCAAATGGCCCAAGGGTGAAGTCACTGTCAACATTGCTACAACAGCTGTAATGGCACACTGCTGTACCTTAATGACTCTATGTACTGCTAAGTTTAATGAAGAACGTGCCACGTCAGTGAGGCCAAAGATACCAGAAAATAGGGTTTGGGAAATAACGGTGTTACTGTAGAAATGTCATCTTCCAGGTGGTTGAAGAAATTCATTTAAGAAAGTTATAAAGGCCTCATAAAAGTTCAACAGATTTATGTAAATGCAATAAACCAAAGGCATGGGGAGAAAAAGTGAAACTCATTCTGCATTTATGATGCGCAACAAAATTATAATGCAAATGAGGACAAAATGACCTATAAACGTTAAACACCTGGTTTAACATACAGCACGTCAGCAGCAGCCCCACTGGGTGAGCGTGGGCGACGTTGTGGGCAGCGAGGAGCCATCAGACCTGGGGTGAGTCACCAAAGGGGATGAGGACAGCTTTCCTGCTCCGGCAGGAGCCTCCTCGCAAGCGAGCGGTGCTGCCCAGCTCCCGCTCTGGTGGCCAGGAGCCGCGCACTGGCACTGGACCTCCTGCTTTGGTGCAGAGCGTGGCCAGCAGCGCTCGGGAAAAAGGCGCAGAGGAACTCCCGGTGCAGATCCCGGCCTTCCTGCAATCCTGATTTTCAGGGCAAAAATGGTTCTTTCCGTATGCTCCCCTCCCTGCTGGCGGGAGGAGCTGAGCCTGGGGTGCTAAGGCTGGCCTGTCAGCGCGAGACGCATTCGCACGTTCCCGTTGGTTTCACTGGCCACCGTCCTACTAGAAAACCAAAACCGCAACATTTCTGTACTTTCAGCTGATGCAAATCGCTTTGGAGCAATAATTCCTCAGCGGAAATCAGAGCAAATTCAGGCCCTGGCAGCATACGCAGGAGGAGGCCAAAGGAAGCCGTAAACAGATTTGATGCTGTAACAGGAGTGAGCCTGCCAGATTTCCAGGTAAAGAGCTGGCCACCACATTGGACTGGCTTATTAGTATGCACTGCTGCTCTGGGGAGGTTTGTGGCTGATATAGGGTAAGTTCGCTGAGCAGGGAAGAAACCATTAAGCAGTGAAGAAAAGAAATCAATGTCAAAGGCATATTGAGTCTGATACCTCTTTCTCATGCTGAAATCCAGACCACGGCCTGCTACGGAGTTGTTTTGTCTTAATGTGTAGAGCCTGTTTCAGACCACGGTCAATTAGATCTGCAGATTGCAGCAAGCTCCAATATTACATTGCACAAGCACATTGGGGAAAAGGTGCCGTTTTGAAAGTATGATGAGGGTAAAGCAGGTCATTGATGCTGTTCTTGAGCGTATGTCAATGTAAATCATAGCAAGTAACATTATAAATGCCAGCATCTTCTCTCTTGCTAATGAGATTCCTGGTCCTTTTGACCCTTGAGCACAAGTTTATTTTGATACTCATGTGAGACCTCACCAAAATCCACTGGTAACATGATGACCATGGTTCCTTCTTGGGAGGGAAGAGGGGTGAGACTCACACCCATTGGCTAATGTGGCCCTAGGGCTCTCTGACCATGACATTGCTGCAAACACAGCAGTCGTCCCATTTCGGAAAGCAGTTCCCGTCTGGAGGCTGGTCCGCAGCTTGGGTCTTGGGTGCCCTGAGGTGTCCAGGCAGCATGGGATGTCAAGGCAGAGCACTGTGCTCGGTTCACTAACCCTGGCCTCAGAGGGGTTTTTGCAGGAGGCTTTTCAGATGTGGTAGTGTCCATGTCAGGGGTTCTTGAGGTGGATCAGGATGGCATTTCAGCAAACTTAAATGGATCAGCTATTTAATGTTGGCCAAACACCTCCGCATGTGCCGTGTAGATAGGTAGGGTTACAGACACGGGCACATGCATCTAGTCAAAATCACTGGTCTCATAGTGCCTCTCTGACTGGGTGCCAATTTTTTTTTTTGCATTGCAAAGCTAAAGTGGGAGGACGCTGTGTGCTTTCTTGGGGTCTCACCTGTTATTCTTTTTTGTAGATACCTCATTTAAGCCTGAAAATATAAAGGAAGCTGCAGCTACTGGTTTCTGCAGTCTGTGGAAGGCTATGTTACAAGGCAGCAGTAATATATGAGTGTTTTTCCTTTCAGGGAGCTTCAGTAGTAGAGAAATAAACAGATTCTTTTTTCCTCTCAGTTCTTGGATTTTATCCACCTGTCAATTAAGTAGGAAACTGAAAGTGACCATACCAGACTTTCAGATCATGAAATTATAATGTGTATTTATTGTATTTCCTTACAAATTGATTTTATTTCATTCCTGACCTAAAGCAGAAAGCACAAGAAGAATTGCTCAAAGTGAATATGGGTTTCTAGGTCAAACAGACCTTAAGGGATGAAATTACACATATGCATCTTACTTGTCCCAGCTTTTTACATCCATATTTGTTTGTTTTGTAATGATTATTTGTGCTATTTGGTAGTGCCCATTCGGCAAAAAGATATTGAAGCATAAGAAACTCTGAAGAATTTATGGTCTACTTGTGGCTGAGGTGCAATAAGCTCATGACACAAGGAGTAGGAAGGAAGGTGGGAGGAACAGCAAGGATAACAAAAACAGGATCGTGTGGTTTCACAGACAGTGTGTGTGGGTAGACAGTGGTTCTGAATCACATGCAGGAGTGACACTGCTGAAATCCAAAGGGCTGACACAGCATCGCTCACCCTGCACACCGGCGGCTCGCGCGGATGGCAGGATTGGACACCCAGAGCAAGGACCTAGCAGCAGACCTGGGACAGCAGTGGGAAGCTGGCAATGGTTCCCCTGCCACACTGCGACGCTGTGAAGTGAAGGACCTGGGAAGAAGGGAACATTTCCAAAGCAAATAACAGCCTTTCAGGATAAGGGGGAAAGGAGGCAGAGAACCAAGTGACCTTTAGTTTTTGGCTTAGGAGACTTTTGTTCCTGTTGCTGGGCTTATGAGCTGATGGTATAAAGTCGATTTTGCCTTTGATGTGCGCCAGGAGATTTCTTCCGGCGTATGAAGTAATTCATTCGGTTGGGAGGTCATACTAGTCTAGGAATGATCTTATCTATCCATGCTATAGTCTGTAAATGGCCATTTCTGATTCATACTTCTAATGTTTGCCTTTTTAGGTGGGCTCATCCTGATGCGTGAAGCCATATGAAACCTTAATCAGTAAGTTTTATCTTTACATAATCTCTCATTTCCATGGTAATCACCACTGAAACTCTTACGTGTAAGAGCCATAGCTAGTTATTGGCCTTTGGAAGGAGCATAACGACACAGAGTTTCATTAGATGAGATTTTACACTAAATGATGCAGAGAGAGGCGCTGCCAGATAAGGAGGAAGCAGAGGTAGGTCCCTACACGAAACAGTGAGCTTTCGGCTTGTTCATCTTACGAAAGCGCACATCATTTCCTTTGGAAATAACCACATGTTTTAAGATGATTTGGCAGAAGTACCCTGGCGGGAGGCGCAGTGGGAAGCTGCTCGTGCTGGTGCCCGAGCTTTCCCTCTCCTTGGCAATGTACCCTTGTGGTTCTTTCTCTGTATCGGGGGAAGTAGTGTTTATGCAACAGCAACTCCTGCTCGTTGAACTCTAAGCCCCACATACTGCCTTTTTCTCTCGCTAGGCAGAGAAACAAGCATGAGGAGGGACACGCAGTCTGGTCTGTTCAGATTTAGCTTTCTGCAGTGCTTGTCTTGCTTCTGGGCTTGAGGGCTGCTGGTCTTCCCCTTGCAAGTGTGTCAAGTACATTTAAAAGGGGCTTGCGGGCTTGACAGATGCTTTCCTTTTCTTGTTTGCTTCCATTATTAAAACTAAATAGCAGCAAAACATCAAGGGCCAGAGTGCCTGCTTACACTCTAGAATTCATATGCACAAAAGGGATTTATTTTCACTTTGAAGGGAGTAGAAAGAAGTTATGAGAAATTCACTTATTTCACATGTTTTAGAAATACTTGAGTCCTGAATTCAGATGTTATTTCCTGCCTCTTCAGCTTTTGTAAACCCTTAAACAGAACATGGCAGAATAGCCAGTGTAATAGAGTTAAAAAAAGAAAAAATCAGGAGAGTGAATATCATACCTTATCTTCAATTCTGTGCCACCGTGACAGGTTGCAGCTAACTGAACGAGAAACTACAATTCCAGCTGCAGACTGAGCCCCATCCTATTACCATAAAGCGTTGCTTCCTGTGCCCATATTTGATTTCCATGCCTGAGTAAACCCACCCACATGCCAGACTGAGTCCCGCTGCGCCTGACATTTTTGTTCTGAACGGGTTCCAGGATTCAGTAGCTGATGGGGAAAATACACAAATATTCAGCCATGAAGGTCTGCTTCCTCAGGATTTGTGTTGCCAGAAGAGAAAGCCAAAAGGGAATTCAAAGGCAGTCTCGCTGTGCTTAAAACACCCCGAGGGTGATCGAGAGTCACAGCTACAAGTCCCAGTTAGACCAAATCATTTTTAGGGAGCTGCAACAGAAATTAAAGTGGTTCATTATCAACAAAAACACAGCAGAACAGAAGCGCTAATTGCGGCTCGGTTTTCTGTGCTGCAAAGAGCAAAACACGACTTTCTCAAGGTGCTCCTGCACCTGCACGAGGGTGCTCGTGCTCAGGCCCCGGGTGCGTGCAGAATGATGCCCCCGACCCTGTCTACTCCTGGGAAACAGGGATTTAGGAGCCCAAATGCTACAGCTGGAGGTTTAGAGATATGATTGCTTTGGGGCATTATTAATCGTAAAGGCTAAAATCTGTAGCGCAGTAGGCAGTCAGAAGAAAGCGTTGTCCCTTAAGGGGGAGACAGGGTAACCAAGCCCTTTCCAAGTCTCTCCTCAGCCTCAGAGGGATTTAATTTGAGGATTGCCTGAAGTTAAACCACTGGCTGAAGGAGGGAAATGTGGGCTGATTCATTTTTTTAAAATCCAGACTTTTGCACATATTGTGAGGCTAATTGAAAAAGCCGTGCCGTTTCCTTGCTTCATTTTTCACTAAAACTGATGCAGTTGTGGTCTCTTTTCTACCGTATCATTAATATACGAGGCTGGGAGATGAGCAATTAATTCCTGTCCCTCGTTGCCCCCCTTGCCGCGGTCTGTGCCTCTGAGCAAGTCACTTAACCTCTCCAGCCCTTCGGGTGTTTCCGAGGAGAGTTTTTTTCCAGACATGGAAAGTCAGGACTGCCGATGCGCTGGGTCGGGACTGCAGACCCGTATGCTTGGGGGGCAGCTGCAGAGAGGGGCCCGCGGGTGTCAGCGCAAAGCTGCGGCGCGGTCACCACCACCCTCCTGATCCGTGCCAGAGTGCGAAGAGCAACGAGAGGCGGCAACGAGCGTGGGAAGAGCAGCGGGGTAGGACAGGGAGAGGTACGCTGAAAAAGGGGCAATGGGGGACAAAAACAGCAAATAGAAAAAGGAAAAAGGTGGGGGTTAGACTCAGAAAGGAGAAAAAAATGAAGCAGCAGTGCAATGGGGAAAAAAGGAAAATAGTATAAAGAAGTAGGAAGACCACAATTAATCCGAGTGAAACACAGCAGATGAAGCGAGAGGACAACGAACCAGTTCGTGAGGGGAAGGAGAAAAGCGAGAGCGGAGGGACCAGTGCGTATGGATAGCTGAGTGCTCAGACAAATGCAAATGACGGTGTTTAAGAAATCTTTCTGTGCCGCGTGGAGTTAGGATGCTCCTGGCTCTGCGGCGGAGCGGGGGGTGAGCGGCAGTCGTCTTTGATCTGCTCCAGCGGTGCAGAATGACTCCAAGGGAATGTATCAATTAGGAAAATATTGAAATTGCTTGTACGGCACTTTACATACCTTAGGCTACAGCGAAAGCAGGCTGCGTTGGAAGATAAATGAACCGCGATACTGGCACTACAACAGCCCGCCGAGCTATGCGTGGAAAAGGGCAGGAGAAGGTCTAGTTGCATGTTCTGTGTGTCCTAACGATGGCCACCGTGCTGTAAAAAAGCTCTGCCTTGGTTTGCCTCCCACAGTCGCAGTGTAAAACACTACTTCATGAATTTGGTAATCTTTCCCCCCACAAAAATGTGTGCCAGACTCCTACCAGCTCATTTCCTAAAGGCTTCAGCAAAAAAAAAACTGAGCCCATGGTGTGAAATGTCAACTATTGGGCAAGATTGCTCAGAAACAGGAAAACTGCAGATATTTGCGGACTGTCTTGTCTTATGGTGACAGAGCATCGAAAGCAGACAGACCAGAGCTGCAGAAAAGGCGTTTACTCTGTCACTTACTGGCCCAATTTTACAAGCACCTTGGGGTGTATAACCGCCACACAACCTGGTGCAGCACCGGATCTGATTAATTCTTGTAGTGAGGCATCGTGGCACCCTGGCAGTGAGTTAAAAGCCCCATTCCTGATGTACAGATGGGAAAAACAGAGCTCGGGCCAAGAGCTGAAAAACACAGATGCCTAACGGTAAGCTGCTGCGCTCTTGTTTGTGCACCTACAGAAGTGCTTCCCGCTCCACGCTTTTATTTACTTAAACGGAGCCACTGCAGTAGGACTTTAAATAAGATTTTCAGAACAGAAAGCTCCCTTTCTTTGTGCAACGCCACATAAGTCCTGAAAAGAGAGCAGATCTTGGGTCCATGGTTATTCTGCTTCACCAAACAAGAAACCGCTTAATCTACCTGTATCTTTGTCCCGCTCATGCGTAGGACGGGGATGCTGATCCCCCGTGCTGGCAGCCTAATGGGCTCCAGTTGGCTCCAAGTAGAGTGCAGAGCGTGGGGTCGGGCAGGAGCAGGGAGGAGAGCAACGCTGTGGGGCTGGGGCGAACACTGCAGCCTCTGGTACCTGCTCTGCTCTGTCTAGCTGTGGATTAATTTATATATGATTTTCCTGGCACCTGACCTTGTCTTTTAGTTTGATTAATATTCTTTTCACCTTTGGTGGAGATAAGGAGATGAGGATACCAGTGTTCTGTCTCTTTTACCATAGCCAAGTAACACTTATAGATTTATCATTTATTTTGTGATTTTTCTCTATTCAAAAATGGATATAAAAGCATCAAGTGCTGTAATATACGGTAGCAATTCCAGATTTATTTTGCTGTGGAAATAGAAGAGGGAAATGACACTTTCAGGGCAATACATTATCAACTTTCATAATTCCCATGAGGAAATTGTGTAAATCCCTATTCAGTCAAAGTCAACAGACTTGTTGGAGAGTTAAACAAGGGTAATACCAGATGAATCAAATAAACGTTTGAGTATCCTGGATGGGGAAACAGTCTGTCTTCCTTCCTGGTTGTATGTATGGTGCAGTAGGTTTGCAGAGGCAATTAGAATAAGGGGAGGAAAACTGCATGAATAATCAATGCAGTTGGTAAATTTTTATTTTGAGCTATCCTTTTATACTTTCTAAACTATTCATTTGTTCATGAAATGTCATTCAGAGTTCAAACATGAAAACAATCCATTTCAAAAAATATGTGAAATGATAGAAGTTGAGGAGAGCTTAGAGAAGCAACTGTATTATGGTTTTATTTTCCCAATCCCAAACAATTTGATAAAATCAAAATCATTGTTTGTGCTTACCCAAACCAGTGCATTTTGTGGAGAGAAAAAGTTTCAGTCAAGACTTCTGTCCAGCCCAGCAGATGGTTTATTAATAGTCGGGGCGTTTGCATGCCTGGCTGGAATTTATGAAAGGGAGTCATTAGGGCGCAGGATGGAGACTGCTGAGGGAGGTTTCTCAGCAGCCCCTTGAGAGCAGTGACCCAACGCGGGCTGGAGAAGGATGCAAACAAACTGCAACAACAGAGCTGAGGATTAGGAGATGTTGACCCATCTATTTCCTGTATGTGAATGCAAGAAGTGAGTAGACCTGCTCAGTTAGCCATGGGGTTACTCAGCCTTGCATGGGGCAGCCAGTTTTTCAGCATAGATTAGATAGCCGGGAATGTGGCCAACACCTCGCAGACTGCTAATGTCACTCTGCCGGAGTGAAGTGTGAGGCTCCTCTCAAAAAATCAGCGGTGTGCCATCTTCCCACATAAAATATTCTTTTGTGCCTCCTCATAAAAACTCGAACCCTGACCATGCTTTGTGTATGTGCACAGTTCCTTCTGCTCGCCAGCTCGTTGCCTCAGAACGACCCTCTTTCCCCAACCCAGTTTCTAAGGAGCTCCACTTTCTCAAGTTGTTTCTCCTCCTGGCACATGGCAGCCTGCAGGTCATTGCACAGTCTTAACTGGGGAGAAGGTATGAATGGGATCGCCTCTATTTTGGGGGACGCCTCCTAAAAACACTGCTTTTTTGAGTTTTCTACTCCAGAGTGATGAAATCCCTCTCTTGGACCTGAAACCAAAGTTATAAGGGAAGGGGCTGCTCTGGTCCTATCCATGCTGCCTGCAATGAAGAAAAAAGAGACATCATTATACACTGAATAAGCCCTCTGGCTTGTATTTGCATATTCACTGATAGAGACCTTCAGTCCTTTCCTGTATTTATCAGTCCCTATGCTCAGGAATACTGCCTTAAATGATGTCAGTGGTAATGGTTGAAGCTAAATCCCCCTCCTGCTCTCATAAGTTGTAGCTGATATCTCTGCCCAGCTGCTCTATGTCCTCCTGCCTAATGGGCCTGACTCAAAATTTGTTGAACTCAACAAAAAAATTCTCATTGGCTTTGTTTGCTAGTCCCAGATTTTCTAGTGAAAGCACAGAGGTAGCAAACCCAGCTGTCTGGCTGCACTGGCCATAGGAGCATGGGTGAAACATTAATGTTTGTGCATGGTGTTGGACCTTATTGCACAATATTTGCTCCTTTAACTCCTCTTGTTCTACTGTGGGTGGAGGTGCGGCCAGGATCTCTTGAAGGAGGGGCAAGTGCTCTTGCAATATTTCACTTGAGCCTCTTGTATCAATAGCAGGGAATGACCTTTCAACAATGTCTTTCGTCTAGCTTCATTCTCATGGTCAATGAATCACTCCGCGAGCTTTGATCGACTGAGTGTGAAAATTACACCATAAGGTCGTCTGTCTCTTTGAAAAAGCAGCTGTTCCATTTTTTCTGTCTAATTGAGTTTGTCCTGCTGAAAGGACATGGAGTTTCTTTCGTATTTTAAAGCGATGAGTTCTTTGCATGATTTCAGTGAATTTGGCGGCAGGGGGGCACTTCTGCTTACTGCTGCTTCATTCTCAAAGGAAATTTTGCAGGTTGCTTTCATTATTGGTGAAATGTAACTCACACCAGGCTGCTTAATGTCATTCCTGCACCAACATGATGCATGGCACTGTGGGTGCTCTAAGTTCAATTTATTGCTGTCGGATTGGCACTGGTGCGGACAGCTGCAGAGGCAGCATTTCAGTTTCCCTGGAGCAAAGAGTACCTGTACAAGAGGTGATTCTCCTTTGGTTCCTATTTGACTGACAGAATAGCAAACTGGTGACTGATTCTCACATTTCCCTGGAGTACCATGCTGGGTAGAATGGAGGGGAAGAAAATGTGAAAAGTATTAAAAAAAAAAAAAATAGTGGCCAGCAGACCCTTTCCTTCCCTACATGTTCAGCAAAACCTTGAGCACCCCTTTTACAGTAAGAAATATCCAAAGTTGAATCAGAGCAGCCTCTGCCCGCTCTGCCCACACTGAGATGAGCACATGGATAGGAGTGATGTCAAGGCAAGGTTAAGACTATGACTCATGCAATTTTGTGATAGGAAAGCAAAACTGTTTCTCCTGGAATTATAAAAGCAAAACACGATAACATCCAGGAAACTTTTCTTCAGTTCCATTAAATGAAAGCAGTAACAACTATGTCAAAGCATTGGCTGGAGTCTCCTCACTGGAAATTAAATATTTTTCCTACTGCAACTAATCAGCCTTGGTTCCAGCTTTTTGGATGCTAGGGTTCAGCCAGGTGAAGTAATTCTGCGTGCAGACTCAAAACCGAACAGCTCTCGGAGGAGAGAAGCATAGGTTTATGTCTAGATAAATGGTATTGTGGCTGCCCGGGAAAAGTCTTGCTGTTATTTGGAGCAAACCTGTCCTCAGTCAATAACAGTCAGGTATTTTGTATAGTTCGGTAATTTAGCAGCAAGACACGGGAGGGAGTGTGCTCTGGAGTCAGTGCTACCCTGAAGATGGCCATATGAGCTCTGACCAAGGGTCCAGCCGGCTCAGTACTCTGCCACCAACACTGGCCATATCTGGAGGCCTAGGAAAAGAGCATAAGCAACTGGACAAACGATCTTTTCCCTGTGACATCAGTCTAGATTTTGATAATAAGCACTTATTTTTACAATAAGTGATTCATTTGGACCATCATTTTCTAATAGTCACATTTGTTATCAGCTGCAACTTCACCGTAAAAATCAGCTAATTCATGCTCCTTCCCTTACTGCTTATTCCAGCAGATCCCCCAGCTTTGGTTGGGAAACAGGTTGCCCAGAGAGGTTGTGGAGTCTCCTTCTCTGGAGATATTCAAGGCCCACCTGGATGCAACCCTGTCTACCATGCTGCAGGTGACCTGCTGAGCAGGGAGTTTGGACTAGATGATCTCCAGAGGTCCCTTCCAACCTTACTGATTCTGTGATTCTATGATTCAGTGAGGAGGCAGTTTAGGGTCCAATAGACCTTTATATCTTTGGAAATCAAGTGTGCCAGGTCTTACTGTTGTTTTATCGCTGTTCACAGCTTACCTACTTCATCTCTGCTCTGGTAAAATGAAAGTATGAGATTGTTTCCAGGAAGTGATTAGGTTACTAAGTGCATTCTGATTTCTTTAGCCACACCATCATCACTGGATTCCGCAGAAATTCTCTAGAAGGACTGACTATTGTTAGTGGACATTTGTTGGTAAAAGGAAATCTGGACTGTATTCCAAAGTCACTATGCTCAAATAACCAATAAGCTTTGATGCTTATTAATAGCTAAAACTAGCTTCAGTTTTAATGAAAGATGAATTAACTCACATCCTGTTGTTTAGCTCTATGATTGCACAACTAAAATGACTGAACACAATGTGGCAATATACATGCTTTAGTAGCTCTGCTGCCAACTGTTCTTGGCATAAAATGAGTTGACTCATCTTCAAAATAGGTCTCTGTTACTGAAATCTGGGGCAGAATGCAAATGCTCATCTTGCTGACCCTCACTGACATCACTGCGGGTGCACACACTCCAAAATGACATGCAAAGGATGTACTCCGTTGAGCCGTTGTATTGCAATAACATGAAGTCACTTGTATGATCTGATAAACCTGTAGGTGAAATGGTGAGAGTTCATATTTAAAAAATGTAATGAAGACTGCGAGTGTTTTGGGAGGTCTGTCTGTGCAAACAACTCTCTCTGAGCTGAGCTCACTATCCTGGCAAGAAAAATGTTCTGTACTCATTTTGCTGGTTCCTTGGGGATGTACACTCTATTATCCTAACCTTGAAAATAACAGGTGTGAGGAGACAGAAGGCATGTAAGGGAGAAGAAGGACAGTTTGTATGGGGAGAAGGATTAGTAATGAAAGGTGTCCTACTGAAAAGGCTCACACTAGACACTGGATACATTGCTTTTCATTTCTTTGTAATCTCGGCTAAGTTATACTATGTGAGAGAATAGATTTACATTTTCCCACCCGGTTTTATGTGAAGAGGAAGGTAGCTATTCAGTTTTTGACAGATTTTCCTTCATTATTTCATGTCACAGAAGCCTACAAATGTAAGACGATAATGCAGAAGGGATGTAATCAGAGCTGCACTGTGTTGGGATTGAGCTGGATATGGCATGTGTAGCCTCTCCACGCACAGGAGTTCTGTGAAAGCTATTCCCAAGGTATTTTTTGTTCAGAGAAAAGCTCTAATTGTTAATACATGTAATTATTCTGATTAATATAACCCTGAGTGGGAAGCAAGGCAAATGATTATCCAAAAGCATTGTTACTCCCTAAACTTGTGCACAAATCATTGTCTCAAACGTTAGAGTAGCCATAGCCTTCATCACGGCCAGATCTTCCTGGCACTCTCTGAAAATCTGTTAACCAGCTTAATAATAACAATGACAGTAGTAAAAATAGACAAATTCCTGCTTCTATTAGAGGGATTTTTTAAAAAAAGGGAGAGATCAGGTAATGATCAAAAAATCAACTGGGTAAAATGAGAATTCTTTTCTTCACCCTAGCCCCCTCCTGGATTTAGGGCAGCCTCTTGCTACAACCTGGAACCAGGATGACACTGTAAATCTTTCCTTGTCCTCAGCTTCCTCCTCTCCTCCTCTTTTTCCCATCTTCATCCTCCCTGTATGAAGCAGCCTGAGTAGTGTTGGCTTGATGCAAGTTGGTCCTCAGATAAAAGGTCTGAGACTGGGAAGTGGGAAATAGCTGGGCATTCATCCCTCTGGCTGGAGTAATCATGTGCTACAGCAGCTCAGATAACAAGTGGCTGGCTCTGAAGGCACGAGTTTCCTAGACAGTTTTTACTTAGAGTCCTCATTCAGCTACCAGTGCAGGGAGTTACTGTTGGGTGATTCCCACAGCGCCTGGGACCTTCTCCTCCTCTGCTCTTCCTGTGAAACTCCACTGTTTGTGACCATGGGACTTCTGAATTTGTTTTGTGCACTGCAGTGTGTTTCTGCAGCAGTACCTGTATTGTGCACCTTTTGGGGCAATGGCTGGGGGAGACTGGACTCAGTAGCTCAAAATGGTCCTTGTAGTCTTGTCTTTCTACCATGCAAAAAGGGACAGAGGCAACACACAAATATGAGGAAAGGAGTGGGGAATGGGAAAGACGATTGTGGGCACCGCACCAGGACGTTGGATGATCCCTCTGGATTATCTACGCTTTTGTGGGAGTAGATAGGAAGCTTTGTTGGTTTTGGAGTCACGGCTAGTGACACAGCCAAGCACACTGCTTTTTAAAAAACTTGAATAACAGATTTTGCTTTTACACTCATAGCATCCCACTTGAGATTTGGCAGGTGTAAATCCTGCAGCAGTGATCCAGGACAGGCAAATCTTGCTTGTTTAACAAAAAGCAAATTCTTGAACATGGATATTTATGCTTCATGCCATCATGCACATGGCTGGTCAGTGTGATCTCAGTTATATAAACTCCTGGAGTGTTTTGTCCAATTCAGAACAGAGCCTACACAGGTTTTCACCAGAATTGCAAAACTACAACTCAGCTGTCTCCGTAAGACAAGTCCCACTGTGTCCCCTCCAGTCCTCTGACAAGAAATATACCCCAGGGGTTTGGGTGCTTCCCATCCTCTGTGGGTGGGTGTCTCCTGAAAGGTGCAGAGTGCTCTGTCCTTGGCAAGTATGTGGATAAAGTCATCCTCTTGATGCTGAAGTGCCTGGGGAGTGCATGTGCAGCTCACGGAGTGATTCAGCGGCGTCGACACAGCGCAGCGACAGGCTAAGGTTGATGATTGCTGTAGCTGTTTGCCTTGTCTTTCTTGAGGGAGTCGTGTCCTTAGAGAAGGGTGACCGAGGGTGCATGAGTCAGCTCCGAAACCACTAGGGCTTGTGGTCCAGCATGCTATGGTAAGCTGCCACCGATTTGGGGTCACGTTGTTAAGCCACATCGTAAACTGCAGCTGTTCAGGAGCTGATTCACATCCATTTCATCCCTTTCTGCTGAAATCTCCAGCCCTACTTGGTGTCCTTGCTTCATCTGCCATTACTTGTGGGTCAGTATGAAATGAAGAATGAAGCTCACCTGCAGAAGCAGAAGAGGGTGCTCCAGTTCCCCCACTTGAATGAAGGAATTTCTTTCCCTCAGTCTAACAGTCCATATGACTATCCATCCAACTCCTCATTCCTGTCCTAAAATCTGAGCCTAGCAGACGAGCTTTGACAAAGCTCTCTGTGCTTTAAAAAGAGTCTTTCTGTAAATAGAAAGGTAGTAAATGACTGGTCCATTCTTTGAAATTAGGATCCAAGACTTTTAGTTTTGGTGGGCCTTTCTCTGAGCCTTGATGGGCCTAAAACAGAGAAACTGTTGGCCTAATTCTCTTCAAACACAATAAATTTCAAGTAATTGTGGTATAAGTGGGGAGAATCAAACCCATCTTTCTTTTTTTTTTTTTTTTCTAATTTTATTGTTACAATGGTATTCAAGACCTCAGCTGACAAGCACCATCACACAAATGTGTTGTGGAAACCAGTCCCTCTTGCAAAGAGCTTTGAGTCGGCAGTTAGAGGGAATGATATTATTGAAGTTCTGCAAAGGGGAGGAACAGAATCATCTTACTTCATTTGAGCTGTCAAGTTTGGCAACTTGACAATTTTCTGATCTGCATTCCTAACAAAGAAATTGGCATTTTTTGATGGTGATTTTTCTGGATTTTAGACTCATGTTGAACACCAGTGGTTGAGTCTCTCCATTGACAGTAGAGAGGAGTAGCCTGCTTGAGTGGCATAGACCAGATGTCTAATTTTTAGATGCCTAAATTTAGGTGAAATGAACCCTGTTCTTGTCTCCATTTTCATTGCATTAGAGATAAAAGCTATAACTGTGGTGTGTGTTTCTGTCACTGCATTAGCACTTGGTTCCTTTAGCAGCCTTTCTGTAGTGTTCAGGGCTTGCAGTAGGTCTTTTGTCTTATACATCAAAAGCAGCACCAGAAGTGTTTAAGCACTGCTGATTAAGGAAAAAGAGAATATTGCACTTTCACAGCCATCCAAGAAATTAACTGTTCATGAAAAATGTAGAAAACCTTGATATTAACTGAAAGGTTGTTTCACTTTTCCAGTGTAAATTTGTATCAAGGAGTGCAAAGGAACATTTGAAAAGCCTCATGCTGTATTTCACATGACATTTTCTTCTGCATCAGGAGATAGGGTGAATATTTTGTCACATATGTATTCTTTATGTTCAGGAACAGGTCCAATGTCCCATGGCATATGAATGCTCCCAAAACACTTCAAAATGAAAGGTGAGATTAACCTATTGAAGCTAAATCTAGGCTTTCTCTGTGGTTAATGGGAAGAGTTAGGCACCTCCTGAGAGTGCGTTCTTCAGGAGCCCAATTTTATCCCCTGGACAAGAAGAGAAGACTGGACTAGATCGGTCTCCGTGCGGTTTGTGGCAGCTTTTGTAACATATGGTTAGGTTTGCTATTGCGAGTAGTTTTTGCTTTGCGTACAAATTTCAGTGTGTGCTCAGGGTGCAGGAAAAACCTTACATGCTTGTCAAAGTAAAACATTCAACTTTGAGGAAAAACTGTTCTGTACATCAAACAAAGCTTTGAGTAAGGAAGTGCAGGCAGCCACACCATATCGATGTTGCGTCAAACCCAAGTGCAATTCATCTCTCTCTTTCTCTCTCATTGATACGAAATTTGAAAGGTAAACACTCTATTTGCCTGTTTTTGTGGGAGAAAGGAGAAAATGGTGAATTACAGACAAGTCAGATCAATTTCAGTCCTCCCTACAATTCTGAGCAAACTAAATTCTAGAGGATAACAGTGAGGATAAATGGCAATCAATGCTTTAAGAAAGACAAATCCTTTCAAACCAACTTTATTTCTTTCTATGACATGGTAACACATCTTGCAGTGAATAAAAGAAGCAGATGTAAAGTATCTTGGTGTTAGTAAAGCTTTTGACATGAACTCACATCACATACTAGTGAAATATTGTCCAGACGAAGCTATGGTAAGATGAGCTGCAGAATACTTTGGAAAAGGGGAGTCAGACGGTAGTCATCAATGGTTTTACTGTCTAACTGATGACTACATTGTGTGAGGTTTGGCAAGGGTCTGTCCTGGCTCTAGTAGCCTTCAGTATTTTCCCTAGTGATCTGGGTGATAGAATAGACTGTATATTTATTCAGTCTTCAGGCAGTGAGAGCCTGGGAGGAGCTAGAAGGATGCTGGCAAGATGAATGCAATTTTAAGGGGTCATGCCAAATTGGAAGAATAGTTTTAGATAACCAATGTGCATCCAGTGGGGACATAGGCTTAGGAGCAATCTGCTTCAAGATAGGAAATGAATATGTAAGCATCAGTTCTGCTGAAAAGCATGTGAGAAGGTTGGTAATGCATCACAGGATGAAATGAGTGCTATACAGACGTGCAAAAAAGCTAACATCAGATGAGGATGCTTAAAGTTTTATATGTAAAACAGCCAAGATAGTTACACTCTCCAAAAAACACGGAGAGAATGTAGGGGAGAGCAATGAAGGTACTCGGACATCTAGATAACATAGCCTGGAACAAAAATTTGAAAGAAGTGGGTGTTCATAGTCCAGAAGAAGAAAAACTTAAGGATGTGTAGGCTACAATCTTCAATCACATAGAGTGGTGGTGGGTCTACTCCATATTCTATCAGAAGTGAACAAGGAGCAAGGAGATTAAATTACAGTATGGGACATTTAACTTGAATGTGTGGGATGCAAGCGCAGAAAAGCAACAGAGAACCTCAAGAAACTGAGGAACCCTAATCACTAGAAGTTTTTAAGAACAATACCTTTTCAACTCTATTTTCTATGAATTTGCCATCATGCCTACTTTCTGGTATATTAACACTTATGGCCAAATGCCTGGAATAATTGTGAAGAAACATTAACTTATTAGCAATAGCAGCTCTTTTTGTGTTGCTTGTTGCTCCAACCTTTTTCAGAACATATGTCCCCATCTCCCCTGCTCCCACCTTCTTCTGTGGATGCTGGAAATAATGATTTGCCCCAGTTTTCAGCCTGCATTTTAGCTTAAAGTGCTTAAACAGCTGCTTGTGCCATCCGTATGCATATGCTGGTCTTGGAATGGAGTCTTGTTGGCAAAGCATTCAGCAGCAGTTCGCTATCACTGAGCTGAACTTCACCAATGTAATTTCATCTCTTTAAACAAAATAAAAGCAGGTCTAGTGATGGTGGAGGGGGTGGAGTGTCCTAATCTTTCTTTCCTCAATGTAAGCAGCATCTTTATGAGGACAGAGAAGTACTACCAGCTGGAGAATTAATTTAGAAAATTTCCTTTTATGGAAGAAGTCTTTTTCTACCAGTACCGAAGAGAAGCTTGTAAAGAACGACACTAATTTGAAAAGCTTACTGTTTCCTTTCAGGCTGTGGATTCAGTCTAAATAAAGTGCATGCTGCCATTGCAGTGCAGACATTTTCAAGTGCCCCAACAGCAACAGGGAGATTTTGGTTATCAGTCTTTATTTTATTTGAGTAACAAAATAAACGTTGTTGTTCTACATTAAACATCCATATCAGACTGAATGGATCCGATTCTCCTCAATGGGAGAATGTGTCAGTGGATGGAAGAAAGGGGAAGGGATAAAAAGGGAGAGCTGTGCAAGTGAATGACTGCAGCTATGCTGGGCAGCCCAGAGGGATCGTGCAGGCTGCAGGAGTGATGGAGACAAGAGCAGGGAACACTCCAGCTACCTTAGAGCTCTGCTGCTTAGTGCTATGGTGATTTAGGAATCCTATTTCCACAGACAAGAAGTTTAATTAGATTTGAGTCTAGATTCTGATTTTGCCAAGCCTGGATGGTTTGCTTTAGTGATTTTTCTTAAAGCTTCTTGATGCTGAGCTGTTTCAAACTACACTTTTTCATTATTGTACTTTCTTCCTTGTATTTGCCATTCAGGCTGGTAATTCCATGAATTTTGCTGATCTGGGACCTTGCGACAATTTTTGGAGATGTTTACTACCCAGATCTCCAGCTGGAGCTGACTGAAGCTGTCTAATAGGTCCTCCCATAAATGAGCTTAACAACAGCTTACAGATTGCCCCAGGTCAGAGCCTTCCTACATCCTCTGTGTCCTCTGTCTCTTCTCTGTCAAGTGCTGCTGTCATCTGCCTCCCCTTTCATTAAGAGACCTGAGTTCAGATAGATAAAGCATTTCCTTTCAACTGATCCAGAACGATCTCTTAAGGACTGGAAACGTAGTAGACATGACCACCTGCAAAGCCTTAGGCTGATATTTTAGACATTTTTAACTAAAGCAACAGTCTATGGCATAGGATCGCTTGAGTGTTGGAGTTGCACTCATTTAATTAGTGTGGAGGATCAGTCCAATTTACATTCTCTTAAGGAAGGTTTCTTGCTCTTTTCACATTACGTCAAAGAACCATGAACCTGTCAAATTCCACCGCTTCCCTGCAATTACAGTGTGGGCATGAGGAATGAGCCGCAGAGTCAAAGGCAGGGATGTGGCTCCATAAATACATTTGTCAAACTGACCTCAAGCTGGCAGGCAGCATCAGTGCCAAAAAATATTTAGCAGGTGCAAGCATGCCAGCCACTTGTGGTATGCAGTATGCTTCTTTAACAAGGAGATGGCTCTATGTGCTGTTTTAATATCTGCAGACAATTCCCATGTGCTTCTATTTATTTGCCATGGTAGTTTGAATGATGTTGTGCAGAGACGAATTTGACAGCCCAGCACCTCACAGACCCTTTCTTTCTTCCGTTTTTCACTTGTGCCCTAACTGGAGGGTTTTTTCTTTTGTTGTTGTTCCAAATTGTTATTAAATCCACTCAAACTTCACGGAATTGGAGGTTTTGTTTGAACAGGATTAAGTTTCTGTGAGCAGGCAGACAACAAATGAGTAAAGAAACTGGCCCACCAGCCAGACAAGTCAGGGAGAAAAAAGGCAACAAAAAGTCAGGACAAGAAATATATGAAGGAAAAGTGATTGCAGTAATAAATCTTCTAATATGTAGAGGGAATTATTCTTGATTGTGAAGGGTAAGCTTGATTAAACGTCCAGGGGAAAAAAAAATGAAATTAAGACTAATTAACGAGAAACACAAAGCCACATGCGTGAGACTTGCTTACCAGTATTCTTTATATGTCAGCATCTTTCTTTAGGCAAGCTGGTTAACTACTTCACTAGATTTTCAGCCCGGAAGGAGAAAGGGGTGTTAAAGCATGAGGCAGACAGAGTAAGAAGAGGAGCCTGCAGGTTTGAAAAGCCTCAAGCCTCTAGATGTACGGACTTCTGCAAAGCAGCTAGATAGCAAGGCAAGAGGGGCTTTTGTTTGTTTTTTCTGGCAACCAGGCATAAGGTTTGCTGCTATCATGAAGGAAAGCCAGGGCAGGGGAGCCAGCAAGCCAATGGCAGAGAGCCAGTCACCGCGGCAAAGCAGAGGAAGAGACAAAAGCAGAGCAGGACTGCAGGCAACAGCAGCTCCAGTGCACACCTTCAGCGTTCGCGTGGTGCTTCTCGGTAGTCTAGTGCTTGGGGCAACCACGGCTGCAATTCGCTGAGCGCTTTACCCGGCGTGAGGTGGCACCGCTGCGGAAAGAAGGCGGTTCTGCAGCTGTGGCAGGTGCAGTTTCGCTTCTTATGTGTGGCCAGAAGGAATGGGGAAATGCAGACAGAAGAGGACTATAGGAAGCACAAGACAAATAATTTGTTCAAAATCGGTACCTGATTCTGACCAACTTGAGAATGAGAAAATTGCTTTTTTTCACACGTCTCACTCAATTAAAATGGTCCATAGGCCCTGGCTTGCTATATTTTGTTGACTATGTAAATCTGTTTTAAAGAAGCTTTACTCACAATTTCCTTGTGTCAAAAGGGCACAGGATCGACATGCAGTCTTATGCTGCTGCTTCTAAAGGCAGAGTCAACAGTACTCACAGAAATAAAGATTAAGGCAGGAAAGAATGGACATGATTGCAACGAACTGGCAAACAATGGGCAAACAGAGCTCTTTTTATTGCTTAAACCCGAGCGCAGAAGTCAGGCTTACATCAGCTCTCCCCGCTATGGCTTGCTCACCTCCTCCCCCTCCTCCTGAAGCAACACAAGCATTTCTGAAGCTGAGGAGGACAGCGTGCTGGGGTTGGCCGTGACAGAAACCCTACCCGAGCTGTCATGGATAAATGTCAGCTGGATGTTGTTGGTCACAGTTAATGAAAATGCGGGGAAGGTAATTTAATCAGTTCAGATTCACGGCGAGACATAAAGAACAAAGCTTTCCTCCTACACACAAAATACACGAAAAGCCCTTGGAGCCAGGCCTCCCCCATTCCTCTCCACAGTGTAGCTGTGGGGGCAAGGTGCCCCTTTTCCGTCTTCCACCCTCTCTCTTAGGTCCTACCAGTCTTTCATTTTTTCCTACTCAGCAGCCCAGCTTCGGCGGGGAACTGGCAGCGCGTGCACCCTGCCTCAGCACTGGGGAAGTGCTGCGAGCACCCGGGACAGCTGGAATGCAGGTTTCGCCTTCCTGCCCAAATCCCTGTGCCAGGAGGATGCTGCACCATGAGCCTTTCTGCCCGTTCCTGAGCCTTTCTGCCTGTTGCTGAAGGAAAAAGCGGTCCCGGTTGACAGTGGCCTGTTGCGGCATGCTCAGTGTGCTTTGAGTAGGTTGGCACCGTCGGATGGTCCACTGGCCCGGCACAAGGTGCCTGCTCTGCAGATACCAAACCACTAATATTTTCTATAGAAAAACAGAGATGCTCAGGGCATCCCAGGCACAGAAGCCTGTTGGGAAGTTTTCATATATTCATGTACTTGCAATTCATATTTTCAGTTATCTGCAATTTGCCTAAACTACATGCAAGTACTCTTTGGATCCTGTCCTTATTATGCACACAGCTTTGGTAACATTGGTGCTTATACCACCAGGCTTAATCTTTTGTGAGCACATAAGTAAGATATAGAAGACACTTTTGTAGAGTATAATTAATGTCATCTTTGCCAGCAAGTGCGGTGGCATAATTACTGTAATAAAAATCCCATACTTGTTTCTAATTTGAATATTGTCTGATCTCTGATTTTAAAATTGTATCTTATGGTTTTTGGAGGACAGATCACAATTTTTAAACATAGTGGTGCTGGCCATTGCATTTATAAAGTGCTTCTCTACACTCACTGGCTTTTTGTTCCACTCCGAAGGCTGCCCAAGAGCTGCGTATTTCATTGTTAACAGTTTGGGAGTAAATGTGCTCCTCTATTTCTAAATCCGCTGTTATGTCTGTTTTGGAAATTTGGTATGTGGAATCTGGTGACTGTTTCACAGATGTGGAGCAGGACCTCCCCATCAGCCATCAGATCTGACCAGATGAAATTCATAACATCTGCTGTTCCTAGTCAGACATAGCTCGCTGTTATTCCAGCTGTTGCTGAGCATGCATTAAACAGTTCCAATTAGTTAGAACCTCCTCCTAATGTTACAGCAGCCTGTTTTTTGCTGCAACTGAAGAAATATTTTTCAAATCTTCAAGATTTATTTGTAGCCATGGTGTTGATACACCCTCTAATGGACCTTCAGGTTTTTAGGCCGAAATACCAGAAGCTGCTGACTGCCAGTAAGAGGAACAGCTTGCAAACCATCTTTGCTCTCTAGAATTCAAAGTGTGCTAGAAATGAATAGTGAATTCCCTCTTCTACACTTAGGAAGAATTAATTATGGAAAGATTAAGACTGCAAACAGGCTGCCGTAAATTAAGAAAAAGAAACACAAACTCTTGGCTCTGTGATCTACTAGATAATGTTACTTACTATGGGCTACTTCTAGCTGATGTACTTTTTGCATCCGTTCCTACCATCGTTCACTGCTGCGGTGCAGATACAGAGCTCAGTTCAGAGGGTGGTGGATTATTTTTCGTTTAAAGCAAGGATCCCAATGGAACAGACCTTTTGGCAGCGTCCTCCAGCTCGCCAGTTTGGCACTGCACTGCCCATGTGGACTTCACTGGGCCGCAGTGCTCAGGAGAGAGCATCTCCCGGGGCGAGTTTGTCAGCCGGAACCTGCGTCCGGCGGCACTGCAGAAGCTCTGCCTCTCCGTCACAGGAACATGAAGACTTTTAGTAAGGTCATTTTTTCTTGTTAGTGTCTCTGTCAAGAGAATGAGGCATCATATTTTAATGGCCAATATATTTTGTTAATTATGGCATTTCATTATTTTTCTCTGACCTTGTCAACAGTCAGCATTCTGGTCATGTATGTGCATTAAATGCATTAATATCCCTCTTTCTAATGATCCAAGCTGCCAGGCAGAGGTTGAGTAGTCACCCAACGACTCTGTGGCGTAATGAAAAGATCAGAGCAGTACGATGAACTTCGCAATTCGTGGAGTATATGAGGCATTCAGTGACCGATATTTCATCCCTGTGACAACAGTCGGAGGGGAGCACCAGTCTCCGCTCTTCACAGAGACCAGCACACGTGGCTGGGGAGTGAGCTGAAGCCACTGGCACCGGCGTTGCAGCAAACAGAGGTGGCCAGCAATAAATGGCCCAGGGGCATCAGGTCCAAGGATACGGCTCGTGTGCTCTCAGGGCTCCCGTTGACGCGGCAGAGTGCCAAGCGTCGCACGGACGCCCCTTAAAGCCCAGCAGTACAGCTGTTTGCCTTTGATACAGTCACTTACCTTGTGCTTTTCTCCCTGTCCGTGTCCAGATCTTTTTCTCCTTTGTCAAGACCCGAAGCAATGAAAATTCCCAGATCCTCAATAACTCTGCTCCTTTTTTTTTTTATAGCAGTTTTGTGAAAGGGATATGTTTTGTGTGATATTTGCCTGAGAATATTTTCCACTGTTGAGTATTTTTCATCTTCTTCTTTTTTGTTTTTGTTCTCTGTTTTTTTTTTTTTTAACACATGAAAATCAGTGCTGCCTTGATATAGTGTAAAGTTGTACTGGCTTGTCAAATAATTTGTCAGTTGCTCCTTTGGTCAGTGGAGCTCATCACCTGTTTGGGAGAGGTGGTATTTGGTGTCTTGTCTCAGTTACTTAGGAAAAAAAAGCCAAACAAAACTAGCATCTACTATAGTTTTCATTCCCAGTGTTTGGGGTTCTAAATATCTATTATCACATACTTTTCCTGCATTTTGTCACTAAGTATAAGCAGGCAGATAAACACAGAGGCATGACTGCTGAGCTCCCTGACGGCAGCACTACTGCGCTAATTAAAAATGGAACAATGCAATGATAACGTTAAGGTTATAATTAAGCCAGAATCAATAAATCAATGGGTTCAAATTATCCAGCCAGTAAATTCGTCAAGCATGTAATGAAATCAAATCATGAGGTTAACACTAGAAGCAGTTACATTGTGTTAGTTTGTCTTCAGAGAATTTAAGGTGGAGCGAGCTTCCTTTGGGCTGGAGCCCACCAGCGTGCTGTCCCATGCAGTGCTCTGCACCGGCTCGCTGAGCCGCTTGGTTAGTGTGAGCCCTGGCAGGGCATTGGCACCAGTCAGGTGTCTTTGGCCCTTGTGGAAGGTATTTGCCCAATCCATGAAGACCTCGATTTGCTTTGTAAAATAAGAGCTATGAGAGCCGTCAACAACCACACTTTAACATTCTCCATCGCATGTTTTTCTCGTTCTGGTCTGTTTTGCCTTTTTGCATGGTAACACAAGCTTAACTCAGTAGTGAATCAATCAACGTTTGTAGCAGTTTTTGAATAATACTAATTTTAATCCCGAAGCTAGTGATTATTTTGATAGCATCTTGCCGTTAAAGTCTAGGAACCCCTACTCATGCAATGCATACCCATATTCACACATATTCACATGTATATTCATGCACAGTATTAAAAGAGAGGAAAGAGAGGTGTCTCTTCATTAAATTCAAGATGAAGTAATGAGTCTGCACTCCTCCTGCACAAAACCTGCGAGCTGTCCTGTAGCAGATATTTGTCATTTTCTGGAAAGGAGAGATGGAGAGACTGTGGCAGCTCTGTCAGGGTTTATACCTTGTGGATTTTACTTCACCAGAGAATAAACAACTCATTCATTTCTTCAGTCCAGGAGAGGGAAGGGGTGCTCTGTCTGTCTTCTGCATGGCCTTTGCTTTTATAGAGATTGGTTCCAGTCTAAACATCCTTGTAGACCATCCTGGTGATTTCAGAACAAATTCTGTTCACAGAAGCCCATTTTTATAGATACTTCTTATTTTCAGCACTTTTCTCTATGAGCAAGTCATTCCTAGGCTCAGGTTCTTCTTGGGTTTCAGTACTTGCTAGGGCTTAGTCTCTCTCCTCACCTTAGCTATAGCCAAAAGCACAGATTTCTTGAGCCTGCAGAACTAAAAGTGACTGAACCAGACTGAACATGCAACGAAGGCCTATAAACTCCAGGCCAAACTTTCATATCCCTCTCATTTGTTTTGTAGTCTGATGTTTTTCCCATCTGTCTCAGTAACAACCAATGTGTCAGCTGTTGTCTTGACAGGTCGGCTATGAGTGGCAGCAGCAGACCCCACACTGTCCTTCTAGGTATTGCTAGACCATGCCTTGGCCTCCTAAGCTGTATAATCTGCTGCATAGTTCAAGGCAAGTCAGGGCTCAACATGGTAACTCGGCAGGGCTCAAGATACTGCCTTTTTTTATTGTCAAGACTGCAGAAAAAAACGTAATCTGAAATATACTGCACGTGATACTGTAACACAGAATTGAATCAAACCATCTCCCTTTTCTCTTGAGATTATATGTGCCAGCTATGTATGCAGGCAGACTCCAGCCGCTCTGGCTCCTTGATTTCTTTGGTTGCCTGCCCACGGCTCAATGCGCAGCACCTAGGAACTGCACAGCAACAGCCTTTTAAAATGGCAAACCCAAGGAGAGCGGGGCAGTGGCCTTGCTGGGCAGTGCGGTAGGGAGGCAGGGGCTGTGTCAATGGAGCAGACGAAAAGGAGGGAGCACAGGAGGTTTAATATTGGCTGCGACTGCTGGAGCTTCTCTATGGTCCAGAGGGAGAGACAGAAGATGTGAGAAGATCTGGAAAGCTCAGTTCCTCCTGGCCAAGTCTGCACCCTGGGGATGGAGGTGAGAATCTGGGGGACAGTGCCTCTCGGTGCAAGGTAAACAGCCTTTTGTCCGCATGCCGCACCACCTGTCCTGCTCTTCAGCATGCTCTGACTCACATTTTAGATGCAGTGACTATCCCTTCCGCTCTCGCTATTTTTAGTTTGGTTTATTTTGGTTTGAACCATGATGCAGAAGGATATTTGCCTTGGGAGTGTCCTCTTTCCGCCCTATCAGCGCCACTCCCCCGGCAGCTGTCTTCTAATCTCTCTGTTTTGTTTTGGGGGGTACAGTGATGTGCATTTACCACCCTATCAACAAGGCAGCTACTGCCAATGCAGTGAGATGTGGTGTTTGTGTTCATAATGAGGAGGAGCTATGCAGCCCAATGCAGGCTTGGGAGAGGTAAAAATAATTCCAAGTCAACACATGATTCAGGTTGTTACCAAATTTGCTGATGACAATGACACATGAAAAATACCCTACAAATCTAACTAAAGCATTTCCCTTATTCATAATGGTAAATTTCTGTGGGAGTGCATGCAAAAGTTACTTCTGGCTACCACAACCTTCTTGTGGTATAGACTCTAGAGAGAGGTTTAACTTTTATAGACAAATGACTCTCTAATTCCTTTTCCTTTTTTTTTTTTTTTTCTGTTCTTTCTTCTCATCCCATTTTATTGTTTCTCTAATTTTGCAGTCAGCTCAACTGGGAACAAGGTGGGAAAAAAAAAGTTTGCATAGACAAAGAGGAAAAATGAGCATCTCTGAATGTCTTGTTTTTCCCACAAGTTAACCAATATTGCCAGGCTGTGAGGGAACACTTACAAAAAGTGGGGGCAGAAACCTCTGTTGCAAAAATCGTACAGATCAAATACAGTTCACTGGCAGTGAACATCTATCTTGCGGATAGATGCTTGCATCTATCTTGTGCAGCCAAGAACCATGCCAAAATCCGTGGAGTTTTTCTGGAATACAGTGGATCGGAGCAGGTCCTTGCAGCCATTTTTCAGGTATGGTCTGATGTTACATCTTGTTCATCAAGCCAGTCTGGACCGCCGTATCAGTAGGTATTTTGAACCAAAGAAGAGTGGTTTTCGTATTATCAGATCCCATTAACATCGATGACTGGAAAACAAGGTTGCCAGTTTCAGTGGCTTTGACTTCTTTCTGAACCTGGAATAACATTGACGCTGCTGTTTACACCACTTTCACTGTCTATTAGAGAATGGGCAGCGACAGGATCTCAGTTAAAAATGTCCTGCCTCCTTACCTAACTTAAACACCCCAGGTAGCAGCAGCGATACCTTGTTTAGCTTTCCACTTATGTGCAGTGGTTTCCTCCACCCTCTGTCACAGCTTGGTCATTTGGTCTGCAGAGGAAATTGCCCTAAGCAAGCGGGGAAAATCAAATTCTTAACAACAGGCACAGCTCAACTTTTTCAAAACAAAAAACCCACCTAGCCTGGTATTTTTTAAAGCGACGAAACAGTGGCTTGGCCATTCTAACCTAAGAGCATGATGATGCAGATAGTGTCATTTCCAGCAAATAGAACAGCGTTTTCCAGACGTGGTTACGGACCGCCAGTGGTGCCATCTGCCCGGCTCGGTGTCTCCTCCGCGCCATCACGGTGCGGCACAGGATCTGCTGTGGCTACCAGTGACAAGGGTATTTGTATAAACTAAAACAGGCAATCCTCGAAACAGAAGGATCTCTTGCACCTCAGAAGAGTAGGCGGAGAGAAAAAGAAAAATCTTAAATGACTGGCAGGATAAGCTACAACAGATCCATAGTTCCAATGAATGTGGCACCATGATGAAAAAAAACTGTGAGTGATTAGAATTAAGGTCCTGAGTTTATTTCCAAATGTGTCAAAGTAACCACCTTATACAATTAGTAAATCTTCTGCATTTAAAAAGAAAAAAAATCAGCATCTTACTTTCCTCTCAAAGCTAAACAGTGTTTTCTACTGAGAAATTAAAGTGTATATGTTAGAGAATGTGTATGTAGGCTGTCTGAGATTGGGCAAAAAATGAAAAATTTTCTCTGAGAGAGCACTTGAGGAGGAATGTTTTTATACTTTACACTAGTATCTTTATATTCTGTGTGACCTTTCAGAGGAATAGTCTATCTCTAGAATATCTTCATTGTGTATTTCAAAACAAAAGAAAAATTTGAAATAGAAGTGTGTACATAAAGTTAGCCAACAGCTTCTGTTACTCACTACAAGCATCCAGCAGTCTGAATATTTATCATACTCTCATTGATCTGGGAAAAAGGATAAGAATTTCCAGAAGAAATATTTTCCAGACTCCCTAATTAAATCAGTTCTCTTGCCAGAACCGTGGATGTTACTTGCAGATGTACACGAGGAGGTTCCTTGCTTCTCCAGTACCAAAGCTTGTTGCCAGAGACAGAAATGCACCATTTACAAAATATGGTAAAGCTGGGGGAGAGAGATTGGTCTAAATGAAGGACAAAATGTATGAAAGGCTTCAGTGGCTCGGGGTATTTACCTGTAGGCAGCTTCTTTACATACGCAAAGGCTGTGCGAGTGCATGTGCTGGGCAGCATGTGAGGCAGTAACAGCCCACGATAAAAGGTGGATCTGTGTTACAATTGCATTAATTGCAAGTTCTCAGATGCATCAGCTGCACCCTGCCCAGCAACCCATCTCTGCAAGTGGGATTTATGTTCCAGGCTTTGGAGCACCTGGATACTCTGCCATTTATGTTAAACCACTTGCAATGTTTGCTCTCCAAAATGCAGATTTTTTTCCTTTTTTTTTTTCCCCCAGGAGAGTGGGCCTAGTCGAGTGACAAGTTCAAGGTTAGCTATGTAGCTATGTTGTGAGCTGTTATGGTTAGAAACAGTCCATATGCTGCTGGAGAAGAAAGGAAATACTTTTTTTTTTTTTTTTTTTTTTTGGTATGCATAAAGCATTTGCTCCTATTTTCCAGCAGTTATAAAGTATGAATCAGGCTATCCAAACAAAAAAAAAAAGTGGAAAAAATAACAACAATAGACTCAGTATAGGGCTCAGTATTCCATTATGTTTAACTACTGTAAAAAAAAAAAAAAAAAAAAAAAAAAAAAAACCTCCCCCATCTTTCCTCCGTCGCTGGTGATATACAGCCCTCCTTGCAGCGGTTGCCAGTGGTGACTGCTGCAGCCTAAGCAGACCCAGGCCCCCGCAGGAGTGCTGTCGCTGCTGTGTTCGTCCTTCTGCTCCACGGCTCGCGGTTCGGTAGCTGCTAGCTTGGGGCTCACAGAGGGAAATATTTGCTTTTCTTCCTTTGTTCCATCAAGACGATTTTTTGGCTCTTCCAGATGCTCATTGTGTCTTATCATGGAGCAGAACAAAACAAACTGCAAAGCTTTCTGCATTCTTCTCTGCATCCTTCCATGGTGCTTTAATAATGGGTGTGAGTGCAAAGTAACATGCAAAAAGCCCATTTTGAAACCTGGGAGAAGCTGATAGGGGTGTTCCAGGAGAGTCCTGCTTCCCAGGGAGATGGGATTCCTTTCTCAGCCCTGTCACCAGTTCCCCCTGTGATCATTGCTTTATTTGCAGAGCTGCTGTCAGCGTAGCTAGTATTTGTAAAGTTGCCTCAGGTCTTCAAACATATTTGAGAGGTATAAAGTAGTATTGCTTCTTTGTTACATATATATAGAAAAACATAAGAAAAGAAGGAGGTGGATGATGCATCATCGGGTGGATTTGTGCAGCCTGTGCTGTGCACTTGCTGGAGGATCCAGGGTCTCAAAGGGCTTTGAAGAAAGCAAATGTTGTCTCTTCTCTTCTTTGTGCTTGTAGGACAAAATTCAAAGCTTGCTTCTGCTCAGCCTTCTTTCCCTCTCTCGCGTACGGGCACAGGCATACAGCATCCCTGGGTCTGTGCGGGCGTGAAAGGCATCATATCTCCTGGCGCTTGGTGTTAATTGGATTTGTTACGAGGTATTGGAATATTCTAAGAACCAATACAGCTGTGCTTTATTGACATGAAAGACTTTTCTTACTTCTCATCAAAGCATTGAAGCTGGGATTCGCAAAAGGATTTAAGAGAGTTAGTTAGGTGCCCAAATCTGATTACGGCTTAAATGGAATTAGAAGGCCCGCTCTTTTCGTTGCGTGGAGGGGGGCACGCGCGCGCCCTGCATTCGTACCACCAGCAGTAACGCGTCTCCGGGAACACTGACAGCGCTTGAAATAGGGGGCTGACCTCTTCCAGACCCAGGGAGCCTTTCTGCTCCAGTGAGTTCTTCTGATGCACCGTGACTCACATAAATCATCCGTATTGCCTTTGCTTTGTTTCTTCCAACGTATTTTTTCAGTGGGCGTGCTTGGGAGAGAGAGAAAAGGAGGGAGAGGGTAGATAGGAAGAGTAAAGAACATGCAAAAGCCAGATGTGAGAGTCTGTTACGGAGGCCAAACATGGGAGGGCTGTGTGCTTTCGGCGTCAGATCGGTGAGCGTTTGATGAAACCTTCAGTCGTTCCAGCGCGGGGATCCTGGCTTCGTAAAACGGGAGGGTGCGGTTCATTGCCCGTGCTCTGCCAGGCGCCTGGGTGGGAGCACAACCCCCTTCGCTGTCTTTAACGAGATACTGGAAAGTGATTGAAAGAGAACTAGGAATGTTTCAAACCGATACATTTTTGAAAGATGCATCCAGCCGGTGGCAATTTATGCATCTTTTGCCTCAAATTGTTCAAAATAATTGCAGTGGGGTACTGCAGAGGTAAGAGAGGGCAAAAGGAAGGACGAACAGAAGTACTTGTTTTCACATCAGCTCAGTATTATGAGCAGTCAGTGTCCCTGTAAGGGTAAAAGTACCCCCTTTTAATCTCACTGGCTCGTAGTAGCACAGCCTACCTTTGCTGAGAGGCTCTGGTTGAGACGACTGCTTCTAGCTCTCCCGCCCAAAACCAAATGTTTCCACCTAGCCCGTTGTGCAGCGTGACGGGGACAGCCCACATTACCTGCTGTCAGGAGCACCTGGAGGATGGTGAGGAGACTGAGGTGAAACTGGCACTTTAAACACCCTCAGAGAGGGATGCCCTGTCCTTTGTCTATCTTTCCACAGCAGCTTTGGCTGCATCTGCTCCTGTGGGACAGTGCCTACGGGGTCCTTCTGGGAAGACCATCGTCATTCACAGAGGTGCTAGCAAGCACCTATCTATGCTTCACTCCTTTGCTTATGAATTTAACTCTTTTCCTCGCTGAAATAGGTCTTCTTTCCATTTTAAGCTTGCTGGGAGTTTGAAGGGGTCTCAGTTGAATCTAATAGACATCAAGCATATTGCTTTATGGAGGCAAGAAATCTAAATCAAATGGTATCATTCCATTTTAGGAGGGAGGATTGCTGCAAATAAAGAGGAGTGGCCTTTTTTTTGGAGGGGGGGGGAACGAAGGACGTATCTCCTGCCTTACCAACGTTGCAGCCGTTTCTGAGCTCCTGGAGAAGCCCAAAATGTTAGGCCTGACCCTAAGCACAATCAGGAATGACTGTAGTGCTAAAGCACTGTGTAACAGGCTAGTGCCAAACACCTCTGAGGCCAGAGAACCTCAGCCCAGTGGGGATCTGAAGTGAGAATTTCCACAGCCCAACATCTGGGCAGCTGTGGCTATTCCTAGCTCCCAGATGAGTGGCTGAGAACTGGAGAGTGGGGATAGAAAGCAGACCACAGGATGGAGACTCCAGCAATCTCTAACTACAACTTCCTTCATGCATCCATGTTTTTAGGATGGCACATTCTTATCTCAGATACAACGTACTTGAAAAGCTGAATAGGAACTTTACTAGAACAGATCTAAACCTGCAGCTAGTGCTTCATATTTTACAGATCATGTATGAAATGAATTATTTTGTGTGCTGAGCCACTTACAGTCTAGGTCAACTCTGCTAAATATTTTCCTTTATTTACATCTCTGCTGATAATCTGCTAGCCCAACATGCAAAGCATCTCTGCTGTTTCTGTCCTGGTGTCTGGAACGGAGTTTGTTACCTTTGCCAACCCGCAGCCCGACTGCTATGAATTCTCTCTGCCATAAACTGTGCTTGCATTACAAAGCAGACTTTTCTTTTGAAAACTTGTCATGTTCCATATCCACAGATGTGGAAGGTATATCCACATGAATAATTCAAAGAAGCTGAGGGTATACACCTTAATGTGTATTAGCGCAGAGCCCAGAAGCCCCGTGAACTTCATTTCTGGTATTAGAAAAGAAAAGCATCAACTCACTTTCCTTTCATTTGATATTAAAGGAATATTTCATTTGTTCAAGTGCTTAGGAAGTTCAAAACCAGTAGAATTCAAATCATCTCTCTGTATCCAGCACTTTCAGCTTAAGTCTTCTCAGGTGCACAGGGGTTTACGCTGTGCTGTACCAGGAGCAGCAGTCGGATGCAAAAACAGCTGCTCACTTCTGCAGAAGCTCTTGGTTGTTCAGAAAGCTGCACTGAAAGAACATATTGAGCACTCAGATGTGTCCCTTATTCAATAGGGTTGAAATTGCACCTTCCCTGCTGAAAATGTCTAGGGCCACTTTCATTTGTGCTTATTTTCCAACCTAGAAGTCTTCCTAGCTCAAATAAATTACATTAAGCTGTAAGATAGAGATGTACCTGCTTTATCTTCCTATCTTTAGTTATCTGCACCAGATATATTGAGGACTGCCATGATTAGAAGAGAAATAAGGACATAATCTATCATCCAAAGGGAGCTTTTCCATTGATTACAAAGTTATCCAACCACTTCTCAATATATGTGCTGTCTGTCGTAGTTTTTCCTTTTATATGTCATGTCTTCTGCTATTTTTGAAATCTGTTATAGACTCTTCACTAAAACAAATGTTTTGGAAGCTCAATGTCCATTGCTAACACACAGGTCTGTCAGCTCTACCCTCCTAACCTTTTGATTTTCCAGAGTCACCGATTTTGCTAAAAGTTACTTATTTGTTCATCTCTTTCATGCCTGCACAGTTTTCAAGATCAGTGACATGGTTTCATAAAATCAGCTCACTATTTCTATGTAGGTGGCAGAACACCTGACTTTACAGGGCATAACACAGACTTCCCAAAAGAAGACGGCTTATTTGTCCAAACTGCAGAGGTCTTCTCACTAAAGTAGAGAAGACCAGCACGGGGATCTCAGGCAATTTCATTTTGAATATTTTGTAAATATTGCAGAACAAAGTTCAAAAAATTAAAACTGTATCATTCTTTATTACCATAAGTCTACAATATCTCTTCTTTTTCTTTTGCTTGTTTGCTACTCCCTGAAAGTATGGATTACAAAACATTTTAGCAATGCAAATATATGCATTTTCTCCATAGCCAGAGCATTCAAAGCAACCAGCAGAACAGCAGTGGTTATGCTTTCATAAGCGTAGTAAATCACTATGTAATCAGCTATCTAACCAGAAGTTTTGAGAATAAATTTAAGTTTTGACATTAAGCTTAATCACATATCTTATCAGAGTAATATGAAGAGGATCAGATTTGCAGAATGCGGAAATCACTCATTACTCAAAAATAATATATGAATTCTTGCATCAGAAATCACTTGCTCCTCTAGACACAGTATCTGAGTATTTACACAGTTAAATTGGATTTCTCACCCTTCTTCTTGAACTGAGGAAATGTACTATGAAATATTTGTTTAAATACTTAGAAACATACCTAAAACTGTGTATACAGCTAGTCTGTGAAAATCATGACAGCCTCACTCCCATCTTTCTTTATGTTGGTTCTGTTTTCCCATCTATTATTTCTCATCTTAATCTAAAATTTTAATCTTCCGGTCAGGCGACTTATCTTTAGCACCTAGAAGTACTCTTGCCATAGTTCAGGTCTTTAGAACTATTGTAGTACAGATATTTAAAAAAGCAAGCACTAAGAGGGCCAGGACATCCCCCCGCCTCACCACACAAAAATAAATACAGCAAGAAGTAGAAGGATTTAGCTTTCCCTAGCTGGTCTGACCTCTGAAAAACCTTTCAGGGCAGAAATACAGCATTCAGTCTGCTTTTCCTTTTAATCTTCTGCTGAGGAAGTCATTTCTAATAGTTTTGGAGAAGCAGTAGTTCTCTAAGAACTAGATCAATACTACCAGTTTTGAATCACTGTGTGTAATTGCAATTTATTAAGATGAGCTTCAGTAGAGTACTTTTAGATTGCCCGAGGGAAAGGCAGCCGTAGGTGGCTGAAAGGAATGGAGTGCACCAGGGAACAAGGGGGAACCAAATTAGTCCCTAGATGTGTCTTTATATTTCTTGGCTGTGCTGGGTGTGGAATAACGGGGTAGACAAGCAAGCACTCACGATCCAGTGGCAAGACATGATGCCTCCAGAAACTTTCCCTGCTCCCGTGTTGTCTTTCCCCAGAGCAACACGTGCAAGTGGAGCCTTTAGAGAACGTGCAGCTGTATGAACTACGAAAGTGGCCAAGTAAAGGAGACGTAAGGGCTATCTATCTGGTTCCCTGGGCTGCAATGGTAATCAGGCTGTACTAAGTTACATTACGTACCCCTCAGTTGATGGAAGGAACTGCAGAAGCCTGATATCAATTACACTCAGTGATTAAGGACATGACCCCAAGGGAAATCCATTCGTTTTCTCAGCAGCTCCAATATCATCATTCTTAAAAATCAATATGTAGTATCAAATTATGAAGAGTTTTCAGCTGGAAAGTTTTCAAAATATTGATGTGGCTGCTGAGCAGTTGGTACCACAATATTAATGTGAGCTATGAATCTAATTAGCAATACAGCAGAAAATTGACAAAGTTAAAATATTGCCTGCTGCTTCTCGGAAAGAATTGGGTAATTTGCTTGAAATTTCAGATTTGATGTTTTGTCAGTAGATTAAAGAATGCAATTATGAAATGAACTAATAAGCCCAGGGCTAAAAAGCTGCATGCAAGGTAGGCACCCTGTTGTCTGCAAGGACAAATGATTAAATTTGATTTTTCTTTTCTCTTGAAGATCTCCACATCTTTCTATTGAATTAAGTTTTTTCATCCCTGTTTTCAGACTTCCTCCTGTCCCTCAATTATCCTTTCATTTTCCTTCAGCCCTGAATGCATTTATGCTTTCCCCATCTTTCAATTTCTCTGTGTTGACCACATGTATGTATAACTCCTCTGTGAACACACATCCTGGCTCTCCACCCCCGTTAAATATAGGAGAGCAGCTTTTTGTTTAAAATACTTTTTAACAGATAAATAAATGACAAGTAACTGTTGTGCTTGATCCTCTCAGTTGCTGGTGGACAGTGGGAGATGCTTTTCTTGGGATGAACAATTACTGGCACAACTTAGCACGAGCCCCACCAGCTGTGGTAGGGCTCTGGTGCCTCGTGAGAACAAAGATGTAAGCATGCACTGTACGTCCTCCAGCCCATGAATACCTCAGGTTGTTACAGTAAATGGGATATGAGGAAATGTAGTTATAAATAGAGACTTGTCTCCTTTCCATTGCCTACAATAAACATATTTGTAAGACAGTGGGGTAAGAAAGCGTATAGATTCAAGAAAAGTCTGTTTGTATCATCGCATGTGTGGTCAACAACGGGTCAAGTTTGCATTAAATGCATTGCAGTCAGTGGGGCTCCTTCAGCAGCGTGACTTCGGGCTACTGTTTCAGGCCAGTTGTCTTTACCTCCAGATTGCTCCTGCAGAGCTGCCCAAGGTAGGCACCTGCTGAGGTGAGGAACCACCTTCCTGGCATCCGAGCACGTTGCCTCGTGGTTTCCGCCACCCCACAGTCTTGGTAGAACTGCTCATGGGTGTCTGAGGACAGTCTGACCCTGGACACATTCACCATTACCTAGACGTTCATGCACTTGGAAGGGAAGTCCTGTTTTTTTGTAACTGCTCAGTGCCTTTACAGGGTTTACATGGTTAGGACTGGGCTGTGATTATTCCGCCAAAGGAACAGAGAGGGGGAAAAATGTCCCTAATTTGGACCCAAGCGGCGGCGTTGCTGCGAGGCTGGGCAGGGTCAGCAGCTCATGGGAGTGAGCGCCCAGAGGCAGCCCCATAGCCCCCGCACCGCCATCCCCAGTGGGAAGGGGCTCGGGGACCCTCCTCCCTCCAGCTGCTTCATCAAGGAGCAGAGCTTTCCTGGAGCTACAAATCACCCCGTTTCCAGCAGAGGCATATCCGGCCTCGGTTCACAGGCATAGCCAGATGGGGGCACATCAAACAAAACAGTATTGTAAGACTCTGCAGGTCTACTTGCGTGGGCTGAGGCCGGTCACCCCATGTTACAGAGGGCCCCCCGTCACGGCAGAGGCAGCACCGTCCCTCTAAACAGATGCCGTGCTGGAAGACACCAAGTCTGCAAGGCACTGATACTATCACTGCCTCCCTGCTCTGTGTCACCCCATGCAATTTAGCTCCACGTTATTCTGCATCACACGGACCCATCCAGCCTCTTTTGTCACCTGCCCAGTTACCCAAATGCAACCTCTGGTACAGGAACAGTAGAGGATCCATCAGATACAGACCAACATATTCACTCCTATTTCATTAGTTCCTGTTTCAAATACTAATTTCAACATTAATGGAGCCAATAAGGTTTCTTTTTTTTCTTTTTTCTTTTTCGTTTTTCTTTTTTCTCTTTCTTCTTTTTTCTTTTTTCTTTTTCCTTTCACTTTTCCTTTACCTTTTCATTTTCCTTTTCTCTTTTTATTTTTTCTTTTTCTTTTTTCTTTTTCTTTTTCTTTTCTTTTCCCATTTCTTTCCCTGCTACAGAATGCAATAGATGTCAGGGTTTGTAATATCCACTTTCACGGCCACACAGTCACAGAAGGCCATAACTCTGGGTTTTATGGTTCATGGACAGTGCAGTTGGTATTTCATAGCTAGCAGTAGCTTGGGAGAGTGGGGAACTACAGATAATCGCATTACAGGTGACTGCTGAGACAGCATTATTTTAATATGGCAGGAACTGACTTTCAAATTCCAGCAACGTATGTGGATATCACCAGAGCAAACACGAGAGGAAAGTTTTAGGCAGTTGTGCGTCTGCTTTGTCCCACAGTTTATGTTTACCTGAAGTGTGTTAAAATACTTGAAAAACCTTGCCCTTGAAAGTCGGAATCCCACCTGATTTTCCCCAGGACAATCATTGTGAAATTATCTTCGTTGCCCAGGCAAGCAGCGCTGGTGGGGCGTATTACTGAGCTCACAGCACAGATGGGCAGTCTCGTTATACGGAACAAATGGGAATTGTCTTTATTACAGTATTTAATTGGCCATCCCCAGATCATCTGAGTTAGGGCAGGACATGCTCCTACATAATAAATATCGATGCTGGAGAATGATTGTCAAGTTTTCTGAGAGCTTCTTTTTGCCTGAAGACCGGCTTCTCTTGATGGGACACACTTCTCCCCTCCTCTGCCTCTTCCAAGAGAACCGCTTCCCCTTCTCTCCCTCTTCAAGTAGTGCACAGTAATCAGTGTTTGAAAGGTAACTGTGTAGGGTAAACATTTCTGGATATTAGGGACTGATAATGCTGAACGCCTCCGAACCACACATCTGTGGAGGAGGAAGCCCTTCCCTCCAGTCCTCCGCACTGTTGCTTTCTGTCCCCTTTCCTCTGTGTTCAAGGGGCTTCCTCAGCCCAGCAAAGAAAACCCCTTTTCTCTCTCTCCTTCGATCTGCGCCCTGCCGAGGCAGGTGATGGTTCGGGAGATGCCCGGCAGCGCGCAGCAAGGGACGAGGGAGCTCCCGGCGGTGGAGGCGGTTCGCAGCGCCGTGACATGCAGAGGGTCGGATCCTGCTCCTGGGTAAAGTCGCCCTTGCCTGCAACCAGCACAGCATCTGCTCAGCGGCTTCTGGGCTTAGCGCATCACGAGGTCCTCGAGAGCAAAGAAGGCGGGTGGTGAGGAAAGGGCACAGCCTGCGAGCGCAGGTCTGGCCTCGGCCACCCCTGTACCCCTGGAGTCACGGCAGGGACGCAAACGTGTGCTCCCTCCGGCTCTCGCCTTCCTGCCGAAGCAGGGGAGGGAGACGAGCGACGTGCCGCGGGGCTGACGGTGCCGCTGACTCTGGGGCACGGGGCTGCAATCTGCCACGGCGGGGGAAATCGGGGTGGGGGGAAGCGTTTGACCCTCGGCGGGTAGAGGAGGGCGCTGAACCGAGGCGCTTGGGGAGACCCTGGAGCCAGCCTGCTGCCGGGCGGTCCCCGGCAGAGGAGCTGGTCCTGAACCTTCCCCTTTTAAAGCAAGAAGAGCAAAGCGCCAGTGCTAGGCAGCAGCTGTGGTCCGCCGTCGCGTTTTCGCATTTCGGCGCCTGCAATTCCCTCACAGCCCTTCGGTGGGTTTTTAAGTCTCCCCGAGCCGGCGGCCGCCCCCGAGTCGCGCGCGCCCTGCGCGCGGTGCCAGGCGCTGGGGCTCGTCCTCCCAAGCGCATCCGCCCCGTGTTAAAGCCGTCCTCGACCGCAGGCGAGCGCGTAGGGGCCAGAGCGAGCCGCTGTCTCGGCGGGGTAGAGCTGCTCCTTGCTTGCTGCCGCTGCATACTGCAGTGCAGCCCAGGCAGAATTAACCTACGAGACTACAAACTACGCACGTTGCGCCTAGGAGCACAATTGCACTAATATTATGCACCCTGTTTCTGTAAAATATCGTTATTTTACTAGCTAGCGATATCCCCTTAGCAGCAGCTATAAATGTACTTTTATCCCACAGCAGGTTAATTAGGCCTCAGTTAAAAAATTTATTGAATGATTTATTAATTGGCTATAACTACCACGTTACATGAAAAATTGTGTGAAGAGATGTGAAATTTCATCTTAGACTCTGGTGTAGTTACAGCTGATGAAACCGTGATTTACACAGTATGTTCAGAAGGGAGTCATACACTTTTTTAAAACCTTGTGGTTTTGTCTTCCCCTTTTGAAACACGGCTGCTTTTTTAACTAGCATTTTAAAACACAGTAAAATACAGCTGCCTAAGCATTTCCCGGTTTATTTTTTGAGGCAGCGGAGGTGAACTCGGAGGTGCGGCGCCCCGATTTCCGTAGCGTTGAAGCACTTCACCTGCCTTTGCCGGGGAGGCGCTCGGCACCCCCGGCGCGCCAAGGAGCAGGAGGCAAAGAGGAACCTTCAGCAGCAAGACTCGCAAATTACGTTCCCAAATCCCTCCTCTCGGTGGCATCCCGGCCAACAGGCAACCCCGGCGTCGTGGCGGAGGTAGGAAGCATCCTCAGGACCCGACGGCTTTTGGATGCCAGCCTCTCCCTCCTGCTCCGGTCGCCTCAGCATCGCTCCTCTCCTGCTCTTTCTTTCTCTCATTTCTGCTGTTCTCACCTCCTCTCTCTCTTTGTTTTTTTTTTCTTTTCCTTTTTTTTTTTCCCCTGATGTGCTAGGCCCTCCTAACCAAACTTACCCTAACAGGGCTGACGATGAAAAAAAAATTAAAATCCATTAAAATAATGGATTTCACCCTGCAGAAATAGCCGTGCAGGATCTCCTGGTATTCCCCTTGCTTCTTTTGGCAGGGCGATACTGTCAGAGGCATAACCTATAGGCTATTTATAAAAAGAAACGCAGCAGCAATAAAAACAGTGAATACTGCGATCCGTCGGGCACATGAGCAATTCCTCCCATCATCGCGCTAGGCCCGGTCCCTTCCGCCTCCGGCATCGCGGCGCTCTCGGTGCCCGTCCAGGTTTCCGCAGCGTATTTGGAAAGCGCTCTTGCGGGTTTTATCTCGCGTAAACGCTCTCCTTCCTCGAGAAGATGTTGATGCCTCGCCACAAAACTCAAACCAGAGTGTTGTGCTTGCCTCTGGTTTAGGAAGTTTTTTTTTTTTCTTTCTTTTCCAGATAGAATCAGGACAAACAATAAAATGACCTTTATAATGAGAAAAAAATGGCAGGCAAGTAGTATCCTGGAGGGGAAAATACGATGCTATTACTGTTTGTTTCTTGGTATGTTTAACAGATTAACTATGCCTATAATTTAGTAAAAGGCTGGGTATGTGACAGTGAACAGAGGTAGTGAATACTGTTTTTTTTTAAAAAAATCTGTTCTTGATGCAGTTACTGAGATCGAGAATCTGAAGGAGATTTCCCCCCAGACCACCATGGATTTGATTACTACACTCTGGTATTTTCACATACTTTAGGCTGTAGTCATGCTACAACACAGCTTCCTCAGAACCCCCCCTTTTCATTAGGCATTTCTGATTATTTAATACAGGCTTCTTTTCCTGTAATGCTTTGTTGCAAACTGGGGGCAGAGATAGATTTCCTTATGTCTCACTTGTACTTTTTTGAGTGTCTTGTGATTTTAGGTAAACAGCAAACACCCAAAAAAGTTGTGGTTGAAATCTTGGTATCTTTGAGATCAGTGGAAATCTTTTGGTTCAGCAGGGCCAAGGCCTTATCCTTAGATCTTTTTGGCTACTGAAAAGTATGAAATTGTGTGCTGGGAACACTGGGTTTCTCAGCAATATTTCTGACAGTGTGTATTCTGTTAAAATTTGCGCCTCTCTAATCCCAAGGTATCTATTCCTGTTACAGCAGCACGTCTCTCAGCCAAAGAGCCCATCAGGAGGCTTCATGCCCTGTCTGATTTCCTCATTACTAAACATGAGGAAGGTACCAGCAAGTTGCTGGCTAGATGAGAGATCTTTTCAGTGGGAAAGAAGAGGTCAATATGGGAAATACTGAGGACCCCTGATGAGTAATTTGATCTTTGTTGCACCAAAGCAGGAGACAGGGGAGGGGAATATCAGGACTAAATGTAAGTGTCGTTGGTTTAAGCAGTTAGTACCTGCTACTTGAGCCCTGTGAGAAGGAAAGCGGTTCTGCTCTCTGTGTGCACATGCAGAATTGCTTCTGAGGATTCCCACACAGTCGTGATTTTGCTTACCCAGTGCCACTGTCAGCGAGCAGGAGCTGTATATTCAATTCCTGTGCAAAACAGCACCCCTGAGAGTGTGCTGGAAAAAAAAAAGAAAACTTGCTAGAACTGCTTTCTCCTGACCTCATTTTAGCTTTATGATCAGTGCAGGCAACAAATTGCCTTCTCAAGTCTAGCAACAACATTGCAGCATTGCATATCTGCATTTAGCTGAAGAAGCCTTGCTCGAGACTACACTACTCAGAAAGGAGCACCTTCTTCCAAAAATGTGTGTCTTAGGTTTCTTTGACCTCTCTTCCTCTTATCCCCAGCTTTTTAACACTGAATGTTCAAGCCATCTTCCAGTAAGTTTCTTTAGTGGTGGTCGGTACCCTCTGCCTAGGGTAGACTCAGCTTGTTTCTTTCTGACCTTGCTCAAATAATTAGCTCTTAAAAAGCGAAGGAAAAAATCCTTTCACAATTGAAGGCAGTACTGCAGAATTTGACCTTCTGAAAGTCTGTTCGATTTTCAGCACAGCTTTCTGCAGATGGACTACCTTATGGCCTGGGCTCTGGTTGTTTCTACCCTATTTGCTATTTCCCACATCTTGGCTGTGGGCCAGCATCTGAGAAGTCCCTGAGCTCTGTGAAATTGCCTCAGGCAGCAGCATTCATCTGCCCTGACCAAAGCATCTGATCTTGTGGTGTCTCCTTGCAAAGTTTTTTAAGCTCTTAGAAGGCATTTGTTTCTCATGGAAAATCAGCAGAAAGGAAAAATAACTGCTTTTGCTTCCCTTAAAGATGCTGTTTGACAGGATCCCAACACAGCTATCTCTTCCTCTTGAAAACTGGAACGAGGATCTGCAGCTCAGTAGTTTTGGGATCTCCATACGCCCAACAAAACGGCAAGAAAGGGGCAGACCGATGCAGACCCTGCAGGACATCTCCACTCCCTCTTTTCCAGCTCGATGTGGGGCTGAAGGCTGCAATAAACAACCGAGCTCTGTGTTTAAACTCCACTGCATCCCCGGCCAGAGTCCAAGACCAGTAGCTGCAGCCTGCGGGTGCACGGCTATTAGCAAAGCACAGAGCACATCCCAATTTCGTCAGCACTTCGGGGCTCGCTAGCTCAGGCTCCATCCCAGGGCAAATCAGAGATCCGAGGGGAGAGGGCCAAGGGCCGAGCTGGGTTTGGGGGAGCTGGGATGAGGGGCAGCGGTGGGAGGGTGGCGGTGCCAGGCTGAGGAGCCCGCGGCAGCCAGGCTCGCCCTGCTCTGACGTCCTGCGCTGGGTAATGCCAATTTGCTTATAAGATTTGCTGATTGGAGAATTCTGCATGTATATATAGCTTTTGGCGTCTGAGGTGTTTCTCCCAAATAGCTGAGCAGACAGAAAAGCCCTAACAACAACGGGGCATTTACACATTCAGATGTGCCCACTGATGGCTTCCGAATGGTTAGGCTGGCACTGTGCACATTCCTGCGATATTTACGGACGGGATTCAGTCACATTTTAGAAAAAGGGAGCTACAGGAGGAGGAAGAGCCATGAAAGGGGAAAATACGACAGAGGGGAAAAAACAGAAAGAAAATGCTAACTATGTGGAAAATCGCACAGATAAGAGAAAGCTACAGCCTGCACTAGCTAATAGCTCTGTCGCATGTGCTGGGGAAAGAGTTTAAAAACAACGCTGCCCCCCTCCCGGGTGAGCCCGTGGCCTGGGTTGGCTGTGATGGGCCTGGACTGCAAGACTGAGAAAACAACAGGAACCTATTTTGTCCTGGATGTCTACCATGTCTCCCTCTGGTCACCCTTTTTTTGTCCTTTCACTTGCATTTACCTTCTCTAATAGGCAGGTAATACTTGGTATTTTCGTCCCACAGGAATTCATCTGTTCCCGGTTTAGGAATAATAATATACGTCTTTAAGTAAAGAGATACCATATTTAAATAACACTGGTAAGGCTTAAAAGAAAATTCCAGATTCCAGTCTCTTTCCTCCTTTCAACGTGCCACATGCATCGTGGGCGCATCATGAACAGCACAAAAGGGATCTCTCACATCTTCTTTGGCTCTATCATAATAGGAGGTTGATGACAGCAAAACCCAGAAAACTAAAAATCCTGCTAGCTTGTGTCATTTAAGTATTTAGCACAGAAAAATAACAATGTAACTTTCCAAGCGGATGTAAATGAGCTTGATTAAAAACTCCTGCAGAAGGCTGGCATATTGTCCAGGCCAATGAAATTCAAAGTATTGCCATAATACCTGCCTTATAAAAATGCATGTATTTCTTCAGCTGTGTGTATTTAGACCTTTTAGCAGTTCTAATGAGCTTTCAGAATGAAGCTACTATAGTAATCAGCTTTTGTGAGACAAGCAACATTTAAATATTAAAAACGTAAATTAGCTAAGCTGGTTAATTACAATTTTCCAAATATTGCGAAAGTGGAAGTAAGACTATTAACTGCTTTGAAATTCAGATATCAGTTCCTCCCACACAGGGTACATCTAGTTCAGTGGAGGAGATGAAGTTACAGAACACAGTCTCCTGAGCTAGCCAAAACAGTATCTGCTTACCAGGGCTAAAAACCCTACATTTCAGAAGCCTTTCAGAGATGCTAGAATGTGACAAAAGACTCTTAGGAAGCTTTTTCCACCTCACACACCCAGCCCAGGGCACACAGTTCCAGCCATGGCAGGAAGGTTGAGGGTCGAGGTGCCCATGAGAGCCAGGCTGCCCCAAGAACCCCTCAGGAAGAGGGGTCTCCTCTCTTTGGGGCAGGTGAGAGACCTGGAGAAGCTTTTGTGTTGGTTGCAGTGAGGACAGTCTCTCCGTTTTACCTTGCAGACAGACAGACAGAGCTTATGGGCAACCATAGGATAATACCAAAGCCTGTGTTGTGGCCCTGTTTCCTTTGATAACACATAAGTAGCCAGAATGCTCTTAAAAGCAACCTGCTGGGGCCCTGGCCAAAGTCTGCGTCTGGCCTGTATGCCTCTCTGCTGCTCTTACAGCACTCAGCCGTCACATGTTGCTCCATTTACTAAAATGGGTGCAGTCACAGAGTAAATTGCCTATCAGGAAGGACGACAGAAATGGATCCAAAATTATAAATGTGCACATCTTGGGGTACATCATCCGCCCATGCTGAGTTGTGCTTGAGAACAGAGAGGGAGCTCAGAAAATTCCTTTTGTTGCTTCTTTACTGGAACTGATTGAAACCACACAGAAGTCGTTTCTATTAAAAGAGTCCTAAATAGTTTTTAGTTTCAATACTGCTAGAAGTTGCATATTGTTTCCTGGGTTTTACTTTCTATATTGTTTTAATTCAAAACTTCATAAAAGATAATGTCCCACAGAAGGAAAATGAAGAAAATATCTTTGAATACATTTCTTCACAAGAGCAAATGGGCTTTTTTAATTGTTGCTCAAGGAAACGGCTTTGCAGTGCCAGTTCTGCAGTTGTTACATGAGCAAGTATTTGTGTTTCTGCAGCATCCCAAGATTCTGCATGTTGCCTTTGTTTTCTTTTAAGTAGTCTGTAATTTTCCATCTGTCTGTTTGACCTACCCTGGTATTGGCTAAAATCCCTGCTGGCCCATTCAGCTCTCCGAGAGGTGGAAATGAAACTCAAAGTTATTACTGGAAGACATTGTGTATTAGAAACTATCAACAGTTGGTGGTATCATTTCATTCAGAAACCCCTTGTCGGCGTAATTCAGAGTTCGCTGTAGGCAAACTCCTCTTAAATGCAAGTGAGAAAATGACAAGTTGACTCTCAACTGCTTAATAACAATTGCACTGAATAATGCTTGTGTTGTTCAAACGTACTGTAGACTATGGCGATTTTCACTGCTAACATCTAAAAAACATGTAATCCCTTGGAACAGCTGACAGAATAGGTGCTTTGCGCTACACTGAGTAATCTTTCAGCTGAATTAATAAAAGCTTGGTCATTGCAACGATAACCTCTTATTTGTATTAGCTTAGTGTCTGTGGGTTCCCAGTCCTGAAAGACCACCCCCCAGTACCTGGCATTGCATACAGTGTAAGAGACTGTCTTCTCACTACATATTATAAACTCTTTGGGCTGGGACAAATAAAAGAATTAGTATTGTTGCCTTTTCACAGATGGGAAATGAGATTTAAGGATATGAGACCATTTTAAACAGAAAGCCTGTGGCAGAGCTGGAGACAACCCAGTTTGCTTGAATATTATTCTCTTAAACATCTCTCATCTCTACTTTTCTGTGAAACCTTACATTGCCAATGCATGAAAATGAATGTATATGAGAAATTTTATAAGAAATATTTTTATTTTGCCTTAACAATGCTTTTTTGTCCTGATTTATTTTTTAAATTTTGTTCTTGAGTACCTGAGAAGAGGTTACGGTAGTAGTAAAATACCACCTTTGAGACATTGGAGCACCTTTACTTTCATAACATTCAGAATCAGCTTATTGTAGCCAGTAGAAAGAATTTAGTATTTCTCAGCTGGAAAGGAGTGATTTTAAAGATTATCTTTGTGGTTGCTTCAAACTGTGAGGCAAGACGCGCTGTTACTGAAGTAAAGTTCAAAAGGACTCAGGTCAAAAGGGAAATAATTGGGCTCTATAAAAGCAAGAGCTGCAACAGTCTTGTTGATTTCTCTGCAGAACAGATTTTATCAACTCTTTCCAGCCAAAGGAAAGAGGATAACTTTAAAAGGATAACTTCAAAGATGTGCTCTGCAGAGACAGTGCTTCAGTGCCAAACTGCAGCGGCGAGGAGATAATCAGCAAGATCGCTATATGCGACCATGGTGCTCTAATGTTAGCATCCTTATGCTGCTCTTTTTGTGCCTTCTGACTTAAGGGCAGACATAAAAGCAACAAATCCTTCAAGAAGTCCATCAGTGGAGAAATGCAGAGATGAACATCTGTGACTCATTGAAGCGTTCCAGGAGCAAGCAAGTAACCTTCTGACCCAGGCGAGTTAAAAGCAGGAAGCACTCTCTACCATCTCGTTTTGGCTCTCCTTCTTTTATCCCAGTTTCTTCTATTATCTCTCTGTTAATTATTGCATTTTCTAGGACAGACAATGGAGCGGATCCACAAGCACTTGCCATATAATCTGTGTTTGTAATTCCTAGCTAAGACCAAAATTCTGGTTTCATCCAAAATACCCCTACTTTCTTCAGATCCTTACTGAATTCTCTTTTACTTTCTGTGACTGTCTGAGGAAAATATTTCTTGCCTGAAAATTGTGATTCAACCCAAAGTTATTGGGGGCAGTTCCTGCGTGAATTTGAGCAGCTAGCACCATAAGGTCATTTCCTTTGGGGGGACCGCAGGAGGAGGCAGAGGGCTGTCACTGGTTCAAAGGCAGAGCTGCACGTTCACAGCAGATGTGGGGAATCCCTGCTCACTGCACATTTCTGTCTGTAGAAGCTACTCAGAGAGGTACATGCACGTCCCATTTCGCTCTTTCAGCAGAGCTGCCACTTTCAAAGGATACTGTCTTTTCAGAAAGGTGACTGTGTGTAGCTAATAACAGCTTCTTAATCAATAGACCTGATGACCAGAGCATAAATATGCCAAACCCTATTTGGTGCCAATTTTTCTCTGGTAACTATTCCAAATCAGCAATCTGTTTACAACTGAAAGGTAAAGTTAGGAATGGGAGAGAATAGGGAAGAGGTTGTAAAACTTTGGCATCAAATTACCTCTGAACACCTAGGTAAATGGAGGACTTAGCTATCAAAACACTTCACTGTAACTAGTGATATACATACAGAAGGGAATCCAGGCTTACCATTAGAAGCAGAATTGAAAGACTGGAAAAAGTGCATGCCTTTTTTTTAATTTGCATACTGAATAAATTTTGATCAAAGGTCACAGAAACAAGCATTGACTCCAACGTTGACGTTTTTACAGTCCCTCCTTGGAGGGGAGCCACACTTTAAAATCAGCGTTGTGCAGTCATAGACCTGTCACTGCTAAGTGGCCTTTGAAATAGGAAATGTGATCCCTGATAAAGCATGAGATGAACAAGGGCAAAGCTGACTGACCACGCTGCACTGAGTATTTCATCAAAGAGGCACAGCGAAGCCTGACACTGTAAATGGGCTCCGGGTGTTAATGATTTGTTTGCCATTTAGCTGTTTTGGCTCACATGGAGAAAAGTACATGCTAACTCTAAAAGCCACCCGCGATTTTAGAAAACCCATTGTGTTATGCTTCTTAGCTCTTTCCTTCTCCGTGAAAATGAGGATAGGGCTGGAGTTCAAACCCATCGCTAGTTTGCTTGCCCAGGCTTTTTGTCCAGACTTGCAGGTTTCTGACAGCTAAGTTGGAAATACTATTTATGCAGCCTGTAAACTTCCTGGAAATCCCAGAGGAGGGGCCAAATTCCTCTTTTTCCTGCAAAGACAGAACTTCCAGGTGGAAAAGGAAAGTGTATAGGAGAAAGTAGGAATGTCTGGGCCCAAGACAATCCCTCCCAACGCAGCAGTGCTACTTGTGGTTCCTCTACACTGAACCCAGCAGAGGCACCCACCTGCTCTGCGTGGCCTGGAGCATCTCGCTGTGGTGCTGCCGGGCCTCTGGTGGCTTGTCCCTCAGGGTCATTTCTGCATGCACCGAGGCCATGTCCCCTCGACTACCATCTTCCCTGCCACAAAAAACGTGCAAGCTTTTTTCTTCCTCCATTGGGGTTAAGTCGTTGTACAGACGACAATAGTAAAGGTATCAAATACCTCCAGATCATGTCAGCAGCATTTGACCTTCCTTCCCAACCCACAGCAACACGGTGCTCTTGGAACACGGTGCCACAGAGAAGAGGCATCTGCGACCATGTCTTAAAGTCTCTGCTGTCAGACCAGGCTGCTGAATGCACTGCAGAAATGACAGAGGACAGAAGTTTTCAAAAGGCAAAAGGGGATAGAGCAGGGGTAGGGGAAAGAAGAAGCTAAAATGACTGAGATGTGCAGCAGTAGCTACGGGTTCACTGAGGAAATACGTAGACTGCTGCAGAGGTGTATGATGAGTACGGAGAAGAGGGGAATTGGTCTTTTATGTTGTAGATAAACTTGAATAATGGGCTGACATATTCCAAGCTCTGTAGTCCAATTTCAGTTCCTTCACACATCAGTCAGTTGTGTAAAACCTATTCATCTAGTTATCTCCTTCTAAATTTCCTTCTGTTCTCTTGTATCCATTGATGGCTCTTATCTAATTACCCATATGCTTCTGTAGTTGTTGGGGAGCTATTCTTTGTGGGCAGTATTACCCTGGTGACAAAACAAAAACAAATGAAAAAGGAGAAAGATGCATCATTTTGCATAGCTGTGTCAAAGATAATGCTTTTTTTTTTTTTTTTTTTTTTTTTTTTTGTGGAGGAAACAATTTTCATATTCTATGGTAGAGAATTAGAAGATAGCTTGTAGTTGTGACTTGTTAGAGTACAATTTTCTAATCTGAATATAATCAGGAAAAGGTCGTTTCTTTACGTGCAGGGAACAAAAGCTTGATTCTTGCTGCTGATTTTTTCCTTTCTCACCATACATTTTGGTATCAAGGAAATAAAAAGAAAAATATATTATGCAACATTCTAGTAGCAGCAATTTCTGTAACTATATAAGCAGTGAGACAGTGAATTAATGTCTCTCTCTCTTTTTTTTTTCAGAAGATCTGATTTATTATGCTACAGTGTGAGCAAGATTTATGTTGGTAGCCATTCTCTTATGAAAGAAAATACTAGTTCAGTTATAGCCCGGGTAACAATGAAATCTGAATCTGACCTATGCTTGGTTAAACCTCAAACCAGTCAAAATAAAGTATCTTCAAATTTTAAAGGAGCAAGTTTCTAACTAAAAACTGAGATGTCCTGACAGTGTCCTTTTAAACAACCTTCAGAGCTGAGCGCGCCGTTTCTGAAAGCCTATTTAAATTCCTGTGAGCATCTGAGCAACCAGGGGCAGAGCGCACAGAGGGACAGATAATAAAAATCAATACAGGCTTTTAATAAAGGACAGTGGCAAAGGAGAAAGAAAGCTTAAAAAAAAACAGGATAATTTTGCTGTAGCTTTAGTAATATTTCAGTCACTTTCATCTGGTTCAACCTCCAGCTTTCTCCCGTAATTAAGACAGGGAGGTATTAAACCTCTCTTCATCCAAGGAAGGAAATGAGTGCAGGAGAATATATATATATATATATATATATATATATATATATATATATGTGTGTGTGTGTATGTATGTATGTGTATACATATTTTTCTAATGCTAAAAAAGGGGGTAGGAAGGGAAGGGTAGTCTCACTCACTCTGGTGACGTGAGTTTTTGTCTGTGTGTGCAGAGACAAGCCTTTTGCTCCATTAGTCATCCTGCCCTGAAATGTCTGGTCCCCGGAGGAGATGAGGATGTTGTGATCTCATCCGAGTTGCAAGGTGGGTTTCTCAACAGCCAGCTAGCCGGCTAGGCTAAAGCTTGTCAAACAGCACCAGCTGGAGCAGTCTTGGTGCAGAGTGGCTGGCACAGCTGAACACCGGTGCTGTGCACGCACACGGCCCAGATGCAGCCAGGAGCAGACCAAAAGCCCCCATCACCTCCTATATGTTGTGCAAATTGCCACTAACACTAAACCAGTGGCTACTACCCCTGAGGTTCATCTAGCTCCATGAGATTTACTCTTGCCATCAGAGCACCCACCTAGGTGCCCATCTCTAGCAACGCAGCTCCTGGGAGCTCAGCTTAGGGGCAGGCAGCATGGTGGCGTGTTCAGTTTACTGCAGACCTGCACAGCACCTCCAAGTCCCATGTGGGATCCTCCACCAGCCTGCTATCTCCCTGCACATCGTCTTCCTCATCACAGCGCTGGTGCCATCGCACTGACAGTGCTTTTCTGTGAGATGTAAATGAGGTATCAGCATTTCTTGAGGGGCAAAGTAATGCAGTGTTTCTATTACACCCCTGCCTAGGGGTGGATGAAGAGCAAGTCGAGAGATTATGGGTGAGGATTAAAGGGCAGGTTAACATGGGTGACACTCTTGTGGGTGTTCACTACATCCCACCTGATCAGGAAGAGGAAGGCAATGAGGCCTTCTACAGACAGCTGGAAGCAGCCTCATGATCGCAGGCCCTGGTTCTCATGGGGGACTTCAACCACCCTGATATCTGCTGGAAGGACAACACAGCTAGGCACAAACAGTCCCGGAGGCTCCTGAAGAGCACTGATGATAATAACTTTTTGACACAGGTAGGGGAGCAGCCAACGAGGAGAGATGTGCTGCTGGACCTTGTACTCACAAGGAAAGACTGGTTTGAGATGTGAAGGCTGAGGGCAACCTTGGAGGCAGTGACCATGAGATGGTGCCGTTCAGGATCCTACAAGGAGAAAGCAGGGCAATAAGGAGGGTTGCTAGATACTTCTTTGTGATTAAGCATTCTCATTAATAAGAATGGACTCTTTGCAGAACTGAACCAATTTTTACATAACATAGTGTGTTTGCTTATTACCATTTGGTAGCATTATACAGTTCAATGGCAGTGTACCTGCTGTTAGACAGAAGAGAAATTGGGAGAGACAAGATCCCTGTAGAAAGAATCTGTGCTTGTGCCTGCAACCAAAACACAGTCTTTGCTTTAAAGGATCGTGAAACAAGCCTTAAAGCTCTGCCGTTGCCCTGAAGGTTGCCAGCGCCATACAAATAGGAGGAATGGCAAACAAGGCAACAGCCAGGGCAGTGTCACGCAGCAGTCCGCATCACCTCATGGCCTGGTTGCAGCCAGATAACACGTTTAGCACAGCCCAACACAAATCCAAACACTAGAGGAAACGGGGTTGGGGGACCCTCAGGGAGAAGGGCAGTGCTTGCTTGGAGGAAACACCAACTGCCTGGAAAAGAGCTGGAGGCCACACTGAACATTAGCTGCTAATCCAGCCCTTCTGCCAAATGATTAAAGGCAGGGAAATATTGAGTAGGAGTAAGTAAGATATATTACCTCCATGTCTGGCAGCAGCATACCGGCCAAACGAGTCCATTGCCAGTGTCAGCAGTTCAAAATGGATATTGAAAAATTGGAAGTGATTCAACAAAGAACTAGAAGGATGATAAAAATATGGAAAACATGAGGAAGGCTCAAGGAGAGCAACCTGTTTATCTTATCACAAAGAAGGCTAATGCAGCTGTGAGTATCTACAGAGGAAACATAAATTTATTAGCAGATAGTTCTTCAGCCTAACAGATAAAGTTATATCATCATCTATCAGGAACAGCTGAAGATAGGGACACCTTAGATTAAAAATAAGGTGCAAATGTCCAACGATAAGAACAGTTGATACTGAACCTCATTAATAGCCACATTAGATTGGATTTTTTTCTCCTGAAAAAGATGCTCTGGCTGCAGCAGGTTAACACCGAAGTCTGAGGCCCTTGTTCTACAGAACATCAGAGCAAATGATCTTGGCAATCTTTTCTAGCTTTGAATATTGTAACATATTTTGTTCCTACTTCAATATGGAAAAAAAGGAAGCTTTTACTTTTGGTACCTTTAATTTCTGCCTAATGTTTTTTGCATTCATCTTCCAGTGCTTTCAATTTCCTGTAATGAAATTTCAGCTGATCTTTAGCTCATTCTGCATAAATGTTGCCACCACAGCAGATAAAATGTAATGAGCTGTTTCCCAATCAGTTTGCAATATGAAAAGCTTCACAGAAGCATTCCATAACATAGCAGAGAGCTATGGCGATAAATGATTAGACTAGGAATCTGCTTCTGTGTCTGGAGGGAATTCCAGCTAAAATCCCACCCTCTTTAAGGAGAATGGATGGGCCTTTTACCAAGGACTTATGAATTGACTTGTGTATGGAAAACTGACTTTGAGTGTATATCTCCTATGACAAGCAACCAATATTTTTCTTGTAGTTGTGTTTATCGTAGGTATATATTTAGGAGGCGATAAGTTTAAAAATATTCTCTCATTACTTGTTTGTGCATGAGATTGTAGTTTTTCTCTTTGTTTCAACAACCACGTCACTACAAGACTGGAAGGTTCCCAAGGCTGTTATCCAAAGGCGCAGGACCAGGCCAGCACAGGGTACTGCAAAGAGCCAGGGCCAAAGCGAGCGGTGGGGTGGCATCAGGAGAGAGAGGCGCTAAAAAGAGTAAGCGCAGTGATAGCACCAGCCGTTCTAGATACTGGTTTGCTCTCCGAACGCCAGTGCTGTGACCACTTCAAGCCGTGTGCTGCCGCGGTGCCTTCGGCTCAGGGAGAGTCGCAGGCACTCAGCAGCTCCGGGGAGGCGTGCGAGGAAACGTGGCAGGACCTGGGCTCAGCAAAGGACGGCGACTGCAGATGGCGTCAAGGACTGGAGGTATTTTTTGACGTGACATGACACCTTGTTTAAACATGGTGTTTGCTGAAATACATATCTCTTACCTGATTTTGCCAAGCCTTGTACCCTGTAAAGTGCATGCCAGGCAGACAGCAAATGCTACTGAGCCAGAGGAGGGATATTTTACATTCATTTCCTGAGGAAAGGAGAGCAGGGCCAGTATTTGGGTTTGAAGGCACTTTTGGTTAGATCAGGACTTGCGAGGTACAGTGATTCAGTTATTTTACTATTTGCCGTACCTAGTCTATGCCATGTATTTAAGAGAGCAAAAATATATCCTTTTTGAAGAATTTCTGGGTTAGAACATTCAGTAGTTATAGTATATTGTTGTCATTATTTTATTACAATGATTTTAACAAAATATTATTGTTGATATTAGCCAAAGAGTTTACAGTGCCATGGCAGATGTATTCACAATAAACAGCATTTTCATCACCTTTAATTTATAAATTGACCATATATATATATACTACAGCAATCATAAAAAAGCAGAAACCTGAAATTGTGCTTAAGGAGACAACGTTGCCAAATACTGCATGTAAAATTTGAAGAAAGAACATTTTTATTCCAAGGTGCTAGGTTAGTTTAAGATATCTGTCTGAATGATCTGTGCAGCTCACTTTTCTACTCCTGATGTGGAGTCGTTAGAAGCTCCTTTAGTTTCCATTTTTGAACAACATAGTACGTGCAGGCACACACATTCATAACCCAGATCAGGTTGATGAATTGGGGCACTAAACTCAGGTAAACACATTTTCCCCAAGAAGCTGATCCATACTGGCACACAGGCATCTTGTTTGACCAGCTAACTATGGATTTTTTTCAATTAAAGTGGAAGAAGTAGAGGGGAAAATCTAACACAAACAGCATGGATTAAAGTCTGGACTTCCAGTGAACACACGAAAGGACTGAGTATTTTGAAAGTTTTAGAGCCAGTGTTTCAGTCCTATCAGCTCTATTACTAAAATCAAACGTTATTTTCTGATTTAACGTGAACAAACACACTTAATACAAATCCTCTGTATTTAGTAATAATTTTAGGCACCAATCAGCAACAAACAAGAAATTCTGTTGGAAAGCCCTTAGATACTTCTTTTTCATACTTTAGAGATTTCCCCAAAGTCTTATCTCAGATTTACATTTCTGATCTTTTAAGAAGTCTTAACAGTGTTCAAAACATGTACACCCTAAAATCAGAATTTGAGGCAAATTATTTCTTTGGCTTACTGATATTTTGGGCTGACCTTGATTCTTCTGCCAGAAAAAAAGACAAATCAGTTTGGTTCTGTGAGCAGTAACAGATTTTTCAGTACTGTCATATAAAGGAATATGTGGTTTTGATATTCCTTCTATTTTCTTATTTTCATTTCATTTTTTTTTCCTTTTTATTAAAAGTGACTCATGTCTATAGCTATATTTCAAAGCAACACTCCCCACTACAGGTCATCCCTGAGAAAGAAGCCTAGCCGTGACCATCCTATGGTGCATATGGAAAATTGTTTGGAGTTTCTAACTGGATTTTATTTCCCTTGAGGTGTCTCACTCATTGTGAATGTAAAATAAAATAAGTAAAACAAACAATCATATGTGTTCTTGCAAACTAATAGCAAACTATGTTCTAAAAAACTTTTTACTAGCGTTAATTACTTAAATTGTTTTGAGCCAGATGATTGAAGAATGTAAAGACTAAATTAAGGGTAGAGCTTGACTGAATAAGCAAGGGAATGAATGCACTGCAGAACTGACAATGATGAGGAATAAAGTCAATAACTGGCTGTCTTCATTCTCTAATTTGTTGAGACTTAAATTCTGAGCATTACAGAGGAGCTGTTAATATTACAGATATTAAACTTCAGGAGGAGTAATTTAGCTCTTCGCCTTGGTAGCTGCATTCAAATTTCTAAAGTTACTGTGTACTGAATAGCTTAAGCGATTGGCCTTCCTTCCAGCTAATTTCCCTATTTCTGATACTGGGCACTTAGTACCTCTTTTAAAATTTCCTGTGAAGGCACTGTTTTACGTCAACTGCTTTTCTAATCTTCATAATGGAACGATAAGCCCTGCTTAGAATTTGAATGTGTGTGAGTCACTCTTCAAGAGCCCATATCATACACACATGTATTTGCCCCTTACAGGAAATAAATGCCCTGATGGCCCTTCCACTAATGGGCAGCAGCAGTGACCTTTTTTTCTGTGGGTCTCAAGTGTTTCGGTGAAACGGCCTGTGTGTGAAGTATTAGGTGGAAGTCAAAACACGCTTCCCTGAGCCAGTTCAAAAGTAGCCGCAGGAGAGGCAGATGCAGATATGAAAGTAGAAATACCTGAGTCTAGTGATGTCCAATCTGGTGCTCAGGGGAGAAAGTAGAAGTGATATTTGATCATCCCAATTGCACATGAAAGTGGATGTTATCCTGTGATCCCAGAAGAGAAGGGATGAATTTTTGGCATTTTGCTTGACGTGGTCACTCCTTGGCAATTCTGTAGGCCGCCAAATACAATTTTCCAAACAAGGGTGCGGCTAGGCTCACATATCATATTTGAGATAATCTGTTGTCTGAACTGCTACAATAGGTGTAATGTACAGCTGCCTCAGGCTTTACTTCTGCATGCGAGGCTGCAAGGCTTTGGTGTCAGTGCAGTGACCTTGAGATGATTCTAGGGATCTACTGATTTATATAATATGACTGACTTTGCCAGGTGAAGGTCGTTTTACCGCCAGCATGACAACGTGCCTCCAGGCCAACCTGTCCATACGGGGAGGGGTGCGAGCTGCTCAGGAAGGCGGTGGCGGCCGAGGCAGGGATCAGCCTGGAATTGCCCATGGGCTGCCCGTACGTCTTTCCTAGGTCTGATCTCTCTCTATTTTGCCCTGTTGCCACATATTTCCAGTTAAGCAAATACCACATCTCTAAACTATGCATCCGCTGAAGAAATCCTACGAAAGACCAACATTCCCAGATGTGGCCAAAATACAGTTTCTCAAACCATGCTATTAATACTGCTGTATGCGTGTGCTTATATGGAGACTACTAAAACAGCAAAGCAGCTCTCTTCATATGTTTCTGTTATGTTCACCCTGAGATTTGGGCTTGGCTTCTTAGCACTCAGCTGTTCTGAGAGTGCGAGGGGTTTTCTGTATGATCAAAACAGAAATGCAAAAATAGGAAGACTAGCAAGATCAAACAAAAATGCCTACCAGGAATAAACCAAAATATAAAAAATAGGAGTAATACTTAATGTGTTTTGGGAGTATGATTTGCACATGACTTTGTTTTGAATATATGCGATTGACTAAAGTCATCCTTACCTAACTTTCCATTGGAGATGCTGTAAATCACTGTGAGGGTATCAGAAGGCGGTAACGATTTCAGCCTCTTTTATTCAGCTGTTACTTCCTAAGACATGTTAATATTTTGTTTGGTGTTGGACAAATCCATGACAAAGGTTGGATAATTTCATCAGAGTGACTAATACTCACTAACACACAGCCGCTGTTTATCTTGAAAAATGCATTTAATACTCCTTGGTGCTTGAAAAATCAGCATACAAGCATTAGAACTGAGGTAAGGAATGGTTGACCATCTGTGTCCGTTAAGGCTTGGTTAAGCTGTTACTGACATGGTTATATCTGCTAAGAACAGAGAGAAATCAGAAATACAGCTTTGTTCTGTTTTAGCATTTATGTTGAAGGAGGCTGAGGTAATTCACAGGAGGCTTTATTTTTCCAGTAATGACTCAAGACAGAAAAGATTCTTTTAATTACATCTCAGTGACAGAAAAGCATGAAAACATGATTCATGATGCCCTAGAGATTACATGATATCTTGGTGGCAGTTATTCTGTCCAGAGAAAATTATATAAAGAAAACTATTTACATTTTGTGTAAATATGCTCCTCCAAGGATTAATATTTACAGGGGATTTGGGAAAAATTCATTTCATATCAATGCAGCTATTTAACTGAGGAGCTGGAGATTACAGGCAGGGATACAGGATCCCAAGCACTGTGAGATAAGCGGCCCTGTTTGCTAGGACAAATAAACGGAGACGACGGGATTCAGCCCGGAAGACTGGTTCTCAGAGGTTGGATTTTTACCAGTTCTGGCCCCAGCGAGGTTTTAGGAATGGGAAAAGGAGGCTGGCCCCCTCAGAGAGACAGAGAGATGTGGCCGTCCTCTCTGAAGGAGACCAGTGCTGTTTTCTTCTGCGGTTGCTAGTTAGGTGGAGCTGCCTCATTCCTTTGTTCGACAGAGACTAAGACGTTGTGAATGCATATATCTGAAATGCTGCCACAGAGAATTACTATTCTGGCCGACAGGGAGCTTTAGCAGCCCACAGAGATGGGCATTTGCTTTGTAACAGGTAGCTTTGGTAATATGTGAAGCTGATTTTCGTAAGAATGAAAGGAAAGAAACAAGGTGTTATCTTTTATGTTCCTTATTAGGCTTGTGTCCTGCCTTCTGGCATTCTTGCACCTTCTTCTGAAGGAGCAGGGCCCTGCTGGAGGCAGGATGCTGCTCTAGAAGGAAGCTGTTTTGGTCATTTCCCATATTTAAAATTTACGGCTTTGTTAACGCAATTTTTCTAAAGAAAGAAAAGAAAAAAACACCACAGCCTTTCAAGGAAGGAAGTCCAATGGGAATTTTTATTTTGTTCCCAAGCCATTAATTAATATCAGCTGATGAGTCAGGAAAACATGGCTATCTGCTGACTTGCAATGTGTCTTAGTAACAAAACAGGATCCTGTGGCAGCTGCACAGAGTTACCAAGGCAGAGCCAAGCCCTTTGTGCTCTATTGGTTTTGGATGAGTTCCTCACCCAAGCCAAGCACTGCAATTGCTTCCCCTTTGCCTGTGTGATCCTCCTTGGTCCTTCTACCCCCCTCTGCCTGCAGACTTATGACAGTCAATCATGTTTTTACAAAATTCTGCAGCATGTTGAACATAAATGTATCTATATCTATATTCAGATTGAATCAGCAAGGATACCAAATTGGGTCTAATTCAGAATATTTAATAAAACAACATTCTTCATTTTTAAAACTGATCCCCAGTGCTAAAAAGTGCAAGGGTTCAGCAAAGCAGTTCAGGTCTTGCTTGTAGGAAAGTCCTCAGGGCAGTTGCTGAGGGCGACCATCACTCCCTGAACACCGTGGCTCCTCGGCAGCCTTGCACTGGTTCTCACTGCCCGGAGGTATGAGCGGGAGTCCAGAGAAGAAAGCAGTCACATAGACTGCAATATATCTTTGCAGGCACCTAGCTGTGAGGCTATATATTTTTCAGGGTTAGTTACAAACAAGCAGAACTGGTCAAGGGCAAAGACAGGAGACAGATCTGTCAATCCCGCTTCGAGCTAAGTTGGGCTAGGTGACCTCCTGAGGTCCCTTCCAACCTGCATTATCCCATGATCCTATAATCGAAAAGAGGACTGGTCAGGGACACAAGTCCTGTTAGTCTGACTGAGCCTATCGGGCTCTCTGGCCTGTTCCCAGCTTGTGCCTTTGGCCACAGGTTTATCTCTATGTCATCTTTTTGTGACTTAAAAATCTGCCCCTCTCCTGTACCTTTTCTGCATGTGCACAAAAGGAAAAAGAGAACAGTTTAGTTCAGGAAAATTATCCAGGCCTGTGTTTTCTGATGGATTTCTGTAGCTTGAGATCTAGACTTACCATCTGCTCTCAAAAGTGAGAAACAAGATTGTCCCAAGAAACATTAGAATTCAGGACAAGAGTCACTCAAGGAACCCAAGATAGGTGGCTGCTATGTGGAAGAAATATAATATTTATTCTGTATATTGTTATGTAACACACTTCGCTTTTTGAGGTACAAAACATCATGGTTAACCTCTTCCTTGACTAGAAAAACCCTGTGATATTATCTCTGAGAGAAGTTAGATACAGATGTCTTTAGGATTGTAAAAGATCTGCAGGCCAGCCTGTGGGCTCCCCAGTGTAGGAGAGACCTGGAGCTACTGGAGAGAGTCCAGCGTGGGGCTACAAAGATGATCCGAGGGCTGGAGCACCTGCCCTATGAGGAACGGCTGCGAGAGCTGGGTCTGTTTAGCCCGGGGAAGAGAAGACTGAGGGGGGATCTTATCAATGTGTACAAGTACCTGAAGGGAGGGTGTCAAGGGGATGGGGACAAACTCTTTTCAGTTGTCCCATGTGACAGGAGAAGAGGCAATGGGCAGAAACTGAAGCACAGGAAGTTCCACCTGACCGTGAGGAGGAATTTCTTCCCTGTGAGAGTGACGGAGCACTGGCACAGGTTGCCCAGAGAGGTTGTGGAGTCTCCTTCTCTGGAGATCTTCAAGGCCTGTGTGGACGCAACCCTGTCTAACGTGCTCTAGGTGCCCCTGCTTGAGCAGGGATGTTGGACTAGATGATCTGCAGACGTCCCTTCCAACCTCAGTCATTCTGTGATTCTGTGATTAGTCTTATTTTCCTCCTGATGAAGCTCTTGCTGGATGAAAACCAGTTAAGTTAAAAATCAGCTTATGAGACTGTTCTATTTAGTCTTACAAATTTCTAGCTGGCTACATCTCTCCAAATTGTTAATCTCTCCTGCTTGATAAGCTCAAAAGTAATTAACCTAGCTGCATTTTACTCACATTCAGTGGAAAACTCATGCACATCTCAGCTTAAGCATGATCACTGAATCTATTTTGAGGAAAAAGGCTGCTCAGAATACTTAAAATGTCACGATGTATGCACCGTTTTCCATAAAAACAAAGCAAAACAGGAGAGAAGGTAGGAGGGACACAAATGCTTTGACACAAATAGGCAGGAAAAACATTTTTCTGGTAGTCAGTTTTCAAAACAGAAATCCTATGTGGACTTCTACATAATTAAATCTTTTGAGAGGTTATCTGTATGCTTGTCCCTGCTTTGAGGCTGGTGTTTTTCTGTCGATAGGCATAGTTGGTCATTGCTGAAGCTCCATAATAAATCTGTAGCTCCCTACGTCTTCATGAGGGATTCAGTTTGAGAAGCTGTGTGCTTGAAAGGGGAAGGGCGTTTGAGAGGAATAGCTAGTCTGATGAGGGAAATGATGATGTCCCCTGAGGGCCAGATTTTCAAAGCTACACATACAAGCCGCATTTCCAACAGCGTTTCACGTGTAGCCAATATTGCCCATTGAGCCTTTCAACCTGAAAATACACACTTCAAATGTAAAGAAAGCAATTTAGCCCATCCTCTGCATTGACTCAAAGTATAAAAAGAAAGAAAGAAAAAAAAACACTGCTGCAAACATGAGTAGTACTATACACTAAAATATCAGAGCAGACTGTTTTCATAGGCAGGTGTCTTCCTTCCCTTGTGTTTCCGTCATGCAGCTCCGTTCGCTTCTGCACGTCAGAAGACAAAAAGCCGTTGCTTGCCGAGGCGTGCTTGGGAGCCTTTAGGGGTCTTGGGCGTAAATTTTCCAGATGCCCTGTGCCCGTGCCTGCCGCAGCTATCACGCAGTGCAAATGCTCCCACCCGCTGGAACAGGCTAAGCCAGGCATCCAGAAATCCCGGGGGACGTGGGAAACCGGTGCTCCCGTCCGGTTACCGGTGCTAACCATCGGAGATGCAATTACCAGCAGGAGCAAAAGGAAGCTCTCGGCCCCCTTCCCAGCGGGGCGGGGACGAAGAGCACTGCTCGCCGAAGACGGCGGGCCGCGGTGCGGCTCGGCGGGAGCGCGGGAGCCGGCGGCGCCCCGCCAGCCCGGTGCTTCGCCCTGCCGCCTCGCCGCGAGCCGCGGGAGCCCCTCGCCGCGGGAGCCCCTCGCCGCGGGGAGCCGCTGGCTTTCACCGGTGTCTTTCAAATGCTCTGCGAGCTTAAGAGTAGCAGATGGCGACGTTTATTTCATCGCTGTGGCTTGTATTGCCAGCTTTGCATTGATCTGAGCCCAGCAGGACAGAACAGTCCCCCTCATTCATAAAACCATTGCATTTGTATTGCTTCCTTTGCTGCCTGAAGATCCTTTTTTTTTTTTTTCTTTTTCTTTTTGAACAATACTGATTTACGCTCAAAAATGTTTTAGATTTTTTGTGAAAAATAACAGGTGACACGGGGTCAGGGGCAGGGAGGCGAAAGCATTTTTCCTTTTGCTCCAGTTCTTTCCTAAGCTGAAGTGCTAAGACTGCTTATCCAACAAAAGGAACAAAGCACATCTCTTAGCAAAAAGCAATATTTTTTGTATCTGGAAGACTGATGGAGCCCGCAAAGCACTGAAGCTTTGAAGTCGGTGTTGGGGGAAGGTTAAATGCGTGCTGCAGTAAAGCTAACTGACAGCCTTAGAAGTAGGGGAACATAAAAAATCTTCTCAAATGGATCAGCAATGCATATGAACTGCCTCGGACGGGACTTTGATCTCCCCAGGCTCTATTTGTTGCTGCATCTCTACTGATGAGGTTTGTGTCATAATGCGATATCATTTTTCTCCTATATTTGGACTGGGAGCTTACAAGGAATAAAATCACTTCTGCTGCCGTTGCTTTTTAAATAGAAATTAAAGATTAAATTAACCATATGTAAAATGTGTGGCAGCTCATTTCAAGAGATTTCTGAGAGATTGCTTGAAAGAAAAACATCCACTTCTGCAGTGCATTAGTCCAACTCTTGCATGTGAGCTACGGAAGTGGCTACAGCCGATAGTAAATGACTGTAGGAATAAAATGCTGTTACGGCATGGTGATTACAGTCCCTCTTGCAGCTGCACAGTTGTAACTTAAAGTCCTGGTGGAAAGGGACTGTAAATTTCAAGACTAAAAGGCTCTATTCAGATAACATAATTGGATTTCTCAGCACTAAAGCAGCAAATCTGCTCTGGATTTCTTAAGCCTGTGAATTGGTATGTTCTGGTACAGTAATTCAGAAAAATCCTAGGCCATCAGGCTCCTCAGTGGATAGTAGTAGCCCTGGATGCCTCTAATATCCCACGAACTACCTTCAGCCCACCCGGAGCAGAGGGCCTGCTGCCGCAACTGGGCAGGAGACGAAGGTACCTCCTCCCACTTTAGGGGTGCCCAACGCAAGAGATGAGTCAGCTGGGGAAAGCACATAATACCTGTACCGTGATCCCTAAATTCTCATTTAGGATCGCGCACTTAGTCAGTGTCGTTACTATAACTATTAATCTAATGCTCTGCTCGGCCAGCCTTGGCAACCTTCATTATTTAGATAAAAGCAGGTCATGAGTTTTATTATGGGATGCCAGGTAGATGCAGTGGAGATACACAGCAACGTCGCAGCTACTATGGAGGGATAACAAATAAGAAATATGAGTTTTGTTTAAATATAATATATTGCTTACTATTACTTATGAAATAAATAAAATTTATGATTTAAATATTGAAAAAATATGTATGATTAACTTAACAAATTGCTTACTATTACTTATGAAATAAATAAAATTTATGATTTAAATATTGAAAAAATATGTATGATTAACTTAACAAATTTTTCCTTAAAGTAAATAGATTCGAAAGTTAATTCAAAATTATGATGACCTGTTTTGAATTTACCATTAGACATTAAAAGAGCATGAATTCAACAAACATTGATAGATAATATTCGAGCAATACTTGTTTGCTGTCAAAGTTGTGAAGACAGCTGGAGCTCTAAAACCCAGGAAGTCCAGCCAAACATCTTGAACCAAGGTTCAACCGAGGAAACGTACCAGCTTTTGACAGCAGCAGCTTCCTCCCTAAATATGAAAACAATATCTGCTTTGATTTGCTTTATTTAGTTTCAGGTCAATAACGGGCTCACTCAAATTTGGGGAACTGAATCGTGATTCTAGAAATGCAGGGAAATCTCGTTTTTATTTTCTATGGTAGTTAAGAAAGCAATGTGTGAGAGACTCACCTCTTAAATTTTGAAGGTGACTAAAAGCAACTGTTTAAATTCCTTGACTTTCCTTGGGTAACAAAGCAGCTGATTTCCAGTGGAGCGTATATTTTCAGAAGAATAGTGATACATTGAAAATTCATTTACCATAGCTTTATGATTTCTGCATTTTTGCTGATTTTCACTTTTTACTCAGAAAGAAGGCACAAAACTTTTTTTCTTTAGTTTTCATTTACTGTTCTCTATCATACAAAATAAAGAATCCAAACAGTGTATGTAAAATTGTGTAATGGCTTTAATACGCTCATCATATAGCATCCTCATTAGCAAAAACAAACACTGAATTTTGTGCAAAGACAATACACAGTTTCAAATCAACGCCTCTTCATGGTGTTTATCAGTGAGATCTACCTTTCCCTTGCAAAAGAGTTGAAGAGTAGAAATGCAGAACAAGACTCAAATCAATTATTTAAATGAAGGTGTCTTGCTGGCTGGTTTATATTGCAATTAAAACCGCTTATTATAAACACTCTGGCTAAAATTAATCCGTTCATATGCCCTGCACATTGAAATCGTTGTCTCCCACAGCTAGTTGTCACATATCCCAGCAAGAAACTTTGAAGTAAACATGATTGCACACGAGCACTGATGAAAGTGGAATGAACCTGAAGACTAAATGTAAAGTATGACCCACTGGCAATGCGGGGAGACAACACTGGACATCATGGGAAGAAAACATCTTCTCGCTGTAGGAGTGAGTGGGCATAGCCAGATGGTCATCTCCTAGTTTATGGGCCTGGTATCAAGATATTCCTCTGCTGAGCTGTAGTTCTATTGCAGTGTATGTTCTGGCTTTACTTCTTGAAGGCAGAGATGAGAGCTGTGGTCTCTTTGGAAGGGAAGGTTGAAGGGTTACGTAAAACATCCTTGCTGCTCTTTCTCATGTGCTAGGGGAATAAATCATGATGTACTATTTGCTCTTAGGTTCCTTATTCCCAGTAGAGAGGTCACAGCCTGTTTGTTAACAAACACAGTCTCATAAATGATAATGAGAGATATTTTTTCCTGACTGAGAGAGAGAAGAAGAAAAGGAATAAATGAGGCATTGTGGTATTCAAAACATTGTAGGAATCTTTCTACCACTTCCGTGCAGAGCTCTGTGGAATGGGCAGATGTTGCCTCCTAGAAATTTCAAAAAAAAAAAAAAAATCCTTTAGTGCCTTGGGATTCATTTTCTGACTTGCATTGCTATACACAGAAACCAGCCTCATCCTGCATTTCTGTTCACCAAAAGAGCAGGAGATGCCAAAACATCCTGGAGTCTTTCGAGAGACTGCAGGATACTGCTGGTTTTCAGGTAAACCATTTCACCTGATCTACCTACGTATTTCCCACGGTGCTCATCGCTTTGATTTTGCAGTTGGAATGACTCCTGCGTCTCAGGGCATCACCCGGTGCCTGCCCTGAAACATGGTGCTCGCCTAGCATTCTGCCTGAGGCACGGACAGCTTTGCAAACCTGCTCCAACTTTTGAATTCATAATGCACGGAAACCAGGAGCATTTTGGCTCTGTATGGAAAGCAGGGGAAGGAGAGGGGGGGACTTGTGAACATTTTTGGTAATTCTGCCTGTAGAAAGCCACATGCCAGCCAAGCTACTGAAAAGGAACTTTCAAAATTTAGAGTTCCCTTTAAAAATAATCAGGTGAAATAGCTGCTACCTCCAGCTGCTGCTTACCTACTCCTTTGGATACTGAGGAAGCAGCAAGAGAGAAACTGCTGGGTTTTTGGTTGTAAGGAAGAGTTGTGTATTTTCTAACAGAGAGCAAAGGGACTCTCAGGATAATGTAAGAGTACAGCAATTCAGTACCTTTCCTTGAATTGCAAAATTTCTTTGCACAGCCTTCTTCCAGTTCTAGGTAAGTATTGGCCTAAATAAACAGTCCAAACACTTTCAAGTCTATCTCATTTCCCATTTACTTTCTGGGAGAAACTATTTTACATGTTTTAAGTATTTTTTGTCAGCGATGTAGCAGAGTTAGTATTTCATCATTCTGCTGCTTTTGGCCATGACCCAATTATAGTCTGATTATTAGACTCCTGCAAGGTAGATTTTGCTAAATACATTTGACTTTTTTCATTTGAGCTACAATCTTTGCAGCCTTCCCCTTCAGCCTGTGATGTCAATATAAGCACTGTGACCTTTAGAGCAGTTCAGCTGGGAACATGCTGCCTGTTCCCTTTATACCTAATTTGCTGATCATTTCCAACCGTGTAAGACCACAAGTGAGAACTCTGTTTGATAGCAGCATCTGCTAGTACCCCCTCCTTTTTTATTATTATTTTTAATCCTTATCTAATTTTGGCAGGACTGCAATTCCTGCTCTTGAACGTGATAAAGGCATCAGCACACAGCCCAGCCCCACAGTAAGAGGCTGTGAGAGCTCTTAGGCAGGATGTCTCGATCTGGCACCTGCTGAAATGGGGTCATTTGACCTGCATGATTGGCAGCATCGCTCAGTCCTGGTCAGCTGGGGTGACCTTGCTGGGTACCTGCGCCCCAGATAATCCCTGGGCTTATTATTGCTATTGGCACATCTTGTCTTTGTTGCTGCCTCCCTTTATTTCCTCTCCCCTGAGCTAGAGAAGGTCCCAAATGCTAATTAGAAGTGTTGCTTAACCAGGGTGATTTAGGAGGATATTTTCTACTCTACTTGTGGTTTCCCCAGTGCAAGCCTGAATGTGCAGAGCAATGTGGGGAAAGAACTGAGACGGTCACAGACTTGAAGGCGAGAAAGGACCATTAGAGGAAGCATAATCGCCTGCAGGGCATCATTACATTTTGTTCGAGTGTCCATATAATGAACTAAATAAGTTGTGTAAGATTAACGCACGTCATCCCGAAAGGCACAAGGTCTTCAGCAAAAGCCATCAAGGAGAGGAGGATCCGTTGCTATCCTAACTTTTTGATACTTATCCTTCTTTTAGAAAATGTGTTTGTATACAAATTGTATTTCTTATTATTGCTATTAATCCAAATTATCACCGAGTCTCTTATCTGAACTAAAGCCTTTCTAATATCAGGTATTTAGATACCCTATAGAAGCAATCTCTGGCAATTTTGATAAGAAAATGACATTTTTTTTCTGGAGTTTTTGGCAATTTTCCTGTCTTCCAGTTATTTTGGTGGATCTCTTCTGCAAGTTAATTTTAATTCTGTGAGAAATATGATCACTAACTTGACACTGTATTCCAGGATCACCATGCCAATGCTGTACACCAAAATCACATCACAGTGTTGATCACTATTTTCTTGTGCATATATCTTTTTTTTTGTTACAGCATTTTTTGGGGGCACTTCAGCTGCCTGGCTTGTCCTCTTTAGTTCCTAAATCCTGCACAAGAGCCAGTCCTTTCCAGGATCTTATTTCCCCCTGTGCAGATGCAACCAGCATTCCTTCTCCCTACAGGTGTGCTTTTGCACTGAATTGTGTAAAAATACTTCTTTTTCGGGTAGCTCCAGCACAGCAAGCGACCCAGCTCACTCCGCATGACTGCCGTATCACTGTCTATCCCCGTGGCAACCTGGGCATCTTCCACACATTGGCTTTGCAGTGCTCCTCTTTTGCCAAGCTTTCAGGTGCTTGACAGAAATGTTGCCTTGGTCATATCCTGACTGAATCAGAAATCTTGCAAATCCTTCATTTTATGACTGTTCCTTGTTGTTAATCAGCTAGGTCTTAATCCACTGACTGTGTCCTATAATATGTAGTGGTGGGGAGGAGGTTCTCTTTTTTTTTTTTTTTTTGAGATATCACACAGGTAGCCTGTTGTAAAGTGAATAGTTCAGAAGTCTGGCATGTGTTCACAATTGCCTTTTATATACCAAACTTGTAAACCTGAAAAGTGAAAGATGCGTTAAATAATGCAGGTCTGTTCCTATAAAATGCTGAAGCCAGTAATTAAATGTACATCTTTTTAATAACTGAATCACACATCAAGCTTATCCATAATTTCATCTAGGATGGAAGTCAGCCAGCCAGCCTATAGCTGTCGGCCTGTGACATCCTACTTGTCCTTTTCAAGTATCACATCGCCACCTTGCTTTAAATCTTCTGGATTTCCCCTGGTATCCCAGAAGCTACTGAAAAATCGTTATCATCTCCTCCAACCTTTTTGGGACCCTTGGGGTGCACAAGATGCACTCCTGTTACAGGAACACAGCATCCTGCATCTTCCAAAAGCAGAGAAACAGCTCTCAATGAATGGATGCTTCTGCCTTTTTTGTATCCTTTTAAGCATTTTTCTGTTGTCAGCTTTTGGAGATTCTCACTCATTTTCAGGTTTCATTTTGTGTATATTTACATTTGATAATTGTCCTTGAATAAACAGTAATTCCAATATTTAGAAACTGTATCATTCCTGCATTGGCCGGGTGAGGTATTAGCATTACCAGGACTGGTTGTCCTTTCCTGAGTGTCTGGAAAGCCCCAGTATATCACACATGCAACTATGAACTGGTGATACTAAAGCTGTAATGTTTTGGGGGCTCTGGGGGCATCTGTGATGCCGTTGATAGGAAACTGCAGTAGTTTGAGCCCCCCATATAACCTTGGAGCTGTGTTAAAGGAAAGCTGGAGCTCAGCACCCTCTGTCTGCCCCCCTCCTGCCCTCTAAGTCTACTTCTGCTTTTCTTTGGAAGCTGCAAGAGCAACTAGTTCAATTGAGAGATTTCCAAAGGGCTCTGCAGCTCTTCCAACCTGCTCAGACTTGGAGTCTCCTCGTATGACAACGTTTTGAAATGTCCACAAATATGTTTTCTCGCTACCCATTCATGTATTAAATACTCATCTCAATGATGAAACGCCTGTCTGGGTCTCTCTTAATGAACAACTGTCAGATGTTTAGCACCAGTAGACTTTACTGCTCAAATGTGCAGACTTCTTAAAGCTTCTCTCAGTCATTTCAAGCTCTGTCTGGCTGAAAGTAGTGAGGAGGGGGGAGAGGGAAAGGAAGAAGCTTTTACTGTCAATGGGATTCCAGCTGGTTTGTATATAAAATCTTTCCAGGACACCAGAAATGCCTCATTCACCATTTGGACGTCATATTCTAAATAAAACCAATTATTTGGTTGACATCTACAACCCTGCTGAGGTATGTGATAATGGTGTCCCTTGTCTGCTAAGACAAACACATGCATTCTTCCAGCGGCCAGCAAGCCAAACAAGCCCTCGCCAGGCTCGGCGGCAGAAGAATGCGCTACTATTCGGGGGCGCTTTCTGTCTCCCTGCCTGGCAGCACGGGTGAGCCAAGCCGATGAGAATACCCTGGCATAACTTCCTGGCAAGAACCATAATTTTTATGTTGCTTTTGGGTAAACTTCAATGACTCATCTTGTATTCATGCTCATCTATGGTTGGCTTTTTTTTTTTTTCTTCTAATGTTCTGATCTGCCAAGCTGCAAGTGGTTTGCTTAACAATGTGGAATGCTTGAAGAACAGATGGTCTCTTTTCTTCCTCCCAGTGGCATGCGGAAATGAAATTTTATCAATCAAACTTCAGTCTGTGATACTTTATCTGAGACGGTTGTTTTAGCAGCTACTTTGCCACCCACCAGCTTCACTGTATTTCCTTCCACATCAGATATGACTTTATGGCAAATTTAATGTGCAGCAGCTAGCGGTTTGCATTACTGCTGTAACTTCTACCAGATCATCTCCAGTTGTGTACAAACACATACTTAGAGAAAGTTTTTGCTCTTGAATATTTACATTTTAGGCAAGGAATGCAATTTGTCCAAGCTCAGATAATGATAGATCTGATTATAGATTCCCAGGTCTCCTTGCTCACTGTACAGCTCACTACACTGACTCACCTTCGTCAGGGCTGGTGTACCTGAGTAATATTCAGCCTATGAACTGTATTTAAACCCAGACGCAGAATCTGGGAGAACTGTTTGCTTTTTCCATATGCTATTTCATGAACGATTGATCAAAAGATGAATAACAAGAGAAAGAATGCTACATGCCCCACTGCTGTGCTTGTTGAGAGATTGCTTTCCTGGAGGGTTGACTGGCATAATTTTTTTTCAGTGAAATCTTACTTGCTACTATTAGGAAACAATCAACACAACTCCCAGATGCACACTATTCACCTATACAGAGTATCAAGCATAACAGCTAAAATCAGAGTTTGCCTGGGTTGTTATGACTATTGAGAAAGTAAGATCTGGGGCTGTTGTGACGACTGTATTGCATACGCTCAGTCCAGAGTGCTCTGAAAGCCTTTATCAACATCTTTGAACTAAGAAAAGGGTTGGCTCCTTGGTTGCCCGAAAGACTTCTTTCCCCGTAGATAGAAGAAATTTGATGTAACAGCTCAAATATCCCCATATGGAGCTGGCATAATTCAGCTTCTTGAGGCTGTTGACAAATGGTGTGATGCTGGCCTAGAACTAGATCAGCACATGGACATCCCAGGCTTTAAGATGGATTTAAACAGAGTATTCACAAAGACTAATTAAGCAACAGCAGCTGCTCTTCATAGGTCTGTCTGCAGGGCAGCAAAGTGAGAGAAACTCCTCCGGGAGTGACTCAGGCCACCTACATTAAGCTCCTGCTCTGAATCACCTCCTGGGAGAGCCTCTGCTCCCATGTGATTGCCCCTCTCCATCGTTACAAGTTACACGTTACTCCTTTTACAGCTGTGTCCCCTGGGCTCCTCTGTTGTCATTGTGGAGCTCGGCCAGAAGAAACATCTGTAAAATCTATTGCAGGTGAAAAGGATAAGCATCTTCTAAGTGATTTTATAGATTCAAATGGGCTTATATTTTTCCAAGCAGAAAATACAGCTTGCTAAATACGGGTTTTGAAACTCGCTCCTAATATTTTAAAGTGAAAAAACAATGGCCATATGGGATTTAGCAAGTCACAAGCCAGGCTGTGATAAGCTGCTTTGTTTGTCAGTTCCCAGCTGCTACTTTGATAAATCACAGGGGAATTTTCTCACTTGCTGAGCTGCTGGCTATTGCAGGAGTGGATATGGAGAACAAAAAGTTTCATGTTAGATTTTATGGGCTGGAGTCTTCAGTCTGCCGGGTTCCCTGTGAGTCACATGAATGTGAACCAAGGATAAACTGACTCCATTGAATCACTGTTTTTATGGGGAGAGAGTTCTCCATGGACATAAAGCTGGTGCAGATACTGTGCCAGCTTTGGATTTCAGACACGCGTCCTTTGGCATAAAGAACAAGAAGGAATGGAGACATGTGGGACTAGGGCTCCTCCGTGTCCGACTCATGCCTGTTTATTTCCCCCAAGTTTGAGTTATGCCTGCAGCAGAAATTATAGGCTTAGAGCTGTTCCTACAGCTGCTGGGACCCATTGCCTGTCATCTTTAACTACACACAAGCACATTTACTAATGCATGTATCTGACCAGGATAAGAAAGGAGGTTTATGTGCCTTCTGGCACAAAAAGTGTGAGAATGTCCCAGGGTGAGACAGTTGATTGCTATTACACCCTCAGCTCAAAAAAAGATATATCAGACTTTGCCCCTTGAGCTGCCTGGCCCTGTAGATAGCAGTGAGCTTGTCTACAAAGCAAGTATCTCAGTGCAAGGAAGACCAGTGCATTTGGCTTTATGAAGCTATGTATTTCAAAATTAATTTGTCTGTGATTCTGCTGACACTTTCTGATTATGCTACTGTCCCAGTAAAATAAAGGGTTTACTAAAATAAATTTCCCATCCCTACACCATGGCAGATAAGATGGAAAATATATATGGCTAATTAAATTTTTTTTATCTATTGGATAGCTTAAGCAGTTTATAGGATTGATTTGAATAAAACCAATGATGCAGCCAACTCAAATGGCTGGGAAATGACTTCTTCATTCTAAAATCCTAGAATAACATAGCAAAGCAACCTTGATTTCCTATAATCTGTCAAAGGAAGGACTTCTCAGATAGTACAGCATATAATATACTCCTGAAATGTCCTCTGTTTAATGAACAGCTGATACTGGCTAACCTCATGGAAATAAGAGAGAATTAGTACCAGCTGCAAAATAGTGAAACTGGCAGTTGGTATTATGCCTGCTATAAATATTTTTAATTAAAAATTGTTTTCTGTCTCTTCAATTGGTATAATAGCGATGATGCTTACTGAGAGTTACTGAAGATGTAATAGGATTCCCCTTCGTGTATCGCAGAGCTATTTATTCTGCTGTAATTTTGCTATAGTGGAAATCTGCATAATAATGCCTGGATTCTAGTATAAGAGAAAAATAAACGGAGGGAGTATTTTATCTGTGCGTTTCAGAATAACACTTGTGAGCACTGTTGGGAATTCTGAAAAAGCCACGCTGCTCAGAGGCTAGCTGCTTACGTGTGACTCTGAAACGATTTCCGCAACCTTGGTTTGGAAATTCCAGCTTCAGCCCAAAGCCCATGAGGCACTGCACACGTTTGGAAAGGGATCTGTTCGGTGTGATTATGGATTAGTAATTTGCCCTTTTATAAAGAACAGGGCAGTGACTCCTGTTTCCCCAGTACCTTGGCACCGGGCTGGCCTCAGTGAGTAGCAGAGATTCGCAGGCTTCTTCCCTGCCCCTGCGTTGAAAGAGCCCCAAGCGCTCCCTTCCTCGCACCTCCAGAGGTGTTTCCTCCCAAAACACCCACCGCAGAGCAGCCGGGAGAGGTGCACACGGGAGGCGATGGCCATGGCGCGGTGCGACTCCTGCCTCCCTCCTCCCTGAGCGCTGCAGCTGGCCCGGGGGGTCCCCCAGGGCCGGCCGTGGGGAGAGGCGGTGAGCGACGTCTCCTCCTCTCGGGAGCAAGGAGCCTGTTTGCCCAGATCCATAAAATCCCTGGCAAAACGAAGATGCTGCTTTAACTAAACAGGATGCACTATAAACCAGCTGGAGAAAACTCTGCATTAGGTGGGGGAATTTCTGAAGAAGAAAGGAGGGATCGCTTTCTCATCTTCATTTGATTCTGTTCCCTTCTGTGGCTTTGGGTCAATATCCTGGCTTAGCCATTTCTTCCATCTCCTTCCTCGCTCTCTCAGCCTCCTACCTTACTCCTCCGTGGTTTCTGGTACGTCTATCCCTCATCGGTACTCAACCTCACCCTCCCATTTCTGTTTTCTAGTGTACACCCCAGACCCTGGCGCAGTTTGCCACAGCGTGGTTGGTTGTTTTCTGACAACTGCTGGAGGCACAAGTCAAGACAAAAGCCTCACTCTATCCATCACCGTATGAATACATGAAAGGACACATCCCGTGCTCCGAAGACCTTTTGATCTAAACCTGCTGTTTGGATTTCATAATATTAAATTCCTTCCACAGTTCAGCTCTCATCCTTTTCTTAGTGACAACAGTTTTAATGCAGCAAGCCTTTCCCCAGACAGGGCTATCACCTTTTTTTCTATTGTTTCTTTCTGGACATCATCCTTCTTCCAAAAATTATCATTGCCTGGCTTCTCCATCTAACCCTTTGAACTGCTTTTATGGTTTGTAGTCCTCTTATTTTCCACCTCAATTAGCTCTCTTTCAAAGGGACGCCCTGTCCACACTCACAAACTCTGCTCTCCCTTAGCTCAGCTGAACTTACGATGGCCTATGTCTCCTTTTCTTTATCTCTTCATGCCTTCAGGATAGCTACACCTGAAAGTTTTGCTATTAGCTCAGTAATATTCTCCTTTATTTCTTGCAAAATCTTCCTTCCTCCTGCTTTTCAGGCCTCAGAATATTAACAGATAAATGATTGAGTGTTTGCTTGTTCCTAGGCCTACTCCCCCCCCCCCCCAACAGGGCAGGTGAGCTGCTATTTGTCCACTGTGTACTTGCAGTAAAGTGCAGATTTGTTATCTGGCAAAAAGATAGCTCCTTAGAATGGGAATTAGCATATGACCAAATCCATGTCTGCTTGCCGGTACAAAGGTCATATTAACAGAATGATGAATGAGTCAAAAGGGACTTTTTTGCAGGCGGCTGGGAGTTTCTCTTTCATTGTTTTAATTCTGCCAGGCTATTTTTCAGTGTTGGGTCACTCAGAACCTTAATTTTATTCAGATAAAGAAAGATCTCTATATTAACAGAAAAAAGACAACAAAATTTTGATTTTTTTCCCTGTATCTAGTCTTGACTGCCTGTGACATTTTGTATGAAAGAGATGAAATTTTAAGAGCCAGCCACCCCAAGAACAGTTTTCACTTGCCCGTGTGGTTGTTTCCCGCTCTGTTGTAAACTAAAAGAATTAACCCCCCCCCTTAGCCAAGATAAATTTGAAATAAAGTTCTCCAGTTATTTGAATCTAAAGGCAGTATTGATTATTTAATTATGTAGAAATTATCCAGAGATTAATGACTGTCCCAGAGCAGTTAATGGCCCTTCTCTCTGCCATCAACACAGGCTGCTTATTAATCCCTGAAAAATGGCTTGCATAACAATCATAACCTGCTGTTAAAAGTTTATAAATAGATAAAAGTGTCACATGGATTTACGAGTGGTGAGGCTGAATGGGATCTGTGTGGCGTTTCTAGTGAATGAATGCCATGTACATGAGCTCATCTGATTGCCTGAATTATCTCAAAATCCCGAGTTGCTCTTTTGGATTTGAAAATGTCATGTAAGAAAGTGCCAAGTGGCTGGAGTCCTATCTAGTGACTGGGAAATAATTCCTGTGCTGCATATTGAAGAGGCAACTTTGTTCTAATAGCAATGATCTGCCCTTTTTATCATATATCCCGAAATGCACTTAAGGGAGGTTGCTCTGCTGTGCTGTTTTGTTTGTTGGTTTGTTTTTAATGAGAAAAAAAATAGGCATCTATGTGCACATACAGAGCTGAATAAGGCACCAGCTTTTCACTGAAGCCCAGCAACTACTTCAGCAGGCACAGCAGTCTTATTGGCTTGAATCTGAATTATTCACATCAAAGTCTTCAAAGCAGCATTTTGCACCCAGGTGTCTCTATCACTCTGGACACCAGCCTCCTGCACCCCATCCCATCTGCAGCCAGTGTCTCCCCACCCCTGACCCCCCCGGGAAAGACATGCCTGGTTATTGCATTTGAACCATGACTAACAACAACGATTTAAGCATGCTGTCATTCACAGTCTCAGAAGACCGCACTGAGGAATGGAGCGGGGTCTGTGCAGACATCCTGCACATGTGAAAAATTAGCAAAGCAGCTTCTTCATAAGCGATCAGACCACAGAGCCTGAAGTAAGACAAAAATTGAGAAATTACTGTCTCCTTCAAAGAATCAGACCAGAGGGGATGCGAGGGACTTTCCTGAACACTGCCTTCCAAGTCTGTTAGCACAATTGCCTGTGTCTGCCATTACTTTTAGCAGACCTGTCTGAATCGGGCAAAATTGTGTGTCAGTGCTATGCTGCTCCAGGGAGGGCTCTGACCTTAGAAACTGCAGCCTTTCCCAATTCCCTGATGGTCAGAGCCTGCTGCAACGCGCCTTCGCCTCCCCTGCTGCTTTGGCCACACTACCTCCCTCCCTGGATCCCTCCGTTGGGCTGCTGGTCCTCTGTTACAGCAAAAAATGTAATTTGGCCACATCTGCGATGTTTCGGTGTGTTGTATTAGGTAGGAGGAACACACATGTAGGAGAAGCGAGGGTATGAGTAAGTGGTGAATTTAACTATTTACCCTCCTTCAAACCCTTCCAAAATCGGCTTTGCTGCACTTCCTGGCCTGTTGTTTGCCCAGAGGCACACTGCGCACTTTATGCGCTACTTCTTCGAGGAGAAATCCTTCCCCTGGCACCGTTCCAGCCATGTCTGCATATTCACCTGCGCCTACACTCGGACTGCAGCCCTTCCTGTGCCGTGTTTGCAGCTGCTTGGCAAGGGGACACCAGTCTCCGGCTGGCGCCTGGGCTCTGCGATAATGCAGCCAAAAAGCAGTCGCAGGAGATGAGGAGACTTCTGCGCCCCAGAGCTCAGCGAAGTAAGTTGCCTCCCTGTGTTCATTCAGGGGCATGGCATCTTTCAGGAAATGAGGTACAGCATCCCTAGTCTGGTCCTAAGCGAAGGAGGTGCAGGGGGCCCAGCTGCTGCACGGCAGTGGATATGCAAAGAATTGCTCAACAGTGCAAATATATTTCCTGCAGCCTCCATCCCTTCTCCTGTCCTCCCCACACAAGAAACCACGAGGTATACGGCAGCTCAGTTTGGGATACTCTGCTCAGAAGCAGCGGTCACTGCCATCTAGTGGGATCAAGGAAGGATAACTAAACATCCATGCATCGGATAAATGGCCTTGAACTGCAGAAGGGACCCAAGAGCATCCCTCTTCTGGGGGCCCTTGGGGATTCCTCTCAGGGAAGAACACAATAACCTGATATATCTTTTCCTTCAAGGCAGCTCCAGGGGCACAGCAGAGCCCTGTGTTGCCCATGTGTCCTCCATGCGGACCTGGAGACACCCACAGTTGGTCCTTAGCAGGCCTGCAAGCACTCGTACCCCAGCATCCCTGCTTTAAGGATGTGGATAGAAAGACATTAAAATAAAAGGACAAGTCAGGCTTCATCCTTCCTCAGAGAAGCAGATGTTCTCTTAACGGTCTCGTCCAGTTCTTCACTTCATTGACTTTAAATAGTCTCCATAAAAGAGGGTGAAGTGCTTGCTATTTTTCTCCCTTGCTTTTTTAGTGAAGAAAATGTCCAGTTACAAGTACAGGAAAGGGAACTTATAAGGATGCAGAAAATCAGCCAGAGCATCTTAAACTACATTATTCATTGAATAATTGGATCTCATCAGGAATATACATTTTCTTTAGTTATGAGCACTGTTAAGGGTACTTCAAGTATTTATCAAAGTACTGCAGTTCACATTTTGGCAACGCTCGTCTTTTTTTCCTTTGTTTTGCATAATAACAATACTAAAATAAAGATGAAAAACCTGGAAAAAAATACATTTCACATTTAAGAGGAGGAAGAAAAGAAGACACTTGGTACATGCCTCTCATCTTAATGGTAGTGTTAGATTTATTAAAGTTGGTGACTGCAATTTGAGTAGATAGAGAATTCAGAAGTGGCTACAAAACTCTCCTGGGAAACTGCAAGAGCGCTCTGGTAGCGTGGCTACCCACCCGATTTAGCCATTAAAGTTAATATTGCTGTTAGAAATAGGAACAACTGTCACCAAGATGTAGGCACACGTTAAAATACTGTAATTCTGATGTGAAAATATGGGTTTTTTTGTGTTGACAAACAGCAAGTAAAACTTGTGGCCCAAAATACCTGCACCTGCCTGTTTGCCACGGTCTAAATAGTTGAAACTAGCATTGCTTATCCGCGGGAAATGGAGCAGAACAGCCGTGCCCATTTGCGTTGGCTTTTCTCTCCCTTTCCGCTCTCGGGGAAGGACAACGCCGCAGGACAACGCCGCAGGACGTCGCCCCGCCGCTTCAGCAGGCCGGCACCTCCTCAGCGCGTCCCCTCGAGCCGTCCCCGTCCCCCCCCCAGGAGAGCGTGCGTGGACGCGCTCAGGCCAAGCAAAGGTGCCGGTCTGCCCTGTGAAAACCCACGGCTTGCGTGGTCATTCTTCTCATTTTTGAGGGAAAAAACCCAAATCACGGCCCCGCCACTGGCTCCTCTCAGTTCCGCCGCCACCGGCCGCGCGCGGCGCCGCGGGCCCGCCGCTCCCGGCATGCAGCGCGCCCCCGCGGGAAAGACCGCAGCTCCCGGCATGCAGCGCGCCCCCGCGGGGAAAGACCGCAGCTCCCGGCATGCAGCGCGCCCCCGCGGGGAAAGACCACAGCTCCCGGCATGCGGCGCGCCCTCGCGGGAGAGACCGCAGCTCCCGGCATGCAGCGCGCCCCCGCGGGGAAAGACCGCAGCTCCCGGCATGCGGCGCGCCCTCGCGGGAGAGACCGCAGCTCCCGGCATGCAATGTGGCCTCCCGCCCCGGCCCGGCGGCGGGTGAACGGCGAAGGCTCCGAACCGACATGGCGGCGCCCGGGGGCGTAGAGGCGGCGGAGCAGCCGCGGCCGAAGCGCTCGCACAAAAAGAAAGCGGAAAAAGGTGGGGGGCAGGTGTGCGGCGCGGCAGCGGCGCTGGAAGGGTTGAGGGGGAGCGTGTGAGAGCCGCGCGGCTTCCTGGGCCTCCCTCGGCCGGGGGTGGGGGGGCGCACGCAGGTGCTCAGTGCGGGGAGTGGGCAGCCGGGGCCTGACTGCGATGACCCCCTCGTCACGGCGCTTTGGTTGCACCTCCAAGAGTGTTGTACCGAGTTCTTGTTTAATAGGTTTGTGAAGCATATGTCAGTTGAGGAGCGCTTTTTTAAAAAAAACTTGCTTCAGAACAGTAATTTTTTTTTCAAGGGCAGGAAAAATGCATAACTGGGTGTTGAATGAACCCAGTTGAGTAACTGTTTCCTGTTATTCCTTCTTTTGTAGTTAAGCAAGGAGGAGGGAGAATAGTAACTGATGAAAGAGAGCTGGGCTTCTTTAGCCTGGGGAAGAGAAGACTGAGGGGGGGATCTTATCAATGTGTATAAGTACCTGAAGGGAGGGTGTCAAGGGGATGGGACCAAACTCTTTTCAGTTGTCCCGTGTGACAGGACAAGAGGCAGTGGGCAGAAATTGAAGCGCAGGAAGTTCTGCCTGACCGTGAGGGGGAATTTCTTCCCTGTGAGAGTGACGGAGCACTGGCACAGGTTGCCCAGAGAGGTTGTGGAGTCTCCTTCTCTGGAGATTTTCAAGGCCTGTGTGGATGCAACCCTGTCTGCCAGGCTCTAGGTGCCCCTGCTGAGCAGGGAGGTTGGACTAAAAGATCTCCAGAGGTCCCTTCCAACCTTACTGATTCTATGAAAGACAAAAAGTAATTAAATATGTGTTGTTGTTTTGTTTACAGTTGATGAAGCTGAACTTCTCACTGTCCCAGATGGATGGAAAGAGCCAGCCTTCACAAGAGAAGATAATCCCAGAGGGCTTCTGGAAGAAAGCAGTTTTGCAACATTATTCCCAAAATATAGAGAGGCATACTTGAAAGAGTGCTGGCCACTAGTCCAGAAAGCCTTGAGTGAACATGTATGAATAGTTGTTTATTATAGTGTTATATTTTATTGTTTGCAACATACAGGTATTATATCACCTAGTAAAAATAGTGCAGGTCACTTTTCTAGTATTGCATGTATTTATATTTATAATATGCTTGTATTTGGAATTTGTGTTTTTTTTTTTTTTTTTTTTTTTTTTTTTGTTCCCACTGATATCAGTGGAGGTCTGTGTAGCCAGGCCTAAAGTTCCTCAGAATTGTTGAATTTTCAGTGAAACACATTGCAGCAGCAAGAATCTAGTCATCCAGAAGCTGATAACTTTACTGCACCTAAATTGAAGGAGATGAGGGAGGTGACATTTTGGGGACTTGTGATACGTATATTCAGTCAGGGTTTTTTATTATTTATTTATTTATTTAATATTCTTAAGCTGGAAGTGATTTTTAGGAATTCTTGAAAATGTGCGTTCAGCATGTAATGTTCTGTTTCTTAACTTCTTAATACTGAAAGTGAATTATGAGATTCTTATTTAGAGATTAATTCACTATTTCTTTTCAAATATTGCAGTATGTCAATGCAACGCTGGATCTGATTGAAGGTAGCATGACAGTCACTACCACTAAGAAGACTTTTGATCCATATGCAATCATCAGGGCTAGAGATTTAATAAAACTTCTAGCAAGAAGTGTTCCATTTGAGCAGGTCTGTACCACATCCTTGGAATTTTGTAGCAAATTATCTTATGTCAGAATAGTTATACTACTTTTTCAAAATGTGGGACTTGCAAGCAGAGTTAACTAAAATGAAAAGAATTATCTATATGGTATTTTCTTGACTGTTATAAATAATACATCTATATTCAGATGATATTCAGATCTACTTCTTGTATCTTTAGGCAGTTCGTATCCTACAGGATGATGTTGCATGTGATATCATTAAAATAGGAACTCTAGTGAGAAACAGAGAAAGTTTTATAAAAAGAAGAGGACGACTTCTTGGTCCAAAAGGATCTACTCTGAAGGTATTTCCATTAGGTGTAGTGATCATGACATTCTTAAACCTGAATCTGTGTCGGATTTTTGGCTTGCCTTTTTTTCTTGCTTGTTTCTATAGGCCCTGGAACTGTTAACAAACTGTTATATTATGGTGCAAGGCAACACTGTTTCAGCCCTGGGACCTTTCAGTGGGCTTAAGGAGGTAAGGGGAGACATGAGCATTTTGTGCAGCATGCTTCTGTGCCCAGCTCTAGGGCAGACTTTACAGGCAGAATCTGGCAACCTGGGGAGGATCTTGCTGATTTTCAGCTATATGTTAGTAAGCAGCATTTACATGAATGTCCGTACTCTTAGCTGCTGGTTTTCATTTTAGTCTCTGACTTCCTTCTTCCCTTGGAAGTAAGAGGATGCTTTGTGAAGTGCTGGGGAGGGTACATTCAGATGTTTCTGAATAATATCTGTGACTTCTTCTATTTCTTCTGCTTTTGTTTCTGTGCCTCCAATGCAGAGTTTGTGTGCATTTTCAAATAAGAAAGTATAGGAGTGAAAATACTGCAGTAATGACATAAGTACAGAATGCTTGTCAAAAGCAAAAATTTCTCATGATGCTGTAAAATCTATGGTAATGGGAAAGCATTATTTGTGGTTGTGTTGAAGTGTCATAAAAACATGACAACAGTGATTTTCTGAACGAGTGTGTCTTCAAGTTGTCTCTGCAGGTTAGCCTTTTCAAGTATCTACAATCTTTGGGAGTGGGGTGGGGGGGAGGAGAATGTTTTCTAATTCTTTTCCAAGTGCCTCTCTGAGGAATTTTGAAACATGATAGTATATCTAGTATTTTAATTGATTGGGATTTGGTGTATTTGCTATGTCTTTTATTCTTTTTTTTTCTTTTATTAAATGTAGGTTAGAAAAGTTGTTTTGGACACAATGAAGAATATACATCCCATATATAACATCAAGGTGAGTATGGCCTAGTGTGCATCTTTGTTTACAGTAAAGTACTATTTCTTATTGTAGAACTGTGTATTAATAATTACATTTTTCTGCATGATAAATTATTTTTTTAGAACTTCTAGACTATGCTTTTTTAAAAAACCTCATTTTGATATCCTCCTTTTCACTGGGGTATATTGCCATTGTTTCATCAATAATAGCCAAGAAAATACCAAAGGAAGAATGTGTGTCAACTTTGCTCTCTTCATGATTGATTGCCTGATGTATGCTCTTGTGAACTGAGACAGCTCCTCTAGTGCATTTCGCCCCTCTTGAGACATGTTTATCTTTCTGGTTCAGCTGTTCATAATTAACCCCCCCACTAATCTCTCTCTGTAGAGAGAGATGGAGAGTTCGGGTGATGCAGCCTGAATGTTAGAGAGTTTAGTAAAACTTAAAGTACTACCCAAGAACTCTAACCTGTAATACTTTTTTTTTTAATAACTTCTCTGTGCCATTCTAAAACTACTGAAGACTTTGATGATCAAAAGGGAATTATCGAAAGATCCTGAACTGAGATCACAAAGTTGGGAAAGATTTTTGCCGAAGTTCAAGCGTAAAAACTTGAAAAAACGCAAGGAGCCAAAAAAGAAAAATATTAAGAAGGAGTACACACCATTCCCACCTCCACAGCCAGAAAGTCAGGTCAGTTAAAGGCTTGATTATACAGGAATATAACATGATTTGAAATCTTGTTCTTGCTAAAAGCAAGTTGGAAGCCCTCTTTGTCAAGTTCTGATTTCCTGATACTACACATGTGGCTAATAGTAATAATTATCTCAAACTTCTCTTGTGCAGATTGATAAGGAATTGGCAAGTGGTGAATATTTCTTGAAAGAAAGTCAGAAGAAACGAAAGCGGGTAGAAGAGATAAAGGTAAAATTGTTCTTACTGTTCATTTAAAAAGTGTTATGACTGCTCTGATTTTCATTTTTGTCCCTTTTGCCCTACACTACTGACGCTTGGCCTTTTTATTGGTAACTTTAGGCAAAACAGGCAGATGCAATCAAGAAAAGACAAGAAGAAAGAAATAAAGCTTTTATCCCACCTAAGGAAAAGCCAGTTGTGAAAGCAAAGAAAGGTAACTTTTAATTTTCCTTTTCCCAGACTTTCTGCAGTTGATTCCTAGGCTAAATGATTATGCAGAGATGTAGCTGTAGGAAGTAAGAAAGGTCACTCAAAACAATCCTAGCAGTTAAATCCATCCATGGAGTTTCCAGGGAGAGTAGAAAAATCAAACAGTTCCTGACTCTATCTATACACTGACAATTCACTGTGGAGCAGCTTCCTGATGGAAGTACAGAGAAGGTTGTCTGAATTAGTTCTTTCAACTGCATCAGTTCTGAGCTTTTTAGAGTTGTAGTGAAGCTGCCTGGCTTCTGCACTTAAATGCATACTTTTCATTTAAAGAAACTACAAAGCAATGCTTCCTTGAAAAGTTGTGCCACAAGTAAGTATCTGTATAAGATAAAATAACAGGTTTTCTTAAAATTAGAAGAAAAATTCACACTATAGGCAGAGTAAGAACTTGTATTCCTTCTCAGATTATTTCTTTAGTGCATAAAATCCCAAAAAAGTTTCCTGGATTCATTGGTTACACTATATACTTATTGTATTAGGTATACTACACACCTATTATTTTATATATTACACGAAGTTTCCTATAAATTTTTTTGAGAAGCATCTGTATTCTGAGGAACTGATTTATTATGCAACACATGTTTTTCTGATGGCAGTTAATTTTTGAGATCATGCTATTGAGTATACTCGTATACTGTGTTCTTCCAGCTGCTGTATTTTGAACTTAAATAGTTCAGTCTTCCAAGAATAAATTACAAGTATATTTTGAATTTAGAGAAGAACTGAGGTACAAAAGGGACAGCTGGTACCTACAGTTGGGTATAGGCATTAATTGTGTGAAAGAACAGTAGTGTCCGAGCCCATGACTCTTGCCCGAAAGAGAAAATGCCACTAGACTAGCAGAATGTTACTTACATTGCTCAGTATTAAGCATTTAACTTAAGTAATTTGACACTCCCCATAAAAAAAAAAAAAAAATCACGGAGTGTTGAATCAAAAGTCTATCTCCTCCCTGCCCCTCTGATTCTGTTTTCAACAGTGGGCAGTAATGAGTGGCCAGAGAAAGGGTATAAGGATATGAAAGGTGTGTGGAGGAGCTCATCACTTTAATACAGAAGGGTGTAATGACCTGATTGCTTCTCCAAGTGTAAGAACTCACTAAGAAATTTCTTAGTGACACCAAGAAGTGTCTTAGAGACACCAAGACAATAGGCAGTGACTCTGTGTTGATTTTGGTGGAATGTCTGAGGGGAGGGTGTTAATAGTTTGTGTGTGTGCAGTGTATGGCACTCATGTTCAAGTGCAGTTGTGTAAGTTTTTTTTATGTGACTACTCTGAATTCTGCTCAAAGACACTTGTGAAGAATACAAGTTTCAATAAAAATTATTAGAATAGCTTGCAAAATCTTTAGTGAATATAAAGTAGAGTCTCAACAAATGCTGCAGGACACAGTTTACTGTCTATAGATTTGAAGTCATCTTGCAGACTACTGTAATTTAGAAAAAGTAAAACTCCTGTCTATTGTTTCTGTTTTATTGTATAGCCTCCACTGAGAAAAAAATTGATATTGAAGCCATCAAGGAAAAAGTAAAGAATGCAAAAAAGAAGAAATTAGGAGCACTTCCAGTGGAAGAAGTCAAACAAAAGATGGCAGCAGATGAAAAGAAAAAGAAGAAAAAGAAATAATTTACCACGCAAGATGCTACTCTTTTATGCTAACATACATTTTCATACTTGGGAGATTTGAGACTTAAAGTTTTAACATCTTACAGATGTCAGTATAATGAACACAAGAAAAGAAAAGGTAGACCATTCTCTTTTCTAAGCATGCTTAAATAATGGCCTAAAGCAGTTGTGCAGAACAGTCAAAGCTCATGAAGAAATCCTACTCTGCCATATTGTTTGAGGAAGTAAGAGACTTCATCTTTCTACAAATTGTCTTTTTAAAGGGAGAGTTCTGTAATACAACCATTTTCGTTTAGCACAAACAGTTAAACATCAGATTGTGAGAACTCAGTGGGAGTCCAAGATAGATTTTTTTTTTTTATGAAAGACTATAAGCAGCCTCAGTTGTGGTGAATAACTTCTACGAAACAGACAAAACTTATTACTGTATTATACTTCTGTTTCTGTGAAAGCTAAGTATGTTTCTTGTCTTGGTGTTAATAAACTATTTTTAATACATTCTTTCTTAAATCCTTTAAATGGTCATCTACTGTAAAAACTGTATTTTAGTTTCCAGGAAACAATTTTACAGTTTCAGGTGAGAATTAAACAACTGTAATCTTAAATCATTAATCAGCTGCCATTCGTTAGCACTATCCTAGAGGCTATTAGACAGAATATGGTATAAAGCGGATGTCTTTCTGCGTAGAATGTGCTGCAGGATAAACATAAATTGTTCCCTTTCTCTAGAGATACTTTAAATTTATTTTTGAAAAGATTGTGTTATAAGAAATTCAGTTACTGTATTTTATTTAGAACCTTCTTTAAAAGAAGTTCGGAGGTTTTTAGTTTTCCTGGAATTTTGACATTTAACCTGTTCCCTTCTTTCTTCTTAGCTTTTTTTTTTTTTTTTTTTCCACCTGTGCAGATGATCTACCCCCTCACTGCTGGGCTTCTCTTATGTTCAGAACAGACTAATTTCAGCAGATTGTGGGCTATCAAAGGAGGTACTGCAGTTCTTCAGTTAAATAGCTGTTTTCACAGTGTTATCCCATAGCTTCTTGCTCATAAATATCCATAAATATGCCTGCTTTAAAAGGGCAATCTGCAGAGCCAGAAGCCAGTAAGGAGAATCTGACTGTAAGCTGTTTTTGTGACACTTGAATGAAGGAGGGAGTGCAAGCATGTTTGGGGAGGGAGAATCCTTAGTTCTAGTCTGGAACAGATGAGATGCTCTTTTCACTGCAAAGGACTGCACAGGTGTTCTCCTGTTTGCTGCTTAAAAGGTGAAAATTAAAAACAAGATTAAGGCTGGTGCTGTGACCACTGGTCACTGCTCGAGTGGCAGTGCAGTGCTAGGTTCATTGGCCTTGTCAGCATTTCAGTTCATGAACCTAATCTGGCTGAAAACACTCTACAAAACAGTTGCTGTCTTCCAGCTAGATCAGCTTACAGCGTGGTTACCAGAGTTGCAATACAGAAAGTACACGGCTTGGCTTGGTGGCAGTCTGGCATTAAATCAACTATATTTCCAAAGAACCGTGCATTTTTAATCTTGGACTCGTTTCCCACAAGTGTAGCATCTATGTAGATTTTTTTGCATCACTTTCCCTTCTGTAGTAAAATCCCTTACAAGCTTCAGGGAACCTTTTCCTTCTCTTGTCATAGGGTGAAAAAGCTTCACACTATGTTTAATCTCTTTCACTTGTTATGGTTGATAGGTTTCAAGGATTGTTGGTTGGACAATTATTTAGTTAAACTGGAAAATCAAGAAAATCCACTTGTATTCCTATGGACAAGTTAGACGAAAGGACATCATGGCTTACAATCCTTATCCAAATGGTAACTGGCTGCATACTCTTAGTGCTTGCTGTTAACTGTTAGTGTTTCTTGCCTCTGTTTTCAGACACAACATGGCTATACAATTCTAACATTTATTTGTATAAAAGCTAATGAATGGAAAATAATGTGGGTTTGGAATGGTGAAAAAGTAGGTTTGATCTTCTCATGAAGACTTTGAAATTCTACAAATCATTTCTTCAAATTAATTTTGGAGTTCATGGACTAGTGAAAAAGTAGCTGAAAGCTGTTTTTAGAGTGACAGCTTGTATTTTGCATTTATTATATGCAAGTTGAGGGCATCTGTATTAAAACAGGCATGGACAACTTATGAAGTGGTTTGATCATCAAGAGTAAAATATCTGGATTTTTGAATGTCCTTAAAAATGAGATCCAGTATTTGTTTGGCATGTCAGGCTTTTTTGGCTGAAAGATATCATGTTGTAAGGTCTGCTCTGTTTTTGTTTGTTATTTTTCCTGAGCCCCAGTGACTTGCAGTGTTTTTTATGGAGCTTTTTATGTGGAATTTCCTTAGAGCTTCTGAAGTATGTGGTTAAAAAAGTTGTGCTGTAAATCTTCTGAACTTTAAGGGCTCTGTGTTTACTTTGTTTACAATCCTAGAAAACAAGTGGAGATTAAACCTAGCAGAGGAGATTCCTGCTGAGCTCATTGTAGCTCCCTGAACGCAATAGTGTATGTTTTTCCCTCTCTTGCAAACGCAAAGAGAAACCTCTTTGCGCAATAGGATCCAGCTGCTTCACTGGGGCAGACGCTGTACAGTGCGGGAGCCCTTCTGTGCAAGAGCATGCACGAAGTATGCATGCTGCCACTGCGCTGCTTGTAGTTCTCACGGCATTTTCAAACAAGACTTTACTATATCTATTCCATACGCGAAGCTCAAGGCCTGTGTCTCACACAAAAGCCAGTGGTGAAAAAACAAATGGGGAGGAAAGTAAGTGCCCTTTGCAGTGGATTAAAAAAAAAACACACACACACACACACACACACACACACAAAAAAAAAAAAAAAAAAAACACTCCAAACTGTCTAGTTTGGAAGAGGGAATTGAGTTTCTCTCCTTCACAGGTCAGCTTTGTGCTTGTGCAGCTCTACTCTTTCCATCCTCGGATCCAGCTAAGGGATTGTGATGGGCTACAGGACGTGCCAGGTTGGAGAGAGAAGCAGTCCCCTCTGGTTTCTGCCATGCCAGATGTATGACCTCCAGTGGACTCATCCTTTGGTAGTTTTTGAATGAAGTGCATAAATAACCAAGAGCACAGCACCACATTGCTCAGCATGATGCAGGCTAGAGCTGAATGTGGACTTTTTGTTAACTAAGTTAATGTTGCAAATACAGAGTTGCCACACAGGGGAAATAGGAAAAATGATTTATTTTTCAAAACAGAAGTCAAAATTTCCGTATTTAAGAACAATGAGAGAGAAAGAGAAGAAAGACTGAGGTTGCATATAAGCACAGCTGAAACTGCTTCCTGTCATAGACAAAGTGAGTCTGAAAACAGATCCTAAACAGAGAGGTGCCAGTACCCTCTGTGCGCAGCAAGACTGGGAAATGTCCACCTGCCACCAGATGCAGATGCAAAAGCTTACGGGGGTCCAAAAACGCTTTGGTAAATACTGTTAGATAAAATTGTCAGCCGCTCAACACCATGCTGCTGCAGCTCGTTGAAAGAGCATCGTAGGAGCTATTGCTGCGGGAAGAGGAGTGGTATGAGTGCAGCCCTAGGCCTTGGCTGGGGTGAGGGACAAGTCCTGGGCTGGAGTCAGCTTCCGTTTGGTGTTAGTGTTGTGAGCAGCTGTCAGTGTCTCAGTGCGCTGCCTCTGCAGCGCACTTTGTTACCCACTGAACCCTTCTCAGTCTGCTCCACCTCAGAAAAGTGACTGATTAAAACCAGTGGTTGGTTCTGAACAATGACAAAGCTGCTACCAGCTTTCCTATTTGCTTCTGGAAATGAAGGTGATATTTTTATACTTCTAAATCATCTGTGGATGCAATCAGTGTCTCTACAGATCTTTCCACAGCCAGTAACTCACGGAAAGGATGGGGATGAACTGACCTAACTGCTCTTGCAGTCTTGTGTGTTATTCACTGGCAGGTGCTACAGACCAGTATTTCTGAAAGACCCACGTGGCTGGAATTGCCAGCATAAGTAATAACAGCCTTAAAACAATAACGGTGATACAGTAGTCATCACATGCAGGTCTGTCCCAGTCTGGATACCATCTGGAATCACCTGTAAACAAAATAAATTACTTGTTTTCAAGCATAACTACATTGAGGGGCAACAAACTGAAGTAGTAATATTAGTGATACTTACTTATGACTTTGTCACGCTCTGCATTTTCTGGAGACAGAAAAGAAATCAGCATAAGCAGACTGACTCGTTAGCAATAATTTGAGTCTAAGCAAAAGAGAATTAACTGAGCCTCGCAATGAGCTGGGAAATTTTATATGGGAGCTATGTTTCTTTCCTAGAAAAAAAAAAGACCAGTTGGCTTCAGGAGCTTTGCTGAGGAGAGCCGGTTCATACTTTGCCAACTTCTGCCCCCTGCTAGTAGCTGGCAGAAAGAGCCCACTTTTCCAAGAACGCTTCTTAATATTACTGTATTTAGCGAACTTCTTGAGTTAAAGATTTTCAGTTTGTAGCTAACATTAATCTGTCCCATGAGTGAAAGGGTAAGTGCCACTCCTGTCTGCAGTGCCAATGTTTTAATGCCAATGTTTTAATACCATGTTCTGTTAGTTCACCAAGGGTTCACTGCTGTGATGCTATTTTTGCATGACTAGTGGAAGGCGCCTGGCCCTGGCCCCGTGCTGTTGGAAAGAGTACGCACGAGTACAGGGGCGTAGAGGGGGCAAGGGACTCAGGCTGGCCACCCGTTTCCCCTTGAGAGCTTGTCACACAGGTGTGTGTATGCGGGTTAGCCTGGCTCTTTCCTTGTGGTTTTCTGCTTCTGGCAGGGGGAACAAATGAGGGCAACGACATCTTAAACTCTAGCTGCTGTATGTCCCAGCAGCACCAAGAGCATCCCACCACCCCTTGGGTAGAAAGCAGGCTCTTTCAGCCCCTGGCCCCCTTTAAGCATCACAGTTCTCTTGACTTTTGATTGCATCTTTCAGGAACTGGATACTGCTGAGCTCTGTCTCCTGCCAGTATGTTTTTTGTGGTCTTTGCTATTTTGCATGGAGGAATTCTCTATGGAGGAAGGTTGGTTGTCTTGTACTTACTACACAGGTTGTCTGCACACTGCTCGCCCTTGCACTTGCTGCATGGTGCTCCTGTCAGGTATGGGTGCCTGGGGAAATTCCCACTGCAAAGGAAAGTAACACCATTCTGAAACCAGCCTTGTGAGAGGAATGTTAGTATCCACTGCCAATTTGTTTCTAACATGGGTTGGAATTTTTTTATTAGGCAGCTCTGGCACTTTTCTCATGCAGAATGTACAATGGAACGGAAAAGGATAAGTATAAAAGGGCACCCTCTTGTTTAGGAACACAGACACTTATTTCAAACTTGGGAATTAAAATAGTATTAGAGCTGTAAGATTTCTGGTGTGCAGAGGTTATGGATTCTCGAAGCTGGCTCTAGCTATGCAAGCAAAAACAGATGCTGCTATTCCATATGTGACTCTATTTGAGCCTTGAAACAAACGGGACTCCCTGGTGCTAGAGAATCTCTCAGGCTGGCAGTGATTTCATCTGCTCATTGTTATATATTTTAAGAACAGTGCATTTCTCTCCTCTGCTTCTTATCTCGTTTCTCATCTTCCTTGGCCAGTGGGATGGTATGGTGCAGTGTGCTCCCGCAGGCAGCAGCCTGCTCTGCCCATGCTCTCAGCTCCTGGGCCCCACGCTGGCATGCTCGACGTGGTCAGTGCAGCGCTGGCCTTGAGCTGAACTCCTCCGAAGGTGTTTAGTATTGCCAGCTCATGTGCAATACCATACCAGCTGCAACTCAGTGCGTCTGCTTTGCTTGGAGCACAGCCAAAGCAAGATTTACAGTGCAGCTCTGACTGCCTGTAAACACGCTGAGAGGGATTTTATGCGCATGGAGTCTTGGCTCTGGTAAACATCGTGGTAAAACCTCATTACATTCGACAAGACCAGGATTTTATTGCATTATCGCTGTTTGGTCTAAGCTGAAGTAAATTCCTGTGGAGTATATTCACCGTAGGAACTGAAATAGTGCATGCATCTTGTTTTGCCCCTTGGAAGAGTTGAAAATAGTTAAGGATTAGTAAAGAAGTTGTGCCCAAAACAATCCTTGGCAAAATATAGGTGCCAAAGCCATAACTGCAAGCCTTGAAAAGCCCCACTCAGCTTTTGCTGAGCTCTGGAGATGCCCAAACTCACAGGTTCCTCCCTCTTTGATCTGTAGAGCCAGTGAATGTCTTTGTGCCCAGGCAGAGCAAGACTGAGCAGGATCTAGAAATTATCCTGCCTTAATATAGTGGGTATTGAGGTTTGATAGGTATTTTCTGAGCCACCTTGGCACTTGGTATCCAGAATACGATCTGGACAACACAGTGAAAACCCTGTGTGTCTTAAAAACAAGCAGCATGTCACATTACCTCAATTTTTAGTAAGCACTAGCCTGTTTACAGTGTTCTCAACCATGCAGTGAAGGACTCTACTTTGAAGACCTCACTAGCGGCAGAGCTTCCTAGAGGAGCGCCCCATCTACTCTACTGCCCACTGCAGGGGCGAGGGTGCTCCTCCGCTTCCCCGTTGATCCATGCCACTGCACGGAAAGGAATCCAGCACAGGGCCTGTCATCTGCGCCCCATGGACATCGGCCAAGGCACCTCCGAGGGACCAGGGCATCATACACAGCCCCGTCCTCACCTCCCACCAAGCCACTGGTTTATTGGAGAGCTGGGTGCACAGCTCGAGGGAGCCTCGGTCCAGGCGTTCTGGCAACGTCTGGCATTCAGGGGCTGCATCACTGTACCAAGCACCAAGAAGGAAAGGGAGAGGACAACCTAGGCCACCAGTGGCTTTTAGCTAGCGAACTGACATGGCAGTCAAGTTACTGGTAACTTTAAAAGGAATTATGTGTCTAAATAGGATTTAGCTGCCTAAAGCTATTTCTGAGTTGGGCTAACCCTCAAGCCTGACCTTTGGAAACTAAATGTCAAAGTGAGGACTGGTCATCTGTTTTTCCCCCTACTCGATTTGGGTGTGGGACTTGGGGGGGGGAGGGGTGTTGTTCATGTTTTGGCACAGCAACACCTGTGTCATTTCAAGGTATCTCATTGGGGACACTCAGTTCTTCAAGGACAAAGAATGGGCAATAGCAATGCCAAACTTCCTCAAGTTCATGGGTTGTCATGGACTTGACCTAAAACAGTATGTACACAAAGTTTTTAAACTTATGTTTAGACTGTGGTAGCATTAATTAGCTGAAGAAAGTTAAAAAAAAACATCCTAGATGCAACAAATGTCCTATGAATGATGCATATTTAACGTAATAACAAGTGGTATGCATCTTTACCCTTTCAAAAGGATTTCTGGATAAGCTTTTGCCTTGAGCAGCCCTGCCTCATGAGTCCAAATTCTCATACTAAAGCTAAGATGTGGGTTCAAGCACTGCACACTGCTGTTTCAATATTTAGCCAGATCATTGAGCTACAGGCTTAATTATGCAGGCAAATGCATAAATATTTGCAGACTTTGAGCCTGTGCCTTGGCAACCGTCTGGGGCCCTCTTGGCACTCAAGAGCAATAAATTAGTTTTCAAATGATTGCTTTAGTATATTAATTTCAACATCTTGAGTTTTACCCTTTCTGCCAGTGCCACTGGTTTCTGGCTATGATTTATAGTCCTCATTAAGCCAAAAAACTCTGAGTGGATGGAGTTGTACATCTTTGTTTTGGGGACCGTTTGATCCCACAAAACACAGGAACATTAGTGAGATGGAGTGATCACGTAAGGGGGCCCACGTAAGTTGTGGGATGGAGGTGGCCGGGCACAAACCCTCTGCAATGTTTGTAACGAAAACACTTACGCTGGTCCGTAGTTGCAAATAAAGTGTGCTGCATTCGTTCCAGGGAAGTCCGTCACTCTCGGACAGAAGTGAACAGCACAGCCCACTTTGTAGCTTGCAGCCCAAACAATCTGAAAAGATAGATGGGTACGCCGGTGACAAAATTCTTGTTTTATCATCTGAGCGGTTAGAGAGGAAGTCGTACCCTAGCACAAGCTCGCAGGCAAACTGACTGAGGAGCGCTCCCTGGAAAACGCTTTACAGTGGAAAGTGGTAGTGATGGACATCTAAGTTGTATTTTGTTCTTAAAAATGCCTAATTGTTTTGCCTGATCTGTTCAAATGACTCTGAAAGAAAGAGGAACTGACCGTAACAGGTGATTTTCCTTTCTTGCAAAGGAGAAGGTTGAGTTTGTCTCCATAGCTTTATGGTAACCCACCAGCCTTCTGTCTTCCCTGGCTGGACATGTGGATGTTAACAGACCACACATGTGCAGAAAAGGCTACCTGATCCCTTACAGCTTCTGTAAGGGTTGATTGCCCCTGCACTAAATCCAAAAGGGCTGTGTTGGCAAATTGCCCAAAGACACTGATGCTTCAGGAGAAGCAATGAGAAGGAAGATGTCCTGGCTGCACTCCGGCCCTTTAGCATCACGAGACAGCACTAATACGATTAGAGCAGGGGCACTAGACCATCTAATCTAAACTTGTGCCTATTACAAGCCATTAAGTTCAACTTGATGTCCTATATCCAACTCAAAGATTACAGCCTGACTGAATGCTTCGGTCCAGGGGCAGAGGGGAGACCTCGGCCTGGCAGGCCCTGGGCTCTGCAATAGCAGAGATGACCGGTTACATGAGAGATGCATAGCAGGCCCAGCAGCACACGAGATGAAGGAAAACACATGCGTCTCTGCCAGCTCAAAGAAGAAAACTGTTGTTTTCTATTTTTAACCTGTCTAGGGCCAGCTTTGTGAGCAGAACATGCTCATCAGGCCCCAGAGAACATTTTCAAGGCAGCACCAGAGCGAAGGGCTGCCAATGCAAGCTGTGGCCAGCTATATCCCTGAAGAAGATAAAGGATCGTGCAGCATTCCTGTCCCAGCCGGTGCCCGGCTGCAGTGCTCCAGCCAGGGGTTCAGTTATGGTCACTGCAGCGACTGTGCTGACGGACAGTCCTTCTCCACCAGCAGCTATGGGGGAAGGGGAGTCGCAAGGGGCTGGCTCCCAGGGCTGGGCAGCATGCAGCTCCTGGGGTATCCACAGCCACCTCCCGCATTGCTGATGGCATCTCATGCTCCCTCCCCATCACTGCCTGGGCTTCTGCTTCACAAACCCCATCAGAAGCAGTATGGCAGTGCCAGTGAGATATGTTTCACTGCAACAGTTGAACATTGAATCTTGCTGGGTCCTCATGAGCAAGGTCAAAGAGCACCACGTGGTCCTCTCTGGCAACTCCTACCTCCAAATAGCTCCTCTGCAAGGCAGCCCCTGCATATGCACCTCTCCTCCCACAGCTTCTCTACTGGCTGACTGAAGGTGCTTGGTCCCTCAGGGATAGTGTTGCAAAGCCAGTCTCCTGGCTGCCTTTGAGCTCCTGCTGGCATTTCCACCTCCTCACCAGGGTGTGGACACTTCCATAGGGCACAGTTCTATATGGATATTTTTGCCTCTGCAAAAAATGTTTAAGAGCCCCAGATTTAAACTAATCCCTAGAAGCATTGCTGCCAGTGGTCCTGCCCTCTGATGCCCTTAGTTAAGAATTATGGGGTTGCATGGTGGTGGCACTCACCTCCCTTTCTTTGCCCTTATCATGAATAGTGGTTGGGAAACATGCACGTGTGATACTTGTAGGAGCTTTGTCACCTCTCTACAGGCTGACACAGTCCTGCCACAGTGAAAGCATCTTGCAGTGCAGTGCAGGGGCAGTCTGACAGAGCTGGGACCTCATCCCACCCCGGGCTGCAGCCCATGCTCTTTGCCCTTACTTTTTGTCCGCTATTTGGCTAAATCTGACTGCTCGAAGGCTGTTTCCAAAGTAAAAGACTCTGCAATTGGTTGCTGGTTTCTAATTTAGTCCTGCTTCTGAGCAAATGTCAAAAAGTGCTGGCTCTACAAGGGAGAAGGCTGGTATTGGGCTCCTTTTCAGGAGAGGGTTTTCTTCTTGGGAAGAAAAGAAAGGATATGTTTAACAAAACACAGTGATTCTTTTCATCCCTAAAAAGGTGAAGTAAGAATATCTTGTGCAAGCAGACACAGTACTTGAAAAATTGTTCATTGATTTTTAGACTAGAAACCTAGTTTTTATGTGGCAGATTGACAACACGGGTTCATGGCTTAGATGGTGAAACGCAGTACCTACCTGTGTGTAATGACCACACACTCTTTTACAGCTATTGGTGGCATAACTGTAGGCGCCGACCTCCTTATACCAAGCAGTGATGGCTTCTTTCACAGTAAAACCTGAAAGTGAGCCTGTCCACAGGTTTTCTCCAACAGAAGTGAATTTGGGGTGAGCTTTCCCTGGCTGTTTGAGGTAGATATTATGTTTAAATTGGCATTTCTTTGCCCAGCCTTTTGCAGTCTTTGCCAAATCTGGATCCCAGCTCTGCAAAATAAAGACAACTAAAAGGCACGACAGTATCTTAGCAAAGCAGTAGTCCAGAGTAACTTTCTGGATGAAACTGGGTATCAATATCATACACGTTGCAAGTTTACTACATTTTTACTTCTGATGAGACAGACTTACAGAACTGCATGGTAAATTGTCTTATGGATTAATTTCTCATGTTCACAAGCACGTTGGGATTTTTGGAACAATTTAAGTTCAACCTATTTGTTTGCATCTTTGTGATTTGTGACTCCAAATGCTAGAACTGAATTCATATTTGTGCAATCACTCATTCACTTGCCTATTCACATCTTATAGAAAGTTGTTGTTTAAGCAATTGGGTTATAGGAATGTCTTTGTTTGCACTGTAGGTGTTGTCTCTCCTTCCTTGGAGATATTCAAACCCTGCCTGGACATGATCCTGTGCAACATGCTCCAGGTGACCCTGCTTGAGCTGGGGGGTTGGGCTAGATGATCTCCAGAGGTCCCTTCCAAACCCCAACCATTCTGTGATTCTGTGAGAGTCTGTGATTCTGCAATAGTATTAATAATACCAATGTAACAGCATTAATGGTAATTCAGTTTCAAGATACTTTCCTTTTTTGAATGACTGCTTGAACACGTCAGCTATTGAAAGAGCGGTGTGCAGATATTCATAGTCCAGATTGATCTTTAGTTTAATTGTACTCATAATCCTAATTTTCTTATGAAACTACATTTATGCAAAAAGATTGGTCTAAACTGCATGGAGGAAAATGCACAGGACAGGAAGGATTTCATATAAATATCATAGTTGTTTGGGAAGAAATAGTTGCATTTTTTTTTCCACCATGTATTTCTCAATGTTAGTTCCACAACTAGGATGAGCTGTTCTCTGATTTAGGGGAGGGGAATTGGTCATTTGACTGCTGAACAGTGATGCAAGGCAGCAGCAAAGCAGAGTATGTAGAAGCAGGAGGGGTATGAAAGCTTCATTGTGAATCCCTAGTGAAACTGGTGCGAATCTTTCTGCTGATTTTGCAGAACTTTGGAACAGACCTAAAAACACTTCAGGAGAATGTGGAATAGTGAACAGGAAAGAAGGGTCACACTGGTCAGGTAAAAGATTTGTAGATCAGCATTCTTATTATATAGGAAAAGTGTTGCAAATGTCACTGGTTATGCATTGTTATTTGCAGTTAAACAAGTTTCTGTCTTATATTTCATTTAAAAAAATACTTTTCCAAAGGTAGAAATGCCTTGAGTTCACAATCTTCATTTTTATATATCTAGACGGACAATTATCAACATCAAAATGAAATTCCCTGTGGAATAAAGAAATCGTTTTATTTTCCTCATTTTTGAAGTACTAAAAGCCATTCAAAAATTAATAAATATGCTATTTTCAATTCCATACTTTTACTTGCATAATAGATTTTATCATGCATTGTATTACTTTCTTCACATTAACTTCTTCCTGGGAGAGCTCATACTTAAGACTGGAGTTTGTTTAAAATGAACATTATCACGATTTTAATTCTTGTATTAGTTGTAATAAACTTTTTCTTTTTTTAAGCTTTTTTTTGGGGGGGAGGGATTTCAGCTCTTTAACTTTTTAAAAGGAAAAATCAGGAACAAAATTACTGTAATTTTAAAAGATAAGTGCTGCCCTCTTCATAAAGCATACCAAGATCTTTCTAGTGTAAGGCCAATAAAATAATCTTGATAGAGTCTGGAACATTATGCACTGGAAGTTCAGAATCGACACTGGATATACTTCTTAGAGTTCACTTGAAGAAATCTGAAGTAAAAAACAAATCTAGAAGAGCAGCTAAATTTTTTCCTGTCTGGGTTGCTTGAGCTTACAAGTTGCTCACTTATACCTCCTGAATGGCCACTTCTTCCTTAGAGTCTTACCACCAGAAATAGAAAATGGGCTTTTTGGGGGGGGACCTTTGGGGAAGTGCTTGCTGATTGTGGAAGTGGTTAGGTCCTCGTCTGGTGGTGAGCATGTGGGATGTTAAGAGAGGGGAATGAAAGAAGGGAGATCAGTATTTGGACAATATCTAGGATCCATCTGAAAGATTGGTGGAGGTGATCCCAAGAAGAAACACCAAATAACATTATGCCTCAAGTATTACCTAGCAGAGGAAGAAAATCAGAGACAGCTTCTAAGCTTCTGGAACAGAACAGCTCCTTCCAAATCAAAGATAGGCTTGTCCCCAGATACAACGGCTTTGTTTATGTGTTTATAGCTTTCTCCTTGCTGCGGTTGCTGTGAGCCACATAGCAAGGAGAAAAGTGCTGCAGGTCTTCAATGTGGGGTGGCCACTTTCAGGGAATCTGGTATATTTTAAACAGTGACAGATTTCTTTCTTTTTCTTTTTCTTTTTTTTTTCTTTTTCTTTTTCTTTTTCTTTCTTCTCCTTTTATTTTGTGTGTGTGTCTGTGTGTTTAGAGATATTGCACTAGTGAGAAACGAGAAAGAAGAGCAAAATGGTGGAATCTGAGGTCTCATTTCTCATTTCTGCTGCACTTGTTCTGTTTTCCATTTGGCCTCCTCTGCAGCCCCAGTGCTTAGGAGAAGCTGTTAATAATTCTCTGTTGGCTCCCTGGACGTGAGAGCCTTGCAAAGAAAGCTTAAAGGGAAGCTCTCCAAGGAATTTGGCAGTCTTCTCTGCCCTTACCACTCTGAGCGTGAAAGGCTGTGCTTCACGCTGCACATAAATTACACCCCGGGCAGCTGAACTGTAATGGCTTGGCTTTCACAGCACAAAACTACAGCATAAGTTTATGGGTTCAAATCTTGAGTCTGAAATTAAGGAATTAAACAGGGCAAAACTATACACATACTTCACTGTATAAACCTGATAATTGCAGTCCTACTGTCTGCCTTAAAAGCATTGCTGTTATGACCCCCTCCTTTTTCTTTTACGGCTGATTGCAAAAATAATTTCTGAGAACTGTAAGCACCATCGCAATGTTATGCACTCGCATGTAAGCTGTGAAGGTCCTCTTACCATGTAAAGCATGTCGCTAGCTGCCGGATTCACTTCAGACCGGAATCTGTTATGGGTGCTCACACATTCATCAATAAACTTTGTATCTCCAATGTCAGGCAATGTGTGCGGTTCATAGGCATCAGAGGAAGGACAGAAGTGCAGCAAAGCCACCACATGAGGAAGAAGTCTGCTTGCCATGATTCTCAGTCTCTTATCTTCTGCTTTAAAAGCAGAATAGTTTAGCTGTATAAGGTACTTTTAGCTCTACAGACAGTGTTTGATTGGAAGGCTTGTGGGCTGGACTTTTATCTTGAGCCATGGCAATGCTACGGCATTTGTGGCAGGAAATGAGTCATTTTTCGGCAGCGTTGCTATGAGAATGGGGAAATTAAGCTTCAAGTTCACACCAGAGCTATATACGCTTTTCTGCTCTTCTTTTTTCTGTCTTTTTTTTTTTTTAATTTTGGAAGCCTTTTATGGTGAGAAAACTTTCTCTCTCTTTTACTTTGACACCTGGGTTTTCTTTTTTCTCTCTTTTTTTTGTCTCTACATCTCTTTTCTTATTGCAGTCACTATGTTTTGCAATAGATTTCCTGCTTTTTGTGAAAATAACGTTACTATTAAGACTGTTGCTCTGAGCCAAAATGCTGTGATAAGTCTATTTAACTAACTATGATTTTACTATAGTATGAATAGTCATTTTCATTGCATGTTGCATTACTGGAGGGATAAAATTGGCTGAGAACTATAGTTCAAATATGCTGCAGTTACCGGTGAGTGTCTCCTGTGATCACAGCCCTGTGCTATGTGTTAGTATCAGTTTTTCCTCCTGAGCATTGGCAATTTGTAAGTCACTCCCACTGACTCGAACCCTCAACGGAGCTGGGCGCCACGAGGCTCAGTGCTGCCTGGTGTTGGGGTGCCCAGGTCCCACACTGGACTTCACAACTGTGAGTCAAGAGCTGACCTCCTACATGTGTTGTCTCAGGAACCCAGGCCCTCCTGCCCAGATCCACCACCTCCGTCACCCTCCTTGTCATGGTTCCTTAACTTTTGCCTCTTGCTGAAGCTTAGACATTTTGCTGCAATCCAGAGCTGGGCTCTCCAGGAGAAGGAGGTTGCTTCACTCTCCACTTCAGGTTTCATTTTAGGAATTTGCATCTTTCGAACGCTTGGATGTTGGTCACAGTTACCTCTTCCACATAAGTTGGGGTGGGTGGGGGATTAGGTGACTTTGGGGTTGTTTGTCACAGGTTGTACAGTGAACCTGCAAGAGCAGCTCCACTCAGACTCGGTCACACACCTTCAGATATCCCTAGGTAGACTGGTCACAGGCTAAAAGGCCCTTGGAGGGAATCATGAGGATGAGAAATACTGTGCATATAACTCCCCTAGAAACCACTTTTTAGAGTATCAGTAGAGTATCACTTTTTAGAATCAAAATATCCATGGACTCTAAATCAGGCAATAAAGCTATATAATGCAACCTAGGATGTTTCTGTAAATCGGTCACTTTCAATCCCTCTTTCCACCCTTCTTTTAGATAGATAATTCCACCATTTTCAGTGTCCTCAAAGTAGTGGATTTTAGAATCACTATTTTTCATGTTAGATGCTAACACAATTTTTTTTTAAGGTCTTGATACATGATTTCAGAACTTTATTGCCTTAAACAAACTACTTGCCCCTTAGTAACATATGCATATTTTTTAATCTAAAATCTTTAAATATTTATCTCTAGGTATAAAAAATCATGACAGACAAGAACTGACAATAGTGAAAATATTTGTCTTCTTGCAAGGTGACACTTTGTAGCATATAACAAGTCTGAACACTTGGGGCTTATATTTATTCTGTTGGATGCTATGTTCATTCCAAGCTGCAGAGAGGTTCAGGATTTGAGTCACAGTGTTCTCAAAATTTAGGACTAAGAAAAAAGGAGGAGACACAGCTTTAAATATTGACAGCACAGGTAAGCATTTCTGATTTCAGCCAGTATCTCTTAGCTTTAAGTATGGGTTTGCTTACTTTTATAACAAATAAACTATAAGCTATATAGAGATAATAAGGGGCTACTGTATAATTATGCATAAACAAACTGAATCCACCAATCATTTAGACTGTCTTAGTGAGGATGAAATCTTCATTTCTGAAAAAACTGTCCTGGGCCCCTTTCATCTTCACTGTCATCTTCATTTTCTCCCACTCTGTCTGCTATCTCAGGTTGACTATGTTCTTTTCTGCTTTTTTTTTTCTCTGAATTTTCAGATGTTTGTCACTATCTCGCATCCTAAAACTCAACTGTCCCCACAGACATCCTGTCTTAAACTGTGCTCTGTCAGCTTTTCCTGATACCTTTCTAGCTATGGAGGACAAAGCCGAACTCTGAGGGGAGAAGAACAGAATAGCAAGACTGACAATGACAGAGTAACTTTAATGGAGATTGGTACACAAAGGTTAAATTTAGCAGAAGATACGCTTCAGTCTTTCTGTATGTAAAAAGCAGTAAATACAGTTAAGTATCTATTATCTAGGAAAAATGAGGTCTGGGATAATTGAAGGTTAATGAAGACCCATCATTGCTGCTTTTGGATCCAATATGCCACTGCAGACGTTTCTTTGGTTTCTAGGTTTTGTCCAGGCTTCCAGGAGGCTTGTTAGTAAGCATAGTAATATAGAGTCCATATGGTCCCTCTAGGAATCCACCACTGGGCCAGAGCTAAGAGGCTCTCACAGACACTGAAGTACACTGGAGCTACTGCCATGCTAATAAGTTATACTAGCTTTAGCCTCTTGTACAGCCACTTGAATCTTGCCTTGAATAGAGAAGCAGCCTTCTCTGTGCTGAATAAATGTCACCAGGATAGCAGAGAGAGATGACCATGGGTGGTTCTTAAACGCGTGTAATTCTCTTGCAGTGATAGGGCTATAGGATAACTATCAGTGTCTTAAATGCCATTACTCATATATAAACATATGGGGATACCACTGTCGTACTAGAAGACCACCACCAGCACTCAGTACCAAAAATATCGGCCTTAGAACTGAAAGACTAAGGCAGTAGTTGTCACACGAGGGATGTGGATGCTCCACAGGCGGGATGCGCGGAGGCATGGTGGGCGGGTGGACTGGAGGGCGAGGAGCAGGAGGCCTAGGGATATCTGGTGGTGGCTGGGGCTGTGTATCCCAGTCTGGGTACCAGCTGGTAGAGCCTAAAAAACAGCAAAGAAATAGCTATTAAAATCCATCAAATCTATCTGAACCTAAAGGAAAGTGATTAAGAACAACTAGATACGTACTTATCAGTTTCTCACGTTCTATGTTTTCTGTTGAGAGATCAGAAAAGAAAGTAATTGTGAATATCATTCAGTAATGTTTATTAATTGCTGCTGCCTGGCTGATTGCACCTTTGATGCCAGACAGTGTTAAAAGCAGGAACCAGATCAATAAGAGCAGCCTCCCAGCTTAGGTGGGTCTAATATCATTTTATCGAATTGGAAGAGAAGCATAAAAGAAGCAGCTGCATTAGGAAGAATTTGTATCGTGGGGAGGAAGGAATAGCAAATAAAAATGAAACTTAGAATTTTTTTTTAAGATTGATACACAAAACTAATTTAAATAAAGCAGTTACAGACAGACAAATCTCATTAAGTGCAAAATTTATCACAGAAATACAACTTTGTTAAGAACTATGCAGGACTTCCTGGGTGCACCCAGCCAGAACTACTGACTTGCCCTATGGAACCATATGGTAGAACTGTTTTCAGGACATAGCATGTAACTTTTAAAAGCTCCCTTCCTCCTCCCCAGTCTGAGATGTTTCTGGTTATTCTGTGATGCATCAGTCTGATGATTCAGCCAGGATATCCCAGAAGGAAATAAGAATGCCAAATGTTCATTTGTTTCTACAGCTGAATCTATCTGGAGCATGGCTCCAGATAGGACCGTCCCTAAAAATCTGTATGATATTCATATTTAATTTAAGACAGTATTACATGTCATTTAGTTTACATTTATTTGAAACACTACTTCTGACTCTAATTAGGAAGTAGGTGTAATGACAAAGGTCCATGGCTGTAAACTGTTGTGCAAAAACAAGCTCTTACTGCTTTATTTCAGAAAATTGCAGAAGTTAGAAACAGACCTGTTTTTCTTTACAGTCTATTGGTTGCTCAGACCTGTATAGTTTTCTGGGAATGTGATAGGACATATCAAACTCAGCTAGAAAGTAGAAGTTAAATATACTGTTTCTCCTAGGAGAAGAGAACCGGAGAGGAATATTTGTTGGAAATAATGTTATAGTTTGACTTTTTGATCAGATAAAGAGGTATGAAGTGGTTGAACTGATATATCTCTTCATTGGAAACTCTAGCTTCTGTAACTGAGGGCCTTAAACAGCAAAGCGTTCAAATTACTTTTTCTCATACTGTCCTTACCAGTGTTTGGTACTGTTGTTATTTTTGGTGGGCTACAGACCCACTATATACTTAACACAAATTAACTCACGATTGTATTTCCATTGATAATTTTATTTATATGTAATCATATATATATAATACTTATATATAATTTTCTTAGCTGATTGCTTTTTTCTTACCACAGAGATTGTCTGCACACTTGTCATTACTACATCCACTGCATGGCCGTCCTGTTTTATATGGTTTTGTTGGGTAATTCCCCCTGAAAATCAGAAAAAAGCATATTTTGTTAGCTCAATCTTTTGAAGAGCAAATTAAATACACTATTTCATCAAATTGTTAGAGTAACTCATCATGGAAAGCTATTATAGAGGAAAAATAACTTTATCAAAAAACTTATCATTACAATGTTTGAAACTGCTTTTGGGTCAGACTGAAACTCTCACTCACATGGGGAGCAGCTACCTGGTGATTCTTGTCATTGATATTAAACAGACTTTGTGAGGAAACTACCATTCTGCATAAGGGTACAGGAGTCTGCCTCTAGTTTCTCATTACCCACCTGTAGCAAAAAAAAAAAAAAAAATCTGTAAAATGTATGTATGTCCAGAAATTGCAAAGCATGGGATAAGCTATAGAACAATCTTCCTTTTATTTCTTCATTTAAAATGTTTTGTTTGAAGTCAGAGGGGCTGTAGAGAGGTGGAGTATTTGTCAAATTGAAAGTTTGCATTTTTCTTTCTTTTCCTGCAGAGGCTGAAGTCAAAACAGATATGATTCCACCACTCTTGCTTATGGTGAGTGCTCTAAGCAAGGATCTGCTCACTTGCTTTTTTCAGAACAGGATTTTCTGAAGCTCAGGCCAAGGGCAGCAGCCTCCGTTTTAAATGGCTGGGGGAACTTCCTCTCAACCAGTGACATCTAGATGATGTTTTTTTCTGGAATTTGTTAAGACTGCTCCCACTATTGGTAATATCTGATACCAGAAGAGTTAGAGGACATTTAAAAAATAATAAAACCCCAAAAGGTCATAACTGACTTATGCCGGTCCATAGTTACAAACAAAATGTGCTGCTCTGAAAATTCCTGGAAAGTATTCAATTGTATTGCAAAAGTGAACTGCACAGCCAACTTTGTAACTTGTGGCCCAAACGACCTGAAAAGCAAAGCAAGATATCTAATGTGTTTGTTGAAAGACTGAAAAAGCTACTAGAATTCACAGGAGTAAGGGAGGAACCAGCAGCTGAAGTGAAGGGTTCTTGTGGGAGTTTAAAATAGCCAACACAGAAACAGCATTAACAGACTGAAGGAAAGCTGAGATCAATCACTGATTGATTGGTTTTTTTTTCATTTACTGTGTGGTTGCCCTGGAAACATGAAAACAGATTCTGTTTTGACAGCCCCATTAGAAGAAAACAGGCATTATTTTTCTTTCTCAACTTTTAGTATCTCTCTATGTATATATTTAATAGCCCGAACCATGTAATGTTGTGCATGCTTGGTAATGAGCATCCTTCCTCTAGGGTAAGTGCTGTCCAGTTGTGCTGCATGCCACCGAGCAGATGATACCATCAGAAAGCAACTGTCTTCTAGGGATCTCTTTTGACAGTTTAAAAATCTCTCAAATAAATTTTCTATTTAATTAAAAAGAGAAAACATAAGTTAACGGTTCCTAGTGGTGAGCTTCAAGCATGCCTCCTGTTTTCTCTAAAAGGCACTTCTCTTTTGAAATGTACCTAGTTTTGATGCCTGTATAAGCACACAGTTACAGAAGCCTTTGTGTATGTGGTAGGACCCAAGCACACGTCCCAGCTTCGCATGCACCCTTGGCCACATCCTAGCTTCACCCTTCACCCCAGCAAGGCCCTGGTATTTACTTCTCTTTCCCAATCACGTATACCAAAGAGGTTGCCATAGCATTTTTCTAGCAGATCCTCTGTGCTATGCACCAGGGGATGACAAATTTTGGGAAATGTGTGAAGGGCATCTGGCTTAAAATACAGCTACACGAGAAAATGCCATTCTCTTCAGGTGTCTGGGTGGGTGCTGTGGTATGTCTTGTGGTAAGGAGTAAGGTGCTAATAATTGTGTTCAAATTGTAAACTTCAAAGATGACATCACTGTGAAATTGTCAGGCAGATAATCCCTTTCCGTCAGGAGAATAGGCCCCAGACAGCCCTGCTGCTCCGAATATTCTATTTCCAATCTCATCCAGTACTGAAATGGGGAAAAGAAATCCCTGACATGTTTTCTGTTCCAAAGTAGTCTGTTTCAAGCCTATACTTGGACCCTGTGAAACTACTAGGTTATAAACCATTGGACAAGTAAAACTCACCTGGGTATAGTGACCACACTTGTCAGTACAGCTATTGGTATCGAAATGGTAGCTTCCAACTTCGTTAAACCAGTCACGGATAGCTGTATCCACAGAGAAGATGGTGGCTGTGCCAGTCCAGATGTTTTCTCCAACAGGTGTAAAGGTCGGATGCACCTTCCCTGGCTTTTTAAGATAGATATTATGCTTAAACTTGCACTTCTTTGCCCATGCTTTGGCAGTCTTCGCTAAAGCAGGGTCCCAGGACTGTGGAATGGGAAGAAAGCATAATATGACCTGCACTGCAGTGATTTAGTTGAATTCAGACACCTCTTCTCTTAATAACTCTTTTCCCCTTTCTGCTTCCCCTCCTTGTGAGAAGTTTCATCCTCTCCCTCGTCATTTCTACACCCATAGCATAACAAAAAAAATGTTCTTTTTCCTTTAGGTACTGCAGAACCAGTACTATCTATCCACTGTCCTGTGATATTTGAGTTGCTAAATATTTAGAGCAGGACTGTGGTGTTTAAGTTGCTAGGCCTGAGAGCAAGTAAGAGCTGTAGAGGGGCTTGAGGAACTTTTTGCCTGGGAGTGCTTGGCTCTCCAGAGATCTGCACTTCACAGCTATCAGTAGACTGGATAGGAGTCCTATTCTGCCGGCCAAGATGGAAAGGAGCAGAGTCACAGTTGCTCCCTTCCCTACCTCTTTCTGCCACCTTGCTCTTCTACCTTCTCATCGGGTGAAAGAGCTACTCTTTAGGGCCTTCTACATGTCCGAAGGAAATGAAAGCTCACTCATTTCTACTGGGCTGAGGAAGAACCATATACACCCTGAGTGACACAAATGATAATTTGAGAAACTGGTCTGCAGGACTGTCTGAAAATGTTTGTGCTACTAAATGACCAGGCAATAAAATGGCAGACAAAATTCAGTGTAGAAAAATGTAAATTGAGGGACGTGAGGAAAAAAACCCAATCTTGACTTTTTATTTGTAATGACAAGTTTAGAGTTGACTGCTACTACTTGGAAATCAGTGTTTAGTAGTAGCTTAGAAAGCAAATCAAGTGTTAAAAATTCCTTGAAGAGGAATAGAGAATAAAAACAAATATGTAATTACGCCACTGTGCAAGTTCATTATACCTACTAAATACTGTGTGCAGTATCTCATCTTAAAAAGGGCACAATAGAATTGGCAAAGGAACATATACCACAGATAGGGAAGATCATCCTAGTTGTCAGCTTTCATAAAACAAAAAAGGAGTACTCTGCAGCTTTGAGCAGAGACAACTGGACATCCTGTGTGGATTGAAACACATAACTAGGAAATAATTACTTTTTTCTTCCAATAAAAATACCAGAGTATTTAATGAAGCTAGGAATTAGTGGGTCTAAAACCAATGCAAGGAGGTATCACTTCGTACAACTTGTGGTTAGGTTGTGCAGGTCTTTGCTACAGGATGAAAGTATGGTAAAATTTGCATTTTTCAGCTCAAGACTGAAAAAAATCATACAGGAAAAATTCATCAAGAGCTTTTAAATATAATGCAACACCTTTGATTCAAGAGGTTCTGGTATGCTTGCCTTGCTCAGATTCTGGACTTAATGGATCTTTAGTCTGACCAGCTAAGTTTGTTCTTGTGCTCTATCATTCTTAATTAAACACTGCTTTTAACAAAATGACAAGAAATTAGAATCACAGGTAGTCTGAGTTTTAGAGCTTTCCTGTGGATTTCCTTTCACAGAAGTGACCTATATTATTTCTGTGGTTATACATTTAACTTTTCTTTTCTAGCTAAACAGCACTGCTGCAGGGCTCAAAGTAATGGCATACACTGACTGGTGTTATCTCCTCATCTGCTCTGCCTTTTCCTTACATATTTCACTGAATAAACTGAGACCTATCCATAGTATGTTCCGATATCCATTTTACTGATAGGAAGCTCTGCTTTCCAGCTGAAATATTAGTACCCTTACTCTACAAACATGTTACATTAACTGAAGTCAGATGTCTTTATGCACACTCTGTCAAGCCCCTTTCTACAACACGTTTTGGATTGGAAGAAACAAAGGAGATGCTAGATTTTCAGCACTGGGGAATCCTGTCATACAGACTGACTATTCTGGGGCTATTTAATAATAACAAGCCTCCTTGTATCATGAAACATGAAGTAATGTAAGAAAGGTTACTACCACTTTTAAAAAGCGGTAAAGAGCTGAACAATATTTATATTTTTACAATACAGCAAGGCTGGCTAAAGGTTAGCGTAGCAACCCATCCCTAAACAAAGAATTCCCTTCAAATTAGTAAGATTGAACAAAACTGTGAATTTTTTTTTCTATTGTATCTCCTTCAAAGAACTATCTTATATAGTAAGAAAATCATTGACAGGGAAAGAAAAGTACAAAGCAAATTGAGAGGAAGATGGACTAGTTTAGCAGCACAATCTATATTAATTCTCAAAGTGATCACAAATATCTCCTTATCATGCGAAACATATTGCTGGCTGGTGGGTTCACTTTGGATCGAAAGTTGTTGTGAGCTGTCACACAGTCTTTAATAAAATTAGCATCTCCTATGTCAGGCAAGGGATTTTGTGCAAAAGCATTACAGCAAATTAAGAGATCCAGGAAGAAGAATGCAGCACAGAAAAATGTGATTTTCATAATTCTTCAACGCTTTTAACTTTTTGAAAGAAAAAATCTCTTACTTGGCGATAATACCGGCAAGCAGTTCTTCAGTGTGGTTGTTTGCTAGATGCGGAAACACTTGAAAATTTGAAAACAGGAAGTGAATTGTCCTTGTTGTGAAGCTGCCCTGGGTATGAGGACACAAGCGTGTGAGCCCTGCTTGGTGGGGCAAGTGTTTGAGCAAGGTGGCACATGAAATGATTGTTACGGTGTTGCTTTTCCTGGTTGCTTCATGACCTTTTTTCCTTCCTAAATGGTACGTCTGACTTGTCTCAGAGAATTTAAGAACATCTGTGACATCTAAGAAAGATCCAGCAGCATCACAACTATATCTGAGTTATAAACAGGAGGCTAAACAGTACTTGTAATCAAATATTTGCACGTTTATATCTGTGAATTACTAACTCTCCCCACTTTTGTCTTCGCTCTGCCATGATTTGCTGACTGATACCAGGAAGGTAAGTAAGGGCAACTGTAGGAGGAAGCAAAATGGAGGGGCACCTGCTGGTGTTTTGGAGGGAGTTTTCTTCCTGTGGGTGATGTAACCTTCTGTCCTATCCAAGAATGCGTGATTTTCCTATCAGCTGCCTCCTTCTGGGCTGCAAGGACCCTCATCTCCACCATGTGCTCTCCAGAGGCCTGCAAGGCACCATGCAGGGGTCACCACAGGGTGTTGCAGGGGCGGGGGGAATGTAGCAGTCCTATTTATGATGATTCAGCCCATTATGGTGAATAGCTCCCCCTCCTGCTTCTAAAATGAAGGTAGAAAAAAGGCTTGTCAACTGCTCTGTTTTTTTGCAGATCAACTTGCCTGTTTTCTAAACAATAGCTATTTGAGTTCATTGTTTACCAGCACTTGTTATCTTTCTCCAGATGACCGTTACCTTGAGATTGCAAAAATAACCATTTTGTCTTTCTCTGTTTTCTTTTTCTAACATTGTCCATACAATCTATGAGGACCTAAAATCTTCGGTCAGCTAGACTTAATGTAAAGCCATGCTACAGGTACATATGATTAGTACGAAGATTAATATTAGCAGCATACTACAACTGCCCCAGTAATTTAACAGTCCAGCAGTCTGGCATTTTTTTTTTTTTATTAGTGCAGGCAAAAATCTGTGGTTGGAAACTTACCTGAGACCTTTGTGAAGCAGAAAGCTCGACATACCCAGTTCAAGTTATGCTGCTTTTCTGCAGAGATAGACTCTAGCTCCATCTATTGATTCTCTCTACATAGAAAGAAGTGCAAACTGCCCTCAAGCATCCATAATGAAAATTTTCAGAAAAAGAGAATGAAAATCCTTTGTCAGCCTTAATCAGACTTTCTTTTTTATTTTTATTTATTTATTTTTTAAGATGGATCAAAATGAAGCCTTAAGATCTGACTATCCACATAACATTTGACAGGACAATACAAACCTTGCCTGTCCCTGCATAAGTCTCAAGAGAAATCTAGTACAATTAGCTAATTATGAGCAGGAAGATGTGTAAAATTTGGGGAAAATTCCTATGTTTACGTCCACCTTTCTCACTTCTTATCTCCTGCTTTCAGTTTAGAATGGCTGGAAACATAAAATCTCTGCATCCTCATTTTTCCCTAATGTATGATACGGTCACAAGAATAAGAGATGATGGTTTACAACTATTACAGAAATCCAAGATGCCTGAGAATCTGTAAAATTATATTTGACTTTGTCCTTAAATCAACAACTTCCTCACTGAATATTGTTATTTATATTAGGGAGAGAATCTTTACTTACTGGATTCAGCTGAACAAAGATAAAGAAGCTGCAGTGAATAAACTAATATCCTGATATGAGTTGCTACTTCTAGAATACAATTTCACCTCAGATCAAATGGAAGAACACTGCTGGTACTGAATTATTTCTGTAACTATCAAACAACTTGCAATATTTCTACAAGTTAAATATGATAATAAATTATTTAATATGTAGAACCTAATTGATAAATATGTTAAAATATTTATCTTGGAAATCAAAGGCTTCGAGTTTCTTGGATACATGAAAGTGAAGCGGACATAATTTTCATCACCAAGAAGATCATGCAGCATTTCATTTTCATAAAGAAATTACTTTAAGTAACATGGGTCTGAAAGAGACTACAGATCCCTCCTCCTCTTTGCATATGAGGACTTTTAGAAGTAGTGTGTCTTTTACTCATGTTTAGGAAATTTCTGTCATAACTCATGAAGTTAGAACTTGCATCTCTTGAACATGCACCCATGACAGCAGTGGTTGAAAAGATGAACTGAAGGCACAGAATGTACTAATACTGGAAATGTGTAAACTCAGAATGCTTTGGACACACTAAACATAGTTCAAACCAAGAAATACTGCCTGTTTTATCCTAGAAAAATAAATGTCCCAACTCAAAGTCAATAATTTTGTAGGTGTTCCAGAATCCAGAACTAAAATCATTGATCATGTTGATGAAGCGGCCATTTTTCCTCCTGAGAAGTCTGTTTTATCTGAAACATTAAAGGGAACCATTTTCTAGCAGATAGCACTCAGTTACTTGAATTATTCTCAAGTATTGTCAGGCAGCTTGCAGAACAATCTGAAATGACATAGCCAGACACAAAAAACTTTGATTTTGAAATATTTTTAAATATGATGGAATAATTTGTGCCATAGGAATCCATATTTTGAGTTTCCTTAAATACAGTCTGGAAGCATTCCATTTGCAAATACTTCTCAGCAATATGTGAGAGGAAACATACATTTTGCCCCATACATACATACATATGTGCTTCTTACATATGTACAGAGTACAGGTATACCTGGATATTGTGGCTACAATAGCATGTAGTAACTGATTTAACTATGGTTATTCCCTTATGGATGGTATGTTCAATATCACACATTCATAGTAAAGCAGACAGTAAGCATTGATCTTGAAAATGCTAGGCTTGTACCTTAATATGGAACCACTGGACCGTATTTCCTCTTTAAATTTGGTATGATTTGTGTTTAAATGTTCTTAGTAATAAAACAGAAATAGAAACATAGAAATAAACAGAAACAGAAATAATATAATTTATTAAAGATTAGAAAATAGTATGTAATTTTTGAAAAGTGCTCCAAAACACTGATTCCTTAATCAAGCATATACAAAAGAAAAGAGGCCAAAAAACCTCTGTGAAACTGCATTATGCAAAAAATCAATAGTGGGTCAAGGCTCGCATAAATCAATATTATTTCCTCCTATGATTAAAAATACTAATAATAATTTTAAATGTAATCTTTTTTTTAGGGTAGATGTGTTTTAATTCATTAAAGATTAAAATCATGCCTAAAGGAATGTGAATTAGCCTAGTGAATGTTTTCTGCCACCTGCTTAAATTTCTGAATAACTATTAACAGAAGGGATTTTCATAACATTAGACAGTCATATAATAGTATTATTTTGCTGTATGAACTGAAAACTCTTTGAAATACCTTGGAATTACAATGACGTTCAGAAAAAATTCGAATCTTGACTGAAGAGATGTAAAACCCTGATCTTCATACTTGTCTTTACCACTAGATGGCACTTAACCAACATTTCACTAAGTACATTAATTTGCTTGTTATGGTATGTGTCTCATTCACAGTTTTAGATTAGTATCATCATAATACGCAAATTACTTTAACAGAAATGCATTCGATTTTCAAGTTTTAAGAAAATCATAAAAAATAAGTATCTTTAGTTTACTTGCAATAAGAAAAATGTTTTCATAGATCCCCAGATTTTGAGTAATCATTTGAAATTTCATGGTGAGGGAGGTAAGGTACCTTAAAACAGTTAGTTTCGGTTGGGTATATGAAAAGAGGCTTGCAATGCTGAAATGGAAACATTCAGACAAAAGTCATTTATAGGATTTCCCTTTTGACATTGCTTTGAATTTAGAATAGCTGGGGACAGAATTCTTCAATTTCTTAATTTCCCCTAATGTATGATTCAGAAACCAGGAGACATTTTAGGAAATTAAAGGATAGTATTGATAACTTAAATAATACTCTGTTCAGAGGCTTGCAGCTCCCCAAGTATAAATCTTAAGCTTTTAAAATAACTGTAAGTATTTGTAATTACTTAGACTCTATCATTAAAAAAATGTATGTTTCCATTACTTTGGTTTTGGCTGCTCAAGTTTGCCAAAAAGATGATAGCAAAGAAAGGAAATTTATCTTAAGCTCTTAATTATTTCCTATGCAGGCCAAAAACTGCAAGATCTTTTGAGGTTTTCCTATGCAAAGCCAAGGCAACTGAAGGCAGTTTAGATGAAACAGTTCTTAGACATATGTATTTAAGCAGTGATGAAATATTCATCTTATGTTATAGTAGAGAAAGAGTATGACTATGTCTTTACAAATTATGCCAAGGAGTGACTCAAGTCATCAGACAAATTTTATCTGTCTCTTCAGTACCATCCTCTGGACAGACAGGAGATGCCTATGTTTCAAAGTAGTTAGTGGACAGCTACCCAACTAGTCTCTGGCATTTCATCACTCATAGGGTACTCCAGCAATCCACACTCACCACTCATCAGCTTCACACATTGTATGACCTTTTTAGATCATAACATAAAAGGAATGACATGCCTAATAGATGCTGACAACTTCCACTTTTCATTTGTAACAGCATGATGCTTCCACTGCTGTTCCCATTTTTACTTTAACTCCTTGTGATTAAGACTAAGAGACACTGACTACCTTAGGACCAGCTCCATCTTCTGCCATAGGGTCAGATGAGGTTATGAACATGCTGGGCTGAAGGAGCTAATATTTCATTACCTCCAGAATAAGGAAGAAATCTCTTTCAGATACTTGAACCAATACTTCCAGTCTATGCTCTCAGACTGCAAAATAGCCCCAGGTCACCTCGCATTCATTAAGGGATGTAATGGACCTGGAAGACTACTACCTTTCAGTGTAACCACATGCAAAACATCTGGGACAATCAACAGAGGGTCAGGGCTTGCATATGTAAAGAACATTTGACAGTCCTTCACAAATACTATTCCTGCCCTTGGTAGCCATGCAGGCACAGAAGATAGACTAAGACCCCTGAAGGTTATAAGATGCTGTAGAGTTCTAACACTGATCATAATCTTGTATCTCCTGTAAGAGACATTATAGTATTCACTTTTTACTGTGTGGACTTGTGGAGTTCATCTCACACCTTCACCCTTTCTCAGGTACAGGCTACAACTGCATGAAGGGACAGGCACGTCATAGGCAAAGATGACAGAGGCTGGGTCAAGTTCTTAACTCTATAGAGGATATGAGAAGAAAGAAAGCAACTTGCTATACTTAATGTCAAAATACAATGATAAATATTTTTTGGATGTTACTGACCATTAGAAATGCTTACTGAACCATGAGAACGAAAATATCTTAGTAGTCATGTCCCCAACCTCAGCAAATAGTACACAGAAGAGAGACAAACTTCTTGTTCCCGACTACTTGCATAGGACAGGATCTGCAGTCTGTGAAAGCAAAGTTTGTATTACTAAAAGAATTGCTGCTCTTACTGAGCAGACTGGCAACAATTTGAATCTCATAGTAGAAGAATCTCTTGTAGAAGGATTTCCTGACTCAGGGGGACCATGTAACTTCTCTTTTATTGGCAGGAAAAGGCTCCTAGAATAGTCCATGGAGGGCCTATAAGTATCACTGGTCCTCTGTCCAGCAGCTTCATGTTGTCTAACAGAATCTTCTTTCTGGTCTCCCTCTGCCTGAGGGCCCAGGGTCTGAGGTTGATTCCAGTTTGAGTACAGCTGTGGCCAAAGCCTCACTATCACATATATCTGTTATTTTTTTAAGGAGGGAGGAGGAAGAGAGTCTGGAACCAAAAAAGACACCACTGCAATATCCATACTACTTGTGGACCTCCAGGGTGGAATTCAGCTTGTAACTAAGAACTCTAAATTTAGGTGCTACAGGTGATACAAGTGTCTAAACTCATGTTATACTTCATTAATACCTAGTTAGTACAGTCAAAGGACCCTAGAGAGAAGTTCGGTTGACCAAGCACTGTGAATCTGCTTTAGGGTAATTTGAATTAGTTACTATCAGTGGAATGGAAGAAGCATTGGCTAGATTCTACCTACCTATAGTAAAAGCTTAGGCCCATAGCACACGTGGACAAGTGTAAGTGTCTTAATCCATAGCTGAATTGTATACTTATATTCCAAGGCCAGACTTTGCAACTTTATGTTAGAAGGTATGGAGGAGATGTATCTCTCTGCATTCTAGAGAACAGTTTGGAGAAGACAGATTCAGATAGAATGGCCCACCAACTCTTCTCAGTCAGTAGGGGCTGTGACTAAACCAGATGAGAATCATCTCACCAGCTGGTCATCATCTTCAGAGTGGTCTTTAAGACTGCAGGATAAGCATCTAACAGGCTAGGGCATGCAAAACAGAAGGGAGAAGCTGATTAGTAGAGCTAGGTAAGTGATACTTCCTTGAAATGTCTTTCCAGCCTGCTCTGAGTTGCAAGATGGAAATTCAGTATCCTGCAGAACATTCCAACTAGAAAATAAATGAAGCCTTTGAAAGGGATGGCAGAGTGCAGTCCCTGCTCATTGTACAGCTGCTCTCGGCCACACTGCTACCCAATAAAATCTGAAAACTGATGAAGTTGGTGTACCACTGGGTCTGTCTGTTCACTACTGTCCAACTGCTCATTTTTCTTCTATGTCTCAGAGGATTTCAGTTGTTCAGTGATTCTGCTGAGCTATAAATGTCCTGCCTATGAGCATGGGAGGCCATTAGTATGTGGCTGGACTGCAGGAAGTTTACTATTGTTTTAGTGGGAGAAGGTTAGGGGGATTTGCATAACAGCATTTACTGCAACCATGCCCCTTAGCCTAAGTGAGCAAAATTGTAATGCATTGCTTGCTGTCTCTTGGGACAGTATTGGGATTTTAGATGAACCAAAGCACAAGGTGCTGCTGGTTGTTCTTTCCCCTGTGGTGTCTACCTCCTGCTAGTGAAAATGGCACTTTATGATGGCTCCGTTGCTGCTCAAGCACAGCTTGCTTCACTCCCCTTCCTAAACCAAAGAACAAGAGATGTGTGATACACTTACCAAAAGTTGTCTCCTAATCTTTGCTGATAGCACTGCTAAAGATTGTAAAGGAAAGCTGGGTACACAATGACATAACTGTGGAAGACAATGGTCTGCAGGTTTTGCAGGATGAAGGATTTAGTCTGGTCTTGACAACAGATACAAGAAGCTTGTTAAATAGTACATATGTATGCCTAGCTGCATCAAATCTCTAGTTATCTTCGTTGACCTTCATACATGCTAATTTAAGTTTCTTGAACTTAAACTACCATGATTTGTTGCGTTTGTTTCTTCTTTTTAACTGAAGACATTTGAAAAATGAAGTTGTTCTGCTGTCCATTAGAGATGTTTTTATAATATAAGACCAGAAATGGTTGGTGCATAGCAATAGCATGAAAGTTCAAGAATTGCTAACAGTACTATTGGAATATTACTGAATCATATTCAGGATTGTCCTGAGAGAAGAGAGAAAAAGCCACTATAGGCCACATCTATACTATTTTTAGCCAGTGGATCTTGGAATAAACTATCTTCTTAACCATACTTACATTTTCTTCAAGAGAGGAAATTGGAAATACATATTGTGTGTGGACAGCAGAAGAGCTAGCACCCAAGAGGGAAACAGTGAAGAACACACACAGACAGTTGGTCAGTTTTTAGATACAACTTTGCAGTGCCTCACAACACAGAGCCTACAGTTATACTAACTCTTCTGAGTAGCAAAGCATAATAGCCAACACATAGTGATAAACAACTTTATCAGTACATCAGATTACAATGGCCTTTGCAGCAGCTGACCTCATTTTTCATCTTATCGTGACATTGAGTTCAGATGAATGAAGTTAAGGAAGCTAGATCCACCAGATCATTTCAGCTGAAATCTTCTTCATTAAAACCGAAGTAATTCAGTGATACAATTTTCATCTTCATAGTTTTTCATTTAAAATGGACAATAAAATACTTGCTGTCATCAACAATAACAGAAAACCACAGTCATCCAAATATCTGATGCATAATTTCATTTCTTTCTGTGTATTTTTAACAGAATACAACCAATATACATAAGTTAATAGGTTAGTGTAAAAAAATAATATAGGAAGTAGTATCAATATTTCTAGGGGTAATCTGTTTAAGAAGGACTGCATTGTTGGTGCTTTAAGATGATTATGCTCATCTATAGGCCCTGTAGGTAGGTACAGTTAGATACTATGAAAGACTAATTAAAAAGACATTTTAATCTGATAAACGTGACAAGAAGCTTCTCTCAACTTCAAAATACCTACAACAAAAAACTCATCAAAACTATCAACCACAAGCTGAGAAGCTTGTTAACCTTATCCTAATCTCCATTTGCATAAAGCTGTCCCAGTTTTCTAATTTGTTTTTTAACAACTTTAAAACACCTTAATTAAAAAACTACCAGAAAAGAATTATATCACAAGTTCAAGAGAGTAGAATGAAAAATGATATTCATGAAAACTACTTCATTTTTTGAAACAGAACCTGATGGTAAACAGTTGGCATAACTATCTGCTGATCATTCAGTATTGCAAATTCCATGCTACTTAGCTCAGGAAAAGCAATAAACTGTGTCTTAGATTAAAGGCCTACAAAACATCGTTATCTCAGTATAAATCTGGCTAGTAGGAAATAAGGTTGTCCTAACGGCTTGGGAGGCTGCAGAATTCTTTCTTTCTCAACTTAGCTTTCTAAGGCATACAGTGATTAGAAAAGCCCTAACTTTAATGCAGTTACTAAATGATGAAAAGGAGAGTTTCTCTGAGTGATATGAATTACTGCATTAGATATGATTTTTTTTCCCAATTATACAGCTCAGACTAGAAAAACTTTTGAATTAATTTTTAACATTAAATAATACTTGAATGTAAATGGGGTTTTTGCTTGTAAAAAGGCAGTATCTTAAATCAATGCAATAGTAACACTTCAAAACATGAAAAAGCCTTATTATAGTATACAATTTTCTATTTTATTTTATATATATTTTATTTTCCGTACAAAAGTCAGAAATTAATCTCTGAATTAGGCTTTTCAGCCACATTAAGGCATCTAAATGATGATTTTACTGTCAGAGATGGTGAACATCTGCAACTTGCAGGTAAGTCAATGGGAACAGCTGGTGTCATACTGGGCAATTTGGTTATTTAAGAGCCATTTATGGTTTTAGGTGTATAACATTAGGCTTCAGGATTTAAGAATGTAATCTAAGTTTTAAAAAATAAACCTTGTATTTGAAAAGTTTTGTCTCTATTTTAGTAATTTTAGAATAGGCAACTTAGAAGAAATAGCTAGCACTTATGTCTAATGGTTGTTTTCAACTTAATCTGCAATAAAAATCTAGCTAATTTTCTTTGAGAATCTCCTATAATAAGAATAATTTTTTTTTACATAATCACTGTAATTATCAGTATAGATTTACATAATAAATTGCCATGTTTTAGACCTAAATTTGCAAATACATACCTAGAAAAGGGAAGTATGAGACAAATTATTTCTGAAAGTTGAACTCCTGGAAACATTTTGTAAATTCAGTTTCAGTTCTGGTCATTAAGTAAATGACAGAATTTGACTTGGGGAGCGGTATTTGTTTGTTTTACAGCAACAGTAAAACATTACCCCAAAATAATGGACGTCAGCAGTAATGCAGTAATATAGGCATTTACTAGATAAGACTAAAATAGCCTTAAGCTTTTTGGGGTATTTTAATGTGTTGAGATAGTCTTATCCCTCTGCTTCACCTATAACCAGGAAAAAATACAGTTTATTCTATTGACAGGAAAATAACTTAAAAATTATTGTGTAGCCGTTACCTGTCCTTTGGTGAAATTGAAATTAAAATATATTAATGAAAGACATGATGTTTTGGATATAGAAGAGCAAAATCTGCATTGATTAAAGAGACTTGAATAAGTTTACAGATAAAGTGAACAAAATTTATTATTAAAATTTCAGAACATTTACAAAGCCAGAAGTATGCTATGCTAAAGCCAGAATATGCTTAAATAACAACATATGCTAAAACAAGGAATATGTGAGGAAGTTTAAAAAGATGAATATTACCTTTTCAATTTTTTGATTACCTTTAGCGGGAGTTTAGGAACAAAATACTTAATAATAAATCTGAAACTTCTCATTTTGAGTAAGAGACTTATTATTTTATAACTTATTACTTTATAAATATCAAGTTGTAGTAACTTTACAAACATTAAGATTTCTAAAGAACTGTTTTTCTATAGAATCTTCTTTTTACTTTTTATTCAGAGCATTCTTTTATCCTAGGAAAACAGGACTGAGTACATAAAATGATGCTAGTATTCTCTTGCATCTAAATTACTTTAAATATTGGCTTAGTGTGAACTGTAACAGCTGTTTAATTAATTGACATTTTTTTTCTTTGAATTCTAGGAGTTAACTATGACACATTTTTGTTAAATTTGATAATTAATATTCCAAATCTTACCAAATGCCATCTTTAGCTTAATGTTTTCCCAGAGATGTTTTTCCCGCAAATATTTTCCTAGCATGTTAGCAGGCTCTAAGGAGCGAAAGATAATAACCAAATTATTGTCAGATCAGTTGTCTTTAGCATCATGTCAGTATGACTTTTTTGCTTAATTCACTAGAGAATATCTTGAGGAGATAGTATATATTTCAAATCAAGTTATGTAGACATATGCATGTTTATAAAACGCTTTTTTATAAAATAAACAGCTATAAAAGCAAGAAACATCACTGATGGTCTCGAAACTGCAAGAGCAATACAAATCTCATCGCATACAATTCTGAACTCCCACGGGGGATTCCATCTTGAATAATCTATAAATAAGCATATAAATACAAGTCTTACTGGGAATATGTGTATATATACAGTAACTAGGCAATTTAAATAAGGATGTAAAATTAAAATACGTACGGATAATTTTATCACGTTGTGGATTTCCTAGAAAAAGGAAAAAAAAAGAAACAGTTCTACAAGTCAGCTGTAATTTCTCTTTGCTTATCTTAGTTAGCTAAAGCAAATTAATCAGATTTACAATCAGGAGAATCTGACAAACTCTCAGAATTCTCACTGACAAACCTTAAAAATAAAACAAAAGCTAAAATATTTTCTTAAAAGCTAAACAGCTGTACTTTATAATACATTCATAAAGGCATTATTGCTTGTAACAGTAATGATAATGGAGAAGAGGAACATATTACAAGACCTTTTTATTTTCAGTTAGAATCCTCTCTTGTCTTTCTCAAAAAAAGAAATGATATTTAATATTCTGACTACACACATAAGCTAGTAAATATTATCAGGTACAATTTTATGAACGAGAAAGGAAGACAAAACTGCTTAAGTGGTGTCTAACTTCAAGATCAAATATAACCCAGTAGCCCTTCTATTTCAGAGGTGTTTGCTACCTAAAAATTAAGACCACAAAACTCCTGAATGTTTCTAAAGCTATACTAACATATATAATGACTAAAGCTAATAACTAACTGTTAGATGAAAGCCATGAGCCTTACTGACAGCTTTTTGAATGAAACTTAAAAACACATGTCCTAACTTTAGCCACAGCAAACTCCCAGCTTGTGATTTCCCAATAGGTAGAAATTGTCAGGTCTAGAACTTTCTGAACAGAGACCATATACTGTTTCTTGATGTTTCATTCCTCAAAACATCAGGAATGTTTAGCATTTCACAACAATAATTCCTTTTTTTGACAATAATAGTTTAAAAAAAAACAGTTCGAGGACTTAATCCTATTTGTCATGGAAAAAAACGTTATAGCTAAAAAATTAAATTAGGATGCAGCCCTTTTTCCCACAGATGGAATAATTGAGATATACAGTGTGCCGCTGAGAAAGATTTCTTTTACAACTCTAACATGAATTGCACAATCAGACTGACTTTCCCACAGTGACTGTGACTGCTTATGGAGACTGTGTCAGCTATACTAATTCTCAAATGAAATTTGGCTGTGGCTTCAGAAAAGAGTAACAACAGACTCAATGGCTTCAAATTTTAGTATTTATATCTAAATAAAACTGATTAATAACACAATATGAATAATACAGAAGTATGCAGTTTCTGAAGGCCCAAGTGACCACTAAAGAGTTGCTGCTATGTGCTACTTTAAAAAGTATGCAGCTGGATGCTGATTTCTTTGGTATGGTGAAGTCAGTAGAACATCAGAGTGCAATAGGAAAAATAATAACACATTTACCTACAATCATTAATTACATATACTTGGAATCAAAGTGGGACTTTATCATGATCACTGAGGCCCAGATTCAGCAAAATATGAACTATTTAATTATTTGGGTTTTGAACATAATTGGCCTTAAGAATATCTTTAAATTGTTTGTGAATTGGATCTGTGAGAACATCAGCACTGAGTAAAACTGTAGTTTGTAACATTCTTTATCAAGTAACAATGGACTTACGTATTGCATTTTACATTGGCTTGTACTTACTACACAATTTATTTTCACAGGTGTCCTCTTTTGCACAATTACTGCATGATGCTCCTTTTGTATAAGGTTTTCTTGGAAGATTACCACTACAAAGGAAAAGAAAAAGTTTTTATGAGATGTGTGGCCTTATACATAATTTTAAATAAATCATTTGTTGAAAAAAATACATTGAAAATACAATGAACTACTGAAAACTCATTAAAAACCTCAGAATAGTTTGAAATCACTCATTTTCATTGTTTGGTCCCTGATACAGAAAACAATCTCAAAAAGCTGTTGTTTTTCTTAAGGGAAAATCCTCAGGTTTTTATTCAAACTTTAAATCAGAAAATAAACTATTTCAAAAAAAATAAAAAGAATGTTCTGGGTAGAGCCTGGTTTTAAATAGTGGAGGTAAAATGAAAAGGATTTGAAATAGGAAAATTTTAAAGCTGACATTCCCAAAATAGCTTAAAACAACTTATTTAGGAAAAAAAAAAATCCTGTAAGCTATTTACTGTTGAACTATAATCTTGAGAAACAGCACCGTGATTCAGCAAAATGCCTGCAAATGCCTAACAGAAAGTATGCAGTCTTACTGAAAACAGTGCGATCCTTACATGCTTAAGTACCTCATCACACTGGAGATTGAGTGCTTAAGTATAAAGATTAGCCTGCAGTAGTTACTCTGATGACATTCTCAAAAAGGCTACTTATACAAATAACTGCTGAAATTGGTAATTTTCAATAAAATGTATTTAAGTCTAACTAAAGTAAAAACTAATTTTATGGAAAATGAAGTCAGTAAATGAGTGAAGAAACAGACAATTCAGAAGACAGAATCCTACCTGAGGAACTAAAAGATAGTTTGTACACATAAGAATAGTCTTGGAGAGCCTTGTACATTCTTAGTGGCATTTAACACACTGGAAGTTCAAATTTAATGGAAATCTGAGTTTTTGGTATGCCACATTACTTTCAATTAAAACTGAAACATGCTAATTTACCATTCCTTTATTTTAAAGATGATCTAATTTGTACAACAAAATATTGCAGAATTTATATGTGAAATCTCTAAGATAACTTCAAGCTTCCAATTTAACAGGACCTTTAAACAACCTGTCTTTGGGAAGAAGCAGGTGAGATTGTTTAATCAACAATATTTTCTCCTGATTTACTGAGATATTGCTTAGATGTTGTCTAGTGATATGTCTGTAACAAAGTTCTGAACTGAAACACATAGGATCCTTGCTCTTCATGGACTTTCCTCATCTGGCAGGAAGTCTAGGTACTTACTATTTTCTTCAAACAGGAAAATGGAGTAGGGAAAATACAATAGAAAAACAGAATAAGGAAATAGAATAGCACTCCAGAGACAAAAAAACAGGGTCAAAATGTGAAGCACTTTCTTCCCTCTTGGGGAGACTGCAAAGGGAGGAATACTGGTTGACATGCACTCATTTCCACTTAAGGAGTCTTTGATAAAGTTAAGTATGGATCAAGCTATTTCTTCAGCTGTTGTTGTTTAGCTGGAGACTGAATTAAAATTGTCTTTTCCATCTACCTATAAATTCACCCTTTAGTGGACTTGTACACAGCTACCAAAACTGTGAGGGGCACTTAAATATAGAATCATGCTAATAAGGGATCTTGTTATTAACTGCTCTAGAACCTTAAATGACAATACATCTAGTAATTTGGTAAATTCTGGAATATGGAAATATATTCCATCCTCTTACACCAGAAAGCAGTTATAAAGTCTTTTACTCTAAAATAAGTGGAAACCTGTAGTTCCAGAAACAGGAGAGATTTCCTATTCTGCTAAAGTAGACTTAAGACAAAGGTTCCTACAGAGCAGTAAAATGGAAACATTGTTGATACAGCAAAATGTTGAATAAACCCTCTCAATTACATCTAAAATCCAGTTGTCTCTGATGATATTTGATATTCTTAACCATGTAGTGATATAGTCACGCTGATAATTTTGATAGGTATTTTCCGAATAGGGTAGAGGAAACTGAGAGTGAAGAAGACTTGCATCTGGGATATCTGACTTGCATGCATTTAACTAGTTTCCCTAGAAGTCAATGCATGATTAATCACCATCTCTTCCTGTGATAAAACAAATGAAATGCAGAAACTTTAAAAATTGAAAGAAAATAATTAAAAGGGGTTTGGAAAAGGAAGCAAAGTTGCTACATGTTAGTGTCTCAGAAGACATTGTTAAAGGTATCAGTAGACATTTCCTTCACATCATAAAACAGAAATTACATGATTTCAAAACGACTTGAGCATCATGGATATGTAAAGGACTTGATTTGCTCTGGAACAAGTTTGAACACTAAAAGGAGAAGGCCTCTGATATATCACAATGTGGCCAGGGACTGCAAACTCTAACTGGTATCTAAAATAACAATGCTAACACCCAACCTGAGACATTAACAGTTTGCTGGATCCACTGAGTCCAGTTCAGACAGACAGTTTGGCTTCACCCAGCAATGCTATTAAGTCTCCAGAAATAATGGAGTTTTCTGACATCCTGTAAAAGCTGCAGCACCCTACACTCACATAATGTATACAACTCTGGTAATTTGGAAGCTGTAACTGATAGCTGACAAATCACCATAATCTCTATCTAGTCTTCCCTTCAGGATTCCTCAGACTGTTTACACTTCTTGCCTTCAGCCATGATTATCAGCGATGAGAGTTAGATGTGAGACAGTGTTCATTTCTTCTAGTTCGGACTTTTTGCCTATGGTGCAGAAACTGAAGAGCTAAAATACAAAAGGGCCTGCCAACTAGGTAAAAGAAATAATTAACTGGGAAAGCTTATTGTGATAGTGGAGAAGAATGTCCAGTGAATGTCCAGTTATGTGATATCTCGCTAGATCCAAGGGCATTTGTAAAGTTTTGTTAGCCTTTGAAACGGAATAACAAATACCATCATACGGCCCCTCTTAGAGCCAAAGGCTCCTTGGACAGAATAGATAAAAGATTCATCTGCCAAAAGTAAGGTAGGTAGAAGCGAAGAGACTAGAAGAACAGTTTGATGAACTGGGCCTGGTAGCATGGATGTGGCAACTAACTTCAGGCCTCAGAAGGCTGTCCTTAAATTGGTATATCTTCAAGTCCAAGAAGAAACTGCTCTCTCACAGGTTAACTCAGCACTAAGGGCCCAAATCTCAGAAAGGAGACCCGAAAGTCAGGTTGAAAAAGGCTGTCTGTTTCAGTACCTGGAGTGTGGTGATGATTGGGGGCAATATTCTACATGTTTTTTCAAACAGTTTAGAAAAAGGTGTCATTAGAAACTAGTCTGTCTATTCTAACTCCACTTAATTCTGTAGTGAAGTAGAGGGTTCTTGGTGTCAAGGCAGTAAGCAGAAGAACCATGGTATGTTAGACCTCATCTTAGAGGACTGTTTAGCCTAGCTGATCAGTTCTTTAGGATCTGTAGAATAATACAGCACATCAATATGGCATGTGGTGACAGATTAGAAAAGTCTTAAGTAACAATACTTTACAGACCTTGCTGATGTGAATTACTCATTATTCTGAATTTATAACTCAAAATATTTCAGGTCAGATTTGAAAAAAAGAACAAAATTCCATACCCCAACAAGTTTCAAAATAATAATTCAAGTGCAAGTCCAGTCTCAGGGTGTGGTGAGAGAGACAGCAAGGGTTCAAAAAGGTTTATAGGTCAACCTACTTGAACTCCCCGATAGTGTTAGAGAAATACTGTGAGAAAAACCTTGCAAATAGTTAACAAGACTCAAGGACAAGGGGGAGAGAAAAACAGTACTGTGACCCAAGTTTCGAGAAGGAATAAGAAAGATCAGGCATCACGTAAGCTCACAAGCTATGTATTTTTTTAAAAATAACGTGTAGACTGCATATGCATTTGATGAAGTGTGCATTATTATGAAACAAAATGTATTATTTCTAAACTGTCTGCCTTTGTGTTTTCAAAATTCTACTTCATTAGGAACTGTTCTGATATTTCAGAAGATCAAATAAAATATGAAATCACTTGTTGTAGTTAGCTTTATCTGGCATAGATCATTTACTGTTTTCTTATGCTTAAATGATCTTTGATGCAATCACAACTATTTAATGGTCAAGAAATGATAAATATAATTTTATTTTACTCAGTTATACAGAAATAAAAAACAACAACTGTGCTATTACCAAGTGATTTTTAAAGATAAAAAAACTGAAATGCAACATAAAAAGCTGAATTGCATTAAAAAACTCTTCAAGAGGTAATTCCACTTGTGATAACTGTAGCCTGCAGCGACTTCTTCATTTTTTATGATTTATATTAAAAAAAATCAATGAAGTGGGGCTTAAGATAGAGTTTGGGGTTTGTTTGTTTAGGGCTAGCAGAAAATGAGAGTTTTCAGAAAAGTTAACAGATTAAAACAAAGCAAGTACTGATGCTTATGGCTCTTTGGATAACTGAAGTAGCTGATCATAATTTTCTCTTATTCCATTTACAATGCCAGCAATAAATGAAGATCCCAATTTATTTTCAGCTAAACATTATTATAGTTTGTTTTCATCTTGTTAATGTTTAAAATAACAACTTACCTTGGTGCATAGTTACATACAAAAAGTGCTGCATTTTTCATTCCTCCAACTTTCTTACAAAAAGCAACAGCACAGCCTACTTTATAGGAATAGTCCCAAACAACCTAAAAAAAGTTTTAAAAATAAAGTGAAAACTGTAGTTAATGGTAACCTGTTGGAATATCTAGAAAATTTCAATTATTTTCAAAGATCCTACACATTATTTTCCTTTTGCAACCCCTGATCTGTCTACTTACAAAAAAACATTTGCTGGTAAGCAAGCTTTTTAAAGCCCGTTTCTAAATATTCACACCTTAAGATTAAGTGATTTATTCAAACTTCAAGATTAAGCGAGCAAAATTCTGCAAATTTGCAGAATCACCTATAGAACAATTTCAGTAAGAGTCTCTGACTTTATGATCCATGAGTGTATTCCAAGAGACAAAAAGGGAATTAGTGGCAACTTCCAAACAGTTTCTTTGATTAGTTTCAACATTGCTAACTCAGGACTCCAAAAAGGGCTGCTCCTATGTAAGAAAAGTGGTCTAGCTGACTAATACAGCAAACTTATTACAGATTAGTCTGAAAGCTGTGCAGTACTAAAGTTTGCAGAATTATCTTCCATAATGAAGAAAAGAGTCTCTTACAGTCTGAACATCCTCTGGTTATTGTTGGAGATTTTTCCTACATCTTCTGCACATGGCTGACTAAACTGTACTGAAGCCATTTAAAACTGTTTGACTATAAACCTAGAAGGTCTGGATGATCATACACTCTACTTTTGGGAAACTGAAAGATGTAATGGATAACTCTTAGGATCCCCCCACAACAAAGAATACAGGCCTATCAAAGTGATTTGAACATTCTCAAAATGTCCATCTCTTCAAGCAGTTATGTTCAGCAGATGATACAATCTTTCTTAGAAAAGGACCTTAATGCTTAATGACATGCAACCTCAACCCTGGAGCAAGGACTGAGCATTTCATAGGCCTCTTTGTAAGAGTTTCACATGCTTTACTGCACATTTCTGTTGTTTTGAGTTCTGTGTCACTATGCTATCGGCAGCTCAACATGACCTATCAATTTATGATTTGTAAATATTACTCATTTGAGTTTTATGTCTGAGCCTACAAGTCTATGATGGCTCCTGGATCAGAGTCTTTGCCTATCAATTTTGAGGCAACCTTTATATTTTCATTAGTGCTTAACCCACATACTCTGTTTGTTTCTTTCCAGTGATTAGTTTCCTTTCTATTTTTGCCTGAAATGTATGAAGTTTTTGTTGTGACTTAATATTTTATATTAAGGGCAAACAAACTGTAGCAATTAAGAAATAAGAAATCTGAATTGGGGGAAATAAATCTTAGAAGTAAACATCACTCCAAGAGGAAAGTGAAAAAAACCTCCAAAATTCTATGTAGACTAAGTAGAACAGAAAATCTTAAAAAGGTAGAAGCTACCTTGCTACATAATTTCTTAAATTTATCATGCTAGAGAAAAAAATGAAGAATTCTGTCCTGAGATATCATCCTGGTCGAACCTTCTAAGAACTTAATGTCCAATAAACAGCAACTCCAACTTTGCTTTTCATTTCTATAGGCAGAACTAGGTGCAGAAAACAGGAGTTAACACTTGAGGAGAAATAAACAAGAAAGGACATGAAAAGAGGTACAAGAAGTCCCAAACAGAAAATGCTTTGTAAATGACTCTGGTAGGTTCACTATTTCCTAATCCAAAGTCTACTCAAGAGGAACTGAACTGTCTAAGTAGCTGCAAAGTGCTTTTGACTCTGGGATGAGAATTTAAATCGTAATTTTACCAGCTAAGATTTGAGTCTACATTAAAATATTTACTCTTTGAGATCAGTGAAACATTACATATTTAGTAATAGCTGAAACTAATCCTACTGCAAAGTTCATTTTTTAAAAATATGGGAATGAATACACTTATTTTAAACAGTAAGAAAGCTTTACTTTCTCAACAAAGAATTATGTTTGTCAGAATTACCATGAAGAAATCAGAAATATGTCACAAATGGCCTTTTTTGTTGTTGATGCTCTTTTTTGCCCCCTACCTTTCTCTTACAGGATTTATAAAAGGAATACAATTTACTTTGGCTGAACTTCCATTTTCACTTTCTGTTAATATTTCTACTGAGTTCTTATAGACATTTTGTAGTTACTGTCATTATTTCAAAATAGTATCTCCAAACTTACAGGATTCAAAACTGTGTGGGTACCTGGCTGGATAATTTGATATGATTTTATTGCGTGCATGTAGTACTGATACTATGAAATGTATAGGGACATTTTCAGTGAGGATAATATTGTAGTAAAGGTAAGAAAATTAACCAGTGCAGGGGTAACTTGCAGTATAGCCAGTATAGCTGACGTTCCTAAAGAAGATAGTAGACTGGCAGTTGCTGCAAACCATATATACAACTCCATTATTTAGAGCCCCTGCTGATTTATCTGGTAGGCACTGTACTAGAACTATACAGAACATTCTGCCACAGATAGCTCTTACCTGAGTGTAATGACCGCAAACATTTGTACACTTGCGTGTCTCAAAAGTATAGAATCTGACTTCATTATACCATGCTTTAATTGCACCAGCGACACCGAATGCTCGATAACTTCCAAGCCAAATATTCTCTCCAATAGATGTAAAATTAGGATGGCACTGGTATTTGTTCTTCAAGTGTATATTATGTTTAAAAAGGCATTTATTTGCCCATGCCCTGGCAGTTCTTGCCAAGGCTGCATCCCAAGTCTGAAAAACACGAAAATTGAAATAGTTATATAATGTGAAGTTACAACAGAACTTTTAACAATTGTGTAAAAACAGTCAGAAAGAATAAAGTAGAAATAAGACATTGTATTTTGGAATTATATAAAAATAGACTCTATTATTTAGGCAAGTATGTGTGCTTTATTTTCATTTAGTTTTCTTGATGCAGCACAGAAATATAAAGTGATTTCATTAGCAAATTTTTTTCCTTCTTTACTGTCAAAAATAAAATTTGTAAGAGCACTTGCTAGCAGCTGAAAAAATGTTTGGAATGCATTTTTATCTTCAGATAAGAAGCTACTTTCATTTACATTAAGTAGACTCTGTTAATTATATTATTAATTATTAACACTAATTATAACTGTTATTTTTTTTTCTTTTAAATAGATCATTAAGGATTTCTATTACCTACATAAAAATCAAGCAAAAGTAAAAATGCACTGTTCCTGTAGATTCAGATTTAGACATATTTTAAACATTTTTATCTGAAGAGTCTCTGGCAGCAAATACATATTTCTTTCACAGTAATGCTTTAGATAGAATCATAGAATTAGATAGAATCATAGAATTGGTAAGGTTGGAAAGGACCTCTGGAGATCATTTAGTCCAGCCCTCAAACGAGTGGCCCATGCGGGGATTGGACATGTGACCCTGGCATTATTAGCACCACGCTTTAACCAATTGAGCTAAACCCAAGACTGCTTCATAAGTTAAATATTTCAGTGTTTGGCCTGTAACTCATTCTGCTGCCAGTTATTTCTTTGCAGTATGACTCCATTACACAACTTTTAATTCCTGAACATGCATGACCTTCAGCATTTCTGTTCCACTCATAATTGTTTTCAGTAGGTTTCTGCTACCCTTGAAGTACCTAGTTTTATGCCTTAGGTAAAAGTACTGTATTTCATTGCCTAGGCTTCTCAGCCTAGATTTCAGTATACCCTTACCCTCTATGCAGATTTTTCAAAAACTATATTGGCTGCCAATACTATTTTCTCAAGGCCCATAGTTCTTTCTACATGCATGCTATTGATATTCATTATTTTTCCTGTTTTTCCTATTCCTGAATAGTAAAACTAGGTGCAGCATCTTTCACAAGCGTGTTCATTTCCAAGGTTCATTTCCCCCATCTGTCATTCCATCTCCAATCCCATACTAAAGCCTTTCTTTTCAATTAATACCTGAGTATTCAAGTAGTCCCAAGCCTTCCTCCAAATACTACTCCTTTAGCTGTCTTTGCTCATCACGCTTCCCTTCTGTTGTGTGGAGCTGCACTAATCATTCAACATCCACTTTTCTTAGCATCTTCTTTAGTTTACTCTAACCCTTTCCATGTCCCACTGGAGCATCGCCCCCTCGTCCCCCGCACCCCCGGCAGCCGGTCCCTACCATGTACCGCATGTTGCTGGCAGAAGGCTTGACACTGGCACGATGGTCGTTATGGCCACGCACACACTCCTCGATGAAGGTCTTGTCCATGATGCTGGGGAAAGTGGGCGACTTCCCGCCCGCGCACCCCAGCACCGGCCACAGCGCCAGCACCGCCAGCCACTGCCTCATGGCTCCCAACGGCTCCCAACGGCTCCCAACGGCTCCAATGGCTCCAACGGTCGCAGGAGGCGTCGCAGCCCCCCCCCCCCGGCCCCGGGGCTGTTTCCAGAACCTTCTGCGCTGGTGGCAGCACCTCGCCCCAGGTGGCTCTAGGAGCGGCTTTCTCAGGTGCTTGCCATGAGCCTGGCGCTGCTTCTCGTGGTAGCACGGGTCACACTTTGCAGCAGACTGGCGGGTTACTCCGTGCATCCCTCGCTGGCCCCCGCAGGCGTCCCCTGGGCCAGCAGAAGCTACCTGCCTTGAGGACTTGCTTGGGTGCCGGCGTGCACACAAGCCTCTCTTGACCTAGAGGTTTTGGGATGAGTTAGCTCTGCTGACAGCTATAAACGTTATGGGGAACCTAGTCTCTACCGATTTTGTGTGGAAAAGGTTTAAAATACAAGAGTCGTGTAAAACATCTTCCCAAGTGCCCTCCAGGGTGAGGAGGAGCTGGGCATGGCTTCAAGGGAAGCAGCTGGGCCCACAGACCCTGCGCCATGTGGGAACACCAGGAAGAAGCCACAAATAATTGTTGTGGGTGACTCCCTGCTGCAGGGGACAGAGGCACCTGTCTGCTGACCTGACCTCGTGTCCAGAGAGGTTTGCTGCCTGCCAGGGGCTCAAATAGGAGATGTCATACAAAGACTGCCGAGGCTTGTCCACTCGTCAGACTGGACACTAACGGGTTACACTCAAACAGGGTTTCAGAGCTCTGGGGATGGTGGTCAAGGGTCTGGGAGCCCAGGTGATCTCCTCCTCAATCCTGCCAGTGAGGGGGAAGGATGGGAGGAGGAGCAGACGGGTTTTCCAAGTTAACAACTGGCTGCACCACTGGTGTTGGCAACATGGTTTTGGTTTCTGCGACCATAGCACTCTGAAGATTGACAAATGATGGGATCCACCTCAGTAAGTGGGGCACAAATGTCTTGACTGACAGATTGGGGAATGTAGTAAGGAGGGCTTTAAACCAGGAAAGATGGAGGAAGGGGAGAGTTACAGAGAGAGGGTGGTCAGCAAAGCATGGCTCAGGTCAGGATGCCTCCAGTGGGTGCATGCATCTGGAGATGTGCTTATGAGACATGGCTATGGAGGGCTTGCACCCCTCCTGGGAAACCTACATGCTTGATTAGCTCTACGAAATGCCTGTACACCAATGCATGCAGCATGGCGAATAAGCAGGAAGAATTAGAGATCTGTGTGCGGTCGCAGGGCCATGTTCTCATTGCAATTTACAGAGACATGGTGGGATAGCTCACGTGACTGGAATGCTGTCATGGATGGCTGTGTGCATTTTGGGAAAGACAGGCCAGGAAGGTGAGGTGGTGGAACTGTTCTTTATGTGAGAGAGCAACTGGAATGTATTGAGCTCTGCCAACGGGAGGATGAAGAGCAAGTCGAGAGATTATGGGTAAAGTTTAAAGAGCAAGATAACATGGATGACACTGTTGTGGGTGTTCACTACAGCCCACCTGATCAGGAAGAGGAAGGCAATAAGGCCTTCTACAAACAGCTGGATGTAGCCTCATGACTGCAGGCCTTGGTTCTCATGGGGGACTTAAACCACCCTGATACCTGCTGGAAGGACAGCAGGACAGCTAGGCACAAACAGTCCATAAGGCTCCTGCAGAGCATTGATGATAACTTCTTGTGACAAATGGTGGAGGAGCCAACGAGAAGAGATGTGCTACTGGACCTTGTACTACCAAAGAAGGACTGGTTGGAGATGTGAAGGTTGGGGACAGCCTTGGTGACAGTGATTGTGAGATGGTAGAGTTCAGGATCCTATGAGGAGGAAGCAAGGCAATAAGTAGGACTGCAACCCTCAACTTCAGGAGAGCACACTTTGGCCTCTTCAGGGACCACCTACTTGGAGGAATCCCATGGGTTAGTGCGCTAGAAGGAAGGGAGGTCCAAGAGAGCAAGTATTCAAGCATCACTTCCTCCAAGCTCAACAGCAGTGCATCCCTATGAGTAAGAAGTCCAGCAAAGGAAGCAGGAGACCTGGATGGATGAGCTCCTGGCAAAACTCAAACAGAAGGAGGAAGTACACAGAATGTGAAAAAGGCGAAAGGCCACTTAGGAGGAATATAGGAACATTGTCAGAGTCTGCAGGGATGCGATGAGGAAGGCTAAGGCCCATTTGGAATTGGATCTGGTAAGAAATGTCAAGGACTGCAAGAATGGCTTCTTCAAATGCATCAGTAGCCAAAGGAAGATGGGAAAATGTGGGCCTGCTGCTGAATGGAGTGGGAGCCCTGGTGACGAAGGATACAGAGAAGGCAGAGTTACTGAATGCCTTCTTTGCTTCAGTTGTCACTGCTAAGGGCAGCCCTCGGGAATCACAGACCTGGAGACAAGAAAGAAAATCTGGAGAAAGGAAGACTTTCCCTTGGTCAAGAAGGATTGGATTAGATATCTTCTAGGCAAACCTGACATCCACAAATCCATGGGCTATGATGGGATGCACCCATGAGTGAGTGCTGATGGAGTTGGCAGATATTATTGCTGGGTCACTCTCCATCATCTTTGAAAGGTCATGGAGAACAGAAGTGCCTGAGGATTGGAAGAAAGCCAGCGTCACTCCAGTCTTCAAGAAGGGCAAGAAAGAGGACCCAGGAAACTACAGGCCGGTCAGCCTCACCTCCATCCCTGGAAAGGTGATGGAACAGCTCATCCTGGATGTCATCTCTAAGCATGTGGAGGAAAAGAAGGTGGTCAGGAGCAGTCAGTATGGATTCACCAAGGGGAAATTATGCTTAACCAATCTGATAGCCTTCTATGATGGAATGACTGGCTGGGTAGATGAGGGGATGTTGTCTGTCCTGACTTCAGGAAAGCTTTTGACATCGTCTCCCATAACATTCTCACACGCAAGCTCAGGAAGTGTGGGTTAGACAAGTGGACTGTGAGGTAGATTGAGAACTGGCTGAAAGGGCTGTGATCAGCGGTGCAGAGTCTAGCTGGAGGCCTGTAGCTAACAGTGTCCACTGGGGTCAGTAGTGGCTCCAATCTTGTTCAACGTATTCATCACTGACCTGGATGAAGGGACAGAGTGCCTCCTCAGCAATTTTGCTGATGATACCAAACTGGGAGGAGTGGCTGACACACCTGAGAGCTGTGCTGCCATTCAGAGGGATCTGGACAGGCTGGAGAGCCGGGCAGAGAGGAACCTCATGAGGTTCAACAAGGGCAAGTGCAGGATTCTGCACCTAGGGAGAAATAATCCAATGTACCAGTACAGGCTGGGGGCTGACCTTCTGGAGAGCAGCTCTGCAGAGAAGGACCTGGGAGTGATGGTGGATGACAAGTTGGCCATGAGCCAGCAATGTGCCCTTGTGGCCAAGAGGGCCAATGGTCTCCTGGGGTGCATTAGGAAGACTGTTGCCAGCAGGTCAAGGGAGGTGATCCTACCCCTCTACTCAGCCCTGGTGAGGCCTCATCTCGAGTACTGTGTCCACTTCTGGGCTCCCCAGTGCAAGAGAGACCTGGAGCTACTGGAGAGAGTCCAGCGTGGGGCTACAAAGATGATCAGAAGGCTGGAGCACCTGCCCTATGAGGAACGGCTGCGAGAGCTGGGCCTCTTCAGCCTGGGGAAGAGAAGACTGAGTAGGGGATCTTATCAATGTGTATAAGTACCTGAAGGGAGGGTGTGAAGAGGATGGCAGTGGACTCTTTTCAGTGGTGCCCAGTGACAGGACAAGAGGCAATGGGCAGATATTGAAGCACAGGAAGTTCCGTCTGAATGTGAGGAAGAACTTTCCTGTGAGAGTGAGGGAGCACTGGCACAGGCTGCCTGGAGTCTCCTTCTCTGGAGATACTCAAACCCCTGCTGGACGCGATACTCTGCACCGTGCGCTCTAGGTGACCCTGCCTGAGCAGGGGGTTTGGACTAGATGATCTCCAGAGGTCCCTTCCAACCTCAGCCACCCTGCGAGTCCGCGAGCCTGCCGGGTCCCGGCCGTGCCGCTGCGCGGCCGCGCGCTGCGCCGCGCCAGCCCCGCAGGGGGCGCCGTGGCGCCGGCAGGCGACGCAGCGGGCGCCTCTCCTCCCGCCGCCGCCCATCGCTGGGCGGAAGGCGGCGGCGGCGCGGCCGGGGCTGCGGCGGCCATGGCGCTCTCGGTGGTGCAGCAGGTGTTGGTGTCGGCGGTGCTGGTGCTCTGCGTCCTCGTCGTCGTGCCCAGGATGTTTGGGGGAGGCGGCGGCGGGCGGGCCGGCAGGTCGGTGCGCGGCGGCCAGGGCGGCCGCGGCCAGGCCGAGCCCCACCAGCACCGCAGAGGTACGAGCCCTGGCGGCGCCGGGGGCCGCGCCGCAGCGGCGCGCTCTGGGTTGGTTTCCTGGCGGCCGCGGATTAAAGCGGTCGATGGTGCTAAGCGTACTCAGAAGGAGCCCCGTGGAAGTGGGGAGGGCTGACCGCCTTAATCTTGAGGGAGATCCGAGTATTTTTTGCGGCGCTGTGGACAGGAAAGGCGTTGTGAACCAGCTTCAAGCTAGTGTATGTGCTTTAACTTCTGCGCTGTATTCTGGTTGTTATTCTAGTTTGTTACTGTGTTGATTGCTTTCTTTCTTGTGTTAAGAAAATTACTTCCTAAATTGAGGTAAGTCCTTGCTATGAAGCTTGTATCTTACTAGGTGTGTTTAATGAATGAACAGGCGGTATTGCCTGCATGGACATCATCTATTATTCTAGCAGATTAGTAACTCAGAGGTGTAGAGGGGGAGGAAAAGAATCGAGTATGTTAGAGCTTTAATAAGGAAACCAAGTATTACTGTTAGTAAATATTAGGACAGAACTTTACAAAATATGTCAGGAACTGTAGTAGAAAGAGTTAAAGATGCTTTTCTAGAGAAGATATCATTGCTTGATTTAGGCAGCTTACTGTTTTTTAAATCTTAAGACCTATAAAATGTATGTGAAACTGTGTTAGTGTATATTAGCTAAGGATTTGACTCCCAAATCTCGAGGGCTAAGGGTCCATTTTAATTTTGGCAAATAACAAACAGCTTATTTCTTTGAGGCAAGTCTGACTGATAAGGCCTTCAGAGGCACTGTAAATCAGTGTTGCTGAAATCCTCCAAAGTATGTATCTGTGTTCTTCCCTAGCAGTACCTTCCAGAGGCAAAGAGGTGAGTCTTGAGCAGCTAGCATGTTCTTCTCAGCTGGTCTCAAACTTGGTGTGTTTCATAGGCTCTAGCCTAGCTGTATTGCCAGATTTCTTTCAGTTTATATAGCGACTGCTATTTGTTAAAGGCCATAGGTCAAAACCTACAGGTTTTGCCTGCAGTTCTATTAATATTTTGGTCTAACACTGTATAAAATAAACTTCCCGCACATCAGTTGTTCTCATCTATCAGGGTTCTCGTGTTCCAGCTTTAAAAGTTGAGTCTAATTTTACTTACACTTAATTATTACTTTAGTGTTAATTGACAACAAGTAGTGTTTTGTATAAAAGTCTACTGTTTGGGAATTCTTATTGAATGTGAATCTTGGTTTATGCATGTTTGGTTCTGAAAAATTAACGTGAACTAAATGTTCAAAGGGACTTGAAAGTCATAAATCCAGGCAACTAGTTGAGACACCAACATAAAACTTTTGATGAGGCCCCCTCAGCCTTCTCCTGATCTGCTTGTTTCTGCAACTTTCTGCATTCTTTAGCTGATAATAGTTTCTTATGTGCACGTCCTATGGATCACAGATTTAACTGTACAAAATAACGCAATTCAAGCCATGAAACTAGCTGTTCATTCATCTGTTGCCTATTCTGGCAGGCAAATTACATTCAAAAATACAATATTTAAGAACTATTTTAAGGCTTGCAAGGTGCATCTCTTTGTTATTCTCTAGTTTTCCTTCCAGCTAAATACTTGAATTGTAGAGGTGCAGAACTTTAAGCCTGTGGGAGTATCCACATAGTACTGATTTTATTTTGAAAATAACCAAAGCAGTAACATCACATACATATTTTAGCAAAACATTTTTCCTCTGGCTGGGACAATTCAGTTTCTACTTCACTCCTTTCTTTGTTGTGTGGAAAAATATTAATCTGCAACTGTTTGCAACATTATTAATAGTTTCTCTGAGTATATTTTAATTTCAAGGTCAATGTTTCTTGTTGTGTCTAACTTTTCCATAGTTTGCCCTGAATTTACTAATTTTGCTGCTAATGAAGAAATATAAAACTTGTATCTTGGAGAAAGCAACTTAGTTTGAAATTCTTTACTATCTAGATTTAACATTGCATTCTACTTACGGAAGAGTGGTCTGTTGTAACTTTGATTTGTATTCAAGACTGACCTCACCATTTAGAAGAGTTACGAATTAAGAGAACCACGAAAAAGGAAGACAACTTAGTTATACTTCCAAAATGAATTTTACCTTTAATTTCCTTTCTTATCTTGTCTTTTTCCTCTTAAACAATTTAATCTCTAAGGTAGTCCTCAGACACTTCATCAAGCTCACCTGAATACAGGAAATTATGAAGCTAAAACTTATCAGAGTATTCAGCAGATGAGAAATGCAATGGAAAAAGAGATAAAGAGTGAAAGAACAAGAGGAAATGGTAGAGACTTAGCCTTTACCCTGATGCCATTGTATGCTCTTGGTGTGGGAGTGTTTGCAGCATACAAATTTCTCAAGGTAAGCAATATGAACTGTTTTATGTCATTGAAATCATAGAAATTTAGGTCATAGAAGTTCAGAACAATCATATTGTCATTGTTTAAATTATGAGAGTTAAATTTTAAGATACAAAAAAGGCAAGGCAGAAACAAGGGTCACATTAATGGAGCACAAATGATTATGCTTACTATTTGCTTTCAGTAAAGTTTTTCAAAATATTATTTCATGTGTGAAAAAAATATTATGCACTCTTGTAACACAATGGTATTTATTAAAGATGAAGTCACAGGAAGAAAGTCTCTCTAAGAAGGAAAAAAATACAGAAGACAAGGCAAAGGAAACAGGTAAGATATTCAGAATGCTTACATTCAGCAAAAATGCTGATTTCCTACTAAAACAAAGCTGCATATTTTTGTTAATGCAATCTAGCTCAACAAGAACAATCTTAAGTTATTTAAGTGTCACTAGTAACATATAAGATATTTTATAAGTATATTATTCTATAAATTCTAGGCACTGGATAGATTTGGTTGAAAAATCCAGATGTGTTCTTCAAAACAATATTCTGTAGTAATACATTGAGGCTCTCTGCCTGTTGATACATGATGTTTTGGCACTCACGACCTATATGCTCTTTTTTTATACGCTAGGGTGTTGGGCTGTATTAATTGTGGAACAGTATGGATAAACAGTTACATAGGTTGTTATATTTCTGGCCCAAATAACAGACCTGTCAAAAACATAAGACCTTTATAGAAGAAGAAACAAGTGATGCTCTCTTTTTTTCTTGGTACAGAGTACTCTTTGGAATGTCTGATTCTGTCTAATCTCCATATGCCAAGAATCAGGGCTTTACCTGGAGAAAGGACCTGTTGTCGTACTCCTTTATTGTTTTTTTCCTTCCTTATCTAGACACATTTTTATATTTCTAAACAACTAGAAGCCTCTACTGGTGTCCCTGTACACTGTATGCCTACTGACCATCTTTGGGTTTTGTATTCTTCCTTCTTCAAAACTGATTTGTAATTTAGGAGGAGACACACTCTTCTCAACTCTAGTGCCTTTGCCAGTACTGTTGTAAGAGCTGAATACAAATTCATGGCAGTGTAGTAAGTATAAAGGCACTGCCTCTGACTCAGGAAGTCCTGGAGCTGCATAGTTTTAGAGGCTGGAATAGGAAAGAGGTCCCGTATGCTCTCTGTTTTTGCCAAAGTATCCTCTATTTGGACATTATTGGAGAAAAGTTAGTGGACGAGATGGACTTCTGGTCACATGTAGTAAAGGTTCTGTTATGTTTTTATCCTACTGTGCCCTTTCCATATTCTGGAACTTTAGAAAGAAAAAAATCCTGCTGTTTTTACATATGCCAACTAAAAATATAACTTAATGTCTTTTTGGTAGTGCATTTCTTATGTAGAGTTTGTTTGTTTTAGAGCATCAGCTTTTAGAACTGGAGCAGCATCTAGCACAGACAGAGAAAATGTTAAACTCTTTATTGACTCAGCTGGATCCACTGTCAAACTGGTGAGTGATTATAAAATAGTTCAGTTCGCATCACTTTTTGTCAATTGACATTCTCTAAAGAAGAAAAAAAGTAGAGTTATTAAAGTTCCTTATACATAGATAAGGAACAGCGTTTAGGAACCTTTTTTAATTATTCAGTGGTTCTTCAGCCTTTTTGTAGGTAATACCAGTTCTAGCATTCGCCATCTTCTCCACAAACACCTGCTGGTAGCAGACTGTGTTTATTTCATTTGATACCATTAGAAGACGACAAAAATAGGCGCCAAGGTATAGCTGCTTATTTTTGTGTTTTGAAAGGAACTTACTAAGTGCACATACTGTGTAAACTGACATCTTTCATGAAGCCTAGCTTAAAATGTACATGCAGAATTTCATAATTGTTCTTTTAGTATACTCCTGAATTTAAAATGTTTTAAAACTGTTAAATAGTGAATTCACTGACCAGTTTGGCTGCTTTACAGATTTATAGTAGTGATGGAGAGGGCAGAGAGTAGACAAAGCCTGAAATAAATGAAAAGTCTCTAAACTGTAAAGTTCTACATTAAGCAGTGTTGTCCTGAATATAAAATATTTTGGATTGTTAGTTGTTTTTGTTCAGTAGTCGCTGCTCAGCTTTGGCCATTGGAGCTCCAGTCTTAGAATTCAGTGACTAAATTAGCCAGTAGCTGTATGTGCTACTGTAAGCTGCATGCCTCTCACTTCCCAAGAGTACAGTTTCAAAGAAAAGCTTGACCTAAACGTGTCACTAACTTGACTGTGGTATTTATCCACTGAAAGAAGTATTCCAGTCTTGCACATTTTCAGTGAAATGTTATCAAGCACTCACTTCTGAGGTAGTCTTTCCAGCTGTTGACATCTGTCTTTTTTGCAGTGTTAATGCTTTAGCTTGCGAGCAGAAAGATGAAATAATGACACAGCTCCAATCAATTAGACGACTGATGAAAGAAAGTGGCTTGGATAAATCAGAAAACAAGATGAAAGGTACTTCAATATCTCTCCTTCTGGAAATTATAGTTCATATTTTAAAAGATTAAACAGATCTTACTAGTATCTTAATAATTTTCAGTCCTGCATCTTTAGTGAAATATGTTGGGAATTAATTTTAATCTAGAGGAGTACCATTATTCTTGCCTGCAGTGTATCTAATTACAAATTTGTGATGCATCATCATTCTTTGAGAATAAATGCTAAAATACATTGAAGCAAGATAGACTACATAGTCACGTTCTGTTTTGTTAAAGCAGACTAATAACTTTAAACTAAGTTTAGACTGAGGGTTCCCAGGCGGTAAACATATGGGTAAAGCAAAATGTATATTAGTTTTAGCTGGAGCCTTCCAAGAGGTACTTATTAGTCCAAGAGGAACCTAAAATATTAAGAGTGGTTCACTGGGAAATTTTTGCTTTACTTAAGCTTATTTAAAAGAGAGAAAACAAATGAGTAATTTTAAACTGACTGTGAAACTTGGAACTGTTACACTAAATTACACTTTCTTTTTTTGGTAAATTGTAAGATGTCAGCCACATTTGTAATGAGAAACTTGAAGATCTCATTCAGTCATTTGCCGAACAGTCTCCAGATAAAGAAATACATGACCATGAAGATGACAGTAATGAAGATTTGCTTGACAATGTTGATAATGATTACAAAATAGAAGATGATCAATTATATGAAGAATGTGATGTGAACCAGGTGTTTGAGTCAGATGTGGTGGTCGACCAAGAAATGATAAACAAAGATGTGCTTGAATCAGAAGAGAGAGGACTGAGGAGACGTAATAGATATGATTGAAATATGTAAAACATTTAAAAGCTTATGTTTTTCTTCACAATATTGTATGCACTTTAAACTGTTTTGAACCAAGTTACATGCACTGCTCTATGCTTTAAAAAGAGGATGAAATACTGTCTGTGTTAGTATCTGTGGCAGTTTTGTAACTGGCTTCAATGGCAGCAGATTTCACTTGGGATGTTTACATATTTTTTCTATTTATTTTTTCCTATAGAAAATATTTCTGTACTCTCTGTATATAATGCATTGTAATTATATCTGAAGCGTCAGTAAAATACTGGGATCTCTTTTAATTAAAAGTATAATGAATAGATGTTTCAAAAATGTTTTATAGCTACTAAGCTTACTGCATCCTTTAACTGTGAATTTCTTTAGTTCATTAGAGTGCTTGCACTGATGAGTTTAGCTCTTCATGGAAAACTAGTGAGGAATGCAAAGCAATATGGAGTTAAATCTCGGAGATGCTTTCATAGACAGAATTCTTTATTTGGAGAGAGAAATTTAGCCACAGACATTACTTCAAAATAATTATGTCTGTTTGCTAAGCCAGGTTTGCTTCAAAGTAAGTCCTGTAGTTTCAGTTCTGCTGTTGCCTGAGGATTGATGTGTAGTTTTGTATGCTAATTTGAACCTTAATACAGTACTTCGACTCCCAATTGTCACCAGTTAAACCCAGAAGCTGCCTAATAACTGACTGATACCCATTAGTAGTAATATGTTTCATATGTATAATAAAATTATGGAATCTGGCCTTTTGGTTCATTGTACTACTCTTTTTCTTACATTAACGGACATAGTAATATGTATCATTCAAGAACTGGAGGCTTTTTTAAAAACTGAATGATACCACCTTGGCAATAGTTTCAAATGTTTTGAATCAATGCTCAGAAAGCATTTTTTTTTCCTTGGTTAATCATTTTGTCCAGACCTTTACTTTCTGTTAATTTTCTGTTCACTGAGTGTACATCCTAAGAAACTGGCACACTTTTGATGGCAGAAGTAACAGGTAGCTTTGACAGTAGAAAACTAATAGACCAACAACTCAGACTTTCTCTGGAGCCAAGTGATTTTTCCCAAGACAGAATGGATGAATCAGAACCTAGTTCTCAGATACAGTTTGATTAAAAGTGACTGGTGTAGGTCTGGTCATTCAAGTGGAAGTGCTCAAACAGTTCTGAATTGCTTAGTAGCTAACCCTCTGCTAGGTGGCTATTATGGCTAATTAATGTGGGGTTGTTTTTCAGAGTCTTTGGTCAGAGGGAATCAAGGGATTGGAAGTGAGTTTGCTGTGCTGTCAAAGTGTTATATATGTAATCTCCACCAGTTATTGCTGTGAGAGCAGGTGTAGATGTTTGTCTGTAATGCTGTGCTCCAAACGTACCAATATTGTTGCAACAATACTGAAGCACAGGAAGTTCTGCCTGAAGGTGAGGGGGGATTTCTTCTCTGTGAGAGTGACGGAGCACTGGACCAGGTTGCTTGGAGGGGTTGTGGAGTCTCCTTCTCTGGAGATCTTCAAGGCCCGCCTGGATGCAACCCTGTCTACCATGCTCTAGGTGACCCTGCTGAGCAGGGAGGTTGGACTAGATCTCCAGAGGTCCCTTCCAACCTTACTGATTCTATGATTCTGTGATTCTAACAAATGTTGAGGCACTCAGCTGCAGGATTTCACTGCCCTAGATGGTCTCCAAGTCATCAACGCTGTGACAGTCCCGTATTACCATCTGTGGATGCTGCTGATCCTCAAAACACCTTGCCTGTAGCGCTTCAAGGTACTTCCGGGGCGGCGGGCAGCAGCACAGCCAGGCCTGTGTTGCCTGTCCGGGAGCCGTGCTGCCGGGCTGCTCTCCTCAGTGTTACCAGCGACACTCGATCGCGTCTCCCTCGGCTTGTGGAACAACCATGTATTTTTAATGCACTCGTGGGGCGGCTGATGGGATGGAACAAGGAGCCGACCCCCGAGGACGGTGTTTAACCAGGAGGAATAGGAGGAGTTACTCCTCTAGGCTCCGCTGCATGCAGGGACATCGCGGCCCCTCTCACACCAGCACCCCCGGCGCTCTGCACCCCACAGCGCCCCGCGGGGCGGCGGCGGCGCGCTCGGCCCCGCCCCAACGGCCGCGCCGCTGTCGCCATGGCAACGGCGCGGCGCGGGGGTTGCCGCGGCGACGCGGCGGGCAGCGGCGCTCGCTCCGCCCCCGCCCCCCCTCGCTGCCTCCCGCCCGGCGCCCGGCCCTGCCCCGCCGCTCTGACGGGAGAGCGGCTCGTTCCTCCGCCGTGGCTGCGCTCCCCGTCGCAGCGTCCTTCTGAGATAAAGTTGTTTCAGTAGCGTGTTAACGGCAGAAATGCAGCGGTGCCGTGTCCCTCCCCTCTGCCCCCGCCTTCGCCTGCGAAAGGACATTTCAGTAACAGGCCGTGAGGTTAGGTGAAGGCGGAGGCGTTTTCGCTTTAAATGCCTTGAAGAAGGGCCTGCGCCTGGAAGCCTTTTTTTTATTTTTATTTTTTTTTCCCTCCCCTTTCCTGTTTGGCAAGCGGCCCTCCATCTCTCTGAGGGACGGTACCGCTCTGCTTCCTGCTTTGTAAAGTCAGGGCTACCTGGGGGTTAAAACCTCTTCAGTAAGTAGAAATAGGGTCAGCCTTTGTGTGCGGTGATTTAAAACGGGAATATCTCGTTTCTGGGGATTAAACAACAGGCTCTGAGTTCAAAGCTGGCCAAGTGGAAGGAGAAATTAGTACAGCAGGAAATAGGCTCTGCTAAAAAGAGAGTCTAGCGCTCTTAGACGCTCGCTGGGGAGCGGTGGGATCCTTGCACCTTGCAGAAAATACCTGCTCCCAAGGCATTGTGCAGTGGACGTGAGAGGGAACATAAAGATGAGTAAAGCTAAGGGAACTAAGGGGTGAAACTTGAAGCTAAGAGAGAAATTTGGACAGAGACCTGGTAAAACATTAGTAAGGAAAAGAAAATTAAAAAGTGGTGAAAAAGGGAAGCTAGCGATGTTTTCATAACTTGGGTATTTTCTGCAATAAGCTATCAATGATAGACATATTTTTTTCTAACACAGTAATATCTATTTACAAAAGTACTTACATAGACAATACATGATTTTCTAATAGTCTTTTCTGTTTTTCAGTTTATTCTGAAGGGCATCGTCTGATCTGCATGGATTTGGAGGTTAAAGGAGTTGCTGCATCCCCTAGAAGACAGACTCAGCTGTCCTTGAGGGGGAAGAAACATAATCAAGTATGTTAATGGGAGGCTTCCCTGTTTCCTTTCCCTACTTTGAAATGTTTACAAATCTCTTAATCATGCTATAAAAGATGTTCAAGCTTATAATACATATGTACAGTATATATACTGTAGAGAAAAAAACTTTTAAAGAAATTATTTTTGTCGGAAAGTTATAGTTCAATATAACAGTTTTTCAAATGAAGGAGAGAATTTCAAGAGAGACAGTCATTCTAAAATAACCGATATTCTAGGTACTTACCTGGGATGTGGGGAACTTGTGTACAAGTCAGTACTTGCAATTAAGCGCAAGCAGCCCCCAAAACATAATTTCAGAAGGCCTAATTACAGACTGATGTGGAGTAAAATAAATCTCAATACCCAGCATTCGTTCTGAAGGGAATTTTGTTTTTTTTTCAGGCATCCTAATAAGGAAAGAAGGTAGATGTGTAACCCTCACAATACGTGTAGCAGAAACTTTCAGGCTAACTTTTGAAAACAAATTACATGCTTGATTAATATAAATATGATATCAGGTTATAAGAGCCATTGCTTTTATTATAACCAATGTAAATACTAATATTTTAAATAACAGTTGTTTTTTTCTCTGAATGTTTACTTTTTGCGCATGAAACAAAAGTTAATCTGTAATCTTCCCTCAGGCTCCAAACACGCATTAAACTTCCATATTGCTGGTGGATGACCATATTAGGAATTCCTGGAGTTTGACTGCTAAACTGCTGTTTTCCTTTTTTTTTCCCTTTCTGTTTGATTTTGAATATAAAAACACTATGTTTAACCAATATTAAGAATTTTTATAATGGTATCCTTTAACCATTTTTTTGAGAATGAAAGATTTGTCTACAACGACAACATCTGGGGCATTTGCTGTAGGCTGTGAAAGAAATGCATTTGTTTTTCTCTGATCTCTTACCCTTTTTTCCCCTCTCTTCCTGCTGCCTATCAGTTTCCAAATGTGAACTTCCTGGTATTTCTGTTTCTTGGTGGCTTGTTAAATCACAGAGTAAAATTAGGTTAAAACTATGTTCTTCAGCTAGTAAAATTGGGCTCTCTTTATGGTGATTTTTCAGATGTGATTGTTTGTTTTCTTCATGGTTAGATGCCACCTGAAAAAGGAATTTTTTTGAAGACTTTAAAATCTAGAATGTGGCTCTTTATTTTAAGGCAGTCGAAACAATACAGAAAAAAATATAATTGTGATTTAAAGCACTGTAAAAGTATCTGTGACTTAATGTACTGTGTATCATCTGTTAAGTGTGTCCTTAAGACTAAATTGTGTTAGATCTTGAAGCAGTTTTTTACCTATTTGACCACGGGGTGGTGGTGTTTTATATGTGCGACCTTCCTGGAAGGAGAGAGAGAGAAAAAAAAAAAGAAAGAAAAAAGAGAGAGAGAACTAACTAAAAAGCCTTTTTAAAGGCACTAGAGGGTACTGTGGTTTGACTGTGAGCACTTTTTTTTCTTTTTTTCCTTTTTTTTTGGGGGGGGAGGGGGCGGGGCTTTTCCCCTGTGAGTAGACTAGTGTTCTCAAATCTTGAAAGACCTGGGCCACAGCTGGAAATAGGATGTCTGCTCAGTTCAGATTCTGGATGCTGGGCTGAAGACTGTTAATAACCAAGATGCCGGCCCCAGCTCAGAACATATCTGAGCCAGAAGTTTTTTCACACTGAGAGGCTAGTTGGGGGAATTGTTACTATGTGCTTTCCCCAGTTATATGGTCCTCTCTAGGCATTTTCTCTTGGGTGTTTTCAGAAATGTGACAGTGGAATAGATGGAGCTTTGACTTTGTGCGCATGTGCGTGTTATCATTTTGCTACAATTGCAAAGTGTGTGTGCGCCATAGTACAGTGCAAAATTATGAGCGCAGAAGCTGTGTACTCATCATCATCTGGTACTATCTTAAAGCTAAGACTGTACAGTACAGTAAAAGACTATGCTTCTCTGGGATCTGAGCCAGCTACCGATTTCTGGTTTACAGGTTGAATGAGGGGTTGATTCCCCCCAACCCACAAGCACAATATGACCTAAGACCTTGTGAGTAGTGATTGTACAATCAAAATCCTAGGAGCATAGAGTTTTTTAATGTCTTATTAACAGCTGGCATGGACACTATTCTGGATCCTCAATGACTAAAAATCTTTCTCTCTTGATGAATATTGAGTCTTTTTAGTCTTGTTTATGATTTGTAAGAATCAACTTTCAATGAGAAGTTTCTTTGAGTCTCTTAATAAGAGAACAAGACAAAGTCAGATATGTCTCACATATTTTAAGTCATCCACTCTTTAACTATTCTAGAGGAGGCTAAAAAGTAAACTACGTATTTTAGAGCTGATCCTTGTAGGTAAATAATAATGTATCATTTTTTCAGGGATGGAGACCAGGTACACGGACTGCTCGGGGTCCTCGTCCACCAGAGTAAGTCTGATTCTAGATTTTATCAATCTGTTGAAATTTAACATTATTAACAAAATGCATCTGTGTTTGCATTAATATATATAACCAGTGCTCTGTGAAATTTAACATCAAGGGTTTGTTTTCTATGATTTATACTTAAAGTAGAATTTCTGAAGCTTTATTTAGATTGGAATTAACTTCATTTGTTTTTGGTTGAGTTTAACTGCAGAGTAGTATTCACAGAGAGTTATACTCACAGCTTTTATTTATACCTAGCCTTTCTTGAATGGTTTTAACGTAATATTCTTCAAAAAGACAAAAGCATTTTTTTTCTTTTAATTCTTGGTTGTAAGTATTAGAATTAAAAATCATAGAGAAACTGTTGTGAAGGGCTTTTACAATCAGCGGCAAATTTTGTGCAGTGCTTATAGAATTTAAAACTTCAATTTTATTTGCAAGTAGGGAACATCATGTATTTCAAGCACCATATTTGTTGTTCTAGTTTTTTTTTTTGTTTGTTTGCTTAAATTTTTTTTACAGCCTGTATATCTTTCTGCATTATTTTACAAGTATACATGACCATGACATAGGATTTTTTCATATCTGAGCAAAACAATTTCTGTGTGCTGTTAGTCATTCTCTAATGAAAAAGACTGGAGATTAAGGAACCCTCTCATTCCAAAAAGTAATCTTGTTATAATAGGATTGTTTGGAAATATTGGTAGTAAATTAGGAAAAAACACACATTTTAGTACTGCTCCAGAATATATCTAGACACTTGGAAGAAGTTTTATTATGCTGGAAATTGAAATCTCCTGTCTTGATGAGCCTATTTTAAGATACGTTTTGCAAGTTTTAGTGTAACTTGCAGTTGTCTAATGTGTTTGTAATAAAAACTTGGTTACACTTTTTACACTCCTCTTTTTATCCTGCTGCAGTGCTAATAGTATAACTTGCCTCTTGGGAGGTTGCAATAGACAAAAAATACAAACACAGTTGAGAAATGTGTTGATGAACTGAAGACATTTTATTTTCTTTAAGCTGAATGAAATACTGAAGTATTGTTTGCTTCCACTATATTAATCCCTTCCAATAGTTTCAAGGTTTGCATCATAAACACCTATTATTTCCCTCTTTTCTGTCTCGTGACTGAATAAAGTTGCTACAGATCTGTTGTGGAAGAAGGGAATAAGGGATCTCTGAGTTCTGCCCTTGCTGCAGGAGCCCCTGGTGGAGAGTAGCCAGGATGGCCTTGCTAGGGCTGTTGGAACCTGGAAGTAAAGTTAGGCCTTCCACAAGCCCTTTGCAGCTGCCAGTGTACTCTGCAATTGGAGATGGCAGAAAGCTCCGTGGCCAGTTCCTGAAACAGCAAGAGGGGTTAATAGGGATTTTGCCTCTCTGATTGTAGTGAAACTCTTTATAGTAGAGAAATTTTTGTGAAGGAGCTAGTAATAATAATTAATAGATGGTTTACTTTTGGTATAATAGAAAAATAAGAGGACATACTGCTATTAAAATCATTTTAACTTCCTGCAGGGTGCCATGCCTAGATCTAGGGAAGCTTGGTGATTCTGATGAAGAGGTAATTATAAGTTAATTTTGTCTTGAATAGTTACTAGAATTCATGTGTTGCAAGAGTTTATAAAATAAAATTTTTGCTTGTGACTCTATAACAATTACCATTGCTTGCCCTTTTCGTTTTAGGGTGGAGACTCTTGCATACCATATAGCAGAAGTTATCCTCATGCTTGCCCTCTAGATTCATCTTCAAGTTGGAGAACATCACTACAAACACTGTCTGCACAGCATCAACGGGCTCAGCAAGTCAGTTTGTCTTTGTAAATCTCTTTAAATTGTGTCCCTTTAGGGATAATATAGACAAATATACTAAGCTTTATTATACAACTTCTCTTTTTTTTCATTTTATTAAACTCATATCTCCAAGTGCTATTGGTCCAAATTATTTTTTGATGAAGTACTTTTTAATGAGAAGTGTCTAGAATATTTCAGAAATACTGTTTTCTTCATTCATTCACCTTTTTCTTCATTTTTAAGATGTGTATTAACAGCTAGCTCTATTAAGAATTTGCGAAAGCAATTGAAAAATGTAATACCTTTAAGGTCACATGTAGCTGTGGTTTTTCTTTTTAAACAAAGTGAAACTTATGAAAATAATAAAGGTAAGATAATTAGTGGTCATTAAGCATACATGGAGTAAAGTGCAGCCATTTTATAAAGTTCTTCTAAATCTTTTGTCTTTTAAAACAGACTTGTGATTTCAACTTTGGAATTATATTCAGTTTGTCAGAGTATTTCTATTGTTAATGTTTCTGGGTCAGTATTAGTATTTTTTTTCATATGTTTGAGAAATTTACCTTGCCACTAATCTTCAGTGCTGTACAAAGAAATCAGAGGTCCAGCAGTTAACAAACTGTTAACCTTTGTAAAGTTACAAAACACTTCAGGACAAAACGCTTCAGGATCAATATCTGGTATAATAAATTGATATATAATATAATAATAAATGTAACTCCAGAGAGGTTGTGGAGTCTTCATCCTTGGAGATAATTGAAAACGTGACTGAGCGTGGTCCAGCTTTAGCTGTCCCTGCTTGAGCAGGGAGGTCAGACTTGATGATATTCAGAGGTCCCTGCCAACCCCAACTTGTCTGTAATTCTGTAATGTAATTACCCCTTTGCTGAAGTTGTTCTTTGAAAGAAGGAAGAGCTTTTATTTGGACTCTTACACTTGTATTAAATTCGAAAAAAAAATATGAATGTGGCATTTTTATTTGATCATTCATTCAAGAAAGGTTTTGGTAATTACTGTTTGGTTTCTCTTCTCCTTTAGTTTAAACAGATGTCTAGAAAGTCTTGTCAGAATAAAGTGGATATAAAATAGCTGAAAAAATACATACTGACAAAATAACATTAGCAACCAAATGGTAGAGTACTTACAGCGTGTAGTCTGAAAATGTAGTATGTTTTAACTTCTTTTGTGTGACAGGAAGGAGCTTATTTGAGAAACTATTTTTAATCTGCTGTTACTGTATATTGGTTTAGTATTTAGAAAGTGTTTCAAATGTGGTAATTAGAGGGAAAAGACTGAAGTGCTGCGAACAGTAGTCTTCTGATATCCCTGTATCTTCAAGCAATTAGATATCGAAAGCTTTAGTTCAGGAACAATGCCGCCTACATGATTACTTTCTATTAGAATCATGCACAATACATGATCATGACACATACAATACAAATAATATTTGTAGTATTTTATGTGCATTATATGTGCAGCTTGCCCCCTGCCTATTGTGTCCCTTGTGTCTACACAGGGTGGTTGTTAAGTTGATGCCTGAGTTGTTGCAGGCTCTAGAAAGGTTTTGCCTACCTCTGCTGAGCCAGGCTGTTGGCTGCTTGCAGTTTCTCTGCATCAGCTGCAGTCTCAGGGCTGTGGGCTCACTGCTCCAGGCTGGGGCTCCCTGTCCTCCACACGTTTTATTATGTAGAAGATTCTTTCTCCTGATCAGACTTGGTAACTCCTCCAGAGGAGGCACCATCTCTTCCCTTCAAGGGACTCCAGTTCACTTTTACTGAAGGAAGCTAGGAGAACTGTGATTAAAAATAGAAAAGCAGAAAACATATCTATCACAAGAGCAAATGGAAGTATTTGTCTGAAAAGGTGTTTTGAACATAAGTAACCTTCCTTTGCAACAGCTACCCAGTTTTTTTTCGAACTATTTAAAGTTTTTCGTGCTACTCAAAGCTTAACACTTCTATTGTTTCTGAGAATTTTAAGATAATGAAAACGTAGCAACTCATGTTAATTAAGACTTTAGACTTCAATTTAGACTGTATGTATGCATTGTTTGAACTGACTGAGACTACTGGACTGAGAGTATGTTACTTCTCAGAGTATCCATGTACCTGATATAGGTACTTAAGCACTTCTTAAAGTGGAAGTGTAAACATTTAGCTACAGATAGATTATATTCCTCTCTGCCGCATCGTAAGTGTGCAGTGCAACATGCTTGAGTTGCTATACTCCTTTTTGCTATGGGTGCCTAAAATTTCACCTCTCACTTGATCATATTTAAAAAAAGATACAAAGTTCATAAATATAAATCTGTCTAGCTGCAGGAATGCTAAGAAAAAGTTACTGTGTCCATTGACCATTTCCTATGGGCTTTCTCTCTTTCTTCATTGCTTTCCTTTGTCTTCGGTCTCCTTCCTTCCTGCCTTCATTATGTATAAAATAACTGTAGTGCTGGACCTGTGGGAATGTGTCTTCTGTTCGCTTAAACTTTTTTGCCATCTCTCACTCTCTTTTTTTGTTTCCTTGGTCTCTTTTTTCTTTTTTTTTTTTTTTAATCTTTTGTTCTTTTGGTTTTCATTCCTCTTTTTTTTTCTTTGAGAAGATTTTCAAGTAGTCTTGAAATACTTTAATAATTATATTCCTCTGAATGACCTTTACTTTTGCATTGCTTGCTTGCGTCCTGACTCAGCATTCCTTTAGCAAAATGTATTCCAACTTCAATGCAGACTATGTAAGTAAATCTTTCCCAAATAAGTCACTTTCAGGAAAATAATTTAAACATGGTCTTAACATTCAGGAAATTAACCAGTGAGAGGGTTGTGGTTATTCCATTGAAAGAGGATGCTACCCTTTCAAGAATGTCAATATTTTGTTTTTTTGAAAAATGATTTTCTAGAACAGGACTGTTCTCTCCTGTTGCAGGATCAGAATATGTGCCAGGCAGATATGCTAGGTGAGGCCATCTTATTTTTTTGAGTGTGGAAGAGAGATCTTGTAAACATTTAAGGTGTTAGTTATTCAAGAAGAGAAAGAGGAATGAACTGTTGGGCTTCCCTTATTTCTGCTCTTTCCATTGGTCTGGTCTCCCTTGTGAGGAGCACTGAAATCAAGGAGGCAAACTTAGGAAGTTAAGTAGCTGGCTTCATAGCCTTTTCAACTGATTTTGGTCTAGGGAAGGAAGTCCCAAGGCTAATAATCATCTGCCACTTGTTATTAGAAATTATGATTCAAAAAAAAAATCATCAGCCCATTTTCAGCTATTCAAATCAAATGTCAGTGCTCCAGGCTCACACAGTCATCAGAACATGGTCTTACAGGACAGTACCACTGAGTCTCAGCTTCTCTCTTCAAACCGTTTTATTAGTTGTGTGTGTGTGTGTGTGTGTGTGTGTGTGTGTATATATATATGTATATTTAAAAGATACTAAAAAATGGCAGAATATGAAGAACTCAAACTGGAATATACAGTCATGTTTTCATTCTTTCTTAATGTGAAGTGTAGTGCCAAGTAAGGTTTTAAAAGTTAGTCCTGATCACCATTATAATTGTATTGTTCTCATTTAATATCTCAACCCAACCACAGTCTTTTATATAGATTTTTCTTTGTGTGTTTTTTTTTTTTTTTTTTTGCTTTAGAATTCTCCTTTGGAGCAAAAGACAATACCAGAAAATCTGCCCTCCCCAACAGACAAATATAAAGTAAAGTATCGTCAGTATGAGGCAGAGATGAAGGAAAGGTATAAGCAGTATACTCAGAGAATTGCAGAAAAGAAAAAAGACCACATCCAGTGTCCAGAAGCTTCGAAAAAGGTAACTAACCAAGAAATAATTATATTTGTAAATGGCAAATGTACGTTGGTATTTCATTACAGTATGTAGAGAGGTTTGCATGTATGTATAAATAATGTTCTTTTTTTAATAACTTCTTCTGTGCTTTTATTACATAGATATTTCTATTTGTGGTTTCAGTAGCTAATATTGAGTAAGATATAAACCACAGGAAGTTTGTTGGGCTCTCTTGTTTTGTTAAGACTGATAATAACAAGTATGTTACTGGCACGTAGTCTCTGGTAAGGAATGTAATACTTGCCCTAATAATGCATTTTTTAGCTTCAGCATCATTAGCATGAATGATAAGAATTTGAATCCTGAGCAGGTGAGAGGTAGTGGAAAGATATTGGTAAAAATCTTACCTCAGAATATATAAATGCATTAAAATCTTTTTCTTTGAGTATAGAAGTATTTTAATTATTATTATATTCAATTATAATCATATAGGCTTCTTTGTCAGCCTTCTATGTCAGTTTTCTTCATATCCTCCATATGGGAGATATTCCCATAATACCTCCAAACTGGTTTACAGGTCTCAGACTCTGTTATGTGCTTTGCCTTCTCCCTGTCCATGTCATATTTAACTTCTTTGCTGAGCAAGAAGCAGCACTTCAGCTGAGATGGGCTTTGAGCTCTTTGTATGATGACAAATCCTTTGGTTTTTGTTGACTGTTGCTGAACTGAACAGAGAAGGGATGGATTCTTCTTCAGAGAGATACTATAACAGTCTGTCTTCTCTGCTGCTATTTTTTCACAAAGCTTGTAGGAACACAATGTTTTTGAGGCTTTTGTGTTTCAATATGGTTGAAAGCTGGTAAGGATTCAAAAGCGATGTGGACAGAACACAGAACAAGATTCTGTAAGTTCAGTTTCTTAGAAATCCAGGGAAAATTTCTTCACAGAAATTAGCACAAAGTGGAAGAAGTGTAAACTGGGGGAAAAAAGAAAAGGGAATTTTCAATAAATGAGGACTCTTTTTACAGTTATGGAACTTTGTTATGAAAACAGTGTATTGTATTTTTGCATAGGGTGCACACCTTGAAGACAGGCAGAATGATGATTTTACAGCTCTTGATGAGAAAGCTCTCCTTCAGCAATGCTATACAAGCAAGCCCTACAATATGCAGCACAGTGTAAGGAAATCAGAAGCCGTAAGTTTTCTTGTCTGTTTGTTTGTTTGACTGAAATGAGATTAACTGTCTAGACTATTACGATCTACGACTTCCTGGTGTTCAACAGAAGTTGAGCCTTTGACAATTTGGTCCTAGTATGTAATTACACTTATTGAAATCCTGGGGATTTAAACATTTGTTTCAATGGGAATGGAACTGAGCATTCCAGTGAGCATTTTTTAAATCTTATCTGTAATACATATATTTTATGTAGTATACATATACATGAAAATACAATTTATAATTTATATAATTTATTTTTTTTCTAGAACAAACAAGTTGGTTTCCCTTGTTAATACCTGAGATGGACTATGTGATGAGAACAGTCTTTGTAAGCAGTATGGGCTCTATTTTTGTTATTAGATCAGGTCTTCTATGGCTTTGCCTTAGTCTTCAAAATCCCTAAGGACAGAGCTTCTGCAGCATCTCTAGGTATCACATTCCTGTGCTACATTATTCTGCTTGTGAAATAGTTCTTCCTAGTGTCCATCCTGAGTCTTCCTAGGCTCCATTTGTGACTTTGGCCTCCTTTTACACAGTTGGCCACTGTCAAAAAAAAGTTTGACTCTGTCATCTTTGTAGTTGCCCTTTGGTTGCAGGCTACTTTTACAGTGCCCCTTAGCTTCCTCTTCTGCAAAATAAACAAACCCAGCTCCTTTAGCCTCTTCTTGCAGGTTGTGCGCTTTGGCCCCCCAACCCCCTGCTGGATCCTATTGTCTTGACCTTAGGGAGAGATCACAAACCAGAACCAGGTGCACCCTCAGTAGCAGGAGTAGAAAGAAATAACAACTTCCCTTAAATGGATATATCCAGTATGTTTCTTTAATTTGTTTTTTAGACATGATTTTTACTCTTTTTAGGATTCTGTAGCAGTGTTGCCAAGTTAAGGTTAAGCCTTGAATTTAGCATTATTTACAGTGGAGAAGAACTTAAGATTTGATATTGCAGGTACATTAAGGTACATGTTGAACAGAGTTAGCATTCTACCATTGTCATGGAATGTTAAACTGTAAACAATCTTAAGAGACTGTAAAGGTAAATAATGTTTTTCATTTATTCTGTTTTCTCATCTATATGCACTGAAGTTTGCATCATTGCAAACGTTGATTTGATTTCTAGTCTTACTAAAGCAAATGTGGATGTTGCACTCTTGAGGTCACTGTTCATTTCTATTAAAAAAAAAACCTTTCAGAAAGTATTCTTAAAGAACAGATAAAATGTTTCTTGTATTTTATACATTTAAACATCTGTGCTATAGGGAAAGGGTAATGACAAAAAAGTTTTAAGTATCCTTAGAATAACTGCTTAATGAATCAAGTAAGCTGAAAGGACTGAGAAATGGAGCAATGCAAGACCACAGAATTACAGATATATTGCAGCTGACATACTTTAAAGAAGTTAATAGGCAATTGAGAAGGATATCACAGGAACTGTTAAAAGCAATTCTATTATCAATTAGCAGTCATGGGTGCACAGACTGTCTTTCTAGGAGCATCTCTTAGGTTCACTCAGGTTAAAACTTCTGATAGTTGTAGGAATAACAAAAAATCAAAGTAGCTATTGCATACATACTCGTTCAGTTGGATATATGCTGCATCAGTTGTAGGCATTTAGTTTTAAGATGTCTTAAAAATTTGATTGAAAATATGCAATGTTAAAATTTCCTTTTACTGTAATCACTACTAAAATTCAGTTAAAGCAGAATTTCTATTAAATTTTCTGTCACTTAGAATGAAAATTCATATATTAAAGAGAAACTGTAATACCTAATGTGATTTCTGTACTAATACGTGATGTCCTCTGGAGGCTACATGTAATATAATTAGCTTTGTGGAAGAAGCTCTATCTTGTCTGAATAATCACATGTTTTTGGACAAAAGAGGTAGTTATTTTTAACCGGTGATAAGCACTGTAAATTCAATATTTATCTCGGTAGTTTTGTAAACTCATAATAGAGCTTTTTTGTAAAAGCTGAAAGGAAGATGTTCCACAGAAAAGTACATTTAGTGACCTTCTAGTATTCAACTGAAATTCAAAGTGTAAACTTTCTTCTTAAAAGCCAGGTTCTTTTCATCATGCTAGTTGTTTTGGCTCTGTAGACTGTGGTTAATGAAATATACTGTGTTTTAAGAACCATTATGTATTACCACTGAGGCCTTCTTTACATAATTCTTTTTAATGCATGTATTGTAAGAATGGGCAAAGATTCCCCAAAACCCCATAATTCAGAAATCTTTTAAGGCATAAAATCAGCTCAAAATAAACACCTTGGTCTGGTGTTGTATTATTTATTTTGGCTAGTACTAGTCACTATTTACTTGAAGACTTGTGAATTAATGAATTATGGAATTAGTGATTATCCGTTACAGCTGCCTGGTATCTGGGAACCAACTTTCAGTTCTTCTTCAGTTGTAGGGAGGCTTGATCTATTTAGAATTTGGTTTGAACACAACAATCTGCATGGAATAAATTACTAATCATAAAAATATCTTAATTCTTTGATTTTTGAATACCTGAACAGTTGTGAAAGGTATAGATTGGGTTAGGAGGTTGCATTAAAACGCCTCAGAAATGATGACCTCTGATTTTCTCATACATCAAAATAACTTGGATAAAAAGGGCAAATGTAAGTTGCAGTGGAAAAGTTCAGAATTCTGGAAGATGAAATAAAGGGAGATTGTGGCATAGTTGTTGTGATTAAATATTCTTAGAAGTAACTTTTTTTTTTTCATTCTCTGGGTTGAAATTTGTATGAAACGTTACCTCATATAGTACAGGTTATCGCAGGCTCTGAGGAATTTACAAAATAAACTTACTTGTACTTTCAGAGTTAATTTATTAGAAATAATGCAGAGATAAGGAAAGCTGTATGTCAGTAGAAATATTAGAATTCTTGTGTTTATTGACAACTGAAATTCATAGACAATTTAATTGTGTAGCAGAGAATATTATTTGTCTATTCTTCATGTGAATAGAACTCCCTCCATTCAAAAAAAGATGGAAAAACCCTTGAAATCCCCAATTAGTTGCACCATTAGTAAGTTATTGAAATGTCTGGTGTTCTATTTCATTTGTTCTCTGGTAATTTTTACTTGCAGGAGGATGTAGCTGCTGAGAGGAGAAAGCAAACTGTAGTAGAACAGGTGATGGTGGATCAATTATCTAGGTAAGAGATTTTATTAAATAAAATTTCAGTTTTCTGTGGAGAAGAACTTGGATCTCTGAGCATTTGGCTTTTACTGCAAAGATGGTGTTTTGACCATGTCATTGTGACTCTTCTGTAGTGTTGCCATTTGTATTAAAAAACCCCAACTAAACAAACAAACCAAAACAGCCTCTAGTTTAATCGCTATGCATTAGTACAGTTATTGCTGAGATATTTTTTTAATTCTATGCTAGAACTTAATGTTATTGTAAAACCTTTAAATTACTTTTTGAAAATAGCCTACTGTATCTCTGCAAAATGCATAAATGCCTGTTGTTATAAATTACACTTCTTCGGCATTGTTTCCCTTCTAAGAATGTCAGCTTTATTAATATTCTTTTATTGATACTAATGTAGCGTTCCTTCGAAGTAGAAGAGTATTATCCCAGTGCTAAGCAGGTAGGAAAAAAAGACACAGATAAATCAAGTTGGTACAGGTTGCAAAGGAAAGCACTCCTAACTTCATTGCTGTCCCTTTAGTTCCTATAGAGTGTTGCCTTTGTGTTGTAAGATACCATGCTATGTTAAGGAAGGGAAGGCGGGGGGGGGAAAGTAGTATATAGATAAAGAGGAGTATAGTAAAACTACCTTTCCTTATTATTTTTCCAAGGAACTTTTTGCATTTTTAAAAATACTTTAATAATTCTGAGACTTACTAAAGCTGTCTGGTCATGGCAATATAGTTTGGTGTAGGCTAGTTCAGTATTATTTCTTGTTACCTTACTTGTTTAAAACTAGTGTGGGCATTTCTACAGTAAGATCCATCTGTGCTTAGGTACAGTCTCTATAATTGTTTATACTGATACTATAGCCTATGAAATCTTGATATTTGAGATTGGAATGTTGTTATACTTCATTTTATTTTTTGTTTCATTTCCAACTGCAGTTTAGCAACCTGTATTGTATAAAAGTCTACTAATGCTTTTATGCTATTTAAAAGCTGAGGTATCAAGAACACAGTCAGCAAACTTGCATAAAGATATTCATCAAACATCATGTTTACATTTCAAATGTCATTGTAACAAGATTAAGAACATGAAATCTAGAAACAGTGCTCAATGCAGAAAACCCAGTATTCAAAAATAATACTTGTCTCGTCATATTTTTACAAAGAAATAAGCAAAGCAAGTGATTACAGGGATTATTTTAACAATATATGGGTTGTGTTGAAGTGGTTTTAATCCTACTGATGTAGGATTAAATGTGCAACGTTGTGCATCTTGGATCACTTATGTTCCTTCTATGTTTAAACTCCTTCAGCTGCTTCACTTTTTATTTTTCTTGTATTTCTTCTGCTCTGAACCCTTTGTTTTGACAGTGTCAAAACAATGTTCAGTAGTGCAGCAGCTGCAACAGGGTGAACTTTTAAGAAGATCTCTGTTATGTTCCAAATATAACTGTGCCGGTACTGCCAAGGGAATTGGTATCAGAGAGCAGGATGGTAATCGGGGAAGATTAATTCAAAACTGTCTCATGAAAAATCTATTAAAGGAAACGCAAAAGATTTCTTTTTTTTTTTTAATGGAGCTAAATTTGCAGTTGAATCAGTGTAACTAATCTGTGTGTAAAGATGGATCTGCATAGATCAGAGCAGTTTTATAAACTTAAATTATTAGCCATACAAAACTTATTTTTCCTTATGATTATTAACCATTTTGATAATGTAGAGGTAGATGCAATCTAGTATATTTTTAAAGTGCCTCCTCTTTTGTTTGATTGTTAAACGGATAAAGAGGATGGTATAACGTTCAGATTTCAGTTAATTTCTCTCGTGTGTGTTTGATGGGACTTTGGGATCCTGTAGACTGTGTAGTCAGGACCTTGGGAGAGGAAGTGCCTATAGTTTTGTTGAATCATGTCATTAGCCAGCACTAGAAAAGGCAGTGACTGATTTTTGGAAGGAGCCACTGATTAATGAAATAGTGGGAATGAGGGGGAAAAAAAAATCCTTCATAATCCTCTGAATTATACCCATTAAGTTACTACAAGTGGTGCATTAGCAGACTATTATTGCATATATTTCACTTTGAGTAGTAGGTTCAGACTGCCTTTTTTTTTTTTTTTTTTTTTTGAAAAAAACAAAATCCAACACAAAATTAAGCATGGTTAATGGCTATCTCCATGTTCTTACTATTGCATTGTTCTCACTTTTTTTAGTAAAAATATGTGAGATTTGAAATGTATACTTACTTACTAATATGCAGAGGGCTTCTTTCTGCTCTTTTTGATTAGAGCTGTTATAAGTGACCCAGAGCAGTCCACACGTGCTGATACTGATCAGGCATCTCATGGACTTCCAGGACTTGAGACAGCACCACTGCGTTTTAGAAAGCGAACATTACATGAAACAAAGTAAGTTTTCTGTAGTGGTCATTCTTTAGAAATACATTTTTGTGCTCTGTTTTTTGATTGTTTTGGGCTCTGTTAAAGTCTTCCGTGATAGGTTATTTGATAAAAGCTTGTCTTTACAAGCACAAAGAAGCACAGAGGGACAATGGCAGGAGAGGGAACTTGAATAGTGCCCTACCTTTGCTACTTCTAGGCTTTTCACAGGGGAGTGATCAGACCAGTAAGTGCTCATCTCTACAAGCACAGAGGCAGGCAGGGGAACCCAAATTTTCTACTGAGAGAGATGGACATCTTGTCCTTGCTCCTCCCAGGGCTGTCCCAGGCGAGCCATCGGTGGTTTGGTATCTTTTCCTAATATCCCTGATGCCTTTTTAGTTGTTTTGTTCCTGACTTGGACCCAGTAGTTTTGTGTGAGTACTTTTCTGTAGCCTCCCTGTGCTTGTAATTGTCTATTGAGACAGGATTTTGTGGATTCTCTGTATGTAATGATTGATTCAGAGTATTTGTAGAACCTTGGAGTACTATCCTAAGCTCATACTCATACTGTTCTCCATTACAGGGTTTTGCCAGCTGCCTTTGAATTGGCTGCATGCTTGCAACCTTCTGTATTTTTTCTTTGTTTGTTAAGATTCCCATTCTTAGGTGCATAAAATTGCAAAAATATATATTAGCAAATGCTGATGTAGATCTCCACAACACAATCATACTTTCTTTCGTGTTTTGATTTCTGCAGAAATAGGTAACTGTATGGGCATTTAGATGTCATTCCTTGCCCGGGAACATTGGAATGGCTACTCCAAGGGTTTGAGAAGGACCAGGAAAACATTTTGATTTATATAATGAAACGGATGTGGAGTTCCTATTTTTGTTTTGTTAATCTGTCTTAACATGCAGGCAAACATCTGTTTTGCTTATTTTAGTACCATGTTCTGAAGGCTTTCTCAACAATTTTGTTTTATTTGTATTATAAAAAAACAAACAAAAAAACCCTCTTGTGATCTGTACTGATAAGGTTGATACAAAGTATTTAGATGGCTAAAGAAGACCCTATACGCGTATTTTGCAAGAAAATGTATTGTGCAGTAGAAACATAGTGCATGGTGAAGGTTTAATTCTTGACATCAACATATCTAAACAAAATATCCTATTCATACAATAGCTTCTGTGGATGCACTCTGCTTTTGTGTGGTGAACAGCTGTATGATATAATTGCAGAATGCCTTTCACATAACAGCTCTGAGTTGCTGTCTTAATTCAACTACAAGGGATCATCTCTTCAACCAGGTTGCCAAGGATACCATATTTCACATGTTTTGCTGTTCTGAAACAGTTGATTTTCATTTAATATTGCTTTGTGAGCATATAGGTGTTAACATGTTGACTTATTTTCACAGAATAAAGACAAAATCAGGATTAACTGAAAACATTCTTTCCAACAAGCTACGCTTTGATAGTAGGGTTGTATCAAGGTAATCACAAATTTTATAAAGATTTTCAGTTCTATAAATTGGTGAATGATGATCTTTACCCTCTTGATTAGTTGCACTGAACCTTTGTTTCTGAGCCCTGTACTTAGAAAAAGGTATGTGCTGTATGGGTATATATTCACACATAATACAAATACAGATTTTGATGTTGCTGTTAGTGGTTTTACAGTCCCATTGCACAGCATTAAGATGCTTAAGTAATGTTATATTACCATTTATCCATTTTAGCTCTGTGCAGGTCACAGGGATTGTGTAGAATAGTGCTCTTAGTCATTGCACTTTTTTTTTTGTTTATTTGCCTTATCTTAACATGTGGCAACCACTGTGGATCAAAAGAATGACTTTATCTTGTTTGTAACACCTTACCTTCAGAACTTGCAGATTTAGCATATCTTTGTAACTGGTCTAAATTGCGGGGGAGGAGGGCATACAAACGTTCTTCAGCTCTGTATGTGGCTCTTCTGGAGCACTGAGCTGTATATTCTACTTGATAGACACAGCTGAGGATTCAGCCATATCACTTCATGTATTACAATGAATGTAGGAATTTTGATTTTAGCTAATCTTTTAGTTAATGAATGAAAATTACATTGGTATACTTGAGATGCAGTTTTGAAAGGGGTTCTTAATTCGATATTCGTTCTTTATAATACTAAGACGTGTCCAAATCTACAGATTGAATTACACAGTATTTCAGTGAGCAGAGTCAGGTATCTCTTTCAAAGAAAAGGATTACACAATAAATGACATTGGACATAAAATATGTATTTCAAAATAGAAGTGCTATTTTTGTTTGAGTTGAAATTGATTTGTATAAATGCAAAAATCTAAAGATTATTTTCAATTTTCCTTCTAGAAATGGTCGTGATGCTTGTAGAGAGTTGATTGGATTTTTTTTTGTGTATGACAGATCCATTACTGTCTATGAATTTCGACAATTTGGAAAAAATAGGTAGGATAAGTCACTTTGAAAAGGTTATTTGGACTGCATTATCTTTTACAACAAATCTAAGAGGCTTAACTATCGTTTTAAGATCAGATTTCAATTATTTCACAGAACAAATGCCTTGCCTTTCATTCAGAAGGGAATTTATCAACACCAGCAAGGACAAAAGAAGGGAAAAGCGTATGATCTTAGCGACTTCTATACTGTAAGTATTCTTCTATGGAACATATGTCAATATTGTTGATTTTGAAATAATATCTAGATATTAGAATTGCACATTGTGTTCTAGCATTAAGGGAAAGACTTTCAACTAATTTCAGTAGGCTTTTCCCACCTAAAATTTTCAGGAGTCTGGATTATTTTGCTGTTGGAATGTTTAGCGATTCTGTTTTTGTTTTCAGATTAAGCTATAGTTTGTACTTTTGCCACTAGAGGGCATAAGGCTGCAGACAGTGAAGCATTTCTAGACCTTAAAGCATGACAAAACTAACAGCTCAGGCAGGAGGGTCTTGAAGATGAAATAGACTAAAGCATTTGTTAAAAATTAATAATCTTTGTAAGGTTTGCTGACACTTTTAACATTAAGGAATGACTGAATAGGTTTTATTTAAACCTAAGAAAATTATACAGTAATAGGTTTTAACCTAAACTTTGAGGAGATTTACCACCAGCTGTTTAGAAATAGCTTTGAAAAGAAACTTTTACAAAAAGGTGTTAGCTTGAAATATCATTTGAATATATAGTATCTAAAGTCAAGACTTTATCAAATGGAGCATTTTAAACTAGGCTAAACTTCATCCAGCAGCTAATCTCATCAATGAAGGTAGATGACATTGCATCATCTGTACTGCTGGATTTGTGGGTTAAATGTTCCTGGTTTATAAAGACTTAAGCAATTTTTCAGGTAGAAGATGTTTCCACTGAGTTTTCAGCCTTTCATCCCCCTACTAATCTTAAATTTAGAGTAAATGATGTATTTGAATATGAAAATAAAAGAACACAACATTAGTTTTTCAAGTATTTTGTCTAGTCACCTACCTTCTCTTAACTGTTTACATCTGGCTACCATGTAAGAGTTTACACGATTAAATAATTACTGTATGGTGGTTGCAACTATTCAGACTTTTTTTTATGGTTGCTATTGATATGTTTGCAACTTGCAGTGGAATGGTTAAAATGTGTTCTGGATAGAGATACCTTTTTAAGGCATCCAGAAAATGTACTGTTACTGAATTTTATAGCCCTTGCGGTAGTGTTTTATCTGTACATCCCCATATCTGCAAACTGTTTTTCTGGGCTGACATTAAGATATACAACTGTCTCTCAAAGTCCAGGGGGCTGACAGATTTTCACTTACTACTTAGTGGTTTTTGGAGACTTTACAACTGAAGCCTGCATGGTATTACAGTTAGAACTACTGCTTCTGTGATTCTTCTCAGGGTTCCTTGCTTTTAGTCTGCTGCTTTTTCTCTCCTTCCACTTCCCTTTCTTCCTTCTTCTCCCAACTCAAATAACGTTTTGAATGTTGAAGTAAATGTAAGGTGTCCCCTGACCTCAACCTGGAGGGAAGAGGAGAATCTGTAATAAAATCATAGAATCGCAAGGTTGGAAGGGACTTCTGGAGTCAAACCCTCAGCATAGCTCAAACGGGGACTGAACCCGTGACGTTGGCATTAGCAGCACCACGCTCTAATCAACTGAGCTGAACCTAAATCAATACTTAGAAGGGACTATATTGGGAACTGTATATTACTATTAGTATATTTTTACCAGGATTTATTAGTGAAATACGGTAATTTTAAAGAATTACCATATATTTAAACAGTGCATGAACGATTTGAACTTTGGAATGGCTACTTTATAGTTGTTTGTGTCTCTCAAATCTTATTGTTCAAAATAGCTGTGAACGATTTCTTGTTGTTTGAAAGGTGTTTGTTGTTAAATCAGTGTAGCACCTTCTACATCCTACATTCTTCCCTTTTTTTTTTTTTTTTTTTTCTTCACTAAAAAAAACAGCTGCAGACTCCAAGATGATAATTGTTACCTTTCACACAGCGATTTGTCTAGTAGAAGAGCCTACTGTGGCCTAATGTGCCTGCCTGTGGCTCAGGCATGTGAGATTGTAGAGCATTGTTCCTTCACAGCCTGGCTCTGCTTTTCTGTTTTTCTTCTCCTTTCATCATTATAGAATCCAGAAAAATCCAGGTGCAGAACCTGTTCTACAAAATGTATAATGGACTTGTGATTCATTATGTTCTGTCCTCAGGGAGCAAACCTCACTTTCCGAAGTGTTGATCATAATCTTCCAGAAAGTGTTAAGCAGAACCCTGTTCTCACCCTTCGTGTGACAAGTATTGATGAAGCAGCTATGGATTTTCTAAAGTAAGTGCAGCAGTTTTTCAAATTACTCATCCTCCCTTACAAAAAAGTTTGTTTAGTTTTTTTTTTTAATTGGATCTTCATTATATTATTTATACTGTTAAAAATTCTATATTTAGGCTGTTGGGAAGAAATAATAGATGTGAATGGATGTTCGGTAATTCAGTAATTTGTTAGAATGATAAGGGGTAATTTTAAAATAAGAATTAATTTAATTATGAAACTATTCTGTTTCCCTGTGTTTGGAGTCAGATTTTTTTATATACAAGTCATATACTGAAATTTTTACATGATGAACTGAAGTGCTGCATTTGGGAAAAAAGTCATTTTTTAAGTGATCAACAGTATCACTGAGTCTTTTGACGCTTATGTTTCAAACGAACATGAAACAGTCAGACATGATAATGTTACAGTTTTTGAACAGAAGTAGGGGGAAAGACTTCAGCGTGTGCATGTTCTCTCACCCAACTGTATGCACGCGCTCTCACTCTCTTTTAATCTTCTCCTTCCATTTATTTTTCTTTTACTGTCATTCTCCAGATATTGACATGTGAAGACTACATCTTACTTTATCATCGCATTTGCTTCTTGCCCCTTTGGGGTACTGAACCCAATTTCCAACAGAGCTTTTTCTCACCCACTCTTCTAAGGCTCTGAGATTCTCTGTACATTGCAGCTTTAGTATTTTGGTCGAAAGAGGTGTGCTGCTTACTGCGACAGAGGGTAATACTTGCCGCTAGCACCAATTCTGCATTTCCGATGAAGAAGAAAATGAGTCTTGATAACATTCTCTGCTACTGCATATCATCCAGCCGATCAGTGTTGGGAGAGCTGGAGTAGAGAGTGCACAGGGCTAGTATTGATACCTAGTAATTTGATATTGTTTGGTATTATATGTCTTTAGAATTAAGATGTTAATACTGATAAATTGCCAGTTTTCTCCTCCTCCTTATTTCAAGTGAGGGAAAACAAAGAGGAGGAAGAGATAGAATTCTTTCTGTTACATGCTATAATTAACAACACCTACAAGAGAAATATGGAGGTCACGGTTTATGAACACTTAGCATCTCTACAACCCCCATTTGCATTAATTTAACATGACTGACAATGTTGACTGTTGTGGCTGAGTGTCCCTGTTATCATCAGTATAGTTTACTGTGGCAAAGAACTATGAAGAACATAGTTTTAAGTGCATCTCTTGTTGCTGAATCACTGTAATTTTAGTGGGTACAGTAAACCATCAGTTAGTGAAGTTTCTGATTTGGACATTTTTTAACGTTTTAATAGTGAGATGTGAGTGATCCCAGTGTGTTTCACTGGGATATATAACTTAGTGGGTTTTTTGTTTTGTTTTGTTTTATTCCTTTTCTCTTTCCTACTGAAAGAAAACTGGTCTATGTCTGCAAATAGCTCTTCCCAAGAGGATAGGCTGTTGTCTTAGGGAGAAAATTATTTCCTCCTTGTGCATTTCCTTTCTTTTATGATCAGCAGAATGTAGGTGTGATGCTGATACAGCTCAAGAGAATACATTTAGGTAGCAAAAAGCTCCTTTGGAGCAGTATTTCTGTAATTTTTCTTTTGAAGTGGTTTTGGTAAATTAGATTGTTTCATAGTCTGAAAGATGGGAGTTTCTTAGAACTCTTTCAGATGGTTAGTGAATGGGTGATCTTTGAGTATGCACCATTTTGTAGATAGTATTCTCATCTTAATATCTATATAGAAGTAAACTGTCTAGGGAATGCAGTGTCTTCCTCTGAGGTGTCTGGATTTTATTGTTGATATGCTGGTTCTTAACACAGGATCTCATACCAAATTTTCATTTTGATATGAAAATTTATTATATTACTACATTTTCTGAACATGGAAGTTACTTAAAGGAATTGGAAATACAGTTGGAGCTTTGTGAATTGAAGTTTGATGAAGAGTTAGGCTATAGTAGATATTGCAAGATAAAACTTTCATAGAATCACAGAATGACTGAGTTTGGAAGGGACCTCTAGAGATTCTCTAGTCCAGCCCACCTTGCTCAGAGCTGGGTCAGCTAGAGCAGGTATATCAGGACTGTGTCCAGTTGGGTTTTGATCGTCTGTTAGGATGGAGACTCCACAGTCTGGGCGTCTTGTTCCAGTGTTCAACCACACTCAGAGTGAAAACTTTTTTTTTTACTAAGTTCAAACAGGATTTCCTGTTTGTCAGTTTATGCCCGTTGGCTTTTGTTCTTTGACTAGGCACTACTGAAAAGAGGCTGGTTCCATTTTCTTTACTCTCTGCAAGCAGGTATTTATATCGAACAGTAAGATTCTACCCGAAGGCTTCTCGAGGCTAAACAGTCCCAGCTCTCTGAGCCTCTCTTCATAAGCCAGGTGTTCCAATCCAGTTGTAGAGTAGGAACAGCAATAACAGAGCCATAGTTAAATACTTTCTAAAATTAGAATTAGGAATTAGCTTTAGTTAGAATAACATAACTTTTCTTTCTGCAAGTGCTTAAATACATGGTGCTTGTTCTTACAGTTATATTCACTGTACAGTCCCTTTACACTGAAAACTCTGCAAAGCAGCCATTTGTAAGTTAACAATCCATAAAACAGTAAATTTCAATTGAATGGTTTATAGAAATATATAGTTGTATGATGCTTACTGTTAATTGTTCTCTCCCTGCAATGTTTCCATGAAATGGAAAACAATACAATTTAATTTTGGAACGTTTATGTAAGATTTTGCATCTCTGAAGCATATCATTTTGTTACACAACTTCATTTGCTAATCTGGTACCTGTAGAGTTTGGAGTTGATTGAATATTATCTCTAAAGGCTTCAGAATCATGACCTGCTCTTCAAGTCGTAATTCAGGTCTGGATTTTCTGCTACAAATTGCTGCTTTTTTATTCTCTCTCAAGTTAAAGTATGTTCTCTTAGATTTTTGTAGAAAGTCTGACTGTCTTTTCTGAGACCAGAGATTATTGAAATTGAACTATCTGCTTTCTCTGGTACAAAACTATTGAAGTGAGTCCTTGTCCCCCCATTGCTGCAATCACAGAGAATCCTGCTCAGATAGTCTGTTGCAGGTTCTCAGGAGGTCCTATGCCCTGCCATCACAGATCATGAATCCCTTGTATTTTAGATGTGTTTTAGAGAGGGCGAGTCATTTTCTCTTACTGGTTGTTAACTCTTTCTTCCCATAGATTTACGGGATTTGAGTTAGCCAAGCTTCTGAACTGCATATTGGGAGTTGCTCAAATAGGTGAAAAATCCTTCATAGATAGCAGAGAGGAAATCTTTGGCCTCAGAAAACAGAAGAAAGTACTCCGTGGCAAGGCGCAAATGAGCAAGCAGCATTAAGTTGGCAGTAGTGCTTGTGTCTCTGCATTCCTCCTCTGATTAAAGTAATTAGTGAACTTTTTTATTCTAGAAAGTTCTTCTATAGTATGGTCTTTTATTTAATCAAACATTATAACAATTTCTGAGTGGTGTTGCTAGAAATGTATCCTAAAATCTCCTGAGAAGTGAACAACTTGCCAGACAAAACACAAATTTTTAAATATAATTCCTAGATATAATTCCTAGACCCTGTGTAAGACATGCTGATCCAGTTTTAGGTCTATAGGATTGCTGGTGTTTCTTGCCAGAACAGTCATACCTAGAAAAGAAACCTTTTTCTGACAGCTCTGAGTATTACTTTTGTTTATTTTGACAGACCTACAGTTTGCCTATATGAATGACAGCAAATAGAAATGACCTCAGAAGTCTTTGAGTTGGATTCTATGTCTGTAATTGTAACTAATACTGCTTTCTTTAGAAAAAGATGCAAAACATAGTATCATGGAAAAATGCCTATCTTTCTTCTTTTTATTAGCTTGTATTGAAATGAGAAGGCTTATGTATTTTCCAAATCAGGCTTTAATTGAAGCTAGAAGTGTTCTGTTTAGTCTCCAGTGCAAGAAAAGACTTGTGTGCTTTACTAGTACCTTAAACTCAGTAGTTAAGACTTCTTTGTGTTTTTTTTCAGAAGGTGTCTTCTTCCCTCCAAATCTGCACTCAAACACCTGAACTAAGAAAAGTTGGGGGGAGGGAGTGTGTGTGTGTGTGTTTGTGTTTTTTTTTTTTTTTTTTTTTTTTTCCTGGATCTGTATAACTTACAGTTAGCAGTGTGGACACTTAAAATAGTATTAAATACGGTTTTAACATTCACATCATCACTACTTTTTGATTACATGGACACACTTAAAGAAATTGATCTATTGAGACATTGATTTGAGACATTTCTTTTTTGAGGAAGATATCTATGCAATGTCCAGTTGAAATGGCATCAGTGTTTAAGTAGATCTTTTCTTGAAGATTTCACCTTTGTTAACATTTCTTGAAAACGGCTGAATAAAGTCCTGTAACAAATAGAAAACTGAATGGCAAGTTTACTGTCATTCTTTTGACACCCTATTAGTCTCATATTCTGAATATCATCAGATGTTAAAATCAGTCAGACTCTGAACAGTGTGTTGTTTAACAGGGTATTAAAAGAAAAACTCTATGTTTAGACACATTTTTGTTTCCATTGTTTCCCAAGATTGCTAACAGCAGTCACACAAGTGCTCACAAGCCTTTTAGTTTTAAAGTTAATTCATTTCCTATTTTTTGTCTGATCATCTTGTCACTATTTGGTCTAGTCATTAATATTTAGTTCAAAGATTGTGGAGGAAATACATGTTTCTCAAGATGCATTTGAAGTGTATGCAGTATGTGCAGTATGTGCCCCAAACCAGAACTTGTAGTACCTTTGTTCTCTTGAAGTTTTTCTGTGCTATCTCACAAGATTTTTGTGTGCGTATGTGTGAGACTCCCATTTTGCATTTTTGGGAGTTCATCAACTTTTTTCAAGCATTTTTATCTTTTAGAAGTCTATGATTTGTTCATTATAGTCTTCTTAAAAGTACATTGTATTGTGTTACAGGAACAAAGTAAAGAAAGGCATTTTTCATCAATAATTAGCCTACATGCGTGTTTGTCTTGCTTAAAGTCTTCATACCTGAGAACTCCTCAGGTACCTCCAGACTTCTGTCAATATAATGTCTGTTCCCTTTCTGAACAGTTTCTCCTTCAGCTGGCAGACTTTTCATACTTCTTGTTTAGCAGATTTCTGGGAGTTTTTCATGGGAGCTGTTTGTAGGTTGCCTGGTTGCCTGTGTCATGGCAATTAAAAGATCTGGAATTCTCTTTTACTACTCTTGCATGCCACTGATGGATTGTGTCCAGAACACTTCCTCCTTGGTTCAGGGCTTACCTCAGTAAGGTGAATCAGAACCTGTCCTGCCTGTAAGGATTTGGTGACATATGGAATATCTGAAGACTAAGGGAAAATTTTAAATAATTCTATCCCTCTGCTGAGGTATTCTTTAGTAGGGGTATGTTGCTGAATTGGTCCCCAGTGTCCATTAAGTGATACTATTCTTGGTCTGCATTATGGAAAACAACTTATTCTACCCTTCTTCTGTCTGGCTTATAACAATGTTAGTCTTTTTGTCCTTGTGTCCCATTAGTGATGAATGAGGAGCTAAGACATGAAACAGATGGGGGGGGGGGAAGTTACTTAATTCTTTTCTTTCAGTTAGCAGTTTCACTTAGCATTTAACTAGCTTGCTAGGAGAGTAGAGATTCCAAACGCAAATTATATAGTTTTGAAATTTCTAAAGAGAGGTTTCTTTTCCTGTTCTTAAATAAATGTTACTGGTTAACAAATTTCTGGTGGTATTAGCTTGAAGAGTGGGACTTAATCTTGAAATTTGGTTCTGGAGATTTTACACACACGAGGAATGATCTATGATTAATGAATTAGTAGAGGAGCTGCTAATAGAATATTGTCAGACAAGAATTTCTGCATATCTGCAACTACTGAGCAATGACTTCCGTATGGGCCACAAACTAAAGCAGTTGGATACTATGCTTGTAAGGGTACCATAAGAATTAAATTTGAAGTTCAAAAATTTTTCACTACTTTTTTAATTCAGTAACATTACATGTAAATCCACCAATCAGTATAAATTTTGACTATTTTAGAGCTACTTCTGTGGAGCTCGAGCAAGAATTTGACAGGCCAGAGACTGATGACAGCAAAGTTTTCAGGAAGATCCAAGGTTTGTATCTATTAAAACCCACTTAATTTTAATTTCTTTCTGTTTATAGCTCAACACAAAGAACAGTAGTGGCATTTTAAGGATTTTATTTGTATAAATGAAATTAAACAGAAATTAGATTTTTCAGTTAACACGATTATTACTGGAATCTGATATCAGAATAAAACATTCACAAGAATATTGCATCCACTCATAAATACACCTTTTAATTTTCTTTCTTTAAATAAGAAGTCTAGCAAGAGATCATAGAAATTGTACAGAATAATTATGAACATAATCAATAAAACATTACTCTAAAAATATATTAAAGCGTGGCACTGATTTTGTGTTAAATTGGCACTGTTTTAAAAATTACTGGCAAAATGTACCAAATACCATCCCATTTCTTCAGTTAATTTTGTAATATTATGTTAATCATCAAAAGAACTATCTAAAGGTATTTCAGAATATTGAAAAGTTGTTATTTTTCATAGTCTATAATATTGAGTTAACTAATATGTGAGTATATATCGATTAGTATATGCTGGAATACGTAACTAAATTTTACCAGGTTGTTACCTACAGCTTTTTGGACAAGGGCATATCTTTGTATTTAAAATTATAGAAAGATATTTGTACACTGTTGTTGATCAGAGATTACAAAGACAATATGCAAAAACTGTTGAATTTGACCAGCTCCTGAATTGTTCAAATATTTGCTGTCATTAGCTAAACCTTTTTTTTTATGTAGTCTTAGAACTAAAATCTGCTTTGACATTTACTTAAAAAAATCATTGACTAATAAATTGGGGAAAGTTTTTATCTTCTTCCTTTTTTTTTTTTTTTTTTTTTTTTTTTTTTTTTTTTTTCCCCTGGCCTCTCATACATGCACATTGATTTTTGCGATTATCTGATTGTATCTAACATTTGCTGATGTGGCCTGCAAGAAGGTTACATTATGACCTATTTTAACATGCTGAGTGTGATCTTTTACTGGAAACAACTCCCACATTTTGATTTATAACTGTAAATATTAGTAGTTTGAAAAAATAGTAGGATAATAGCAGATGACTTGCATTAACAGAGTATATTCAGAAATTCGGACACCCGTAAAGCCTGCCTACTACCTAGAGATTTTGATACCACCATCATTTTTACCGTATAAATAGTTTTGTGGATATTTTTTGGAAAAATTTTGCTGAATCACTTGTATTTGTTCTTGTTTCCACATTTGTTTAACATTTCTGTACAGTGAATGAGCGATTCTGTGTCCCACAATCAAAAGTTTGTATTGCCGTAGGGTGATGTTGGTATATTGCTTTCTATGTTGAATGATGATATGTAATCATTTCTAGTGGAATTAAGCAGTTTTTTAGTTTGAGCATACGTAGAGTGAAAAACGTTCTTCCTTTGCTTGTGTGGCCTTTATAATGGTTTGTTAGATGTTGCTGTTCTTCATATGGCTTCTATGAACTTCAATATGACTTCAAATGTTGAGCAACTGACTTCCGTTTTGAACTGACATTTTCCCCTCAAAAGTGAGCAAGCCTGGATGTATCATTTTAACTAGTAGTCATAAGTAGTTGTAGTTTTGTTTTATTTTAAATCATCTACAAAATATGTGGCCAACTTTATGTAAATATTTTGTTATCTGGATTCTCAGGTATGCTCAGAGAGACACTAAGGAAAAGAGGAGTTCGTGTTGTTACAGGTTTAGGCAAGTATTTCCAACAAATAGACAAGAGCAGAAATGGATTTCTCTCTCAGGCAGACTTCAAGGAAGCTCTAAAATTATTCCATTTGGAAGTCCCTGAAGGGGTAAGTCTAGCTGAAACTGCTTAATAACTACATATGCAAGGATTTGTGGGTTTTTTATTGTATTTTCTTAACTTTGTGGTGTGTTGATATTTTTGTATTCAATCCCATGTGAAATTAAAAAAAAATTACTTTTGCACAGTTTTGTGTTAGGAAGAAACAAGTGGGATTGTGATCCATTTTTGTCTTTTTTGGCCATTTTAAAATAATTAATATGATGCTATTTTCTTTCTCCTTTAAGTTGCTTTTAACTTACATGACAGTAATTTTGTTAACATTTATACATTGCATTGTAAAAATTACCCACAGTTAGCAAAACTGCAGATAACGTTGTACTTTTTTACGGTCATCAGTGACCCTTAATAACTTGCGTTATTTTGGCAAATCTTTGAGCCAATTTGGATTTGGAAGTTGTTTGTGAAGACGTTATTGCTTTGTTCTTGGACACAGTAAAGACATCAAGATTTATTTGGTTCCATTGTTGAGAAAAAATTTATAGAACTTTGCTGCCTTGCGTTAATATCAGAGAAGAACTAGGATTTTTTTTTTCTCTTAAGTGGTAGTGACATAGCTTTTGAATTTAATAGGAGTTGTCAATGTTGCACCATCTTCGAGTGGAAATCTTTTTTTTTTTTAATACTTGATTTTTTTTCCATCTACAATAACTGCAAGTGATGGGCTTGTTTAAAAAAATTTTTTTTATTTATTTCATTAGTCAAGTTTTATCTCCGCAGCTGTAGTATGTCTTTTATTTTAAATGCAATGAATTTTATCTTACCTAAAAATAAAAATAGTGTTCTGCATTTTCTTCACAGTGCAGTAATACCCCAATAGTTAGGTTCACATGTATTTTATAAGAATTAACATTGGGAAATTACTTTTAAATTACAGGACTTCAAATCCTTATGGCTTATTCTTGATCATAGCAAGACTGATAAAGTTGACTATGGGGAATTTATTCGTGCCATAGTTGGAGAAATGAATGAGTATCGGAAAGCATTTGTAAGAAAAGTAAGTTTTTGGCAGATACTGAGTGTAGATATTTTGCAGTCTAACTTTGGAGTTAGTTATTCATGATGTTTTAATTTTTCTTAAATTGTGCCTCTAATCAACTCTTTAAGCTGTCAGATAAATTTATTAAAATAAATGTAGATTAGAAGACTACACATTGTTCTGTCAATTCATCGTTAATTTTGAACTCTGCAATTTAGAATTAAATGTTTAATTATTTTGAGTTTGAGTGTATGTGCCTGTTCTCACTGTTCAGTCTAGTGTGTAAACATTTGGCTGCGTGAAACTATCTCTTCCAGAAGTCTGATTGCTTGATTTTGGACAGATCACTATCTCTGTGCATATTTTTTCCTCGATGTGTGAAATGAGGAAATAATACTTGCCTTCTTTGAGACCTACCTACACGTAGAGAAGCTGTATTAGTGAGACATTTTATAGTTGAAATAGCATTTGTTATGTGTGAATCTCAAAACTGGATCGACAGAGGGGCTGGTAATGTAATGTGGAGCCATCTGTAGTATGAAACATTGATTACAAACTAGCCAATATTATGGTGACTGGGTATCATGAAGATCAGGAAAAAAAAACATATATTTTCATATTTCTAATTGCTGAGGGTCTGACTCTCCTACTTTATGTATTAAGTGTACATTTGAGCAAAACTGCTGAAATAAAAATGAGACTGCTGTTAGCAGTATTGAGGCTTTCCTATTTATCAGAATGACCTAAGAGTCATTGTAACTGGAGGATGCAGAAAGGAAGTAGCCTAACTTCGGATTCTAAGGAAAAGCTAGACATTTTGGAGAGAGAAAAGACAACTTTTTTGAGTTTGTTAGGTGACATTTTATGTGAAAGTTGTTGAGATACAATAATTATCAGATTCCATATTCTAAAATCACTTTCTAGTATCCACTGACTATAATGGCAGATTAAATTTGCTTATATATAAAGTAGATAAGTTGATCTGATGCATTGTGTGGATCTAAATATCTGTGATATTTAGTTGATATGTAGTTAAGTATATTTAGCATATATTATTAAATTCTTTGCCTGCTTTTTTTTTTCCCCTTGTTTAGGCCTATATGAAACTAGATTTCAACAAAACTGGGAGTGTACCTATGGTAGACATCAGAAAATGTTACTGTGCAAAGAAACACCCTCTAGTACTGGCAGGTAATTCTCATTTTTAAAAAAGTCAACTTGTAAGTAGAGATACTGGATCCAGAACCTATTTGGTGTAAATATAATCTGGGTTTTATTGACTTAGATTGGAGATGTTAACAAAAGCTGTTTTTTTTTCCTCTGATCGTCTATAATGTGTCTATCTGGTACATGACTATAAATTGTAATGTAGTTCATGTACACAGTTTTAATACTTGCTTTTTCTCGAGCTACAAATACTTCATTTGTGCAGATTAGATTTCTTTCCCTACCCATATAGGACTGTATTTAAGTAGTTGCATCTCAACTTTTGCATGCAAGTAATCAGTGACACATATGATGTTATTAATTTTCACTTTGGAGGAGAAACTTTTTCGTATTACTGTTTTTCTTCAAAGCATGCAAGATTTCCAATTGTCACTAAATACAACTGGTACTTGAGTTTCTAAACAAATTATTAATTTATTTCTAGGACCTAGGCTGTCATCCCTTACAGAAGAAATGTTGATATCTTCGTTATTGTTTTCAGGGCTCTCAAAAAGGTTCAATTTCAGCCATTGAAAAAATAGGCATTTAAATCTTTGTAGGTTAGTTTCTAAAATAACATTTCTGTGTATCAAATTAGTATTTGTGAAAGTCTCCCTGGTGGCTTTTCCCTCCCTTACCTGCAGAAGGGAGGATGTTTTCTGTATTGCCAGTGATTTTAATGGTAACACGTGGAGACACATGGTAGCATGGACAGAGGAAAATCTTTGTGATTCTAGTTCTCTGTAATTCACCTCTTTGGACCACCATCCATTTTTCCCTCCACCTTCAGAACTGAGAGTTCAGTAAATTCAAATAACTTTTCATCCTATTTGTCAGAATATTTTTTTCTGTCTTGTTCCTAAAAAGCTAGCCAGAGAAAACTCAATGATTGCATAGACAGTAAATGGAAATAATCTCAGAAATGTCACAGTTGCTATTGAGCAAGGACGGTAGACCATAAAAACATGCTTCTGTTAGAAGCATGTACTGCAGTGGTGAATATAGTTGAAATCAACAGAGTCATGTTGTAACAGCGAGGACAGTAATTCATTGAAATTGATATTTTCCAAAGGATAAGAACTGCAAATATAAAACTCCTTCTTAATGTCATATAATCTCAAATATAATCTTTATGAAGTCACTAGAAGACACAAATGTCACTTCCAGAACACTGCTCGAATGTCAATTCCGGTCTTAAGATTTTTCTAGAGCTTTAAACTTGTTTCGCATTAAGCGTATGCTTTGTTATAAAGATTACTTCTAAATTACCAAAATTTAGGAATGCACCATCCAGTTCTTTATCATTGGAAGAAAAATCTTCCTAATTTTGTAATCTATTTAAATTGACTGTGGTATCGTGTTTTTTTCTGATATTTAATGCTATCACGTGCTGTTAAAGTAATATCAGTTCTGCAGTTGGTACTAAGTGAGCCAATGACTTTCGCTTCAGTGGATTCAAAATATTTTAACTTGTTCAAGAAAAGAATGTAAGCTCAAAGTGAAAAGTTTATTTCTTGAAATATACTGAATGCTATTTATTCACTGCTCTTGAAAATACATTTAATGAAAAAAATACTTTCACAGGCAAAGCTACAGAAGAAGAAATTAAATCATCATTTCTAGAAACACTAGGAGATTCCTGCAGCAATCCTAATGAAGTATCCTACTCTGAGTTTGAAGATTACTATGAAGGATTAAGTGTTGGAATCATGGAAGATGATGATTTTGTTAATATCTTAAGGAACCCTTGGGGAGTTTAGGGTGGAAGAAGTCAAAAAAAGGAAAAGAGAGGCATGATAAACCAGGGGCAAAATAAATAAGTGAGGATTTAGTCTTGACATGTGCTACTTCACAATTAGTGTCTTAAATTGATTTCAAGGGCTGAAAATTTTACGTGCTTTTAGAATAATAAATAATGGGTTGCTTAGTATCCTTTGAGCTAAACTAAATACTTCCTAAAGGTAAATACTTCACTCCTTTTTACTGGAAATAGTAAAGGCTGTTCCCCCTAACAGAAGGCATCATTTATTTAATATTAGAAGGAAGTAGCCTATTTTTAAAATAACAGGAAAATAGAATACTAAAATACATGAAGGGTGCATATAAGAGAAAATTTAGTTTTACGATGTGTTGTGGAAAACTTTAGATTTGACTGTAAAAATACCAATGAGAGCTTTTTTCAGCATTTTCTGCTTATAATACATTTGTTCTGATAACATTCTTTTCGTTTCTTGTTTCTTATGGTGGTGCTTAGCCTGAAAGAGAGCAGATCATCCTCCAGTTTTGAGGATATCTGCACTACTGAAAATGTAGAGAAATTCACACCAATTAGCTTTTAGACTGGTATGCAGACCACCTCTGCTGATTGTATATACACATCTTGGTCAGGCATCCAAAGCTGAGCACTGAATCCCAAAGATTTTAATAAGAATCTTGTGAATACAGTCTGGGTATACTGTGCAGCCTTTCATTGCACAAATAGATTTTGTGATGCACTTTTTATTTTGCTAAGTTTTTTTTTGAAAGCAAAATTTAAATATCTCTTTCTGTATATTTTACTGCTATTATTTTATCTAAAACTAAGCAATGGTATCCTTTAGCAAGCAATGGTATCCTTTAGCAAAACTGATGTATAGAATTTCATATCTACTCTGAACCTATAAAACAGAAAAGTATAAAAAGCTCCACCTCTATCACAACAAAAATTAAACCATGAAGTAAGATATTCCTTGCTACTTCAAATGTTCAGCCAGATATGCCTTTCAGTGTAATAAATCTTGTTAATTCTGTAAGGTTCATTGTGTTAAGGACTATAAAAAATACGTATCATTAATTTTCTATATATTTTGATAGCCTTTAGTTTCTGTATGCCTGTCACCAAAATTAACTGTATATTGAACTGCATTTCTTGAGCCTATGCAATTAAAATATAATAGTTTTCTCCATGCTTGTCTGACTACGTTTTGAATATATAGCCCGTGGCTGACAGAACGTTCCTCTGAGACAGAATTTCTGTTCCATGGGAGTTTAAGGTCAGAGCTGAAATGAGGCTTTGGTTCCCTCTATGAGTGCCTTGCTTTTTTTAGATAATAGTATTTTCTTACCTTGTTTTAATAACTTGTGCATTGTTGTCTTTTGATTATCAGTTTGTTTGTACCATGTCCTTGCTTGTAGCTAGCATTGCAGTTTCCTCTCCAAATTGTCAAATGAGGGACTCTTTTCAGTTCTTCTGGTGTCACACAGGTCTATATGCTAAGTCTTGTCAGAAGAAGACAAATCCTGCCAATGCTTACTGTAAAGCGAAAATTGTGATGCAGCTCATTAACATTTCCTTACTTGCTGTTTCTGCTGGAATTTTTCTTACTGAAAAGATGTTAATGAGGGTTCAAGAAATTAATGATTCTGAGAAATCCACCTGCAGCTAGTTTTATGGGGATCTGTTTCTTATTGTGTCTGTTCAAATAATTGGAGAATACCAAGTGACATTTTTATCAGTCTTTCAAAGAATCGTCTGCTCTGTTAGAGTTACTCACTTATGAGAGTTGTACCCGTACATAAAGTTGCAACTCAATTTAATGAATTTGATAGTGATTTGGGGATGATTTACTGGTATTTATCTTACAATAGTGAGTTCAGAAATATTTTACTGGAAAACCTGACTTTTTTTTTTTTTTTTTTTAAAAAAAGTCAAACTGGAAATGAAGTTCTACTTGTTTGCTCAGGTAATAATTTGCTCCTACCTGTATGTTTTTACTACATAATTAAGATATGCCCAGTGCTGCTTTTGCATTTCAGTGTAGCTTTCAAATTTGAAACTCATTTAAATTTCTCTTCAATATGAAGGAGGACTCTATTGCAAGAAGATCTCCCTGGTGATGTTCTTAGGAAGCATTACATTACCCTATGGATGGAAAAAATGATAACAACTGGATGTATCCTTTGTAGGTCTACTTAGCAGCAGAGGCAGTATCTGTTGCAAATTAATGTTCTTTTAGTTTTGTTCTTATCACAAAAATGAAGTGCTTTTAAGTGAATATTACTTTCATAGCTTTGATAGTCATGCATTTTTTCCCCTTCATCTGAAGATGGATCCCTAGCAGGGTAATCTAGGATAAATTCTAAAAGTCAGACTTAAATAAAAAGTGCCTAAAAATGCAGGAAGGTACTTCCTACTTCTGTGAAACCTAGTGGGCATATGACTTCTGTTAACTGTAAGGTCAGTTACGCATCAGTGGTTGCTTCAAACCATCAGCTATGATGTCTATGGTAAATTTTTAATAGAGTTTATACAAGTGCCTAAAAGTCATTGTGCATCTGTTTGCTATTGGCCCTTGTCTAAACTCAGGAGAGGACAAAGACTAGCATACCAAAGTCTACCTAAGGTTAGCACGCCATCCTTACCTAACTAGTAGAAAAACACAGAAACTATTCAAACCAGTCTCTGATGTCTGGGTTTTGTTTCATTAACTCTATTGAAAACTATAATTTGGCAGTACTGGAGACTTTAATCTAGATTTATTCCTCTTTAGAAATCAAATACTGCAGCAGGAACTCCTAATATGGTGCCTATGCAATTTTTGTAAATTCCAATATTTTGTCTTTTTTCACTGAGTATCTAAGGCATTTGTAATTGTTATTTGAAGATATTTGAAAAGTGTTTGTATGGCTGAGTCACTCTGAGATAATAAACAGATGTCATGCTCCATTCTTTCTGTCTCGTACATGAGAGTTCTGTTCACTTTTGCCATCCAACTATAAGAACGGCAGCTGTCAAGACTTTTTGTTTTCAGCATCAGTGGTCTCGGTGCTATATTTCTGTTCTGATTTGCTTTTATTTAATTTTAAGTCATCTGATGAACTTGAATCCTTTTCTGTTGATCAATACTTTATAGTGCTTTAAAGCTTTCTGGAGGTGTCTGCTGGGATTTACTGCCTTTAAATATGTTTCAGACAAATGTAATCTTCTATATTTGCTACCTTCCTCAGTATTGCCCAAGTTTTTGGAATTAGAACATGTTCTCAGTTAGAAGTAGTGCTCTGTCAGAGAAGCTGTCTCACTTCTCTGAAACTTAGTGTTTAATAAGACAAGTGTTTTCATACTGCCCTAAGTTATACTGCCACTAAAAAGTCTTAGTAACTTGCTATAATTAAGACTATAAGTAGTACAGTACACCACAAACATTTTGCCCTATTATATTCACATATACCAGAAGACGAGTAGAAATCAATGAAGCAATGCAACTCCTCGTTCTTGAGGGCTATGACCACTTCATGAAATGAATATGCATTGGCAAGTGTATTTTCTCTTCTGCAAGGTAGCTGGAATGTTTAAGAATATTTTTAAAAACAAAACACAAGCACATGTACAAACATGCAGAAGCTCCACTTTGTCAGCTAATGGAAAGATGGCATCCTGATCTAGATGTCACAATTTTGATAAAACTTATGGGTAAACTAGTTTGGTATAGCTGTATTGGTAAGAGTAAGTATTACTGATTCACACAGCACACAAACCTATCTTTCTCATGTAAGTCACTGCCAGCTGGTGAAATTTTTTTGAGTCTTTTGGGCCCAGAAAGAAATAAAAAATACAGCTACCAAAATCTGTGTGTATTGAGGTGCTGTTTAGCTTTTCTTTATTTTTGAACAGGCTATCTCTAGTCTAAGGGGAAATCTAGAACTGATTTCGTATGTTGGTCAAGTCCATACAAAGACAAAATAAGGTAAGATTCTGTAGCAAAAAGAGGGAAGGTAGAAAATCACATAATTTTTTTCTGGAAATTATTCAAACAATTATTTATTCCTAATTTCCCTTTTATTCATGAATTTAGGGACTTACACAATCCCATACTTGCTTTACACATTATTAACCTTGTGGTCTTTGAGAAGCTGAGTCAGGAGGAGTCTCTTGTGAGGCATCTCTAGTCATGAAAAAGGAAGTGTCACTTCTTCCAGACCTATTTAGGCTATTTTTTCCACAGAAAACTTTTAAAAATACTACCTGAACTGGAAAGTACTTAGGAACAAAATGTGTCAAGAAGGCACCTGCATGATAACCCTATGAGATTTTTCTAAATTTTGTTTTGTGGCTTCTGTATTTTTGTTGCATGTTCTTCTGTGATTGAGGGGAAAGAGGCTTAAAGAAAGAGGTTAGAAGGAAAAAAGAAGTCATCTGTTTATTACAGTGTATTTAATGTTTGTTATAGTATCTGTTGTATTTCTTTAGAATTTACTGAATCTGAATTCTTGTGTTCTGAGTTACTCCTCACTCTTGTAGTTTGGATGGAATTTGTTGGATTTGTGCATAGAAACTTTCATGTCTGTGCCCTGCAGAGGATTTCATATGTCCAGCATCCCAGAGCAGCATTTTCAAAATAAGAAAGTAATCGTTATTTTTTTGTGGTTTGATTTTTTCATAGTCTGTGTTCTCATGAAAGAGTTTTAAAAGTTTAGAATCTTCTTCTTGGTGGTGTATTTTGAACTTAGGTTCTCCCATTCTCCCCGTTTCCCTCCCCTCTCTTCAGTTTTGGAAGGAGAAGAGAGGAAGAGGGGAACCTGGAGGCTCTGGAAAAGCTAGAAAAAATGACAGAAGCTGTACTGACTAGGTATCTTACTAATGAGGCTTCTGTAAGAACATGACACTGGCAATCTCCTCTACGTGCTGTAAATAATCATAAAGATCTGCTCCCTGAGATCAGAAGGCAGAACAATACAGGTGCTGGTGAGAAGAGCCAGTTTTGTGACTGGGAGAGGCAAAGGGACCTACTTCAGTCCCAGTGTGGCTATCTGCTTACCTTGCTGCTGGGCTCTCTGACAACTGCTGTGATGCTGGGCTTCTTCCATACCCCCCTATAATAGCTTATGGGAAGGAAATATGATGCAGAAATTTAAATATCCGCTAGTCTACCTTTGCCAAGCTAGAACAAAATGACTGTCCTTTTCGTGGCAGAGCTGCTCACTTCAGTAGCTTTTCAGAAAATCAGCCTCTTAGTAAGTCTAGCTGCAGGCAAGTGATGGTGAGGGCAGAGGCTGGATAGAGAGGAACCAAAGAGAAGACATGAAAAAGATTAAGCAAAAGATGTAAAATGTTAGCACTAAGGGGCCAATGGAGGAGACGAAAAAGCAAATGTAACTGTTAGGAACTGTATAATCTGTTGGTGCTCCACTGATGAACACAAATGTCTTCCTATCTTTGTAGCTAGGCATCTTTAGCCAAACCAACTGCCTGTTGCCAAGACAAGACACCATAGCAATGACAAAGACCTTCCTGCAATAAGGCAATAGGGATTAATGGGGCTTCTTCCGCATCTTTTCCACATACTTCTATGCCTCATCTCCTGTTTGGTTGTAAGTTGGGAATGAAACTCAGCAGGAAGTGTTTAATTTAGGTTCAGAATGACTCTATTCAAAGGATATCTCTTGGTACCCTCCTTTTTTATCTATCCCAGTTCTGGGTTATTGCTGGTAATTCTGCAGACGTTCTTTTGACAGTTTCGCCAAGGTCATCACAAAATTCATTTTGGGATGAGCACACCATGGGTGATATCTGCTTTACACTGTTTTAGGTTTCATGTGGGAAAACTGCAGGCTGTTACAGGAAAGCATATGTAAAAATCACTGGAAGCTAAAACAGCAGCTTGAGTGATGCATCTTAAAGCAATGTTCCCTTTTCTTATAGCTTGTGGTAAGTGAACGTTTAATGTCTCCTATGACTAATTCTGGGATCCTATGATTTGTTTTAGCATGAATTAAGTCCTGCAGTCATGCTGGTAAAATTATTCCCCCGAAGTCATTTCCTTTTGACAATAGTATTTGTCTTGCAGATGTTAGTGATTAACTGCAGGTTTCATTTGTAATTATTGCAGTTGCTTTCGTGCATTAGATTTGATTTCTCTTCCCCCACCCCCCTTCTTAGTATTGCAGGACCAAATGGAAGAGCAGCTGAGGTTTGGAAGCTCAAAGCTTTAGATGATGTTCTAGCAGTCCAGGACCTCATCTAGAGTTCTGAGAAAAAGGATTTAATGCACTTAACTGTCAGCCTAGTGCTCCAATTTTCACTCTTTCTTTTAAATAGCTTTTTGGAAGGGCCTGATAAAACACCTTGGTTTAAACTAAGTTACATTATAATACTCTGCTTTTAGTGGGTTTGATAGACTTTTGAGAAACTCCTGTTCTAGATGTTACTGTTGCATAGTTTCAAGTAATCATAGGGAACTGGGCACTCAGAAAAACTTTGATTATTTTTTTAATGAAAAGCAAAACAAGAGAAGGGAATTGGTTAGTTTGTAGTCTTTCCTGATGCTTACACCTCCTTCTAAACTCTGATTTTTGATATCCCTCCAAAATCTGTTCTTTTAGAAATGTCCTCCTTGGATGCTCAGTAAATCCACAACCCTGAAGACTTTTCTGAGATAAATCAAAATATAAAGTAATACCCAACAGCAAAAATCCTTGGGGGGACAGGATAGCAGACTGGACAGGTAACAAAAACCAAACAGTAGCTTTGGTGGCATTGCTACTCGTACATTTTTGGTTCATTTGTATCTCTCAGCCCTTGTCAAATATGCTTGTAAGTTTAAATATTGTTCAGCAAGGAATGACTAGAGAAAGGCTTTGTTACTATGTGTAGGCCTCTGCAGAGGTGAGACTACACGATGGAAGAAGATAGGTCCTCCCCTTGTGCATGCTTCACAGAAGCTGTAGACAATTTTTGACCCCTGTGTTCCTGAAAAAGTAAATCTGCTTAATTCTACATCTTTCTGTAATACAGGTGAGATCCTTAGAAGAAATGTAAATTTTTCATTCTTCCCTTTGGAATGCCATCCACCAAAAGGAGCCTTACCCCCTAGCATAGGTCAATATAAATATTCTGTCTTCACCTTCAGTCAGAAAAAAATCAGTCTAGAAGAGCTTTTACAAAGTTGTCTACTCCATTTACCCTATATCATCTGGACAAATAGAGTGTCTGGTCTCTTCTTGTGCGTGGTGGAGATTCCACAGTACCCCAGTGTAATCTGTTCAATTGCTTTGTTGCACTTAATGTTAGAAAAAGTTCCCTACTGATTAATCTGAACCTTTCTCTTGCTTCAGTTTAAGCTGATTACTGCTTCCACTATCTCATCCTTTCCTTACGTAGTAGCTGTGAAGACTCCTTTGACCTGAAGTCTGGTAAATATGACTTCTTAGGAAATTTATATTAACTGGACATATTTAGCCTATTTTCACTATTCTCTTGTAATGCCAATTGGTGTGTCTCTTGTCTTGAATGTGACACCCTAAACTAGGCACAATGCTTTGATTAAAGTCTTGCCAAAGGGATACTTGTCCTGCAGATTTTGCTTCTCAGTATGCTCTGAGTTAGTTATTTTGTTTGTTTTTGGAGGGAAGGGGACAACCTATTGTTGTTTAATTTTAAGGTTGTGATGAGGTTTAATGCACAGATTTTCTTCTTCAGTACTGCCAGCCTTTTCCGCTGAGAGGTGTTCCAACTGGAAAATCTTTAGTGTCTCAGCCAGGTGGGAGCTTTGTGCTCATGTTTCTTTTCAAATGACTAACGTGCTGTCCTCAACCATATTTGAGACTAGAAGCATTCCTTATTTGTGTAAGTTTAGCTCCATAAAATACAGGGAGGGAGATAGATACAGAGAGAAAGGGGGTGAAGGAGGAGGAGGAGATGAGAAGAAAGAGGGAGGAGAAAAGGCTGGACCAGAATGTGATTTGTTTACAGGGCAGCTTTTTTACACACTGTATATAAATAGGTCTTTTCTTATGCTGTTAGTATATATGAGATGTAACATAATAATTTATAGAGATATTAGGTCAGACTTTATCATTGTTTATATCTGATGTCATATAGAAAAATACTTAAATGAAACATATTTTTATTAGGTTTTGGTATGCATACCTATCTCACATGTTATAAATGCAGGTAGGCCACCTTCAATCTACAGATACTTTACAGTAAATTCCCACGCCAAAACTGGCTTCCTCTGAACTGTGTTCAATAAGTAGGACTTCTATTATTTCCTGCTGCTTTCTTTTTTCACCATTTGCTTAAATTAGCCTTTCCCTTGCCTGGAGAACCAAAATGTTTTGTTCAGTTAAACACAGTTGAAGAGCACTGTTACCAGGTGAGATTTTTCTTCCACCCCCTTATTAACTTACTAGTGTATTTATTTCTACAGTACCTTCCCCCTCCTTCCCAGTGAATTAATTTCCTCTAATAATACATTAAATAATGAAGTGCCTTTCAGCCAGAAGGAGCAGACCACAAGGTGTTTTATACACTAGTCAGGATTATGTCAGGATTATTAACTTGTTAGTATTTTTTCAGCTTAATTGCATTTTTCTCTCAGTAAAATAAAAGGAATATTAAAAGCAGTAGTGTTACTAGTTTCTAATAATCACAGACATGAAACTGTTCCTTTGCCATTTTCCTCCAAGGGCAATCTTTATCATAGCTTGTTAGATTGACTTGTGCTCTGAGGCTGTACAGAATAGTTGATTGCAGTAGTTAATGTAGACTGTGTATTCATAACTCATATCTATAAGCAGTTGAAAGGTGGAGGGAAATGGTTCTGACATTTTGAAAAACAACTCAGAATAACAACAGCAAGGAAATGCTAGACTGTTTTAATTATGAATTCCTAATATCTCTGCTGATACAAAATATTGAGAAGCGTTGAACAAAAATTGGCATGGTTGATGTCAATTTAGTAATCTAAATAAAATGTTAATGGGGGCTGATGATATGTATCTGTGCTACTGGAACTGCATTGTGTCAGTTCTGTACTGTGAAGCTGAACGGATGGCTGACAAAACAGGACGTAGTGATGTTTTCCCTTTAGGAGAGATGATAGATCTTTTTGCTCGTTTGTATTCCAGAACATCTTTTGCCTAAGGAAAGGACAAGGTGGTTAGAACATGAACTGACACATGGAACCTCCTAAGCAATCTTAAAAATTAATGTTAAAAGCTTAAGTCAAGGAGATATTGAAAAATATAAATGAGTCTGGTAAGCAGTAGCAATTTCTTACAAGATTAGTATAACGTTCACATTAATTATGATACTACTAGGTTTCTAGTACTAGAAACTAAACTCCTTTTCAGCCATAGCATTAGGAGAAGTTTAACGTACACTTAAGATGACAACTTTGTTTGCAGAGTATCTCTCTATATTCTGACTTCCATAGTACTTCTCCTTTTGATGCAGAAACTTTGAGCTGGGTCATATGTAGCTTATTTCAGCAATGTGTTTCCTACAGTTGTAGCACCTAAAAGTAAAGTCAGTCATGGGCTGAGTTGTGCAAACAATTATTACAGGGTCCAATGCTTGCCTCAGAAAGCAGGAAACCTTATTGTTAGAGAAGGTATGAGAGAAAAGAGAGGTTAGGAAACAGGGATGATAAGTTAATACCAGCAGCTAAATTTAACATTACCACAAACATCGCAGCTTGGCTGTTGCTTAACAAGTATCAACAATATCAATTCATAGAATGAAAAGATTATCAAAAACTTGGAGCAAATCTTCATCTCTGCATAGATTAGCAGAAACACTAAAATAGAGCTCTAGTTTAAAGGGTCTTAAAATATTTTGAATTTTGTTGTTGTTGTTTAGGCAGCTCCCAACTAGATGATCTTTAGAATTCATCCTTTTGTGGCAAGGTCCTGATAATCTGCCATGTGATATTTTTGACTTTTACTGAACAAAATATTTTTAAAAATAACAATAATTACATGATATGGAAGTGCTTCTTCCATTTTTGTCTGTTGACATTGACTAGTACCTATAACAGGAGGGATTTTTTTTCTTTTTTTGTCTTCTTTTTTTTTAGCCTCCATCTTGTGAAAAAGCAGGTGAGACCTGAGTAGAACAAAGTGGCGATAAGTGACTTGCTCATGCGTGCCTTGCCAATAGCTGTCTTGCATACTTAAATAGCTTTCCTCACTACAGCAATGGTAGATTGACTTCTGTCTCTTTGCCAGTCTTGCTAATTTTCAAATTGCAAGCTAAGTAGAATGCTATAGGTTATAAAACTGACACCTTGAACCCAGCTGGGGACTCCCAGGAAGTTAGTACTGCCGCAGTGTGCATTCTGTTCTTGAGGTGACATTTTGTTTGCTAATGGGTATAATGTTCTGAACTCATTTTAATTTGCATGCTTTCAATGTGGAGAGGGATGAAGAAGGGGTTACAGCAACCTAATCTCAAGAAACAAAGACACAATTTGTTGAGGCAAGGTCTTGATTAGTCACTGGCAGCAGTGGGCTGTCACTGGCAATAGTGTATTGCTTAACTTTAGGCACCTATTCTAGGTTCTTGTGTTATGGTGCGAATGTCTTTAGGCTCTCTACCTATTCTGTACAAGGAGTAGGGTCCACCAGACTTGGAGACATATATCTCCCTGGGAGAAAATAGGGAAATTACCTAGGGAAATTACCACAGCTAAACTAATTGGCTAAAATTAGGAGGGTATGCATTTGTTCTATGAGACATGGATGTTAAAAGCAGTGTCTGCTCTAGTTTCTGCTTTGGCAGGGTAGAGCAGTCCAAGGTCTAACAACATATCTCCATGTTGAGCTTCTATTGCAAAAGATATTCAAGGCCTTGGACAAGAATGCTAATGTATCAACTGCTCTGTTTCTTCCAGTTCATAGTAGTCAGTCCACTGTTCCATGTATGTGACATGTGCAAAAGATAAAGGTATGAGGCTGGCATTTTATTGGCAGTATACCTGCTCTCCTCTCATTAGTACATTGAGTATCCTGAGCAGCTGGTGAGCTCAGTGAGAGTAGTGTCTTAGTAACACCTGCAATAAAAACAGCTGCTGGGCCCACACCTTCCCCAGTTGCTCCAAACTAGTGCTTTGTTCTTTTGAGGAGGATATAGAGCTCTTAGACCACTGCAGTTCAAAACAAATTGGAGGGGGAAAAAACTCTCAGGGATATCAAATGTTGCTGAAATACTTACAGGATTAGTATGAACAGGCCTTGGCTCTTTGACAACTAAGTAAAACACTTGTCTAATATAGCCAACACAATTTCACTCTGTACTTTTATATAAGTACGTATACTATATGTATACACACTTATATACATGGTGTATACACAGAGTGTATATATAGAGAGTATGTATATACTCTGTATATAAGCTGACTTGTTTAAAGGCACCCAAAGACTCAACGAATGAACTTGCAGTTTTACAACCTCTTATTTTCTTTTTCTCAAACTAAATGATGGGCTACTAACTGAGAGTTAGCTAGGCTGTTTCTGTTAAGGCTTCTTTTCTTGAACATGACCTTGCACAGCTCTTTAAGGATCACTACCCCCTTGCCTCTAAGGAGAAAATGCTGACAATTCCACCTGGGATGAATATGATATTTTTCCCCTGCCAGGTAGGACAGTGATCCAGTTTATGGATTATGGCAGAAATCTATGCCATCACCTCTAACTTTTGCGAGAAACACTGAAGCACAAGCAGAAGAGATGCAGTGTTTATCTCTTGAGAATACTGTGCTGTTTCCATGGCAGTAGACAGCTCAGTCCAGATTTGGGCAATCTTGTCTGCAAAGTAATATGAAAAAAAAAATCAGAGAGAAAAACTTGACTGTAGCTGAATGCAGACAGTCAAAATTAATCAAGCTTGCGTACACTGAGATTGGGTCTGCTGTATGAGACTGCAAATGCTATGAAGGAAGCTCTTTGCTTCCTGCATAGCTAAGCCATCTGATTTAAAATCTGCCTGCCTCTATCAGTGAAACTGTGCATAAGACTTCAGCCATTTGTGTTTTGAGAGTTTCCCTTCTGCCACATAAACTATAACTACTAATAATGCTAATACAAAGTCATTATAAAACATAACTATTAAACTTTGAAACAATAGTAGAGAATTAAATATTATTACAGAAATCTTTTTTCTTCACTGATAGAATGATCAATAAAATGGCTGTTCTTTTAGGGATGTATGAAAGATCATCTATACAATTATCAGAAGATAAACTAATAAAGTAGCTCCATTGCCTTGTTAGGATAAATATACTGTAGTCTCAGACTGAAAATTAACAAAAATAATGGGAGTTTGTTAGTCACAAAAAGGAGAGCTAGATGAGGTAGGCTTCTGGTTAAGCTTTGTTGGAATTCAGGAAATACGTGGAGCATAGAGCACATGGAGAGTGCTTTTAAAAGCAGTTTAAAAGCACGTAGAGAGTGCTTTTAAAACTGCTGTAGACCTTTTAGCGTGTTTTCATTGATTTGGATGGCTTATGAGGGAAGGTTTGATGACTTCCTCTGATAAATCACCATTATGCTGTGTATCAGATTTGAACTGATTTTAAGAAAAAAAAATCCCTCAAAACTAGCATTAGGTGAAACATAAAATCACTCCTAGGGAATTTTAGTCAGTGCTCTTACTCTTAAAAACGTAGACTAGCTGTTTAACACCCTTTGAATGTTGATTGGTGGTAGTGAGTGCTCTGTTGGGTGATAGATAATATAATTAACAAAATCAAAATGTAAGAGTATTTTTTGCCCTGTGAGTTGAATTATATCCAACTCAATTCAGTCATTTCACAGATGTAGAAACTAATGATTGCTTTAATTTTCTTCATAAGGTGGCACTTACTTAGTCCTGTAAACTGACTGTTTCTTAATACAGTCTTTGCCAAGGAACTGAAAATGACAGCTGTTTCAAGGCAAGCTATATTACAGATCTATTTTTTCTTTTCTGAAGAGGCTGCTAAAGTAGACAATAAGACAACCTCTTCTGTTTAGACAGATTTTGTACATTCAGGGCATGCTCTTCTGTACCTGAAGAATACTGTTTGGCCAGTATCTTTTAGGTGACTGTTGATTTTATTATTTGTATTACTGGAGTGCTTAAGAATTACACCAAGATGAAGTCTTGATTATTCTGAATACACACATAGGAACAAAGTTCTGTCATTGATATATCATCAGAAAGCTTCAATAGCAACGAATGAGATGGATGAAGAACAGAAAATTGTGGAAATTTTGGAAATGGCATTTCCTAAAATCTTCATGAAGTTTGTGCTCATGTGCCTAGAGGCAGGACCCTGAGGCCTAGTGGAGGCTAGCTCATCTCTTTTGGCTCAGATAGTCACATTGTAAGAGGAGATACATGACTTTGGCATTTCCCCTTTATTTCCTTTTCTTTTCTTTTCTTTTTTCCATGTCTCTGCGCATTCTCATTGCGTACGGAAAGAAAATCAACCCCTTTTAAATGATAGAAACTTGTACCTAAGAGCTAAGACTAGTTTGGAGATGTTGTATTCATTTTCCTGTCCCTCAGGACTCTGTAGGTTTGATTAGATCATTCTAATATGTTTTTCATTCTTTGTAAATATATAGAGGCTGTGGCAGAAGCTCAATTTATATATTTAGATTCTGCTTGAACTAAAGAGAAAATGCCTGTGAAGGAGCTTGGTGCTATTCTCACTGTTTAACTAGTCTCTCTCTCTCTCTTTTTTCTTTTCTTTTTTTTTTTTTTTTCCCACAAAGCCATTGTTTTGTTGGCAGGTGACAGTCCCTCAGAAGTGGCATTGTGTGCCAGCAAATATGAATAAGAAAGATTATTAAAGATTATTGACCTTTAACTGAAATTGAGGCAAATTGTGCAGATAGAATCAAAAATTCATTGACAATATTTCAGAATTATTACTGGGGGGATGGAATATGGACAGAGCCTAGGGCAATGTCTCCTTTTATAAGCAAAATGTAATATTCTGTATTTTTGGAGGAACATGTACATCCCACAAACGTGAATCAGCACTGACAAAGTTACTTGAACTACTGCAGAAACAAGTGAGTAATCTTTTGTTCCACCATTACTAATACCCCTGGCATTAGTAGCTAGGGAGGGCCAAAGGGCACCCTGTCATGAATGAAAAAGGCAGTGGCTATAAGAAGATTCTGTGATGATTGACATTTGGTCAAAGGATGAGTGTGATACACTGCTGAGGAGTAGTGCCCATTCTGAAATCAAAAGTGAAAGGTGACAGCTTCTAAGGAACTGGTCCCTGTAACAGTAGGTTTTGGGGGTCTGGAAATTTATGAGACTAATTAGAGGAGTTGATTGAACAGTATGACTTTATTAGAATTATGTATGTGCTGTTGTAGTACAGTGGGTGAAGCAGTCTTGACTCGAATTTTTTACTTAATTTATTGTCGATTAACGTAAACTTTTAAACACTGAGAATTGAGAACGGGTATTGAGAAAAAGAAAATACAGGTATAACGACATGCTTAGGCAAATGCTTTTCCTCCTCTTTTCCCAAGCTCAGTTTCAGCCAAACACCTCTTTTCCCCCTGCCTAGTCTCTGTTTGCCTGGATTTCACTGCCTGTAACCCTTGATCCCTCCCAGCTCCTCCTGCAAGGTGACAGAGGAGATGGGTGTTGGCAGAGGTGAGGGTTGGTGCATAATCGTTTCTTGCTGCTGCTCTTTGCATCTTAGTGGGGGTCATCTCTGGACTGCTCGGTGTCACTGCTCTAGCATAGTTCCTCTACCACCATAGTCACTTTTGGGGGTTTCCTTGCTCTGTTGTGGGTTGCCTATAGGCTGCAGTCTCTCTGAGCGTGGCCCTGCCCCAGCATGGTTTATCCATGGGTCGCATTCCCTCAGTGGTGTTCCTCCTCTATGTGGAGTGCCTCCTTCCAAGAGCACCCTTCCAGCTGTTTCCACAACAGTGGCCCCTTCCACATCACCTTTTGTTCTCCTTATACCTCCTCCATTTTTCCAAATGCATCTTTAGTCTCCTCCATGTTTCCTTTGCACATCTTCTCATTCCTCCATTTCTCCTCACAGGTCTCTTCACTTATTTCCTGACCCTCATGGCTGTTTCTCACCTTGGGCCACGTCTGAGCCATGTGCGGCTGACACTGCTGGCAGTTTGGTGGGCAGCAGGCACTTGCACCAGGGTCAGAACTGGCTGGGATCAGTCCATTTCAGCTCATGGTCTCCTCTGCACTGGTGCCCCCCACTCACAGAAACCAGCCTCTTATGTCCAATACTCTTAGCAAACGTGATTGTATTTGAAGGATTTCCATTTGCCCCAGGGCCAACGCTAAGTCAGGGTTACTGACCGTGTACATGCCAGTTATAAGAACTCTGCAGACCACAGAGAAATGAAAGGAACTTGGGGCAGGAGTAGAGAAGATATGAAGAGGATCCCTCTGGAGAGGGCTGGGCTGTGGAGCAGGGTTACTATAGGTTCCTCTGCTCAGGGGAGTCTGAAGGGATAGCCTCTTGGAAGGTGGTCAGATTGATATCAACCCCCAAAAAACATAATTCTTAGATTCTGTAAAGCTCAAAAAAAGGTACAGTTCATGATACTGGATACTCATGAAGAGGGATGTAACTTTGAAATCTTAAAGCATCTGTGCTTCTGAGCATCTGTGGGAGGACTGCAGAACAAAGAAGAGATCAGAAGGAGAACATTTGGGTTTGCATGCTCTAGCAAAAATGTAAATGGAACCTTTCCAATTTTATATTTTTTGGCGAGGGATACCAAATTCCCCAGAATTTCACAAAGAATTGAATATCTGAGGTGGAAGGAGTCAGATGAAGTACATCTGTGTTTATGCAGTGCCTAGTAGGACGGAGTTCTATCTACTACAGTAGGACACACAGACTGATTTCATAACTGCTGTCACACTTTGTCCACTTGTCTTGTTCAATCTTAGTTTTGTTTATATTTTTCTACATTAAGCCCCATTTTCACCAATTTTGTTACTGATAAACCAGTTTTACATTTCAGCCTTATTTAATAAAAATATAGCTGTGCTTTAGACTTAAAAAATAGTAACAACTGCCTGCTGGTTTTGTTTTCAATCTTGTGAACTTTAACTACTCCATGGCTCCTACTAGTTGTATTTCATGGTCATTTAGTTGATACAGGTTTTCATCTTTTTCTTTTCCCTCTTTCTGCAAGAAATTCTAAAGACTAAATCTGACTTAGTGTCAATGTACTTTAATATAACGTGGCTGTCATGTTCTGCAAGAACTATAATGAATTATTACATGTAATTTTAAATAGTAGAGATGATTATAAATAAGGAAGAACAGAGAAAAGTAAGAGCAACAAGTAGAAGCTTAAAATGTTGATGGCAGTGGATATTTAAGATAATTAGTTCATTTATTTCATCATCAACTAAACTGATCATATTTTGGCTGTGTCACACTGTCTTCAATTATAGTTTTCAATTATAAAATTGATTTCTTTGTTGCCTTTCCTAATTATGACATTGTCCAAAAATACGAAATGCTGGACTGCATTAGAAAAATTTAGTAGATACAAAGTTTTGTGCCTCCCATATACCACCTCCCCCTCCAAAAGGCTATCTTTAGCTGGGCAAGCTAATCTTCTCAGGTCTCCTCTCATTGACAGATGCAGAGCTCCTCCAGAAGGTGATTCAGAGCATGACTGTAACTTGGATGTGCTGCATTTGTCCACAGATCTGCTTTTCTTTGACACAAGTCATAATTTCAGAGAAGACCTTTCCTTTCTTTCATTTACTCTTCTATTGTTGGACAGTGGCAATTCTAATGACTTTGCATTGTAGTATTTAAACTTCGGAAAAGAATGATTTCTGCTAGTAAGTAAAATGCTCATTTGGCTTGAGCTGCTAACATGCAGTTTTACTGCTTTGTCAATCAGAAAAAAAAATGACATGGGACCTTTTCCTTTCATAACACAGTCCGCACGGAAAATTGATTGCATTTTGCTTAGTTTCACTCTGTTCTTTAAAGACAGCTCTAAATCCCCACATACAGAAGGGTTTCTACTAAACTTTAACACAAATGTTTTTGAGAGTTTGTGTGAATAGTTTTTGGTTTTTTTCCACTTGCAGCTCTATTTCATAGTAAGACTCATTCAGGAGACTCATTTCTAACTCTCATATGTCTCTCATGCTCTCACTGTTATTGGAAATTGAGGCGTGCAAAAATTCAGGTCGGTGTATTACAAGTGGGGAAAAGAACTCATAAATGTAACAGTTGCCTACATAGAATACTGTCTGTTATTCTATGATATCACTCAAGACAGTATTGGCTCTGGAAAGTCAATTCTAATATAATTTCATCCTTCATTGAGAAATCTCCTGCATGCTGAAAATACAAGGAAGAGTGACAGAGAAATAAATAGCATTATATTAAGTAACAGACGTATGGTAGAATATGGACACCTTGACTTGACTGAAGGACTGTTACAAAAGAGACCATCAGGCCAAGCAGGCAATAAAAAAACCTGTGTGTTTAAGAAACCTGAAGTGTAAACATTTCTCATAATACTGGTCTTTCTCGTGGCACTTGCGTTACTAGGTATGTCTGTAAAATTTTGTATGAGATGCTGTCCTGGTTAGTCTCTGGCTTTTTTTTCTTTTTTTTTTTTTTTTTTTTTTTTTTGGTGGAGATGAATGATAGAAGTGCTGGTCTGTAACTTCAGCATGCATGTGGGACTTCAGCAGACACTGGTAATTCAGTGGGAAGTCCTAGTATTCCGTGGTGATGGTTTGCCTGGTGTTTTGGCAGTTACTGCCACTCTGTGGTTTTCCCTAATGGATGAATGCTGCAGAGCTGTAATACATTGCATTTCTCCAGAAGTCTCTCATAGGTCGGAGAGAAAACAATGAATATTCATTTTGGTCTACTCCCGCCTTACCACAAAAATCCCCTTTGCAAAGGAGAGTATGGCATGAATTGTGCTGCTTCAGTTTAGGATGGATGAGTCTCTTCCACTGGATTTACAACTATGTAATTGAATATTAATTTTGGCTTCGAGGAGTTTTCACTAACTGATTTAGATCTGTTTTGGCAGGATATATTCTGCCCTGGCTTTTTTTTAGGAACTTCAAAATGTACATCTGGAGTAAGCTTTTGAAATGCTCCCTAAAGTTGCTGCTGCTTTGGGATTATGTATTTACATCATGAGTGCCACATACAGACAGATTTGGGTTAAAGCAATCTGTTTGAAGCAGTGTCCTCTGATCATTGCTTCTAGCAGAGCCTTGCCCTCCCAAGGCCAGCAGATGTCCCACCAAAGGTCCTCATGTGGAAGGATATCTCAGCTACCATCACCCCACTCTACTCTCCTCTGTGCCAGGGACTGCCCTTGGCAAAGAGGATGAACTTTCTTTTGAGGCAGGCGCAGGAGGAATCACTTCTAACTTTGCCTATCTTCTTTCTGGGGCCAGAAGTTTCTTTTTCCTTTGACCAGCTCCCAGATTGGCTGCAATTAGGCATCAGCAAACTAGGCTGTAGAAAAATAACTCAGCTGTATTGGTGGCAGTCCCTGGCAGAGCCATTTAGAGGGGACTTGTGGGCTCACACTTTATTGGGAGCTTTCAACTTCAAAACTCCTTCCACCCCACTGTACTGAGGACAAAGTGTACTAAGTGTGAAAAGTACCCAGGGCACTATATCAATTTTTTCCTGCTGACATAAAAGTTGGATTGCCTCTACTTGGCCCCACCTTCCAGTGTGCCTGAAGAGACCTGGAGGCAGGGGCTCTTCTAGCTGCTGGCAGGCACTTGAGCTGGCTCTGAGGGCTGCCTTGGAAGCCAGGGTACTTCTCCCTGCTGCAGCCGTCCAGCACCCTTGCTATCCCTACCGAGTCTGCAAACAGCATGCGAGTCAGGAGCTTTGTAAGCACAGGTCTGCTAGGTGTAAAGACCCTTGGAGAGCTGGCCAGCTCCTCTTTAGTATCACCTGTAACCAGGTGCTGCTCTCCCTGCACCCCTCCGATAAATAGCTTTTCTCAGTCCCAATCCCTTCCTGGTGTTTTGCTTAAGTGAACCAAATTTATATGGAGTGGAGCAGCGGAGGTGGTGTTGCTTTTTTTGAATAGAGGTGGTATTTGTTTTAGCTGTCGCCTCCCTCCACCCCTCAGTGCTGGGAGTGGGGGGCTGGAGGGGTATGGAGGGATGGCTCTCCTGCCCCCGCCCCGGGGAGGGGCTACAACCCTAACAGGAGGTGCGCTTTCACCTTTAGGTTAGTCTTCCCAAGGAGCCGCTGGGATTATGGCAGTGCTGGTGCCCTGTGTGCCCTGACCTGCCCTATGGTTTTGCTTTCCGTCGGTGATGCTTACTCGCAATCCCGATGCGGACAGACTGCCTCTCCCTTCTAAAAGGAAGAAAGCAGGATCTCCGAGCAGGCGGCGGCAGCAGCTTTTATTCCTTTCGGAGTTGAGCAGGAAGGGAGTAAAATAGCTACCTGAACATGGAAAAAAACAACAAGTAGTTCCCGCCTGAGAGAGACGCGCAGATCGGCTGAGATTCTGGCATCCACTGTGAAGCAAAGCAAGGCTGGTGTAGGAAGAGAAGCCGCTTTCTCGCCTCTTGCTAAGGTATCTGAGGGGTGGCAGGGAGGAAGAGGGGATCGCAGGGGTCGGGGAGAGACCGTGGAAAAATCTGCGGCAGCCTGACTCTGCTTCCAGTGGCTCTTCCTCGAGATGCATGCTCATTCTCATGATTTATCTGAGAAAGTAGCAACCCGAGCACCACACATTCAGCTTTTCCAAGGGTGTTGCCTGCTGCCTGAGCTGCTTGGGGGGGGGGGGGGGGGGGCTCGGTATTTCCTCCCAGGGAGCAATCCTTTACTCCCCGAAAAAGGGGAAAAACAAAAAAAGAAAGAAACCTCTAATCCTTTTTTTTTTCTTATTACGCTGTTAGCATAATAAAAGATAGATGCCCATTAAATAATTAACTGCTCACTTTCTATTCCATCCGCTCCCTTCAAGCGGCCCTGAGAAGGAGCCGGGGGTGGGGGCGGTGCAGCAGAACCGTTTCGTTGGGCTGCCTGGGGCCGGGGGAAGACCCCGGGGAGGGGGAGCGGAGCCCCGCGCGCGCCTCCCGCGGAGCGGCTGCGCGGGGCCGGGAGCCGCGGCGGGACGAGCCCCGAGGGGCGCCCGGCAGGGACTGGGCTCGGTGGCGAGGGAGAAGGCGCGGAGCGGGCGAAGGGAGCTGTGATGCTCGGGGGTCGTCGTCTTCATCGTTGCTGTCCTTGTTTTTAAGGCGGAAACTAGTCCCCCGCGGATCTGCGCGGCGCCCCAGCGGGGCCGGCTCCCGCCGCCCGGTCTCCCTCCCCCGCCGCCATCTCCCGCGCCCTCCCCAGTCATGTCCGACCCGGAGCGATGGGGAAGCTCGAGGACAACGAGAGGGTGATCCTCAACGTGGGGGGCACGCGGCACGAGACCTACCGCAGCACCCTGAAGACCCTGCCAGGCACTCGCCTGGCCCTGCTCGCCTGCGAGCCCCAGGGCGACTCCCCGGGCGGCGAGGAGCCGCCGCCGGCACCCCCCAACCCGCCGCCGCTGGCGGGCGGCTGCCCCGACTCCGGCAGCGGCTGCAGCCCCCGGAGCAGCGGCGGCGCCAGCGAGTTCTTCTTCGACCGGCACCCGGGGGTCTTCGCCTATGTGCTCAACTACTACCGCACCGGCAAGCTGCACTGCCCCGCCGACGTCTGCGGGCCGCTCTTCGAGGAGGAGCTGGCCTTCTGGGGCATCGACGAGACCGACGTGGAGCCCTGCTGCTGGATGACCTACCGCCAGCACCGCGACGCTGAGGAGGCGCTCGACATCTTCGAGGCGCCCGACCTGCTCACGGGCGAGCCGCCCCCCGACGGCGGCGGCGGCGACGACGACGACCTGGCCGCCAAGAGGCTGGGCATCGAGGACGTGGGGGCGGCCGCCGACGGCAAGGGCGGGCGCTGGCGGCGGCTGCAGCCCCGCGTCTGGGCGCTCTTCGAGGACCCCTACTCCTCGCGGGCCGCCAGGGTAAGCGCTGCCGCCGCTGCCCGCTCGCCCGGCGGGAGGCGGCCGGTGAGGGGGCGGGGCGGGGCCGCCCGCGGCAGCCGTTAGGTGACCGTTGGGGACCGTTGGTGACCGTTGTGTGTGTGGGGGGAGGGGCGCGCGCGCGGAGGTGCTGCCTCGCCGCGGGCAGCTCGCGTTCTCGCGCGGCTGGGGACGCCCCGGGCGCCGCCGGCTCTTCGCGAGCGCGGGCCGGGGCACCTCGGCCCGCCGCTGGGTGCCCGCGGCGGCGGCGCGGCGAGCTCGGCCCTTTGCCGGCTTCGCGCTGCGCCCGGGAAGGTGCAGCAAAGGCGAGTGCCCCAGGGAGAGGGTGACCCTGGTGCTCCTGCCGCTGTGACTTCTCAGAGTGACCCTCGCCGAATCCCTGGTTGCGGGTTAGGGCGTGGAAGACTTCGCTGAAGTTACACTTCTTTAGACAGGGATTTTAGATTTTGCCACTGAGTATTTCCCGCTTTTGAGGGCGACTCCGATTCATGCTGCACTTTAGTTGCTGTTGTCAATGGTGACGAGGATTCACTTTCTAAACTGTGGCTTTGGAGCAAGTAAACCTTGTAATTCCTTTGAAGGGGAAAAAATACAGCGGTTTTCTCAAGTTTAACAATGAAAGAAAAGCAACTAGCAGCAAATCCTCTTTGTGATACACACACACACAAAAAGAAGAAATTTTAATGAGAAGTGTGTTCATTTTTTTTTTAATGGTAATAACTGTTTTGTAACATATGTATCAGGATTGTGTGTGAAGCATTCAGACCTAAACTTCATCCTGTAAAAAGTGCAATTACTGTCAAAGTCATCTCCAGATCAGTCATATGAATTTCTCTGGAAATCTCATAGATGCAAACATAAGCACAAGTTAAGTGGTTCCCCAAATAGTACCTCATGGCCTGATCCAGTTCCTATGAAAAAGTTAGCAACTCCTATGAACTTAGTGGGATAAGTTAAATGAACAATACGTGAAAGGCCTCATAGTAATTTCTGTCCTCTGCCGACTGCCAGCATTGTTTACGTTCCCCAAAATTGTGCAGCAGTTTATTTTTCCTTGACAGCTGGCCCCGACTGATACTGATACATATTTTTAGTGCAGGATTAATTCTAAAGAATAACTGCCAGAGGTGTCTGCTTTTGCTCGTCAATGACATACATGTGTTGCTCACATCTTTGCTCTCTGAATTTTCAAGTAAACGTTGCTGTCAGTTTTTCGACAAAATACTAGTGTGCGTGGTGGTTCCACTGCACTTCCATCAACTACTGATTCTTCAGACGTGTGCTGGCTACACTGGGTCTGTGACTTTTACAGCGCAGAATCTTTCTACTCTGTTTTGCTGGAGGTTTGATGAAGTAAAAGTTAAATGGAAGATACCAGGTGAAAAGTGGAGATAGGCATGCTGATCGCAATTACGTCGTGAGATTATAGCTGCCACTTGTGTTCTCAGTCTGCTTGAACTCCTTGATAGCACCTGTAAGCACTGTCTTGCAAGTTGTCTGTCCTTACTAGAATATCCTGAACATTATCATCAGTACTTTGAGTAAAAGCATTTTGAATCTGCAAAATGAATAGTATAAACTTGTAAAGTGGCAATATTAATCTTTTAGAAGATAATACATTTTCTTTTTTATAATGTAAAAACTGACTTTAAGCCTTATATTCAGTTTTCAGCTGAATAAGACAGTGTCTGAGCTATAACAACTGTATCTAAGTTAGTGTTTTAGTTTTCCTCAAGACTGCTACCCTGTATGTTGATCTTTCAGGTAACAAGACAGCTTTTAAAACGGTAAATAAATTTATCTTTAAGGCATACACTTAATAAGCACACTTGAACGCATAACAAACAATTTAAGGTCATGGTAACCTTAGTTTGGATCTGAGATGCTGCTTTCAATTCAGCCTTTCCTTACCTCTGAAACAGAGATACTACTTTCTGAGTATTCTGGCAAGGACAGTTTTGTTTTGTCAGCTGAAATGTGTAGCTCTAAAACCATTTTGGATGAAATCTTGGTCTTACTGAAATCAAGACAAAACTCTGCAGACATCAGTCTTTGCTTCACAGTGTTAGTGACTCGTATACCACTTAAATGTGAATGGTAAACTTTCTTAATCTTTCTTAATAATTGCAATAGTTTTTTTTTGTTTTGTTTTTTTTGTTTTTTTTGTTTTTTAAGAATTCCTGCCTGATTTAACTTCAGCAATGTCTGTTTTGGGAAGTGTGATAATAATAAAAATTGGATATTTTTTATTAATGAATTGGTCTTTAATATTTATGACTTTCTTTATCCTGAACTGTGATCTCTAAAAATAGAAATTTACAGAAATTCAAATATAAGTTGCCATGGTAACCTATTGGGGGGATAGTGCACACACAAGATTATTCTAGCAAGACCATCCAATGATGTTATATAAATAGTGAAACTAGTTTGTTAACAAAAAGGTATACTTCATCTGAGATTCTGAAAGATTTTCAACTTCTGCTGTGTACAATTTTATATTCAGATAGTGACACCTACTAATCTTGCTTGTATAACTATATGCAGTTGTTTTGAAACCTGCAACACTTTGTACCTTGAGTTCAGGAATTATGTTTGACTATTATCTGTTTTCATTTTATCATTTTGGATTTCATAGACTTAATTTTAAATTAAATAGCAAAGTAGTAATTCTTTCACTGTAGGCTTAAGTAATAGAGCAATCATTCACACGCTGCTCTTTGACAGAATGCTTTTATGTAGATACAGAAAGATACTGACATAAGATATTCTCATAGAAGGAGCATGTTGGGCAGCAAACTAAATCTTTCTGTGCATTGGTTTAAGCATCTGTGAAACAGATACTTTAATTCTTCTCTGAATCGTACATGTGTATTGTGAGTTTGATTAGTCAATATCCATAAATGACACCGATATCCTTTGATGACAATTGGTTCATAAGTGTGAAGTATTCATTATACTTTAGAATAGTCAAGTCCAAAGCTATATCTAAACAATTTGTGAGGAAGTTCAAGAGGCATAATTAAGCGCTGAGTTTGAAAGAGTGCCTGCAGATGCCCAGCGGGAGCTACAATGTCGATGTTTCAAATTAATTAAGCTTTTTAGGCCTTTTACATTTGAATGATATTTGAAATATGATTCAGTGTAAAGAAATAATTAATATTTGTCATTGATGTTTCCTAAGGTTTATGGATTGCTCATGTACTTACTACAAGAACTCAAAAGTTCCCATCACTTTTTGGGAAGAGTGTGTATCTGTTTACACAGCGACTACAAAGTTGGGTGGCTGAGCAACAGTGTGGCCTAGGGCACTCCAGCCCTAATTCCCTTTTCATTTCCAAGAGCGGAGGGCAACTTACATAACCACTTTGCTATGCATTCTTATCTATAAGTAGCAACATCATAATTACTTGATTTACAAGGGAAAGATAAAAACTGTTTGGCAAATATTTGTGAAGTTCCCTGTGTGCATTTGTAAGTATTCACTGAAATGCAAATAAAACCTCCAAGAGCCTTCCAGTCTGGGACTTAAGATACTTGTGTAAGTGTTCTTAAAAGCACTCATCCTTAAAAGTACTCATCCCTCTTGACATGAGGGGCTGGACTTGAGCATTAGGCAATATTTGATGTCCATATGTACTGATTTGTGTAAAGTTACATTGACAGAGACTCATGTCAGTGTCCCATAATATTTAAGCCAGCTTTGAACATTTTGTGATGCTGGTGATAGGTAGAATCATCCGAAATGGGCAAAGTGGGAGAGAGAGAAAACATGATTTTGTAGATCTGCTCAAAATGCTGAAGTCACAGAACTCATTATTAGAGAACGTTCTTACTAAAGGCATCTTACCTTTTTATTTGGTGATTTAGTTGCATTTTTTCCAGGTAGGTAGATACCGGTCATATACCAGGGTGAATGATTTGGGTGGAATATATTTAGGACTTTGACAGTTTGTGATGCAAGACAGTTTTTGTTTTAAGAAACACTGCTGGAATAGTCTAATTCAGACACAGTGAATGAAGTGAAAATATATTCAGTTCAGAATATACATATGTAGATTAATAGTTTATCTGCTTTCTTAAAAAATAATAGAAAAGCCCTTTAACTCATAAATGCAAGTCTTTTACTCTTCATTTCATCTTCAACAAGGAAAGCAAGTACATGTTCTAATAATTTATGAGTTTTGCAGAATTTTTCTGTCTGGAAACTGAAAGGGAGGGAATTTCTTTTGCCATTTTGGTAATCGAAGAGTTGAATTTATTTTTACGTGGGAAAAGAGACCATTAATTTAAACTGGCTAAAACCAGTCATTCAGCTTGAAGCATTTACTCTGTGGGAACTGTAGTTTCTTTTAAAGCAAGACTTTCATCTAATGACAGAAATGATAATGCATCACTATTACAGATATTCATAGAATCCATAGCTTCATGTGTACATAGGCTGACTAAATCACATTATAAGTGATTTCTATTAACTTATGTCTGGAATGCTGTCTATTAGAAGGCTTAATTGTAAGTTGTTGCTTAATAAATTGCTTGTTCAACATACACTGGCTTGATCTACCTTAAATTTAGATGCTCTGTGATGGTACTGGCATATCAGTGAGGTAAAATAAGAAAGATTTCTGCCTCCCTAACTTCTGCCTTTTTCTCTACAGCTGTTCTGCCTGCTGCTGCTACTGTTTCCATGGAAACAAGCCAGCTCTTGGCTTCCTTTTTCCATTGAAAACAGCCTGCTTTCTGTCACTTATTAATCTCAGAAAAGCATTTTGTCATGACTCTGACATAAATGCCACAGAGATGATCTGTCGTATCATTTCAGAAAAAGATGGTATTACATATGTGCATATGCACGCAGCCAGATTCATTTCCTAATGACTCTAGCAAAATTTGGTGAATGGATTTACTCTGAATTTGCTTTGGTGTAATTAGAAGTGGAAATTGGCCTAACATGCAAAGTCCATAATAATAACAGTGGCAGAATTATTTTTGTTTGAGAAGGCTGGTAAACAACATTCCCTTCTTGAATTTAGTTAATACATAAAGTGCTGTCAGTCACATCTTGTTTATAGCGTTTAAAATCTTAAACAATTTGCTTTGGGAATGAGAATTTCATATTGTTTAAGATGGAGGGTTGTTGGAGGATGAGCTCACAACTTCTTGTGAATATTGTATAGGTTTCAGTGTTACCTTTAGCAGAGATATTACATTATCTTGTAGTCACAGGAAACAGGATAAAAAAAAGTGACATAAGAGAAATGGTATCTTTGAGGTCCTTATATTTGTAAGGTGTTTGGTACCTAGCCCAAGAGATATTTCTAGATATTCTGTGAAGAATTTGCTGTTTTGGTGATTTAGAGATAAAAGAGTCAGAAGTTGGACTAATCTGAAATCCTTGATTGGTTTCCTTCAATATAGGAACTTGAAGATAGTTTTACAGAAAGTTCCTTTTAAAGTTACTTGTCTTTTTTTCCTTCAGTGATAGTGCACAGAAAGTCTGAATTCCTGTTTTCCTCTTCCTTTGAGCAGTTATGTTTCAATCAGAGTGGAAGGATCAGAGAAGAAGAAGGGCATTCCTATACAAATTCTTAGTGTTTTTATAATCTCTTATGAAGTGCTGTCTCATCATTTTATGATGATAGAGACAAGTTCTTCTCATTATCAAGTGCTATTTCAGTACTGTTGATTTCTACTGATACTTTTTTCCTGATGCTTACACTTCATATGCTGATTTGTATTGGGGAAACATGGTTTCCTTCAAGCCATAACTGCAAAGAAAGGGTTTATACTCTCTGTATTTAGAACCTAATGGGATTGTTTCCTTTTAATTCTTCTTATTGAACTCTTCTTTAGATCTCATTTCTGCTGGTATGATTCACATAAACTTACTGATGCAGTGCAGAAATTTTTGGGGATTTTTGCAGTTTACTTTTTATCATGAGTAAATAGGCAAATAAAAATATAGTTAGGGTAATATTTGGAATATCAAACTGTTTGTTGTTATTATTATTAGTTCTACTAATGAGTATTTCTTCTAGTAAGGAGGTTCCTTTATACTTACCTAGTCATTCTTTCACTTGCATGCCCTTTCCAATATAAATGAGTGCTTGCACAGGAACAAAAACTTGTTTTTAAATCAGCACTAAGCAAGGCTATTGAAGAATTTCATGTAGAGAGCATGTTGAAGCTCTATGCATTCTTACAGTAACCATTGTTTCCAAAGGGCCTTTAACTTGGTACAAGGACTGAAACATGAGGGCCTTTCATGCATCAGAAATAATTTAAAATGGTGAATGCAATATACAATTGTGGAAAAAGTACAGGCATTCTGATATGAACCTATTATTGGCAATATTTATCAACACAACAAAACAGATTCAAGTTGTAGTGATGACTTGATTTATTTACTTCCCTATCATGATATGTTGCATAAGCTGCTGTAATTAAATGGTATTTTGTCAGAAATACCCACAGAAATAGCTATATAGAAAGAACGTGAAACCACAGGCTTTTTAGTTCTACAAATGTTATTAAACTGATATAATTGTTAGTACTTTATGATGACTAAAGCACTTTAAAAAAACTATTTCCATCTGTTAAATCAATATTGTTAGAAACAGAATGCTATCTAATCAGACAAAACACAAAGTTTTGTGATTTGCAATTGTCTTTACAGAATTTTTGACTGAAGTGATGTCATGAGGCTTGAAAATTATCCAAGTATATATTATAAAGATATACTGTTTCTTCAACATACCTTTCTTCTGTTTTCAAAATATTGTTTGAAAATTCTGAGATTTCTCTGTGCTTTTAGTCTTCATGATAGTGAGCTAGTGTAGTTTGTCTACAAAAGGCTCAGCAGAGATCCTATTTTACTCATGTAGGTATAATACATGTATGTATACTACTTTGCTCCTTAAAATTAATGCTAAGAGGCTTTTAATTTTCTTCAGAAGGAAATCTTCCTTTTGGCACAGATAAATTCTTTGTTTTAGAAACATATACTTTGTTGTATATTCTTACACATATATATGTATATATTTGTGTGCATGGCAAAATTATACTTGTTTAGTGTCCAGAGTGCTATTGCCCATTTACAAACAGATTTATTACTTAATTTATGGGAGGTAATCTCCAAACCCAGTGGTCAGTCATTAAGTTCAAGACCACTGTTTTGTTTTCTTCCCATTATATAGAGTAGAACAAACTGGAGTAATTTTTAAATGCAAGCACATTAATAGAAGTTTCTTAGTGTTTCCAGGTGAATCTTAAATACATATCACACTCCTAAAAATGCTGTAAATAAAGGAGAACAATCTCTTAGCCTAGTGCTAAATAGTATGTAAACTTTGCTAATATCATGTGTAAAATATACTGCTCAATATCAATTAACTTTATTTCTGAAGTAAATATAAGTATCTTTTATTGTATAGATAAAAATAGCTGTATCCTTTGCATGGTGTAGGTATTGTTTAAGTACAAATAGGTGTATATTTTCGTCAGTATATAGCGTACTAAATTGTATCTTTTAGTATATCTACTCTTTGAGCAAGTTGCTGCTGTATCTCTTCAAGTTTGTGCTTCTGGTTCTGATAATGTATACAGTACTAGTTGTATTGCAGTAATCCTCTTTCTAAGTGTTACATACTTATCCTAAGAGAGAATTCTTCTTCAGGAATGAATTCATCATACTAAAATGCTTTCTTTGATAAAAGCACAGGAATACCCTAATACTAGGGGTCTGGGTAGTGTGTGAGATTTTAAAGCAACATAAGTGAAAAGTGGAAACTTGATGGATGGATAAGACAGTTCTCTTTCAGGGAGTTGCTTTTGAGAACATGAAGTTGAAGTTTCATACAGAGAAAAGGAAGGCTAGAGAAGAGTACTGTAAAAAGCTGCAGTAATAAGGAGCACTGTCTGGGTTCATAGTGATCGGAGGCTTCATCAGTGCCTGTCATAGCACTGAGATACAGTGTTTAAGGATCTCAAATAGTGTCAGGCTGATCATGGTGGTCTTAAGGAAGAGTAATTTCTTCTAATCGTATTTTTATTGGCCTACTTAATATTCTGGAACACATGTCCACAAGATATATTAGTCTTTTATATGCTGTGAAATTAAGCGTGTAGTAATTAGTGTTTGGTAAAAGCCTTTGCAATCGTAGATCTTCCTTGTAAGTAGTGGTAAAAATCCTTAAGGTAAAGAAGTTTTTAAACTTCTTTTTAACTTCTTTTAAACTTTTAAAGTATACAAATGTGTGGATATAAAATTTCTTTATTTTTATTTATTTATTTAGATGCTTAATACCACAAAGATATTAATCTTTAGTCCTTATTCTTAGAGGTATTAAAAAAATTCTCTGTGCTTTTCAAGGAAGCTGTCCTTTTTTATATTTTTATCACTGGCAATTGGCAATTCTCTACCCCTTTGAATGGCAATTATTTGTAATAACTGGTCACAGGAATATTTTAATTTTTGGAGAATTATGATGGTTAAGAGGTAGAAAAGTTATTTGAGATCATTTTTTATTATCCCAACTGATGTACTATTTTTCCTGGTAGTGGTTTTGCAGTATCCTGAATTTAATCCAGATTTGTTTTGAGAGGAACCTATTTTGTCTCCTTGGTTTTCGATTGCACTTGGGAAAACTGTTTTCTTGCACTTTAAATTCTAGATTTAGTGTCTATCTTCAAATTTCTATTTGAATTTTAGGACATAATTGATGTGCAAGCACATCCGGTTTTCATCTGGTACATCATGGCATTAATCTGGGAAATTACTTAAACAGGTGATTTACTCTTTTGTCTGCTTAAAATTAAGCACATGTTGAAATGCTGTGTTGGACTGCCAACTAAATTTTGATGACTTGCAGGATCAAATTCTTGTCTTCCAATTTTTTTTTCTCTTACACTAGAGACGAAATCCTTTTATTCAATAACTATTCTGTGATTCATCTTTATAGTTTTAAAAATCAAATGTACATAGTAAATGGTATATAATAAACAGCATCAACAACTCTCTTAGGTTGAAATCAAGTAGGGTAGGATTTCAGTCCAAGTATTGAATATCAACTTTGCTATACTGTACCAAATGCTTTAGTTCATTATATAGTATTATTTGCTATTAAACAAATGAATGTACACACTTAAAGCATCTTTGACCGTGGAAGTTTGTAGTGGTTATATTCTAGGCTTAGAGTGAACCTTTTGGCATCAGGACAAAGTTGTTCTCCTGCTTGACTGGGTAATAGGATTCTTGGTGCTGTTTGGAGAAAGAAATGGATGTATTTGTCATTTATCTCCCAAAAAGGACTACGAGACTGATGTCTGTGACCCACGAATATTCAGCAAAATTGGTTTGATGCATTGCAGCTACAGGGTCTCCTTGGTTAGTCACGGCAAGTTTAAGTTGGTGCCTCAATAGCAGAACAAATTAAGTGGGGGAGTTAAAAATAAAAAAGCATTTGATAAAAGGGAAAATTGCATCTTAATGGAAAATGAAAAAGTACCATTATAGAATAAAGTAAAGAATATGGTTCCATAATTTTAGTTTATCACAACACAACCAACCATGGCTTAAAACTGGCAAAGGCATTTTGTATTACATGTGTTTTCTATTGGTGATATTAATTATTTTAAGGTTGAAAGGTGATGGTTGTTTTTAAATTACAGGCTTATCTACCCACATTTATACTTTTTGTTGTGATTGCCACTTCCTTAATTTTTAAGTGAGAAGGGAGTGTTGATCTTCTTAAAAATGACTTCTCTAATGACCAGGTTTATTGTATTTTCGAAACAGCTAACATAGGCAGTACAACTCACTTTTGCAGTAGGCTTCCACCTTAATCCAGGTTTTTTGACAGCTGAAGGTATCTCCCAAAACTAACTTCTGGAGAATCTCAAAGTTAATTTGTTATTTCCTCAGTCTTTTGTCCCACCTCTTTACGTGTCTGTCACTGACTGACTATTTTAGTACTTTTGAATCAATAGCTTTCCAATGCTTTTGTAATAAAATGAGCCATTCTGCTACAGTTTCAAGTACAATGACTGTTACAAATGCCTCCCTACTGTTTGTGCTACATCTAGTAGCTGCATTAGCAACTTTTATCTGAAAGCTTGGTGGCATACATCACTTACTGAAATGAAAAGCCAGCAAAATTTCAATGATTTTGTATTCTCAACAGTTTAAAGACTCTGGGGCATTTGGTAAAAGAAATGTACCCATTAGTCTCTAGAGAAGTACAGATTTAGTTCATATTGAGTTAGAATTTCATTACAGCAACTTATCTTGCACTGGAATCCTGACAAATTCATATAAGATAAATAGTCTTTGTAATAATGTCTGCTTTTGTTTAACTAGCAATAGACAACTTTATAAAGTAGTGTGAGGAAAATTATTACAATCCTATACTGTTTGTGCATTCCTTGAATATATAGATCAGGATGTATGCAATAGTAATTATAGTGAATGAACATTGCAGATTTTTTTTTTTTTTAATATTTACCAGCAGTGCTATTCCAGAAAAACAAGGTAATTGTTACAGTTTCTAATCATATTGTGAGCAAAATCCTGCCTCCAGAAACCAAAATCTGGTCTCTGAAAGTAAAAATCTTGGCAGTAGTGGAGGCTAAAGGATAATGTGTGATAGAAATTCTTCTTTGCAGTTCTACTGTTCAGACAAGTACAGTGCCAATGTGCATTACAAAAACAGATGCAAATTGTTAATTGCAGATAGAGGATGAGAACATTTGGTTCTAGTGCTTTCAAACTTCAGGTGGAGTTTTTATGTATATGAACATACAGACACACTTATATACATACATACGGGCATGTATTAGTATTGCTAACCTATAGTTAGGAAAGTAGAGATGATTTTCTCTGATTTTTAAAAATTTTTATCTGCTTGTTACTCAAGACTTTAATAAAGAAGGCTACAGTCCAAATCTCATTATTTAATTCACAATGTTCTTGCTTTTACTTGTTTAATTCAGATCTCACTTAGTAATTCAAGTAGAGCTTTGTGTACTCTCTGAATATCCTGCTTTATATGGCTGTGATAGATCTATCTTATTGGCTATATTTATATATTGGCATCTAGTATTTCTTAATTACATTTACCAATAGATACAGTGTTCCATCCTTTATGAATTGTACCTCAGTAAAAATCGGAAGAAAACCTGAAGCAGTTCTGTGAGTACTGGAACTGAAGGAATCTCATTTTCTGTGAATGTATGTCTTACAGTTGACTCCTAGTTCCAATACACCTTTTTCCTGCTGTTGACATATTATAAAGTCTCTTCTGAGAGCAGATTCATTGCTGTCAGAGTCTTTAGCTTCCATTATAGCTTTCTTCTCTATCTGTGTGGCCCCTTATTTTCACAGTTGGGTAGAGATGTAACTGTTTTCAGGATCTCTATCTTTTGGTATAACTTATAAATGGCCAGCTGATTCAAAGTTGTTAGGTAGGGGACAGGTAAAGCTTTTTCTTTAGAAAACAAGATAGTAAAGTGGCATTTAATTTAAAGCCCTGATTAAAAAAACATATTTTTTTTTTCGAAAAAGCATTTATATTTACACCTGCTATATCAGGAAAATTGACTCTGCCAGGGTAACAGGAAGTCAAGAATAGGTCAAAACAACAAACAGAGGCTTAAGTGTTGTTCTGACTAGGAGTGGATTTGGCTGAAATAAGGAAATCCTTCCATATTTGAGAACTATGTATTTTGGTCAGGAAATGCTAAAACAGGATGGAAATTATTTCACTGTTTTTTGTGTAGTCACTACTGCATTATGACACGTACAATGTTTTTTAAGAAACTATTTAATTTTTCTAAAGAAAACTAATGTTTTGTGGTGTCAATTTTTATGGACAGACTCTAGAAAATGTAAATGGGAAGAATATTCTTTCCACAGGATAATTTTCAAACATTCTATAAGATTTAAAAGAGCTATAGTACTTCTATAGAATTATATGGAATGTTCAAACACCTATAGAAAGATCAAGTTCTTCTGGTAGTTATATGATCCTTCAATGGATTGTTTTTTATAATTATTAAAATATGTATATTGTTTATATTTTTATGAGAAAATTTTAAGAAAAACATTCCTCCAGAGGATACAGCTTCCCTTTCTGCAACTGTTGGTAATGGGCAAATATAAACCAAAATCAGATTTGGCAATCATTTTCATCAGATCGTGGTGATAAACACATACATTTTTTCATCTTTGAAATGTTGCAACCTGTTTTGTTATTAATTCATTTATAATTTATTTATTGTTTAATGTAGAGGGAAAAGAGGATCTGTTCAAACCAGGTTCATGAATCTGTTTCTTGTGAGAAATACTGACTAAAGAGAAACATGAAAACATAAGAGCCAGCATTTAAATAGATTTTAAAAATCACAGTACAGTGAATGCAGTGAGTAGTATAGGGGTTGTGTTATGAGTGAGCAAGGCAAGATGGCTGGAGGCTGTGTCCCTGTGGGATAATGTTATTTTTCAGGCAGTAGCAGTCTGAAATGATGTAGTTGCCATTGCCTCTAGGAGAGATGTTTAATGTGCAATATATTAGGGTAGTGACTTTGTTCCTGTTTTGTTTGGAGGAATAATCCCAATGGCAAGTCCAAAGAGAGTTTTCCGTACTAAAATTATTTTTAGTTCTGCTTTCCCAGATGTATTCCTTTCCTTTCAGTGCTTCTTTCTACATGGTGAACTTGTTTGGTTCAGGCTAGGAGGGCCACAGAAGGTGAAGAGGCCTCAATGACTAAAGCACTGGCAGGGAATTCTGGAGCTCCAAATTTACTTGTTTGCTAGGCCGTAATGTTTTCTGTGAGTCACTTCTCTGTGTACAGATAAAAATAAGGATTATGCAGAGCTCAAATAATGCAATAAAGGGGCATAGTTTTTTAATTGGTGACTGTCAAATGTAATACAAAGAGGGCTTTGGTGGTTTTAAAGGAAGGCTGGGGACGGTCTACTCATCTATGCCCAAAGGTAAAGCATGTATAATCATCTCATGGTCTTTTTTTCAGGACTCTTGCCTCACTCAGTTTACAGCATAAATATGTGCTGAGAAAAAAAACAGGTTTGCATAATCACTTGGATATATGCAATGATGACTATGAAAGAAACCTCCCTAAATTTGATAACCTGTTTGCAGAGCAGAGTCGAAGGAGTATATTTAGCTATAAAGGCATATATTGCATACCTAAACAATATAGAATAAGGAAAACTTTGAGTTCAGTAGGTAAATGTTGTCTGTTCTGTGAACTGACTTGAGGCAGGGTCTACATGGAGAAATACTCTTCGGGAATGTTAATAAAGATTGCTTTATAACATATAAATCTAAGAGATCAAATTCAGGAAAGGGTTGACACACGTGTGGTGTTTATTAAATATAAATTTTTCTTCAAAAATTAAAATTACTAAAATAAGAGGTTTCCAGAATTTTATATTAGAGAAAACAATTTAATTCACCCACTTTCTCAAGGATTGCTTCATGTTTGCAACAGCATTTGGCATTTAACCTGTGCAGTTAAATTCTAGCAGAACAGAGTACAGAGTCTTAAAATGATAAATATTGGGCCATCTTTACAGTAGACTTATCTATCAATTCCATGTGCAGTATATCAAAATAATTGTTAAATATTTTCATGTTGATTTTTGGTTGTGTTCTGTAGCCCTTTTGGATTATAGATTTGTTGTGATCTTTAGCCACCAGCCATGCAGGAGAGGGTATTTGAGCTTGAATGCTGTAATTCTAGTAAAAACACTTTACCAGACTTCTCCTGAAAAACAAGGGAGACTCCAAAGCTGTGCCCAATGTAAGGAATAATTATGGTAGCATTTAATTATGAATTTCAAGAGCGTTCTGATTGATTATTGAAAGCTTATTATTGTTTGCTGCTTTTTAATATGTTAAATAGTGTATTCAGCTATATCAACAGTCTGTTTTGGTTAACCAGACTGCAGTATTGTATTGAATTGCTGTAAATTTTGAGAAGAAAATTTTCCAAAAGTGTAGGAAATACTTGTTTTTTATTTCAGAAATAACATTCATCTTTCTGTCCTACCTCATCTAACATGGATAGAAGAATTCTAGTAAGGAAACTTTCCCATGTAGATGAATGCATTTTCATAAGTAAGATGTCATCCAGCAGTTCATTTTGAATCAATGCCAGAAATTTTGCTAACTTCTGAGTTATTCAAAATGTGGTTGAAGTCAGTGAGACCAACTCTCACCGAGAGCCAAAATTCAAAAATTTTTTTGAAGTATTCTGAAGATCTGCCTATACAGATGCCTGAGGGCATTAACGTTGTTAGTTGTATTTCCTCCTCCACCCCAAAACTGCTTTTCATTTCAACTCAGGCTTTTACATTTTTTACATACCAGGAAGTTGTGATGAATTATTACAGGAAATTCATCAATAGTTTAACTAATGTGTTTCTATGCTGGGAAAATGTGTAACTATATTTGGCCAAGATTTGGGGATGTGTTTAAAGCCCATGACAACATTGGCTGAATTAATTCCAAAAAGAGGGCAACTGACAAGTGTTAAATCTGCTCTGATCATGGACAGGCAAACAGTTTCTTCGTTCAGTTAATTCTTTTGGAATAAGATGGGGGATAAACACATGAGTTTAGTTTCTTTATTCACCTGAAAGGATCACTGCCTGCAGCCTTGACAGGAGAAAGCTGCATTTTTGGAATGCCTTCTGAGGCTTCTGAAGTATGAAAAATTCTTCTCTAGCATGTTTTCAGTAGTTGCATAGAGCAGAGCTAGATTTCAGCATGATTCCTTAAATGATTCCTTACACAGAATAATCTTGAAACAGTATTTGGCATATACAAGATTTTATTTAGAACTGAGTGCACATGTTCAAGTCAAAAATCAATTGTTAATTATTCAGCAATAGAAAAAAATATATAATTATAACTTCAGAATTCTGCCACATATGGTTTTTGTTCTGTGCATATGCTGTGTTGGTTTTGTACACGGTTCTATGTTTACCAAAGTTGGTTCTGGACCATGAGTAGAGTATGGGATATAACTTATTTCACATTCACCATATAACTTTAAAAAATAAATCTTCCATTAGAGGCATGGGGTATGAAAAAACAATTATGCATATTCCTAGGGGTAATGGAAAATTGTTGGCATGGGTGACTAGTCTGGCACTGATGAAGGGAGGAATTGGTAGCCACAGTAATGAACCACAGTGCTTTTTAAACCAAGTTTGGCACTAGATGTTAGAAAGATCCTCCTGCACTGCTGTCAGGTATCTTAGAGTGAAAACTATAAAAACTTAATGTTTTCAAAAGTTATCAAGTTAAAAACTTTATAATGATTGTTATTTTACTGTTATTTCAAAGTCAGGGTGTTTGTGTTTGAAGAATGACGCTCGCTCTTCCTGCATTAGTCTGGCAGCCTCATTAATCAAGAAAGAATTTCCTAAAGTTAGGTAGGGATCCTGACAAACTAAGCATTGTTGAATTGATAAGCTAGGAAATGAATCTGAAAAAGAACTCCCAATACCCATATTATGACCTTGAGGAAAGAGATTCTTAAAGGGAAAATCCAGTCAGTAGATGCTGAGAAAAAGCATCTTTGAAAAAGTTTCTTTTAAATGACAATTAATTAAAAAAGACCAAGAGAGAGAATTGAAAATGACTGTTTGAAAGGATTTTATTTTTATTTTTATTTTTTTTTATAAATTACAAAGTGAGTGAGAATCAGAAGATTAGGGAGTGTCATTGCCTTGAAATGTAGGTTGTGCTAGTTATAGTTGCTTCTAGATTTGTTTTATTCTGCTGCCTAGGGAAGGAAAAATATATGTTAACAGTTTTGTAGGGTAAAAATATTTGCATTTGTCACTGTCCTTGGGAATTCTTCAGTTGATTATAATTAAGTATTTGGATGGGGAAGCGAAAGGAGAGGGAGAAACCGCAATGCCCATTAGCACAGACTTTTGGGGCATAATTATACACTTGAAGGTTCTTGAATTTTGAAAAACTACTTAAAACTTCTCAGTTTGCAGTGCATCTTACTGAAGCCATGTCTGAATGGGAAAAAAATCTGTTTAGTACGCTTCAGAATATAGTCTTATATGTGTTTGCTTTTTATTTTTCTAGTAAGGATTGATAGCTCAAAATCCTGAGATTATGCTTCTGCATAAACTCTTTATCAAAACTGGTTATTATTCTATAATATTTGTAGCTTTCTCGGTACAAGATTTGAATTTTAAATATCTTGAAATGTGTACTGAGATGTACTTTGGACAAAACACTATCTCTGAGTCATTAAAAATCCTGATGGTGGTATTATTATATTATGGTGATTTTCAAGAAAACTCAACACTGTTTTTTTTTCAGTTGATGGGTAAGTGAAAATAGGTCATGCTGAAGGGACAGAAGAGGCTAATAAGATAAATGTTTAATATATAAAATTTTGAAAAACGGTCAAGTAGCATAAAGATTTTTTTTTCCCTAGAAAAATTGAGCTAGAAACAAAACAGCCTTTAATAAAATTATCCTAAGGCAGGCTATACTGTAACATTCTGAATTGACCTACTCAAATCAATGCTTTTTATCAACCGCAGAACCTTTTTTTAGGGCTGTAATTGAAAGAATGAGTGCTAAAGCAGTAAGAAAGGATTCTGCTAAGGCTTTGAAGAAACTCAAATAACAGATATTCCTCTACTTTTTTAAAACAAAGAAAATCATTTTGAAGTTACTGAAGACTAAGGAAGATACGTGACCTGTAGTCCATCTTGGGCTACTCTTCCACAAAACTTTCTTTATTGGTATCAGCTAATATTGTTTTTTATTCTTTTGAGAAAGAATCACAGAATGTAACACCAAGAATGGCTAAAATCTTACTCTGCAGAGAAAAGGTAAAGACAACTATAAGTGATGGGGCAAAACTTTTTAAAGGAGGGTGACATTTTTGTAATAAAAATTTTTGTTTGTGATTTTTTTCTTTTTTTATGCTCACAGTAGTGAAGAGTAGGTGGTTTACTTCATTGTTCATTTAATATACTTCTCTGTAATTCTGATAGTAGTTAGTCATGCTTTATTGTAATCCATAACTGGAAATCCTTTGCTTGGCTGTGGGAGTCTTACCTTATTCAAGGGGTATTTCACAGTGAAACTGTTTCTGCTCTGGATAACGAATATAAGAAAGTGGAATTGTCCTTGATTGTGTCATCAGTTTTCTGCCTTTGAAGATAGAGCTATTAATGCTAATAGCTAATGTTAGTTTGGTATGAAGAATGAGAGACAAAAAAGGGCTGAAGATTGAGTGGTTTGAAATAGCATAAAAATGCCAGGCCCTTTGACATCCAGGTTGCATTTTTAGTGTTAAGTCCAGGAAACTTATGTAGCCTTCAATTAATATGAATACTCAGAAAAGGAGGGGGAGAATAGTAATGAAGTCTGAAGATTTGCAGCACCCTTTTTCATGAATTATTGATGATATAAATTAGTGTCAGACAGCCTTGTCTATGATGTAATCACACCACTTTATGAAAATTGGAGTTATTTTGGAACAAATAGGATGAAATGGAACAGCCCAGTATATGAAAATCAATATGTGTGAATGATATTTTATGATACTTTTCCTCCAGATCTTTTCTTTGGCGTGCCTTATTGATAATTGTTTATAAGTAAAAGTCCATCTAGATAAAAAATCAGTTCTATAACTGATTCCATAACTAGTTGAAGTTAGAGGCAGTTCTAGTCCAGCACTAAACCCATGTTTTTCTTTACCTCTTTTGTTAAGATATGTGACATGGCATATCATTTTCACATTTCATAAGTTGTTCATTTTTGGAACAAATTAATCTTCTTTCCTATTCCTAAAAATGTCTTTCCTATTTTTCTAATTCACATACTTGTTTTTCCTATCCTTTTTATTTTTCATCTATTTTCCTTATAATTTGAGGACTTTCTAAATTGAAGTAACCCTTGGCTCCCTAGCAGAAAGATTAATCAGGAAGGCTCCGTTCCTTAAGAGAACCGTAAGGGCAGGTCTTCACCTGTGAAGAGCTTCACAGAGTGAGAGGGGCACCTCATTAGGTTAGATCTCTGATCCTTCAAAGTAGAACACATGAGCAGGGTCCAAGTCTCTCTCCCCCCACCCCTTAAACATGTGATGTAAAAAAATCTTTATATTCACAGTTTATTACATAAAATGAACAGTATTCTTCTGTTTTTTAAACTGACTTACAACCTTAACTGCTTCTATGTTTTATCCTATTTGCATCACCATTATATTGTTATTATAGAATCTTCCGCGCAACTTTTGCCTGAAAATTCTCAGATTGTAGCATATAATTTATAGCTAGGTGTCCAGCAAGTGCAATTCAGAGCCTATCAAATTAGGAGACAAGTTCTCTATGTTCTTAACGGTTATAGATACAGGTTGGATGACAAAAAATAGCTGAGAGAGATGCATAAATTTGAACAGAATGAATCCCTTTTTGAATATTTAAAAAATAATTCTATGTGACCAAATAGGCATTTGTACTGAGTGTATTGCACTGTAAAACATTTGTTTTTATATAAATAGTACTATTGAGAAATAGGCAAGGTGAATAGTGGAAAAAGAGCAAATAGTTTTATTTATGATGTAAATACAGAATTGGCATTGATTTAACAAAATTTCTTGCTAAAGCTGCTTTAGCTAAATCAGTACAGCAATCTTGTGTGACCATGGCTGAATCAGATTAAGTGTCCAGTATCTATTTAGTTTAGTTTGGATACTAAACCAATTTTCCCACACTTGATACACCATCGGGTTGCTCTGATCTAAGTAAGTCAATTTCCAAACCAGTTTAGCTAAGTCTATGCAATTTCTGTGTAGACCAGTTTAGTTTTAAGGTCTTCAGACATTAATGGAATATTCCTAGGAAACCATTATTCTACAGCTAGAGCTATCAGTTTTGCTTCCTAACACTTGACATGTCTGATGTATGCTTGCTTTCAATACGTTATGCTTTTCTTGAAATTAAAATATTTGAGTAAAATCATATTGAACTGAGACTCAGTTACCTGCTTCTGAGTCACTTTCTGACCTTGTTTATTATTTTTCTGCTCCTAATATTTGTCTTGATCTGTTTCAGCTGTAAGTCCTGTGTAAGCATAGACTGTTGTTTCCATATGTATGTATGTATGTGACCTGTTCACATTGTGGATTTTGCAGTGGAAGTGCTAGTATCAGTCAGAGGGTTCTCTAGCTGGTTTTGCAGTACGGATAATGATAATGATGAGTTCCAAACACAATTCACTGTCAAGTCTGTAACCTCATCAAAGTCAAGTGCAGTTGCAGAGAGCATGAATATTCTTTTAGGAAGTCAATAAAATCATCTTAATTCCACTCTAGCAGGTCTTATTAATGTTAATAGGGAATAACTGTGACAGCTGCTAGCATACTTTATTGCAAATTGTAACCTCACATGACTGCCAAGTGATGTTCTTTAATTCTTTGCATTCATACTGGATTCCCTCCTTGTTTGCTATGCCCCTCAAATTCACAACAGAGTTATTGCATGTTTTTCAGACATGCTGTGATTATATGGACCCTGTTGAGGTATAACTCGAACTCTGTTACTTCTAAAACAGTGATTTCTGTCCTTCTCTCCTACAAACATCTGTCCTTCCAAACCAATGAGCAGATGCTAGGATGCTTGCACATCATGGCAGAATTGATAATGAGGCTGGGCTGTGTTCAAAATCGGCAGAGAACTTCTTGTAGGAAATTGCAGGCCAGTGTTTTTGTGGTGGCCCACATACAGAAAGTTGAAAGAGTGAGGACTGTCCTTTGCTATGTAAGATAATGAGAACAATACAGAAGGAGTGGGCAGAGACAACTGCCTGGATGTAACTGTGGAGGTCCATGCAGGTGCAGTCTTGGTTTTATCTTTCAGGCCTTTCTTGGAGATAGGATAAGAGACACAACAGAGCATCAGCAACCTCAAAAGCTGTTTTTCTTCATAACACAATAATGGCAATCGCAACAACAGCAATCATAATCAAAAGAGAAGCCAACCTCAACCCAGGTATATTTTTATATTAAAAGGTATGTAAATGGTCACTGTTCAAATGGAAAGGAAGAGGCTCAGCAGGAAACGTTGTGCTAGCCTGCAGTAGGCACATACCTGCTCAGCAGTGTTGAAGGGATGTTCAAGTAGAAAGCACCATGTTCCTGTGCAGCATCATGGTAGCTCTGCTCCTTTCACTTTACGAAGCTTTAAAAATTCTGTATCTTTAAATTCTAATTTTTCTATTTTAATTTTTGATAGTAGAAAAAGCTATTGGGGACTGAATTTTGCCTGTTGTTCACTACATCCTTTCCACTATTCTATGTTTCTGAGGAAATGAATGCAGCCCTCTATGTTGTGAATGGGATATGAGATATTTAGTTACAACTTTTATATCATTTACTCAGTCTGTCTCTGCCTAGGGAATAGAAACTCCAAACTTTCTCAAGATCTTTTTGTCATTGTAGATAATTAACCTGTGCTTTCTGCTGTGGGGAATGCTTTCATACCCAATATATAATATTTAAATGCATAAAATACAATAAAGATACTTACTAAGTTAGTAAAGTTAGCACTGTCAAATTAGACAATGTCAAAATTTGGCATTTAGCAATAGCTTCATCAAATTTGGCATTAAGCAGTAACTTCATCCTGTGTGTTTGTTTAAGATGTAAATCCTAGTGCCATATGACACTGTTTACCCAGTCAGTGTGGTTTGTTACTACCTTCAGAGTTTGTTCACCAAACTCTACTGCATGTATGGTGTAGATAGCTATTAGCTTGTTATGTCTTCATACTTCATTGAAAGTGTTGTAATGAATTCAGTATCTGTGGAATAGGCGATGTGGTGCAATCAAAAGCATAGGATGCCAGTTTAGACTGTAAATTGCTTTCATTTGGGACCATTGTGTTTTCTTATGTGCTAAAAGGGTTCCCCTCCCTTTTTTTTGAATTATGCCTATTCTACCTCTGTGAGAGTAAAAATAGTCTCATAATTTTGAAAAATCTGAGAAAGATGTTATTTTTATAGGGTGAATTTTAAAGAAACATTCAGAGATTAGATAATGAATGATAATATCGTGATGCTGTGAAGACCTTCTGGTTTCACCACTGCATGTTAAGCTTCCTTCTCAACACTGCTGTGAGCTTCTCTGTGATTTATATCCATTCAAGTTGCTGTTTGGTTCAAACATGCATTAGTTTGAATGGACAATTTGTTTCAGTTTAGTGTGCAGCACTGGCAAAGAGTCTAGTGAACAAATACAGACTCTGTGTCATAGAATAAAAATTCTCCTTCTCCAAATATTGCTAGAAATAAAGCAGTAAGAAAAACCACTTCTGAAGGTTGGCTGCCCATTGCTGTTTTATTTCTCCAAAAGATTTTCTTTGAAGCTGGAAGCCAACTGCATTTGCTTGGCTGAAATTAATGGTTTTGCCTATTTCAGAGGAAGCTATCAGTCACGCGTCAGAGATTGATTTTGTTTTGTTCTTTTTTTTTGACTAAATGTCACTAGAAATGTCATAAACATGAAAATAATTTGCTTTAAATTTCAAAGCTACAGGTCTTGCTGGTGGGATTCTAACACAGGTCATGCAATATATAACTGCTTGATATCATTTCAATGTATTTTATTTCATGCTTGCGTTGTAGTTTTCAGATGAGAAAGGTTGTGTGAATCATAGTTTTCTTGCTTTATTGGCTGGTGGATGCTGATGAGAGGTGTTACCTAATGCTGATAGGTTTCTTTAATTAAGTTTGCTCCTAAATGTAGTAGCATTTATTACATTTTCAAGTATTAGTAGCCACTGTAGGATCCTAGTTAGCAGAGAAATTAATGTTCCATGATTTTGTCTCTGAGGACACACACACTTTCTACAGTTTGGCTGTAGCAGAGTGTAGGTTTGATTCTGAATCTAAAATGATATTTTGTTTAGTCTGCAGCTAGGTAAAGTGAACAATAATGTTAAGAAGCACGAATTTTCTCCTTCACATTGGTGGATGCTGAAGCCAGGTTGTGGGCATGTAAGTGCCAACATGATTAACCCTTTAACTGAGGAACAGACACACAAAAAAAGAGTCTTATTTTTCTAGTTACTTAAATAGTCCTGTCAAAAAATTTGAAGTTCATTAACTTGCAAAGATTATAGCTTAAGAAATAAGACTAAAATTAAATATGCAGAGACTGATGTTATGATGGCTATTATTTTCATGAATTCAAATTGTGAAATATTTGATAACATTCAGAAGATAACACTGCAGAGCTTACGCTGTGCAACTGAATCCTGTGTGACTGTTGATCTGACCTGACCTGTTGTGGTTTTGTGGATATTTTTGTGAAAAATAGTCTTTTTTGTAGACAGCCATGAAGGCTGTACGTTCAGCCGAACAGCTGTGTAAATATTTCCACTTCTGAAGGACTTCCTATGGACGAGTAAGTGGCTGTCTTCAAGGAACAGTAATAGGGGACAGTTCTTTTCTTTCCAGGTCGTTTGTGTGAATGGGCAGACCAGGCTCATGGCGTCTTCCATTTGCTACCTGGGCTTCTAATGAGTTGTATGTCTTTATTGATTGTATTTGCATCAAACTCTCAAGTATCTCTGCACTGCTTTGAAATGACTGATAATGTCATGTTTTGGGAAAGAATGAAAAACAGAGAGGAAAGGAAAGGAAAGAAGGAAGAAAACAGGACTTACTCTTATGAAGCCTTGTGGGTATACAGGTATTGCTTTTTCTCCATAACTCCTTGTCCTGTAAGCATGAGTTTCTCTTTTTATTTATTTAAATGAGTATGGAGCAAAAATTAAATGATGTGAACTGATGGGAGAGAGTCCAGATCACCAAAGTAATCAGAGATTTAGAAATCATGGCAAAGAGTGAAATGGCTTTAGAGTGTTTGGATGAGGGAACAGAATACTGTGGCTGTTCAAATAGGCTGCTACAAAGAAAAGAATAAGCTTTTTTAGCGTCCATATCAAAAACACCAAGGTGTAATGGGATTAAATCCAGAGAGGAAAAGAGTTAGTAAACATGTAGTTCCATTTTAATTTAGTTTTGTTTTAGTGTAGATATAGTTCAGAACACTAAGGCTAAGAAGGTATTAGAAAAGATGGCTGAAGGAGTCTGTAGAATTGTCATCTACTGAGGCTTTTAAGATCAGTTTAGATATCCCTTTACTATCCTGAATACAGTTAGATACCTACAATTAGACAGCCAGTGCATGCGTGACTTCTTTATGCTCCATCCAATACTCTGTAAAAAGGAAAGATTGAAAGTATAAGGACCTCCTAATGTATGAATCTGTGCAATCTCAACATTTCAAAGTCAGTCCCATGATACTTAAGTGCTTTGGTTTGGCCAGAACAGATTCTAATGAAATTAGACTGAATTGAGGCCTTAGGCACAAAACATCAAGCCTTAATTTGCTCTTATCTCCTTGCATTTTTACAGATTCTATGGGGTTGCAAAAGATTAATAGTCTTTAGAATTTAAGGTTCAAATTGTACTTCTGTAGCTGGAGAGTTACAGAATAATAAGTGATTACCTTAGATGAGATCATCCGTACTTTGATTACGTCTATGTTTGTTTTCTTTTTTTGTTCTTAGTTGCAATAGTAGTTTGTAAGATTTTAAAATAGTAGTAGAAATTGTTAATATATGGTACAGAATGTATTTCTAATCACAAAAAATTGGGATATACGTAGTTATTGGTATATTGCAAACATAAATTTGTAGAATAAGATGATGATCTCAGATGGTAGGTTAAGATTTTGTGTATTCCTTAGGATTTTTTTTGGTGGACATTCTTATTCCATACTGCCATTGTGTATAGCTACTAAAAACACTAGGTACTAGGCTACTACTACAGAATTGTTCTCAGCTAAGAGAATTGTCAAGTGAGGCAATGTAGACTGAAGCTATTTTGTGTTTATATTGAAATTGCTGTGTAACAATGGAACAGATGCATTTCACGTGATGAGGAGGCCCAGAAGTCAACCAAGAAGAGTTGTTGTAATGAAAATTATAGGTACCTTTGGGAAGTTGGAACATTTTTACTCTACAGCCTCTAATTGGAGGCATGAAACAAGCATTAGCTTTTTAACAAGGAGACTCTGAAAGGTGGTCAAGAGCGCTCCAGATCCTATTGTTTTGGCCACATCAAATCCAGAGGTATCATTTACCATTTTTGGTGACATAAATTAAGATTTACAATTTTGTCGTGCACAAGAGAAGATGCTGGCCAATTCGTACCTCTGTAACCTCCATGGGAATGGCTTACACTGGTTTATAAATAATCCAGTAACGTATCTAACTCAATGCAGGGAAAATAGAAACATATGTGGTGAGCATTTGTGCCAAAAATACTTCATCTTTAAGGGACCGAACTTTTCCTCCTGCAAATAGCAGAAACAAGTTACCCGGGACAAGATTTTAAAATAAATTTAGAAAACCTTGAAAATAATAAAAACTTAAGAAGTATCCTCCAAAGCCTTGAATTCTGGCAGTTTTACCTTGCACGTATTTTACATTCATTCAGACGTTTCTCTTTCCACCTTTGTCATGCCTTTTGATGTTATGTCTTTTCAGATTTGTGTTTATGCAGATCAATGGCTGTTTAATGCACATGTGTGATTTTCTGAGTCAGGGCTAAAATTTTTTACTGTAGTGTGCATGTTTCATACATGGAAGTAAGAAAATGTATGAAAAACTGGTGAAATCCTGGGCAATATGCATTTTTAAATCAGTAAGGAATATATCCATGTAGTAGCTTAAAGGAGACAAACTATTCATAAAGTTTTTTTCTTGAATATTTTAGATATGGAAAAGGAGAAATAATGAGAAGGGATAGCATTTTTATAATGGTGAAATATTGATTGTTATCAGTTTTTAATTCTGAAGCACCATTTTAATTAAAGATTTTGTTAAAAATGAAAAACAAATATTTCAAATATTTGAAAAACATAGTATCTGAAGTTTCACATATAAGCATAAATATTTTTTATTAAGAGCCTGTGTAGATACAAGTAGTGAGTTTTTTTCATTTCTTGACTTCTTAACAAAAATTGTTTGGCAGAAATATGTCTCTTTTGCTCATTTTGAAGTTTGGATATTAGACTGATTGATTCATAAGAAGATGAGATGAGTAATAGTCTGTTATGAATGTGCATAACTTATTAATGTAGGCTTTGTTCTGCTGAATAAATAAATAAATTGTAACAAATGGTCCATTTGCTAGAAGAAGTGAAGTGGAATTTCTTCACAGATGATAAAATGTAAATAAATATGATCAATTTAGATTACTTCTAAATATTAATTGAAAAAAGCAAGTAGAAAATAATAAAAGTTTGAATATAAGAAATTACAATAGTTAACTTCTCTATAACAGCAGCTGTTCTACTACACACAGGTTGCAGACGGGACTTTTCTCTTAAAAGAAAAACACATTATCATTTGACATACCACAGAAAAAGTGAAGAACGGTTTAAAAGTGATCTCTGCAGGAGGAATAAGTTGCTTTTGCTCAGCTATTTAGAATAACTACTGAATTCTTGTATGGTATTGTAATTTGTGTTAGATTGCCTCCTCTTTGCACTGCTAGTAAGATGTACATGTGAGTTTTTTTTGTACAGGTTATCTCTGAACTGTTCTCCAAGTGCTTGAGCTTGCTGCTTGCTCTGTGAATGTTAGCAGTCCGATGGAGGCCAGGTCATCTAGTGTCATTAATATGAAGACCTCTATGTTGTGTCCCACCTGGCTGGTGTGATGTCAGTTGTAGACTCACAGGAGTATTTTTCCTCTTACAGAATACAGCAGACCTACTTGTGAAGACAGAGGAACTTCTTTTTCAAATACATGGGAGAATTGGAAACTAGTTCTACATACTCTCTTTCTACACAAAGTAGCCTTTTACAGAGCACTCAGTTTTGACTTGGCTCTGTCAGTGGAGTTAATCAGCATCAGCCCTGTTTTCGAGATGTGAATACTTTGAAAGCTCAAGGCAGGAGAAATGTTATTTGAATTAGATGGTTGTGATAGTCAAGATTAAATAGTTATAAACTAGTCAAAAATTTAGACCAGAAATCATCTTTGAAGATTACTTACTGCTTATTGGTTGCAGGAAAATTTTTAAAATTTTGAAGGGAGAAAAATCTGTTTGAAGAAATGCTGGCTCCCTCTTGCACTGCTTTCCTAGGGGAATGTTACTACTGTCGTATTAGTTCTCTGCAAACTTATGAGAAGTCCTTTTGTGTGTTGTGTAAAAAAAAAAAAAAAAAAAAAAAAGAAAAAAACTTAATTGAGGTATTAATATTTTATTCTAAAATTAATACGATTTTTTTGCGGTTCTTGTGAGCACTATGCCCAAAGGTATTTCCCAATCACTGTAGCACAAGTTAAAATATTATTTAAAACCGCTTGACTATTTGTTTGATATTGTAATGAAGATGGAAAAAGTCTGAGGTGATAGTCCTTTGGACAAGAACATCAACAGACACATATGCTCACAGTGTGGGCTTGTTTTATTACAAATATTTTTGCTCACAAGGCTGTCAAGGTTAACTGTCTCCAGCAGCTGTTCTAGCAGGAGTGTTGAATTCCTGATGCTGGAGGGTTTTCATCTGAGAGGTGCAGTAGTGTTTTTCTCTGGCACTGAACATGTTACAGAATTTTCTCCTTTTAGAGCAAAGCAGTCTTGCTGAAGGGTGAACGAAATGCTGAAATAATGCAAATGATGAAATAATGAAAAGACATATCTTAAGTGTCTGAAGCTAAAAACTTCCATGGTTCTGTGAATGTTTGAAGCAGCAAATACTTCCAACCAAAAAGTAAAAAATAAAAACAAAACCCCAAACACAGCCTGATAACTATGTTCAGGTGGAAGACAGAATTGTACGGTACAATGTGACTGGTTATTCTGATTTCTCAGATCAGTCCAGGGCTTAAGAACTGCTTACGGTTCCTCCTGTTTCTTTATATGAGAAACCTTTTATAACAGATGAATGGTCTTGCAGCTCCTTATGGGAAGCTTACCCGTTCTATTCAAAGTGATAGGCTATCTCTATTTCATAGCATCCCTAGGACGATAAACTAGCTCTCTATTTGGAAGAATGTGATTTTGCATCAGTGCATAACTAGTATAGATGCAACCAGTATCCTTTAGAAAATAAAGTTTTTGTGGTAGAGATAGTCTTTTGCTATGTACGTAATTTCAACGTGTAGCCAGCAAGGTCATTCTTTTGATTGCAGTGTTATGGCATTACACTTTTTTAAAGAACAGCAGGCAGTCTGATGGGCGAGTGGGAGAACTGCTGCAGAAATCTTCAAATCCCAGGGAATACCAGGATGATCATCATGGGGCATCCTTATAAGAAACCTGCCAAGGTAAAGGCACTTTAGCTTATATAATTCTTTGTGATGGAAACCAGAAGTAGAAATTGCACTTTTTAAGTCCATCTGTCCCTACATACAAACTCCTACTTGTGAGAGCAGTAGAACAATTATTGAACAAAGTTTTAGTTATTCTTGACTTAATACCATGGTTGGGCCAGCTGGAGCATGGTGAAGAAAACTAAAAGAGATGCAAAAAAGCACCTTCTGAATTTTCTGTGTGTGCTTATATCTATTTGGTCTTCTATCAATAAAATAAATGCCTATGAATAACAGTTTTCTTACCCAGATTTTCAGTGGCTTCAGAACAAGTTGGCTACTAATAACAGGAATAGAATTCGGCAAACGACTATCCCAACTAGGCAATAACATTTGTTAAATTTATCTTTTTTTCCCCATTTGCTATAATATAATAGAACTAGTAATCTGAATATATTTTATATTCAATAAGAGTGGGAACTACTATAATTATAATGCAATGCCAGTCATTTAAGCATGCGGTATTCAGTATGAATAATAGTCTTTCTTTTAAAACAATTTTCACTCCTACGGTAGTAATTTCATTACTTACTTCATGTCATGTTATTATTAAATGGAGTATACCTAAATGCACTTCAGAAAAGATACTGCTGACACTTTTAAATTAGTTTTAGTCTAATTAAACTTCCACCATAACAGATCAGGCATTTAGGGATTTCCAAATGTTCTTAAAAAAAAAAAAAAAAAAAAAAAAAAAAGAAAAGGCAGCTGAAATGCCACTGGAGCAGAGAGGTGCAGGAAAACAAGTTGTTGTGACATGATATATTTAATCACTCTGAGCCCTTCTTCCTTGTGGAAATGCAGAGTTCTAAATGTCTCAGGACACAACTGAAAATTGAAACTATGATATTTGAATGTGTTGCTGGTCAAATGGGATGTCACAGAACTTTATGAGGCAAAGTAAGAACATCTGACGTGTTGAAGCTGATAGGAGTATTGAAATCTGTAAGAGCAGGAGAAACTCTTGGGGTTTTTTAATAGTAATCACTGCCTTTAAGATCAGAGCCTGTAAGTTTCCATTAGCAGCAATCAGTGAGATTAGATATAAAAGGTGGGAAAACTGAATGCCTCCTGTTAATGTAGAGGTGAGTGATCTGATCCTACTGATATGCATTTCAAAATTACTGTCTCAGGCCTTTGAAATGTGCCAAAAGAATGCCCCCAAATGAAATTGCAGAGTGGCTTGCATTTTGACTTGAAATTTTATTTGCTTGTGTTTTGAATGAAGCATGAGTTTCTGACTTGAGTATTATCTTGTGTTGTTTTAACTTTTGAGCTCTGAATTAGAAGTATATATTGAGGAAGCATTAAAATGTTTGAGGAGGAAACATTTGTGGAGTGAACTGTAGATCTAACTGTGCTTCACAGCTCTGAAGTTAACAGCATTGACTGATTTTTTTTTTTATCCTATCTGTAATGAATAAAACTGACACCATGTGAGATTTCTTTTTTCCAAAAGAAGAATTAAATGGTACTTTGCCTCCCTAGTGCTGAAATTCTCCATGGTTTTTCAAAGGAGAAAAATTAAATGCCAATTTCTTTTGCATACCAGTAGTATGCAAATCTCAGCTGACATGTGAATAGTCCAATGTATCACTGATCCTGTAAACTCTGGTGTAGTTCAGTGAAGCTGCCCTGATTTATAGATTTATTCTTTCTTTAATAGATGTACCAGAAAACTATCAGTATTTCTTGTTTTATTTAATAATTTTCCTCAGAATCGTTGTCCTTTGTTAAGTAGGGAAAAGTTTCAGTTTTAGATGTGAGAATTCTATGGCTTTGCTTTTAATAAATATTCACAGCCTCAGTTTCCTAATTGTAGATCTGACATTGAAGAGTAGTTGTTTCCTTTTGCTATTCAGTGGAAAATTTTATTCTCACTTTATCTTACTTGCTTGGGAAAACAATTTTCAGAGTGAAAAGGAAACTTTTATTTTATGTTACACCAAAATAAGGTGCATGAAAGGCAGCTGCTTGAGAGTTTGGCATGAGGTGCTGATGGACATATCTTCAAAACTCTAGAAATTAATTTAATATGGAATGGAAGCCAAATGTAATCCCATTTATAGGACTGTGAACAATTCTAGGTTTACTATCAGCTTCCTATTAAATGTCATTGTCACAAGTGGTGGAAATATTTCTTAAACCTGATTAGGATATTGGTTTCCTAGTTTGAAAATTCCTTTTATAATTTAATGATACAAGAAATATTTTGCCATAAAAAATATTTTTCCTCCTAAGTTGTCATTAGAAGTCCAAGCCATGTCTCATTTCTTTTCCTTCATGTAACACAGCTCTATTTATAGTTATGATCTAGTGAAAGCTTGAAGGTACTTCTAAGTCAGACTGTAGCCAAAAGGGACTGACTTAATTATTTAGGCTAGAATAAGAGCTGAGCTGATGACGTATACACAGAATATAAATAATCTTCCTCAGGAATAATCTTGTTAGGGTGGTTTTTCATTTTTATAGATGCACTGAGAGCCAGGTCAGGGCTAAACTTGGCTTGAACCATCACGCTATACCTGCGCCAAGACATTTGTATGGAGAGGCATGAAGCATTAAGATGCAGTTCCTTTCAGATTTTTGTAAGACCATATGGGAAAACGGTGATCTAAATATTCCATTTGCTATCGTTAATTAAAGTTACATTTTGATGAGTCTTCAGTATTCAAGATCAGTTATTATTCATTTGGTCAAAAAAGCATTAATTATACTCAAAAAGGGTAAATCTGCTTAACTTACTGTTCCCAAAAGTATGGCACCTTCTTATTGCACAGATTCCCTTCTGCTGTCCATCACATGTCCTTAGCTCAGTGAGTAAAATTAGTATTCATTTATAAAGCAATATGCTTTTATAGTGTCATTTGCATTGGCAGAAAAACTGATAGCACAGATGGGCCCCTTAGTAATGAGGGTCTAAACAATTGCACTGCCATTTGAAGGTGAAGTTACTATTTAAGTTTTCCAAGACAAACAGCTGGTTTTAGTTTTCAGTCAGTAGGGTGTTTCTGTTTGGGTGAGTGATTTTTTTTGCTTTTCAGAGAGGAAGAAATACAGCATGGAAAACATCCAGATGTTTCCCTCACTACATGAGAAAGATTCTTATTAAGTTAACCTGTAGCACCAAAGAGTAAGGTATAATATTTCTCAGTTAAAACTTGTGTAGCCATTGTGGATTCATAATTACATAACTCTGAGAAATGTATGTGAAAATTCTTCACAGCAGCAAACATTTCAAAAGATATTGATGAACCACGGTCACAGCACACTAGCAGTAGAAACCCGTCTTGGATTAATACGAAATGTTTGTGTTTGATTTCTTCAGTATTGAAACATTTCCCCAATATGCAGAAAATTTTAACAACAATCTAACATGTATTGAATTTAGAGACTGCAAATTGCTAATGCAAGAGCTCATGTTTCTCGATGCCTTTTGCTTGAGGTAGTCTGTGATCTTTGGAAAACCATATCAGCTTTTTTGTATGACATTGTTAATTCATAACCACCACTTTCCATGATTATTCCTAAACTACTAAAACAGTGCTTCAAAGCAGACTTTTTAATTACCACAGTGTTATTTGTGGCCTCGAACAATTTAGGATGTGTCAGCACTTCCATTATAAGTCCTGATTTTCAGGATTTAACTACACTAAATACTTTCTAGTTGAAATATGATAGACAAGGTCTTAATATATTAGCAAAATGATTTAATTTAATTCATTTTAATGGAAAGCTCATGAGAGTGGGAGAAATTGTCTTTGGCACAGATAAAAAGCCTGCACGCTTCCCATCCTTTGCCATTGACTTCATCCCCAGTCACCTACCTCATCTGTCCTGCGGTGGATCTCTCCTGTGAAACAGTCTATGTTATGGGGAAAGCATCAAAGGTTGATAGGAGGGCATGCCTCTGCTGGGGGTTTAGGTAAAGAGCAACAGCCTTAGTTTCACCCATATGAAATGTCAAATTCAAATTCACTTTCGCAGAAGATAAACAGTTCTGTCATCAAGACATTTAAACACAAGGTTTGCCAAATTGGTCGCTTCATACACTCTGTTAAAATAAAAATATTTATTCAGAAAATGGTTCTTCTGTAGCTCAAACGACGTTATGAGTAAAATTCCTGTATTTTTTTTAAATAAGTAGAAATGAAGATTGACTAAGAGAGGAAAAAGGAGGTTCAGAAAGATTAGTTTCCTGCATGATACTTTGTTCATTGTAAGCCTTCAGATTTGTGTAGAGGCATATGGCTTTGTATAAATAATTTTTCCTGCCCAAAGGGGGCATATATGTCCTGAGTTGATTACTCCCTGAGAAGAACACATACAGTCAGACTGTCAAAGAATTAAGGCAATATGAAATTAGCTGCATTGGTTGTTGTCTTGCAAGAAGTCTTCAGACTTTGGCTCTGGAGAATAATTAAGTTCTTTCGGGAAGTATAAAATCCCTCTCTTCTACAATTGTAGAATATATGATTAGGTATCATAGAGCTTTGCCTTGGATTCTAACCAGTCTAATTGTGAAGTCTGACCACCTAGTCCTTTAAAAGGCTTATTGTTTAATTATGGCTCCATCAGGACTTACAGCAAATGGCTACTACAAGCAGAGGTATTAGAAGCAAGTCAAAAGCTGCCATTAGACTTTTTAAAAAAAGTTCCCTTGTGGTCTCTAAGGACTGTATGCGTGTGTGTTTGTGGTGAGGGAAGAATGAAAAGCTTCAGTTCACAAAAGGTAAACAAAACTAAATGCTCATTGAGCATCTGCTAGTACCTGGGAATCTTTCATTAACAGGATAACCATCAATAGGACTGCTCAAGAGAGTAATGTGGAGGAAGTGTGGAAGCCAGGAGAAAAAATATCCTTCATTTGACCACTGCTTTTATGCCTTTCATTTTTTTTTTATTGGCTTCAGTGGCAAATTAATGTTGCTGTAGCCTAGCTTAGCCTTTGCTGGAATTAGGAAAGCTCATGCTATAAAAAATAACAAAGATGAAGAATTCTTTTACAATAGAGCTTAGTAAGTTTGTGAATAGGAGTGAGTGACAAGGAAAGGATGATGCTATGAGAAGTACCAGAGTGTCTTGGATCCTAGGGTGGCCTGTCATGCATGATCAGACCTATCACCAGATTTGGGGCTAGGGGAAGAATTTTACCCTTTGAAAAGGGTAAATGTTTTCAAATGCTTTGGAAGTCAGGGTTCAATGCTTGGTTGATTTTCCTTTATATATATATATATATATATATATTTTTTTTTTACATTGCAGACTGGAGTCTGGGTTACTTCTTTGGAACTTCTGGTCTTATACTATGGAACTGTAGGGGTGTTTTGTAGGCTGTTGTAAAGTGCTTGCTACCAGCAAATTTGGAGTCACTTAAAATATATGTATTTATTGCATAGTTGCCTGCAGTTATGAGGAATTAGGCTTGATGACACAGGTAACATTCTGTTTCTGTGTTTCTATGAATGGATGCTCTACAAGTAAGTCTGGCTTTTTTTCCCCAGCTTTTGAGTGTTTGAGTCTTAATGTACTTTGTTATTAGTAGAGTATATAATACAGAATATTGCTTTATGCAAATTGATTTTGAAAAATACTGAGTAGAAAATATCTCAGATTTCAGTTATGAAAAAGAAACTTTCACATGTGGGAAATATATGCAAAGATAATGCAGTAGATATTTTTTCCATTAGGGTAGAATATTTGTATTTTTCCTCTTGCAGTCTTTTTATAGCAATATTTTTTATCAGACACTAATTATTTTGAAAGATGAAGTATTTGTATTAGATCTTACATATGAACAAAACAAAATATAAAAGCAACAGGTATCTGCTTCAGCAGTTATTTCACAAGTTATATTCCAGTCATTCATGAAATTTATCCCTCAAAAAATATTTCTTAGTCTTGAGCTGGATGAATCTCTGAAAAAAATCAGAAACATTAAAAAATAAATTGATTTAATATTCAGTCCTTTTTAAACATTTGCAAATTTACTTTGTCCAAGGTAGTGTATAAATATTTCACCTCACTCAATAGGTCTTTTATTCAAACATATTAACAGAATTCTATATTTATTGAGAAATTTTGAACTTTTATTGTCACTGGATAGCCTACAGCTGTTATGAAGAATTGAATAACGATTGTGCTTTCATGTACATCAGTGAAGGAATTGTTTAGGCAACTGGTATTTATCAATTGTCTGTGAGATATGGGAGTGTTTATCATATAACACATTTCCTCTTTTCAAAAAGTCATGACAAACTGCTGCAAGATCTTTTGACTGAAGCATTGGTCCAGGCAGTGTTTATTATAGGAAATAAAGCTGGTGCCTTCAGAAGGTTTGGAATATTACTTAGTTACCTAGCATATCATTTAATTGCCAAGTACAAAACTGGAAACTGAGAGCTTTCAAGCTGTCAAAAGTCTAAGAGGCAGAATCACAGTAATTCTTGGTAGGTTGGAAAAGAAGTGTGCTGTGTCCTTCTCTGAATTCAGATGGGTTTTATGTGGGAATATCTTGAGAAGGGTCTTGAGGGTGTTCCTTGCTTGGGGCAGAGATTAATCTGGACAGTGCTAAGGGGACTAGGTTTTTGAAAAATATATCTAGGAGTTTTAAATCGGTGGATACAGATGTTAAAGTTAGAAGTACAGTTTTCTCCTGTACTGCTTACATGATCAAAATTCTCATCAGCAATAAGGTCCAGGTTTGTAATTCTGTAAATTTGGGAATCCAAAAGGTTGATAAGCTTTTCTTGTCAGCTTAAATTTCGCTCCATGGCTTTTTTTTGATTTTACAGTGTTATTTTAAAGAGATATTTTCTTTAGTTGAATTTTATTCTGCTGTGTAAGACGAATACTGTCTTTTTAACACTGTTTCTACTTGAATTGAAAGAGAAAATTTGCCAACCTTCTTTGCCCATTTTCCATGTGATATAATGCCTTTTGTGAGAGTCATTGGCAGAGAACTTAGATGCATAAAACTGTGAAATGCATGAAAATCCTAAAAGTATCATCTAAAAAAATGAATGCCCTAATGTATAAAACTCAAACAGCATATCATCCTACTACATATTTAGCAGTTTCTCTTGAGCAGTAGGCAGCTAGTGTTGGGAAGTTAATGAATATTTTATTCTGTGAGATGAAGAGTAACCATGTAGCAAACATACAGGACCAGCTGCATTTTTTATTTTGTTTATTCCGTTTTTGGTTTTTGTTTTCATATGGATGAATTGGCCTTTGATCTCCCACAAATTTTCGAAAATTTTTCCATTGACTTAGTAACCCTTGCTGAGGGCAGACCTCAGCAGCTGGAGGCTGCCATAGTGAAGAATTGAGTTAGGAAGCAGATCATGACTTTCCACACCAAATAGTTCTGTTTCTTTAGTCTTGGTGAGTTTAAGGAGAAAAAAAAAAAAAAAAAAAAAAAAAAAAAAAAAAAAAAAAAGAGAGAGAGAGAGAGAGAGAGAGAGAAGGCAGCCAAGAAGTGGGTGTTTTGACGTGATGATGTCAAAATGCAGTTTGAACCCTTTCTGCTTTTGTGGACTGTAATTCAACCTTCTCAATTGAGGACAGTTGGCAAACTTGACTTTTTGATAGATCAAAGAGGTAAAGAGAAACTGACCATCCTCTGTGAGATGTTCTTTTTAGTTCTGGTAGTCAAGTTGTTGGAGCTCTGATGGAGTAAGGATGGAAGAGAAAAAAGATTTATGGGGAGAGATAATATCTCCTCCTAGATCAGAAGACATGGATGGAAGAAATAGGCAAGGCTTTGGGTTCAGGTGAGAAACAGAAAAATACAGACTTAGTACAGGTTGCAAACAGTTGTGAATTTAGATGAATTATCCAGATCAGCTAGACAATTCAGAGAAAAGGGGCCTTTCTGCCTGTGGAGCAGAGAGGGATATTGTGTTGGATCATATTGTTTGATCTGGCTGAGGCATGTCTTTGGTTGACATACAGCTTTTACTTCAAATCTACAGGTACATTAGGAGGAATGTGTCCTTACAATCATTTTTGTTTGGGCAATTACTTTGTTGTCATGCTGGAATTTCTTTCACTGCCTGTTGACAGGCATCTGTTGAAATTATTCTAATGCAATTTTAAAATATTATCTAATGTCATTTTTTTTTCCCTGAGGACTCCTGAGAGCTTTTGTTGCTCTCTGCTCTCTCTCTCTTTTTTTTTAATAATTTCTTTTCCTTTCATATCATAAATCTGCTTAGTTTACAGCTTACTTTCATTTTTCATGTTAATCAGAGTTCTGTCTTCTCTGGCAAGAAGTCAGGAAAGTTAACTGAACATGCCAGTACAAGTTCTGTGGATGTCATATCACATGCGTGATATCTAGAACAGGAGTAAAGAAATGATCTTTATGTATTGTAGTTGGAGGCAGTGGCAAGGAAAGCCTTCAGCAGCTGCCAACATTGGTTGTTACAAATGCTGAAACCAGGCAATCATTCTGCAGCTGTAGCTCTGAGGTGGCCAGGATATTTTCTGTAGAAGGGCCAGCAGCTGAATAGCTAGCTGTCGCTTAAAAATAAAATAACATAAAACAAACTAGTAACTGGCGATCAAATTCCAAAATGATCCCTTTAAGCAAAACACAGATGGACTAGAAGAGCCAAGAGCACCTGAAGAATTCATGGCAGGTGGGAGGAGCAGAGATCAATGGAAAAATGACAATTCATACTTGTTGAAGATTTGTCATAAGTTTATTTCTGTAAATCCTAAAATGCACACTAGTTCTAAGAGTGTTCTCCCTGGAAATCAGAACATGAGATGAGCCAAAATACTTTGTAGAATATCCATCAAGCCTAATTTGAAACTGAGGATATAAAACACTAATATATTGTATACTAAAAAAATCAGGAGAGTTTTTGAATTACGTTATTAATAAAATATATATGTCTACACATGCAGCAGTTGGAGAGAAGAGTAAGATCTTTTTTTTTCAACCTTATGAAGGGATAATATGTTATTGAACTATATGGGGAGCAGGAACAGCCTATCTTCTAAATCACATGGTCTAAAAAGAACACTACAAATGGATCTGGGCTTGCCTTCCTTTAAGGGATTTTTGTTTGGCAGACATATCAATAAATATGAAGACTGCACTTACAAAGATGTCAAGTTAATACCTATTCCCATTTGTACCCTTCCTTTATTTTTTTTTTCTTTTTTTGAAAGAGTGGGTGTGAAGATTAAACATTGTGACATTATATTGAAAGATGTGTTGGAAGTCCCTTCACCCTTCTTCAGATTTTTCAAGTCCCACTCCTTTTTCTTTTGGTGTGTAAGCTTGAAAATACTACAAATATTCTGAAGCTTTTCTCTCAGCATATGTTTATATTGGTAGACTACCTCTGAGTATTCACTACTTCATTACATTCATGATCCCTAATTAACACTGAGTCTGAATGTAAAACAGTTAGAATTTATTGGCTTATGAATTATGCAAAAATTATAGTTTATTAAGTTCTGTGTGGGTGGATTGGGTACTACTCAAGTGTGTAGCTGTGTATTGATGGACTACAGTTGTTTCAATTCACTTTCAAGTACATCTCTTTCTATTTCTCTATTGCAATTTTAAGTTGGAAGGTCTGCAGTCTAGATTCAGATGAGTTTTTTTGCACAAAAAATGCATATAAGTTTAAGGTCTATACAATTTTTTCAGCTAAAAGGATATACTTTTTTTGGAACCTGTTTATAGAAGCAACTATTTGCTGAGAAATGTGAAGATAACTAGGAAGTAAAGAATTTTATATTGCATGCTAATGAACAGTAAAAGCTGAAATTGAGGAAAATGTGTAAAATGTGTCAATGCCACTTTAAATTTTGCAGCTTGCATTTGATCAGAACCTGATTTGGCTTGAAATGGCCATTTATTGAGATTTCCTCTTTTTTTTTGTATTTTGAGGGACAGAATATAAAGCTCCACTGACTTTTTTGGTGCAGAGAGAATGAACCAAAAAAGCTATGAGGCAGCAGATGACAGGTATGTTATTTAGCTGTTGCTTAACTTCATTTACTTACTCACATACAGGAAATGAGGTGCTTGTGTTTTATTTTGTAACTAGACAAGGTTTGATGAAGGCTTTTTTTGACAGAAGTTCCTCACTCTGGGTTTGAAAGACACTACTCCAACCCAGTTCTGTACTACAAATCCACAGGCAGAACTAGCACGAGAAAATAATTGCACAGTATCTGATAGTGTAAAAAATGTAGTATATTTAAGATGGGGAAATTAATCTTTTAAATTAGTTTGTGTTTTTCTTACAAGTATGAAGCGTTCATGACTACAAAGGTGATTTATTAAAAAGAATATGTGAAGAGAAATAGGAATAGTCAGTATTAGCAAATTAATGTTTAGCAGTTAATTAATTTAAGCTCTTCTTTTTGATGAGGGAGAATCTAACACTAAAAATGAGCCAAAGTAGGCTTTTATATACACTGGTCCCGGTGCGTTGACCTCAGCCTGATTGCACAGCTGTAACAAATGCTAAAATGTGGCCATTAAATGAAGCCTGAATGACAAACAGTTTCCTTGTCTGCTAAGGGCAAAGGCAGAACCTCTGTCCTGCAGACATCAAAAATGTTGTTATAGCTGCCTACATGTTATCACCAAGATGGAGGTTATTACGGCCAAAACGTCCCTGCTACAAGGAAGAATTATTTATCTTTTTGTCATTCAGGTCTTCCTAGATGCTTTTGGAAAGTATTTTGAGCTAAGATGAAAACCTGTGCTTTGAAAGGAAATAAGGACGCTTGCACATTCTTTTCCTGTAGGACTGGTAAGCTCTAGGAGAGGACAAATACCAAGCAGCTTGGGGAAAGGATGGTAACACTGAGCCGCTCTAGCAGTTTTCAAAATGGTCAAGAATATCTCTTCCCTAGCTCCCCAGTCAGTACTTTGTGCTGATTACCGTATCTTATTGCTATTTTTATGCCAGGGAGATTGATTTTTAGGTGGTGTTTTGCTGGTTTGAAAACATTTTTTTTCCCCTTCCAAAAGACTGCCAATACTGAATCGTGTGTAAGCGACAAACGCTCTGACAGCTGCTCGTTCGCATTACGTAAACCGCCATCCGTGAGACGCGAGCGCTGTCCGAGCGAGAGGCAGAAGAGTTCTGCTCACTCTCAACCACTGTACTGAGCCGTACGGGGGCTGCAAAAGTTACCTGGTCATAGACTCAGCCTCATCCTGTTCTGTTTGTTACAGCTCTTGGCTTTCAAATGAAATGAATCACGCCTTGACTCAGTGAGCGTGCATTTCTTGTTTGCTAACTGGCTTCCAGATATTCACCAGTATCTCAGCAGGCCTGTAGGAAGGATCTTCATCTTAGGCGCTGTGTTTCTAGGCCTCTGCGAGAGGCTGATCTCCGCTGCGGTGGTGGTGAGGGACCCAGAGAAAAAGGGAGGAAAGCAGGAGGAAGGAAGAGGAAGGCTGCCGAACTGCACGGTGACTTCTGGACTGTGGAGCCTAAAGCTGCTCCTCATGGCAGTTAATGGTTCCTGATAGCCAGTTAATCCTCCTGTCCAGCAGATCGCTGAACGATTGCAGAGTGAGGATGCATGCCTGAGCATGTGCCTAGACAGTCCCACGGCCAAGCAGAGACTAAATTTTATGTGCTGTAAAGGTTTACCTCTCCATGTTGGCAGTGATTCAATTTGATAGGTCCTACTTGACCGCAGGACATTTAAAATGTAATTAGTGCATTTAGTCAACACCTAAATAGAAACAGAAAATAACGATCCATATAAAAATACTTGTGTGTGGTTTTTCCCCTGATGTAATAAATTAGCCAGTAAAGAGATTTCATGCAGTTTTCTGCTGTATATTGGCTACTGTGTCATACTGTACTTTAGAACAAACTGACTCTCTGGAGTTTTATGAAGCAGTAGAAGAATATTTATTTGAACAGTTTTTATCCAAGTGCCCCAGATGACATGTCCAGGAATCAGTAGTCCTAGTTACCTGAAACTGCATATTTTGAATTAAGTAGTTTGGAAATAAGAGGACAGTAGTGCAGGGTCTATAGGATTGGCCCTCTGTAGCAGAACTATGAGATTTTTCATTACGGGGCACAGAATCAGTTAATTCCCAGAATAAACACACAGCACTTTGAATTTGCAAATCTTGATCAGGTTTTGTATTGCACATCAACAAACAGCATGAAGTTTTCCTACTGCCTGCTGGCCTTAACCTTAACTTTCTTGTCAAAAAGGGACATGAAGCCTTAACTCTTCACTCCTGCATATGTCTGTTTTGCTGCCAGCTCTTTCCCTTGATTTTTCATAAATTACGTAGTCAATCTATTTACTCCATGTTTTGCCTTCACTAGAAGGCAGAAGGCTAAAAGCAGCTTTTTTGTTGTTTTTTTGCTCTGTTTTCTGCCAACCTCCTTTACTTGTTTCTGAAATTAAGAAATTAGCTTCAGATATAAAGGCTCTCTTTTTGTCTATTGGTGATTTTAACTCTGAAGTGGCCTGATAGGCACTAGTATATTGGGTGTGATGCATCTTAAAGTAGTCTACAGCTATTGTATCTATATTGTAATGCCTGTGTTGGGTAGTCTCTCCTGTCAAGCTAGCTTGGAGCTTAAGTTCACACTTGGGTTGAAATTCTGTGTCGTCTTTGCTTATTGTTTCGGGGGATATGTCCCCTTTATCTTGACAGGAGAAAACAGCCAAACTCTTCAGAAAGGTAGTGATTTACCCTCCACAGCACTGGTGCCAGAATTGCCAGACTCGGTGCATGGAGAACCTTCAAACCAAAATATGAGCAAGATGATTCAAATGTTATAAGCCATTCATAAAGTATCCAGAGTATTCCTGGACCATTCAGACACTTAGTGCTCACAAGGATTTAGTATAAAAAGGTGGAGAAAACTACTGAAATAGATGTGTGAGCTGTTTGTGATCTGCTAATGTAGTTAACTGTCCTTTGCCAATGTGCAAGTTTTTTTGCTCCTACTGATTCTATCACATTTCTCATTAGAAGGAGATGATATTTCCAGTACTTTTGCAATGTTTAAAATAGACTGATAGTCTTCATTCTTTTACAGCACTTACAGCAGAGCAACAATTCTGTTTGTGGTGATTTTATGCATTTTATATTTATCCCTTTCCTTAATTTTCACCTGAGAACTGATTCAGAGGATTTGTTAAATCTTTATGTAGCATGTTACATTTGGTCTAATTCTAAGAATTGTTTAATCTTGCACTTGCTGCTGAGATAAAATAAGCAAGGGGAAAAAATGAAAACTGCCTTGTGGAAATAGACCTTATTACAGCTTTCAGGAAATGACACTAACTAAAGCTGAGACAGATATTTCATTCAAATCCCTTCTCTTCAGCTGCTTATAGCATATTGAAAATAAAGTTGTGATAATTTATCATATTTAAACTCCTTAATGGAGAGTTTCTGGATAAAATTTTTACTTAATTCTGAGAGAGAAAAGTGAGTGTTTCTACTTCATATATTCAGACTTCTAAGAAGTTTTGCATACAGTGTCGTAGAAACTGACTTTAAACAACTTCTGTGTCAAACTCTATGTATGCTATTTACATGGATTTTGCTATGCAATGGAATTCTGTCTTTTCCTCTCAAGTGCTGCAAAATTGGTCTCGATTTTGACATTAATGTATATCATGTTCCTTAATGATTAATGATTTCTCTTTGCAAGAGGAGACATGGAAAGAGAACAAACAAAAAGAAAAAAAATCAAAATACTGATTGGACTACTAGGTTTTAAGGTCTTGCATTGTGCTTGTTGACTGCTATCTAGAGACCTTCTAGATTTGTTTGTTAAAAAAAAAAGGAGGGGAAATTGAGAGAATGAGAATATGAGCAAGACTTGCTCTTTTCTCCTAGCCCAACTATTGAGCTAGGGAAATCATGGGATCAGGCATTTCTGGTGAGTTTGACAACCTGGGAATATTTGGAAAGTAGAAGTTGCAGTCTTCTTTCTTTCTTTTGCAAGTCAGTTCCAATAAAACAATTGTAAGTGAATTCTCATTCTCCCTGCTTCTCTCTCCATCTCTTAGAAATAGCAATTTTTCTATTGAAAAAATATGTAATAGTGAAGATTCACCCAGACGTATTCCATACCTAGATTTTCCCCTTGTTATGGTCAACAATGTCTTCTGTGCCTTCTTTTTTCAAGTATCTTTTTTAGTCTTCTCTCACTGCATTCCATCTTTTATGTGGGTACATACATGCATGTGTGTGTGTGTACATTCCTGATTACACCAACTTTGGGCCATTTTGTCTCTACATGATAAACTTCTTTGCATTGTTGTTTCAGTTTATGAAATTCTATGACAATGACAGAAAAACACAGTATAGGAATAAAAAAGGTACAGTCAGTTATGCAAAAGTTAAGAAATGCTAGATTGCACACATCCAGTGTGAGGCAGCTTTTAATATAGCACTTCAGTATACTACTTTTTCACAGGATGGCCTCATTCCCAGATGAATATCCATTAAACGATTAAAATTTATATTGTGAAGGCAACTGGAGTCAGTGTTGTTGCATGATTTGTGGATGTTGGAAGTGCAGAGTGAAGGAGGCAGAGATTCCCTTTAAAAATCTTAAAGGCAGAAAGAAAAATTACTTGTTTTCTTGTTTTTTGACTTGAGCACTTAGTCAGGTTTAAAGTGTTTTCATTTGTTTCTGGTGAGAAAAGAAATTGATTATAGAGCCTCTGTCTCTTACCCTTTCTTTTTGTTTATCAACAAAGAAAGCAGAGGGCGGTTTCTCTGATCACCATGAGAATCAGAGCAACCCATAGCTGTAACCCATGGTTACATCACCCGTCCTTTTCACTACAAATTCCTATCTCCAGTTCTTTATATTTTTTGTCAAATTAGCTGAATAATAGTATGTATTGAATGAATATATGGTGCACAGAAGGGAAAGTTTATCAAGTAGGTCCCTTTCTGTAGCAGAGAAATGGGAGATTTCTGTTTTTCTTCCCTTCCTCCTGCCACTCACACTGGCATCCCTATCTCCTATCCTGCTGTACAGCCTTGGAAATGATAGCACACCGTCCACCCCCACAGCTTATGAAAAGTTATTGAACACCTGTTCTCAAGGAACTATATTTAGAAAAGGTTTATGTTTAAATGAGAAGCATGTTACCTGTATGAAATATATTTCATATGTACTTACAAAAGCTATACAATATAGATGCAAATATAAATATTTGAAGAATCTAACTTTTTTCTTAAGAACCCTGAGTGTTATGATGGTAACAGGTTATTATTTTTAGGTAGGAAAAGTGAACACTGTTTTCAGTATCCTCTGTTGGTGTGCAACACTGATTCCCAACTGTGGCAAGCGTAGAACTAGTGGTATGAAAGCTACTTCAAAGTTGCATGCAAAAGCTGCCTGAGCAGCTAAATGATATCTGATCTAAGTTTGAAAACCTTTAATACAAGCACTATGGGTGGAGCTAAAATCAATGATATATTGTATATTGTCAAGTAGCATAAGTAAAATAAGACAGAAAAGGTTTTTGTTTCAAAAGTAAAAAGAAATAACCAAATAACAGAAATAATAAGGGAGATTTGAAAAAAAAAACCACCATTGTATGTAGAAGAGAAAAATATCTCATTAATGTGGTGGTGTGAAATTTGTAGCTTGGATGAAGAAGAGGGTAGAAATGTAGACAGTGGCCTTCATGAAGGCTTTTTGGTCAATTTTTGAGGTAAGGCAGTAAGAATTATATGTTTTAATTGCATTTATGTTTTCAATTCCCAAATGTTTTTAAAATGACTTTTTTCTGTGACAATTTTTGACTTCTTTAATTAATACTCTTTAATATTAATTGTAGAAATCTGCAGGAAAAATAAGTAAAATGGCTGCTACAAGACACTACCTAGCTAAAGCTGTTAGGAACATTTTTCCAACAAATCTGTTCTCCACTTCAGCTGTACACACCTTTTACAAGACTGTTTTCACAGCTGCTTTTAAAGGACAACTTTCCCCGTATGGATGCTCGAGTTGGAGGTGATATCTGATGACATATCTCATTGGTAACTCTTAACAAGCTCAGACTGGTAGGAGGGTGAACTCTTACTGTCATATTGATCTATTGAAACATCTGTATGGTGAAATTCGTTGGAGCTCAACAGGTCAAAAAGCTCAAAATCTGTGCATAGCAGCAGATAACTTATTTTTAATCTTCTGATACAGATGCACTGAGATTTCTGAGATCATTCTGAGATAACTATCAGTAGTGCCAGGCACCAAGAAGATCTGCAGAGCTTCAAAGGGACACACAAAACCTAGGAATGCCCAGGCTTACTGCTGTGTGTGACTGCAGAAGTTGTGAGGCTTGCGCACTTCAAGAGGCAGAATGTGCAAAAGCTCAAGCAGCTGCGCAGCCTCACCTCCTCCCTTCTCTGCATGTGCATTATAGTGGATATAATTGCTCCATCATTTTCATTTCTTCAGGGCTTTTCCTTTAGCAGTTGAGTTAATGATGTAATTATGAATGAAGTTCTTAAATAACACGTATTGATATTGAGTTCTATAACTAAATAGAATGCAAGGTTTCTTTGTATTAATGGTGCTTCATTGCCTTAACAATCTATATCTCTTTTACCACGACCTTATCTATTAAGGATCTCTCCTGTCCATCAAAGGCAGCCTCCTTTCCCAAATCCCTGTATGGTACATCATTTACTGATATTTTGGTCCATGGTTAGAGCTTTTATATGCTACTGTAGCAGAAAGCAATTGCACATGATCAGTATCCTATCTGTGAATATTTATTTAATCAAGTAAATATATTTTATTTCTATACAGAAAAAGAAATACGTATGTCTTTATAAACATAGGGTAAGCCGTGGGGATGGAATCTCGACTTCACGTGTCATGGTGCTCCAGTCTGGAAAAATGACTCTGCTAGAGATAAACATGAGTTCAAACCCAGCACATTTTGAACCCTCTGTAAAGCACAGGAGGAGAAGTGACACTGTAGTTATCAGGGCTATTCAAGGTTGCAGTCCGTGAGCATCAACAGCTTTTTCATGGAGCTATGGAGGCTGAGGTTTACATAGCAGCTATAGCAGCTGTGTCTTGCAGAGTCTCATGTAATACACCATTTACCTTGTGAATGTTAGCCTCTAGCAAGGCTGTAATTAAGCTGCTTTATTATTAATTAGTTTTTTCTGCTTTCATTGAAAACATCCCAGCCTAATTTAATGTGCAGACTGACTTTTGCCTTCAGTTACAAAGGCATACAATGGTGGTACACTCGGAAGAGTTCTGGATTTGCAGGGTAGCACTTGTGAAGAGAGTTTTATCTAGAAACAGGAACATTTGGCTTCCTATCTCTCACATTATGTGCTAGTGTTTGTTTTATTGTGACTAATTCAACCTCTGCATTGAATACAAGGAGTTCTGGAGAAAAATACTGTGTGATGTATTAGTTACAGATTATATCATAAAGTATATGTGTCCCGGCAAAATCAAACAGATTCTGATACTGGTAAAAACAGTTTGATTTTTATACTCAAGTCTCTTTTCTCGAACAAGATAAAGTCCAATCAGTACTGAATGTGACCCCCAAAAGAGGGAATCTGCTGTACTGACTTTGTCCATATGGAGTCAACTAATTTCAAATTAATGGCTTCAAATGGGTGCTTTTGATTACTAGACATTTAAATTTCTTGCAGAGTACTTTGTGTAAAATGATAGGCGAAAAAGTGGGAAAAAGAAGTATTCTTGTAAAGTTTTTTTTTTTTCATGATGAGACAAAGTAGTCTAAACAAGTTTTTAGCGTCTGAGTAGATTTTAGGCAGAAGTGGCAGATGAAATTTAACGGATTTCACAAGACAACTAAGTGCCTCCAGTGTCAGTTATTGCTGACTAACCAATTAGTGAAGACATAGACAGTAATGCCAAATCTGTGGATACAAATATATTAAAACACTTGAATTTATCTTCATGAACTGTTCTTTTCTTCTTCACACTGTGCACATTTACTTCCATTCTTCTTATGGCTGAATTGTCGTATTTTGATGGGACAACTACACTTTTAGGCCGATTGTTTTCATCAAATATTTCAGTCTGTTTTTTTCCCCTAGCGGTGAACCGGAATGTTAACAGTGAATGAGAAACAAGGAAGAATATTTTGAAAGTGTTGGAAATGTTATTTATGAAAAACTATTGTAGAGGAAAAGGGAAATGGCTAATAATTAAAGCAAGGAAATAAGAGTCAGGCTTGGTGTCTATTTCTAACTCTGGCAGAAGCTTTAGGAAACCATTTAACCTTTTTACAGGTCTTCATTTCTAGAGCTGTAAAAACACATGATAAAGGTGTATGGGAAGACTAAACTATTTCAAAGCAGCAAAGTATTTTTAGACCTGTAAATGCATTAGATAGGAATAACTGCAATTTATTTCAGGATGAAAATTTACCTTATTTAATTTAACTTGATTACCATGCTAATTAGTTTTTTTTATCTAGAGCGTAAAGTGCACTATTGAATAGCTCATGTATATCAGAGTAATAAGTCACAGAGAATTTTGCAAGAGCTAGAAATGTATTTCATATCACATCATACAACGGAGACCAGATTTATAGTCTCTATTTAGTTTATTCCATTTCTGAAATAATTTTGAATTTTGCTAGGAATCTTCACTGGCAATAATTCTCAGACATTATCTGAAGAAAAGACATGATCATAGATTTTCAAGCAAAGCAAAATCTGTTTAGAAATGCTGATTACTTGAACTCAAAAAGTTTTTTTGGAAACCTATGAGTTCAGCTAACTTGCATAGGATTTTGATAAAAGACCTGTTTCTTCAAGACCAGCTTACCTATTTCATTTTAGAAATGCTTTTAGAGTTCCCCAGAGGTACTGTCATTTAGGGGAGTAAAGAACTGAAATTCTATGCAGGCACTTTGAGATACTTGAAAAAATGTGTTTTTTGAAATTTGAGTAAATTTTAATTTCATATCAGTATATGGGGTGGAAAAGTAAACGTTCCTCAACAGAATTATGTTCAAGTAAGTAATTTTTCCCTTCTATTAAGATTGAGCCTACTATTGTTTTTGATTTACTCTGAATTAGAAAATTTACTGTCCCACGCTGAAATACTTAATAGCTAGTCCATGCAAATGAAACAACTAAAAATAAGTGAATAATGAATTAACGAGCTTCATGTTACTTGCTAAAGTGCCTACCTTATTGCCTTAGTGAAAAAAAAATGAAATGCAGTGTATGTTATTCTGGTGACGACGTGGAAAATCAGCCAGTAGAAAGATACTATTTTATCATAGCTGCCTTTGCAGGGAAGAAATATAAAAGAGAAAAATCTGAAGTTAATCTGTTCTTCATTTAGGAAAAGTTATTGAAAGTATTATATAAACTTCCTTCTAATTAAATGATAAGCTTTTATGGGGTTAGGCAAATAGTGTATATTTGAAAATTCTATCACTAGCATATGGTTTATTAAGATATTAATTTTGTTATACTAAGAAATACATATACATAAAGCAGGTGAAAGGAGGAACTTACTCTAGGTCCAGAAAGAAACTTTTAACATTTCTTTTCAATTCTTCAAGAGCCTGAGGCACTTGAATTGCAAGATAATAAATAAGAGAGGAGTGAGTGAGCAACCTATCCAAATACAGACCTCTGAATGCAAAATCCATGTATAGATTTCAAGAACAGCTAGTAACCAAAGCAGTTGCGTCTCCTGTTTATATGAAAAAGGAAGCCTGCCTCATCTTAGGCACTTTGACTGAGTTTTAGATCGTATAATTCTGTTCTATACATTGTAAGGGCTGCAGAACAAATCAGTGTAGTTAACTGCCTCAGCCTTGTAGTGATGAGCAAGGCAAACTGCCAGTCTTTTTCCTCTTTAGATGACAAATGAAGATGTGGTTTTGAATGTCATACTTAGGGTTTTGAGCCAATAATATCAAGCCCTCTGCATGTGTACATGTGTATATTCTACTATGTCTCCAAATTGTCAGCTCTTAAAGGAAAAAATGATCAAATATATTTGAGGCTTTTTCCTCACCATATAGTTTATTAACATTTTACATGTTTTGCTTGTTGATTCTTGTTATAGCTTTTGCATTACAGCTTCAAAAGCTATTTTAGTCTATTGGGCAGATAAAGGAATTATACAACAGATGCAAAAAGCTGTCCTATCAGAGATAAATAGGACTACAACTAAGGTAGAATCAAAGAAAGATTCATAGTGTAGGTAATAGGCTAAAGATGGTTGTTTACGTAGCTCTCTGGCTTAATATATGTGCAACATTTCATCATCCTGCATTCTTCAACTCGTAGAACTGTGGCCATTTATTTCATTTATGTAAAGAGGTTTGTGTTAGTTCAGCTAAATGATCTACTTTCTTCTTCTTGCATTTTTAAAGCTAGCTGTACAAAAGAGGGACATGTCCTAGAAGTTTATACTTGAAGAATTTTCATTACCTAAACCCTGGCTTTAAAAGTACTTATTTCTGTCCTGTTTAGTAGCAACTTGAAAATCAAAGGAATTTAATTTAGAGCAGAATCAAAACAACTGAAAATCTTAAGTGGCTTTGCAAATTTGGAATTTGAGAAGCTGGATATCTTGAATGAAAGACAAATTTTATTTGTATGTTAAGGTCTCTGTCTGACCAGGACATTTTCTCTTAGCTATGAATAACCAATTTCTTAACTTTCTCCTGAGAACAGCGATGGCTTAGGGGAAAAATCCTAACATTTAAGTGCTTTGTAGATGCCCTGTCTTTAAACATGCTAGTTCTGAAGTGTTGAAACTACACTAGTTTTATATTCTGCTGCATAAAGCAGTTGTAGAGTCTCCAGAAAGGAAGATTTTGAAATATGGTATGTACCATCTAGTATGAATGTGCACTGAAAATTAACTGAATAATAATCCGAACTCATAGGTAGTTGCCTCTAGCCACTTTTTTTTTTTTTTTTTTCAGTATCTCCTCTAGCGAATTTTAGAAAAAATCCATTGGGGATGTCATAGAGTAAGTGGATTATTTTTAACTATTTAAACATATAATTAAAGAAGGCAGAAATCTGGGTAAAAGTAAGCTATTGGAATTAGAATGCAAGAATTTTTTTATGAATAGAAGTGGAATTATTCTTAGCAACTTTTATCAGGCTTATAAAACATCTTTCTGTTTTATGGATGATGTATAAAACATCATCCAAAACTATAGCAATAGAGTCGCAGTAAACCCAAACGACAACCGAACTTTCAAGATTCTTTATTCTTTTCTGTTGCTAATGGATTGAACAACACCATCTCCCTAACTCAGTCAGGAGAGTAGCTACCTGTACTGGAGAACCCAGTGATTTAGCTATGTTCCTATTAGGTTCATGGGGGAAAAAGTAATATATCCTGCTTTTTGAAGTTCTGTCACCCTGGTCTCTAGCAGGACCTGTATTAGGGCCTGTATTTCAGATACTTTACACTGCTAGGACAAATATGTATTGAATTACAGTTCTTCATGGAAAATAACGATTTCATCTAAGAAAAAGATTATCCTATTGATTTCAGTTTCAGCTAGATTTTCTTTGTATACATATGCCATCACAGAATGTAGGAACAGTTTTCAGGAGTTCAAACGCAGGTAGATGAAAGTCTGAAGAACCTTGCTGATTTTAATCATCTCTTTGTCAGAAAATGGAATAAGCTGACTATTTTACTTAGTAAAATAGACCTTTTGACAAATCATGTTCTGCCTTCATTACTTCATTACTTCCCTGAAGTTTTAAATATGTTTATTTTGCAGAGCCAGGTATTTTTGTAGAAATACAGTATACGTAAACCTCATATAATCTCTTTATGGTAATGACTGTGTTCTAATGATAATAACAGTGCTCATCCAAATGTTTTATGCAGAAGTGTGGTATTTCTTTGTTACCTTCTTTTCATCAAACTGCTTATTTATAAAACCTACAATAGGACTTTCAAGCCTCCCTATATACTTGAAGGAGATAGGGTTAATAATCATCTCTTCCCCTGGAAGATTATTGGTTTGTATTAGTACGCAACTCCCTAAGAAACTCTGTGAGTCAACTTAGTATTTTTGGCCTTGAAACATTCCTTAGACTTAGTCTGTGTTTTCCTAAAGCCTGTCCCTGGGTGACTGTAAGATGCAAAAACCGTAAGTGTCATGTAGAGACACTGCTAGTTTCTAATCCTAATTAGACTTAGGTTACAGTCAATTTGTATGATTCCATGGCAATCCACGAAAAGAAAAGGATTAGAAACAATTAAGAAAAGCTGAAATTTCTCTAGTAGATTTTTAGCTCCTAATTTCTTGTTTTACATGGCTTGTGGTTGGGTACCATGCATCATTGCTCTCAGTAGTGATGTAAATTATCTAACACACTGCATACAGGTCACTGATATATGCAACTGTATATAATAGTTATATTTAGCCTGGTGAGATGCTGATTTCAGCATACAATATATGAGACGCAGGGGACAGTACAGATTCAGACTCGCTAGAGTCAAAGAATGTATGATTCTTTTCACCTAGCCTAATCCATCTAAAAATTTTTTATCTAGATTTAGGTAGTGGTCTGGACTGCCATAGTAATCAATGAAAGGAGTTACCAAAGGATAAGACAAATTACTGTCCTGAGAGACCCATCTCTCTCTATTGACTATAGAGAGAGCCTAGACAACTTCAGATAGATAACATTATATGGCTAATATTGGAGGAAATTAGTTCTATCCTAGGTCCCTAGTCTAGCATACTGCAGTATATACTGTGCTTTTCTGGAGGCATCCCTGCTTAAGAGTGATGTTTGGCAAAAGTACTTGCTTTTCTTCCAATTCCTTGAGTTGTTTTCTATATTATGTGCAACATCTGTATTCAAGTATCCAGGGGGATATATGAGCCCGACCTGGCTTTATATAACTGAAAAAATATAGCTGATGAATTTGCTTTCTTACATTATTTTGAGCTGAGCTCAGATGAACGAATTAGTTAGTCTCTTCAACTCAAATTCATCCTACTCCATGGGATACTCCTAGCTGTGAACCTACCCAAGTTAGAGGCTTAGTCACTGTCTTTAATTGGCAGAACCCTACATGATCTCTCCACTTTTCTTTTTCCAGTTGCTTCTCAGCTGCCTGTTCTCAACACTAGCTGGTCCTCAGTTAGCTGCTAGTCAATTCAACTTCCGCTAACCCCTTCTTCAGGCACTTCTGCTCCTTCTTATTTAGCAAGATTTATTTGTTGTCTCCTCTCGTCTTTGCCACTTCATTATTCATATAGTGCAATATTACAAACATTTTACAGGGTGCTCCTAAAATAACTGTAACATAGTTTCACTTCTACTGTATTTGGATACTTCAAAAAGTCCTTGATTTTCTCTCTGTTTTTGAGACTCAGTGACACATAACGTGAGCCCTTTACCAAGTTCACTTATCTTTTCTTGCTATCTCTGAGAACAAGTAACTCATTGTAAATGTATCATTCTTCCTGAGGACCTAGGTGAGTGCCTCAGACTCAGTGCTCCCAGCATTGCGTGTCTAGCTTTCCTTCCTGGGAAAACCTTGTTCAGGAGGGAACCTGTTGCCTGTCAGGGCCTTAATCATGGGATAAGGGTCAGGACAAGGCAAACCAGACATTGGGCTCCAGCTCCACAAGTTTAGCCACAGCCTTAGCTTTTCCACTAGAAGAGAAGAATTCCTTTCTAGTATACCATTAAGCTTATAAACCAAACTCGATTAATTTTCTCAAAATTTTAATTAGGATTTACTTCTATAAAACTTTTCTGAGGGCTGATATTTAGTAGACCTGCTGTCTGCTGAGAGATGGGACAATTGAGTGCTCTCTTGAAATCCCTTAAGCAAATATTAATTGTCTAAATTTGATAAAGACAATAAGTGCTGGAGGGGAGATGATGCCTGCAAACCTCGTGGTAACAAACCCAAGATTAGCTAGAACACAAAAAAAGGTAACCCTTGGCTAAAGTTAGACTCAGTGTGAGTTAGACTCACATTGCCTGTGAAAATCTAAGGTTAAAGCAAAAATACATGTTTTAATGGTCGGAGACTTTTGCTAGCTATATCTTTCTAATAAGAAAACCAGGATTGGCAGGACAGTGCTACTTTTAGCAAGAATTATACTTCAAGGCACAGACTTGGGCTAAAGATGGAGGCTGTGACTCTCACTGTCTTTTATAGCTTTTATTTTATTGAACTACAAATGTTGCGTGTGAATAACCAATTTAAGGTTTCTGAGGCTGTCTGCCTTGCCAAATGTTTCATTCACCCCCAGATAATCCTATAGACTACATAAGTTCCAGGACGCAGATTTACCGCATTGAAGCATTGCCACTGAATTTAGAAAACCTGTTAAAAATATAGGAGTGCCATGCTTTATAATCTGTAATTTAGCTGCTTTTGTTCCCAAGAAAACTCTTTAAGTTTGGAGATGTAGTTCTAGGAATTATTTCATTGAGTATTTATTAGAATCTGTGCCCTTTCTCTACAGGCTTATCCAGTCTTACACCTTTTGAAAAAATAGTAGGTGTTGTGGAGTGGAGAGCTAAAGAAAAAGTAAATACCAGTCAGTCAGGTTGAAAAAATGCAGGAATTGATGTATCATAAATATATACAATCAGTTTGGGAAAACACTTGAGTAGTAGTTTGACCCATAGTCTATGCAAATGTCTGCTTAGACTATATCAATGTTCCTGATAGAAAGCATTCATAACATGAGATTTTCATGAGTCTAACTATGTGTAGGCCAGGAGCAAAAATACTGAAGGGAGTACACAGGATCTGAGTAATGGTGCTTAAATTTAATGTTTTCTTCTACAACGTTGCAGGAATTAGCAAAGAATTACCCTTCCCTTGCCCTAATCTAGAATATATACAGGAAAAAGACAGTGCTGTGAGCAGTTCCATGTGTCAACAAGTATTTTCTGTTTCTTTTTGAAAAAGCCATCCTGTGTATCCAACAGGAAATTAAACTGGGTTTTTGAGTTCCCACATGTACTTCTCTCTTACTTCTCCTCAGTGGCGTAAGAAAAAAATAACTGGTCTTCAGTCACTTATCTGCAGAAAAAGATGAACATGGAAATATACCATGCTTATTTAATGTTTTTGAGCTATTTACTCTGAATCATAATGCATGACTTCTGCATATAACATATCTGCGTTCGTCCCATTAACTAAATAAACTTTTCAGTAAATTAATTCTTAAAACTGCTGTTTTATAAAATGCATATAGTATTTTTCTTTAAATTTCATAGAGCAGAGAAGCTTCCAGACAAAATCTAGTTGGTATATGGGCTTTGGAGAAGTTCAGGGTCAGCAGTAAACTTTGGGACATGGGGCCCTACAGCAAGTGATAATACACAGAAAATTCACAGAGTGGGGAAAAAAGTTATAACCTTAAGAGTAAAAGTTGCACATGAGTTTCTCTTAGCAACACAGTTCATAAAAGTAAAGAAGCTAATGCTAATATCAACATCCAAAATGCCTGTCACTCAGATGTCATGGCTGTATAGATTAGCCCAAGGGTGATTTTAAAGGCAGAATACTTCCTGTCTTTAACCCTTGGCAGCAGGAGAGTTCTGGAATTACCCTTGTTGTGCTTGTATGATCCTATCTGGAATGTGGAAAGCGGTCAAAATTCCAACTACTGGAAAGTGAGAGGAAGCTAATGTATCTGTTTTCTTTATCATCCATATGTTCCCTGGTTGTTTCCAGTTCCTCAGCTAAGTTGACTGGTGATTGTGGGCAGATGCACAGCATTTTCCCTTTGATGAGACAGAGAACAGCCTCTGCAGCTGATGGAGCTAAACCACCCCAGACCTAGGCTGTGCTTTGCCCTTTCCAGTGTTCATGTTGTAGCTCATACCTTTGTATGTTTATTCATTGGGGGCATTTCAGTTTGCTCCCTTCTGTCTGATGCTTTTTGTACTTGTCTTTATGTACCCTTCATGCACAGAAGAGGATGTTTCCAGCAAAACTTCTCACTTATCCTGGCTTTTTCTTTATTGAATTGAATACCAATGTGCCAAGCAAATGTTTTAATTTTCCAACTATTTATTTGTTCCAGGCCTGTTATCTTGCCTCTGTCTGGACTGTAGTGGGAGGATAAAATCTTTACTTTGGGTTGAGATGAAGCAGACCTTAAAAATACCTGCTTGTCTCCACTGACTGTGAAGGGAACCTAGATTTAGGTGCCTACAGCATAGACATCTACGTTTGCTCATTAATGCTTGCATAATGCTACGCATGCACTTCGTCTTCTGTCTGGATTCCATATAAAATAACCCAATGATTTGAATGATTGAATGCCTTAAGAATAGGAGAGTATTTTTTTTTTCAGATTTACTATTCTAGTGTCATTTGATTAGTGTAGTCCAAGGATGACAAAGAAGCAACTGACAGGACCTGTTGGTTAAACACTATCTTAGAGCACTGTGCAAAGTCTTACTTTGTCTGGCTACAGAAAAAGCTAACTCTTAGGTAGATGGAAAAAAGTCAAGTGTCCATAGTGCCGACTATAATATAATCAAATTCTACACAGCTGATGGAGTTGTAACAGGAGTATATTTTCAGAATTAGCGTAATGAAAACCCCATTTTTTTTCCTGCTGATTTAAACCACTGTGAACATTGTCCTCATAATTGTGTATATGCATACATACAAACATACATATAAATATTTGTATTTTATATGTCTATTTATTCCTATAGAGAGTGTGAATTACAGAGTAACTGGTTTATTTGCCATGATCCATACAATCTACTTCCATTCTGCATGAGTAATAAATGTTATGTACCTTTTAAGCATATAACTGCAGGACCTAACAACTTAGTTGTTATGATGAAAAAAATTCTGTAGTCTCTAAAGATCATGCATTGTAAAAATTGCAACTAATTAAGGTTCATTGGCTATCCAAGTTGATACAAGTAGAAATAACTATATACAACGCTGTATTTTTAATTAAATAATCAAAAAATATTTTTACTAAACTTAGTAATGTCGTCCTTTCATCATATAAGTAGTTATATTTGTCCTCTAAAATTTTGAATCAATTAAATTGTTACAGATTTTATGAATTCAAATTACATTAGAAACTCTCTGGGGCAGGGACTTGACACTTCAGTGTTTGCAAAATTATACTTTGATTGCAATTGAAATTTTGGTGTTACCACAATTGAATGTATAATAATAATAACATAAGATAGGAATCTGTTAATTTCATAGATTCAGAAAGGTTGGAAGGGACCTCTGGAGATCATCTAGTCCAACCTGCCCACTTAGCAGGATCACCTAGAGCATGGTTGACAGAGCTGCATCCAGGCGGGCCTTGAAGATCTCCAGACAAGGAGACTCCACAACCTCTCTGGGCAACCTGTGCCAGTGCTCCGTCACTCTCCCAGTGAAGAAATTCCCCCTCACGGTCAGGTGGAACTTCCTGTGCTTCAATTTCTGCCCATTGCCTCTTGTCCTGTCACACGGGACAACTGAAAAGAGTTTGTCCCCGTCCCCTTGACACCCTCCCTTCAGGTACTTGTACACACTGATAAGATCCCCCCTCAGCCTTCTCTTCCCCAGGCTGAAGAGGCCCAGCTCTCGCAGCTGTTCCTCATAGGGCAGGTGCTCCAGCCCTCGGATCATCCTCGTAGCCCTACGCTGGACTCTCTCCAGTAGCTCCGTGCCTCTCTGGTACTGGGGAGGCCAGATATATTTTTGGGGCATATATAAATATTTTATGGAGGCTTCTACTTCACTTTTTCTGAATCTGACAGATGTTATCAGTGCTTCCTTAAAAATTAGACATTTCCTCCTTTTTACCTCCACATGTACTTCACTAACATGCCATGTTAATGTGCATCCTCCTGTGTAACATCAGATGCATGAATTGGTTTATTTCTGAATAACTATCACTTTCATACAGGGTTATTTTTCTTCCTTACACAAATATTTCATATTCTTCTGAGATACAAAAAGCCCTTTTAAATGCAAGGGACAATATATAAAAAGCAAAATGAACTGGAGCCTAGAAATGTTTAAGTAACAATCTAGTTTTACATGTCTTTGTATTTGAATGAATACTTGTAGTACAGAGAGAAAGACCTTGATGTTTAAGTAGCTGAACAGTGGCTTCTGAAATCTTTCATATCTAATTGATAGCAATTTGTAACTGTATTTTAAGGAAATAAGGATTGCATTTATGAGTATTTACCAGTCCTTTTATTGTTTCTGTAGCAGCAGCCAAATAACAAAATAACAAAAGAACAGATGTCTCTCCCAAGCTCCGTGAAAAGAGCTCAAGAAGAGGGGGAAATGACTTATTAAACATAACCAATGCTAGGGAACATCCTCTCTCTTCATCAGAGATTCCTATTTGCATGGGGAGGCAAAGTGGTTCTTGTTAGGAATAGACAAAGCCTGTTCCTGATTACATCCTGACCGATGTGCGTTTAGAGCGCTAGCCCTTGGCCTCATCCCTGTGGCACAGGCATGTTGCACAGGGCTGCATGCGTGAGTTTTACTTTCAGATTTGCAGATAACCTTTTTAGGTTACTTGGGGATTTGAAGAGGGGAGGCAAAACCATATTCTGAACTGAGCGTTCTGGTGCTGCAGAGGATCAGAAATCCTGCAGAAATGAATTGCTGCTGTTCTCAGAAGCTCTGAATATTCCTACGGGACTCAGGGAAGGTCCTCCCACCTCTCAGGTCAGCCTCTGCGGTCTGAGAGGAAAGGTGACTTTTGGGGACTGAGTCTCCTGACACGTTCCCCAGTCATTCTCTTCAGTTGGGTGACATTTCCTAGCTGCTAATGCAGACCTGTGATTAAAAGGCATTAGCTCAGAATGTATAGTTTGTTCTAGAGATTTGTATAATGTCCTTTGTATAATACATAATCATCCCTGTCTTGCTTACCTAATATGGGTGGAAAATAATGCAGGTTATGAAATCTGCCAAGGAGACTTGGGGCCACAACATTTTGAAAATAAAAATCTTGATGATTGTGTACATTGTTGTTCTCCCATTTGCAAATTGACTGATGATAAATGAATGCAGTATTTTGTCTGCATGCAAACTGAAAATGTGTAAGACATGAAATCCTCTGCCCTCCAAAACTCAAACTCATCAGTAAAGGTAAAAAGGTAACTGAATGTTTTTGCCTTTGTTTCCTTTTCTGTGGATTAGCATGGAGAAGGGTAATAATTATTGCTGCTGAAATAAATCTGTCACTACCTAATCATGCCATGAATGGTATTTTGGAAGTACTTTGGATGTGGGTGCTTATGTAGAAATTCCCATCTCTGCCTTTCAGTATATGCCACATCCAAAGAATTCTGTCTTTATGCTCTCTCTGACTAATGCCAAGAGAGTTTTCCTCTGTTTGCTGAGTTTCTATCTCCACACTCCCCTCTCCCCCCCAGTACATGCTGTCTTCCTTGCTTGCTGATAAGCCTTCTTCTGTGCTGGGACTTAAGAAATTCTGTAGTTCCCATGTAGCATGGCTTTGCTATGCACTGTGCCATATGTCCTATGCACTTCGTGGACTTACGCTGTGGCTTTTAGTGTGCCCACCTGTCTTGCTTCATAAAGGGGCACAATTGCTCCTTTCGTTTATCTCAGCCACATGCTTAACACTGGCAGCTTTGTTCATAGCATTTGCTATTGTCTGTTAATCAAGAATTTATTTGATGATAATCTTTAACACTATCAAGCAAACAATAGCAATGCTTTGCTGGTATCTCTGGCGCAACATAGGCTGATCATCATCAGAGATCTAGAATTCATCCTGTTTAATAATGCTGTATTGTGTCAGGTATTGAACATTTCTATTAATTTAGGTTAATGACTAACTAGGTCCAGATGTGTTCAATATTCTGTAATTGTATTAGTCAGTGTACCATCCTTGTCTTCCTTTCCTTGGCAGTAACAAGAATATCAGTGACAGTAAACCTGTTCATTGGTGTTTTTCATGTATGCCATTCTATGCTATTGATAGATGTGTGTTTCATGCTGACCCACCTTGATTCAGTGCATTAGGACCTACTTCATCTTGTTATAGACTGTTCTCTGCAGCTGGTTGCATATTAGTATCCATTTTTATCTCATCATCGTCTTCATGTGATAGGTAGCCTTGCTTCATTATTTATTATGAATTAATATAAATTATTTTTTTCAAAACCTTACTAGTTGAAGTTGAAGCTTTCTGATCTTCAAAAGTCACCTGGAAATCTTGTAAAATTTAAACTATTTCAAATTTTTAATGTATCTAGAAATGCCATGGGAAATAACATTGTGTCATTAAGGGCTTTCGTGGTGATAGCATACATGAAGATGAAGAGAAAGATAGACTAACTGTTCAAGTCAACAGCAACTGGAAGAGTTAGGTTACTAAGAAGGAATATCATTTTTGTCTTTGTAAGAATTCTGATTTGGTAAGTGTTAATGATATTGAAGATTTCAAAACAGAAAATCCTTTCATCTGTCAGATCAGTGGATGAAGCAGCACTGTTTCATACTCAGCTTGCTTCTGCACACTGGGTAAAGCTCATACTGCAGAAAGTGTTAAATCTTTGGAAAGATGCTGATTAACAATCCTCTTCCGCATGTGATTCTTACAGAGGAAATCAGATAATACCACTGCTGATTCCATTCTGAGCACGATGCTGTCAATGATGTGGGCTTGATCTGTTTCTTGAATTTCATTTTCCTGGTCAGATATCTTTTCGCTTGTACTTCAGACAATACTGATGAATTCCTAATCACTAATGTCAAAACATTTTCTATAGTTTTGGTTGGAATAAGAAAGGCTGTTTGCACACTTCTCTTTTTGTTACAATGACTGCAATACACGTATTGCCTAGACAGAGAGGTGGACCTTGTTCCACCTAGGTATAAACCTTCTTTATAAACTGTCTTAAGACTGATTTGTTGATTGAATGATACTCTTTACGGAAAAGATAGGAATGTGACAGAATCTTGTAAAATATAATCTGAAATCACATGGGCCAAAGTTTTCAAGGTTTATTCAATTTGAGGTATCTTGTGGGTGACTAGTGGCCACGCTGATCACCTAGGAGTTCCTTTTGTTTCAGCTCTCCTGTGGGCATGCATCATCGCAAAACACAGCTGCCAGGTGTCTCAGTGCAGGATAGGGGCTGTTTTTGAAAAGGCAGGCTGTATCTTTTAACAGTACTTTATTTTGTGTATTCTTTGTGACATTTTCACAGTGGATGCATATAATTGTGTTGAATTTTGTCTTTTTAAAAGTGTAGTACATTGCTACAAGTTTTGTGCTTAATAGGTGAAATACTGTGCTGGATTTCTGAGGATTTTGTAAACTCCTTACATCTGACACAGGGTGACCACATGTTCTTGGACTAGTCTTCTATTTTGTCTTTTCTCTAGTTTCTTATCTGAGCGATGGGAATTTGTAAGAGTGATGTAAGAATAAACTCTGCTGTTTGGGAGATATTCCAATATTGTTCTGATGGAAACCATGTTAGTATCAAAAGAGGAAAAAGGCAACTTCCCTGCAATTTTCTGATTTTTACCTATCAGAGGTAAATACTATACTTCTGGATGTTCAAAGTATTCATTTGTATAATGTATTTGATCCTTTTTATTCTCATTTGACCAACACTTAATAGAAGGTATAGTATTCATAGCACTTTAGTAAAGGAAGACATAGTTTTGCTTTGTGGTTGACAAAGTGCCAAAATGAAGCTTATGCATAGGATTACTGCAAAACCCAAAGATATTTGAGGTAATCAGAAGCCTCAGATTTATGGTAAATCCATTGCAGAAGTTACTGATTGCTGTTTTTATCTCAGAATTTGAATGGATTTTTTGAGTGAAAATTAAAAATAATATCTAAAAAATTAATAAAAAATAGATGACAGGTTAAATATAATCTCAATATTGACTGATAATAAAAGAATTGAGAGAATAAGCCATAGTGGCAAATTGACATATTTTTTCCCCAGGTTACATTGACATTGCAGATACTGTTTCCTTTAAACTTTCCAAGGAAGTTGCATGGCAGGATGTGAGAAACAAAAAAGTGAAAAAAGATAGTAAGTAGTAAGAAGAGAGTAATGTTGTGGGGAAAAGAATATAGTAGCTTTGTGATTTATATAAATGAATAGATCACCTCTACATCTGATTAGTTTGAAAGGATATAATGGATATATAGAAGCAAAACAATTACATTGCAAAAACTGGACAGTATTGAGTCAAAAGATTATGTGAGAAAGGCCCCAAAAATAGTGACAAGAAAAGCTGTCATTCAGTCTCAAAATACCAATCATATTTTCAGTAAAATTTTACCTGTGTATGTGTGTTTTAATGTGAGTTGGAAGCTAAGTGCTTTTAAACAGCTTTCCCCAATTTTTCAATTACTGAGAAAGATCTTATGTTTCTTTTAGAAGAACTATTTAATTCATTTTCAAATGAAAAGAGATAAGGTGAGAGAAGGAAGCTGTAGATGCTTTTCCTTCTGAGATTTAGGTGATTCCATTGAAGAAATCAGGCAGTGACACACGGAAAGAGAGCACTGTATACAAATAAATCATTCTTGACATCTCCCTTGGGCACTTGGCTTTCTCATGCTATGCAGTGCACTGGGATGTACTATTATTATTTTCCATGTGATTATATGAGTGCATATGCTGTCACTTTCCATTGCTGGCATAAACTGTTTGAGCTGGATTGTTTCTGTGTTCAGATATTTTTTCTTTTAGTCCTTAATGAAAAGTTGCTTTTAATGTAAATTGAGAGCTTACTGAATTTGGTCAGCAAAGAAAAACATACTCCTCCTTTCCTTTTAGAGTTAAGATGTAGGGTTAAGAAGACTCAGCAGTGTTTGGTGACTTGGATGCTAGAAGTGATGTGAAGTAAAGTGAACAAGGTGCGACTTTACTTGTCCATTTCCAGTTTTAAGGCCTGCTCTTGAATAAATTAAATGTTGACAGCTAATGCTAACGTTAAAAGGAGCTGTGTGAGCGTTCGTTATCTCCTCAGATCAGACTTAATGAAACATGTCTTGCATGAAGCTGTTGCAAAGATAACATTGTCCTTTGTACGTAGCCGCGTGATGCCTTGTGTGGTTTTCAAGGTGATCCAGTTCCGGCCTTGTATCCTTCCTTCCCTCCTGCTTTCACACCCTGGCAGCCTGGGGGTAGATGCTTGCTAGAGGGGCAAACACAGTGTTTAGCATCCTTATCAGCATGGAGAATGTAACGTGGTCAATACTTAGTACAAAGAATAGAAATACTAATTTTTCTGTGGCAGATTGATTATTCCAGTAAATGCTTCTAAAATTTGATTGTACATTTCTTTCTGTTCACTGAGTGTTTCAAGACCTACGTTACTGTGGAAAGTCGTAGGGGATTATATAGGTTGGCAGCAGTGAGAGAGGGGTAGGTTCCAAATAAAGAAACTCCTATTAGTCCTTAGGCTTACTGTGTTACTTGCCACTGCTAACTACTGACGTGTGAGTGAGAGAAGAGAGATTTCATCACCCAAATTCAAGCATCTCATTAGCCAACTAGTTTTAATAATTTGGCTAATAATTATCCAAGGTTTTGTAAGACAAAATCGTATGTGCAATATTGGCCTGTGGTATGTTCTCTGTCCTCAAGTAGTCATTTCCCCTCCTGCAACACAGTGCATTTCTCCCTTTGCTGTTTTGCCCGCACTCAGTGCAGCTGTGCTGTGAATTGAATTTGGAAGTTGATGACTTGGGAATCAAAAATTTAAAAGCCTATGAGCTGGGAAAATTCAAGACAGCATTGCAGTATTCTCATGAAACCACAGCCAAATTCAGAGGATAGTCTTCTGAGGAACCTTGTGTAGTAAATGAAGAGAAAGTGTTATTCCTTGGAAGAGCTCCCCATTCACTACTGAGGGAACTAGCTTATAGTTAAGTCAATAAAGCTAATGAGTTGGAAGGTGCTTTATAGAATGACATTTTTGGAGGAGCCCTAACTGAATTGTCCCTTTTTGTGGATTTAAATAAATATTTTAATTTAATAAGCCCTCTGATGCTCACAGAATGTGTAGGGTCATGTATTTTGTGCAAACCAGGTTATTACCAGTGGTATGTACACAAACTGGAATTTTCATTTGCAGTTATCCATTTTACATTTACCAATGCAAGTACAGCACCTGGCTGCTCTCTTGGTGCTCCGTTAGAGGAAACACTGGGGCTTACGCTATTTTGTGTTTCTCCGTTAGCAGCACCCCATACCTGAGAGTTCAGAGGTTTTCCACTGGCCCGGGAAGTTCTTGTGGTTTATCCTGTTCACACCTAAGAGTCCCTGTGTGGCAAGTGTGAAGAGTTAGAGCCCCTTCAGAGTCTGCTCACTGCTCTGGTGGTCTGGGCAGAGGACTTCTGAGAAGCCACAGCTTGAGGGTGCTGCGTTCAAAGTGCAGCTAGGCTGGGCTATTGTATTTCAATCAAGTTCACTGACAGTATCGCTGACTGTTACTGGCTGTGTAGGCATAGTTAGCTATCCGTCTGTCAAATGTGCATGCTAGTATGTCTCATACAAGCCTCAGAAGGTTATTTCAGACTTCTATTGTTAAAGTGTTTAAAAATAAACTGTGGCTTTGAGCCACAGTCCAAGGTTAGTGGATTGTGAATATGCCCTTCCCTGCTAGAAGCACAATGGAGAGCCAAGGTATTCAGTTCTTTCGTTGTCAGAAGGAGCTGAAGAAAATTGTCTTTTTATGTATTTCTTTTCCTTCTCATAATCAATTATTGGACTTCATTTACTGTATTATAACTCCAGTTACTAGGAAGCAAGACTGCTATCGACTGAGTTGCAGGGAGTACCTAAGAACTCTCTAGCTGGTAAAATTACGGGTCCCTTCTAGTCAATGCTCTTTAGTTACTTCAGTTCAGCCAGCAGGATTTCTTCTGCTTTTCTTTGCTTTCCCCTCTTTTAAGCATGGAATCTGTCCTAAGAGAGTAAAGACAGAGAAAGAAAACTGATGTAGAAAGGGAAAACTTTTCTAGGCTCACAAATATTATTATACCAGCACTTGCATAAAACATTTTTAGAAATTTAGAAAATTTAGAAGCATAGCACTTGTATAGAATATTTTTGGATGTGTGAAATATATAAGTATATTAATGTATATATTCATATAGTAGGTAGAAATGATTTAGTATGTCACAGTATATATACTGTGTCTTCAAATATGTTTTTCAGAACTTTCTGCAATGAGAAAATGGGGAAAGAATAAACATACCAATATGTCTAAATGTTCACACTGCTGTGCTATATTCCCATTTAACTCTTGTGTTTTTGTATGTATCTGTGCATTAACAAACAATGCCATTATTCACATTTTTAGAAGAAATTCATTCAGCTTTAAGTATAATTCTGTCAGATTCTTCTAAACAGAAGCAAACTTTTATTTTATTTTTTAGCCCCTCAGGTGTGTCTAGAGGGACTGTTGCAAAAGTCTATATGTTTTGCATAACTCATAATTTCATAATAATTTCATAATTTTATGTTTCATAATAAGTTTCATAATGAGTCTACTGAAGTATGAAATTTTGAGGCGCAACCATTTCAATATCAAACACAAAAAATGCAATTAAAAGAAATATCCAAGCTTCTTCCATTCTTTTTTGTTTATATGGCAAATGGAGCAATAGATAAATGATATATCCATAAAAGAGTCAAGTAGGATTGAAATCACGTAGCACCATCTGTTGTCATTTGAAGCTCTCTGTAAATGGAATTTGGTGTGTAACCTTCACAGTCAGTGGCAGAAACATTTCCCTATCTCCTTTTAAAACAGGAAGGTAGGTAGCCTGCTCTTGGCCAGCTCGTTGCAGTGATCATTGCAAAGGAGAAACCCTAGAATGATGTTTGCAGTGTTAAGAGTGAATTGTATTGCCTGAAAAGCTTTCTGCAAGTGTGTAACACTAAATGAGATTATAATTGATCATAATAGTTCTTGAATTATACAATGATTTGGTTTTTTTCAGCCATATCACTTAGGAGATAAAATGGATATAAAATAGTTCAGCAAATCAGAAACAAAGTTCACAAATATCTGAAACAAGGGCAATGCTACAAAACAGCACGATGTTGTTACTATTCGTTATAATATTTCCTTCATTTATATTGGTTCTTTCATTTATGTTGTCCATCCAGCTTTTTCAATTTCAAGTCCATCCTGAAGTCCATGTCCTCAGAATGGAGATCTCGATACTTCTTGTGCAAGGAATTGCAGTTGATGTTTTTCTGCCTGTGTAATCTCTGTGCTGTAAAACACTAGTGTGGAATATGGATCTGCCAACTGAATTATTTTATTCACCTGTTATAATGTGTTTCATTTCTGTGAGAGCCAGAAAGCAAATCAAACCAAACAGTATTGTGCCACTGCACCACAAAAATCCATCCCCAGAATAAGGACCCTTTTAGGTTACTACAATAGGCATTTTTATGTACAAAGGAAAAAACACTGAACAGAAACATTCTTGCTGTGATTTTATGCCTGATCAGGCAGTTTAGCACCATTAAAGAGATGATAAACAACTAATGCCCATTTGCCATATGAAGAGCAAGAAATGAAAGTCATTTGAACCCTCAGCAGCTTCATTCACACAGAATCCTGCCTGTCAAGAAACTCAGGCTGTTTTTTAACCTTATTACATGAACCTCAGGGATGAAGGACAAGGGATGTAAAGCAACTAAGTACTTCAAGAAATTTTGAGAATCCTGAGGCAGTAGTTCATAATTCAGACGTCGTTTCCCCTTGGGAGGCATGCCAACGGAATTAAATGAGAAAACAAAGTGCTTTCTTCAATGGTGTGCTCTTACTTTTGAAACAAGAGGGAAAGGAGTTCATCCAGTACTGAATTTTGCTTTGATTTTACTCTTTCAAGTCAAGCATTTTTTTTACTGTGTTTTTATTTTGTTTTGTTTTGCTTTGTCTTGCGTTGATAAGTCAATAGGAAGATGCAGGCTGTGTATGTGTGCAGTGAAGATGTAAAATTAAAGGCAAAGTACTTCAGATCCTTTTATTTTTGTGTAAAGATTTATTTAGTTGTTATTTTCTTTCGATTAAGAAATTCCCCCTCACGGTCAGGCGGAACTTCCTATGGTTCAACTTCTGCCCATTGCCTCTTGTCCTGTCACACAGGACAACTGAAAAGAGTTTGTCCCCGTCCCCTTGACACCCTCCCTTCAGGTACTTGTACACATTGATAAGATCCCCCCTCAGGCTTCTCTTCCCCAGGCTGAAGAGGCCCAGCTCTCGCAGCCGTTCCTCATAGGGCAGGTGCTCCAGCCCTCGGATCATCTTTGTAGCCCCACGCTGGACTCTCTCCAGTAGCTCCATGTCTCTCTTGTACTGGGGAGCCCAGAACTGGACACACTACTCGAGATGAGGCCTCCCCAGGGCTGAGTAGAGGGGCAGGACCACCTCCCTCGACCTGCTGGTAACACTCTTCCTAATGCACCCCAGGAGACCATTGGCCTCCTTGGCCACAAGGGCACCTTGCTGGCTCATGGCCAACTTGTCATCCACCAGCACTGCCAGGTCCTTCTCTGCAGAGCTGCTCTCCAGCAGGTCATCCCCTACCTTGTACTGGTGCCTAGGGTTATTTCTCCCTAGGTGCAGGACTCTGCACTTGCCCTTGTTGAACCTCATGAGGTTCCTCTCCGCCCAGCTCTCCAGCCTGTCCAGGTCTCTCTGAATGGCAGCACAGCCCTCAGGTGCGTCAGGAAGAGATTGTTCCCTGAAGATCCAGTCTTAATAAGTCTCTGGGGAGCCATTAAAAACTCATGTTCTCTAAAACATGATTTACCTTTGGAAATGTAGACTACTTTCCACAATTTCTACTACTTCTGCTTTCTACATACACATATTGCTGCTTATACATATACATATCTAGCTTAAACAGTAGAAAGCAAAGTTTTACCTCTGTTAAATAAAAATGTGGTAGTGTAACAGGAAATATCACTTGTTCTTGCAGTAATAAGCAGTCTTTAAATCAAATTATATAAATTTTTTTTTGTGAAACTTTTCTGTGTATTACTTCTCTTGAGTAAAATATTTCTTATTTTGTTTTTAAAATAAGAGGTTTTGTTCATTACAATACTTATATTGCTGCTCTAGTATAAAAGATAATTTTTAGGCATGCTATTTGCTCTAATTGATCATTTTTCTGCCACAGATTGTATGTCTGTGTTTTAAATAGAAAGGAGTAAATGGCCAGTCATTCAACCAAATAGACTGTATTTGAAGGTCAGATTAAGGCTGCACATTTGTTTCATGACCTGATAAAATTGCACTGTTATTCTTTTGATAAAAATTTCTTCTGATCTGACTTTAATAATACATCAGAAAAAAGTCCTTTGAAATCTGCTCTTATATTACAATTCTCTTTACTGCCTGACTTAGCGGTATTCTTTCTTTTGACATAATTTTACAGTTACAAATGGCCTGAGATGCAACAAGCAGAAACTGTTCTATAGTGCTGCAGGGGCCAAGACAAATACTTTGATTTGTAAGTGAAAATTTTTAAAGGACATTATTTTTAAAGGAAATTTTTAAAGGATATCTAAACAATGTGATGCAGTCTTACCATATGAAATATTTTAGCGAAAAGAAAACTTATCGCTTTGATTTTTATTGAGTGATATTATAGAAATCCTGACCATAAACATTCCAAAATTTTTTATTTTCTCTCAAATACACAATTTTATAGTAAACATTTCAGACTTTCTTCGCTTAATATGAATTCCATATCTGTACTTCTCCTCTTCCTCCCCTCAAAATTAAGGTAACTGAAGCCTGACAAATGTAACTAGACTTGATCCCACTATTGAATCTGGCTTCCGTGTGTATGAAGTATCTACAGATAAATTAAATTGACAGATAAGAAGCAAGTTGTTTCTATGGAATTAACATCTCAGGTGAGTTAGATATGTAGATGGGAGTCATCAGCTCAAATGTTGGTGTCTACACCGTATTTCAATCATGCTGTGCTCCTTTTATAACCAGTGGAGGTAAACACACACTTACATGCTCTATTTCCTCCTAAAGCAAAGATCCTTATGGTTCAGGTGAATTGTAACCTAAAAACGGCCGACTCTCTCCATTGACTGTAAAGGGTGACTACAAGACAGGATTTCTGCAAGGATACCATGTAGATAAGAGAGAATGCCTATTTTCTGAAGTGTCAGCCAGCTTAAATACCCCAAATGTGTGCGTGGCATTTACATTAAACACTACTTTTTCATAGTATTATATGAGGTTTCAACACTTAAAAAAACATACATCAAAGAGTTTTAAACCCTACCAATCCTACCAGCTCTGTTTCCCCTTTCAACATAATTAAGTTAATCTTTCAAGGCAAGTTGACACATGTAGTCAATTGGTTACAGGGTCTTTTTAAAATCATATTTCATGTTCTTCTAACAGGCTAGTAACTATGGTGAAGTCAAACTTAGGAAATTTTCTAGCTGTGCTGACAGTTCCCTATTACTAAACTTGAAACATATATATGCTGATTGATTTCTGATTAAATCCTTGTCTTCTGGAATGCTCCAGCTGAATTATCAAGGCAGTTTCTTTTACAGTCAAATGTGAGGAGTGAATAATTCACCATGTTACATGCAGTTACTTGCAATAATAGTGATCTGATCAGTAATGTTTCCAGGATTCTAGATATTGGCAATATCAACTTCAATAAAAAGCTCTTATATTTCAGTCTATTATAATTTTCCTCACATTTAGGTGCTCTCACCTCATTATTAGTTGATGTATGAAATCTACAGGCAGCTTGAGCAACTAACAGCTACTTTGTATGAAAGAAGAAACTTGCTTATAGTGGCTGGCCTGTTGTCATCTTGAATGATGTGCTGCTATAATAAAAAGTGGTATATAAACAAACAATTTAGTAATGAGAGGAGAAGGTCTAGTGGGGAGTTTGACCAAGGTCAACTAGATATCGAGAAGAAATTCATGTGCAGAAAATTGATTTGCTGATAAGTAGCATGATCATCTGCAGAATGAAATCAGGGACTTTGACTAATTGCCAAAAGGGAGAATGCAGTAGAGTCTGTAAGATACAGGATTTAATAGCAGCCTAGTGAAATGACATTGGATCAGGTGCTGCTTATGTTACACCATTTTGAATCTGCAGTAACTTTCTGAAATCACTGTGCCATCCAGGGTTTTTACTCCCTCTGATTTTCACCGTTGCGGAGCTGTTTCTGTACAATGCTCCCTGAAAGGCACATATCTATCTGTGTGCTTAATACCACTTGTTCCCGGGTCCTAGTAGGAGAAGCATCTAAGGGAGAGGAGCCAGAGGAGATGGGAGGGATTGGGATCAGGACTGCGTGCTGACCCTTGACTAGCAGAACAGCCATTAGTGAGCCTTTCCAGCTGGTGTTGTAGGAACAGCTGCGGTGAAGGACAGATATCGGGCTGTTTTGTTCAGTGGAATTACTCCAGACTCGCAGTAACTCAAGTGGTCTGTTGTTGACGGTGGAACAGCTATGTTGCTATGAGAAACCAACCACATACTGGCAAGACAGAACATTGCAGATTAAATATTTATATCTTGTTTATTTACCTTTTTTATTAGGAAAGAAAACAAATTAATTACTTATGGCATGGTTGGGTTAAAGATAAGATGCTGTTATTTTTATTGTTTCTAGGGAAAATATGGGCTTCTCTTCAGCTGTGCTCTTAAAACAAGAACTCCTAAATAGAGGAACTAGCATGCTGCAAAATTTTCAGAGAGGCCAGCAGCAGTGGCGTATTTTCAGCTACCTACATTTATCAGAGAGGAGTCCTGTCTTCTGAACAGCAGTTCTTTCTCCTGTCTTTTGTAGATGACTGTGCAAGAGCAATTCACCAAACTGGTTCAGTTAAGGAGGGAAACAATTGTTTCTCTCCATGTTTTCCAGTGATGTGAATCTATGGTAACTGTGATAATCTCCTTCCTCGCAATTTTTCAATATTCACTATTTTCCCGTGGACATGCCAGTACTATGAGATAAGTCTGTGATCTGATCCATGTACAGTTAGTGGTGTGTGTCTAAACTAGACCTGAGGGGATGTCTGGCCTTTCTGGGAAAGGTGGTAGATACTTACAGAAAACTTGGTTTTGGCTGTGGCAGTAGTGGGTGCCAAGACGTGTGAATGGCTACCATATTAAATCAGTGCTGATCAGCAGAGCGAGTATTCTGCCCAAATCTCTTTTTCCCCAAGCAGGCTGCCCACCTGGGGAGTTAGGATGTTGCTCTCAAGAGAAACACTGTAAATGACCTTCTGGATGAAGGTCCTAAGAAAATAAATCAGAGTTGTTTTTGGTGCACTTCTACACTGCAGTTTCAAAAAACAGCTCAGTTTGACTTGAGGGCAGCAGCTCATGGGCTGCTCATGGTAGCCCATTTGACGATGGTCTGCCACTCTCACTATTCTCTCACATAGGCTGAAACGTATTCTTCTGTTTCGTTCCAATATCTAGCATAGCTTTTGGAGGTCCTAGTGGGATCTCTCTTCTTTGCCTACACAATCAAAAAAATAATTAAACCTTTGAAGCCTGGGATTTATCTTCTCTTTCAGCAGCTCTGAGTAAATAAGCATTACAGCAGTCAAAATATGGAACAGATATTTTTCCATTTTTCCTGACAATTTTCTCCTTAATAATGTGGGCAGAAAATATAAAGAATTGTAAGAACATAAAAATGCATATACACTCAAGCACAATTACACCCTTAAAAACTGGAATAAGTTTAAAGAATTTAAACCTGGGCCTCACAGTGTTTTCATCTGTAGGTTAAACTCTCTGTTCAAATTACTTGCATTGGAGAAAGAGGAAATGCTAAAGAGGTATGATGGTAGGAATAGCTTCAGTCTTGCAGTGCTGCATGGAGGCATCAAACACTGATCTAAGCCAAACTGCCCTGTTTGCAGGTAGTGTGTTGAAAAAATTAGAGGACACAGAAACTGAAATTGAAAAATACTTTTGTTTATCTGTGGTCTAGAGTGAGAAAATAAGCTTTCTTCTCCCCCCTTGCTAACCTGGGGATTCCTCCTATCTCCTCCTTGAGCTACTCAGCACACATATTGTAAGTAGCTCTGAAATCTAGCCTGAGGCTTAGCGTACGTTCATGCTGAAAATCAAAATGAAACTTCTAGTTAGCTGAATGCCATTAATTCAAAACATCTGTGCTGGCATTTAATCCATTTGGGTTAGATCTAGGTTAAAAGTAGCACCAAAAATTTGAATTTAATTTGAAAAATTTGAATGTTTTACTTTTTTTCTTGCTCTCAGCTACATTATTTGATATAGTTATTAGTATTATTTTTAGAAAATAGGAGCTTCTTTACAAAACCAGATTTTGGAAATGCAAACAGCTGTTTACAGTCTCCAGTGAGTCTTGTTAGCTGGTAATCTTAAAAATGGCAGTGCCACAGTTTTCTTAGAAATGCCCCAGTGCAGAACTGGGTAAGTTTCATTTTACTAACCTTCTCCATTACCCAAAGGGGGGTTCCCAGGCTATCCACATATAAGTGTTTTATAGTGATGACTGAGTACAATCAGTTTGGCTGATTAGATATATGAAGAGTTTCCGTTAATTTAATGTATATATACTAGTCAGATTTTGTTTAATAAATGCTTTCTATCATGATAATAGCTTCATGGAGAAATTTTCCAGGGACCTGGGAGAAATGAAACTTTTTCACTTGCACTGTCACCATTTTGAACTTCATTTCAAGCTTTCTTTTGAGGTAAGAGCATTTTAATTGATGTTTCAGAACCAACATCATGCTATGTGTCTGCATATCTTACAGGCCTGCACCGAAGACTTTTGCAGGCAGTTCTAAATTACATAAACCTTTACAGATTTACTTGGAATATAAGAAAGGTCTCAAGGTCTTTGTCACAAGCTGAATCTTGAATCATGTAACAATGGATTTGAAAGTTTGTTTCATTGTTTTTCTATAAAACTACTACAGCTAGTAGCTGTAGAATACCAGCACCAGTCTGTGCACATTTGGTGAGCTTACACACCCATAGGGTATGCAAAGTCAGCATCACATTACCAAAATCGATGCATTTATCCCTGGGTCAGCAAGATTCATAAATACATGCCCTATTCAAACCTCTGGGTCATCACATTGACTTCAAAAGAGCCGCAGAGTCACTGTGTTAGACTTACTGACGTTGCCATGCATTGTCTAGGTCACTTTTTTTGGCTTCCTCTCCCATTTCTCAAGTTCTGTAACGTTGGGTTTATTTCTGATCCCGATTACAACAGCATGAAACTCCACAGAGTTGCATTAAATTATTTTGGAATTTTATCTGTGCAGCTGCATTTGTAATCAGATCTCATATGCTAATGATCAGCCACTAAAGGAATTCAAGCCTCAATCAATTTATATTTTTGGAAGTGTGCCTTTTGTTACCAGCTAGTGTTGCAGACAGCCTGGTTCTGATTGCAGTGAGGGAAAGAGGTCCTTGGCCCGTGCAGGCCATTGCTGCTTGCACGTAGATGGGTCTGTGTATACCTTGCTAAGCCTTATCTGCCTCCTTAGTGCACCTTGTAAATGTACACCTGGCTGATAGATATTTGTTTCCAACTTTTTGCTCTTGAATGTTGCTTACCCTTTGCTTTCTATTATCTTTCATGAGCCGCATTTTCAAATGGGGTGCTACAGACCTCCATGTGTATCTGTTCATATATGTAAATTTTATATGACCATATCTTGCATGAGGCAATTTTATGTCACTTCTGCAGCCAAAGAAAAGATTACTTTGTGGCCCCATTTACACATAGCTTAGGCTTCTTTTGCCTTCATATGGGAAGTTTTTCACCTACTCTATGTTCTTTCTCTGATAAGTGCAAGAATCTCATATGCAATTAGGGCAATGTCACATTTTGACCTTGTGAGTCTCTTGAAACGTGGCTATTTCAGTAGCAGACAATTCAAGAAAACAAATGTAATCAAATTTTCACATAGTACTATTATCAGGTAAGTAAAATAAAATAAAGAAAATACTTTAACTCAAGTAGTGCAGGTCGATGACTTTCTGTTTTCCTGTTCTAGTTATCTGATGCATTCATGGATTTGGACAAAGAGTAATGTAATATACTAGCAATCTGGTCTTCTAGGATAGGCACAGGTCTATTTACAGATGTACCAAGCCCTTCTCCAACCATCCCCAGTTTCTGACATCTGATTGTCTGCATCATTAGCTATTGGCAGATAAAAAGGTATTTAATAATAGTCTCAGAGTGCTTTTTCTGGTCATATCCAGCATCATTTTTCATGCATTTGAAGAACGTTGGTAATGGATATGATGCTATGAAACCTAGATTTTTATACTGTGGCTCATCACTTCATACCTGAAGCATTTTATCACTTGATAGCCTGCTAATAATCATAATGTTTATCTTTAATGAAATCCCTACAAGTGGCATAGGGAATAAAACTTTCCATATCTTTTAAATACAGGCTTTTATCTAGTGAAAAAAACTATCTCAGCTGACCTGATGGATTTCAGTTGGGAATGTATATGCCTATAACTCTGTTTCTTACATAGGTACTCTCAAAATCCATTGCACATAGATAGTCTTCTAAAAAAGAAGCAGTCTTTAGCTGTACAAATCAACGTCTTGCTGTCAATATTTTCAGAACCTAGCTGTTAGAATATATTCCCAAACTATAATGTGTATCTGTAGCCTAGGATGCCTGTTGAGCTTCCTTTTAAGTTTTACGGCTGATACCAGAAAAAGGAGCATAAAACACCTATAAAATGCTCTGTATTTAAAGAGCCTTCCAACCCAGTACTGCAATTACCTGAACCTAAAGGATTATCTGTTTCCTACTCATTTACCTTATGAATAACCTGCAACAAAAGTATGAATAAGAAACACCCCAGGGTAAGGTGACATACATATAAAGGTAACTTTTCAACAAACCCTGTGAATCTTGGTTGTGACTTAACCCCATGTAACAGAGAGTTTTCTGAGTCCCAGATAATTTTTAAAGATTAGACCAAGAAAAGAAAGTTATAACTGGCAGTGTGGGTAATATAAGAACTGCACTAAGGGATTACATAATCAAAGAAACAGTAAATGAAACATTAACAAAGTGAAAAAAAAAGTCCAGAAAGCTATGGTGGCAAAATATGAACTCTGGAAACACTAAAATAGAATTTATTATAAATCCCATACAGAAATTGAGATAAAAGTCTAACAGTGCCAGATGAAACAGTGTGTGCAAACTGGGATTTCTGGTCTTTTTATTTGCCATAAAGCTAAATGGCTTTGTCAGATTCCTACATTCTTATATTTCCTGTAAGGAGCCTGGGTAAACAGCCCTCACCGAACTGTTTCTATTTTCTACTTGTCTCTTCCTGTAATGTGTTATGTATCCTCAGTTTCCAAAGCAGGAGGTGCTCAGTATTTTACAGGATTGAGCATTAAATGCACCGTATATTTAGCTCTGATTGAGCCCCAACCACTCTTTCTATTAAACTTTTTTTGATGGAAATAGTATTGGTACCAGCTGTGCAAAATAGGAAAAAACAACAACAAAAAAAAACCCCTTGCTTTGTCTTGTCCTGCATCTGATTTCTTCTGGAGAGAAGCTCTTGTGTTCAGTGAGTGCATGACCAAGCCATTTGTCTGAAGGCCAGTGTTTGCCCTGGGATGGCAAAACCCGGTATTTTTGTAGACTTCCCCGTGCTATCACTGCTGCCAGCTGCACCTGGCGAGAAGAAGCAACTCACGATCTGAAAAGCTCATTCAAACAATAATGCCTGCTTCTCTCTTGACAGGTTAATTAATTGCATGCCATTATATTTTGTGTGTGCTTTTGGGTGGTTTTGATACTTTTATTTCAAGTGTGTTTCCTAGTAGAGTTTGAAAAGGCTGATGCATTGTCTGCCTGTCAGTTTAGATGGTGCTTGATACAGAAAGAAGAGAGGGAGAGGAAAAGTTAGAGACAGAATATGCATGGCGTGTTACAGCTAGAAAACCTAAACTGGGAAACCTGAACATAATCCTGTATGGTACAAACTGAAGAAACATCTATTTGAAACTTTAAAGTATCATTAAATGCCAGCCAAATAGTAAACTTTTCTTGTTACATGTTGGTAAAAAGTAATGTCCCAGTCTACCATGCATGTTTTTAATGCTTGAGTGTTGTTACTGTGTTAGGTTAGCAGATGGGCCAAGAAAGGTATTCTGTTTCATGGCGGATAAATGTATTTTATTCCTAAACATAGGAATACAGGATTCACTCCCAACTTAAAATAACTTCCCAGATTTTTGAAGCTTCTCATGAAATGGAATGAAAATTTCATTTTGGGACAGTTTCTTTCATAGTTTGCTGGGTATAAATACAAGCCTGACTTCTCAGTGAACCGCCAAGAAGGCTGTTAAGGGGTGAGATGGTAAGTTGGCTAGTTTTCAAAGCATGTTGTTGGTTTGGAAGTGTCTGCTTTCAAAACAATTTTGACAGGGCAGTATTACCAAAGAGGGTGAGAAAAAGATGAATGGGAATTTCTTTGACCAGGCCTTTTGAACAAGGTTGTACAACATCTGTTACTCGTGGTATTGAAAGGGGGGTTTGGAAGTGAGATCATAAGTTATTGTTGTTGATCATTTTTGTGCTTCACAAATACAATTTAGAAGTAGGAACAGTGACTGTCTTCTGGGAGAGAAAAGATGGTGAAGAAATACAATAAAATATATTAACATCCCGTAATACTATACCGTCCCCTGTTTTAATATAGAGAATGATTATGAAAGTTGTTTGATCAACAGTGTTGCACATGAAGTCTTTATTGTTGAGGATAGATGTCTTGTGAGTTATGGCAGTGCAAATTATTTTGCCTATCACACTAGAACAGCAATAGTTTTGGCTTCAGTTAAGCATTAGTCTTTCTGGTCTTAGCATCTCAAGAGTCATTCCATGATGATTTTAAAGTCTTTTTTTTTGGTGGTTGTTGCCTGCCCACTGGGAACTGAAATGGGTTCATGATTATGGCCGACTGGAAAACAGGAATTTTATTTCATGAAACATTTGGGGTTTTGAAGCTTGTTGTCATTCTGCTTAACCCTTGGGAAGGAGAGGGAAGATGTAATCCACCTCAGTCCAAGACTCTGGTCTAGGACAGGCACGTACTCAGTGGAGACTCGAATGTAGTTTTTCACTTCCCATGTGATCACATCAACCCCCACCTACTGGCTATTTTGCTGGGAAACGTTTTTTTTGTGTGTGTGTGTTGGGGGGGAGGTGGAATAAAAATTCAATCTTGGCCCAGTGAAACTGTGATTCATACTGAAAATTTTGTGAACAGTTTCTCTGTGAATAATTGTGACCTTTCATCTCTTGGATAGCGTTATTTTGGAAATAAAAGTAGCATCATAATGATGAGCTAGAACGAAGAGACTTGACCACACATTAGGATTTTTCAAACTGGAACAGCTCCAGAGGTTGTATAACACCTCCCTTTGTCTTCCCACCCAAAAATATGTTGACACTTATGGGACAAAGAAATCTGATGGTTTTCAGTATGCTTGGAAGATCCACTGCAACAGAAAATTTTTTAAAATGGAAGTCCCATATTCATGTATTAAGACTATCATATATATAAGGTAACATATCAATGTCCACGTTGTGTTTAAATGAAGGTATTATTAGAAATGTGTTATTCATGTGCAAGTGTGTAGGTTTGGAGAGTATATGTCATATAGCCTGAGACAGAAGTATAGTCTACACACACAAATTTTGCCAGTTAAAGACCCTATACGCCGTATGCAGATTTCAACCATTTTCATCTCCTTTCTATATGAGGGAGCTAGAAATATATATATATATTTTTTGACACTGAGACATCTGGAACAGTGTTGTGGCCTGGGAGCTGCCTGGTCTTGTGGCAAGATAGAAGGAAGCTCAAGATCAAGAAGTGGAGGGAACTGGAATCCAAAATCCCTGCCCACACAGAACAGATACCATGGATCATTCTGGAGGACTTGAACTGGATCAATGAAAAACACGCTATGCATGTGAGTTTCTTTGCTATGAGTTTTTCTTTGTCAAATAATGCCTTTCTTCACCGTATTGCTCTGGAGAACAGAGGGAGCAGACTTGTACAGTCACTACTGTTGTAAAATAAGATGACTGTAGTTTCTTGCAGTTGTAAAACTCCCATTTGCAGGAGAACATTCTTCCATTTATTCCGTGTTATGTGCTGCTGCCAATTTTGGCACATTTGGGATTCCTGTAGCACACTCATCAGTGGTCACTCGCTGTCTCTCCCTAGTGATCAAAGTCATAATTGCTTAAAATTGCATAAAAATAGAGGTCAAACACAATGAAGTATAGGAATCTGTATTTGAACAGGAAACTGCAAAACTAAAGATGACACAACATATGCTATAAACATATCACATATGGTATAAACATTGCAACATGATAAACCCTGCTCACAGATGTTATTTTTTGAACTGTTCATGTATTGAGACCAGGCAAACTACCGGACTGGCTGTGATAATATCTACACTATAGCATATTCTTTAGTGAAACAAAACAGTCTTTTGTTCCTAAAATGGGGATGAAAGGTGACCTCTCCCTGCTGCGTGCTGCAAACTGGAAAAAACTCTCTGGTGCATTCAAGTTAGCTCTGTTTTCCCCCAATCTTTCCAGGTCATTAGATCATTGGTCTCTTAATGTGTCTTGGCTCTAACTTTGCAAATGGATCCTGCAAGAGAGAACTTTATGTTGGACTATTTTAGTGAATCTCATCTCTCCTGCTTGTTTTAGTCCCCCCAAATTAGTGTCTAGTTAAATAAAGGGTGGCATTTTAATGCTGGTATTATACTGAACATTTTAAGGGGCAGAGAGTCTAATAGTTAAGAATCTTTGTGAGTAAGAGACAATATATTTCTTAGGAATTAGGTGACTGTAAAAATGCAGTTGCCGTTAACATCCTGGTAATCCTTTATTTTTGTTTTCAGTTTCCCCAAGAATTACCAGGGCAAATCTCATTAGCTACCAGGGAAATGGGCTTTCATTCAACTCCAGAAGAAGCAAACCATCTGGAAAAATTGAGCAAAATGGCATATCTGCATTTTGTACATCTTGAACTGCAGAAGGGTAAGAGTAGGTGAACTGATGAGAAAGAGCTGAAGAAACAAAGTAGAAATTGAAGCTGAACTTGCCGCTAGACTTCTCTGCTTGTATGTTGTTAAATGAAGTCGTATTTCTTGGCTTGTATCATTTTGTCAAGACGTTATATGACTGTCAGTGATATGTAAACAAAGAGAATTTATTATTCTTCAAATCGGAACTGCAAAGCCCTAAATAAAATCACAGAGTTCCCAAAGCCTGGCATGTTACTCCATAAACACCATCAGTGACTGTTCTCTGCTGGTATGTCCCATGCATACTTCAGCAGTGACAATACTTGTAAATCCATGTACAAGCGACCTGATCCTTATCTAAGGGGTGCACACAGAAAGGCATAGCGAGGCTTGAAAGGAATGCGCTAGTAGTAAATATCCCACGTACATCTGAAATGAGAAATGGAAACTGAAAGCTGTGCCTCTGTGCAACATTGCATGCCAATCCTTCTGCAGGTTAAATTTACAAACAGTCTCTAATGAGCAAAGGCTGTCTAGTGCTGGCAGCAGTTGCAGTTCCTTCTCGCAGAGATCCCAGTCTGTGAATAATCAACAGCAAAGTCTCAAGTCATGTCAAGAAACATTTTCTGACTGTGGTCTTAACTACAGAAACTGTCCCTGGAGAATTGTGTTTCCGTAATGCAAAGCATACACTATAAGCTATGAACTTTGTGTTTCATTGCTGTGTGAGGATCATTTTAAAGATAGCAGCTCAAACTACAAGCAGTGCAGTTATTTTCCTTCCATTAGCCCAAAATCCTGGTTGCATGGAGCAAGAATGGTCCCAGCTATCTTAACAGCATATTGACTTTGAAACTTAAATGATAGTATAGATACTGCTGACTGCTTTACTGCAGATGAATTTTAGTCCTCCAAAAATCCAAATATTTATACTAAATTTAAATTACTTCCTACACCCCTCTGTGTGGAGAATATAGTCAAAAAGAACATTAAATGGATGCACTGTTCATATTCTACTAATGGTTTCCCATAAATAAACTATTAATGTAAGTTAAAAAATAAAAAAATGAGGTTTAGAATCACCTGAAAAAAAATAAAGATGTTTATTTTTTGAATTACTGTTATACCTGTGAAAGAGATTGAATTATTGTACTGCGTAGAAGTATGGCAGATAGTATCTCTCCCAAGCAATTTTATTATTCTGAAGCCTACCAGATTGGGACAACCACTCTCGTCCATCTCAGCACCTTACAATTCTGAAGGAATAAATACTATGGTGGATTGACAGGTTTAGTAAATAAACTCATTCCTTGATTCTCCTGAGATAGCAAGGCAAGTTCCATATGTTCCCCTTTGCTGCTAGAGAATTCCAGCTCATCAATAAGAAGCTCTTGGATAAAGAAATTTTCAGCAGAATGACGATTTATGCACAATATCACTGATATTTTGTTGTTACACTAATTAGTCCAATCCTGAGTATAAGGATAAGTGTCAGCCCTGGCAATAAAGCTATGAGAAAATGTTTAGGCTGAGTGGTATTGGCAATGCAGATGCCTTTAATGGGAATACATTTGATATGGTGCTGTATGCAGCTTCACTGCTAATACTTGCAATGGCAATAGCTTAGAATATAATCTCTGCACTGAATGCAACATGTGAACTGGATCTTGAAGTACGCAGAGGGACAGAGAGCTAGAGGTGCCTCTTGTGCCATTCAGTCCAGGTCTTGGTTATCACAGGCCCAATAATCCCTCTGATAAACCTGAGTAATCTTTTTCATAAACTTAAACATGCTTCTCCCAGGATCTTGCGGAGGGACTTGAACTACTTTTTGTCTGAAATCAAGTGTTTGCTTTGAATAGGGCAGCGATGAAGTCTGAACATCACGGTCTTAGGATCATCCTAACAGCTATCCTACTAGAGACTTTTCTCTTTTATATGTTACCCTTTTTGAGTTCAATTGAAATGTCAGTGCTGCACCCCTGATTACAGAGGTAAATGGAATTTTAATGTATTAAAAACTGCATGTAAACTACATATTAATTTTGGCCTTTTTAAATGAAACCTTCAACAGGATTCTAGGCAACTGATTGGACCATGAAGTCAGAAGTGAGAGCTGAAAAAATAAGGCATGTGTATGAAATAAACTTATCTCGGATGATGTACTCAGTTCCTGAGAGTCCAGAAAAGCTTAGCTGACCATTGTTGCAATGAATAATTCACTGTCTCTAAATTTAGCTTTGATCCATGTGATTGTGTTGTGAGTTTGGAACACATTCACATACACATGCAGAAGAGCTTAAACTGCTCTCCCTTTCCTCCTCTCATAAAAAACCCAAACCCTTCTGACCTCAAACTGTTCTCCAAGTGCATCACTCTTTGAGTTGTACCAGAATTGTACCAGAATATTAGGGTGCACAGTTCATTAGTTTAGGTATCTCAAAGTGGTTTTTTTTTTTTTTTTTTTTTTTTTTTCCCCACCTTGGAAGACTTTTCAGTGCCTTCTGTGAGATCATGGAGGAATTCCAAGGTGCTATCTTGTCTGGCTTAGGGAAAGGATAAAGCTGAGATATTATTTTTATTTTATAGAAAGTCCAGTGTTTTGACAATAGAAAGGCATAAATGTTCATCTGAAGAGGAACTGTTTTAATTTTATTAGATGGTAGATTTGTTTAATTAAGGTCAGCTTTTATCCTGTGCTCCCTTCCTCCTTCCTGGCATCTAGCTAGTGCAGGGGTGGAAACCTTCAGATGCAGAGTAAGACAAGGTTTGGAGGAAGAAATAATATCTTTCATTAGATCAACTGATCCAATTGGAAAAAGCAGATGAGTTTGCAGGCACATGTGCCCTTCAAAAATAAGTCACAGAAACCTCACAGGGACTCTTAAGAGTGTAGTGGCATAAAAATCCTGATGAGGTTGTGACTGGAAGCTTAGAGCCACTGGATGAGGAGCCTGCGGTAGGTAGAAGCTGAAGTTGCATTTGGAGATCAAGGAAGGGGAGAAGAGAAGGACTTTTAAGAGCCTCCACAAAAGTGGAGGGAGGCAGAAGAATAAAGAGATTGAGACTAGGGGGCAAAGAGTTGGCTGAGCAAATAAACTGGGACAAATAACTAGGGCAGCATGTGAAGTAAAGGCTGAGCCTGGAGACAGATCTTGGAAGAAGGGGCTGGAACTGAGGGCCTGGAGGGACGAGGGGAGACGCACTAGCTGTTGCGTATGGAAATACAGAATGACTGGACATGCAAGATATGGATATAGAAATAAGGCAAGGGTGGGGAGCTCAAAAGAAGAAAGAGGAAAGGTGACTGGAATGCTAATCCTGAGGAATACAGCTGAGGTTGAGAAAAGAAATGAAGGACAGAGAAAAGGCAGTAGCAGGACGGGGCAGTCTACAAACTAAATGGCAGAATAGCTCAAACTTAACAAATGTGGGGAGAAAAATCGGTGCTTGCTAGAGGTTTTTCATATCAAAGCTGGGAAACCTGAGACTCCCAAGTCTCAGCACTGTGCTGTACCATGAGATAGTTCACATTGCTTCCCAAACTGGCTGCTGTGTTAGTGCACGGGGGCAGAGGGCTCGCGTGTGCTTGCCTGCAAGGTTCTGCATCTATAACAGCTCCTGGAAGAAGCCAGATGATAAAGTTTCTGGGTTCCTCATTTCCTTTTATGAAACCTAGATCACTACACACAACCTGCTGCATTGAAAGGTTGTCATTAAGACTGCCATGCCAAGTAATAAAGATTTAGGCAATGACATAATCAGGGTTTGCGTAATTAATTTTCAGTTGTGTAATAAGGACTATCTCCCAACCCGTGCACTCCCACTGAGGCAGAGTAGAGGTTGCTCCATGTAATTTCATTTTAGGCGCTTCCTGACTTTTAAGTGCTTCACTTTGCAATTTTTATAATGTTCTTTTTAATGAAGCCTTTCTCTATGTGTGTAATTAAATATAGATTGCAGTAATCTGCACTAAAGGAAGACTATTTCATCTCTCAATATTTTAGCATGTAACTATTAAGAATCTGGTTTTTTATTCCAGACTTGTCTTTAGCAGTATAAAGAGATGAATTTTAATCTCCATTTCCATTCTATATTTTATTCTCTTCTAACTGCCAGTAGGGGTACCAGTTAATATCATCTGTATTGTATTTCAGTGCTGTAGCTGTGAAGAATTAAACCAACAAGGCAGCATAAAGAAGAAAAAGCTTCTAGTCAAATGAGACCTAGTAATCAGGTGTTTGAAGGCTGCAAATGCTTTTGAACATCTTGGAGATGGCTCCATCTCTTTAATTTTTAAGATGTAGTTTGGCAATTTCCATTCCAGTGCTTGCAGTACAAGTCTTATTATGTTGTACAGGAAAGATGAAAGCTCAGAAAACTTGTAAATAATTCCAATATGTTTTGATTAGATTATGGTTGGCAAAAAGGTTATATGATTTGGTTATAAGGTTTCTCTGTTGAAAGCTAAGATGGTGTCTATTAAAAATCCTAAGGGATGACTAACCTCATACTTGTAACATTTTCTAAATTTGTCAAAGTGTAATTTTGAATTGCATTGTCAGACTTGCTCTAAGTGAGAGAAAAATTACAACATAAATGAACGTGAGTGCTTAAATGAGAAAGAGATAATAGAACACAGAGTGTTTCTGTAACTTTAATGGACGTCAGATTGATGTGCTAGACAAGCTACAGCATAATAGATTTTTCATGAATTTGTCTTCTACTTAAGACTTCTCTCTTTCTTTATTTGTCTGCTTAGGTGTGAAAGTGTATGAATGATAAATAATATTATACTAAATACTTTTCCCAGTTTTGACCCACTGAGCCAAATACAAGCTTTCATAACAAGTCAAGTGGGGAAAGACAGTGTGTGTATGTACTGTTTCTAGTTGCCAGTCCCAAAGCCTAATCTCTGCTGTAATGGTGTGAAGAGCAGGTAGTCTAGGGCAGGAGAATAAAGCATGCAGAGAGGCTAACTTGGCAAAGAATGTAAATTTGGCATTGTCTGAAATGGGTCCTTTGGAATCTACCTTTTTCAGCCATTCAATGAGTTTTAGCTTGTTTTTGTGAGATGCTCCATTAGTAATAAGAAACCTCTGAATATCTGATAGCAGAACCTAGAACACTGACTTAGAGAATTCTTCTATTTCTTACCTTTCCCTTAACTCCAGGAAGAGCATGCATTGCATTTTTGCAGCTGTTGGAAATTTTTTGCCTGTTTTAGTGCGTAGATGTATAACAATGTTTAATGAATGAGTGGTAGTGATTTGCTTATCAGTCCATGTAACCATGCAGACATTTTCAATAAAGCAAGGTCAAAATGAGCCTTGCTGATGCATTTTTAAAAAAATGATTGCTGGAATGGAAATGCCAAGTCTAGCTAAAAGCAACTGGCTGTAAAACCTAGTATATTACTGGGATAGTCACGGCTCAGAAAGACCGTAAGTAAAATCAGCTTGATAGATTCAAGTGGATGAGAAAAGCAAGCTTCTGGAGCAGTGCAATTACTTTTTAACCAGAAGATCTGTTGCATCTTCAAGAATAAAAAACATAAGCAGTGGGTAGTGTGCTGTGTGTTGGGTGTTACATATTTGACTTAGCCTCTGAAAGCAACAACTAAGTCAAATAATTTTCGTTTGTCCAAGGTGAAATGGTCATTTGGGAAATTAATAACTCTCGTGGAAATAAGCCAATTAGGGATGAAGTTCAGGGGATGTGGAGGAATGTCACAGACAGCAGAGGCGTGTTGTCCCTGGGACTTCCATCACAGAAACTTTGACCCACCACTGACATGCACTATCACATCTTCTTTCCAGCTGCATAGCAGTAGCAAAATTATCTGTGTTGAGCAGCAGAATATATGTATGTATCACGATAAGTTTGTAAATTGTTTTTTGGTCCTTTGGGAAGATATATGTCATTTAAATGCAATTAAAATACAGCAAAATTTATAACTTTTTCTTTATGATATGCTTTAAAATGTAGATTTGTTGAGTCAGGTATTTATCTGGTGTAGACTATTATCAGGCTGCTGATTTACCTGATCGCTGAATTAGAGCGACTTAATTGTGGAACTGGATTCCTGAATATGAGCAGGGGCATTCATAACCTTTTTATCTGTGCTCCAGCTGGTAATGAAAGAAAACTGCTTTGTGAGACTGTAACAAATGGGAAGAGAATGAGCAAGCAAGAGAACATTTGTGTTCCCACTACTATATACAGATGGTAGCCAGTCTGAACTATAAATACTCTCACACTATAAATCTTTGCAAGCATATTTTTCTCTGTCCTATATGCTGTTCTTAAACATTATATCAATAACAGTGTATTAATATATAGATTTTTTCATTTGAATATGACGCTGCATAGAATTGTAACAACAGAATGTTAACCATTAGATCAAATGCCAAATAATGCTAACAGGAGAGAGTACAAATGAGAAAGAACTGCACTGGAGATTTAAAAACAGGAGGCTGTTCAGATAAAAACTTAAAACGTTGGCAAGAGCTCTACCAACTGTGTTTTCTAATTCTTCTAATGGGTTTTTGTTTTTTCCTTGAAGATTTCATTAAAATTCTATACCTGTATCTATTCTTTAATATTTGGAGAGTGATAATATAGGAGATTATGATTTATGAGTGATAATGCAAAACGGTAGTGCTGGCCTATTTGGTTTGAGTTTATATTTCAAATTCCAATAGTCTGATAAGTAGCTACTGGTGGTCTTCTGTTTCCTACTCAATATACCCAGATGTAATGCACCAAACATAACACAACATAAAAACATCTATGACTTTTCCTTTTTCTTGAGTGGGATAGTAATCTACCAAGATGAGCTTGTACTTAGGGAAGAATAGCAACTTTGAGAAATTTAAACTTTAAGTCTTGAAGAGACTGATATTTTTGGTGAGATTTTGGAATAGCTTCTCTTTTTGGTGAGTTTTTGTGCAGAATGAACTTTAATATTTAAATTTCACCTGAGCAGAACATTAAGGAATACAAGGAAGTAAGACTGTAATACCTAATTCTATGATTTTGTTCCACAGTTAGCTGCTGCTTATTAGTGAAGCACATTGTTGTACTTTACAAATACAGTTTCTTTTTCTGCTTGCATAATATCCATAGTTATAGTTTCTTGAATTCCCAAAGTACTGGAGTTTACGGGAATGTGGCTAAGCAGCTACAAGATTTGATTTAAAGAAATTAGCATTGCCAGTTAGCTGTGATGGATCAGAAATAGTACATGACATTGGCTTTGTTCCCTGTTTGATTGAGTCTCTCTCCTAGAGAATTAGAGAAATTCAAAAAATTGGAGGTTTGAGTTCCTGGAAGAGTAAAAAAGGCTGATGGAAACTGTTACATGACAAATATGAAGAAAATCTACATGAACAGAGACTTTTCTGCCCTGAATCTTGAGAGAGGAAAAAATAGATATTAGATTATAATGTTTATGATGGGAATGATTGAAATTTATTTTGATATAACCTCTATCTTATTTAAGGTTATTTTTAATCAAGACGTAATGTGGGTATATCAGTTTTAGAGTACATATGAAGAAAAATCATGTTATAAAATACAATTAATTAATGCATCTGATCAAATTGTCATAGTTAGTGAGATTGGATGCGTTTAGTGCGTAGATTATCTCTACTTGTATAGCCTCGGGGTAAGTGAGCTGAACAAATGGAATCCATTTTCAAATAATTTGTGTCATATTCAGAACTATGAAAAGATGAAGGTTAAACTAACAAATGTAAACAGACATCATTGGAACTTACTTTTAAATCTCCAAAGTATTTTCTTTGATTTTTCAGAATTACTCTAGTATTTTGTATTATATAGTATATAGTGTTATATGGTAAGCCTCATAATGTGTCTGTGAAGACATTTATTTAGAGACGTTTTCTTAAAGTCAGCACTATACCTGCATTAGAGAATACAAATTGTTGTATTTCCAAGGCCTTATTAAATATTAAGTAGTTTTCTTTTTCTGTAGCTGAGTGTATCAAGGGCAAGCCTTGTAAGTCCTACAATGAAATTCAAATGAGCTAACTGAACCTTAAAAGCTGCTACTGATTACTCATAATAGAAAATATACCTTATACAGTGAGGGGAGCTAAAGGAGGAGATACTGAGATTCAACCTAGAATAAATTGTATTCAGACAGGATACAGAATCTTTCTGAGAGAATACTAAAATGCTATGATAGATTTTATTCAAAAGTTAACTATAAAACAAAATGTGAGGATTAACAACAACTGACAGTGCATTAACCACTTAGCTGACTGTGAATTGTCCATCTTGGAATAGAAATAGTATGTCGAAGCAGCATGTTTTAAGAGAGAGGAAGGGAAGAACATGTATTGAATAGTGAATATTAATATGATTTTATGAATATGAATCACACATCTGAGTATGAGGATCAATTTCTTGATGTGTTGCTGATTTATTGGGGCTATGTCTAAGCTGGTAAACCTTAAAATAATTGAGGCCATGCCCTGACTCCATTACAGGACAAAATCAAGGTGTGCACCATGACTATGACTAGGTTTGCATTGGAAAGGAAGCTCGGACAGGTGGGCCAGACGTGAGTCGCAGCACCCTCTGACCGGCTACCTTCTTCTCTTGTGAAAGTGAAAGATGGCCTAAGAGACTATTGTCAGGTCGTTTGCAGCCGAGGTTTTTAAACTGACTCTAATTTCTTCGAGGCACTTCAGGAGCTGTGTACAGATAAAGCAGGTCATTAAATGCATGGAAGTTCTGATAACTCCCAAATTGCTCAACTTGTTTTCCTAAAACTGGCTGTCATTTGGAATTGCTTTAAACTCTGAGCGGCTCTTCCACGTGGAACACACGTCAAAATAGGTATCATAAAATTATTCATCTCCTAACAGTTATCTGCAAGCATCTGCCACTTGTTTTAGGTTTGTGCACTTCACTAAAAACCAAGGTTGTGGGTGATTAAACCAGTTTTCATGAACATTAGTAGGACTCAACAGCAGAACTTGGCTGGTGAGCTCATCAACAGGAGAAACTGGGAGCTGGAATTTGTACCAGCTTTGCTTGAAATGTGATGTTGTGATGTTTACACACAGGAACAAAAGTGGGTTTTGCCTTCAAAATATGAGCAGAGGAAATTGTCAGCCTACTGAGAGCTTTAACTTAATGAAGAACTTTCTGCGTGCTTTGTATTACATATTAAACATTTTAATACTCCTTTTAACTGTGCTCTCTCCAGTCCAAATGCATTAAAAATGTTCTTAATTCAAATAATTTCTGGAAATGACTGCCTTTGTTGCCACTGGGCTATCTTTGCAACCATTCTCTCACTTAAGAACATTTTGCCCCCATGGAATAAAAAAAAACTAAAAGAAGAAAGACAATTTTATCATGCCCATTGAAACAAACAAGAAACAGCTATTTCTGGAAAACTGTTATGAATTGAGAAAATAATCATAATTATTAAGATGTTATTTGAGGCTTTTTCTTCAATTCTGATTTAAGCCATGTGCTTGAGTCAAATTCTTCAGTGCAAAAGAGGAGGTCAAGGAAATGTTTTTGCTGTACAGGAAGATTGTATTTGTCTTACAGCTGATCAAAACCTAATTTTTCAGAACTTCCCATAATGAAGAGTTACTAGTAATTCAAACAAAAAATTATCTCTTTCGATAGCCTTTCTCAAATGATGATCTGTCAGTCTCCTTTTAGATTTATGTGCCTCATGAAAAATAACGGTTATGGATGGTACACCAGTTACAGTGAACATTAGTAGGACTCAGGAGCAGAACTCAGCTAGTGATCTCATCCACAAGAGAAGCTGAGATTTTGAATCTATACCAGCTGTGTCTGAAATGTGGTGGTTACTCGTGTGACAAAACTAGATGTGTGTTTTTTTTTTTTTTTTTTTTTTTTTTTGAGGCTCATTGCCTTTAAAATGAGAATATGGAATTAGTATGAAGCAAGAAAATAGTGGAAAGCAAGGCTAGCATGTGAGTTTTAACTCAGTTTCTATCATTACCGCTGTTTGTGAAGAGGTTGATAGATTCCATTCAACCTGTTGCCTGAACTTGTGTAGTGCCACTTAACAAAATGACTTTATTAATATAATATAAAACCCCAAGCTCTTTTTTATTCATTGAGAAACTATTCTTTATCACACTGGTATTATTTTTATTTTTTTTTTTTTGAACTCTCTGATTATTGCCATAACATCATAGGTCCTTCATGTGTATGCAATTTCATTGTGATAGGTCCTGCACAAACTCTGTCTGTAATGTCCTGATGTCAGGAATTTACAGCCTGAAACGAGATACAAGAAGAGATATATGGAGTAGCAAAAAAAAATGAGTGCCTTCGCTCAAAGTCTGTGACATATATGTGGTTGTGTATATGGATAAATGTGTATATCTCATTTTATACTACTATGAATGGAAGTCATAGGATTATCAAGAAATCTGTCACTGGATTAAGAAAACCATGTTTTCTCGTCTTTCTTTTTTCTTGCCTTTCTTTTTATAACCTCTGAAATATGCTTGCCATCAGGATATCATAACAGGATACTCAGCTGATCTTGAAAATGACTGAATGTTTTTCTCCTGTAGGGATAATAAAGTGTCTTTGAATGTAGGTTCACCGTTTAAAAACTCCTAGCTTCTTTGTCAAACGTCAAGTGAACTGCGGCTTTTCACAGTGTCAGTGTTATACATTATAGTAATAAAAAGCTTGTCAGGCAGTTCTGCCCATAATAAGTCCCATGCTGTTTGGTGATTTTGGAAAGAATCTGAACCAGAGAGGACACTTTTGCTGAAAAGCAGCCCCAAAAAGGTGCTATGCTAATTACTTACCTACTACTAGATTCAATGTATTGTTGAAGGCTCATATAGTCTTTATTATTTCCAGGTTGTTGGTAAATTTGTTTTTTGGCTAGGTTGAATGTAATTTTTTGTTTTTCTCAGATGAAAAACATTCACAGTGGCCTGAAATAAGCAGACGTGTTGCTTCTAAAAAAGTATTCTATCTATTAAAAATCCTCACCAAAATTGCAGAATAGAGCATGACTTAGCATCGGTGATCCTTACACTCCACAGATTCATTTGCCTCGTACCCTCTTGCACCGTATAAAAAGATGCTGGAAGGTGCTGTCATAGCATCCCAGGGGTCATTCTTAGCCCACTGTTGGCTTAGAGTCTGATATATTCTCTGTCGGCATTAGGGAGAGTATTTACAAAGATCTGCTGAGATTAATTCATTTAGGTTATATAAATCTGTTTGTGTTTGCTGACGGTAGCTGTCTCAAGCAGGGCTAGGGCTTGTGTGTTTATACTGGTGTCAGGTGCCAGGAAGAAATTGTCTGTGAATGTGCAGCAGTTTTGCAGTTAAGGCAAAGGCAGAAAGCCTACTTGGTAAAAATCAGCTAGATGGATTGTTTGCTTAGTTTGCAGCAGGAAATTCAGACTGGGTGTTAAGTGTTGTTCAGTTCAGTCCCTGAGTCAGTCCTTTCTGAAAGGGATCAGATTTAGAGTGTTTGTAATTGAAGGGCTGGGTGGAATAACTTAGTTCCTTTGATTGGGAAAAGGAAGCCATAAACAAGGCACAAATGTCTGATATAGGTATTAGATATATGTTAGTTATATGTTTTTTTTTAGATGGGTGGATATAGCTTGTCAGTCCGAATCAGACCCTCATTGCAAATTTAAACTTGTTGCACGGAATAAAAGCAATTGTCTCTACAGGTTGCACAGACAACATTTTGTCACCTAACTAACATTCTGTATTAGGAAAACAGAGCCATGCCGGCCCAAGTGATCTATTCTAGCACACAATTCTGAATCGTGATTCAGTGATTGATTACCAAAGTATGCAAAATGGGCTTTACAATAAAATTGCAGTCTGCATTAAAGTGGTGGAATGGAGACATTCTTGCTTATGGCTACCACATCGTCTCCACTGTAACTAGAATTTTTTTCAGTGAGATTCAAGGTCTTGGTGTGCTCACATGCCAACATCCTACTGCTGCCGTAGTCTCTCCTGTCTGTAGCTCTGGGACCCAGAACCTAAGATGCCCTTTCCATTAGATTGGTAGCAGAGAACATAATATTTTTTTCTACTTGCTGGACATTGTTAAGGTGCTCAGTTTCAGGTAGGGTATTAGAAGATTAAGAAAGTGATACCCTGAGTGATTTTTGAGTAGTTTTAAGACAAATACAAAGCACATTAAGTCTGTTTAGTAAAATAAATAATATTTAAAAAGGATAAAGAGACTGCTTCATGAGAATAAGTTAAGCTCTGAATTTTTTATTACATGTTTTTATTTTACTAGTAAATGAGCATTTAAGATTATAAAAATCAAAGGCTAAGAGAATTAGTCACCTGCTGCTGTTTTGTTTTATTTCTGCTTTGATATCACACAATGGTCCAATTTCAGGCTGCTAGATGTGTAAGGAAGCATATATGTACTATGATATTTTCAAAAATCTGCTTAGGAATCATTCTACCTCTTTGGGCCTTAATACCTTTGAAAATGTTCAGTCTTTAGAAAATGTGTTTGAGGGTGATAGTGGCTATAAAATGTTTATTAAGCTGGAATTCCAAAATAACAAGGACGTTTGAGAACATGTTGTAAATCCTAGCTCAGAGAAGTGTTTGGACACATTGCCTTTTCATGTACCATGGAATGATGATATGCTGGTAAAATGTTGTCATTCAAAAAAAATAAGTTAGCAGAGGAGCATGTGCCCTCGAAATATCTTTTTGTTCTATGCGTTCTGCTGGATGTAAGGATTTTTATCTCTCCCTCTTGTTTGGCTCAGTGTTAATTTTTGTGAGATCCTGTCTTGGAAATGCTGTTTTTCTTCTGTGTTTAACTGTTGCAACTTGACTTAAAGAGCCTTAAATCCTTAACAATCCTCGGTAAGTGCTGTGCTTAACAGTCCTAGGTAAGTGTTGTGATGTCTCCAGATTAATAGTATTTTATAGGTTCAAGTATCCTTACTAGAACACCTGTATTTTGATTTCCCTGTTTGTTCAGGATGTCCTGGATTTGTAATTTCAAAAATAGGGCTGTGGTAGAGCACTCCTAAAGCACCAGTAAAGTGCTGCCGCCTTGTTCCAGATCCTGTGTGTCCTAGATGTTTTCAATGAAATGATTGCATGCATTTCTGAAAATGAGATAAAGGAAAATATCTTCATCTGATCTTGTTGATAGAAATGACTGGACCCATTTTTTACTGGAATATAACAAACAAAAAAGTAGAGACCAAGACCCAGCATAGAGCACTGTAAGGCACCTGAGTTTAACCTTAGTGGTTAAAGTCTGATGTGATTAGAAAACATCTGAAGTTGTGTCTTACATTGCGAGACTGCTTCAGCCCCTGTGTTTTCCAGAGCTTTCCTTCTGAGCAAAGGAACTGCAGAAGCATGACGATGGGTGAAGGACATTGGTGTATTAGCTTTTTGGGAAATGGTACTTGATTTCTCAGTGCTGGCTAAAAGTAATAAAGTGTTTTGCTAAGAAAGGCCCTAGAAGAGAGGACAAGTACATTAGGTTTATTTTAGTTCTGCCAAAGAGTACAAGTGAAGATTTTCAACAAAACTGTGGATGACTCAACTAGACAGGCTATGCAACCAACTAGCTATGATGCCAAAGACATTTTCTGTCAGTGAGTATTCTGTGTCTGTGAATTACTGAAAATCCAAAGGAAACCTTCAATTTGGATCTGTTCCTAGGACATGCTGAGGTACCCTTCAGACCAGGTGTAAATTCCTGAACCATAATTCAAAGACTCTTAGGGTCAGCCCAGTTTCCTACTCATCTCTGTTTGAGCGGCTGACAGCCTTAAATTTTGCTGCAATGGGTATGTTTGAAGGTTATTCATAAGGTGTCTTAAGTCTTGAACGGAATTCGGATTACTTAATGTGGATTGAAGAATTTGTTGCCGCTTTTCTGGATGGCAGTCTGCAGTAGTGTCCATCACCAACATTTTCCTTGCTCCTAGACTCTTGGCCTCATGCAGTGTGGGAGCTGTCTGCTGTTCTCCTCTGGGCTGAATGCTTCATGAGTTTCATGAGTAGAAATCTGCGAAAAAATTGGGGAGCTTTGGGGATGAATCAGCATAAAAGTTATGATAGTCGATTTTTTGTTACTGTTAAAGCAAGGTTCTGATGTCCTATTTTCCTCTCTTTTTTTTGCAGTTTATTGCTTTTGCTTCTTTATTCTTCATCCTAGTTTCAATCACAACCTTTTGCCTGGAAACACATGAGGCTTTCAATACTATTATAAACAAAACTGAGCAGGTTGTCAACGGGACAGAAGCTGTTCTACAGTATGAAATTGAGACAGATCCTGCTCTGACGTACGTGGAAGGAGTCTGCGTGGTGTGGTTTACATTTGAATTTTTAGTCCGTGTTGTGTTTTCCCCAAACAAACTCGAATTCATCAAAAACCTGTTGAATATCATTGACTTTGTGGCCATCCTGCCCTTTTACCTAGAAGTGGGCCTGAGTGGGCTCTCCTCCAAAGCTGCTAAGGATGTGCTTGGCTTCCTCAGGGTGGTAAGGTTTGTGAGAATCCTGCGAATCTTCAAGCTCACCCGGCACTTTGTGGGTCTCAGGGTGCTGGGCCACACTCTGCGAGCCAGCACCAACGAGTTTCTGCTGCTTATAATATTCCTGGCACTAGGTGTTTTGATATTTGCTACCATGATCTACTACGCAGAACGAGTGGGAGCCCAGCCCAATGACCCGTCAGCAAGCGAGCACACGCAGTTCAAAAATATCCCTATTGGCTTCTGGTGGGCTGTCGTCACCATGACGACCCTCGGGTACGGAGATATGTATCCGCGGACTTGGTCGGGCATGCTGGTGGGGGCCTTGTGTGCTTTGGCCGGGGTGCTGACCATAGCCATGCCCGTGCCTGTTATTGTTAACAATTTTGGAATGTACTACTCCCTGGCAATGGCAAAGCAGAAACTGCCGAGGAAGCGGAAGAAGCACATCCCTCCTGCCCCTCAAGCCAGCTCCCCTACGTTCTGCAAGACGGACTTGAACATGGCCTGCAACAGCACGCAGGGGGACATCTGCCTGGGCAAGGACAACCAGCTGATGGAACACAACAGATCATCAGGTAGGACCCCACTAGAAATGCATGTCCTCTCAAAACACTTTATAGACCAGTATGCTTGGTAGGTGTCAGAAAGCAGCCAGTCTTTCTGCAATGAGCAGATATAGCCCCCACCCTTCTCCCCTCCAGTGTTTGCGTGTTCTTGTAGAGGACAAAATAGTTACAGTGATGTTCCCAATTCTATATGTAGCTGGTCTATACAGTTTTGCTTGCTCTGTTGCGAATGCTTTCCTGCTGATGATATCAACCTTTTTTTTTGCCTGTTGTTCGTTGTGTTGTGTGGATGTTTCTTGTTTTTCTGCATGACTGTGACAATTTGAACAGCCACCGTGTCCCACCCTGTTGAATTCCATGGTGTTTTGCCTCAGTGTTTGTCTCTTGTATCAGCTTTGCCTATGCCACACAGTGGGCTGTTAAATAAGATCCTAAAAAGAAGCAGCCACTTACAAGGAACAGGTGCTTTACATAAAAAGCCCAGCACTCAAAGGAAATAAGAAGAAATTCTCTTTCTAGCTTTCTTTCCATTTGATTTTGCTTCCCTGGCAGGAGGAACCTCCTTCAACTCTGTTAGATGAGACATTGCATGGTATTTACTATTAATTGAATGATAATAGTAAAGCTGATGTAAAATTTGTCAAGCAAAAATGAAAATGGCAATCCCCAGCAACATCATCATTGCTATCAGTGTTGATTTTTATGATTTGTATTACCTCCACTCTTAGAGCCCCAAGTCATGGACCTGGACTGATGCTAATTTCTGTGAAAAAAAATATCAAATGACAGCCTCTACTCCTCCAAACCACTGCCCCAAATTCTGTATCTTTTGAATTAAAGAGAGAGGATTATTTTACAGTATAATTGAAACAAATTTGTAGCAGCAACGATCTTTGCTTGCTTGTTTATTGAATGTATTTATTTTTAAGCCAAACACAGTATGATTACAAAGCTCACAGACCAGTCATTAGACTCCTAGTGGGAAGTTATTAAGTGATCATAAGACCCCCCAAAAACCATGACTGATGTCATTCAGTAACTGAAATTTATTTTTTAGAAAGAAGAATCTGGGAAATCAGTCTCTGAAAAATATCCTTCTTTGTTCTGTTGCTCTGCTACTGAATAGCATTTATGTTTAAAGAAGCTCAGTCTCCGAGTGAGTGTTCACAAAGTTAACACAGCTTTTTGAACATCTTAAGGATATTTAAGAGGATGGAAACCCTTGAAAGGTCTTGCATGGTGGGTGGAATATAGTTAGTTTTACAGTGCTTTGACTGATACACACTTTCAGATGACATCTTTAAAGTGTTAATGAGAACAGCTTTTTCAAGTCATCAGGTCCTGCTAAAGGTGTACCAGAATGGAGGAGGCTCAGTATGATCAGAGCAAAGAGACACTTCTAGTGTGTCTATAGCTTTATTTACAAGGTGTTATAATCCTTGAGGTTAGTGAGAAAGTGGATACACAGAAGGAACAATTTTTAAGTGTTAACTTTCTCTTTGGTAGTGCCACCACTTACATTGTATATGCTAACTTCATTTTGTTTGGAGAATTCTGTTAGACTAATTAGGAATTTTGTGCAAACTTTAAGGCTGAATCTATATGCATATATAGCCCTTTCTTTGCATTACCATTTCAGAAAAGCACCTGCTCAGCATTAAATGCAAAGGTAAAGTTGAAGTCAATAACATGCCAGTACCTGTTACATCCCTTACTGAGCAGAGATGATTTTTTTCTGGAAGTGTGGCCCAAGTCTGAAATAGTAGATAATTTTAAAAAGAGTCCTTTGGGATGAGTAGAGTTAGAGTTTTGCCATTGGACTAAATTAACTACACAGATGAAAGAAAGCGTTTAGTATTGGGTAATTATGATGACAAGCAATACCAGTATGGTAACAAGCCTGGAAATGAATGCTAGGTGTGTATTTTGAAGGAGGTTTTAGTGCCAAATATTTCATAATTTAACCCTTCTGGGAGGATTTTTTTAAAGTATGTTAAGGAACATGTTCTAGGTAAAAATGACTAGCATGGCTTCTTGTTTAATAAAAAGGATAGCCAAAATAAAAAATTCATTTTTGAAATATCTGAGATTGACTATACTCAGAAAGGTTACAGTCCACAAAATGCAACTAACTTAATCTTGATTTGATTATTTTTTATTTCATGTTAAGTTAGTGGAACATTAAGTGAGATTTAAAAAGAAGAACAGAAAATCAAAAGATCATTTGTACTTGGAAAAAAATATATTTTTGCCATTTTGTACTGATGAATGATGAATTGCAATCTTATTTTCTTCCAATGATTTACTTTATGACTATTTTTTGAGTGATGGGAATATCTGGCATTCAACGTAAGCTCTTTGTGATGTCTCATTTCCTCATTCATTATTGTCTGTAAATGGGCATGGTGCTTTAACCAGTGTTATCAGGTGAAGACAGTGCAGGAAGTGAGCAGCCACTCTCACCTGGTGAAAGGCTCCCTCCCATCAGACGCTCTAGTACCAGAGACAAAAACAGAAGAGGGGGAACATGTTTCCTACTGACAACAGGTGATTACACGTGTGCTACTGATGGAGGGATCAGGAAAGGTATGGACTTCTTTCATTAGATCATAAAAGGTCACTCAGCAATGTGCTTGTGAAAAGCAAGCTTAGAGTAAAATCGTGTGCACAATGCTCTGATAGGAAAAATTGTACTCACAATGTATCTTCTTATTTCTTCCTAGTCATTCTTTTCTTGCTTTCCTTTCCAAAATACACTTTATCTGTCAGTCTTCAAAAAAAGTGCTTGATCTTGGACTCTCATTCCACTTGTGTCTTCATTTGTCTGTTACTTTTTATGGAAAAGCCTGTAATTCAGACATTCCTCATTCAAGCACTCATCACTCAATGCCATTTGTCATTCCAAAAGGCAGATTAAATAGTTAATAACTTTGTTCTACACTTAGTAAGTTTTTTAGTAAAAATTAAAGCTGAATAAATTCCATTTAAAACATTGAAATATCAGAAGTAAACAGTATTTTTGTTCTGGACACAACAAACCATATCACGAGAGATTCTACTGAGATTTCTGCCACAAAATGTTACAAAAAAAAGTTTCCTCTTTGTAAAACACCACTAATGCTTAAAGGTGACAGCAATAGCACAGTCTACTCCAATCAGAATTCAACTACATTTTAAAAAAAGAGGTGTGATCTTGCAAGGTGCTGAAAATGTCCTGTATAGCTCTCCATCCTGTTCAAATCTGATCACTCACTGTTCATTAGGTTTGGGTTCTCCGGGTGGCATTTGCAAAACCTTCTGGCATTATGTGTCGCTCATACAATTAATTATGTGACTATCTGAACGGGCCAGAGCTGGCAGTGTCTGGAAGGCTAACCTTAGGGCATAGCACAAGAACTGGCAATGCCGGTGGTAATCTTGCCATTTCCTTATACAAGATTAGCTTTGGTTTCTTGGCAAATTATAGCATTCTAATAATTTTCATATTCCTCATCATAGATGTGCAATTTCCCTCAGAATTCACCATCTGCAGTAGCCATGTGGCACTGGACAAACAACTTTGGCTGAGATTTTTGATTTATTTTTTTACTAGCTCTGTTTGCAGCAAATGTAGCAGTCCCAGCCAGACACAGGCTCTAAAAGAAACTATGTTGGTTATTCAGCAAAATGCAAGAGGATATGTTTTCACATTTCAAAACCATGAGCTCAGTAGGTTAAACCTGTGAAGGCAGATGTGCAGCCACAGTGCAATGTATATAGTATTCGTAAAGAATATGATAGTGTCTATTCTCCTACATTTTACATATTGCTATAGAATAGAATGTTTAGATTAAGTGGTACTTGGTTGTGAGCACGTATTTGCGCGCAGATTTTAGGACCCTTGTCTAATGAGAATATGTCATGTATTGACTTCTAGATACCTTGAGTTATTCACAAAACCTCTAATGGTAAGGTCTAGTCTTTTGAGGAGGTCAAGGACACCTGAATAATGCAGATTACCATGGCATCTTGCAAGATCAGGCCCTTTTAGAGATGTTAGTATAAAAATTTCAGGACTGCTCACTTAGCAATAGCTGTAGTTAGAACAGTTCAGAAATACTAAAAGAAGTCAGTCATTAATTTCTGGAGATATGTATATTTCATATAAAAATGAAATATATGTTATACTGGGACTACATGAACATTTTCATTTCAAAATCTAGATTCAAGAGGAAATCCATTTTTTTTCATAGTTTGTCCTACAAAAAGAGACTTTTAAGTTCAGAACTAACATTTTCTCAATGAGAAATGTGGTCTTTGACTGGCCCTAGTGATAACCTTAACCTAGGCTGAAATGTTTTAGCCAATGGCTTTGGAGTTTATTTTAGATGGAGTAGGGAAGCTAGCTCATAAGCAGAAAACATCTTCAAGGAACATCCAGATGGTTTTGATTACCTGAATTTAATTCACACATCAAGTCTACTAGTTTTTCATTTTTTCCCTTTTTATTTTCTATTGATATATCCTTTTGGTTTGGTTGGTTCCTTGATTGATTCTTAGTTGTGTTCAATGATTGTTTATTCTGAGCTTTTTTGCATTAGCATCGTATCTCCATCTCTAAGGAGATATTGCTTCAGAACTGATCCAAACTCCATTGAAATACCTGGAAATGACCAAGTTTGGATTATGCCTCTATCTCTATTCATCTTGTGTATCTGATTTTCATTTTTTAGGAGTTCCTATTTTCTTTACTGCTTTTACCATCTTGCCTTCCTTCCTCTATCAGTTCCTCTTTGCTTATAGAAAAGTGAAAAAAACTATTACTTAAAAAAGTAACAGGAAGAATATTAAAAATATTAGTTTCCTAGCTTCTGTGTGGCAAAAGAAGCTACCTGATCTTTTAGATCTTTTTGCCAGTGTTAAGTTTAGAGGAAAATTTAAATACATGCATTAGGATTGGGCTTCCCCTTTCAAACATGATTCTTGCTAATCTATATAAATGTTGATAGAAACTCAGAAACTGGAGTTTGGATTTGAAATGTGTCAGAGGTTCGTGAAGCCTCACAGTCCAACCTGCTCTTGCAATCTGGAGAAGATACTGCACAATGTTAAAACAGACATGAGATTACACATTTGTTTTAAGTACAGGTTTACAGCATGCAGTTTTCAGTAAGTAAGAACCATTAATTGTCTCTATTATTATTACTGCGCATGTTTTCACCATGGTGCTCAGTAGCTGGAGACTTGTGCAAACACAAACGGGTGCAGTGATTGTCGAAAAGAATGTGTACTTTGAAAGGAACGTACGACTTGGTTTTTCTTAAAGATGCCGATCACCTGTGCTCTGTTACCTGAGACATGGGATTTGAACCAATAACTGCTTTAATAAGATAAAGAAAATGCTTGGTGACATCCCATGTAAGGTTTACATGTATTGTCAGTTTATACTTGCTGCAGGAAAAACCTCAGTATTTCCTGTAAGCAGTTTACACCTGAATGCCTTACCGTTGCAAATACTTAGATACATGCTTGCTATTAATAAGCAAGTAAGTAGTGCTATTAAAATCAAAAGAACTTCTCATGCTTATAATGAAACAGGTATCTCAGTCCTTTTAGGAGTGAGGTCCTGTCCAGCAACGTCAAGGAAAAGTGACATGGGATGAGGGAAGAGTAGTCCAAAAAAGCTTGGTCTTCATTAAATTCTCTTTGCTGATAGCTCTCTGCAGACCAATGGGTGGATCCCTTTCTTCATAGGTGAAATTATTCAGGCGTTACCGAAAATACTTAAATATGAGGATAGTGAAGGGGTGATGTTTTATACCATAGCCTTTACAAAGTGAAAATAATCTATATGTCACCAAAAATAGCAGCTGGAGCTGACAGTGTATGTGAACAGAAATGTCTGCAAGTGCAATATCTGCAAGTGCAATATTCTCTCCAAATTGTGAAGTGTTATTATGTGATTGCCTCATTTAGTGATTAATTCTGTGCTACTTGCTTATGTAGAATAAAACTGTATTTCATTTTAGTCATCTGGATAACGAGTACAAATATGGTGATTTATATTTGCCAGGGAGAAGGAATTTTAAATATGTCAAACTCTGCTATCTTATTATACTTTAATATTAGACAGAAAGTGTTAGGGTTAACAAATCTGAAGATGGAGCTTTTCTTACTATAATGTCTTTAAATCCTCTGTAGAAATGACTTACAAATACTTTATGCCATTTCATCTGGTTTTTGTTGTATTTATTTTTAAATAAAAATGTTCCTTTATTAGGAATTTGGTTTGATAGCAACTGTATTATTCTAACAGTTTTTATAGTTGGCCTTTCTTTCAATGGAGTTTTGGATATGCTTAGGCAGATAGGTTTCCCAACAACCCTCTTGGCATCCTTCATCTTACACTCTGTGCAACCCTGCTGAAGCCAACAGAGTGGTTCTGAGTGCAAGTTGGGATGTAGAAGAACAGGCCAGAGCTCTTGTGTGATGCTCTGTTTCACTTCCTGGAAAGAATAGCTGCATTAATTTGTGAATTATTTAATTTATTAATATCTTTGAGTAGTAACTTGTACTAGGATTGAGTTTGCTTGCAGGCAGATTCCCTTTGAGTCCCAGTTAGCTCCTTGGATTACATTACATTGTATTGTTTGTCTTTGTGTATTTTTTGGCTGAATTCAACTGATGTCTGTGCATTTTCTCATACAAGGCTACGAAAAATCTCGAAGCTTAAACAACATAGCTGGCTTGGCAGGCAATGCTCTGCGACTGTCTCCAGTAACATCACCCTACAGCTCACCTTGTCCTCTAAGGCGCTCTCGGTCTCCTATCCCTTCTATCTTGTAAACCAGCTGGCGTCAATCGGCTACATTAATATTAATTCAAATACTGTTTACGCATACTGGAAATAAATGTAGCATTAACTATAGGCTCCACAAATATGGTATAACTCCTGCATGATATAACTGTCAGTAGTAAGAAATGCCACTTGGGTAGCTGAAGATTTTTATCTTGGCTTTTAAAAATTACCTAAGGTAGTGCTTTTATCTACTATATTGTCCTACTTTCCTGTGGCAATAAAAGGACAGTTAGTGGATGCCATTGGCCAGTATATTCAATAAATAAGCATATTTTCAGGGAGATATATTTTAAATAATGTGCTTCCAACCAATTATCAATCACTCCATTGAACCTTCATTTCTTGTGACTCTACTCCATTCTGAAGATGTCTGGAATCGTGTCTTGGTTGCACACAATGTGACTTGGGTCTGCTCATTTGCATGGACCATCCTGTCTCCATCACCTGACAAGCCGTGTTGCCGATTACGGAGACCACAGATGGCTCTGGATGTGTGTTCTTGCATTGTACCATCCTGCTGAAATGAAAGCACTGATAAACTGGTCTGCATGTGAGATTGTTTTTCTTTGTTTAACTTTTTCCTTTATTTTTTTTAACAAACTACTTGTTTATAAATGGCTTTGTTTCTTGATTAACTTACTTTGGTATTAGATTGCTGTATCAGAGTTCTGAATGTCTCCGGTTGTTTGCACACAGATAACTGCAAAGAGGTTGTCATTACTGGTTACACGCAAGCAGAAGCCAGATCTCTTTCTTAATGGCTTGGGGAAGGCACAAAACATGCAAGAAAGGTAAACGCCATCCAGGCTTGCAATTTTAAGCTAGCAAGTGCTGCTTGGTACTGTAGTCATTTCTCTACTCCAGGGTTCTTCAACATTTTCAGAGGCTGAGTACCAAGTAAATCAAGATTATTGGGTTGTTTTTGTACAATTGTAGGAGGGTAGTGATTCTCAAGTGGGATTTTTGACCAGCCTTATACCTCTGGCTCATGAGCTTCAAAAATTTCTTCAGTCAGTGTTTTTTGAGGTGCTTTGTCCTATATGTTGTTTGTCTGTCTGTTTTGCAGCCTGTCTACTGTATTCTCCATCTGTCTCCATAAAGCACTGAGATACTGTTAAAAGGCTCCCCTCTTTTAAGATAAACTAAGGACATATTTCTCCTTTTCTCTTTTTTTCATGTGGACTATACATATATGTATAGATACATTTATATATATTTATATATCAAGTGCAAGTTAGTATCATTTAGACTAACTCACATAGGCACTATGAAGAATTTTTGAGTGGAATTTAGTAATGATTTTATAGTTCTGATCAGTTGCCTATTGCATGACCATCAATCCTGTTTCCTAGCAACCAACATTCATTACATTTTGAAACTGTATCTCCTCTAGTAGCTTTTTCTTTGATCTAAACCTATGTTTATGCAATAGGACAAACACAATAGCAGATTCGGTATTCTGGGCTGGTGAGGAAAAATTACCATAAAACATAGAGTTTTAGAACTACATGGGGAAGACCATAACTCCCCAAATCTTAAGGTATCCTTGAGATTGTTGAATAATCCCTGATTGTCATGTTTTGATTTTTATTAGGAAAAGAAATATAACTTATTGTTGATCATGTAACATGTTCTCCTGTATATAGCCTAGCCCAACAGCATGACCTGCATGCCAGAATTCTTGTATAATAATGTATTTATCAAAGTATACATTTCTGATATTTAGAGATGTACATTTGTTTAATTTTGGTCAATAGATAATTGCAAACAGCTTTCAGCAAAGGAATTAATATAATATCTGGTGCTGCTGTTATATTAACTACAGTGTTGTACAGAATTTATCATGGATTTTTGACTGCTGAAAAAGGGACAATGGAATTTAGCCATACCAAGGACTGTACTGGAAAGAGACTGCTGCTGCTGAATGGGCCCTGATAAACAACTCGCGCCTTGAAGAGGTCACTGAGACTTTACATGGGAAGTAGAGTTTGTGAAAGAAGATTAAAGACTGCTCATGATTACTGCTGCCAGAGGAAGGGGTGACTAGTCACTGTTGATGAGTCAGCTGTAAATAAAATGTATGTGCATGGAATATCAGTTTTTATCTATATCAAGGAAAGCTGAAATCAAGTCATCATTGCTAAGACTCCATGCAAAGACCCACACCCCTGTGTATATTCTTCCTGGTTCCTGCAGTAAGTTGTGCTGTGGATCATACAAAGACACACACTTATAATGATAGTGATGTAAACTACATCTGTCTTGATTTCTGTCATAATAATGGTATATTTTGCAAAGGTCACAAATATGGACAGAGTAGGCTTGCATAAGTCTTTGCTTCCTCAGTTTGCCATGATCTATATTTATATGAATTCTAGCGTACCTGCCAAATCTTAGGTTTACTTTTCACTTTGATAAGAGAAACGTGACTGCAGACAAACATCACTGACTCTGTTCACAGCACAGTCTTTCTTCATTGTTACCTCAGACTATAAGTATTATGAGAAATAAAATTCTGGCAGCAAGAATATTTCTTTTTTATTCAAAGTGTTGCAAACCCAACATCAATAAGTATGTAAGATGTATTAAAATTATATCCTAAAAGTGTATATTTTACATAAAAGAGATATTCTTTGATCAGTTACTTTTTGTGATTTTTGTGGTAAATGGATCCAGTCTATTCTATGTTTATGAAGCATTGTAGTGGTACGATGTGATAATTATGTTCTGTCCATCCAATTCAATGAGAAATTCTCCAGAATCTGTTTGTCACCCTGGTGTCCCGATTGTAGGGACATATCCCAGTTGTGAAACTCTGTATTGTGGAACTTCTGTGAACATGTCAAGGTGCATGCACAATCCTGGTGGAAACCAGTGGAAATGTAATACCTGAACTGGAGAATAAAAGGTGAAAGATCTGGGGAGGAACTTGGAACATACTTCTGAAGTGGCTCATGCGCTTTCTTTAGCTGTATCGGTCCTTTCCCTGCTGCTGGCCATCCTTCTGATCCTCACACCAGTTTCCTGGGGTACATGAGGAGCTAATTCAAAGACTAGCATGAGCTGGCTTTTAAGCCAATTTAAAATCTCCCTTCTTGTTAATAATGTCACGCCTTGTGCAGAAATACTAGTTGGGATAGATGTAATTGGCTCAAAGTAGTTTTAGTATGTCGTAGTATGAAGTAACTCTAAAAAGGAACTTAGAGGTGATAAATGATTAATTAAAATGCCTAATCCAATATTGTATTTGTGGCAATGACTGAAATCCCTGAATACCCAAGCAGAATATCAGAGTGTGCTGAGGGAGCTGGTACATACGTGTACACGGACTGAGAGACTGTTACTGGAGCATGTTCAGTTCTGAAATATATTTCAGAAGAGGCGCTGGAATGTAAGAATGATTTCGGAAAGCATGCTCAAAAGTATTCAAATTTTGGGAAGTGTGTTACAGTGACATACTACAAAAGCTCAGTCTACTTAGTTTACCCAAATTCAAAAGGTGTCTCAGCTGTTCTATGAGTAGTACAGTCAGGCTCTCTTCTGTCCCAGACAGACTTACAGCTAGTTCTGGTCGTGCAGGGCTCATGTCTGGCCACCAAAGGAGACCCAGCGCTCAGAGGGAAGTGACTTTCCTCAGTGCTACCTGAGGACAGTTAGGTGTCCAAAATGGCATCCGGATCACCTGGTGCGTTATGCTGGGCAAGACAGTAGGAAACAGTAATGGTCGTGGTTGGGCTGAAGTCTTCTGTCTCTGGAGGCAAAGAAGTCGAATCAGGATCTCCACAGGCACAGAACTGGGAGTCCAGACTCTCGTGATTGCGGCTGCTTGCTTTTCCCCAAGACAACCAAGCGTATTTAACTGTTTTCTTTAAAAAAGGATATAGAGGACAAGGTGAGCCCATTAACTATTCATATGTCAAACCCAAGTGTGACTTTTCTGAGAGAAAGAGTTTGTTTAACCACCAGCCTTCAAAGACCAGCTTCCTCCTGTGCTTTCCCTGCTCCTGGGCCCAAGAAGGCCCACAGAGGTAGACGGTCTGTGTCTGGGAAGGATGGGCATTTTCATGGGATGTGGAACAGCAAGATTTAGCTCTCTCAGACTGAGGAAGACTTTGAACCGAGACTTCCCTTTCTGGGGTAACACAGTTCTTACAACACAGGTATTGTCTAAATGACAGGCAGCACATTTGGATCCACTTTCTTTCTTGGCCATCTTTTTAAAATATGTGGGTACCCTGGTATTTTGTAAAGGGGAGATGTCACTGTGCCAGTTTGTTGGACTTAGAGCATATCTACCAGGCCTTCAAGTCATTTCAGCCCTGGAAATGTGGGTAACCTGAGGATCAAACAGTCATTGAAGAGCGGTTGTGGGAATTTCTGGCCCTACTTGGAGCATATAAACACTTAGCTAAGTATTGTGTAAATAAGGCAAAACTAGATAAATTCAGACTAGAAGTACGGTTATAAACAATATATCCATTCAGACAATTTACCGAAGGCTGTTGCGTTTTCACCTTCAAAAGCTATAAAGCTGTAACATCAAAAATTAGCATCTTTTTGAAAGATAAGCTAGTGTCATAGCAGGCTTGATGCAGAGATGATTAGAACAAAATCTTTGACATATATTGAAGAGATGAGCAGATTACGGGAGCTTGGACACATTTATCATTCTTATGAAGCCTCATTCAGCACTGAGAAAACTTTGCTGTTCCAGCTAATTTTGAGATGCACTGTTAGTAGCGTTATGGGTATACTCTGCAAGCTGGAGCCAGAATTGGTAAGAAACATGCAGCTAAACAAATTGAGATCAAGCTGTGTGTGAGGGGGCGTTTTCATGTGTGAAAAAAATATTACTCCTAAATGTCCTCTTACAAAAGGTTTAGATGAAATTAAAACTCTTAAAAGAGAAAGAATTTTAAGCAAGCCTATGTTGAGAATGGTTACTGAAAACCAGAGGGTGAAGGGTGTAATCTATCAAGAGCAAACTTGCCAGCATATTTTAATGTGAGGACATGAATTAAGAAGTCATGAATGAATTAAACTATATGAAAGAGGGGGCATTTATCATCAGAATAAATCATGCGGAAGTCAGATAAAGGAAATTGGAATGAAAAACTGCTACTAGAAAGAGAAAACAAATATATTAATATACTGTATTACAAGCAGTGGCTTCAACAATTCCATTATAGATACCCTGTGTACTAACTGAGTGAGAAGAAATTAGAAAAAAACCCAAAGGTTTCAGGCAAGTTGAAGTTGTCAGAAATATTAATATAATCTATTATTTTCCAATTGGAAATGCTTATTATTTATTTAATTTATAAAGAGAACAGTCATTCTAAAAATATTTTTTTTTAAGTGAAGAGTTAACTCATGAGCAAATACTGAACTCTTAGTATGTGTGCCCTAGTGCTGGATACCTAACCCTTGTACCCATTACCAGAATTTTCCTTCTACTTAGCCGAATCTCCTGAGTTGCTACCTCTGGGATGTGTCAAAATTGCAGAGCTTTCTAAATCTTGGATGCAGAGACACGACTCTGCCACACTGCAGCTCTGTAGGAGGGAAATCTGTGCACGGAAGCTGGCTGGGAGCCCTGGTGTGCTCCGGCCAGTTTGGGTGACTCTGTCGCTCTCTATGGAAATACCCTGAGCCGCAGTCTCTGAGAGACTTTTCATTACCTTTTAGCAAAATGTATATGCTTGCCCCCACCCTCTGCAACCTCCTCCCCCAAACCCAGCGTTCTATTGCTTGTATTTTTTTTTCTCCTGAGCGTGTTGATGAACAGCTGACAGATTTCAGAGTCATACTTTCACAGTTTCACATTCACATATGGCAATATTCTAGCATATTTAAAAAATTGAGATAGGCACTTTTTGAAAATTGGCATCTAAATACAATACATTTCATTTTAATATCTCCTATATTACTTGCTGGTGGAAAACTGGAGATCAGTTTAAAGCTATGACCATGGCTAGGCTATATTAAAACTTACAGGATGTGTTCACTTTAACTCTGCAGCTGGTTGTAACATAGCAGCATTTTACTGTCGTATGAAGCTCTTAATTTTCTCCCCAGATTTGGGGATAAATTGCTAGGGCATGTCAGAGACCCCTGTATTATATTCCATTTCTTCTCTGTAGAGTGTTTGTGACTCCTACTGCACTGTAAACATGAATTGTAAAATGAAGGAAAAAAAACACTGTTTGGGAAGTACTAAAACTGGAGCTGGCTATAATCCATCGTTGTCCTGCAGAATGTTATAGGCATCCTTTCTTTAAAGCACTCAAAGCAGATGATTTTCTGACAGCCTTTCCAGAGCAGCATCAGATCTGCCTGAGATACTGAAAAACTGAAACAAGAAAGTAGAAGTTGTCTCCCTTGCCCTTAAAACTGCTTATTTGCAAAAGCAGCAAGATCAGATTTATCTAAGAAGCTTGGCCATTGCAGTGAAACAGTACAAAGCTCCATCAAGCCAAAGAAGAATAAACTGTAGCACATTAGCCTATTAGGCTGACTCTAAAAATAGATTTTTAGGTTCTTACAGGGATTTCCTTGCTTTGTAACTAAATATCAAACTGGGGATTTATGGAAATCTTATTTTCTTCATAGCTATAAATGTGGTTGGTGTAATGCTGCATTCTGAAATTCTTAGGACTATACCATGATTTACTAGTACTTTTTTGTATTTTGCTGGAGTGAGAATCAGGCTAATTCTCAACTGGAACACTGGAAAGGCAGGAAGATGGAGCACTGAATGGTATCGTTTTCTTGAACTCATAAAGAACTTGCTGTAGGTACCTGCAGCTACACAGTAATAAAGACACACAGATTTTCCTGTGTCACGATCTTGGTGTTGACTATAGCTTTTCTGCTCTGAAGCTGCCAAACTTAGTGTTGGTTAGAAATCAGGGCAACAAAATTAGTTGTTAGTTGTTTATAACCCTAGATCAACCCTTGATAGCTAGCTTTAAATTTGAGAGTAATGGAGCGATATAGAGCACACTAAGTCTGAGCTCAGGGTAAAGCTTACAGACAAGCTTTATGTTAAGTCTATCTGCAGTTTTGGGAGAGTTTTCTTAGCACGAACCCATACCTGAAAAAGCTCCCAGTTCAAAGTGGCCTCACTGAAACGAATGGCAAAAACTGTACTTGAGTTACTTAAGGGAAAGCAAGTTTAGGGAAGCATCTGGCCTGTATCACAGATTTGCTGTGGTGGTCACCATCTCTGCTTTGGGTGCCAGTAGCCTTACTGGCTGCTTTACTGCCTGCAGCTTTTATCTGTGTCCTCTTCTGCTTTCCTGCATCCCCCAGCAGAGGCTGCAGCTGTGGCAGAAGGGCTCATGTGGGTGCTCAGGGCATCGCGCTGCAACCCCTATTGCGGGGAGGAAGAGGAAAAGGGGACTATACCCTCCTCAGCTGAGTTACTTCAGGGTTGGTGGCAACACTGCTGCCTCCAGCATGCCTGATGCCTCCTCTAGCCAAGCCACTTGGCTTTCTCCAAAGCTAAACAAGAATGATTGGGCACCTCCAGCAAATAATTTTATCCACATCTGAGACATCTGTTTCAGATGGGACAAACTGATGTCTGTCAGTGCTTATTGACAAAAAATGCAGCTGGAACTGGAAAGTTAACTTGAAGATGGGAAATCTTCATAAGATGAATCATGCCTCAAGAATTTGTCTAAAAGGGAACAAAGAAATTGAAATGGCTTCAATTAAAAATATACATTCAGCATGCCTAAATTAAACCTCTTTAAGTGCCCTAAAGGAGACTTCCACTCATGTAATAGCATCTAAGGAATTAAGGAATTCCTAAATAATAACATTAGGCCCCCAAGCCTTTACCTCAGATGCTGTAAAATGAGCCCATGTAAATGTGAGTAAAGCTGATTCCTGAATATTTTGGTGTTAAACTCTTCAGGGAATTAATCACTGTTAATGCTATGACCACAGACCACTTTATTGTCACCTTTGAATCTTTCTCATATTTACCTTGTGACTGTTGCGGGGAAAAATCCTAATGCAAACATACAAGAAATAGTAACTACCTGGGTGATCTATCTCCTGGGGGAAAAAAAAAAGGAGTAAAACATAACTGAAAGTGAAATTTTGCTTATTCCCCTCTCTTTTTGCTGTGGGAAGAGCAGCATCTGTCTCGCTGGTCTTTTGCCTGTCTGCTGGGGCAGAGGGTTGTTCGTAGAGAGGCAACATGCTTTTGCACCAAGGCCAACTCTCTTGTTGCTTTACCTGCTCTCAGAGAGGTGCGGTGCAGTTTCCCCTCCACTTGCCCTAGAAATATTCTGTTTTTCATCCCTTATATTCCAGTCAGAAGGGGAAGGATATTTTTTTTTTTTTTTGTCTGCACTGAAGCCAGTCCATACAGGCGTGCACAGGACTGTCACGTCCCTGCCAACTTCCAAGATTTCTTCTCTATTCTTGATGCAAGAAATAAATCCCTGACAGGAACCATCCTCTCATGGGAGCTCATTAACTGCCAGCAACTTCTGAAACACTTCCTGGGAAAACATTTGGCTAAATGAGAAGCCTTAAGCAGAGTTTACATTTCTTGCTTTATTGCTTGCTCTTTTCCTTCTCTGCTCTCCTGATCCTACCACACAGATTGCCCCACCTGTTTTCTGCAAGCATCTTCACTGCTGTCCGCCTTCCACCCCTTCCTTAGCTTCAGCTCTGGCCATCCTGTATCCAGGATTTACCCCCAGACCTGCTTCTCCTTTCTCTTGGTTAGAGTGCAGCTATGGTCAAGCACAAGAGCTACTGGGAAGGGACTGTGTGAAAAGGTAAGGTGAATTTGGAGGTTGCTCAACCCTCCAAAGCACACAGTCTCCTAATAAAGCTGACTAACACTTGTTGGAGATGTCCCCCTTGCACAGTTTGGTCCAACCCAGCTCAGAATGAACTTGAAATTTGACAGCTCCTTTCTTATGGTCTGCAGCTGGGAACTTTAAACTTGATTGCTGAATTTTGTAGTAACAAAATGATGTGTTAATGTTGCACTGTTGTAAGTGAAAAAGAGTTTGTAAGTAGAATATGGCCGGTGCCAGGGACACTGCAGAAGCACATGCCAAAAACTGATGGAAAAGATCACTTAGAAACTGAATTCAGAAATTGGATTTTTCCAACCACATATTCACAGAGCTATTGATTTACCAATCAATATAATAGTACCGAGTAGACTGATTAGAATGCTGAATGTATTCAAATTTATCAAAAATAATGACAAATACTGACCAGATCCTTTCTGCTTTTTTTAAAGGTTGGCTGTAATACTGAATTTCCTTCAGACCTGAAAATAAATACAAGAATGAAAATATGTGCATCAGCTAAATTAATGTCCGGGATAGATATCCCCCAAGGAAAACTATAATAATTTAATTTAAGAAATGTTCTTATGTACTAGTCTTAGACAAAAGCCATTCATTAAATTTTATTCATAGTCCTCTGATGTTAGAAGGGTATAATTTCCAGACTTCTGCTACTGGAAATCCTGTTTCACTCACTTGAATTTGAATTGTTAGGTGGTAGCTGGCAAGTTTTTGTTCAGTCATTCCTGGATTGCCTGGGTCCACTGGAAATATTAGACAATGTTCAGGTACGTGCGTGACTTGTTTGGCACCTTGGACTTGTTTCACATCGTTGTGTTATGTGCCTTCCCCAGATTTTCAGGTGCACCTAAGAGCTGTCCACTGACAGAGTTATTTTGGGGCAGGCAGCCCAGGGACATATGCTGCAGTGTGGGAGAGGCAAGTTGATGGTCTGCAGTTTGCAGTCGGTCCTTGCAGTAGGGATGCCTTGTCATGCGGGCTTTCCCTCAGAGGGGTGTTGTTACTGTGGGGGGAAAGAAGAGACTGGGACTGCAGATGTCCATCTTGTTGTAAGGGTCTCAGCATGTAGAGCTGAGAACTACCAACATCTGTGTATGACCAGCTCTGGGATTTAATTCCTTCCATCACTAAAAAGACCAGACCAGACTGTTGTGCAGTGTGGACAACCTGTGTAGGGCAAGACTTTGTCATTACATCTGTGTTTGGGCATCCATTTGGGGCCTGGATCTGATTATAGACTTGCAGCTGGACATCTTGTTTGGGACTCCATGGCGGAGTGTACAGCAAATATAACAGCATTCAAACTTTAATGTTAATCTGTGCAATCCCTAACAGAAGTTCTAACAAGTCAGCTAAAATGTGCTATTTGTACAAAAACCAGTGTTATATGACAGTCACAAAGCTGCTGTAGAACAGATCTGTTTCCTCTTATCCTGAGAATTTAATGAGCATGTTTTCTTCTGTGCAATGAGCTTCACTCACTTTTAAGCAAGCTGAACTCTTTGCTGCAAGCACTGAAATGTGTCAGAGTCCTCTCCCCAATTCCCTTCTCACCTCAGTTGCTTTGCATAAAAGTCACATCATCATAAAAATATTCTTCTTTGAATACCACTTCCCTGTATTTCTCAAAATCATGTATGCTGGTCGGTGCAAACTGTGAATTGTATGGCATGCACCAGATAGTGGGAGACACAGGATCTTCATTAAATCTAATTTGACGAGTACACCCTTAGAAGCTCAGCAAGGAGCTCAGCTATTTTTTTTCAGAGATGGAAAAAGAGTTCACCTTTTTCCCTGTTGTGGAAAAGCAGTGCATTTGGAAGCCTGTGCCTGGACAGATGACCTGAGGGGCGGAAGAGGACACACTTAGTGGAATCTGTGTCCACATGCTGACCTGCCTGCACCAAGGCCTGAGGGCACTGTCAGATGTGATGGCCCTGCGAGGAGCAGCAACAGCATACCCCAAGTCAGGTTTGGTGCTGGAAATGCTGCTGGTCCCCATCCCCCTGTGTGCTGGGTATGGGCAGGAGAGGAAGTGTGCCTTGAGGGCCATCACCAGCCACAGAGAGTAACTCAGTGCATCCCAACCAGGGCTGGGTACAGGACAGATCAGCTCCCTGTGACATATTTCCACCATCCTCTCCTGCCTCAGTTCCCATTGCTCTCACAAGCTGGGGAATTGTGCTCATTTTCACCCTGTCCTGTCTTTTGCCTTCACTGTTTCCATGTGTTCTTCACTTTTGGACCTTGATCAGGCTTCTAGAGACCCAAAGGAAAGTACAGAGAATCCCCCAGAACAGGAGCCACAGAAGCATTTTACTCCTTGGATGTCCTGGCTGTGGAGGGTTCCCGTCTCCTGCACCCCATGCAGCAGACAACTCTGACTCCTCTTCTTCCCAGCCCTTCTTGCCTCTATGCATCCCCAGGGCATGAAAAATGAGAAGCTGCTGTGCATTTCTGACCCTGGTGATGTTTATTCTCCCTGATAGGGTATGCAGAGCAGTGTCACCAGGAAGGCACCTCACCCGGTGCATTTTGTCACCATGACCAGCCCAGATCAACATAATCAAGCATGAGGAAGGTTCTTTAAATGACTGTGGGCTGGATGTGAACTTCAGACCTGGAGAGGTGCAACTGCTAGTGTGCATTTTGCATAGAGCTTCAGCTTCGTCTGGAATGAAAATCTCCTAGGATCTGCTTTTGATTGTGTTTGAGATGACAGCAGGGCTTGTTTGTTTGGTAGATTGGATTTTTCTTCCTCCAATCAGTCAAGCTCAAATGTCTAATTTAGTTTCCACATAGGAAATTCTTTTTTTTCCTTTTGAAACCCTATTTTCTCTTTCAAGATCAACTTTAGGCAGTTTCAAGGAGACATCAAAAGCACAGCAGTTTAAGTTGAAATGTGAATGCTGGCTTACAGTGTAGGAGCTGCATGTGGTTTTTAACCTCATCAGGATTACAAGGCCACCAGTGTTTCCAAATTAATTTTACATAACTTAAGAGGAATATGGGTTTCTATTAAAAAAGTACATTTCAAGATAATATAAATGGCCTTCTCCCTTCTGGAAAGATTCAAACCATACATAATCGAGGGAGAAATTCTGTCATTTCATTTGAGTTGTGGATCTCAGGTAATACATTTTAAAGACAACGTACTTTTTGTCAAATGTACAAGTAAGGATCCCAGGAACTCACTCTCCCACCAGTGTTTGAAGCTGAATTCACATTTCTTCTGCTTCAGAAGTAACGGCTCCCCAGAGAAAGACACAGTCTGGATACAACAGAGGTTTCTAACATTAGGCACTTTGTGCTACGAGCTGCTGCCTTGGTGCTGGCCTATATAGAAGCTCACTCAGGTGAAAACATCAGGCTAGCCTACTCTTTAGCCAGGGGAGAAAAAACAAAAAACATCAGAGACCAAAGAATGATAGCTGAGACCCTAGCATTTAGGACCCTGGGATTCACTGAAATAAATGGAGTTTAGGCTCCTGAATGCTTCTGGATCAGGTGATAGATTAAATGGATCTACTCCATACTTGGAAACAGCCTTGTTATTTTATCATTAAATTTCTGTGATTTTGGCCTAAATGCGAAGTGATTATGCCTCTATTTCCTTATTTTTTTTTTTTAAAAAAGGGATAATGCTCATACAAATCAGAGAGGTGTGTTGTATATAATGTACTCTTCCGTGGAAAGCTTTGACTTGGGCGAATGGCTCTTGTGTCCTGACACCAGTTCTGGGAGTAAAAGGGGACAAAATGGAGTTGGGAAGCCCCCCTTCCCCATATTTGTGTCAAACACAATTACTGAGAAGCAGGTGATAGTCTCTCATGTCACAGATCACTTGGGAAGCTGGCTTATTCCCTCTCTGACATTTTCACACATTGAGTTACAAATGAGTACAAATGGTCACAGTGGGACTACCACAGGTCTCGTAATTGCCGAGACCCTCACAGGGCTTGGGAGCTGCAGGGCAGCTAAATCCACATCTGTGTTGCATCAGTGTGAGATGAAATAAAACTTTGCTGCCAACAGGGAAGGAGAATTTTATCCTTTCCATCAGAGAAGCAAATGCTCATGTTGCAACAGGACTTGCAAGTATGAAGTGAGCAATGCATATGCATATTGACGATACATTTCAGACCTTCACACTGAATCGTATGGGTTAATTTTTAGAGTAATCTGGAATTGTGCCAGAGGTTTCTGTTGCATTAGACACGGCTATCCAGGAAGGACAGGAGTGTCACAGCACCTGCTTGGCAGCTGGCATCATGGTATGTAATTGCTTAGTGCTGCCAGCCAGCAATGCTGTGGCAGGTGCCATCCCCTTCTCCTGGAAAAGCGAGTTTGCCGTTGAGGACAGGGACCCAGATGTGTGGGGCATGGGCAGCCTCCCCTTGGTGACTGATGCATCAAGACAGAGGGGAGCTGGGCTCCAGGAGACACACATATCCTGGAGGCTATTCCTTTGGAATATGAGCCCTTCACTCCCTGTGGCCAGCCTTAGTTTAGATGGCCTTGCTCCTCCTTTGGAAGCCCTCCTCTGTGTACCCAGACTGCAAATCAGCTCACAAGCACTGTCTTTTTTTGCCAGAGAAGAGGCGCATGGACAAGCAAAGCTATGCTTGCAAGGCAGCGCTTTGTGGCTTTGAGACACTGTTTTGTGTAACGATTGTCTAAAAACAATGTTGACAAAAAATCCCAGAAAAAAATAGTTTAAGGAAGCAAAATTCGTGTAATCTAATAGGTGCCCGTTAGTAGACTTCCTTACTTTTTGTCTTCTGAGTCTTTCATCAAAAGGCCTGATCTTAATTATTTATAAACCATCAAACTACAATAACCACAAAATTAACTATTTTTTAATAATATTCTCAAATGACCAATCTGGTATTTTTGTCATCTCGATCAAATTGAGTTAAATATTTTGCTTTAATCTTTCCATCTAAATATAGAGAAATAATTCACTTTCTCTTAATTTTTGATGATATTGAAGCATAGTTCTTTCTCTTGTAGAACACAGAGTCTGCTATACACTGAAGAGACGTGGATTTCACCAATACTAAATTTTAATATTTGTCATATAAAGAAGCGATACCGTAGTGTGTTACCAGGCGATAATGAAGCTCTCCATGGCAGCCACCATGGTGTGTGGACAGTGTCCCCTGTCCTGGGTTCTCAGCCTTTGTGCTTTCCTCCCTCATGTGGCAAACGCTTAGTAAAAGCCATTATGGGACAGTAGTACCATGAACTATTTATAGCAAGCTACAGTTGGCAAGCTGAAAGCGGTACCTTGCATAACAAGTCTCCATCTAACTTCCATTTCAACAAAGTTATTTTCATATGCTGCATGTATTAGCCCTCTCCATTGCATTTGCATTCAGCTTTCATTAATATTGCTAAGCATTTGCTGAATCTCTTTTTGTTTCTGAGTAAGCTGTTCTTGACATGGCCACTTTGACCTACCAGGAAGGAGATATTCATCCTGAAGAAGAAGAATAGCTCAGGGCCCCATGTATGAGTCCTATTTTACCTGCACAGGGGATAAACTGCTACCTGGTTATTGTGTTGACGACTGTGCACGGGCTGAAGGTGAGTATACAGTGAATGCCAAAGGGAGATTAGCTCTCTGCTGCAAATGTGCGACATGCAAACATTTTCACAAAAAAACTTGTAGTCATTAAAATATTCAAACAAACCTAATCAGTATAAACACTATTCAAACACTGTCCTCCTAATTGACACAAATACTGAATGTCTCACATGTTCCTCTATTCACAGCACGGCCAGCCTTTTTTCAGGGAAGACGTGCTCCTGCCACATAGGATTAGGAGCACAGTTTCAAAATGAGAACTCAAAATACACCGATGAAAGCAGCATGCATGCTACGAGAGTACAAAGTGTTTGGCCACCTACACGCTGTCAGGAGGCAACAACGGTGTCAGCTGTGGATAGCGAGTAGGACGTTCAGCCGGGCAGCCCAGATCAGCCGTATGTGGGGCCGTTGCACGGCCGGGACGTTGTGGTGCAGCATCAACAAACCCATCCGTGCATTCTAGGGAGAGGGAAAGAAAGCCCTCCACTTATGAAATACGTGAGGAAGATTTGCTTTTCCTGAAAAACCATGCCCAAATCATGGTGCAGCTTCTTCTCAGAACTTTATAAGCAATTCCTTTCAATGGAAAAATTCCATTTACAGTTTAATGAAAAGAAAACGTGGCGATTCATGGCCAGTTTTGAGAACTGACAGTGAGCTATCGGCTAAAAAGCTTAGGGTGCGGAATAGCATAAGCCGGAGCAAGGTCCACTGGGACAGTGTCCCTGCCTTTAGCAGTGGCCATATCAGATGCCTCTTTGGCCTCTAACTGTGGATGTGAGAAGGTCCAAACTATCAGCATCATGTTTACGGTCAGACCAAAGTCGAATTGCAGGAAGAGTAACTAAGAAATAGGAAGGAGAAATGCAAGGATAACAACCCTTGCCTCAATTTATGGTTTTTTATGCTTTCTTCTGTCTCGCAATATGGAGTTCTTATATAACTGTAGGTCTCTTGGCCACCAGAGGAAAGGTGTAAACGGGTTTGACAGACTCAGTCAGACTGAAGGACTGCGAATGATGCCTATTGCTTTATACACAGCTTCTGAGTTTCAGCCCCCACATTTCACTTATTCCCCAGTAGCAGCAAGGTAAGTTTAGAAATGTGACTCTTTCAGAAAACTCACATAAAAGTACACACCAGCCTGCAGAATGGCCTCAAGCACTTTTTTGTTCTTCTCTTCCAAACAGTATCAAAATGGCAGCTACCTTCTCATTTTCAAACCAAAGTGGCATGGTGATATTTTCTTCAGAAATTGCAAAGACATGAAGAGCACTAGTGCAAGATAAAATAAATATCTATTAGTTATACTAGAGAATGGGAGCCAAAGATTAGTAAAAATAGACTTACAGGAAAAAAAAATCATTAGAGAATACTGTAGTGTTCATAGCATCTGAAGCCGCTAGTTAAAATACAATATACCAAGAGCAGGTACCTTTGAACTATAGATGTATCTTTGTGCCAAGTAGAGAACAGTCAAAGATGCAAGAGAAAAAAAATGCTGAATCTCAAAATTTTACTGTAACCCACTAATCCAAAGTCTGCCTCTGGAAAGATTAATGTTCTAGAGGTGCAACTCTGAAATCTAGATTGCTTTTCCAGCTCTGAAAGCGAAAAAAAAAAAAAGAGTAAACAAAAAGCTAATAATTCAGCACTAGTAATTCAGCTTGTAAGTTTAGCCTTTCTTACTGTTTTGGGGGGGCTATAGACAGATACAGAAAATGATTTCCTGGAATGGATTTGGCAGAAAAAAATAATATATTTTCTATGTGTGTTTAAAGTTTATGGATGAACTCTTATGCACACATTCTGGACCAAATTATTATTCGTCTATTCTTGCAAGGTTGCTGCCTGTTCCGTAAATATTCATATTGATATCATCTGGGAATACTACTAACATAAGAAAATGGATCTAAATTTGGTTTATTTTGAGTGTAGAGTCCATGGGGTTCTGGGAGTGAAATATCCATGTTTCATCTATTTGTGGTTATTTGACATTTATTATATTAATATATTCTTTTCAGTGTGCCAGGCCCTCACTGGACCAACATTTCAGGAATAAGTATTATCATTAGTGTCATTTAAAAGTTCATTTTTCTACAATTATGTGCGTCCACAACTTTGCATTCTCTTCAAAGGCCATACAGTTAGTATTCACTATCCTAAATATTGCTTGTTTGCTTGTTCTTATTGTGATTGTAGTAGTGCATTGACTTCATGTCATAGGCAGCACAAGGTTGTATTTCTCCCAGATTAAACTGAGGTACCTGTAAGATGCAATCACAGAAGTACTTGCTTAAAGCAAAACCAAAAAAGGCTTATGGATATGACTTGAATTAAAAAATAAGTGACTCTTTATGTAAAATGTTTACCAGCTTACACCTGGATCTAGAAAACAGAGTTTTAAAAAATATATATAATCAAGTAGCGTTTTTGTCGCCAGCTTAAACAAACTTACGCCTACTTTGCTCCTGGCAGCTGGTTTTCCTGTGCCACCAACATAGGCTTTTTCACTTGACTTGTCAAGTGTTTTGGCATATGTGACAAACCTGAAGAGTTTCAAGAATGCTAGAGTTCATCTAAAGCCAATCTAAAACATCTCTGGTCCTCCTCTGAAATTTTTCAGCACCTAAATGCTTGCCACTCACATCTCTCTGGAGGTGCAGAAGATGGCCCTGCCCTTAGGAAGCAGCAATGAACAGCTTTGGCCATTTCCAGTTAATACTGGTCTGCTAGAAAGTGCCACAGAATTTTTCGTATGATGGGCCAAGGCCCTTGTTACCTGTGTTTTACACACCCCGAAAGATGCTGATCTCCAGTTTTACTCACAGTGTTGTAAAATTTGCCCATTTTTCTGTAGAGAGCTTAGAGTATGTTTACAAAGTACATGCTGGTATTAAATGGTCTAGCTGGCACTCACAAGATTTAATAAAATCAGTCAGCATGGATTGTCCCCCTGTGAAGGGGATTGGTGTAATGAAGCTATATTTCCTCCAGCACCCGAGATAACTTTTGCAGCCTCCTTGTAACTTTTCTTGGGCAGTGTAGTTTTCTTTTGCTGTCGCAAAACTTCATGACTCCCTCAGATTTTTGACCTCTCACTTGGATTTTCATCCCAGGTCTACTGAATGTCCTTGTATAGTAATAGCTCTTAGTTACAAATGTCTCACCTAGTCCTCTGTTTCCAAGAGTCTTTGGAGTCCTTTCTCACTCATTCCTTCCTTCCACTGTAGCAAGGGCATCAATGTGTGTTCCCAGAAATTTTCATCTGTTAAGGCAATTCTAAGTCTCAATTTTCCAATTAAATATGGGCACTTGTCTTTGTTCATGGCACTCCTGACCCTGTGCTTTTCATCAGCTAAGTGCAGCCAAGGTGTCTGGCTGTAGTCTGCTTCATCTCTTATCCTAAAATTTTGCTAACTGCTTTTCTTAACAGGCTTTGGCTTGAGACAGACTGTTTCAGGAGTTGAATGTGTGGATCCTTTACATAGTGCACATTGCTGCCAAAACCACTTGATCATGATTGCAGACCCAGCAGATGAATGCCAGGGCTAATACCTAGCATCTTGGTTCTAAGAAATGATCTTTTTCCAGCAGAGTAGTTAAGTACACTCAAATGTGTAGACTTATGCAAGACCCATTGACTTTAAATGCACTTAAAATAGGTCTTTAAGAAGTGCCTCGATGAATCACAACTATGATTATGATTTAGACTGCAAAATAATAACCTTTGGGTGGATAAAAATCTTGTAGTGTATTTCTCTATGATATCGTTTAACGATTCCTTCCTTTTCTATCTCTTCAGTCAGGTGCCTCAGCTCCTTCTGGTGATTTACAGCAATCTGCTGGAAATGTTTAATGAGGTCAGGAAAATTCTGGCAGCTTCAGACTGAATCTCTCTTTCAAGGGTGACTGCAGCCTCTGCTTACTAATAATTAGATATCGGAGAAAAAAATGCCAGCCATAAATTAACCCAGAAATATCAGCATTAAATGTTTAATGGCTCTGGAGACTGCACATCTTTGGGTTATTCAGTTACATAATTACACATATTGTTCTATCCAACAAGATTTTCCTTTGGGAAATCTCATAACTTTATACTCTTGTAGATGGCAAATCAATCAAAAATGACATACAAAGACTTGAAAATTTTCCCTTGTCCAGGGCAGCATACATGAAGTAAATCTATTTCTCATAGGGTTTTTCCAAAGTTTCTAATAAACCAGCTTTGTTTCAGCTCAGCCTTGGAAAACAATGTATGGTTGTCAAATCTGGAGCAGAGTGAGGTATCGCTTTGCACTTGGAAGCTGGTTGCACACATCCTCGGTCCCTTCTCTCCTCGGCCTTCCTGGCTGCCTGGCAGCTCCTGGCCAAGAGTGCAAACTCACTTCTGCTGCTACTCAGAACAACCTGCATCTCTACTGCACTAGACATCGAGATGCCCCCAAATTATGCAAAGCAGGGCCTTGCGACCTCCATATACTTTGTTCTTAAGCCCTTAGTATGGGTGTAACATAGAGAAGAGCTGATAATGTATTCTTTTAAGCACATTAATCAAATATTTATAAACTACAATATAATTTCTTAGAATATCATAGAGCTATTTCATGCAAATGGAGCACTAGTAAATTTTTAAAATGTTCAGGCCACTCCAGACTACAAATTTAATAGGAACACCTAAGTGACAGTTGGTTTTCATGAAGAGAAATACAAATCTCAGAAGGAAAGAAATGATCAGCAGGCTGGCCTACTTTGGGGAATGGCTGTCTATCTAGTGGAAGGGATTCACAGGCATGGAAAACATGTCACTTCCAGAGAGGCATGAGGAAAACTCATACGTTGTTGGAGTTGTTGTCTTGTGCCATCTCTTTCCCTCCAAACTTTCTGCGCCTTGTACAGCACACCCTTCTGAAGTAAGTCCTGTTCATAGAATAGATTCTCTTGAAATTTACTCTTTCTCCAATATTTATCAAATATCTGTTGACTGTGACCTTATTTCCTCTACCCTCCTTCTCAACCCATTGTGTTAAAGAATGTACCATCATCTTATCGATACAGTTTTCTCCTGCTTTGCTTCCCATTCAGTTTGACTCTTTTGGAGCTCATGACATCTTGTGTTAGGTGAGATCTCGGCTTAGAGAACTGCTCTCTGCAGACGCATGGTCTAAGTATGCTGGTGAGGCCTCGATCGTCCAAGGTTTCTGTCCTATAAGTGGGTACCACAGGGCTGCGGGGAATCATTACATCAGCTACTCACCCAGCCAGAAAGAAATGTATGCACCTTGTTTGCAAGCCTAAGAAGCTGCAATCTCTTCTCTCTGATTTATGGGGTTTGTAGCACCCTTTGAGGCATTCCAGGAAATAATTTGGAAAAGATGGCAAAGATGTTTAGGAGGGGAGGATGTGACTTGGTGCAAAGGAAGCTGGCAAGTCAGAGTATTTGAATTGTCTTCCCTGATTTGCTTCTGGCTTTCTGTGGGATGTTAGGCTTAGCCTTTTTCCCAGTTGTTACTATTGCATTAATATTGTCATATGCATTGAAGTCTTTATCAGAGTGAGCTTTATAAATGTCAAAATGATGATTATTTGTCTCAGTTGCATTCTTCTGAAATGCTTACCCACATGAAAGATTCTTTTCTTTTCAGAGGTTTGAAAGATAATTTAGCTAGATTACTCCTTTCAAGTAAGGCAATCTCACATTTACCATGGTTGGATACAAAGTTGTTCAGTAATATCACATTACTAGCTTGCCATTCATGTTCTCAAAGAACATCAAAAGGAACACTTTAATGTACTTATGGACTCCTTCCAACTGGTGTATCCCACACAATGCCTGTGTTTTTGTAGCTGTGAGATTTTTAGTGTTTTATCAACTGCCTGAAGAAATAAACTGAGGTGCGCCTTTTGAATAACATACAGGAGCTGGATAACAGGATGACAGTCATAAAGGGAATATATACATCGACAGCAAAATACTGTGTTCTCCTGGAAAGAGCCAGCCACAGATGAAATCTACACTTCCATATTGCTCCTCCTTAGATTTCTACAAAGGGAAATGGCAGTGTGTAGCGTCCTAGTTACTTCAGGCTTCCTGTCCCCCTGACTGTCAGCTTCCTGAAGAGGCTTGATGAAATTCCCATGGCTCCCAGTGATCAGCACTTGGATCCATGCCTCAGGCTCAAGGATCCTGCTGGCTCCGTGCGCCCAGTGACACAGCTATTGTCCCCACCAGGCAGCAGCAGGAGACAAAAGCATAATATTGGGAAGGGACCCAAGGAGCTTTAGATACAGTTGTGCCTGATGAGAAAGCTTAGCTTTCCAGCCAAAACTGCCTAGTGCTGGCTTGTCAGATGAAAGACACGTGAGGATTGTATTAGTCTGATGTAGGCTGGAAATTGCTGTGCGCCTGCGAGACAGTGCTCTGCTGTCTGAAAGAGGGATGCAGGCAATATGCTCTTGTGTGTCTGCTGAAGTTGTATTTGCAGTGATTGTATTTCAGAAACTGTATCATCTCTGCTGGATCCACCACCTGCGTGGTGACACCATTTCCCCAAGAAACGCACAGCTGTTAGGTAAAGTCTAACTGATGTGCACAGCACGCAGCTGACACACAGCCCTGACAGCCCTCTCCTGCAGACAGACACCAGATACCACTGTGGTTGCTCAGCACGTATACGCTTATGTCATAGAATTTGTACCTAATTGCTAGACTTTAATCTTTATTTTGAATGCAGGCCCAGAATATCTGCAAAATATCGGGATGTTCTGGGATCAAGGCCAAAGCTGACAACTGTGTTCGACTGGCACATCTTCTCTCACAGCAGTCAGGCTTGTCCATGGTGGGGAGAGAGCTTTCCTCATGGTTGGTCCAAGACTGTGAAATTAATGGTGTGGGAGCTGAGGCCCATCACTAACCTGGCCATCATGTGCTCTGACGGTAAGTGCTATTGCTTTGACCGGCTTTCTGTAACAAATACAAACATTAAAAAAAAAAAAATCAAACCAAAATCAAACCAAAAATCCTATTAACAAACCAAACCCAAACCAAAAGTCCTATTAAAACTGAATGTTCCACATAGTCCAAACTTCTAACTCATGGGCAAAGCTGAGAAACTAAACAGGGTGTGACTGATTTTTAAGCCAGTTGCTTAATGCACTATGGATCTGTTGTACAGATGTTATGATGATGAACATGTTATAAGAGCTGACACAGAATAGAATGGGTCTGAAAAAATTTCAGACATCATGTTGAATTTGTGATTCAGATTGAAGTGCATTAATAATAAATTGAACACATGTATTATATATGGAGGTTCCCATTGAAACATTTCTTGAGGGCAGCTGTATTTTAGTGCCTTAGTAAAATGATAATAATTCTAAAGGAAATGCAGATTACTGTCATTTCTCTTGTAAATTGTGCTGAGCAATAATTATGAACAATGGCAAGGCTCATGCAGAATATATTACAGGAATGTCAACTTACTGTTAAAATGTGCATTCCCATCTCCAGCCAGAGAATCAGATCTTACCAATCCCTTTGGCAGGGGAAAAAATGAAAATATGCTGAAGGTTACAAGTCCAAAAATCACAAGGAATACGGCTAATGATTTTAAAGGTAAATTTATTGATGCTAGAGTTATCTCTAACTGAAGTCACATTGCTCCCAGAAGCCCAACCTACTCATCTCATAAATTACACATGAAATGGCTTTCTGAACACTCATGTATGAGTTCAAGGATGATGGGTTGCAAGTCAGACCCAGAAGGATTTTTCACATCCCTCCTGGTCAGTCCTTCCATGAGGAGGCAGAGAGAGATAGACCTGGAGGGCAGTGACAATAGATATGCTCCTATTCCCTCTGATCCTTCACATCTTCCTCTGTCCAAAACACTCTAAATAAACCCTTTTCTACTGCAGAGCATCAGATGTGGTTTTAATCTGCCCCTTTTTGTCCCCTGGAAATAGAGGAAATGTTAGCTGGGAACACCTGGTACTCTAGAGAGAAAGGAGAGATTCGTTTGAACTGGAGGGGAAGGGCTGCTGACTAGTCAGCTAACTTTAAAACCTTGTAAGTTTAAAATTTCTTTACTCCTCCTCAGACCTTGCAATCTAGCTTCATGTCCCAGCAAGTTAAGAGGCCCTGGAGCTCCTGGAGCACTGCCTCTTTCAGGAGCAGAGGTGCTCCTCCATGAAAGATGCAGTCAGAGTCCTCTGTCCCAACAAAAAGACAAGAGCTTTGCAGTGCCTTTTGCTACTGAACCTGTCTTCTGGTCCTTTTCTTTCTGCACGTATACTCTTCTTTTGGGATGGTGCTTGGAGATGCCCCAAGGATGGGGTTTGGCAGCAAACATCCCTTCTGTCAGGTGTGGGACACTTCACACTGCCAGGATGTCCTTTTTAATGAGTACTACCTGGACCATGATGCTAGATTTGGGCAGTCATTGCTGAGTCCCTGAGACACTCAAGGTATCGAACGTAAGGAGCATCACCAGTCTCAGACAAGATATATGCATCAAGCTCCTGGTCTCTCTACCTCAGCTGCTGTTGTTGCAAGCTTACACTAGCAATACTAGGAAACTTCCCCCCCTTTCTCAACCACCTCTGCCGGTCCTTGGTGCTGCCAGCTGTCTGAACTCTAGGTCTTGCTTTGGAGCCAAAGATGTCAAGCGGGGAGCATGCCCTTCTTGTTAGAGGCAATTTTTGTTTCCAGAAATGTGACCCATGCACAAGGGCTGGATGCAGGAGGCGGGATGGGATATTCTTATGCTGTTCCTTTTGGTGCCCTCTTTAGCTGTGGGCTTGACCTGCCTTTGCCCTAGTTTGGATTTCTGCACTGATTGCATGAGCATTATGTGCTTTCAAGCTCCTTCACACAAACCTGTGATGACTAAGGTACTTTTTGCATATTTTTTCATTTTTTAAAATGAAATGCGTGACTCTGATGTAACTCAGGTTACTCAGGACTCAGGGTCAGAGAGCTAGGGCTGAGCATTAATCTTGGAGTCTCGGATGTGCTTTAGGGTGTAAATAATACTTGGCAGGTCTGGAATTTGGCATCTGTACTAATAACAGGCACTGCTTTCTTGGTCACCTATTTCCAGTTTTTCTACTGCTAACACATAGCAAGGAAAACTAGAGGAGAAAACATGTTTCAAGCTAAGGAAAGTAAATGACCGGGCTGAAAAACAAAACAAATAATGTAGTAGCCCTTGCAGAGTTTGTCAAGTGAAAACCACTCAACTTTGGAGGTTGGAGGAGACTGCTAACATTAACATGTCCTTACTCTGCCTCAGCCCTGGTTATCTAACCGTGGTGAAATGGTCCTTGTTTCTGTGTTCAATACTCCTCCATGGAGCTAAACCTTCATGTCGGGATAGGTAAAAATGGTGATATGGACCCTACTCTGTATTTCCTTCAGTGCTGCAAAAAAAGAGTGAGGCACAGGTGTAGGCAATAGTGTGCTGATCCTGGAACTGGGTACATGAAGGAGTCATGTCATCTTAGTGAATGTGAAATAGAAAACAGCCTCTCACATACACTACCGAGACTTTTGTTTTTTCACCTGGAAAAGAAAAGGTGGCAGCTGAAAGGCTTGGAAAGCAGACTTTGTTTTATAGTTCAGCTGAGGATGTAGACCTCTTGTACAAAGAGATCTGGAGTGTCTCTAACAGACAGTATTTACCTGAGAAGAAAATGTAGAAATTTTGCAAGTGAATTCCTAGCCAGCTATCTGCACCACTTCTAAAATTGCCTTTTGGAGGAAACATTAGTAAGGTGCTGGAAATTTCTTTTAAAATAAAGCACTCATCTTCAAAGGCTGAAATAATGAAAATACACTGACTAGCAGAGCAAGAGAATAAATTAAGCAATGTCCAAGAACGTGGCTCAGTAAAGGTAACAGCACAGTGAGAGTCAAATAAGGCCGAAGAAAGGTGGATTTCACATGACATTTGCATGTGAGTAACATGTTGGGGCTCACGTGCTACTTGACTGAGATCTGGTCAACAGTTAATGGAGACCAGAGAGTGATTCAGTTCATTTCAAAGCACATGGAGGACATGATTTGGATGCCTTCAATGCCTTTGAGGAGCCCAGACATCCCCACGAGGCTGCCAAATATGTCCAGGTTCTACAGGAGACCTTGGGCCTTCTGCGATGGCTGCTGGAGGTGAGGTGGACACAGAGCTGCACCTCTGATGACACTAGAAGGCTGAACTCAAGTAGTTAAAGGGTCAGGATTTTCCTAACATTACTATCTCTCTTCTTCAAGTTTGTCTAACAAGACCTCAAGTGCTCAGGAGACCTGGCTCAGTCCTAGGCTGCCCAGTTACACAGCCCAGGTAACTTGTGTCTTAGTTTTCCGTATCCATAAAATAATAATGATCCTGGTCTCTTGTGTAAATTGTTTTAAGGTGTCATGAGAAAAACTTTTATATAAAAGTCAGGTAAAAAACAAGGGCTGGATGCCAGTTCATACTTGGTCAAATGTAAGCTAACAAAAAAAAAAAAAGTAAGTAATCGGTGAGCAGAGAGTGATCACCTTGTGAGAGTGCTGACAGAAGTCTTTGGATTCATTACCTTCCAGATGTCAGTATGGAGACCCCTGAGATAAAGGCTAATTTCTGTAGGCATCTGATTTAGGAAACCATAAACCGAATGTTATTTGGTTTTCTTTACAAGTGGAAGAAGTTGCACTTAAAATTGAGCTTCTTACTAGATCTATAGTTTCTAATTTCACAGCAAGACTATTGGGACCACTTAAAGAAGCAAAGTCACAGAAAAACTTTTTTTTTTTTTTTTTTTTTTTTTTTTTTTTTTCCAACATCTAGATTGGGAGTCCTCACTCATCTGGATGTCATTAAGCAGAAGACAGACTGTAATGATAAACAGCCCTCATTAAAATTTTATGTTACTAAGAAAGGGTATCACACATTATTTCATTGGCAAGACATAACAAGCCTGCAGGTTTAAAAAGAAAAATTATGATATCTGGTTGAAAGCAAATTAGCTGAGCTTTTTGGAGCTTATGTCTTTCAGGATGGAATTATAACTATACAAAAAAGAAGACAAATATATACTTAGTAAAAGGACTGACTCCTAAGTTTTGGAAAACTTAACAAGATTTATTTTATGGTTGGTAGTAACTGTTGGTTTCCAAACGCACATAATGTCAGCATTGTCAGAGAGATCACAAACCACTTTGAGAGTCAGAGCAGGTTCTTATACATTTTGGTTACATAATTTAGGGACAAAGGAGATGTAATGGATATATTAATATTTCAGGAGGGCATTTTTCCATCTCCAGCTTCCATCAAGCTTATCTGACCAGTGAAACACCATTCCAGATAATTTATTCTCTTGCACCAAACTCAGAAATGCCCTTGATAATTTTAACACTACCTTGCAAATGCCAGGTTGCACTGAAAGAGAAGCTCCACTGTTTAAAGCCTTGAGCTGTTGAAATTAAACTAATAGTTATCTACACATGAGATATTTATTCTAGAGTTCTTCAGACAAGCTTTAAAAGACACACACGCAGTGTCCCACCTGTTCAAAGCTCGAAGGCATCATTAGGAGATGGGCAATGTAGAAGATGGGCAATGGAGATAGCACTTCTCTTTTCTCTTTATGTGGATGGGTATGCTTTAAAGAATACACTTGGAGACACCCTGGAAACAGCACTGGAGGCCAGAGATGCAGTATCCATTATACAAGAATTATTTTGAAAGCTTCACTCAAGCCAATAAAAAATCTGGATAAATTATCTTCTGTTATTTTCTGTTAGATACTCTTTAAGGACATGTTCCTTCCTGTCCTGAAAAGATGAGATTCTTTCTTCTTCCTTCCTTTCCTCCTCTACTCAGCCCCACAATCCGCAGAGTGCATGTAGACCTCTGAATAATTTCTGATGTTACTGGAGGAGATCAGGATGGACAGAAATGCAAATGTAGCTGTCTCTGAAGAAGAACTTCCTTATTTTTCTCATGAGATAGTGACACAGAACTTTTCTGCACCCTTTTTCTGAATGTCCTCTGTTCACCAACAGATGGTATTGTTTTTTTCTCTAGCCTAGTTTCTCTAACCACACTGTCTGTAAAGTTATCCAGAGCACTTCTTGTTCATGATCACTTTTACTCATTCTTACAGCTTTTCTTCATTGTCTATTCTTTCCTCTTTCTTTTCTTCCTTTGTGTGCCTAGTTTTCAGCTCCCCAATTGGGAGCTCTTTCAGCATGAAAAGAAATCAGATGGCAGCCTGTCTAGGCTAAGGTTTATTTGGCAGAGCACGCATGAGATCTGGGCAACCAGAACCAAAATCACGCAGATGATCACTGTGCTGCTGATCTGTCCTGATCAGAGGGCTACTACTTGGAGACTACAAGGATCCCTGCCACAGGTTGCTTTTTACTGAAGATAAGGCACTGTCAAAGATCTTCACTTGCACATTTTTACTTTTACCCTCTACTGCACAGCTCAGTGCAGGCACTGGCTCCCTTCTGTCATCCAGCTGCTGACATTTTTTGCTAGCTTTGCTAAATACATGTTTGTCATAAGCTGCAGCAATATATCAGGGAGAGGAAATTTCCAGGTTTGCTGGGGTAAAAAGATGTTGGAGAGGAGGCAGTTATGAAGGCTAAAGAGATAGTAGGGATGGAGTTGTGGGTGTCTCTGTAAATGGTATAGCTCATACTTGCAACCTATGGAAAATATACTGGGTTTGAGAATGTACTAAATCAAGTCTAAGCTGGAGTGTCTACAAAGTAAATCTTTCCCTTTATTACTGTTCAAACATTCATCATGCTTATGTACTGAAGTCCTGGCAAAATGTCTACAACTAGAAGGCACATGACAGATTGCTTCTGTAGTTCACCAAATTTCAAAGCAGACGGTGAAATGATGCCTCTGCGTTAAAACTTTATGCTAGACCTGGGTAGATTTCTTGTGGCTGAGTTATTGTTCTTGAGCATGACAGTGTTACAGAACTGCTCTTATTTATGACAGAGTATGAGAGTTTGGAATTCTTATTTTGAACTTTCCAGCTAATTTTTGTATTACTTTTCAGCCCCCCTGTTAAGATGATGGTTTCTGGCTCCTCATTCCCTTTTATCTGGTTTTATTTAGCCTTGATTTAAAATCAAAATAATAATAATACACAGGTAATAGTAGTGTTCACACAGCAGTGAAGTTGTTCAGCTAATTACAGCCATTTTTCAGTCTCTGTTTTCAGCAGCCACTTAAGACCATGCTAAGTTATACTTCATAGCTATCTATTAGAGAAAGTGTTTCTCATTATTGAAGAACATCATTATATTCAATTCCAGCAAATTTAACTGTGAATTTACAAAGAAAAAGCACCATAAATATCTTTCTTTCAGTACAAAGCAGAGCAAGTCACTAAGCTTGAATTCGCAAACAAGCAAATAAACCAATCCGTACTCATGAATTAAATAATACTAGAAGAATGAGGAAGAAAGTGCAGTATCTAGGCAAATGTCTATCCCACTTATTTTATAGGATAGACTTTTCCTATAGGCAATGGAGAGTGACGTGCACCTCCTGTGGGCAATTCATGCCATCCCTAATATAAGGATCTAAGGTCTAAACCTGCTTTGAGAGACCTTTTTATTGAATGGAGAGGGCAGAGATGTCTACCTTGGATCAGATGCCTGACTTTCAGGTGGTGACAGTTAGGTGTCTAAACTTTACCAGCCATAGTTACAGCCTGGACACTATTTAAAACATTGAAAACATTTATGTGAAGCGCTTCAAAACAGAGGTAGCCACTGAAAACTTATGGCAATGATGCTGGAGACATGCAGATATTAGCAAAGAGTTTCCAGTGCCCACTATATGCATCTGTTTAATCCTATCATGGATGCCAATCTACCTGTACCTATGAAAACTTCACACTTTTTGATGCCTTATTTTCAGCTCCAAATGAGAGCTTCTTGGAGCAAACACTGTATCTTGTGCCACCACAGTGAGAAAGACTTACGAGGCTGACTGCAGACAGCAATAAAAAAAAATCCCTAATAAGGTATTAAATGCTTTCTAATAAGCTTTTCCAAAGCACTCAATCAATGATTGCTTAGATCAGGAAGATAAATTTGCCTTTGTGGGAGCAGAAGCAGCTCTGCTGTTCAGCACTGAAGTGCAGCTTGGGGTAGTGAAACGACTCAGTGCAAACTCAGATGCCAAAATTTCCTCTGCTTCCCTTATCGCATTTGAGATGCAGGCTTGTGGCAGAGGCTGTCACGTAGCTATACTGGTACGTGTATAGCATTCAAGAGGAAACTCATTGACTGGAGGAGCCACATTATTCTCGGATGTGAGCCTTCTTCTGAAAATTGTTTTCTGTACCCTTAAGCAGCTAATGACGAACAGGTCAGCAGCTAACGAATCTCATGTAGATTCTGATACCGTGCTTAAATTTTTGTGCATGCTTTTATGCCTCTTTCTGAGCTTATGACCACATCAACATAGCAAAGGGAAGAGGTATTTTCTGATGTTAGCTCCCTACAGCCGTATGCTGCTGTCCTTTCGGTGCAGTTTACCGTGCCTGTAGCATAGTCTGGGGCCATGCATATCCTCGTCAATCATTTCTGGGAAAAATTCTCGCCTAAACTGTCCTCTGAGGTTTTTGACTCTGCTAAGTCATCTGCATCTTTCTTTTCTACTGTCTACTGTCCTGCTGGAACAGAACAGATGGCAGAGAGGAGTGGTAACGCCTTAAATCATCCTAGTCTATTGAATGTGAATGTGTGTCTGATCCCTGGGTTTAACCCAGCTAGATATTCACAAACCATTGATCAGAATCCTTGTAATTTTAGGGATGTTTTAAAAAATAATGTCTTTAAAAATAATACAGGGTTAAGCCAAAGTATCTAAGCATTTTTTTTCCCTGGACAACCTAGCAACTGGTGAAATGGAGAACAAATGAATTTTTTTCCTCATTCTGGATCATCTTAAATTCATCTAGTATCTCAAGTTTACCAGTATTCAAGCAGATGAACAGGTGGTATATATTAGTTAATGCAGAAATTTTGCTAATACTAATACAAATATTAATATATAAAACAGAATACAAAGGGTTAATCTGCAATTTTCATCCATTTGATGAAAATAATAAGCTAAAATGCCCTTCCGGATGATGACTGAAAGCCAATTTTATTAACACAAGGCTGATACCTGGTGTACACATGCAGCAATTAACTTCAGTTAATTGCAACTACTTTGAAAATATTTTTCAATTTTAGTCTGTATTTTTTGATCTCCTGAGGTCATACATCATAATTTTCTGCTATGGTACTGTAATTTTTTCACTATTTTCTTTACACCCTTGGCTTGCTTGTATGAAAAGATGGAAATGTTCATTCCCCGGTGACTCACAGAACTGGTGTTAACCAATGAATGGAAAATGACTGCAGGCCATCCCTGCAGAGCAGCTCAGATTTAATGCTTTTCCCGTATTTTTTGAGGTGCTAAACACTTACCACTGTGGAGACAAATGGCAGAAATAGCCCTTAGTTGGTTAAAATAAAGCCTGAGCTATAGGGCTTCTAAATGCAAATGCTTGTTTTTTATCCAGGAAGATCAGTCTAACCGAGAAGCAAGCGACCTACTTTAATAATCAGATTACCCATTTTTTTTCTCCCGAGCACACTATATTTTCTAGTTTCTTTCTGAAGAGCAAACCCCAGGCTGTACAAGCATGGGATTATTCTCAACTCAACATGCGGACAACGGTGGACTGTCCTTAAGGATGCACAATTACACACAACTGCAGTGGGGAAACAAAACCCAGCAAATCAGTAATGCCTGATAATAAAATAATAAAGTGCCTGACTATAGTATTTGCTAAGCAATGACAACGTTGGGAAGACTTAACTACAGAGTAAAGTAAACATAGGGAGATAAAAGGAAATGATGTAAGACATAAAAAGGAGAATAAAGCGAAGAAAAACTCAAAATGACATTCAAGTATGGTCAGGTTCCTCTTGAGTTTGATGAGAGCAGATGGGTTTTCCCAGAGACACATGTGGAGGATGGCAGTCTTGGAGATGAAAGGGCAATTGCTTCAAAATAAATAAAATCAAAAGACTGAGATAATTAAGACAAACAAAGTCTAAATAGGCAAAAAAGCAAATAGTATAAGGAAAGGATCAGCTTTCTACTTAAATCTATCAGTAACATGTTAGAGCCTAAGTTTTCAAAACTGACATGAAGGCTTCTTCTGAATATTACCAAATTACCAAGCGGCATCCCTATGCCTGATGGCTCAAGAATTCTCAATTTCACATTTTTCTTTTAGTAGCAAAACTGAAGGGAATATATCGAGAAGATGTCATTTTTTTATTGATTCTCGTAACTGTCGGCCTTTGAGAAATTTCTATTTCTCTATAAAAGAACAATGTGATTTAAAAAGTGTGTAGAATTCTTTGTCAAGAGAGCATTAATATTAATAATAATAATTATCATTAATAATGTTGATATCAGAGAAGTTGATTTTGTGATCCCTGTGGTACATCATTTATAGAAACTGATGAGTAATAAAAATGACCTGCTGCAGAAGGTAACATTTCTGTACATTAACTAATAAATCACTTGCTGCAGTTCAGCATAACAGCCACACTGCTGTATGCAAGAAGACGTGTCAGATCTTTGGCATTTTGTCACCATGCCCTGTTCCTATACAGTATTGATTCTTCTGTGTTATTTAGTGTTGCATGTCAGCTAATAAAACACAATGATTATATACTTTCCTCTATGAGTATATCAAATATGTTGCTGCAATTAAAATGTGACCTCCATGAAAGAGGTTTCTGCAGAGTGGATTTTATTGTTAGGTAGAATGGCAATGGCCAAGTCAGAAGGAATTTTTAAATAAAATGTGAAAATGTATTTTATTTATTCCATGAATAATCTCTGCACCAAAATCTGCAGAGTCTGATCATCTATAATGTTTTTTTCCTCATCTACTTAATTAACTGGGTATTTAGTTTGCTGTAAGACCTCCCCACTCGCTGACTTTCTTCCAGGTAGCTTCCTGCTACCTGCAAATATGGTTGGAATTATGAGAAAAAAAGTCCTGTCAGCAGAGAATTGATTGATTATTCAGTACAGCTGAACAGCTAGCAAAAGACCTTAAGAAGGCTTGAAATGCGATCCAACTACTTGAGAATCCTGAATCCTATAAAGCCTCAAATCCTTTATGCTGCACAATGTTGACAGACCCTTGCACTGTATTTGAGTTTGAAGGTGGCTACATAAATTCCTGAAGCTTCCCAATCTGTATAAAGGGCAGTAAAATAGACCCCCTTGAGGCATGATCATTTAAATACACAATAAAAAATGAGTTGGAAATTTTGAGAATTTTCCTCTCTGCCTTGCGTTTGTTTTACCTCATTCAAAGCAAGAATACGCAGCCTAGGTAACAGCACATACCCGTGTTCAGCCGCCTGTCAAATGCGTGTCCCATCCAAGGCTGGGAGAAGGGCTGTGGTAGTGACTGGGAAAGTTCCATAATGGTCTATATGACTGTTTCGGCTGAAAGGTTGCAAACATCAGCTTACGCAAGCAAAACCTCCCCAAAAGCCTCCCAAATTATTGCAAAATAAGGCAATGCTGCCAGAACATGAATATAGTTCGAATTACTATTCAACAGCCTGGCCAGTGGCAATATGAAATCATATCACTAAATCAGACTGGACATGTACATTTTGGAATTTTGTGTCTCTTATCAGAAGTATCTTTCCTTTCCAAAAGTAAGGGACCTTGCACAAGATTACATTGCCTCTCTGTGGGCAGGCCTATTAGGCATTACATTGCTTCAAGTAGTAATTTAGCAAGACTGCAACCCATTCTGCTTCTTTAATGCAAACAGATGAAAGCACTCTGGAAAAAGAGGGGAAATCTCTCCTTTCAGCTGAGAATGGATTGGAATTATTTTCATTTAATGGAGAGATGGCATTTAATTGCTGCATCTGGGCTTTTCCCTCTACATTGTTATATACACTATCTTCAATGAAACTAATTCTAACTAAAATAAGAGCTTTGATTTGAAATGTTGTTAAATGAACTTTATAAGTTTACCAAGTTTTTACAATGAAATAAAAAAATCCATAAATTTAAGAATACTAGATAGGGAGGAAGTCTTTACTACTGATTTAAATTTCTTTACTCAAGTTCTTAGACTGGTCAATATTAAGTGATCCAAAGTAGAAAAAACTGTAATGTTAAAAAAAAAAAAAAAAAAAAGATATGTATGTGAGGCTAATGATAGCAAAGTTTTTAGATTCAGTTCTTTGACAGAAAGGAAGGATGTAATCCAGTATTGCTGAAGTGTTTGAAGCAAGTTGTTGGTGCCAGTTTACAAATCCAAACGGGAATACCAAGGGAGAGTTAGTTAAATTAGTGTATGCGATTTGTGTACATTTCTAAATGCTCATGAATCTATTTGAATTGCAAGTTTCTTACTAAGATCTGATTAAAAAAATCCCTCAGCTGATACATGCATTAATTATTTGCAGTGCTATAATGGAATTATAAGTGTGGGAAGAAGCCTGTTATGAAGCATTTATGATTTTTTTTCTGTCCTCACTGAGTGAATTCAATCCACTCTGTAGTGTCAGTTTTCCTTCGGTACGGATGGGACTGTAATGGAGCATAAATGAATGAAGGCACCAGCAGACGTGGGCAATGCAAATGAAGTGATGAGAAGGAAAATTAGAATTTGCAAGGCTGTTCAATACTGCACGGCATGAGTCTTCTACGCTGTTTTTCCTTCTCCCGGAAATTAAGGTCACATCTAACAAGCAGGCCGAGTAATTGTTCTGAAGAAGTGCAGAGTGAAGCTGCTTGGTTTGAGCCATATTTTCTAACTCTGAACGAAGTGCTTTCGTCTCCCAGGAGTAGGGAACATCAGAACAGATTGAAAGTTTCTTTTGATGCGTCTATGCTTTTACAAGCAACCTAGAAAATTATGCATGCTTTTCTTCTTTCTTGAACTGAGGTAGTAGCGCCAGGAAGCCAGCATACCAGGGCCTGGAGGAGCTTCTCTAGAGTACTGTGACCTAGGTCCCACTTCTTCTTTCCATCAAAGATATTTCAGAATCTTTTATAGTCTTGCTAAAATGACTAACTCCTTCAGACAGTCACTCCTGCCTTCCCCAGCTACCTCTGTCCTTCCGTGTGCATCCAGAGGCTTTTTGGTAGATAACTCTGTTCTTGATAATAAGTGTCAAGGGTATTTTTAATTCTTTTGAAAATTGCAGTGGTGGCATTATGGAGCGGATGGATTTTGGCTCCTTAATTGTCAGTTGTTGTTTGTCATTCAATGCTTGCTTAAGCATTGCATTATGTTTTTGCAGAAGAAGATGTGTCCTGAGTGAGGAGGCCCGTTGTGCTGAAGTTGCCTGAAGATTATATTCAGAAGGTAAAAATCAAGATGTTCAGGACCCGTGCTGGTGATGGAAAGCAACCATCTTGTTTTGTAAAAAAGAATTAAAGTTTTGAATTCTTTTTACCTTATATTTTGCACAAATCCAGATACTTCCTGAGAAAAAAGACTTGACTGACTCTTCCTACAGGAGAAAATGCCAACAACCAGGCCACAACCTGCTCTGACCGAGTGTGCCCGTCTGGAAGCAAAGCCACGTGGCTGCCTGCGACAGCAGCGCAGGAGAGCCCTCTCAGTTCTCTGTCCGGGACTTTTCCACCAAAACAGCAATGATAATAAAAGACTTCCCTGCTGATTAGCTGTCAGAGCCTCTTTCTAATGAGCAACATTTCCTCCTGGCCTGTTCTCTGTCAAGAGGCAGCACTGAGTTCAGGTTTTTCTTTTGCTTCTAGCCCATGACTGTGTTAGTGGTAACCCCCTTCCTTCATACGACGTCTGTGCTCTTTCGCTTATACACCTACTTCCCTTTTCATGATACCTTGTTGTTATGCTCCCTGTAACTCAATGGAAATGAATGGCTGGTTTGCCTTACATTCCTTTAAAGGCGATAGAAATATCAAATGCCTTTGAAGGCTACAAGTGCAAAGAACATTTATTTGTAAAATATCGTATATATATTTGTAAAATATTGACTGTGTTTTGGAAGAACTCTTTGAAAAATAGCTTCTAGTTGCTTGGATGAGTAATGCAAACACATGCAGAAGTTGTAAGTCCTTTTGTTCAAACAGCAGGCTCATGTGCAAAATGTTCTCCACAAACACTTCTCTGAGAGGCAAAATTCGTATGTGTCTTGCCTCGCCCCCAAACAAATGCTTTTGCATGAGTCACAAAACGTGGAACTATTAACCCTAATTGAAATGCACATCTAAACTGACACTTAACCCTCATTTTTTTAAGCCAGCATGTGGCTGTGGGCGACACTGTCTTATCTAGATAGCACCTTGCATCTCAAAGGCTTTTAAAGTATTTTGTTTACATAATGTCTCATTTATTTTGTAAGAATTAAACTCTCTCCACCACTACAAAGATCTTCTTTGGCAGAGAAAATATCCAGCAGCTGTTTATCAGCCTACAGAAATGCTGTGTAATAAGAAATAAAAAGAGATTGTGCATCTCACTAAAACCATGAAGTGAATTAGGGAGGGATGTTGTTAGGCAAAAAACCCAGAAAACTAAAAACAACAAAAAATGCAGTCACTAAATTTTCACTCCTGATTTGTAATGTCCTACTGGTGACCAGTAGGCATAGAGCAGTAATGCATAGGAACCATGTGGGGCAATGTCTAAGGGGAACCTGATTGCATAACCTGATAAAACAAATACATCAGCCAAGATTTTCAGAAGTGATAAATCCTTTGGCTGCTAAATATAAGGTATTTTTAAAGGAGGTAAGAGCTGTTTTTTTTTTTTTTTTTTTTTTTTCCCCAAATGTAAGTATTTACAATGCAACACTAAATTCACCAGCCTGGGCAGCTGTGACAAACACATGAATGGAGAGAATAAATTGTAGGAGAGAAATTGCACAAACCATTAGAACTCATACGCCTGCTATAAAGTGTTTTTCATCTTTTACTTTTTAAAATAGACTAATCAATATTCTTTGAGTTTGATTTGGAAATCTGCATGGGAGAAACATCAAAACTTCATTAGTTTGGGGCCACTAGGTGGTGAAATCTTATTATAGCTTAAATGTGTTTGATTACCTCAGATGTATAGTGGGAGATCTATTTATAGAACAGTAGAGAAAACACTGATGGTATCTCATGGCTGGGAGGATGTTTAGGCACACAGAAACTCAATACAATTTGACTTAAAATTACAGCTCTAGCTAACTGTAAGAGATTGAAGTTAAAAATACAAAATTAAACTTGATTAGAATAACTGTAACTTTACTGAAAAAACTGTATCAAGATATGCTTTTAGTAAATAACTTGCAAGCCAATTCATGTGAACTTGCCTTGAAATACAGAAAAGAATGGAAGTTAACTGAGCAGCAGTTGGGACGACAGGCTTCGTGAATTTATCTCTTCAGGAAGAATGAAGCATTTGGAAAGAAGTACATTGCCATTTATCATTATCAGCTGTAATTGAAATTGGGGCATCTCAACACTTTGCTCTGAGACTGTGAAAGTTGTGTCATCAGGTATTGAGCTAACATAACAGAGACCCTTAATGTTCACTGACAAGAAATCTTTTGAGTATTTAATGTCCTCCCTCATCAAAATTCTAGGTTATTACATATGACAGTAGAATATGTATATAAGGGGGCAAAAAGCCTTGGCAATAGATTTTGCATCTTTTTAAATAGTGCAGCTCTTCCAAAGGTCTTTCAAGTGCTCTTGTTGTCACTGATACACATCGGTAATTTTATCTGGGGATTGTGTATCACTCCAACATCAGTCAAATATATTCAACTGACTACAAGAAAAATGATAGAGTATCTAAATTCTAGGCTGCCAAAGAATTTTAATTGTAAAATGTAAAGACTAATGATTAAGGAAACACACAGTTGCAGTTTTTAAATTATTCAGGTTCTCCAGCCTGAGGTATTTGTGTTCAGCACAAACTTCAATGTTGAAAGAAAAGAGTGGCTGTTCTCATCTATATTTCCTGCCTGGTGGCAGAGACTTACAGGAAGGCAGGGTGGCTTGCTGTGAGCCTCTACCTTGTAGCCTGCAGGCTATTTAGCTGGCTTTCCTTTTCTAACATTTTTCCATTAAATACTTCTCCTCCTTCTTTGCCTGTTGGACTGTTCAGTAAATAAAATCAGCATTCAGGAACAATTACATAGCCTTATTTGCAAGGAAAGCTGTGCATTAATTTCAACATGTGGTCTTGAAGGTTGATCTAAGGATGAGCTGCCTAAAGGAGAGGTGTTTAGTCACATTAATCACTTAGGTTCCCTCAATAGGCAAGGGAAAGAGTTAACAGTTCTGGAGAGTGATGACTTTCACCTAAAGAGGAGGGTTGAGGGTTGAAAGTCAGTAGGTTGAATTGCCCTCTAAGGTATCTGGTTCTCCTCCGTTGACTGTAGAAGAAAGCAGATAACTCCCTTCCATTACACGTCTGAGTTTTAGATGGCTGAAAATAAGATAATGCCCTATTTGAAAGGAGATAATTCCCACATTTGGAGGCCAGAACTGCTCTTTACGTGTTCTGTCCTGGCAAGGAGAAGAGCCTGGCAGCCTTAACGATGAGGGAGGAGACTCCTCCCACCCAGTATCGGAAAGAAGCGTGACCTCTGTCTCTTCTCCATGTCAAAAAAGATGAAGCTCTAGAGGGTGAGCTGAATCTTCCTAAAACACTTCAGATAAATGGGGTGGATTGCCATCTGGAGATGTTATCTTGATCATAGAGAAAAACATGTTCTCCAGGGAAACTTCTAAATGGTTAAATTTAAGTGAGCTGAATCTCACTGATGTGATAGCTCAGATCACTCATTTGTTGAAATGAGGCACATTTGCCCTCTTTTGTTAAAAAATATCAACATTGTATTTCTTTTCTAGGAAAAATGACACCCACAGTGTACACAGTTTCTTTGGAAAGCACAACGTAATTCCAAGTGTGCTATCTAATGCATGGGAGATACAGTTAGTGAGAAGATTTAGATAATGACTCAGTATTTCTTTTCTTTCTTTTGAGAACCTTTCCCAGATAATTCAGGAGAGAAGATCAGAATAGTCTATCAGAAAGTGAAATGTCATTTGCAATAGCAAAATATTTCCAGATATATGTGGGGAATATGTGAAAACTTATGCTAATGTATGCACAAAACCAAGTGGCTGTCAGATTTGCATAGAACCTGTAAGCTGAATAATTGAATTAGGAATGCATTTTCTATTCATGATTCTAGTTTTCTGAATGTTTCACTTGGTCTGAAATAGGAGAATAACAACAACTATTCCAGAAACGGTATTAGACTAGCTAGCTGCATTGTCTGGTTTTGCTTTTGAGAGGCAAAACAGTTCATCTTAAATGTCATCTTTTTATGAAGTTATGATCATATTAATTTTTATTTCAAAGCAGCTTTTCAGTGTTGCTTTTTCAAAATGTTAAAACCAGGTTTTCCATATCACAACATTTTTTTTTCCCCAAATGAAAGGCTGTCAATACTGACACATACAAAAATCATTTTATTGTAGGTGTAAATAAAATCTACCCAGGGAAAAAATTCTGACTAAAATATTCTGACTGGCACGCCTATTATCTCAGTCCATCCTTTTCTCTAACTGCTCCTTGCCTCTGGTAGGAGAGCAGGGTTTCTGTTCAGAGACATGCAGTAACCTGCCGGGTTGGTGTCACAGCCGTCACCTCTGTAGTCACTATGGTTACATGGCAATAGCAGTGCTCATCCTTTGCACTCTCGTTATTCAGCTGTCCCTTCTCCACTTCCCATCAGGACCATGCTGTACTGGCAGGGCTGCGTCACCTGTGAGCTTCTCACTGTGTACGGAAGAAACCCATCTCCCTACCTCTTTCTCTCCGTCTGTTAATTCCCCAAGTCCCATATGTGGGTCTCCAAAGAGAGGAGTCCAGCAGAGGCTCTTAGCTGAGGGCAGGCAGATGCAAAAGGTGGACTTAGTGTATGGGATCCAATCTTAGTACGGGTAACCTTGCAAATGGTGTCTAAGAACACAGTTTTCAAAGCCTTAGATTTGTTAAGTTAGCTGCAGCTGTAGCTGTGTACTGCACCAAGAAGGAAGCAGTTCTGTGGGCATTAGGGTAGAAAAAAATAGATGAAACTGAAGAGAATACAGAAGACTATTGCATAAGAACTCACTTGACAACATGCTTAAAAGGCATACCAAACCAAAGTCAGGCCTCTTTCAAAACATTTTGTGTGTGTGTGTGTGTGGCTCTTTTACATTTCTCTCGTGACTTTTCGTTTCTTGTTTTGGGCCACAACCAACAGAGCTGTGGTGAAGTGTCTCAGCAAGCATACGGTGCTTGTGCTATTCCCATCATTAACCACATAGGAGGCAGGGAGCAGAGCGCCCAGCTGAAAATATTGCAGGAAGAAGATTTCTGTTACTTGAAGTGCAGGAGTTTGTGAGTCAGTCTGGGGTATGCCTGTGTGCTGGTTAGTATCTGGACAGAGCCAGAAATTCAATATTATAAGGTGGTAATATAATTTTGACATATATTGCCCAATGAGTCTCTTCATGACTACTTATATTTTCCCTTGTTAGAGATACCTATTCACAAAAACAAGCATTCATACGAGGCTCTTCCAACCGCTGTTTAAAGTGGTGCTTGTCATTACAGAGCTGACACGTTGTGTACAACCTGCCAACTTGTTGACAAAAAGAGGGAAACACATAATTTAATACAGCTGCTTTACTGCAAAAAGTATCAACAACACATCAGCCTTTTTATTTCAATCCTGTCAATCAAAAATATCCACTCCACCAAATAAGTTAACATGCCCTGGAAGAATGCCTGTTTTTGACAGGCATTCAGATCATGGTGTGACATTTTTTTCTGTTTTGTTCTTTTTTTCCTTTAGCCTGTTCGCACATCTATTTGTTCAGATGACTGCAGCACTCCTCACCGACTCCTCTGAAGAATTTAGAGCAAGCTGCGAGTGCCTCATTAAAACTTTGCAATTTTTGCATGTAAATGAGCAATTTCATCTGTAGAGCAGTTCACAATGTACATATGCAATAAATTTTGTTTCTGAGTGTGAATGTATCAGGCAGGTACAGCTGTTGCATAGTCTTTTAGAAATTTGTCTCTTCCTTTACAAGTGAGATTTCTTTGAAGATGGGATCACTGATGTCTCTTGGATAATTACCTCTACCTGCCTCTCAGCTTTGTTTTCACTTGCATATTCCATTGATGACTTAGGTTTGCTTGACATTGCCATTTCTGGAAGTTTGGTATCAAACTCTTATTTTATTAATCCTTTTCTTTTTTTTTTAATGAAACGTGACAAGATATTTTCTTCCCAGCAAATTCTGATGTCTCTGCACCTTTTTTACTACGCTCTTTCTCCCACTTTCTTTTTAACAGTCCTGGTCTAGTTATTTCACCCCTAGATTTTGCAAAGCAGCCCATCCCAAGCTGTGAATTAGTGTGTCTCAAGATGAGCCTTCCATGTCCTGAACAGGAAACTGATGTGGAAAAATGGACATTACTAGGACTAATAGCAGTTTAGCTTTTTACAGGCTTTTTTTTTTTTTTTTTTTTTTTTTTTTTTTTCCTAGCACATAGTTCATTTTTAACTTTTCCCTCACGTATTTTTAAAATAAGAGAAAAATTCCATCTGGAGACAGCAAATCCTGAGTAGGCTACCTGTCAGGAGGTAAATAACATATTTATGAGACTTATAATCTAGTTTCTCGTTTGTAATGGTGTTGCTAAAGAAAGACCCATATAAGCAGTCAGCTAGATTTTGACCTTGCTTATACTGAATGTTTGAAACTATAGGGATTCTGAGATATTTTGGTGGGAAAGATTTATTGTCTTCAGTGAAAATTCATAGGCTGAGATCTCTCTGCTAATAAATCTTGATATTCAACTTATGTAATGCTCTGTGAAGTTAATGCATGGAATTCTTAAGACAAAAAATAATTCGACTCACTATAAGTTTTTTAATAAGTGATATAGGATGAAGTAATTCAGAAGGAGTATGAAACTATACTGCTTAAGTTTTTCCCTGGATTCTGCAACAAAAGAATCAAGGAATATCGTGGGCCTGAGCAAGGTGTGTCCTTGGCAAGGGCCAACGCATTTTATGTTCTGATAGAGCAGTTCCTGGAGTGAAAATTGCCTTATTATCCATGTATTTAGCACTGTTGAAACCAGAGCTAAAAATATTGCCGCAGTTATGGGTGGAAGGTTTGCTAGGGTCCAATTTAGTTGGCCAAGGCAGGTTAGCGTGGTTGAGGCAGAGACCAGGAGAGTGTTTGGACCACATCGTTCTGCTCAGGACAAGAAACAAGCACCATGTTACATAAGGGATATTTCTGAAAAAGACAAATAAGAGACAAAGATACAACTGGCACTGGAAACCATGGCAACAGGTGCAGAAAAGAGCAGAAAATCCAGGATCAGAGGTTAAGACTGCAATGTATTAATCTTTTCTTTATGAACACCCTGTGGTCTGGGGAATTGTCTTTTTGCAGCTTGCAAGATTTCATGCTGAATAATATTTTAGAAATGTGTTCATTTCTCTGAAATATTTTAGGTAAGTAATTATGAGCCAAGTATTTGCATAGAATAACTGCCTTGAGGTGAAGATGTGTAGACAGGGCTGCTGTGCCCCCTGTGTATGGAACAAAATTTGTGCCTAGTAAATCATAAGAACACTAGATCTGTCCCTGAAGTCAGAATTTAATGAAGATGTGAGCAAATGGCAGCATTGTGCTGACGAGGCTGAACAAGAGGGACCTGCTAAAACTAAAGAGTATGTTAGGAAAATAACTCAGGGAGGAGAGGATAGACTCAGTGGATTACACTGTGCAGAAAAATCCCTGAAGGTTTAGTAAATCACAATGTTCCTCCAGCTACTTTTGCCTAAGTTACCTCTTGTTTTACAAAGAGCAGGTCCAAGCTGTGAACAGCATTATCCTTTCGTTCAAGACTTGACCATTACCCCATTGCCAGAATGGGTAACTTTATCATTGCCTGGCTGCAGTGAGGATTTCCTCTGCGATCTGGCAGTGCTGCCTCCTGACGGGTGAGGGGACCTGGCCATAGGTTCTTGCATGGCTGAGGTGAGATGGAGCACGTCTGGGCCAGGTTTCTGCAGCTATTGGCTTCTCTGCACTGTAAATGGATGTCAAAAACAGTCACCATTGGGTGGAAACTTAAGCGCCTGCCTGAGACTTTTCAAGTATAAGGAAAATGAGTCTTAATCATGCACTTAATTCCACTGATCATCACCATTATTATAAAAAGGCAAAGTTATCATGTTTTAATATATGAAACAGTGCACGACATTTTTTAGAGTCTTACTACTTTGCACTCTCTGCAATATCTGTCATACTTGATAGCAATATTTTGATCTTGTATTGCACATCAGACTTAGTCACAGATTCCCTAAGCTTTTTAATAACATCAGTGCCCTCTCTTAGAATTTTTTTGCATAATGACAGATGTTTCTCAGAACATCTGAACGCCAATGCTGAAAGATTTAATACAACTCTGCAAATGCAATAGTTCAAACAGAGAGGGAAACAAAGTCAATGAGTGCAATTGCACAGGAGCTGAATTAAAAAAAAAATCCCACTAATTCAGACACAGCTGAAAACTATACTTTTTAAGAAATTTATTCTTTAAAATATTTTGAAATACTGAACAACTGAAAATACCAACAACTAAAAATTTTGGGCAGTTTTCTCTAATTTGACATTCTGGGCAGTCATACAGCTGAAATGAAATAAATAACATTTTTATGACTTTCTTTTTATAGTAATGTTCAAGCTGATAGATCATGTAATGACTTCATTTAAAAGAACTTGCATTTTATGCAAAAGAACTTTGGTGCATTTTGAAATTTAAACTTTTATGTGGACATTTTGTTTCCATTCCATGTACATTCCTAAAAATCTTGGCTGCTTCATCACCAAACCCATGTTCTTCTTAAAAGGGTATTGATATTTAGTACTTGCCCATAATTGTTTCCGCAGCTTTGTTGTCCTCCAAAGTTTCTGCTTTAAACTCAGAACTCAGTGACTAAAAATTCTGTGCAATCTAGATGTTTTCAGAGAGTTTCCAAATTTTGAAGTTTGGCTATACATCTATTCAGAGACAAAAATATGCATGCTAAAGAAATCCGACTGATTTTTTTTTTCCAGTGAGTTGCTATTTTTGCCCAGTGTACGTGTTAGTTCAGGTAGATCTTTGTACTGTGGATGTCAGTGTCTCTCTGACCTAGCTTTTGATATTTACAGAAGATTTTCTACTGAAGACAGCAAAATATGTCTATCAAGCAAAATGCTTTCCTTTACCATTTAATTATCTTTGAGTTTATGTCATAATTATCAGTTCTTTCACTGACTGCCTGCTTTAAGACTCACTGAGAAAATGAAATGTCTTCGTTCACACTCTATTCTCTAAAAATAATAGGATGAAAAGTGTGACTGGTTTGTCCTAAAACCTGTTAAATAGTCCTTCTCCTCCCGCAGTTTAATAGAAGTTTTATCAAGGAGACATCTGGAAGATAAGTTAAGTGATTCTTTCATAACAGTAAAAAACACACTCTTTTATCTGTTAAGTTTTGATGAAATAGTAGGCAAAACGCGGCCTCCATCTGAAATTATTGGGAGTTTCACAATAAATGCCAGTAAGCCCAGATTTCATTCATGGGAAGACTTAACAGTGGGAAACATGCTTTCTGTCTTCAGGACTCTCAGGTGATCCATTCTATGGATTTAAAAGATGTGATTTAAAATAATTTACTACTTAATAAAAATCCTTTAATAAATTTCTTAAACTAATGGCCCAAATTCTTCTCTCACGATTATGGGAGAAAGAAGATGCTTCCTACCTACCTCTAAGATATTAATTTTGACTCATGCAACATGAATTCTGAATCCTGCACTAACTGGGTCTTCTCCTCACATATCTGAGTCAGGCGACTTTGGTGGCAGTTTTGCCCATGCAAAGACCAGATGTCTGATGCGAATGAACGGTAACAGAGGCTGAATTACAAGTGAAGGTGTTATCCTCCCCCTCGCTCCCTTCCCGGGATGCCCCCAAAGGTGCTGGTGCTCTCCTGGCATGGCTTGGCACCAGCAGCATGGCAGCAGCACCTCCCCGGCATGCTCGGTCTCTGTGCACCAGGTGCCCCAGGGCTGGTGGCCACCATGAGGCTGATACGAGGCAGAGGGCTTGCAACAGATCATGCCTCCAGAAAAGGATTTCTGCTGCCAGTGCAAAGCAGGAGTGTTGGCAAGGCAGGCACACAGTGTGTGACTAATTCACAAAGCCTACTATAACCAATCAGGTGACCAATCAAATGCCTAAATAGAAACGAAATTAAAAATTCGGAGAAAAAGCTTAAAATAGAAAGTATGAGCACATGTCTGGAAATAGCTAGACATATGGCATCTCTTTAAGCAGGGCTTATCCATATGGCAAGCTAGTATATTGAATCTGAATGCTGTATAAGATCCCAGTAGAACAAAACCTGGATTTTTGGATGGAGAGAGTGTATGCTATATATCTTTCTTTGCTTTAGATGACAACATAAGTAATACCATGCCATCAGTTACTGGTGATAACTACAAATAGTGAGAGAGGGAGAGAGATGAAGAAACATGAGCTTATCAGGGAGGTAGGAAACACTCTAAGCAGAGGTTTGAATAAATAGAAATGAGCAATAGAAAAAAAAATAATTCTTCACGGTTAGATAATCAGCTTTTTCCAATAGCGAATTTTACTAGTTGACTGAGAGAAATTCGCAGTTACTGTGACAGGTGCAAATGGGGGTTCCTGTCCCTAAAGTGACTACATCTGCCCAGCTACCGGGTAGTAACTCTTTAACAAAACATGCATGTTCCCTTCTGCTGCCGCTCTCTTTTAGCGTTGACAGCCAGCTGAATCCTGCATTACCAAAAAGTACATGCTGCTCCGGGAAGGCTTCCGGGGACACTTGGTTTCACTAATATGGTATGAAGACTGCCCAGGTACAGAAGATTTTTAAATCAGAGTAAGTACATCCCTTGTCTGTTTATCCCTTAAGCATTCAGCGCATGTTTGGGATATTGTTTCTGAATCTCTAAACTGAGATATTCCAGGCATAACGGAAATACTGTAGTTGAGAATGCATTATCTGTAATGGCACAGGCATTACACTCCTTGAGCAGGAGCAAGCTGGTCTGCCTTACAGCTTTATGGTGTCAGAGAACTTGGAGGAAGCCAATTTTATGTATGAAGAAAACACAGTAGATATTTGGACCATCCATTTCAAAGCCAGAAATTCTCATATCCTTTTAACTGAAAGGCAATGATGACCTTTGAAATCCAAAGAAAACCCAGATATATTAGTATGAGATGTCTTCATTTTAATTAAAGTTTAATTGCAGGAGACTGTTAACTAGTTTCCATTAACCTTATTTATTCATGGGATAATTTTATGTTCCATAACAAGTATGCAACAAGAATACTATCAGAAGCTATAACTACCAATAACTGTTACTAATACTCGTCACTGATCATTCTCCTTGGTCCTCCTCGTTCACCAGACACAAAAGGCATCTCTGACCTTTCAGGGTGGAGATGAGGCGCAAGCAACTATTCTGTTCTTCAGTGCAAGGGAGGCTGAGGGCTGACAGATCTTTCCTTACCTTGTTTAAAACCTATAGAAAGAATATGTTAACTTGTGAATGCATATCAGGCTAGTGAGTCACACTTAGTAGCAGTTATTTAACCAGGCTCGTTTGCTTGACCTTAATGCTTGTCATACATCATGCAACAAACTCTACTGTGCATTACAATGTATATGACATCATGGAAGTAATTATTTCAAAATAATTCTGATAGATTAAAAAGAAACGAAATGAAGCAGTTTGGCCCTAAAAAACAACAGTCTCTAATGAGAATGTTTCTGTGTCTGCAAATCCATAGTCATGTTTTATTTATAGCCCGGCCTATGATTCATCATTAGAGTTTCTTTCAGATTTTGGAAGAAAAATTGTTCCTCCATGCAGAGTGTTTTCAGATAACCACAGCTGCTCCTCACTAGCTGCTATTTCAATAGCAGAAAGCCTGACACCAGCATCTTCGTTCCTATCTGCTTACATTCAAATCCTTTTCACGGCACACAATCAGTCCCATTGTAAGGACTTCAGGCAGCAGCCACTGCAGCCATAATTTGGCTTGTCAGCAAACCATACCCTTTTCTTTCCAAAGAGGAGCAGCTGATGGGATGAAACTTTGTGGCTGACTAGAAATCTTTGACAGCAGCATACTGCTCCACCTCTGCTTTCATCTTCTCCCACAAAAACACTGCTTGTGCCAAAAAAATTCTGAAGCATTTTAAGGCAGTTGTGAAAAGCTCAGCTGGATCCACAGCAGGGCATGTGCTAGCCCTTCTGCTGCTCTGACACCAAGGAGTAAGATTTGAGTTGCTTTGTGTATTGCACACTGGGTGATAAAAATGATCAATGATCTAAATGATCTAACAATCAGCAAGCGATGACCTGAAGTGCTTTGTCACTGAAAAAAACTTGTTTTCAGAGGTTTTGTGATTGCTTTTACACTTTCTGTGCTTGTTTTCAGAGCCTTCTCTGCAAAAATGCTTATAGGTTGATCATGAAGCAAGGCTTAACCTGAACTTTTCTGGTGGTCCTGTCTCCCACTGAATGCTGGTCCTCTCTCTGCACACACATATATATCTCTCTAAATACCTAGTAATTTTATTTTCTTTTACTAGCAAGACAGATCCCTGTTAGACCCACCATGCTGCAGGAGCTTTTCTTAGCAGTATATTGCTTCTATGCTTTCAGGTTCCACGTCTGGTCATTATTTCACTTACATATTTGCTCATTTAGCGTCTGAGCAGACTTGAATCTAGAGCGACTATAGGTTGCGCCTGGGATAATAAGCAGGTCACAGAGTCCAGCATCCTTTCCTCGTTAGGCTGGTGCCTCTACAGCCATGGCAGAGAAATGGGAGGACACTTTCATGGGCATTCCTGGTATAACAACACAAAATGGAATCGTTTTGTTGTCGCACCTTCATTCAGCTAAATGTGGGCAATGGATATGAATAAAACTTTCATCGAGCTGTCAGTTGGTTTGGCACTCAATTACATCTAATGGAGACTCAGTTGGAGGTGTGCTACAAGCAGAGCAGAGCCTATGGTATTCGCAGGGCTATGTGAGTGAGTAGGTACCAACTGAAGCTTGATTAGTCAATCAGTGTGTCTAAGGGACTCATAGTCCAAAGCTGTATTCTCAACCTGAGGTTGAGGAAATGAATGCTTTTGTTACGTACCCTACCGACAGCTTACTGCCATCTGGCAGCTTGAAGAAGGCAGAAAATACTATGGAGAGTAGCTAAGTGGGCGACTTTAGACTCTCTGCAAATAGAAATGGAAAAAATAGAGGTCTTTGAATAGTTCTGGAGGTCCAGTATGAGGAACGTGAAGATCTGCTGTCATTGTCATTGCTGATGGCAACTAGAAGTTTTTATTATGTACCTACAGTACAGTCTTCCTCACATTACATAAGCTCTTTGCTCAGGTCCCACAACTAATACCGGTTACACATCAAAGTAGACCAGCTTTGCAGTGAATTCTGTTTCTTCTTTAAAAACCACATGACATAAGCATCCAGTAAATACATATTCAAAGAACAAAACAAACAGTCCTCCAGACTCACAAATTTCTTTCCACAAAAAAAGGAAACATAAGAAAAAAAGCTCAACTGTACGCCCCTTCCTAATTGTTTTGCAGGTTCCAGTGGAACATGTCAGTATGATGTCTATACTTCTTTCAGTTTTATTTCAGCTTAAATAGCTTTGGTTGAACTTCACAGCCCGTGCCACATTTCTATGCAGATTACCTCTTAAATATGCTAAGCAGAGAGGTCAGAGCTTTCCATATTTGTTAGACAAATTAGTGTCAGAGATCTGAAGAACTCTAAGGCAGAAGGCATGAGAAAGGCAGTGAGGGAGAGGCAACTAGAAAAGCCCAATAAAATGCATTTTATATGACAAAAATTTTAAAGTAAATAATAGAAAGCTCTGTCTCCTCCATACACTGCATGAAGAAGAATTACCTTTGTTTTAAGTAAGTATGAGCTTCTCTCTAACAGCCCCAACACAGAACATATACTAACTTTTTTTTTTAAATAGGACCTGGGAAATGTGAAATTGGTGACTGGAATGATGGGAAAGCTACAAAAGATCCTGGGTCTCCCTGTAGTTTAGGTAAGGATCTATATGTATTTGGTTACATAGTTGAATATTTCTTTACCTCATCCATCTCATCTATGCCTTTCTTCCCTTCTATCTCACAAGAAACTTCTTGGGCTGCTTTCCTTCTTCCAACAGGCAACCAACACACTTACAGACCTCCTCCCTCCCTAAACTCCCAATCAGAGGGGCCATACGCACATCTCTCCTGAACACTTGCATCTCTGGTGATGTGTGGCTGAGCACATTTACGGGGCACTACAAGACGCTATGTGCATCTCTCTGATTATAAAGATGCCAGGTGTTTACAGCCAGTGTAGTCCATGTACCTGCGAATTCTTGGCTTTTGAAGAAGTTGAAGCAGTGAGGGCAGCTTTCCTGCTAATCCAAGGAAGTCCCACAGTATTCTTAGACTAGATGAATAGGGGATGGTGAGATGCGGGTCAGGTGTAACAAAAGAAATGGAGATCTTTTTGAGAGAGAGGAAAGAGGAGAAGGAACTAGAAGGAAAGAACTGACAATTAATCACAGACTGTAGGAGAAAAAGAGAAAAGAGAGAAGAGAAGAACTAGCAGTCCCAGTAGGGGCAAAAGGCAACCTGAAAGAGGAACAAAGACCTAAGGAATAAGATATAAGACTTACTGCTTTTTTGGTGGTTGCTGCTTGTTTATTAAAGGCATCAGTACATGCTTACTTAGCAAACAGCTGTGGTGGTTTAAACCTTGCTGCCTGTGGGCTGCTTCTTCTCATCCTCTGTTGGAGGCCACCCAGCCCTGCCTTCCTGGCCATGCCTGTCATAGTGACAGTTTCCTTTCTGAAAACTATAGGATATGCTTAGATTTCTTCAAGCCCTTATCAGACCTTTTTTTTCCTACAAAAAAAAAGTTTTAGGAAATTAAACCTTGTGAAATTAAACTTTTGCATGCTGGATTTTTTTTCTTGATATAACCTGTTGTATATAGCTAAAGTTAATTCCAATATGCTACTTTGAATATTATATATATTTGATAAATTCATTCAGAGATATATTTGAAAAAAATACATTGAGAATAAGAATAGAGTCTCACTATTTATTGATGACTCTCTTGTATGGATATAGTGATTTTCTCCCAAATCTAGATGAATGCAGTGGAAAAAGAATTGATACAGAATATTTAAGCCAAAATTTTCAAATTGAAGTGTCTAAAATTAGGTTCCTGACTTCATATATACGTATCTAAATATAAGTAGCCTGATTTTCAGGCTGAGCAATCCCAGCTGCCATTGAAATCAGTGGGAGCTATGGATAAATAACAGATTGTCTATTTAGGCTCATTATCATGTAAAGACTAAACAGAGATTAGAACGTTTCAGCCAGTATTATTAATGAGGGTTACTGTGCTAGAACTGGGATCCATAGAAGTATGTAACAAACTCCTACCAACTTTCATGGAAGTCATAGTTCACCTAGGCTCCTGCTAGCGTAGGCACTTCCTGAATCATCTTGCATATTAACTTAAATCACACAAAAATGGCCCCATGTCACTTTTTAATGATCTTTAGCAATCGGGCCATAATTGCTTTCCTAGAAAAATTATTACACCAACTATCATTATTGTCTAAAAGCTTTTCCTAACATATAGCTTAATTTAACCTTTTTCAGTTTCTGCTCATTGCTTCTTTTTTAAATGCAAGGTGAATGTTTTATTTTTTCCCCACATCTGAAGTCTGTCATACTGCTCCATGTAGAATCCTCAGTTAAATGGCAGGTTTTCTTGAAGTAAGATAATGCTCTTTAAGTTCTCTTTGGAGGCCACTCTTTGGGACACGGGTAGCTGTTAGTTAGGCCTTGCTGGACTTTCTGCTACAGTTTCAAATGATGAACTTGGATGAGAATGACATTTAAAGCCACTTCTGTATGCACTTGCTCTTAAATTCTGAATGGAGATAGAAAAAGAGAAAATTTGCCCCCATTTGCCCCCAGCAGGAGCAGGAGCAGCTGGGGTGGGATTTGGACATCCGCCTGTGGGCTGTTGATGCTGTTTTGGATGCCTCAGGGTGTTCAGACCTCCCCATGGGGCTGGCCGAGAATATTGAAGTAGACCTCATGTGTGGCTCATGCCTTTCTGGAAAGGCAGCTAGACCGATACCAGATGGCATCTCAGGTGGCATCAGCCACCTACAAGTGGGCAGCTGAATTCCTGGACATATCTGTTGCCTACATACGTGCACACATTAAGGCCTAGGAAGAGCCTGACTTCATCTTTCTGCAACCTTCTAGGTGCAGCATCCTCCCTTCAAGGAAGCCTTCAGGTACTCTGTATCACAGTCATGTATTTCTTCAGTGCAAGGTGGGTTCAAAATGATAATACAACTCCAACTCTGTCTGTGTACTCCAGAATAAAATGGCTTTCTTATATGAACACTGCACAAGAAATTGCATTTTCTGCTTGTATTCTTTGAAGCAGTGCTGTGCTGTGTTGTTTGCTCTCCATAATCTCCTCAAGCTTTTTTCATTATGATAAGAGTTGCCTTATGTTTATTCCACACAGCTGTGGCAGCCTGAAAAGCTTTCCTGGGCTTTCTGCAGACTCACAGAACGAGCAGGAACCGAGCTGCCCACTTTCTCCTCTCCTCTCCCATCGAGCCCTGCGGTGACTGTGTACCACTGATTTTTAAATAAAACAAAAGAGAAGCATCTTCCACTGGATGTGAAATTGATGCAAAGATCAAAGTAGAAGCTAACAAAACAGGACTTGAAAAAGAACAGTTCAAAGAATCAAACAGATGCTTTTTTTTTTTTTTTTTTTTTTTTTTTTTTTTTTTTTTTTTGCCTTTTTTCCCCCCCCCTACCTCATGGTACAGTTGTAGTCCAGGATGTGAAACCTCAAGCCATTGAAGTCAGTATCCAAACTGATAGGATCTAGGGTTTCACCTCCAATGTTTTCTCCCTGGCTATGCTAGAATTGTAAAATTCCTGAAACATTTTTTTTTCTCATTCCACATTATTTTTAGAGGTGATGGAACTCTCTTTGCTTTATATCACCGTTCCCAGTCTTTCTTGAGAGTAAAATGCATCTTCTGCCATGTCTTTGTCAGGCTTGTGACCTCCAAGAATTATATTTCTGTTTAGCTCCTGAAAGCTTATTTAGCTGTCATGGTCTCATTCGAGGGCCATGACTCTGGGTTTGGGAAAATCTAATTTATATTTTAAGTTGTGGAGTGCATTCATTACTGAATGTTCTTTTTCATGGTTTGCAATTTCACCAGGCTTTAGCCATTTGTGTTCAGTTCTTCCCTGTAAAGTATCTACTTTTTTTTTTTATATATTATTTATTATTTTTGGAAAAAGACCAGAGAAGCAGAATTAATATTTCATGAGCGAAGAAATAAAACATGTTTGTTTTGCTTACATTTAAGAAAAAAAACTTGGCACCCATTTAGCTGAGAAATGCCTCCATGCCAGGGAACAGAGAATTCTTGGGCCGGGGAACCTAAACACCTTTCTTTTCTATAAGGATGTAATTTTAGGTGTTTAAAGGAGCAAAGCTTTCGCCTAAACTCAGTGGAATAATTACTCTACTTAAAGGTGTCATGTAAAAAGAAAGGAGAACTGACTGTTTTCAAAGGCATGTACAAGCAACACAGCGTGAGTATTGATGGGCAGAGAAGACAACGTCGGGTTTTCTGAAGGGCCTGAATTATGAGCCTGAGTCCTGCTGAGTTTCGATAATGACTTGGAAAAGTCTGTCCTGTGTCTGGCAGCACCGGGCAGTGATCTCGGAGCGAGTCTCAGACGGTGTGTCTCAGGGCAGGAAGCAGATACCTCAGCACCGGGTTGCACCGGGGCCGGGGTACAGTGCCATGCTCATAAATTTATATTGTTTTTATACAATAAAAACAGTATAAGGAAAGTTACTGGTCTGGCAAAGGATGTCTCATTTTATGGGGAGACTGCTTACATGAAGCAGGTAGTTCTAAAGACATAAGAAAGCCTTTGGGCTTCCTGCTTTCGGTGGGTGGGAATACATGCCTGCAGATCATCTCTGATTACAGAACACAATTTAAAAAAGATTCCTGTTCTAACAATACTTAAACATAATCTTTCTGTAATAGTGTCATATAATCATAGAAAGCTGCCTGCATCAATGTCTGAAAGAGAAATAAACCTTGAAATGTGATAAGGGAGGCTGTTTTCTGAAACTTTGAAACTTCTGCGTGTAACTATCAAATAAGTCCGTGTAGGTCTCACTTAATTCATGAAAATGAAAAGCAATGGCTTCATTATTGTCTTGAAATCTGAGGCAGGCTGAGGTCCCTCCCTTAAAATGTAGGGAAGGAGCACCTACAGTAAGTTGCCTGTACAGCTGCATCTCTTTATTTCTGAAATCCCTGTGAACCACTAGCACCTGTGTACGGGGAATGAATGGGATTTATATTGCTTGTTGTCCCCATCAGTGGACTGTCTATTTCAAAGTTAGTGTTACTTGCAGGTGTTTTATCATATTTGAAATTCCTCCACTCTAGAGGTGCTTAAAAGCAGAGAAAGATTACTGAGAAAGCAGTGCACCTTTACATGTGATGATTTAGGCTAAAGGCTAATGTGCAATCAATGGCCTGGAAAATGATGCACTGCAGAGCATTGGGAAGATGGTTATAATTTCAAAGAGGAGTCTGTATGCTGTGTTTGTTTTCCTCGAGAAGAAGTCCCAGCAGTGGGGAGGGAGCAATGGACCCCTGGCTCCATCCGAAGCACTGTTGCTTGACCAGTGCTGTCATCCTGGTAGCAACATGCTTTCCAAGGCTGCTGCTTAGAGGTAGTTTCATTTAATGTATTTTCAGTGGACTAAGGACTTACTCTCTGTGGAAGAAAAACTTAGCCTTTCCTCTACTTCACCTTGTAGCACAGTCCAGTCTGACATGCTGGCCATAATGACCCATACTTACTGTTTACTCCCTTTTTTGATTGTAGTTGCTCCTGCTCCTTCATGGAATGAAAATGAAATGTTGAAATGACATCAAAATGCACAATATTTGGAAATGTAAAATTACTGTAGAAAAAGCTGCAAGTATTGACAGCTAGACAATAGTTTCTGTATTTCAGATAATTTCACTCTTTCTGAATGGCAAACAATTTTTGAAATTTACTGTGCAAAAAAATATCTTTGGACACATATTCCTGATGACTGGACATGACTGTCAGATAGCCAGAGGTGAATTGTTCTCCACTGCTATTTCTAATGATGATGGAGATTATATTTTCCTGCTATATAAGTTATGAGAAAATATCACATCTGACAAGATTTGCTCTATCTTTTTTTTCCTTGACAATATTCCCATCATTGCTGCTAGACTGTATTGCTTCCTCCTCATGCTTCTTTGTCAGCTGTTACAAAGAGAAGTGTGACAATAGCTGGCAAGACTGAACTTTCTACCTCTCCAAATCCTTTTCCTGCCCACCACTAATTTCACCTTCACTTTCATAGCCTGTCTCCAATTCTGAGGTCTGACTCCTATTATCTGCCTCTAACCCCTTCAGCTTTCCCTGCTATCTCAGGTTCCCTTTCCTCCTTTATTTCTGTTCTTATTATCTCTACTTCACCTTCATCTCTCCTGGCTGCTGTTCCACTGACTGCAAACATGCTCTTGCATATTCTACATCAAAATAAGGCTCCTTTATTCAACCTGCCTACTTACAATCCTATCTACTTCCTCACCTCTTTTTTCATTACTCTAGGGCCCAGATCCAAAGATCTATTTAGGCTATTGACTTGTCCTTGACTGCCTAAAAGTATTCTGAATTCAGTCCTGCCTTAGTTTTTTTTTTTTTTTTTTTTTCCCTAGTTCTCATAAAGGTCCCTTTTAATTTTTTAAAATTCTCCTGTATCTTCCCTACTCTTTTGTGTAAGCTGAATTCCCTTTTCAGAGAGAATCTCTCTCTCTCTCTCTCTCTCTCTCTGTGTGTGTATTTATGGAAGGGACATTTTAGCCACTGTGTGAATTATACTTGTGTTCCTACAGCCTCAGCATCGTTCCTGTAGTGATGGCTAATTCTAAGCAGGGGCTGAGAGAAAACTTCTTACTAAGTCCATATTGGACTAGTCAGTACAAGATTGTTCACAAAAATGGAAGGAGAGGTTAAGAGCAATTTCCATGTTCACTGTGTTTTCTCTCTCATTAAACAAGGAAATTTCCCATATTTTAAGAAGACATACTGTGGACTTCTCAAGCTTGATATGATTTTCCGGTCAGATAGACTCTGAAGCTGAGCTAGTATGACAATGATAAATATGACTGCTACACACTAAGCGTATCATAAGGTAGATGATAAGCCTAAGTACGCAAAGGCAATGCACAGGTCACGAAAGAATCAGTAGCAGGTTCACACAGAACACAAAGACTAATGGAAAGATTTCTGACAGGGAACACAGAGAAAAAAAGACATTCTTAGCTCAGGATGTTGGTGTCACGCAGGTAGAACCATTGAACCACCTGAAGGCACAGACACAAGTTTCAGAAGATCCATAGAGAAGATGTGGGTATTGTAATATGTAACATCACAGCCTCTACTAGCTGTGCAGCCTCCTTACAGAACTCACAACACAAGGCTTGGAAAGCTGGCAGTAAGGGTCCATGCCCAAGATCCACAAAATCCAGCTGCTGAAGGCAGCAAACCAGAAATGCTCAGGAGACATTAGGGTATTTGAACACTTTCTCTACTCCTTAATCTTTGCATTTACAAGGGCCTGCAGAAAGCTATCTCCTCTCCTCCATCTCTTTGGGAATAATGATGCTGAACTGTTTTCTGGAGTTAAAAAAAAAAAAAAAGAGAGAGAGAGAGACAATTTAAAGGCCTCTCTTTCAAAAATATTGACCAGAGATTAATTTTTCTTCCTGAAGTTGGCTGGAAGGATCATTAAGACACTGGTAATATTAAGTATCTGGTGTTCTCCCTAACAACTCACTGATGAACACATTTGCTTTTAGCTTGTCCGAAACCAGTGGAGGTGTGGTAAGGGCCTGTCTGCTGCGTGTAGATGGCTGAGGTTAGTCAGCCAAGTCCCTTGTTTGGGTTCAGCTCATGTGTATTATCATCTTAGTTGTGCCTGACAGTATTTTATGTTTCTTAGTTCTGCATGTGAATGGTAAATCAATGCCCTGTAACAAATTTTGGAAGGACACCTGAAATGAAACGAATTATGGAATGGTTAATTATTGACCTCAGTAGAGTTGTACATGTGGTAGGGGCCTGATTTTCTCACCTTCGTTTCATGAGCTAGAACACCCCCAATAGCTGTCTTCTGATGCTTTTTCTTTGCAATGCTGTAGATAGAATCTAGCAGTGAGTCAGCAGCTGTCCCACATCTTATGTACCTTTACAGCATCCTAGCTCTAAGGTCAATGCATCGGTATAAGGTTAGTTTGGGTGTTTTACCTCTAATTTTACAGCTAGTAGGAAACAACATCTTGTGCAAGTACACTGCTTGTGGAAAACTCAAGAAGACTCATTGCTTTACTGTTTATCCACATATGATCATTGAATGTCACATTATGGAGCATTTTCATGTTTGTGTTAGTGGAAGGATATTGTATCTTGCTTCAGTGGAGCATAACAATATCTTCCTTTCATAGAACTGAAGCAACATAGTAATTGTAACAGATAACATTGTAAGTGATGTCAATACCTACATTTTCCTTTTAAGAATTTAGGAAACATAATACGATTCATTTAGCTAGATCACTTACTGTCTGTCGTATCAACTGTAGAACAACATAGATTACTAATATAGCAGAAGAAGTTAAAACATAATTCATGTCTTAAAAAAACCCACTAAAATAACATTAGGTTCACCTGATTTTGAGAATGTAAATATATTCAAACTCTTTGTTATTTAGTGCATGCTAGTTAACTAAAATCTTGCGGACTTGCAGGATATGAGTGGATAAAGTGAGATCCCATGGTGATATGATACAAGGCACAGCAATCATTACAAAGAATAAGAGAAAATATTTTGTGAATTTAGGGCCAAGTCAAGACTGAATCTTCCACTCACAAATTAAACAAGACTCAGTAGAATTCCACAGAGCTGCACTGGTTTACTCTAGGAGAGGATTATCTGATAAAAATAAACCTCCTCAGTTACTTCTCTTCTGATGATTTATAGGCTGACTTGTTCCAAATGATAAAGAACTGGAGGGGAAACAAAGTAAAATGAAGCACAATAATGTAGATTCTAATAACCCTCTGCAGAAAGAATGAAAACAGATGTAAATATGGAAGTGAAACACTAAAGGAAGTATTAACTCACCTCCGTCTGTACAGCTATGAATGCTGAGTGCAAATGACTTCCTCTTTATTAGAAATCCATGGTTTCATTAATTTGTGAGGCAAAACAAATACACTTTAATGGAAATGTTTTTAAATCCCACAATTTGTCACAAGACATAATAATACAATTCTCAGAAAGAGAAATAAACTTAGTTCAAAAATCAGAAAACTAGAAACCTTTCAGTGATGTAGCATTTAAAACTGCCTATCCTTCATTTCAGAGAGATTTAATATGGGAAGCAAAAAGAAGAGATGGAGGAATGAAAAACAGATCTGCGAGGAAAAAAAGATTAATTTCCTTCTCTCATTCTGCCTCACAAGCACCTACGTGAAGTGAAGAGCTGGTACCATGGTTCACCTAATTAAGGCTGAGATGGCAGCTCTCCCTGAAATGTCTCTCTCGATGTAGAATGAGCTAAGAAGGTCTTGCTGCTGGCATGAAAACTTTGCTGTGTTTGTGCACTTGTTTAAATTACAGGGTCAGTCCCTTTTTTCTGCTAGGCAGATGGGGAGGACCCATGTGCAAGTGCTTGGCAGCTCTGTACCCTTCTCCAGAGCTGGTCAGAGATGCACCATGTATGTGCATGAATGGGAGATGAAAAACATGAGATGTGGTTCTGTATCCTGGTGGTCTGGGCATTCATTTGCAAGTGAGGAGACCTGGACTTCAGTGCCTGTTCCTATAATGTGAATTTTACACATAGTGATCACTGAATATATATATATATTGTGGCATATAAAGACAGACTCATTCATCACTGAGGTGCTTCTGGGCATACTCAGATATGTATGCCATTCATTGCATTATCTAGGTACTGAATCAAAAGAAAGTGTTCAGATATCAAAAGAGGTCACCCTAAGCTGTGTTCAGCCCTTAGCAAATGCTAGCTCTGATTTAGGAGAAGTGCTATTTTTGGTGCATTGTTATGTAATTTGATATCCAGAGTTGGCAAAGCACTTGAAAAAGGTAAAGTTTTCACGGAAGTACTCTCAAGTCCATAGCATCCAAGGTCACAAGGCTCTCACAGATAAAATAAATGCAGAAAAGAAAGAGCTGGCATTTGTCCTGGAAAGATTCTGTTAGCAGATGAAAAGAACAGATTAAATCTCTATGCAGTTATTTTCTATGGTTTGGAAACTAATGCTAAAAGAGCTGAGCTTTTGGTAAACTTTTTTTATGGTACAGGTAAGATGACAGCATATTAGCACTCAGCTCTCTCCCATGTAGCTGATTGAGCTGCACAGAGATAGAAGCAAGAGAAAAGCAAACTCATATCAAAGTATTCCTGTGTTTTGTTTTGTTCCTCCTCACATCTTCATGTCTGATACTTCAGGTCTGCTCTGGGTCCAGGGCAGCTGTACACAAGGGACCTCACTGAGTGGAATTTGTGCACAAGCGGGCAGGATGTTGCATTTCCCATGGCTTGCTACCAGGTAAACTTTTAATTCACTCGCTGGTGGCTGTGACTGCTGGGTTAACACAGAGATAGGAGCACCCTTCCCTTGTGACAGTGGAGAGCCCCTGCAGGCAGTGGAGCCTGCTCCAGCTGGGTTGAAGTGGCCACCTTCCTGTCTCTAAAGCAGTCCAGATTGGTAGGAAAATCTCCAGAGGATAACCTGACCCAGTGTTTTACATTTTTTTTACACACTGCCACAAACCAACCTCTTATAAAGTTTTCATGAAGGCGTAATCTGTCTGAAATGCAGTAATCCACAGAATCACAGAATGGTTGAGGTTGAAAGGGACCTCTGGAGATCATTTAGTCCAACCCCCCTGCTCAAGCAGGGTCATCCCAAACGTGCTGCCCAGAATTGTGTCCAGAGGGCTTTTGAATATCTCCAAGGATATAGACTCCACAATCTCTTTGAACAACCTGTTCCAATGCTCAGTTACTCTCACAGTAAAGGAGTTTTTCCTCATGTTCAGATGCCTGTGTTTTAGTCTGTGCCTGTTGCCTCTAGTCCTATTGCTGAGCACCACTGAGAAGAGTCTGTTCTCATCTTCTTTACACCCTCCCTTCAGACACTTATACACATTGATAAGATCCTCCCTCAATCTTCTCCAGGCTGAAGAGTCCCAGCTCTCTCAGCCTTTCCTCATGTGAGAGATGCTCCAATCCCTTAATCAGAGTAGTAGCCCTTCACTGGACTTGCTCTAGTAGCTGTCAAAAGCAGCTCCAAGCCTGTCCAAGGGAACTTCTGTGGTGCCACAGTTGGAGGGAAATTTTCTTATGGAGAAAATGGTGAGTTTTACCCCACTTTAATGAAGGGTGGGTTAAGAACACTTTTTTGGCGTATTAAAGACTATTTAAAGCAGCGTGCCTTGGACAATGAAACTCATCTAAATTCTTGGCTGGAAAAGGCCCTTAGCTTCCTTGTGAATGCTATTGCCCATTGTTGATAAATTAAATGCATACAGTGTTTGAAGCATAATTCAAGCTAAATTTCATACTTGTTCTCTACAACAGCAGATTTCAAGCCCTCTTGCAATAGTGGGAGGGATACAAGTTACGGTGAAGGCGTTCGAATCAGTATATTTGTGCTGATACTAATGCTTTATCCATTCCTTGCTCCATTTCATTTTAATCATCGAGTTTGTTTGACCCAGGATGATGTAGGAGGAGGAATGAAAGAATTCAATTACTGTAGTACTACTCAGTAGAAATTAGAAATAAAAAAGAAATAGAATACTGGGTAAGTTTTTATCTTAAAAAATCCCAGCAATGACCTGCCCAATCTGGAAAAGCAGTTAAGAATGAGTCTCCCTGCATATCTGTTGAGAAGGAAACTGCTGAGAATGAGTAAACATGATTCTGTATCAGTTTTGGAAAAACGCTTATTTCTAATAGTCATCTAATTATTTTATTAATGATTCAAGTTGAATATGGAATAAAATGCTTGGTTTGCATGCAGCAAAACTGATAATGATTTATATTCTTTCCATGACGGTCAAAAGGCACTAACTGAATACATCTGAAAATGTATTAAGGTGTATTTTAGTTCTCACAGAAGCCAATCTACTGGAAATTCTATTGTGATGCCAACAAAGCATGTTTTTATAAAGAAAGTTGATGATCCGAAAAAGGTGTCAGCTTCAAAGTCTAACAGATAAGAGTTTGCTAGAGTCAAAATCACTTTAAAAGAAATTCTTAACTGATCAAGCCTCAATTCCTGCATGTTGCAGTGCCTTATGCAAAAGAAGCCAATACATGGTGAGTTCCACTAAAAGCAATTCTGTCAGTACGTGTGGTGAGTAAAGATTTGTTCATTAATAGTCTATTAAGGTCAGCTATCACTGAGTTGTTAAGCAGACTGAGGAGTAAGGATTCCCCCTGACTACACAGTAACGTTGTCAGGACCCTGCCTGTGCTCGACTGAGTTTCATGCTGAGGTGAGCCTGCAGCCCTCACTCTCCTGAATCTCTTTGAACAGTGGGAAGGATCCTCTTATTTTCTACATTGTCATGAAATCGTGTAAATTGTTTCTGAACTACAGACACCTTCAGGTTCTCTGTCCTCCTTCTTCCCAGTGATTATTTGCCAATTTTGCTTTTGATTTTGCATCTATTAAGAATGTAAATCCCATGTTTTTGGTGACCTGGATATGCTCCTATTGCCTACCTGGTCTTCCTGAGGGCAGACTTACTACACAGGCCCAGGGATACAAGCTATTTGGTTAGATGGAATGATGAAAAAAGCCATGGGTGTGCCTAGTTTCCTGAAATCTGCTTTTTTTTTTTTTTTTTTTTTTCCCTACATTCAGATTGGGTAAAGGGGTTACATTTTCCTGATACAGCTGATGAGGACAACATCACTAGACAATGAAGCACAATCCATTACAGCAAAATTGAGAGACTAATACAGTATTTCTGGCCAGTGGAAGAAATCAGATGTTATTTCATTGTGAGCCAAATTTGGGCACAGAATGAAATGAGCACTTTCTTGTCAACTTCATGAAAAAAAAAGGTCAACTAAAAGCCAATAGAAGTGATTTATCCAGTTTTCAGAATACCTATTCACTCTTTTTCTTTTCAGTGTTTGCCTCTTTTACAGTCCACAGATCACAACTGATAAGTCACATGCTTGAACCGGTACTAAGATTAGGTCTTGGGCTGGCTTTGCTCAAGCTGTACCACTGTATTGATGATCAGGAACATTCCTATTATCTGTTTTGTGTCCTGAACCCCTTTGTATATAACGTGTTTCCCGCACAGCATAGCTCACATTTGCTAAGTGGTTACACTGCTTGTTTGTGTCCTGCACTCACATGCAATAACCATTGTACTGTAATTGCTCCAGGCACATGTGTCTGGTAGCCAAGTTGGCAAATGTGCTTGTGTTTCAAATTCCCTTCTCAGGTTATTCAAGCTTGCCTGTGATATGAGCATTATCCATATTTAGCTCACATCTGAACTCTGGTGTTTCAGACTGCATAGCTCTCCTTTTCATGTTGACACATACACTGACAGAAACAGTGACAATTCACAGTCTATCACGTTTTCCATAGTACTGTGAACTGATAGAAAATTAAGTAGCACCTGGTTAGGAAGGAATGTGTTCCTTTTGTAAGAAGGCAGCCTGTCTTCTGCTGATAGGAAGATTTGTATACAAGCATAGATGTGCCCTCTTTCCTGCTAGCAGCCTGTTTGTTTGAATGGTGTGCTTCCCTCTTCTCCATTAGGGAGAAAAGACATCATGGTCATCAGAAGTACGCCTGGGCCTTTGGCTGTCCTAATAAGTGTTCTGCAGTAGGTGTTAGGCAAGGGATAGGTAAAGGTAGCATTTCCTACAGAAGTAACAAAACCAGCAGCAGGTGGGTAAGAAGGGGTGAATTTGATACAGGCATGAAGATATGCTTTAATACAGTGCGTATTTTCATAATGGCCCTAATTGTAGTCCAAATTCTTTGCAGTGTTCTTGCTGTTGTTTGTGTTAATATTATCATAAGTTATTAATGTTACTCAGATATGTTCACATTGATTTTAACTTTATTTCTGTACAGCGCTATCATCCTTTTGCCTAAGGGTAAACTACTGCTGCACATACTTTATGTAATTCTCCTGAGGAAAGCATGAAGTTATCTTTATATCCATGCTATTAAAACATGTTACTCTGAAATAGGAAGGTTTCAGCTGGAGCAGAGGACAGGGGCTGATGCATGGCATGGCAGTTTCCCCCAGCAGGTATATCTCTGCACAGTTGTCCTATGCAGTCCTGGCTGCACGGTAGCCCCATCAGTGCAGTCACTGCACGGCTCTTCCTGGAAGACCGCAGGGTGTGTGAGTCCCAGACCTTGATTACCTGACACCTGCCAGCCATTTAGTGAAAGACTTTGCAAAATCAGGACATTTTTTTGTGGTATTGTGGGAAGGAGATCACAAAGAAGGCAGAAAGAAAATGAAGAGACAAAGGAGGATAAAAGATGGAGAAATATTGTATTTTATGTTCACATGTACATTTTCAACAACGTGCCTTTCAGGAATTTGGCAAACAGCTTGCTCTCTTCATTACTTTTTTCTTTTCAATTAATTTAAAAGTTTAAACATTACAAAATACAGCGGAAGGACATCTTTCCAGTAACTTGGTAATGGTTACATCCCTGGCTAATGAGTCTCTGCTGTGTTCACTGAGGCTTATTCCACTGATACAGATGCTGCCTTATAAAAAGACAGTAGCCTCAGGTTATCATTTAATAGAAGATTCTGTTCTGTTTTACTCTTCTCCACTGCTATATTTTTGATGTGGTTATGAAGCCTTTCCTGACCAACTTGCTTGTGATAATTTCAGATTCAAATTTCAACCTTAAATGATCACAAAATGTCCAGAAAGAAAAGTGTCAGCATGATGGACTGTTGCCTTCATACAGATAGAGGGTTTGGGATGGGAGGGGGACTTGGACTTCTCCCAGCCCTCTCGTGGAGTCAGTGCCATTTTCTCTCTACCTTTGTCTGCCTCCTCTCCCATTTGCTCTTATCCTCTCTCTTTCAAGAAAACTTTTTCTTCAGGTGAGTGGGGAGATGGGCTCTCTCTGAACCAGGCAGAAATAAGTAGCACTGAAGTAATGGGATGAAAGAGAAGCAAAATGATAAAATTACTGTAATGCTGCTGCTCTCTGGGCATGGTTAGGGCTTCCTCAGCCTTTCGATTACCTTGTCTGCAGATTTGAGGCAGCTGCCCACGACTCTTCCCACAGCAGCCAGCTCCTGCTGAGCAGGTGAGAAGGCAGCATGGAAGAGAGCATATTTCAGGTATTTGAAGAATTCAGTTTTAGGCCTGCCCAAGGAACACATCACTAGAACAGGAAAACAAAAGACTTTCAAGGTACAGCTTTCAACTAGGTGAGGTACCTTCAGCTTTGCTGGATGTCTGTGTTGGATTTTGCTCTTTTGTGACAAAGCTGCTTCAGATGGATCCCAAAGATGTGATTTCTTGGATGCTGGACCCTACACAGTGTTTTTGTTAAAATAGTTGTCCCCAGTCAAAGGTTTCAGGTACTGGCCTGTGCCTGGGCCACTTTGCCGTGCAATGGAAGTGCATCACGAAGGCTCCTTGGAGGAAGAGAATTTATGACAAACTGTCATATACAAGCCCCAAGTTCCCCCTCTCGTCACAGGCAACCACATAGCAGATGTTTAGATCAAAAGGGCTGCAGAACATTTCTTCTACACACCCTAGATCAGAAGTGACCACAGCTATTTCCCAGTAGCTTCTGTCTGACTTAGGCCTGACATATAAAGTTAAAAGCCACAATTGTTTTGTGTTACGGGGATAAAAAACAAGGGCTTTTCCATGTGGTATTCATGTGGTGAAATCAGATAATCCTCAGAAACAGGTCTTGCTCATGTCTTTAAAAAAATGGTACCTGACAATCCTGATCTGAGGGAAACTGAATATGCAAGTATGACCAGGGATGTATATGAAACCAAATTCCCTATCTGTCAAGCCCTGGTAGGACAGGATTGAATCCTCCATCCTTCATGCCTCAGAAGTACTGTGTCCCTGTTTCCCAGGGGGGTCTTTAATGATCTCATTGTGGTGAGATGAAGGCAATTCTATCTTTCTTCTGGAATCTTGTGGCTGGTCTTTGCTTTCACAAGAGGTGATCCTATCAGTACATTTATGCTACAAAGACATCTGGCCTATCTCCAAATGCCTTAGCTCTGGAGTTGGGAGCAGTATAGCTCTTTCGACAAAGTGCCCACAAGCTGGCTAGCCACACCACTAAGGATCTGCTTTTGAGACTTTACAGAGCAGTGTGTCTGTGTTGCATGGCACTATGCTGTGTAGATGTTTTGGCCCATTTGGAAGCATCTCAAGTTCAGCCTATGGTGCAGGAATGCTTCCTTTTATAATATTGATCTATCCTTAATAAATGGGAGAGTATTCATGTTTCTAGTTAGTAGGGTCCTTCCTTTTAATCTAGTGATGACAGGTGCATGCAATTCACTTTTCAAAAAGCTTCAGATTTGACTTTGAACTCCATGCGTTGCCATATCTGCCTGACTTACAGCTTCTGATTTTCATTAGTCTCTAGCTGCAGAAAAAATCTTCAGATGCTTACGCATGTATATTATTCAAAAAGCAAAGAATTAACAGAAGCTGCTCTTTAGAAGAGATCATGACTACTGAGTATGTGATGCAATGGTAACGGTCTACCTAACACTTAAAGATGATGCAACATGAAAGAGAGCCAAAGAGCACATCCACATTCAAGAAGAATATATCTAAAAATCTCCACATCACTGTGATTTCATTTTTCTGTTACAATTCTGTTACAACATACAAGTTACAATTAACTTGTACTCAAATTCAGCATAGGAAGTAGGGTGCTTTTCAAGGATGTAGGGTTTTAAACTGATTAGACGCTTTTTCATAACACATTATGTTGCAAGAAGAAGCATGAACCCAATTAAAAAAGTTCGCTTTAGTGAAAAATGACTATATCCTTTTTGACTCGTTAATCAGGCTATGTTAAAGCACATGACTCATGCCTGCAGTCAATTTTGATAATTATTCAGAAACTTAAATGAGAAATGCAGGAAGTGAAAGGACCAGAGGAGGGCATAATAGCAATTAATCTTCCACTTAGTCCTAAAAAATAGGTTTTACCTGTGAACTTGCATATACTGAAACTCTTCGTACCATGAAGTAAAAGAAGGCCTCACCTTGTTTCACTGTCCACTTCTTGCAGTTCAGCCAACAATAAATGATATTTAATTTTGTGGAGAAATCATCATCCTCTGGAACTCTCACCTCTTAGAACTGGTGAACGTGGTCCTTGCAACTTGTGTACAAGGGACATCTCTCTGGAGAGATGAGTTTGGCTAGGTAAGTCCTGTTCCTAGGTAGTTTCATCCTACCACATTGTAATTTCTGTCCACTGAGCATGGGATCACTGAATACTTCAGTTTCTGTATGGTGTCTGAATGCAGTAGAGCATGTTGGTTACACTGATTTTGTTCTTTTAAAGCTATAGAATAGGCGGGCAGGATTTGTCCTGGATAGAGGGCTCAGCAGTAATCCAAAAATGGAGGGTAGAATGATGTTGCCAGCATCACCTATCTGAATAGCAGTATAAAAAATGAACAAACTCATAGTGGCTCCCATACACTCTTACCCTAAGCTATTTGCACCTCAGGGACTGGAAATGCTAAATTCGTCTTACTAAACTTCTGCAGGTCTAGGTCTTTCAAACATATTATTTTTATCCTGTCCTGCTCCAAGCCTTGCCTTACTTACCACTCATTTCCCTTGAGCTTTCTCTCCCCTGTGTTTTTTTATTCTTTGCTGTGCTTTCTTTTTCGCTTTGTTATTTTCCTTACTTTGACCTTTTGCTTTTCACAGTCCTCTTAATCCTTCCTCTCAGACATTGTCCCATTTTCTTTTTTACTTTTCTTGACAGTCATAATTTCCTCACTGAGAACCAAGTCTTGTGCTTCACCTCAGCCTTGCATCTGGTCACCCAGTCCTCCAAACCTGCTGCCATTGCAGGAGACAGTGAGAAGACATTCCTGCACTGGTCCAAAGGAGCTACAACAGCTCAGCCCACCAGTGTGAGGTGGAAAGGGAAGACTGTTAACCTATACAGAAAACAAAATACTACGTTGTATAGACATGGATAGCCCATAGGCTGTATCTAGAGTGATGAATCTGGGCCACAGTGTGGACTCAAGCAGTGGCCTTTTGCTTGCTATCATGTTTAATAGGTAGCACACTTCCCAGATGGTTTTGCACTGTGCCAAAAAGCACTCTGCTAGCCAGTGTGCCTTAGACTGTGCCCCACACAGTCTGAGAGGCAGCACCCAACAGGCAACCGGGTTGTGGCTGTCCTGTCTGGGAGAGGAATATGGGTATGGGGAAGATTTGCGGATGCTCTGTTGGATACTGCATGATAGCCACGGTACCTTTGGTCTGTTTATTTCACTACAGGAAAAGAGAAAGTACACATAAGCCTTCTCAAACCCCAAAGCTGCAGGGTCCTCTCATTCAGCATTTATATATCTTTCAGCAGAGGTTTAGAGTTTACTCTATTTAGAGTAGAGACTTAGTATTAGAAAAAGCTCATCACACTGAGCATAATGAACCTAATTTATGAAAAGGAAAACAAACACATCTGCAAAGAGCTACTATGCCTCAACCACTTCCTTCGGAACTGAAGCAGTAATAAAATTATTCAGGACGCTTTACAAATTGTACATAATGCACAGAAATGCCCCAGCATCCTTTACTGGTGCACTGTCTTCTGCTTAAGAGATGGTGTTAACCTTGATCAGGGTAATAGATCAGAAATAATTAGTTTTATGTCATTGATCGGTAGTGTACAATAACTAAGAGTCTTGACTTCTAGATTTATCTTTAAAAGACATTTTTGTGCATCTCCTGCATTTTGTGGGTCTCCTGTGAACATCAGGAATAAAAAGAGTAAGTTGGGGGTGTGATCTTTTTTTCTCTAGGGAAGTGTTTTGGTAGCTTGGAGATTCTGTATTGGCATCGAGATTCCTCTCACAACAAACAACATAGCATGCAGGTCTCGGTTCTACTCTAGTTTTGCAGAGGCATGTGCTTATCTGTGGGACTCATCTGTACATGGTTGTTTGAAGGTTTCATACTTTTATGCTACTCATGGTGACTGGATAATTGATGCAGGGGTAGCAGAAATGGTCTGCTGGAGAAGTGGTGGTTACTGCAATTGTGGTGGAAATCATGGAAATATTCCTGTGGATGATGAAGGTGTCAGGTCTGCACCCAACGTCCACCACAGGCTTGATAGTGCATATTATTTAGAATATATCCTTCTGAGGCTGGCTCAGGAGGACATTGTACCTTATGGGGCCACCTTGGAGATTATGTGAATGACAGTAAACTACCAGCACAGAACCAGGTGAGCTCACATAGGACAGAAATGTCCAACTAAATGTAGGAAATAATTTCCATTAAAAAAAATTGTCCTCTCATTCCCAACACTCATGAGATAGAAAATACCTTCAAAAGATGTGATACCAGGAAATGAAATTAATAACTCTCTTAAATACAAGGACTAATAGACTTGATAGAGATACAGGTATTATGCCAGAAAACACTTTCTTAATCGCAATTAAACTCTCTGTCCTCTGCAGGTAATTTTTTTGTTTGTTCTTTTAAGGATGATAGAGATAGAGATGAAGGAGACAGGCTTCCAGTGACTGAATGACACATACTTCTTTTGAAATGTGCTAAGGGTTGCTTCTTCATTTAGCATTCTTTAGATGAGTCCAATTTGTGCTGAAGGTTCTGACAAAGCATTAATTAAATGATAAACATATAACAAGACAACTTTTGTCATAGATTTAGCTTTTATCTAAAAAATCACATCATAACAAAGTAGAAAAAGTAGGATGGGTTTTCATTCATTACTGGGTATTTAAATCTCCAGTATCTGGCTTTATATTTTGGTTTCAGCAAACTAAATTATTTAAACTTGATCCAGTAATTTCTCTGACTTTTTAGGAAATAATGAATATTTCTCAAGTTCATAAAAGTCTAGATATGAATTTTCATGTGAGGCATGTTATGTAATGCAAATTTTAGTAGAACATATTTATATTTATATGCTACAATATCTTGTATTAGCGATTAGCCTAATGTTCCATCTTTAAATGGTTGCCTTCTCAATTAATTAAAAATCCTGGAATATATTGTAAAGATTTAAAGATTCCCTTCTCAGACTCAGCTATGAGAAGACTGTTTTCCCTCTGTATATGGATTAGAACAGATTTTAAGAACTTCTAAAATATTAATTTTTCAGGCTTTCAAATGAATTTTATTTGTACATGTAAAGAGTTTAATATATTGGTGTAAAAAACTGATAGATGTAAGGAAATATATAGAATCTTATACTAATATAATTTTAACAAATAAATTGCTTCATGATAATCAAATTAGTTACTCAAGAACAGTAAAAATACACCTTTGAGAACGGAGGGGGGAAAAAGGTTATGTCCAAGTAAAAAGGTATTTTGAAAAGATATTTAAAACAAAATCCTGTCTATTGTTTTTCTAGAGATTATTTCTCATTCCAGAGAAGAAAGGTCGTCCTTCCCTGTAGCTAAATTTGTTTGCTTAATATTATGTCTACCTACTCAGAGAGTAGTTTTAATTCATGCACAGTTGCTTAGTAAATCAGGCAAACTGATTCTTCTATGACTTTTTTTTTTTTCTATAAATAGCAAGAGATACTAAAATAAATTATTTGCCTTTCACAGCTAATTTCACATTCATCTGGTATCATGTGTAAGATTTAGCTTATCATTTCAATCTAGCCTGTACAGATAGACCTTTGAGATCAACCCAGGAGGCTCTGGGCTTAGATAACTAGATATAAAATTAGAGAACGCCTTTTGCTTTGTAGTTCTGAAGCCAGTGCATAAGTATTGGGACAAAGCTTGTGCTGCTAACATCACTATCTCTCTGCCATTTTCAAGCACGTTATTCTGAATACACACTCCTATTTAATTTTCATATGCATATTTTTTACGGTAGAAAATGATTAACAGTGCAACCTGAATGGAGGTGGTACTTTTTACTTTTTGCTTTCCGTAAGATAGTACTTGAGTACTTCATACACATGCCTGAAGCATCAGTAGCAGGTAACAGTGGCCAAAACTCTCTGTTGTGCCCCAGTGCAGCACAGGGTCATCGGCTGAAAGCAGAATGGTGGATCTGTGGTGTCCAGGGCCTTTCTGGCAGACCAGGTTGCCAGGACAGAGATGCCTGGACTCGCCCCCTGCTCTGTGGATTTCAAAGGCATGTAAAACTGATGACAGACCTGCACCAAGGGAAGCATAACTTCACACAGGAGGAGTCTGCATGATGCTTATTTCAACGCAATACTCCGGGAGGCTGGTGCAAAAAGATCGGCCTGGCTGATCTTTTGAGAATCAAAGTGATATCATGTTTATGTGTGCATGTGTGTGTGCATGCGTCCAGAAATGAATTCAGTTCTTGATCATCCTCACAGCAACGGTGCTAACAGAAGCTATGCTTCAAAAAAAGGACTCTGGGGCTGGTCTCCCCGCTGCAACATGAATACAAATGATAATATCACAAAACTTCCTAGCAACAGATTATGTGTTTCGTCATGTTTTCCTTCCTATGTCTACATTGTCAGAGAAATAAAGGGTTAAAAGTGAGGAGGAGGCCTGAGGGGGTGTAATTATTAAAAAAAAAAAAACAAATGCTATTTTCAGTATCATAGTAAAAATGATAGCAAATTATCCAGAAATCACTCCACTTTTTTTAAAGATGAGAAAGTTAATTTTAAGATTGCCTTCTCTCAAAGAAATGGACTTATTAAGGTAAATCAAAAACCAGCTTACCAGAATAAACTAATTAGATGCTGATGCAGTTTTGTTCAATTAGTTTTTGTTCCATATCATCTTCTCATTTTTTCTTATTACAAATAAAAATGGGACAAAGATTCCTAAAAGAAAATGATGTGGAGCTAAAAGTAAGCAATTTCAAATAAATAAAACATATCAAGTTTTATTCTGTCTTATGGTTGATTGGAAAAGAATTTCAAGGTTGTCATATGATAACCCTCCTGAAGGAAAGTGAGACCTGAGAAAGACAGGCAACCTACCTGATGGTCAATATTTCCAGTTTCCAAGAGTAAGGAGCATCAGTGTTTCAAAGGAAACAGAGAGTATCCTATTTTGTTTGGCAGCACAGGGTATTTGCGCAAAGAAATTATTAGAATTCAACTCGCTCAGGAATATAGCTATAGGGCAATGTGGCAGACAGGAAATAGACTTGTCAATCTTTTGCAGAAAGTTATTCTCTGATCTTATTGATTTACAAATTGTAGTTTGAGACATAACTACCCAACCATTTTTTTCCAACTTACCTAAGTTATTTCAATAGCTTTAATAGCTGTCAAATAGACTTGCATGGCCCTGTTCATCTGGACCAATTTTGAGTGACAAATTACAGAATTCTGTTAATGCCATGGAAATTTATGACTACTTTCAGTACTTGAGCAGGTATCGATCCAATAAAAGTTTTATTATAGCTTTGAGTCATGCTGCAGAAAGAAATTACCTTTGTAATGATCTTACTCTATAAGCGGTGGTTCCAGTATGTATTCCACTAAATGTATATGGAAGGCATGAGCAAGCAGAAAATCTTCTCTCATAAAGCAGTGATTTTTACGTGGTGCAGTGAGAAACCATCCATCCAATGGATGATATTTAGACCTGTAGAAAGCTGACAATACAGCCTCTTGCAACTTATTAATGCCTCAACTTCTAATGAAGAGAAAGATCAGTACAACTGTAGATGATAGTTTAGTTTTCTTCATGGAGGGCCTGGAAAAGCTGCTGTGGCTTCAGAAGAGTCAAGGGAATTTGAGAAATCCATGCAGTGATACAAATAGTAAACTATCAGTCTTGTTCTGGATGGAGTCTTTTTATTCATCAAGAGAATCTACTACTAGAGATACTGATGAGCACAACAACAATTGTGTTTCAGATACATACCCTTATGGAGATCTGTGGGTTTTTTTCTCCTCTTTTGTCTTGTTTTGAAATTAAAGACCTTTAAAGAAAAATATATTGCAAGTTGCACTCAGGAAAAACAGTTAGCCTTAAGGGGTTTTGTTATGTTTTGTTGGGGGTTAGTTTTAGATTATTTTCCTTTTCATAATCATATGTATTCAGTATTATCACACTGAAATACATTTGTAAAACTGACTTTTGCCATAAATGTGAGATCTACTTTTAGAAGATCTTACATCAGTAGACCTTTGTGATAATAGGGCTGAACTGCTATTTTCCTTTGATGTGGGCTAACAAAATTGGGGCAAGAGGGACGAATGTATTGGGACAATAGTTAAGGTAAATAAAGGTGCTAAATATGCTCCCAAACTCACAAGTATGGGAAGGAATGTAAACTTTCCTTTTTCCACTACTTGAAGGTCAGGAGGGAAACTTTGTAGAGAGTATGTTAGCCTGTAGCTGCATGTACCAGAAATATTATTAATTGGTATCATATCGTAGGAAGGGCTGGCTTGAAGGTTATATTAGCAGTCTCTTAGGCCAGTCTGAATATTCACATTCCATCACATTACCCTACAGTTTATTAAGACTACTTAATATAGATAGTCTAGTATAGCTAGTTAATATAGTATAGATAATTTATATATATATAATTTGTAGATTCATTTCTGCAATGTTGTCCCCTGTGGCCTTCTTACTCTAAATTCATGGAATCCTCAAGAAAGCAGGATTTGCTTTAGGAAGATGTTGAGGTAACTCATTCATTTAATCCACATGCTACAGCTTTGTGAACTCACCATTTACACAGTTGCAATTAAGCTCTTTTACTGTCTGGCTCAAACATAGCTGAGGCATAGCAATATTAGGAAAAAGGCCCTATGGGCTCCCTGCTATTAACTTCATCTTTTGTACCAACAGCATGATTAACTTTGCATCTGCCATTAATAAGGAAGATAAAAAATGCAGACATTCTTGGAGAACATTCCAATTTCACAGGCCCGTGAGAATTTCTTTCCTTATTATTGCTTTTGTTTCAGAAGCGTTTGCTGTCAGATCTGTGGATTTAGCATGGGAAAATACCCCTGACTGGCAATTGTTTGTCATTTGTGCCTGCATCAACTAAAAGACAAGGCTAGCTAATTTTCCTTAGGACGCAACTGAAGGGGAAACACTGTCAAATTCCATCTGTCTGCATTTCAGCTGGAAAGAGCAGAAACACCTGCCTGGAGGGATGGAGCTTCACAGCGCTTTGACTCCACAAGATTGGAGCACTCTTACTTGGATGCCTAAAACCTGTCAGGTGTAATTTGAAGAGACCTTTTCAAGCCTTCAGATCGTGACATCACAACAGAAATTTCTTAAAGCTGATCAGAGACAGAACTACTGAAAAATCAGTTGACCTATATGTAAAAAGAATTGTGCTCAGGAATAGTACAAAATAAAGCACTTTCAGGTCTAAACATGCATACTGTCTGGGTAAAATTTTGCAGGCAAGACACTTCATTTTGAGGAAAGCTGAATGTTTTTTGTGCATGAGGTTGTAGCTTGTGACATTTGCCATTCTTTCCTGATTTTCCTTGTTTCTGTGACAAATTGAATCTCTGCCCCTCACATTTTAAATTTAATGTTTAATTTTTGCAGTTAGATGAAGCAAAAGCAATCTATTCATACTCAATCAAATCTTCCACTCACTGTTAGCGTTCCTCTCTATATTTTTACATATTATACATATATACAAACACATATATATTATACATATATATACACGTACTACCTATTCATATATGCAGTATTTCAAGGGGTAACACATGGGGCTTGCCAGTTTTGTGGCGTGGACTAGCTGTGAGGAAAGGAGCAGGTCTTCAGGTGTGCCATTCTCTTTGCTCGATCTGCATGGAGACTTCCTGCAAGGTGAGGGAGTCCCCAGGTCTCTTCTGCTCTGTCACACCTGAGGGCAAGGGATTTTTGAGAACAGGGGTGGGACATCACGGAGGTCTGAGGCTGTGTTCCCAGCTGATGTTAAAGAAGATGGCTATTTCTCACCCAGAACTACATAAAGCTGTGACACCATCTGCTCCTGAGATCTGCTCTGTTAGACACTGCAATAAGGTGAAAACTGCTTCTGCTGAGCAGAACTGAAGCTTCCTTCAGCTGGGGAAATTAATTCAGTTGGGAGTGTGTGAGCATCAGTGGGTACTTTGCTCGAAGGCCTGCTCCAAAGGTTTGAGCTTGAAATACGTGTTGAGGAGCAACGTGAAGAAGGATGCAGGTACAGTAAGAGGAAATACTCACAAAACACTTCAAAAACATGAACAAAATTAGAATATATTGAGGCTGACTCACAGACAGGTCAAACACAAAGTGATGCAGGCTGATACTGCTCTGCTTCAAGCTCAAGGGTTTGCATGGAGCAAATAGAAGTCATTCTCTCCTCAAAAGCCAGATACTCAAGGCATGGAGAAGCTGCTATACAGGCAACTTCTGAAGAACAAAATAAAGTCACTCCATACATCTGACAAGCAATTAACATAGATTAAACAGCTGAATGAGACTATTCTGCATATTATTATAGAGCTACAAAAACTGTGGTTGTCATGAACTATAAATTTCTCATAGCACCAATAGGAAGCAGACAGCCTAATTTCCTTGGTACTTGCACTTTGTAAAGTAATGTGCATATATTTCTCTAACCACAGTATGACCACAGGGCCGGACTGTTAGGCTGAGACAGCATGGGCAAGACCTGTGCCTCTGTCTCCTCCTATAATAAGGGAGACATCTGAAAATTTGTCTGTATGTTTGCATCTCTGTTCCAATTCATTCTGAACATAGCCAAAGCCATTTAGTTTTTCTTTGTGCTAAGAACATCTTTGGTCTTCCCAGAAACAAGTCTATTTGGCCCAGGAACAGCCATTCCAATCCTAAATGTGCCTAAAAATATGGCTTGCTGTTAGGTTGGTCTAGTATTAGGAGGAAGACAGGACAGCATTAGGAAAGTCCCTCAGTGGTACCCATGGCGAGAAACTAGCCAAGCAACCAGTTGAGGTCCTTGGCCTAGAAGAGGCAAAGAGCCTGAAGAAAGATCCATGCAATACTCAGCACTTGCTTACAAGTGGAGACAATTTCTTCACCTTCCTCAGGAGGAGATGGGATAGCCAAGAGCACAGCAGTGGGCTGAAGAGGTCCCTGCTGCCTCAATGAGGCCATGACTGAGGTGCCTCAATGAGGCCATCCAGCTTCTATCTGCCTGGATGAGAGCTCGTGGCCAGACACCAGAGTCAGCATGCTGGGCAAAACACTTATCACTCCTGAGGTTCATGTCAATGTGAAGCAGATCTGCCATCATGGTCTTTATAGCACAGAGAGCAGACATAACCAGGAAAAAGCTGTTCCATGTCAAGATATACACTTCATTCCTTGCTGTAGAGTGGAATATAAAGCATGTCCAGTCTTTTGCCTTCATTGCCTCATGAAATAAAACTGGAAATAAGTGCATCTCTTTAATACAGAAGTAATGATGACTGTTTCTGTGGGCTGCTGTTAAAACTTCCTGCAGAAAGCCATTTCACGACACGTCTGTGTGCGAGTATTCAGCAGACAGCAGGCAGTAAGTTCCTACCCTCTGAGGATGTGTACTGAAAAAAGAAAGTAAAACAGAAGGGAAGGGAATCCAGTGAGGGACTGGGCCACTGTAGTATGAACATTTCACAGAATGCCACAGCTGGGCTTTTGGAAGTAAACTACTTAAAATTACCTGGAAGGAGACAGAAAAATATAAGGTAGGCTTTATTTATTCAGAGACTTGAGTAAAGTCTCTGAGGAAACATAATATTATAATTTGAAATTACGAGTTACATTATAAATCATTAATTTAAGTCAATATGCTTCTTTTACAGTTATGTACATATAGATAGGAAGGCATTTTGAACAGCTCTGAAAACAAGTAAGGAAGAAAGAGCAAGAAAATGAAATTAATTCTACTACTGGCATGGCCAATATTTTATTATGGCTTCATAAATCTAACTGTCCCAAACTGTCCTTGATAAAAAAGTGAAACAAATTACTGTGGTCAGGTTCCCTGTAGGTGTTAATGTGTGACACTACTGTGGTCTCAACTCTCTGCATGGTACTGAATCATTCAACTGGAAATACAACATCACTTTCTTGCTTTGCAGCTGACAGGTATTATTTTTTGCCCAGTCAGAATCTGGCAAAATAAAATGCTTAGAGAAACATCATGTTTCAGTGCAGATTCTGAAACAAAATTCCACAATGCCATCAAGAAACGCTGCACTGAACTTATTTTACCAGAAAGTCTCAACCCTGAATTACCAATGTAAAGATTTTGTTTACATTAATGTTAATAAACAATGTTAATAGAGATAAACCCCATTTTATATCTATGCTTGATTTTCTCTTTCAGAATACAATACTATGATCAAACTCATGATTTATCATTCACATTCAAACAAGACCATTTTGGAGTTGAATGGAGAAAAGTCAAACTGAAAATCCCTGCTTCTTCTTTATTGTTTTAAATTTGCTCCACATTCTCTCTTCCAGTGCTACAAATTTATGCCCCTAGCAAAACAATTGAAGGACGTAGCTTGGAAATTCCCTGGCAGTAGGGTTGACAAAGTCTTTTTAGGTCATTCGTTTTTCAGAAAGTAATCTTATTTTCAAATCAATTAAGTATATAATCAATTTATTGCAACTGAAAATGAATGAACATTTCTAAACTCATTTTTTTTTTTACAAGAACAGAAAGCACCTGGTGGAACCAGGTGAAAAGTCCTAGCTGCAGGTGATACCGAATTCTAGAAGCGATTGTAGTTTAATAAAAGAATATTAAAGATTTGCTCAAGAGCATTCAAAAAGATGCAGAGGTAGTTCTTGAACTTACAGCAATATTCAGAATTCACTGGCTGACTGTAGGTCTGGAATATCAGGGAAAAAACTATTCTCTTTTCTCTCACAAAAACAGTGAGATTTTTATCAAGGCAGCATAACGCATAGACATGAATTTAGATGGTGCACCAGCACTTGATCAATTCCATGAGTAACTGGCCGGATACTGAAATTAAAACAAAGTTATACTGATCATTTATTGGCACTGTCATGCATGGTGCTATTCTAAATGTCCTCGTTTAGTTGTTACCACAATGCAATACCACATGCCAGTGTGTTCAGAACATGTAACCCCCAACCAGGCACTTTTATCACCTAAATCGTGACTGTGTTAGTTACTACCTTTAGTTGGTAGCCCCCATAAAAAGACTAAAAACTGAATCCTTGGAAAGTGATCCAGCTCCACAGTCCTAGTCCCAGGGCTATTTTCACTGGTAACTCCAATGAAGGGTTAAACCGAGCAGTGGAGTGTGATGCAGAACAGCATGCTGCTGCTCTGCAGTCACAGCTGTGCAGGAGACAAGCTGCAGAACAAAATCCTCTAGGTTTATTAATCAAATGCACTAATTTTTCTGAAAAATATTTTCCTTTTTAATAACATCCTGAAACAAAAGTAAGTAGGAAGAAAATATTTTCATGAGTCACTTTAAAAGCAACCAATCTGGTTTTATCTTACTAGTGACACAGCAACATAAGATCAGTCACCTCTAGCAATATTTTATCTTTTAATTAAAAAAGGCATCAGTTGCAGGTTGCTTTTCAGCTTCTTCCTTGCTGAGTACTCTCTAACCAAAATGCTTTCTCTACACACTGAATCTGTTAAATGTTAAATGTACTGTAACTAAGGCCTTCTAGTATGAGAGTCAGATGATGACAAAAAATGGCACAACTCATATTGATGTTATCTCGCTGTTTTATGCAACAACTTCCAAAAAGAGCTAAGGGACTTTCATTTAACTGCAAAGAGAAAGCATTCCATGTTGGTAATAACTGAGAAGTGTCTTCAGTTCATTAAGCTCTTCTAAATATTAAAACCATTTCTGCAGTACATTAATTAATAATAAATGGTTTATTTGTTCTCAGATTGTCACAATCTCCTTCCAGTTTCAATAGTCTTATGCTGTAGCCCTGTAGCAATGAACAAGTGCTGCAGATTACATTGGATTATATACATATATACATTATATATATATTACATATATATGTGTATACAGACACACATATGTATAGTCACATATATATACAGTATGTTCCTTTGAGCCACTATATCTAGCAGAAGGAAAACTATTTTCAAACCTCCAAACCTGGACTGAGAGAGCTCACTTATCCCTGACAGGCCATCTGCAAAAATAAACGACCTCTGAGCTCATAGTAGGGCTGAAAAGATGATGATGTGTCCTGTCTGTTACTTTTTCTTTCTTTCTTTCTTTTTTTTTTTTTTTAATGAATGAGCAATAATTGGAGGTTATCTACAACTCTCCAATGGGTGAATCAAGACTGAGTAAAAGAAAACCAGAAATAATCGGTTAAATACTGAGTAACATTAAAACACTATGGTAATCAATTGCTCTTACTGTATGAATCCTGTGAAGAGTAGCGTGCCCATTTCTTTTTCACTACCTATTCCTGGTATATTCAGATGTTCCCTGGTGGGATCCACCACTCTGTGGTACCTCTAAAAGGGAATGATAATCCACTGGTGAAAACAGCCTCATCTCAGGCTGCACAGCAGTAGGGAAGGACGAGTCAAGGGCAAGGCATGAGTATGCTGTTTACTGAGATCCTCTTCGGAGTGAATCTCTATGATGTACCCAGTGATTTCAGGCATATTATTGAATCTCAATTGTCCTCTCACTAAACAGCCAAGAATAGACTTGGCTATAAAAAGAAAGGACCTGCCATTTAGTATTCATAGTTTGCTCCAGTATGGAAAGATACACTGATGAAAAGGTATTGCTGGATGAGTGGAACAACTATTGTTATACAAGTGCTTATAAAACTCACTCATACAGATAGTCTGGGCTGACCTGGAAAACAGTAGTCCCAGTTTTCTTTAGAAGAGTTGAATGCTAACTATGTTTTGGTTTGGGTTGTGTGCCAGGATTTGAATGGCAAAGGCTGAGTCCCCTTGAGCTAAGGCCGATGGAGATTTGAGAACTACCTCCCACTAGTTCCTGTAATTCAAAGGGTAATGACGACCTTCCGTGCTGATCTCCCTTAGAAATCAAGGCTTTGCCTTAATCCTCTGCAAGCCACCTTTTCTACTCTAGACATGCCCTGCACATTTGTGCAGTATTCAGGACCAGAACAGTAAGGCCTCAGCTGGGACTGGATCCCTCAAACACCGTGAGAACTCATGAACAGGAACTTTCCGACAGTCTCATCATCGTAAGGCCTGAACACCCACCTCCCCCAGCAAACCCTCGCAGACTTTTCAAAGGCTGACTATAACTGTGCACTCAGCATCTGAAATGAGAACTGGGTCTTGGACCTTTGAATTCAGAAGGATGTTTCACACAAATTTAACTTTGCATGAACTTAGTGCACTGCTTTCTTCTTTCGGCATGTTCTTTTGAAGATATCTGATAGTGCAGGGGAATGTAAATCATTCATGGGTAAATAAAAACATTGGTGACATGGCATGACGTTTTCTTTTGGTCTCAAATATTTATCAGCTACAGAGTTCCCTTTGTGGCTCTTAAGGATTTTAAATTTATAATAAGCAAGTGAAATCAAGTCAACATTTCCTTAAGGACATGTTTTTCCCAAATGAAAAGGTAACTTCTGAAGTACAAATAATGTGTTTTATTAAATTAATATGCAGGAATGAGATCTAGGCTTGGGCTTTCATTTCTACTTAATTAACTGGTAACATTTTAGAGATCATCTGTTTCACCAGCATCTCCTTTTCAGATGTTATATAACTACATTTCAAGGACTATGTTCTGTTTTCAGGTTAATACCAGTGTATCTGAGAGCACTCAACTTTCTTTACTGGGTTGACTCCTGACTTGCCTCAGTATGATACCAAAAACAGAATGTGGCTTCTCTGTACATGATACTGATGTATTTTATTCCTCATTTTTATTCCTCTGACTGAACATCCCCTAGAAGAGCAGCAGGAGAAGAGTTTATTGGATTTTGATACCCTTCTTGATTCCTGATGACCCCATGAAATTTGTCTGCCTGGACAATTATTCCTGGAGTTCCTCTGAGAAGATTGTCTTTCAACACCTTTGGCACTGCCACAGTGAACTGCTCAGCACTGCCCCTACGTTGAGGAGCAGTTGTCTGTCAGATGAATCACTGTTAGCCTGGACAGGGAGTAGACTAGGATCATGGCATTCGTCTTGGGCAGTCCTAGGTGCCACCCAGCCTTTTTTTGCAATCCAGTTTCTCTAACATAATTCTAGAGAACTGCATCCTTGCCATCCTTGTAACACCTTACTGCTCAAAAGGACCTTAGTACATCCTTTTCCTTTTCTGTCAATCTATGCAGATTGTCTGGCAATCATACTCTTAGGACACAATTTGTCCTTAGAAATATAAAAAGAGTATTCCTTAAGCAGCCGATATGTGTCAGCTCTTATGGGTGGCATTAACTGGTATTGCTCTGTTACTGAGCAAGATTAGAAATGGATTCCCGTATTTGAAAACGTACTTTGCAGTCTGGAGGGTTGCCTCTCAGCTTTGCCATCAGTTTGAGACTATGGATGACTGCAATGTAACAGCTAAGCTATATTTATCTATAAATGAAGTTATTTCCTGAAAAACTACAGGGCACTGGGGAAGTACAGATGAACTTTTCAAAGACAATGTGCAAACACTCTTAAGGCTGTTATCAGTCGCACCAGTCAATAAGGCTAGATTCATGCACTAGTTTTTTAAGCATCTGCAAGCAAGTATTTTGGTCCTTTAAAGCACAAATTTCACCTTGTTCTTTTCGAGGCCTATTTGGTTGGTAAATAGTTCCATAAGTTGAGTGATTCTTCACAGCTCAGTTATTGCAAATGGTTATGGTATATTTCTTGTCCGCAGAACTGACAGGCTCATTAACCACATTTCTAGGAAGGTTTTCTGACAAAGTTGTTTCTTTCCCTTAAGTAAATATTGTTTCCTTAGCTTTAGCAAGTCTGCTCCACTACAGGAGGCAGGGTATCAGGAGATTCATTTTCAAACAACCTTGAGGCTGGTGACTTCTTACTCATTGTCATCTTCTCTGGAGTGTTGCACTGTTGAGACTAACCTCCCCCAAACTATCGTTTCAATGATAGTACTACTTGCTCCTCCAATGCCTCTCCAAAAAGAAGGGCATTGAATTGCTTTTCTTTACTTTTCTCCCTTAATATGTAGCATTTATACTCCTTTATCATTCTGAAAAGGGCCTGCAAGAAGACATGCAAGGGTGTCTAAAGAGAAGTTGGCAAGTACCAAGCACTGGCCGCATAGGCCTGCCTAAAGAATCATAGATATATTCATTGATGCATTTATTGATCTAAATCACTACTGATTAGGAGAAAGAGGTGAATTAGTTTAAAGCAAGTAATTCCTGTTACGACATGTTCTTTTTAAACCGGGAAAATGCTGAAGGGAACAAGAACAGCCCACATTGTGTGATGGATGTACAAGCATGAAGTCAGTGCCTCTGACAGCTGAAGACTGTGCTGCCCTTGGGGGACATGACTTCGCAGTGCATGTGCAAGAAGTTATCTGAAAAGGTGCCTGCTGCCGTGGAAGTGTTACCTTGCGTATATAACCGACCAAAACGAACTACAAGTTATGAGATTTTTTCCCTCAAAAATTCCAGCCAAACATGACACAGTGCTCAGTCACACTGTGTAAAGTCCTTTAGAAATGGATTCACCATTGACACCTCAGTGATGCTGCACCCATGATAGACAGTGAGACGATGAAGCAATTTAGCCCACTGGTGAGTCCTCTAGGAAGGCCCATCCCTTCCCCCTACCTTCAGAGGAGGCCTTTGGCAATGAAGACCTTAACTTCAGCGTATAAGCCTTCTTTTCAGAGAAGCAAAAACAATGAAAAAAGAATAGATGTTGATCTAAAGTGCAAGAGAGAATTTCAAGCTTTATATTTGCAGAAAACTCTGTGATTCAAGGTGGTAATAATCATTGTGAATCTGGAAATCCCAGAGTGCTTATGGTATTGCTGTTGGTCAGTTCCCTCCAATAATACAAACTGTTCTGTAACTTTACAGCAAAGGAAAAACTGGGCTGCTGAGCAGACTGCAAAGTCTATTAATTAGACTGGGGACTGTGTAGGAGTTAGCGCAGGAGAAAGAAATGTATACGTTAAAGTAACTCCACAATTAAATTTCATTATTTGAGGAATGAGTACAGGAGTTACAGGAAATTGTACCCTTGCTGCAAGCAGAAGTACAGCGTAGGACTGTACTGAAGGATATTATTGGCTCAAGTTTTCCTTTCATCAAAATCTTGCCTGTGAGAGGGGCTGGTGCACATACAGTGTGGAAAGGAATTTGTGCTTAAAGGCGCAAATGGTGCCTGCATTTAGTATAGATGTGACCTACTGACCCTTCCCAGAAATGTCAATTTTTAAAAAGAAATTGTTAGAGCCTTACAGAGCTAACCCTTCCCTTTCACTGAACCAGGGACATGCTCACATACTGCAATGTCTGACATATGCCAACAGGAAAAAAGGGGTGGAGAAAATTAGGACTGGAATAAACTGCTGTTAAGAAGATCTTTAATATTTATCAACTTCATAAACTCGGATGTAAAATGAGAAGCTAGATATATTTTAAACCCTTGTTTTACAAATGAGTCCTTTTGCCAGAGGACTAACTACTCTAGAAGTACAAAAATTGTTGACCTATATGGTCAACATACTGAGCTACCTCAATTTTATCTCAGAGCTGACCTGATCTCAGAATTTCAATGGGACTTCTTCTGGTAAGGAAGATGCAGGTGCACTAATCTCTCTGCACGCTTGGGACCATTTTCTTGATTTCACGGTCTTGATTTTATATCATCAGTCTATTTGTGTCCTCCTGTCATTATTTTTACTAACATTTTAGCTACTGGCATTGACTTGCATATTTTGATTTTTATTAAGCAATGAAAGCTGAAACCTTTTCTACTGTCTTGTGGGAAACCAACTCAAATGAGAGTTTTCAATTAAAAGCACACACAGTGGTATTATTTAAGAAACTGTAGCTGCATATATATATATATATATATATAAATATACATAGATAGATACTTCATTTTTGAAGTAATTATTCCTGTTTCCTCTCAATACATAAACATTTGAAATTGCAAGGATCTGACTATACTGCTTATTAAAAAGAAAATCACACATATAGGAATTACTATTGCTAGCAAAACTCAGTTGATTTCACCAATTTATTTGCAAGATGCTACGAATTAACGGGAAATTCTTCTCAGTCAGCTTTATCTGTCTCAAATTCTATTACGGAATAGTATATAACATTGGCAGAGGTCCCATTGACCCCTCCGGTCAGGAAACAGCATTTATTTTCTACATCACGTAGCGGTTGCAAAAGTGATGGAATGTCTGAACTAAGAAGCAAGTGGTGGAGATGTGAAGACTGTTGTCTTGATGACCTAATGGAGGTTTTGGCCCTCGTCAGCTCAGGGAAAAGGCTCCATCCACGCTCGGTTCATTGCAAACTCTGACATCAGCACACCCTTCTGTGAAGAACACGTAAGCCAGCAGGGTGTTTGTCCAGCAACACTGAACCATTACCCTGGACTGCGGTTGGGACTTGAACAAAGACCTTTGGCTTCCTGAGAGACTTTTGCCTTGGCTCTGCCTCTGCATCCTCGTGGTCTTTCTCTGGCTCCTGAGCACTGGTTGTGCTGGACATGCCCCCTGGGACTTCTCATGGACGTTTTGTGCATATCCTTGCAGAAAAAGAAGAAAAAACGGATGAAAATGGAGGGTAAGGGCAATATAACGTGAGAGAACGCAATGTATTTTCTTCCACGCTCTGTGAGAGAATGGCAATTCTTCCTTCAGTCAAAGGACATGTGTAGATATAGTCAGATAAAATGAAAACAGAGGAGAGTAATATACAACTTGACAACCTAATCCAGACACCATTTCATTTTAGCAAAACAGATGGAATATCAGTCAACATTTATAAGGAATGAGAGAGGAAAGGGAAGCAAAGAGGAATGAAGTCAATGGACGATCACTTCCAAAATATAAATGTTCTGCAGTGGTTCTTGGTGAAATCTTGTCTTGCTGATCCAATTCAATCAATATAAACAAAAGACCTCCCAAGCCAGCAAATAGGAATTAAAGTGCTAGTTTTCTTTCACAAAGGTGAATACTTTAGTGCAGCATTAGCGTCCACAAGAGCAGCTCAGTAAAACTCCAATCCTAGCCACATGTGCATGATTAGAGTCAAATATTCAGCAATTTAAATAATTATTTCTACTCTTCTTTCTTAGTGGCTGGATGACTGTTCATGTTCGAATTGGAGGAATGACTACTGTGAAAACTTACTGTTAGAATAAAATTTTCTTGGAAGTCCAACCAATCACTTTAGCTCATGGAAATTTGTCCTCCCTTCTTCTGGTCTCTTTGATGACTATTTCTTATTCTTAGAGAATATTCGTATACTCTTCATACTGTTGTTCTGAGATTAATGCAGGTGATTTACCCTGTGTCTGACTGAAAACTTAAGCATGCAAGACTTTAAACTCCTTTGCTACACACTGAAGATGACAGTTCAGCAACCTGAACAGTATAATGCTCCTGGAAGCTAAGTAAAAACCACCACAATTTATTAAGTTTATGAGAGAAGGTGAAGAAATAGCATATGGAATTCATCTGGTCTTCTTAGCATGATCATTTCTTTTATTTGCAGTTTAGCTCACAACAGCACCTCTCTGAAGAACATCACCTGATTGTTCCTGAACATAGACAGACATCTCTGCCTGGCCATAGGGCAGCTCCTTGCTCCAGGCTAAGGACTCACAAGGCAGTTGGGATAAAATGCAGTAAAAGGAATGTGCAGCTTTGCAATGTGCACCTTTTTAGCTACAGGAAAGTTTGAAATCCCACTTTGAACCTGTGCTTGCTCCACATCCTGGGACTAAGTCAAGATTCATCATAATTTTAGCACTCATACAACCAACAAAACAGAGGTTTCATAGTTGAAGGATCAGCGTTTTGGCATCCCTTCCCGTGCATCATTATCTGTACCCAACTACAGAATTCTGCTTACGTCTGCTTGCCTACTTTATATTCCACAGTGGTCGCACTAAAGGATGAGCCAGTATTTCCTGTGACATTGAGAATAGCAAGGATTCTTGTTTTTCAAACAAGATGTACCATAACAACAGTTTGTTCTAGCATTAGTTGTAGCTTTTTACTGACAGAATCATGTCATAAAAAAATAGTCCCTTTTCTAAATTCTGAATTGGTCTGCCACCATCTTTATCACTAGTCAAGGTCCCTTTACAAGGAGTTGCAAAATCTCCTTGCTGTTCAAGCTGATAAAATACAATCAGATAGAGGTGTTAGCCTCTATGTGCTTCTTTTTATCTTGGGTATAATCCATGAAGCTATTCATGTTATCCCATTTGGCTTTTCCCATAACTGATGGAAAGAGGTTCTCAAAATAGCTTATCACACCAATGCTGCACAGAAATAAACAGTTTGCGTAATAAGGTTTCCTTTCAACTTTCTTACATTCACTTGTTCTTTTATATAGAAGGCTGAGCACAAGAAATCTGATAAAGTAAGCCATTACTGTGCCATTTTTTTAATGAAAGGCCATGCAATCACATGGGTAACATCATATCACTTTGAAGATGTACAGTCTTGCAAATCCTCCTTTGAGACACAAAATCTATCCAAACAAACAACATAAACATGCTTTTTATCATGTGATGGTCATTGTTGTTGGGATATATGAGCAGGAAGCAGAGGTGGAATGAATACATTATGTTCACCTTGAAGGATGTGGGATAGGTTATGTAGGCTGTGCAACCTTCATCAATTAAAAGATCATTTTTGCTCATAGCCATATTTTTTCTCCATGACCAATGACTGGTAGTAGTGTCATTTTGGAGTAATGTCATTTCCAAAGTAAGATTTAATAGGGCTTTGTTTTCATTTTGGAGGTGATATTCAGTTTCTTCAGAGATTATATTCTAAGCTATTATAATCTTATATTATTATGTATTAGCGTGGGAAAAAATTGGCCTTTTTCAAATGGTAAATGCAACATTAGAGTCTTCCTTATTCTTTTTCAGATTTACATCTATGATGTCTGACACATATAATCTGAAAGCAGACTTGAAAGGGAAGTTTAATTAAAGCTGAAAAGAGTCTAATTTAAGCATTTCATACAGGCACAAAGACTCAGAGTATAAGGAGAGATGGCCTAAAGTTCTAGTTTCTGTCCTTGCCCACTGATGATCTGGTGCCTACACAATCCACATACACGGCTGAGTGTGGAAACTTCATTCTGCCCTGGCTCAGCCAAGCGTTGAATCCCCAGGGCAAGAACCACGATTCCTGTTATCAACCGGTCCCATGTCCCTTGCTCAATCAGCTTTGCAGCTGCTGGGCTTCCCTGGAAAGGTGTCCTCATCCATGATAACCCTTTGCAAGTAGCAAAACTCCTATGGAAAATCTGAGCTCACCTCCTGATCTCTGGATAAGCACTTTATCCTGAAGTGCTGCACAAAAAGCTTACGGTCTCCCTAACGCAGCTCTGACAGCCCTGACTATTTCCAACTTTTCAAATCTCTTTAGTGGGGGCATAGGCAGAGTTGGGGTGCCTGTTTGCCTAAGCTGGGATTGCCACGTTGAATGGCTCCTGCTTCTGTGTTTGTGGGGTTACTTCTACCACTCTGGTTTGTCACTGAATATCAGAAATGTTAGAAGTGTATTAGAAATGTATTAGAAATGCACAGAAAATCTGGAACTGTACAGATAAGTTACAGCCACTCCCTGATTTTATATTCAGGACTTATTTTAAATTAAATTTTGTTTTAAATGTCCTTTTCTCCCTAGCTGAATTTAAATATAGATCTCAGCATTTTCCTGCTCTTTTATATGGGATCCATGGATTGAACTAATTTTTTTGTTAGCATAAACAAAATATTGCTCCAACTTTTCACCTTTAATTGAGCTCAGAATCTCATGGGAACTCACTGTAAAACTTGCACAAGAAAAAATATTGTGAAGGTAGGTATCAAATAGGGCCTTGGCATTTATGAGTCTCAGCTCCAGTGACTATGAATCCTCAGTTTATAAGAAACAAAGTAAACAAACCACAAGACTAAATCAGATTAATAGTGTCTGTACTTTACAGAAGGAAAAATAGTTTGTGCAGCCTGAGAAATCTAAGCAGAAATAGCTGGAGTTCTCTTAAGAGCTAGTGTTTAATTATGGTTGACAATGACTTAATTATTTAATCAAATAAGGTTTTATTATTAATGCATCTCTCTTTAGAACACTGTGACAGAAAGAAGATTTTCAAAGATGTTTTTACAAAAACGTAGGTTGACAAATTCCAAGTATAATAATACAAGGAGCTTGATGTAAACTGTTGACTTTTTTGTTTTTTGTTTTTTTTTTACTACAAAAGGATTTGTTCATGAAGCAATTGGCCTTTAGCAAAACCTTTTGTTGTATCAGCTTAAATAACTTTGGCTTCATTTTTCTTGTTAACAGCAATGTAAGAACGTATTGAATATGATACTGTGTGAAGAAGACAAATGGAATTTGCAAATATGAGGATGGATCAAGTATATTTTGGAGATTTTAGGAGATGGAACCCTTTGCATTTAAGAATATTAGCTGACACCCAAAAATAAGAGGTTAATAATATGCATTCTTATACCTGTCTTTAGCATAATAGGAATTATGTGAATATATCAAGTGGTGCAACGACTCTACATTTTTTTGGAGATTAAATGAGTCAGCCTTAAAAACACACAGCGCAAAAGCTTGTGGTATCTCACTTCCAGTGACAGTGAAACAATAAAAATAGACATTACATTGAAAGAAAATGGTGAGTGTTCACAAAAGGCCTTTCTCTAAGCAAAATGGAATAACCAGCTGGATTACAGAAAATAGATTTCATTGTTTCTGTGGATTGCTCCTTGAGGCACTGAAGCAACAGAGTCCTGAGCTTATTGTTTTTGTAAATTCAGAGCGAAAAGAAATCTCACACAGTCATCAACTGACTGGCAAGCGCCCCAAGACTATCATGATTAATTAGGTTGCAAATAAGCAAGAGAGTGAGTTACATCTTCTGGAGGGCTCAAGCAAGGGCATTCAGTCTTAGTGCAGGAGCCATATTGCTGAATAAACAGGCAGGATCTACTGCAGATGGTGCTGAGATGCTATTTGCTCTGGCTAATTTGAATCTATTCCCCTCCTTGAACAGTGTGTTCCTAAATTGTGCTTCCAAAATGCTAAGGCTAAAAATCAGAAGCAGGGACTATTTCAGACTCTTTTAAAACACCTACACAATGGCAGTTTCATAAAATAAACGACCAACTCCCGTATTCCCATGCATCTCCCAAGTCCAGTGGAGCTGATCTGATATCAAGATCTGTTGCAAAACCTGAACTTTTTGACATTCAGGAAGCAGGATAATTTAGAGGCTGAAAGTGCTCAGTTGTATAAATACAATGACTTCAGTAGAGCCTCTCCCAGTTGCATCCCAGTTCCCATCCCAGTTGTTGGATGGGAATGACTGATGGGAAGACTACATTTTTCTTGGCTGCTGGGAGAACATTCTTTAAACGCTAAAAATGTGGATTACTTGCAATAATCGTTAACTGTCTACTGGAAATGTCCAGAGGAAAAAGGGAAACAGATTACTCCTGGCTACTCCCTCAAAGCGACAAAAAAAGCAAGAGGAGAATTAAAACTTCTTGAGATACAGAAAGTACTTAGTCACAGAAGAAGATTGCTTCCGTAACTAAACAGATAGATCATGCAGATTTCGTGTGTTTTTGTACAAAATTTTGTTCTTGCTTCTTAGACAAAAGTTTGTCAGTAGTTCCTTCCAGTGTTATCAAAATCTGACAGATTTCTCTTTTCATGATACTCAAGCTGTGGGAGGGTATTTGAGTATGATGTGGATGTCTTTTATCTATAGAGCATGTACAAGAAAGAAAGCTTCTTTATGTGGGCTGAAAACATTAAAGTAAAATACAAAGATTAGTATTGGCAAGAGGAAAATCTCTCATATCAAGGTTTTAATTTTCCTTCCTGGAATGTTTATGTCTTTTTGCCAAGAGTGCAATTGAACATCGTTAATTGCCATAAGCATCTGGGGAGCCCTTGTTTTACTCCTTCTGTGCTGTTATGATTGAAACTTATCATTTCAATTTTGCAAGGAATTTGATAATTTCTTTTCTTTGGAAATGGAAATTAAACCAAAAAATCCCAAGGAGCGAAAAAAAATTGTAAAAAAGTATTGACATGACCAGATTGTTATAAGCTGCTTGAATAAACATTAAATAAACATTAAATTCAAGTTGAATTGGAACTTGAGGGCATTGAATGAAGGATAATGTGAAAATTAAGGTTTGTAACATTCACAAAATATTTTAATAAACTTTGACCTAAAGCATTAGCAAAAATAAAATAAGAGTAGTATAAAGCAGAATACCGTTCTGTAAATTCGCAGTAAGCTTTGTAATAAGACTTAGTTCTCTTGGAGGGTGTAGGAATGTTCAGCCAGCCAAATTTGTATATTTTGACCTCTTAAATACCACTGTGGATGGAGACCTGACATACTCAGCCACATACACAGGGTGATGGACAGTCTCAGGCCTCGGTGTGTCTGCTTCCAATGTTATGGAAGTTTACAGAAAGACAAGTAAGACAATTCTATCTTACATGTGTTGGCATATAACATTGCATAACTTTCATATATCTATACTTTTCCATAAGGTTGTTACAGAAATGTGAAATAACTTCCTAAGTCCTCTTCAATATTTGGTACATAGCTTTCATCACATCCTAACAAGGGTTTTCTATTCTGCTCAGTCAACAATAGATCAGTGGCACACGATAAACAGTAATGTCTTTGCTAGTAACAACCACAGACCTTGTACTAAGCTTACAGGTCCTCAGGACTGAAGTTTCCTTTCTCGAATTGACTTTGTCTGAACTTGTCTTCACTTCCCTGAAGTTTTGGTTTAGCTAAACAAGCAATTTTCTAATTATCAGGTAGCTCTTTCTAATTTGTTCTGTGTAGCTTTGCGTAATTGCGTGATATAGCCGTAATCCTTATACAGATATTGGTAAGAAGTAATTATTCTACGCAGAATGAAATATTTATGACCGCAGCATAGTGATGCAGTGTGGAGGAGAACAGCCATGGGGTGGTAGCAGAGGCCTTGATGGTGGGGACACAGGATACTGTGTAGAGGGGTCCAGAGGATGACACTGGAGACCCTAGGGCTGTAAGCAGCTCACCAGTTCCTGAAACCTAATGAAATGCAGACTTGGGAGCTGGGAAAAACTGGTTTCAGGAGGTTACAAAGGCAATAAGCTGTCTAGCATACGCAAAACACACCATCTATAGTAAGTGCAGATATAATGTGGAGCTGCAGACAAGTGAAGAAAGAGTGCAGATTGTGCTAGCAAGCCTGTAGCAACAAATGGACTCTGGAACAAGGAGGAAGAAAACACCAGCATTAATATCGTACTCCTCGTGGCAATAGATTTGGGATGCTGATGGCTCACTGTCACGACCCCATCCCAAGCCAACAACCTTAGGATCCGCAGAGACTGTGTGGGGGGCGTGAGTGTGAAAGAGAGAAAGGTGTGGATACCGGGAAGTGTGTATAATGATTTCCATTGTATTATCACTGAGATGTTTTCTGTAATGGTATTCTTTTCCTTTTCTTTGGTAGTAATTTGATATTTGATAGACAAGATTTGAACAATATTAACACTAAATTTGCATATAAGATATGTTCCTTTTGCCCATAACAAGGTAACATACCACTCTGATATTTACTTGGGAGTAACTACAACACATTAACAATTATTACACTAGAAGTAAAATGTATGCAGGGATTCTTTACTTTTATGTTTTAGATAGCGGAAAACAATCATTTGTTCATAGTCTTTCTCATCTTAGTGTTATCAGAAATTGTGACTTTCATCAGAAACTCTGCCACTGTATAGGAAGAAAAAGGAAATAGGAATGCAAAATAGAAAAATTCCCTCATCAAACTTATAAAGTGTTTTTTTTTTTTTTTTTTTTTTTTCTCCTCCTTACAAATTATCACTCACTTCATGGGTTTCTAGTTTTCAGGATGGCCTTTAGGCTATTCAAATTCTATACCTACCTTGCAAATTTTTGCTCAACAGGTTAAATTAATTATAATGAACTCCTTGCAACCATGGTTGGACTATTCCATCCTTCCTAATTAGATTGTTTAAAATTTACCTTGGCTTTCTGTCTATTGCACTGCAATCTCCAGTGGTTATGTGCCCACAGTGTCCAAATGTGTAGAAAGAGGGATAACAAAATTTTTCATTTGATATTGCCTAAAAGCATCCAAGTGATTTTTTTCATATATTTTTGCTGCTAAATGGCCATCAGTGAAGTATGCTGAGTGAACCTGCTTGCCTTTTAAGGTCTCCTTATGAGCACAAGCTTAGCCGAGAGGCACATTCATGACTGCAGAGCTGCAAGTTTATTTTGGCAGGAAAACCGTCACTGGGAACCAGCTGCTCTACCAACTTCTTCAGGATAGTCCTGCTGAGAGTAAAGTATGTCCCAGTCAAGCACAAAGTTTAACTACCAGACTTGTGCAAATTCGCTAACTCAGGAGGCAATAGATATCAAAGCTAGCCATGCAGAGAGCACTTGTATCCCAATCTCTTGCTAGTTTCTGCCCATTTTGACTCAACGTCACAAGAACACACTGCTGTGGACAAACCTGATCAGCTCAATGTGGCTTGTGAAAGCTTCCCGCAGATAGTCAAAAACGTATCTGACCCATGTGTCAGCCTAGCCATGGCTCATCATGTGTGTTACGTGCTTAAAATTGTACCTGACCTGCTGATGGGCAGCTTAACTTGGTATTTCAAGGTGGCACGTGGCGATCAGGAAATTGGTCACCTTTGCCTTGAGAACTGAAATAAGATTATAACATTTCAATAAATGCACTCAAATTGAAGTGTTTGTGACCACTAAGTGACAGAAAGGGAAAATAATTCTGAGATCTCGCATTTATTCTCTTCTTGGTGAGCTGATAAAATAGCAGGTAGGTTTTCAATGACTGTTGAAATATCAGTTCACCTATCCAAGGGGTTTTCTGAGTAGAGGGGGAAGCTGGAGATGTTGGAAGAAATTTTTCTAGGGAGAGATGTCTAGATACAAGGTACAACATCAGTAATGTTTTAAATATAAAATAAATGAGTAGAAAGGACTAATTTTTAAGATGGAAACAACATGTAACTTTGTAGGCTGGTTTTGGTTCATAAAAAAGCAACGTGATGGTTTTCAGTTTACAACTCACTGTAAGCCTATTCTACGAGAATAGGTTTATCATCTTTTTGCAACTTAGAGCTATATGGCAAAAAAACTTGTCTGACATTGTTTGTATTAAATATAATAAAAGCAACAGAATTCCAGTCTTTTCATTTATATCTAATATTGCCCCTGTAATAATTGCACAGTTTTGCACTGCAAATTGTGAACTGGGGATGAATAAACTATAACTCATTTTGGAGCTATTTTTTTTTAAATGTCAGTCAAGTGACTACAATGTATTTCTTATGCTTTATGTTATCCTTGAGAATCACTTGATGGTGTTTTCATTCATTTAGCATGGAGTTTCTGGGGTCTGCTGCATAAACATTTCTCATTTCATGATTCACTGGTCTGAGCACCACAAAAGCCCCTTTGGAGATGTTACAGTTGATCATTTCCATCTGCCTACTGTATATGCATGAAGTCCACAGATGCTACTTACTAAAATCTGTACAGCATTTTAGAGAAACACAATATCAGCTTAATAATACTACAGGTGATTTCTGTGATTTTATCCTTGTTTATTTAACAAATACGATGCCTTTGAGTCCCACTGGGAATAAAATAACTATCTTTTTCTTTAAAAGATTCTGGCAACTCTTTTGTAAGTGATGTGCGTTACATACTACTTAACAGTTCTCTTCTGTAGGTCACAGATTTAAGACCATTAACAGCATATTAATTGTGTATGGGGGTACTTTCATGTCATATTTGCCTTTATAAATTGCAGATCCTACCACCACGAATCCATATATCAGAAGTTTAATGTCTTTTTTCCAGAGCAGCTACATATTTTCCCTTTGTTGTTAGAATTACTTCTATTTCTTAGAAAGAAGGAAAGAACAAATGACAAGTAACATTTAGTAATACAGCATGCTAATCTCTCATTGGAGATCCAGCCATAACCTCAGAAATGACCTGTATTGAAGGCAGTGACCTATGTGGGAAAGAATCCCACCAAATTTGGTGTTTGTACCAATTTGGAGAAATGCTGTTCAGTTGGGATTGTAGTGTAAGTCAGCCTGCTACGTGAAAGCTGTGCCTGTGGCTGGCTTGGGGACATCTGGAAGCCTACCTGGGCAAGAAGAGTATCCTTTGGGGCCCTGAAAGAGGGCTCCTGCTTCCCAAAGTACCAGAAGTGGTATTTCAGCTGTCTGCAATGTCTTGCTTGGAAGAAGGCTTCTTGGCATAGTGCAGGGCATTTCTTCAAGGTACTTCCCTAGTTCATGGGAAGCTGCCCAGGGGCAGCAGGGTCTGAGGAAAACTGTTTAGAGTCAGGGGAAAAAAATGAGAACAGGGGTGTCTGCAGTCTGACTCTGTCCTCAGGACCACACTGGCAGAGAGACATCGCCACAACAGTCCAGACTTCTCCACTCCTCTTGGGTAAGTGTCCACTGCACTCTTTCAAACCTGTATCATACTTTTTTTGTTTTAAAAAAAATATTATTATTATTAATATACTCAGGATAATGTTAGTGCCATTTGCAATAGGCTAACTCTTAGGGTGTAAGAGAATCAACGTCATCATCATCAGTCAGAGATTTTTGCCTGTTCTGATAAGACACCTGCTTCCTCAGGGATCACAGCCTGAGGATGCCTGTTGTTTTGTGCTCAAAAGCATGAAAACTATGGAGGAGTTTACCTGAGAGCATGATTGTGTGGTTAGAATACTTCCTGGGGACACGCAAAAACCCAGATTTCTGATTTTCTTCCATGGTCTGTTTATATATTTCATGTGAAACAGTCACAGGATGAAGTGCATGAATGGTTCTTGGAGCAGAGATCATACCTCAGTTCTTCTCCCATAGGAATACCCTGAAAAATGGTCACAAGACACATTTCTTTAAGCACTCTGATTAGTAATAACACAGATTCATGAACTCCCAACTCTCAGTTACATGCAGTGTGGGGTTAGGGTACTATCCTGGGATGCAAGGGGTATCAAAATTTCAAAAGTTCTCAAGCAGAGGGGAATAATTAACCCAGCTCTCTCAAACCCTGATGGAGCTGGATATTACCATCTCAGAATATAAGCAACAGTGCTGGCAGTGACATTTGCTGAGATGTATAATGCACTCAGAAAGCACTGGTCATGCTCTGAGAGTACTTCAAGAATTAACTTCAGGGATTAGACAATCCTTGCTGGGGTAGTGTGAGATCCAAGTGCTGAAGCAGAGCTGGACATCTACAGAATCAGCCTTGTAGCTTGGATAGATTCTTATTCCCTTTCCTTTTCCCTTGCCTTTGCCTTTTTATGCACAAAGTATTTAGACGCCACCTGAAACAGGTGGCAGTTGAAAATTTCAGAAGCCTAATTTTGGACATAAACAGCTAGTGAGACTTATCCAGAACTAAACACATTTGTCTTGGATTTAGCTCCTGTGTAGTTCCTCTTTGGATCTCAGTGTCTTAACCTGCTTGAGTATTCTTCTGTATCACATTGCCTACCCAGCTTTTGGATGCCTAAATACTTTGTCCCACAATGGTATTAAGGATCTAGTCAATGCCCAGCAGCATTCATGGAAGGATTTATTGAGACAAGGATACAACCTACTGGATCTGGAAAAAAAAATTAATACACTGGCTTTCTCTTGAAGGTCTTCTCTTTGACTGTTATATTTAGGAATAGCTTTCTTTAAAATATGTGACATAAATATGTCATAGACAAGCTGTTAGGGTTCCTGGCCTCTGTGTCATTTTCATTTCTTCTATTCTCCACAGATTTGACTAGTGTTGAATTTTTCACTGGTTTCCCAGGCAGTGGTGTAGCGTTTCTTTTGTTAAATGTTGGAAAAAGCTTTAAAAATTCCCTTTGTGGAAAATGTGTGATTAGTGTTGCAGAGTAGAGTGTTTCCAGATGACAGTGGTCACTCTCATACACAATCAGATGCCTCTTTATAGAGGTCATGCTGTCAACTGACGAACAACACCTTGACTTAAAAAAATGTAAGGTGGGCAATACAGGTATATATTAAAGTCATAAATGAGAGCAGAATGAACCCAAATGAACCATTGTTTGCTTAAAGACTGTGTTGCCATGCATGGATGTGTGCATTTGTAGAAAATAATTACCAGTTTGAAGGAGGACAGGGAGAGGTATGAGTTTAGTGCCATGGCCCTCAGAAGAACAGTCCTTGCAACCAGGGGGAGCTCCCAGGAAGGACATCACGGCTGCTAAAAGGTGATGTGAGTGTGAGAACAGAGGAGTTTCTAGAAGAGAAGTCCTTTCAGAACTACTAAATACAGGAAAAATGGACTGAAAATGGTTGGAAGCTGGAAGAGTACTAGGGAGAAGCAGCAAATAAGCTTGTCTTACTCTCTTACTTTTCTGTAAGCCTATATTTATGGTTACTTTGGGGCACATGAGACACATGGGAAGTACATTGCCTGACTCAGTGTAACCAGTCTTCTGTAAACCACAGATCTTGCTGAGATTTTTGATTTTACTGACTAACCACCAACAGCCATAAAAATATCCAGCAACACTGGTTTTAACTAATCTAGAAATTATTATCCTAAGGGTTAAAGAAAAGACAGAATGATTTGATATGCATTAGACAGAGCCCTCTGGGCTGGTATGATTTACAAATGACCTTAGGATATGATTGCAGTTTTCAGAGACAATAAATGGCTTACTGTGAGAAGTCTTACATTTGTAACTTCATCTTTAACCTCTTCCTCTTTTCTCATTTTTATTTTAGGTTATTTTTCTATATTTTATATTTTACCTGTGGGTATGTCTGGAACTTTAGATAAATTATTTTCCAAGTGAACGAGTATAGTGGGCCAGGAACTTATGATTTGTGCCCTATAAAATAAGGAAGATTTTGGTACGTAATATGGAATCTGAAGAAGTCAGATTTACATCATTTTGAAGATGGTGGTACGTTTTCATGTGAAGTAAGCAAAATGTCAGTGTGCCAGTGAAAACATCATGCCAGTCACAAAAGCACCTTATGCCAGGTCTATTAAAGAAAATGTAATTGCTGATTTGTCTCCTGTCTCTCAGATCTCTGGTTCAGTGTCAGACCTCTTAGTGAAGGTGCTTTTTGGAAGGCCTAAATTTCAGTTGGTAGATTAATTGTTAGGTCAGCCCTCCGGTCACGGCAGGAGCCCTCTCTGCTTTCAGTTTCACACCACCCCATTCAAAGCTGACAGAAATGGTTGGCCTGCAAAACCGTAGTGACCGTATTATCTGCTGTTGTTTTTATTTTTTCTTTTTTTAAGATCATATAAACCAAAGAGAAGTATCTTCAAAATACCGGTGATCAGACATCTAGTGTGCTATGAACACAGCGTTACATCTATTAGTTATGTTTTCCCATACTGATGGAATAGTTTACAACGCACTAGAGAAAGACCCTTTCTGTAGACTGCGCTTCCTGAGTAGTCCTTTGCAAGTACCAACCTCTTTCCACTCGAAAGGGCTACGGGAAACTTAATTTAGAGCGACCCACGGAGTCCTCTTCTCTTCCTGATACTAGGAGCTCCACGTGAGGCACTTTCAAAGCTAGGTTTGAACTGCCCTGGATCTGGGCCAGGGCTTTTACAGCGTACTTTTTAATGAAGCGTAGGAAGACAGGGGATGATAACAGCACTCAATGTTAAAACGTTTCAGATAAGTATCTTGCATGGCACAGCACAAATACTGTTGTTGCAAATTTGTTATTGCTGACAGTAAATGTGAAAAAAGAAAATCTCACCTGTTTACTTTTATGACTGGCCTATTTATCCAAAAACTGACCTGCCTCACATGGAATTATAGATGTCTTCTGAATAAATATGTCTGCAGTACATCTGAATAAACTGTTGTCACTAGAAGAAGACATACTGCACTTCCCAGAAGCATAACAATGACTAACCAAGCTGTCATCCTCAAACAGAAAGAGTAAATACATCAAATTGCTTCTGAAGATATACCATCTTGATGCAAACATCCCAATATATGCATGTTTACCAGTGCTGAGCATTTTACTGAGTCAGTGACTTTCTAAAAAACCTCAGTGACTAAACTAGCTCATCAGAAAAGAAATGGCAATGGAGAAAGATAAAACAAGATAAATCAGGGCACAGCAACAAATGAATCATTTTGTTGGTGGAACGAATTGATATTTCACAGAAAATGCCCTCACAGAAGGTGTGATCAGTTACTGCTGAGCTCTCTAACAGCATCACCCTACACCCCGTGGATGGCTGTAGGCTAAAGGCTAAAACATAAAAAGAGATGACAACAGGAAGGAAGCAGATAGATTTAAGAGATAATATAAAGTCATCTAGATTTTTCGCAGCAGATTCACTGCTGACTGTCTTCTTTTCATGACAAAACAGGAATTAACATGTTATTTTAATTTTTTTTAACTTTTGTTAGTTTCCATGAACCATAATGACATTATTAGGTGTTTCTAATTAAATAGAAGAATCCTGCCCAGTGCAAACAAAGGAAAGTGTAACAATTTTCATTCACATCCTATTCAGTATATTTTTAGCATGACTATCAGAAATCTAGTATGACGTAGGTCTTTTTTTTAATTTCCTTTGCCTTTGCATAAATATGTGATTAGATTCAGGACAATGAACTTGAAGTTTGAGACTTTTCAACTTTCAATCAGCTTGAACTACTCTTGGGGTGGAGGCATGTGGTCAACTTTATTCGGTTCTCTAAAATGCATCCACCATTAAATGTTTCTCAGAAAGGAGAATCATCACTATAAAGTGCAAGCATCTGTGCAAATTCATGCTCATTTATGGTATACATAAATGATAAGTTCAACATAACAGTAGCTGTTTAGCTGACACTGTGATGAGAACACACAAGCAGGAGAGCTAGATAAAAGCTGATCTAACACTGAATTTACACGAAATAACAAAAATAATTTTGATCAATTTAATCAAACTAAAAATGTCATGTAATCTTGCTTCTTTATATGATTTAAACCAGGATAAATTGATTAAAAATAGCATATAATGCTTATTATGTAGGTATTCAATGCTTTACTAAATCAGTGTATGATTCTGGTTTGGCTCATTAAAGCTTAGATGTGAGTTCACATCCTAAGGCCAGCAGAATCAGTATGAATGCTCTGGCTTCAACTTCTAGCCATTTCTTTTTCACGTTTTGCACTTTCTTCAAGGTCACTGGCAAATGGTTCAACACAAATGATCCCTGAGGGTCCTTATTGGAAACACATATGTTCAATGATGGCGATTAACCGTTCCCAATCACTTTGACACCTGTTCAGTTAACTAGTTCCGAGTTCTTCTAATGTATGCAATGCTGATTTTGTATTGTTTTGTTTCAGTGGAAACAGCACTCAAAACAAAGCCAAAACCTTTTCCAAAGGCATTAAGAAGATACTTATTAAATTAACAACAATGCCATTCTCAGCTAAGCTTTATGATCTCAGAAAACCCTTCAGCAATCTAGTTTGACAGATTTTCCCCTTAAATCAAAGCTAATTTGATTTGTTCCCCTCTTTAATTCTGTATTAACAGAATGACCTATCAGCAGTTCATTTTTTTGTCTGGGATTGTATCAATATGATAAACTGATAATACTTTAAAAATGTTAACAGTATGTTTTTTTTCAAATAGCCGAAAAGTCCTGTTAACCAAGATTATTAAAACTCAGCATTAACATTCACACACTTCCTCAGCATATTCTTTTAAGATTCATAAATACATTCTATTCTGACAAGTTAAAATGTTTAACACTATTGCCTTCTGTTTTATATCCTCGGTCATTGATGGAGTGGGTCGTATCACCTAATTGAACACAACCTTTTCTGCATTATTGACCTTCTGTCATTTCTGTCTAATAACTGACCCGAACTAGGTTTTCTTCTGTTTTTAGCTCATATATATCTTCTTTTTATATATATATAAAATATATTAATATACATATTATACCATATATAATCATATATAATATATTGTATGTAATATAATATCTATTACATAATACATATGTAATATAATATGTATTATGTAATACATATTATATTACTATATGATATAATATGTATTACATAATACATATTATATTACATATATGATATATATTATATATATATATTCTGTAGTCAACACTCAGTACTTTTTTATTTCTATGTCTGTTTCTTTCAATTTCCATATAAATTCCATACAATTTCTATTGATTATTCTCAACATCCAATGTGCTTTTTAGACTTTACTATTTCTACTCTCCTCCTAAATGAGGCTGAATTATTAGTGCTGTAGTCTTCTCCCAGTGTGAGATTTTACACATTTAGCAAAGCATTTTTAACTTGACTCCTGTCTGTCATCACTCTTTTTGTTCTGCTATTAAAATTCTCCCTCACAACGGATTTAGCTTATAATCATTTTCTATTCGGTGAAGATGAGTCTTTTCAAGTACAATCCTTCCTTGCTGGGGGTTCATTCTGCTTACAAATGACAAGTATAATCAAGTCATGATCACTCATCTTGGAAAGGATAGTTTCATTCTGCGATCAAGTCCGCTGCAGCCAGCGAGATAAAATCTAACATAGGACTCTCTCAGGTTAAACCAGAAAATTGTCAAAAAGATTTTTAGACAGATCAAGGCTGTTTTAACATTGGCAGAAAAAGACTTTCAGCCTCTCCTGTTTTTAAGTGAAATTCCACTTGGTTATACAGTTCCTTTTCAGTATTTTATAGCAGGTAGAGGTTGTCAAATGTTTTTGAATGGAAAAATTTTGTTGGCAAATTTTGATTAAATGAAGTAGCTTTTTACAGGAGGTTGATGAAAAACATTTGAATGTTGTTTTGTTAAGATTAAAACATCTCCTTTTCCCCTGGTTGGTTTCTAGCTTTTTGACACACATGCAAAAGGAAAATATTTTGACTTTTAAACTGGAAATTATTAAATAAATACATTTAATATATATAAAAAATTGTATACTTCTGGCTTCAGGAACAAAAAAAAAAAAAAAAACAAATAAGCAGCCCTGTGTCTAAGAGACCAAAACAGATCAAATACACCTTTCAAATCCTCCTGAAGCCCCTCATACTTGAATTTTACTTCCATATGACATTGTGTTGTGCGAGGTAGATAAGACTGAAGTACACTAACTGGAGGAAATGAAGAACCTTTCCCGTGTACTGAGACAATTTAATTTATCTGTTTTTTTTATGTCTTTGCACAGAACAAGTATGTTGAAGAGGGGCCATGGATGATGTGTAAGAAGTAGAGTTAAGGTGACTGAGCAAAACTTCCCGACTCTGTGTGCATTAATGCCATGTGGTGTCACACATATCCTACTTTGTATACAGCAGCCTCAGGCCCACTATGTCCTGCAAACTCCTTGCCCCATGTAGATTATGCTTACATTTACCCTGATTCTCCCTATTTTTATGTGGCTACTTTGGTATGAATAAATAAAAGGATATTTATGTGGCAACTTTCTAAATAGACAAAGGGTATGATATCAAAAAACAGCAAGTAGGTTAAAAAATGTAAATTCTCTACAAGTAAAAAAATAAGTGAGGTGGTATATCTTTCAATAAAAGACTGATGAACTGCATACAGGAAAAAAGAAGAAAGTATGAAAGCCAAAAACATCCCTGAAAAGTTCCCACTTCCCACAGAAGGCTTGAAGTTACTCTCCAGCCAAGTGTGGTTTCCAGAGCAATGCAAACACGTGGTGTTACGTACAGGTACATCACTGACCAGTATAGTGACCTAAGGAAGGAGAGTGGGGAAACCACGTACAGGAAACGGGCAAGCGAGGAAGGCAGCCGTCCTCATGCTGGAGCAGAGGACGCAATCGCCACCGCAGGATTTCCAGGTACTTCTGAAGAGGGAGCAGAAGGAAGCTCTTTTTAGGAGCCATTTATCTCCTGCAAATTGCCGTGTTCTTGATGCCGTAATCAATGGTAACAAGATGGTTGTAGAGCCATAGAGGCTACCTGGAGTGAGAGGGCAGAATTAACTGTTTCACTTTAGAAATTTCTTGCTAATATCTAGAGCTTAGGTACCACAAGCAGCTGCTGTCTGTGTGTTCGCAGGTAATTTATTGTCAGGTGATGACTGAAAATAGACCAGATTTCAAATAAAATCGCTATTAAGAGTATAGATGCTTGTAATGTCTCAAAAGCACTTCACATGTGGATTTAAGTGACAGAGAATAATGTATTTCCATGATAACATAGAGGTTTTGACCCAGTGGAATTTAACCCGGCCTCTGGCAATCCAAAGAGGGTTGTCACACAAACCTTAGCAAAATCAGAATATGTCAGAATACGATTTAACTCCCTGAGAGGGAATAGAATAATCTTGCTTTTTGGAGATATAAATTTAATAGCATGCTCACATCAGAAAATTCAACCTCTTCCTGCTCAGCATAAGATTTATTAATGGAGGCACTGAGCTTAGGAGGTACTAATTACCAAACATATCTCTTAGAAACCCAGGGAAATCTTGTTACGGTAAATTAACAACATCAACCTAGCTCCACACCAAGGTCAGATGCTGTCGGTCACTTTTAAGCATAAAAATTCCATATTCTTTGTAGTCTTGTAAGATGACAAATGTCAATGACATCATCTGTTCAACAGATATCTTGTAAAACAGCCACAATAAAAGATTTGGAAAAGCTTCCCACTGAGTCAGGGAAAGTTGACAGTTATTATACTTTCCAAGTGAAGAGGAATATTTGGGGAAGGTTGAGGCAAAGTCTTTTCCACCTTCTTTCTTTTCTGTGATTCTGTTCGTAATATTTAACATACTCCTCAGCTGTTCCCTTTGATAATGCCAGGTTGCTGCTCTCAGCAAAGAAGCGCTAAGTCTTCCAAGTATCCAGTGCAGTCAGAGGCAACAACAAGAAGGGAAAATGTGGAGGAACAAAGGATAAATGTCTATGGACACATAGCTAATTTAGAGTCCTTGTGAGGACAGATTGGTCCAAATTCACGTACTGCAGGAAAGCCATTTTAAGAACAAAAGATGTGGAAAGAAATAGCTACTGTAAAGTTCATTCCAAGAACAGATTCTTGCAAACATTTAAGATGTTTTTCTTTAGGTTACTGGAACTATCCAAAATGGGTCAGAATTAGCTATATAGACCCCACGCTTTATAAAATCCATATGGAACGTTTTCTATACTATCTCATTTTGCTCATTTCATATTTAACTTTCTATTTATTTTTCAAATGCATTTACAAACAAAAGTTTGTACAAAGTGCATGTTAATACTTCTCGGTCCTCCACTATATATCTCCCCCTTTCCCCGATGTGTGTTATTATTAGAATAATCACATGAATGAAATACTTATACATTGTTCTTGTATGATGGAATATCATCACTCAAACTTATTGTATTTTGATAGTATAGATTATCAAAGTAATCTATAAAGAATTATTATAGAGAAAGTATATGAATAATTCACAGTTTAGTTATTACAAATGACATTTATGCAAAACAATTGTGCAGATAAGTAGAATTTTTAGACATTATTTCAAAGAAATTGTAAGTGTTAAAGCAAATGTAAGTTCCAAGCTAAAGGACATTAGCATTAGTATTAGTTAATACTAAGTCTCTACAATGAAGTTTATGCATTTCAGAGTCAATATTTAACGAATCCTAAAACATTACTCTAATTACAAGTTTTTTATTTAGCTTTTATAGGAGCTGGATCAGAATCTAAAAAAGCAGTTGAACATGGCTTTGAAAACTAAATTCCCTAGAAAAGCGTACAGATTACTTGTAGGAAAAATAAATGCCAAAATCATCTGAGAAGAAACCCTGATCATTACTATTTTCTATTGTGAGGATCCTCCTCAAGGTTTGAGCCTTTGATTTCAGTCCTCCACTAGGTTAATTAGAAGTGAATTGAATTCCAAGATGTGAGACGATACCTACAGCTGATATCTTAGACATAGAACTCATGCAGGAAATCAGAAGTATTTCCTTTCTCACCTTACACTACGGCTGATCAGTACTGTCCATCGATATTCACATTTGAGAAGGAAATAAGTGACTATATGCTTGAACATCACTGTGGCTACACCACCTTACTGTGACGAACAAAGAAGATGGTCTTAACGAAGAAAGTTTCAGGATAGTGCTGGGGAATGATTCAGCTCAAGAGCTCCCACGTTAACATTTCAGAGAGTGACTTATAAATGAACTGCTGCACTGAAGTATCAGTCTTGATGCCCTTCGTGAGACACCTACCTTGCCAGGCACAGGAGAACCAGCACAATATTTCCTGGGAGTGATAAACTTTTTGAAAAGAAAATTTCAATAAAGTACCACAAAGGAAAATAAAAATTTTGTTCATTTTCAGAAAAGCATCTTGCTTTTGATGTCTCTTTATAAAGAGGCAACCGCAGAAATAAATCACTCAGGCCTCTCACTAGAGTAGTAAGTTTTGAGCATCCCAATTGTCCAAATACAATATTGTACAAAACAAGTTGTCAAGCATCTTTATTTACCTGCACTGACAGTGAAGGAAGGATGCTGTTGTTCCAGTAGTGTGAATTATGAATGTAATGTTACACGTGCTTTTTGTCTAAAAAACAACAGCACAGCCTTGACATTCTTAGCTTGAAAGCTGTCAGTGACTTCCTCCTGAAGGCTGAGTTCCCTTAAGACCGTGAGACACTGCGTAGTGTATGTTCACATTTTGTCAACAAACGGTTTATTTTTTACTTAACATTGTTACCAGATGCCACTCTTTTCCACTGGGCGTGATAAGTTATTCACAGGCCTATCACTGTGTATACAATTCCGGCATGTATAGCACTTGGATGATCCTTGTGTAAGTTGCATAAAATTGTAACTAACACATTTGCTGGGCTTTTGGGGCAGTAGAAGTGTGAAAGATTCAAACTGATATGCAGAAGGCTGGTGGCAGGAAGGCTCTGGAAAGCTTTGGTCGCTCTTCCATTGGATCCCCCGTGCTGTGTTTGCTTTTCTTTTAGATCAGCTGGTCATCTTAAAAATCACTGTTAGAAAGTCACCATCTGACCCCTTTCTGCGATGCCACGTGCTGATGTGGGGAAGGAAGATGCAGGCTGTTTTAGTAGCAAGGTATCTTGATACCTATCAGTGCACTCGCATTTGCTGCAGACTATGATGTTGCTCAAGCCATTCAAACCTGCAGTATAAAGGAGTGGTTTGAAAGCATTTTATCTTTAGAAAACTAGTTTCTAGGTCTTTGTCCTGCAGCACTGGCTGTTGTCATGTTTGCTGCAATAGTCTTAATGTGCTTGTTGATCAGAGTGTTTCAGGTCAATGCTTGGGCTTCTTAGCTCACCCACATCAGGCCAACAAGATATAATGAAGAAGCTGCCATAGGAGGGGGTGCATAATTAGCTCTATTGAACAGATTCATCTCTACAGAAGATAGCAGAAAAATAAAATGACCCACAAGATTACTTTGCAATCCTTGATTATTTATCCCATAGAGATGATGATATCTACTGGTTAGTACTTCTCATTCATGGGTCAAAGTGTTTAATAAAAAGATGATAAATTAAATGCTTCATAGGTTAGGGAGTCAAGCCAAGAAAGTGATGTATCTTGCATAAAAACTTTCTAACAGTAGCTCAGCCCAGAAGAGTCTGAGTCTTGCAGCTCCTGAAGTCAAAAGGCTGGACTGCTCTGCCTCATGTGAATGCAAGTCACATAAAATACAGCGTGCACCTAAAGCACTAAATATTTATAATCCCTGTGCCAAAAGCGCTTCATGAATTATATATCTAAAGTTCTGTCTCTTCCAGAGCAGCAGTCCCTGCCACATAGCTTAGTGTACAGGAGGATATATTTGCTAAAGACAGCAAAGTAAATCCTTTATTTTTATTAAGAGAAAATTGAGAGGTAGATTCTGGGTGCCTATGAAGGGCACTAATACCTTAGCACCCCGTGAGCAATGCGGTATACAGACAGTGTAGCCCATGTGCAGTAGGTCTGATATAGATGTAGCAAGTTCATCCCACATATCCTTTTTCCTACAAAATGTTGGCTGATACCTGGGGAATATGTGCTGCATCCACAGGCTCTGAGTGTAAGAGAAACCTGGAGGCAGGCTGTGCTTATGGCTCAGTCACTTCCCAATTTGCTAATGAGGTCGTTCAGCTGTATGTTTCTTCATATGGGTAACTCCTGAAGATGCCACAATTTTTGTTTCAGAGTGCTGATGTAAAGGCTTCTGCTCTCCAAAAGAGGGTTTTGGACACAAGTCGTGCCAGGAAATGTGTTGACTGATTCTGTCAGTTTTACAGCCTACAGTTACAGATCTTCAATGAGACTACCAGTAATCACGAAATAAGAGAATAGGATACATAAAATGAAGTAAAGAGAAGCAGTAAGAACGTGCATTGTGTGTGTGCCTGTGTGTGTGTGTGTGAAACACAGAAAATGGAAAAGCTTGACAAACACGTTTAACTCCCCAAGCCTCTTTTTAAAGTTCAGTTATCTGCATATGTCAAAGGATTCCGAACAAATATATAACAGCTAGACGTGCCAAGTGTTTCTGATTTTAAGTCAAGTTGATTAACTGCTGGCAAATTAGTTAAATCCTATGCAAAATATATATTGTGGGGTTGGATTCAGGGATGTCAGATAAGGTTCTTTGAGGGCACAAGTTGTAATAATGTGACAGAAAAAGTCTGAAATAGAAAGTAAAATATTTTTTACTCCCTAATAAAAGGATTATCTGGATACTGTATCTGTTTATACATCTGTTTTCTTGAGCTAACAAAATGAGAGGATTCACTGGAGAATAATAGTTAATATTTGTACTCAAAATATTTGAGTTAGCAATTCTAGCCCTTGTATTCTCTTATAGCTCTGAGAATTCTCATCTATTTTTGCATAGAGACTTATTAGAGACTTAAATCCCATATACGCATTTCTTTCACCAGAAATAAGAGGAAGTAGGGATATGAGTAAAATCTGGGCAAAGACCATTTTTTCAGATAAGACATGATGATATACTTGGATGATCTACTTAAGACAGGAATTAAATGAAATGCATTCACAGTGCAATGTATCCATCACATGTTTGATTAAGATGAAATGCAATTAATTACAGAAGAAGCTAGTGCGGATATCAGTCTGGTCTTCATCATTGTATCTGAGTGACTAATTTTCCTCCTATAACAGTGAGACCTGCCCAGTTCTTGCTGTTTCGTAGTTGACTCTAAGTCTGGATGTCTTTCGATCTGGCAGAGTTTAAGTAAGGAGAGCACCTTTTTTGACTTGTGACAGTTTTCGGTCAGCCAGTGTTGCATATTCCCCCTGAGGGAGAGCCTCAGGCTTTTCAGTAGTTCATGGTGTGCTGGTTACAGTACCTTCACATCCCCTTAGACAAACCAAAGTGAGTGTTTTTCGTGATGATTTCTTGTTGGTTTATGCCAGCAATAAGCTAGCACCAGTGTATATGGCCAGTATATGTATGGGCAGGGGGCAGAGCCAGGACTGCAGTCTCTGCCCAGACATTAGGGAAGTTATGAATCCAGCCCACACTGGGGCAACCCTCGCCCAGTCATAGGCTGGAACAGATGGGGAAGTCTTACCTCTTGAGAACACATACAACGAAAAGCTCTGTGGACGCAGCTGTCACAAAATGATGTCAAGAAGAGCTGGGAGCACAGCTTGTTCCTGCATCCAACACCTCTTTCTGCAGGGAGGGGACTCACCGAGCTGCTGCTGGCAGCCCAAGGCTGGTCCACATGTATCTCATGGCATCACCACTAGATATCAACCCTGCATCAACTCAGGCACTCAGGGATGCTTCCCATCCAGATAATGCCCTGGAGTCCCACAGTTGGGATTTGCTTCCAGACTCACTGTCTGTTCAGAAAAATAAGCTGCATCTTGAAAAATGTCTCAAAGGGACAATCTAGGAATGCCCATTGAAGCCATTAGAAAGCCCCTGGATAATCTGAAACCACGAGATAGCAAGAGTAAAATTAATCTCTCCATTCTCTAAAATAAAACAGGGCTTCAACATAATTTTCTTCAATGTCAGTAATTGCAGTTATCTTTTGACTAAGAAAATACATGTGCAGCAACTGAGACCTCTCCTGAAGAATTCCAGTGATCTTCTGTACTTGCTACAATCCCAGGAAAATCCTCTTTTTAGCCTCTCCAGTAGATGAAACTATTAATCAAACTCTTCATACATTTTTAAACAAGAAACAGACTGCCGCAGATTTCCTGCTGCATTCAAGCTGTTTATGTTGAAAGGGAAGATCAAAAATGTTTCTGTGATGGAGTTTTACAAAATGCTGTATCTTTTTTACGAAGCAAATTCCACAGTGTTTAATGTACACTGTGCTTTGATTAGGAAAATTAGAGTATGAAGGAGCAATATCCTAAGAAAAAATTCACTCTGCTGTTACTGTATAGATTCCTTCTGGCAAGGATCCATAAAATGTTACTGCTTTTCAATTATCACTCCCTAACTGATCTTTGTGAAAGCAAAGCTATTAGTCACAGGAATTTTAGTAAACTGTAGAAATAAATCAGGTAGTTTAGTTTTGCTTTAATGCAGATAATTAACAGGAATTGTCACTTGTACTATTCTTGCTGTGAAAACAGAATGCATTAAAAATGAGAGAAGAAAGAGTTCTATATGTTTCTGTATTTTATCTTATAAGTGAAATCACTCTCTGTATGGAAGAAGCTGGCACGGGACAGTTAGTGATTTTGAGTGTACTGTGACATGATTTGAATAGGTAAGCCAGTGGTTATGTACTGTTCTCTCCTCCTTTTTCTCCTACGGCATATGTCTTAGACTCAGGTACTGAAGTTACTTTAAAGATCTCCTTGGTGTGGACTTTATTCTGCTACACCATTAGCGTGAAATCAATTATCACAAAGCAGGACTGACATCTCCATTTGCATGAGGTGGACAGTTACACAGAAAGGTAAAATATATGATAGGAAGGACAGTTTACCCAGGGAGGTGAAAGAGACCTTCAGGGAAAACATGTCTCTGCCCAGGACTACTATCTGGGATTTCCTTTATCAGAGAATTCATTGGAAGTAAAAGTGCCCAATTATTTTCTTTGATGTAGACCATTTTATATATTTAGTAAGGGGAACAATTTCACTATCAGTGCTAGATTAATGTGCCTGCTCTATGGTGTAGCCCACCATTGGCACAAATTCATCTACCATTGGGAGCTGAACAAAAAGACATAATATCATCAGTGAATCAGGGGATTATCAGGCATCACAAAGGCTCGTTGCATAATATCTTCCTACTCTTGGATGAAAAGAGAAAGTTTTTCTGAAAAATCCCAGCAAATGAGAAGACAAAACTCACTGGCACACCTTCAATATGGTGTGTAAACTGGATCATCTTCTATAATTCAGCTCATGGCATTTCTTCTGCAAATAAATAGTGGGAAAGCTGTGGAGTTTTTTCTTTTCATTGCCTTCTTCTTCCTTCTATTTTCTGTTTCAGAGCTGGAGAGGGCCAAAACTGCCTTTGAAAATGAAGGTGCTCACTATTGCTGCAACACACAAGGACATCTGCCATTGCCTTTTAAACTTCCTTTCACTAATATTCATCTTCTCCCTCCAACATCTCCCACATCTGTGCTCATGTGAATAAGGGAGAGGTCCTCACTGAAGACTTTGTCTCCTGTTTCAGATCCGCTTACATGAACGTATAACTATAGAAATGCTGAAGTCAATGTTCAAACATGCTTTGACACCCAAACTGCTGTTGTGACTGGTATTCGTAAAAACTTACAAGGATTCAACAAACTCCCAGGCTGACTTAATCGGATTTGATCTATGTAGCGTGTGAAGAATTGATGGTGCAACTAATTTCCAGAACCTGGAAAGGAGCCAACTTTCCAAATCCTTCTAAGTTAGGAGAGTAGTGAACACAAATGCCATTTCCAAGTATATTATTTCTCCAGAGGGAGGATGAATTTTAGTGTGCACCAAGTTAGTTTCCTGACAGGGTACTTGTAGGGCCTCCACTGTCATCAGGAAAGAAAGCATTCCTCTCTTCCAAATCTCTCCTCCAGCGTCATCAGTCCTCACTGTCTACAACAGGCTGGGAAGGACAGGCAGCCCATCTTACGGGTGTAGAGTGGAAGCAAGCATACATTAAGGTTATTCCTCCACTGTGCAATGCTACGCCATGCACAGTTACTTCTGAATGAGCCAAGCAGTGCATCTGATCCAGCAGAACTGCATAAACGCGCTGCTAACCTAACCCTCCTGAGAAGCTGAAATGTTTCTGTATTTTGTCTAGATCTATATTGCTGCTTTGGCTTGACTACTTATGTACCTTACAGGCAATAGCCTCAAAAATACTTTGTTTCAGCTCAACTGTTCAGCAACGTGCTACCTTTCTGAGTCCATAGCCTCAGGCTAGGTATTCAGGGTCTATTGTAGGAACTCCATTGCAAACTGCCCAAATATTTACACAAGCAGGTTTTAAATCGCATGCTGAGCTTCAGGGTGTATGGTGAGACAACTTGAGATTATTAACAATTTTATTTGGGAATATCACACCACAAGCTATTCTGAAGAAAAGATTGCGTCTTAAACCCCCACCTTCTCAGAGATATAGGCAATTACTGTGACTGCAGGAGGAATACCTCCTTCCAGCTAGAATTCATCATAAGCGTCAACCATGTTCAGGAGCTGACTGCTTGACTCACATACTAATGTGAAATGCCACTGATGCTAGGGCATTTTCATCCACACTCAGTGATTGTTTTGGATAGAGAAATTTAGATTATTTACCCAGCATGTTGGAGACTACTTATGAAAGCACTTATTTATGAAAGCTCTTACCATGAAACTACAGGTCACACGGGGCAAGGTATTCTGAATTGTTCCTACTAAAGATGGAAATTTGGAGGGAATGACATTTGATTCTCCCAAGATGTAGGCCCTGAAGTCATTTCATGATGGCCTAAAGTTGCAAAAGAAGATAGAGCAAGGAATTTCTAGACAATTATATTTTTTTTCTTGTGTACCATTATGATGCAAAGAGTGTAGCTATATGCCAAGGCTCAGCTGTGCAAGGTGCTGTACATTCATGGAATGAGGTATTCCTAGACACACACATATATCTCATAATCAAATCTAAAGACCAGACAGATACAGACTGATAGTTAATCAGTCAGTAGTATAAATGGTATTTGATTATCTCAGAGCAGCAAGATCCTTCTTTCTTATAGAAAAAGTGCATAAGAGAGCTTTAAATGAGAGCTTAAAAGTGTGTAGCATCACACAAGTAAAACAGACCTTTTCACAAATATTGAGGATGAGGATAGGAGAAAGAGCAAAGTTTGCCCAAAAAGATATTTAAATTTAATAATAGTACCTGAATTCTGAGCTGTTTAGAGTCAGGAGAAAACTTTTTGATATGAGTGGAAAATGGCATGTGACTATGAAGTGCCATTTCAGCTGAGACAAGCAATTCACAAAGGAAAAGGGAAACACTGGGAGAAATGTGGGACTTGGTGAATCATCATATGTAAACATGATTGTAGCACAGGTCACAGATAAATGAAAAAAGTGAAAGGAAGTAAAGGCAATAACACAAAAGTGAATGACTCACAGCCATATGCCTATAGAGCCCAAGTATGTCTAACAAAAACTAGTGAAAGTCAATTAATACAATTTATACCGGAGATCTTTAATGGAAATAATGGAGCTGAGATGAAGCAAAGCTTGCATGTAGGAGCTGTAACTGCTTCTGGTCATTGTTTTCCTGCTGCCATTGTCACTGGGAAGTCACAGAGCTCTGCGTTTCTAGGTCTATCACTATCACTTACAGATTTAGGAGAGTAAGAGGGGTATCAGAACAGGACAAATAGTTTCTCAAGTCCAAACAGCTCTCCAACGACAACACAGTGTGGTAGAAAGGCAGGGTGCAAGAGATGTGCAGAATAGTCCTCTACCGTTGAATTTCTGTATAATCTTGGACAAGTCACTTCGCTTCTCTTTCTCCAGGTAATCCTTTAGGACATAAAAGCTTCTAAGCAGAGATCATCCCTTACTAGGTGCTGTACGGTGTTTGGCATAATGGGAGCCTACTATTAGATGAGGCATCTAATCATTTGTAATACAAATTTTAATTACTGACACCTTCCTCAGGGAGAAAATACCTTTAGAAATATTTTAGCTTTTCCACTGACTGCTTGGGAATGACAGTATAAATCAGCATTGGGATACTAACCAATGAATAACTTGCAAAGGGATTTGTTACTTTCTCAGGAAACTTCTGATATGATCTTGAGAAACTGAGCTTTTCTATTTTTCATAAACTTGTACTTCAAGATCTCCAGAAGAAAGAGAGGCCAATTCAGCTTGTTATATAAGATTCAAAAACCTCAGCCAGAGCTAAAAGAGATATATTACTCTGAATGCAGTGTTAAACTAATAAAATTGTGATACAGTGCTCATGGTTCAGATCAGCTGCAATGAAATAAATACGAGAAGCAATATTTAAAAATTATTACTATGTCTATTATTGCATTTCAACTGGTTAATATTAACAGAACAAGGTTGCCACCAGTAATTTGACCATCTCCCACCAAAAGTGGGACTGGCACAGAACTGGCGTGAGGGTGTAACCATGGATCCTTTCCTCAGCACCTGCTTGAATCCTATGTCGATGAGGACACACACAGACCTTCCCTATCCTGATCCGAAGAGAGCAGACAAGGCCAGTCAGGGAGAGGGCGATGCTACCATCCACTGCTTTCTAGCTAAATCCTGAAAATCTGGGATAGGAGGTTTTTACTCCCTCTCTCCTTCCTCCTGTGTCTGACTTGTGCATCGCATCTCACTGTTTATTTTCTTTTCCTTTTGCTTTCTGTTTAAGGAGGGATTCCACATAAGCAGATTCCACCTACCTGCCCTGCTTTTAACATTGCCATGAGCCTATAAGTGAGGCAAATGAACAGTTAGCCCCAGCTCAGCCTGGGGCTAACATAATTTTGGCAGGTCTCAGAGTGGATGATAGAGCACACGGCAAAGATTTTCTCCAACAGAGCAATTGCAAAAGCAGATCAGGAACAGAACTGACAATTTTCTTACGCTGCTGGCTGCTCTGTCATTCCCTTGTGGGTCTGCTTATTGCACCCAAGGGAAAAGAACTGGGCTATAGCAGAAGCAGCTGGGACTACTATGAATTCGCTTTAAATTAAGAAACTTATTGTTATCTCTAATATGATGTAAAAGACTTAGAAGTAAGAGATAATTCTCTAAATCTCTGCCAGCAAAGGGAAAGAGAAGAAAGCCAATGCTGTTACTATGGAAGAGTAACTTAATACCAGAAATACTGGGAGTAGTAGAACTAGTTTTCCTTCTTGTATTGTTTTCCTATCAAATCCCTCTGGATTTTCAGATGCCTTCCCAGGCCAGGTCTCTGGAGAGCTCCTCTCAGCAGACATAGCTTTTTTATGCTCCCAGAGTAACGAATGCAGCTGAGGAAGAGAAATGCTACTTGTCTTGTGAATGAACACAGCACAGACACTGCACTTGGCGTGATTAAGGTCTGTTGAGGTGTCGGATGTCTCTGTAGGGGCAGAGCTGCTTGACTGTACAAAGCTGGGAGTAATGAGGAGCAGCAAGGAGGTGACATTTTACCTCTGTGTGGTGCTGCTGAGATCAATAACAGAACAACATATTCACTCTGGGTGGCCACCTGTCTAACAAGATGCTGAGAAACATCTAAACAAGATGGAGAACAGCTGCAAAGTAACTCAAAGCATAAACAAAATGCCTTTATCTAACAAATTTGCAGTGATCAGCATTTTAATTTAATTAGAAAAAAATGAATCAATAATTTCACCTCCGTGAAAGTACTTACAGATCATCATAAAGATTTTTTCAATCTAGTAGTGAAAGATGTAGTGCGAATCAGTAGAACTGATTCCAAAAACCAAGAATCAGGAACTATTTGGAATTAGAAAAGTTCATACGGGAAACAATTCATGACTTTTAACAGTGACGAGATTTTAGTATCTGGCAGAGGTTATCTGCAAAGCTGCTGGATTTACCATTTTTACTATTTCCAACCAATATTGGATATTCCCCCTTACGTACATTTTTGACTCAGCGTAAAGGTAGCCTAGGTTATTCACCAGCAGTCTATCACTGTGTTTGGCTCAGGCTCTTGTGCACTTGCCCTGCACAACAGGGAATCCCAATGCAGTTGGGACCAGCCTGCACAAAGCAGAAGGATTACGAGTGCATCACAGGTCCTTGCCAGTCATGCTGCACTGGGATGCGGCATCCCACAGCCAATGTACTCACAGCTTCAACCTACTTTTCACAGGGAAGCTTCAGTTTGCCAGTGCAAAACTCACAGGAAGCACCTGTGGTAAATGTACATTGCAAAGAGCAATTTTCTTCATAGAGTTCTCAATGTTGGCAAACTAAAACAAATAAGAATTTACTTGGCCTAGTTTTGTGGAATTGTTCAGTATACTTAGTCATTTCTCCGCTTCTTCTCCACAGTGTATATATTCAATTAAGTTAGAGTCAGCGTTTTATAGCCCTCCTCAAATCATGTCTCCTTTAGGACTTCCCCTCTTCCTCCCTGCCCTGCAACGCACACACACACACACCTAAAGAAGTCCCCAGGAGATTTTGGAGCTACCAAGTCATTGCCTGGCCAGGGTTAGCAGAAGCATGCTAAAATGCTGCCACCTTGTGCTGGTTTGGCAATAAACTGTAGGTTTGCAAAGCCTATGCATCCAGCTTTCTCATCTGGATGAAAGGCTCTGCTCTGGCACAGGTCTGCGTAGAAGTGGCGTTTGCTTCCTATATAAATCAGAGGTGCAGCTGTTTGGAATGACAGAAGTGGTAGTATTTTTGCTCAGATGCAATCCTGCTGTGGGTGAGCTGCATCCTTTCCTCTCTTGGTTGCTGTTCTTCAGCCTGGTCATGGGGCTCCTTATCTGAAGGAAAAAAGACAGAAACCTCGCAGAATTTCAGACCCCAGGCTGAGCTCACAGGCAGCTGGAAAGAAAGAAACCCTAGGAACCAGAAGACTTCCTCTGAGAAAAGCCTTCAACTCAGCATCTTGTGACATTAATACCACAAGTACTAAGCAAATCATGTCTCCTGATATTGGCATGAGCCTTCTAGGGTGCAGAACAGCTCACACATTTAGCCTAACTTGTTGCTTATAATTTTGTGAACTGAAGCAGAAAGTAACTCTTAAATAAATGCCTAATTTTCCAGAGGGGAGCCCAAAGTTTCCTAGGGTAAAAACAAATTAGTCTTTCTCACTTTTCAGTGTTAACACCTTTCCCTAATATAGTTGTCTTTTCTTTTTCTGTGTGTCTTCAAAGCCATTTTCTCCCCTTCCCCTTGACAACACCCTCTCCCTAAACAAGGTTTCTCCATATTATGAGCTGCATTTGTTTTATGTAGAGCCCATGCAACCTAACCCATCCAACATCCTCTCTAATGATTAATGGTTAGTCAGTATCAGCTGATAAGCTTTTTCCCCTGTGTAACTTTCACTTTGACACTTTTCTTAAATAAATTGAAAACAGAGAAGAACCTAGTGAGGTTTTCTAGTATTTGAACTGTACATTGGACACAAATTAGCACTTGAAAATTATGCCTGTGAAACAAGAAGTAGCATGCTATGATGAGCTAAACATTATTTCATCATATTGCTAGCCTAAAAGTTAAAGATATTTCCTTTGACTCAAGAAGAAAATGGATTGTTGGGAGACTGTTGTGCTTTACTGGTTTATAAGATTTAGGTTGCAGGCAAAAGAAAGAAAAAAAAGAAATTGTTGCAATCACTGCTCCAGCTGTCACCCCTAGGCACTAACACTGTACAGGAACTCAAAGCTCAGTGTTTGGTTAAAAGACTGCTGATTTCACAGCTCTCTACTTCGGGAGCCTTTCTCCCTATGTCTGAATAACAGATAATGGTTAATTTATCTAGGCACTGAGCACCTTCCTTGAAGCTGATGGCAATGGCCAGGGAGAGCTGAGTACCTCCAAGTCAGACCGTCAGAAAAGTTAGTAAGGAAATCAAACCATCAAGCACATGTTACATCATTTTTCCAGGTGAAACATAGTAAATTCTTTGCACAAAATTCTTCCAAGGGAATCATCCCTAAAAGTCATATTTTCCCCCTTATTTCTTGCTCAACAGAGGTTTCATTAACTGAGCAAAGCACACACACACTTGCAAGCTCACAGTTATCTCCTGATTTGAGTAAAGGTCAGTTCCCAACATTAATATTTCTTGTCCTGATTCATATAGTACTAATCACTCAAAACATAAATCCTTCCCAGGTATTTTTGCTAGCATTAGGTAGGATGATTACATTAGTTATTTCTCCCTTGTTTGGCAGAATTAATTCTGCTAGGTTGTAAGAAAATTGCAATGATAGTGTTCAGTCCAAATAATCTTCTCTGGACACTGAGAGTACATTTATGTGTGTAAGTAAGTGTACTGGTGTGTAAATGTCTGTGAGACAGCAAGGGACAGCATCACGAACAGTGCCAGACTGCTGGTCATGGCTAGGACCAACGGGGCTGCTCCTCTGGCATCTTCAGTCTTTTGCCAGGCCATCACATGAATGGAAACGATAGGAGGGAGAAAGCAGTGGAACACTGGAGAGAGAAGCAGGAGGACAGAGCAAAGCTGCCTTGAATTTTTATTCCTTTTTTCTCCTAAGAAGGGTGTGAATTGCCTCCTCCCACCAGTCCTCCCTCCCCTCACCTCCTCAGAAGGCTTTTGTGTTGGGTGCCCACAGCTTCCCCCACGTGGTTTCTGGAGGAGAGCAACCAGTAAGCTGCTTGCATTGATCTTGCCTTCCTCATGCCCTGGTGCCTAGCTTGGGCTGAAAAGCACTGAAAGCTGGATTTTCCCTATTACACTAGCGCTTCGGGTGCAGTGAACTCCTGAGTGCTGGCACTCATTTCTATGATACTCTTCCTTCTCTTCACTTTTCAGAGATCATTCCCATTTCACTGTAAGTCTCATCACTGTTACTGGTTTCTCTAAGTCCTGATTTCTGAAGTGGCTGGGTAAGAGGTTGCTTGCCACTTACAAATAGGGTAGACATTTGCTGTGCAATCCTCACATCTTCAGATATCATGATTCAAGCATCCGAGATCCATGAGACTGGCTGTAAACTATGACAGTTAAAAATAAACATTTGAGGGTAGTGGAAAGCCTTTTTCTTCTTCTTCTCTTGATTTTAGGGCCTTTAAGGTTTCATATTTTTTTCTCCTGTCTAGAGACTTTCAATATGAAGAGTCTAAGCTTTGCATTTAATAAAAACAAGAAGGACTCTGAAACTGGACAAATAGTACGGAGGTTAACAGCTCTGAAACATCTGACTCTGGCCCCTTTGCTCAGATGGTGGAAAGTAGCCAGCAGTCAGTCTCACACTAAAAAGGATTTACTTTTCTCCATAAATATGCCAGTAGAGGTCCATGAGCCTATGCACAGGAGTATTTATCCCTCACTGAGGTGAGGTGAAGATCTTTGCCTCAGGCTTTTGGTTAGACACTCAGGACATGCCTCAGGCTGTCAGTTGCCTGTATATCATGGCTGCAATGTTGCAGCCAGAAATATGAGATAAGCCAGGCACAAAGAAAACAGTGCCTAAGTCTTCAATATTATCTAGATTTACCAATTCAAGTAATGTATGATTCATTCCACAACCCCCTTTTCTTCTGTCAAATGGGAACCCTGAGCTATGGACAGGAAGTCAAAGAACACAAAAGAATAAAAATGCTCCAATTTCCTGTTATAGGCAGGTCAGGGGGGGTGTAGCTGTGGCTTCTAAAATATGAAAAAAGTGAAAGAAATAGACTGTGGGATGAGGCAAGGCAATAAACTACAAGTATATATGGGGAACCAAAATGCATCTGGTGTTGGGTTGGACAACTTGTGTATCATACCTGCCATACGAAATAAAAAATTTGCTAGTTGTTATTTAATTTTCTACTTGCTGCATAGGACTCCAGCTCTATACTTCTTTTTTTTCAGATATCAGATGGCTGTTCCCATTCCAGAGGAACAGGATAGAAATAAGCAATTTGATCATTCATTTATTATTTTAATATAATATATAATGTTCTATGTATTATAATATAAATATTTTGGTAAATTCTGTTTCTCTGTGCATGCTCATTTGGTTTAACACTTTTACTAATTTTTTCATATCTAACACATATATTTACTGCCCCCATCAAGAGAAGATGGTGTCAGGAAAGTGGGAATCAGCTGGAGGAACTTCTTTCTTTAGTGATCCATTGAGACTATTCAAGCTGTGAACAGCTGTACTGCTCAGTTCTGGCTGATCAGCTCTACTGCACCATCCTGCTCCTTGGTGGAAACAGTGAAAGGACTTGCAAAGTGATTTCTAGCAATAGCACGGTACAATCAAATGAAAAAATCCCTAAACACTTCATCATTAAGTTTGGAAAACTTCGTGTTTCACTGAGAGGTTGTAAATCTTGATAGCTGAAAGCCTTGGGCAGGCAAAAAAAAAAAAAAAAAAAAAAAAAAACGGGTTTAATGTAGATGAAAAGAAAACTGTATTAATAGGTAACATTATATTGGGAATTGCTTCTCGCCCTACGGACCCTCCTGCCTTTCCCTAGAGAAGTGTGGACGCTTGTAAGGGGTTACCTTGCAGCCATGGGGTGCATGAGGCCAAGGTCCTCAGTGCGGGAGCCACAGGGCACCCTGGCCAGGCTCCTTCCTGACAGGGAGCACACCAGGTGTGTCATACACCACTTAATGAATAGTTTTTAATAGAATTGCTGAGAGCTGGAAGCTGTTGAGGATCTCTATCTGCAGAAAGTTTTCAGATAAAGTATTGATTCCTCTTTGAACATTATAGCCATAGTGACTTCTGTTAGTACTATTTTTCTTTCTATTTTTTCATTAAGTTGTAGCAACTTTGATTAAGTCATTTTTCTTTTATATAGCTGTAATACTTCTAACAGGAGGAAGGTTGCCATTTTCTCTTTTTCTCCTTTTTGTCTCCTCTCCCTCATTATTATTATTATTATTTTTTGATGGTAACTTTTGTGATAATCTCTTCTTCTAAAAAGCTGTATTTTCCTTATTTTTCTAAAGCTAACCTTAGTAATGGAGAAAATCTGGTGAACCTCAGTATTATGAACTGTATAAATATTGTTCAGTCTGTTTTGTTACTAAATGCACTGGAGCTGTGCTACAAATAAGCCAGTGAAGTTGGACTGAGGGAAATTCTGTCTGAATCGAAAGAAGCCAGAACCTAATAGTTGAACAGGGAGAGCAACAAACTTAAACCACAGCAGATCATGTCACCAGAGGCGTTTAAAGGAGGCAGCTGATAAAGGAACGCATCCCTTGCATGTTCCCTTGAGCAGAGAGCTTGTACAAACGAGCGAAACTATGTTAGATCCCAAGTGAATCATTGCTCATCCCCAACTGGAAACAAGAGCTGTGCTGTCCAGCAGCACCCGGCCCTGAAATACGCTCAGCAGGATGTGCTGGTGGCAACAGAGGTAATGTCCTGAGGCACTCGTGGCTTTAGACTAGTTGTCATTTCACCCTCTGCAAAGTTCACCGGAACAGACTCTTCCATTTCTAAACTAACACAGACAAATACAGTGCCTCAAAACAGTCTTTTGAAAGGGAAAAATATTGCTTAGCTAACCATAGGAACAATGCAAAATGTGTATGTATACCTTTGTGTGTGTATACATATGCTTTTATAGCAACATAGGGGGTATTATTTCTGTGTACTGTTGTCTAATCATAGTGTATGATGGTTCTACTAAGCAACTGATAAGAATATTTGTGTATATAAGGGATGTGCTGAATGAAATACTGGTGGTGCTGCCAGCTTCAGTGGTACAAACTATCTGAGTTTTGCCCTGTCATGTGGTCACTCTAACACTGGTGTGGCAATGAGCAAGGTCTGATGGGCAATTGCGGCTGTGGGAATAATCCTGCAAACCCCAGAGTGCCCACAGCTCCATCGGGGCTGAGCTGGTAGTGCTCAGCAACTTGGAGCAGAAGCAGCTTGGAGAAGAAGCCTCAATGCAAAAGACAGTGCAGAGACATAAATGTAATAAACTAATACAGAAGAATGCAAATCCATTTAAAAAGTTCCTTCATTTCAGCTGTAATTCTTAATTTTGTTTTATTGTGTCATGGACTACATCAGGACAGATAACTCAGCTTTTCTTTTTTTCTTCATCATGCTCTTTCAGCCTCTGAATTAGAATAGTTTCCTCTATTGAGAATTCTTATTGTTTATATATCCACACCTATTTTCCACTTTTTAGCCTGATACTTGAACATTTTATGCAATGCTTTAACTCAAATTGCATTGCCCTCTCTTTCTTTCTTTCTGAGAATATATATTTTTTTACTTACTGTCAGTGTTTCCACACATTGCGTGCAAGTGTCATGTTACAGTCTTATTGAAGTTGACTTATACTGAGGAGTTAATAATAAAAAATGAGGGCTTCAGAAATCAGCATTATTATGTCTTTGCATATGCCTGAAGATTATATCACAGATGTCACCCAGTAATACTTTAGAAGCCTTTAAATCAAGGTGTAAATGTGCTGCTAGATGTTTGGGATGCAGCAGGCACTTCTCTTAGAAAACTCACAAGAATTGCAAATGCAAAACCCCCAGAAAAGAGACAGAAAAGACAGAGAGTTGCACCAATTTCACTACTGGTTATTTTAGACGAAAGGAAAGCATCACTCTGTCTCCGTGACCTTGTCTTTGCAGCTGCACTGCATAAATCTGTGGGCTTTTCTTTTTTGGATTTTTTTTTTTTGATGCTTCAGTTTTCCTAATCATTGGAATTGTTCTCCCTAGTGTATATGATGCATTTAGAGTGCTGGCAAGGCTTTACGAAAGCAACTAATCATTATTAATGTAGAGACATTAAACACAAAAGGAGACAAACCTGAATGATAGAGTGAATTTGATACATCCACTCAACATGATCTATTTAATTTTCTCTAAATTAATTATTAGAGAATGAAATTAACACCATCAAACAGCTGAGGATTAAAATTTAACTCACCTTAAAATTGCTAGAGGCAAGAGGAATATATATGCAACAATTCACACTTTATTGCATTTATTTTCCTTTTGATGAAGCATAACATCAGTAGAAAATATCATGAAAAAAATAACCAGTTTTTTATATCTTCCTGAACACCTCGTCAACCCTTCCCCAGTCTGTGAGACATCTTCACTGTTAGTGCACTAGTTCATGAAACTTCTCCAGGAGGACATGGCATCATGACATGACATGAAATTTCCTACAAGTTTGGTATGTTATCTCAGTTTGGAATGAGTATAGTACCAGATGAGTTCTAAAAGGAAAAACAAATCTTCATATAGCTAATGTGGGGGGGGGGGGGATTTTTTTCAGAAATTATTTTTGTTTGGGAATGTGGGCATATTGAGAGGGAAAATGACATTTTGTGAGAAAGAGTTGGTTCTGACAATATTTTTCAGAGAGAAATTTCTGGTTCAGGAAGCAAAGCCCACTTAATGATGTGATATCACTCATTGTGGGATATGAAAAATCTTCAATCCTTAGCAGAGACCCATACCATTAGAATAGAGGTTATGACATGGGCCTTTATACAGTCAAAATAAATAACCTAATAACAAGGCAATGACAGTGAGTATTGAGATCACTCTACAGCATTGAACTTCTGTGCACAATGCTCTTTTCTACCAAAAAATGTCACTTGACTTTTCCCCTACTACTGCTGTTTCATATTTTTAATAACAAATGAAAACCGCCAGTCAGGAGGTAATGTAGAAGTTCCACATTTCTCTGTGCACAAGAACTCTTCATTCATAAATGTCTGCCAAATCCAGAGGACTACAGTAGTGAGAGTTTGAAATAAGAAAGTTCTCCTAATGGCTGATTTTTGGAAAGGACAAAGTGTCCATATCTCAAAAATCAGCATCTCTAATGCATGCTATGTGATTTCAAAATGAAAGTATCAAAATTCAAGAGTTGTCTTGAAAAGTCCTGATGAAGTCAAAAGCATTTTAACAGAGCTTGAATTCCTTAAAATCACATTGCTTGCCAAATCTTGAGTAATGTTACCTATATATGACAGCAAATAAATGTGTGTGACATTAACACAGCAGTACAAATTGATATTTGAGGCTTGTAGTCAAGCTGATTAAAAATAAACTTTACTTTTTTATTTAATTTTTTTAACATAACTTCTGAAATCTGAATAAAAGGCATGAAAAATAAATATTACAGATACATCTAATAGAAAGAAACTTCCATGTTGCAAAAGTTTCACAGGTACAGGGCAGAAATGGTTATTGGAAGTTGTGTTGATATTGGCAGCAGAATTGAGAAAAATGTCACTTCCACCCTGCACTACTTCAGAAGTTCCTGGGTGATTTATATCTTAGCTGCCTTATTCACTTGGCATGTTTATGGATGAGTCAAAACCAGTCTGACCTTTAAAACTAACCAGTCTCCAGTTCAGGAAGGAACTAATCAGACTACATCACAGATTTGTAGCAGCTTTCATATTGATGGATTATAAAGCCACCTCTCAGATTATGTGTGCATTAGTCACTTTACCCATCTTTTATGGCCACGGTGTGTTAGCAAACAAGAGCAACATGATCCACTCAGCATCTGAATCTGCAGGTGGAACTGGAGTTTCTAAATAAACTTGTTCTTATAGCTGTGCAGTGTGCTGTAGGATTCGTGATTAACATACATGATTGGGCCACCCAGTCTAGAAGACAATGTCACTGCACAGTGCTTCCATGGCATCCTGAAGGAACGATGAAACTCTTCCTAGCAGAGCAACAAAGATGATGCAGTGATTTGGTGAAGCTGAGCTTTCTTGCTTGGGAGCTTCTACCTACAGTGCTGTAAGGAGACTGTGTCTGCTCTAAGTGTTTCCACATAGCACCCGTTCACAAGTGAATTGCTGTTTCCTACAGCAGAAACGAAAGACCTGTAAAAGAGAAGGGTTCGCTTGCCACCATGGCTGTTGTAGCACTCCTTATCAAGTGGCTGTGCAATGTGATGAGAACCATTTTCCTTCCCACCTCAGGCCTGTGACAAACTGGGACTTGTTCTTAAATGGCTGCAGCTAGAAGATATGGGGTGGCAGATGTTGGCCTGCTGCCATACAGCCATAAAACAAAGTACAGATATGCATTCTAGCTCTGAATTATTTGAAAGAAAAGCTACAAAACTGTGATTTGAACAGCACAAATATCCTATATCCAAATACAGCTAACCAATATTTAAGCATTATATGGTTGTTTTCATTGCAGTTAATGTGTCTAACAAAATCGAAGCTGAAACCAATGAAATAACCACACAAAGACCATCATCAACTTTTAAAAGCTAGTACTGGGAGAATAATCAGTTCTAAAAACACCTTAAAAGGCTAAATGAAGTTGCTTTGTGCTCCTGAAAACACTGAAAAGTCAGTGACAGAGGTAAGTAATTTTTATAAGTTTATGACCATTAGAAGTAAACACAGGACAAAATGTGACTAGCCTTAAAATCTAAATTAGGTTGCTATGTAATATGGTTTACTTCAGGTAATGTTAAGAAGTCAGGTCTGAGTCAGAAATAGGAGCTTCACCAAGAGCATCCTCTTAACAGAAAATAAGAAGGAATACAACAAGATGAATTACCAGTGATTTTAACTACATAACAGATTCAACATTTTACAATTTTAGGGAAATGGAAGAAAAAAATAGAAGGAAATAAAAGAAGATGAGAGAGGGAGGACTTGTTTTCCGAAATTTACTTTTCTGATAGATGCCCTTAAATTGCATAAATATGGAACCAATAACTATATCCAACTTTAGTTGTCCTTTATAAATGATAGATAATACAGGGCTTCAGTATTTTATAATTAATTGACTCATCTTTTCAGTGGACTCATATTTATTCCTCATAGTCCAGTTGTAATAAAGCTACAGGAAACTAAAAACTGCTAGACAGAATTACAGATAAGAAAAACAGCTAAAATCAGTGCCTATCAACTCATTGACTACAACATTTACCCGCCAACCTCTAAGGATCCCCATCAAAATGCTAAAGCCTTTTTGTTCCCTTCCTCTGAATGTCGGCTGAAACTTTCACTTCGTATCATTTTTCAAAATATTTTTAAGCCATTTATTTCAGCATTTTAGAAAGTGAAAATCACACAGATGTGAGGTTATTAAATCCTGAGGCCCGATCCCTTGTTGCCAAAATCCGTCTCTTTCTGCACTTTGCGTTTGTTCCTTCTGGGGAGCCAGCTTTGGTGTTCAGCATGAGTTCTCCTGAATACTCTCCCAGCGCAGTATCCTGCGACTTTGTACAGGACACTATCCGCATGGACATGCCTGTGCGACGGGGTGAACAAAGAGGGGTTGCGCTGACCTCGGCAGAGCTGCATGCTGGTGTCAGGACATGTTCTTGAAAGGATGAATGTGGGATGCAGGTAGCTTACAACAGGCAGAGGTGAGTGATGGTCCAAGGCTATCTGTGGTCAGTTTAGCTGTGAGTGAGAACCTGGCTGGTTAAAGACAGCAAGGATGCTGGCTACATAACATCTTTGTTGGCATCTCTGGCCTAAGTGCCGATGTGCCTTAACCTAAGTTGCCTGAGCAGCCATCTGGACTGAGAAAACTGGCTTCTCTCCTTCATCTTTTTATGAATAAAGAAACAGTGACAAATGTGATACTTGGGAAAACCTTCACTTTTATTGTAGTAGCACAGCCCAATTAAAGCCTTGTGATTCTTTCTGTTAGATGTTAATTGCAAATGTTCTACTCCTGCAGAAAACAGAATGAGGGAATGCACTGAGCCAAATTATCTGTCACTTAGAAGGTGTCTGCGGAGAGACCTGCTCCAGAGAAAGGGAAGGTTATCTTTGTGAAAGAAATATCTATCAGCAGTGCAGAAAGAAATTAGGGAAGGAAAACCTGTTCTAAATGTTGCAGATTTTGTAAGCACCCTCATTTCCTCCTCCCCTTAAGGAAACTGGGTAGATGCCCCAGGTGCATGTACGAGCCTTGTAGCTATCTAATGTTTGGAGAGGTTAATTCTATGACAGATTTCTAAATAATTCATTCTTCCTTCCCTCTTTCCACAGAGAAAGATTTTGCATCTCTATCAGCTTCTAAGTTGTCAAATTCAAAGCTAGGGCATTCAAAGGACATCTGTGGGCTCTAGTCCCTTCCCTGCAGACCCTATCCTCTCTCTGTGTAAAGAGGTTTAGCTCAGTGTTATCTACTTCTCAGGAGAGTGTCCCAAACCGTGATTAGATGGAAATATTCCTGCCTTATTTTTTTCTTGTTGAGGATAGTTTACTTTGTATTTGGAAATACTTTTATTAGGATACAAGGAAAGAATTAGTATGACTATCTAGCCAGAAAGGTAAAACACTTTTTGGGGAGGGGAAAATATTAGTCCTTGTTTCATTAAATATTGACAAGTTTCTGCAGATGTTATTTGAAGGAACAGTGCTGTACTGAGTATCACTGTTTTGAAATGCATCATCTAAACAGCAGATGGATGGATATAGGTGCCTACATCCCTTCATGGAGCTGTTCCTGTTTCTCATTAGAGATCACTTTGCTCAGATACATGTTTCCCAGTTCATGCTTATTTCATTCATGGTTTGGTGTTTTAACTTACTTTTGAGTCCTGTGGTAAGGAACAAAAGGGAGTACTTAGCCAAGAGGTATAAATGTTTTTATCTGATTAGCTTCATTTCCATGCATTATCTCTGAAAGAGGATCTTCTTCAACATCACTTTGACCAAGTGAATTGAGAATGATCAGTCTTTCATTTCAGTTTTTTCAGTAAGTGATTAAATATCATGCACCAGTAATGGAAAGTTCACTCAGAATATCCAATTCTTCTTCATCTTATTATTCATTTAAATACATATGACCCCTTAGACATCTCTTTCCCTGGAAGATCAATCCAATAGCCAATCTGCAGGTATCAGCAATTTTGGAATAATCACATCTAAAATAAGATAAGTCTTCAAGACCTCTGTTTTCTTTTTTATTTCAGTGAACTCTCTCAAATAAAGGCTTTTATTTTTAATCTGAAAACATCTAAAGTACTTTTCTTGGAATAGTTACAATATTGAGCTTACCATTCTCCTTCATGACTGTGAGATTTGCCTCCTAGTTTTCATCCAAACAATCTTCATCATATGTTAGGTATGTTAAGAATCATTTCCAAATCCAAGATGAGTGTGCTCCCAAATAGCTATTAAAGTGCTTTTAAGTAAGACAAAATATATCCTCTGTAAGGCAAAATATACCTTTAACAAAACTTATGTGAATGAAAGACCCATCCAAAAGTGCTAAACCACTAGAATAGATGAGGAAAAAACAAGAGTGATTATATGGGTAGGGGTGGAGAAGGATGGACAAGATGGAGAAGCAAGGTTTGATATGGCTTAACCTTGCTGTCCTTGTACTGTCAACCCAGCCTAGCTCAACCCAGCCTCGGGCTAGACGTCCCTGCCCGTGTGCTGCCTCCTGCCCCCACCCTGGCCCCGGCCCTGCCCCACTGGCAGCCCTCACCGCTGCCAGCCTCTTCCCACAGGGTGGTAAACTGATGTGCCATCATCCTTTTTCTTTTTCTTTTTTCTCTCTTCTTTTTTTTTGAGACAAAAAAGAACGTAACATGATAACATACATAACCTATAGAGCCTCACGTAAGACTCTGGATAACTTCTAATTCGATAGTCTATAAATTCCAGATCAAGTTTAATCACTTTTAACCCATTGCTTAGAGCTCTATAAGCAGACACTTGTGTCTGAAGTCTCGTGCTGTGGTTGCTGCTCTGCTGTGAGGTACTGAAGGCATTTCTGTACTCCCTGCACTTGTCCATGTGTTATACTAAAAGCCCATTTCTTCCACCTCCTCACCCCTTCTCTCCTTCTTCCCCTTTCTCCTTTTGGGCTATAGGAGTTTTCCTGGGAGAGCTATAGGACCCTTGCATGCCTTTTTATCTCTCAGTGGAAAAAACCTTTTCAACTCCTCATCTAACTTCCTTTGCAGTGAATTGAGAGAGGCCTTCATGAAATGAACCTTACTGTTTGTTTCACATATAGCATAGTTATTTGCATATATACAAGGCCAAGCTTAGAACTCTAAATGCTTAATTTTGAAATGCAGTGAAATGTTAGCAATTTTTAACCAGCTACTTTTGGGTTTAACATATTTCTTAAATGATGGGAGGTAGGATACATTCTGTTTTCTGCTACTTCTAGCTGGAAAAAATAAAACTGCTTTTCCACCAGAACTAAATAGAGGCCTAGAATAGTTTATCAGCCTTAGTAAATACAGTGAACACAACTCTGCGTAGATACGTACAAATATCCAAGGCCCAGTAGGTTCAATGAGAAACTTGGAAACTTGGATGTTCTAATCCTAACAGCTCCATGTGTGATCCTGGAAACATAACTTTTATCCTTCTATGTTCTTCCCTTTTAGTAAGTTTGCTTTGTTGGAAGAAAGCTTTAGCTGTCTCGCGACAAGGATATATGGGAGCTGCCTCAGCACCTGTAAGTGCTACTATGGTACAAATAAGGAAAAGTTAAAGCAACAGGGACAACATCTGTGCTTGCAAACTAAAAACCTCGTTTTCACCTTTTCCTTCTTTTTATCTTTTTATCAGCATATGTTAGTCACTACTTTCAAGTGAAATCACAAAGTGGGAAATGAAATCAGAGATACAGTCTGCACTTGAGATTTGGCAATAGGTTGGCATAGAACAGAACTTGCAGATTGCAGTGGAGCTTCATTTAAGTATAAATATATTTTGGACAAAATTCTGAATAGTGTTCCAGAAACTAAGCTTTGTATCCTTCGCCCTTTCTCTGCAAAACACTGCACAGTTTATCATAATTCATTTTTTTCCGTAGGAGGATGAGGAACCTTTAGTCCAGTGAATCAAGACCTATCTCCTGGCAATGTAAAACACTGTACTGGTTAATTACACAAGATGTTTGTCCAGACCTCATGTGATCATATCATTGTAAAACTTGTGGGCTATGCTTATTAGAGATCCTTTTAAAAGTAGTCAATTAACTTTTCTCTAGAATGCTTGTGTTCACTTTCTACATGCTATACCAGTTACATCCTTCATAACTACTTTTATTTTGGATACCCTTTGAGTTCAGGGTATGATTTAAAAATAAAGTCATATGATAACGTTTTGTTTACGCTGTTTATGGAGCCTTCATGGTCATAAAAGTTATAACAAGCAAAATCAGACTCAGTACTTTAATGGTCACATTTTTTTCCTTTCTATTATAAACTTGTGTTCAATCTTTACAGCTGCTGGCTCAGTAAGTTAGCTATAAGATCTCCATCAAGGGACCTCATAATAACAGAGAAAACAAAATATGAGAAAACGTGACTGGATGAAATTAAGAAGCTAGGAAAAAAAGCTTGGTGATAATTAAAAAACTAAGTAACAGTGAAAGATTTTAGAGATGATGACTCCAGGGAAACAGTGTAGACCCAGGCCTGGATCGATCCACTAATTTTACAAATGCCTAATCAAGGGTCATAAGTCTGAGACCACCAATACCCCCATGACTGAGTCTGGTCCTGAACTGCCAGAGACAGCTCTTTCACTGCAAGGAGCTGGGAAAGTGTGTCATGTCTGGGAAAGGGATCCTGGGAACTGTCAGTGTTTCTATGATCAGTAGGAGGTACGGGGAGAAGTTATCAAAAAGCATCAAAAATGATTTTCTGAGGCTTTTGGAAGATGGTGGTTTGTGGTTTGTTCAAAAAACCTGTAGAAAGACTGATGAGGAACTCTACTGTTGTCATGCTAAGAAGACTTTTGCCTTATCTGTAGCATCAAAATGTCAGCCCATGAACATAGTAAGGTGAAGGTTTTGGAAATAGTCAAGGGTGTCCTGATTTAGATAAAGGGTCAAGGATAACCTGATTCAAAAGTGAATAATCCATCTCTCTGGCTGCGGAAGCCAGAAATAATCACCTAGTGGACTTCAGCTTTCTTAATTTTATGGGCTAAGCAACCTATTTTTATTCTTCCCTTTGATGGCAGAACAACCAAAGGATATTTCACAAAGGAAGCCTTATATTTGAAGTTTCTATCATCTTCCTTAGATTTCCAGGTGCAAATTGCCATTCCTACCTCCTTATTTATTTATTTATTTTGCCACATTTCTTCGTATGGCTCAGTGTCTCATGAGCTTTGGACCCTGAGATAACACAGGTCATTAAATTATCCTTTTATGTTTATTTTAGAAAAGTATTTCCCCTGCCATTTGTTGGCTTGTTTTTTCCCTCGTTCTTTGCACAATTTATGCAGTCATGGAGCAGACTTTCAGCATACATGAAGTCATGATTATATTCGTAATAGCAAGATGTAAAAAGCAAGCAATGAAGTAGTGAATAGAAAGTCACCTGCTGTTAACTATCAGAGGACAAAAATTATATGAATACCATCATATTTCCAGAAAGTTCTAAGAAATTATTAACAGAGCAAAAAATAAAGTTTCTCCTTTATTTCACATGATTTTTTTTTCTATATGCCATAGGTGTTTTTGATTTAGTTTTTTTTTTTGTTTGTTTGTTTGCCTGTTTCGGAATATATCTAGGAGAAAATGAATACTTCCATACTCAGTGGAAATGTAATGAGCTTTTCAGTCTTGCAGGAGAAGTTCAAATCTGACAACATAAAACAAACTCAGCAATTTCATCCTTGAAATTGTTTTTTGATGTGAGCAAAAGTCAAATGAACAATCTTATCAATCATGAAACAATATCTTATCAATTTCTGGTTCTGCAAGGGCAATTAAAATTGTGGAGGAATTACAGGTCAGACTGAGACTGGTTGGTGCAATTGTGAACTATTTCCCCAAATTATGCTAAGCCCAGCTCTTTGTTTCCTGAAGTCTTTCATATTCATGAATATGAGATTTTTCTTTCTTTTCTCTTAATAAAACTTTTCAAAAGTAAGAGGGAAAAGAAACTACGGAATGCTTTAAAGACCTCTTTGCTAACAGAACTATTGACACTTAGTATTTACCAGTTGTCTGTGTTCTTCTCCTTCCCCTGACAATATCTTTGATTTTATATGAATATGCATCTTCTGTACTACTGAAGACTTTTGTATAACTTCCACACAAATAAAAGCACTGCATTTCATATGAAGTAGAGTAGGATCAAGGATTTAGATAAAAGTAAATCATAATGAATGGAAAGCTTGACTGAAATTAAAGATCAGACAAATAAAGGAAATCTATTTTTTTGTGATGATATATTTCAAGTTCTGAAAAGCAGTGAAGTATATGCTTGAAGAAAAAAATAGTTACGGATCAATTTTCCACAGAAATCTTTGATATTCTAGAAATAGAACAAAATCTCCAAATTCTCTGGGGTCTAAATTCACCCATAAACATATAGTTTAAAGGCTGCCATTTCTCTCCCCTCCCCCCCCCCTTCCCCCGCAAAGGATCTCCCATATGTTATGAATCAGGATAGTAGAATTAATTCTTTTAGCAGTATCAATCCTTTACCAAAGAAAGTGCTCCAAAATCATCCTAGTATTCCATGGGGCTATTTTTGTCCATATGTTCATATTTTTCTCCATATTTTTGAACCCATAGGTCCATTCTTCATCATCTTTATTAGAATATAATTCTAATATTTTAAACAATCCTTCTAACTCCGCAAAGAGGACCAAGGGGCTCTTAAACTTTCTGCTGGTACATTTTAATGTACCTAAATGGTTGCTCCTCTGAAAGGAGTCAGAAAAGATGATCAGAGAGCATTTTGGGTATAAGCGTCAGAAGAGGTAAGAGCTGGATGAGATTCCTGCGCTGATAATCAGGAGGGACATCCAGCAGGTATTGAGCAGACTCCAGATATTGCTCTTCAGAGCTTGAGATCAAAGTCAACCCAGGCACCACATCTTAAGAGCCCCAGGCTACGGACCTAACCAGTTTCAGTGATGCCCTTCATTAGCTGTAATATTGTGAAACTTTTTCCATTTGAAATCTCAGGTAAATATAATTAAATGCAGAATGAAAGGATGTCAGGAATTGACTTGAGGCAGCTAGGTAAACTGCCTATTTTTTCTCTTTTTGAGGGCGTGTGCAACAAATCAATGCAGCTCTTGCTATCTTTAAAGCTACTAGCAGAAATATGGAAGCTATATATAGAGAGTCAGGCTGCCTGCTGATGTGGAGAGTATTTTGCTACTACTCTGGTCCCAGATTAGAAATGCTGAGATCTGGCCACGTTCCAGTTTTGTACATTCTTGCATGGTGTCTGCAGTCTAATGCTATTGGATGTTGCTCCTTCCCTGCAGAAGAGCAGACCTTCAGGGGACTTTGAGCTCCTGGCAGAAGCCTGGGAGAAATATGCCATGGAGAAGGAAAGGCTCCAAAGAGAGCTTTGTCAGGGGAGCAAAGTGGGTAAAAATATACTTTATTGTAAGATTCAAGTGCAGGATGTGCTTGCAGGCACCTGAAGAACAAGCAGGAAAGAAAAGGCTATGTAGAAACCAGCCCTGCCAAACTGCTGAAGGCTTATGAGGCTGGGGCACTGTATCCGCTCTGTGTTAAGTCTTTCCTCCTCAGTTCCCCATAATACTTATGTAATGTGGATTTGGGGGACTCCTGCATTCTTTGATCTCAACATCCTTTAGCAACCAGCACCCACCAGATACAGTCCCTCCAGCGAGCCAAAAGACTGATAGATAAAAATTTAATAAGGAAGAGCAAAAGTAGTTTGCATTTTACAGCATGGTTTATTTGCTAGTTAAAGGGGAAATAGCACAGAAAATTTCAGTGAGAGCATGTAAATGGCATGAACATTTAAAAAGGTTGTTTAAGGCCTTACTATATTCAAGGTTAAAATTGAAGTGGCGTTAGCAACCTTAATTCTGCCCTTGATTGCTGCAGAGTATCTTACCTTCATATTGTTAGAGGTTATGAGGAAACTTTATTAGCAAACTATACCAGATTGGTTTACTATCAAGGCTTGTTGTATCTTTCTCTGTGGTATGACTATTAACCTTTGCCAGGCAGAGGAGTAAAAGTCTAATCGTTTGTACTTAATGCACTACTATACGATAATCTTCAATTATAAGAATCAGATTCTGTTTCTGAAATAAAACAACAGATATGTAAGAGAATGAGCCCATTACTGTGAATCAGGACTGAATAGGCTTTATTTCTAAATTTAGTGTATAGAATAATTTATGGAAAAAAATTTACACAAAGAGAGGACTGAAAAGAAAGAAAAATTTCCAAAACATCTTTCTTTTTGTTTTCTGCCTCTCCCCTGCCAGGATTGTTTTTCTGATTGAGTATATTTTAATAGAAGGATCAACCTGCTTCAGCAACTGGTCAGATATAGGAACAAAACAAATAATCACATTGTCATGGTTTTCTCTGATTAGAGGTAATGAGGAGTGCTGACTAGGAATTTTACAATCGTATTTATGGATGTCCTGCTGGAAGCCTAGAGTACTAAGCAGTGAGAGTGAATAGAGGTCTGTGTTCTGGATTTTATTCTCTACCTGTCATACCAAATCACAGAGACTTAAGATCTTTTAAAGAAATTTTACGTTCAAAAAATTAAAACACAGGAAAAAATGTTGTTTTTCCAGGCCTAAAATTTTCTATGTTGATTGGCCACATCTTGTTGTGTTATTCAGTTCTACATGCTTAAACAGAAGTAGTCAGAAATATCTCTGAAAACACTCCTATTTGCCTTGTGGTCACATTTGAAAATGTCTCTAAACAAGTAAAGTGATTTTCCATGATGTATTTTATTGATGTATGGTTTCTTATAATATATACTCTTTATATTAGGCACCTATGAATGCATTTATTGAATAAATATAGTGACCATTTAGATGTTTCTTGAAAAATGATTCTGGCTGAGGTTTTGTGTTTCAGTCACCTTTTCTGGACCAGTAAAGCTAATGACAGTTTATTGTCTTTGTCTGCACAAGCATGCAGTTCCAGGGGAGCATGAGTCCTAGCCGTAAATAGCTGATTCCCTGCTGCCTGATATCTCCAAATGCAGCAAAAATATGGAACTTAGGTCTGCATTTCACCTTTTTTGGGGCTTAGGTAGTTGTCTAATTGATGTTAGGACAATTCTGCAACCTGCTCCGAAGTACCAGTTGTACAGGTACTCTACACAGGCTCCTTTTTACTCAACTAGCAGAGTGGATACTATTTTATATTTTACCAAGAACAAAATAAAACAGTTAGTTAATGACATGCTTAACAGCAATTTTGATAACCTCAGGTAATATATCAAGACCACAAATGCACTTTGTAGCAGAGATCCTCAATCTTTTATAGTACAAGTTAATCCTGCTCTCAAAGGCGGAGATGGCTTTGAGTTGCATCACAGATGACAACCAGGGTCTCATATTTGGTCTGTAACTCTGCTGTGTTACTTACCGTCTCCTAAAACTGCTGGTTATCGGTAATATCGAGTGACGTATATTTTCCCTGAAGGCTTGCTATGTACCTCCTGCAGCCAATTAATGTTCCGGGTAGGTTCCCAGGAGACAGCACCTGCCCTGAAGATCCTACCAACAAAGGAGGAAGAGACATTCATGGAAGAAAGGAAAGATAACAGAGAGAGGACAGCAGACTGTTAGAGAGCTATACTGGCCACACTTTGCCCTGCTGGGTATGCAACACTAATAGGCTGCATGTTAATTATGAAACCATTCTTGGTCATGGCAGGCACTTTATTTAAAGTTCCTATTCTGTTGTTACAAGGAAGTCTAAACTGGTGAAATACCTGAAACATCTCATTCGGACACAAGAAACAAGTCAATGTGACAGAACTGGAAACATTATGCTTGCTGCTACAGCCATACAAACAAATATTTCTTCAAAATACTCGGTATATTTTAAAGCCAGAGACAGATACAAGATTTAGATTTTTCTCTTTGTGGAAACGGTATAGGAAAAATGCTCGATCTCTGATTGTCCACTCTACCAACTAAGGCATGTGGTTTAAAGTGTTCTCCTAATTCAACTTTTGATAGTAATCATATAATATTCTTCATTTTGGGAATTTCCTGACTCAGATAATTTCCCATTATCTGATAACACTAGAGCAGTTTCTTACTACCTCATTGGCAAGTTTTATCCAATGATAGTGCTACATATCCTCTAACTCTGTTACTTAAGAAATATAGCTGCTTGTTATAAAATAAATATTAATTTCTGAACTTAGAAATCCTTTTCTGAAGCTTCCTAGTATGAAATAAGAACTCTTGTGGGAATTTTGTTAATTTGTGGAAGGCGTCTGTGATTTTGATGGAAAGAATAGCACAATTGTATTTACTATTTACATAGCATGGCGCACGTGGTGTTAGAGCAGATGAAGAGTACGTAAGATTGAGTTTTCAAGTTGCATCTTCTCTTACAAACCTGAATCCTCCAAACAGAAATGAGTGAGGGCTTCAAACAAATGAACCCTTTATGATAGTAGGGAGGACATTGTCCTTAGAAGTACACTTTATGACAATGTGCCACACTCGTATGCCGTAGGTAAGTAATAAAGGTTCTGCTATTAGTCCATCGGGGAGATCTGAAGAAAGCCTGTCAGCATTGCTGTGACCTTTTTGTCTAGGTTACTCTGAGATCTTTTCTGCTTCTCTCTATTGTTAGCAAACTTCATTTACAAACTGTAGTAGTATTCTTGTACTCTTCATATAATCGACCACACTTAAATATCTTTGTTTGGGGAGGCTGAGTTTTGCAAAATACAGCTGAAACTATGTTCTCTCTCTTAACCTTTTCCTTCAGACAGGTAAATCTTTCTGCTCAAGCATACCTGTCAGTATTCCTTGCAGTCTCTGGCTGTAATCATGCCAGTCATTCTCTTACCTGTGAAGACTAAGTAGTATTAACATACCCTTGTTAAAAAGCCATTGATGGGGATAAAAACATATAAAGGTACACACATATACATGTATGAGAAGATTGAAGTAGAAGTAAAAAATGGAGGTGAAGACAGCAAAATTCTGATGACCTTAGATTTTATAAGATATATTCCCTTTAGAGAAGGGAAAACTTCATTTTTTTACATACCTGAGTAGTGTCAAAGTCTGGAGCATTTTTGGGGAGGCTTGTAAAAAGAAGTCTGTCATGGAACTTTCACACTCCATGCTGTATGTGAGGACATGTACCTCAAAATGGAAAAGATGGATTCTCAGAGTTCGTAGCTCTACTGAAGCAGTGTTGGTGGTGGGATTAGATTTATATGTTCTTATCTGCTTTTGAGCAGAAATGGAACACATGGGTCTACCTTTTTTTGCTGGCATGTAAAAGTTAAGGCATAAGCATAATATGCCTCAGGTCACTGCATCAAGGTGGGCAATGGAGTAGGCAATAAGATTCAGGTCCTTTCCCTCTTGCCCTGATAGACTTGCCTCCACCATGATGGAACAATCCTATGGTTGAACTAAGAATGAATAACCTGGCTCTTCTCTTTGACCTGCATTACTTGCCAGACACCAGTGCATATAGAAAGAGGCAAACATAATACTCTTTATTACTATGTCATTCCAGTCTGAGTCTAAATTGGGTAGGATTGAAACGTATCTTTCAGTTTTACCAGCCATCATTCACTATAGTAGACCTTTTGTGGGGCATATGCAAGTTGTAACTACTGCAATGAAAGTAGAACTCAAATATGAATAACAGTTAAACTAACTGATGGTAAGCCCAAGAATTACTGGTGTTATGCCAGCACCGCAGATGAGAAGCAGCTTCTATGCTGAGATACGAACAAAAGCAATGCTAATAGAAGTTATTGGCAACAGAAGTATGCCTTAGGCCACTGGCCTTCAGAACAGCACTTGTATCAAGAAGACAATAATGGGGAGCCATTAAGAGAATAGGGAAAACAGGTCAGTCTCCATAGCATTTAATTTTTCCCTCTTTAGTAAATTATTTAATCTAGAAGTAAAAAACAATCCAGTTGAGTACACTCCAATGAGGCTTCTCCCATTTTAATCTGATGATGTTTATAAATATTGACTCCCACCATCTTAACGATCATTATGCAATAAATGGCAGTTTTCCTCCTCTGGTTGAAAGATTTTACAGTTTTGAAGAATTTTCTACTGATTAGAAAACATAGCTTATAAGTATATAGGAAATCATTATTTGGTTTTAAGAGAGTACGCTTCTTTTGAACATTTCTTCTTAACTGAGATAGGACATCAATCCTTATTTAGGAGACCTCTCGGGACAAAAAACAAAAAAATCAAACTGAGTTTTACTAATCTTGCAGTCCAAAAGATGTAAAAGCTGTCTTACTAGGAAATCAGGTCAAGGTTACAACCTATGCTTTCAACAAAATTCTTTGCATCTTTTAATTGATGCACTGACCAATTTTGAGCTGGAATGAGATTTTTATGTTTAGATGGGTGATTTTACTCAAATTTATGGCTCAAAAGAAAAATTGCTACCAAGAAAGGTTTCTAAAAAAAGTCAGATGGAAGGAAGGTTTATACTCTTATTGTGTAGATTAGAGAGATGTATAAATGAAGTTCCTAAGATAAAATTTCCTTTCATCTTTTTTCTTTTCCTATGGATTAGCTTTTGAAAGAAGAAAATGATTTTAACAAGTCACACGGAAAAGTTCATGCATTTCCCATAGCTTTCAAAACTATGACTTCCACTAACAGTGTTTCAGACTGAAGGAAACTTGGAAATGTGGTAAAGAGATGTTACAAAACAGTCTATACGACTTGTCCTCTATGAAAGTGTGGATTATACAAAGTCATAAATGTCAAGTGGAAGAGTGACTTGTAGTCATTTTACAGCTCTGCCACAGTGCTGGATTCTGAATGCTGCAGAAGGGATAAAATGCTGTTCAAATGCACGATGTCACTGCTTGCTACCTAGGAAGGCTAGCTTACAGGTCAGCTCCAGTGTCAGGGAGGAAAGGTAGTTGGTCAAGTACACCAGCTCTTTCTTTGGTCAGCATTAGCTGCAAAAAATTTGGAAGAAACAGAGAATCCTTCGTCATTCACCCTACAGCTGTAATTTGGCCAGGGAAAAGAACAAAGACTACAATAGCCCTGTCATATAATCGGGCTCTTTTGTGATTAGAAAGGAGAGATTGGAGAGAATGGTGGGAGCCTTATTTATAGCTGAAACAAGAGAAGGAAGGAGCTTCTTCTATTCATCTTCCGTTCAAGATCAACTAAGCATATTTTGGTCCCTTGAAAGGTCTTTTGTGAAGCTGTCCTGCATTCCTGTGACTTCAGAAAAAATACCTGTCAAACATTATCGTTAAAATAACTGAGGAGAAAGCAATGAACAACACAGCCAGCTGCTCCTTGGGAATCATTCCTGTGGTGGTTATTTTAGGACAGTCTTGCTTATAGAATATATTCGTTCTGCTGAGCTGGGTATATCATACCAGACTGTCTCTCTCCTGTGCAGTAAGACTGGCAGGAGATAAAGACTGTTGGGATAAAAGCTCACCTGGGTACAGTAATACAGCTGGAGTAAAAAACAGTTGACTAACCAGAGGCATAAAATTCAGCTCTAGAAAGGAGATTGGATAAAGACTGTTAGCAGAGCAGAAACAGGTATTTCATTCAGCACCTGACTGACTGAATCATGTAAATTCAGCTGAGAGAAAGTAGTATAAAAAAACAGGAGTCGCAAAAGCCGGTCTTAAGTCATTGGCTTACTGTCCATCTATATAGTCAGAACTATTGTGATCTGATCTCTTGTGCTCTCGGCTTCCTTGACAAATTGAAGCACTATATACCTAGGGTAACTGGGAGGGAAGGCAGAAGGAATGAAGAATGCTGTCAAGAGAATAGGGCACTAAGAAGTATTTGTAGTCCCTCTTGTAGCTACTATGGCTTGTGCTGTGATATGCTTGTTCCTTTAAAATACCAGGTAACATGTTGCACGAGGTGTGTATCCAGAAGCAAAAAGTGCTAAAATAGCATGAGTGCTTCAGCACTCGTGATCAAGCACTTGTGCTCCAATTTCCCATGCACTTACTCGTCCATGTGGACTCTTGTTACTCAGATCAAGGAGAAAAAAATATCAGAGGCACAGTCACTGTAATCTGCTTTTAAAATAGCTTATAGGGCAACTGTACTGACTCTGCCTGTGGGATAAATACAGTCCGGATACAGGGCTGGGGGCTCCTAGGGATGTTGTCTGGTTGTCTGATATTTGGACCAGTGAGCACTTGCTGTCTCTTGAGCTTTTGTGTCTTCCTCAGCCAGGTTTGGACTGTGGCTGCAGAAGACACAAAAATGCAATGTTTTCTTCCTGTTCTCTCGTGGCAGAGAGAACAGAAATTTGGGCCAGGAGGGGATCACTGGACAACAGGGGAGCTGAATGTTTGGGGAATGCTTGTAGAGGGAAGCTACCTTTCATTTCATAGGTAGTTTGTACCTCACATTGCTCTTGTGCATCGCTCCTGCATGGGTTACAAATTGGTACTTTCTGTCTATCATGATATATAACCTTTTTCAACAAAAAATTGCAACCTTTCCCAGCTTGCTATGACTTGGATAAGGTTCCTTGTCTTCTGCTAAGGCCATTCCCTCCCATGGGCTGCTGTTCCTGATTTTAAACTCTAATGTAATTGATTTTCCAACTGTTTTTTTGATGAATAACCATAGGACCTATTGATTAGATTGTTTCCTTGAAGGTCAAAGACTGTGCAGGCCAAGTCTTTCATTGTCAGTCAAATAGCCTATTACAGAACCAATCAAATAAAAGGAAGTTCCAAAGAAGATATCTAGTTAATGGAAAAGATCCTGTTATAGTTCATGTTTTAAATTCTATATTTTAATGATGTGAAATGAAATCATTTAATGACGTGGTATTGAGTTGCTCTACATGAAGTCAAATTTGGTTCTGAACAAGGGAAATCTAGGTAGAGTTGTAATGATAGCAAAGATTTTTACTCCCTTACTGCAGTCTCTGATGAATGTTCTTCCTTTGTAGAAAAATTGGCAGGTATGTTAACTTTATTTGTTTTTAACATTTCAAATAAATACTGCATACTGAGTAATTTCAGTTTATGATAAAAAGCAGCCCCTATCGTCACTCTGCATAAAATCCCTGTATAATGCCCATAATAAATAAGTAGGAATATAAAACATTTTTGTAGTTTCAATTAGATTTTCAAAAAAAAATAGCTTTTCAGATAGCAATTTTCTTGTTTTCTTGCTAAAATGCTTTCTATGCAAAAGTAACTCTCTGAACTCCTTTAAAAATTATTTGCAAAAAGATTTTAAATAATTTAGTTAAACTATTAAAAATGCTCAGTTCCCAATCAGTATGTATCCTTCCTTTGCTGCCAACAAAATCTTATTTTTATTATTATTTTATGCTCTTTAAAATCATTGGCAACATATGGTTGGAAATACTGTGCAGTAAAAGAGGGAGAGAAAGACCACTCATATTTTGAGAGTGCTTCATTTGATATTTACCCTTACTAGGACCAGCTGCACCTTGCCATCGTTCTGCTATAGTTAGGATCTTGATGAGAAGTAAAATATAGCAGCAACCTCCTTGTAAATTGAGGCCTTTAATTAATCACCTATGTAAATAATTCATGAAAGCATGCTCCTGGCAGCAAAATTTCATCTAGAATGAATCTTTCAGGAAGAATCAAATGACCAGGTTCAATAAATAAAAATTTTCCCTGAAAAAATATAATAAAATATGAAAGTAGCAGATCCTTTGTGCTGTTTCATATTGACAAAGAGGAAGGATATTAATATGACATATGTTCAGAACAGTTGTATACATACCCTTCCCCCATTAAATTTTCTACCTTTTCAAGTCGTATGGTTGTTAACTACAATAGGACCACAATTTCATGGATGTAAGGTTATTTATATTCCCAAAGGCTAACACCATGTGGTCCATAAAGCTAGAGGAAGAGCAAGGTTTCCATCTGATACCCAGTTTCAGTTTGATGCTAGACATGTCAGAGACTGTGCAGGGCTGCATCAAACAAATGCTTTAAATGAGTTTTCTGCACATGCAGCAAACAAGGCTGCTTGCTGGATGCCTCATCTCCCTCTTAACAGAGCTGAGAATGGTTCTGTTATGCCCTGTAGGGTCTAGAAAAGTGTCATGGGGTCTTAGGGTTGGGGTAGCTACAAGAATAGAACCACACCACTCAGTGACATACGTTTTAGATTTTATCTAAGCACGGTTGATATAGCAATTTCTATTCTATGTTTTTTATTTTATGACACAGTCACATTTCTGTGTGGAATACACATTCCCATCAGCCAAGATCCCACCCCTCCAGTCCAGCTGCGATCAGCACCATGGCCTCAGGGCAGCAGGATGCTCCCTCCAGCTGGCTGAGTTGCCTGAGTCCTGGCTGGTGGCCTGGCTTTTGCACATAGTGCTTCCACCTTGAGCTCAGCTTTCTGCGATGTGTTTGACATCTGTGGATGTGTTCCTATCAAGAGGCTATCTTTTCATTATTTATTCTTCTAACCTAGACGGTCAGCATAAGCTGCCAATGTCCTTGCTGGCCAATCTCTTAGATTCTCTCCTTACCTAAATGCAGTCAGCAGTTGTTATCTGGGCTGTTACCATCTTCTGGCCTTCTACGCCGATTCTATCATGAAGACACAAAGCTCTTAAAAGTTCTTCCATGCTTCTTTGTTCCTTTCCTGCATGTATCTAAACCATTACAGCATGGCTGATATAGCCCAAAGCTTTTGGGTAAGCCTCTCCCATAACAATTATTTGTAGTTTGTTTTCCCTGCACATAACAGAATTATATAATAGGTTAAAGCTGGGCAGGTGTAGTTGAGGTCTCAGTTACCTGAGCTGTGCTTTCAGGTATGCTTCATCACTTGACAATAAGAGATTACATATTTCTTTCTTATGAAGCTTTGAGGGATTTTCAATGGGTACTCTGTGAATCGAAGAGGCAGCTGAAATAAAGACTATACAAGTGCTGACTGAAAAAATCCCAAGCTCATATATATGATATATAGTGGGCTGCAGATATGACATTTCTAAAAACATCTACAACAGCAGTGAAAAATGTTTAAGTACCCAAAGAATCACTGGCTTCTACTAGTAAAGACAGCAGACATTATGTCCCCAAATTGCACCTGCACTTGGATGTTTTGCAGTCCTTTACAGCATGCTCTGCCCTCCCCATAGCCAGCCAGCACAAAGTGAGGCCAAGCAGCTTTCTTTTGCAAAGGAAATGCACATGTGGTCCTTGCCTTTTCTGCCTGTCTTTCTTCTTCAGTGTTTCTTCCTCAGTCACCTGCAGACCTTTGCTTTTCGGAGCAGCTGACTGCAGCTAGGACGTTCTAAATGGAGCTGTGACAAAAATAGCCTGCACGTAACCCATCTCTAGGCTATTGTAGGACAAGAAAGCTTCAGTGTCCACAGGGGAAAACAGAAGCTCCAGATATTTGATATTGCAAAATATTTATTTGGTAAATTATTAAAAAAGGGGGCGTCCTATCCACACCTATAGGGAATTATAGGCTAAAAAGTGGCAGCAGTGACTGGATAACAACTATAGTGCTCAAATATCCAAACTGACTTTTTTTTCAAGACTTTGATATGATAATCAGACCTGTCTTTCTTCAAATAAGTGAGAGTTCTTCATGGGAATTAATATTCATAGCTGGGAATCTTCTAGTACCCAAGTGCCATACAGCGTGACATATCAATCCGACAGCTGAAGGTGTATTATTATTCATCAAGACTGACTTTTTAAGTGAGTTTACTGTCTTTCGTGGGGGCAGGTTGGGCATGGAAAGGTTATTTGTCAAATAATATCATTTAAGATTCGTTTTCTAGGTATCTTTTCATTAGAGAATGCAATAATCAAAACAGGCATGTTAGCAATCACCTGTCAAATGAAGTTGTCACATGAAGCTCAATGATGATCAAGTTTAATATAAAATATGTTATATCTGATTTTAAATGAACAATTACCTGCTAGAGGAATTTCAGATTTTCTTATGAATGACAAAAAAAAGAACCCCATAAGTTTCAGAAGCTGATTTTGCTTTCACTGAGAGTTATGAGTCAGAAAAGTTTTGAGTATGATTCATCCTTGTGATCAGTTGAAACGTAACAAATATAGCTATGTGAAAATATCAGTTACAAAGTTTGTATTTTAAAAAGTAATAACAGGATCTAAACACACATTTTCTTAAGAAAATATTTCTAGTATATTTGAAAAGCTTACTGTCTTAAGCTACTGGGGAAATTAACATTTTAGAAAGATATGGGGAAAAACATCATTTATTTTTTCTACATTATTCATGAAGAAAAAATAAGCAATTACTCATCAAGTTCTGATAAGGCAGAAGATACTTAGAGAACAAGTGACATTTCATTAACAATCATTTTACCCAGCCTTGGACTGCAGGATGTGTTGTCTCATGGTAAAGGCCCTAGGACCCCAGTTTGCTTGATGGTTATAGGAAATTGCCTGTGGCAGAGGTTAAATTAAATAGAAAGCAGTGAGTTTAGATATGCAGTTAAGCACTTTGCTATGAAGGAGCACAGACGCTATTCATACCGGTAATAATAATTGATAAAGTATTGACTAAAGCATCTAACAGAGGAGTTAAATAATTTATGTTCTCTGTCTCTCCCTTGCCACGAAGAGCATAATTGGAATTTATTCATGGGCTTATGCAAGAGTGTTACAGAAATGTGAAAATCACCGACTCTGCAGATGTGTCTAAGAGCTGATGCCAGGGTGTTTCTGCCACCTCCGGTGGGGAGAGGAGACCCCGTGAGCCATGGCTCTTGGCTGCAGCTGGCTCTGACGCGTGCCTTGCACCCACCTCGCGCACCCATGTCCAAGCCTCCGTCCCCCCTAGGCTGCCCGCTGGGGACCTGCCTGTGACGGCTCGCCCACGAGAGCCCCGAGGACCACGAGTGGCAAGGAAACTTTTCGGAGACTGCTTTTGTAAAGGCCTAATACTGAATTCACACACTGAAGTAATGGACTGTGCCAGGTCAGTGCGGAGAGCGGTTTGTTAACTTGCTGCCAAAAAACTCAAATTGTTTTTCAGATTGCTGTATTGATTTATAAAGCCAAGCGGTATGTGCAACCCGAATATATAGCTGAATTAGTATTCTCTCAGTAAAACGCAAAAAACTGTCTTATGGTTAGAAGAAATAGCACACAAGAAGCAACATTCTGATTTATTTAACTTGCTTTTATAAAAAGGGTGAAATCATTTCTTTTTTTTTCAGTAAGGTAATTTTCAGATGATTTCATACATACCTTTTTACCTGCTATTTAACTGAGAAAAAACAATAAACAGAAAGCAACAAGACTGTGGATGTAGAATGTGGATAAGTTGAGTGATTAAAAGGGATTAGACCTCCTCTTCTTACACATATCTTAATTTATTTGATACCCTATAGCGTACCGTGGACCTTGCAAAGAGTACAAATTTAGTCACTAGGCTTTGCATTAAGCTACAGTAGGACTTTAAAAAAAGTTGATGATTCACTGAGCTTGCACTTTAAGACCAGACTTAGGGATATCAATGTCCCCAAACAATTTAAAATCAATTACCTGGCAAAGGAACTTAAAAATCTACAATAAGAGTACAAAAATATAGGAATCATTGGTTGCTTTCTCCTCTGAGAGGATCATTCATTTTATTTTGCCATTTTAACTCTAATAATTTTTGGGGTTTTTATTTAAAGCATAAAAATTTGAAAGTTTGAATTGCTTCTTTTTGATGCAATGAGTTCTATTTAGTTTTGATATTTTTATTTCAGACACTGCAAATGGCTTGCTATTCTTATCCTAAAATGGAAATAAAAGAAATTAACTGATGCTTTGTTTTTATGCATATGGTTTGGAGAAGGTGTCTCATTATTTAGAATAAATGTTGTGATGATGAAACAGCATCCCATAAAATGTAGCTGTCATGACTCATAGGGCATTTTTAACTTGCCCTGTAATCTCCTAAGCTTTTCTAATGCATTTTTCTCCTTGCTTAAATTCTGCTCCTGGACGTGCTCAAGACTCTCATCTTACTGGGGCTGACAAAGTCAGTCCCTTTCTCAACCATACCCTAGTTTTTCCTTTGCATATATCCTCTACGGGTGCCATCTGTTTGGACACTCAAGACCGTGTGATCTACCTTCATCCTAGCCACCAGGCTAAGAAGAATACTACTGTTTATACACTCAGTGCTCTGACATGAAGATTTTTTTTTTTTTTTTTTTTTTTTTTTGATATTTTGAGCATCTAAAATGTTAGGGCAGTCTTTTTCTGCCCACCTAAAAGGTCCTTTTATCCTTTTGTGGAGTTTAATAATACTTAGCATAATCAGTCTCTGACTCCCATTGAGGTTTTTGGATGCAATTGTAATGACAGTTCTGCCAAATATATAACATCGTTCATTCCTAGAACTACTAAGGACCAGATCAGCAAAAAAATCAGATTCTTAGCTCCTGTTAGACCATGAGGACTTGGTCTTATTAACAGAATCAGTGCCGCACTAAAACACGTAACCTTGTGTTCAGGGGCAGACGAGAAGATGCCTTTTGCCAACAGCATGTCGTGTAGACCTCTGGCCAAGCCTGGGCCTCTGCACTCATCACTGCACCTGGATTTCACTTTCATTCTGTTCATGTTGTCACCATCTAATGCAATCAGTGTTCTTCATCCTCTGTGAAGACCCAGACATCAAATTTCAAAGTCGGTGTGGTGAACACGTAGACCGGGATCCTGCCGGGGCAGCGGAGGTGGCGCAGCGCTGCAGGGCAGCCAGGTGACTTGCCCATTGCCCATCACGCTCCCAGCTGGGTATCCAGCACACCACAGGCAGGATCGGGCAGAACCTGCCCCGTTCTCTAAAACCCGGGTCAGTACGAGAAGGTGCACTGTATTTAGATGATCTGTTCTACCTAGAAAAAAAATACTTCAGTACTCAAGAAGTGCCATTTTAGGGGTCTTGAAGTAAATTCTAAGTTAGGATGCCTTACACATTTAAATAGGCAAGCTTTTCATGTGTACTGTTGAATTGTTCACTCTATTCCTCCCTGAAAACAGCTTTTCCAGTATATTCCTAACTTCCTTTTTGCCCTTCTGAACTTACCCTTCCATGTCCAAATATCACTTAACCTAGTACTTAAGGCTCCTCAAGTACTGTGACAAATTCCGTCTGCTGAGAACATTAGACAACAGTGCAAAGAATATTTAAAAATATTTTAATTACTGGACAAGGTCAGGGGGAAGAAAACCAAAGTAACCAACGATCCTTGAATTTGATGGTTATAATATTAAACTAGCTTGCCTTTTTTAAGCAGGCTGGAGGAATGTGTGACATAAGTGGCAGACACCAGGTGGCTCTACCTCATTAGAAATCAGACTCTACATAAGTTTGAGAAGGAGGAAGTAAGGAGGACCTGGCAGAGAAATACTGTGAACAAACTGTATATTGGAAGTAGGGTAGAATGGACTCTAAAATTGATTTAGTAAATTTGCACTTTGTTTGATATGCTTGCAATTATAGCTGGAGGATATAAAAAAGGAAGAGATTAAATTAATTGAATAATATAATTTGATAGCTGAACAGGATAAGAAAGTCAATTAGGGTGCAGTCTGAAACTGCAGGAGATCTGCAAATTCCTGGTTTAAGAGTCAGATTGGACCTACTTGACCTATTAATCTGTCTTGGCAGATAAAGGTTTTGCCAAATTTAATATTTAATTACTATTATTTTTAATTTATCTTTTATGATTCTGAAGACATCTTCTGAAAGTGAAGCACTCTTCTGGAATCTTACTGACTCCCAAGGAAAGCAATATGGAATATAAAAACCAGTAAAAGATAATTTACTGTTTTGACCATACAAAAAAGATCAGCTTTTTGCTTTCTATTGGTGTTAACGACTAAATAAAACTGATCCTGCTATGTACATCACATCTCTCCTGTTTGTGTCGTCTCATAGTGTAAATGAGGGAAGGGAGGACAACAGCCATTCCAGTCCATTTTGTTATTGTTTTTTATGATATATTCAGTGGTTTTGTAATACAAGGATATGGAAAAACAAGAAACTAAATCAAGACATGGGAGAGTTAATAAAGAGGCTTTCCACTGGGCATAAAAAGAGTGAACAATTCTAAGGAAAATCTGTAGTTACAAATATTAGATTGCTCCTTGGCTGAGTGACTGAGTACAGTGACAGAAGACATGTAGAGAAGAACAAATTAGCTATAAATTGAGAATGAATATTGCACAAGCAGCAAATTTCTGTTTGAGTTCATACCTTTCAATTTATAAGCACTAAACTCCTGGATAGGAATTACGCTGTCTTCTTCTCAAGGATGTACGTTTAATTAAAAATTTGCTAAGGCACAACTCTTCTGAAGATGAGCAATTAGTTTGTTCTTCAAAGGTATGTGTAAAAGAACATGTGCCTCTCTCCAAGCATTGAAATGGATCTGAATTAATGGAAAAAGAGACAAGAGAAATCATCTGGACTGTTAAATTGAGTCACGAAGCATTTGGCTTTGAAATCTGTCTTGCAGGTAGGATCTGGAATTCAGTGCCCAGCTCCAGGCAGAGCTGCACTGAGCTGGTTGCACTGAAAGTCCTTTGCACTCAGATGGTAAATGCAAACCCCAAAATGATTGTTACAGAAAAGTGACCAGCTGCAGCAGTCACTACACATACGTGTATGAAGGGCTGTGGCGTTTTACAATTAGGACAAGCAATAAAACTAGAATGAAAGTATATTGGATCCAAAGATGTTCTGTGGGAAAGTGTTTGTATCTAAGTTGATTCTAATTAGTATAACATGGTTACATGTAGTAATTAGTAAGAAATGTTGAGTAATTTTATATTTACTACTTTCTTATCAGCACTGTGATGAGACGTCTTCTGTCACAGATAAACTCAGTCACTAAGACAGAAGTCACAACTGAAAGAGGAATCTAAAAGAAGCAGCCATCACTCTTCCTTCCTAACTTTCTACTTGGGAAGGTCAAATCTTTTTCTAGTTGTCCAAGCTCCTTAATATTTTACATTTATGAGTTCCTTAATATTTTACAATATTTTACATTTCTTGATGTGGACCATTCAAATAGCCTATATATTTATTGTTGAGACAGTCAGAAAAATAAGAGTGGATCTGTCTATGAGAAGCTCCTTTGCATTTGATGTAGAATGTCCTTGGCAGTTTGCCTCTGAATGTCTATAAAATCAACCACTTTTTATTGTCTGGCTGAGAGAGATTTGGTACACTACTGTCCAGGACCATGCAGGAAGACCAAGACTGAAATAGCTCACTGCATCCTGGACACAGCGTAAGAGTTTGCTGGATCTCGCAGGGTTCCTCAGCAAGAAATGGATAGAATTTCTATTGATAGCACTGGTACTCACAGCACAAGAAAAGGGTTAATTTTCAAATCTCACACTAGGACATTTTTTAAAATTGCTAAAAGAATCATCTATTATTTGTAAATCAAACAAATTTGTATAAAGATTATATAATAACCACTCTCCTTTGCTGAGTACTGTCATATATTTAAAATCATGAAATTAATCAATCATATTTGCTTTAAAAACTAACATTCATTATAAAAATAATGTTCAGAGAGAACAGGAGAACCCGTCCCTGTACATTTCAACAAATTAAGCTCAAATTCGTTATTTCCTGTCTATGTTAGCTTTTCAAGTTGATACTTCTGTCTGAGACCTGAAGATGAACATGAGGTACTCCAAATTTTTCATTCTCTGTGATCATATTAATCATCTAGTAACAGATGTTACTGCCCTACAAATGTAATCTTACTTCTCTCTTTAGACTATGATGGCTAGAAAAGCACAATCTTCAACCTTTCTGTTCCTTATTCTCTAGTTATGACAAGTGCAACCATTTCTTATCCAACTATGCCTGCAACAGTCTTCAGAAATTAGCTGAAGTCACTGGGCATATTCTCACTGTTTCCAGTGATTTGGATTTTGTAGGAACCATTTCAACTTCTACTTCTCATGTTTAGCCCAAAATATGTAACTGACTCTTATAAAGATGGACAGATGATTATATGATATCATGTATTCTAGAATGTAGCAACTGGTATGGTGAACTGTGGACTTTGAAATTCCACAATATAAACAGAAAATCTGATAAAATGGCTTAAAAATATTTAAACCAGCATATAGCACAAAATTAATATAAATTACACTCCCCAGAAGAGTGTCTAAATAGGCAGATGATGTAGAGGGTAGATCCACTGGACTGCTTATTACAGAATAAATGATAGCATCAAAAAGTAATATAGCTGAACGATGCAGGTCGTTGCCTTAGACATCTCCACTGGGAATGATTAAAATGGCATTTAACTTTACTGGTTGACTCTCTAGGGCACTGCAGAACATCACATCAATACAAATCTGCTTAGCTGCTCACAGAAAGAATGACCTCACAGAAACATAAGCAATTACTGCTTCCCAGCCTGAAAAATAACAGCAGCATTTTGGATTTCAGGAAACAACATCTAGCACAATGCAAGACAAAGCAAACTAGCTAATCAGGCCACCTCCAATTTACGTTGCGTTAAGAAACACTATCTTGACAATGGGCCAGGGCACTGGAGTCTCATTTTTATGCATGACTGAAGAAGCAAAACTGCTGCTAGTCAAAGTATGAATTTTTAAAAAGCCACCTATAAAAAAAAAAGCAATGTAAGAGATGATACAGGAAATGCTGGAGGGGTATCTATAGCTATCTCAAGTGTGTCGAGAAACATTGTTAGAGCTCATTTTGCCTGTAGATACATAAGCACTGTGTGTTGTATTTAATTGAACTTTATTTCTACCTCAGCAAGAAAAACTATAGCGTAATTACCAATAATTCTGAATGGGCTGTATCTCTTTAGGCAAGGGCAAGATCTAAGACATTACTCAGCTCATGTATGATATCATTTCTGGTAACAAGACTCAGTGAAACTGAGAACTAAATTAAACCTCAGGCCTGATCAACTTTATGTACCATCAGGTTTTGGATTAAATAATGTACTACTTTTTTGCATGTTATGTATCTAAAACAGAGGAGTTCAATCAGAGTGTGCTTTTTGGACAATGATCGACTATTTTCTCTGTTCTTTGAAAAAAAAAAGTTTTATACAGATTCTTGTCACTTCAAAGTCTGACCTAGTTAAAGAATACTACTGTTTTCTGTTCTGTAATAATACTACCTTTTCATAGATGTACTAAGTGAAATATGGTAGGTCTTAAAAACCATACTTATAGAGGCAGAATACCTATACAACTGAAATTTCCTTAAGAAATCTGTCATAATTTTCATTACAATACAGGGTGGTACTCTGGTCACATGTAAATCACTGAAACCAGAATTTTGCAGTAGAGGTCCAAAGGCTTTTTTATCCCCTTTTTTGGGGGATCAGGATGATAGTGTTGCTTTAAAGATAAGTGGAAAAAAATCATGTATATGTGAAAATCAGAACTCAAGCTAATTATTCCTTTTGATAATGGACCAACACAATTTTTCTAAAAGTGCCGTATGTTGCTTTTGCGATTACACCAATGATAAAGGGCAATAAGAGTAGTCATCTTGCACCCAAGACATGATAATTGTTGAATATAAGGAGATAAACAGTAAGTAGGAGTTATATTCAGAGAATATGAATTGTATGATGTAGGAAGAATTAAAATTTCTTGGACATAAAGCTTTCTGTTCAAACAGGCATGTAGTCCTGGTTTGATTACTGCTTTTCTAGCTGTTTCTCTATTAAAGCAGGAACACGTTTTCCCCTATTCCATCTTACCTAGACTGTTGTTGTAGACCACTGGTGAGTCGCAATTTGATGGGGCAGAGACTTCCAGCTGTCAAAGTAGTGTGGCTCTCCTAGCTCCTCTTCTACAAAATCTGTCCTTTCTTTTTTGTAAAGAAACAGAAATTAGGTGTGGGAGCCAATGTGGCAATCCTACCAGAAACAGAAATGTGAGAAGTACTTTAGAAATAGGGCTGTGGGTGCAAGAATGGTCTGTTTATTTGTCATCAAACACAAAATGCTGTGCTTTCTGCCTTAAAAACATGGCTGTCATTCTCCCTGCTCTTGTATTCAGAGCTTCAAGGCTGCAATTCATCCGCCCGTAAATAGGCAGCAAATCAGGTACCAGCTGTTTGATTTGTTTACAGTCCTCTTATTCTACTCTGTTGAACTGGATGATGGATATGGATGTTCTGCCCAGGGAAAATGAATCCATATTGACCAGATGGGAGGTAGCAGAAATTACCTTCTCTACATGTATATATATGGGAAATTAAGGTTTTCTCAGTCAAAAAAGGGTGGATGAGGAGAGCAGAAGCAGCTCATGAGCTAAATATGAACAATATGACTTCTGGGAGGAATAAGAACCGAGGTAGGGAGTGACAACTCCTAGATGTTGTTTTTCATCAAATAGATCAAAGAGATGACTTTCCTCTATTTGATGTAGCATGCTCAAGCACAAGCTCACCCTGAAGTGCAGGGCAGTGAACTATGGGCTCTAAGTTCAATTCATAAATCCTTAGGGGTAACACGTACATAGATCCAGAATCCACTGCTGTAAGCCCCAGCCAGTGCACAGGACCGCTCAGTCTTTAAAACAAAGTGCCACTGGATTACCTCCAGTTGCTGCAGGGAGAGGTTCTTTACCTCCTAGCTAGTTGATAGCCACTGAGATGACAGCCAAATTAGTCCCTGACAAACAGGCATGCCATTTCATTGCTATTGCTCTTACCCAAAGAGCTCTGTTATGCTGCAGCAAGACCAATGTAGAATGCTAATGACTGCTGTATGAAAAGGAGGCATTTTGATCAAGTCTGTCACGTAATCTTGTTCCTGTGTATTTGCTCTGTGCAGATAAAAAGCGTTATTTGGAGTAGAGCTTTCACTGAGTACTGTTGGAAGTGTTTCCTTTCTCTGAAGGTACGGGTGAGTGAATCAGTAGATCAGGAGGAGGTCATCCCTGTACATCCCAGTTCATTATTGGTTTATTTTGCAATTGGGATAAGGTAGAGTAAATACAGGCAGTTACCACATCTCAGCTGATAGAGACATAAATATACTTTTTATTCATACAGTATGGTAATGGTGTAACCTTTATATCTGCAAAGATGAATTATTTGTCAAAATTCACATGAAGAGTAGTGAAGAATGATTGTTTTCTGATCAGATTCTTGTGGAGTAGCTCTGCTTGACTTTTCTTATGTCTGTCCACTTGCCCTAGCTTCCTATTAGACTTTCTTAGAGCCCAAGTTTACCAGAACCCTCAACTCCATCACTTTCCATCACATATTTTAATTTGTTTTCCAGGATAGAAATTAAGTTGATTTTAAATTAATGTTGAAATATAGTTCCTTTCCTAAGACAACCATACCATTGAAAACACAGCACTTAGTTTAATACAAAAGCTCACTAGTGAGCAGAACTGATAGTCAAAGAATTATGGGAAGTGATATATTTCAGCCTAAGTCACAAACAAAAATATTCTAGAGAGAAGAAGGCAGTGTGTGAGAGAGGAAATGACAAAATATGCAGCCTGTACTTTTCATAAAGTAGCTTTAAAATATTGTTCCATGACAGTTTTTATTCCATAAGTTTTTTATCTGACAAAGAACTGCATATCTGTTTAATTTTAAATGTGAGTAAATCTATTTGTGTTTTTGCCAGTAAGTATAAACATAAGATTTTGTAAGGCTTCTTAGGCCGTAGGTTTAGGGCTGTTTGAAGTATACAGTATATTTAATAAGCTACAGGATATCCTTTTGATCTTTAAACCTTTTATAAGGATAAGAATGCACTACCTAGGACAGTTGGCTGAATTTGGTATGTGTAATTGAATAATATCTAGTTTTAAAAAATTCATTTAGACAGTAAGAAATCTGAACAGTAATAGTAATTTGACATCAGCTCTGTCTCTGCATCATTATCAAATACTTTATTCCCCACTACTCTGTACTTCCTGCAGAGCAGGCAGAACTTATGCTCTCTGAGCAGTACAACCATTAGTTTCTGTTTTGACAGATAGCCTCTCTGATGTTTACTGCAAACATATTTCACTGAGGAGTGAACAATTAATTCCACCTAGGGAAATTATGGGTTCATCTCTGATCTGTAATTTCATATTAGTAAAACATAATATTGACAATCATCAGTTCTTAGGCATTTTTCTACCATTATATAATATACCACTCTCCCCTCCAAAAGGCAATCACAGTAAAGATATACAGACAGAAGTTCGCTGTAGTGTGCAAATAGTTTGAGAATATACTTATAAAATGGAAACATTCATCAGAGATTCATCTGCGTCTGTGTTTATAGCAGAATGTTGTAAATAAATACAGGATACATCAAACATGCCAGTTTGGCAGCTGTAATTTTAAATCAAATTTGGCTGATGTGGCAAGGAGTCAGTCACCACATAAAGTTGTTACAATAGGAGGACATAGATTGATTTCAATCAGATCAAAAGGTAAAATAGAGAAGGGAGAATTTTACTAAATCTTTTTTAAAATGTATACTATCAGATGCTGAGCTAACCCCTCTGCAGATTTTGAAAAGCTCTAGATGCCATGATCAGAAAATCTTGTCTCCAGAGAGGAATAAACAGCCCCTCTGAAGTCAGCGTGAAGAAGCCGCTTTGTGGCAGACTCGGGGTGTCCTAACAGTCTTTTGAAAAACAGATGCATAAAATCTGTTTATGTTGAAAATCAGAACGGATTAGCTCTGTTTCAGCACTTCATGACAACTGCCACATTATTTTTGGCTAGACCAGGGCCCAGGAAGGACTGAGAAGCATTACCTTTCAGTGAATGAGATAGTTGTGCCCTGCAGCCAGACCTTGTTGCACAGATCCAAATTTGGGCTAAATCAATTAGCCCCAGGCAAGGAGATCAATGCACTGTAGTGCATGGAGCTCAGTATGGGCCACTTGCCACAAGTTTGGGCCACCTTCTTAGATTCATTTTGCTACCTGTGCAGAGTACCGTGCTGGTATGGGGCTAAACAGCCGCCAGTTTAAAGCTAGCTTGGATGTGTCTTCGTTAAACAGTGCTCACAGTGACTGGAATTCATCCTTGACCAAATACTGAAACCTGTATCTGAGCTAATCACTTGGTGCGCACGAGCTTATTAGTCTCCATTATAGTCAGTGGAGAAAAATGGCCACTTTTAGGGCACAATTTGTCTTATCCTAAAGTAGGCTTTTGGAGATAGGTGAGATGAATCACATGCTGCAAATGCCTCTTTCAGTCTGTCCATTAATGCAGCCTTGGTGCACACATCTGCCCTGAGGACGTCTCAGAACAGGTGAGATGAATCTTCCCTCCCGGTCTGTAGAGTGAATGTGCTCAGGACGGAGGGGTACATGCTGAAATCCTTATGTGGATAAGCCTCCTGCTGATTTCAGGACCAGCAAAGGACCCCAATATGTCTGTATTAAGGAAGTTATTTTTTCTCAGTGGGCAAAGCACTAGATTATGTGTAACCTGCACTGCATCAAATACATTGAGACTGAAAAGAGATGCTACGGGGAGTAGATAAGGCATCTGTGAAAAGTAATATGGGTGTAGGTGAGCTATACAGCTGTAAAATAAAAGTAGGTGAGGAATACAGCTGTAAAAGTCACACTGCTTCCCTTAGACTTTTCCAGTGTCTTTAACCAATGCATAAGTGTAAGATAGTTTCATATGTCAATTATAGACTGCACAGAAAGAGGAAAGAATGATTATGCAAGAGAAAGGAGCAGCTTAATGCATAACTTTCCACTCCAGGAATTTTCATCCCTGTTTCTGAAACTTTCTGCTAATGGAGACAGGATCCTGCACAGAAATCTTAGACAGACCCTGTATGAGAATTCCCGTGAATCAGATCGTCTGCTGGTGTAAGATAGGTTTAGTGCATGCTAGAGTCCTCTGAGGACAAAAAAAAAAAAAAAAAAAAAAAAAATCTTCCGGACCTTCATATTGCGCACTGACTGCTAAGGTTGAGCGAGGCTGTGATCACCTATCAAAAGGACCATGTGGTGGAAGCTCTTCTGCTTTCCTAGCCCTATAGACTCAAAGATATTACCTCTCTCTCCCTACTTCTCCTGGGTACTGACTCATTGTCCCATATCATGAGCTGTTGCCATGTATTTATAGATAATCACACAAATGCACTGCTGGGGTTTCAACTAGTTAATCCACGTATGAACTAGGCAAGATAATAGAGATCCCTTAGCAATGGAAACTGAGGCAGTGTGAATAGTGGGGAAATCTGTGCATAAAAATTTTCTGCTTTCCTTTTGACATCTTCCTGAAAATGATATGATATTCAATGCAAAACTTACAGTCAGTGCAGTGCTAAATGAGGAAATCCTTACTTGTATGAAATTGGCTTTTTTTCTAGAAATATGCATATGCACATCTTTTGAGCTTAATTACTTACACCAGAAAGAAATCAATTTCTGTGGAAAAAATTTCATGTAAAAATCAAAGTAAAAGTTTGAGGTTAAGTTCCAGATCTCAGGAAATGAGAAGTGCACTGTACAGTTTACAGATTTATGCCTAAGAAATTAATAATGATTGAAGACTCTCTGAAAAGCATACATATTCCATTTTATCTGCTCAGGAAGCAGAGCTAAATAAAATTATTCCTAGGTGGTGAAAATGAACCTCATGCTCCTGCCTCTCTCTCTGCACTGCTTCCTCCTCCTGCTTTTCTCTCCTGCCTCCCTGGAAGTCAGCTGTTCCCAGGGGCATCAGTCATGTTTTGCTGCTGGTCTGCAGAGTTTCTAGATGCAGCTTCGTGTGCCTGTCCCTCACTTTCCTCTGTGCTGTAGGCCACATTGCACTGACAGTTGCTGCCCTGCATCATCCACTGCTATCACTAGAAGGCTTTGCCTGTGTTTGAAATTAATCATCTCTTTTACTTGGAGAATTTTTTACAGAAAAGCTGAAAATACAGTTTGCAATCAACAGACCAGTTTCTGCTCCCTCCATACTTTTCCACCCTCTTCCCTCTATGGAGTTTGCTAGAGGTAAAATGACAACGGAGCAAAATAGTTTTCACCAGGCTGTTTTTGAGCTGGCTGCATCAAGTAGCTGAAGCCTGGGAAAGCGATAATGAAAAACACGGCACTGCAGTATCTTGTTTTTATTTCAATGAAATTAATAGGGATATGAACAAGTGTATGCAGACATCTGGTTTTCAGAATCATTAATTCTCTCAAGATTTTATATAGAAGTGATAAACTCCCTTGTTCTATGTGAATAATAAATGACTAGTGTTTCTTTAAGAAAGCCACTTTCATTTGACATTTATTCACATTTAATTCAAAGGAAATTTTTAGGTTATAAAATGCCTTGTGTATTACACATATTTATAATGATTTACATCGGAACGTTTGATAATTTCTGGGAAAAGGCTGCCTATGTTTAGAGACTTGCTTTAATGCGTATAAATTCTGGCCTATATCTCTGTATATAACCATATACACTCTGTACTAGAGGAACAGAAGTAGATACAAAGTAATCTTTGTCTTATCAGCTGAAGGTTTGGTGGCCTTTCTTCATCAGCACCTTTTAAGTCCCAAAGGCCTTAGGTGATTTTCAAAAAACTTTAGAACTAACTCTCACCCTCTTATAGTCACAGCATGACATACGTCATAGGAACAAGATTTGAAAGCTGCTTTTAAAAATATTTGAACTTTTTTTTTTAATTTTTCCTTAGCTGTAAAACTGAGTCCCTTCACTGCCACCTGGCCAATTCTGCAGAGAGAGACATAAAAAAAAATTCTTAAAAATATCCTGAAGGAACTTACTCTATACTAAAATAAGCAAAGCATTCAGTCTCTTTCATCTTGGTACTTTACTGGAAAAAAGTGATTGATGGGTCTCATTGGGAAGCTAAGAAAATGACTTCCCCAATAGTTTAAAAGTGCCATTTTAGGTCTTGTAGCTCCAGTTTTTTAATTTGCATGCTTAAAAAAAGTAACAATTGGTTTAAATTGGAAACTTGTTCTCTTCACTCTGAACTCACTGTAACATTTCAGAGAAATCTCAGCACTTTTCCTGAGAAAAGTGGGAAGTAGTTTTGTATTTTAATACGATATTCCTCAAAACTTTGCAATTTCAATAAGTTCTAGGTGAGTAGATCAATGAGCAGAGGGCAACAAGCACAGGGGAAATGGTATTGAGTCTGCCTTATGTTTTTGCAGTCTTCTATTTATAATTTCCTGTCTTCTGTGTAAAGACCAGAAAGCCTCAAAATACAGTAATGCATTTCAGAGTAGAATCATATCATTCAGAATTACTGAAAGAAGGCTAAGTTAAACTATTATGTTGAAATAGGAATTGAAACCATTTTAAAGGAATGAGTTGAGATTACTCTGTTATAAATAAATTACTTATCCTAAGTTTTCTTTATATGATAAGAAATGTCTTGGATCTTACTGATTTTGCACATTCAGCAGTGAACAATCCTAATGGTTTGATTCAAATCTAATCTAGTTGCTTAGTTGAAATAATTTAGATGGATAGATGCTCCAGATCTTTCCTAAAGAGACTGTTGTGAGAGATGTCCAGGAATGAACAGAGCTGAAATATTTTATACTCGTGAAGGATTGGCCCTGGATGCTGGGCTGAAAGTCACTGTGAAGGCAATCACGAGGACAAACACAGAAAAAAATTTCTAGCATGTTTTTCTCTGTCTAATAAAGCCAAGAATACACCTTCTGTAATAGAGTTTTCTTAGGAGGAAAGTATTATTTTTTGTATTAATAGGAAAATCATAAAGCTTTTCTTTCTTTCTCTCTCTCTCTCTTTTTTTTTTTTTTTTTTTGAAGAGAATGTTGAATTAAAGTTTCTTGGTTTAATGACAGAACATTTTAAATGTCACATTGAAAAAAGTAGCACATACTGCAATACTTAGGGTAAAAAAATCACAGCTTTGGTGTGCCTGGCAGGCTGCTGTCCCTTAGGAGAAAAGTTACAGCATATTTCTATAATGAGGGAGATAAAAGGAAGAAATGCCACATTCAGAAGTGGTATGAAAGAAATAGCTTGATAAATGACTTTGGGTCTGCAGTATTTTGCTGTGAGTCATAGCCTACAGCTGCCTATAAGAAAAATGTCATTTAAAACTTCAAGAGGATCAAGAGGTGAACTATGAACGCAAGTGGACTGCTTGCATGGCTGTACTTCCACGTCAAAGAGGTAAAGGGATTAGGTGCCTCTTTTGAAAGTCCACATTTTTCTGAGCAAAAAGTGAAATAGGAGGATAATTGCTTGAATAAATTGCTAACTCAGACAAATTTGGGTGAACCATGTGCTTCCTCAAAGCAGAAGCTGACATGAAGGGTTATACTAATATTGGACCATCATTTTGCCAATGTTGCTAGCATCAGTTATTTCTGAATGTGATCAAATTCTAAACTAAGACATATCTTATACTGCAGTATGTAGAAAGGTTGCTAGGCACCACTGGGAGTTAATTTTATTAATGTGCACATCACAAGATCATCTGTGTGTATCATTTCCAAAGAAAATAGCCGATTAATGAGCTCTAGATCTGCCAGAGACATTAAGCTCCCAGTACCTCTGCACTTATTATCTGAGGAGAAGGTGAATTTTAGAAAACATGTAGGGCGATTTGGCACTGAGTGTTGGCTTTCTGAAATGTTCTGAATAGTTTGTTCTGAAATAAACAAAACAAAAAAAGTCATAATATTAAAATGAATTTTCAAAAACAGCAGGAGTACAAGGTGGGAAGCCCTGTTAGGTAGGGAAGCACAAACGAACTGTGAGGGGGACTTTTACCTGAGTCATCCACAACCGTCGTAACTCACCATACGATGCAGTGAGTGAAGTTGAGAATTGGTTCCAGCACTAGTGATATCGCAGGCCAGAGAGGCACTCTCTTCTTCTAGCTCTTCGGAACTGTTTCCATACCAGGAGCAGCTCTCATGGTGTTTGGCTGTTGGGAATTTCAGCAGAAAATTAGGCATTACGTACATGCACGTAAAGCTTAAAACACCAATATTACACCAAATAAGAACAGGGTAGGTTATATATTATCAAGGCAATTTTAAATAACTGAATTTATTTGTTATACATAAAAATATGTATGTGTATAAATATATATATGCATGGAAACCTGATACATTTTGTAGGAGTTGTTACGTGTTGTAGCTCGTTACCTGTCCTAAGAAGTTTGCACGGTTTGATGTTAGCTCAGAGCTGCCGGAGCAGAGCCCGTGTTGCATTATGCCTTACTGTAGGCAGCTATCAAGGCAGAATGACAGAGATTTCAGGGAAGTTTATAAATTTCCCGTGCGGATGGACTGCACTATCCCCAAAGCAGGTGTTGTCGTGTTTATAGTATGGGCTTTTCATGTGCTGTCAGTGTGAAGAGGCTTCTGTCATCTCTCTATTTCTGCCCCCTATAAAGAAAATATATAAAGCACAAAAGAAAAGTTTGACAGAGAATTTCTTGTTATGAGCTCTTTTTGTTTTGCTTTCAGGAGAGATGTAGGACCCTCTCCAGGTGAAGGACTACTTTTTGCAGTTGTGATGAGACCAGAATCCTGACCGGGCCTACGGGAGCTTCGCTGCGGTGCAAGCGCCGTGTGCCTTGCGTGCAAGCAGTGTGAACAGAGCACAGCCTGAAGTGGTGACTGTTCGGAGCTGAAAGTATTAAAGCTTCCCTCTGTGGTTTGTTGCAATATTTCTATGGCAACCTGGTACTATAAAAAGATTCTTGCTAAATGTGTTACTTCTGCTCTTTTCCCGCTTCAGATTTTTATTTTTCAGTTTTCAGCTACTGTAAAAAATAGTCTCCCTTGCTGTTTTGTTCATTTACACTTATGTAAATAGCTTTGTATTTGCTTTATTATTACTATCAGCATTAGTATAAACTACTCATGTTATCAGAGAAGCTATAAGACTAAATGGTGAGTTTGCTATGGCACAGGAAAATGTGAGCTGTCAGTGAAAAACTAAAATTCAAGGTGAATATGTACATCAGTAAGTATCAGAGACGGATGCTTTTGTTAACCCAGATTTTGATTTTTGTGCTCAGAATGCCATTTGATATTAGTTGTCCTATTTTATTCTGTTATGTTGATTATATCCAGATGCAGCCAGACAAATCGGCAGTGGCAGAGAGTTTCCACTTTTGGTGCTCTGCACTGCATGTGATAGCACAGATGTTTCCCGGCAGTCAGCAGACAGTGGCAGTGTAAGCCAGGAACGGCACATCTACAGAATTTCGAGAAGCAACATAAGACTATGTTTTTTTAGACATACTCCTGCATTCTCATCTGATAACAAAACAATTGTATGGTCCAACTGTGTGCCAAAGGTTAGCTACTGGACTGACACTGCTTAGCCAGGGTGTATCCAGTCCTACTCAACTAGCAGACAGGGTGATGATGAAAATTATTGAATGACCAGTTGAATGCTGGAGTGCAGATGGAGCCCCCTCCTCAACGCACAAGGTGGCCAAAGCCACCACTAGCACGAGAAACAGCTCCTCTTTCTCTGATGCCAAATGCCAGTGCAATGCATGATTCAACTAGCTATTGATATACACAGAGTAGTAACAGGGCTCATCGTTTGCTTTTCTGTTTAACATCACTGAATCTGAGATGCCGGTGACAAATTTCTTCCCTGCTTTGTATGCAAAGAAGGAGACTTCCAGGAGTCAGCAAGGCAGGCCCTGCTGTCTGAGTTATCCTGCAGGAGTCTGGTGATGCAGCACAGATAGGGAATGAGATAATCTTGCTAACATCAGTAAAATAAGAGCACTCACCTGTCAGCTGAAAGAGAAAAACTGGCTCCCTGGAATTCCCTAGTATCAACAGTCAAAGAGCAGCAAGAAAGAACAGATCCAGAGCTTTACTCTTCAGTTCCCTGAAAAATTAGTGTATTGCTCTTGGGGCAAGAAAATAGCAGGAGTTGCAAACAAAATCAGCAACAATAAGCTAGAGCAAAGCTAGCAGGAGGCAAATATCTGGGGAAGGCAACATGCACAGAGAGCTGCTGCATAACTTGTGTGTGGCTTGTGTCCTGGCAAGCCGGACAGCTTTCTTTGGGGAAGAACCTGGGAGTATGGGAAATGGTCACTGCTGGCTGGGAGGTGGTCCTGCTGAGCAGTAGTGGTTATTGTTACCAAACTCATCTACCTACCCCCCTAGCAACAGCCCTGATCCTCCCTCACCATCTTGTTTCTAGTCCCTGTCCTTCCCTCCCCTCTCCTCTTGGGATACCCTTCTACCCTTAGTGAACTCCTTTCTTTGCTTGATACTTAACGTTATTCAGTTATTTATTTGCACATGGATAGCGTATTCTCATCCTTTCTCCTCCCATACATTTTGTCCATGTACTTTTTGTCCTTAGCACATTACTTTTTATTTAGCCAATCTATTTTTCTTTCAGTCATATTTCAGAAGCTAAATCCATCAGCACTCAATCACTTATCCTTTTCTGAGATCCTTCCCATTTGTCAATATCTTTTTGCTAATAGACTGTCTAAAAAGGAGATAAGTTATTACAGATGCTGTGATATGACAGAAGAAAAATAGTTTATAAGGTAGATAGTCTATTGAAAGAAATTGTGTGTGTATGTACATGTGAGTATGAGTATGTGCATGTGTGTATAAAAATAAATTAATATTATTTTAAAAAGTCACAGTGAACTAGAAAAGTCATGAAAAATTAACAAACTTTCATGAAGTTTGGAATTTAAAATGATGAAGAATAACCCCTCAGTTTCATTCCAGACATGGTATTTGTAATAGTAGAACAAATAATAACAGATGATGTTGCAATGAGGATGAGAAGATAATGAGAAGGTCCTGAATATCTTTCCACTGGTTTCTCTAGCTTTGAATAGAGACTAGGTATTTAGAGAACATGGGAGTAAGGCTCCAACAGTGGTAATGTGGACTCAGGTAATGCATTGTCATTCACTAATCCATTGTTAAGGAATCTCATGCTGTCCACGAGAGAGCAGCAAACCATAACATTGGTAAGATGATCAGCCATATATTAGGAATAATTAATAGCAGAATCTGCAATTAACATTATGTAGATAATCTCTAGGCTCAGGAGTTAAATTATTTTTGTCCAATCATTGGCTAAATAAGAAGGGAGAACATTCATGAGGAAAAGGAGCATTAAGATAAGGACTGACTTGTGAATGACTCATGAAAAGTAGCCTAAGAAAATTCTCTCCATCTTTCAATTGCATTTGACACTGATGGGAGAAATGATGCTTGACTAAGAAGCTATGCATCTGTTCTGGTTAAGAAGTTGTTATATCATGTTTTTCTTTACTATTATAAATGGCATAACTGCCACTCCTTTGTCTTGCCTGGGTTTTCAAGGAATGTCTTCCGCCTTTTCAGGTTCTACCTGAGGCTCTATCCCATACCTGGAACACAGTATTTTTCTAGTAGGTTTGCCCAAGAAATGAGCTGTGTTCCTAGGAATCATCTATAGTGTTCAAACCTGCAGTTCTCAGTGTGTCACGGAATCAAAAATAGCTCTTCAACAGTTGTCCAATGTATTGACATTTTTTGGTTTTTTGTTGTTGTGCAATATGGATCTGTCAGACGTCTCACTTCAGTCACCGAAACAGTTTATTCACTTACATACAAAGCAGAAGATGAATTTTCACAAATCGCTATGGAAATGCAAAGTATGTTAAAAACTGGCAAGATAAGATTACTGTAAGGCCTTAATCCAGCAGAGTACTTTACAATATTATTTGGTAGTAATCACATGGAGTGATTAACATATCTTAAAGTTAGCCAGCCAACTACTTAGATAGTTTTTTGCATCGTTTCTCAGAAAATATGTCTTCTGATGAGCTATTTCAGCCAGGGGAAGTGAAGAGTAATTCATTTTTAAACCTATAGTTGAAGCATTTCAAATCAAAGTAATTGATAAGTTTAAGGTGTGCATTTTGAATACCCACTGAATCTTGAATTGCACATTAGAAAAAAAAAAAAAACCCTAACAAAAATATTCCTAATGAAAGTCTCAGTGGACATGAATGAAATAAGAGTCAGTATCCATTAGCCAAAATAAAATCTTGCAGACAACTCACTTAATCAAAATAATTAGTTAGACAATCAGCGCTATCAAATGTCCACATAAGCCTGGTTTTCAGGGACTTGGTGTAGTATGCAAAGGTCTTTCTCTTTAGAGTTTCTTTAATTCAAAGGATGTTATTATATAAAAAATGAAATTATTGAGAAGAAAAATACATAAATGAATGTCTTGATGCGAAAGTAAGCATGTCAGTGATATAAAAGATATGAAGTCTTGGGTAACTTTGCTCTGACAAGGGGAGGGGGATCTCAATACTGTATACAGTCTTGGGCTTATCCTATCCTGGAGATTTTGGAAGAATATCCAGCCTCTCCTGACTCCCTATGCTCTTTTCTCATGTCAAGGCACCTCACCTTCCTAAAGTAAAACTTATTCACGACGGCAGAGTCCTGGCAGGCTTAGAGATTGCATTTAAGTGAAAAGACATTATAGAGGAATGTGGTCTCAGGGTTAAAAGGAAGGACACTGACATGCCAGGTCCTAGCCTTGGTCTTCTGCAGGTGCTGCTACTTATGGTGTCTGTGGTATCCACCTGACAAAACACTGCCCAATAAGTTGCTGAAATTTGTATAATCTTGGGAGCAGTACCAGCAAATTAGCAGAGAAAGACAGATAAAGTTGTTTTTTACAACAAGTGGCTTTCATTTATATGTGCTTCATAATCAGAAGAGAATATTTTACCTTATTTTATGTTAGTCAGTTCAGACTAGGGCAATGATTTTCTTCAGACTTTACTGCAGTGTTTATAAAGGAAATATTTTATACTACACAACTAGTGTGTTTTCAAGAAATACTGACTGAGCAAGATTGAAGACTTTAAATCTCAGTAATATAAATTATATGGTGTGTAGTCTTGTATATATCATATATATGTGATACCATATACCATATATGGTATCACAGTATACTCTCTACTTCCAGGTGAGGTGATCAGTTAACTATGCGGTGAAAGGCATGCAGTAAAGATTAAAGATTTACATCTTCTAAATAGGAACTCCTCATTTTTCAGTCTATTATGTGCAACAGTGATATTCTCCAGAGGGGTCACATAAGGTCTTCTGCTGTGTCAAGGGAGATAGATAAGCCAGTTTATTCCAGCTGTAGCTAGGGCCTCCAAAAACACATTCCTGTTTGACTGGAAATTCTCCCAGTTTCAGTAACCTAAAGCTTAAACTTCCAACAGATTGCAAGTGGAAAGAGAGAGAGATTTTCTCTGAATTGCCCCTGGAAATGCTTCTTTTTCTCCATGACTATATATGGAGTCTAAATGATAAAGATTGGCTACCTACTTAACTTAGATGCCTAATTGCACAGCTGTGAAACTGAGATCACATCAGTCATTCTGAGAGTGCTATTTCAAACTTACCAGTCCCTGGCTGGGATTTGAATTGTTTTATTTCATTAATGTTTTATATTATTATAATTTAGTGATGAAGATTGTATACTTGTAAGTAATGATTATCAGCACGATATTTGTGCCTTTTGATTTAAGGCATTGCCAGAATTTCAGCTAATGAAATAATAACTCAGCACAGTTTGTGGTATTTCAGCTCCTACAGAAGCAGCATGTGGAGTGTGACAGTTATATTAAAAAGTGCCAAATGGTGTCATTATGTTAATTATTACCATACGTTACAAATAACCCCAACATTTTAAGTGCATATTTAAGATTATTTAGGCCAGTCTGTAGAACCATGGGAGTTGACCTTTGCTGGAACTTTGGTTGCATTAGTTAATAACATGTTTTTAAAGTACTAAAATCAAAACAAATCTGTTGAACCAGCAAATGGACACTTTTCATCTCAATCTTTCCCTCCAATTATAATTTACATGTATTCATTAGGAATAATTTGTCTTGCCCAGCAACTGTTCATCATCTACAGTGCCTTTACTGGAAAAGTGATTCTTCAGCACTGTTATTTAAAAAAGGCAATAATTAACAGTGGCCATCAGTATTTGTTGTTTGTGATTTTAAACAATCACTACCAAATGGGCTTATGCATCAGCTGGTTTATACCAGCATCATTCTTGGAGTCTGTGGGGTTATGCCAATTTAAAATTTATTCTAAGTTAAATCAGAATCTGGTCAACCGCCCAGCCATCCCTTATCCTCCCATTTATTTTTTTATTAGAAAAACAAATCCAAAGATATATGCTGTCTGGTGGAGTCTTGCCTGATGCAGGACCAAAGAAAGACTGGCTCAGCTACCAGTGAAAGCTTTAACTTGTGCCCAGAAACAACAGCTCATTATCATTGTTCATTTTGGCATGAAAGACTCTTTGGGACACCATCTAGCAAGACTAGCTCTAGCATGGCTGAAGGTGTAGAGCCAGGAATGATCAACTTTTGGTGATCATGAGACATAGCTCAGTGCAAGCTAGGGCTCTCAAGTATGGAAAAAGTGAGACTAAGGGAGAGGACATGAGAGTCCTGTGAGGACGTGAGCAGCAAGGAGGGGTCGATCAGGGATCACTGACATTATAGGAATGATGAGGCATCAGGGGAAACTGGCAGGGAGTAAGTACCTTTAGGGACTACTTCTGTTTGCAGTTAAAAAGAGGCTATTAAATCTTGATATGGCCTGATTTTATGTTCTTTATTTTAACTTCCCCTTCAAAACTTTACTAGCAAATCCACTTTTGGCAGAAAAATAGGCAGAATTAGAATCTATCCCTCCATGTGGTTAAAAATACTAATGTTTAAACCATGAAGATCATAGGAGAGGGGGTAGATTCCCTCTGCTAGCCCATGCAAAGGCGTTGCTGCTGGGGAGTTAAATCTGAATGAAAAATATTAGCAGTCCCAGCATTTTGTCATTTTTTTCATGGTATGCAAATTTCCATGCTGAGTTTATTTATATCCCCTTCATCACGAAAGAAGTAAGGTATATATTATATCTCGGTTAGGAATTTATGAAAAACTTGGATATTTATGTGTATAAATGGGCTTGATGCTGTTCAGTATACATGCTGTTTGAATTTGAATGTACCTTTGTGTCCCCGAGTATGCAGTTAGCAATTCAGACAGGGAAGGGTCCACTTATTGCAGTGAGAGTGATATTTCTCCATCTTTTCCATTCTCCCATTCTTCCATTAGGTCTTTAAACACCTTGAAGTAAGCTTCTAGCTCATTGGGCATGTTTAACCACTTGTGCAATGTGCTGTACTGAGCTGAGGAATTCTGCTTCATTTGGTGTTGGAATTTTTACAACCCAGAATAAGCAGAACCTCTGTGTAACAGTACAATTTTCAATCTATCTCATGCTAAGAGCTTTTAAAAGGTACTACTTCCACTGCTTTCTTTTTCAGTCAGACACTTACAGTAATCACCGGTCATGAAGACAATGCAGAATTTCAGATATTTACAACTTTTTTAACTAAACCAGCCGAGTTCAGTTAAGGCAAACTGTAGAGTAGCTCCTTCTGCTCCTAAAACAGGAGGGCGGTCCAGCTTAGTTGCATTACAGAGTGTCTGTATTGTCTTCTATAGGTAAAACAGAGTTTGTCTTGTTTTAGGCCTACTAGATAAGAGTCTGGTCTAGATCAGCAGGTATGTGGCTACACTGGAGTAAGGCTGGGTCTACACCCTGCTTTGGTGCACAGTCCCTCCCTTTGCCTACCTGGTCAGATACGTTATTCAGCTCTCTTCTCTTATCCCACTATTCTTTCCATGGTGCCTTGATGTCAGAGGGGATGTTTAATAGGGATAAAGACCTAGTTTTCCAGATCTGGGGATCAGAGGTCATGGAAAAGTTCTGGCCTTCACCAGAAGTCTGCAAAGTTAAAAAGCTGTCCTCAGTGTTTTTCAAAACTCAAGAGTTTATGGTTGTACTGTATACTCTATATTTCAAAGTCTAATCCCTGCATATCTGGGAAGGACTGAAATTAACCCAGTACCTTAAGGTAAACTTGCATGTATTCAAGCATTTGAATACAATATAAATTCTCAGAATGGTTGCTAGTAAAAGAACAGTATTTCAAATGAACAATAATAATAATAACAACAACAACAATAATATCTGGTGTGTTTTTATGTCTTCAAATTATAGGCATTTGTGTCATGTGTTTTATATGCCTCCGAACACTGACTGCTGCATACTGGTAGGTCTGTCACATCACCAGAAGCTTTTGTCTCACATTGCAGAGGATTCTTCTTTTCTCCTTTTTTCATAACTTACAGACTTGAACTTACAGAAGTTCAAGTCTCACTGCTCTTTTTGAGCTTGGCCAGAATCTAGCTGTAGCAGCAGACCTTTTCTGCGCAATCAAAAAAAACCCGTAAGCCAAGCATAGCACTGCTGTAGTCGTGTTAATAAGGTGCCACCTTCTGATTGCTTAGAGATGTGCATCCGACACTACTGGTTTTTACAGTTCTCTGAACAGACAAAACACTGGCTAAATGCTCTTGTTTGCTTGTACAGAGAAATCCTGAGTCCAGAAATTCACAGGACTTTCAGTGACTGGAACATCTGGATTTGAATAGATCCTCTCTTTAGATACACAGTTGTGTATATGAATAAGATAAGAAGTAAGAACTAGATTAATTCTGAGTTATAGTAAGTATACTTTCAGGAGCTTTTAAGTTTCAGGGATATTTCCAAAATCCTGTATAAATTTATAATTTTGTGATTTTTACTGACTTATCCTAAGTTTGTGATGGTTGAATATTTTCAATGTATGTTTACTTTCTGAATTTTTTTCATTCTGATGTCAAGATACGATGTTGATTGAATAATGAATCTGTAGGAGTGTCCTGTATTAAAGATGTCAAGATTTAGTTAGGTGATCATGAGGAGGAGTTCTTACTGGAGATCATCTCTTTCTCAAGAAGATGAAGGTATTACATTTTGTCATTACTATGGATAAGGATGTTTAATATGAAACTAGTTTCTACATCAAGCCTCTTATAGGCAAATTGACATGTTCGGAAAACTTTTGCCTTAGACTCTATAGGCATATGCAGGTCTTTAAAACAAGCCATGTCTAAGGCTTACCCAGAGCCAGTTACATGGTATTTATCATTTATTGATATGTGCTAGAAATTGGTAGATGCAATGGTGCACAGTGCATGGTGCTTAACCGTAAGTGTCAATAATACAAAACAAATGTGATGCAAGTGTAAGCATTATGCTGAGAAAATAACAGTCAACTGCAAACAAACATCACACAAACTTTCAAAAATATACCTAGTGTTGCTTGTGAGAGTGCAGTATTCATGCTTTATTGCTTTCAAAGGCTGTCTTTTAAAAAAATCTTTAGAAGAAATTTGTTTTCTTTCCTCTTTCTCCTCCTACTAGGAAAAAAAAAAAAAGGTTGTAACTATATATACTTCCTGAGGATTGCTCCCATATGGGACTATGACCAGGGGCAGGCTATGCGTCTGTCGGGGCTTTGGGGTAAGGCAGCTTCTTCACTCTGGGATGAAAACTATGGAGCTCAGTGTCGTCAGGCCAGGCTGCAGGCCCCTTTTCAGTCTCTTCCGGCGTTCAGCAAGCAAACTACTGTCATCACTTGCCATTCCCAGAGCCTCTCCTCCGCTTGGCTCTCCACAGGACTTGGGTTACGGTTTGTTGTTCTTGGCCATGTGAAGATTTTGGTGTGTGGTTCATAGGTTCATGAGGGCTGGTGAGCCCTGATAATACCCTCTCTCTTAATTTGCCGTTTCTGTAAATGTGCAAAATCAAATATGGAACAGCCCAGATGTTTTGTCCCAAGGTTATACCTTATGGTTTATATGTACATTTCACTAGCTCATTATTTGAGTTGATAGACTCTTCTACAAAGTATAGTGCCATGGGCTAGTGTTCGTCCAAAGTGACATTTCTATATCTTCCAGTTTAACCTTTAGACTCTTTGTGCGCACGCCAGTCAAATGCAGGCTTACAAATACTCTCTCTATTTATAGTTCTCTGCGTTGTTGTCTGTCTGGTCTATAAACGGAGCGCTCTTTGAGAAGCCCCAAAGCACTGGCAAATGGACACGGTCTGTCCTGTGGCTACAGGCATTGTCTGACACATTTTGTAAAAAATGTGGGACTGTCCTGCTGTTCTCCTTTAAGCACATACATCCATCACAATGGAAAGTAGTGTGTCCTTTGGATCTATATTCATCCTGAAGGCATTTATCACTGGAATTGCTATTCTTTCATTAAATCAACTATCCTCCAACCATCAGTTACGTTTTGTCCCTTTTCTGTTAAACTTGGAAGTGCAATCAGATTTACAAATGGAATTATCAAATAGATCAAATTCTTCCAATTAAAACAATCGTATGTGAATAATTGTTTCTAAAAGCAAGGAACTGTGCATACTGCCCTATCAGTATCCCCTAACAGTACTCCCATCAGGGGTTTAAGCCCTCCTGTCACTCCAGAGTTGTAGGCAAATTCACTCTTACTTACACCTGTATAAATGCAGTGGAATTGGAGTAGTAAAAAGAAATATATACAGTTCTAAAAGCCATTTAGTCTTGCTTTCTGAGGAAGCTGGAGTGACCTAAGTGTGGAGAGGAGCTATTGGGAATGGGAATTACTGTACACCAAACTAGAGCATTTGATAGTCAAGGCTTTCAGTAAAAACTGAAGTTTTCAGCCCGTACACAGGAAAATACTTTCTTCTTAGGAAAGCCTTTCTTGATAATTAGTCTAGTTCTTGTTTCAATAGCATGAATGAGAGAATTTCTTGTATGTCAAAACATATACTGTAAATCCTTCTTTCCATAGCTTGTCATTTTGACCACTCGACCTTTGTAGCCTGTCCACATCAATGGGGTGGATATGAAGGAGAAGAGATATGAAGAAAACATTCAGTTAACTGGGCCTACTTTATAATTTGTTCAGGTAGGCAATTGCATTTGGCTATACAAAGAAATGGTGTGATAGATTACAAGTACCACTTTGCTTCCCCGGAAAACAAAGAACAAAAAAGACCCTCTGCCATCACTCTGCTTTTGTAAGAGAGGAGTATGAAAGCCACTCAGTGAACATATTTAATGAATTATTACATCTCCTGGGGATCTATTTAATATCAGGTCACTTCCTTCCCTTTTTAATCTGGTACATTAGCAGTTGCCTTTTAAGCACATATCATTAGCAGTAGTTCTGCTGGCTGAGGAGTCAGGAAAGCTGCTAAGATACCAACACAAGGTGCTTATCATCAGATCTTATGTCCTGCATTTGGTGCAAAGACTGTAATTTAATCACCTCTGAATTGTACCTAAAAACTTATGTGCTTGTCAGGCTTCTGGGAAAGACAGGCTTTGTATCTGTGTAATAGTATGGGAAAGTAGAAGTTAAATCAGGAGTCTTGGTCAAGTACTTTCTTAGTATGTATTGCTAATAAATACATTTAAAAGAAAGTGACCTTTTCTGGCTATATGTTTTACACATAGCTGATAGGTCACATGACAACTCTGTCTGACCAACACAAAAAAATCCTTTGGAAAAGGATTGAAAGAGCATTTGGAAAAGCAATGGGCCATTTCCGTAAATTTTTCATTTATTCAAAAGCTATTTTGAATAGCATACACATGTATGTGAAGATTCCTCAAAATTTTTGAAAATGGAGCTGTTTAATTTGATTAATACTTAAGAAAACTGAATTTGTTTATAGTGACAGGTTCCATTAAAACACTGAAATTTTAAACAGGAAAAAAATAGGTAACTTTTTTCCAATGAAATACTACATATTTTTAACAACTTCCTAAATCTAACCCACTCAAATAATATGTACATCATTTTAATTAGAATTGGAGAATTGCTATTTAATGTTTTATTAAGTAGAAGCTTGTGTTGTTTCATACTGATAAAATTAGAAAGTGAATAATTAGTCTCAGCTCTAAATCACTCAGCACTCTGACACACTGTTAGCAGCGCAGCAGACCGTAATCACCTCTGAAAATAATCATTAAATCACCATTTCATGAAAGGATCATTATTTAAGATTTCACCATGAATCTACAGTCATTTGTAAAGGCATTATATAGCTTAATAGCTATGTCTGGGATAGCGCACACAATAGGTGCTCCACAAACCATAGAAGTTGCAGAAAATGTTGAAACCCTGTGGTGGGGCTAGCACAGGCTCTGCCTGGGCTTTCTGAATGCTAGAAGGTCCCTTTTTTATTTGTATCACCATAGCATCAGCCTTGGTCCCCTGCTGACATAGCTAGACGCTATGCAAACAGGGAACGGATGGACAGTTCCTATTCCAGCAAGATAAACCACATAAAATCTCCTCCATTTGTCACTTCTTTACTGTGGCCTCTAATAGAAATAGAGCTAGATGGGCTCTGTTTTATTATACGTTGGGAGTTTTTGTCCGTATAGCCATCATTTTTGCTTTAGCTACCTATTGTTCGATGCAGACGCTGGATATTTTCATGAGTTACCATACTGTTACAGAGCTGTCTTTAAATATTTTAAAAGCTATCACAGCATACTCACACAGTGACTGCTGATCAAGTTTGTGTCTTTGAAAGAATTACCCCCCCCCCCTCCACACACACACAGTTTAAGAAGGCAGATCCTACCCTCCCAGCTGAGAAGCAATATCAGTCTTGTCATGCCCACCATGAGGTTTGGTAACACCAGCTGGGTAAAATTAAGGTGCTTAGTTCAGGCTAATGTTCAGGTTGAGAGCAGTGACTTCTATAAAGGTGCTATCGCTGTTAGTGGCAGGCATATGGGCTTACCTGAAGTAGCTATCCTTGCCTAGGGTTTCCTTAAAAGCATTGCTGTGAGAAATTTCCGCAGATGAAACCAATACCCATTTCACTCCTCTTTTTCTGCAAGATGCAAAAGTAACCTTGGTTAAACAGCGAGACTACAGCTTTTTGCTGCATCTGCTGTCTGATTTAGCCCCAGGAAAATATTTTCTCAGTCTTGGGCTACTTTTTTTTTTTTTTTTTTTTTTTTTTCCCCACTGAATTTGCTATGGGATTCAAGGCACCATCATGTTTAGGAGAGTAAAAACTTGTACTAATCCCATGACTGTTTTTGCTTGCTCTCCCGGCACTGACGGCAAAAGGAGCAGCCGATGGTTTTTGGGCCGCCTCGCTGCCTCGCGCCGGACCTCGCCGCGGGCTGCAGGTGGCAGCACAGGCACCGTTTGCGGAGCGGGCGGAAAGCCTTGGCGTGAAAAAGTGCTGATTCCCGTTATTTTGCCTTTTTTCCTTTCTCGGTGGAAACTGGTGGTGAAAACACAGTTGAAATTTTAAATTGTGATCCTCTTTCAGAATTTGCGTCCTGAAAAGCAAGCTCTAGCCTTTTTACTGCTCTGCGTAGTAGTATCGCCGCTCCCTGTGAAAGCACAGGACTGGGACGGGATTCCTGGGTCCTAAAATCATCGCATCTGCAGTTCCAAGCGCAATGCCAAATACACCCTGCAAGTTGCAAAACGTGTTGGTACTGCATTCTCTTAAAACAGCCAAGACTGATGAACTGTACCGACTAAATAGCACCGACCTCTAACTCCGGGGACAGGCCAGTCCCTTGTCAGGACAGTCATTTGTAAGCTTAGAGGGTTAGTTAGTGTGCTTTTGACTTCCTGAGAAAGGCACCCTGCATAATATCTGGATGGTAGATTAATTATTGAAAAGAAATGTCCTATCTTTCTTGCTCCTGTTAGCATCAGAGTAAACACATTTATCTAGCTGTTTTTGAGCACACAAGAAGTGAAACGCATGTTTCGTTAAAAACCAAGAAAGGTCCTTTTATCCACTTGGGAGGGGCAAGCAACTGGGTTCACAGCAGGGCTACACAAGGAGAGCGGAGCAGAAGAAAAGCATTTGTTCAGGGGCAACAGCAGCGAAAAGTCTGCACTGACTAAAATACAGAGAAAACATGCTCTTTCCTCGGCAAATAACTTTAAAGCAGTCTTTACACAATGGAAATATTCAATTAATTGTAAGCATCATCCCTCTTAAGAGTCTGATTTCCATTTACTCTTTCCCTGTGTTCAGCTGCTGCAAAATATCTTTTTGTACAGAGTAAATAGCATATATGTGAAATTTTCATAATTTCAAGGTCTTTTTTGAAGTAGTATTAAGTCAGACTCCATGTGAGTTGAAAATGTGGAGGCTAAATACAAGTAGTCTGGGTTATTTTTCCGGAAAGATACAATTTGCAGTCAAGTAGCACCTAAATCAGATTCATTAAATGAATCTGTGCTCTGTTCGTTCTTTAAATGAATTAATGTGCTCTGTTTAACGTGATGTACCTTTGACTACCTCTGTTTGGAAAACTGCTTTCTAAGGGCTGCTCATCTGAGCTGACCTCATGCATGGTTATTGGCTTTTTTTGAGTTTCTAGCATCAGGGAGATCTGAATTGCTTCCTGCTCTTGAAGCTTTCCCTCTTGAAATCTTTCCATCCTGGATGCTCTCTCTCAGGATTGGTACTCAGAAAAGATCCAGAATCTAGACTCTGATGACTGACTTTACTACCAGACTTTATTATACCACAAGTCCTGCTGACCTTGCTAATTGGATTCTCTGAACCAGTATTGACAGGCTAAGCTTATTTTTTACAGTAGTTAGTGTGTACTATAGAAAGTATGTGTTAAATGAATGCAGAGTGGGGGATAAATGCTCTTCTTACTTTACCTCGGATAAGTCACCCTTTCCTAGGGTTCTTGAGGCTCTTTGTGGAACCACTTAACAGGACCCTTGCAGTTTCACTCAGGTATTTCCAGTGCCATTTAAACACTGATGTATTTCTGAATGTCTTGCTCCAAGTACGTGGAGCCTCGTCTAAAATTCTTGTGATGCATATCTTAATTCAAAAACCCTCCCTTAGCTAACTTCATGGATTTACGCATGAAGTAATTTGTCTTGCTAGCATAGCAGAGCAAATAGTAAAAATTTGCCTTTCTGTGCATGCGTGATCCCAGACTCTCTCTATGCTTATTTACAACAAAGTACGCCTCAAATTAGAAATCTCATATTGAAAATTTATCTCTTTCTCTCTATTTGACTCATTTAGGTCACAACCTCACAGATAGATGCTCTGTTCTTGCAACTGTTTTGGTATGGATTCTAATCAAATCCCACACACCGTTTAAGCGAAACATGCAAATTATGCGGGCCTTTTGAAATGCTATAATGACAACTGGGCAGAATGATGGACAAAAATCAATGGAACGGAAATGTTCTGTCCCATTAAAGACATGGTAAACACAGCCTAATTTGCTGCATTTGTACTAAACCAGTCATCTGCCTTATCCACGTCAGTAATTTTGCATAGGTTACAAGCAGAGCTTTCAGATTATTATCAGCAAAGCACTCTTCCTCTTTTTTTGGATTGCAATAAAATCAGAGGAAAACAAATACATATACACACATGTATATACACACACATATATATATAAAGCTTTAAGACTGTGTGTCTCCATACTCCAGAGTTTTGGGGACCTGTTTATTCTCCTCTCTCGTTTGCTTTAGTAAAGGACCCTTAAGCTGTTGCCCAGGACAGAGAACAGCTAGGAGCAACAGAAAGGCTCTACTAATGAGCAACTGTGGCCCTGCAGCCTGCGTGGGCATCTCATGCTGCCCCCACTCCCATGCCCTTGCTCTCCTCTGGCCAGGCGAGGGCCTACAGCAAGGGCAGCAAGACCCTGCTGCTGCGCTGGCTACAGCAGCACTTCCCAGAAGTCATAAAGTGATGGGTGTTATTAAGATGACAGCTATAAAGTTAGAAAATGATTGATAGTGCGGAAAAAAATGACTGTTTGGATCAGTTTTGGGGAAGGATAATGAGAGATTTTACAGATGTATAGCTGCTGTGCAACCCTGGGATTGGATTTAGAGAATCTTCCCTGTATAGCTATTAAAAATATTACTAGGATTTGTGCTATTTGGGGAGATAAACTTCCCAATCATAGCTTGAAGAACAAATAGATAGAAAAAAAGGATTATATGTTATGCTGGTTTGCAATAACAGGGATACGGTGACCTGGCATAGCCTAACAGTCTTATCTTATTAATGTGCTAATGAGTGAAATCAGCCAAGTTTTCTTAGCTAGCACAGACAGGATAAAGTGGATATATCCTCAGTATTGTAATGCATCTCCTGCAAATGGCCAACCAGTCTATGAAATTCCCTGGGAGAGTCCTGGGATACTGCACGGTCATGGACCAAGAAAAATAACATTTCAAAAGCTGGATGGTTGAGGCACAGGGGTAAGTTACTGTCTCACTACGTAACCAGGTCTCTCCTGAGCCATAATATCTGACTGTGTGCCTGCTCTTAGCTTGAGCCAAACATAGGGGACAGGCAGGGTGGTCAGTGCTCATACCCTCCAGCCCAGTCAGACATCCCTTTTATATAGTAAAGTACCTTTTATTGTCTTATGTAGACGTCTTTGAAACTATATGTGTGTAAGCTGTATTATTGGAGCTTCCTCCAAAAAAAAAAAAAAAAAAAAACCCAATGAATCAATAAAAAAAAGAGGTGTCCATGCAGCTCTGATACCTTGCTTTCCAAATCCCAGCTGACTTTTGCAGGTGAGGTGTTGGTACTTGCCTTCAAGAAACAGTTTCAGTAAATTAATTTACAGTAATTCCTCATATCAACCCATGTGGCAGGAATTAATTTACAGCATAGCTTCTATTTTAATATTTCTATGAATTTATGAACTGCCTTTAAACTTCACTCAGTCTTTTTCTTCCAGCAATTTTAACTAGTATTTCTCATTAAGTCAGGAGGCTCTTATTTCTCAAACACAAAAACAGTATTTTCAAAATGCAAGCTATGCATTTGAAAATGTTATAGAAGGAAGACAATGGTTCATGACAGAGGGAAGACCAAAAACAAACAAAGCAGGTGCTCTTTTTATCTTATGTACAGATAACAAATTTTTTGCCTCCTCCTTTTTTTTCTTAATTCACAGCCTTTCCATTTTTACCTCTTTAATTCATTTTACATCTTTTTATAATGACATACCTTTGGTCTCCTATTTCTTGGTCTATTTTTTTGGGGGGGAGGGGAAACTTTTTGTACGCAGTGCTTCTCAAACACTTCATTTGTGAATCACTGCTTCAGTAATGTAGTATAGCCATCACTATTCAGCACTTCATAGAATAATAGGAGAAATGCTTGTTCTTTGTTCTCTAGGTGAATCAATGTGAAAAAGGTAAAGGTGGACCCTTTTATGGAGTTATGCACAACTTTAATTTTCCAATAGGATTTTGCCAATTTCTGTCTATTATATGGAAGTCTGCTTTTCTTGAAAAGTTGCTCAAGTTGCTGATATTTTCATATGGAAAATAGACTCCCTTACATTTTATGGAAGCTTGTCTGTCTAACAAAGTTATATAGAATTTTGTGATTCATACTTTCTGTTGCAATTATCATATTAGAAAAATTGAGTCAAAATGACATCTGTTTCATGTTTGGCAAGGCCCTGAGAAATAAATATACCGGAAAACTTCTCATTCTGTCTTTTACTGCCCCTACAAGTCCAGGAGCAGGAGCTGTACAGAGCTGTAAAATGTACTCCTTCCCTAATCCTGGAGTTGAGCAGCACAAGGCTGCTCTCTGTAGGGCTCTCTAAGGCTGCGGGCTCGTGGAGCACATCTTCTCTACAGTCAGGAAAATGTTCTATTCACAGAGATGTAGTGTTGAAAAATGTTCACATGCTCTTCCACTGACTACAGAGCTTCAAGCTGGTATATTCAGGGTTACAAAATAGTTCAAATTCAAGTTCAAATATATCCCGATTTGTCAGTCTGAATAAAGGAAAATAATTTGCTGATTTGCATTCCAAAGGCTTACCCAGGATTAGTAGTTAGTGTATTAACAATTAGTTTCTTGACACTGCAGTGCCCAGATCCACACTAGCATTAAATAAGACTCTTGTAATTAATCTCTTCAGATTGGTTAAGGATGGGATGGACTCTATCACCTTTTCAGCTTCTCTAACCATATTCTCTGTTTACTCTCACAAACCACAGGTTGTAGAACCTCTCATATGAACTCAGAACTGATTTGTAGCCATAGTAAATGTTGGAAATATCTACATCTTGACTCCAGATGTCAAAAGATGGAGAGCCCAAATATCCCCGAGTCAAGCTGTTTCATAGGTAGTATCTTCCTTTTGAAAAAAGAACTCTTATTTCTACTTAAATTTGTCTAGCTCCAGCTTCCAACAACTTTTTTTGTCAGCTTAAGGACTATCAGAAACTTCTTCCTACAGCTGTAGACAGTACAAAAGATACTTCTCAAAAGTCTCTTGGGTCTATTTTTTTATGTTCTTGGCTATAGTAAGGTATGTTTTGCAGATCTCAAATCCTTCTTCCGAACCTTTTTCTAAATGTGGGTGCTAGAACATATAGAAAATTTTATTAATGAACTCATTAATGTCATTCACAAAGTAAATCATCCAAACTTGCTCAGCATTTCCCATATTTCTACATCTAAAACCTTTGTTTACAGCATTAAACTGAGTGTAAGATTCATTACTTACCACAAGTCCGGAGTCTCGTTTACTGTTCATTATTCTAGAGTACAGTTCAGAATCTAAGATATGTGAACCTCATCCCCTGTTCTGATGTGTACAGCTTCACCACTTTTTTGACTTGGGTCCGATTCCCTCTAGATCAGTTTATGCTCACCGTTACTTGCTAGCTCACCTGGAACCACGTCAGCCACTTTCCGTTCCCCCTGTAGCCTCTGCTGTGCTCTGTGTGGCACCTTACCTTTTGTGTTCTTCATCATTATCTTCTCTTTGACAAATAACAGTATAAAAATATAAATATAAAAAATCAAAGATGACATATCAATGTACAGTGAATAAAGAACTGTAAAATAATTATAAAAAATTAAAAATATAATAGTATTGCGACATTTTTTTCCTTCTATGCTAGTCAAGGTCTACTTTATGATCTGATTTAATGTTCAATATTAATTTTTAATCACAGAAAAATTAAATCATACTGGAAAGATATAATAAAACTTGATCATGGACACAAATTAAATCCCTACTTTTCCCTCCCACTCTTTTGCAACAAAGTAAATATGTAAATCTTGGCAAATTGATACCCACTGCTGCCATTGGAGAGGGAGGGCAAACGCTATGACTTCATGTAGACTGTCAGATACATGTTATGAATGTTAGACTGAAACAGCTTTCTAATTATAATAGCTGTTAAAGTTTTCATAGGAGTGCATTAATCTCTGTAAGCCTTGCAGGTGAAATATTGTGACATTAACTGGCAGATCTATTCGCGCTGAAAGTTATTTATTGCAGTGATTTTCACTGTAGTAAAATTTAAAGAAATTACATGATTACATATGATTGAAAAATTATCCTTCCCCTGTGGTTCTGACTGTTCAGCAACATCTGTAGCTTGAAGTCTCCCGGGTGTGTGATTATTGAGTTATAATCAATTGTTTGCCTTATTGTTTCAGTATCATTGTCAAATTGCAGAGAGAACACTAAGGATGAAGGGGATTTATACCTAGTATAAGAGTTACATGCATACATATTTGAACTCTTTCTTTTATTTATGGAAATATTTAACATTTGGAATTGAAATATAAGTTTGTTTTCTATATGAGAACTGATTCGCTCCAAAGAATTTACAGAGCAAAAGAATTCAGTTTCCAGTGCCTGATGGTCAGAAATTTGGTGGTAATGCCATCAGTTTCAATTTCTAATCAATACTCATCATGAATTTCTTTTTCTGAGTCTCAGCATTCATTTTAACAAATCAATATTAGCGATTCGTATCTTAAAATTTTATCTCATACTCTTTAAATCAAAGTTCTGGAAAGATGTAAAAGCTAATTTAACATCTCACATGATGGAAGTCCTAATCAATTTGAAAAATAATTTGACTCCAGTAAATCATTCTGCTATTAGAATTGCCATTGGACAAACATAGTAAGAAATTCTGACCATAGTTTGCACAAGAAAGTAAAACCCACCTAAAATTACAGAGGAAATACCTAGCCTTATACTTTATTCTCACTGTATTTAAGACATTGCAAAGAGAAAATCTTTGCTGAAAACCCTGCAGGTTGGCCTATTCACACAATTTCAAACTTGCCATTCTTTCAATGACTAAATATTTTGGTAGAAATTCTGATGGAATGATTTTATTCAGATTGTCTGTGATAACATAATGTGCCTTATTTTTCCCCAAGCCCTGTGCAAGCCCTGTGTATCATTCATCCTGTGTAACATAGAAATGAAGGTGGCCATTTAACAATGACAAATAATTGTAAAAAAAATCTTTATATGCTACAACACATGGTAGATGTGAACTGTATAAACTTACAACTGTAGAAAAAAGAGTGACTTTGTTAAGATTAAGCCCACAGAAAGCCTTCTCAGAGGAAAAAAAAACCCTGAGAGTACCACAGTTTCTTTTTAGTACCAGGGATATGTTAAGTCTTTCTGTAATGCAATATTACTGTGAAAAAAATCAGATGAGAAATATCTCAAAATGGACATGCAAAACTCCTCAGTACTATTTTAAAAAGTTAATATTTCTGCCTCTTCAAGACATTTGTAATATGGGCAAAGAACACCAAATGCCATTTTGCATGATCTGAAAATAATTATTGTTTGCATAGCATTTGCATGATATAATGAAAAGTGCCACAGGAAAAAAAGAAAGAGTAAATCAATATTTGTGTCTTCAGAGAATAACATGAATGGGGTGAATTAAAATAAAGCATGGGAATGTGTACAGAAAAGTGAATGTAAAACAAAATGTTGAATGGGTGCTCATTAATTGAGCACCATTCATTGTAGGCCCTGAATGAAGCAGAGTTCCCAGGAAAGTATATACATAAAAGATCTCCAGGAGGCACTTGAATCTGTTCTTGTTCTTCTCTGCATAGTAAAATAGAGAATGAGTTGGCAGGAGAGCCAGCAAGACAAGTAAAAAGTCTACAGAGATAGATACAGCTCTGAATCTTTCTCTTTCCTCTGTAGTATTCTTCTCTGTTACATACATAAGGGGGATGAATTACATTTGCACAGATAATTTAAATTCTTCAATTTAATAGCTATTGAGTTCTTCATGTTGTATTCTCAATAATGGTGTGTGTGCATGCACTATAATATTATAGTGTAAATAGCTGCAGTGAACTGAGCAGCAATTCATAACCAAAATTTCATAACAAAGTTCATCATTTTACCTGCATTAAATTGTAAAGCTGTGCAACCTCTTCTTTCACAGAAAGGATGCTGTGCTTATCACTGCTCTGCCCTTCATCTAAAAAGAGGAGGTAATCAAGATTTCTTGGCCTCAGACTTCTATTATGAGAATATGAACTAGTTTATGACAATATTACTTTATGTATTGAGAATTTAATGCACTCAGTGGTGAAAGTCTCTTTTACTGTATGACATACCAGTCCTCATAGGAACTGAAGAAGCTATACCCAGCAAAGAATATACAGTGCAATAAAAAGAAAGCACAGAAAGGGAAGAGGTGATACTTCATAAAATAAATCTTGAATTGCTCAGTTTTCTTATTCACATTCTAACATGAGGCCTCTGATTCATAAACAGGTTACAACTGGGAAGAATATCTTCATTACTTACGTCAGTGGACCTCAACCATGTTGTCAGGGCAGGGAAAGTTGCTGGGAACAAGAGATGACTACCAAAGAACTGTCGTAGATAGTGGGATCACCTCCCATTTCACATAAATGTGATAGTATCTGCTGGTGAGCTGGGCTTTGCTGGTTTGTGGTATAAGCACTCCTTCCTGCCAGTGTATCTGGATGCAGTGGAATGATAGAGTTAAAGGATATGATTTTAGGAATCCCCACAAACTGGAGGAAAAAGTTACGGTGGTGTGACACAGGGAACCTGAGTCCTGTGACAACACGTTCTTGGATCAGCGATGATCTTTTCTGAAGGACCTCAAAAGTCAGTGATAGACATTGCTACAGAAAGTATCCTGTGGTACTTCCAAATACAGCTATTAGCAGCTCACTTGGGTCTCTCAGAAACAAGGGCATGGTGGTCAGACCACCACAGGCAGCTCCTGGTAGAACTCCACAAGAGTTAAGGGAAGCAGAGAGAATTTCATCTGTCAGCAGGTCACATGCAGTTCGCTGTAGATAAAACACACCATGTCAGCAATCTGTGATATGGAAGCTTTTACAGACTCTTTGTGCTATTTTCTTTCTTCTCAGAACTGCAAAAGAGGGAAAGAGTTGTCAAGAAAGCCAGGGAGAGAAAGGAGATTACAGAGAAGTCATGCTAGGACTTTTTAAAATTTCTCTTTCTGTTAGCATCTTTTTCTTGGGAAAAGGAGAGCCGATCATAAGAGGAGATTGGGGAACATAAATAAAGGAGAAATCAGTAAAGACTACAACCTGTTTATTAATTTTAAGCCCACAGAAAATGGGATCTTCTTGCCACAAGAAAAACAGACAGCTTCTTAAAATAAAAAAGTACCACTACGAGGTCTGGCTGATACCTCTGAGAGTATTGTACATTGTGGCCTATACAAACCTTTCAACCCATGGAACTAAAAATCTCTCACTGAGAAGCTTTGCCAACCTTGCAAATCTTAAACATCTCTTTTTCTGCTTTCACAGCAGACTTCAGTGTGTGGCATATTTACAGCCTGTAGCATCCTTGTTGAATTAATCAGGAACATATTTTGTTGAATCATCTTGGAAATCCAATCTGCAAGACTTTCAAGATATCTCACCTTCTAGTAATAAATCATGGTTTTATACATCCATTTTTTTTATTATTCAAGGAAGTTATGATTATCAGGAATTCTTTGGTCACCATCCCAGTTAGCCTGCTACTGATACCTTATTCATCCCCAGATTAATTAACCTTCTCTCCTCTCCTCCATGACCATCTATTTTCTATCCTTAAAATAGACTGTAAACTCTTTGGGACAGAGACCATATTATGTATCTGTTTTTATGTTGCTTTGCAAAACAGATAATGACACTGTCGTTTCTAATTGGATAAATTTAAAAAAGTCTTGAAGCAAATAAATATGAAGCTGACAGTCAACAGTAAAAAAAGTACAGCAAATGTATGTACTGTCTAAAAAGAAAGGAGAACTGGAAGGAAAGAACACTTTTTCTGTGTTACTTTCCATGTTGTGTCTGAATTATCTGATAGCAGAGATGAGCTTTGACTCACCCGAGTATCTTAATCTTTTTTTTTTTTTCTTTGAATATTTATTCTTTAGATTTTTGGCCCAATTACAGAATTATTTCACTTAAAAAAAAAGCCAAATAAAACAAACAACTAGTACTAGTAGGAGCAAATATTATTAGTGATTACACTAGTATTCATTTTGTATTGTCAGGGCAAAGTGTTCCCTCTCTGTATACTATGTAGGGGCATTTTTAATAGCAGTATAATTCAACACAAACCACAAAAGATTTCAGTAAATGCTTTCTTTTGATGCTGTACTCAACTTTATTGTTAAGCTTTCTATAGTGATAACCTTTCTGTTTTCTTTCCTGATGTGAGAAAGGGGTTTGCCAAGAGTTAACAGTAGATCAAAGTACCTTTATGCATAATGGGGGTACCTTGTCTAAATGCTGTTTTAAAATCATTATGTTTCCTGGTGTGAAGCTTCTGTACAGTTAGAAGACCTCACATAAACAGGAAAATGTGAGTTATTCTAATTGATCTCATTAAATATTCTGCATGTACCTGACTATGCATTATTTTGCATTTTTATTATTTGTAATTACTAGTATCTTGGATGAGCCATTAAAATAGAAGTTCTGCATTAAAAGATATTAATACAAAAACAATAAGAAAAAAGAATTTGTATGTCATAGATGGCTTTGGGACATTCAGCACACACAGGATTTGAAGCACTGAAGCACAGTCTTCAAAAGCATTTCAAGTAACTAAGAAATGTAAGCCCAGATTTAAGAAAATGACTTAGGAACATAGGAGAGTAAGTCACATTGCTTTTTTGGGTGAAGCGGGCTTCTAAATTCGTTTCCTTGTGTTTAATTAATTCTGAAAATGTTACCTTAGCTGGAGCTCAGGGCCGGGTTGTAGCATGCGATCATCCATGGTTACATTTCCAGCACAGTCCCCGACACAATTTGCAAACAATCCATGGGCACAAGTCAGGAAATAACAGCCAGAGTCTAGGAGATAGCTTGGATGTGGCTACTCTGTTTGAGGAAGGACCTGATGTGTAGATACAGCCACTTCAACACGCTGGGTCCACACGACAGTGGGACGTCATGGCAGGCCAGTTTTAGGGACCTTGCACCGCTAGGACTAGGCTGAATCCCAGATTTTGGAGAAGGGTGGGGAGAAGAGATGCCCAGATTGATATGCAAACCTGGAGTCTGTGGATCTGTAAGGAGATTAAGTAGCTAGAGATCTTCCTGTGTAGTGAACAGGGGAGCTAGGTGTGGGGCTGGCAGTCCTCATAACTGTATAGCCTCCACCCCTATGTGCCCTCTATAAACAAGGCTGGGAATCCCTGGTTTACCTGTTCTCCTAATCTGGGAGACAGAGGTGACTGTAGCTGTGCAGCTGGGGTATGTAAATAATGCTAGTGACGAGACAGAATGAACTATTATTATTAGAATTATCTGGGTAGAGAAGATGTGTATTCTGTCCACGGGAAGTGGGACTCCCTCTCACTCTCAGACAATCCACATATCCTGAACTTCGTCTTTATGATTTCAGGAACCCATAGATGGTCCTTGTAAGGCAGCAGGGAGTTCAGGTTTCCATTTTAAGCAGGTTGAAATATTGTATTTCATTCAAATAAGGAAAAGAAGATTTACTGGGAACTTGTTTATACAGAGGGCAGTTGATTCAGGAGATACTGTGATTTCTTTCTTTTTCAGAGCTACTAGTTTCTTTGGATCTCATGGTGCAAACATGGCTATCTGTCTGCTAGGTAAATCATATCTTTTAATTCACAGCAAGCCTTCACTGCAAAGGAGAAAGCAAAAGTCATTTTCAGCCTCTTGATATTTTTTTATCTTTATTATGGCTCTTCTGCTTGCTGCCACATTGGTCTCTTTGAGTGTGCCATATGTCAGTCATAATATAGCAATGCAAATCCAAGCAGGAAACATCGCTTTGAGCTGACATAATAATAATTAGGATATTGCTTCTAACGAGTTTAGAAAGCTGCGTGCATTAAACACCCCAACTTCCTCATAAAAGCCATGGGGACACTGGTGACACAGAAGAACATAAAACCAGGCTGCATGTTCTCAATCATGGAGTCCCCACAGCTGCAGGGAACACACTGAAAGACTGATAGACCATCTACTCCAGAACACATCAGGAGTGCAAAGAACCTCCCAAAAGCCCCAAACAAGTGTCTGGTTTGCAATGAAAGACTACAAGTCTGACTATAATGCACCACAGAAGGGAGCAGGAAAGATGAAGGTCACGGTCAATGTCAGAGTTAAATCTTTATGCAAACTCATGGTTTAAGACTTGAGTACAGCAAAAGTTAGCTTCATACTACTTCACTGAGAACAAAGCAGATTTACAGCTGACTGAGAAAGTCAAATAAGGATTAAGTGAAGCATACCAGAATACATAATACTGCCCTAGGCTTCTGACTACTAGCTGAAATTAATGAAAGATACAGTAATCTGCCCACAGCCTTTATAAATGTGCTTTTCCTGGTCCACAATTCAGGTTCCCTCTATGTACACTAGCTTTAGAAACAAAACACATGATACTATGGCTGTTTAGTAGGTGAAGTGTGATAACTGAGCCTTGGTAAATATTAACTTAGGAGTTGTATGTAGACATACAGACAACTCCTCTGACTTAACTATTGCCTAGTTAAATCATGCTTAGTTTGTGCATGTATCCTTAAAACAATACTAATGACATGAACACCAGTATAAATCAGGGGAATGTTACTGGTGTTGTGTCTGTGTTCAATCATTCTAAATGATTAGAACACCTAAAAGATAGGCATAGTCTAAAGGGTCCTTCTTTGCGTACAAAGCTGACTTTAGGTAATACGATAGACATAAGCATCCCTCTCTGTGTGAGTTTTTCAAGAGCTTTTGTCCATGTGCAAAGAGCTTTTGCAAATAGGATAGATACCATTTAAAAGTATAAAGCAATTACTTATTGGCTAAAACATGCAATAGACAACTACAATTACCAAACAGCTATACTGAGCATTATCATACTTATCAAAGAATCCTGCTGGCTAGACAGTCAGGAGAGGAAGGTTTACCTCTCCCTGCCCTCTGAAATCAGTCCTTAATGTTTCTAAGTTGCTATCCTCTTACAGGTCTCTGTGTTTTTCTTTAGGATTTTATACTTTCCGATTTTGATGCTTCTCATCTCAAATATTTGAGCTACTAATAATCACCATCTCAACAATCCAGCCTCTGTAATTTTACCTTTTTTATCTTGCATGACTCTGCTCTGCAAACCCTTTCACTGTTCTTTCTCACAACTTTGCAATTTCCTTAGAAGTCTTTGCTAAAGCTAGACAGCTGGGACATATCAGAGCTGGTACTTACTTCTTTGGAGAACAGGAACCTAAGCTGCCGCAGACGGAGGAGTGTTATAGATAGTGGGTCTTATAAGGCTAAATAGGATTTAGTGATAAACACCAAAATAATTCTATGAAAAGAACAAGTTCTCCTCATCTCTTCTTTGGAAGGTAAGGTCTGGACTGGAGGTTGTTCTAGCTATGTTGGCAATTAGAGCTGCTACTTGACATGGAAACAAATTGCAGTCTATCACTGCTTCATGGCAACTGCCTGGTTGCAGAATTTTATCCTAGAGTGTAGTTGTGATAAGTCAAAGTTGGCGGTTTCTCTGTGAAATTTTTTTTTCCATTAATGCATGTAAAACTTTAATGCTTCTATATGTTTTTATACTGGACAATAAAAACTCTACTAAGTTTGCAGTAAAAAGAGAAATAGTAGCTATTTTCTGAAATAACATTCGATGTAGAAAAATTTCATGTTCTATTCTGCTACCTTCCTAGTACATTAATGTAGTTTTGCATTTTACTCATCAAGCCATTGACAATTCTTTTTACTAAGTGGAGTGTAGCAGATCATTACTGTAGCTCAGAATCTGTGCCTAAAATGTTTTGTATGTTTTACTGTTACTTTAGAATGGGTTAACTCATTTATAACACATTTCAAGCAACCTTGTTCTTAGCTGCTTTTGCTCTGATTTTTTTTAGCTTCCAGGCCCAGCACGTTTACCCTTGAACTTCACCTAGTTCTCATTCTTGACGCTTCACAAGTTGTCCAGTGACTAAGCACTACAGAAATCAAATGTCTGTAGAGTGTTGATGCAGCTTTTGGCAGGGAATTGAAGATTAGCAGCAGGACTACTATCTGCGGCTAGAAGAACAATAATTAATAGTTTGATTGAAGAGGCAGTGATTATATGAGCAGCTTAGCTGACCTAATGATCACTACCACAAAGTCCTCCTGGTTCCTTCCTCTTGTATTCCTATTCTCCCCCTAAGAATGGGTTTGCTAAAGCTTAAATATTTCTGTTCAAATAAACATATCCTAAAGTACTAGTGCAATTCTAGACATGTTTGTCCAAACTCCTAGCTCCCCAGAATCAAGCATTCTGTGCAAACAAGCCCCTTGAGATGTCTAGCTCTTGGCTGGAACTGATCAATACATACAAAAATAATCAGTGATTGGAGCATTACACACCAACAGACAAAAGCCCAATCCTCAAAATAACAAAGAAGCCTTTGTTTCTCTAGGAAATCAGGTTAAGATTTTCTTGATGTTAGGAATCATTTCAATGTTATAATTCTGATGGCAACTCTGACCTACAGATGTCACACCTCTTCTCATAGCTGGCTGTTGTTGCCAACCTGTGTTGCAATCCCTTCCTTGGCCGTCCCAGTAAAACCATTGCAAGCCTGTACTTTAAACTGGTCACTTGGAAGAGCTGTTCCTTGGTTTTCTAAACACGGATTGCTTCACTGCCCTGGTTTAGAACGGGGTTTTACAAATTGTAGCACTGACATAACTTTAGGAGCAATGGCTGGTAGGAACGACTGGAGGAAATGTAATTAAACTGCATCATTTTCCATCTTGTTTTTTATTCAGTAGCTCCTTAAAAAAAAAAATCCAAGAAGAATTAGAGGGAGAGAAAACAAGCATCTTCTTTTGTCTGTATTTTGATTACAATGAAGCCAGGTAAAGTGGTACTGGGAGAAGAAGGAGTTCAAGGGTCTATAAAGATCCTTAATTGTCACTTTAGTTCCATTTTTCTGCAGATGGTGTACCCTTTCAGCATTCAGTTTAATGCTGTGTGTATAGTATAGATCCATGCTTTTAATTAACTTCTGTTTAGTAAATAGATTTTCAGACATGGTTTAGCACTGCAATTAAAAGACTAGGGTTAGGTTTAAGTCCTACTGTGCTAATTAAAATACTTTTGAGATCTGTTGTTCATGCATTAAAATGTCAAGCAATTGACAACCCATAAATGAAAAATTGATCCAATTATCAATCCAGCCAAAATATTTTTTTTTTATAAGAGTTAAGATTTATTATGGCCATTAGAAATACAGATGTTTATATGCCTATGTCTCAGAATTCGTTTAGCTTTGCAGTTCCCTGATGCTGTACTGCTTGCTATAGGACAGAATTATCAATGACTCCTTCAGTGAAAGAAACTGCTGAATCTCTTTCAACTGATATTTCGATTCGGAAATAAATGATTGGTATTTCCCACATTTCTGAGGGAGATCAGGAACTTCCTATGACTGTTCTATGGTAACCAAGAAGATCTTACTGAATGCTCCAAATGTACAACAAGGATCTGTCAAGGTAGTTGAGTGTAGCATTGGGGCCTAAATATATTGCAGCTAGACAAGATAAACAATGGGGAAAGATTAACATGAATTAATCTGTAGCACAGGATAAGTCAGTGAGTCTTAAAAAAAGTTGTCATAGACAATTTTACAGTTCCTGTGTAGAGCTTATCTTAGTCTGTTTTAGAAGAAGATAGGTTTTCTGTAACCATTACCATGGCCAGAAAAGTACACAGCTTTAGATATTTTAGATGAAGGCTCATCAGTACTAGTATAAAATAAAGTGCTAATAACAACCTCTGTCTATCCTGGAAATACCTCATCAGAAGCATCCTTGGGGTCACATTTGCCTTTTTTATGACTGCAATTCCCGGGTGACTCACAATACTTTCCTGTGATTACCAAGGACAAGTAGGTCCTTCTCTTCCTCAGTCTTTTAGCTGATGGATTCCCAGTTGAGTTTGTAGTAGACATTTATGTTGTTGGTTCTCAAAAGCATGACTATGCATTTTATGCTATTGAATTTTTTTCTTTTGAATCTCATCAAAAATGAATTCCATCTGGTTTTATTTACTTGCCTTTTATGTTCATTTTCAATAAGCACTGAGCAAACAACAGAATCTGCTTGAATGTTTTCAGATTGGGTCTTTCAATGAGTACTTTTGAACTCCCTCTTGCTAATATACATATATACATCTGCTAACAGAGCTTGTTTGCTCAGCTAATCAGGGAATGGCAATAACACAGTCTGCATCATTGACCCAGTCATTAACCAAGATGCTTCAAAGTTAGTAAGTTCTGAAGATGCAGAGACATACTGTGAGCTCCAGTCTGGCTGCAACAGTCAATAGTAAAGTTCTCATCATCTTTAGTGGAAGTGAAATGCTCATATTTTAATTATGTTATTTGTTCTTCTATTTCCATACCATGCATATTTTTCCCATACATCAGTCATATAGAACTGTCTGTCATGCTGGATGACAGATATTACACTATATTATCTGCAAAGACTTATAAAGCAAATTATCATTATTGATGGCTATTTCATTGCCTCAGCATTTAAAAGCAATTTATGCTTTACAAAGTAATGCTCTGTTTTAGTATTTCTTTCTTATTCTTTACAAAGCAATAAGGATCTGACGAGACAGTGTTCGAATATAACCAATCTCTTCTTTCTTGTGAACGGTAGATTCATTGTAAAGGTTATTTTTTGTATTATACATGCATTTTTGTCCAAGTATATCTCTTTCTGCTGTAGGACTATGTCAGTTTGTGAAGTTTTAAATTTTTTTATTTTTTACACTAAATCTTATGTGTTTTTCAGACAGTCTACCATAACTATGAATAGATGATAATGACCTTTGATGACTCATTGATGATCTAGGTCAGTGAACTAATGTAATCAGAAACCTATCCCCAAATACCTATCCTCCCATGCTTTAGCATCATATGAGGTGTGCAAATGTTCTGCATGTCTGTGGAAAGTTTACAGTCTTTTTAAAATCGTACAAAAAGCACTGAAGCTGATATTATTATCAAGCTTGCGAAATACTTGCTAGGATCTTGTTTTCAGTACCTCCTAAGTCATCCAAACTTTAACCACATGGCGATTGTTTGTTTATTTCACTGCAAGCAAAACATAGCAGATGTTTTTTGAGGGTGGGTTAGAGAAGGTGTTTGTACTGCCTATATTAAACTAAGAAACAAATTCAAATCTTAAATATCCTTTTCTTCAGTAGTTGTGTCTTGACTTTGGAGCCGGGGTTTGTAGTTTGGGATGAATATCCAGCTGCACTGATATATCTTTGGCCATTATGGTAGTTATCTGGGCAAGACTTAATCTTTATGGAATCATACTGTGTCCTCAAAGCAGAGGTTTAACAGAGCTCAAGTCCCTGAAGATTTTCTCCTGGTTGAACAGGCTTGAACTTCACAAACTACATATGGTGAGCAAACTTTACCTGTGCTCTCCACACACAGTGATGGAACACATGCCAAACATATGCCATGATTAAAGGCAGATGTTCCCTTCTGTCCTGGACTGTGCTTGTCTGGAAACTGGAAAGAAATCTTTTGTTTTGTTTTGTTTTTGTAAGCATATCTCTCTGACCCAAACTGAGAAGAGACAACACTGAAGCAGTGCTTAGGTAAAGTATAAGCTGAAACAAGCAAGATGATGATAGACGTACCAAAGAGTAATCTGGATAAAGAAGCAGGAAATGCTGGGATTAGAAGTACATGGAAGATGGTATTTGCCTAAACAAAGAGATTAGGATGGGATGGTGAGGATAAATAACAAGGTGGGGGGATGATCTGTTTGGCATAAAAACACTAGGTTTGGATGAGAATCTGAACATCAGGAAGGAGGAGTAGATGGGCAGCTGATGTGGAAATGGAACAAGTCTTTGTCCTTGTCAACACTTCACTGTAAGTGAAAGCAGTTCCTGTACAGTAGAAAGCCTTTTTTGCTCTGTCCAGTCCTTGTTTCACAGTCAGTATAGTCCAAGGAGTTACATCTTTGTCCATACTTATTCTTTTATAATAGCAAGTGAATATCTGAAACTAAGCTTTTCACTAAGTGCTGACTAATAGTACTTCATTTCTTTTTTTTTCTTGATCATAAACTTTTATCCAGCACTGAGTCCTGAATTCTTGCTTGTGTAGGGGTGGTTCAGAGCTGCAACTGAACCAATAAGGCTGCTTTTTGAGTAACAGAAAATACTATACACTATTAAACACTACAAAAATCAGGCTTGGTTAGGGTGGAGGAGGGAGAAAAAAGAGGGAACAGATATTTTTATTAACAGTACTGTTTCAAATATCTGAAGTCGGAAGACGGTTCTGTTTTATGCAGAGGCCAATTAAAAATCCCTGAGAAACATTTCTGTGAATCATCTGCTGAGCAGTCATTTTCATTGATTATGAAAAGAGCTTAAAAAAAAAGCCTTCTAATTTATGTATGAAAGACAGATGCTTAAAATTAGTTCTCAGGAGTACTAAATAGGTGTGTCAGACAGGAAAAGGACGTACTCTATCTCTGAACTTCATTTTCCAACCTGCTGAGTGGCACTAATATCAGCTCTCACCTCTCTGGCATTTTATGAAGATAAATTAATTACAGTAATGCTTATTCGAGCATTTAGACAGTATAATAACAAGTGCAATAGAAAAGCTCATGAGGAAGTTAGTACTTCTGTCTTCGGAAATAAAGTTGGAGTAGCATGGAGTAAATAAGTAATGGGGTCAAAGAATGAGAAAGAAACAAACCACTGAACTCTCTGGAAGCCTTGTAGGAAAAATACTACCTCTGCAGGAACTGCATAGAGGGATCTGTGGAAAAATACTTGGTCATCCTGTTTGCTAAAGACTATGTCACAATGCGTCAATGCAAGGTGGTAAGTAAAGGTTGTTCTCTCACACGGAGACGTGCATGTATGCAGAAGTAAGAGTACTTGTTTGAAGAATGGGCTATTGAGAAGGAAAAGATAAATCTAAGCAGTTGCTTAGATCTGAGTGATTTGACACTGGCTGTTACAAAGCCTTCCCATTCTAGGTGCCATGTTTTATATTTGGGAAATTAGATTACCATATAATTTTTACATATATACATGCATTGGGATGTTTTTATTTTAAAAAGCTTGGTACTAAAACTATGAGAAAAAGTGAGTTGGACAGCTACTTCAATTTATTATAGTTATTTCTGAAACTCATGCATAATTTCTTATTGCTGCTATTATTTAATGCTCTTTTGTAAAGTCCACAGCATCCCCATATGTTGTGATACTCACATGCACAGCTTAATCTGCTCTCCAATTTCAGCATTCAACGGCATTTACTGATAGGCTGTACTCACAACCAAAGCCCTCTGGCCCTAAAACATGGGTCTATCCTTGAGTCCTGTATTCTGGCAGCTCTGATCCAGCTCTATAGGCTGGAGTCCTGATGATCCTTGTTGCTTCGTGTCGATATAGAAAGCAGCTGCAATGTCATGTTTGTCCACACAAAATCAGTCAGGCAAAGTCCATTCATTCTGCTGTTCACAGGTGCTAAATTAACCTACGTGCAGCTGGCATTTCCTGCTGCTCAGAGCCCAGATCAGTCAGACTGCTGTCGTTTAGCGCTCCGTTCTTGCTTCCCTTTCACCCCCTAAAGCTGAGACTCACTCAAGCAGTGAGCTTGAGGGCTTGTAAATAACATAATTTCACACCAAGTGATCTCATTCCCTCCAACAATACACTTTTTTCCTTTCTGAAAATTTATTATTTTAAAATAAATACACACACACAAATGTCTGTCTGTCTATGTATCAATTATGTATTTTTAATGCCTTAAATTTCTTCTTTAAAATGACCAACAGTTAGATCTGATAATAAAAGGTGAACAGTGGTGTTCTGTTTGCAACTAGAATAAAACCTGCTCTACAGGTAGGCATAATACACATTAAGATTTGCACACCTGTTGTATCGCGTGGTCTCAAAGTTCAGCTTCTTTCTTTACTGAAAAATATGAAACCTGTTGAAAGACACATCCATGTGGACACAATGTACTGTGGTAGGTCCTTTCCAGAGGGACTAGGCATTGCTTTGAAGTGTTATCAGTTAAAGCACAGTCAACTAACCAGACCAGTACCAGAACAGGAAAATAAAAACAACAGCCATGGATTTTATCTATCCTTTTCTTTCTCAAGTAGAGCAAGCCTTTACTTCAGTTCAGCAGCATTCTCCCATTTAGCTGTCAGTCTGACTGCGGTACTGCATGTTGCTGATCATCCAAGGCATCCATAGGTACAGACCACTGATTCTGGTGAAAACCGGAAAGCTGAAAATACAGCACCTCGTTGGTGTAATGGGCAGAAAATCAGCTTCAGGTTCCTGTCTGGTGCTTCAGGCAGAATAGCAATTCTGTTGTCCCCTACTACGCCTATCGCAGACAAATTTAGTTGGCTACTTCTTCCCTTTGAAAATAGAACTCAACTTGTATAAGTAGGCGTAAGAGCAGCTCTGTAGCACAAAAAATAAGCGTATCTAGTGTGGAGAGCAGAGCATGGCTGGAGTGAATGACCCTTAGGAACTTAATTGCCATTAACTGTTTGTTTTTACAGATTTTACCAGTATTAGAAGGCAAAAAAAATCATCCCTAGTCAAAGGCGTCTCTACATCTTTTATTAATAAAGACAGTGTATAAATATAGAACGTACATTTTTTTCCTCTTACTTGTTAATTATTCAGATATATGCTTTCATGGAATAACAATGCACCTGATGAGTCAGCCTGTGTCACCCTGTTGCTATAGAAATTGCTCGTGATGAATGCCTCCTGGTACTGCAATCAGTCTAGCTCCCTTTGGCCATCAGGGAAAGGGCAAAATAGAGCACTTTTTGTTTACATTTCGTATTTAAATACCTCAAAATTCACAGATAGAGAGGTGCAAACTTAGCTCCTTGCCCGGGCAGCACAGCGCCTGGAGCAGGACGGACGTGTGTGCTGCGCTCATGTTCCCCTTGGCTCCTGCACACGCGGGTCCAGCTTCATGCTGCAGCCCAGAGCAGCCGCACATCTGCCTGCTGTCAGCTGCCTGTGATCCCAAGCAGAAAATAAAGCCATCAAAGGTCAGAGAAGCGCAGACCCTTGTCGAACACACCAGTTTCCGAATCAAGGACCGCACATCAGCCTGCCGTTGAATTTTACACTGTGAACGAAACATCACTGGAGGGGCTCTGAGCAGCTGATTGAATTTTCCAGTGGTCTCGGGTGGTTCCGCCATCCTCCTTGTGCTGTGGTTAGACAGTTGTACCATGCCCTAGCATCACGGCCACAACGCAAGTGAGTTTTGGCGTGGAAACAGAGAGACAGAGAAAGAACACAATCTTGCACGGATCCCAACACGTGTCCAAACAATTAAAGCCTTTCTTACGACTGAAAAAAGTCCAGTTTGGTGGATACAGTTAGAGCAGAGCATTTGGGCCTCCATTCTCCTACACTTACCCTAAGTTCTAGGTCCCCGAGTAACTGAAATAAGTCAAAATAAAGGCTATGACTCTATCATCTTAATCAGTAATGATGGTTTTTGTGCCTACACTCGAACATTGATTTAGACTATTATATGCCTGTCAGAGTACTAGCTAAACTACTGAATTTTTACTATTTGTGTGAGTATATTTGAAAATAACTTTCAGAGCAGAATACATACTTGAGCACAACTTTATATACAGGATAAACTATGTAAGAGAAGATTACAGAACTGATGACATTATAGCAAACAATCTTGTAATGATATTGCCTGTGACCCGCAATTTTAAATTAAATCATTACAATAGTAAATAAAGCATTTTATTTATAGTAAATAAGACATTTTATAAATTATATTCACATAAATTATGCTACCACAAATTTATCGCATAGTGTGTATTGCTACATGGTAATCATATATATATTTCAAGAATTTCTCAAAGCTTCCCTAATCTGTTGCAAGCACAGCTAATGAATTTTTTAGTGTCATTAATAGAAGTGCAAGTGAAGTATGCTGGGAAAGGTAAGATATTAAGTGGAGGAAAAGGGTATTATATGTCTAGAAACTCTTACTTCAGAGTGAAAGAACAAGAAATTAATCTTCTGTAAGTTAGCCTTTCTTTGGACTCCATTTATTTTTCTTGATAATGTAGAACAGAGATTTCCCAAATATCGTAGTTTTCACAAGACAAAAAAACTAGATTCCTTTGACACAGAATTTGTTTTTGTTCTTCTTCCTTTTCTTCTTTAGCTGAGCTTTACTTCAGAGTTTGAAAGCACAGTAAGATGAAGATCAACAGTATTTCACATTCATTTTTGGAGGGATAGTGTATGTTACCATAAATCATTCTTTGAAAATATGGCTGCTAGGAATAAATATAAAAGTTTCTTGTTTGTACACTTAGCCCAGGCTACACTAGTTTTGTAACAGTAAAATATTTCCAATTTTGGATTTTTGATCATAGAATCATAGAATCATAGAATCATAGAATCAGTAAGGTTGGAAGGGACCTCTGGAGATCATCTACTCCAACCTCCCTGCTCAGCAGGGGCACCTAGAGCATGCTGGACAGGGTTGCATCCAGGTGGGCCTTGAAGATCTCCAGAGAAGGAGACTCCACAACCTCTCTGGGAAATCCTGAAGATACTTTTCTGTTTGACAAATGAGGTAAGACTAAAGATAGAGAAGCCCTAGAGAACATAAAATCTTTTCATTTCAAATTTATTTCAGTTGGATTTGTGATAGGATGTATTTCCTGCTGCAAGTGTTTCTTAGTGTGCTCCTCACATTACATGGAGCGAATCCCATATGAGATCCATAAGCATTTTTCTGATACAAATAAAGAAATTGGATGTGAACATAGAAGGACGAGACAGGAGGTAGGTTTTCTCTTTCTGCCAGGTCTCATACTTCTGCTGCTACTACAGTGTTTCAGTTCTGTTTGGTTTTGTCTGATTTGATCTAAAAAAATATATATGTTTGTAAAAATATTTTCACTCTTAAAGGTAGTTTTGCTGAAAAAAGTTCTCTATTAAGATGATTATTAGAGAATAGGAACTATTATCACCTGAGAACTTTGGAATAATACATGAATTTGCCTTGGATGAAATATCCGTAGACATTTCTACTTGGGACCACAAGCCATCTCAATCAGCTGGTGACTATCTGAGATCTCACGTTCCTTAAGAATTCAGGCTGAAACTCCACTACCTGTTCCTGAAAGCCCCCATGTGGTAATTGTCCTGGAACAAAAAGAGTGCAATCTTCTACCTTTTGCTTTTAAGCAATATTTTAATTTTTAAAAAGAATTCAGGTGTATACATTTGCATATGTGAAAGATATATAGAAAAAAATATATTTTATAGTTTTCTTAAAGTTCTAAAGTTTTTGAAGTGTGTAGTCTTCTATAGTTTAATTACTTATTTGATCTTTTTATGTTAAAAAACAGTATTTGTTTCAAATCTTCTGATTTACATCTTTTATGCATTTATTGAAAGAACCTGTTTGGCTTATGGTGATGAGGAGCACTAAGAACAGACTCAATAAATCTGACATTTAAAGAGTAGGTGCACTAAAATGGTACTTCTGAAGTAGTACTTTTTTAAAACAAAGTCAGCACCTTTGTCATTTGATCTCCGACATTTATATATCAAAATGCTTCAGAATATAGCTGCAGTGTACCTAGGGTCTGTGGTAAACTGAGATGTTTTTATCCATGTTGATTGCCATATTTTATTGGCAAGAATATTCCATCTAGTATTCCATCTAGTGTTGCTTCCACGTGGAAATCAACAATTTAAGCCTACATATGTCTAGTTGGTCTTAATTGTAATCCCAGCATAATCTTTGCATTTTTTCATTTTTTATTTTATAATATATCTATGTGAATGTGTATTTGTGTGTTCTTCTAATTAAATTCATAAAAATACACACAGCTAGTTTATTCTATCAAATCGTTATGAGGATCAGACAAAAAAGGACACACAGAATCTTAGTGCAAATCACAAGTCACAAGGCTGTGTTTCCAATAGATATGTTTCTTATATGTGGAAAAAACAAGGTAAGCTAGAGGCTTCCTTTTTTATAAATTTAGTCCTTAAAATGATTTAAGTAGCAAGTTGTTTCTTTCTTTGAGGGAGCAGACTGATCACAAACAGAGTCTGCACCCCAAAACTCAGATCTTGCAAGCTGCTTCATTGTTTTTGTTTTGGTGACTGTCATAATCTGCTTTATTTCTTCAGTGCAAGTCTTTTAGTATTTATGTCTTGCTGGACCTAAGAAGGTTTCAGGTTTTGCAGACTCCCATGAGCTTGATAGCTATTATCTGGAAATAAGCATACTGGTCAAGAACAAAGCAACTCAAATTATCTGCTGAACTAAATCCAGTAAATGCGATCAGTAGATCTAGATTCAAAGAATAGAGCTCATATTTCCTTATCCAAAGACTGCAATGTGTATTTCCACTGGCAATTTAATGACATTTCAATGGCTGATTATCAGCAAGTATTTATCTCCTGCTTGTGGGAATTGGTGGTTTTTCCATTCCATTGGTCTATAATTCCTGTAGTTACAAATATATCTGTTATAAATTTAACTTTTTTGTAATCTGTCATCTAGAGATTCAGATAACTTGACTTTCACAATTCCATTTTTATTTAAATATATATTTATATTCAATAGGTGTTCATAATTGCCAAGTGACTCAGACTCTTCCAGGTAAACAAGCACAATAACTGATGTGTTTATAGCGTGCTATCACGTGGAAAAGATGATGTTTTACAACTTTAAATAATTTACATAATTTATAATTTTATGGTGCCATTTAAGCACCCTGTTGTGAATGTCATCAGTAGCAATAGTATTATGCTCTATATGCTTTGCAGGAATAAAGGGCAATCTCCACAGGAGCTTCTTTAACTGTGGGTAAGTAGGGCTGAAAACACACGCCAAGGCATCCCAAGGGCTAAATCTTATTTAATTTAATGACAATGTAATGGGTAAGGCTTGCGATACCTCAGAAGAACATTACAATGTCTTAAAAAGATCTTCTGAAGTCCACACAAGAAATTTTTCATGCTCTAAATTCTTGTTGTTGATGCTAGGTGTTTCCCCTGAATGTGAAGTTGTTCAACGCCAGTTGTTGTGACAGGCCTGGAGTCACAAAGGATGGATTCACCTTCCCTAACTGTAGCCGTCTAAAGATACATTTTGATCTAAGCCAATCATCCAGAAGCCTTCTGCAATTAACGGAATAAAAACCCAAAGCATGACTGCTTCCATTCTGAGACACGTGTCCAGGGCAGGATCGGCTGATCAAGTCTCCTGCTTTCCTTGCTCTGTTGAGGGAGCCAAGCTAATCAGTTTAGACTAAATACTGAACTTCAGGAGAAACAAAGATATATGAAATCAATTTTATCATTCAAGGCTTACCTTTAGTTAGCATACACAGTTTATTCCATTCTACCTCAATAATCTCCTGTTCTTGTAGCAACTACATGACAGGAGAAAGAAGTGATGAGTTTTAACTGCAATATCTGCTTTGCCAATCTACATATTGTCTACTTAAAAAAATAATTGGATGGAGGATTGAAGATTTTCAGCAACCAGCACTGCTAGCAACATTTGTTGCAATCTTTTTATGATGCCTGACAAGTACAAGCTGTCTGCCTGAGAAATCAACTGATACAGTGAGAAAGTGATATATTAAAATAGGAAATTGCCATGTTGCAAATTTCTATCTAAAGCTAATGTGTGGGGTTTTGAGAGCTATAAAAATTAAAGCTATCTTTAGGTCTCCTGCTTTTGTGTAATTCTGCATTTCTCCAAATTCAAATGATTGCACCAGTAAGGAAGGTGACGTAAGGACATCTGGGTGAATTCAGAAAAGTATTTGCTTCAAATTACAGAGAAATCATTTTCAGAAGTTAGTGAGTAATTACCTGTGCAGAATAGCAAGCTATTCCTTGGTGAATAGTCAGTGTCACAAATGATGCATTATTTCTCAGAAGTTCTGTAGTTCATCATATTTCAGGCTTCTTATCCTGATTTTGTGCTTTTTGAGAGCCAATGACTGAAAGACTGGTAAACTTGATTGCCCTCTGAATTTACACAAGACAAATTGTGGGCATTATGGCTTTTACTTTAGGAAAGCATAATTTTATCAACTTTAAAAACATACGCAAAATCATTTTGGCCAAATTTCTTTTAAATGCAGTTCCTCAGCAGTTTCTTTTCACAGTAGAAAGACACAATGACCTTTCTGCCTAACTATTCAGGACAAAATCAATTTGTGCTCCGTCTCTTGCAAATGTAATTGAATGATCACTAGCCTGAACTCTAAGTTACATAATTGTAATTAATTATATCACAACTGACCTGCGGTTCTGCTTCTCAGTCCTCCCTATGCCCTTCTCAGACTGAGAGCACACTATCAGGCAGATGATACCCCACACTTTTAAATGCAAAGTGTAGAAATTTGTTTTCTATCAACAACAGTAAAAAATTCAGCAATTACAAATATCAGCCTCTTTCTACCATTTTTGAGGTGTGTTATTTCTTTGCTGAAGCTGCATTAACACGGACTATAGCCCAGTGTTGGAAAGCAATAGCAACCTTTGAGAAATCCTGACAGGACAGCTTGAAGAGAAAGCTTAAGCAATACCCAAATAGAAAGCTGATGTGGGAAATTCTGACTGATGCCTGAACGTGACTGATAAGCAGATGAAAGGCAGGAGGAACAATGTCAGCTGATTCTTAAAATAGCCCAGAGAAAATGAGAGAACAGTAGGATCTGTTGAGGATGGGTCAATGCTTTGATAGCATTTCTAAATCAATGTCACAGACTCCTGATGGCGGTACAGTAAAGGACTTAAGAAGTCACAAAAGTCAATTTTAATGTTAAGCCAAGTTGTGGGTTCCCTTATTGTTAACCAAGGCCAATTTTTAAACAAAGGATAGGCTACTATGGAATAAAAATCATATATTTTTTCCCCCTGCTTTGGGATCGTATACCCATTTCTAAATAGGAGATTAACTCACTGCCATTTTGTTTTGTTTTCTATCTAGTATTGAATACTTGTAAGTCTTTCACATAGCAATTGCAATATGCAATGAAAACTCCATAGCTTGTGAAACATCAATGAAAAAGAGAAATATCATAATTTAAAAGGGTAATATGCAATATTTTTATATTTCTTTCAAACATTAAAGATTAGCTATTTGTGTTTGATGAGTGGTGAACACTCACAGGGATAAGTTATGATTTCATGACTCTAGAGACTCAAAGGATAGCACTACAATTTTTGTTGTACTACCTATAACAAAAATAGACTACCTTTTAAATTAAAGAGTGGGACATTTTGATTTCATAAAAGAATAACAACGTATTGCCAAGAATCCTCTTCCTGTGACTTTATCAGGTTAGCGGGCTTATACTCTGTTTATGCAGCAATGGGGAAAGAGTCTGGTCAATAAGTTTTATACCTTTGAGAATAATCACCTTTGTCTTCCTTTTGTGAAAGTGTGGGGACATAAACAGAGGTAATGCTCTATTACAGATGTGCATGAGCCTGAGCGTTATTTGTAGTATTTAAAAGAATATTATTTCCCAGATCGTGCACTTCTAAGGAACTGCTCTGTACCAACATACACGGAACTGAATCCTCGCAGGGAGCATGGAGGGAACAGCTCCTGCATGTTGTGCTCCCTGATGGGCAGCACTTGCCTGGAAGGGTGACTGCAGCCAGGAGAACAGTGTCCTTTCTTACCTCTTTTGTGATGTCCTGCTGCTCAAAGACCACCTAGAGAGACCAGAGTGTGCACAGCAAACCCTTAAGTTGAATATGTTTCTCCACCAGCCAAGGTACAAGTTTATCTTTCCCCTTTCTTCTCTTTTCGCTTCCCTCAACATGCCATTACCAGCTGCCACGAAAGAAATTCTGCAGGAAGCACTGTGCCTAGGAGAGCCCCCTTACCCAGCCCAAAGCTTGGTCGCAACCCCAGCACAGTGGCAGTCTATCTGTCCCTCAGTATATTTTCCTGGCCATCAGAGTTGCATTTTCAGCACTGAATCTCAGTTGTGCTCAGCTTCAGTTTTAGATCAGTGAGGGTAGCTTCTGAGAAGTAGTTTTAGGTTAAGCATAAGCATAGTTATGTTCAACCACTTACCATATCCTTATGTGTACTCCTGCAGTAATGGTTACTGTAACATTTGGAGTTCGCAGTTAGATGGGATTTCATGTAGGTAAGATTATCTAAAAGGAAAGACTCCCCATAAAGAGGATGTTTCTGGGAAGCACATGAAGAAATGGCAGAGGAAGGATTGTTCTGGGTTGTTTGAGGCAGGTGAGAGTTTTCAAGGGTGAGAGGAGAGGTTTTGGGTAAATCTCTGTTCAGTTTTATAGGTACAAGGCAATGAGCAAGAGCTAAAGACCCCTCATCACAGGAAGAGGACACAGAGAAGGGAAAAAAGGGTGTCGGGGGCTCTGGGATTCCTCACGGGAGAGGAAAAAACAGTGTATAGGTCTTGAGCAATTGGTAGGGGATGGTGTCAGGAGAGTTTACATGCAGTGTGGACACCAAGCAAGGAGGTAGGGACTATGAAACCATTGCTCTATAGACAACCCTTTTTGAAATAGCCAGTAACGACTCAGCTCTCCCAAGTTCAAAGAGAAGACTATGGTAGACATCTCTAGAGTTTGGATCCTGCTTACATTGGTCCATGTTAACCACAGATAGCAAGCTATTTCTCCAAGGCAAGCCTAGGAAAAAATCAAACATTTCAACCATCTAAAAATTTTAGAGAGATGTCCCAATAACATGGACAGAAGAAAAAGATTGGGAGTGAATAGAACTAGGACATATGTTCTTTACAGGCTTTTGAAGGCAGCTTCACAAAAATTAATTGGATATTTACAGTTTCTGTGGGTTAGATTTAAATTAAAAAAATAGACTTTTGGATTTATTGAAATACAATTATATCAATATTCAACACAGAATAGAATGAAGTGGAATTTGGAAGCAGCACAGCATTGTGCATTTTATTTCAGGACTCTTTCATTCTATGTCTGGGACAATTTAAAAATAAAAACTATATGTTTTCAGAGGGAACTTAAAAAGTAGCATTCTGAATTTGGGATTCGGTCAAAAATATTTTGATTGTGTGTTTTATGCACTCATAATTAATCTTGAATGTGTTTTTATTCACATACAGCTCATTCTTTCTCGTATGGACAGTATCTCCTTACTTTGATCAGCTATTCCAGACCTTTAAATTTTGGAGAAATATAATGATGTAAATAAATGTTTTTCTTGTTTTTTTCTAACTATATATTCCAATAGCAAAAAGCAACATATTGAACTACAGTATTGTGGCTAATACTGCAAAATCTAGCTTTCTAGATTCAACTTTTTATATAAATATGTTTTATCTATTGTGATAAGCCTGAGATAAAACTGATTTAGTGTTATAATACCTAGTTTAATATCACATATTAGGGCAGTTCTACTAGCAGGTTTTTGCCTGTGGATAGTGTTACGCCAGGCTCAGTCTGAAGCAGGTTCAGACATAATGCAGCCTTTGAATTATATATATTGGAAGCATGACTCTGGTTGCTTGGGCACATATAACTAAGTAAACTAATTATCTGGAAGGCAGCTGAAATCGAAGCTTGTTTGGCTCAGAATAGCACCTGAAAATTAATATGTGAGAAGGGTAGTGATTAAAGTAGACTTTGATTAAAATTAGCTAAGACACTACCGAAGCATGATTTATTTGTGTCACTGTAGGTGTAGAATCTTGTTGTAGAACTGGCTGTATAATGAAAAAAGTTGCTAATGAAAGCTATACATTTTGAGATGATATTTCAAACTTAAAACTTCTCAACATACTTATTCCAGTCCAGGAAATGATTTCTTGATATAAATCCCATGGCCTATATTATCAGAAGTTACGAGTATGTGTCCTGCCACTCTTGTGTCATGCATGCATAAGCAGGACATTACAATAACATGGGAGAAGTTGCACAGAGTTAGACTATAGATCCATCTAGTTCATCATCCAGTCACTGACAGTTACCAAAAGTGGGTGCACAATCAAGGTACAAGACCAAAGTAAGAGAATATAATACTTCTTCTGAGCACTTTCCCAAAATCCAGCTATCTGTGACTCAGGGATATCTAGAAGGAGTCATTTTTCCTCAGATGAACTTTGTTTTAGAACATGCATATTCTGCAAGGCATTGGATCAAAACTTACTTCTCATTTTTTCCTCCTTTGAAGTCTGAATTTCTTCCCTTTTTCTGGAATTACAGGCAATTTCTTTCTTTCTCTCTCTCTCTTCTTTTTTTTTTTTTTTTAAGGAAGCCAAGCTTTTCATCATATTGGTCTATTATGGTGTCCTTTCTGTGCTTTAAAATACTGAAATACACTGAAACTAACAATCACAGTGACCTATAATAAGTAGTAGTAGGAGATGGTATGAAGAGGGTCAGTAGGACTCTTCCAGCCTGCAAGACTGTCTCAGAAAACAAGGGAAAGGAGAGATGAGAATTGAAAATGTTTCACTGACAACACAACACAGCAAATACAGTCCTTCTTTTCCTTATTTGTTTTTTCTGGATTTGTCCTTTCTACGTGAGGGTCACAAGTTTGTTATTTCATTTGTGATGTGTCTGCATGGTGCAATGGTATGCTGTGCACATTTGCCTGAGCTTGCACTGAGTGAGCTATCGGCTTTGTCAGCCTGGGACATTGCCTTGTAAGTGTAAGCCTTTCAGGTTAGCTGGTGTGGAGCACTACTTTGCTGCTTCATTGTCTGCATTTTGCCATGTCATTCACGTAGATGTCAAGCAAACGTCTAAAAGAGACTGATCAGTTTTTAAAACTAGGATGCACAGTGATTTCCACTTCATTTTCTTCACTTGATCCCCAAAGGTAATCTATACAGTAGGAAAAGAAAAAGCCCCTCCTGCTACAAATTAATTATCTACTTAAAATCATGCTTATAGTCTCAATAAAAGAGAAATAATTTGGCTCTTAGGAAAACCACTGCAGGAATATCTTCTCTCACACAAGTCCAAGGGTTTTCAGGTGACAACTGAAGCACTCATGCAACATAAATACCTTAATTCAAAGTTCAGTAGACATATTTTCATTTATATCAGCAGATCTCAGGCTAGTCCTTTTGATCCAAACCTGTATTTTTAGGGAGTCAGAACATTTCAAGCTTGAAGAACCTTTAATAACGTCAATACCATGACCTGGAAATAGAAATGTACTTTGAAAGAAAGTGAGAGCAGGCAGAAGACTGGAGAAATCTTGTAACAACCATCTTTACATCTACGAGAATGCTTGGGTCTCTTCTTGACTGCAGGTATTTTTGTTCCTATGAAAAGCCCAGGTGATGGCAGTGGGATGGGTAGGTATGCATAATTTTCTGAATTATCAAGTCCTACAGAAAACAAATAATGGAGAGGAAAAAAAAGTGAGGCAAGTGCCATTTTGCAGTACCGGTTCTTTGTACAGGGTAGTGACAGCTGCTTGGCTCTTTAGGATGCAAGTGTATGACTGCAAACTGCAAAAGAAAGTTAAGTAGCTCTATGAGAACCTGCAGTAGAAGAATTGCCATTAAAAAGTTGGTGTTTATGCTTTTCCATATGTCTTTATTTCATTAACCACACGTCTGGGCAAACTTCTCTTTATTGTTCTTTTCTTTTATTTAATAATTTAGGATGTGTTTGTACATCTTACTCAGAGTCTGTACATTAGGTCTTTTAAACAAAAAAAAATCTGTTCTAATAAATCAAGGCTTTTCTAACTTAGCTGGACAGCTGGCATCCCTGTTTATGGCTTTAAAGGGAATTTGAAAGCATCTGTACCTAATAAATTACCAGAAATGCACAGTAACTCCTGCAGCAGGAATAGTTCAGAGGTGTGGATAGCTGATAATAAATAATTAATGAGCACCAAAGCTATATCTTCCTTTTATTGCTGGAGCTAGAGTGAGCAAGTAGTGCAAGCCATAAAGCAGTCCTTGCTTTAGAGTTGGTCTTTTCCATTCACCTGGCTTTCTCCACTGATTACTAGCCAGAACAGCTCCAGGCTGTGCAAAAATAATGGGACCCATCTTGTGCCTCCTACTGACATCTCTAACCCTTACTGAGTTGAATAGTCTTCCCATTTAAAACAAGGGAAATGCTTGAGTGCTCAAGCAGTCTTTCTGCATAAGAGAGCTACAGAGTGAGTGAAATGATTCTGTCCTCTCTTTTAGTATTTCTAAATTATTTCAGAGTGTAGGCAGCTCAAAAGTCAGATATGCTTTTGCTGCTGCCTAGCCATTTCATTATTCACACAGTGCCTGGTTATGAGCATAGAACCGTTTGTTTCAGTGGCTTTTCGATAATGACTCAACAAACTTAGCTAGAGTTGCAAAGTGGTTTACTGTCTTATGAAACTCTGGACTACGCTGCTCCATAAATTACTCTGACTGCCAAAGCCACCAGTAGCAGAAAATCAGTTGAGCACAAGACTCTATATCACCAATACTGCTAAACTGCTATTCCTACTGACTTGAGCAAAGACTACTCATAAAGTAAATACAGTCTCATGCATTCCTAGCAAAAATTCTTAACTCTGCAAGGTCCCCTCCTCAAGGAGAAGGCTGTACATTTGTGCTGCAGCCTTACTGCTTGTCCTTGGTAGTGTGTCTTTCTCTAGCATAAGCTAAGGTGTCAATTAGACCTTTTAAGAATCTGTCTTGAAAGAGTAGATTTTTTTCCCACCATTTAGTATCCTGACATATTCTAATCTCTACTGTTTTCTTTGTGACTTGTCAATACTGTGCATATTGATTCTGATGGCTTTAGGAAGTGGTAATAAAATGCTATGCTTGATGATGAATGTTGTTAAAAATATGAATAGGACTCAATGTATTCATATTTATGTATGTTTATGTTATGATACTTTTCAGGAAAGACACATACATTACTCTGAAGAACCTACTATCTTTCACAGGCATTAGTGTGAAATATACTTTCCCTGGAACATTTGCTAATACTTTTTGGAACAGTTCCTCTCAAACTAACAGGTGGGAATGGAGCCTATAAAATATATAGCTTAAATCATGCAGTTTGCTTTTTGATAACATGAAGGACACCTGTGAACTTCTTTCTTGCTGTAATGATAAAAGTGGTAGCAATGTTAAAATTAGACTACTACATTTAGATTAGATTTGTCCGTGACAAAGGAAACAATAAAAATAAAACAAGAAACTCATATCCTTTTTTTTTCCAGAAGCAGCAGCTCTGAGTAATTAACAGTGCTTAAAAGAATGAATGCCAGGTGTAAATGCATCAATACTAATCAAAAATAAATCACATCACTTTAGGCTTCATAGACGATAGCTACATTGGTTAACTAAAGAAACCCTCTGCTAACCAGTATTTTTTTTTTTGCTATTGTTACTAACGGGAACTGATTGTGTAACTACTGAGAAATATTTCAACATCCTTCACTCACTGTGAACAAGGTGCAAAGTCAAAAATAATGGTGCTGTGACCCATGGTGTAGCTGGGGAATATGTGTGAGGGCTAAATTCCTAATGGTGAAGTATGCCTTTTGCATTTCTACTGTGGACATGTCTTTCACACAGTGAAAGCAGAGGACAAAGGGGAAAGGCAGAGTGGGGTCAAAGTCTTCTTAAATGAACAGAAGTCGATATTTCCTGTCTGGAAGCACTATTCCTCCAGGTAACAAAACTGCTTTCAGCAAGCATTAGGGTATTTCCAGCAGTGTGTCACTGACTCTTGTGAAACATCTCTTTATGTCACAAAAGTTCACTCACTGCTCTGCCTGCGAATGTAGGAGCCACACTGCATAAAATATCAAAACATAACGTTCTGGTGTTAAAGCAGCATAAATGGTTTGAGTCATAGGTAAATGTAGAACCTGTAAAAACACTTGGAACTTACCCAAAGCTCCCTAAAAGTTGCTGTGCATCTTTCCCTTGGCTTTAATACGGCTGATTCAAACTCTCTTCCAGTGTGTTTGTTTCTTGCTCTAAACTTCCTTGTGAGGAATACTCTTTTCTGCATTCTTCAAAGGCAGAAAACATTTTAGGCAGCACATCAGCATGTTCACATACTCACATCCAAAGAAATCTTAGGCAGATGTTTAAATTCTTGATAATGGATTATTAGCAATTTGAAATATTTGTATAATAAATCTCTATAACTCTCTGATACCTGGCAAATATCACAAATTTAGATGCTATCATACTACAATATAGGGTGCAAATCCACATTAACACTGATAGTAGACAGTTCAATCAATTGACTTTGCTAAATGTGTTGTTCAGAGCCCAAAATGTCAAGCATAGAAAAATTTCAAAAGAAAGAAGGATGTAAATCAAATGACCCTTCTGGTTTTCATTCTCCATTAATTTCATCATCTCTGCTAGATCTGGAGTTTATTCAGAGTAAGCTACTGTTTTCAAACCTGAATATCAACAGGAAGTTACTTAAATCAATATTATGATGTTCACATAAAAGCACTGTGGCTGTCAAGGCACAAATATATTTTTCAGGAACAATGGATCATTTACTTACAGCAAAAACTCTTGACCAAAGGTTTTGTGCACAGACACCAGCTTTTGCGTGAAAGAAGACTCCACAGCTTCATGAAGTGCTCTTGGAGGCACTAGTTACTGGGATTGAATCTCTGCTCCTTCAAGTTCAAAAGCATTCATTTTTGAACATATATAGGAAGCAAAACTCAGTTCTGCTGGACCTAGCATCCAGTCACCTGAACAACCAATAAACAGGAACTAAAGCCACTTCCTTCAGTCTATAACTCATGCTTTTGTGTTACAACTGGGACAAAACCTAGTCTGCCTTGCTTTACACTGTTAAAGCTGAGACCTTGCTCTGTTAATCCCAGGTTTCCAAACACAACTATCTTCCTCTGCAGTCAACATCTTGGATCAATTTGTTGTATAAAGTATTTGAGATAATCTCCTCCTTGGATCATTTTACAGTTTTCTATTCTTTCCCATTATAAACTTTTTATCAGCCTTTGGTCAACACAATTTCTGATCTCACCAGTGCTGAGACATTACAAATTGTCAAATGACTACCTAAGCAATAAAAATAAAATCATAAAGTCTCTGGAGTTTTGCTCCAGATACTAAATGAAAATTGCTTCACATACTAAGTGAAAATTAATAGTCGTGTATCTGTCACTGACTATGCAACAGGACGTAAGAATTGACCCTTTCCTGATTACTAAGCAAGCTGACAACACTAATCAGAGATTTGTCAGTAATCATTAAAGAGCAATGTGATGTGATGTCATACAGTGTAATCTCCAAATCTTTTTCCTGCCCATGACTAGTACAGTCAGCCAGCTGTTCATCTTCCCTTCTATCTCTCTTTACTCACCTCCTTTCCCTCCTCTTTTGAACACAATCAGAGGTGCAATTAGCTGAAGCACCGTGAAATAACATGTGAGGTAATTACCCTATGGCAGACATTAGCAGCTTTTATCAGGTACTTACACATCATTAGAGACACTTATAGCACATTTCCAATTTCTCAGAATATGGAAGATGTGAGCTTACACTGCCATATTGGCAGATAATGGTATGCTAACGGTGCATACCAGTCTGAGCTCAAGACTCCAGGTCATATATGAAATCTGGACATACTAATAAGGATGACAACATTCATCAGCAGAGGTGACTCTTTTAGGTGACTTGAAACACATTAATAACCTGGTTAGGAAATATTACTTGAAGAAGCAAGAAATGTTTTGGACTCTAAGACATCGTTAATGTTAGGAGCTGCTGAATCCTCTAGCCCAACAGAGGCAAGGCTGCTGCAGCTCCATGTCCCCGGGTTCAGTCAGCAGGGAAGCTGAGCATGAGTTCCCAGTAGGCAGACATGCACGCGTACATCTATACTTATGCACACAGCTGACCACACAGATCAACTTAGACATGAAACAAAGCACTCACGCAAACACAAACAGCACAAACATCTTCATCTTGTTCCCCATTCTGGCTCAGGATCAGGATGAAAAAGCATGAATGGAACACATATACGCATTAATTTTCATATGGATCCTTCCAGTAACTGGCTAGACACTCAGTCTATCCTTCAGTTAGCTCTGTATCACCAGGTCTCCCAGCAAGACACCTGGACTTGCAAGCCCCTGAGGCCCACAGCCCCACTCCAGTTGCTGGCACTTGGTCTTGCACATATGCACATACTTGTGCAGACACATACACACACAGATACACGCGCTGTGGATCCCTCCAGTAGCAGGCTTTAGATGCTCAGTCTACCTCATAGCTGGCCCTGGATCCTCTGGTTGCACAGTTGCCTCATACACAGAGACACACACGGAAATGGGTCAAATGGATCTCTAGTAGCTGGTCCAGACATACATAGCCAAGTCCAGACTTAGAGAACCCAGCCCCCAGGCCCCACAGTCTCTCAAGTTGCTGGCTTAGACCTACTGGGCCCTCCAAGAACTAACTCACAGACCCCTCTAGTCTGTCCAGTATCCAGCCCTGATTTTGGCTGTTCCAATATTTGGCTCCACAGCAACATCTACTCACTGGCTAGCCAAGCTTAATGCTTTCTTGATATTACATGCTGACATGCACACACTCAGGTCTCTCCAACTGCTTCAGTTGCTGGCACTTAGATGCCCCTTCACACACACATGCATACAGAACAAAGTTCCCTCACACAGGAAAATAGTTAGAAATGGAGCTTAATAGGAAGACAGGCTGTGCTGATCAGGCGTGGGACATGGCCAGACAAGCATACCCGATGCCTGCCTGCATCTGTCTGGCCCCTTTTAGCCTCTCCACCTTTTATTTCCCCACATTTATTTCTTCCCAGATCACCTCAATTCCTCCTTTCTCCACCTTTGGTTCTTCCCCTAAACATCCTATATCAAAGTCTTGTGCTACTCCAAAATACTTCTGTTGCATCCCATGATGCATTTCATACCATTGGCAGCAACCCCCCTCAGTCTGGAGGGCCTCTCATGTTGTCTTGTCTATCTTGCCTTGATGGGTTTCACCCTGGCCCACAGGGCTGAGCCCTCCCACGTGACAGCCCTAGGAGGGCCTGGGGCAAGGCGTCCCTTTCTCTGATCAGATCATTGTCATTGTTCCTCTGCTCTTCCATGTTCATGGAGATGAGCCTTTAACCATACAGCCTAATACTTAGTAAAATTGTAGTCTGTATCTTCAGGAAGTGTTTATGAATATTCCATAATATCTCTACACCCTTCCAGACTTTTAACCCAAAACTAGGAACTAACGGCAAGCAGTAGAAAGAGTCCTTAAAAGTTCCAATGTATTTGCCAGACTAAGGATACCATTTTGCTGCTGATAGAGTGTACCCATGAGGAACCATGATGCCCAGCACATCATAACACGTCACGACAAAAATAATATGCCTCTCAGCTGTCTTAAACTTCTGTATTATTCTCAAAGTAAATGAAACAGTGTCTTCTGTGGAATTTTTAATAACTACTCTGTGTCATCATCAAAAGCATGCTGGCAAGGAGCTGAAAGGAAAAGTGTTTTACAAACAGTCTTCAGCTAAACCCTTGATGCATAATTACTAATAGTGAATAGAATTTGTTCATGCAAGCCATTTTATAAAGCACATAGCAGATATTATCTGCACTGAGGAATACTGCATAATAAGTTGTCATTCTTTGGGTTACAGTGGTTGTGAATATATAAAAAAAAGTTAAAAAATGTAGTGTTTGTTTTGCTGAGTGACTAACAGGCACAGTTCAGGAATGAGGTTGCTCAGGGTGAAGTCTGCACCTGCACTTGCTTCTATAACAAAAAAGCTGCATGGTAGATGGTTCTCTGAGAAGCATGAAAGTCACAAATAGTGATTAATGAGTGAGGCTACACATTTTCTACCATTTTCACTGAACATCGCTTTAATCTTCACAGACACCACTGATTTCACAGAAGTAACTGTTTAGCAAAAGCAGTTATAGGAGATCTGATTCATAGAGTTGCAGAATATATAGGTTGGAAGTGACCTCTCAAGGTCATTTGGTCCAACTCCCCTCTTAAAAAAGGTCCAACTAGGTCAGCTGCTCAGGGTCTTCTTCAGTTAAGTCCTGAAAACCTGCAAGCATGGAGACTCCCCATCCTCTGCTAGTAACATGTTCTAGAATTTTACTACTCTCATGATGATTTATATATACATATATATATACACACACACACACATATATATATATATGAAATTTCCCCTGTGATAGCTTATGTCTGTTTTCTCTTGTCCTGTCATTGCATACCTCCAAGAAGAGTCTGCTTCTGTCTTCTCTATACCCTTCTTTAGGTATCTGAAGACAGGAATAACATCTCCCCTTAGCCATATCTTGTCAAGAGTGAACAAGTCTCAAAATGTCTACAACCCCGTTCGAAATCTAGCAGTGAGATATGTGATGTATGTACGCTTAATTGTTAAATCTGCTGCTTGCTTTATAAGAGAGGCAACCTCAGGCTTGCTATCATGATAGTACTTAGGATTTGTAAGCAGCCAAAATGCCAGTGCTGAAATTACTGAGCAGCTATAAAAATATATGGTAGTATTTTCAGAAAAGAACATGTCCTTAGAACATTAAATCCTCTGAAAAGTTACCTGCTAGCTGGATACGGTATAGATTTTCTAAGGATGATTCTTCAATAAGCAAGCTTTTTGCTGATGGAAATTTGCCAGTTGCACTTCTTTCTTCCTGAGAGAGTGAATCTGATCCAAAGGTACTTACTGTAGAGCAGGAAAATTCAAGGGAAGAAATATCAGACAGAACATGCATCACAGGTCAGTGAATTGCTGTGGCTATCACAGGCAGAAAAGAGTTACAGGTCGCCAGGAAAAGCAAAATAATGCACCAGATATTGAATTCCAGATTGAGACATGTACATATTATGAAAAAAAAAATGAGGAGCAGATTCTATCTTATGACTTCATGTTATTTGCCTACTCTCATGAAAGGGTTTCCAAATCAGAGCACTGTTAAGGGAAATTTTAGGTAGAAACGCAGAGGACATGCTTTGACTTCTTCCTATTACATTCCTACTGAAGTTTTCTTCGTGGTCTTTCCTGAGCCTTAAGTAGTACTATCTACTGCATGTACTACATGTACTATCAACATCCATTTCACTGGCTTGATAGTGTAGTGTAGCTATGTAGCTGTGCAACTTCACTTGTAGGAAAGTGTAGCTATTCAAATTCCATGCTGTATTTCACAAAAAAAGCCTTTGTATATTACATAATCTGAATGATATCAATTTTGTCTAACCAAAATAAAAGTTCAGAAAACATAGCACTGACATCTTGAGAATTGTGAAGCCAAAGTTAGCTGCCACTGATGTGGAAAGAAAAAATAAAAACTATTAAATAAAAACTGTTAACATTTTTCTATGACAGGCTGCCCAGTAAAATTCAGATATAAAATTCAGAAACTGTTTATTGATCATTAATCATTGCTACTGTCATTTCTATAGAAAAATGCTTACAATTTAAAGAGTTATATATCTAAAAGGAGTTTTTCATTGGACAGTTTTTAAATGCGCACATCATACACATTACACATTTGATGACATCTGTCATGCTTACACATACATGTGGAAGACTCATTCTTTATTACTATTATTTTTATCTATTTGATTTAGCATTTTGGAGGAATACTTAGTAACAGTGCAGTTATATTTGCACATGCTATATCAGGGACACAGAAGTACTGGAAAGCTATCTCCTGGAAAGCAATGATCTTGATAGGTTTTAAAATCCAGATCTGATATATATTCAGAACTAAAAAGTATTTTATGACACATGCACACGAATCTACAAAGTGTACTGGTTTTGTAAACCACATTAAATAACATAGTGTAAAAGTAGAAACAGATAAAACATTCAAGCTAAGAAATTATGAGTCATCCAAAGAAAATAGACTTTAAGTTCTTTGTTCAAGGCTGAATATGAACCCTGATGATCACTAATCAATTTATTGCTTTCTTTAGTCATTTTTAGATACATTCAAAATTTTCCAAACCCTTTTATGTCTTAAGTGTATTTGATACTACCACAAGTTTATTTCGCCTAACTTAAGACGGAAGGACTTTTCTTTCTTTTGTCATAAGGTGACTTTGTGATCAAACTTTATCACATTCCTGATTAAGTTCACATAGCTGAAACACCACAAAAGATTCTGATATTAACTTAAAGAAACTTCATCTGGAAGTTTTTTTCATTGTGCTTCTGTCAATAACTCTGAATATTGTAATAGATTTTCCAGTTTCCCAAAGCCAATAATACAATTGCTTTATTTATGTCTAGTTATCATGAGAAACAAAGTAATCTTTATGAGGGGAGCCAACAAACTCCTTATGAAACACATGAGCTAGTTTTGAGAACTGCTACCAGAAATTAAGATGGTCAAAAAGAGATTTATAATCTGCAGCGAACATTGCATGTGAGAGAGTGTGAGAGAATGATCTCAGGTGCTTCCTGGAACTATTTCTTTTTCCAGAGAAAAAAATATACACTGAATGTTAACAAATTAAAAAACTCATATTTGACTGGACAGAATTTCCACTTTGACTATTTGCAACAGGATAGAAAAGACTTAACTTCTGACCAGATTAAAAGTCAAAGGCAATTACAAATGGAAAGTATGAAATACCATTAGCAATTCATATAACCATATTTCCAAAAACAGAATTACAAGATATTAATTATATTGTCTTTCTAAGAAGAAGGTGATTTGTATTCCATGGACCTGAGATACAGATGAAAGAGGGACCCTGATAATATAGTGAAGGACATGGTATGAGCATAAGTTAACAGAGAAGGTGATTCATAATTTACGGTCTCTGCAAGCTGAGGTCTAACACTGTCTTTCTCTTCATACTTTCTCTTCTACGTATGAGATGAGATGTGGAAAGGCAAAATCCGAGTAAGGTAAAACCAGACATGCTCAGGCAGTCACATCTAGGAAGTGACAGAGACAGAAAGGTGTTACAGAAGAGAAGCCTGACTGATTAACAGGGAGGGAGACGAAGAAAATAAAAAAGCAAAGGGCTGACAATAGAAAGAGAAATCAGATAAAACAATTCACAAAGAGATATCAAAGTACAAGGAAAGTTGTGGAGAATGGCAAATTCCTTTGTGAAAAAGAAGTCCACTGCTAATTTGCCCTTCTCCTGAGGAGAGCTGGCAAGAAAAGGGAGCCCTTTAACAAAAGGCAGTAAAAAAAGACTCACCAGGATAGCTGGCATGCACTGGAGGCCAAAATAACATGATTTACAAAACTGCTAGGGATAATATTGACTGACAAAGCAGCAGGTGAAAGGTCACTTAATTAAATTAGCAGGATCCAGAGAGAGTCAGGAAACACAAAGGAAACCTGGAGGTTCCTCTTATTGCCAGTGATTAAGACAGCTAAAAAATACTCTTCTTTTTCACAAGAAAAAAACATTTAGCTATGTCATTTTAATATCTGTCAGCTTGGAAAAAAAAAAAAAGACGAAGAAGAAAAAGAAGAAAAAGCATGATACCTCTTTGTGTGACAGACTGGCCCAGGAAACCCTGTTTTCCATATTAATCATTGCTAGATCAGTACCTCAGCTAAGTTCAATGAATGCCTTTACATTAGCATCTTGGATCAGGAGTGCACTTTTGAAAGCAATCTTGTGATTAGCCCCACATGCCATGCTTTAATTCACATTGCAAAGCTGTCCTGAAGCACACTAACTGGATTCCTTTGGGATGAAACTGAATTGGAAAATGCATCCCAGGAGTTCTCCTAATGAGCTCCAGCTGCTAATGAGCCTTCAGCCTGTGGGTCCAGGCTAGAGGTGGTCGGCAGCAACTCCCATGAAGCACATATGGCATGGATATCAGCCCTCAGCACCAACTGTTCTGCTATACAACTCTACTCACCCTGGTCTGCGCTACCAGCTAATACAGATGTAGCCTTAATACTTACAGGAGCAACCATATATAGTGGATAAATGTTAGCATTTTAAGTTTTCTGTCATGGGTACTGAAAGCAAATTGAAGGTCTTTGCTGAGTTTGAGACCAAAAAAAAATCTAATTAAGGCCATCTGGAACTTCTGACTTCCAACATCTCTTTATTTGATTGAAAATAAGTCATATGGAGTGAATGAATCAAATATTTATGCTCTGTAAATATTTTAAAATGTAATACATTGATAGCTTATTATGTGTTTTTTTAACATCAGTATATTTCATACTCTATTTACTTGAGCTAATTATTGCCTTAATATTTATCTAGATATTTTAAAAGAGCTTGATTGATCAGAGTAATAGTAAGAGAAGTATGTTACACATTCAAATTAAAGGTTTACTGGCTGCTCTGTCCATGTACTTTTATTAGCACCATATACTTCCTTCACAGAAATATTGAAAACTGTCAGGACTTATTCTGATAGATGGCAGCTGTTTCACTCTTTTAAGCACCAAGGCTATCCTCGCATCAGGTATTGTATCTCTTGTACTGTTGTGAGAAGCACTCAAAACAAACTAGTGCCTGGGTAAGCAGGATAATGAAGAATTCTCTGTCTAGCATTTTCCATGGATTTGATTCATCTCTCCAATCAAGAAATGCTTACTGCTGTTATAAAGAAGTAGCTCAGTATCTGTCAGTCTTATCTTTGGATTTACTGGTGCCAGATGAAAGTCTGGAAAAGACTAGAAAATTTGAAATGTCAGTGTCTTTATTTTCCAGAGGGAGAACCTGACTTTGTATTTTAGAAGGGTAGTGGAGTTTAATGGATTATATTAAGGCAACATGATATATCAAAACTCCTGGACTCGCTCCCATTTGTGTCAAGACAGGCATATGTCTGCTGTCTTGACAAACTTTCCTAAAGGCTAAAGAGAAGCTGGTATAAGGGCTGTATGGTACCCTCTCTTTCTCACCAGTACAATGTACACAACTGAGAAACAGGGCAAGAGCCATGAAATCAATATACCACAATGATCTTTGCAACCACCTCGGTATCCTGGGTCATAGTTTATAGCAATCTCAGGATGTATACCAGGTTATCTACCTAAATTTCAAAATCCCCTCAATATCACTGGAATTATCTGGCTGCTTTTTTGGGGATATATTATCTGCAATTATATTCCAAGAAATGCGTCCATTGTTCTCCTTCTTTTTCTCTCCTTCTTTTCTTTTTCCATTCATTTTTATTTCCTCAAAAATTCTAGGTTTCCTCTCTTGCCCTTGCTCATTCAAGCTTCTATATCCATTTCTCAGGAACTCAGATGCTTCTTCCTAGTTACAGATACAGATATGTGCATAAGACTTACGAGAAGCAATTGCTTCATGTGCAACACCTTTGTCACCCTGTTTTGACCTCCCTGAGAAAAGAGCCCTGCCCGGTGTGGTAAGCTTGTAAGAGCTTACTTGGAAAAGTAAATGAGCAAACTCATGGCCAACAGCAAGAGAAGTAAGGCTGAAGATCTAGTCCAAAGAAGTGAGAACACCTATATTCATTCTACCTCGCTGTTCAATTTCAGATTTTTACATTCATTGTTGATATTAAATTGTATCTACCTAATTTAATTAAACAGTTTCTTTCCTCGTAATATTTGACGCTACAGAGTCCTTCGTGTGGCAGTGCAGTACCAAGTTCCACTCCTTTTTACCACATTTCTCTCCGTGGCCCATCAAAGGAAAACATTTTATTTGGTAATATCCAACTGGAAACAACTATTACTGGCCTGAATACAGAGAACAGACCCGGACTCTATATTTTAACTGACCTTGATACCATATCTGTAGAAAGTTACCAGGATCAGACTGATCAGGAGCTAGGATTCAAATCCTCTGGAATAAATTTAAATTGGAGAGTTTTGCTCCTTTGTTCTGCTGATGTTGCTAGTGTCTTCAAATGAAAAAAAAATGTGCCAATGATTGATTCTTATCACTTAAAACATATTCTGACAATGCTCATGAACTCAGACGCCCTATTTATTGCTGTTTAAAATAGTATATACAGTAATAGAGTGAGACTTTCAGATTACTAATTAAAGATGTTTGTCTTTTGGATGTCATTTTCCATCAAGAACTTGCTCTTGTTTGCATCTTAATTTGCCTTAATAGTCACAAACTTGGAATACAGAATAAAGATAGAATAAAGATATATAGAATAAAGACAAAGCAAGATAAAGCTTCTATGCCTTGATGCTAAGTATGAAATTTTTCAAAACCAGTGCTTTTCCCCTTTCAGTTTACACCAGAATTTGGATACTGCTAATCTATATTTCGTGGTCTTCAATAATCCTAGGGAGCATACACCCAAACTAATGGTTGTGTTCACGATCATACCTGCTTAACTATGCTTTGGTTCACATCCTGGTGTTTGTAGACAAAACAGAGGCTATAAACCTATAAAGTCCAATAAGCTGGATATAGCTTAGAGTAGCTTGCTTTGAGCCCAAATACAAGTGTACTGCAGTACTTAAGACCATAATACATGTAAATGTAATGTTTTGACGACATAGCCAGAAACAGTATTTAAGCTTTTTAAATACGCGAACAATGTGACCACCTCAGAGACAAACAAAGATGGATGTAGCTGCACTTAAAGGGAGGCATCCAAATAACAGTTGTCAGACAGAGCACAAGATAAGCAAAGGGGACCACAAATAGGCAAGGTATCCTCCTTAATACACAAGGACAACTGGTAAGATAAAGAAAAATCCCAAGATAAGCAATGTCAGGAGCCATTTTTAGAAGGGGAACAGTAAAATTTCAGACATACGCAAGGAAAATTGGAGAAGAAAGAAGACAAGCCCATGGTATTTCTGTCTTCTCTCATCAAAGAGCTCTCCAGCGTAATCACCCGGACCTCAGCAACTAAGAGCTACCAACGGCCATAGCCAATGGTGCTCTTGGACAGCATCACCTTTGTGGTTTTGTATACTCACAGCTACTTTAAGATATAGTGTTAAGGACTAAGAGTTTTGTGTATGTAATGATGTAGTGTTAGAATTAACCATCAACACAAATAGTGCTGGATAGCACAAGTTTTGTTTTAAAGTTTAAAAGTAGCCTAATTTGTCAGACTTCTAACTACTCTCATCACTGCAATATCTAATTCCTTAGCTGAGACTTATAGACAAATACATGTATACATAGTATATACATGTGTTCAATATATATATGAAATAAGTTGCAGTAAGTTGGGGTCCATTAACTAGACTACTTTTGGATGGAATTTAAATGGAAATAAGAGCGCAGCTGATACAATCCAGCTGCAAATGGATATTCAGTACTTGTGTCAAGTCAAAATTAAAAAAAATATATATGCACAGCTGTTGGACATTGTATCCTCAGCATCACCTAGTTCAATTTAGAGCTCCTCTCTGATTGGTCCTCACTACTTCTTAATGTAGACATAGACCTAATGGATTTCAGCTCCAGCAGATGATACAAATTCTTGAAGATCGAGTTTTGCATAGCTACTTTTATTTCAGCACATTTCTGATGATCAATGTTTCATTATTTCTTCCCCACAAATTATACATAGAAGAGAGGTGAATAATAATAACAAAACAAAAAGTCAACTTGGAGAAGTACTCACTGATCACACTGGGAACAGCAGAGTAGAATAAGCACTGAAAAACTTAATATGAATTTTATCTGGAATTTTTCTTCAAAGTCACTTGAGGACCAGGAAGGTGAATTTGACCTCACTGTTTGAATTAGCTATATTATGAAAGCTAATTGCAAATAACCTTTCAAAGTTGTTTGCCAAGAATTCCCAAGTCTGCAGTAATGGAAAGCCGGGACAGAGATATATTGAAAATGCAAACAGACTTATTCCTAGATAAATTTCCTCAGGGAGAAAATTAAGGAAGTAAAGACCTGTTAATTGGAATATCAATTACTTCATAGTGATATCACCAAAGAGACCTGGTTAAATGCAGATGGCACAGTGGGATAGGAGAGAGTGAGAGTTAAATTACTTAAGTATATATAAATATGAGTGTTTAGGTTGATATTCATGAAGGGATATTGATATGATCCCAGCTCGGCAAGTGGATTTACCAGTGGAGTTGTCCCTTATGTCCTTAGCGCTTTGCATAGGGGAGATCTTGGTCACTAGGAAAGGCATTCACAATATCTAATGCACTTGCTCCTGAGATCCTTCAGCTCACCCATAAGAACTGTCAGAAATAAAAGTGTGTTGGAAAAATCTTCATGAATTTAGGTTTCTGTTGCTAGCCTGTGGTTAATCACCTTGTAAAATCTTACAAATTCAAAGCATGGAGACATGTCCTGCATTGAAGTATCTATTTTTTTCCTGGACGGCTTGTGTAACTTGCCTTAGCAACCTCCTGGAGTTGAATCACATGTCCAAGCCACTCTTAATTGAGTGCTTCAGTACATGAGTTCAAGGCTGATCTTAACCCATGCATGTTGCCATCCAAGGTATACAGTTTAAAAGGGAAGTGCCCCACCTGGTAATCATATTACCTTATAATCTGGAAAATCTCTTTGATGCTGGGAGATGTAAGCTGAGGGTGGCCTAGAAGGTAGGTTTGCTAATTCCTTCAGAAAACCTTTAATGCTATAGTATTAAACAAAAGTACTGTAGGGAATGTCACCACTTTTGCTAAAGTTAATAACATCTGAATTAGTCAGGAGTGATTTGTGGATGCCTACCAGCTGGCTCCTCTAGGGATGATGCCTGTGACCTTTAAGAAAGAGACAAACATGGAGGGAGATTCATTTTATCTGGCTTTAGTCATCTACTGTAAGCTAGTCATGTTGGGTATTTCCTCTGTTAGTGAGGAGAGAGGCACATCCAGGTAGCTAAGCACCTAAGACAAGTGTGGTGAATCACTTAGGTGAATAGGTTAGATGAGATGAATCCCAGCATGAACTAATCATGAAAGAAAAGAGTGCCCAAAGGCACAGTTTTAAGTATTCTAAAAAGCTGCTGCCTAAGACTTTGGGTTTTCAGAGCCTTCCTCCTCTGCCTTGTTTAGCCCCTATCCAGGTTAAAAATCTTCATACTTCCCAATAATAATAGTGTATCAGCAACTGTTTGTTGCTGGTAGGGCTTCATGTCACACCCACTGTATTGCAATGTGTCGCCAATGTATCATGTGAATACCACTCAGGTGACATTCTCTTGAATTTGCTTCTTTAAATTATAAAAAATATTCTCCTGAAAAGCACTGCACATGCCTGAATTGTCTGTTGAATGCTTTCCGTTGAGCTCATAGGCTGCAATGACTGCATGCAAATCTACTGAAGTAGTGGTGCCACTGTTAATGGAAGACAGAGGTGTGGTATATCATCTACTGACACCGATTTTGAATTCAGATGTATGCTGACTGAGCCACTAAATGACCCACAGGTTATTGCTAGTATCTTTGTTGTAGGCTGAAGTTAACATAAATAAATTATCACCCTCTAGGTTTCTTACCTAGGGATGCAAACTTTTGGCCCAAAGAAGGCATTTCTGAATACTTAAAAAAGGATGGTTCAGTATACCATTACTTAACTACCTTATAACAGCAGTGTGTCAGGGGAAAAAAAAGAAGAAAAAAAAATAAACCTGAGGACTACTGGAACAAGTATAAGAATAAACAAAAAGTGACTACATTTGTAGAAAAGCCAAAGTTTTTCTTGGTTTCTCAAAAATGCTCTTCCTTCCTGTTGCATTGCCATTATGTCACCCACACAGAAATGGACAAAAATATGTTTTCATCCAGATTTTGGCATCCTGGAGTAGATCAATAAAATGACCATTAAAATATTTTGATTTAAAGAAGATAAATATGACTTACTAAATAACTGCCTCAACACAACATGGCACTGAACAGGTTTGGAGTCATTGACTAACAACCTCCTGCATGATCTGCTGAAGAAATGAGTACATGCTGTTTGCTTACACCTGTCCACATTCAAATGCTGAATACCTTTTGATTTGCTTAGTATCTGACAGGATAATTTCAGCAACATTTTCAGCTCACAAATATATGATCTGATGATATACGTGCAGCAAATTCATCAGTTGTATTATCGTATACACAGAGAATGTTTTTTAAAATTTGCAACATTTTTCCATTTTTTAATTTTCCAGGGTAACTCTTTAATTATATCAGAATTTAATAGAAGTTAAATTTCAAATGAACCAAAATTTTCTCAGTCCTTTAAAAAGTATTTGGGTAATTCAACATTTTTGAAATTACATGCTTATTAAAGGAAATTTTAATACACAGTGTTATTTCTTAAAAATCTTTAAAAATGTTTGCGGCAGTGATTTTGCATTCTTTGTTTTAATTAAAAAGTTGCTTAAACATTGCTAAAAATTCTAATAGTTCTTCAATTAATAGAAATACTTTCCATTTAACATGGTTTCTCATGTATTAATAATCAATTATAGTAAGACCATTTGATTCTATTTTGATATATAGCTATCATTTGTCAGATATCAACAATAGGAGCAAACAATAGTGGTGATCAGGAAATTGTTACGCTAATTCTTCATATTTTGATGTAAAATATTTACACAAGAACATCACAAAAGCATTTTTCTCATTTTAAGTGTTAAATGAAGAATTGGAACAAGAGCCCTGGAGAGAAATATGCTTTTTGATTTTATTGAGAATTTCAAGGGCTTCCAGTGCAGTTCCTGTCCTTTTAGTCCCTTGAGTGTCCTGAGCCTGAGGCAGTCTGCCTGATTGGCTGCCAGGGCCACCGGCCTGTGACATGCCCCCTCCTTCACATCCTGGTTAGCCAAGTGCTGAGGACTCAGGTGACAAGTTGCACAAAGGTGGTCTGCGTCGTCGAACCTGTGTGAATTTCAGTTGCCTCCACAAAACGTTTAATTTTTGCTGAACCACTGAACCCTGCATGGGTTCTCCAATCCATCTCTGGAAGGAGCTGTGAAATGAGCTATAACCAAAATATGTCCCATTGCATTTCATTGAATCTTGAAGTTCAGTAAGGCATTTGCTGTGCTTATAAAATGAATCTCTTTTCATATGAATATATTAGAATTTGTGTCCATGCATGCATGTGTATATAAAGCTTTCTGTTGTGTTAACAGGGAAGAGGAGGAAAAGGTGGCACAATCTCAAACCATATTAAACTATTGAGTGTTACATAGAGTTTCTGAGCCTTTAGAAAAAAAGATTATCTTTACATACCTTAACCAGGAAGAAAAGACACTACTTTGTAATTTGCCTTTTAGGCCACACTGTTTTGAAGATTACAAAGCAGCATGACTTCATCCATGATTCACAAAAATAACTCCTTACTAAAGACTTGATGCAAAGTAAAATCCCCAACTTCTAGCATTTAAATAGACTTGCATAAGAAAATGTAAAAGCAAGTCAGATATACTAGTAAAGATAAATAGTAAAGATAAAGTAGTAAAGATAAATAGAAATTTTTAGAGCTACAGCCAAAGGGACAAGTTTATGGCCCAAGAATGTTATCATGTCTGGTGTTTATGAGGAGAAATGGAGATTTCCTAAGAGTATATTTAATTGACCTGATTCTGTTCTAAATTCTATATACTTTATTCTATAAAATAAGTTAACAAAAATATAGGCCTATGATCTATTATCCTCTGAGCACCAAAGTAACTGGAAATAACACCTTAAATTCAGTGAAGACAAAGTTTATTATTACCATAATAAATTGTTTTTGTCTTGCATTTTTACTTGCACCTTTATCCTTATCTGCTGTGGAAAACATTCTGGTCAATATATATAACTTCTGTCAGTTATAAAAACACATGAGGGCTGTAGAGAAGTTGACTCAGTTCTTTCAGAATTCCCAAATACAGTTTTCCCAAAGGAAATCAGTTCCTGTATGCACAGGAATTGTTTACAGAGAAAGATGCAACTGCAGCTAGATGCCAGTTCTCCAGTGTAGCCTCAGAGTGACAGTTCTGTCACTGAGTAGTCAACTCTCAGGAACCAGTTCATGTGGAATCTGACCAAGTACAATGCCACTGAAATCATCATTTTTCATGGTGTTAGATCCCATATGCTCAGAACTTACAAAAATACTCCAGAGGTGAAATTGTAATTGCACTACTGGAAATCTTTTTATTGCCTGTGTGTATTATCTAGATCTGCTTCTTTTGGTGCATGTAAGAAATACTTGTGACGAAAATTATTTAATATAATGAACATCAAAATCACAATTTTAAGTCCAAATTGATGATTTGATGTACTATTTTTGGCAAGTCAAATATATCTACTTAAAAAAAAACCCAATTGTTTTACTGTTTAAATCCTTTCTAGGCACTGATGTTAGTTACTCTTAATGTTGTCACTACCATTTATTTCTACCGGCTTTGCTCACAGTTCAGGGATCCTACTGATGGTTTATGCAGCTCAGCACTCACAGTTAGATTCTTACAACAGTGAATTTTAAAAAAGCATTCAGTAAAATAAGAAAGCTGCAGAGTCCTGATTTCCAAAAAGAGGCTTCCTGCATCTAGTCTTATATTTTCTTTTCTTTCTTTCTTTTTTTTCTTTCCTTTTTTTTTTTTTTTTTTTTTTTTTTTTTTTTTTTTTTTTAACTAAAACCCCTCACATAAATCTTTGCCTTGAACTCTTCCACAGCAATGTAGAATTTGAGTGCAGTAGAACTGGAGTGCAGTAGCTTCCACACACTGGGCACAAGAGAATTTCAATTGCTTTTCTCTTGCATCCTGATAACTAACAAATTGCCGTCTCCCTGCCCCAATGTTACAGTTTCTCTATGTTTGGAAGAAAGGTTTCCCATATGCTAAAAAAAATGCCCTTTATGGATTAGGCTTCTTTAGATTGGTCTTTCCAGCCGAAGGTACTTCAGGCTTCAGTAGATGCAAATATAGCATTTGTACAGAGGCTTTAAAGGTCTCCACCTCTGTGCACTTTCTAGACAGGGATTGCTTTTGTCCCTTATACTTCATATGTAAGGTGGGCTCGTTGTTCATGGTTACAACTTCTGGCAATATAAATTAAAAAAGAAATGATACCGACTCTATGGTTGCTGCAGGAAAATTTGCTGCATTAGCAGCACAGTGAGTATGGAATGAGTGGAGTGCTATCAGTGAAGAAAGTGGTGTTATGTCATCAATAACATACAGCTAATATCTGCTCTAGTAATTACTTTTAATTGTTTGCTATGGTTTAGCTAGCCCCAACTTTTTCAGTTATTGCCTATGAACATTGTCACTAAGCTTTTCCTGTATTCAGACTGACACCATTAATTAAGAGCTAGACAAAGAAGATTTAAAGATAAATCACTGTGAAGTGTCGGTTTTGGTAATCAAATGCTTCAGTTCTCTCCATCTCTGATACTCAGCCTAATGTCAAGCCTTTTAATTTGGTTGAAATATTAAGGTGCTCTCTAGGAATTAGGAACTAGTAGGAATGTTAATCCTGTTCACTCTCCCCATAAATTTCTAAATTGTAAGAGCAGAATGATCTTCTCTTTGGGTTGCCAGTAAGATAAGTGACAGCTGATATAATTAAAAATGACTGAAGGAGATCATTGCCCTGTCTCAAAAAATGAAAAGAGAGAATAGAAGAATGCCCAAAGCATGGTAAAGTAGTGCATCTTGACCTATCCTTTGAATATGTATAAATTCATATGCATGTATATGAATATATATATGTACATGCAAACATATATGATCTTGCCTTGTATCAGAGCATTTTGTACTTATGAAATAAAGGCAGAGAAACACATTCTCTAAAAGGTGTTGTGCATACAAATCATGCTATCCCATTGATCAGATGGACAGCTAAAAGTGACTAGAGATCTTAAAGCTAATCATCCAAGATATCCTAAGACAGTTATGTCAGTTTTCTCTGTAGCTGATGGAGAGAGATGAGTACCTCCAAAGGACAATTTATCTCACCTGTCTGATGCTTATTTCAGGATGAGATGAATCACCCTCAGGAGCTATCCACAAGAGCTCCATCAACTACACAGGGAGTCCACAGACTAACTTAGATAGCTAAAGTTAGGTGAGATGAACTGCCCTTTCTCAAGAGGTTGCTGACTTTGCTACTTATTTAATTATACCTCACATAGAAGATGTTCTAACTAAAGCCAGGTATTATAAAGACAACAACTCTTGGAGGTTACTAAGCTATTCATCTGATTTGAAACTGGACTTGGAACAGTACAGAATCATTTGGAATATGAATTGTAACCTTTTCAAATGGGAGAATCAACTGACTTCTAAAGGAACATTACTGAAGGAATCAGATATGGCCATAACATACTAGAAGAACAATTCAACATTTTTATTTTACTCTTACTAAGGTTCGTTGAATGCTCATGTAACTGAATTAGTTTTATATTTGCATTTTTATTACAGAAGATTACATTGAAAGCAAACTTCTGGATAACCCACAAGTGCTCTATTGAACAATTCGCTTCTTACATCTACTATTTGCAAACCATTTAGCATCAGACTGCAGCCTAGCAACTTTTCTTTCTCAATACAGGTGAAAGTCTTGAGCAGTGTAGTATTTATGTATAGGCACTGAAAGCCTTACTGAGAAGGTAGAAAGCCATCCTCATATACAAGCTCACTTCCACTTTCTTGCTCTCTTTTTTTCCATCAATAGTCCCACAGGATGGCTTTTTGCAAGCATTAAATACCTCACACCCAGCATACCATTCTGAAGATGTCAGGCAGATTGTATTATTCATTCACCCATGTGTATTTTGATGGTATCTGTGTGTACTTTGTCAGAGGAGCTATTTCAGACTGCTTTTTTTTCTATTTATAAAGCATCTCACACAGTTTCACACAATTCGTTCGTACTCAATGAATTGGTACTCAGAAGCAATAATAATCTCTTCCTCTTCCCCTTCCCTTTCCCATTCCCCTGAGGACTGCAGCATGATAGAGGAAAGAAGAAAGGAAAAGTAATCAGGGAAAGAGTAATTGTTTTATGTACAAGTCCAAATTTAAAAGGAAAAAGTAGCATAGCTTCTCAGTTCTGCTCCCATTCTCCTGACCCAGCTTATCTCACTATGTGATGAATAAAAACCCCTGTAAAGCAAGCTATGATTTACGGGTCATAGGCTCCAATCCACTGGTCCAGGCAGTCCTTGCCTAAATCTCATGAGTGCAGCTGCTGGTTTGCTCATGCATGTCATGCAATGCCTCTTCACAGACCCCCTTCTCCTCTCCAGGATGGCCTCATCCCATGGAGTCCACTTCCAGGGATTTTCGAAGAGGAGAAAATGATGAAAACAGGACCTTGGACAGAGTCCCAGCTGCAGCAGCAGATGCGAGGCCAGCTGCAGCTCCTTCCCTATCCTCCTCTCCATCTGGAGCATGCCTATCTTTAGAATAAAGTATTTATCCCCTTCCTTTCCAATCATCCAATGTCATTATGCAATTCGACTTAAATATGCAGTCTGACCCACAGGGTAGCAAATTGCATGCAGCATAGCTCCTACATTCTTCCAGTGGGTCATAGGTAGGGAAGTTTTTCTTTGCTGATGGTCCCAAAGGACTTCCAGATACATGTAAAAGTTCATTTCCAGCTGTACTCCTCAACCCTCTTTATTGTACAGCACTTTTCACAGCACAATGCTTTTCTATGAGCTACAAGCACAAGACACATGGCCCAATCTCCTCTTCCCAAATCCCTGCATCACACAGCATACCTCACACTTACCCCATCCAGGCTACAGACAGAAAACCCTCGCTCCTCCCTGAACTCTCAGCATCCCCTCTCAGTGTGGCCCTTGATGTCAGCACGGGCTACTGCCTGCTGCTTGCTGCCTGCTTCCTCCCAGCTGATGTTTCTTAAAACAACAGAGTCTTTCTCAGGCACCTAGTGGTGGACGTTAATGCTCCATCATGCCCACACTGTTCTTGCAAGCTCAATAGTGCTCTTCTCTCCAGCAATTTCATGGTTGCCACATCTGCTTCTTTCCCAGGGCAGTATGCCCAATGAACAGCCAGTGTCCTCCTCTCCGAAACAACAGCGCAGAGCACTTCTAACTTGCTATGTTCAGAATGTCATTTGCATAGGGATATTCTTTAAAGAGGGTCTAGAAAGGGTTAGAGAAATGGCCTGTGAATGGACTATAAAATATCTAGACTGGACTGCCTGCTCTAACTTCCCAATTTCAATAGTTCTGGATGCTGGGGAATAAGAGGAGATGGAACTGCAGCTGATGACCAGCGCTTATGCTCTTCCTAAGCAGCCTAGCCCATTGCTGTCACTGAGGACAGATTGCTAGACTAGGTGGGCCAATGCCCACCTTCCAACCAGGAAGGCATTTCTTATGGTCTTACAGAACACCCTACATGAAACAATCACTTCAGTTCTGCAAAGAGAAGTGCAGAATATTTAGCTGATAGAAGCTTAGAGTGCAGAAGAAAGGTGGAAAAAAGGCTAGGATTTGAGAGAGAAGGGGGAAAAAGTAGCAACATATGAGAGAAAGCTAAAGGATAGAAAAGAAGTAGAACAGCTTGAGAAGGTGATGTAAAGAAGTCAACCAAATTTTCCATATTCTGAGAATTACATCTATTAGAGATGCCTGCGAAGGAATTGCAAACCCTATTCTGGAAACAGGTAGGTGCACAAGTGCACATTTGTAGGGAAAGAGGTGATAAAACCAATACAGACCACTCAGACAGCAGGATCTAAAGTTAGGCAGGAGCTGGGAAAGCTAGAGGCAAAGTTTTTAAAGTTTTACGTATTTTTTCAGTGCCTCCTATGTAGGTATTTTACCAGAGCCTATCACACTAGCCTGCTTTTAGAGTTAATAGAAACAAACAGGCACTTTTAAGAAGTGATATATCGGAGCTGAGATTAACAGAGTCCCAGAAATGCCTATTTCTTTCCACAGACTGTAATGGAAGTTGAAATAACTCTGATGTAGCACTTTCTCATAAATTCTCTGATATCCAGGGGTCAAAGGAAACTTACCCAGACCTTTTCAACAAGCGTAGACATCTTCTGTTTGGGCTGTGATCTGAATCTTTTCTGTGCTAAGATAGTTCTTATTTTTAGATAGAAAAGCACTTAAGCTTTGTGCTTTACTCAGTCAAAAACATTCAATTTCAGGAAAACAAGTAATGGTTTTTCTGTGTAATTCATAGAAAAAATACAAATCTAATCTGGCATTTTTAGCAAAGATATGTTATTTGGGTATTCCCATGAAAGAGTGCAAAGAAAATATGCATTAGACAAATTTCATGACAAATTAAACTTATAGTTTCATAAGGAAAGATGAAAATGAAAAAGTATTCTTGTCTGTATACCTGTACACTCCAACAATGTGAGATCTTTATTTCTTCTTCTGATTTTTTGTCAAAGGGTGAATTTGCAAAATTCATTATTCTGCAGTAGTTGCTGTCTGCATTATGTGAATTAGTAGTTAGGTTTTACAAAGTTTGGTTTTTTTTGAGAGGGCTAAAAGAGAAGAAAAGGATGTGTGAGTCAGAGAAGCTAGGACAAGATCAAAGTCTAATTTTGGCAAGTGAAGAGGATCTTGAGAAGCACTTCACCTTTAAGCTGTGCCCAAATGATAGATGCATTTACATGATGAAAGCATTTAGAATAATGCAATATTTATGAAGAATAATTAATTAAGAGTCATTCAGTGTTCACACATTTCAAGTGTAAAATATTGGTACACAGTGTTTTCCTTAACATTGTCCTTACATGATTCAGGCCTTCAAACATAGAATTTGCTTGAAATAATCCGTGCCAATTCTGTTATAGTTGAAGGCATTTTTCTAATTCTTCTTCCTTCAGCAGAATGAATATAATTATGTTTTCACATCTAAAATCATCAACGGTCCCTTGATAGAAATAGTTCTTCAGTGCAAGGTCTGTTAATTTGAGTTAAAATGCTTGGGTACATAATCCAATATGACAGTAGGCCAGAGTTTCCTGCAGAATGAACAGAGGTTGCCGTGCACCTCAATGCTGCAACCTCAGACAGGCTGTTGCTTGCACAGAGGAACTAGCAGCACCTATGTCCCAATGTCTTTCTACCATCTAGATGCGTGTCTAATCTAGATCTGTGTGTCTTGGGTGTGTCTAATAAGATACAAAGCCCAATTACAGATTTTCTCACTATTTGAGACTTGTATCATTGCTCTCCTTAGTAGATTCTCTACTAACAGCTCAGTCAATAGCTTTTCCCTTAGTTTGTCACATATACCAGCATTCTATTTTCAGGAAACTTGTGGGGTTATTATTTCTTAGCCATCTAGTTTGCTATCAGATGTAAAATTTTGCTAGGAAGTGCCCAGAAAGATTGGAGAGGGGATGGGTTTTTTTGTATGTGTGTATGTGTGTTTTTTTTTTTTTTTTTTTTTTTTTTTTTTTCTTTCTCCCCCAGCTGGGAGGTTGTGAGGATAGTAGCTGGGTACTGGCTTATACGTATATCTTATATGGATAAATGTAGATAAGTGCATGCATAGATGTATGCATGTATTCGCATGCATGAGTGGTCTCACAAGCCATGCTCTTCAGCCTATTAAGCTATAACTGCACACTGAGAAGGGACTCATGCGCAACTAAGCACTAAGCACAGCGGCTTGTGTGCAATCTTCTCCGCTTCCAGAGAGGTACTGGGTACTTGAGCCAGGGTTACTGCCTGGGGACCGGAACACAGAGTCCCACCTCCGTATAGGTCATGCGCCCTTTTTCCTGAAAGCACCCGGCAGGGTTTCTCATACATGCTGCAGCAGCGAGGCCTGTGTTTTACACCAACCGCCTAAGGCTTGATGTCTGAGTCCTTCTCTCACAGATGGAGTTCAAATCTGTCACTTTTCTTTTGTGGTAGCTAAGTCAGGCTAAAGACTAAGTTGTCTTTATGTGGGCTGACCTGGGAGGAAGTGGGGAGGACTCACCACTCCTGCTGTGGTGGTGAGATTGTTCAGAAGGAAATGAAAGATTTCTGGTGCCAGAAAGGAGGTTGACAGCCTGCAGTCCAGTTCTTCAGTCATGCAGAAGACCCATGGCCTGGTTTCCTTCTCTTTTTTCCTTTCTCTTTTGGAGAGGTTTGGGAGCTGCATCCTTTAAAGCACGTACCATTCTTTTTTTAAAAAAAAAAAAAAAAGGTGGGGGGAGGGGGAGAAAAAGAGGCACTTAAGGAAGCAAAAGTGCCGTGTGAAGGATATGAGTCAGAAATTACTCAGAGCTGAGGAGTTCATTGGGAGTCTGCATCCTTCTGCTCATGCTCCTCTCTGACCAGCATGTGTTAATGTGTGCTATACATAACATATTGCACTGGACTCAAGCTGAAGCCTCTGAAAAGTGTGGTACGCCTCTCTTCCCAACCTACTCAAATGGAGCCAATCAACAGGATATATATGGGATTGCATCCGCACTCAAGTAGCCGCCTGCTCTTTCCCTGAGAAGGGAAAGTCTCTTTGAGACTCCTGCTGTCAGGAAGCAGTGGGTCCAGGCATACCCACTGTGGCCTGTCATGGGGCTCAGCTGTTTCAGCCCAATCGCTACTGCTTGAGAACAGTGGCTGGCTCAGTCCCCGAAAAGCAAGACACACAGATTTGGAGATTATGTCACCAGAAGGCTTCTTTCTTGTCTTCTGTCACCCAGCTACCTGAATTATTTGACTAAAGTTAGGTGGTGTGAATAATTTCTTACATGATTCAAACAAGATTTCATCATAAGCTTCATATTTTCATCTGCCCAATGGCAGGTTCTACCATGTCAGTGACATTACAGCAAGTAAAACTCTGTTCTCGTAGTTAGTTTTTAGTAGTAATATCTTAGCAGAGCAAAATAAAAATGGTAATTGTCTAGGCAAACTATGACTCTCAAGTCAAAATATATGTATCTATATCTGTTTTTCTGTGGCATGTAGGCATCCACTTTATTTGTCCTCTGCAATCACATAGTCTCACTTGCTTAGATGGCTCTAAATATTTGTCAATGTGTCTTAAGAGGTTCTTCTAATATTACAGTACATGCTGCTTTTACAAGAGATCTCTTCTGACAGCTACAACACATCTCAAAGGAGCTTTTGAGTAACCTTGTAAAATGTACCTGCCTCACACGTACAATCTTTGGATCTTAATGTATTACCTGGTGTATGTAGGGAGTACATCTCTGCACAGCAATTAAAACAAAAAATACAGGAAAAAAGTTCTCAGAAAACTATAGAAAAGCACCATGCATATATTCAAGTCAAGTTCACAGGAAAGATCTGGAACTTGTTTCTTTTTATCTGTATCTGTGAGTTTATCTCTAATTTGGGATACAATTGCAATTACACAATGGGAAAAATGTTTATATCAGATCTTTTTTAAATTTGTTGTTCATCTTCATCACACTGATTAGTCATAAAGATCTCTTCAGGCTTAGCAGTGTATGATTCAAGTACACCAGTAACTTATGATAACTGAAAGATGTCAAAAGCTATAGTTTCAGTTTTAAGCATTAACTATAGTCGTCATTGTACATGCATGATCACATAGTGTCTTATATGCATTGCTGCATCCTGTTTTATTAAATATACAAAAGAATTCAGACGTATTCCAAGAATACAGAGAGTCCTCGGGATTATCTGTGGTCCATCCTCTTTAAAAATATTATTTCCAGGACAGATAAATCTCCAGTGTGCTGGTTTTGGAGAAATCAGCATTTGTGGAGTTTTGTAAATTTCCCAGGCTTCTGTAAACTCCAGTTTCTTCTTGCATGGGCTCCTGACTTAGAAAACCACTCCTGTGGCATGGCACGCAGGATGCCCTGAGCGAAGCTAAAGCAGTCTGCTGGGATGTGCTTATATCAGTACATGCAATATGTTGTACTCTCAGATGAAATGTTGAGGCACTATGAGCTGTGCTTTTGGGCAGGAGACTCCTTCCTTCCTTATCTCCCTTGCTAGCTTCCTACTCTCAAGACTGTCTGATTTTAGCAGAGGGACAGGGCTTGTGCCTGAGGACTTCAGGATGATTCTACAGCATAGTGGGGCGCTGGTGCCTCCTGCCTGACCAGCTCATGGAACTCTTCCAGAACTTATTTCCTCACTCATTCCCCAATGACCCTGTACAAACAGCCAGTTTTGGATGCAAAAATTGTGCTATGCTCCACTTTCTCTGGCATTTTTCTGGGAAAGCAAAGGGAAAAAGAAATCATTCTTATGCGAAGAAGAATCTGGGCAAGTAGCACCACTCCAGCTGCAGTGAAGGAGCAGTTGAGGGAGAATACAGAAACTCAGCTGGGGAAGGTGGTAGAGAGCTGAGTCACACTGAGGCTGTAGGGGTACAGGTAGATTCACATATCCTAGACTTTTGTCTAGGATAATCCACGGTAACATCAAATAATGCCTCCTGATTTTGTGTGCTGTGACATATGTTTTCTCTTGCTGCACAACTGAGATACAAATCTAATGCTCAGCAACATCGTTTGGTATTTACACATACAAAGAATAATTTTGTGTCAAGAGAACATTATTATTGTGTGGGTCAGGCAGGAGAACAAACAGAATTTGAGGTCAGAGGATTAATTCTATCATGATTCTAAGGGGCTAATTTTATTTTATTTTCCCCACAGTCAGCAGAAGTCATTTGAACAAAAACCTTGAGGGCACCAATAAATCAGCTCCAATTGTACTGTATTCATTTATGTGCATACTTTGCTTTGTGCTTACCAGCACAGCTTTGTTGAAGAATGGTGTTTACTGTATCACTGGAGGAGAAGGAGGATAGATCAGATGAAGGAGATGTAAAATACTTCTTGGCCCTCCTAAAGTGGAGAGCTAACACAGAGAAACTCTTGGAGGTACTCTGCATTTCTTCATATTGATAAGCAGGAAAGAAATAGCAATGGGGATCTTATCAAAGTCCACAAATACCTTAAGGAGGTGTGGTATCCCCCAAGGGGATGGGGGCAAATTCTTTTCAGTGATGTCTAGAGACAGGACAAAAGGCAACGGACACAAACTGAAATGCAGGAAGTTCCATCTGAGTATGAGGAAGAACTTCTTTACTCTGAGAGTGACGGAGCACTGGAACAAGTTGCCCAGAGAGGTTGGGGAGTCTCCTTCTCTGGAGATATTCAAAACCCGTCTGGAGGCGATCCTGCTCAACGTGCTGTGAGTGGCCCTGCTTGAGCAGGGAGTTTGGACTAGATGATCTCCACACGTCCCTTCCAACCTCAACCACTCTCTGATTCTGTGATTCTGTGAGGATGGAATGAATCACCATTCCCTGAGAGAGACTAAAGTTTGGCAAAATGAATTGCCCTTTGGTGGAGTCTCTGCTTTGACTATCCAGGGAGTTTAGATGACTAGATTCCTAAAAATCAGCTGACTATAGTTATGAATAATGAATTACAAAGCAGTATATCTTATTCCAAGTTTTCTCTCAAAGCAAGATGTAGCGGGGCCCAAGAGATGACAGCAAGTCATCTATACTTTCTATACGTTTCCAGTGGCTGGCAGTACTTAAGTTATCTATAGCAAAGCCTGCGAAGAAGCACTTACAGCCTTGTGCGCATTCAGAAAAACAGACTGTTGATACCTTTTACTGATATCACAGACTCTCTTGTATCTCAGATGATACACTGTCTACAAAGACTAGGTTGTTAAAAGAAACCAACAGAAGCATTAATGTTTGAGAGGATGAAAATTATAATATATCTTATGAATGAAACACTTCTTACTGCACTCCCGGTTAAAAAGACATTTGCTGAGAACCAGATATGCCTGCTCTCAGGCTTATATACAAAGCTACCAGGAAAATATTGTTCAACTAAAGGTCAATCAAAAGGCAGTTTTATGTCACCTCCCCGCATAGTTTTCAGAAGCTAATTTGAGGAATCCTCCACTGAAGCTCTCTGGAACAGGTGGAAAACCCTGACTTTTTTTAAAAAAGGCCAGACAGCATAGAGGCCAGTGTACAGACCAGATACCAGAGGTCAGGAGTTGGAGTACAGCCTGGGCTGCTCAGAGGGCCAAGAGGGGGAATTCACACTGGCCTCACAGTGACAGAGCGGGCATGTCTACTGTCAGCATAATGTGCTGCCAAAAGAAATAGCTGTGTTGAATCAAGGAGAGCAGCAACTGTGAACTATGAGGAAGAAGAGTGTTGATGACACTAACTGATGTTCTTCCAAATCTTTGTCTTTTCTTCTTCATCATCATCTTCATCAACACTGAGACACCATTTCCTGGCACTGCAGGATGAAAATCCTTCAAAATGTTTTTATCAGTATATAGAAAAGTAATCTAACAACTTCCTAATCCAATCTTTAACATAGAATGACCTGATATAAACCTAATCCCCCAACATAGTGACATTAATACTTGAGGGATATACAGTGCAGAGCAGCTGCTTTTGTCATCTCTACTGTCTCATCATTTGAGGTGGTGACTCCTCAATTCCACCAGCAGTCTAAGGTAGAAAAACAGAAAAGAGACCACCAGCTTCCTGGCAGATACACATCTTCTCTTCCCATTTGCTTTCTTCTGGGATACAGCATTTGTCCTGCTATTTCTTCCATTTCTCTCATTTTTCCCAATTATTTCTCACTTATTTCCCACTCACAGCTCAGTTCCGCCCAAGCTGCTGTGAATTCTCTGTTCAACAGAAATGTCATCAAATTGTCTCTGGGGATCTTTGGCAGCTTCTTCTTTGGATGTCTTAGGGGACCTGCTGAAATCTTAGGAATGAAGTCCCAGAGGGGGACCTAATCATTGAAGAGATTTTCTAAGAAAGAGAATGAGAAAATAGCTTTTCCTTAAATTTAATTTCTGAGATATGATTTTTTCTTTCTTTCTTTTTTTTTTTTTTTTTCATAATTAGAAAAGCAGTTCTTACTGTGTGTGGAGCTTAGAGAGATTTATATCCTGTGTTAGGATAGAGGGCCCAGAAGTACAACACCTGCCTAAATCCCATTGAATTCATAGGACCTGTGCGCCTAAACTGCTTTGTAATCTTGAGTAGATCCCTAAATCTTAATAGTCATCCTGTCTTATTTAATGGAATACGCAATTAAGAAAAAAATTCTTCTGTGCAGTTCTGTGGAAAAGGACCCCATGTAGCAGGAAGTGACTCTGGACAGATGGAGTTTTAAGGCTCTGCCTGTATAGCGCAAGATTGTTCAATTACACACACTATGATGATAACTTTTATAAAAAGCAAGGCACAACAAAAAAAGTCAGTTTCATTTTAATATTTTGCCATGTTAATTTTAATATATAAGACTAATTTATGATCATTTTACCATTCAGGGGCCATCTGTTTTTAATTTAATCCTAGAAATTAAGCACAAAAGCTAAATTAGACACAGTTGGTAAAGTAATTCTTGGTTAATTGTTAAGCAGACATGAACGCACAGAAATGAGAGACTTCCAGCATAACAGTTATCTAAGCTTTGAAAACCAAAGTTAAATCTTAACTAAATGTAACTTTTTATGACATGGACTTTTTAAGTCACAGATTTCAGGAGAGGAAACTTTGGCCTCTTCAGGGAACTACTTGGAGGAGTCCCAGGGGTTAGGGACCTAGAAGGAAGGGAGGTCCAAGAGAGCTGGTTAATATTCAAGCATCACTTCCGTCAAGCTCAAGAGTGGTGCATCCCTATGAGTAAGAAGTCCAGCAAAGGGGACAGAGGAACTGCATGGAAGAGCAAGGAGTTCCTGGCAAAACTCAAAGAAGAAAGTAGGCAGAATGTGGGAGAGGGGACAGGCTACATTGTCAGAGTCTGCAGGGATGCGACAACAAAGGCAAAGGCCCATTTGGAATTAAAACTGAGAAGAGATGTCAAGGACCACAAGAATGGCTTCTTCAAATACATCAGTAGCCAAAGGAAGACTAGGGAAAATGTGGGCCTGCTACTGAGTTGGGTGGGGGCCCTGGTGATGAAGGATACAAAGGAGGCAGAGTTACTGAATGCCTTCTTTGCTTCAGTCTTTACTGCTAAGGGCAGCCCCCAGGAATCCCAGACCTGGAGACAAGAGAGAAAATCTAGAGAAAGAAAGACTTTCCCTTGGTCAAGGAGGATTGGGTTAGAGATTATTTAGGCAAACTTGACACTCACAGATCTATGGGCCCTGATGGGAGGCACCCACAAGAACTGATGGAGCTGGCAGATGTTTTTGCCAGGCTACTCTCCCTCATCTTTGAAAAGTCATGGAGAACAGGAACTGGAAGAAAGCCAGTGCCATTCCAGTCTTCAAAAAGGGCAAGAAGGTGGACCCAGGAAATTACAAGCCAGTCAGCCTCACCACCATCCTCCTTGATGAAACAGCTCATCCTGGATCTCTAAACATATGGAAGAAAAGAAGGTGATCGGGAGTGATCAGCATCAAGGGGAAATCCTGCTTAACCAATCTGTAACCTTCTACAGTGGAATGACTGACTGAGTAAAGGAGGGGAGAGCAGTGGGTGTTACATACCTTGACTTCAGCAAGGCTTTGGACACTGTCTCCCATAACATCCTCCTAGATAAGCTCAGAAAGTGTGGTTAGACGAGTGGACAGTGAGGTGGATTGAGAGCTGGCTGAAAAGGAGAGCTCAGAGGGTTGTGATGAGTGATGCAGAGTCTAGCTGGAGGCCTGTACCTAGCTGTGACCCCAGGGGTCAATACAGGCTTGTTCAATGTATTCATCAATGACCTGGATGAGGAGACAGAGTGCCTCCTCAGCAAGTCTGCTGATGATACCAAGCTGGGAGGAGTGGCTGATACACCTGAGGGCTGTGCTGCCATTCAGAGAGACCTGGACAGGCTGGAGAGCTGGGCGGAGAGGAACCTCCTGAGATTCAACAAGGACAAGTGCAAGGTCCTGCATCTAGGAAGGAATAACTTCGTGCACCAATGTTGGTTAGGGGTTAACCTGCTGAAAAGCAGCTCTGCAGAGAAGTATGTGGGAGTTTCGATAGACAATAAGTTGACCATGAGCCAGCAATGTGCCCTTGTGGCCAGGAAGGCCGTTGGTATCCTGGAGTGCATTAGGAAGAGTGTTGCCAGCAGGTTGAGGGAGGTGATCCTGCCCCTCTACTCAGCCCTGGGGAGGCCTCATCTCGAGTACTGCATCCAGTTCTGGGCTCCACAGTTCCCCAGTACATTAGAGACATGGAGGTACATTATTTGTGGTTTTTTTTTCCTTGTAGCAAAAGTAAGTCATTATGACCCTTTCCCTTCTCTTATTAGAATACAAGTTTAATGCACTTTATGACCAATATAAATAACTTTCAGCACAATGGAATAGCAGTTTGGTGAGGAGCACTAGAGATGAACAAATAATACCTGACAAAATGTAAGATTTTAAGATATGGAGCAAGTCATGTTATTTAAAGTAGAGGTCACATTACACACATATGACCTCAAGGATGGCAATAAATGAAAAAATAGCAAAGCAAATAATAATTATTTCTATATTAGTGATTGCTTTAAATAAAATATTAAACTGATTCTTTAGAAATACTTTATATAAAATATTTGTTTTTTATATTACTTTAGAAACTGTGTGTCATTTTACTATAGAGAAGTTTCTGGAGCAAAATGGTTTGCTTTTATTAAGAGAACACTACTATTTTGATGACTTCACAGTGTTTTCCTGAAATCATCACTTGTTTTTGATTTATTTTGAGGCTGTTTCAATGGAGTATTGTTACAAAATAAAAGGCTATGAGGTAAATATAACAGCTCTCAAAATACTGAATTGTCTGCGAAGTAGAGAATAGTTTTCATTCTGTTTTAAATTTGGTTGTTCAAGGTGAAGAATTAACTTTTGTTTTCCCCTATTCTCTCAATAAATAAAAATGTAGCGTATTATTAAAGTGAGCCATACATAAATGTTTACGTTAGCTAAAGTTCTTCTAGAGGAATTAGTGTCTTGCAAAAAAATCCTGACAAGATGCAACAGAGTAGATAAACCTCTTTAAGCACATATTATTGCGCATTTACAAATAATATCCACCAGATGGCACAAGGAAACAAATTACAGTGTAGCTTCATGTAAACTACTTAGTGAACTTAGCACATGGCAGGGGCCGGGGGAGAAGCAAAAGAAAACTTTAGATACAGTATACTCAGAGTTCATAGGTATAAAAAATTACTCTCATCTCACAAAATTCCTAAAAGCTGACACTGTAAACACTTTACTCACAAGTGATGGGAGAAGAAATCCTCAAAAACTTGCTCATTTAGAGGTCATCTTGAGGGAGGGTTTTATGTAGTCATTTTGGTAAATGCATATGCCATCACCCATTGGTTTTGACAAGAAAGGTTATATTTCAGTAGGAGAATTGAAATCAGTTAGTTGGGACCCAAAATATTAACTCAGAATGCCATAGAAACAAAGTAAAATACATATGAGAACCCCTTTAGCAGGTTTTCTGATCTTTTCCTCTACTTGAAGTCAAGTATAAAATCAGCTAATCTTTCCACTTTAACCTGTGCTTGTAACCCTTCAGACCTGGAGACCACACAACTTCTTGTGGAGCCTTAACATCCTGGGTTTTAGTTCTCCCTCTGTGAATTGTGAATATTATTTGTCTCTGTTGTGTCAGGTGGCCCTGTTCTTCCAAACAGGACAGGTGATCTCTGGCCCTAACTACATCAAAAAATTTTTTCTGATTCACTCATTCATTCAGTTATTTTAAGTTGGCCTTATGGTTCCCTACTACAATAAAACATTTTGTAGAACAACTTCTTCATATCTGTGGGTTGGATATATTCCACAGATGCCCAGATAAGGACATAAATAGAAGAATTTGTGTGCAGTCTCAGCGTCAGGGAGCGAAGAATAGACTTTTTGACTACTCTTACATAGTAAGCTCTTGCTGGTACTAGGAAGGAGGGGAAAGGGGTTAGAAACAAGCAGAATTATTTAAATTTAAACTAAAAGTGGACACACACACACATCGAGATACACCTATATATACACAGCTTGTTCTGAAAAGTTTCCTTAGTCCCCACAGTACAAGCTGTTTTCTAAAATGTATCAAACTATCAGCTGAATGTGGCTGGAGCAGCAGTTGCAGCTTCAAATGAATTGTTCCTCTCTGATCAATCTAATTATACAAGGAAAAGGGTCAGACTGCAGTAACTTCAATTGCACTTTAGACCCCATGTGGTGCCGTTGCCTGCAGAGTTGGTGTCCAGCTGTGTCAGGAGATCATGATCCGGGTCCTCAGAGCCAGCTGGATGTAAAAGGCATTTTAACAGTGCTGCCAGCTGGGCCCATTCAAGCCCTATGCTCCTTTTGAAATATAAGAATATCAATTTCAAAGCAGCCTTTTATGAATGGGTTTGGGTCCTGCTATTTTTTGATCAAAGCATGGTAGGTGGAAAGGCAAGCAATCCTCGACCAGCTGGCAATTTAAATAGCGCCCTGGGAGTCAGGCCTGAAGAGCTCTGCCGACAGTGTCCCCTCCACTGCTTTACTGTGGGATTCAATCCGGCACATAGCTGTGAGTACGTTATTCACACCACGTCGCACTTTCATACATAATCAGTGAAAATGAACAGGGATATCTGTAGAGTTAAGATAAAACTCAGAGATTCTTATATACCACCATGGCTGAACACAAGGTAGTACGACCTAGAATTAAATCAGTTAAAATTTGTGGTCCAGTGAGTCCTTTTGGAAAATGGATATAATGCATGCTTACCTGAGAGTGCTGAGCAAATGGAATATTGTTTCTGAACCACTTTGAGTCCCTTAGATGAAAGATGGAACTACAAAAGTACATGTTTTGGTACAAAATGTTCTTGTCAGAAGCAGTCAAACATTAATCTGAATTTTTAGAGATTTTCTCATCCCTAGATGCGTGGCACAGACAAGTCTGCTTCACTCCATCTGGCAGCTGAAAAACAAACAGTTAAGATCATTCATTTGTTGTAGACCAGCTGAGTATTGTAATTAGTCTTAGCACTCAGAAGTGTTTCATGCAGTTAGTCAACTCCAGTTTAGTGAATAGAATTTGCCTGGCAATTTGCAACTCTGGTAATACATGCATGCATGCAAATATGTATATATATGCATACTTTATATACACATATTTACATGCAAATGTCTAACTTGAGTATCAGTCACAAAATTCCCATTTCAGAAAAACTAATTTTCAATAGGAATTCCGATGCATATATATTTCCATTGGATTTGTAGGATAATGAAATCAGAACAGAAACCTTTCCTGCCTTGGAAAGCAACTTGTGCGTTAATATATTCTGTTAGTAAGTCAGTACAGGAGTCTACCTTCCTCTTCAGCAAGTTCTTTTTTCATCCTTCTCAGGGTACAAAGTGAATCTGAAATCTTCAGAGACTGACAATGGTTTCCTTTAGCAAAGGGGAACGTCTTTGTTGGACTATTTGGAGCTGCTATTTCTGAACTATGTGATTTTGGCTACTTCACTGGAGGAAGTTTCTGAGCAATAGTAAGGACCGTATTAGGTGCATTGAGAGCATCCTTGAGATATTTTGAAAATCTGTGTGTCTGTACTAGTCCCTAGGTGCTCCCAGGGTACACAACAGTGACAGAGGCTGCTGTTGTTCTCTCTGTTCTTCACATGCTCTGAAAAATCACAAATGGAGAAAGGGATTACTCTAACATTCTGAAGTGATGAAAAAAATCCATCAATTAATAAAATGCAGTTGTAAATAACCCTATTATCTGGAAAAAAATACAAAACAAAATAGACTAAGTTATTTTAGTATTCAAGTATTTATATGTTTATAGATTTTGGGGGTTTCAGTGGAGATAGGCTGACATATGTGTGTATGAATAATAAAAGTGATAGAAAGAGGCCCAATGTTACATGAAAAAATTCAGAATCTGACTTTACCCAGTAATTTGAGCACCCCTCAAGTCCAGGTCCTAATTACAATTCAGGTATTTCGTAATGGCGTTAAATAGAGCGGTGACTTCACTCTTCTGAGGACAGCACGGACTGCTGCAATTCCATGATATGCTGACTCTGAGTCACTTAGCAATTTTGAAACAATGTAATGCCTAAAATAAATTAAGAATGTTTACTGCATGCGGCAGGACCAGCCTTCCCTTAACAATGTGGAGCATCAAGCACAATTTAAAGATGGGGCTTAAAATTATCCTAGAAAATCTCATTTATCTGCCCTCCCTTTAAGCAACATAAGGCCCAGACTCCCCCTTTTTTATTCATGTGCTTCTTTATTCCCCCCAGTGCCACTCTGTTTCCTCAAATGAGGTACTTTTATTCTGGTGATTTACCTCTGACTGACAGGTACCAAAAGGCTGGAAATAACAGTACATTTCTGGCTGGGGGAGATAGTTAGTAGGAGGGAGAAAGAGAGCAGGTAGGTCCTAAGCCCTTTGACTGGGATGTTACTCTAGCTAATATGATGAACTTTTAGTTATCTGGCAATAGATCCCAGAATATATTTCTAGAAATGACTGCACAGTTTGCGTTAATGTCATGTACCTAAGGAACTTATTGCCATTCTGGACTGCATCGCGTGGAAGACATAAAGTGTCTCAGATGTCCTTTGCATATTATCAAAATTTGAAGAGAGAAAGTTTCTGCATAAGTTTTTTTCCTGTGCAGGTGCAAAATATTTTAGCTGAAAAATAAATGTTATTTTGAACATCAAGTAGTCTCAGCTCTAGTTCATAAACCTGAAATATTTCCAATGGTTTTATAAATCAGGCCTTAGTCAGAGCTTTGTGGTTCTGCCAGAAGCATCACTTACAATTAGATCATTTATCCTTCTCTGGCACTGTTAAAATAAACCTTCCTTTCGCACATGCCTGAGTGATTTTTCAGGTAGAGATTAAAGATTGCTTAGCAGTTCTTAATTTCTTCCCTTCCAAAGGAAGGCCTAGAATATAGAGAACTTTCCTCATTTCTGCTGCTGGCCTTCTTGGTGACATTGGGCAAGTTTCTGAGGAAAAGAAAAAATAGAATGAATATTAGCTGACCTTCTTTATGAAGTATTTTGAGATCAGTGAAAAGTTCCATATTTGGCTGTTACTGGAATAGATTTGAAAGGTTAAAAAATTGGTAAATGAGACCACAGTTTTTGCAACTACAGTTTCAAACAGGAACTCATCAACAACCAAATGCAGTCCTGAGTGAACTAGAAGGAAAAATGATGTCTTCACAGACAAAATTAGCAGTTGGTACAAATGTTAAGAGGACAGGCAAGTTAAGAAAATGGCAAATCTCCATTGCAAGGTGATCTGAAGAGCAAGAAAGCATGGTGCGGGGAGGGAAAATACCATTTAATGTGGCCAAATACCAAGTCATACCCATCAAAACATAATGAATAGGGCAGTTGTAAAGGGTAGGGGAGCTCTGTTCCTAATCCGGAAACTGAAACTCATCCTATTGAGCAGTCAGCTCAGAATAGGGCTGAGGCTGTAGTATGTAACCTCCTGCTTCCTTCATTTCTCAGCTCCCACATGTAGGAGCACACATCTCACTAAGTAGGCCAAGACAGCTCCACATTTCTCCGTCCTGAACAGATGATTTTAGAATATGTCCTTCTTTTTCTGTTATGTAAGTATTTCTTGGGGTATTTTGTATATAATACCCCAAGCCAAACAAGCAGTTGCACAATCTGTTGAGGAAAAAAAAAGTCTGAATTTATTTATTACTCTCTTACAGTTCATTTCCAGAGTATGAGAGCATAAAGGTGATGTAAAAGGACACTTCTCAAATTACCCTGAGAGGATTTTGTTAACAGTAACTAACCACAGTGAAGACATAAAAACAAATACTCAGTGATGTCTGCCTGATGATATTCTACTTCTACTAGCATGTGAAATGAGAGGTGTAAGGAATTAACCTAGAACATGAGGAATGATAACAGATGAGAAATGAAGCAAAACTACAAGTACTCAGACATAGCTAGCAGAATACAGTGGCTGAAAATTAAAAAGGAGTGTGCATTTTAGGAGGCTTGGCAATGTAAAACCCAAAGGTTCAGCACCCCTCTCTTTAGGGAATGGTGAGGTATGTGCCCAAATGGTAAACGGGAAATGAGAAAAATTAAGTGCCTAAATTGGAATTCCTGATAGGAAGCTCCAGAAAGAGAGGTGTATGTAAAATCCTGTCTCAGTGTGGACTGAGATATCTCTGTAAAAGTCAGTCTGTATATCTGTGAAGCTAGAATTAAGACATAGGCTTAGGAAACCAGAGCCTTTTTTTCTGTTAAATTGATTGTGATAATGGTGGGGTTTTGTTTATGTCTGTACTAGTAAGCAAAATGGGCCAGGGCTCACAGTTTACATTCAAGAGTATATGGCATGTCACAGCATACATTTCTATGCCTGACTTTTTTTTTTTTTTTTTTTTTTTTTTTTTTCCTTGCAGGAAACAAGGGTGGTCTCATTCATTTTGACCATTGGAAACCATATCTGGACCATCTTACCCCTAAATCATGTCCACATATCCTCTGAGAAATCACTGTTTGATCAAAAGATGCCAGAGAACATGCTCATAATTAAACAGTAAAGATAATTATGGCCTAGTGCTTGCATCTCTTTCTCAGCCCTGTTTAATTTATTAACACAGATACAGTCTGAAAGACTTGACTAGAGAACAAGAGATCTGGTTTGGGGAAAAAACTTGTAAGGGATTTGAGCTGTTTTCAAAAATCAACAAGAGGGTGATAGCTAAAAGGCAGACAGGGTCTCTTCTGTTTGATGCTGGATGCTGCATACAGAGCAGTGCAAAGTACATGAAGAAAAAAGGAGAGATGGGAGAAGAAGGGTCAAAAACCTCTGACTAGAGCATTCAGCTAGAAAGGTAGATTCCCTTCTGTCAGAACTCCTAATGTATTTTTAATTTAGACAGTTCCTGGTTAAAAACATTGAAAGAATGAAGGTTTCAGGAACCAGGACCTCAGATTTTCCCATTGCTCCAGACAAATTTAAGTTCATTCTTGCACGTCTACATTTATTTTCTGAAATAAGAGGACCCTGACCCTGAAGGGAGTATTGTATTTTATGTCTCGCTGCATTCTGTCACTCTTTTTTAAGCCTCCTTTTAGAAAGGATAGAAGGAGCCAAAAGTTAATATGGTATAGAGCATCTTTAGAAATAAATATGTGAGCATAAAGAATCCAGACATGAATTGAGTTAAAATTATTGAAAGGCAAATTCCAAACTGCTCTAGTATGTAGAGCCTTTTAACACAACCTTAAATATTCTGGAAAAGATTTCACAAATTTCCTAACAGCCCACTTCTTCTATTAGGGTCCAGTCCAAATTTCACTGTTTTTCATAGAAACATTTTCATTGACTTCCCTCGGCTTTGTTTTCAAGTCAGGGGAATTCAATCAGGCTCACTGAAAATGGCAAAAATTTCTACTCTCATAGTCCATGTTTTAGGGACTGGGCTTTTTTGGTTGTTGTTGTTTAGGATGACTTTAGGTCAGCCACATCTGCTCATACATTTAAATTAAAGTTTAATATTACTGTCTGTTTGATTAAATGTTGTTTTCATAATTTATACATGTTACACTCTTTAGGAATCACTTTTTTAACATAGTTCGGTTTTATCTGTTACTGATATTTTTCTATGTTTTATTTTTCAGTCCTTTAAGATGTGATATGCATGAAAATAGCATTATAAATAAAGAGTTATTACCCAATATCATGCATGTAGTAAATCAGGCTCCTCATAAAAGGCTGCAGAAATATTGAAAAAAATATATATTTATACATTAATGATGGTTTTACCTATCTGGCAGCTGTTCTGGTGTGGTGGATCTGGTAATTGCTAGTCTTTTCTGGTGCCTTTTGTGGAGAAGCTGAATTTTGGATTTGCTGGAAGTCTCTAAGCAAACATTTGGTTTTAAAATGTCGATTTTTTTTTGCTAACAGGGAGAAGTGGTAAGTGTTAAGGGAGAACTCTATGGTGAAGGAGTTTTTTAAATTCTTTTTTGTTTCTTTTTAAATTAATCCTGTTGCTGCTGTTACTAATCAGCTTGTTTCACATCATGCTAAACAGCACAGCTGGAGAATTTGCTCACTGATTAAAAATATCATCTGAGTAGAGAGAATGGGCACCAGTGGGACCGTGATGGAAATGACTGCAAAGAGATTTCAAAGATATTCTAAGAAGGTGACAAGTTGTTTGGCATCTGGGGATGCTTGAGGAAGGAAAGAAAGAAAATAACTCAGTGTGAAAGGATCAGAGAAGAAAAGATGTGTCTGAGAAATAAAAATAAGAAAGGGAGGATTTTTGTTTATGCTTGGATGGTCAGCTTAGCAAATTGAGCTCAAAGGCTGTGTTAGCAGCAAGTCCTGTCCTAAAGGTGCAAAACTCCCACCAGAACTGGAAATAAAAAGAAAGAGAGGAATAGATGGTAAAGCAATAAGGCATTATTTGAATTTATCCTGTTACACACTGCAGGAAACCCGTGGCAGAACTGAAGTTCCTACTGTTCCAGAAATAGCACCCGCATTTCGTCGACCTTGAAGCAACAGGCCTGCGTGGAACAGAGAGTGACTCAGTCTTACGGCGACAGCACAGCAGGCAGAGAAAGAGAATAGAAGGGCGAGGTGGTACTTTACTTACCTTCTCTTAGGCCTCTGTGCGCTTTCCATATAACTGGTTTTCTGAATTTCTACTGTATTCATCAGTAGAATTCAGTAGAAACATCATGTGTTACTTTATGGCATCAGCTCCCACCCAGGTGCCCCCTCCTTCCCCACACACCGTCCCTCTTACTAAAGAGGAGGATGTGGGCAGTTTGTACAAAATGATTTTACCCTGATGCATCTGAGTTTTGGGCATAAGGTGAAGTACTAAAACATAACAAAAAGTATAAAAAGATGAGAAATCTAGGCCAACTTACTGTAGTTTCTTTCTTATAGGAGGCATCAGTAAGACTGCCTGTAACTCACATTGCATGACATTTCCTGTTGCAAGGCTCCGTATTCATTATCTTTTAACTCTACTAGACTTTAACTGTAAAGGCTCATCTTTTCTTACCAGGTACTGGCTCCAGCTTATTTACCTTTGTTTATGATTTTTAACATTTTCTTTTTTTCTAATATTTTAGAAAAGAAAACAAATCAGCAGCTTCTGAAAATTCAGTGAAGTGGGAGGGGGAGTTCTTCTGTGGCAGTAACAAACGTGTGCACCTTATTAATGAGATAACTGAGTTTTGGCAGTAGTTGGTAGTTTGATGTAGTTCTGTCAAGTATGAGCTTTCTACCATGCCTGTAAGAAATTGCCTACATTTGGCAAAGTTATAGGCCTTTGAAAAAAAAAACCCTTGTACATACTCAGAAGAGGCTTTGGTGGGTACAGACACTGGAGCTCCCATCAGGGCATGTGTCCACCACAGTTGCTTGGGCTGAGCCAGACATTGCTATCTCTGCAGCTTGGGTCTCCTGGGAGGAGAGGCAGGGGCTATCTGCTCCATGCATTCTCTGTTCTTCTCGGTGCCCCGCTCGGTGTGAAGGAGAAAAGTATTTGACTAAAACACGGAAAAAGACTGGCTATGTCTGAAATGGCAAAAAGAATAGACTAGGATAAGGAGCTGAGGAATGGTGTGTAGAACTTGAGGGGCAAGATGTTAAAGGACGAACAGGCTAGGAGTGAGGAAGGAAGAAAACAAAACTGGGAGATAGGAAACCAAAAAATCAGGAGCTAAGAAAAATGTAGGATTCGGGGTATTGATAGACAAAGAGACTGGCTAAAGGCATAGGAAGGGGAAAAAAAAATCCCTTCCTTAGTATCAGATGAACATCGAAAACATGGGATGCTTGGGTGGTGAGTCTGGGGAGAGAATAGAATGAATAGCCTGAATAAAAGGAAGTTTGGGAGATCCAGTGAGGATTCCCCAAAACCAGACTTGGAGTGGTAACACAGATGTGGATCGGTATGAACATAGACTGCAGGAGATGGGGCATCAGGAATGAGGCGGGGCTCCACCCATAGAATATACCTGGTTTCTAATATGGAAAATGAAGCAATTAAAGTTTGTGAATTGTAGCCAGAGCTGTGAGATTTAAGTTAAAATTGAGATATATGGATGAAAATCATGTTTGTCTTATTGGTATAATTGTGATCGTGCTGAGAGACTGGCCACCTGAGAGACTCCCCAGGCAGTGTCTGCTGCAGAACTGACCACAGTCAAACTCATGCATAGGTAGGATATTTATGGATAGTCAGTAGAAACTGTTCCTGCAGGTACAGAGATGGTCACACAGGAAAGCCCTTTGTACATAAGTAAGGTGGTAGGAGATGGTTTTGCAGTTCAAGCTAATCAATAGCAATGGTCATGCATGGGCTGGAGTGGTCAGGCAGAGTATAAGAATTCAGTTCAGAGTGTCTCACCCAACCCAGCTGAAGACCCCTTGCAAGGACCGTTGTGATGGAGGCTCCTGACATCATCTGGGAAGCAACTGCTGTTTGAGAGATTTAATTTGCCATGCCAGCACTATCCTACACAAAAGATCCCAATAATACAGTCTTATTTTTCTTACAAATGCTAAGTCTGTGAGTGTCTGTGCAACAGAATCCCTATAATGATGAGTATTATAGAAATGCCCATGAGAAAGTGGATACTTTTGCATAAAAACTGAAGTTTAATTATGTGCCATAAATGAGGACAAATGAGATATTGTATAGCTACTTCTTTGATAAGCTCTGTCCTTCCTGAGAACTGAGTGAGGCAGAGGTGCTGTGGAAAATATAAACAGCTGCATCATAATGCATATGCACAAGAGACCAAATTAAAACTACACAAGCAATGTTAGCACTGGAAATCTTAGAACTTAAGCACATCTTTAATGTTCTTTCAATGTATTTTTTCGTGTTCAAAAAAGCTCCATGGGGATGAATAGCACAATAAAAAGTTCCTGCTTAAAAGATATGATAATATACAAAACAACATTAAGATACAAGACAGAGAAAAGGAAAAAAGAACTTTATATTGTTTAATTGCTAAATAACAAGAAGGTACTCTATCTATAGTCTGCCTTTCTCACCTTCCACTGACAAATATCTTTGAAGAAGATTTTATTCTGCTAGAAAATGTTGCACTCCGTTAAATTTAAAAAGAGCAGAAGCGTTCGTATGAGCCAAAAATGCACAATACTGCTTGTTTTCTTTTCTATTGAATTCCACTCTTTTATGATGGGGCATGCAGGGATGTCTGATGTGCCGGTTTTATTTGCTGAGTATTGTGCATCGCCGGAGCACATTACCTCAACAGAGTGCTTCTAGGTGATGGAGAAGGAGGCAGCTGCTTGTGTGCACTAGTTGCTCTCTGAGTCAGGGAGGAAAGGGAAAGGCAGTCTCTTCTCTGGAATCATCTAAGCATGGTGAGAGGCTGAGTACAGTGGGGAGGAGACTGAATGAGATGGAAAATTGAATTATGGAGAACAAGCAAGACAACAAGCTAGCAAGCTTTGAGGATGAAGCACTACAGAGCCTATGGTCTGTGTGGAGGAGGAGGGAGATAACATGCTCCCAGGCCTCAGCTGTCACTGGAGGACCTTACCAGAGCCCATATGGGACTGTGCAGAATAGGCTGCTGCCTAGAAAAGGACCTATCTGCAGGCCTGCAACCCCATTTCAGAGCTTAGGGAGTGTTTGCTGGAAGGAAAAGACCTAAGTGGTTCTTCTTCAGGTCCCTGGCCTACTTGTCCTCCTGTCAGAGGCAACAACAAAGAAGCGAATGCTATTGATGGAATACTATGAAATCCAGTCCAAATCAGCAACTTCAATATTTATCTTTGTAAGAAGAATTGTTTATTTGGTTTTGGTATTTTCTCCCTCTCATCTTTCTTTTGTCTGGGTGTTATTTAACTATACACCATCACTAGTCAAGAAAATTACTTACAGGACTTGGTAGCAAGCAGCTTATTTACCATGAATAAAACAATCCAAAGACTATAGTGAAAGGATTGTTTATATGAGACAACAAGTGAAGAAAGGAAAACCCATTTTTTTCATGTACACAAATATGACAACTTTAATGCTGGTCTTGCAGTTCAAGTAAAAACAAACTCCAAAATTCAGGGCTTTAAGCACCAAATTCTTCTGATAGTCCAAACTCTTTCCAGACTGTGGATGTACGGTTTTGGCTTAGCCAAAAGGTCACCTTTTTATTTTTATACTTGAAGTCATGAAAAGCATGAAGAAAACAAAGGAAATACAAAAAAAATGGGTCTCAAGAATAAAACACTTTATCAAATAAATAACATGTCAGACCTTAGTGTCCACTGACTGTTTGTGGAGAATGTTAACAACATTGGCTAGACTAACACTACTTCCAGCAGCAGGCAGATTTCTTACAAATACAATCTTTCAGCTATTTCATTAACCTCACACTCCCACACACAAAATTGAAGCTTAAAGGTCACATTTAATGTGTTCAGTGTTTTCAGATCATTCTTATTCCAAACCTGAAGCTTATTCTTACAGTAAGACTATTTAGTAAATTTGAGCTTTGAATCTTTTATGATTTAAATATATTTTTATTAAAATATTTCAGTTTTGTTCTAAAGTATTAGAATTTTCTTTTTTAATGGCATTATTTCCTATTAACTTTCTTGATTTTCTTATATCAATAGCAACATTTTTGATAGGCTAAGAAAGGCATTTTGCAAAGAATCCAGCACAGCTAGTAATAGTGACTATTTCTGTAAGAGTAGTACTGAAATTTTTTAACACACACACACACACACACACACACACACTTAATTACTGGTATTTGCTCATTTACATTATCTCACAGTTGTCTTCTTCTGCCCTCTCAGTCCTCTCCCCTACCCTACACAAATGGATGCCTTACTGAAGATATTTTAATGCCAAATTCCCATTAAAATCAACAGCAATGGTTTCCCCAGACAATACAACATATCAAACTGGTACCTGAGAACACAGTTTAGGGAATTCCTGATTGTCAGTGTTGTCAGTTCTGTACTGAATTTATTGAAAAAAAATAGTCTGCATGATTTGTGCCGGTTGCTTTAATAGATCTATTTGTGCAGGTTGCTTTAATGGATCTGTGCCTCAGTTTCCAACCTCTACAGAGAACAGTCAATATCTTCATTGTCTACTTGTCTACCTTTTACCTCTCTTTTTAGGCAGTTTGAAACAGAGTGGTTGCAGCCTCTTTCTGCATATCTGTGCAAGTTAAGGACAGAGAAGATAGTGACTATGATAGGTGGGAATCGCTCCCCGCTTTGACCTGGTTACGGGATTATTATTAAGACTGTGCTTTCATTTCTTTGTAATGAATGAACATTCTCTTTCTGGTTTTAGACTTTCCAGGCTGAGCATGTGCATGTGTATGTATCCATACTCCTTATAGTGGGAATGAAGAACAGCAGCTAATAAAAACATGGATTTCAAGTAGATGAACTTCAATAAACTCAGTGTTCTTTTGTCTAAGATCTTTTGGGAGGCTGACTGCAGGGGAGAAAGTAGTTAAAACAACCTGGCAACTCTTAAAAGTCATAACGACGAGGGTACAAAATCTATCTATTTGTGAAGGAAAGATAGTGTAATAAGAGACTAATCTAAGTGAAGTCTATGTTTTAAAAAAAAAAAAAAAAAAAAGAAAATCCAGGAAGTGGAAACTGGGTTGGACATTAAGGATGAGTGCAAAAATGTGTAGAGACAATATCATAAAGAGTAGTTAACAAAATGATTCATTTAGAAGGGACATCAACTGTAACAAGAAATGGTCCAGAAGGATATTGGTACCCAGAGGAAAAACAAAGAAAAAATTTGCTCTACTATTTACTGAAGGAGGATAGCATAAATAGATGATTTTGAGAAGGCAGAATAGCTTAATGCCTTTTTAGCATGTAATGAAGTGGTTATCATACCGATCCATTGACAAAGGGCAAGATCTCAGCATATGAATGTGGGAGAAAGATTGACCCAGTAGAGGGCCATGAAGAGAGTTAGGGAGTTGGACTAAATGTACTAAATATGAGGGGATTCTATGGGAACTGGGTTTGTTTAACCTAGAGAAGGAAAGGATAAGCGTGGGATCTAATTGCAGTCTTGTATTTTGGTTGTAGAGAAGATGGAGCAAGATTCTTCTCACAGGGGCACAATGAGAGGACAAGGTGAAGTGGTCAAATGTTGCAACATAAGCAATTCTAAATGGACATAAGGAAAAAATAATTATGAGAGGATGCCCAGAATAGGTGGGGGATTGCTGTCCATACAGATCTTAAACATCTGAAAGGACAAGGCCATGAGCAGCTTGATCAAACTTTGATTGCTGCTTTGAGCAAGAGGTAGTATGTAGGTTATTTCTGGAGATCTCTCCCAATCAAATTTTTTTTCCTGTGATTCTGTGATTCTATGTCCCTGACAAGTAAGATATTTTCAGACAAACTGAATCTAATGACCTTTTTTTCCTAGGGCTCTTTAATTTCCTAAAACCTGGTGAGCTTTAGAACTGTTAGTGGTAGAGCTAGCTACAGGCTTATGTGTTGTTGATCCTGAGGGCTTTGGGGACAAAGTATATGATTTCTGAAACCTATTCTAGCTCAGTGATTCTATAATATCTGTTGATTATAGAATATTTCAGCAAAAATTGCAGTCCTTCTCAAAGCATTTTGCCAGAGAAGATACATGACTTCCTGGAAAATTAGATTCTATTCTACCTGAATCTCTCTCATATGGGATATAGTCCTGTTTTTGCAAACATTTGCTACCTGTGTATTCCTTGTTTCTGCTTGCCTATCCTCTCAAGGCTGTGTGGCCAGATAGAAGAACAATTGGGTACATGTAGCTGGTACAGCAATCACAGAAACTAGGTTTTGAACAATAGAAATAGTGCTAAGGATCCTGAAAAAACAGAGTTTCAAGAGCAGCTGAGGTGCTACAAGACCCTTCCCGCAAGAGTGGCTATGAACAGACTCCAGGAGATGGAGGTGGGGCAACCCAGAGATGCTGTCAGGAAATGAAGTCACCTTTGTTCCTTCTGCCATGTCAGAGTACTTTGGGTAAGAAAAACCCAAGTCCCTATCTGTATTTCCAAGTCAGTTTTCATTTTTTTTTCCAGCAAGCAACACATACTTTGTTTAGTGTGTTTGGCTAAGTCTAATAGTGCAATTTTTGCTTCTTTTTGCTTCAGGGATTCAGGAACTGATAGAGATTTTTGATCCTTCCAAGGATCTTCAGCTCAAAATCAGGTCATAAGTTAGCTATGTAAATAGTAATGCTTCAATCTGTGTTTCTGATGAACCTATAAGTAACTACTGATAGAGTGATTCCAAGCAAAAGAAACTTAGGAAATACACAAGGCAAGTCCAGTCACTTCTCGGCTAGAAATGGTACTGCTTCAGCATGCTGCATCCTGCTACCCAGAAGGGACTTATTTTAATAGAAGGTTGTTATGTAAGTATGTTTTGTTTTAATCTCTAATTCACTTCAGTGCTGAAAATACTGATTCGTCTCCCATTCAAGTCACCAGAAAGATTTTCAATGACTTCAAAATGAGTTGGAATAGGCATCAGCTGGAGCCAGCCAGAGACTGGCTTTTCTATGCAAATCTTGTTAGTGTACTTTTAAAACAAGATAATATCATTCTTGTTTTTACCTGCAGGTGACCAAAACTGTGAACCATGGGTAAAATATGGAAGTGTTTCAGCTTCATCCGAGCCATGAAAGTAAAAATTTTCTTATGTAACCCTTTCAAATGGAAGTTCTCTTCAAACTGAATTGCGACATTATTCTGATTCTTTTAAGTGATTCTTTTAAGTGATTTTTCTTCAGGTTGTTAGCTGAATAGCACAACACTTGAATTTTAATGCAAACATATCTGTGACATCATATGAGTACACTGACAAAAAAGGAAGACCATAGAAAGACAGTTAAGTAACACAAGAAGTACATTGAGAGACGCTGGCTATGTTTACCTTGATGTCTCCTATAAAGTTATTTTAGGAGCTACATGCTCCAGTCCTGTCCACTTCCAGTAGCTGCAGAGGTATTGTACTAAAGTAGTGCAAAGTCAACAGGTTCAGGTTACCAAAGATACCCTGAGCTCCAAAAAATGCTTTCTGACCAGGCCTACAACTGTAATTACAGTACAAGTGGCTATGCAAGGGATGCCTTAGGGCACTTTCTATATGCTTAGGAAGGTACTTACTTTTTCTCATGCAATTCTTTCAGATGCTTCTTTTGCAATAAGAAATTTTGCAGGGTATCTTAAAGAGGAAGTATTTTCCAGTACATAGAGAATACAATCATTGGCAAATTCCTGTCAACTTGCCATCTAGAAGTATTATTGTGGGGACCATCTGCTCTTAAATACCCCAGCTGGTGTCCAAAGGGTCTAAAAGTGAAGATGCTAGGAAAGGTAATGTTGTACCCTTTCCTATCATAGAAAGCGATGATGGATCTAGATGTAGAATTGCTAAAAATACATAGAAATTGGGATAAGGATGGCAACAGAAATCCGTTTCTTTGTGTGAGCTTCTTCTACCCAGAGCTGTCTTGAATGAGTCTATATAGTTTTCTACTTGGACAATGGCTGATTATGACAGTCCTCGTTTCATGGTAGCTGCTGCTCGGACCTGGAAGAAACTGTGGGTCATTAATTCTAAGTACTGGTGTGCATGAAATAGTGCAAATAGTAGGACCCTTTGAAGCAGTTTCATATGAATGGAATACACAGCTGTATTTCTTTCGATTTCAGTTTTACTGACTTCCTGCTTCTTTCTTTCTTGCTATTATTATCCATTACTCTGCATTTGTATGTAAGCTTGGCCAGACACTACATTTGTATGGACTACATAAAATTTCATGGCAATTAAGTTCTTTTTCTTTGAAGATGGAGAGTACTACTTGTACTAAAAACCTATCTGGCCTGGAAAAAAGAGACATTTTTACATAACACACCTACATATTCTAAATAGCTGGTTGTAGCATCCACAGCATAGGTGTAGCATAGGTAGACTGTCACCTCTTCCAAATCTGCTGGCTGGCTGCTATCTAACCAGGGGCTGGTGAAAGGCAAGTCTTGAACTCCAGCCTGCATGCCAGTCACCACGTAACTGCCCTGAGCTGGCTTCAGGTGAAACTTGATATAATCAGTCTCTCTGACAACTAGACTCTGAGTAAGGAAACTGTACTTTGTTAGATAAATAGGATAAAATATTACAAATATTGCCTCAAGAATTAAAGGTCTACATTGTACTTTTATACACTGGAAGTGTGAGAAGCTGCGCAGAGAAAGGAAAGGTTATGTTGTTTTAGGAACTTGGAAATTCTGCCTTCACCATCTAGCTCAGACTCTGAGAAAAATGAAGAATCAAATCTTTATTCCCATTAACTAGTTCATCAAATTTAATGTTGAAACTAGTAAGGTGTTTTTATGCCACTGAATCTATTAAAAGGGTGTTCTAGAACCTCAGTACTTCGATAGTTATAACTTTCTAATTTTCTCTTGAAATGTATTAATAGTCAATCTATTTGTATTTGTTCTTAACAAATTTTGTCCCTCTTTTGCCTTTAGCCCCCTGGACTAGCTACAGAAATCAGTCAGATTGTGACTCAACCTTTGCACTGCTAGATTTGGGTAGAAGCCAAAGCTTTTTCTGTGTGCTCTCTCCTCCTCTGCTCCTCTTCTCAGAAATAAGATTCACTTTGAATTCCTCTTCTTTGAACATTTGTGTTCCAACTTTCTATGGGATTTTGGGTCTCCCTACTCCCATGTAAATGGCATTGTTTTACTGTTACTGGAATTCTCTAACAATCTGTCTGAGAGTTACCTTTCCCATTGTACTTAACACTGAGGACTGCTAGTCCAACTACTCAAACTACATTTTATCCTTTTCTATTGTTTACTATTTTATGGATTAACCAGTTGTTACCGACACTCTGAAACCACTGTGCCTGATGCAACCTTGGTGAGTCGTGTTAAATATTAGCTAATGAATTGCTCAAAATTTTGTGATAAGTTCTGGCTAGCTGTGTGGAAGATGTGTCTGCTATATAGCCCAACTCCTCAACACAAAAGATAAACTAAGAATTCACCTCCAAGCAGAAGGGAAAAAAGGACTAATTTTAAAACATAAAAATATCATTTTGACTCTCAGCCACAGCACACCTTTATAAAGCATCAATTTAATCTTTATAATTTAGCCATATGAACCATTATGCTGCCCAAGGGCAAAATACTGATGTTTGAATCTACTTCTTTGTGCTTGAGAGGCCTGGCTCCCTGATGCTAAAGTCACTGAGATTTTTCCATTCAGAACAGAATGAGATTAAGACCACAAGTCTAAGCTTCATTGTCCCATTTCTTCGTTCATTTACATTAATGAAAGATGAGAGCAAAACATGAATAAACAACAGTGGTAGTATGTTTTGAATTCTACTTTGCATTAAATTTACCTGTGCGTAATGAGGCAGAATGGTGTACATGCTCTCCATACATATTTACATGTATTTGTACATCTGTGTGCATACATCTATGTACATGCATTTACAGTTTGTATGAGACTGTTAGGATTCTGGTCAGAGGCTAAGGTAGAATTCTCCTCCATCCTGCCTGTGGATGAAGTACACTGAAGACTTGTCTAATGAAACTTGCCGCCCCTACTAAGTGATATTTGCCCTTGTTGCATCATGCTAAAATGAGCTATTATGACCCTGTACTGTGTTTTGTTTTCTCCCATTTCTAGAAGGTTGTTAGGCTAAAGTGCTGTACTTATTTTATTCATAGCCTGCACTTAAATAAGTAAACTTCTGTTTTTCTTTGTGCATAGGTAATGATTGATCATTTTCCTTCTCAAAATAGAACTTGTTGCCTGATGTTTCTTATCAACTCGGTTGAAACCCTTTTCTAGCACAAAGAGCCTCAGATTGCAAAATGCCCTGCCCAACATCATTAATAAGAGTAACCAAACTAAAGATTTTTTTATTTTTTTTTTAGGAAGTTTGCCAAACACAGAAACTAGTGAAGGAAAAGCAAGGTCAGAGAATAGCTGTTTAAAATCCTCTGGAAAGTTGAAAAATCAGATTATCAAATTTTGTTAAAACTCCTTTGCACACTAGGGTGTTTTAAGGGGTCTACCAATCAGCCTCTATCATATGGCCTCCTTCACATCCAGTCATACAGAGAAAAGGACATTAGGTCTCTTTTATCAGAGCTCTTTTGAGATCAGACCACATGGTCAGACCTCTGATTTCTCTCACGCATAAGGAAAATAACTTAAACCTTAGCTTTTGTCTAGCAGGATAGCAGAATGCCACATCAATTATTTGTTATCCAGCAACATCTGGATGGGGACAGCCTTTGATATGTCAGAGCTGGATCTCTAGCAGAGGAGTGAATCAGTCCCAAGAACTACAACTGAAATGACAGACAAAATGTGCTCCATGTATTTAGTGTTTGCCAGAGTGCATCCTTGGAGAACTGCTAATGAGAAAATGAAATTATCTGCCTGGCACAGCAGTAATCATAATGAAATATGCTTTATCAGACACTGAAGAAATAAAATAAGGCAGGAAGGAAACAGAGAATTGGTGACATCACACTTCAAAGGCAAGCCTGCCTTATGGTAAAGATACATTAAAAAGTGATACAGAATTTAACAGCTTTCAAAATGCCGTACAGAGATTAATGGAATGGGTGGTGAGCCATCGGCTTGTATGAGCACATTAATCAATGCAGCAAAGTGTCTGTCACACATTCCTTTCAGTGCTTTCCGCTTCCTTTTTACATCTAGAGATGCAGCACTGCTAGACAACCATTGATAAAATGCCATCTGGGAAGGAAAAAAACAAAACTGAACAACTCATCACCACCCAGTCCTGCAGGGAAAGCTTTTGCCTTGGGGTTTGCAGAAGGCCTGAGTTTGCTCATCTTTGTGCAATGTATACTGGCAGAAAGGCTAAGGAAATTAGGAGACAGCATATGTGTAGGGAATTAAAAAAACTATCAGGAGAATCGAATTAATAATGTAATGGAATATTTGCCACAGGTGGCTATGCGTTTGCATACCCATCCGCATGCACATGTTATTATGCCATTAGATTACTTCCAATCTAATAAGACTACTTCCAATCTAAATCTCATGTTCTTTAAAGTATTGCTGCAATGTGCCTATAAACAGGAGGCCAGATCTAGCCTGCGGGGTGCTTTCTTCTAGTTTGTACCCCCTTTTGCTGCAGGAAACAAAATTGGCTCTCACTCGTGCATACAGTGGAAAGGGCAGGACACAGCCTTCTGCCTGCCCAGAGCTGGGCACACCGTGTCTGCTGCTCCTGTTGGGGTTGGACACTGGGCAATCTAATTTTACCCTTTCCATTTGCTTCTTCTCTCAGCAGTAGAGCAGACCTTTTCCTTAGTGGCTCAGCTTTATTCTTCCTTTCCTCCCCCCCTCTCTGCTACTGTATGAGCCTTGGCCACTCTTCCAGCTCACACGGGAGCAAGTACCGGAGAAGGAGGTGGATAGTGAGGGCTGCTGCTGGATGGGGAAATTTGCTTATTGCTTGTGTGAAATTACTGAGCAATGCTGAAGGGATGAGGAGGCAATAAACTGTGTGTGTAGAGGGGCATTACTTACCCAGGAGACATGGATACACAGTGACTTGTGCAAGGAATACTCACATGGAAGTAGTCTAGAGGGAAGAAGTCTAAAAACCTTTATCTTCTCTCTAGAGCTTCTGAGATTTGACAATTCAGTGTTACTTAGTGACAACTTACTTCTCATTTTTTGGAACAAAACAAATGTTTTATACTGCACACATGTTTTAGCAAGGGATTAGATGTCAGGATATTTGAGTCTTCCCAAATATACTATTAACTTACACAATTTCAGAAGTCTTAACAAACGAAGTCTCTTTATTCCTCTGTGTCTCTCCCTGGAAAATGGGTATAAGAACTCTTCCCTTGGACAATCTATCACAGTCTCTTTTTGGGTAAATCCCCTTCTGAAAGCAATGGGATACCCTGCTTAATTAAAAACTGTCAGCTTCTGGCTGCAAGATGCTAGTATAAGCAATCTATGTGTATTTAAAAATGTTCTGGATGAGACAAACGCAAGTATTTAGCTTTGTAATTCTAAAAAAATATGATTTCCCAGATGGCATTTTCCTAAGTGAGCTTGTGATTTTCATTCATATCAGTTTCTGCTTTCCAGCAGGGATGAATGAATGCAATTCAGGGGAAAAAGAAATCTTTGGAAAGACGAATAAAAGAAAGTATTTATTCTACATGCAAGTATTGTAGTAATGAAACATAGTTTTATTTCATTGTGTCAGCAATATTTTGTGTATTAGATCTGTCAAGGTAGTACCTACCCAGGGAAGGTTAGATGAGAGAGAAATGGTCAGAAAAAGCACAGAGAAGGTCTGCTTTTCTGGCAGGCAAGTGTTGTAAACCTCCAGTTAGAATTTTGCTATTTCAGAAGGAGTGTGTATGACTGTTTGTTAGATTTGGGGATGACAATCCGTTATTGATAATCCTCTGATGGTGAGATTAAAACAGGAGATGGAGCCAACATAGATATTTCATTTCCAGTCCTAAGTCCAGACTCCAGCAGTCTCTCCAATCTCTCTCCAACCATGGGCTGGAACGTGGTTTGGACCTCATCTAATTGTGAGGAACTCCAGCCTTTTAACAGTAATTAGTGGTGTGATGTTCAGAAAACAAACAAACAAATCTGTTTTCATGCAAAAGTTGCCAGAAATAGAAACTAGCAAAAGAGAAATCTGAGACATATCACATGTGTTGTTCAATTCCTTCTGAGTCAAATGGCTTTCAGTTTGCCTGAAGTGTTAGCAGCTGTTCAGTGCAAAATTTTACAGGAGTGGACCAAGAGCGTGATGTAACAGGAGTAATTTGTAAGTCTGTGGAAAGAAATAATTCAAATCTCTCCATGTTTCAGTAGGACCTATTGCATGGGGGTATAACTTACAAGTAAATGAAAATGCTCTTTGTTTGTTTCCTTGTTTACTGAAGTTTTAATAATATTCAGAACGGGGTCCAGCCTCAGTAATGTTTAACAGTGCATCATGTAACTGCATGACTACCAAAACACTTTACCCTTCTCTCTCCTGCCTTACATCACATTATCTGGGCTTGAATGTTTTTTAGGTTACCCAACTAAATAGTTATGAAAGATATAAAGAAGGTGAACAGACTTTTTATTCTTTACTCAGAATGTTTGTGATTCCCATTTCAAGTCTGTGAAACAGTCTTGAGTACAGATTAATGAGAATTTATCTGCATCTGGAGAACTTACTGGAAAAATCCCTGCTAAAAATGTCAGTTACAGACATTCTCAATTTTGCTAATATTTAGTTTCTGTATACAAATTTTGCTACATTTATAATTTCTTTATAAAAATATTAATCTATTGAGTAATAGAGTTGTGGCTGTTTTAGGTATGGCTCCTGAACTAGGTAAAAATTAGTTGTATTCCATAAATAAAGGGGAAACATCGATTTCCTGTGATTCGTAGGTCAACTAACTTAGTCGTGTGGATTTTGATAACTATCAGATATTGCAGAAACGTGTGTGAGTTTCTGTAGCTTCCAAATCAGCTGCTTATGTGACATGCCCAGGCAAACAAGTTCCAATATTTAATTTAAGACTTTCAAAGTTAAAAGAAAGAGCTGCTGCAGCTTACTCTATAGAGCATGTGAAAGGGAAAGGCACTCATACTCACTGTGAAAATATGACAGAGGGCAACAGTATCAAACCACAAGAACCATCACCAGGTCTATTTAGTTTAGTTTCCAAGAAAAACAAGCACTGCATATCACAGAAGAAGGTATAGGATGTCCTTTGCACTGTGCAGGAGAGGACTCCTTTAAAGCCGCATTTGTCCTCATCTTGAATCCTAATAATTATAACTTGACTGAAAGATATTTTAGATACTTTGTAACTCTGAGTCTTTTTCACAATTGTAGAAATGACAGCATGACCTAACTGTAAATTATGAGCTAGATATGTTCATTAACTGCAATTCATATCCTGCTTAAAATCTCAACCTTTTCATTAAGAAGATAGAATAAATACAGTATGACTAAAATAATCATTTCTTCAATATAAATAAAGGATAGTAAATAAGTGCAAGAAATAGAGGGATTGCTTGAAAACTATTCACCCAGACTGTTTATCAAACAGTTGTAGATTATACAACTGTTGTTGTAGAGTTGTAGAGAAATTGGAAAAAAAATTTAAACAATATATGAAACAAAAAGTAGCTAAACATTATTTATATGGCAACAGCTCTAGTATCTCTTCATAAAATGTTAAAGTAGCTACAGTTCTATTGATTTGCAGAGGTCAAATGGAATGCTTCATCTCTTTGTTATCTTGCTTTTATCATAGCTGACTCTTTCAGAGTCATATCTTCTTTGACAATAGACAGAAAAAATCTGTTTAGTAAAGTTCGTAACTGTGTGAAAGCTTCCATTACCAACCCTATATAACATAACAATACAACACACCTAAGTATTAAAGTGGCAGAAACATCACATCACAGTGATTTGCAGTTTAATGGGCACTTACAATACAGTAGATTATTTAAAGTCATGTTATACACATTACTAAAATATAATGTGGTGTGCAAAGCACATGAAAAACATTTTAAGACTCCACTTTTTAGAAAAAGAGCTATTACATTATGGTTAATCTATTTGAAAGTCTGAATGGAGGAAATGTCCTTCTGTGGTGTGATGCTGTAGTACAAGTTAAATGATGTGACTGTTTCCTAGAAAATAGGAAATACAAGTATGATCTCAGACAGTTATAATTTGATCGTATGAGTGCTACACAGCTATCTACTTAATCAGGATTCTCTGTATCATCCTGGAATAAAAGTCTAATTATCAACTGTAATGTAAATGAAGCATGCACTTTTTAAAAAGATTGATAACCCCACTTCTCAGGATATATTTTGGAAGTAACAGTTTTCCATTTATTTAGTCATCCATCATGTGTCCAGTAAATTCATCTGCCAGTGGAGAAGAGAGGTTGCAGGTATGGGACTGCAGGAGATCCATAACCATCTACATTGGCTAATAAATATTAAGGGCTAGCAGCCTTTAGGGGTCTCTCTTCTTGTCCATATTTTTCTTGTCCTGACTTAAGACTTTCTCATTCGAGGTACAGGATATCACTATCTTAGTGTTAGCAGTGAATTAAATATATTCACACTTACTTTGGGATGATTTTGATAAATTTGTAGTTCTAGTGAAATTAGTTCCCCTTTTCTTCATAATGTGAATACTCACATGAACACCTGCTTTAGGCGGATGTTAAGGAAGAGCTTTTCTTCCTGTCACCACCTGCTTTTGGCCTTGTCCTGGAACACATATACCCAGTGGGCTTTCAGGAGTGTCCTTTGGAAACTAAAGGACCTTCCCTGCTTTTCCATATCACAGTCTCCACAGCACTGTGCAGGTATCTGAGGAAGAATTTTGCTCTTCAATTAGCTTTAAAACACTTCATTTTTTTTTTACTAATTCTCCGATATGCATTTACATGATAAATGAATTGAGTCAAAGTGGAGGGTGCTGGTCTGCCACGTGTTATGGTGTGTCACTGCACGGTGACGTGCTTGATACCCCAAGTCGGTTAGTGGCAGAGCTTGGTGAGAACTTTCAATGTGATTGCATGGTCCCTGGTTAACTGCATTAGTGCTCAGCAAACACGTTGCTGCTGATGTTTCAAGTAACAGTTTACTGGCTGAGCTCAAAAGACCAGTCTGCTGGTGGAAGAAAATGAGGTACTGAAAAACATTGTCACTCTTAGCAAACCAGGGGTACAGCCAGGAGGAAATTTGGGGGATATATTATGTTACATTCCTTTACATTTTCTCAGTGATTCCTGGGAACTCCCCACTAATTACTTTTCAGTAATTAGCAAAATGCTTGATCCCATTATACTTTGCATAGCTATGTGCAGGCTAATTTTCAGCTTCCTGCTAACAATATCCCATATCCCACAGGCTGGAGTGGGTTGCTCAGACTCCAGGCTGCGCACTGGAGCTTAGCAGTAGCTAAGCTATCCCACAGCAATCTGCTCAGGCTCACTAGCTCCAGCAGGCATCTTGCTGTCAATCTGGACAAAATATAGCCTTTGAACAGCCACTTGGAGTATCCCGATGCATATTTTAATTCTTCCAAATGCAATGTCTTTCAGCTAGAAGCAAATATGGTGCTGATGGTAACCAGAGGAGGGATTGTATCCTACAAAGCTGAGAGTATCAGCAGAATTTAGACACTGTGGTAGGCAAATAGTTGAAGCAAAGTGAAGCTAATATAATTCTTAAAGAGTAATGAGAAAAATATCAAGTAATATGAAAATAGCATATAAAAACCATTATTAAAATGCTGTGTTTGAGTCTCTGTTTTCATTCTTAGAAAAAGCTGCTGAAAAAATGATGAGAGAACAAAAGAAATACAAGAATGTTGTGTTACGTGAAACAAAATTCAGTGTATTTGCTTATCCAAGGAAAGCTAAAGATGATAACATACCTTAACAGAGATGAGATTTCTAATAGCTAACAATAAGGAGAGACAACGGGATCAAAAGCTTGCCTGATAATTTTTTATCAATTCAGACTGCAAGAAAAATGCACTACTGAGGTGCGGTGAAATCTAAAAGTTTTTGAAATTCAGAATCAACATTTATGTTTGATAAAGATGCTTATTTCAAGATACAGAGCTTAAGAATCAGCTGATGGAGTTACAGCTGTTGTTGCATAAATATTCCTAATTACCCCCTCGGTTATATAAAATTTGGGTGGTTTAATAGCAGAGCAGCTCTAAAGAACTGCAGAAAAGCCAAAGATGTCAAACAACTGACAATCCTCTCAAAATGGCTGTGCCATTGGCCATCATGGGACTGAGGCTTTGGGTCGCCCTTAGCTAAGACAGCCAGTGTATCCAATTACCTGCCCCTTTTCTAGTTTTAAGAGCACAGATGTCCATCAATTTATTTCTGACAGGAACATATATTCACCATTTCACTGTTTTTTCGTAGAAGTAACATATTAGTTAGACTATACACTGTAATATTCCATAATTGATGGAAATAGGAATGATATGTCAGGATATATAAATGTTGGCGTGCAGTACAATAGTCTAAAGACAAATTCAAGGTTATGGTCAGAACTGCATTTGAAATCATCAATCAGGTGAGAAAAATTTGAGGATTAGAAGTATGTTATGCATTTCTGCAAAACTGTGTGAAGTTCTGTTTACCCTCAATTAAAGAAACTGTCAAAAAGAAAAGAAAACAGATCAAAGCAATCCATTTGCATCAGCTGGTTGCCAACCCAACCGTTAATTCAGAATGTGGACTAAGGCTTCAACAGGGCTGGAAGGAAGGGAAGTTAAATACGTGGTGGGATCACGGTATAGGCATGTGTTCCAGTTTTCTTTGTATACTAGAACACAGCATTCAGAAGCCTGTCATATGCAGACAAGTACTAAATTTCTTCACGTTAGGGCTAAGCAAAGCTCAATTTTTATATACGACTCAAACTAATTAATTTCTTCAAAGTAAACAGCAGGTTAATGAATGCCTTTGAAAATATCTAATTCACTATTTAAGTATCTAATATGAACTGCAACGTTTTGGACTGTAATGCTGTCAGTCTCTGAAATATTACCTACATATGTAAAGCAAGAAGACAACAAGATAAGTGATTTCTTCATTCTTTTTAGATGCGTTGTTACAAGGTTTCTGAACAAAAACCTTAGCAATTTTGCTTTTAGTTGTGCTAAGCAAAAACCAACTATATTTCCTATAACACTATCAGACAATTTTCTTTACAAAGAAGGCCTTCATTAAACATTATTTGGGCTAATAAGACAATTATGTAAACTTAATAAAAGGGCAAAGAAATAATCGTTTCATTGTTAGAAAAATTAGAGTACTTCTGTTTGCTGAAAAATATCAAAAGCAATTCTGGTCTGACAGCCTGTGAGATGGGATGGGTTGGGGGCAGAGCTGGGACTTCTAATCAGGAGAAACATTGGAGTTCTGAGACAAGCATCTGAAAAGATCTGAAAATAGAGCTTCTCAATGGAGAAAGAGGAATCACAAAAGACATTTTCTTGCAAAATTAGTTGAATAGTCTTTCCAAACCTTACTGTAAAGTTACTGAAATATTTCAGAAAATTCTAAAGCTTGTCAAATTGCAGACTGGGTGGGAAGAGAGGGCAAGGGAGCAAATGCAACAAATTATTGAATAAACTATGTATATTTTTAAAAATTATAAAAATGGTTATTGGTAAATTGCCCGGTACTATAGGCAAGGCAATGACTATTCTGCCCAGTGTGTGGACACACAGTTTGGGGTGATCTGTCCAGTCAGTTGTGGTTGTGGGTTGCATGAGTGTCCTTGGAAAACTGTTTCATGACTCAATGCCTCTTGTACAGATGCAATTCTGTTTAGCAAGGACAATGGAAATTTCGTGCCAAATGACAGTTATTTTTGTGCATAAGATTAGGATAGCTAAAACACAAACTGCCTTGCATTGTAAGTAATCTTGCAGAGGTTGGTGTCACTGCCTGTACATGAAGTCACTACTCAGGGTAGATAAGAATCTCAGTTTTGTCATGATAAAACCATCAAGTTTTGATAAATAATAACAGGAATTCAAATGCTTTCCTAAAATCTAGAAAAAATGAACATTTGCGTTTGACCTGGACATTATCAAAGTAAATATGGCTTTGATTAGTTTGAATATGATTGATACTGACATGTTGAAACAGCAACTTTCTGTTACTTTTTGGGAAACCCTATGTTACACAATCATAAACAAGACCGAGTATTTTTATAGAGAATGTTACCCTGAGCAGGTGACCAAAGTCAAAGGTCCCTGAAATGGGGACAATACTGCACTGCTAAATCCAAGGCATTTATCAAACTGTCTCACAGAAGTATTGTTAATCTTAATGTGTCTGGTTTAAAGTGCTGGTAATTTATTTGGCTGTTTCATCACTTGTGAAGTTTGTGCCATTAGTATTTAATCATCTTAGATTCATAATCAAACTCCCTTCCTGCAATATACTTCTCAAGGACAATAAAGTCCTTGAGGTTTTGTCTTTGTGCTTTTCCCCTTCAGTCTTGGCTGGTGATGAAGCATTTTAAAGATACCAGGGGCTCATTCTGCAAAGCTGTAACTTTCAGCATTATGAGAACATATTTGCTCATGGAAGTGCCTAGCAGAGGCACTACTTTTTTTTAGCTGTACATTGTTGGATTTTCCTCCTCATTTTTTTTTTTTTTCCCCTTTGGTAGATCTTCCTGAGTTGATCCTGGGAGCAACACCTATCCAAAATACACACCAGAGGCATACCAGATAATACATATTTGAGTATTAAATATTTCAGGGTTTCTGGGTAGTACATTTCTGTTGGGTCTTTGATATTTTGAGGCAGATTAAGTCAGTCAGCTTGTGTTCTTCTGGAAGCGAGGTGTCTGCATAGGATTTATTAATAGGTTGCCAAAAGCATAGAAGAGGCATAACAAACTCCTCCTGCATCTTCACTCTGCATTGCCCAGGTGAAAAAGGTATATAAGGTGCTGCGCCAATTTGGTACAGATATCTGACTTAGCAAGGGGCATAACCTTTTGAGTTTCTGTATATAGTCAACAAAAGAAACAAGTTCCTCCAGACCGCAATTTAATCTCAGAAACTGCAATTGTCCCTCTAGAAAAGCCACTCTCTCCTTTGACATGGAGGAGAGCCTAGGGTAGCTAGACATCATTTAGGTTGGAAGGGACCTCTGGAAATCACCTAGTCCAACCTACCAAAGATTTCCTGGTGTTGGTTCCACTGGGGCTTGAACCCAGGACTTTCTGCATGTAAAGCAGATGTGATAACCACTGCACTGTCCCTCTACCCCAAGCTGGCAGATGTTTGGGATGTAGTTCCTTTATGCATCTTTAGTTTAAGTGCTTTGCTGATGAAAATATATTGGAGAATATACTCAACTGATTTCCTGAACTGTGCCTGGTATGCAAAAGAGCATCTGAATATTAGAATCTATTATCCACTCAGAATGCTAAATTTGGGGACAGAGAGCATTTGAGACATGTGACCTATAATGCAGCACAAGTCTAAAAATTTATACTGAAAAAATAGATAAGACAATAGTGCTACAAAGCAGAGATATAATTTCCCTTGAAAAAACATGTTTAGTGCCATAGATGCAATTAGCAATTAATTAATTTTATTTCCATTCTAATGTAAAAATAAATTAGTACATAAACAAATCCTTCCTACTTCACAGCTTTTTTGTATTTGAGTGTATATTTGCATCGTATTTGAGAAGACAGATCACATTGCCCTTAATCATACCTTGTTTATCATGATCATTTAATTGGATAAAATCACTTGCATTCATTTTACAATGTTTCTGAAAATAAACAGTGCATAAACTTATACAGAAAGATTTCAGTGAAGTTTCCAACTGATTACTGGCCTGTGTCAATATATCAAGACATATATTTGTTGCTTTATTTATATCAGAGTTCTCTAAAAAATTAGATTGTAAATGTTTTGCACCATGGCAATCTTAAAATGTGATATCAAGAAACATGAGTCACATGTTTTGTATAGCCGTTTCCCTGAAGTAATCTAACTTTCTAAATGCAGTAGTGATTTTTGGCTTCTTTTGACACGTTCTTGACTCCTCATTGGTGACAAATTTTGTCATCCTATTCTCATTAGTGTTTTTTTTTTTGCTGTGTTATATCAGATTACTTTTGGCCCCAAACGTATTGAAACAAGCATCTATCTCATATTGTTTCTTAAATGATGGTATATTTTAGATTATAGGGGAGTCTCAGCTCTTTTGTCAGCAGAATAAATCTTGCATCATTAAGAATCCATACTGCAAGAGAGTGGTATGGTCCAGTGGGTAGAGAAAATTCATGCCCTTTTCTCAGCTAAACTATTCAGCCCTTGTCTGACTTTGAACAAAATGCTTCACATCTTTCTGTGTTAGTGCTTTGTATATTGTTCTTATCACCATAGTTTTAGAACAGCTGGCAGTAAGACACTAAAAAAGTAGTTATACATCTGTTTCTCATCCTTCGAGAAGTCAGAAGTATGTTAGTGGATTGTTCGCTTTGCATTTCTTATACGCATATTTCCATAGATTTATGTTAGAAGGGATTAAGTCAAAGAGAAGTGTCTTGTGCTTAAGTAAAGGTTGTGAGGTTTGCCCCTGAGAGTTTATTTCCTAATCCTAGACTCTTCAAAGAAAATTGTCTAACTTGCTCATGAGATCATCACCATTATTATAGGAAGCTCAGTAGTGCTAAGGAGTGCTCACAGCCTGAGATAATAATATAGGTCAAGGTTATTTAATGCTGTAAAGATAAGAGTTAGGAGCTTGCATTTGATTCAAAATTAAATGCTAAACTTGTGTGAGAAGGGAAGAAGAATTCTGGTGTTTTTAGATCTGTTCCAGGTCACTGCTGTATGGGCTGGCTAGGCTATACTGAAAATCCAATTCATATCCCTGAATTAAATATATATGTGTATATATATATGTATATATATATATTTAAAAAGATGGTTTTGGTCTTCAGTGTATGGATAAACCACAGAGATCAGCTGTCAGACTATCTTTGCCAGACATTGCCAACCCACTGCCTGTAGTCTGTATGCCTGCTAAAACAGCCCACTGCTCTTTCATTACACTAAGTAACCGAACATTTTCTATTAGAAGGAATTCAGGTTGCATCCATGATTCTGAGGGTCTTGCTCCATCTTTTGAAGCCATTTGACTCTTATTAGCTGCTGGAGGCTGAAATTTGAAGAATTCTTTGCTAGAAATTTCTCGTGAAACTAGGTTTTCTAAAAATCTGCATCACTCCAGAATAGGTATAGATTTGCTCATGATACAGCTGTGTTGCAAATAATGTTGTCTCGAGAAAAATTGAAATCCAGGACCAGAACTATTCTCACTCCTCTGGCCCTTTTAAACTTTAGTGACATGAGAGGGATGGACAAAACTTGTAGCTGTTTCCAAAATTACTTTCTTCCACTAGATTTTCTGAGACAGCGCTGGAAGTCTTCATAATACAGGGTGCCCCCATCATGTGGTGTTACCCACCGATAACAGGATGCTGGCATGGCACTCTGGTGCACAGCGTTCAAGTTGGTTTCACCAGGAGGGAACCCATCTGATGCTGACCAGTGGTACGCATAAGGACACTGCGGAGAACTCCAAGAGTGCTCGCTGAGAAGCGCTTCATTGATAGGGAACCCTAGGTGCACAGACAGGCACCCCTTGACATGGCAGAAAAGAGATGAGTCGTTCTGAACCACTTGGAATTTTCTAACCTCTGAGGGGTCTATTCTGAAGCATATTTTATTGTTGTAGTCCCAGAGGGAAATGACAGTATGAATAACTGAGGTCAGTTTATGTCTTACGAGACTGGGACAATCTGAGAAGACAACTGGACATAGTAAAAAATACATACTTGTCTGTGCCACTTGGATACAGATCAGAGCTACCAAGGGAAGGACTTATACAATGGGCTTAAATATGGATATGGCTAAGATGTATTCACAGCCAAAAGAACTATGGCCAAAAGTTCTGCAGGAAACTTTTTCCTTTCCACAATTTAGCTTGTGATTTCCGTGATTTTGTCTTCAACTTCTTAATTTGTGGATAGATCTTATAAGGGCAGTAGGTGATGCTAATGGCACAAGTTTGACTGAAAATGGCTAAGATAGGGAGAATTTTATGCCCCCCTCTGAGAGAGACTGAGGCCATATTAAGCCCCGTACTCAGAATGGTTGTCATTACCCTCTAACACAACGCTTGACTATATCAAATATAATGGAGGGTGGATGTTTGGTTGAGGGACAAGTTATCTACTGATGCTACTACAGCCGTTTCGGTCCTATAGCCTAGCTTGAATATAGCTCTGATTGTCCCTTGGGATGTTTCTCTATGAACTTTCCCAGAAGGCTTGGCACGTGCAAAACTCATCTAGAATTTCTGTATTTCTCTAGAATAGCTTGGGTTTCTAACATTAATCAGACTGGTGACATAAGAAAATGAAAGTTCTTCCCATTCATGATTTCTTTTGTCTGGTTAGGCTGCAAGATCTCTAGAGAAGGTCATGACATAACTTTACAGTAATTAATACAAATATGTTAATATTTCATCTGGGCTCCACCAGTGCAGTTATTTCCACCCCCCTAAATGTCAGCTGTTGCTGAGGTAAGAAACAAAGTCTGCTGTTTCTCTGTAGATTAGAGAATCTTGTTCACGTCCTTTATGTCGCTACTTCCCCAAATTTTTCCCTCTCTGACACCTTTTGTCTGTCATGTAGAAGTTTTTAGTACAATTCCATTCTATTCTATCTGATTTATATTGCTAAATTAAACTGTTACATCATCTGTAGGATGTGATTTGGGTCCAAAAAATCAGCAGGGGCAGGGAGAGGTGTTTCAATCTGTGAGTAAAGATTGTTTGGCAGAAAAAAGACCATACCTAAGCAGTAGTAAATTGCTAGGTTTATGTAAACCATACAAAGGAACCTGAATTTTGTCACTGGTTATTTCTCCTGAGCGCCCAGCAGCCCAGGGAAAGCCAGTGTGAAAGTCACTAGCTCCTGGCTGGTGTCTTGTGTTCGAAGAAGCAAAACTGATGAATGATTTTGGCTAAACCACCATTTCTACTTAGGAATTGCAGAGAAAACGGTCATTTTGAAATTCTAGCATCCTGCTTGCACGTGACTGAAAACTGGCTTGAAGTGAATTCCTACCACTCTTACCACTTTTGTAAATCTCTCTTCAGCAAACACTCTGATAGTCACTACAGTGGTCTTCTGTGTCACTTCACAGACCACCACTTTTCCCATTAACTAAAGAAACAGATGCATGTGTGTAGGGGGGGTTGTCATGCTTTTCCTTTTATTAAAGATGGTTTCAAGGTTCTGTGCAGTGCCACAGTTAGATTTTTCACATTGCTTGCACTTGGTCGTTACTTGTAATGCTACGTTTGCCAATAGCTGAGGCACTAGAGTGAGATCGTAACAGCATTTTTTGGCAGCACAAACATGTTTGAACTTCTAGAGATATTTGCTTTCTTTTATCTCTTAATTGTAATTCTTTTCTCTGTTCCTTTCATATTGTTATCAACTCCCTTGTATCTGATTAACATTTTTATTACTGGGCTTTTCTCTTATTGTCTTTACATCTCCTCTATCTTTGCAATCACATTCATTCTCCCAGACCTTTCACTATGTCTGCCTTTTTAACTGATATCATGTCTTTGGAGATATCATCAGCCATGATAACTGGTAGGTTGGGTTACTTTAAATTATGCTAACATAGATCTGTACTCAGATGTGGAATTGTTTCATAAACCTTTGAGATCATCATTTTTTTAGAGGGATAAGCTAGAGTTTGCTGCTGGTATGTATATGTTTTGCTTCCATAAAAGAATCTTTAAAAAAAGAAGGAGGGATCCTATTCTGTCACACTGGGTCCTGATATTAGGTCTAGTGTATTGCTATATCCAGATTGTACATGCTTCATTACTCAATGTGAAGGTACTACTCCAAAAAAATCCAGCTCCAAAAATAGTATTTGATACCACTTTTGCAACTTTTCTTCTGCACAATAAGTACTGAGATGTATTTTTTCTTTGTTCTTTATATAGTGGCCTCATAGATGATGATACTTTAAAAAAAGGTAGTCAGAATGAGAAGAGAGGTTAAAGAGTTTAATCAAGTAAAAATGTCTCACTTTTTTCCCATTGTTCCATCTCCATTCTTGCCTCCTCCTCTATATTCACAAGACATGTTATCTGCAGTGCATGTCTTCCTCTTCCATCCTTGATCCTCCATAATACTACAGCTTTCCCCCATGCTATCTGAAAATTTTTGTTCAAAAGTTTCTAATGACTTCTTTCTAGATATATCTCAGAATCACAGGTCAAGTCCTTCCCGACCAGTCCCTAGCCTTTGACATCTCAGCACTCTTTCCTCTATTCTATCCTTTTTTGTCCCTTAACTGCCAAGTATAGATAGCTGGTGAAGCGCTGGCATTTGAAAAGTACTATGAGAAGATGAAGAGGAGACAAAGAAACAACAGAAAAAGAACAAAGGAAATAAGCTCAGATTTGTGCAGAGGTTTGAAGGAATGGGACAAAGCAGTTCAGGTTTAATTAATGTACACTGAGAAAGACAGGTGATTAGGTGAGAGTGTGGTGTGAGTAAGGTGATTTTCCTGGAAAACTGGGGCAGGAAAAGTATTTTAGCAGCTGTGTAATAGATATAGTGGATGAAGAGAAGATGTGGACTGAGGATGACATAAGGACATTTCAGAGACCACGGCTGAAGCAAGTTTTAGCAATGGAAATTGTCAGGAAAGGGTAGAATTTAGGAAAGTTATAGATGAACAGAAAGAGAACATCCTGAGTACAAGAGAAACAGAAATATAAAATGTCCAGAAGACTGTAAGTCCGTCATGCAGCCAGGCAATAACTCTGACTGAATTTTCCTACCAGTTAAAAACTTGTAGATGTTTTCTTTGAGTTCCTGGATCTCTTTCTTCTTCATTGCAATTCTGAGCACTGCTTTATCCTCTAGCACAGGATAGTCCATTTGTTCAATACACCCTTCCCTTTACTGATTTTCAGAGTAAAAACTAATGAATTAAATTAAATTAATTTATTTCACTATGTTTAATTAAATAGCATAGTTAATTCTTTAACCCAAGTCAAGTGTTAAGCTGTGAGATTAAATTTACAGCAGAAAGAAGCTAAAAGTGTCCACATGTCCAAAAGTAGGACTTTACCTCATTACCTATTGAATAACACCTTGTAATAATGCCTTAATTCCACAGGGTGACAACAACACACCAGAATGAAGAGACTGAGTTGTCCCTCATGATTTCTGATAAAATGACAGGTTCATTCAGTTTTGCTGCCTCCTCACTACACTCACTGCTGCCATTACAGACAAAACTGCATGGTAGGCATGTCTTAAGCTTCTTAGACTGTGTAGCTGCTTGCAGTTTGTAGTCAGCAAGGGCTCTCTAGTATTAGTTCTTATTCTAGGTCAAGAGACATTTTATGGAAGACAAAAAACACCATCTTGAGAGCATCTCAAATTTAACTGTAGTTTATGCATCAGCATAAGATCTGTCCCACAAGCCCTACTTACTTCCAAGACCTACTCTGTCCTTGGTCTACCTCAATTCTTCGGCACAGTATGTACTTGGGACCCCATACCTGCAGCTCTTCAGCCTCCACACTGAAGGAGGGCTCCACACTGTAGGAGTAGCAAGTTGTGGCAAGCTACAGCTTCAAAAGACTACATGATTTCTGGTGGTGCAAAATAAATGTATACATCAGGGAGTGAATGAGGTAGGCATAATGTTCACCTATAAACTAGAAGGAAGCATGTCAGCTTGTCTTTAACATCTGCTAGATACTTTTATCTCTTGTGTTTATAAATGTGTCTTCCTCGGGACAATTGGAGGGATGTGTCCAGTCCCTCATTCAGATTGCCTCAGCTTTCAGATGCATGGTCTGATAGATCAATTTTCCACATAGGCAGCTGGCTAACTAACTTCAGAAACAAATAGTGAGCATGTTCAGTGGAAGTAATGCCATTTTTCTGACAGTTACCTTGTCTTGCTAATAGTGATTGTGCAAAATATTCCAACACAAATTTCCTCTCCGTAGTTTCTCTACCTTTTGCTATGATCAGATCAAGTTCTGCAGCACAATGCATGCAGGTTATAAAAGCATGAGAATATAAAAAGGCAGCCACTTTGTCCCTTCATAAAGCAGGCATCTCTCTGGGAGATGTGACCCTTGCTAACTCATGGGAAAGGAGAAGACAGCAAGCGGGTGTTGTAACAGCAATGCACAAATCTTCCAGGAGAGCTGGGTGGTTGTGCCTGAGTTCCCTGACAGAGACACTGGGTTTTTATCTCTGCAGCAGCCTTCATTCTGAGGAACTGATAGATTATGCAGAAGTAAATGAAGAGTATAAAGTTAAAGGGCACAATCACAATTATGCAGTCCCCAAGCAGGGAGCCAGTCCAAATGGCACAGTACAATCATCCTCTGTGCACTCAGGGGCTTGAGCAATTCCTGAAGGGAAGCAGGCTCATTGAAGGTATGTCCTTGTGTGGACAGAAGGAAATCGTGTTACACTGGATCGTCACCGGTTCTTCTTGCTGCCACAGGTCAGAAATCACGTTCTCCTATACTAATCCAGACTGTTCTCAGAGTAAGGGGGATGGATTAGGGCCTCGTATAGATCCGACCTGATCAACAAGACTCACATTTTAATCAGCTTATATGGGTCAGGCCCTCCTTTTCCTTTTCTTGAGTGATTTAGTTTGCTGAATTAAATCAAGATCTGGCTTCTCAAGTCTCGTTCTTCACAATTACAGTGGAGTAATTTTAAGTAGGTGTAACTCAGAAAGTTTGATCTAACGTTTGCTTGAAGCTCACCACACATTGCCAGTTACAAAACCACCATGAGCTTGAAGTGATTTTAAAAACATGCATGAGATTTTTGATGCATGAGAAAAGAGCAAAGTGACTACTTAGCTTACTTGGAATTTGTATTCTTACCTTGGAGCATCATGTAGCTGGTCTACCTAATGGCCATGATTCTCCAAAAAAACCCCACTTGAATGCACACACTGTTATCTTAGCTTTGAACCACCCCTTCAGTGCGAAATCTTCTCATATGCAGGTATGCAACCAGCCCTGCACATCAGATACATGCACTAGTCTGTCACTCAGCATCACACAAGAAGAATAGAACTGAGAAACTCTGTTACACTAGCCTTAAAACAGGGATCACATTAGAAATAAGAGGCGATCCTCTACATGAACAGTAGAGGATAAAGCAAAAATGATGAACGCCAAGAGATGAGAACTGTCCTGTGACATTGCTTGACACGTCTGGAGAGTTTTTCTAAGTCCATTGTATGCCAGAAAAGTACATTCCAAGCTGCAAAGGCTTACCTTTAAATGGACAGTTAGCCCACTAGAAGTTGCTTCTGAGTCTTACATTACTCAGGTGTTTGAGATTGCTAGACTGACAATGAAAAGTATCTATAGTTAATGCAAAACCAGAAAAAGACTTGTAACAAAATACAGAAAGGAATTGAAAAGACGAATTACACTTTCTAGAAACACTGAGGAACTGGGACAGGTAATCAAGTTTAAAAATTGATAAAAACCAAAGCCTATTACATAGATACAACTTATTCAATCACAGCTTTGTATTTTTTAAAAAATATTCTCCCAGTAATGTGTTTGGGATCCGATTGTTCTTAGTGTACAGCTTTTGGTGATTTTATCTACAAATGACAACAAAGAGATGTATTACAAAATCATAAGTCAGAACTAAAACTTAATCAAGCATAATCACAGATTACATAATAAAAAAGTAAAGCAAAACTATCTATATAAATATATAACCTATTTGGTTTTTATCTTGGCAAGAATCTGTCTAAGATACTGATTCTCTTATGTCATTTTGGTCACTAAAAACCTGCAGCACCACAAGGTGGCAGTAAAAAATTACTCTTTGCAACAATTTTGACACTTGGTTATGTAAACAGTAAATATACCTATTGTCCCAATGTTGAACTTATGCAAGTATCAGCACTCTCTCATCTACTAAAAATTGACACGTATCATCCAGTTCCAACATTTGTGTGAAATGACACTAAAATTATTCAAACAATTAAACTATCTTAAATCAGGAATTACGAATTTAAATTTACAACATATGCAAATATGTTCAAAACAGAGAATTCTTTAAGCATTTAGAATAATATATTATTTTTCTTCCTTTTGGAAATCTTGGAATCACCCTTGAAATGAGAAAGCAGAATGGTAATGTTATCCCCCTTTAATAGACCGTATGGTACAATAAAATGAAAATAAGACTGGATTATGATGAATCTTTTTGCTTTTACCAAATATAGTAGAATTACTTGTCAAGCAAGGTATTTCACCCTGCCAGGAGGTGTATAATCTGTCCCTTAAGAAATAAGAGTGAATGCCATGAATCTTACTTCTGTTGGAGGCAGCTGAGATTAATTCAATGGAGTTGATATAAGAAGAATTATCTCCTAAATTGCTATTGGATATAAATGATTGCTGAAGCACGAGGACATGCAGAGGGTCACAATACAGAGAAATTTTTTGATGAGTTCATCCAGAATTTCTTCTTGTACCTTCTTTGTTGCACACACACGTCACATCTTTCATTTTTTATTTTTCCCATGGCTATTGACCTCTAGTAGCCAGATGTAAATTGGGAAGGGATTTGACTTTTCCAAATCATAGTCTCAAAGTGTAGCTAACACCTCGTAAGGGCAGAGTCAGGGAAAGAGTCAGGCTTCTGAGCAGAGATGTCCTTGGCAGTATTCATAAACAGGGATTTGTCAGACTCATGTCAAAAGAGCATAACATTGTTTTCTCATACACTAGTTATACCGTATCTTTTTTATGATTTAGGCGGTATCATTTTGTGAATATTACTTCTGTTTTTGTTCTATGGCAGATTGTTCTATGGCCTACACTGCACAGCTATAGAATTGTGTATGTGTCCCGAGAATATCGTAGTTTATTGAGAAGTAGCTTCACATTCATATCTTTATTTGCATCAGATAAACTAATTTACATTTAAAAAATCTTAACATGTACAGCTGCACTAAAACTTTTCTTCAGTTAAAATCACCATCTATTGTAAATCTTATTATTTATAGAGATCTATAAGAAACACTGTTTAACAGGCAGAACAGGGGGTCTGATCCCAGTCCTGCTGACATCGACATGGAGATTCATGCTCCCTCCCCTGGCGTGTAGATCAGGTCCAAGAAGTGAAGATAGCTTTGAGTGAATAGCCATTCTCCTAACCCTACTGCTGTGTGACTGACAGGCTACAAAATGAGAATCAGGTATTTGGCTGCTCTCCCCATAAGGCCGTTGCTAATAAGGTACTGCTCTTTTCAAGGACTCGTACAGCTGTTTCATCTAGTCTCTAGTAAAGTCTCTGGTAAAGTTTGTACAAATATACAAAAAGCCTTGCTAAGACTTTCAATGGAGTAAACCATTTAGACCGCCTATGTACGGAGCATGGAGATTGACATCAGGCCCTTAGGGAAGATATTGTCCTGGTAGACATGAAAGCTGGAGACACTGCCACTGCAGATGCTGCCACAAGGACAAATCACAGAGTGATACAGCACACCAGCATTTCTGAGGAGTATTTCTGCTTTGATCTAGAGGAATAAGAGAGTCATTTTCCCAAACTAAGGATGACAGAATGGCCTGTGGCAGAGCAAAGCAAAATAAATAAACCTGAACATGGGAAAAGCTGTTCAAAAGGTCTATAATTCTACAGTGCATTTGGCTTCTGCCTTGCTCTGAAGATAAATGAAAACAGTAAGGAGAAGGCGTAGGTTTGGGGGTCTTTTTGTATACGTTTTACATCTGTTGGGGAGGGAACTGAGAGAGAATGAGTATACTCCAAGGAATTTCATTTGAAAATTTTTCAAAGAGAATTCCTGAAACTACAAGGTCTTAAACAGACATATCTTCCTCTAGGTTTGAATCATAGGCAGCTAGAGACTACAATTTTCATGTCCTGAAGCTGCTTTCCTCTCATGATTGTGTCTCAAACAATAAGAAAAGAAAAAAAGCCCTGGGTTTATATCCTAAAAATTCCGTGCTGGGGTTGAACTGCTAACTGGTGTGTCCTGTGAAGCTGAGAAACTCCAGGCATGGTTTTTGAAAGGGCAGAGGAGCACAACAACCCTCTAAACGCTGCGCCTCGGCTCCCTGACACTGCTCTGGCAGGGGCAGGCTGAGGCAGGCGAAAGCAGAGCTAAGGCAGAGGAAAGGAGTGCAAGGAAGGGACAAAAAATTGGCAATACAGCCAAGACCATCCTTCTGGCTCATGAGGCTTTACCAAAACCAAGTAATCTGAAGTAACAGGAAGAGTCTAGAGTCTGCCAGATTGATTGCAAAAGTGTTCACCCTGCCAACAGATAAACTTTGTCTTCTTGTGCTGAGTTACAGATTTGAGACCTTAAACCCTCTGTGAGATAACCTTTTTCGGAAATCCTCCACTTGTAGCAATTTTTACTAGTAGGAGCTGATCCGACTTTTACGCTGGCCTTTGACTATCTCTCCTCCCAGCCTTCCGTTCAAATAGGAGGGACACAGGTTGGTGACTTTCATTTACACTTGCGCAGAATACTCGTCTGCGACAATAAGGATCCACGCGCCGCTAAAATGCAGTCTGCAGGTGAGCTGTACCGCATACAGCGTCCCGGAAAACCTACTACTACACTTTCATATGCAATCATAATAGAAGATTTTGTCAAATACTTCCAATGCAACCCCACGAATCCCAGATTACTACTGAGGCCTTTGATTCATGTGGACACCAGCTGAAACAAATAAACAGGATTTGGATTCTATTATAAAAAAGATAACTTTTCCTTTCAGTGGGGTGTGCTGAAATAAATAGCTTTTCACTGTAATAATCAGGAGCTCTTCCATATGATATTTATGTAAGGATGTTTTAGGCTATGCGATACTCCCAAATGAGAGGTGCTTGAAAATATTAAAAAGTAATTATGTGCATTAAGTCAGCAGGCATTTAGGAATATAATATGTGTTTCAAAAGGCAGAAAATGTGGCTTAACTCTACAATAACTGGCCTTTTTTTTCCCTCAGTGTATAATACCTGCACTGAGAAGAGAAATTTAGAGGGAGGATGAATTTACGGATAAATGAAGATGTTGGCAATTTTTGTGTATTTTGTGAAAGGATATAAACTTTTAAGTGCAAATGGTTTTCTCAAATGCGTAATTTTAATAATGATGAAAGCTTTTATTATTCATATCTAATTATATTTCCAGGTGTTTCAGAATGCTTCCTCTGCTCTAGTAATGTTTATTAAATTCTTCCAGATGAAGGTGTGTACCTTCTACTTGGTCCAGATTTGCCTCCTCATAATACTGCGAGAAACCTGTGAAGGCCAAACGAAGATGTGAGTGAGAGATATTAATGTTATTAGTGTTTGCCACTGTCATAGCTCCAGACCACTGCAGACTAAACTGGCAAGTGTCATGGGTCAAGAGTAGCTACAACTGTGACCCTTTCGTAGTCTCTTTCAGATGCACATCCTTCAAGTATCTTCCTTCATATATATTAGCATGCAGTCTTACCACTCTTCTGGTCTCTCTGTCCATAGGACCTTCCGATTCAGGCAGCTTCATAAAGAACTGGACCTCTAGCGACTGAGAACATCAAAACCAGCATTGATGTGGGTACTTCAGCCCATGACTAGAGGTTCATGGGGCTGAGCTGGTCTGCTGAGGCTTAGGTTCTTCCCAAGTCTTCTCTCTGTGTGCTGCGTTTAGTAGCATAGAAAGGGTAGCAACAGGCGATGCCAGTAACAGGAAAAGAGCGTGAATTGGAATGTACATTTTCTGTCCCAGGTTTTGACTGGAATTAAATTAGATTTCAGAAGCCACTAAGGAGCAAAAGCAGATGGAGATAATCAAGGATCAGTACTGAAGTTTGCCACAGTTTTTCTATAAACTCCTCATGTAAACACAACCTAAAAACACACCAGGTCACTCTAGCATCAGATTCTCCATTTCTGTCAGTGTGCTTTTCATTGGATCACTTTGAAACTTGGCAAATTATTAGACAAGCTTTATGGAAAAAGACATTTGACATTTATCCCAGCGAGACATGGACTAGGTATTTGATCATAGAATTAGAAACACTGAAAAGAAAGAATACAAAGAAAAAGGAAAAAAAATAAAAGAGGAAAAATATAATAAATAAAAAACTAAAGAAAAGAAGAAAGGAAGAAAAAAATGAAAAATAATGAAGTGCCTATCACTTCCTGACATGATAGCTCTTTTCTCCAGCTCCTTTTCAAGACCTTTTTCCAAGACATCGCTCAGATATTTGATTGAGGAGAGCTTTCAGCAAAAATTTTTCTGTCAGAGTGTTTACTGTTGAAAACTGATTATTTCTTTCGATTAAAATTCATACTTACACTCCTTCTCAATCAATAACCGGGGGTACAAATGGATAGTTGCTGGCACCCCAGTGCTCTCTTTTCCTCATACTCAATTTGGAGAGAGCATTGCATCCCAGTAGCAGGCGATTTCCTTCCTCTCCTGCTGTCTCATTCAGAAAAGTTATTCTGTTGGTTGTGCATCAGTAACAATGCAAAGAAAACTGCCAAGTTTGTTTCCATGATCAGGCAGCCTGGTTCTGACTGAAGCATAGCTTCTAATGTAAATGCATAGAGGGCATTTCATTCATTAGACTCTGTGCATCATTCATGTTGGCTAAACTAGCCTATTCTTTTCAGCTCAGACAACTCCTTTAGCTCGTTACAGAATTTCAGTAATCACATTTCACAACACAAGTAATATCTAAACACTTCATTAATACCATGATAATCAGCCACTGAGTTCACAGAGAACAAATGTGATTTATAAGTCAGTAAATGGACTGGAAAGCAGGAGGACTTGGATTTTGTACTATGTTTGTTTTTTAGGGAGTATATAAACCACCTTCATATATTTACCCTGTCAAAAGAAGTGAACCAGGGAGTACTATATTTCAAGTTCTCCAAATGTATAACAGATACATGATTAGAGGAACCTCTATTATGTGGAATTGCAATTGCTGTTCTTGAATGCACTGGTTTAGGCATTACCAGAGAATTAGAACTACTATAGAATTACTAGAGGGGTCTGTGGAGTTAAAGCTTTATTATCTATCTTCTATATTTCTATTGATATCTGAACTGGGGGGACCTAATGCACTTCCAGACTCGCAGATTCAGACATGTAGTCTATTCAGTCCTGACTCCATACTTGCCTGGCACCAGAGTCCATGTGTACCTTTTACCTTCAAGTGTTACTTCTGTGTTCTGATTTTCATGAAAAAGAAATTCATGAGTATAATCTGGGTTAGAGCCATGGTACACTCCATCTGGGTTCCCAGTCTGTCTGTCTGACTGGGAATTTAGGATCTAGTGATCCCCTGCAGATCAGTTCAGAAACAGAGGCTCAGTGTGTTTATTTGGTCTTTGGATTTAGATCAGGATCTGTCCCTTTGAGCAAAGCAGTAAGCCTATAATCATTAATAAATGAGAGCACTGAAGTGTTCTACTCTAACCCAAAGTAACGTGCGATTAATTTTGAACCATAATTTATTTGTAGTAATACATTTTTATCAGTTAAGTTAGGGAGTTTACTCTCTCTAGAAGACTGTAAATTAGAGATTTCAGAATGAAATCACTGTAGGGTATTAATTTACTGCAGCACTTCAGAATAAATCTATGTTTTGAGAGATTGAGTTACAAACCTCTAAAGTCAGCAGGCCGAGTTCATCTGCAATATGATCTTGCATTTGAAATGTCATCTCTGGAAATCAGTGGTGATGAGATTTGAGCCTAATCAGGTGGAAGTGTTGCAAATGGGGGTCGAGAACGTGAAAATTGTGGAACTTGAGGTTTATGAACCTCTTAAGCTATATTAAAGCTTCCTACAAACTTTTGTCTTTCAACTTCTACTTTCCTGTCATTTAAATACATATGTTATAAAGATGACTTTATTTTAGCTAAATATGACTTTGTAGTAATACAAGTTACAATATTTCTGACATTTTCTCTCCTGGAATGGAAAAACATTTGACTAGAATTGGGTAAACACCTTTTGGGGATAGGAAATAAGAGTTTGTACAAGGACATTCCATTCCTGCTGATGATCTTTAGGTAGTACTGCAAGTTAAATAAAAAAATGTTACTTTCATTTTAGTTCATGGCTAAAGAACTTCAACTGGTGTAAACTAATTGATATGGACAAGAATTATATTATTCCATTTTTCAATAATTGAAATTACAATGTAATTTTAAAATCATAGAATTATTCAGATCAGAAAGGAGGTCATCTAGTCCAAATTCCTGTTCAAAGCAGGGTCAGCACTGAATTCAGACTAGGTTGCTCAGGGTGTGTTCATTTGGGTCTTGAAAGTCTTCAAGAATGGAGATGCCACATCCATCCTCTCTGGGCAACCTGTTCCACTTCTGATTGTTCTCATGGGGTTTTTCCTGCTCTTCCTGCAAAGAGCCTGGCTCCATCTCCTCATAGCCTTCCCATAGGTACCGGGGGCTGCTCTCAGATTCTCCTGCAGCCATTCCTGCTCCAGGTTGGACAAGCCCAGCTCTCTTAGCCTCTCTTCACAGGGCAAGTGCTCCACCCTTTGCACCATCTCAGTGACCTTCCGCAGAACTCGCCCAGTTTGTCGACATCTGTTTTTGGCACTGATTCAATTGGGAAATCAGAAATGTATTAATCTGTAGGAGTTATATATTTAAGGTAATTCTCATGCTCATGAAAACTTAAAAGTGTGAGGAGGCTACAGAGAAATAGCAGAGGATATGGTTGACTTACTTGATAGAGCAATAGGTCAGATGGTTCGTAAGACCAACCTTATTTTCTGTCACTTCTTCAGGTACACATGGCCCAGTATTGTCTGAATATTATTTCAATATGTTACTACATTGAGTACAGGAACAATATCATGACTACTATGTACACTGAGATGATCTACTACAATTATTGATTTATACAGACACTAAATAACAAAGGAACTTTATCCTGGATCAGAACTTAGGTCCATTTCATCCAGTACTCCCTCTTCAACAATATTTGCAAACAGATGCTTAGGAAAGAGACCAAGAACAAGGACAGCACATGAGAAATCCTTACATATACCTTCTCAGCTCCCAGTACTCTGTGGATGAGGTATGTCCTGTGCCAGAGGTAGGATAATTGTATTCAATGAACATCAATAAATTCTTCTGGACACATTTATTTATTTTTAAATGGCCTCTGCAATACTTTCTGGCAACAAGTTCCAACATTTAGTCATGTGTTGTGTGAAAAATTGCTTACTTTTGTTGCTCTAAATCTACTATTTCTTCATTTGACTGGGTGCTACTTGGTGTTATGAAAAACAGGGAGCCTAAACCATCTCCACACCATTCATAATTTGATCACCTTTTATCATGAATCTTTATCTGTTCTCCTCTATGGTCTCATTTTTATCTTTTCATCCTCTCTTATCAAGCTGTTTAGACTCCTCTCAGATTGAAGTCATTCCGTAGGTTAGATTACCCTTTTTACCCTCTTCTCTTCAGTTCCTTGTTTCATTTATAGCTCTCCTAGCTCCTTTGTTTGCAGCTGTATTCAATCCTCATTGAAAGCAATGTCTGTGTTTTCAAATCATTTAATTTCAGTGAGACTAGCTTGATGTGGCAAGCTACAAAAAAAAAAAATATTTTGGCAGCTATCCATCAAAAGTCAGATATGTGTGAATTGTCTCCTGAGTCTATCCCAGAGTCAATCATCAGGGCTAGACTGCCATCCAGAAAGTGAAACAGAAGCTCAGGTCTGGATGTGCCTCCTGGGCAACATCCAGATCACATGGCACATCATTGATGTTTTACTAGTAAGGCACAGTAAAAGGTACCGAAGGCATGGGTAACCTAACGTTCTGCCAGGAAAAGCTATGTGGTCATCCTATAGTACAAAATATAATATCCTGCAAGATCTTCATTTGGACAGGAAGAAGCAAACTGGGAACAAACTGTGCTCCTGAGACTTCTCTTCCAGTAAGATGTAGACTTCACTACTGTTCTGAAGATCTCTCTTGAATATGTGTTTTTGTGTGTCATTATAACTCATTGTTAACCTGGAAGCAGGTTGCTATATACCAACACTTTTAGCCTGAAAGTAGATTGAGTTCTTTATTATTATCTATGGTGAACAGCACACAGTTAGCAGCCTGCATTGTATTTCACAAATTTGGCAAATAATACACTTCCATTCAGCTCATAAAGCAAAGTGCTACCTAACTGTGAAAAAATAAAACACTACGGCTTATCCATTGCCACAATGCAGTGAAACTAAAAGATGATCATCTAACATTTTCAACCAAATGAATAACAACTCTTTTTTTTATGATAAAAAATAAGGATATTTTGCAAATCGAGTGCGCCAAAAAATAAAATGTATCTTAAAATAGTTCCAGTAGAAAAATGTGTCAGTCTTCTCCTGATGAGATATTAATTATCTCAGACAAAAGAGAGAGGATAGTAACTCATTAGAAGTGGATGCAACCCTGTCTAACATGCTCTAGGTGACCCTGCTTGAGCAGGGGGGTTGGACTAGATGATCTCCAAAGGTCCCTTCCAACCTCAACCATTCTGTGAATCTGTGATAATCTCACTGTGCTAAAAAAATATAATGAAACTTTAGGTTTCTGTATGTGCCATGTATGGTCTCGGTGTTGTCTGTTTGAGAATGGAGATGTAATATGTTACAAATCCAGTGAACATATACAGTGCCAGTATTTCTTCTAGGCTCTGATTCATTTGTGTTGTTCAGAGAGCACAAGGAGAAGAGCAGTATATCTCATACTCTAACCTGGGAGGACTTAGAGTGTGAGAGAGTCTGCAGAAGGCTTAGAGCTAGCAGAGCTACTTCCTTTGCTTTCCTCTAAAAGCCTGTGCTGCCGCTGGAAGAATGGCTGCAGATTACTGTGCTGGTGATCACTGCTTCAGTCCACTGGGCTCTAAATTTGATGATAACAACAGAGAATTAGCTTCCTAATACTGCCTTTCTCAAATGTATCCATCCAGTTGCCCTAGCTGCAGCACAGGTTGAAGCTACAGCTTCAACCCAGCAGAGAGAGAGATTCTTCTGGCTCAGGCATTCACTGCTGAGTCAATAGGACCGAAATTAAATTCTTCCTAACCCTTTTGCTCCTTTTCTGCAGAAGGGATGAGCCAGGCAGTTCTGAGAAATGTGACCACAAGTTTTGTCTCTAAAGAGCTTGCGGTTGGCTATGACATCTGTGTTGAGATGGCTGACATGAACAATATATTCATATTTGGAAGCTGAATCTGAATGAGTTTCATAATAACATAAAATCCCCAGAAGAAATTATGAAAAAGGCTAAGAGCAAAATACAGTAAGTTAATGTTAATGTTAGACTAAGCCAGGCCTAGGGATTTGGGAGGTTTAATTTGCTATAATGGCAGCAGCAGTAGCAGCAACATAAAGTTCATTGTTTGTTTTCCTGCCAGAGCCTGGATGAAAGTGGCAGTAGATCCTGAAGACATGTTCTGATGTTTTCATCTATCTTTCAAACACGTAAATAACCAACAGAGTTTATTAGGAGCTATAAAGAGAAAAGTGAAATTCCAACTATGTTCTTATGCTGCTACCAAAATTCCATATTTTTTTCCATTCCCAAAGGATTAATCACTCCTGAAATAATTATTTTGCAAAGATAAGAGTACCTCAAGCTGGATAGTTAACCAAAAACTGGAAAATATGGGTCATGTTCTTGTGAAAAACATTTGAATACTTGAAGGCCAATGAGACAGCAAAGTACATTGAGAGGAAATGACTGGACATGAAAAGAAATATAGATCAAAGGCAGTTGTCCAAAGTTTTGCAGTATAATTCCTCAGCTGTGGTCCAGGCAGATAGTTCTACGTGGTCTTAAAATAAAGGAAGGCCTGCTTTGGGGGAGTGAAGTAAACAGTTTGGCTGTTAAGGAATAATGAAGTTTGGTGAGGAGTAGCTTCATGAGAAGAGACACTAATAACTCAGCTCCCCGGAAGGATCCTCTCCAAATGTTTTTCTCTGAACCCTGAAGCTGCATTCTATGCAGTATCTTCCCTCAGCCCTGTACTCTGCAAGTACCCGAGCAGTGAAATGTCACGTCTATGCCAAGGAGAAAAAGACATATTTTTCCTAGAAAGTGTTTGTGTGGCAGGTGTCTTGGAAGGAGGGCTTTGAAGCAGCACATCTAGTCATCTGGACTACTACAAGCCCTTTTAGGGCATGCTCTGTATCGGTCATGTGATTGTGTACTAAATACCTTTTGTCTCTTCTGTGACCATAAGGGAAATCTTTGAAGATAAGCGAGAGAAATCCCAAGACAGTGCCCACCTTGGGCAACAGGCAGTATGCACCATCCGGGAGAGCCCCTACAAGCGGTTAGCATAGCACTCGCGGTCATGACCACTCTCCCATAACACTTTCATCCTGACTAGGCTAAACCTAGACCCTTACTACCACAATGAGCTGGAATAAGGAAAATAAGGTAGGGAAATTCTTTACTAGTTTCTCAGGAGTATGTTACACACCTCAAAACAGCTCCAAAGCTTATTAATCCTAGAAACCATTGAGGGAGTTTGGAAGTCTCTGGAATGAAGCCAGCACAATCCCACATGGTCCTGGCTTGCCCAAAGTAAGGCTGGGATGATTGTCACTTCATAAAAACCTCAGTAGGGAGACACAATAGAAATAAAGACTGGGAGGAAGAACTTTCTTCAAAATCCTGTTACAGTGAATTTCACTTTGAAATATATCAGCTTCTGCTACAAAAGATATCTATAGCTAGAAGCTGCTAAATGTTTGCCTTCCAGTATCTCCTAGGCAAGACAGCTCATCATAGGACAACTATGAAATTGTTGGCGGTTGACAACAGATAGAGTTCAGGCTATGTACTTACAGCAGTACCCTTGCAGCTAATGACACAAATACTTTCAGATGAGGAAGCTGGACAAGGACACAGCCATGGGGCCGTTGATCTGGCAGGTATTTTGGTTTTGCAGGGCAAGGTAAACTCAAGGCTTCCCCCTTCCCCAGTAGCTGTTGGAGGTCACAGTAATTTGGCTGGTACACACATGAGGGAGATAGATTTGGCCTCAAGGCTGGTCTCAGAGCTACTCTGGTAAACTAGTAGGATGGTTTGCATATTTTCTGAGCCACATAAGGACCCACCTGAAAGGGGATGCAAACAAATTAAGCTCTTTGTTTTTTGTGCTTAACCATGAAGCCTGGGTAATATCTTGAGTAATATGTCTTGATCTCAATAGAGATGAACCATGCTTGTGATTATTTCGGATCTTCATCTGGTATCAGTAATATTTTTCTTCTAAGACTAATAAATAAAGCAACCAGAGATTTCAAGCTGTCTTCATTAAATGATCTTCATTGTTTCTATTAGAAAAAAATATAATAACATAAAAAGATCAGTACAAAGTTTCTAACACAATGTTGTGAAAGCAGCAGTGAGAGGGCAAACTGAGAAGTATTTTCAAAAAATATCAAAGATCCCTCTAACAAGTTGTACTTCTGGGGCCAAATAAAGAACAGAAAAAGAATTGTCAAAAAAAAAAAAAAAAAGTGAAATTAACTCGTAGGATGATCCCACTTGAGTGAAAATTGATTGAATTAACAACAAATGACAAAATAGACTCTGCTGGAGAACTTATTTAAATGTAACTTTTTTTCCATTGGGCATCTATTATTGCCATGGAGAGGTAAGTGGGAGGGAAACTAACCCAAAGAATTAAAATTCAAAGTTAGCAATATTTATATGTGCTATTATACACCAAACTGTAAAACGTAATTAATTATGAAAAAAGGGTCTTGGTGTTTCATATTAAACTGACATTCGCAAAATGAAGTCTACTTAATATTGAGACAGTTAATAGGAAATACACTGTTAGTCTGATCATGGAGAACAAAATCAGTAATATGCTTAATTCAGGAAAGACAAATTCCTATTGATGATGGCTTCTTAGATGCATTTTATTTACATTTTAGAAAACATCTGTCCTTTCTAATATTACAAGTTGTTATCTACTGATTAACTATAACCTTCCTTTAGTGAAAAGCACATTCTGCTTAGAATAATATCTCTGTTATGGCTTTCCATTCTCGATCTTTCTGTCTGTTTCACCAATAAATAGATTGTCACTGATAATGAACTCCTGCTTTATCAAATTGCATAACCCAGTCAGAGAAGCATATTGCATTCTCATAATTTCATTCACTGAACATTCTATCTGTATCCTTTTTTTCATATAAGTTGAATATATGCATTTAGTACCTTTATTTTTTCTTTCCCTTGAAATAAAGTAGAGGCCTTACAGCATATTTGTCATCAGCATCACCGTAGCAAGGGTAGGCCTAATTTTTGATTAATTTCAGTCTCTGTCAATCTCTGCTCTTTCAATTCAGTGGTTAGTGTGGGCAAACCACTGCCTGCACTGAGTTAGGTGGATTCAAAACCACATCATGAGGAACAATTCTTGCACATAAATGTGGTTAGTGTCTTAGTTTAGTGAATAGCTTCCACTGTTATACTTTAAGACAAACATTTCCACTTGAAGAAAAAGAAGAACTCTAAGACTCTCTTTACATGATCAATAAAACAGATCTGTAAGGGACTTACATAAGATCTTCCTAATGATGTGAAATTAGCAACATCAGTTTTCAACACATCATTTAATGATTGTAAATATATATAAATATTTTCCAGTATTTCACATAGCTTCCCTTCTTTACTCTGCACATGCCTAGCTTTCTGTTCTGCTTAACTTTTCTGAGTTTGATTGGTGTAGTACTAGTAGTCATACATAAAATAAATATCCTCCTAGGAATGAAATCACTCGAATTGTAGAATGTTTCCCTGCTTACAAGAGAAGAAGCTTTTTTTGTTCTTGTAAAGCAAAATTTTGTTTTATAAGTCCAAGTTTTCAGCTGGTTCACAGTGAAAATTCTAGGGACACTAGCACTTATTCATAAGTATTTAATATCTACTTTGTCTATTTAAAAATAAATTATCCTTTGGGTCTAGTATGAAAATCCTCTGAGATTTCCAATCCCATAATGATTAGTTAGAGAAACAGTGTAATTTAGTTTAAAACTTTCATTCTTATAATCTTTTTTTTGTAGTTGTTATTAGTAAGAAGAATGTAATTTGCTACTCTTTACATAATCATTCTATATGCAAACTTATTTTGTATTGCACCTTGCTACTAAATGTTTTTTCCTTTACTGTCATTCTGTGTCTCATAACATCTTCCCGAAACAGTTCTTCTGTCTTTGGAATCCCCCATCCACAAAATAAGGCTTGTTGGGCCTTATTTTCCTAAGCAAGAGGTTTACGTGGTTTAGTGTGATGCCACAGTGGTAGCTGAAATCTATATCCATAGACCCCCCGTCCCGGGAAAGCATCTGCACTGATAATTAATTTAGAAAGCAATGATGGCCCTGGTTCTTGTACTGTTCAATCAATCTTAAGCTTCTTTTTTTTTCTTTGTCTTTTCTTAGCGTATAGGCAAAAACCTATACCCTTTCAAAGGGTATAGTGAGCAATCTCTGAACCCACTCAGTTAACTGAACTGCTTCTTTGCAAAACTTTGCAGGATCTGGTGCTGAAAGTGTGCAAGCTCTGAAGCATCCCTTGAAAGCAGGTTATCTTCCTCAGAAGAGGTGAGCCTCCTCAGAGCCTCTAGGCTTCTAACTAGTCCCTTGCCTGAGGTTCAGTTAAGTGAACAAGATGTTCAGTGGAAAACTACTGGACACAATGTAAGAAATTATTGGATATGCTAGGTGCCAATATGAGAAGCTTACAAAAGTTACAGGTAGTGCTATGAGTAATGGTGGAACTGGGCAGATATTTGAGGAGGAGTGACATGAGAAATAGCCAGACTTCACGGATAACTGGAGGGAAGCACTGGGGACCTTTAGGGGAGCAGAATCATGCAGAGCCAGCAGGTCTGTATAACTGTGTCACTGATACCATATAGGGCTGAGATTACCTACCTGTCAGACATACCTAAGGTGGGTAAAGAGGTAGCAAAACTGGGACTCATGGGAAAACATACCAGGAGAAGGTTGTTTATTCTGGAGCAGACTGAGGCGGAAAAAAAGGAGGTAAAATGATGAAAAAGATAGTCAAGAAAAATAATAATAAAGTATACAAATCATGTGCCTGGTTTTGTCTGGATCTTGATCACCAAAGCTGCAGAAGGACAAAACCAAACCCGTTGTTCAGATGTTGGCACAGGATGTTTCTTAGTTAGCTAGAGAAAAAGAGCAGACATCCAGATGGAGTATCCTGGTGTCACCATGTCAGTGCCCGTTCCAGGTCTGACAGCACTGGCAATTACCCAATGCTTCACAGCACTTTTTTTTGAAGAAGAAGATATGGCAGTAAAACGGATCTACTGACTGTAGGAATGTCTTCTGCTTATCATAAAAAATATATAGATCAGACTCACAACCAAAGGTATTATGTGAATAAGAAGTAGCACCTGAAGAGTTTTGCTAACCTGTCAAATTTTGTGTTTGACAACAGTGGGCTCAGGGTAGTTGAGTGCTGAGACTGTTAAGGGCAGTCCTCATGAATCCTGCAGCCTGGATGTAATGGAAGACTTTCCTTTGGTTGGGGAGGATAGGATTAGAGACCTTCTGGGCAGGCTAGACATCCACAAACCCATGGGCCCAGATTAGATGCACCCATGGGTACTGAGGGAGCTGGCTGATGTTTTTGCCAGGCCACTTTCCATCATCTTTGAAAGGTCCTGGAGAATTGGAGAGGTGTCTGAGGACTGGAAGAAAGCCAGTGTCACTCCAGTCTTCAAGAAGGGCAAGAAGGAGGACCCAGGCAACTATAGGCCAGTCAGCCTCACCTCCATCCCTGGAAAGGTGATGGAACAGCTCATTCTTAATGTCATCTCCAGACATATGGAGGAAAAGAAGGTGATCAGGAGTAGCCAGCACAGATTCAGCAAGGGAAAAACATGGTTAATCAATCTGATAGCCTTCTAGAATGGAATGACTGGCTGGGTAGATGAGGGGAGAGCAGTGGACATTGTCTACCTTGACTTCAGCAAGGCTTTGGACACTGTCTCCCAGAACATCCTCCTAGAGAAGCTCAGGAAGTATGGTTAGACAAGTAGACAGTGAGGTGGATTGAGAACTGGCTGAAAGGCAGAGCTCAGAGAGTTGTCATCAGTGACATGGAGTCTAGTTGGATGCCTGTGGCTAGTGGCATCCCCAGGGCTCAGTCCTGGGTCCCATCCTGTTCAACTTTTTCATCAATGACCTGGATGAGGGGACGGAGTGCCTCCTCAGCAAGTCTGCTGACAATACCAAGCTGGGAGGAGTGGCTGACACACCTGAGGGCTGTGCTGCCATTCAGAGAGACCTGGACAGGCTGGAGTTGGGTGGAGAGAAACCTCATGAGGTTCAACAAAGACAAGTGCAGGATCCTGCATCTAGGGAAAAATAACTCTAGGCACCAGTACGGGCTGGGGGCTGACCTGCTGGAGAGCAGCTCTGCAGAGAAAGACCTGGGAGTGCTGGTGGGTGACAAGTTGACCATGAGCCAGCAATGTGCCCTTGTGGCCAAGAAGGCCAATGGTCTTCTGGCTTGCATTAGGAAGACTGTTGCCAGCAGGTGGAGGGAGGTGATCCTACCCCTCTACTCAGCCCTGCTGAGGCCTCATCTTGAGTACTGTGTCCAGTTCTGGGCTCTCCAGTACAAGAGAGACATGGAGCTACTGGAGAGAGTCCAGCATAGGGCTACGAGGATGATCAGAGGGCTGGAGCATCTGCCTGATGAGGAATGGCTGCGAGAGCTGGGCCTCTTCAGCCTGGGGAAGAGAAGACTGAGGGGGGATCTCATCAATGTGTATAAGTACCTGAAGGGAGGATGTCAAGGGGATGGGGACAAGCTCTTTTCAGTTGTCCCATGTGACAGGACAAGAGGCAATGGGCAGAAATTGAAGCACAGGAAGTTCTGCCTGACCGTGAGGGAGAATTTCTTGACTGTGAGAGGGACGGAGCACTGGCACAGGTTGCCCAGAGAGGTTGTGGAGTCTCCTTGTCTAGAGATCTTCAAGGCCCGCCTGGATGCAACCCTTCCTAACATGCTCTAGGTGACCCTGCTAAGTGGGAAGGTTGGACTAGATGATCTCCAGAGGTCCCTTCCAACCTTACTGATTCTATGATTCTATGATTTGTTCTTCAGCAGCGTTATAGGGATAGGGTTTGCACTTTGGATAGGCCTGACAGGAGATGTGTCTGTTTCTCGGCAAAGATTGTGTGGCTGCACTCCCAAGCTCTGTCCTACACAGTATTACAAATCTGAGCATTAAATCATCTTTATTTAGATGAGGGGAGAGGAAAGTGTAAATGAGGGAGAATGGAAATTGAATATTGAAAATGAGCACAGAAGATTACAAGTAAGATAAACCCTTCTGGCAGGTAAAGATGTTTTCTAGAAGGAAAAATTACAGACTCTAGGTCTATTCAGTGCCATCACAGCCAGTCATAGTGACCAGCAAATGACATAGCAGTGACAGAAGGGATAACCTCTGCTTGCAAACATCATTGCCAGCTGTGCGGGAAGAACAGATAAAACGAACAAAAGTTAAAGAAGCACATACAGTTAGAAGCTAAGAATTGTAAACTATTCACACAGGAAGATGAAGAACAAAAAGAAGCCCAGAAGGGCTGCCTAGTAATGGACAGCAATCATGAATATTCTAGAAATTTAACAATGGCAAAATGTTAGAATTTGAAATTTTCAAAAATAATAGACAAAAAAGAGAAATAGTCACTAAATACTTCTGCTACATTTTTTTAAGTGTGAAGCAGGAGGAGGATTATTTAATAACATTACTTCACAATAATGTAGCGTTTTCTACTCTAACAATGATTAAGGTGAGTACTGAACAGAGAATACTTCAATACTTTGGTATACGCAAGTATGTGTTTAGTACATAGTAAATATACTCTATATAGTGTTCTTTTAAAAATGGTTGAAATTCTCTCTACATCATTAATACTAATTTATGAACATAATGGAACAGTAGGTAAGTTTTAGAGGCCTGACCAAAGCTAATTTTGGACCATTCTTTATTAAAAAAAAAAAAAAAAAAAAAAAAAAGGATGACTTGTAAGCAAAAAAATACCTTAACTTGTGAACACTAACACATAGCAGATAATTGGCTATATGTGTCTATATGTCCAAAACTGAACTTTTGAACTCTTGGGCAGAAGCCTGCTACTTGCTATCTGCAATTGGTACAGACTGTAAATCTTGATAATATCTCAACTAAACGAAAATGGCATGTTTCAAGTCCAATGATTAAGAAAGAGACATGAGACAGAACAATTAGGAGGCTGATCATCTGTTTCGCTTCTACATATAGACTCTTTGGACTAGAAAACTAGAAGAAGAGGTGATACCAGAAAGAAAGGTTCCCAGAAAGATGGTGGTGGTTTGAAAAGAAGAGAACCAGGAGAGAAGAAGGAGAAGACTTGGCTAGAGGAAAGATCATAGGAGTGAGGGAAGGTCATGGAGATAGCAGAGATGTGTGGAGACAAATGCTGGGGGGACACCCAGTGACTTTGACCAGTAACACTTGAGACTGGTAGTTGCAAGGAACAGCGCAGCATGAACAGACGTGACTGTCTGCCCAACCTTCCCAGAGCAACAGTGATCACCTGATGGGAAGGGAAGACCTAGTGTTCAAGACCTAGTGAGCACAGCACTAGCGGAGGAGCAAGTGAGTGTATGTGTGTGAGATTATCAAGAAGCGTAAAAACTCTAATCTCACTGATTCTAAAATGAAGAACCCCAGTAGCTAGATCCCCTGTGGGTTGTCATTTATTCTACCTTGCCCATGACAATGGCCCAAGCTTTTACGTAGAGTATTAGTTGACCTGACAACTTCCCAGGAAAAAAATATGAAATGACTGATAGAGGAATCAGCTCCTGAGGCTACAATAGGACTGTAATAAAATCAATTTCTATCTAAACAGTTTAGGCAATATAGCTTTTGTCAAACTAATTTGATATCTATTGATGAAAGTATTAGTGTCAATGTAATATAATCCTTTATTGGTTTTGACTTAGTGCTGCCTAATATTTAATTAGAAAAGAGTGACATACAATAAATATGGCAGACTTGTTGTAATAGCTGGCTGACAGATAGGTCTCCAAATGCTAATGTCAATGAGGGGTCAACATCATGTGAGTAGGTTTCTAGTGGAGCTCTGTGGAAATCAGTTCTTGCCCTGTGCTGTTTTACTTTTTTTTTTCCCCATCTATATCTGAGAAGGAAAACATTTAATATTTTGATTTCAGTAGGTGGACGACAAAACACCTGGAGGATTAATAAATAATAAAGAAGATAGATCCATGGAACATGGTATTCTGCTACATTTGAAAAAAGGTTGCATGAAAACATAATGCAAAGATAAAATACCAATAGTATGGGTAGGATGCTACAAGAGTGATATATACATCTGATCACTTTGTGCTCCTCTGGTAGTCAGTGGTGAGAAATATCCATTTCCAGATTTTTGACTCATCCTAGAGTAAATATAAAATAGGTCAATAACAGCCATGCTATAGATGCTTCTTATTTTTCTTTGACCGTAAAGGGAACCAAAGCCAATTAAGTAACTTGCAGATATTTCTGCTGTAAGGATTTGCAGTCATGTGTCATAAATCTGGTCTGTTGTTTTAGTGTCAAAAATGTATGTATGTGTTTGTTAGTTCACTATCTGCATGGTTGAAAATATTTGGGAAGGTAGAAGTAGATATGTACTTCTTGGCAAGCTCTTGAGAAAATAGGCTATTAAATATGAAGTTTTTTCTAACTCCAGTAGGATTTATCAAAGTTGTTTTATATAGACGTTCCAAATGTGGGAAAGATGGATCAAAAACTTCTGGAATAACAAAATATCTCCTATGGGGTAAAGAGAAGTTGCTTATCATTGCCTCCAAATGCTCTTTCAAAGACCCTAGAACAAAATAAACTCACTTAGAAATCTTGGTAAGAGACAGACCTATTTTGACCTTTACTTACTTTTTCTTGTGTTGTATTCTTTTTCTTTGTTATAAATAAGCTTTATTTTCTATTATTCCATAAATACAAGTAGGAGAACAACATAGCTGCTCACCTTTTAGAAACTTTTCTTTCTCTTCTGTATTTTTAATCATCTCCCTTGTTTTGAAGAACATTATTCATTATTTAGTCTTGGGGTTCTCAGTGACCCACATATGCACAATTCCCTCTCCACTCAATATTGCTGTTCCTGTTGGGAAGAGTGAGAAATAGAATCTAAGACTAAGAGGCAAAGTCTAAGCAAAATGTTATAATCCAATTCGTTGGATGTTGCCTGCTCTGCAACATTTTTACATTAATCTCAGGTCCTTGTCACACAGTGGGTCTATATTTGGACCATGGCATATTGAGAAAGGTGCTGTTTGAATTCTGATGAGAGCTACAGAAGTAGTGCCTGGGGCTGTGAGCAGACATTCTTTCTCTCAAGAGCTTTGAGATGAGCTCATTAAGTCTTACAACACAGAGTACAGATAGCAGATGAATATATTTGCAGTCCTATGGAGCTCAGGTAGGTGTCAGATCATTGTCCTCCCTATGCGTGTTCTTCTCTGTGAATTTAAAACATAGGGGAAGATGCATCTTGACTTCTGTGGAAAGTGTTTCCAGAGAGTATTCCTAACCCTGGTCCTATCTTCTGCTTGCCTTCAAAATTAAAAATAATGGAATGCTCTGTTCATGGTACAAATGCTCTTCTGCTACCCTGATTGTTCTATTGGCCATCAATGAAAAGAAGAAAAGTAATTCTGGAGGTCAGGTAGCACTGGAGGAACATGCAGTTTCTGCTCTGTGTTTGTATTTTCTATTTTGATTAAATATTTCAGGTGCAGCTCTGCAAAGTAAGAAATACATAGGATCAAAACAACCTGAGGTATATGAGAATCTGAAAATAACATTGGTAAAATAATGATGAACACAGGAGGTTCATCATTATTTTATGAGAGAAGAACATGCTATCAAAAAAAATGCAATGGTACCTCTGTTACTTCTTTTTATCCAATCTTTTTATACTTTATTAGGAAAAAAAAAAAAGATGTTTATGTACTTGGAATTTAAAGATGTATCTTTGCTTGGTTATATGGCAAAGTACATTGCAGGAATTGTGTATATGTCACTGTAGTTGCTTTGCACATAGAGGGCATTAAGGCTGGCACAGCTCCCAAAAGAGCATTAGTGAAGGTTTGTTCTCCTATAAACCAGTCCAGACAGAGGAAAGCCCTTTGCAACCCAGGTGTGCTATTGGACTGGAAACAGAGGTGTGGGTTACCGTGCTCTGTGGTTGTATCTGTACTACAAGATACTTGGTGGGAATGGTCCGTGTTGTAACCTTTTGGTGTCCAGAACAATACCGCTGTGTTAAGCAGAATACAAGTAAGTAACTAACAAGGTCTTGGAAATCTGTGAGAAAGAACAGCGGTTGGTTACATATAGATTCATATGGCTTCCAGCCACAGAATAACTGTGAGAAGCAGTCAACACGAAGGTCAGAAGTTGAAGAGTAATGAAATAGCGATCCCCAAAGTCAATATGGCCCCCAAAATAAGTCTGCATGCGTGCACAGTATCATAGCCCGGTTATGCAGCCGGGGCGGAGTTGGCCTGGACTCCCTGCAGTTGCTGGCCCCATGTGCCGGGCCTCCCGCCTACTGCGAATAACCATAAATACCAGAATTTTTCCAAAGAAGACTGAGGCTGCTACACAACCACGCTGCCTCCTCGGGTACACCCAAAAGGACTGTGCCTGCCGACTCTCTCTCTCATCATGCAGACGATGGGACAGGCATTGCAGTGATCCTTTTCGAGATTACCATCGGGTCGGTCTGTTTGTAAGTATCTACCAATAAACTGCTTGCTACTGAAGAGTGTGTGTGTGTGTGTGTGTGTGTGTGTGTGTGTGTGTGTGTGTGTTTGTGCCGGCTTGCCAAACTCGACTTTTGGCCCCCGGGAATCTAACTGGAACAATGGTGCAGATGAACTCTCAGGAAAAAAAAAAAATAAAAGACCCTTTCTACTTAGAAAACAGTTGAATTTGAGAAGGGAGCCAGAATATTTATTCTTAGGGAGAGATTTATTTCCTGCAAAATACTGACAGCTTCAAAGAGTAGCCAACAGATTATATCTTCAGAAAGACAAAGAATGAGAAGCTTCTTTTGTCAGTTATGGCAAGCCTGACTTGGCATCCGGCTCATTCATTTTTCCAGAAGTGACTGCCATCCCAGCTGGAAGGAGAGGGCAGCTCTTACACTGTTTCAGATATGGGCCACAACTGTACTTGGCTCCAAAACCACCTTTCCTCAGCAGACACAAGACCATTCTCTGGAGGCTTTATGCCACTTTACGGTATGCATTAAGCGGGAAAAGTTCGGCTACATGTTCTCTTGTTGTTATCCACATACCTTGAATCTACCACTGCACAGTCTGTCTACCTTAAAGACAAAGCCATATTACCAATGTTAGATGAACTAGTTGGGCACCAGGTCCTTAGCAGAGGAGCAAGTTGGATCTAGAGGCAGTTTGAAATCAGGCTGTCCTCATCCACCTGCATGGCTGCATATAGCAGTGTGGCAGAGGCTACAGCAATTTTGTCCCGACTGACCAGAACAAACAGTGAGTACAGACAAGGCACAGGTTGGGGATCACACTCCACCCTGCCTTACAAAGAATAACCATAGCTTCCCAGTGGAAATAAAAAATTGAAAGATAAAGATCGCTTCAGATTCACAGAGGTTTTTGCAGCAGAGAATTGGGAGGTATTCTAAAAAATGATTTTTATTTAAGTGTCTTCATTCTGAAGGTCAAAAGACACAGTTTGATACAGAAGTCCTGTTCTGTTCCCTTTCTCTAACCAGCTTGTTCCTACTTGTTTATTTTTAACATTGCTCTTTACAAAGAAGTATCCTTAATGCATTTATAAACTCTAGATGCTGATTGTTTGATACACTTAATTCAGTTTTCCTGGGTGATCTTTGAACTGCTCTTAATGGGAGGTTCAGCAGGTTAAGACATGACCGTGAGAGGTATTTTAAAAAAGGAATTATTTGGCTTAGGACTGCAAATAGATGCTCTGCTGAGGCAAATGCCTTTCTCCAATAACTGGAAAACATGGTTATTGTCTTTGGTTAATGACAATTGTATAAAATCTTAGCTACCAGAGTATGGTTATTTATAGAGATGCCAATTTAATTGTAACATTCCATTTTCTATGAGGCAGTTAAAATATTTCATATCACTGCCCATCATCTCTTTTTCGCAGTACACTGATAATTACGCCAGAAAGTTTCTTAACAAAGTAAAAAAAAAAAAAATCCCAAACCAAACTTAGGATATTATGGAGTAACAACCAAACTCTGATACTTTCTAAAAGGTTGAAAGATCAAATCTGATATAGGAAAACATTATTTCATTTCACAAGGGATTATACTGATTTATTTAGAGATGACAGAATTAGACTAATAACAATTGCTAGTATCAAAATTAATGTGTACTCCTAAGGGTGGATGTCCAGACAGTATAAATTGTAAAGCACTGCTAACACTTATTTCTATTTCTCAACTTTCTCACAGATCACAGGTAAACACTTGTGGTAGGAGATCTTTACAATAGAAGTAAATTTCAAGAATGTTGTGAAAGAAGAATCAAGGTGTTTGGTTAGGGATACAGAATATTCTTTCCTTTCACTTTGCTTCTGTAAATCTGCAGTTCCTTCCTTACTAAGGTCACAAGTGGCTCCACAGTGACTCTTAGTAGGAAGAACAGCCCTGTGAGGCTTCTTACTCTGTTTTACTTATTTCTTGTAAATGCTTAATTCAAGGAACTATTCATTTTGTACCTATTGTGTGACCAGCCATGTGATTATATATCTCCTTTTAGCCTGTATATTTTTTGTTCTATGAGAGAAGATAAGGATTTTTTTATACTATTGGCAAAAAATTATACAGATCGTGTGTACAGTCTTTCAAAGTTAGTGTACTGATCCTTTTTTGTTTAATATTTTTTCTTGATCTAAAATAAAAGTCTTGGGATGGCATTGTGATGTTATTTTAGATTCATTTCTTTTATTATTTTAGTTGTTATTGTTATTATTGTTATTAAGTGCTGACTGCAAATTAGTAATTAAATATTTTTCCCATAGAACACTTAGCTTGAAATGTCTGTGAGAAACAATGTTAAACATGTCATTTACATTTCCCCCAGTCAGTTTAATGTTTGATTTTAGATCAATGTAACTATCTCTGTCTTCTTGAATACTGTAGGAAGTAATCAGGTTGCACTATGGCTACCTCAAATGGCTGGATGACAGAATGGAGATGTGTTTTAACCAAAACAGCATCTTCTATGTGACATGCTTGAAGCTCAGGGAAAAAGCAGAGTGCCCTGTCTTAAAAAGGTACAGTAAATGTTGCCAATTAAAATGTCTTTTTTTTAATGTTGAATTAAATGTTTAGTTAGAATAATATAAAACTTGACAGGATTTTTTTTTGTAATCTAGATTTTTTTGCAATGTTTTGACTTTTCACCTTGTTTCAGGCAAAAAAAATCTTGTATGTTTTGATGTCATAAATTCTCTTGAGAGGGAATTCTTGGTTTTCAGTAAGCTCTATTGTTATTCAATGACATCCTGGACGGTTTCTGGATGTGTAACAAAGGATTGTCTCTTCCCTGAGGATCTCACAGATTAAAAGTAGACAGATATGTGAAGAGAGGTCTGATAAGAAGAAATGATGAGGTAGCTTTCTTTATTAATGAAAAGGTTTGCTTCCTTTTTGCAAGCATGGATAGAATAAGTTAAAAAAAAAAAAGAAAAAGAAAGTGGATTTATGGCTTAGAATTTGTAAAGTTGTTACTTGCTTTGTATTCAAGACAGCAATGTAAATTACATGATTTTTTTCAGTTTGGGTAGAAGAATTAGTATTTTTTGTGAGAGGCCGATTAAACTGAATGGTTTCATTTGCCCTAAGCAATAGCTGTAATGAACAATAATGGAGTGGGCTGAGTTTGCTGTAGTTGGTGGTGGTTTGGGTTTTTTTTTTAATTCACTTTGTGATAAATGGTTTTGCTTGAAAAGCTTGCCTTGTTTGGTTTGATTTGTGTCCAGACTGAGTACATTAGGAAGTGATGATACTTATCTGTGTGGTTCACATGCTAATTAAATTGACTTTACCAAAGCATACAAATGTCTCCCATTATTTTCTTTTCTTTTACTTTGTGTCAATATGTTTCTATAATAAATCAGAAAATCTTTATTCAGCAGGCAGATAATATTTGAAAAGAGTAAAAGAGGCATCCATTTTGAGGGCTTTGCTTTTTTAGAGACTAGCTTGCAAAGAGAGAAAAGTATCAGGAAAGCTTTCCTATGCCAATTTCTTTAGTTCGTACACCATGAAAAGAAAAGATAAACTGATGAGTTGCTTATTCATAAAGTAAAAAGGTAGATTTATATGACAGCTTAAATGAGGTCTAGCAAAATCTACTTCTGAGCTCAGGTTTTGTACTTTTTTTAGCACATTTTGACTAAACAAACAGAGGTGGATGTATAATGAATAATTCAATAGGAAGGTGACTGTGAAGCAGCAGGCTGTAAATACCCCCAGAGGGGCTCCAGTGACACGGTAATTAGCAGCAGGCTTTGACTGGTTTATGATGTCGCCATTGCTCCCCTGTGTAATTATAACTTACAACTCGCTGGTGAGGTTGTCTGTAGTTAATGTTTTACCTTGCCCATGGCACGTACTCTACTACAGACGCGAATGAGAGAGGGTTGCCGTTCCACCCATTGCCCCCCAGCACCAGCCCGTAACCTTTCACTGCACCTCCCTTCACCTCTTAGCTCCTCCTAGTTATCCTTGATTTGTTTTTCCCTTCTTTTGCTCGCCATAACCTTCTTTTCCTCCTCCTGCTAGCACCATCAGGGGGCTGTCATTGCTGCTGTTCTTATACAAGATGATTATGGAGCCCACAGGGAGGATCACTGCTCTGCTACGCACACTGTTGGACAGTCCTTGTCCCAAAACGTCCCATGGGTGAAAAGACAAGACAGTGCTGTAACTTCAGAGACGCAGGTGCTTTATGATACAGAGGTGACAGGATGTCATGGAGGGACATGACAGCATTCTGGGGCTGGGGCTCTCTGGACAATCATGGCAGCTAGAGAACACACTGAAACTAACCAAGAATGTTTTAGACCACTTTTTTTTACAATGCAAGAATCAAAAAATTCTAGGTGTTGCAGAAAGATATTGGTAGTCAGTAGGCCAAGGAGGAAATTGGTCACCAGAGCTGGGAGTAAAAAAGAGAAGGAAGAAGCGGAGGACAAGCAACCTTCAACAAGGCAGCATTCATCAGAGACTGAGCCGACATGGAGCACGTATCTGCAGGCAATACATTAGAGGTTAAGGTAAATACTGTATTTTTCAAGCAATTTGATATTCTAGAACAATTTCTATTAAAAATAAAATGAGAAAATCTTTGGTTTGTCCTCAGCGGAATACATGACACAGAAAAGTTGCTCCTGTCTCATTCTGGAAGACCCTATATTTCACCGGCTTCTCAGGAACTGTGCCAACGAGTGAATGGAAGTGCACTGTCCTTTACCTCCTGTCCTTTTCCCTGTGCATTTCTTTCAATGTCCTTTGAGGACCCTAGCCAAACACTATTGCTATCAGGCAGCAGCAATACCTCTGGTCACTCTAAGAATCCAGGTACTAGTAGACTAAATAGGGCTCTAGTCCATAGCATCCAAAAGTGGGATTGCTTTCTTTCTACAGAGCTAGAAAAAGCTCAGCAAGAGGTATGTTCTATAACACAAAGCTAAAAGCTTAAGAAAGTTAGTTACTTTTGTAAATAAAGAGGGATTAAAAAATAGCTGCAAATAATGTCTTCCTGTTTCAGCACATGTATATATCTATATACACACAGAGGTAAGGGTGACCCCTGAATTCTTCAAGTTCTTTAAAATATATTCAGAGAATGAAAAGTTGGAGGGTTGTATATATCCAGTTTATATGACTGGAGTCAAGATTCAGAGATATCACTGCTCTTGTAGAAATGCACACATTAGCTGATATACCGCTACAGCACTTTACAGAAATAGGCCCTGCTGGCATGTTAAGAAATCCTGCTGGGATCCTTTATGGAGAACAAAGTCTGTAGGTCGAGAGGAACCTCGTGACTCCTCTTGAACATGGTTTATGCCTGCATATTTACATGCATATCTAAATAAGTGCCTTCTAAGGGGCTTCCAGGTTTTTCTAATCACTGGGCTAGAGTAGTCTCTGAGGAGATTAAAGGGAAAAAATTGCTCTGTTTTCCCTTCTGTGCATCTGCCCAATAGCAGGTCCACTTACTCAGCCTGGGTTAGCCCCACTCACAACTCCTCCTGAAGCAATGCAGAAATTATTGGTAACAATTTTGTTAGCTCTTGGTGTTTTTGTTTGTTATTTTTTAATGAAACACGCTAACTTTACTTGTAATTGCAGTAGATGAGCAGAACAAATTTAGCTCTCTAACATTAACAGAGTGATGGTAATTTGTGAACTAGCAATTTCCTTCCTCTAAATCTCAAAGGTCTTTATACTGCAGTGAATTGCTCATTTGTGCTGTAGCAATTGTATGCGAGGCAGTGTCCCAGTCATTATGTGCTCAATGATGTCTTCCATAGGTGTTTGGGTTTGCATTATTGCCGGTTAGTCTGTGATGTGTGTTAATTTAGAGATGTAAATATTGGCCAGAGTTCTGTATTTTAACTGAATAGCACTCTGGGACTGAATTCACATTCTTTCAGTCCTGAAGTGAGAATACAATCCACAGAGCCGCAATAACACATGAGTAAATGACAGTTTAATATAATAGCATGAGTAATATTTTTCTGCTCTGTACATCTGTTTTTTATAGACTAACACTCAGGTTGTTTACTTATACTCAGAAAAGAATGTTAGTTATAAATAGAGAAGAAAGGAAATCTTTTGCTGATCATTCTAGTATTTTAACAGACGAAGTTTTTCAATAACTACCAGTCAAGGAGCCTAGGTTACAGCAGGTCCTTTTTTAAGAGTTTTGAAGGGATAGACAAGTTGGCTATTGTGTCAACAACTCTTTACTCTTCGGTTAGTGGAAAGCCCTGTTTGGTCTTTCTAGTAAGTTAATAGTCACAGATAGGAAGGCAATGAACTGTGAGATCTGGAATAGAGGGTAAAATTCATACCCTACAGGAAGTCACAGGTTGCAGAACTGAGTGTGACTTCAGTGTCTACAGGGAAGTGTTGAAGTGCTATGGACAGTCCCTCTGACATTTCCTTTCCTTCTGTGACTGAGAAGCCTTTCAGGGTCTTTTCCAGAATTTTCAGTTTATAGTTTTATACTATCTTGACAAAGGATCACCAGGGAAAGGTCTTGGGACCAGAAAACGCACTCTGGCTGCTGAACAGGTAACCTGCATTTCCACAGACGCCAAGGAGTCCAGGGACTGTGGGGCAGGAGCTCCCAAGTCAGAAATCTATCTTTCCTCCAAAACAGAATAAGCAGCAATACTGTTACAAGGTCCAAAAGTTGTGCCACCACTACTTGAATGGAGTAACCACATTAAGGGGTCACAGGAATAGGCCCTATTAAAAACCAGAGGAGCTAACGTCTTAGGTAGATCAGAATTCCAAATGAAAAGGAGATTTGAGAGTCGCAGCTTCTGTGGGCCGAGGACTTGCTTTCATTCCCACTTTTTGCTGAAGCTCATCAAGTACCTACATGTGCCACAGAAGCACAATACTGCAGAGTGCGGTAGGAGACCTGAGTGCAGGTATGGGAGGGACCTCAGGTCTGCTGAGATGCAGATGTGTGAATATCTGAGCTACGGGCAGCTCTTTCCTTTGCATGAGTCACTGGGCCGAAAAATCAGATAGTAACTGCACAAATGAATACATGATTACTTCTGAGTCTTATACCCGCTGTGGAGGGGTTACGCACTATCATTCTGTGGGCTGCACAAATCTAAGTCCAAGACTTCGCCATACGGCAATTCAAATGTTTGCACATACATTTTTATGACAATAATAAATGTTTTTAAACAGTTTTAGTAAAGTAAGAATAAAGTATAAAAAAGAACACAAACAAAAGCAGATTACCTTGTAAGATAATGAATTCCATTTTATGCAAGTTACTGTGGCTAAAAAAAAATGAACTAATGAATTTTTAGGGATTAATTTTAGACTGACAAAAATACAGCCTCCTAAAATGTCTAGCACTTTTACCATTATAAGAAAATACAAAAAAGACAATCTTTCTATCTAAAGATCTTGTTTTTACTGATACTGTTCTTATCTATACCTCAACATTTTAAAAGTCAATGTAAAACTGAATATTATGTTTAGTGTCTCTATGACTTAGTAAAATGGTCTATTATAACACTTTCCCTCTATGACAAAAATTGTAATAGGAGACAAATAAAGATATCTTCTTAAATTTAGGGAGACTCCACAACTATCAAACCAAAATGAATTTTATCTCTGTGGAGATTCAAAGGTAATATAAAACCAGTAGGATGGACTTCTGGAACAACATTGCTTTTAATAAAAATAAAACAGTTTAAGCAGGGTCAGAACTGGGATTTCCAAAATGTCTCCTTCTCTCTCTTACAATCTTTCTTTCTTTCTTTCTTTCTTTTTTTTTTTTTTTCACCTCTGAACTATCATTTGCTAGAAGAGGAATTACTAGAGATAAAAAAAACATTTTCTCCAAAATTCCAAGTTCATGTTATTACAGAGGGCTCGAATCTTAATTACAGAACCCAAGTTAAAGCTCCATTGATCAGATGGTAAAGAAATAGAGTTGTCAAGGTAAAGTGGGCTAATGTTTTAAAAAGTGAAAAGTGCCTGGGCAATGTTGATAGATGAGATACACAGAGTAATCTGTGTTAGTATGTTACTGGCTTTTCCCCTGGACTCAAATATCTTTAAATAGTGAGCTGCATAATATCAAATTCAGCATCTCAGATTTATGACACAAATCAGATTTGGTGATTTGCTGATTGTTTGAAAGCACGAGACTAAAAATTCCAAGTCATAATCCTGCATACTGTTTTTAAAAAATATTATTTTACTTATTAAACAGTATAGGCTTTGCAACAAACAATTTGTGTGTTTCTGTGAAACTGGAATATTTACAGCTACCTAAAAAATCTGACTTCTTACCTGTCTAACTTCTTTAATGTGTCTCACATCTTCTAGCTACATTTGGATCAATACTGAGAATGATGGTTGCACCAAACTAGTTATGTTTGCTAATAACATTGCTTCGCTTATTTCTTCAATCATTTTCTAACTAAAAGAAGGAGAGAAGGAAATTATGCTGATACTTTCCTGTCTCTGCTGAATTTACTGAAAAATCTAAGTTGTTTCTAATATAAGCAACTTTACAAATAATAATTTTATTAATAAATTTATTAAACTGGATATTCAGAATCCTATTAGCAACTTTTAAAAGTAATATGAAAAGATAAGATTTTGATTTAATTAATTAATTTATTTATTTATTCATTTATTTTTGAAGAAAACTCGTCTATCAGGGAAAATGAAGTATCATTACTCTGGACCTACAACTTGCAGTGTAGGCTGTTAAATGTGGCCTGGGGCCATCCGAATAGATGACATTATGGAATTGAAGGTCATAGTTTCTGGAAGAAGATTCTCTTAAGATAAGGGAAGATGCGCATGGCAATATTTTATCCTGTCAGGCTTTGAACTGCTGAGGAGACTAAATGTACTATTTTCAAAAACACCTAATTGATCTAGGAGCTTTACTCTAAACTTAATGGAACCTTATTTCAGTGAATGTTGATGGAAGTGTGGTTGTCTGATCTGTTCAGCGTTTTTGTAAATCTTATTTTTAAATGCTTTCTAAATTCATCTCTAAGGTTCTGAAGTCTTCTGCAAGCTTCAAAAAGCATTAACCCAAAAGCTCACCTTCCTTAATTTCACTGTACAAATAGTACTAGTAATTATTTTAAAAACTCTATAAAACAACTGGTGAGTGTTTTGACATTTTTAACAACAATAGTCTTTCAGAGAAATCTGAAAATTTATATTTACTTATTTACTAACTCTTGCAGGAGAGAGCTTTTGGCTTTGAACTGATCATGGTTTTGAAAAAAAAAATTTGTACAGATAAAATGGATCTGATCCTCAGAATTTGGCTGTGGTTTTTACCCTTTGTACTTGTCTGAGTTTCTCTCTGACAGTGATGGTCTTATTTATCTACTTTTTAATATTTTTAATATATAATTCAGTATTTTAAGAATGGACTTATAAAAGTTTGAAGAGCTGAATAACATTTCCTGTGAGAATTCGCTGCATCAGATCCTCTTGATTCAAGTTTGAGGTTATATGCTTCATCTAGTATAAATCAAAGTATTTACTTACATCAAGTAAGGATGTTTTCCTTATTCATTTCATTGATTTATGCAGATTTCTGTCAAAAAAATTCCTATGAGACAATTATTTTCCTCCCATTTCCATCTATTTGTTCCCCTAAGACAAATCATCACTAGCAATTTATTATGGAATCTGTGACACGCATCTACAATGAAAGAAGTGTTTGTTTTCTCAAAGAACCGGAATTTGATGCAGGTCAAAATATCTTTGCAATTGTTACTGAAATTCATTAATCTGCTAAAATGCAACATTCAACAGGATATCCCAAGACGTTTTTGGAGAAACAATAGTAATATCTTAGAGCCAGCTCTGATTTTAAGAGAAAAGTCAGACTGCAGTCTCCAGGATCTAGTCTCATTCTGCAGAAACGACTCCATTGACATCAGTGCTAAAATATGCCTTGACTTCAGTGGGCTCTTCTATTGCAATACATCCATAACCTGCTAAAATTAGGTAGAGGATCTGAATAGATAGTCATGTCGTAGGTACAGTTTTGAAAGTTACTTATTATTAACTGGAAGTACAACAGCATTTCATCTGATTTTAAAATCCTTAAAATGCCTAACAACCTTTGAAATAGGACCCAGTTTTTCAAACATTGGACAAGCTATCCTGAAGAACAGAGAGCAAACACTAAAGCCAACAAAACTTTACTAAACAAAGACAACCAAAATAAATGCAATTCCTTCCGGTATTATATGATACAGCCCTCCACCCCTGTCTCTTCTTGGTTATCATTCATGCTTGTCCAGCAGCAAAACTGATTTAAACTGGAAAAAAAAAAAATCTTAAAACTTTCTCTTGAACTCGTTTCCCTTTTACATTCCAAGTACATTAGCGTTCCACTCAAATACACTCTTCATACCTTTTGCAAACCCTTTCCTATGTACTCATTTCTCACTTCAGTGCTGTCAGGAGGCAATGCTAATTTACTTCTATTTCTTTGTAATTATTCCTCCCTGATTGATATTACTTATTATCAAAATGTTCAGAATGACTTCTTTCCTCGTTTCAGCTGAGAGACACAATCAGATACAATTGATAGAAGAAATTAGCTCTCTACTTGATTGGCAAAATATTGAAGTCCTGAAATTTAAATTTTCCTCACCAATTAGAATTCATTCTACAGAGGTAAAAAGTATTTTTCTGAATGTATTCAGCTCACAATAGTATTACATACTGAGCTTTCTGAGAACACTTTAATGAGGGAGAAATAGAGATGGTAAGGTCATCTAATCCAGGACAGACAATGGAGATTGAACAGGCATAATATCATCATGGAACAGCTTTGCAGAGCTATTTGTGGAGGAGATTTGTGGAAGAAGATATGAAAAGAGGAACCACTGCTATGTTATATTATTTCTCTAAAAGCAAACTACTGGCCCAATACAAATCTTGTTCAAGTCAATGGAAGAGTTTCCATTCACTCTAAATCTCATTACATCTTGTAGGTTATTTTGAACATTTTCTGTCTTATCCAGCAATTTGTTAGGCAAGACAAAATGTTTCAGTTGTCCTCGTTAATCTTTGAAGTTACTCATTCAAATTTTGTGATGTTATCATGCCCTCTCCTTAAATAGTCTCCGATGATGTTCAGAAATGAATGACTATGCCACGGGCTCTCTCTGAAGAACAAAAGGCCGTTTTTCCATCTGGGTGGTCAATGATCAGACATGGATGTTAGGAAAAGTAGATGTAAATGGAATCATGACAATAAAACATACTAGTTATGATTAGCACTATGCTTACCTTATTTCAATGTGTTTTGAAACATTAACTACTTAATCTTCTATAAAACACGCACTATAAAAACACAGATTATCTCTGAAGGTAATAGTGGTGTAATTTTATGAGGAGAGAGAAGCAGTTTCTGGGGCTGAGATATAACTGTGAGAGTGCTGGGGGAGAGATCTAGGACCTACTGCCATGGGGAGGAGACCCATTCTGTCTCACAAGCCTGGCTGCAACTTACAGCTAGGACAGACAGCACTGAAAAAAGTTTACATTTCTCCATCAGGAAGAAAGACAGTCGGTAAACAACCAGCATGAGCTATTGCCAGTCTATGTAGACCTACTGTATTGTTGAAGGAATAAGGACTGCATTGTAAAGGGAATACTGGGCAGCCAGGAGTGCAGCGTTCAGCATCCAGGAGCATCGTGCCCATACCTCCTGTTGAGGACCAGCTGAGGATCAGATGTGATCTGCAGCAGCGAATGTTAAAGCTAGCTCCTCCTTTCTTGGACTCTTTTTTTCTGAGAATGTCAAGTAAGCACACAAACTCACCTGGAAAGCTTTTTTTAGTGAAACAGCCAGAGCTTGTCCAGTTGCTGTCTAGTCCTCAGTCATGTGTAATCTTTTCTGCTATTTTCATAATGCTTGAGGAGAGTTAAAGCATCCATCTAAGACACAGTATACCAAAGTTCAGCTCTTTCCTGTGCTGGAGAAGGTTTAAATCTATAATTTCAATTTTCCAAAGACGACTTATGTACACTTGGTTGCATAGTAGGCTGGTATGGAAACCTCCATTCTTCTATTGAAGCTGTATTACAGAGCAAAAAAACTACTGGGAGAAGAAGGAAGTTTGAAAAAAGCCTAATGAATTTCTTTAATTTTTGTCAGTGTAAGTTTTGACATCTGAGCAGTATAGAGGTATTTCTGTGAGTATTTCTATATTAGAATATGCACATAGGTGCTCAGGGTCAGAAAGGACAATAATAAGAAACTATTCACTCCCTGTAAAACACAGGCTGTAAAAATCCCCTAGTGAATCCTGCATTAAGGCTCAGGTAGAGCTAGAAAACTCCTTTTAGAAAACTGCATATTTGTACTCTGACTGTTTGTACCTCTGAACTGAAATTTTTGCACTGGATCTTCAGATGGTCTATTCAACTTTGTGATTAGAAAACATGGACATCAAGATTTGTCATTATCACAAACATCAAACAACACTGCAAAGCACAGCAGTCTATGACAGCACTGGAGTATCAGGAACTAGTTAGATTTTTTTTACTTCAAAAATTATCCCCAGAACATCTTCATTACTTCAGAGCTAAATAGATACAGATGTTAATGCCAATATCTTAAATCATATATATTAAGGTATAGGAAAGTTGCTGTTAGGTAGCTGGAAGCATTAGTAATAATGGAAAATGTTTTGGCTGCATTTACCTAACATCTCTACCAGGGAACCCATACAAAACACTGTTATTACTTTATTATTATTACTATTATTCCGTCAAGAGGCTCCAGCTCCAGACAGATTGCACCTGCCTCTGTTACACAAGGGAATGTACTTACAAACAGCATAAAGGACACAGAGGCTCTCCTCATATGCTTCTTTAAGAGGTAAGTCCAGCTGAAGGAATCACAAAAGATTCAGCTGTTCCCAGTTTACAGTGAAAGAACTGAGGGAGCAAGTTCACTTATCTTGTCTAAATATTATGAAATCCCATCTCAGATCAGTGCCTTAAGAACAACAGATATCTCCCACCCTCAAAAAAAAAAAAAATAGTGATCTGGGTTAGCTCCCTGGTACCCCTGGGATTTTAGAAGTCATCTATGTTGAGATGACCATGCTCCAAGTTAGTGTTAATGCAACTTGTATTGTTATGAATATTTTCTTCTTTACTCTATTACCTTCCAAAAGTAGATCTTTTACCTGAGAACAAATTTCAGGTTTGTTCACTATCTCTGAATAAAACATACAACCACAGAAGTAGATGAGAACATTAGGGAAGGAAGAATAGCTTTCAAGTGCAGACGAGGGAAATATGTTTAAAATTGAAACAGGGAAACAAAAATAGCATTTGGAATGCAATCTGAGACACTAGCAGGATGCCCCACCACAACAAAAAGATACCCTGTCAAGTTAAAATATTTTAACTTAAAAAATATGCTGATCAGAACCACTTTTCCTCTGTTGACATGTTATACTATGGTTGCTGTTGTACCTGGTTAAGCAAGTGGTAGGATCCTTGTTAAGAGAACTTAAAAGCATTGAACTTCTTGTGTTTTGTAAGAGTATTATATTGATTGCACTGGGCTATGCCTCACTTGGCCAGCCCAATATATGAAAAAGCTGAGCTGCACTGGCAAGACCTGGAAAGCCTATCGGTCTTAATAAAAGCTGTCAGCCTTTATACTTCAAAATATAATTTGGCTGATCTCTGGAGACCTGGAGACATTTCCACTCCTAACTTTCAATTGCATGATAGACCAAATACACTGAGAGGTTGTCCCAGATGACCTGCAGGTGGCTGCTGCAGTGCTCCCTGGCCTCCTCGGCTCAGCCTGCCCAGATCAGGCTCTGACTGAAAGCAGGCTGCAGCTGCCCGGCTCGTGTAGCTGGGTTTTCTCTGTGCAAACATGAGGAGAGGCCGATACACCCTTGAATCTTGCCATGGAGTTGTGCGGTTAGGTACCCTCTCTGCTTAGGCGTAACCTAAATATCTTTAAAAATTTGGAGACATGAGGAAAGAAGTGCTCAGCTTCATGTATAGCAGACAAACTGCCACAGAGGCTTTCTAAACAGTTGGCTTCCATTGCATGCAAACCACTCCTCAGCTGATTCTTTTTTAATTGTCTCACTGAACGCGTGTAGATCAGAGCATGATTTCTTATGTGTATGCAAGGGAGAGCTCTGCTGCACTACAGTCACCATAAATAACTATCTCCCATCAGAGGTAAAGCATACTGCTGGTGTGGCTCATAATGCTAATAGTGAGTGCTAATGTCCTGCCCTTTATCTTAATTAGAGTTGCTTTCAATTAAAAGTGAACCATTCACTCGGGGGAAAAAATGAACTGACCTCAACCTCTTCCCCAAATTTGGATTATCTCCACAATTAAGTGCTAAGTATCTGTCTTAGCATTTACAGGACCGTTATCACCATCATACCTGAGAGGCTGGCAGTAAGCTGCAGCATTCATTCACCTACCCATTCCATAAATTTTTCATTTCAAATACTAAAGCTGTCTTCTGTGATGCATTTCAGAAGAACATTCTATGTTCTTTACAAAGGGCGGATGAATTTCTTCTCCCTTTTAATAAAAACTGCCTTCTCCCTTCATAGTCACTCTTTCCTCTTTTAAAGAGCTTCAGGAATTTACAATTTCTTGATATTGGATTCCATATCCCCCCGCCCCAGCACCTTTGAGTCATATTTTCAGTACAGATCCTGCTTGGCATTATATGGAAGGGTCACAGTTATTGGAGAAAAAAATAGGAAGGTATTTTTGATAACAAGATTTTCTACATTATGGGTGTAAAGTAACATACAATCCATGTTTGTTTTTCCCTGTATCTGTGCATCTCAGACATACTGAGATAGCAGTTAACCTATTTGTGTTTGAACATTTTAGCCAAAAGGGCCTATAATCTGAATCAGAATTTGTCTGTCTGTTCCAGTTTTGATATAAGATGTTTACTCCATAATCTGAAAGCTCTTTGTCTTTAATGATCTGTGTCATATTTGTATGAATACTATCTCCAGAGCTGCTCAACAATATAGAGACATTAAGCATTTACCATGGAGTCCTTCTACGTACATTCTTTATGCAACAGCAGTTTCCTGAAATGCAACTGTTTTTACATTAGGAAAAGAATGTAGTGATCTGGGGTAATCGTCTTGCTAAACTGAGCTAATAAGCTTCTAATGGCCCTCAGGTACCTTTTCAGTGAATTTAGTGACCATAAGCACTTTACTCTAGGAATTAAGCTTTGTTTGTACTTCCTGATAGTGAGAATCTGAGTGCTGAAACACTGTCTCACATCATACAGTTCTAAAGGCAGTTGGAGCAGCTATAGATGTTGTAGGATTTTATTAAAACATCCAAGCAGCTGCAAAATTATGGGAATTGCAAAGCACTGGGAATTTCTAGAGTGGACTGCTAGATCTTATCTCTTTCTAATGGATACACAACAGGGAAGAATGCAGATCATCTATTCAACAATCCAGCTGACAACTCTGTCCCCTCCCTCAAAAGCTGTGTCAGGGATTAAAATATTTGAGAACAGCCAGAACAGTGATTAGAGAGGCACCAAACATCCAAATCTGTTTGGCTTCACTCTATGGCTCTATGTTTCCAGGTGATCAGATAAGTTATCTTTGAAACTTGGAAACTTTGGAAAGTTTCTCTTTCCCTTTCATTTGGTAGAGAGAACTATCAGAAAGGGAAGGTTCCACAAATAAGCCATGTTTATAGATGCCCCTGCCATAGTCTAAAAAAAAAATGCTTTCTAAGATCAGAAAGAGAGCTTATGTTCTAAACAGTTTTTGAACAATTGAAGGCAAAAGGGTTGGCAATACTAATATGAATGCATGCTATTTTCACACTCCCAGGCAACCCACCTCTTCTCTGTTTGACATGGCATGTTGAGTTTCAGATTTCAGCACTCATTTCAAAAATGCATAAGGGATCTTTACCTACGGAGAAAACATGTACATACATGGAAGGAAGGGTGAGTGGGAAAGATGAAAATGGATCTTCATAGTAATAACCTTGTTATGCTATATATACAATAAAACACATGGTACAGACTGAAACATGCTTTTATTTAAAGATAACAAAGGAATATATGAAAAAACCCTGCATACTTACAGCTGCTTTTTAATGCTTCTTCAATATGAACTTCAGTATGAATTATCTGTCAAGAAAATAGGTCTTTTTTATTGTGTTAATCACTGATTTCTATGCAAGGTCTGCATCAACTATAATATTCATGATTTAAAATTACCTTGTGATAACGTGATAGTTCTTTATATTAGACCAGACCAAACCAATGCTATAGAGACTCCAAAAGTTATGCTATAAGCTTTTCATGTCTGCAGTCATTTTCTTTTTGAAGAAAATAACAAAAAATAAATGAACCAAGCTGCAGGACAATGTAAGGAGTATTACTATTCCAAAATACTTTGTGTTTGGCAGATAAGGACAGACAAAATAATGAAGTATGCCAAAAAGGTGTTCACAACAAGCTGAATGAGCAAAAAACTGCCTTTACTGCAGCTGTTCCACTTACTTTTGGGACAAGAGGGCAAAGCATGTCCAAATTGATCTAACAGAAAATCTTCAGGTTCAGTGAAAGCCTTCAGTGAAAGAGAGTCTGTGTGGTCACAAGCTGTTGCTGAATTATACTGTACTGTACTGTTCACAGTTGAAAACCATCCAGTACTGATATGGACCTGGCAGCCTCATACTGAAACTCTTTCTGCCAACAAGATGTCTCTGGAAGACTGAAACAAATGAGAAACTAAATTCTTCACAGCTTGCAGAGATAAGAGGTTCCTGGGAATTGCTGAATGTTAGATTGCTGCCCTAAACCCCTCAATTTCATGCTCTCTTTTTCCATACTCTGTATTTGTTCCAACTGGCTCCCTACCTTGGGCTCTACTGTATACTGCTGGGTTAAATGTGATGGACAGCCTTTATGAAAAACAATCGGTTATTTTGACAGTAGACTCAGTGGAGGTCAAAGCCACTTCTTTGCAAAACTGGTATGGTGATCCTTCAGCTGTCAAAGATGAAATGTCTCTGAGGCTCTTCTTTTGAGTGGCCCGTCCTTTCATTTTGTCCCAAACACTTAGGAATCCAACTAGTGAAGTCATTCCGGTACATTCATAATATTTACTTGATCCCCGTTGTCCACATTTAAACAAGGGAAATTCTTACAGACTAGTGTACTATAATAACTGCCACATGCAGGGAGACAGTACAATTTAATGTTCACATAAAGTAATCACTCTTTTAACAGTTAAGTTGTGTTGGTACATAAGTGTTCTGTGGTGAAGCAGTGTTTCTGGAGCTCATATTGTACTGGCTGATAATTAGCTAAAGGATTGTGATGGGAGTCAGCCTTGCAGGACATTTAATTTAGTCTTTTTTTAAAAAAAAATAAACAGACCACACTGAGGCTTGAAGTAGAAAGGTATGCTCAATAAGAGTAAGTTGTTTAACATGCGAACAGACTTATTTGTTTTATCTAAAGCATATATTTTTCACCAGCACCAAAATGTTAATCAATCTGATTTACATTTGCAGTCTGTGATAATATGTCTCAATCTCAAGAGTACATGAACATCTTTTTCAAACATGTTCCATAGAGATTTTAACTGGAATATTCTGTACGTCTGATGATTTTTGAGTAAGACTATTAATTCAGTTCAATGTTCTGACCTAAGATTACATTAAGAAATACAAGATCTAAGAGTTCCATGGTTTTCTGCCTTCAGTGGTTGAATCATTTTTGGTTTTGATATACTAAGCATGCAGGAAAATTGTCCAAAGTCACTTCTGATGATTTGGATTAAATCATGCCAGAGAAAATTGAACAAAAACGTGTTCAAACTCAGACTGCAATGGCAGGACAGAACAGACCTGCTCTGATGCTATCAAAATAACTCATGTATTTTACTAGAGTTTTGTAGATTTTTTTTGTTGTTGAAGGACGTGCTGGTGGCTAAACATGATCATTCAAAATGACTGGAGTTATATGTGAAGAATGTTATATTTATTGAATGTTTTTCAAAACACTGAGAAATGATTAGTCAGCATGATTTGTCACCACTGCTACTAACTGAAAATGAACCTTATTTCATCATCCATTAATTCAATATTCTTAGTATACTATTAATTGTCATCATTATATCAGATCAGCACCAATTCATTATCAAGAAACTCAAACATTGAAACTAGTAAAATGATCTTGTTTTGCCTTATCAAAACAAATATCATTTAAAAAACTTTCAAGGGTTTCTAATTTATTGATACTGTTGAGGAATGATGCAGGTAAGGTAAAGGCAGTGTTACCAGAAAAATGGTAGTGGATATCAACCCACAAAAATGGTTTAATTAGGAAAAAAATATCAAACTTACAACTTTGCTGTAGGACTACTAATTGAGTTGCTTATGATGGTGTTCAGGGATAGAAACGTGAATCAAGAGATGAGAGCAGCTAAAATATCTGCATTCACCTGAAAAGAACATAAGTACCTTCTAGAATAGTAAGACTTAGAGGATTTTTGGGGAACAACATTAGGTTATAATATCTGGATAGGAAATTAGTGCTTACAAATGGAAGATATGGAAAAAACTGTCCTCTACTCAGTTTGTCCTAAATCAGAGCCAGGGCTGAACTGAGTTATCTAAATATGGGTCCATAATTAGTTCGAGACACCCTTAGGTATTCTGTCTGGCCTCCAGCTGCTTCTCCAGAAGAGCATGAATTGCCCACAAATTCCTGGTCTTACCTGCTAGCCCTGTGTGCGCATCTCAGATCCCTCAGGGCAGCTCAGGTAGTCCTACGTGCTTATGTACGGACAACTGAATTAAGCCCCCAAAGCCATACAGTCCAGTAGTCTCTTTTTATCAAGGCATTTGGACCAGTTCTATCCCCTTTTATCTTTGTATATCATTCTTTAGATGTTTTAATTTATTTGGTTTTCAGAGGAAAAAAAAACCTAAGTTTCTATTCTCTCTTTTCTGCCTGAGTCATTGTAAACTTTCTCTGTACCTCATTTTCCTCTAACAGCTCTTACTTAAGACAGGTTACCACTTTGATATATTACACCAGATGATCATGAGCCTTGTGTTGAACAGTAACATATTCCTGTTCAAATTTAAGTTCTTTTTTATTCCTCCTGTTTTTGAGCCAAGGGCAATGAGACCTTTGTTTTTGTCATAGTGAAGACAAAATATGAAGAAACAAAGCAGGAGAAGCAGTTTTCAGGACATTTCTGCCCTCTCCTGTTTCTCCTGTTTTCCTCTTTCTCACAAGAAGAGGGAGGAGCTGTGTGATTTAATACTTAATTCATGTATACATACGTGTGTGTATATATATATATTCATATATATATGCATATATGTATACATATATATATGTGCATGTGTGTGTGCATGTGTGTGTGTGTGTATATATATACATACATATACATATATTTGTACACAGATGCTCAGAGAAGACAGAATCTGCACTGAATCGTCTAAACTGAACATCCAAACTTTGCTGAGGCCTTTCTTGTCACTATGGTGACATAATTATCAAACAATGTTATTAGCTCCAAGTTATCTACACATGTAAAACAGTACAATATTTATCATGTTAAATAATGCTTGAGCTGTTTGCAAGCAATTAGCAAAATTAATACAAGTACCAATTTACAATCTGTTATTTTTTTGTTTATGGAGATTCTTAATAGCCAAAGTCTGCCCTGGTTTAGATGTAATTCCTATTGAAAGCAATAGGAGTCATTGAAATATCTTAGAGAAAAATTGGATCGTAAGTGTTTAATTTATGATTTAATGTCTTTTTTTTACAATTACGTTAGTTAAGGCTACCACTGTACTGAATGCAAAAAGACTTTGTGGAAGCACAATGTTGATTGTAACCTGAACTTATCCATTTATTGTATAATTATCCATCCATTTATTTGAATGGGGTTTTCTGATAATATTTCTTGGCTTGAGAAACTCCTGGTAGTTTCTAGACTACTGGCAAATGAGGAGCTGGTTGAAAAATAGGCTCTGTCTCAGGTGGGAAATTCTGACAATTACTGTACTTGTTTTCATTCTCAGTTGGAACAAAGATAATAATAAAAATGAATGAGAGAAGAAAATTTTAAAATAATTCATACAGAAATATTGTATAATTTCATCTCAATCAGAAAAAAACAAATTTCAGTGATGTGGAATATTTCAAGATATGTTAGATACATAGAGATACTGACATATAAATGATACTTACACTAAAATGTTAAAATTGAAATGAAATTAAAAAAAGGAAATTATTATAAAACACTATTATTTGATTAAAGGAAAATTATTTTGACTTTACTGAAAGAAAATTGGAAAGCTGAAGTAATTATTTCAGTACTTGCTTGTAGAAAATTTTATCACTTTAATGAAATGTAAGTTGTGAAAAAATTGCAGACAGGAAGTTCCTACCAGTTTTATGCACTCACTTATTCTTTTTCCCAAAATATTTCCAGCCTCCTGTATTTTTTTTCCTCTGTTGATTTCTACACTGGTTATTACCAGCAATCAGAGTCCCATAATATCTCTTTCTAAGTCAATCCAAATCTTGCATAATTTTCACCGCATGTCTGAAGATTTTCTGCGGAGCACATCCTGAAGTTCAAATAGAAGCCAGCTTATGCCTTTTTAATACTGTATACATGTGGAGTCCTCTAAGTTTTGTTTTTTGGGGCTGTATTATGTGGATGTTTGAGTGAACACATTTCACAGAACAGCCCCTTGGTAATTTGGATCCTGTACTGCTCTTCCTGCTCTTAGGCAGATGCTGTGTGAAGTGCTCAGATGGAACATCTAATGAGGTATTTTCCAAGCTGTCCCTTTGTGGGGAGGCAGAGGATTAATTTCCCTTTATTCAGACCTCTGTGCTGTAGAGTTCTGCATCTGAGCCTTCCAACTTCATCTCCGCTTATAGTCATTGAGAGAAATGGGCAGTTTTAGGGTATGATTCATCTGATCTCTTTCAGATATCAATTTTTATGTGGGTAGATTGCCTTGAGTTTCTATTTCAGATAAAGTAACTACAAAGAGAGATGAGGCTGACCAGTACAAAGGAAGGTGTTTCCCTTTTGATCAAGTTAATCCTACTACAATTATTTATCCATCTTATTTTGTCCTTATCCCAACAGAACATCTTCTGTTTCCCTATGACATTCAAAAGCCTGGAAAAAAATGCGATAAACAGTCTGTCCTGCTGACTGATGTACTTCAAGGGTAATTTGATAAGAGCTGTGATGTACATGTCTCTGCTTCCTATGGCTTTCTGTGTGCAGCTGCTCAGGACAAGCAAAGAGAAAAGGCATTCTTAGAACAGGCTTCAGCTGCCCTAAAAAGGCCTGATTCTCTCCTTTCACTCTAAAAGGAGCCTGGAGTGAACAGAAGTAGAGCAGGATGCCGGGGGAGATAAATCCCACCTCACTGCCTTTTAGGCTCCACACTTCTGTAGGGTTAGGCAGCAGCAGAACACGTATTTTGAGGGATAACATCTTAGGTATGAGTCATTATCTTTTGGTGTGTCCGATCTGGAAAAGGACACAGTGATGGAGACTGGGTGAATGCATGATTGGACTGGGAAAACAGTGTGATAAGTTCCAGTAATTATGAAAATTGCTGCAAATCTTCTTGGGGGAGTGGGTTGTTTTTATTTGTTTCGGGGGTTAGGGGGTTGGGTTTTCTCCATTTGAGGAAAGTTTGAAGAACTTTCTCCCTGTCAATTAGTCTGTCTTCCAGTGAATAAGTCCTAGGCAGAGGAGCTTATGGTTCATGGACTCAAGACTGGGTCATCTGACTGCAACAGGATTCACCTCCTGTTAAGGAAGCTAGTGGAGTGAAAGGATGGATTCAGGAGAGGCTTGAGTGACAAGAGAAAGAGAAGAGAGCAATCTGATTACTCAGCCCTGGCAAAGAAAGACATTTTGAGCCTACAATAAATTTAGTTGTTAATAAAACATTGGGTTTTTGATGCATCATTCTGCTGAGCCTTTTCCAACAGGTGCTTTTCAACAAGTTCTGGCCTATTTGAATAAGGAAATACATGTATCCTATGCAGTCATATTTAAGGTTATACTCTTGATAAAATCTCTATCGTTCACAGGTTAGAACGTGGTAGATAATGTCACATACAAAGTATTAATTTATCATCTTGCATGCTATTTTAAAGTGATGTTTCTGACTGATACAAAGCAGAGAAAAGATTTCAAAATAGCATGAATAGCAAAGCCTGGGGCACTGCGGCAGCAAGAAGATTATAATTGTTGAAATGCTCCTTTTCTGCATTTGTAAAACAAAGCATTCTATTTTGTCTTACAGAAATAAATGATTTTATTTGTATTGCTCACTAGAGCAACCAAGCAAAAGCACATTAAAGACAAAAAAGTTTTTTAAAATGCCAGAATATAGTATTTTCATTGATCCAAACTAAACATTTTTTCCTGCTTTTCAGATGTCAGTGTTTCATCTAATGCTCTATCATTGTTCTGAAATCTGTTTTCACCCCTCTATCTTAGTTTGGGGAAATCATTTCTTTCAGGTTTTACCTGAAAAGCATGTGCTTGTCTTCCACAACAGATAAAAAGCTGGCTGGGCATAGTTTTCAAAAGCAAAAGGAGCCAGTTGGGACCTGTAGCCTCCTACTCCCTGCATTAACACTCTGAGTGGCCTGTGTAACTAGATTATGTGCCATAGATGCATCTGCACCCCATTTCCATTTCCATATTTATTTGGCACTTGGATCCAAGCATATCTTATTCTCTGTAGAGTGTGGTAAAATCTTATAAATAAGAGTGGAGATATAACTTCAATCACTCAGATTTGAATTCATTGATCAGGAAATATGGAAAAAAAATACATGAACCTATATCATCTGTTACCTCTGTCTTCACCACCAGCTTCTTCTGGACTTACTGACTTCTTGTGGGTATTTTCTTGCTGAGCTATCTACCGCTAGCTTTCAAACAGTGCTCTTTGGATCCCTGGGGTCTGTGAGAAAGAGCCAGAAAAAGCAAACCCACTGTCAGTTACTTTAAATTCCCTGTCCAAAATTTCCTACATACCTAGGAAAAATCGAAAAAAGTTTAAATGGAAACTGATACAACTGAAAAAGATCTAAAAATCACTGATCTAGGCTTTGTTACATGCTAGAGATTGACAGTATTGTTATTTAATCCTTAACGTGTAAGCATGCAAAACAGATCAATGTCTTTGATATTTGCCTTTTGCTCACATATAACAGTGTCAGTTCCTAGAGTACGACCTAGAAAAATACTATTTGCCCAAATCATTACCTCTGAGCAGACCCAAGGGTCTGTCTGGGACTTGTCTAGTAGCTCAGGAAAGAAATAGCACATGGTACCTCTTTAGTCCTGTGTCCAGCTTGAAGTCAGGGAAGCGTGCATGTGTTTTGACTGTATGCTCCTTATGTTATGGCTGAGGAACAGATCTGTGGAAAAGCAGCTGTGGGGCATGGTAGAGAGCAAGTGGAGCATAAACCAGCAGTGGGCCCTGGCAGCGGTGAAGGCCAACACTGTCATCAGCTGTATGAAAAGAAGCAAAGCCAGGAGATCAATGAAAGAGATTATTCCTTTTTCTCAGTGCTCCAGAACACATCTAGAGCGCTGCATCCAGTTTTGGGTCCCCCAGAAGAGGAAAGGCATCAATAAAATGGAGTGAGTTCAGCAAATGGCCACTGCGATGGTCAGTGCTGGAGCACTTGCCCTGTGAGGAGAGGCTGAGGGAGGAGGGCTTGCCTAGCCTGAAGAAGCAATGATTTGGGGGTACCTGAAAGCAACCCTATGGTACTTACCGAGAGATCATCAAGTAGACAGAGCCAGGCTTTTTGCAGGGGTAACAGGCTTAAGTTAAAACAAGAGAGGTCCAGACTGGATATAAGAAGAAACTTATTTCCCATGAGGACAACTAAGCAGATTGCCCAGAGCAGTTATGCAGCCTCCTTCTTTGAAGGTTTTGAAGACCACACTGGATACAGCCCTGAGCAAACTGGTCCAACCGCATAGCTGACCCTATTTTTAGCTGGAAGTTGGGCTAGAGACCTCCTGAAGTACCTCCCAGCCTGAATTATCCTGTAATTTTATGAGGCTATATGGAGAGGTCACTTGAATCATGATATAACCTGCACCAAATTTCAGTTAGCCAACAACAGCAGAATGATCCTCTGTATACCTAAGTTTTCCATACAGCTCTGCAAGGAGACTCTTCCAGGTTAATTCAAGGCTTGTTCTGCTATTAAGAAATGAAAACTAGTGCAGACACAATATTTTACGAATGTTCTTACAAGAGTACTTGAATAGTCTTACAATTTCACATCTACAGCTTGTGTCTATAGTTGCATGAGAGGCTCCATAAAAATATATCTCAATTTTTACCAACAGCAAAATTGGCCAGCTGAGGCTATTCACAGCTGAAGGCTGAGGGCTGCATATTGCTTCTGGCTACATATTTTCATCAGCTGAATCTCACCGTCATGGTCGATTGCTTTTTGTACTTTGACCTCTAAAAGCATTGCACTTTGGAAAGGTGGAAGACCAAATCTCTCTGGAGACAAGAGCTTCACAAATTAGCTTATCATTATAAGTTAAAACAACTTAATAGTCAGAACTGGATTTTGAATCATTTGGTTTCCTTTTATTCTGTTCAGCAAAAAAATAGTTGACAGTTAATAGTCCAGGTTTGCTCTGGCTGGTGCAAGTAAGAACAGTTTCCACATTCGTGCGCTAGCAAAATGCTCTATACTTCAGAGTAAAATGGTATCTAAAAGAGGATGTAAGTTGTTTTTCTTGTTATTGTTCCTTGAAGGTTATACCTAGCTTGTAGCCCATTTCACTTTTACCAGGGAACCTCACGGAAGAGGCTGCCATGGCACTGTACTGAATGAACTTAACCTCTGCCCATCCTAATCAATCCTCTCCTTCCCCTTGCCTGGCTGTATTTCATCCCCTCATTGGTCTGTAATGCCTCTTGATAGGCACAGGACTGAATCTTTATTATCGCTTAGATGTTCCCTGCTAGAGGGCCTGAGTTTTATTTTATTCTGGGAAATATACTAGGACTATGCCTGGTTTTGCTGAACAAATGGGAACTTCTTAAAAAAAAAAGCATGCAGGAGTGTATGATGGAATTTGTTCAGGACAGTGACATTAAAGGTCAGAGGTAGCGAAAACTACAATTCGTTTAAATCTGAACACTTGATAACAGAGTAAAGGAGGTATCAGGAGGCTGCTTGTGCGGGCAGGCAAGTATACTCTGGTACACCAGTTACAGACAAACCCATAAGCATCCCCTTCTAGAGTGTCCCTGGAAACCTACCTCTTCTCTCACCGTCAGTCATTTTTGTCTTCTTACGGGAATGTATTTTGTGATTTACTCTTCTAAGGACATTATTATTGATGCAGCTTTCCAGTTCACATCCTGTCTGCTAGCTTTTGAAACCCTTACTACATTTCTGCTCTCCTCCTCTTCTCCAAGCTGCATATTGCTTTGCATATTGTTTTGGGAATACGGAGCAATCTGACAATGACATTTCTAAAGTATCTATGTTTATATGTGTTCACATGTACATATTGGTGTGTTTGACTCCAGAAAAGTCACCAGTAATGAACGGCATTGCTTTAGCTGAACAAAGCACTTGGATGGATATTAAAATCTTACCAGTTTCAATAGGATTTAGGAACAGACATGTATTTAAGTCCTTGGCTGAATATATACAATACTAAAAGCTAGGCACAGACTTCAGTATTTGCTGAAGTGGAACAGAAGGAAATACCAAGCAGCATGGTATTAGTTCATCCTTATGCTTCTCTCCTGTCCCACACTGTTGCCATTACTAGTTATGGGGAGTGACAGCAGTGGCAACTATAGTTTGGAACTGGGAGAAGAAATAATAAATACAGTTTGACAGGCCAAAAGTCTAAAGGTAATCAGTACCAGACCTGACTTACCCCTGTTGAATGATATAATTTAACGAGGTTGCTTTCAAGATGAGTTTTGACCCTCACAGCTCCAAGGGATGATAGCAATTTGGGAAAAATCCAATATAATTTTAAGATATCATGAACACTTAAATCATGATGTACATGAGCACAAAAATGGAAGCACTTTAGAGTTTAAAGCTGGTAGTTTGGCATCCAAGCAATACTGTCGATGCCTGGAAAAAAACTGGAGATCTTGATTTATAATGTCCAAGTTTGGAAACTGGCCTGTGGTTAACATTGTTTGTCAGGATGAATTAATGAAAATTACTCTCCTGGGTGGTAGTCCGTTCAGATTACCACAGAGACCAGCTGGATACCCACTGCCCGTTGACAGAGGAAATGTGCATCACTTGCTTCCTTTAGGCGT